>NW_025333872.1:84650000-87150000 GCF_019186645.2 Phyllostomus hastatus | reverse complement strand
ATTAACCCTCGGCTGTGCAACACACCTCCAGCTGGTCAGGCCCTTCTGAGCCCAGGTATCCTTAGGACCTGTGGAAGGCCGCTCAGCCCGAGAGTTCCTAACGCGACCTGTACTGTTTCTTAAGGAAACTGCAATTCCACTCTCGGCCACCTGCAGCAGCATTTCCCTCAACTACTCCCTAGACCCAGACACACGCCAGGAAGGACGACAGCAGCCGGAAGGTCCTCCTTTGCTCCCACATCACCAGGAAGGCTGCACGGGCAATGTGTGTCTTTGTGCCGTGTGACGTAACGCCAAATTGACCTCGGCGGTGGAGAGGGCAGGACCAAACGGGGACTCCAGGGACCTGAGAGCATGCTGGCAGCTTACAGGAGGACGGCTGGTGACCTGGCAACGGTGTGGGGTGCATGACTTACTGTCATACTCCTGTAACAGCTCCACCGCGGTCAAGAGAACTGCTCTGTGTTCCGGGTCCCTGATGTTCAGCTCATCCAAGTCTTCCTCCTCCAGGAGCTTGAAGGTGTCCAGATCTTCATATCCGTTGAACAGGAAGGTGGGCATGTGCTCCTGCGAGGGGAAGACCACCGAAGTGCGTCAGCAGGCCCAGCCCCGTGACCCACGGACCCACAACCAGCTCCAAACCCCCACACTTCTTCCACAGTCGTTTCTATGCTAATTGAAAGAAAAGTGTCATTTGTGAGCATCTGCGCCTCCCAGTTGTGCGGCTCAGCAGGCAGATGGTTAATCACAGGGTAAGAGGATGTGCACTACAGACTGAACTGGGCTCCCCTGGCTGGCGTTTTGATTGCGCCCTTGCTATGAGCTGCCACCTTGGGCGCCACACAGCGTGCAGTGGGGGAGCCTCTTCTCTCCTTTCCAGAAAGGACTGCGACTTCCCCAGAAACAAGAGGGTTTTGCAAGGAGGACTCGACCTGCCGCTGCAGCCCCCACCCCTCACGAGATGTTGGAAATGGTGGTGGGAGATGTGGGAGGAGGGGCTTCTCACGGCCTCTGTGGAGCCGAGGGCGCAGGGGGGCAGGGGTGGTGCTTACTGCCCTTCCTGGCAGGAGCCTGACGCTCGGAGCTCCTGGAAAGCTGTTCTTGGGGTGTTAACAGCAAATCCTCACCTGGGGCTTAGCTAACGCCCGCAGCAGAGGTCAAGGGCTGTGTTAGAATACCGTTACCGATTTCTGCGCAATAATGGCTGCTCATCATAATAACGGGCCGCCCTGTTGGAAGACGTGAGTACCCCCCACCCCCGCAAGTGTCCTCCTTGGCTGGCTTAGTTTAGAAGGAAGAGCAACATGTGACCACAACTGGAGGGAACTGACTTTCAGGTTGATCCGGTCAAGGAGATCCTCCACCGACTTGGGCTGGGGTGGTCTTCCTTTTCTCTTCCTCCTGGTGGGGCGCTTGGGCTTCTCCTCCTCCTCGTTTAGCACGTCCACGTAGATGAATTTGAAGGTGCCCACCTTGTTGTTCAATAGGCCCATCCAGGTGCCCATGGGTGGTTTGCTGATGATATCGATGATGTCTCCTTTCTGTGGCCCAGGGAACAAAGATCTTTCCATTAAGCACATTTCTACACATGAACCACAACTCGATGAGATATATGAATCACATAGATGTGAAATCACTAAGGCGGCCAGAATCGGGGTTCCACGAGCAGCCTTATGAATGGGTTTGGGAGAGGGCAAGACAGGACCTTCCTGACTGCTGGTCTCATACCCTCCGCCCTCCGGCCCCACAGGGTGAGGGGCCCCCAGTGCGCATGGCCAGGTGCAAGGGCTCGGCTCTCTGAATGGTTTGCCATCATCCGGAGCTCCTGGGGCTTAGAGAAAGGATCTCCCCCGAATCAAATGCTGGCGGCAATCCCCGCTCTGTAACTGCTACATACATTTTGTGGAACGCCACCTGTCCCATATAAATACCACCGACCATGGAGAGAAGGAAGTAAGGTTTCTTCGGTGGAAGAAAGGGCAGAAACTTGGGGCTAGAGGGCAACAGAAACTCCACAGGGACGCTGAGGTCAGAGGTCAGGGCCAGGAGGATGAAGCGGTGAGGACAGAGGATTAACACTAGACCCGCCTCTGTCCCGAATGCTGGCCGGTTCTGTTCTGTTTCTCACTGTAGAGGAGATCGGCTTATGGAGGCAGCCACAACGCGGGCCAGGAGCACCGCAGCAGCCCAGCATCCAACGGCAAGAACAGAACACCTCTTAAAGGGCCCAGGTCTAAGGCCAGACAGGGATGCACCTTGAGCTTCAGCGAGTCCGTGTCATAGGGGCTCGGCGTGAAGTCGGTGTGCACCCTGGCGCGCCCGCAGAAGGGGCCCCGGTAGGGTGGCTCCTCGTCGTCGCCGTCTTCCGACTTGACGCTCTCCCTGTTGCTGGTCGAGGAATCGGTGGTGCTCACCGTCTGACCGCCTGCACGGGCAACACGGGAAGAGGGATCAGTACAGTACGGGCTTCCCGCAGAGCGGGGCTGAAGGACACTGGAGGAACCGCAGGTTAGGGCACTAGAGGGCAGCGGAGTGAAACCGTGAGCCGCACGCAGGTCAGGACCAGAGCGGGATCCGGTTCTGAGTCCAGGGAGGATCTGAGAGTTCTGATTATCACCCCTAGGTAAGCCGCTAATTGGACAGGCGGGACTCCAATGAGGGAGGTATCTTTATGATGTAGCAGTGCAGGTGACATCAGAAGCCCCTCACATTTACGACCCCTCGTGGGTTGGCATACCATTTTTACCCCCATTAACGGACGAGCAAACAAACTCAGAGAGGTCAAGTAACTTCCCCAAGGCCAGGTGCTTTTAAAAGTGGTGCATTAGCCCTGGCTAGCGTAGCTCAGTGGATTGAGTGCGGGCTGTGAACCAAGGTGTCGCAGGTTCGATTCCCAGTCAGGGCACATGCCTGGGTTGCAGATCATGACCCCCAGCAACCACACATTGATGTTTCTCTCTCTCTCTCCCCCCCTCTCTAAAAATAAATAAAGTGTTAAAAAAAAAGTGGTGCATTTAACTGTGGAATCCACCCCCATACCATTCTGCGGACACCACCACTGGTCAGAGTGGCTGGCCAGCACTTGTAATCAGCGAAATTTATAGCTATCTTCCCTTCCCCCATCTCTTACTTTGTTGGTCATCTTCTTAATGACCCTGAAGACACCCTCTCTGTTCTTCAGATCCTTCCTCTGAGATGCTTTCCCTGTCTTCTGCAGTCAAAACTCACCACCCGCCTTTCGTGCCACTGCTGTACATAGACTGAACAAGCACGACTCCAGGCCCAGGTATTTTGCAGGTCTAGCTCTCTAAGAGTATCTGAAGGATGCAAACTTGGGCTGTCTTTGAGTTACCTGGACCTGACACCCAGTAAGTCTGACTGATCCCGAAGGAAAGCATCTACAATTACAAAGTAGACGTACTCATCGAGCTCTGTCCGCTCAGAGAACTCCGCAGACTCTCCACAGAACCCCCGGCCTTGAGCTTGGGCTTGTCCACGTGTTCAACGTCAGGCTGGGAGACGGGAGGGGAGCCCGGCATTCCATCGAGGCTCGTGTCCTGCAATGGAGTTCAACAGAAGTGTGTTTCATCGGGGTGGACGACTACCGTTTTGTAATTCAAAGCAATTCTGCCCTCAACTAAAGCAAAGGTGATGCCTCAGCCAACATTCTCCTCCTGTTTAATCTATGCTCTTACTCTGTTTTAAAGGTGTAGCCTGTATAACTACTAATTAAACACTTAAAAATTAGTTTTCATGCTCAAATAGACATTCTTGAAATCTCTGAGAAAGCCCTATCTGTTGGGAACTGCCCTGCCTAGTATCAGAAGCTGTAACCACCCTCCCCCCTCACAAGGCTAAGGCTGAGGGAACGACCTTGGACCATAAGCCAGCAAGGAGACAAAAGCTTATTTCCCTGGCAGGAGCACCGCTTCTGCTCCTTTTTCTTCACCCTGCCTGGCCCCCAATGCTTGGTCAGTTAGCCAATGACGGGTAAGATTCCCCAAGGGGGGAACGACCTAAGACAGGCACGATCACTTTGGGAGGCCCCCCAAAAGAAGGACTTTGCGGGCTACAGCAAAAGGGGGTGATGGACCCTCATCCCTCGGCTTCGACATAGCCTGAGTCCTCATTCTGTCTGCGAGAAAATCTCCTAATCTCTTGGCTGCCTTACTTCCCTTGCTCCACCTAAGCCTGAAACAATAGCAGAGGGTGGTGCCGCCCTGTGCTGGAAAGGGCGGGTTCCCTCGGTGATCAGGCCTAAGAAAGAATATGTAAAATCCTGTGAAACCTGCTTTGTTTAGAATGCTCTCAATTAAATGATAAGGCTCCAAGGAAGAAGTAAGTTTGTTCCTTAAAGTGTTTTACAGTTCTTTGAGCCTAACTCAAAATAGGCCCTCAGAGTTCCTTGTTATCTATTGTTCGATCCTTACTTCCCAGCAATGAGTAATTAGCTTTACCTGAATTCTTGTGCAAACAAACCCAGTAAAACCATTGAGGAAAAGGCTCTTGGCCCTTCTCCTTTGAGAGATCCACCACCTTTCCTCCCTAAGCAGATCATATCTTGGTAGACTTATTCTCATCCGTGGCGGCCAGGGGGGCCCTGTGGGTGGAGCCCCCCCACACCTATCTACCTCCCTAGACAAAATACTTCGTTAAAGGCTGCGAGACTGCTGGCATACTCAACAATCCAGCAATGAAGCTGGACTCCAAATGCACATCAGGTAGAATTCAGTAGTAAGGGGATATTTAATCTATCTGAAGGGAAACATTTACACTAAAAAAAAGTGCACATCCCTTGCCTAAAAAGAAAAGACCAGATTCTTACGCTTCTAGTGACACAAATGATTGAAACTGGCTAATGAAATACCAACTCAGGACCCAGGCATGTGGCAAAAACACCGTCTCTCAGTCTGTGAAGAAGTGTCCATAGGCCTGAGCTGCTATCAATTGTCCCCAGGCTTTAGCATCTACCAGTTCTTTTCCGTGCTGTCAGGAAAAAGCTGCGATGCCCCTTTCGGTCACTGTTGGGGTGGCCGTGCCATCCACGTGGCGGCCCCGCATGTGCACGCGGAAGCCCGGAAGGCTCGCTTGATGAGCAGTGAGTGAAACAATGTCTCCCTTCCAACGTCAGCCGTGAGAACGGCTTACTGGCCAAAACTTAAACCTCTCTGGCATAGTCGCAGCCCTGCGAGCACCAAGCTGCCCAAGCAAAACCTGTTATTTGCGGGGTGCCGACTCATCAGAAGGGCTCGAACAGGAGTCTGCGGGGCCCGCGAGCATCTGAGGACAACAATTGTGGCCGCTTTGGATCCCACACGCACTGCTTCACATTTGAGGGAAGTGAGCAGATGACCTCGAAAACAACACTCTCAACAGAGGTGCCATGATTTGGAAGCTACTGACGCTACGAAGTACTCATCCTTGAATAGAGTTTCATTTCTAAATCCTAAAATAAGACATCTGCCCAATTAAGTTCTTTTTTTGATGCTTCTGCTAAAAGCACGCATGCTTTTATTTTTTAAAATAGTGATATTAAATATACATCTCTGATACTGTATGTTCTTAAATGCTTTGAAAAATTATTAACTTATTCATCACATATGTATGGATTATCTACAACAACACATACTATTGCAAGTAACAGACATATAACAGGAATGGAGCAGATAAAAATCCTTACCAGAGTGGTTGGCATATTTACTCAAAAGTTAAAAAAAAAATGAACAAAGCTTGCAACCATTAATCTCCTCTTCCCCCTAAGCATTATAATGTTCACTTATTCCTTCTCTCTTTTTTCACTTATGTGACATGACTGCTTTTAAAAAACAGAGAACTAAGAATACAAGGCAGGCATATAGTAGTAAAATTACAGAAAAATGCTCAAATGGCATGAAAGTTCCATGCTTATGATCCATAAAGCAGAAAACCCCTGTGGGTGTTATATTTACATGAGCTTTTAGGGGAAAAGCCAACTAAATGAAGTGCTTTTAAATTAGAGGTGCTGCTGCCATTGGCATAACATTGGCTTCCCAGGAGAGCGCAGTTTGCTTTGTTTCTGGTCAGAAACACAAATCACCATCACGCCCACACCCACAGGGCCCCGAAATGCAAAAAACACCAAAACAGTCATAGGGAAGACACACTGGAGGTGGCCCCGACTTCCCCTGTACATCTAGCAAGCCAGGGTTTCTCCACCTGAGTACTATCAGCATTTTGGATTCCATGTCAGGGGGGCACTGTCCTGTGTATTGTAACATGCCTCCCTGGTCTCTGTCCACTAGATGGCAGTAGCACCCACCCAAGCTGCAATTGTCCAAAAGCCTCAAGGTGGGTGGGGCAGCAAAATTACCCCGTGAGAACAACTGCAGCAAATTGGAGATGTTGTGCAGGCTTCGTCTGAATCACTGTGGATGGCCAAGCTGGCTAGTCCATGTTCACGGTGATCCAAACAAGGCAATGCCTGGGTTTTAGCTTACTATGCCCACTAGAGGGCAGCAGCGGAGCCACAATGCCTGCTGTCCCTGGCTTTACCGGGTAGATACAGCAGCATTACCTACACACTTCCAGCAGAGAACCAGCACACACAAGAACTTCAACAGACTACAGAATGACCTCCTGCCGGAGGAGAGTGCTCTGAAAATCTAACGGTCAGAATCAGCCAAAGGCTCAGCTCTCCACATGTCTTTATTCCCTCCACCCACACAATTAAGACAGAACCTGTTCTTTCCACTGATGCGATAATCTAGAATTGGAGGGGATCAATTCTGTGACACCTTAATGGCTGCAGAGAGAGCCGGGGAGTGAAAACATCCCCATGGAAACGGGATTACTATGGAAGTCCCGCAGCCAGGCAGCATTTTCCGAGTTTGCTGCTCAGATGGCTGCGTCTTTCTAGAGCGACTGGTGCCTACAGAAACTTGAATGTCTTCCTTTTAGATTCGATGGCCGTGACGTCCACTATAGGAAGGGATATTTTAGAAAATAAAAGCCTCCCTTTGTATATAAATTTAGTGCTTATTGCACTAAAAGAGTATCGTTTTTTCACGTGTCTTGTTCCTTCCGTCTACACAAAGTAGGAAGGGAAGGCCTAGTTTTTCGCCTCCAGCACCAAGCACGGCGCCAAAAGGACCCTGAGGGCTTAGTAAGTGCTGGTGGCGCCCAATGTTCGACTGCGGAAACCGAGCAGGCTCCCAGGGCCGCGTGAACGCCAGCAAACGCCTGTACGTAGTGCCGTGTACAGCCTCGGACCGACCGCCCTCGCCTACCTGCCGCCAGGGGGAGCCACGGGGCCCCCCCGGCGCGACAGCCGCGTGCCTACCTGCTCGGACACGGAGCTGCTGTACTTTTTAGACATCCTCTTCCTCATCGTCTCTTTTACTGACTTGACCTTCTTTCCAAGAGAGATGCGGGAGGCAGTAGGTGATTTGATGACTTCCTTGTACACAAAATCTCCTTCTTTGCCCTACAAAACAAAACAAAAATACCTTTAATCACAGAAAATGAAGTCCCCAAGCAGGTTTTATTATCCAAATCATTAATGTTCTACCTCAGAAAAATGCTGGCATCCCCCAGGACTTTGCAACTTTTCCTATGTTCAATCAGGGCTACATTATTAATCATTTAACTTTTCTTTTGTTTTTTCAACTTTTTTTATTTTTTCAATTATAGTTGACATTCAACATTATTTTATATTTGTTTCAGGTGGATGTTATTTATCTTTTTTATTAAAAATTGAAAGCTACTCACTAAGGGGCTTTTGTTTGTTTAAAGTGGGACGTGAGATACTTTTTATTTTATTTAATCTTAGTATATTCTTCTCCTATTATACTTTTTTCCAGCATTTTAAATGCCCAAGGGGATGGCATTTCATTAGTAAAGAGTGATTCAGAGGAACCAGTATTTTGGGTAGGGGATGTAGTCCCAGAGGTGGGGGAAGAGGAGGACAACACTACGCATCGCCCAGGAAAGTGGCGAGAACACAGTGGGAAATCACGGTCACTACGAACCAGCGTCCGGTCGGATCTGCATCCGTGTGGTCAACTCCTACGAGTGAGGGGGAAAAAACTCATTCTTTCATTGTTTAAAAGATTGGCTATATAAAATTACTGGTTTACATATCAATGAAACTAGATGTCTAAATAAAATAGTTTTATGCTTCCAGGAAATTCTCAAACACTTCACAAATCACAAACGGGGGTTTCAGCTGACACCTGGTATAGTGTGCCGACAAAATGCACGAGGGGAAAACAAAATGGTACATCAGACTCGCCTACACCTGGGGCCTAAGCAAGTCAACACGGGGAGCAAAGCTTGGACAGACCTGTCCCCAGACTGAGGTCCGGAAGCAGCAGGTCTGAGCAGCCAGTAACCCCGGCCCTCGGGACATTACTTTGCTTTGTCCCCAAGAAGGCTGGGTTCACTCCAGGACATCCCAGATCAGAAAGACCTAGGCTTAATAGGGGGTGATGCACTTGGCCTATGATAAAACTGGGTTTTAGAGATTCTGGCAAATACCCTTGAACCCAAATCACAGGGCTCCATCCCGCCGCGCGGCTTGTGTGCTGCAGTCGTGCACACAGAAAACCAGGGGGAGACCGCGGGGGCTGAGCGCAGATGCCTGCATGCGTGACTGGGAGAAAAGGGGAAACCAGGCACAGAAGGGAAGGTGGTGCTGGAAGGAGAGAGACGGAGGCCAGCGGTGGCCCCGAGGAGACAGGAGTCTCTGGGGGAGGAGCTGGGTGCACAGGTGGAGGGGTTAAGCACAGACACAGACAACAGCATGGAGATTATTACCAAAGGGAGAAAGGGGTTGGAAGAAGGTGGAGGAGGGTGAAGGGGGGCGTCAATGGTGATGGATGGAGACTTGACTTGGGGTGGTGAACACACAATACAATATACAGATGAGCCCTGGCTGGTGTGGCTCAGTGGATTGAGCTCTGGCCTGTGAACCAAAGGGTCGCCGGTTCAATTCCCAGTCAGGACACAGGCCTGGGTTGTGGGCCAGGTCCCTGGTTGGGGGTGTGTGAGAAGCCACCAGTAGATATATCTCACACATTGATGTCTCTCTCCCTCTCCTCCCCCCTCCCCCTTCCTGTCTCTCTAAAAATAAATACAAATCTTTAAATAAATATATATATAAGATATAGAATTATACACCTGGAACCTATATAATATTAGCTATTATCACCCCAATAAATTCAATAAAAAATTTTTTTAAATGTGTGACATAGGTCTTCTTTTCCAACGTGGTTTAGGATCACCCAGGAAAAGGTTACCAGTCTCAGTTTCAAAGACACTTGGTGGGAAACTATGCCAACCACGTCGCCCGAACCCGAACCTCCTGCTTTTCTGCCGCCGTCCACTCACCAGCGGGTCAGAGTTACTGCTGCCGATGTGCAGGGCGCGATTGGTCAGGTCAAACCCTCCGAAACTGCAGGTTCTCTGTGGAAAGGAGGGGGCAGGACCGTTATGCTCGAGTCAGCCCAGCACATTCCCCACCTGCAGGACGTCATGGAACCACAGATGCGACACGGATGAAGGTCGGACGAGAAACGATGGGAAAAAAATACATGACTCATGTCCCAAGGAAACTTCCCTCAGTTTTTACCCCTTGCACGGGCCGCTGGGACGGCGCCTGCACCAGAGGTCCAAAGTCCCCTGGTGGCACAAAGACCAACTGGTTAAAAAACAGAAACATGACCAAACACCCTCCACAGGTTAAAGGCTCCAAGTTTCTGTTGCTTAGCAACAGACTTCCCCGCCCAGCCCTCTGATCGTAAGCTGCGCATGATCTTGGTAAGGAGGGAAGCCGTGTGCCCTGAAGGATCTCGGAAACCCAGGTCTGAAATCCTCTGGCTCTGCCACCAATTGATGGCAGGCCTTGTAAACAGACTCTTTTGTTTAGTTTTAAGTCACTAAGAAGGGGGAAAATAGGTTATGTTTATAGCAGTCCAATCAGGCCAAGAGGATTACTCAACTCATTGCTTTCCTGACCTAGCCAAAAACTCGGGTAAGTTTCCCTGCTAACTGCCTGACTTCATTAACTATGACCTTTTTCTCGGTGCATGAAGTGGAGACACCACATTTGCCCAGAAAGAAAAAAGTTGATTCCATGGCTATCTTTGACTGCACTCCTTAATTCCAATAGGAAAAACACAGATGTTATGAAAAATGAAAACTTTAATGCTCTTTCCATTGGTTTCAAATTTTGTGAAACTGCATATATTTCAGTGATTTTTATATGTTGAAAGGTTGGTTTGAATTCCCTTTCATTTATCTAGCAAAAGCTACTCAAGGACCATTTCCCTGACCCTTCCTGCAACAAAAAATCTGTAAAAAAAAAAAAGAGAGAGAGAGAGAGAGAGAGAGAAACTTAAAGCACACTAATTCTTGTTACAACTGATTGTCTTTTAAGATACTGGTAATAAAGTTGAATATCAGATTTGGGTTCCATAATTTGTAGAACGTTTCTCACAGAACTCTAGTTAACAGCTATTAAACACAAGAAACAAACATAAAGCACAACGTATACTGTAAACGCTACTTAAAATAAATGTACTTTAGATAGAAATTAAATGAGTTGAAAAAGAAACATGCAGAAGGAAAACGCCTAGGTTTCTGAAATCGCTAGACGTGGACCCACATCCTGGTTCTCCATTTGACTTGCTGTGTGGCCACAGGTAAAACACGCAGACTCTCTGAGCTTTGTTTTCTTCACCTGTAAAATACTACCTATGGCATATATTTGAAGACATCTAGCCTACTACTTGGTACAAAGCAGACACTCTTATGAATGTCACTTTCTTCCATTACTTCTCATTTGGGCTGCACTGAGAACAGTAGTTTGTCTCAACAATTGCACTACTGAAGTTTAGGCTTAGACAATAATTTAAATATGCAAATGAAGGACCAGAGCTTAGTTCTGCGCCTGACATTCTGGGAGCTTTGACTGTAAAACCAGAGCATCCCAGGAACGGGACCAAAGGGAGAGCTAGCAGGTGTGGCAGAAGGGAGGGTCGGGAGATGCAGAGAGTTACAGGAGGCATTCAGGATGTCACACGACTGTCCCCCTTCACCACAGTCGTCACTTCTGTTTTAAATAATCTACCACAGACAGATGTCCAGTGAACATTATTCTAATTTTATATTAAATACTCATCAACAGCCCTGGCTGGTGTAGCTCAGTGGATTGAGCATGGGCTGCGAACCAGAGGGTCGCCGGTTTGATTCCCAGTCAGGGCACATGCCTGGGTTTCGGGCCAGGTCCTCAGTAGGGGCCACGTGAGAAGCAACCACACATTGATGTATCTCTCCCATTCTTTATCCCTCCTTTCCCCTCTCTCTAAAATAAATAAATCTTTTTTAACAAATACCAATGGACAATCTGACTTCCCTTATAATCAACTCAACTAGAGCTGCATCTAATCTATAAAAACAGAAAGACCTCTTTATGCAAAAACACTCACCAAATCCCCTGACTTGGAGAGCAATGCTAGGAATACCTCTCCAGGCTAATCTCTGGCTCACAATGTCAAATAGAGATTTCTCGTTTTTGCAGAGGCAGTGACTGCGTTCCAGCTCTTTTCCTGTGACTCCAGGCTTCACAGGCACAGTATGGCACCCAGATGCCGCCTCATTTTATGGCTTTTGCACTTTCCTGCTTTAAATTCCAGCATTAACTGCAACACTGGAGCCCAGCACGTTGCTTCTGAGGCATATGAAATAACTGACAAAGAATTTATGTGGAAAGTGTAACTGTAATAAATTAGAAGCTCGTTCATATCTTCATATGCCTGCTGTATGCATCTATTCCTAAAATAAAAGCTTAAAAGAGTGGATCGGTTTTTATAACCACCACCTAAAACCTCTCCCGGCGATACGCTAAGATATCTGGAAATGATTCTTCTTTATCGCTGTGGGAGAACAAAGACTGTAACAATGGGCATTGCCTGAACTAATCTCTACCTTTTCAGTAACGTCAAGTAGTTCTGAAAGCACCACCCCTTCGACAGAGAAGAGAGACTTCAGAGGGAGTAGTGAAAGAAAGGAAACCAATCTTCAACTTGGGTGGTCTCCATCAATGAAACCTCAATGAGTTTCGTAGAGTTCCTACTTCTCCCGTGCAGGTGATTGTAAGAACATTTAAGATAGATGCTTGTGGGTGAGGAGGTCCAGGCAATGGGATGGTCATGCAGTTGAAAACACATGTTTTTGGGGGGATAGGGTTGAAGTTTAAAAATGGACAAAATTCCAAAATGTCATGCACGTCTGTTCCACCAAATGAAAACTGAATGACCAAATAAAAAGTGAGACAAGTGACCATTTTCAGTGAATACAAAGCATTATCATTTCCCTGAGGCTTCATCAAGCAAACATGGCACTTTTTTTTAAAAAGACAGAAAGATCCAGGTTGAAGACTAGAGAAAACTGTACACTTTGGATAAATGAAGGAGATTTATGACAAAAGAATAGGAGGAAAAAAAAACAAGTTTGAAGTAAACCAAGCAAGAAATTCTCTCAATCCCTTAAAAATAAAAAGTTCTTTCTCACATGTAACATTATTTTCCCTTATATTCACTGACTAATTAGAAAGTTTTGTTTTCCTGATTGTACCACTGACTTACAATAACAGTAACCTGCAAACTTCTAATTTCGTACTGAACACATGTTTCAACAAGTATTAGTAGTACTGGCCAGCACGGCCTCAAGGTCATGGCACCTTGGAAACATCCAGCCTCTGTGACTCGTGGGGCAGAGATGACGCACGCCACTTTTACGGGGGGAATAAAAGGCTCCAAGGCCCTTACTCAAGGTCAAGGAAGAATCGGTCCCTGTGCAATGTGAATTGGCTGCAATCTTAGACATGGACTTCTGGACAGAAAGATCCTGATCCAGCTGCGCCATCCACCTGAGGTGCACACACGGACAACTCCGAGGGTTCCGTGCGACTCAGGATTACAGGACTTAAAGAAACGCACAGAGCGGAGTCGTCAGTTAACAGAGAAGAGGTGACTCTGCTTCACCAAGGCCGTGCCAAATGGCAGAGGCACAGAATGGGCGGGACACTTCCAAAGGTAGAAAGTAAATCGTGCCGAGATTGGTTAACCACAAGTATTTTGCAAAAGATTTGTCACCCAGGACGGAGTGAGTGAGAAGAATTCTGTTATTTTACAACAGAACCGAACCACCGAAACATGGTTGCCTTGATGCTGAAGGAAGCAGAAGAGAAGTGGCTGCTACTAGTATTGAAAGTGTTGTGAGACTGATGGGAATGTGAAAAGATAGACAAGCATTAGCCTGCAAGTCAGCTCGTGTGGGAATATGTGGAAAACCTAAGGGCCCAGGACAGACCTAAGGACCTATGAGAGCGGAGAAGGTCATCGTAAGGATGGCATTGGCCAGCCAGTCTCCATTCCCACAAAAGCAGAACTTTACTGAATGAATTTAATTACAGAAATCTGGGGAAGAACCTCTCACTGAAGAATGTGAACAGACCCTGGAGGAAGCCCCCAGGAGAGGCTCCAAAGTAGCCCATTCCTTAGGCCTTTAAAAAATCGAGGGGGAGAGGGCACAGCCAGCAGCCCTGAGGGCACCCGGGGACGGCAGGGCCCGGAAGGTGGGTGGGAATTTCAGGGAATAGAATACCTATACCCTCAAGTTCAAAATAAGTCATGCCCTGAAAATAAATTTTACAAAGTTTAGTAATTCAGGAGTAAAACTAAACAAAACATTTTATTATTTGAAAGTAAGCACTTTATTCCTTACTATGTATAAAAGAACAGAGAGCCGTGCAGGACGTTTTTAAATATCTGTTCCTTCGATTAAAAAGATTAAGAACACCCACTAGACTTAAGTAAAAAGCTCTTAATTTTCTGCCCTTTCCAGTTAAGAATTTTCCATTTGCTTCTACTGATAAAAGAAACACACTTGATGATGTTTCCAAATCACCAAACTGGTGCCTGCAATGATGGCAGTCTTTCCATGAGCTAGCTCCTAATTGTTTTAATTAAGCAAAACAATAAGCATCTCTTTTAAGGGCAGAGCGTCCTCTGTTTTGAATCAGCTTCTTTGAGACCAAGTGACAGGACGGCTGGGAAAGAAGACAGCCACTCCCAGGAGGAGGCCAGACCCCACCCCGGGACCCAGAAGGCCCTGCTTGGGATCAGCATCCATGCTCAGTTTTATTTAAAAATCAAACAGCTTCGGCTGGAAAGAGGACAATGGAGAAGAAGGAGAAGCCATTCCAGGATAGCAGCAGCAGGGCTGGCAACCTGAGAGGATGGTGGGACGGACCCAGAAGTGAGGATGTTAGAAGTAGAAGAGAGGGAGGGTGCCAAGCTCTGCAAAACCAAGGCCATAATGCTTGACTACACATCACGGAAATGACAAGGCCATCCTGGTGACCGTCTTGGGGACTCACGGACTTCTGGTGGATTCTCAAGAGAACCCTCTTAGTACAGCGGTCGACTGTGGCGGCCCACTTCCTCTTGGCCTCCTCATCCTCCTCCAGCAAGCACCGCCTCAGGTCCTGCTTCTCAGCCTTGCTCAGGGTCCTGTCTGAGGCAGGACGCACTAGCTGGGTCAGGTTCAGGTGGCTGTACAGGCTCCGCTCCACCACGTAGGTGATATTGAACTCGCTGACCGAGGGGCGCCCGCGCACCCTCCTGCTGGGGGCGCCACAGCTCCCTCCCCCTTTGGGTCTCTGCCGCAGCAGCTGCAGGTCACAGGTCGTGGTGTTAACGCCTTTTCTGGAGGGGCGCTGGCAGAGGAAAGCTCTGGAACATGAATAATTAGTATCCGTTTTCTTCAAGCGGATGTGCTTGCGGACGCTCTGAACCTCCTCCAGGGACACTAGAAGGTGGTGCCTACGTCGGTGGTTGTCATAGAAGCAAAGACCGTCCGTACTTACCCCGTGGCTCAGGGACCCCAGACTCTTCTTCATCTCGCCCTCGGTCAGGGAGCGGGAAACCTTCTGGGCCTTTTCTTCTTCTGGATAGGAGAAGAAGGTCCCCATCTTCTTGGGGGGCTTAATGAGGCCCCGACTCTCTCCTTTGCTGAAGGTTTTGACCAACTTCCGGCCAGCTCCCCAGGTCTCCAGGTTGCTCAGTGATGGAGAAGTGGCGACAGAGTCGGAATCATCTTCCGGAGGTTTCTCGGGAGAGCCGTCGAAGAAAAACGGCTTCTTGTGCACTCCGGAGTAGAGGGCGGACCTCTCGTCCAGGACGGGGCAGTTCTCAGGCGCAGGCTCCTCCCCGCCTGCAGAGGAATCAACACGGACAGGGTGAGGCCCCGCCCCCAGACACGCCTTCGCAGTCTCTCTCACCCCTTTCTTGCCGCACCCCCACCAGAACTACGCTGGCCCACACAGAAACCACCATGACCGCGCGCGCCTGCCCCCGCCCCCATCACTTGTACTCTTCACTAGCCTGGCTCCCACGTAAACAAAAGCATGCACAAAAAATAACCAAGCTGTGGTTACGAACGTGTAGTTTCACACGAGCTCAATGTTAAAAGGTTTCACTTGCGTTTTCCTCTCCCTCTTTAAATTGCTTCACAGACCAAACACCTTAATAGACCTATTACGAATGCCATTTGGACAATCCAAACCAGTCACTGCCATGACCCGTGTTCCTTAGCATTTGAGGATCATTAGTCTCCCCAGCTTAAGGGCGCTAATCCTCAGAAGCTGAAAATCAGGATCTCTCCCCTTCTGAAGGCCCTCCTGCTGAGCGGGTGGCCTGTTTAGACTCGGAGCGGGATGCACGCCATGTGGCCGGCAGCGGCTTTTTACTGGTGCATACGCCATGTCATTAAACCGCCGAGGAGGCAGCTTGGGTGCGGAAACGCCACGAAGGGCTGTGCCTTGCAAGTGCAACTGCGGGATGACGGGTCTCCAGTTGACAGGCCAAACTCACAGAGTGAGGGAGCGGAGTGATCCCAGCCAGGCTTTCCCACCAGCTCGGGCCCTGCTAGAAGCAGCAGGGGCATCTGAGGGCCTGGGCACGCCAGCAGCCCCATCGAGCGTTCCACTGCGTCTCAAGGATTCCAGCTCCTTAAGTTTTTGCCGGAGCCAGGTACCACCGCCAAGCCCTCCGGAGCCCAGTGGAAAGGTCTGGACTTGCTGGCAGGAAAACTGAGTTCTTTTCTGCATGTGTGATGTGCACAGATGTGAGAAGAAGAAGTAGGTCAAACTGTGGGTGTAGTGACCCCATCTGGCTGCGTCCCTTTAATTATAAGGAAACTTTGGAGCGTGGCAGGTTTCCACCAGCTGAACTGGGAAGGGGGAAAAAACACAAAGTTTCCTGGAACAGAGGGATGGCGCTAAATATACCAGCTGGGATGCGGGTGCCAGTGTGTGGTGAAACATTGGCGATAAAGGGAGAGGGCCCCTCACTTCAGAGCGGGGGAAAAGATGAGTGAATTGGTAGCAGTCCTTTAAAAATTCCAGACGTTTCCTACTTTTCCAACAGATGGGACCTCACAGTGACAAACAGGAAAAAAAGGACCACTGCCACCAGTACAGCCCGAGACTGACTTAGATGTCAAGCAGATGGCGGTGGGGAGGGAGAAGGGAAACTGTCCAGTCAAAAGCTCTCCACAACCTGCGGCACAAACACACTCGCTGAAAATTTATTCCCGGATCTTCCCAGAGAGGTCAAAATTAGGGTCTAGGGTTCTAACAGGACTTTGCCAGACTAGAGGCAGTGAGCAAATATCATGCAAGTCTCCGGCTGCTTCCTCAGGACATCTGACTTACACGGGATGGAGACCAGGGGTCCGTCCCCATGTTGCCGGGAGTACAAATGGCAACCTCTCTAGACAGTCTCCTGACCTTGGCCAAGAGGAGAGGCACAGCCTTCTCTGCAAAAGCAGTCCAGTGACAGGTCATGGCTTTACCCCGTGGCCCAGGTGTCCAGAGGTGTGGCAAAGGCCCTTACCTACCCCCTTAGGGGCTTCGGGGCAATCAGGTGGGTTGACTAAATAGATTAAAGCCCTGTCACTCAGCAGTGGGCTGGAAACCTTCTGGGCTCTGTCTTTTTAGGGTTGTCATCAGAGACTGCAATACTTCCACATCACATCTGAGTTTGGGACCATGACTTACGTAGCTCTACCTCCTGGTCCCGGAAGCTGGCATCTACTGAGGAGTCTGGAGGGACATGCAGCCACACCAGCCTGTGCTGAGGGCCAGCCCCCCATGGTGCAGGCTCTTCCGTCTGCAGGGCCCCCAGCCCTGAATGCCCAGCCTGGACTTGACCCCTTGGGTTCAGAGCACTGCTTCAGCGATTCTCCTCTGACATGGAAGTACAACTGCCCCACGGGGAGAGTGACAATTGGGAGTGCTCACTCTGTTGGCACTGGGTGTGATTTTTGCTTCGCATATTGACCTTTATCTATTTTATTCAGCTGAGATCAGAATTCAGAAGGAAAGGTGATGTTGACAGGATCCCATGTGGGAGGACTTAAGGCTGAGAACACAGATTTATGCCCTGGACTCCAGCCCTGGCTTTGCCACTCGGCATCTCCACGACCTTGGGCAATTACTTTGGTCTCTGAGTCTGTTTCTTAGTAAAACCTACTGTGAGGGCATTGGGAGGATAAAAGTAAACAGAAGATCTGTGACAGTACCCTATGATGCTGAAGAGCACCCAGTGTGAGCCAGTGATTCACTATCGGGTTCCACCAAAAGCTGGAGCAATGAGGGAAGGGGGTGGGACAGTATCAGCTCCGGAAAAAGACACAGAAATGGACAAAGGGCACTGGCCTGGCTTGCAGTTTAATACTGTCTAAGGTCACCCATGTCCCAGATAAGGGCTTGAAACTCAAGTTACCAGGTGAGCCTGGGTCAAGGGTTATAATTCTCCAGGATCTTCTAAGCCTGCAGAGCTGGGGGCTGAGGGAAGGCGTGGGAGCAGAGTGGAGACCCAAAAGGCAGAGGACACAGGCTGCCCGAACCTAATTCTGGGTCTTCTGCTGGCTGGCTTGGTGGGGTGACCTGCAGTAAATTACTTCACCTCTTGGTGTCTTAGTTTCCTCCTTTGTGAAATGAGTCCTGCCTCTGGTGGCCATCCAGAGGAAGATATAGTAATTAGAACATAAAATCTAAAGTGTTTAGGAAGTGCCTGGCATATAGGATGCTCTCAGTAAATATTCAAACAACGTAGTATTGGCCCAGGCATGTAGGAAGTCAAAGGATCAGATCCTTGAAAGTCTGGGGCAGGGACGGGGGCAGGGGTTGGGAATATGAATCTCAACTGCTTGCAGAAGCAGGGGCCAAAGTAGCAAGTACCACTTCTTTTGCTAATGAGGAACCTCGGAGGGTTCTGTGCAGGGGTTGGAGGGAGTTCTTGTCTAGCAAGGTGTTGGGGACAGCCGATGCAGACACCCTGAGCTGCACACACACCTGGGGCCTCTCTTGGTCACAGGTCATCGCTTTGGGGATACCAACAAGCCCAGCCAATGGCATCGCAGCTCCCCAACTCACTCGGGACTCAGCTCACTGAATCCGCCCCCCACCTGAGACAGGGAACTCACACCAACATGAATTCAAGTTCAGAGTGAAAAGCCCACTGGTCATTCTTTTCACCCCAGAGCTCTCTCTTTTGGTATATATTTTTCCTTTTTACAACTATGTCTCTCAGAGTTGGTTGAATTATTTATTCTGAGATAAATATGTGAGTTAGGATATTTCTGTGTTTCTAAACATGTTGTTCTAGTGGAAAGGCCACCTCCACACACGTGACTGTCAGGTACGAAGGGGGTCAAGGGGTTAACACTAACTGCTCCACTCATTTGATCTCGTTTCTGAAGAAGGGCCGCCAGTCCAGTTGTGATGTTGAGATTTGTCAAGTGTGCATGAGATTGCAGAACACGACGCCCCCTAGAATCAAGGATGGTGACTCCACGTGGTTCTAGTTAACGCCGCTGATGGACACTGTGCATGATTTCAGTACGAGCCGCCACAGCGAGAGGAAGCCAGGCTCTCTTCTGTGTTGTGGAAACTGTGACCGGCACACAGGCATTCAAACATCCAAACGCAACATCGGCGTTGCACCCGTGTGAAAAAGACACCCGGACGAACCCCAGGAGACTCAATACAACTCGCAGTCTGTGGAATTGGCCATCAAGCCGATCTCCCTCACTTCCCCCTCCTTCCTTCTCCCTTTCAACTTCCTCTCTCCCACAGTAACCACTTCACCTGCCACGTTTCTCCAGGGCATTGAAACTGACAAATAATTACAACAAATTAAAAGAAGAAACAGTAATAACCACAGCAGGAAACCATCATCTACCTAAACAAAGGGGAATTCAATTCCCTCCACAGCTTAATTTTATCTGTGTACCAAAAAAAGGTCTCGACAATGGTGCTTTCTAAATCTACATGTTAAAATTTTTAAATTCCTCACAATGTAGGTGTGACATTTTAATAAGGAGTATGCTTTAAAAAAAAAAGGACATTCTTTCCAGTGTTTCTTCCAGTCATTTACCAAACAGGAAATCTTACTCTTTCATCTTTTGGGAAGATCTTCTACAAGATGCTGCAAATGCACACAACTAACAAAAAGGCAGATCCGACGGTGATTCAAACTGTCGTAACTACACTTGAAAGGTTAACTATTCATTCCAAGAAATCCAAGCTCACACCCCTTTTGACATTATTGCTTCATCTACCACGTGGTTTGGTGGCAATATAGCTCTCAGGGACCCACTCTGCGCGGAAAGTGCTTAAAGCCTCATCTGAACTGAGACTTGACCGTCCCTCAGAGAACCGAGAGGACGCGAAGTGCCTTCATTGTCAGATGTTCATTGGAGGTGGCTGTCTATCGAGTTCTGACCAAATCCACTGGGCAAGAACCACTGTCCTTTTTGGGACAGAGGCTTGTGCTAAGAGGAAGTTATAAAATAAATTAATATAAAATGATATAAGCTACATAAGCTCAAAAATTAAAGCTGGGCCACACCTGGAGAAGATTTCACTGCCCCATACCAGCCAGTTCCCATCTCTGTGCTATTTAAAATACTAAGCCCCCAGAACGCTGGACACCAGAGCCTTCACCCCACACCATCCTGAGAGCACTGCCCAGCTGACACGCAGCCCCAATTCTCCCCCTGCCAGAACTCAATCCATCTTCCACTTGAAATCATACTCTTTTTCTCCTAAAAACAAAAAAACAAAAAAAAAAAAAACAGCCCCCACACGATTTGCTTTGGAATAAGCAGGGTGGGGTTTGCTTTTTTACCTTCAGTGCTGGGCTTTTTCATTTCTTCCACTCTGATTAGTTTCTTCCTCACTCTGCGAGTGGAGTTCACCAGCTTGTGCAACCTCTTAAACTTCACTGACTCCTCGGTCTCATCATCCGATTGTTCTCTTGACTGGCAAAGAAACAAAAGAAAAGTTAATCACACAAACGCTCCAGGGCTCTGCTCTTGCAGCGGGGTGCAGCCGAACTCCGGGCACCCACGAGTTTGCCCAACAGGTTCCCGGAGCTCCACCTACCATCTTCGAGTCTAAGAAGTGGAGAATCAGGTCTTAAGCAGCACAACACACACCCTTGCCCTTGACCGGCATGGGGTACATTTTTGTCTCAACTACTTCCCGGTCCTCTTTTAGGAGAACTCCGCAGGACTCTCTCCAAGGCCGGCCCTGTAATTCCCGTTTGCCTGCTGTGGTTTGGGCCAGGCTCTCCTCAGTCTGGCCCATCAGGACTTGCTGTTTAAACGTGGTCACCAACTGCTTCTCCAAACCAAAAATTCTGTTGACTTGTTCCAGTCCTCCCCGAAAATCAAAACTGGCAGGGCAGGAAAAAGGAAGAGATGCAAAAAGCCGCCTTCTCTCTCGCTCCTGGAGCCAGCCTGCCACATCTCAGCCATGCCTTTGGCCTCTCCCAGCTCTTCCCAAGAGCTCACCAGGCGGGCCTGAGGACAGCCCCTGCATTCCTCCAAGAGGGACAAGGGAAAAAGCTGACCTTTTCAGGCATACGCTACAGTCCATATTCCCCAGCATCCCATTCCGCTCTGCAGTGATTCAAGTATGCTCAGCCCAGCTGTTTTCCCTCAAGTATCCAACATTACAGACAGGAAAAAAAATTTCTCTCCGCAGCAATGACCCAGGCAAGAAACAATCCTTTCCTTGTGAACAAAATCAGGGTTTCCCTTCCAAGTCGGCTCCAACATTCAATATGCAGCTTCCTCTGTTTTATCTGTTCAAAATGTGAAAAGGCAAAAGAAGTCTCCAATGAAATGGGCTGCCGCGCGGCTGGGCTCAGGCAGTCAGTCCCGGGAGCACGGAGCCGGCAGCAGTGCGCAGGCGCGGCACACCCTAGGCAGCTGGTGCGACTCCAGCTAACGCTGCACTCACATCCTGGCAACAGCTTTCCCTCCGTTTCCTCAAACCTGCCTCACTGAAGGCGTGGGGAGAGGAATGCCTGCCCTGAATGCTCAGGACAGAGACAAACCACATCTCCGAGCACGAGTCTGGCATGGAGACATTCCCCCCAGATGAGCGCTCATTCATCGCAGCGTCATAGACAATAAAGGAGGCAAGGAAGAGGGAGCAGAGAACAGTTCACGAGGAAACGAGGCTGAGAGTATATGAATTACCGTATTTTACTGTGTAATAATGTGCTCCCGTGTACGGTGCGCACCCATGTTTTTGTCTCAAACTTTCAGGGGGAAAAAAAATCTTTCGTTTTAATTTTTAAATTCAATTTCTTATTTATACTCAGAAACAAAACCGACGATCATATTCCAGGGTATTATTTTGCATACGGATATCGTTATTGCTTTCTAGAGTTACACTTTTAATGTGTATGCATAAATAAAAGAATTAAAAAACATTTATATAGATATGGAATTAGTACTACGCATGTATAATGTGCACAGTTATTTTCCCCTCAAAAATATGGGCAAAATAGTGTGCATTATACATGGCGAAATACGGTACTTAGGTATAAACATGGTGCATGTTGTGAGTCTACGAACATTGCCACAGCACTCTGGCTCTACGGAAGGCGCAAATACAACACAGTTTCCGGCCTCTTCCTCCCAGTGGAGCCGCTGCACCTTCTCCCTGCACAACCCAAGCAAGCCACTCACCCACTAAATAGTGATTATACCCCAGGAGTGACAAGTCACGGGACAGGGGGGTCTCTCAGGCTTTTGTTCTATGAGGAGTATTGACATCCACGTACAATTTCTCAAATTCCTAGAGTAATGTTGCACACGATTTCCAGAATGTAAGTTAACTACTGGTTACCTGGTGACCAAGAATAGAAAATGCACCCCCAGGTACCGGGGGAGGGAGGCTGCATTGCATACTAGTAATTAGGCTTACTGCATTTGGCCTAAAACTCAAAATGCAAAACAATCAGAATAAATATACTTCCTACTCTATAATGATCTGTCCAGTTTGAATTTCATGTTTACTTGACTGAATTGTTATGGGCGATGAAATGGTAGCAGTGGCCAACCAGAGGAATGAGAAGGACCCTCTTTCTGGGTAATTGACACCTGAACAAGCCACAATGCAAGGAATCACACAAAATCACTTAAAAACATTCTGCCTTCTGGCAGCGGGAAAGCCAGGACAGTCTAGTAGAAGAAAAATCAGCAGCAGATGACAGAAATCGTCTGCACTCACCGACGGGACAAACCTGTGCGTCCAAATGTCCATAACCCGCACGTTAGAAAGTTCTGAAGTGAAAATGAAGTATAGGTTGTTTACATTATGAATAAAAAATGTCTGATGTATTATTATATGTATCTCATACCTGGTGTGGGGATTGCTGCTTGCAGTGGGGCACAAGCATGTGTAGGGGTGGGGGAGGTAGAAAGGGAAATGGAGTACAGAAAGAACTAGTATAAAAATCTTCAGTCCACGGAGGCATAAATCATATATGTAGGAAACAGGCCATCAGAGGGAACTTTCCTGGGGAAATCAGAAAAGCTAAGCCAGGACAACAGACTTAAAGGCAAGGACCCTCACCCCCCTCCCCGCCAACCCCGACTTCTGCTGTCCAGAGCCACTGTGGTGAAAAATAACGTATTCCAGGTATTTATTTAATTGCTTTCACATGCTCCATCTATTTTTGAGAAACAGAAGCTCTTCAGAACTTTGAACTAATATTTATTTTTAGTCTGTTAAAAAAAATAAAGATTTGAGGTGGCTGCCTCTAACAAATCACAAATCATAGGAGCTAATCACTTTCTTTGCATCACCACCTTTTGAAAACTGGACAAGCTAGGTGCAGCACACTCTGTATGAAGAAAAATGTAAAATAAAACCAAATGTTTCTTTTTAAAATGTAGAATCTCTTAAGTAGCCTAGAAGTTACTGGAGTTGAACAGTATATTCCAAGAAGTTTTTTTATCAGTAGAGAGGTGTTGACTTCTCACTTCCTCCGGAGTCCAGAGGAAAAGAAATGTCAAGTATTTGCCTTTAAAAAATTCTCTCCAGCTATCAGCCCTAGCTGGTGTAGCTCAGTGGATTGAGCGCGGGCTGTGAACCAAAGTGTTACAGGTTCAATTCCCAGTCAGGGCACATGCCTGGGTTGCAGGCCATGGCCCCCAGCAAGCGCACATTGATGTTTCTCTCTCTCTCTCTTTCTCCCTCCCTTCCCTCTCTAAAAATAAATAAATACAATCTTAAAAAAAAATTCTCTCCAACTATCAACATAGAGACTCTGCAAAGGCATGGCACTTCTTTCGAACTTAAATTTCTTTTAAGCTTATCAGTTCACATCCCACATCCCTCCTTTTACATAAGCCAGCGTGTGCCACTTCCCAAATGCTGGAAATAACATATTGTGTCTTTTCATTCAGAAAACACCCCCCCAAATATGGGGGTGTGAGAATTCACAGTTTCCAGCCTAGAATTTAGTAGAAGATGAAGGGAATCTGCACTGTATATACGATGAATGATTGATTCCAAGAGATAAATACAGAACTATTCTAAGACAGGTTTTAAATAAACTACAGTGTGAAAAACAACAGTAAATATTTACAAACATTCAAACACGAGACGGTCTCTGCTCCCCTCCTCAGCCCACCCCAGGGCGGAGTACTAGAATAAACTTTCATTTGATCCTCTTCTAAAGGAGAAGGTGAAAACCCAATTATCTGCACAAAAACCTCCACCTCTAAACCTTTAGTACAAAAAGGCAATAATTTATCCCACCAAAGGATGTGAAAAACTCAATTTACACTATTGTAAATAGAAACATTTGATTTCCAGCCTCTCTGTTGCAGATTTTTCCACCAGAAAGCCCATATGGCTCAACTTTTAATTACTTTGGCTAATGCTATATGTAGTAATTCTGTGGTGAATGCTTAAGTGTTTCATTTCTGGTTTCCACGGCAACATTACATCAGATTGCAGACAGCTGGCTGCACAGTTTTAAACCATAACAAAGTGACCACGCCAAGGCACAAAACTATAGCTGCTTTAAAGAGATAGCACACCCCCGCCCGCCAGGGTGCTGAAGGAGGAACCTAGGGGGCCTTCTGGCTCGTGAAGGAGGGTGGAGCCTCCTTCCTTCTCAGCTTCTCTTGGAACATGTGCGCCCTTGACACATCTGCAATGTTCTAATAGGAAAGACACGGAGCCAACGTGGAGCACTTTTTATAACACAGCTACATGAAGGATGATCGGAAAAAGGAAAGGCAATTAATAGCATCTGTTGATACAAACATTTGTGAGCTGGCGCGAACTCAAAGCGTGCCCTGACTGTTCAACGGAAGCCTGTCAGTGCCGGTGGGCAACGCACACCTCGCTGGGCCCTGTAACAACAATTCTTGCAGTGTGACGGGACAAATGCTTCCCCAAAGCCACACAGCACAGCAGTGCAGGCAGAGGAGGCATGGGCAGTAAGTAATGAAGGTTAAACCGAACTTGCCAGGAGCAATGAGAACCCTTTGGGGACCACTGGAGACCACACTGAGAGCATGATTACAACAGAACCTTTTGAAGAAACCCACTCGGCTTGCTTCCTCAGCTCTGAACACCCCTCACTGAGTCTCCTGTAACAGCCACCCTGAGTCAGTCGACTTATCTCCCCAGAGCCAGCACATACCACTGTAACATATGTAAGCATTTCTGAAAAGCATTCTGCATTTGGAAAAGTGTTCGGCTGTGAAATTCACACCACCATTTCTGGTAACCCAGCAAGCAAGCAGACACAGGCACTTCATGGTCCTAGGTCCGCTTTCTCAGTGGCATTAGCCTCACAGTTAAGAGGAAGCCGATCGGTTGCAGCTTTAGGAAAAGCAGTGTGCCACACGGTCCCAAGTCAAGTCCTCCACATGGGAAGAAAGCCTCCACAGCTGGCAGCTGACCTCCAACCCCTGTACCCTCAAGCGCTCGCATTCTCACTGAATTCTCATTCTCAAGATAATATTCACTTTTCTCCTCCACAAGAGATGCCTCATCCCTGGGCAGGCTAGGAAAGGATGCTCAGAGTTACGAGGCTGGGAAGTAAACAAGGGAAGAATAAATCGAGGGGAATTTGAATAGAAAAGAGAAAAGCATTATAGCCAGATGCAATCCAAAGCTTGTCCTTGAAGTGCCAGAAAGCACATTTTCCCTCTTGCATTAAACACACGCAGCGGACTTACCGGCTTCGGCATTGAGCAGGCCTAAGGGGGCAATTTTGAGCACGTCCGGTACCCCCACCCCTCCCCACTTCGAGAACGTCTTCACTCTTGTTCCGTCAACTCTGATCTCAAAGTGAAGACCAGGCACTTCTGGGACACGCTCCTTGAGTTACATGTTCAGACAGGCTCCACCAGCACAGTTTAGGATCCGAAGGGAAAAAAAAAAGTGAGGACACTGGATTCAATTAGCCGCTTTCTGCTTGCCGAGTTCCCAGTTCCTTGCTAGCTGCATAACTTGTGAGAAAGGCATAAGTCATCAGCTCTAAGCAAATCTTCTATTCACCACAAGGAAAAAAGAGAGTGTTGTACGTGGCAAACAATCCCTGTTTTCACTGACGAAGGCTCCCTGACCTCCCGCTGGCCTCCGGTTCCTTAATTACTGTCTATGGAATTCCAGAGAAAGGAAAAAAAAAAAAAAAGAACTCGAGAATCGGAGCAAATCCGGACAAGGACCAACCCTTCCAAGTGACTGGACTTAAAAAAGATCTCTTTTGCAGATGCTCTTCTAAACACCCCCTGGAGGAAGTAGTTTCAATTGAAAATAGACACCTTCCAAAGGCTATTCTGGAAATCACCGAATTAAAACTTATGATTTTGGTTTCCTCCTAGAGTTCTCACTTTCTCGCTGTCTCTGCCCCGACGACTCCTTTTTCTATTTTAACCACGAGGGGCGACGTAGGACGTTCCCCCTTCGCTGACTGACGCTTCTCCGGCCGTCTTACCAAATTGTTCCAGGGACCCTTTCAGAGCAGCTGGCTTCCCCGGTGCTCTGGAGGCGTGAGCCGGGGGACTGTGCCACAGACGCCCGTTTCATTTTCTCAGGGGCGCCTGGGGAGCGGCATGCACATGCTGTTACTTAAACAGAACGTCACCCAAGCAGCACAGGGTGGAAGACTCCTCTGAAGTTGCCATGTTCTGGGATGCAAGTCACATCTGTATTCCCAGGGCTCAGTTCACTCGCTCGGGAAAGTCCTCTCCCCCCATCGCACAGCAGGGGCTGCCCGAGCCTCCCTCGGTGCCTCTCTCTCTGGGTGGGTCTCATGTTTCATGCAAAGTCCCCTCTCTTGGAAGGACGCGACACAACACAAATACACGCCCACCACCACAGCTTTTCCCAGGTGCCTGTCCTACTCTTTCTTTCCTCGGGCCCCCGAGGCACCTCTCACTCTTCAGCAAGAACCCCACCCTCTGCCCCAATTTTCTGCCTCAGAAATGTGCCCCCCTACCCTTAAGGGATTTCCCGGAGTTTCTCCCCGCAAGGGTTTGCCACACTTCCCTAATCTGCCTAGTTCCGCATTTCACAGATCCTCACCGACCCCCATTCTGGGTTCACTTACACCACCTTCCCCACGGCCATCTGAAGGTCCCCGAGTGCCACAAAGGGTGGCAGGTGCTCTCTCGATGTTGCACTCCCCACATCCACATATATCAAATGCGCCTGGCTCCCAGGCACCATGCTAGGTATTCAGATATATGATCTTATTTCAGGCGCTGGACCATGGAGGCAGATTCCAAGACTTTGTGGCTTTGCCCCTGCACCACCCCACCTCTACTGGGGGCTTTCTTCACCCAAGGCTGGCAACCACACTGCCTGCAGCACCATGCTGAAAATTCCTTACAACTGTCCGCAGAAATCCTTGTTGAATTTGCCACTTGAAGAACACTAAGAAAATGCGGGTGCCCCCATGAGAGTGGAGTAAAGGGAAGCAGGAAGCCCAGAGTCCTTGGAGTCAGAACAGCCTGGGCTTCACTTCCAAGTTCTCCAGCCAATCACTTCACTTCTGTGGGTCTCAGTATTCCTCCCTCCACGTGAATTCCACTGAATAACATTTATCTCAGTTGGTTGCTTCGAAAATCGTCTAGGTAGAGTCGACAATAACAGCTCAGTCAGTGCTTACTACTTATGCTGTCCTTCAGTGACGGGGACTCAAACAAGACCTGTTTTAACTCCTACAAACTGCTGTGAAAATAGCACAGACAGAGAAAACTGTGAAAGCTAGTGACGTGGCCGCTCTGGAGGCTGGGTCTGCACAGTCTGATTAGATGCAGATAAGATTCGGAGCAGAATTAGGAGCGCTGGAGCCAGGCCCCTTGAGCCACTTGTGAAATAGCGTGTGGCCTTGGACGTGTTTCTTAACTTCTCTCATCTTTCTAACATGCAAAGATAAGCCTCCAACGTCCTTGAGAAGATGAAGTGACCTTGAACGTAAGTAGCAAAGCCTCTATCACTGTGAGATCTGCAGGACACTGAGCATTAACGGAGCCAGGCTCTCTGAGGAGGACGGAGGGAAGGACACATCTGCTTGTCTGTCTAGAGGCCACCTCCACCTGTACACCCCTTTCTAACTGTCATCCAACACGGGCTCATCCTTCAGAAGACAGGAAGGTCCCCAGGGACAGGGACCATGTCTGCCCCCCAGCCTGGTATTCACAGATCCCAGTGCAGGGCCCGCCCACCTACAGTGGGCCCTCACTACCTAAGTGCATCATCGAGGTGGATTGAAGAGGTTTAAACTGTCCACCCCATAGCTCCCAGCCCTTCCTGTGCATCAGAATAAACTGTGGGACATTTGAAAGACTAGGCTGGGCCAGGCCATGCTGGAAAGCTTCTTGGTGGAGGGACGGTAGAAACATCAGGGACAAATTTCATGAGGACAAAGATCGCTGGTGTTGTTCATTAGAGAGCAGACTTGAACTTACCCAGCACACAGTAGGTGTGCAAATTTGCTGAGGACGGATTTGACTCCCGCTCTAGGGATTGCTCATTAGCTCCTCAGGGCAAATTCCAAAGGCCTTCTCATGAAACGTGACTTTGCATGGTCGGAACCCTTCCCTTATCTCCAGCATCTCCAAACGCAGATACTCTGTGGGAAGGGCCTTTCACCGCACCTGGTTCTTCTCATCCTGAGCGTGTCAAACACCTACACTCTGACGTGCCTGCACGCCTTTGCACTCGCATGTTGCTTTTCGCTAAATATCTCTGCCCCACCTACTTCCCTAGCTTCTACTCGCCCTTCAGTATTCAGCCCCATGCGCCTCCTCCTCTGGACAGCTCTCCTGGCCTTTCTCCTTGCTTTCCTAGCTGTGTGGTTGTCCGACAACCTAAACAGACTCTGTCACAGGACTCAGCACAAAACACGCTGTCATCACTGCACAACTCAGCCCCTCACTACACTCCACGAGGACACGGAGCAGTGTCCTATTCACTTCTGTGCCTGTACTTTAGTAACATTTATTGCTTGTGTTCAATTATACATGCCATATATTTAATTACAGACAATTTGGAAAATGCAGCAATGCAAAACAGAGAACGAGAAATCACCTGCAACACCCTACTCGGGCAGAAAAATTCATAATGATTTTGTTTATGTTCCATCATTTGCTATACACACACACACATTATACGCTCTTGGGCTTCAACGTTTTGTTCTTACAAAAAACACGTTCTGGCCCTGGCTGGCATAACTCAGTGGATTGAGCGCGGGCTGTGAGGCAAAGTGTCGCAAGTTTGATTCCCAGTCAGGGTACATACCTGGGTTGCAAGCCATGACCCCCAGCAACCGCACATTGATGTTTCTCTCTCTCTCTCTCTCTTTCTCCCTCCCTTCCCTCTCTAAAAATAAATAAATAAAATCTTAAAAAAAAACAAACAAACACGTTCTTCAGCTGCTCCCCTTCCTGAGGTCACCATCATGGTCTCCAAAGTCTCCCTCACGTGAACACACAGTGTGAGCAGAAATCGAGTGCTCACTTATACTGTGAGCCTCTTTAGAGAAACCCTGAAGTCCTCCGTAAATACTGGCCAAACTGTCTTATAACCTGCGTTTTAAAATTCTGCACATTTACCTATGTCAACAAATAAATACATTAATAATTCAATAGTAGTCATTCCTAGCAGTATAACATAATTTATTTAAACTCTACCCCCATTATTGGATATTTTGCAGGTTTCCAATTTTTCAGTATTGTAAATAATACTCTGATGGACATTGTGTAAAATTTCTAAGACATCGAAGTCTTTTTATAGAATAGATCATTAGGTTATAGAATTGATGGGTAACCAAATGGACGTATCATTAGGTCTTTTGATACACATTAACAATTTGCTCAGAAGAAACACTGTATTATTTTTAAATCTCAAAAGTAATGTTTCCCTACGCAATTGCCAACACTGAACATTACAATATTTTTTTCATGTAGATAAGTAAAAAGAGTATCGATTCCTCATGGAAATGAACGAATGACTGAATGAATGCAGTGAATCACGAGTGAGGTGCAGAAATAACGCGCAAGCTGGCTTTACGTGGACTTACAAAGTTTGGACTCTAGAACGAAAGCCCGAGAGCAGCTGAGAAATGTGATTCGTGCATGTCAACTGAGATAAATGCACGAGAGGGACAAAGAGACGCAGGGGCTGGGGCCGAGGCGGAACTCACATCTGGCTGGGACGTGAGGGGAAGGCGCGTGCCCCGGGCTGGGGGCACCCCCACCTTCCTCTGTGAGCCTAGATATCCAGTGTCCTGGTGGCCCTGTGGCCCCACTGCCTTCTCCTCCCCTGACCTTAGATGCCTGAGTATCTGGACAGTCACAGAGATCTGGGCGGTCGCTGTTGCCTCTACAAACAGCATGTGACAACAATCAACAACAGCTCTAGGCCCGCCTCTTCCCCAGGCTGGGTTTCATAACCTCTCCGGCGTTCCAGATCTCCCTGCGCTCAGCCAAGAAGTGATGCGTCCAAGGCCACTCCCTACCTTGGGGCCTACGGGCCCCAGGACAGCTGTGGCAGGGGCCTTCAGGTTATGTTATTCTTTGGGTTTATACAGATAATTCTTCTCACTCTCTTAAAGACGCCAGAATTACTTTAAAAAGTGTTTATGAGTTGTCGGAGTAGTAAAATATGAAACACATTGCAAGTCTTTTTACAATTTATTTCACAAAGGATTAAGGGGAAGATTCATATGTTTAGTCAGAAATATTTTGCTCATTAGCTGGTGACATCATTGCCCTCTGAAATTACAGGATTTTTGTCAGCTTATGGGGGAAAAAAATGAGATTCCATTCTCCTCCCCGAGGTGCAGTGTAGCACTGAAATAATCTCTCTGGCAGCTTCCAAAGTAACTAGTTGTCACCAGATTTGAAGGAAAAGGAGGAGGAGGAGGAGGCAGAAGAGGAGAAAATTACATGATACTTTCATTTGTAAAAACTATGGGAGAACTTGAGGTAATATTACCATTCCTTAGGGGCAAAGGCTTGCCAGCACTTAATCCACTTAAGAAACTGTTTAAAAAACTATAAAACCAAAGGAGCAGCAAATGAATGCTACCTTCCACAATAACCTCTATTCCTTAAACTTACGAGCTTTGAATTGCTTTTAATCACCCCCAAAATAATGCTGTAAGTTCCCCCACAAGGAAGAGAAAGAATATAGAGGACCTCCAAGAGTCCCGCAGCCCAGCAAGTGCAGAGAGACTTCGAGTGCAGGTAAGCCCCCACCTACATTCTGCAAGCTGCCTCGGGCAGAGCAAACGCCTTTCTTTCTCCAACAAGGGGCGCGGGGAGGGGAAGGGAAGCGGAGGAAAGAGAACTGACTTTTTCTCCACTCTGCACATCTTCAGAAGATGTTTCTGCTTGAGATCAGGTCACCCTGCCCACAGGTCAGAGAACTCCGTAGTTCACGTACAAGGTGAGTTCTGGTGACGAGGGAGTGCTGGGGAGGGGGTCCGCAGCTCTAGAGGCCCCTCTGGTAAGAGGGGGTGGTGTTACCAAAAGGGAATCGGTGGCGTCAGACACGCCGAAGACTTCAGCAAAACAGCAAGCCCACTCATTCCCAAGTGCATTCGGTTCTCACACAGTCCGTGCCATGGAAAAAGGATGATTCAGAACAGGACTGCCAAGTGGGGCAATTACAGATGCGTCGGAGGCTGCAATTGCTGGAGCTGGAGGACGTGTTCGTCCCAGAAGCGGCCGGTCTCCCGTGGGGTTGGGTGGTGTTCACAAAAATCACATTACTTTGACGGCATCGGAGACTGATTGATTTATGCATCGGGCAATGACTTCTTGGACAGAGCCGCCGCCACACCACCTGGCCCAGGCACACGACGGTGTGCAAATGCAGAGAACCGGTGGGCCACCCGGCCAGGGAGGGAAGGTGCCGACACCGAGTTCTTCCCTCCAATCACAACGCTGGCCGTCAGGCGAGCACAGTCGCCTGCTGAAGCCGGAGGCAGGTGGGCCCGCGTCCTGCCCTAGAGTCTCCATCCACAATCTTGACATAACTCTCCTTTTGTTTGTAGAATAAATAATAAGCAAATCTACTTTCCAATGATAGAAATCTAGGCTGAGTCCTTGGGATCCCAGTTAGAGAGGTTGGTTGTGGTTGCCTGAGTGGCAACACTATCAGGTCTGTGGTGGCTGCTGAAACCGAACCACAGAATGCCCTCCACAATGAACAGAATGAGCAACAGCGCCCCCGCCACAAAATAGAAATACATATATAAATATATGTATGTCCGTATATATGTGTGTATATGTATTCATCCAACTAGAAATATTCTACCAAGAGCAACCAGATAAGGAAAGGAACATAAGCAAATACATTAAACTTTAAAACACCATGATCAAGGTAAGAAACACATTTCTGAAGACCAGTGGAAAAGGCCCTCACTTCTCCAATAACCAGAACGGCAGGAATCTTGAAAATCATTTCATATAACCTGAAATCTCAAAAGAAGCAAACGTTGTGGCCTCTTCTAAAAAAAGCTTTTCCTGACCTAGGTGCAGGGAAAATGACTTCAGGGGAGTCATGAGTGAAAAGAAGGAAAGTCAGGTGGTGAGGCTGGTCCTGACGGATATGAAGTCCCTGGAAATTCACCTGGAGAGGAGCTGGAGAAATGAATTACGGGAGGCCGCCTATGGCACCCACCGCCCCGCCCCCATCCCCCTGTCTGCAAGTGGCTGGAATCACGAGGCAGCACACCTAACAGAATCTTCGGGGAAAGAAGGAGGAGCCCAGGTACCCCAATGAGGAACACTATCCAGCTCAGTGGGGGTTCCTTCGTCCCTGGCCATCACCTCAGGCTACAGCAATAATAAACGTAAGTGAACCACAGGGGAAAAAAAAACCCTCAACTGTAGCTCAGAAGAAAAACAATCTGTTGTTGGATAACATGGGGAAAAGGTCGAAAAGTTCTCATTATATCATCACAAATACAAAATCTGACCCAAGCCACGCAGGCATGCAATGCATGACAACTATTCAAACAAACTAGAGCAAGGAGGAGAGGAAAAAATAAAACTAAACTGAGAGGAAAAGCACGAAAAACAGAAAGATTGCATCTTTTGATCCCATCTCTCTACCACTAGAAAATATAACTCAAGGAATGGGAAGAAATAATTCCTAACAGTTGCTTCACTCTATAAAATAATTTAATAAGAACATACAATCAATTAAATGAGTCTGCAGAGACATGATGAGAAACATGAATATATATTTAAAGACTGCAGTCCTAAGAAAATAGATCACCCTGACTGGTGTGGCTCAGGGGACAGAGTGCCAGCCTGTGAACCAAAAGGTTGCCAGTTTGATTCCCAAGTCAGGACACGTGCCTGGGCTGCAGGCCAGGTCCCCAGCTGCGGGTGTGCCAGAGGCAGCCAACTGATGGATCTCTTGCACTGATGCTCCTCTCCCTCTCTCCCTCCTTTCCCCTCTCTCTGAAAATAAACAAATAGAAAATCTTTAACATTGATTTTTCTTAAAAAAAAAGAAGAAAACAGATCAAAAGAACCAATTGCAGCCAATTTCAATTAAATGTGTAAATAAGAATAAGCGAAGACTAGAATCTAGAAGTGAAAATATTGACATAGAGAAATCCTGTATTATTTAAATCCACTTTCTCTTATGAGCCAGGTTTTCAGACTGACCCAGCTCTCTGCCTCGGTCTGCGCCCCTTCCCCGAGCAGGCTTCCACTACCACCACCACGCCGGCCCCCCGCACTGGGGCTCACTGGACTCATGGACTTTCTAGGTGTAGTGTCTGCCCTACGTAGCAACACCCCCGTGAAGACCCCAGTCATGTCATCCATTTGCGTGTCTCCTCTTCTTAAACACAAGCTCCCCGAGTCTAGCGGCCGGCAGGTAGCAGGCACAGAATAAATGCACAATGTATAAATAAGAATGTTGGAGAGGACATGCTTTCCCCTACACTCCGGATCCCACGTGCAAGGGAAGAAGAAGGCGCCCCGCCAGGACACAAACCTGCGATGCTGTCAGCATCACACTGGTGATAGGACACCCTCGGAGGGTGTGGTCTGGTCCAAAGGGGGAGAGGAGTAGGGACAGAGAAGACACCAAAGGGATTTTTCTACAGAAATTATTCTGTGACCAAATTGAATTTGTATGTTTGGTTATTAAAATACTACTTTTCCAATGAATGTCCCTGTCTGATGACTGGCTACATGTAGTGCTAAGAGTTTGATATAATGGTAACGGAAGGGATGGGCGGCCCGTGACTTCAGTAAGTTAACTTAGGGTGGAGGGGGCCCTCAGACAGGATCCTACTCAGGAACCACAAAAGAACCTGGGTACCTCTCCAACAACCCACCTGTTACCTAAGATTTGTCATCAGGGCAAATAATTTAAGGAGGTATTAACATATGATGAATCAGTAGCATTAAACAAGTGAGAGAAATCCTTCCACATCGCCAGCCTCCTTGAGGTTACTGCCGAGAGCAAAGTAAGAAATTGATACTACAAAACCTAAATGCCAAACCTTAACCCAGATCACATTACAGATACCTGCACTTAGATATAATCAGCCAGCAGGGGAAATGTGGTATATCCTGTTTGCCATTCAGGTATTAGGTTGAACAAACAAAATGGCCATTTTTATAGTTCAAAAGTTCCTACCTCCAGTTTCACATGGCTCCACCTACTAAAAGAAATAACAGACCAGAGTGTATCAGAAGCTACCTTAAACTTAAACATTTTCAAAAATAGTATTTTGTCATGTACTACCTGAGTATTTTGTCATGTGTTTTTGTTCGTGGTATGTTGAGGTGAGCCCGCGGGCTGCACCTTCAACTCCCTGCACCTGTGCACACCCGTGGAGCCAGGGATGTACCTGCTTAGTCTGCCAGGTGCAAAGAGCCAGGTTTCCAGTTATCTCTGGGGCAGCCCGGGCATGTGCTCCAACCCAGCAGGTGCGCACACGCTCAGTGAGACTGCCTTATTAGCCCTGTGTGACTCTGGATAATTTCTGTGCAATTAATGGCTTCTCCCTCCCAAACAGCACTCCTAAGGCCAAACACACTTGCTTTTAAAACCATGCCAGACCCCCTGCCCCAAACCCACTTACACGGTAACACCTTCTGAAACAGACAGTAAACTGAATATGTGATTGGCAAAAGCATAACCAAGTGAACACCCGCTATTTTCGTTAAGCCTTCCGATAACTCCAGCCCAGCTGCTGCTAGTATGAGCGCTGCTACCATGTTACTGGTATTCACAGGAATAGCATCCTCCCAGGAGCCCAAGCGCGTTGAGGCCAGCAGTCAATGGAAAGGTAGAATACCTTCACATCACATAACAGGAGCCGATGTTCACCGGGTACTCTGTGCCGTTTCATCCCTGCAACACCCGCGTGGGACAGAGAGCAGGGAGATGCGGGCGCAAAGTGGTGCAACAGTCTGCCCACAGATGCAGAGCCGGTGGGTTCGGATCCCCACTCGACCAACATCTGACTCACGTCTGTGGGCTGAACCAGCCCCCTCGCCTGCCCACGCTGGGCAAACGCCTGGCTCTCCTGAGGCCGGAGCCCCCTCCTGGTCTAACTTTATGTAAAGAGGATGATCTTCAGGACTCAGCAAACACACGCCTCAAGCTCTGGCCCTTGTCCCAGGGCGAAGGCCGGGGGTGGGCGGGTGGTGGGGCATCAGTGACAGCTCAGCTGAGCAGTGGCTCTCGGTCAGCTGATGGCCACTCAGAACAACAACAACAAAACAACATCTTCCTGGAAAGACTTTGCTCGGTGTGTTGTTCCGGTGGGGTGGGGCTTTGCCTCACACTGCTACCATAAGCGGCAGGTCGGAAGGATCATTGCTTTTAAGCTCCTAGTGAGAATTTAATACCCCCTTATTTTACTATCACTGTAGTCTCAACATCACTTTTATTAAAATTACAAGTAACATTTCCTCCCGTACATTCCCAGTCAGCCAAATTAAAAAAAAATTATAGAAAGTACCCATGAAGCCCTGGCTGGCGTAGCTCAGTGGATTGAGCGTGGGCTGCGAACCAAAGTGTCGCAGGTTCGATTCCCAGTCAGGGCACATGCTTGGGTTGCAGGCCACGGCCCCCAGCAACTGCACATTGATGTTTCTCTCTCTCTCTCTCTCTTTCTCCCTCCCTTCCCTCCCTAAAAATAAATAAATAAATAAATAAAATCTTTAAAAAACAGATTATTAAAGCAGTTTATTTAGAAATGTAAGTTATTTTTATGCTTGGACTTCACCCCCTCGGGTTTTCTCATAAAGCACAGGAAGGTAAGAGCCCCAAAGCAGAAGGGAGGTCAGCCATTTTCACGTGGGTGCCTTCACTATACCCGTGTGCCGACTCTGATACTGTGGTATATGTGATTCCTCACGTCATATATACATCCAGTCAAAGATTCTCTCCAAGCCGGCAAAAATATGAAAATATGTATTTTTTTCAATTGCTGAGAATATCTAAAGGTGGATGAAATTTTTGTATATTCATCCTGTGTTGTCATTTTTTAAAAGTTTTCTTGGAGGATCGGAGATCCCCAAATGAGATACCTAATGGTACCTGGTTTATATTTTCTTTTGTTACCTTTGAAATAGAAAAAATAAAATGTCTAACAATTTTTCTTCACAGATGTTGTCTAGAAGTTCACCCTAGTAAAAGAGCAATACTCAAAACAGCCAATCCCTTCAAAATCTGGCTCAACTCAGAATACCTGAGCACGTAGAAAGGGCACATGGCTACACAGACGACCCTTGCAGAAGCCAGGCCACCGCTCTGCTCCCACAGGGGCACCCCGTGAGCAGCACCTGCTTCCCCCACCTTCTGTGGTAAGTGGCCGACCCGCCAGCCTTTGCTTCGACCACAGCAGAAAGAAGTTCAGCCGCTCACAACAAGAACCACCAACAAAGCGACTCTGTGGAAGGCTTTCCTGCCTTTCAGCGCGCCCTGTTTTAGGGAGTTCTGGGCCAGACGCAGGCTGTGGCAACCTTTCCCACCAGCACCTTAAACCTGAACTCTCTGGCTTAAAGACGATGGCTGCTAGCCCTGGCTGGCGTAGCTCAGTGGATTGAGCACAGGCTGCGAACCAAAGTGTCCCAGGTTCAGTTCCCAGTCAGGGCACATGCCTGGGTTGCAGGCCACGGCCCCCAGCAACCGCACATTGATGTTTCTCTCTCTCTCTCTCTCTTTCTCCCTCCCTTCCCTCTCTGAAAGTAAATGAATAAAATCTTAAACAAACAAACAAATGACGGCTGCTGCTGTGGCGGCCGGTGAAACAACTCTAAGTAAAATCCGTCTGCTGGCAGGAGACCAGTTTATGGTTTACAATTTTAGAAAGCCCCAAAAGATTTAACAATATTGCATCATGCCACCCAAACCATCTCATAATACGGGGATACTTCAGCTGAGACCTTAAAAGACCTCCATCAAGGAAACACTCAAAATAGTATTTTTGCAAAAAAGTGGACAAAGTGACCACCTGGCGTTCTGTCTCTCTGTTACCCAAAATTTTAAACAGAGTTCAGTCACGTGGCTCGCCTGCATCTCAAACCAGGCTCATGGCAAAGACGTATTTAGAGGTGGAAGGAAAGGCTATAAAGAGAGGCACACGCGGACATAAGGTATTATTCCAACACCGCAGTCACGACATTATTATAGCATTCTCTGCACAAATGTTTTCCAGCTCTGAATTCCCCAAGTGTAAAAGTGCTCTGTTATGAAACGATGACTCGCTTTACAAAATAACTCAGTCACAAAATATTTCACCACAGTTGCTTCACCCTCGTGAGGAGCTCCAGACATAGAAACGCGATTCCAGCTTCCTCTGCAACGTGTTCTGTGTGCGGTGAAACAGCTCCGGGGGGCTGAAATCGACGCTCGCCGTTGGCCTCTGACAGTGTTGCTGCTTCCCTGGCATTTCTCTTGCTTCCATTTCTCTTAATACATTAATACATTTTTTAAAAAGAACCTAAACAGCACCATAATCACATAATTTACAATTTGACATTTTTTAGAAAGATGCTTCTTCACTGCAAGCATTTTCGTTAATATTCAAGCACCAGGTACAGAACACCAACTCTGAAGTGCCGATCTTGTAGAAACATAGAAACTATGATTTACTAAAATTTATGCCTTGAGAAAAGAAGTATGAACCCCAAAGATGGAAAGCATAATTTCCTCAAGCATTTTCTTAACCAGAAGGTAAACGGAACCTCAAGCCACAAAGTTGAAGGCTTAAATGAGAACTCTTATAACCTTTTCCCTGGAGGAGGCAAATGAAAACAAAACCTACCAAAATAAATGAAATATATACATGCACACACGTTCATACACATATGTATACATATATGTATGTGCACATATACATACATGTGCATATACACACACCTATATATACATAAGTGTATATAGCTATTAAAACAAACGTTCGGATATTTATAAGGAAACAAGTGAAGTACTCAGCCAGAAACTCTTTTCAACAGCTCGAACACTCCCAACAGAAGTTTATTATTAATGAAAAGCAGCAGAGAACAGACCCTCTTCTGGCAAAGAGAGAGCTATTTTTCGCTTCCCTTGGTCACTATCTTTAGTGCCTTACATTCTCGGAAACCAGGAATGTGAATATGGATTTACTGCGAAGCGACACGCAATTATCCAACGCCAGTTAGGGGGGTGGAGAAGCCTGTGAAATCAATGCCGAGGAGACACTGAAGCATGACAGGCATCAATATAGGCATTGAGGTCTGGTGACAAAGGCCTCATGGTCCCTGGAACGTCCACGGCCTGGGCATTCCCGACCACGGCCGGGGACCTATTTACATCTCAGGACAGAAAAGAATAGATAGAAAACGGAAACACCCGGGTTCCCACACAGAAGATAATCAAAGCGCCTAACCCAGGGCGGCCTCGGCGGGACACGGGGTATTTATCTGAAATTAATTACTCCATTCTCAGGCAAATCTGCGCTAACCGAGAAGGAATATTTTGGATGGGAGTCTCCGCAGAAGCACAGGGCAGACTACAGTCGGTGTGAGAGGGGTAAGTGTCATGTATGTCAGGATGACAAGCAAGCTCAGGCTAACTTCAATGACCATGGTAGCGGGCTGGGTGGTGACCGGCGTGACTGGAAGTGGCCGTGGGTGTTTGCCCACGTGGGCAGAAAGTCAGCCAGCAACACGCACAAGGTAAAGAATACTGCCCCAGCGAACCGAACCCTCTCCACTGCTGAATAGCCCACCTTTACCTACATCCCTCTGCTGAAGGAGAAATCATTCTTCAGAGCTTCTGGAGGATTGGGCTGAATTGGAGGGAGCATAGGGTATTCCTGGCCCCTTGTCCAACCAGGACTGGCTGACTTTATTTTTGAGCCATGTATGAAGACACAGTTTGCTGAAAAGCTAGCAGAGCAAAATGTGTGCGCATGGCATCTTGAGTCCCTGTGGGGGTGACTGTATCCGCCACACTGCGGTGACCGTGTGCCACGCCAGGCGGGCCTGCTCTCTCTCCTTCACGTCCCCTCTGGAACCCGAGTGTCTAGCACCGTGCCTGCCAGGTACACGGCACACACTTCGCTGGCATCCCCTAAAGGAATGGAGCACTGCTCAAGGAATGAAACGCCCACCCTTTAAGAGTCTGCTTCACCCTGACTGTTGATGTCGAGGTGGTGTTTCTGATTTGCACCCTGAAAGGAGTCCAACAAACCAGTACTTAATAACGCTTTCTTCGTGGCCCGTTCCAAGTGCCTACAGAGCTCGAGCTACATAAACTTTTTCCCAGGGAGACAAACCTCTTTCCTTGCCGTCTGAGTGTGTGCGCTTTTATGACAGCCCTCATTCTCTGAAGGGGTGGAGTCTTATCACCGCTCCCATGACTCAGATGCTATTAATCAGGACGGCGCACAGTGAGTCTGATACTAAAGGACCCACTCTGGACAGCTGGGTCTTTGTGGTCTTCCCGGAGCTGGGTTTGACTCATGTCAGTCCTGAGTGACTGTATTTATTCTTCATGATTCCTCAGGTTCATGATTTACATTTATATTATGTTAGTCTTTAGGAGGTAGGAATAAGAAACCCAAAGAGGCACACTGGAAACCACAGACATGGTTCCTTGGATTACCTCATGGTCCCAGGATGCGCTGCTGGCTAGCATACAACACATTTATTATTATAAGTGACCATGCAACATCTTGGTCACTTCCACACAACAGCAAACCAAGCAAGGCTTCCAAATTAATAATCTTTTTTTTTTTTTCCATTAGCGTCCATGGAAATCTGGTGCTTGATTCCAGAAATCATGGGAAAGTCGGTAGTAGGAGGGTTCTATGTAGTTCTGATAGGCCATCATTTGTTGCTTAGCTGCAAAGAATGGCAAAGACCGAGTCTGTAGTTGCAAAACACAAGACACGCTCTGAAGCAGCCAGGAAGGATGGACATTCACATACAACTCTGTGCATGCAACATTTTTCAAACACGCGACGTGAGCTGACACTAAGCTAGGCACTCACCGGAGACACCCAGCAACACAGCATGCCCTTCTTGCTCAAGGAGCTCGCGATTTCCAAGGCGGGCAGAAGCATGCACAGTTTATCCTGGTACTGCAGGGTAACCTGAGGGTTCATGTCTACAGCTGGTTTTGCAAAGCACAGAACAGGAAGCAATCAACTATACGTGAGGAGGTTAAAGAAAGTTTCACGGAGGAGAAGGCAGTTGGACTCCACTTTGCAGGAAGCCAAGGTTTACACCTGGAAAAATCTGAAGGAATGCGTTTCAGGCAGAAGAAGATGCATGAATGAAATCAGAGTGTGAAAATACAAGTCGTATCCAGCAACGTGCAGGGTCCAGCGTGGCTGGAGGGGAGCCTACTGGGGGAGGAGGTGACGGATGAGAGTGGAGAAATTGATTAAAGGAAGATCACATTCAATTTTGGGTGTGCCAATAACTTTTGGAATGTACCTGATAGAGCCGGAAAGTAACCAGACTTTTTCTACAGCCCAGGATTTGTGAGGGAAAGGGGTGCTTTAGGAATACGACTGGTTGTACGGAGCACAGACGAAAGGCAAGAGACTGAAGACACAGAGGCAGAGCCGCTTCCAGACTATAAGGAACAGGTGACCGGAGAAACAAAACAACTCCATAACAGAAGACCTCTCAGTGCGATGGATGATGGCACCATGACACGTAGGTCTGAAACTCTGGAATTTTAATTCCTACAATCTCTGTGGAGCTCCTAGTTCAGGAAGCAGTGGTCAACATTAGAGCAGCATGAATAACAAAAAATTCCAACGTGGAAAATAAAAAATAAGGTTCTCTGTTCATAGATGACACGCTCTCATCTGTAGAAAGCCCTAAAGATTCCACATATATACACCAAGAAAAGTTCAAGATAATAAACAAACTTAGCAACATGTGAAAATCAGTTCCAATTTTATACAGCAGCAATGCATAAATTCACAAAGAAAGTAAGAAAAAATTTCATTTACAAAAGCATCAACAGAAAAAAATACTTGGGAATAAAGGTAAGGAGGTGAGACTTACGAAACACTGAAAACCACAAAAATTGGTGGAAGACATTAAAGAAGACATAAATAAATGGAAAGATATCCTGTGTTCGTGGATTAGAAGACTTCATATTATTAAGATGAAAACAGTACCCAAAGTGAAAATACTACCCAAACTGATCTGTAGATTCAATGCAATCCCTATTAAAATCCCATGGCATTTTTTTGCAGGAATGGAATAACCCATCCTAAACTTCCCATGGAATGTCCACTGACCTCAATAGCCAAAACAATCTGAAAATGACGAGCTAAGCTGGAGGGCTCAGAATTTCCAATTTCAAACTTACTGAGAGCTACATTAATCAAAAGAGTATGACACTAGAAAAAGAACAGACAGATAAGCCAATGGAATGAATAGAAATTCCAGAAATAAACCCCTGTATATATGGTCAGTGAATTTTCAAAAAGGATGCCAAGACCATTTGATAGAGAAAGGATAGTCTATTTAACACATGGTTTTAGGAAAACTGGGTATCTCCATGTAAAAGAATGAAGCTGGACCCATATGTTACATCACATGCAAACATTAACCTAAAATAGGTCAAAGGACTAAAACTATGAAAGTCTTAAACTGAAAACACAGGAGAAAATCTTAATGACATTGGATTTGGCAATGATGTCTTGGATACGATACCAAAAGTACAGGCAACAAAAGAAAAGTGGATGAAAGAGAGTGGAAAGGCAACCCACAGTATGGAAGAAAATACTTACAAATCACGTATCTGGTCAGAGACTAACATCCAGAATATATAAAGAACGCCCACAACAACCAACAACAAAATGAACAACCCAGTTCAAGAATGGGCAAACGACTTGAACAGACACCCCTCCGAGGACATACAAATGGCCAATAAGCTGCTCACCATCTTAGTCACTAGGGGAACACAAATCAAAGTGACAATGAGATACTGGTTCACCCCCATCTGGGTGACCATTAACCAAAAAAGGGAGAGAGGGAGGGGTAAAAAGTGTTGGTGTGAATAGAGAAATCGGAACCTTCACGCGCTGTGGCCAGGAACGTAAAACGGTACAGTCACTGTGAAAAACAGTATGGAGGCTCCTCAGGAAAGTTAAACATGGAATTACCGTATGATGCAGAAATTCCACTCCGAGGTATATACCCCAAAAGAACCGACAGCAGAGGCTCAAACAGATACCTGTACACCCATGATCAGAGTGGCACTGTTCACAGTAGCCAACGAGCAGAAACGGCCAAGTGTCTATAAAGAGATGAATGGGTTACCAGAATGTGGTTTACATTACATTGCAGTGGAATCAGCGTTCCACTTACTCACCCATCAGAAAGAAGGAAGGTCTAGTATATGCTGCAACATGAATGAGCCTTGAAAACACGGCGCTAAGTGAGATAAACCAGACCCAAAGGGACATTCTATGATGTCACCTATAGGAGGTACCTCGGACAGTCAAATTCATAGAGACAGAAGGGAGAACAGTGGTTTCCAGGAGCTGTGGGGAGAGGAGGCTCAGGAATTATTGTTTAATGGTAATGGAATTTCTGTTACAGCCGATGAAAAAGATGGTTGCACAGCAACGTGACTATGCCTAATGTTACTGCACCGAACACTTAAAAATGCTTCCGATGGTAGATCTGAAGTTATACATATGCTATGAGAACTGGAGAACACCCAGCATGAAGAGCACTATGCTCGCCAGATGTGTTTCTACTGGGTAAAGAATACTGAGTTACCATGTAAGAACAAATGCTCCTTCTCAGCTCCTGGTGAGAACTGCCAGGAGAAACTGCAAGGCTGAAACTGCACAGACTGTCCCCTCATAGTAGAGGCGCTCAAGATGCTCAAAAAGAAAGCAAACTTACGTTGCAGTTGGACGAGCCGTCGAACGTGGGGCTGGAACCGTCGGGCCAGTCAGCAGGGTCCAAGGCGGCTGGCTGCCGGTGCTGGGCCTCGTACTCCTTGAGCTGCCATGAGAGGAAACGGAAGGTTGAAATGGAAGCACTGGCTGGCACCGTGTCCCGAGCAGTGGAGGGAACACCTCGGCACCTTCCTCACGCCAGTGTCGTGACAAAGTGCCAGCCACACGAGGTTCTCAGAATCAGAACAAGGACCCACCCCCTGCCCTGTGGGTTTTCATCTAAATGAAACCAACAGACACAGCTGACTCTTCGTATTCTATCATGTATTCCAGATAGAACCTCGATTTCCCCCTCCTACATCGGAACTCACCTTTCACAGTTCGACTATAGGTTCTAAAAAAACAACTGTCTCTGGTTTGGCCTCAGAATCACCCCTCTCTGCAGAAGGCACAGTGCGGTTGACTGTGAGCATTTGGGCAAAACAGAGACGGAAGCCTGAAACTAATTTTTAAAAGTCACTTGCTTTTCTTGTTCTAGATTGCTTCAAGTCTCCAGTTCAATGTCACCGTGTAATAAATACAGTGGGATTTACTTGGGACACTTGTGGATGAGAGGAAAAGAAGAAGGGGTCTCGGATACGTGCCGAGATGTTTAAAGGTGGCGTTTAGAAGCCAGGTTTCTACTTTTTTTGAAAAACACAGAGACAGGCGACATATGATAAGAAATTGGCAAATACAATGTAGTAGAATTAGATCAAGGATCCTTCTGAATGGCTAATGGTGTGTTTTTATAACACACATAAAAATTTAACTCTGCCACATAATACAATGAAGTTGTCACTGCATTAAAATTCTACCATCAAGCAGTTTTTCTACATGAATTTTAAGACCCTGATCAAGCTGTGTTCCATGAACAAAGCCACCAAAACACCAGAAACGATCTGACCCGACTGCCCAGGAGGAGGTAGGTCAGCACCGTCCTCAACCACTGGGGCCATGCGGGTGGATATGGCAAAGCCACCAAACTGACAATATCCTCCTCGCAACTTCCCAAAGCATTGCTTCTCCCAGGGAATTCTCTTCTGTGTACACACTGACAGGCGGCAGAGCAGGGAAGGCAGACAGCCCTGATTAATGGGTAAGGGCTTAGCTGCAGAACCAAGCGTCAGCTGAGAGCCCCTGGGCAAAGTACTATCCGCTCTGAGCCTCAATTCCTCCTCCATCAGGAAAATGGGGGTGACAGCACATCCATCCGCCTCATGAGATAAAACAACGAAGCTCTGAGCACACGGCACCTGTGCCAGGGACCCACTGTCACGGCTCTCCTGTGATCACGCTCTGGTTTCAGACAAGTGGGAGCTCCAAGGTCACAGACTCCAGGCATTTGCTCTTTTGGTGCTAGGGGCGCCAATCTCATTTTAATCTTTCCAGTGCCTTAGGGTATTAGTGTTCTGCTCTTTGTAGTACACTTAAGTTACATATTAGAATGCCCTCTCCTTCTAGATATACTCGTGTCTGCAATGCCACATTCTCACTGTATTATTGGAACAGCTGGCAGCTGAACAATGGGGTTGTCACTTGTTCTCTCCTGGTCTATGTCCCACTTTTTATCCTCAACCTTAGCCCCAACTCCTAGGAGCCACGAAATAAACTTCATCGTTAGAAACAAGACAAATTCCTAACCAGGCCATCATAAACAGAATTAATATTTTTCTTCTGCCATCTGTCCATTTCTATCATTTTGGAGGTCAAAAGTACCTACATTTCTTCAGAGGTAGATTCAGATCTGTGCTCTATCCAAATGTGCCACTTTTTAAAAATTATCCTAAATTTCAAAATGCTTCATGTTTCATAAGAGATCCTGTTACAAAACACAATCTCTAAAATGCTTTGTTTTTTTTTTTAATTTTCTTTCTTTTTGGGGGGAAGATTTTATTTATTTATTTTCAAAGAGAGGGGAAGGGAAGGAGAAGGAGAGGGAGAGAAACATCATTGTGTGGTTGCCTCTCACGTGGCCCCCACTGGGGACCTGGCCTGCAACCCAGGCATGTGGCCTGACTGGGAATTGAACCAGTGACCCTTTGGTTTGCAGTCCGAGCTCAATCCACTGAGCCACACCAGCCAGGTTTTTTCTTTTTTTTAATCCTCACCTGAGGACATCCTTTTTCATTGCTTTTAGAGAAAGGTGGGGGGGGGGGGGGAGAAACATCAGTGTGAGAGAGAAACATCAATTGGCTACCTCCTGTATGTGCCCCGACCAGGGATCAAACCTACAACCTTTGTATTTAGGGGACAATGCTCCAACCAACTGAGCCACCCCAGCCAGGGCTCTAAAATTTTTTTAAGTACATTTTATGGGGGGGAGACATGCACCTGGTTTCATTTATATAATTTTACTTTTATATTCCACTCTGCTCCTGAAGAAGTTTTGACTTAAAATAAAATTTCATGAAGGAAAGACAACTGATAATTTAAGAATTTATGTGTTTTAGAGCAAATTTACAGAGTTTTAATTTAACTCCAAAATTTTTAAAATAATGACATTTTATAGTGTGTATCTCTGTCTGAGGTGAAAATCCTCCCTCATATCTTAGTGTCCCTAACCTGACAGGTTTATTATGCTTGGAGTCTATGACATGATTCTTAGAGGGGATGGCCATCTTTAGTAGATTCATGCTTATTCTCCCTTAAAGACCTTTAGGGAGAGATATTCCAGAATGTTCCCATTTTTAAGAGCGCTTATTGTGAAGAACATTTACAGCACATCGCCTCTAAATCCCCTCCAGCTGCAATTTTAATGCATTTCCCTTCATTCTGTCCTCAGTTGAGATTAAAACAAAATAAAACACTCTTCAGTACATCCTGAAGATGTACTGTTTAATAATCCCTCATATATACTTGAGGAAAGTGATTAAACTCTTTGCTGCTGCTTCTCTGAGATAAATCCTTTCCAATTTCACCCCATGGGATCTATCTTTTAAAAAAAAAAAAAAAAACCCTCAGTTACTTTGCTGCTCTCCTATGGACTCTCTCCATGAGCCTCTCTAATTGGCCAAGTCACTGGGATTGATGCTCACTAGCTGCTACAAGGAAATAATTCAAAAACATATACAAAGTTCCAGTTCAGAATGCTGCAATCTGGTATACCAGATGCCCAGACTCCCTTTACGAAATTCCTTGCCTATACTCCCTGGTTCCTGTAGAGGTAGGCTCACACCTATCCCCCTTGGCTCTGGAGAACCACCCTTGGTGGGCAAGGAGCTGTCTCCCCAGAGATGCCCAGATGACTGCTCCCTCCTCCCCACCAGTGTGCAGCCTCCTGTTCCCTGGCAGGAGGGGTTCCACAGTGTAACTCACCTTCCAGGGCGCCCCACTCCCTAAGGGCTCAGGCTGAGCAGAGGCTTCCCCAGAAATCTCATCTCTGTCCTGCTTCTTTCTCTGCCTCTCCTGCTTCCCTCTCTCACTTAGAAGTTTCTCCCAAAAGCTCTCCTTCGCTAAATCATGTGCCTTATAACCCCCGACTCGGGCTCTGCTTCCAGGAACCTGACGTAAGACACTGGCGTGAAGAAAAGTTCACCATGTCAAAACATCAGCCAAATCAGTGACAAACGTCACGTACTTTTTACAAATATATTATCTTAAGGACTTAAGTGTATATATAAATAAATATAGATGTGACCGTGTGGAACCAGATACACATTCCTCCGATGGATAAATACAGACGTATTTCTCTACAACACAGCTCCATCTTTGCTGGTACTGCCACACCAAAACAACAGGGTGCTCTTTCAGCCAAAGCTTTAAAGGTGAGTTTATTCCCTACTCCCCCATCCTCACTCACACGCTACAAATATTACCCAGATAAAGTGGCTTCCAAACCTTCCACAACTAGTCCAAGGTTTGAACACCCTAAACTCACTTGCCAAGAGCTACATGTGCTCTTAAGATCAGCACCTGGAAATGGTGTTCTCTAGACACACCAGTTACCTGGAGCCCCTAAACATTATGTTTTTTAACTCACGAGCTCTACGGAATTCCTTAAAGCACATGTATTAAGTATCCATCATCCAACTATTAGAGACTGTTTGAAATGCCACTAGATTTGATGGAACTATTCAGTTCTTTGGTTAATAAAATTTTAGAAATCCTAAGTTAAGCTGCTTTTTAAATTACACACTGAAGAAAAAAACCCTACTGTGTGAGATGTTCCCTAAACTTCGTTCTCTTAAAATGCTTATGCAACTTAAGAGTATCTCCCACGTTAGCTCTCCGCAGTCTTTTCCATTCTGGTCTGGGTTCTTTTTGATAACTCGGTCTTCAGGGGCCTGCATCATGGCTGCACAGTTCACAGCGCGAAAACATCTGGCAATGAGACCAGAGTCACGTAAGCGAAGCATGGCAGACCCACTGGAACATGGCCGAAGTTTTCCCCAAAGCCAGGATGTGCTGGGGGCTACGCTCAGCTCCATATGGCACCCAGACAAACTTCTCTCCTGACGCTGGCTCATTCCCTCAGAATTGAAGTCTGCATGTCTCTGACCGTGGGACCAACACACCCCGACGTGCCGGAGGAAGGTCCCCATCACAGTCATTATGGGAGGTCTGAGTCTCACTGTTTGTTCTGTCCAGCAATCGCGTCATCCTAGACCCTTCAGCTGCTCCTGAGTCCTGGGAAGTCTGTCCGTCCTGCAGACTATTTTCTGCTCTAACATCTTTCTTGAAATGACTGGTCTCTGGCCCACGAGAAGCCCATCCAGGCAGCAGCGGCTGGGGATGCACCTGCGCAGCTGAGCGGGCCAGCCAGCTTCCCCTCCTGCATCTGTCCGAGGACACCCACTGTTGTAGGCGGAATCGAGCAGAGCTGGGAGAATGCCATCGCCTTTTTCTCCTGTGTGTCTGGGTTGTTGTATAGAAAATGTTCCTGATCTCCTGATGAGCTCCTTGCTGAAACCCGGCCAGGCTGCATGGCTAAGACCTCCACCCAGATGTGCACAGGGAGCGGACTTCTGACTTCCTTTCCATCTAAACAACGGCTGCCTGTTAAGATTATGAGCTCAGAAAGAGCTTTAAGCAATTTTTTCCTCCTCAACTTTCCAAGTATTCTTCATTTTTTTCAACTATAAAACCATGCTACCTCATGCAGACGACGTTAAGGCTATTTGAACATTTTCTTCTGCTCCAAGAAGACGGGATTTGGCACATCGCCTGCACCCCTCTTCCCAAACACAGGTGTCGTCGGACAACCTGCGACATCTTCTGCATTCAGATCTTCATTTTCATGACGAAAACAGAAATGCACCTGGTTGCTCCCCAGAAGGTGGCGTGTCTGTCATGGTCAAACTATTACAGATTCGTATTTCTCATATGCCTTTTCTAGGAACTCAAATGGACTCTTCCCAAATGGGACCACACATTCAGGAAATAGACCTGGAGAGAAAATGTGTGGTGGACGTTTCGCCCCAGCTGGTGGCCAGGCTGAGTGGCCGGAGGTGTGGTGGAGCGGGTCGGGCCAGGCTGAGGACAAAGGGGACAGGCATGGTGATCAGCCACGTGGACAGGAGGTTGTACCTGCCACTTGCTGCATGTCTGCCCCAGAGACACTGGAGGCCGAGACACCTCTGCTCCTGTGAACCGACAGAGCAGGAGAAGCCGGCAGGTGGCCATCTGGAGGTGGCCCCGGCCCTCAGGCCTCCTACTCAACCCAGTCCCACCTTCCACGTCCCACCACATTTGTTTGTCCCTCACGTTTGTTTGTTCCTGAGTTTTCACTTCGTCTCAGCAACGAACTAAACTTCTTCTTGAGTTTAGCGTCAGGTGTGCTCAACGACATGAAGGGAGCCTGTCACTGTTCTAAGGTGACAAACCTCCGAGATTCTACTTGGTGACCAAGTCACAACTCCTTCCATGGCTCCTCAGGGACCTGAACGTTTTCATTAGTTTCTAAACCCGCCTGATTTGTGACCTGTGCACACAGCAACCAACCAACCGTCCAAGTGAAATCCAAGAATCGTCAGTTTGCTGGGCGACAACCAAGGAGGAGACCCCTGCGTGTCCGCCGTCTCACTGCCCTGCTGCCAACCCAGCATCCCGAGGTGACCGGGCTTCTTCCAGCGTCTCATTTAACTCAGAGCAAAAACGTGGCCCAGCAAACTGCAACTGCTATCTACTGAGAAGTAAAAGTAAGAAAAATTTGGTTTTCTGAAAGCAAAATTTTAAGGTATGTCTAAGACTTTCAGATTGTTCAAAATTGAATTTGTGATGGTATCTTGTAGAGAATTGATGTTTACAATGGTCATAATGTATTTAGTTTTTCTTTAGGCTTCACTTAATTTTTACCATTGATTACATTCTTATAATCTCTTTACAAGGCTTGTGCAGTGGGCAATGGCATTCAGATTCCCTTTCCTTGTTAAAGTGGTCTACCGCCCCGTATATTTGCCATTCATTCATTCACGTATTCACTGAATATGGAACTTTACCTCACACCGTGGACGGTTTCTGCTATGCACACAGAATGGAATCACAATTTTATAGGATAAGATAGGTACCTGATGACACCAAAGTATCATCAAAATACTACTCCAAACAATAAATCTCTATACTCTTTGATGCACCTGTCTCAGTCTGCTCACACTGCTCTAAGTACCGCAGACAGGGGGGCTTACACATGACAGAAACTTCTCGGTCGTTGAGGCTGAGAAGTCCCAGACCAAAGTGCGGGCAGATCTCGTGCCTGGCGAGAACCCGCCTCCCGGTTCACAGACAGCTGTCTTCTCTGGCTGTGTGTGTTCACATGGGCGGGGGGGAGAGCCGTATCCTGGGGTCTCTTCTATAACGTCCTTCATCCCATTCACCAGGGCTCCACTCTCAAGACCTAGTCACCTCTCAGAGGCCCCACCCCCAGAACTACCACACTGGGCACGAGGATCTAACACAGGGATTCGGTGGGGGGCCGACACAGACGCTCAGTTTCCAGCGGGCCCCAAACTTTTCTCGGTGTGAGGGGGTCGCGCCTGCACACGTGTGATGTGGATCTCAGCCCTCTTACCCGAGCCAGTGCCTCCTCGATGGTGATCATCTTCTCCTTGACCATCATCATCAGCTGAATCCGCTCCTCATCGCTCATGGTTATCTCGCTTGCCACGTAGCCCACGTCTTCTCCTAGAGAGAGAAAGAAACACCAGGGATGAAAACGAGACAGGTAGACCAGATGCCAGTCTCGACGAGGTCATCATCATCCAGGACTGGGAGAATGAGGGTGCTGTCTCATGTGCCTTTTCCAGGGACTCAAATGTTGTGTCCCGTTGTTGGAGCAATAGGACCACCAGGGGCGGCTTTGTAGGGAGCCAAGCAGCCCACCTAGCTGGGCACGGGCACCACGGACATGTATGGACCAGAGCCTTTGTGATGAAGGGTCTAGCGGAGGAGTCTTGGAGGAGAGCCCACAGGGAGTAAGAGGCGGGCAGAGAGCTAATTTAAAGACCCAGCGAGAGCGGACACACACTCCGGGCTCCCCTGGCTGAGGCTTCCCTATGTCCTCCCATTTGGGGAATGCACGAGGAGAAAATAGTTTGGGGAGAAGTGGGAGGCAACCTCCTGCCGTGGCGGAGAAAGGTCCGAGTCAGCTGCGCTGCAGCCTGAGAAACCGCAGATGCCTGCTAACCTCTCTGACTACTGCTCCTCAGAGGGCTGGTGCAGACAAATAACATCACAGATGGGAAGCGCTCCGGGTCACTGGTTGGGAAGTACCATATACGTAGGCACACATCCGAAAGTTCCGTCGGCATCAATGTTCCCAAACCGTGAGGGGGACTCCACTCCCAGCCCGAAACTGAGGGCAGCCAGAGCCGCAGGGGAAAACAGAAGCCCCGTCAGGTTTCCTCGAAAGTGTCTTCCTACAAAGCGGACAGGCTGCCAGCGCCTCCGACGCCCATGAGCCACGCTGGCTGCGTGCTGCCTGTCAGCCTGGGGGGCAAGACCTGCCAGTGCAGGTGGGCTCTGCTCCGCGCTCGGGGAACGAGCCCTCAGTCCAGGCCCTCACCCTTCTCGTCTGCCCCGTCTTTCCCACACGCCCCTCACCTGCATGGGTGTCATCAGGATGCTGGGCTACGGCCTAACGTGCCCTTGGTGTCAAGGGACAGAGGCAGGGAGGCTGGCCGCACACCTGTCGGAGCCCTTCCATCAGCATCTGCCCGGGAATGTATGTTCCCCTGTGTCTCCCTGTCACACTTCCATTCCACATCAATCGGTGCAGACACACTGCTCCAGGCCCCCTTGCCCCTCGTCCCCTTGCACGGGAAGAACAACAGAGTGGGCTGGGAGAGGGGAGCCCGCCCGCCGGTTTGATTCATGCTGCTCTCTGTGTCGCCTCCAGTGGTGGTGGTGGTTGGGCGGGGGGGCGGGTGACAGAAAGTTGGTCAGGTTTAAAAATAAATCCACGTGATCTAGTCAACTTCCGGGTCTCTCCTGTATTCCTTCCTTCCCTTTCTCTCTCTCTCTCTCTTCCTCCTTTTCTTTCTTTCTAAAGAAGGCTGTGTTAGAATCCAAGGTTAACTTTGAATCACAAGTGATTCTGAGCATGTACCAGAGGAAAATCTCAGCGCGTTTAAGAATAACTCTGTTTTGGCAGGACAAATTTAAAAAAATAAATAAAGACCCCACCGCAGGTCACCAAAGAAGCCGAGCACACTGCTGGCAGGCACACGGCCCGTGTCCACTCTTCTCGTTGCCCCGTGTATGAGAAAGCGGAGAAGCCTTCTGAAGAGGGCAGGCCACTAAGCTTTTGTAAAAGAAGATCCAGTAATGTCACTGGTGAGCAACTAGGATGCTCCTGTCCTGACGACCTCCACCAGCAGGACTGGAGCCTGGAAGTGGCTTTGTTTCCACTCCCCTCTGAACGCCTGGGAGGCGGCAATTATGTAACCCGCCTCAGGGGGATGACACATTTACTTGCTGTATCAACAACAACAAAGGCCCTGGCCGGGAGGAGGGCGGGGGAGGAGGGGAGAGCAGGGCTCCCCCCACAAGGCAGCTCTGGGCAAATTCCCATGATGTCAGGCCAGGAGATAGAGTTTTCCAGGGGCAACAACCCACCAACTCTCCCTTCATCCCTTCCGCAGACAAGCATCAAAAGTTCAGAAGACTGCAAAGGCCCCCAGGGCGGGGCGGCGGGGAGGGTCCCAAACTAACAGACCCTAGAGTGTTTAGGGTCCATCAGGACGAGCAAAGATGTGCCTGAGGTTGCTGTGACGCAGGAAACAAAAACCCGGTCTTTGGCGCCAGACCTACGCTCAGTACAGCCTGCCGGCTCTCCCCGTCCCGTTTTCTTAGATTTAAAAAAAATAAAACATCCCCACTGGGATGAAGTTTTAAGCAATGATAGGAATGTCAGAAAGCTGAACATTGTACGGGCACGCACGATGAGTTATTCTAACTCGCAGCCACCATTCAGATCAGAGACACAGGCTTCTTCCCGTTTGCCGGCTACAAGGGCCCACTGTCCGCCAGCTGTTTCGGTGGTACCTTTTGAAGTCTGCCTCATTATTCCTTTCTGGTTCTTCCGGAAGTTCTGCCAGAAATACTTATTTTTCTTCTTCCAATCTCCTTTTCCTTTAAAAAAAAAATAAAAAAGACACAAGCAGTAAGTCCATTAATAACAAAAGTCGCCCCTTCCTTATAACTCAAAGCTTGCAAGAGTACTTTGATTTCACAAAGACAGTTCTTCCACTTTCAGTTTGTGCAGGACTTGAAAATGCCTATAAAGTTGTTTAAAAGAAATGCAAATTTCCCGGTAGCAGGAAATGCTGCAGCAGGGATAAATTGAGCAATAAAGGAAGCATCAAAAAAGGCAGGCAAAACATGCATTCCTGGATTCTCTTTGATGTCTGTTTAACTCTCATCCAATCTACTGACTCTTGGGGTGTATTCCCCCACCCCCTTTGGTCTCAGCCACAATTATTTCAATGAAACCACAAGTAAAATACTTGCAGAAGTTGACTTTGTTTTGTCGTTATTCCTGCTGTTGATCTACCCTCGGTTCACTTCCGTCACCACAGAGCGAGGGACGAGAATGGCGGGTGCACCCCGGGCACACTGGCCTGGGGCGGGCTGCCGGGCCTGTGGGGTGCCCCACGCCATTTCTCTAAGGTGTGCAGCTTGCACGCATCCAGCCAGCAACGACACGGGTGGGGCAGGATCCTCAGCTCTGTGGCATCAGGCCACTGGGGACCTTCCTACAGCTCACCCAGGGCACAAGGACAAGGAAAGCGGACAGCCCTCCTGCTGTGACAGCTCCCACCCCTTCTCCTCCTCCCCCCCAGACAGATACGGATGGGTGGCTTTTAAGTGAAAGCAAACTGTCACAGCTAGACATTTTTAGCATATGGCAGGGTTTTCTGGTCATCGATATGTAATAACTTTCAAAAACCAATGGGAAACGAGGCGAGTCACACAGAAGGCTAGAGGGACCTTTTGTTCTTCAAGAACAAAATGCAGCGGCAGAGCGACCCGTGGGGACGTGGTACGCTCACGGCAGCTTCGCCGCCACGTGGTGTCTGGTGGCCTCACAGCCCTGGAGAGGGCCCAGCGGAGTGGCACGCTGTTGGTTTCCACAGTCTAGACTGGTGGTGCCAGGCAACGCTGCAGAAAACACACATGTGGGGACTGGAAAGGGCGCCATTTGTCAAAACAGGATGCGCTCATCTGAGTTCCGAACCCTCCGGAGCTGCGGGAATGGAGCCTGAGACGCCAATGTGCTCAGGATGTCCAGGGCACGCCTGACAGCGCTGACTGCCTTTGGGTTAGAGACCACAGCAGACGCGGCCCGTGAAAGGTTAAAGCCGAGGTAGGATATCACTCATTCAACCTTCCTCCAGGGCAATCTGCAATATAACGCATTTCTCTGACTGTAAATTACACTCCCCCTTCTCCCATTTCATTGCTTCTGAAGTGAAGATACAGCTTAAAAAAATAAATGGCACCAGCTAGCATTTATGTAGCAGTTACAGTATCCAGGGCACTTTGCTACCCAACAACGTATTTCATTTAATACTGACAATGAACAGATATTATTGTTCCCATTTGGTGGATGAGAAAACTGGGGCTCAGAGAGGCAAGGACTGTGCCCAGGGTCCTAACTACTAAGTAGGCAGAGTCATGAATCAAATGCAAGTCAAAGCCAGATCTGAGCACTCATGCTAGGCTCCTAGTCACGATTACTTTGCCAGGTGCCCTCCGAACCAAACAGAAAAGATGTTACTAAATCAAGAGGGGACTTTATAATCAAGGAAATACAAAATTTGTAACACCTTCATTGTGCATAATCTTTGATTCAAAAGTTCCAAATCGAAGGATTTATCCCTGATTAAGAACATGATCAGGGATAGGCTCAAGGATTTGTATGGGAACATCTTTCTCTGTGGCAGCGAAAAGAACAGGAAACTAAATGTTCAGCAAAGCAGCACTGGTTGCTTAAACTACGGCACATCCACTATGGCAAATTCTCATCCAGACGTGACGAGTGTACTGGACGCAATGCTCAACCATGTGGGAAAATGTTCAAGACGCATTCCACTGAAAAAAATGATACAATCATATGTAGAATATAATCCCAACTATTTCTTTTACCCATACAAACAAGTACAGTAAGCACGAGGAGGAAACTGTACATCAATATCTTAATGTTGTTTATTTCAAGGTAGAAGGCTTCTTTGTGGTTTTTGTCCTTTCCCATGTTTATGGGTTCTATGAAAGTATTAAAGGAAAATGATTGACTTCAAATCCATAAACCAAGAAAAGAGGTACTGACCTACGGAGCTGTCTTCTGAGTTTGACTTCCGAAGAGAGTTCCTAGAAAAGCAAAACGAGTCTGGTTAGCGGGAGCCTCGCCTCCGCGGGAGAACCCACGATGCCCCCCCTCAGGAGGCTGAGGCCGCACCAGCACTCCCCAGCAGAGAGCCAGGCACGTTTCCACAGGGTATTTATTTTCCAGTGGCCTTTTCCAGCCATCGCCGGCCTTCCTAGAAGCACAGGCACGCACCATCCACCAACGTTTGTTAAAGACGCACCCCAGGGTGAGACCTATATTACATGAAGGGAACGGACCCCACTAGGTGATCACCGAAGTATCTCCCATCTCTGTGAACTATTAACCACCCATGAAGTTACCACCCTCAGGAGGTCTCTTGTGTACGTGGGAAAAGGAGGCACAGCATAGTGGAAGAACAGACCTAAGCACCTCCAATGCCCTTCAGGCCAGGAGGTGAGTAAGGTGGGCGGTCAGCGGCAGGAGAAACCATCGGGGAAGCGGGGGACCCACCCGGCAGCGGGCGTCTGGGGGCCCCACACAGACAGGGCAGCCCGTGTGCAGGCCGTCCGGTCGGGGGGTGCCCACTGGCAGGTGCACTGCGCCTGCGGCCAGATCTCCCCGCGTTCAAAGAGAAGCCAGGCACCTGCATTTTTTACAACGAGCGCTCCACACTCTTTAGTGATGGCGAATAAGTCACTGTTTCTGAAACGTGCCCAAGTCAATCAAGACATGTCTGAGCCTCGGACTGAGGCCGGGCCCTGCCCCAGCCTGGCAGCCGGTTTGACTGCTGATACACACAGATGAACCCAAGTGACCTGAAGCATGAACACAGCCCTAAACCAGGTTATTAAAACATTTCTCCAGCAGAGACTTATGATTTTTTTTCATTATTTACATCTACTTTCCTCAAGGTATCATACATTTTGAAGAATTTATCCCCGGGGCTTCACTTTGGATTTGTTCGTTTTTGTAAGAGGTGCTTCCACGAGACACCCCTTGCATTTCCCTAGGATGCCAGCAGATGGCACTGTAGATTCTTTATTCATCTGGTTCCGGATTTTTATTTCTAAAATTTCACAAGTTCACAGTCTAGAGACTGGCCAAAGAATGGCAATGTTGGGTAGCCTCATGCTTTGAGGCTACCCAACTCATCAATTTGCAAAGGGGGAAAACGACGCCGCGTGAAGTTTGATTTGGACGCAGTGAACTGTCCCCGCAAACAGAAGCTGGCAGAGCAGTGAAGCGAAAGTGCCACCTCCTTTCTCCTCAAGACTGATGATAGAATTCATCCAGCAGGAGCAAAACTCAACAGTGTAACCAAATTCCGAATCCGGATGGCAGCAGGTGGAAGGGGCCATTTACTGATCTCCTGGTGGAAGAAATGAATGCTCAGAAGTCAGTTCCAAAGGCTCCCTAGGAACAAACACGTCCCTCCGGCCAGGCGCCGGGGCCTGCAAACGGCAGCTTGGGAAGCAGCTGCCAGGCCCTTTCTGCGTGTCAGGTTCACTGCCAACTGGGGTAAGAAAGATGGGAACGTCAGCACGGACTTCGGTGGCCTGGAAGCGGTAACGGCATTCTGCTGCACTTTGAGAAGTGATTTGTGCATTTAAAAATCATCGATTCCGAGTGCAAGTCTCTGGACTCAATCTCAGCACCTTTTCATCAACAGCCGCTAGGGAGACCCCCCAACTGCACACATGTTAACATTCTCCCTCAAGGTCCCTGAACTATTTCAGCTCTCAACGAAGCCCTTGAGAAAATTCATAAGGAATTAATAAATTAGATTTAAAAAATTAAGACAGCATCCCTAGAACTTTGGTCCTACCTCAGTGTTTAACAAATTCTATGTTAAATTGCTTCCTTCCTTTGTTCTCTCTCTCTCTCTCTCTCTCTCTCTCTCTCTCTCTCTCTCTCTCTCTCCCCCTCCCTCCCTCCCTCCCTCCCTCCCTCCCTTGAATAAGTATCTATTCAGCCCCCATTCAAGTCTGGCACCCACTCAGGCACTGAGCACAGTGATACAGGAGACTGGTAAGATCTCTGTGCTCTCGGAGCTGGGCGGGCGTGGGGGGGGAGAAGTAGGGTGGGGCGTACAGGTTAAGAGGTGGGGGGAATTTCAGATGGAGGGATGAGGGATGGAGAAGGTCTCTCTGAAGCGGGGACAGCTGAGCAGAGATCTTAATAATGTGTTGACATGACACGCAGTCCCCCAAAGGAGGGGACTGGGTCAGGAAGGGCAGAGGAGGCGAGTAGTCTGGCCGTGTTAAGTCCGAGGTGCTTATGAGCATCTCTGTGGGGATATGGGTGAGGCGGGATATGCCAGACTAGAGTGCCCGGGAGTTGTTGAGGGCCGGAGGTAGGAATTTGGAGAGAAGCCACGTGAAGGCTGAGCTCGGGGGCAATCCAACTGTTTCTTAGGAGTTAGGATAAGACGAAGCAGGCGGTGGGACTGAGGGGCAGTGGTCAGTGGAGAGAATGAAGAGCAGGAGAGAGTACCTTTTACCTTTTCCAACTAGGGTGATATTAAAATCAATTTTACACAAATATCATCACTGGCTCCAATGACACATATGGGATAAATTCTAGGTTGAGTCTATGGCTTCACAGAGGAGAGAGCCTCCGAGACCACAGAGGAAAAACTAATAACCCACATCAAAATGGAATTCTTTGCATTTGCATAGAACTCTACCTCTTAAAGGAAAGGCTCTTGTTGAACCTCCCGTCACAGAGCAGGATGATGGCAGAGACCCGGGAGGGACGACCCACCTGAGGACACAGACAGAGCTGGACAGGATGCAACGGGGTGCAGAGGCCCTGCCCCCGTCCCGTTTCCTGTTTACAAAACAGACATTCACATGGCGCGCTCTGGCCCTGTTCTTGGGAACGTTATTGAAATGATACTCAGCAGGACTTGGGAAGACAGAGCATGTTTTCCACACCAAATTCCAACATGGCCCGTGGGCTTATTAACACCGAGTGTTTCAACAGTGCCTCCAGGATTCTGTTGTGTTGCAACTGCAGGATCCTCTGGTGTGCTTGTGGGAGGAGAGGGGGCCAAACTCCTATCTGGCTCAAACTCATTTTTCTTCTTATGTCTGTTTATATGCAAATAGTCGGAGATAGCTCCAGGCAAAGACAACTCTATCTCACTGTTCCACACTTAAGTCTGGCTCACCAGGAAAGCAGAATGAATGTCCGAGCACAAAGGAATTCCTAAAATAGACTTCATGTTTTTGTTTTGATGGACTGTCCAGAAACTTCATTATAAAAAAAAAAAAAGGAAAGAAAAAGAAAAAAAAACACAAAGAAAAACCATTATAATCCAATGTCTAAGAAAGGAACATATGTTATGTGTTACTGGAAAATCTGTCTTTGAGAGATTTTTAAGGTTCTTTATCTTGAGTCTCCGGAAATACACTTCTCCATTAGTTTCTTTCCTGCTGAATTTTGAGTCGGGGCGTTTGCTGTGTCTGGGTCTTTTCCTGCATCTTCCCGGGCCTGCCAACGCAGTCCCCAAAGCCAGCAGCGTCCGCCTGAGGACCCAGGAAAAGGACCGAGACATCTGTGCCACTGCACTGTGCGCGCCCAGAGGGCCGTGGAGGAAGGTAAACGGGTCGAGGGGCCTTTAGTGAGTTGCTACTCTCTTTCTCCATGACAGATGTAACTAAGTACTCATGTTCCTAGTCTGCACATTTAGTGACAAATAACTTTACGTAAAATAGGTAATTCCTTAATTGGATAAGTCTGATTACCCTTTGGGGATCAAAGATATTTTTCATCCTAGGGGCATCTCTCTTCTGTTTCATAGAAATATATTTTAAACAAATCCCTGTTCACGCTACTGTACTGTCTGCAAAAATCCAAGGGCCAGCCCCTTTCTCAGCCACAGGGCCAGGACTCAGGCGAGGCAAGGGGCACGGAGCCTCCCCCATGTGGGAGGCACCCGCTCTCGGGGAGGGTGGGCACAAGAGGCGAGCGCCACCTTAAAACCTGCGCCCCATGCTCCTCTCTCGCTTTCCCTTTGGGGAAAGCTGGTCCTTCCCAGCCAATAGCTGCTGGATTTCACATACAAGACAGAATTCAGCTTTCCAAAGTCATTGGCTCGGATGGAAAGTAATTCTGTTGCCAAAATCGGGCATACTGTTAGAACTCCCTGGATATTTCGTATAAATGACAACGCTGGTGACATTTTCTCACTCTGGTGAAAATAACCCCATAGAGGCTATTTCTTTCCATGCACAGTCTGTTCCCAGGCTGTACTTTCTGGCCTTTTTTTTTTTTTTTTTTTAACAAAGTCACCTTTATAAGTGAACAGGGCAGGTAGGCGTCTGATGTACCCAACCCAAGGCACAGGGGAGGCACTCACACACTCAGAGGTCACGCACACCTGGGACAGCCCTGCCACAAACCTCAGCCATGCTTTCTTTTCCTGTGATGTGATGCCGATAAAAGCAGTGCCTCCCTTCAGGGACTATTAGGAGAACTGCATGAGACAATGCACCGGAGGGGCTCAGCCCAGCGCCTGGCACTTGGAAGTTCCCCATAAACGTGCCCTCTCGTAACTCTTCTCCGGAGCGTGCCCACGACATGGCTCCTACACTGCAACAGTTCCCAAATCACCGAGGTTCCTCTTTTTTTAAAAAAAATATTTACTTCCCTCAAATAGTTTGGGTGGGTATAATAATTTCTTTCTCTTCTCCATCACGCTTTATACAAATAATTTGTTTTTCTTAGAACTGAAAAGAAAACCCACGCCAACGACTGGACATGATGTCAACGCAGAGTCGCACGGGCCACGGACCGGTATCCAGACGTGAATAACCTTATCTCGACCGTTTTCCCAGGGCGCGCCATGCGGGAAGCTGCCCGGGACAGTGGCTCCCGATGTGGGTTCTGGAATGCAACCGCCAGGGCTCAGAAGTCCGGCTCTACCACTCACTCACCAGTAACCTTTGGCACAAGTGACTGAGTCCCGTGAACCCTGGTTTCCTACTACGCAACATGGAGACAATAATATTACTGATGACGTAGGTTTTCTAGACGTTTCGGTCCAGTATGACCTTCAGGGTTATCTGGAGCAAGTCTGCACGTGGCAGGCTACCTCCAAGAACCAGTGACTACAACCGCTGGCCTTTTCTTTCAGCCGGCTGCCCCCATGGAGTCAAGTCCAAGTCCTTCTCAAAATGCACTTCAGTTTCTCAACCCGAAAGGGGCTGGCTCTCTGGTACCTTGGGGACGGCCAACAGGCTCTCCAGGCCGAGAGCAGGCCCCAGCCAGAACGAACCTGAAAATCCTCGAAGGAGCACAGAAAGAGATCTGTGTCCTTTCCGTCACCAGCCAGTAACTTGTCCCGAAGTTAACGACACAGAGCGCTGGTGGAAGTTGGACAGTTACAGGCCTGAAAGCACCCAGGAGCCAGCTCTCCGAGGCGAGAGCCCACGGCCCGGTTGTGTCCAGGCCGCAACGCCACTCAATACGAAGTGCAAGTGCAGAGCCAAACGTGCTTGGGCATGTGGGGGGGGGGGGGGTGGTCAAAGCTGGGGCAGAACACACTCATCCCCCAAAACCACTTCCCCACCTGGGCCGTAGTATTACTCTTCATTTGTGGCCCCGTGGGTCTGAACTGCCCAAGATGCTGGTTGGCCCTCGCTGTGTGGGCGCCAGCTTGGACGCGGAGAGCACTCCTGAACGCGCTCGAAAGGCACAAATGCCCTCCCACGTCTTCAAGTGCAGGGACTACCTTCAGAACACCCCCAGGGCACACCAGAGGGCACATAATATGATTTTGCATGTGAGATGCCATAAAACGGCATCGGTAACGGGATCAGTCTTACACAAAAACAGCCAACAGTGGTTGCTGATCCGGCATTTATTGCTCGCTGTAGATAATGAAGCCCTGCTTGGCTTGCTGAGGGACAAGGACACAAGGCCCATGCCTTCCAGTATCTCTGGGTGACTATGTGGACCAGCTGCAGGACGGCAGTGGTGGGATCCCTGAGTGGTGACAGCAGGCAAGGCCAGAGGCTCCCCTTCTCGTATCCAAGCTCTTCTCCTTTCCAACTAAAAACCCCTGACTCTGTTTGGGTGGCAGTGCACCCTATAGAATACTCGCCTCCCCCACGCCCCCTGGCAGCCGGCCGAGGCCAGGTGCCAGCCTCTGTCCGGGAAGATGCAGAGGAACTTCACAGCGAGGTGACTCTGGGGAAGCTGATGGTTTCATAATGAAGAGGACTGACTCGGTTTTCACGTGTCTTGTGCCCTTTCGCCCTTCCCTTTGGTAACTGCCCCAAACATGGGCACAGCACCCAAGCTGTGGTCATTTTCTCGTAAGGAACAGAGTCGCATGCTATGTGGATGGTGGAGGAAAGAAAACACTTCCTTGAGCAGCTATAGCAGCCTTGGAACACCTGGGTCCAGACTCCTTGCCAGATGAAAAAAAAATATGTTCCCATTTGCCTCAACGCCGCAGGCAGGTTTCGTCTGCACGTAAGTGAACGGAACCCTGACTCAGTGGTGGTTAAGGGGTGAAGATGACCAACCAGCTTCTATAAAGCACTGGGTCTGGGCTTACCAAGAACATTCGTATGCCTCTCATCGTGGTTCAGGCTCACAGAGGCCCCGAAAAGAATTAGCCCGTCACACAGAGGAGAGACCGAGGCCCTCGATGTCCATGGGACTTCTCCTACGGTCAGTTACAGAGCTGGGCCTCAGCTCAGCTCTCCCGACACCCAGACAGACCACCGTTCTTCCCAAGACAGCATCTGACGGAGGAAGGCAGGGGCCTCCACTGTCTGCTCCTCACTGCGTTTGCAGTGCCAGGCCCAGCGCTGTGAGCCTGGAGCCCAAACAGTGTGCGCTTTCTCTAAACACAGGCACTGAGAGTGCAGCAGAATTTGTGACTCGGGCCCTGGGGCCTGGAGCCCTGAGCACGTGGCCCCAGCTGAAGCTCTGACTTCAGAGGTGTCCTCCACAGGCATGCGAATGAAGGTGTTAAAAAAAAAAAAAAAAAGGAAAAGGCCTTGAACTCCACCTACTGCTCAGTCTGGGTCTGATGTAACCAGTAAAAGCTAAATGCCTCCCTTTTAGGGCCTGGATGGGAACGTCCCATTTTATTTAGGTTTTTATATCTTAAGAATTACTGAGCTGTCACAGGCAAAATAAAATAAAACAGGGTTTTAGCATTTGTTTTGACCACAAAAGGTAGTTTTTATAGCATGAGGAAAAAAAACATGTAAGCAGCTTTGTTGACTTTTTCATGGCTGCTATTTTTCTGTAAAGGGAGTGAAATTACTCCTTCCCTCTGCATCCCTTTTAACATGCACGGCATATGTGTAATAAATACGTGGCCCAGGCACGGCTTTTCCGCCAGGAAACGTGGCTGAGGCTGGAGGCCGGCCGGCCAGCTAGCTGGCAGCGTCGGCTGTTTGTCTGAGAAGCCATTTGGCGACCAGGGTGTGTGCCGCAGGTCCCGCCGCAGAAACGGCTGTGAAAATGGGCTGCCACCCTCACTGGGGCAGGCTGCACCGGGGCGACTCATCCCAGCCGGGGTCGGCACAGTAAGGAAACTCGGCCTTTGCCCTTCTTCTCTGCTGTGCCTGGACCTGCGTTTGGGGAGAAGCTGGCTGCAAAGCGCTGGCCTGTGCCAGCCTCAGCCTCAGCCTCAGAGTCGAGTGGGGACTGGGAGAGGGGCGATGGGAGGAACAGAGGCTCCGCTCAATTATCTCCTCGTTCTGTTTCCATGGAGATGGCACAGGAAGCTGGTCAGAACTTTCTTGGGGGAAACACACAGTGGCAGCCATGCACTGTGGCCCGAGCCACGCTGGCCACACTGGCTGCTGCTGAGCGGTCTGGCTGCAGAGGGAGCCGGGGAGGGACCTGGGGGCCGGGGCTGCCAGTGTGTCTTCTGCCAGCTGCTCTGGGGGGAGTGGGGGAGTCCAAGAAGCCACGTCTGAAGGGCAAAGGCGGAGGAGCCGGGGGCTAGGGGACCCCTGCTAGCCTTGCTGACAACATGCTGGTGGCGCAGTGGCAGCCACCCTCCGGGGCCTCCTGGCGGCAGCACAGAGGACTGGGTGGGTCCTCTCCACAGGGACCACCACCATAAATAGCCAACCGAACCTTCCTTTCGTCTGTCTCTTTTCACTCCTTCAGAAACGGCAGGTGGAAATGTTTCCTGTTACAAATACTGACCGTGAGAACAGGAACCCACACTGCCCTGTCTGCCCAGACATCACTTTATACTGAGACATCATGGACACACAGGGTCGTTAGTTCCAGGTGCACTACGCAATGATTGCGTACGTGTGTATGCTGGGAAGTCACCGCAGAAAGTCTGGTTAGCATCCGGCACCGTGCCCATCTCAGTTCGAGATTCCTGCCCATCGCCTGTGTCCCCCACCGCGCCCCCACCCCTGCACCCACTAAGCGGCTCCCTGTAATCCTGCTGGCTGCTCTCCCTCTGCCCTCCGATGGCTCCGCATCCTCCCCCTCTGATTCTGTGGTTTTATCTGCAGCGACGCCCCAGCATCTGCTGGAGACGACTCCATGCCAGCCAGGCAGTGCCGCCGGGGCCGCCACCATGACACGTGACCCCCGCCAGCATCGGCGGGGCGGCCCCTGCCCCACTGGGGATTCAGACGTGCGGCCGAACCGCAGGGCTTCGACCCGACAGACGAGGAACGGGGTTTGGCAGACATTCGCAAAAGCGAGCAGGCTGCTCGGGCAGCTCCTGGGGAACGGGGTCCCGGCTCCCGGGTTCCCCGTCTGGAGAAGCCGAGGCATTTCACCTGGGCGGGGCCCGAGGGTCTGTCTGGGCAACCAGCTCTCCAGCTAAGGTGTGAACGTGCATGGAGCCACCGATTTACCTCGGTAAACCCTGGGGAACACGTCCTCCTGGTCCATCCCTCCGTCTCCTTCCAGTCCCACACCTCCAAGAGACAGACAGCAGTTTCCCAGGGGAGAATTTCAAAGAAGCAAGCAGGATACAGTGAGATACAATACGAGCAGTTAACATTCTCCAAGTGTTATCCTGACGGTGCGGTTTTACTCGGACAAAGCTTTCAGATAGGGGTTGGGGGCTGGGTTGAGTGTTGAGCAACAGACCCATTCCCAGTGCCTGGAATGCAGGAGACACTCCTTCAGGACTGGATGGCCGAAGGAGCCGGTGGATGGAAGAATTCTAAAAGCAGGGGCATCATAAAAAACAGGGTCTGCCAGGTTTGGGACCTTCGGGATCTCTCCCCTTTGCACTGGTCTCCCTGTCTCCAGGGGGGGCATCCAATCCCCCCCCCCCCCGCCCCACACACAGACAGTGGCTCCAACGTGCAAAACCCACCACCAGGCAACCCCTGAGCTGCTCCCACGAGCTGGCTCTCCGGCTGCACTGACCTGAGCCACGTACCCACCCCCACCCACCCCCGAGGTGCTGCACTCCCACAGCTCAGCACACCTTGCTTCTGCCTGGAACTGCGGTCCCCTCTGTTTCTTTTCCCCAAGAAACCGCCCAGTCAGCCCCCCCATGCTCATTCTTTTGGGAACCCAAAGTGGACGTGTAGTTTAGCTCAGCTGGAGGGCGTCTCCCAGAATCCCCTTCCTGCACGGTTCCAGGTCAGTGTGTGTGCGAGACATGGGACAGTCATGCGGGATGCAATAAGCAGAAGGAGACCAGCAGCCATTCTCTTTCTTTGCTTCAAGATCCGTGCAGGACGCAGCTGACACGTGTCATCGCATGCCCCCAGGTCATGGGGCGCACGGGGCGGCAGCCAGGCCGGCAGTACTCACATTCCTGCCGAGTCCCCTTCTCGGGCTCTATGGGTCCCGGACCCGTGGCCTGTTCTGCTCCAGAGGAGGGAGGGGTGCCAGGGGCTTCTGCAAGGTCCCTGTGCCATCAGAGGCGGAGGTGGTGAGATGACGTGGGCATCAGCCCACTCCTGCAGATGGCAGTTTGTCCTCCTTCCCCAGTTTGTCCTGCACCTTTTTCGCCCCAAGTGCCAGTCCCCCTGACTTCACGCCACATCATCGGCCTCGCCCGGCTGCACAGCCAGCCCCCATGAATGCTTAAAGTCGAAATGCTGTATAATGACGTGCCTGAACGTCAGCTTCTCCTACAGAAGCCTGACGGACACCAAATCTCTGTGGTGCCCAGGTCCACGCCTGTCCCCCAGAGGGACAGACTGCCCCTCCTCTGGCAGCTCCCCTGCATTGGAGTCACACGACCTTGTGCCACAGCATCTTCAGGCTGCAAGAGGACATCTACCCTTCCTCTCCTCTCCACCTGGCCAGGACCCACGCGCACCCACGCAGCAGAAATCTGGAGAACATTTACTCAGGGGAACTTCACTAGTGGCCAGCCCATCACCGGTCCACCCTCAGCACACGGTCCTGGTGTGGCCCCCGTGGGGGAGTCTACGGATGGCAGAAGGACTGACTCCACCGGACAAACAGGTCTGGGTCAGAAGTCCGCCTCCACCTCGCCCAAGGCTGCGGTGATCTTGGAAAACTGGGGAGCGGTTCTAAACCTCAGTTCCCTTACCTTAAACGAACGTTCACCTCCCAGTTTTGTTAGAAGGACTTACACACAGAAATTACAGGTTCAGGTCTTCCCTTATCCTTGCCGGAATAGGAGTGTATTTGTGCACCGACAGCCTCCCTCCCCTCCCACCCTCCTCCCGAGCCCGGCGTTCGGACGGCCTCACCTGCAGAAGAGAGAACAGCCAGCAGCCATCCGCCACACGGAGTACTTCCTGGCCATCGCGCCCGTCTCCCGTGTCGCACAGAAAGGACACAAGGCCCCGCGTGTGGACGGGAGCCGGGGCCGGGTCAGCTGGAGGCTCCCTCCCCAGACGAAGTCCAAGGCGACAGCTGAGGAGGAGGCTCCTGGCACAGCTGCCCCTGCCCTGAGCTCCTGCGCTCTGGAATGCCGAGCCCTTCAACTATGCTGGGAGACGCAGCACACACGTGAGCGGGCGCTCATCCGCCCGCACGCACGCATACCTCGGCGCATGCTGGTCTGCGAGGGGCCTGGGGAAACCGTGGCCGTCCCTGCCCCCCCCTCTCTGGGGCACGGAAAGGAAAGCCCAGGTGGGAATGGCACACCTGAGGTGGCTGCGGACATCAACCAGCTCTGTGCGTGGACCCTCCTGACCAGACTGAGGGTAAAAACCACAGCCACACTGCCTTTGTCCTGGGCAGCGCCCACACGGGACAGAGGAGGTGGGGGGCAGGACAAGGGGAAGGCAGGCACCTGTCTTGTGCCAGGCACCGTGCTAGGCAGTCTGCACAATGAGCTCAGAGAGAGCTCTTAGGGTGCTCATTTAGCCAATTAGGAACCCGAAACTTAGAGAAGTTAAATCCACAATGAGCAGAACTTAAATTGCAGCTCAGGCTCTGTCCATACCAAGCCGATCCCAGGGAGATAGCAAGCTGCCCATGTGGACAGTCTACGCAGAGGTGGCTGGTGCCGAGCTGAGCTTTGGGCCGGGTCACATGTGAAAGATGGCCCAGGCTGGAAGGGACCCTGGAGTCCACCTGACGCACACTCATCGCTGTGTAACTGAGCTGGGGGTGAGGGGCGGGGGAGGCAGAAGGGGGTGGGGTGTGACCCAGGTGGTCAATCACAGATGGAAAGTGCACTGCAAGCGCCAGTGCCCTGGACGGTGACCTTGCCCTTGAGCCCACAGCCCCGGCAGATGGCTACCGGCAGGTAAACTGAGCAAGGCAAAAGAACAGATAACATGCACGACACACTGGCGCCTGGCTCTCGGTGCAGCCCATTCCCTCAGTGAAACCTACGCTCACTGTTCTTGTTCCGCCTGCACTTCCCACCCTGGTGAGCTCGAAGGCCCCCGCGGCCGTGGCCCCTGGGGTCTCCAGTGCTGACCTAACAGGAGGACGGACACTCTGCGAGGACACATCCACGGGAACCAGGCCAAACCAACGTGCGAACTGTTCTAAAGGACACACCTCCACACGGCTTCCTCAGGCTGGTACCCACGTGGCACCTTCCCCATGGAAAAACCTGGTGTTCCCCTCCCCACCCACAGCCCTGCCACAAACAGGATGTGGACACAGGACGCACTCGTCTCAGCTGCAGGCACGAGGCCTGACCTGCATTTCCCGGCAAACTCGCAGACCTCATCAGCAGTTCTCACCAACTCTGGCCGGTGCCTGAGGAGGGCTAAGGACCCAGGGGGCCCAGTGCCCGCAGGTCTCCAGTGCTCACTTCTGGGAAGGAGGACGGGCTTGGAGAGCCCCGCTCGTCGCAGAGGGGGAGGAGCCCGCAGGACCACAGGCGGCAGGCCCTGCCCTCCCGGCTTCCCCGCAGACACCAAGCCGGGGCCCTCCCTGCCCAGACTCTGGAAACAAGCTCACTGAGGACGAGGGAGGGCCCACTGGGGAAAGAACTTGAGGGAGACTTTCTTACGCATCTTAAGGAGGCTGGATACAAAGTTACCAAAAACTAGATTCAAAGTTCTATTCTTAGTGGAGCTGTAATAAACAGATTTTCCTTAAAAAATGCACTTAGAGCCTTGTGTGTGAGGGCACCTTACAGGACCTGCTCAGAACAGGTGAATCTGTACAGATAGAGAGCAGGTCCGTGGCTGCCCAGGGCTCGGCGTCCTCAGGAGACAGAGGCATGATCGCCAGAGGGTAACGGGGCTTCTGTGGGAGGTGACTGAAATGTTCTACATTGACCACAGTGGTGGTGACACATACCTGTGAACACCTTTGGGTTGTACGCTAAATGCATGACTTCTATGGCATGTGCACTATATCTCAACTAAGTAGATTTTTAAAAAAGATTTTGTTTATTTTATTTTTTAGAGGGGAAGAGAGAGAAAGAGAGGGAGAGAGAAGTATCAATGTGTGCTTGCCTCTCATGCACCCCCTACTGGGGACCTGGCCCATAACCCAGGCACGTGCCCTGACTGGGAATTGAACCGGTGACCCTTTGATTCACAGGCTGGTGCTCAGTCCACTGAGCTACACCAGCCAGGGCTAAGTTGATTTTTTTTTAAAAGTAGAAAACAGATGACCACACAAAAACTTGGATATAGATGTTCATGGCAACACCATTAGTAACAGCCATAACCACCTTAAATCTACACCAATCAATAAACAAAATGTGGCACATATACAGCAAAAAGGAATGAACGACAGCTAACCCTTGGAAACATGGTGCTATGTGAAATAAGCCAGTCACTTAAAACACACATGACTCCATTCCCACGAAATGTCCGGAATTGGCAAATCTATAGAGACAGAAAGTTGATTAGCGGTTGTTCAGGGGTGAGGGAAGTAGGGGCATTTTAAGGAAGGCAGATAAAGAGGGGGTGACGAGTTCTGCCGTACCAAGGCACAGCTCAGGGCGACAGCAAAGGAAGGACTAGGCGTCTGGCAAGGGGCTGCCGCAGGCAGGTCTCCAGGCTGGGAAATGGGACTCGACAGAGACGGGAGGTCTGAGGCAGGCGCCTGGACACAACAGTCTGAGGCCATGGGCATGGGCGTCTTGGGAGCGCTGGCAGGCTGGATAAAAAGCCCCAGGGGAAGACCCCAGTGAGGGGTGGGCAGACAAAAGGGAACTGTAAAAAGTGGGCAAAGTGTAAGGAGGAAGCCACAATGTCACAGACACCAAGAACGAAGGGAGAAGTGGGGCCAGAAGGGAAGTCGGCAGTGCCCAGCGCAGCAAGGGTCTGCCCGTGGGGGCGGCGGGGGGCGGGTGTCTCTGCGATAGTTATGGTTTCATCACTGGCCTCGGTAACTGCGGGAGCCGAGACATAGCATGATGGTTGGGAGAACAGCGTGATCTCCTTGGGGTGAAGGAGGAACTACGTGAGTTGGTGCACACTCACCCATGCCTCACGTATCCATTATTGAAGATCTTGTGGGTAAAAGACCCAGAGTTCCGAGTGGGAGGGGACCACACACACACACACACACACACACACGTACTGTGGGACACTGCAAAAGTGGCAGCAAAGCCCAACAGGCAGAGCCTTCACCTCAACTCTGCAGATGAGGGGAGGCTCTGGGAGAAGCCGAGACTAGAGCTGCATCTTTGAGAGTAGAATGGAGCTTGCCCAGGTAAGGAGCGTGGGAAGGCGGTGAGCACGGGGGACAGACACCCTTCCAGAAGGAGCATCCATGTCAGAGGCACGGCATGCCGTGGGAGAAAACATGGCCGGCCTGGGAAACTGCAGGGGCTTCACCCCGCCTGGAGAGCAGGTCAAGGGATGAGGCAGGCCACAGGCAGGCTGAGGGCAGAGCACAGGGGCCAGGAGGAAGAGGAAGAAGGAGGAGGAAGGAGGAGAGGTCAGAGACGCGAGCGGTCTAGAAAGCCGCAGGTGAGCGAGAGGCACTGGAACGCGGGAACTCGTGCAGGGAGGGGCCTCTTCCCTGGGGTCTCAGAGGGAAGGCAAAGACCGAGGGTTTTCAGGGGGAGAACAGAACGTCGACACCATCAAAAGAATGATCAGCCTGCCAGAGGAAACAAATCCGAGAGCGAAGCGATGTCCAAATGGAGTGGACGCCTGCATTTAGGACATCCATCAACCGGGGTCCGTCCGTTTCATCCGACTCCAGAACACTGCTCCGCTGGCCTTCCCTCCTCTCATCTGTCTTCCCTCTTCCATCACGCTATATATATATATTTTTGGGCTTCTTCACCGTAAAATAGTTCAAGTGTAGTCAGAGGTAATGAAAAAAAGTGAAGCTTAAATCAGCGAATGTTCAACTCTGGTGAAAGACTTAGTAGGAAAGAGCTTATAAATACTGGCTAAGGCAAAGCTTGGAAATTTATTTTGGGCCTTCTTGCCTCTACAAATAAATAACTTAGCCCCAGCTTATATACGAAGAGGGAAAAACGTGCTCCTACTTCCCAGGGAACCGCAGGAGTGCATGTTTTAAGTGCTGCTGTTTATATAATGCTCTCAGTTTGCCTCTAACCTCTCTATCGGCACCAGCAAGACAACTGTAAATAAGTCTTTGAGATGATACCTTAGTGGTTGGGGGCAAGGGTTCCCACCTGGGGTCAAAGCTGGGCTCTGCCACGTTTTAGCTGTGTAGCCCCAGGCAACTTAGGAGCCTCTCTGTGCCTCAGTTTCTGCTCTTGTGAATGGGAACGATAGATATCCTACCGAACCTCACAACGGCCTGTGAGGCTCACACGGGCCAGCGGTAAGCACTTAGGTCGGTTCCTGGCCCATCATAAGCACTCATTAAACATCATCTCCTATTTCCTGCCTTTCCTTTTCCAGCTTTCAGTCTGTAAGAACCAACCCCATTGAGTCTACTTGCATCTGGAAACACCTAGAAAACGCCAGGAGCTCCCCCACAGTGGCCTCCCCAGAAGTAATGAACTAAATAATCCTGACATGGAGCTTCTGTGTGAGACAACTAGCTGATTTTCAGACTACCCTGTGTTTATACGTGTATACATACACATAAAACAGTAAATGATCATGGGAAATACCGCTAGTTTCCTACACATTCTCTGTTCTCCCTCCTTCCTCAGAAGCCCGCTTTGTTCTGGGCAGCCATGAGCTCAGCCAGAAACTCACTTCTCCAAACTCCCTTCTTGGCTATGGAAGTGCCCGATTCTGGGCCCCCTTTCTTTGCTTCATTTTTCTCCAAGGCACCATTTAAAACATATAAATTGTTTGTATTCCATCTCCCTACACGAGGCTCATGTCCCTGCTTCACCACAAGATCCCAGATCCCAGCACAGGGTCCTGGACACAGAGCCAGGGCTCCCCGAGCAGGTGCTGCAGGAGGGAGTAGGGTAGGGGTTTGGGGGTGGGACACAGTGCCGGCCACGCAGAGGTTCTCGGAAAGCTTTTTTTCAAATGTACCTGTGGCCTTTTGCCCTCTGATCTTTTTCCCTTCACCCCATTTCTCTCCCCTTCCCACCAGAAGCAGCAGGCACTTTAAAACAGGAGGTCACAACCCCGCCCCCGCAAAAAGACGATGGTCTGGGCCCCCGAAGGCTTGCCTGGGACCCTGTGCCAACCTCGGAACAGGGATGTACCCAAGGAACCTTGCATTTGTTTATGCTGCTATTTGTCACGCTTTATGTTGTTTGTAGCTAAACTCATTCCTAACAGATACAGTTACACAGATATTTCCAGGCAAAAAAGACTTCCTTTCCATGCAATCTTGAGACTACCTGGTAACAAGAAATTCAGTGACGTTCACCCTTCAGCCAGTTGACACAAACCCAAGATTGGTATAACAAAGTAGGTAACCTCACCAACAACCAATATACAGGTATCAGTAGAAGAAGTTCAAATGAAAGCTCCCTTGACCTTTTTACATTTTCAGTGAAAGCGCGTGGAGGCACCAGATGGTAAGAAAATAAGGGTGAATGGGGCCTTTGTCGAACCAGGTGGGGGCGGATTTGTTGTATATCTATTACCTACCTACCTACCTACCTACCTACCATGCAGGTCACCCACATCTCCAGCCAAACAGAGCCCCAGCAGCCCCACCAGGCAGGTGTCCAGGTGCAGTGAGGTCAGGTTCGTTGCACTTTTCTAGCTGTCTGGCTCCCCTACGAAAGGCCCCTACCGAAGGTTCCGTCTCTTTGGGTCAGATGCAAATTCCTGTCATTTAAGAGTTTAAACCTATGAAATGCTAAACACCCCTAAGAAAGATCATGTTCGGTTTTGTTTGTAGAAATCAGACATTTGCATCATAACTAATGCCTGATTCCTGCCTTAAGCAGGTTTTTGCTGGGGAGAAGGAAAGAAGCAAGATGTGCCCAGGCTCCAGAGACAACTGGGGGAGGGCGGGGCTGTGGGTCTGCAAGGCAGGGGCCCACAGGGCCAAGGGCGCGACCTCCACGTTGTCTGCGTCAATCGACTGAGGGCCGGCTGCTGTGGGATCTGTCCGCTTACGTTCACTGAGCTCTCTGGCCTTTCAAATAAAAAGCAGGAAAAAAGTCTGCCCCTAAAACAATGTTGCCTCAGAAGGCTATTTTTGTTGGCAGGTCACCCCTCCAGGGCTTGAAAAGCTACCAGCAAGCATTTTGACGTGAAGAACAGCAGGACTTTGCCTCTCGAAGTATTTGCATTCTCAAGGACACACAAACAAATAATCCAACACTAACACTGCACTCCACCTACTCCAGTTATAATCTGACCCAGAGTGTCCAGAGCAACACCTCAATCTTTTCAGAAAAAAAACCTTTCTGGAAGATTTAATCCAAAATAATTATCAATTTAAGAATAAGTATCACCATTCTGCAAGTCACAGTAAAAACGGATTCAAGCAAGAATCATGAAAGGAATCTGAAACCATCAGGTAAAAGTTTGATGAAGAACAAGATATAGATATATGTGGGGGAGCCTTGTCTACAGAGCACCCCCAGCCACCACGGATGAGAATAAGTCTACCAAGACATGATTTGCTTGGGGAGGAAAGGTGGCTGATCTCTCGAAGGAGAAGGACCAAGAGTCTTTTCCTCAGCAGCTTTTACTGGGTTCATTTACACAGGAATTCAGGGAAAGCTCGTTATTCATTGCTGGGAAGTAAGGATCAAATAACAAGGAACTCTGAGGGCCTATTTTGAGTCAGGGTCAGAAAGCTAAAGAGCTGTAAAAAACTTTAAGGAACAAACTTACTTCTTCCTTGGACCCTTATCATTTAATTGAGAGCATTCTAAACAAAGCAGGTTTCACAGGATTTTACATATTCTTTCTTAGGCCCGATCACCCAGGGAACCCGCCCTTTCTAGTACAGGGCTGCACCACCCTCTGTCATTGTTTCAGGCTTAGGTGGAGCAAGGGAAGTAAGGCAGCCAAGAGATTAGGAGATTTTCTCACAGACAATGAGGACTCAGGCTTTGTCAAAACCTAGGGGCGAGGGTCCATCACCCCCTTTTGCTGTAGCCCCCAAAGTCCTTCCTTGGGGGCCTCCCACGTGATTGTGCCTGTCTTAGGTCATTCCCCCCTTGGGGAATCTTACCCCGCATTGGCTAACTGACCAAGCATTGGGGGCCAGGCAGGGTGAAGTAAAAGGAGCGGCAGCAGTGCTCCTGCCAGGGGGATAAGCTTTGTCTCCTTGGTGGCTTAAGGTCCAAGGTCATTCCCTCAGCCTTAGCCTTGGTGGGGGTTACAGCTTCTGATACCAGGCAGGGTGGTTCCCAACAGATACAATCTTAGATGATCTCTCACACAGTATATCTGCATTACAAAAGAGAAACTGTAACTTCTCAGAAACCCAACAGGCATCATCTTAATCAAGTGATTGAAATTAATATCACTATTGAGGAGTATTTCACAAAACACCTAGCCTACACTCTTAAAAAATATCAATATCATAGAGAAGAAAAGCCAAAAAATCCTTTCAGACTAAATGTGACAAGAGACATGACATGTAAATGCCATGAATGATTGTTTTTTAAAGTCTTGGATTGGGCCCTGACTGGTGTGATTCGGTTGGGCATTGTCCTGCAGAGCAAAAGGTCAGGGTTCGATTCCCCGTCAGGGCACCTACCCGGGTTCAGGTTCAGTCCCTGGTCAGGGTGTGTACCAGAGGCAACTGACCCATGTTTCTCACAGCGATGTGCCTCTCTCTCCCTTTTCCCTCTCTCCCCCTCTCTCTGAAAATAAAAATAAATAAAGTCTTAAAAAACAAATAGACAAAAAGTGTGGGATTGGGGGGGAAAGTGCTGTAAGAAACATTGCTGGGACAATTAAAGAAACTTGAATATAAACTATATATTGGGAAAGTCAGTATTAAAATGCCTCTATGTGTTAATTATACTGTGGTTCCGTAAGAGCATACACTTGCCCTTAAGAGATATATGCTGAAGTGTTTAGGGGTGTGTGCCGTGATGCCTGCAATTTATTCTCAAATAGTCCAGCAGCAAGAATAATGAGTGATTTATGTAAGAGAGAGAGAGCAGGGGTGTGCGAACTGGCCAGTCTCAGTAAAGCTTACGTGGAAGTCCACTGTACAAACGCAAATTTTCTGTAATGTAACATTTTTTCAAAAGTCCTTTATAGCAAAAAAAAAAAAAAAACCCACAATTTTCAAATGTATTAATAAGAAAATGAAGGACAAAATGTATTAAAAAACCTTCAATTTACTTAAACACCTAAGTTTAAGTTAACGATTTAAAAGAACAAAAACAAAATGGCAGCATTACAGATGAAGAGGTTGGGGCTGTGTGGGTATATGATTTCAATTTTTTGTTGTTGTTGTTAACCTCAGAGGAGGCTGTCATTCTCTCTCTCGGCCACAAGAGTCATGCCACATTTCACTAAGTGAAGGCTATAGACACGGAAAGAATGACTACCCATAATTAAGGGGAAGAAGAAATGCCTAGCCTAAGATTAGTACAAATTTGGTGAGTCACTTCCCCTCAAGAGGAAAAACAAACAACTCTCATTTCCTGAAGGATTCAGAAACCGAGAGAACACCTGAGCTCTCAGCTGGAAGCAGGCCATATAGGTGGCACGCTAGGTCTGGTGAACCTGCGGCCCCTCCACTCAACACTTCTGTCCACGCGCAGTTCACCATCAACCACAGTGCCACCTAGTTTCAAAGTCAATGTCAGGTCTAATCTCCTGGCTGCTTCAGCCTCCACATGACTAGGTTGCTGGGAGAATACATGCAGCTAAAACAAAGGAAACTCATGTGGACTGCCCATCCGCCCTCTGGCCTTGAGTGGGCAGTGGCACTGGCTTTCTTTTGCTCATCACCCCCGGCGTCCCCCCGCCTCGGTCCTGCCCCAAATGTGCCGAGCCCCTTCCACGGAGAGCAGGAGCTTCGGCCACGCGGCCTCCCCTCCTCGGAGCTGCCCCCGGCACGCGGCTCACACACGTGGACGGATTAGGCAGAGCTGTGCTGCAAAGCACACACACGCTCTCCCAGCGTGCGCTTTTCATTCCAGAAATACTTCGCTCCTACACCGCTTCTCTGTGTCTCTCCCGGCGTGAAACGGCGTGAGTGGCCCCGTGCCAAGGGAAGTGTCTGTTCAAACATGTGGGCTTTCTTAAAATTTCTTTACCCCAGAAGGTCATAAATAGAACATTCTAGCATAATTATAATGGAATAAAGGAGAAAAGAAAAAGGTTAAAGGAAAAAAAAAAAACCATTTGTTTTGTTTTATAAAGTTGCCTGAAAGAAATACTGGGAAATACAACATATAACATAGAATTATCTTCCAAGACAGTAAAAATTACAGGGTCCCAGTTAGGACAAGGAAGCAAAAATATGACCTTTAAGGTTGGTGAGCATTTGCCATCTCTGTCAAGAGCGTTTATTCCTGCGCTAAGATCACCCACAAAATCAAAACACGGAGGAGGGTGTTTCAGTCATTGTTCTATTCTGGAAAGTCTTTTCACTTTGTACCTTGCTGCTTTAGGACTTCCATCGTATATCCAAAACTAAGAATATAAAAGAAGAAACCCATTTTGGTTGACTTAAACGTCCTTTCCCTTTCCCCAATAAATACCTTTCTCCAGGCATTTATTTTGAGTTTGCCCACGATAAGCAGTGTGAAGTCAATACCTCTTCACAGAACCAGCTGAATGACAATTAAAAACACACTCTTGTCACCTACCTACATCCAGGGGCGGGCAAAAGTAGGTTTCCAGTTGTGAGTACAACAAAAACAGTTTAATCTTGTACTATTATTTATTATTTTATTATTTACCTGTATTATTTCTCTTCATGTTAGTATTTCATATCCTGACTTATGATCTATTTTTTAGGTAACGATGGCTGGTACTTTAGCTGACAACCAATGAGAGTGGATCCTTAAAAACTTACTTTGCCCACCCAGGTACATGTGTGCGCGCACACACACACACACACACACACACACACACACACACACCATGTGAGGGAACTGACCTCCAGCGCCACAGAACACACACAACAGGATCCCCCGTCAACACAGACCCCAAAGCACCTCCGCACGGCACTTCTGACCCCGGGCAGGGAAACTTACTTTCTCTCCACTTCTGGCGTTGACGCGGCGCTACAGAAGCCGAGCGACTCCTAGGAGAGAGAGTGCACAGCGTCAGCACAGGCAGCACGCAGCCGGCTTCGCCGACTTTGCACCGAGAGTGTCACATAAGAAAGAAGGAAGGGGCGGCAGTGAAAATAGATGATTAAAGTCGTCGTGCTTACTTCGATCTGGGACCGCAGCTGAAGTGACGTGGGGCCGGCGTCGGGTTTCTCCTAAAACAGAACAGATGCCGCTTTTACTGAGGCTTCCAAACGTGGCCCACACCAGCAAGACAGACAGATTTGTAACAGGAGCCGGGGGAATCTGGGAAACACGAGGGCACAGGGGGAGGAGGCGGTGGGGGTAAACAGACTTTCTGGAAAAACGCAGGCGTTTTTAAAACGAGAGCTCTAGCCTCTGAAATAAAATGGAACTGGTTCCCAAACTTCACCACTGCTGACAATTCCATGAGGTCGATCTAGCTGTCAGCTAGAATGAGGAATGCTGTCAGCTAACGGTGGAAGAATTCTCCGGGTGGGATCAGACCCTCACCAGGACCTGGAATGGACAGTGACTTCTCTGGGGTTCAGGGTCTTTTTCAACAACAGAGTCCCAGCTGATTTTTTTAATGATTTTATTTATTGTTAGAGAGAAGGGAAGGGAAGGAGAAAGAGAGAGAAATGTCAATGTGTGGTTGCCTCTCACGCACCCCCAAACTGGGGGACCTGGCCCACAACCCACATATGTGCCCTGACTGGGAATCGAACTGACGACCCTTTGATTCGCAGCCTGTGCTCAATCCACTGAGGTACACCAACTTGATTTTAAAGTTCTAAACAGTTCCAAGGCATTTAGTAATGCAGGGCTAGTTGTCAGTGTCTTTAGGGAAGTGGAAAGTTAACTTGGTATTATCTCGAAGCCCTAAAAATCATCAGGCTCCTGCAGTACAAAGGAATTAGCCTAGATGAAAATTTTAAAACTACCAAAAAAAAAAAAAAACCAACTCGCAGCATCCAGTTAATCAATGAAATAAACAAAAGACACCAAGAAGATCACCAAGTCAGAAGCAACAGCAGAGGATTCCAACAATGTCAGGGATAAAGCCATGTGGGATGGATCGTACTCTCATTCCACAGTTTTAAAAACAAAACAAAACAGTATCCCCTCCCTTCAAAGAAAAAAAAAAGGAGAAATAAACCTTTTGATGAAAGGTTGCCTGTGATGAAAATAATACACGAAATAATCTCCGGCTACACAGTGACAGGGTGCACCGTGGGAAAAGACGAGGGACACTGGGGGACAGGGCACCACACTGGTGTTTCTCCTCAGCGGGGCCACACTCTGACTCTACGCGTGTGCTGACGTGGGGGAGGGCCTCACCGCAGTGTGCTCCGCCGCCCAGGGGTGGTCCCCGCCTGGTCAATGAGTCACCAGCAAGACAATGGGCAGTTTGGGTACTATTGCTGACAGTACGCAAGTCTGAAGCGTCGGATTCACCCCGAGCTCTCCAACAATCCTGCCGTGTGTCCACGACGGTTCCGTTCTTCAGGACTGCACGTGCGCTGTTGCAGGGGGTGGGGCTGCCTTGTGAGCCTCGGCTAACGCGCAGGGAGTAGGAGCAGGCCGTCTCAAGTGTGACTTCCCACGGGCCATCTGACTGTTCGGTTTACTACAGCTGCCCACTTCATCACCAGCCCGATGGCAAAACTAGATCCATGTTTTCAAAACCTAGCAGTAAAATAGTCCAACGAGCCTAACTCAGAGTAAATTCCTAACTGTAAATAGCTCACAGGAATCCAGGACCAACACAGACTACAAAGTGAACGTGCTGGGCTGAGTCAACCTGAGGACAGGATGGTTTGGGTCAATGAGACTGAAAGAGGAAAAAAGTGTTGTAACGGACTGGCACCCCACCGACCCCTGGTCCAAGGGCCTTACTTGTTGCGAAAAAGAGAGTGGTGTGAATCCATCCATAGCACTTCTCTCTCATTGGCATCCTGGTTGTTACTGCCACCTTTGTTCGTGACAGACAAATGTGTATTTCTGTCTCAAACTTGATACACCATTTTTACGAGACAGTGTATGGAAATGTTTGGGTTGCAATCCAAGTCCTACTGATATAACCTCAGGCTCGGATATAATAACAAAAGGGACACTCATTTCTGAGGTTCCTGGTGCCCCGTCCAATCGTGACCGCCCCCCCCCCCCGACAGCTCACCACTTAGCACTGCAGTGAAGAAACTCACCAACTTAAACAGCAGGTGGTACACAAAGGTTCATTTTGCAATTTTTTCATACTAAATCATCCTGTTCAGGAGTCAGAATGAAAGTCTTAAGAATGATGATGATAGAACTCTATTAACTCCCCTGAAATTTCCCCTAAAATTGTCCCTTTAACTCCCAACTTCAGTAGATGCCCTTCCAAAACAATCAAAAAAAAAAAAAAGAAGAAAAAAAGCCTGATTCGACTCTCTCCCCTTCTTCAGATCTCAACTCTTCTTCAAACTCTAAGTCTCTACCTCACTACGTAGGAGGCCACGATAGGACGTTTTCTGCTAGTACTGCATATTGTTATCTGCATTTTTTTTTACAATAAATTGTATTTATTGAGTGCATCCTCTGTCACTCAATATCATAAACATAACATTTTGGTCCGTTACACAAAATGTCATAAGAAGCAGGTGCTCGTTAACAACCCCATGCAGTGTCTGATGATCAGAAAGGAACATTCCAAACACTTCAACTTCACATGTTACTTTGTTACTTATAGTAGACATTTGGGTGTGTTGTAGCTACTTTTGAGGAAATTGGCAGGGGCGTGTACTTTGATGTTTAATGCATTAAAACTTGTCCCTTTAAAATAACAGACCTAGTGAATGTTTCCATGTAGAGCATCTGTTTTATCAGGAACCGGAAATGTTAAACAGGAGCGTTGGTACCGTGATGTTTCCAGTGGTTCTTCCCCACCCCCAGAACATCCCACAAAATGCTTTTCAAAGCAAATATTAATTTCATCTCTTAAAGACAGACGACCATCATTGTTAAGAAGCAGTTCTTAAACTAAACGCATCCTCAAGTAAAAGATATCACACAAATTAAGAAGCAGCTTGCAAAATTGTCCACTAAGTAAGGACCTATCCGATGTTTGGAGAGAAAACAGAATGGACTATTGGAAAATTCCATTATTATGACACTGGTGGATGTCACATAATATCCATGACAAAGGCGCACAGTAATTACTAATTATTGTCATGTAGGAATAGTATGAAATATTTAAGGCATAAAAATATACCATAAAAAATACAGCAAGCCCTTGTGGGCCCACAGTTGAGCCTGAGAAATGGACCATTACAGAGTTAAAGCCAGCAGGTGTTCCGAGATCCCCTGGGAAAAACACCTGTGCACAGAGTATGAAACATGTCTTACTAGAACCATCGAACAAACATACAGAAGGGCTGGACAACTTTCTAGTGTTTATCACAGAAAAAAAATACTGGAACTTCTTTCATGGCCCCAGGTGGAGTGGAAAACCGTGATGGGATGGACTCAGCCAGAGGGAGCACCGGCCACGTAGGCAGCAATGAAGGTGCTGCCCGTACAGCAGAGAAGCGGGAATTCCGGTCAGATGGACAGAGGAAGGCTCCTTGACACCCTCCTTCCGTGTCCAGTCTCTAGGTCAGGCTGCCCGTTCTCTGCTTCCAACTCAACTATCCCCAGTTTTGGGGAGGAGGCAGGGAGCCCTGGGTCCTGAGTTTCAGCGGAAGGAAGTCCCGATGAAGGGGAAGGTGGAGTAAGAAGAATAAAGGGACGAACTTGATGGCCTAGCCCCAAACTACTTCATTCAGGGAAATACTGATGGTTCTTAATACAGCTTCCGATCTGGAAGTCGTGTTGAAGAAAACTGTAAACACTGTGACTACCACTAAGCCACAGTCACTAAGAACATATGCGTCTTTGGGGTGTGTCATGAAAAGAGATGGAAAGAGATCACTGGGAAATAAGAGTCTTCTCTCTCTTATCAACATATTCTGTGTTCTCCCTCAATAACATATGCAGCAGTTACTACCATTGTGTAACAAAGCAACCCAAACTTAGTTGCAAAAACGACAAGCATTTGGCTCTGCTCACAGATTCTGTGGGAAGACTTCAGAAGGGGGACAGCAGGAAAGGCTTGTCTCTGGCCCTTGGTGCCTGCGGCCTCGGCTGGGTGGGAGTGGCTTGATGACTGAGGTCACGATCACGGGGAGGTCTTCTCACTCGCATGCCTGGAGGCCTGCTGGCGAGCAGCTGGGGCCTCAGCAGGGGCAATCAGGTGGCACGGCATACGGGAAGGGGGTGTGCTTCACGTAGCTGCAGAATGCTGGGTTTCAAGAGCAACAGAAACATCGCTGGGAGAGGGAAACACAGATCAGCTGCCTCCTGCACAGGCCCCGACTGGGACCAGACCTGCCACCCAGGCATGTGCCCTGAGGGGGAATTGAACCAGTGACCTTTTGCTTTGCGGGATGACTCCCAACCAGCAGGCCACACCCATCAGGGCTGTGCTGCCTTTTTCAATGTAGCCTCAGATGGTGTCCCTTCTGGAGTCACCAACACTCCTAGATGCAAGAGGGCACACAGCCCCCATCTCTCAGGGGAGGAGAGATGGTACAGAGAACAAGGCAGTGGGAGGCATCCTTATGGCCAGCTTCAGAAATCAGCCCGCTGTTCTCAGGGCCAAGCTGACAGGACCTCACCTCCATCCTCGAAATGGAGGTGAGGAATGAGATGAAATCACTGAACTGAGGAATGAGATGAGATCATTTGCGCGTGACAATGTTCGTAAGGATTCTTTTGTGATGTTATAGTTTCCTCAAGTAAGCGTATCTTGGCAACATATTTCAACCTTAACCTACCACTTCAAGGTTGAAATATCACAAGGTTTTAGACTAAAGTTATTAGCTCTCTCATTTCAAAGTTGTTATTATTAAAGAAAACTTCAAATATACCAAAGTAAAGAAAACCACATAATGAACTTCCAAAGTGCTGTTACCCAGCATCAACAACTGTCTACTGACGGTCAATTTTGTTTTATCTACACCTTCACGCATGCTTCAGCCCCACCCCATTTTACTTTGAAGAAAATCCCAGATCCATTATCATGAAATATCACAAATGCTTTTTATGTTAATAAGGTTTAGCAAACAGGGTTGCTTAAATCCCAGCTGTGGTTCATCTTGAGCAAATGCCCCAATCGTCAGGAATTTGACCCTTTCTTCCTGGCACTTGAGAACTTTCTTTGGTCATTGCAGAAAAAAAAATCATATTAAATAAATTTAGATATGCCATCTATATATTGCAGAAGAACATAAAGAAATGCATTCAAAATTGAACATAGCCAAGGAGTTAATTTGGAAAGTACTTACTATTACCCAAAGTACAAATACATCCTCCTAGTACTTTTTTGAGTATGATATACTCATTGACTTTACACTTTGCAGAGTATGCTCAGCAGTATTTAGTGAGAAGTAACTCTAAAATTTTGGTTCATGTTCAATACCCAGAAAGCCACACAGCACTAGAGGCTGAACCTGAACCTGTAATTCTAAGTTAGGGTATTATGACTTCCTTTAAATTTTGAAAAGTGAATTTAAGATGAAAGTGAATTTGCTCTATGGATTAAACGTGTCATTCAGCCACATGTGGACGCCCTCGTTAAGAGTGACAAATACATGTTTGTAAACTATAAATGCTAAAGGAACAGCCCTGCCTTAATGAAGCCCAACAGGGAAAACCAAACCAAAAAATAAGTGCAGGCCACTGTGTGTGTGTGAGCACATGTGTGTGCATGCAAGGGGAACAGCTGGAGGGCATGCGCCACATGCAGTTCCTTTTGCCACTGTTCTCTTTGTGCCTTTCTACAAGCATGAGGTCTTGCATTACCTTCATTGTTTTCCCCCAACAATGGAAAAGATCAGCTTAAAATACAACCTCCAAGTCCTATATATGTTTTTTAAATTATCTACATATGTATGTTTACAAATGAATGAGAAAATGCCTGCAAGAATTCTTACACACCCATGCATAGTCCTGGCAAAGGTCGCTATGGTTCTCCATTTTTAACAAAGTTTTCAAGTGTTTATAACTTTTTGAAATATATTTTTAAGATTTGACTTGTTTTTAGGCAGAGGAGAAGGGAGGGAGGAAAGAGGGAGAGAAACATCAATGTGTGGTTGCCTCTTGCAACCACCCCCGCCCCCACCAGGGACCTGGCCCACAACCCAGGCATGTGCCCTGACTGGGAATCAAACCAGCAACCCTTTGGTTCGCAGGCTGGCACCCAATCCACTGAGCCACACCAGCCAGGGTGTGTTTATAACTTTTTTATTAAGAGATATAACAAAAACCCTCCAAATTAAATTTGATAATATTTTCAGTTCTTCCCAACAAACTAAAACCTTAAGAAACATTGAAACAATTTCTCAAAGTGGGTTACGTGCTGTATTACAAATTTTAATAAATAGAAAAATACTATGCATGAATTTTACGATTAATCATGAAGAACCATGATTTTGGAAATCATTTCACATTCCTATTTTAACTGAAGGAGACTAAACCATACTACTGTATGGGTTTTTTTTACTTGTTTGTTTTTAAGGAATCAGATGACAAAAAATTACTGGTGGGGGGAACCTCACATCCATTTCTTGTCAACTTGGACAACCTCTGGAATCAGTAATTCCCTAGATGTTTATTATGTCTAACGTAGAAGCAAAAAAGAACAAATGTTTCCAAATGAAAGTAGTGGTTTGCCAAAACCCAAACCCACGCCCACGAACACGGTGCACACACATCTGGAGTCGCGAGAACAGGACATGGTCAGATACAAAACCAAGGCTCTGGCCCTAAATGACTACATCGTCCTCCGGAGTGACACAACCCACTGTGCAGTAACAGACCAGAGTAAAAAGCCCCGCTGGGGCAGAGTGAGGTCCTGGAAAACAAACATCCTGCCCTCTTTCTCACTCCAGCTCAGCTCCCACCTTCTTGTGGAAATCCACACCTCTCCGCCCTCCAAGCTGCCAGTGCTCCAAGCCAAATGAACTTCACAGCTGGAAAAGCAGGAGGCAGAAACCCCCTTTCTGATCCCAAAGCAGAGAGGAAGGGCAGGCGCCCTCCTGCCCAGCTTCATGCCAAGTGCTCCTCCTCTCACCCCACCCCCCAACCCAGCACAGGAAGGAGAAGGTGGGAAAAGCCAGAGGACCTCATGCTTCCTGAGTTAGCCTGTGTGTAAACCCCCTGTGCTGCTACTACTACAGATGCATGCGCTTCACGGAGGGAACTGAGCTCGAAATCGCAGGGGAAATTGCTGCTGGTGGTAGACTCAAAAGCTTGTGCTTAGTGTGCCATCTACCACTTTACAAGGAGACCCTGAGGTTGTGGTATTTCCAAGTCGGCCCAGGATGTTCCCCTCTTGTCTGATTTCTCCATTCCTGACAATCGGTGAGGCAGGTGTTCATTTTACCAGGACTTAAACCTCACCATTTTCTTGAAAGTTCCTCACTCCCCATCAGATCAGCTACCAGGGGCTATTGCTTCTTCCTTCATAAGGTTTCCTATGTCCATCCGCCCATTCCATTCACGTACTCCAGCTCTCTGGCTTCTGGCAGAGAGCGCCCTGGGTCACACTGAAGGGCAGCATGAGCAAAGCGCCTGCAGGACTCGGTTTGCTTCGCAGGCACTTTAAAGCTCAGCAAGACTAGTGAAAACCGAGAGAGCTCCCGAGGGGACACCCCTGGAGTGCCCACTGCCCCACCTCTTGGGGGAGTCCTGGGAGCACCCAGGGCAGGGGCAGAAGTCAATCCAAGGAGATAGCAGAGTGAGCTCTCCCATCCTCGGGCCTGGCTGTGGTAACACAAAGGGGAGTCCGTAAAGTCTGATGAATTGGTTCAATTCAGGGACAATTTGAACCTAAGAGTGTCAAGCTGAGTGCTCTCACGCCTCATTTCAAACAAGGTAACAGGGCCTCCGATTTCTAAACTGTCCTAGGAAACAGTGCCCTAGATCTCAGGCTATAACTCTAACAATGCTGAGGACATACCAGGTCCCAAGCATCTTGCATAGAAACAGAAATAAATGAGACCTACACTGTGATGTGACAACCAGTCATGTCAGTCAGTTGAGTCCGGTCAGAAGAATACAGCTTTCACTTGGAACGAAACTAATCCAAGAGTGTCACGATACATAAATCTAAATCTTAAAAGGCACCGTGTCAGTAACGGCACTTGAATTATCCTTAAAAACAAATCTAACACGTTGTACAATTCAATTTTTCATTTTACTAGCAGGACTTGGCTTCTCAACGGTAACATACAAACGGCCTCGGATTTCTCAGTGGTGGACATGACATCGGTCACTCTAGACGTTGTTCATCAAGTTCATCCATCAAGTTCATCCATCAAGTGCACCCAACCTCAGTGCTCTGATCTGAGTACAGCGGGCTGCTGACTGGGACCGCTGACACGAGACGGAAGTGACAGGGAGCCACTAAAGGACCCCACTTAACCCTCGCTTTCTTTTTGTTTCTCCTCATCTTCTCTTTTATCTAATCACCCCTTAATTTTAAAAGCATTTACTGAGCACATATGCCATACATTAACTAAGCACCGCTCGAGTCAACGAGGATGAAACAGTGGAAAACACAGGCGGTGCCTTCAAGGAAGGGGCTCGCACTCCAGCAACTTCTAAGGTCACCCGCAGGAATCATTCCTCCACTGGGTGTCGGAATCACAGGCCGTCCTGTGCTGGCACGAGACAGAAGCCATCTGGAGAGCTGGGCTCTGCTCTGGACGCCACGTTTTCCGCAGGAAAATGAAAACGGGGAGAACCTTCACTGGTGTGGTGTCTGGAAATGGGATCGTATAAACAGGATCAATTGGAGGAACTGGGCTGTTTACTCAGAGAAAGAAAGGCAAATACAAACACGTGAAAGGCTTCCAGGGAGCAGGGGCCGGACAGCTGCCAGGAGCAGATTCCCATGGAGCACGCGGGCGCTGACAGCACCCTGAATGCTGGGGACACAGCGGGACATACAAATGGGATCTGAGGTGGAAAAACACCGAGTGCATTTTTAAATAACCTATGATTATAAAGAAAATAAAATCCAAGTATTAGGGAAAATACTGAATGCTGAATTGGTATCAGAGTTCCAAATAAAATATTTTCTATTAAAAAAAAATCTTGAGCTTCCTTACTTGAAAATAATCTTTAAAAACATTAGATTAGAAGGAGCATTTTGAGATCTTGCTTCCTGGCATGTCGCCAGTTTGGTTTACATAAACTCTTATAAAAATTCAAAAAAAATATTAGTTCACAGGCTTGAAATGACTATAAGCCATTCAATCAGGACTTTCAATGATGAGCTCAATGCTCTTACTGGCCATTTCTAAGAAGGCATTTTACTCACACAGCTAATTTATAAAAATTGTGTTGGCACCCTGGCTGCTGTGGCTCAGTTGGCATCACCCTGCCAAGCGAAAGGTCTCTAGTTCGATTCCCAGTCAGGGCACATGCCTAGGTTGCAGGTTTGGTCCCCAGTCGGGGTGCGTACAAGAGGCAACCAATCGATGTTTCTCTCTCACATTAATGTTTCTCTCCCTTTCTCACTCTCTTAAAAAATCTTTTCAAAAACTGTGTTGGTCATTTTTATAACTACTGAAATACTTATGGCAATTTCTACTTTGAGGATCTAACAGCACTTTGACTAACATCACAGTGAAATTTCTTATGAAAAATGTAACAGATTTCAAATCCAGTTGAAATTTTTCATGTTAGGTAGTAGAAAATACTGACCAAGTTCTACCATACAGACTTGTGCACCTACTGCCCATCCTGAGGCTGGCCTGGCCACACTGCACCAGAGTGTCCCTGTGCCCCACACCACCACTACGTCTGACCACTGCACCCTGGACTCCACACCTGAAGCGTGAGCCAAACTCTCGCAACAGTCCCAGGGCACCTTGACCATGATGGACTGCAGAGGTGCGCTGGGCAGCTGGCCGCTGAAGGGCACACCACACTGTGCTCACTGCCCAAGGGAATGACACACTAAGACCCTGCTGTGGGACAACAATCCAGTGAGCCCTGGACAGTGGTTCTCAAACTTAGTGCATTGTAATCACCTGGAGGGTTTGTACAACACAGAGTGCCGTCCCCCTCACCCCCGAGTTTCAGATTCAGTTATGTGGGCTGGGCCCTGCTAGGTGACGCTGAGGCTGCTGGCCGGGAACCACGCTTTGAGAACGCTGCCCCAGGCCAGGCGGCTCAGAGCTGCCTCTACTCTGGGATTCAGTGATCCGGAGGTAGAAGGGATTGATTAATTAGTACATCTGAGCCCTGGCCTGGTCTTCAGTGCTCTAGAAGGAAATGGTCAAGACTAATAATTTTAAAGTGAGAGGAAAGAGCTGGGCTCAAAATTATTATTTTTTAAAACAAAGGAATAAAAGCAGGTAAATCCAGGTGTCCAAAATAGGATAAATTATTTACAACATGGGAAATCCTCATCCCTGGAGGGTTCGAGCACGACACAGGACCATCTGTCGCCTGGGATGGGGGTGCTTTTGGGAAATGGTTCCAACCTCTGTCTGACTACTGTGATCCTACTAAGAGAAATCAAATAAGGCTCTGTGGAACAATTTATCTTACATGTTATGTTTTAATGATGAAATGAACTATAAGCTCTAACCCAATGACAAAGATTTCAGGATGGATAAGCTTCAGAAGTTGGTGACAATCCATTACTGAACCAATATTCATGCAATCATGTGTTCAACCAGGATTTCTTTTTTTTTTTAAGATTTTATTTATTTTATTGTTTAGGGGGGAAGGGAGAGAGAAAGAGAGGAAGAGAAACATCAATGTGTGGTTGCCCCTCACGCGCCCCTACTGGGGACCCTGTCTGCAACCCATGCATGTGCCCTGACTAGGAATCAAACCAGCAACCCTTTGGTTCACAGGCTGGCACTCAGTCCACTGAGCCACACCAGCCAGGCCTCAACCACTATTTCTTAAGTGTGAACTCAATACTTAATTGACATGCTAAGTACCGGGATTATAAAATGGTCACTGACCTTCAAAAGCTCGTGGTCAAATGAGAGAAACAGACAACTGAGAATATAAAAACCCAAAAGCTTCCATATTATCATATAAATAACATCGGAACTGATTAGCAAGCAGATTGAGTATCAGAATGTGGGTTTTATAAAATTATGGAGCCTCACCAAACTGTAGATGCTCAATTTTAATGAATCCTCTATTACAGTGGCTCACATTTTGTCCCAAGTCAGTATATTAGCATTGGCTTTGTAGCTGCAAAACCAAATGGTGCTATCATGACATTGAACCCTCTTCTTTCTCACTCTTTGAATTGTATTTTCAAACCATTTCTAAAACTTCTGTAACCATCTTAAAAAGTTTCAGCATCGAACAGCAGCCCAGTGCAGACTGAAACCATCAGTCACAAACTTACTTCTAAAATAAACTCTTGAATTAATAGTGTCACTGTATGATGTAAAACATGTTAAAATACATGGGAGATGCCATAGTATTTTTTAAAAGTAAGAATGAAATAAAAACTAGGATCTCAGAAAGTTGAGACAAATGCCAAATTTTAGCTGAAGGCAAACTTTTTATTGCTGTATTATAAATGCCGGAAACCTCAGGTTTATAATGAAACTACAGGCAGACTAAGCCCCAATGTAATATACATAAATAATATGTTTCTGTTCTTGTATAGTGATTTTCCTCCCTTCTAAGCATTAATCTTTAAATGGCTATAAATTATTGAACTTAGTTCAAAAGCAAATGAAATTTAAAATACCCATTTATTGAGTGGCTAAAGTGCCATGTTGAAATTCCTGTGATTTATCTGTTTCTTCAACGGTTACTGTAGCAAATGTACTTCATTGCTCAAAATTATTACCTGGCTGCATAGTTTACTCTGGCTTAAGTATAAATCTACATCCCCGTTCAGAACAGCAGCTGTTTATCAGAATCTCGTTCGTCGCTCATTCATCCACCACCACAAGGCCCAACTTTTTTCTTTCTACCACCTGAACATGCCATCAGTAGCACTGAGATACATATAGATAACACTCAATTTAAATTCACGTGCTCCGTGATTACTACGGGGGGCAGGGCAAGGTGGAGCACCATTCAACCGGTGTTGACGTCACTCCGGTGCTCACAGGCCTCCTTGTACCCTGCAGCGCTCCGGCAGCTCAGGCACTACAGGCAGCCCTGGCTGTGGAACTGATGGATTTCTGGGGCATTACCACTTGCAGCAACTGAGCCGCTGCTACTGTGGTGAGGGGGAGGGATTCCGGCTTAAAATCCAGCTCTTCGTGATGTGGTTGGTGGAGAAGGTGGGAAAAATCCAAACTCTCCACCTAGGGAAAAACCTGCCACATACCTGATAACAAACGAAGTGGCTCAATATATAAGAGTGCTGGCAAATAAATAAGGGAAAAAAAACACTACTTTAGACAGAAACACTACTTCAGATAGAAAAACACTACTTTTGGATCCCAAGTGAGTTTAAGAGATGCGGTACAGAAAGAAAGACCTAAAAATATGTGTGTTCTTAGAGACAATCAAAGAAATACAATGTAAAGACCTATGAGACTACTTTTCATCAAACTGGTAAAGATTCCTTTTTCCAAACAGGATTAAACACTATGAAGTCTGAAATTTTAAAAAGAGCAGGGACACACTGTTAGTGGAAGTGCAATCTGTACCATATACGCAGATGGTAATTTAACTGTTTCTGGAGTCTTTAAAACGGTCCTACTTTCCAAACTGCCAAGTTCATATCCAATAAACTACCCTGAGAAGATAAGTTAGGAAGGTAGAGATGCACCTTTAAAGATATTCATGGCTAATTATTTTTATAATAACCAAAAACTAGAAAACACCTAAATACCTCATATTGGGAAATACATAAATTGTAGTACAGTCACAAGGTAAAAGGGTCCATAATCATTAAAAAATCACAGTACTTAAGAATATTTAATAAGGGAAAAGTGCTCCTTACGGAAGGTTAAAGAATACAGGGGGTGGGGGAGAAAAGGGAATTATCTTCTCAGGGCTGGGCCCCTTATAGTGCAGGCTTCCCCCTGCGAGGTGGATGTTCTGGGAACCCATCTGTATCAGTGTACCAGCTGGCGCTGTTGTGAGAGGCTGCATTTGGCTTCAGTACATTTTTTCTGAAGACTCTCAACGCGTTTGCCATTTTCATGATGGCTGCTTTAAGAGTGCACCTGCCCACAATGCACTGAGTGTTCGGCAGTTTTTGATCCAAAACGGCGTGACCCCGTGCCCCACTCTCCCTATTCACCCATCTTGCTCCTGGAGACTTTTTTATATTTCCCTAGACAAAAAAAGTCCTCAGAGGTAAATGTTTTGATTATGTGAAAAAGGTGAAACGAACAAACAAAAAAGGCAGAAGCACTAAAAGGCATCAAAATTGAGTTCAAAAACTGTTTTGAGCAGTGGGAAAAAAATGTCTTCATAGATATATTGTTTGAGATGGAGAGCACTTTGAAGGTAACTGAAGTTTAAACATGTTAGAATACACAATTTTTATAAATAAATTCTGGGGTTTTGGGGTCCCCCCTCACATAAGCAAGTACACTGCATGTACAGCTCGCTCCCAGTGTGTATGTGGGTATACGGGTGCACATGGTTAGAACATACACTTTGTACGTTTTGTTCGCTGGTGTGTCCCCAGAACACAGCAGAGTGCCTGGTGCTTAGTAGGTCCTCAATATTTGATGAACAAACACATGTATTTATATGTAGATATATCTGAAATGGGAGTGGGAGTGGGGGTGGGGACTTAAACATAATTATTTTCTATTTTAGTTGTTTCTGTCTTTTTGCTAGAATGTGGATGTACTACTACTACAATCAGAAAGCAAAACAAAATTGTTTCTATTTAAAATGTATTTTTCCCAATGTTATTCCTTCTGGAGACCTACAGTCAGACTGGGCTCAAAGTTACACATACCCATAGCACACCGTCAAGATCCCGGACTGCAACTGGGATGGACAATGTCCAAGGCACAGAAGATCTAGGCTTATTTGTTTTAATCTCGCATAATGACCAATTCCTTTTGTACAAATAGATCTGTGGGGTACCTGTGTCATTTAAAGATACGTTATTCAGCCCTGGCTGGTGCAGCTCAGTGGATTGAGCATCGGCCTGTGAACCAAAGGGTCACTCATTCTATTCCCAGGCAAGGCACAGGCCTGGATTGCAGGCCAGGTCCCCAGTAGGGGGCGCGCAAGAGGCAACCACACATCAATGTTTCTCTCCCTCTCTTTCTCCCTCCCTTCACCTGTTTAAAAATAAGTAAATAAAATCTTCAAAAAAAATAAAATAAAGATACATTATTCAGTGCACACATACATCCCCTAGTACTTATTTTTTAATTGCATTATATCATTACATTCTAAAAATCAATAATTTAGCACTTTCCCCACAGAAATTCTGCTTTACTTTCCCTTTTTTCCCTTCAACTACCCTGTCAAATCTTCCTTTCCTATAACATGAAAGGAATGACTTGAAAGTATTTCCTTATCATCTCTTAACTAGCTTCAATCACTTAAATATCTCCAGGGTGTTAATTAGAAAACAGTTATTTAGTATAAGATTATGCATATTATATGCAGAGAAAATCTGCATGTGCACAAATAGTAAGCCAATTTCCCCCTAGCAGATAGCATTTTTCCCCCCTCAGGGAAAGCAAACAAACAAAAGCCACAGAAGAGTACACAGAGGAAACTAGTCAGACCTGAGCTCCAAGGGCAGAAAACAGATGGCTGGCCCTCCCCAAGCATCTGCAGCAGGGCAGATAAAAGCAGGGAGTCCACACAGCAGGCCCAGTGTGCCCAGGAAACTGGACAGGAGAGATGGCCGTGTCCCTGAGTCCTAGAGGTCCCTCCAGAAAGGCGGACATGAACCTAGAGCGATGAGGGCTAAGTAGCCTTAGAGAATCAATAGAATAAAACGTCTTGTAGGACACATTCGGATCTGGCAAACCAATGTTTTTCACATAATCTCTGGAGTGACAGGGTCTACCTACAAGGTTGGCCACATTGTCCTCATCTAGCTCTAAACAATGCATGCAAATTCGGAGCACGGACACTGAGGATTCCATCCAGCCTGTCAAAGTCAACATAAAGAGAAGCCAAGGATCAGAGTGCTCACCTCTGCCACAAAAAAAAAAAAAAAGTCACACTTTCTGAAAGTTTCTATGAAGAGTCTCTTTGAATATTCCAAATTCTAATCCCCAGATGCATGACCGTAACTCATGAAAATGCTAATTATATTAAAGAGAAAATGACCTTTGGAAATGAGAGGATTCTTTAGTTGCTTGCCATAAAATATTCACAGAGCACTGAGTAAACACCCCACCTTCCACCAAAAACGTTTTAATGCTGGGATGAGCAACAAGGGTGACTGAACAGGCACGAGACGGGAATAAATGACAAGGAAAAATAAGAGAAGGGAATAATTGCCAGGCAAGATTTGATGTCACTCCGAAACTGGACAGGGCTTTCACAGTCTGTAAGTTTTAGTGAGTGTTTTTTTTTTTTAGAAAGTTTTTTTTAAAGGTTTTATTTATTTATTTATTTATTTATTTATTTATTTATTTTTAAAGAGGGAAGGGAGGGAGAAAGAGAGAGAGAGAAACATCAATGTGTGGTTGCTGGGGGCCATGGCCTGTCACCCAGGCATGTGCCCTGACTGGGAATCGAACCTGCGATGGTTTGCAGAGCATGGTTCGTAGCCCGAGCTCAATCCACTGAGCTATGCCAGCCAGGGCTTAGTGAGTGTTTTTGACAGAGTAAGAAAATTAAAAATGTTGCCTGCTCCACAGGCCTTCCCTGCCCCCTAAGCCTGGCGGGTGCTTCCACTGCAGCCTAGAACCACAGTGCACTGTAAGTGGCTGCATTCGTCTACAAAGACTTCCTGGTAGGTTTCTGGGCAGAGGCTGCTCACCACGAACATCCCCAGCCCTGGTCAAGGGCCTGGTAGAGATGAAGTATCAATACAATAATAATAAGCATTTGAATCAAGGAATGAAATTTAGCAGAGGAGACTGGTAGTGGAGAGACCATGGCACAGAAAGCTCAGGGCCTTGCACAGAGTGAAAATCAAAAAGCATTTATCAATTACATTAAAATTTCTATTCCATTTTCAGTCCCAGGGTACTGACACTGTATGATTTAACCCTTAAAGCTGGAGACAGACAGAGAGCTGAGCGGCAAAGCAAAGCGATGGCAGAAATGCGTTCTCGGGAGGACCGGGCCGTGTCCGGCTCCCTCTGCACCTTCCGCCACAGGGGTCAAGGGCTCGGTTCGGGTCACACAGACCGCCGTTTGTCCTTGTTCATCCTAAGCAGGCGAACGGGAGAAACTGGACAGAGTGGTTTAGAGTAAAAGCAATTATTTTCCTTACAATCTGCTCTTAAATAATTGCATTCAAATTATTTTAAAAATTGAACTGATGGACTGATTCAGTTACCCACACCCAGGGGTTATCAATACACTGGAGAAAGAGCCACTACAAACTGGCCACTATACCGCATCAACACCAAGGCTACTTACTTCTCACCCTGCACCCGCTGCTCTGCCCGCTGGCGATCGCTGCACCTCACCTATGAACAGAGCACCCTTCTAAGGGCCAATTCTGCCCTGCGGAGCGAGCACGCCTGCCGTGCTTTCTAACGGTCATCATCAATATAATCATCATCAACGTCACCACCATCATCCTCACTTCACTGGGGGCCATCACTGCCAGCACTTACCGAGGGCCACCTACCATTCCAGGCACTTGATATATATTACCTGATTTTGCCTTGTATAATGTGTGCTTTTTGCCCAAATGTTTGAGGGAAAAATAAAGACATGCATTATACATGGGTGCAATGATTGCATGCCATGGGTGTAATAATCCCGTGTACAATGCGCACAAAAACATGGGTATGCATCACACATGGGAGTCTGTTGTACATAGCAGTACATTATACGTGGCAAAATACAGTATGTTCTTTCATCTCCTCAAAAATTTATGAGGTAGGAAATTTCCCTGTTTCCATTATACCAACAGGAAGTCTGAGGCACAGGAAGATTCAGCATCTTGCCGGGACCACATGCTAGAAGGGGTCGGGTCCACCTGATTCAGACGTGCGGACTCTTCACTGTTACGTTACCACCGACCAGCCCTTCTGGTCAGTGCCCCTGTGCTGACCGCCAGCTGCCCTTAGTTTCCTGAACCCCTCTCCTCCTTCCCTACTTCTTAGCCTGTCCCCAAGTGTTCGCGTGTTTTGTTTTGTCATGTTCTTCCTTCTAGAAAGGCTTTCTTCTGATAACTAAATGCACAATGACCCTGCTTGTCCCCAGAACGATTCTGCCCCATCCGTGGCCAGCCTGGTGGCTGAGTCCCTTCCACGTGCTCGCAGACCTTACAATGGAGAGACATCCAAACACAGGCTGCCTCATTCTCCAAGGCTGCCCCTCCCCCACTACTGTCTTGAGCACCCCCATCACCTGTTGCTTGCCCAGACTTGAACTTCTACTGAAGACCTGAGCCTCTCCCATCAGTCCCTGCCATGAGGCCACCCCAGTGGGTGGGTGTATATCCAAGTCCTGGTCTCTCCTGCACATTTCTGATCCTGAGAGCGATCGCTGGTGTTGCCTGGCAAAAACCTGAAGTTGCTACCGGGTGGTAATGAATCTTGCCTAACACTCACCATGTCACAGGGAAGCTCTTGAGTTATCTAACTGTTGCCACCGCAGTCCAATGAAGACTTGTTCTCCCGAGGCAGCCCAACCCCAACACACAAAGACGCTGTTCTCAGCTGGTGGTGAATGCACAGTAGCTCCCTCTCCCTACAAGCCACCGAGGAGCCTGCCACCTGTCAGACACTGTGTAGTTTAATTAGGTAACACTTGTGATGGGTTTTGCGACATGGAGCACACATGTTGTCCCGGGAGCTCACACATGGCATTCCACTGGCAAAATTCAGGAGCTATTTTTAAAGTCTATCTTCCAGTTGAGCAAAAGCTAGAGCGTTTCTTCTTGCAGACTGTTGTAGACCCATTCATTAGTCTTTCACTGAGAATACCTCAAAAAGAGCACACAGCTGGTGGGGATTACTGAATAGGATCCAAAGACACCTTTAAAAAAAAAAAAGAAAGAAAAACTAAGTTGCATCAATGCCAAGTTTTCAGGGAAACTCAAAAAGGGACTGGATAGCGTCTCATCAGTCCGGAGGTCATTTCCAGGTAGGTGCACGAGTCACAGTGCTGCTGGCACAGCCGAAGGCAAACTGGAGAGACTTCTGGGGTGTCCTGGAACCTGTACCTAGCAACGCCAGTGTCCCTGAGGCCCTGGCTAGACTAGCCGGGTCAGTCCAGCCCAGCACGGTGCCTTGCCAGGTGTAGTTGTAAGTGTGGGACCACCTTTACCTGGCTAGACTACAAATTACAGAACACTTCCCTGGCAGCAGGAAAAATGAAAGGTTTGTTTTTAGTGAACGAGGGTAGGTCCCTCATTCCCTCTTTTAAGAATGCCCCCTCTTGCCACAGGGAACCCTGTATCAAAGTAGGCAGGTTTAAGGGACTGCCTCTGGCTAAGAGGTTTGAGGGTGGTTCCCCAAATTGCTGTACTCCTCCGAGGACAGAGCAGTGGGGTCTGCCTCCTTCCCACCTGGGCTTTCTTCCCACCGTTAATGGACCAGCATCAGGGTGGCTCTGTGGTGACGTGGGTCCCGCTGACTCTCGGGCGACTGCCGTCCGTTGTTAAATTCTTGAGGTCAGCAGGGCAGGCGCGGGCCTGCTCCCGGTCCTGCGCACATCGCTGTCTGGTATCTGATCCACACTGAGACAGCCAGGCCGGTCGCACCCCGTGGCTCGGTCAGACCTGAGCGGTGACCCTCCTTCGATTTAAAGCTTTTTCATTTTTTTTTAAAGAAAACTGCCCAGTTCTTTATTTCCTACAAATCGAATCCTTTTCTTCGAGTTCCGCTTTGTTCAATCTCGCCGTCTCCCCCAGACTTATGACATCCCAGGGGGGCCCTCTAGAGAAAAGCCTGGGTCAAAGCCATCGCATGTCGGAGAAGCAGCCTTCTTCCCCCGGGCTCACGGCTGAACAGGCAGAAGAAACGCGGTCCAGGGAAACCAGCATCCAGGCCGTCCCAGGCGTGTGGAGGATTATCACTGGTGAATACCAACATGTAAATTGTTCAGCTGACAACAGTACAGGAGCGATTTCCTCTCCCAAATTAAAACCATCCAACGCTGTTTTCTAAATCCCCCTTCCCGCGGAAACCAAACCTGTTTGTCATCATAGAAATAGGAAAACAGCCCTGGCTGGCGTAGCTCAGTGGATTGAGCGCAGGCTGCGAACCACAGCGTCGTAGGTTCGATTCCCAGTCAGGGCACATGCCTGGGTTGCAGGCCACGGCCCCCAGCAACTGCACATTGATGTTTCTCTCTCTCTCTCTCTTTCTCTCTCCCTTCCCTCTCTAAAAATAAATAAATAAAATCTTTAAAAAAATAGGAAAACATTCTGCTCTGAGGCATCGAGGCGGTTGGCCCACATTGAGCACAGCCAGGCGTCATGACGGACGTGTTACCAATGCTCCATCTCGACAAACATGAATCCTCCCTGGAGCCTGTAGAACGTCTGCTCCACGAGAGCAGACACTGTCCCCGTTTTCTTCACTGCTGCAGCCCCAGTGCCTGGCACACAGTAGGTGCTCGACCAAATTTTAATATTACTTGCCATAGTTCTCACTACAGCCTACAAAGGCAGAGATTATGTTTACAGAGGACCCCTGAGCAAACTGGGTTTCAACTCTGAGGGTCCACTTACATGTGGGTTTTTTTTCAATTGATCCTCGCAGCTCAGACCCCTGTTGCTCACGGGCGGCCTGGCAGATTGGCCTCTGCCTACATGGAGAACTCCAAGTCATACGGAAATGTTTTCACGGTGCTGGCAGTTAACACCCCTTATCCTCACATTGTGCAAGGGTCAACTGTATCTCTGTTTTACAGAAGGAGAAACTGAGGCTGAGAGGTTAAGTAACGTGCTCCCACTCACATAGCTAGTTGGTGGCAATGCCGATTTCTACTCCCGCCTGCCTGCCTGCTCAACTCACCCTGAACCCCTGTGCCTACTGCCCAACAGTCTCCTACATTGGATCCCTTCCTGAAACCACTTGCTTCCAGCAAAAGGCCCCGCTGAATAGGCACTCAGGAGCACTCTGGAGGTTCCTCCCATTACATGCTTTATGACTGTGCCTTGCAACCTAAGCCTGGGCTTCTCAAACCTAATTATTTGGTTTTCTACTTGGTATTCTATATTTAGTATCATCAGGTATTTTATTTCCTTCCATAGCTACATCTCTTTTGAGCAAATACTACATGGACACAACTGCAAATGCAGCAGACCTCCTGGGAGGACTCTGCCTGCTGGGAATACGGATGCTGAGGCCCGGCCAGGGAGGACCAGAAAAGTCCCCAAGCTTTCCATCCCGTCCTTTTCATTCTCCTCGGAGGGAAGGTCACACGTCTTTCAACGGTTTGTACACAGACTTCCGACAAAGGAGGAGTAACTCACTATATTATTTATTTTTCATTCATCATTGTTCTTTTCTTCCTTTTGGCATACAACCGTGTTCAACTATCCCCCATAGAAAGAAAAAAGGAGGAGAGAGGAGAAGAGGGAAGGAGCCAGGAGGGGAGGAGAGGAAGGAGGAAAGAAGGAGGGAGGAGGGAGGGAGGGAGGGAGGAGAGGGGGAAGAAGGGGGAAGAAAGGTTGGTTGATTCTCTACTCGTGCATTGCATCCATTCCTTCAGAGCCAAAGATCAAACTTCCTGAATGAATTTATACCCACTGTCTCCATCCTCCTCCTCCGGACCCACTCATTTAAGGCCGTATACATCAAGTCAGATGCTGAGAAGACCATGACGACTAAGTCTCTAAATGTATCTCTCTCCAGTTGCTTCTGTAAACCAGAGGCCGCTGTTCTTCCGTCCCCGGCTGCACAGTCCACAGGGATGTGCGGACGGGACCTCGATCTCCGCACACTGCACAGTGAGTTCCGGATCTCCCCACACCCAGCCTCCTCGCTCCCTCATCTGTTCACAGCCACACCAACCTTCCAGCACCTTCCCTGACCCCTGTCCCTCCCACAGATTTGCTCAAGTTCTACATCCCTCCAGCCATGCGCCTCTTGCGTCTGTTCGCTCGCTTCCATTGCTGCGCCTGTTGCACCTTTGCGCAGGCGCAAAGTACCGTGGCGGCGGCCTTGTCACTGACCTTCCTCCTCCCAAGTACTTGACTGTGCTTTTCAGAAATCAGACTTCCCAAGGACATAATGCTCGTGTCATTCTCCTAATCAGAATCGTCCACAAGTTTCCTTTTAACAACAGAACAATGGCAAACTGTGAAGCTGGCATTCGAGGCGGCGACAACACGGGCCCAGCCTAACTCTGCAAGTTACTTAGGCTAAGTCAATTCAAAGTGAACCGCACTGAGCTCCCTTGAACATCCAAGCATGATTCACACTAACACTCAAGGAGCTTAGGCTACAGTCATCCTTTGTGCATTGCCAAAGTGATATTTCCCTGCAGGCTCGTTATCAAAACCAGAGTGTTATTCAGAATCACTGAGTTGTTTTAAGAAATGCCTGTTCCTTTATTCCAGCAGTAATTCCAGCAATAATTTTCCTATGATTCTTTCCCTCTGTTCCTCATGATATAATACTCCAGTCATTGGGACTCCTGGCTCACTGCAGTAACTATGGTACAAACTGTACGTTTAAAAACCAAACAACAAATACTTCCTTGTACCATTTTACATCATTTTTAAGCAATGGTTTTTCTTTCACTCATGAGTGTTTTATGTGTAACTGTAATATATTAAAGAATCCTTATCTCACCCTGACTGACGTGGTTCAGTGGGTTGGGCATTGTTCTGCAAAGCCAAAGATCGCTGGTTGACTCCCAGCCAGGGCATATGCCTGGGTTGCAGGTTGAGGCGTAGGAAAGGCAACCAATAGATGTTTCTCTCCCTGTCCTCCTCCTTCCCTTCCCCTCTCTCTAAAAATAAATAAAATCTATAAAGAAAAAAGAAGAAAAGAAGAAGAATCCTTAACTCAAAGTGCCAACACCTAGGCTGATACCTGCTGCTATTGCCAGGAGAGAGTGAGGTACAAATTGCAATTTAGGTGAAGACAAACACTGGATGCTTGGTTCCTCATTTCTTAAGTGAACTGTGATTTTCTCAATCCCTGAAGGCAAAATCTAGCCCAAAGGATCCCTCTTACTTGTAAAAACATAACCCTTCTAAACACCTTAAAATGCGATGAGTCAGACATGTATAGGCTTCTTTAACGCCTCCACTACAAGTTGTAACGAGACATAAGGAGCAACGTCTGTCTGGATGCAGGACACGAAGGCGTTATGTAACAGGAACTATACCAAAGTGGAGATTAAGGATTTGGGCCCTGGCTGGTGTGGCTCAGTGGATGGGACGCCGGCCTGGGGTCGTGTGAGAGGCAGCTGACTGATGTTTTTCTCCCTCTCTTTCTCCTTCCCCACTCTCTAAAAAATGCATAAATACGATCTTAAATAAATAAATGAAAAATAAAGTCTTTTCTCTACCTATTAAAAAAAAAAAAGAATTTGAAAAACTGCTAGCCCTGGCTGGCATAGCTCAGTGGATTGAGCTCAGGCTGCGAACCAAAGTGTCGCAGGTTCGATCCCAGCCAGGGCACATGCCTGGGTTGCAGGCCATGACCCCCCGCAACCGCACATTGAAGTTTCTCTCTCTCTCTCTTCCTCCCTCCCTTCCCTCTCTAAAAATAAATATAAATAAATAAATCTTTAAAAATAAACTGCTAAAAAAGCTACCAAGAATGTAGCTTGCATAGAAGCTTCACCCAATATTCCCACTATGGTCCTACATTTCAAACAGGGAATTTTAAGGGGATTTTGAGCTTCATATTAATCTCATCAGTTTTACATGAAAAAAATCACTAAAAACTCAGATGTCATTTTTTATCCCATATTTTGTATTCCATACAGCTTTAGATACAGCCTTGCACACGGTCAACAGCCAGTGAATGCTGACTTCTGGCTGTAACTGCACAATGCCGAATTACATAAAATTTTGTCCTCTAATACTTTGGGTTTATTTTGTGGAAAGGAATTTTATATTATATACTTCTTGCACTCCAGGACACCTCGTAAAGTGTTCAATCAATACTTAGTGACTGCGTGAATCACGGGACTTTATATTTAACTAAAATTCATGAAGTTGCTGAAATAAAAACACAGACCCAGGAGGCAATTTTTATATCTGTCACAGATGTGTGGGCAAAGTTTTCTATGACACCACTGGGTAGCCTGTGACACTACAGTGTGTTACACTGATTTATAATGAGGTCCTCCTCTTAGCTGACCCACTCTGGACAAAACACTTAATTACAGTGTCCAGTGCAATGTGGTTGTTCATTAGCTCATGAGGTTCTGTTTACTATGGAATGTGGCTTTATGTGCAATTTATAATTAACATTGTCCCAGAGAGAAAATGTAATATATTCTGGTAATACCAAGAAACCGACTGAGACCTTTAGGAGCTTCCTAAAGTAAAAACCAATTCTAGATCATGGGTACTTCCTGTTGTGACTTGAGCCTGCCACCGTGACAAGGATGACCACGAGCACCGCTTTCCCCAACGCTGCCTTCTTCTTGTGACATAAACGTGCCCACCTCAACATTTAGCGCTTTCTCATGGCGCGCACTCCTCGGGATCCCTCGACGAAATTCCCTCTAAACTCACTGTCACTCTGCCATAGGTGTGCTCACAACCTCCCCCTGACACGCACCAGGACCGGCCTCCAGGCAGCTTCTTGGTGGGTGAGCAAGAGCATTCCCGCCGAGCTAAGTGTGTGTTCCGTTACGGTCTCTGGTGAAAAGGACTCTGCGGGGGACCAGACCTGGTCACTGGATATGTGTTTCGAGATGGCCTCCAGCAGGTCTTTATTGAAAGGCACAAGGAATCCCCCGCTCTGTGGCTCTAAATACAGACTGCAGTTTTAAAGGACAACTCTGAAATCACCTGGACGTGAGATTTCTTCTTACATAACCCAAAGGAGTATTAGTAGAAAAATGCCTCTCATATGGTCTTGTCTTCTAATTCTCTTATTACGATGTTAATAGTTTTCACAGCATTTTGGACACGTGAAAGAAAACATAACTGGAACGTGAGAATTCATTCAAGCAAAAATTGAAACGAGAGAATGTTTACTTTCAATATTGCTATTTGCTTACTATCTAATTATACTTCTTTATAACTGAATATTTAGTTAGTAACCAGCGTATGTTTAAAATGAATAAGATGGTAAATTTTGTTATGTCCTGTATTTCATTACAATCTTTTTAAAAGAAAAATAAGTTCAAAAAAACTAAACTAGTCAGGCCACATACCTGGGTTGCAGGCCACGACCCCCAGCAACCACACACTGATGTTTCTCTCTCTCTCTCTCCCTCCCTTCCCTCTCTAAAAATAAATAAATAAACCCTTTAAAAAAAAAAAAACTAACTAAACTACAAACATTCAACCCTGTTAGTTCAGCACTACCTTGGTTCTGAACAACGCCTTCCCAGACCCGAGAGGGCCTGTGCCCCGGCCACTGGCTCTCCCGGCCCCCTGCTGCCGTCCCTGACATTCCCGAACCCTCCAGAACCCACACAGTCTGACCAATCCCCTACGGGGCCTGTCCTGCCTGAATTCCTAAGGCCTTATGTCTCAGCACTCACGCTGCACAGTCACCCTAAGTTGTCCTAGAAGGTGATATGCGGATGTCGGCTGCCTCTCTGCTGGGTGCAAGTGGACATTGATCTCTCCAAGCCTGAGCACTGAATTTAGGAATGTGTATACACACAGTAACGTGAACATAACACAACACATTTAAACAACATATGCCCACTGTGCTCATTTATAACTTCCTTTTTTAGCTCTTGCAGTTCCAAAACACACTTCATGCCTAGCAAGAATCCCCACACGGGGCCTCCCCCTCCAGAGGTATTCTTTAAGGTCCACACGGTGACGACCCGAGTCGAAAGGAAGGAGGAAGCGAACAGGATCACTGGAATAAAGTCACAGCTGACTAAAATGAGGGCTTACGTTCCAAATGTGATCTGCTGGGGTCAGGGCAGGTGACCGGCGCCCAGCGATGAGAAGAATGCACCCTGGCCTGTTCTGCAGCCCTGTCCTACCCTCTGTCCCATCCTCGAGTCAGTGTGACGCGGACAGAGACACATCTCCACCTGGAGAAAATATCTCCAAGCTCTCCATGACCCTGGAGGCCACTGCCCTGACTAAGGAGGGTTGGGTTCCAAAGACTACCTTGTCAGCCTCTGATTTTTTTCTGCGCTTTAATGTCAGCAAAGGTGGACGCGCTCCATGTCAGGCTACATGTCCAGTTTTTCTCATGATGTGCTGGGATACGGAAGACAGGGCCCCCCTGCCACGCAAAGTATGTCTGCCCCGTGCTTCTACGCGACAGGTGTTCATGATGTTTCATAAGGAGCACAATTAGCTGTGGTACTTAGTGAAAAGACAACATCCACTTGGAAAAAATACACAATCTTAGTTATTACTACAATTGGCACTATCATGCTAACTATAAATGCCCTTCAGGAGTCCAGCCCTGTTAAATTCACCTTCGACTTTAGCTGTTTACTTCTATTGATCCAGTTTATGGCACAAGATAAGCTGAGCAATTGTACAAGTTCTCATCCCAATGACTCACAAACCAGTCTTGCACTTGACTTTACATTGTAGAGTCCTGACCGCAAGGCAAGGGACCTGCTCTTCCAGACCAGCTTAAGGAAGCTTTCCAACCAACATGCATCCCCACCTTTTGCCTCTTCTATTGTCCCAATGCTTAGTGCATGCCCATGTGCACCAACGGCGAACTAGAACTTGCTGCAGGCAGATCTGTATCGCCCACGCACGAATATGACTAACACAATCTTCTCCTTGGCTCTCTTGCTCTATTGCAACATATGCTTCCTGAAAGGAGGCTCATATTCTCTGTTACTGATAACTTCCCCATGGCACTTAGTTACTGAAACACACCAAGAAAACCCCAGTAAATGTTGTTTATACTTTGCTGATTTTATCAGGTCCCTGCTCCGACTTTCAGGAAGAATACCACATGCCATCACTTAGCCATTTCTGAAACAGTTTTTACATAACATATAAACTAAAATTAGAATGGCCCTCTAATATTGGGTGACTCTGTTAAAGAAAATGAATTTGGAAGAAAAGGCGATAGGTGAAACAGTAAGATGTTTTATTTTACTTCATTGACTTATTTTATCATTTTACTTCACCTTCTGTTTTGTTTTGCCTCCTTGAATGGAATTCTTCTGAAGTCTATCATCCCCTGTCTTCTACAACAGGGCAAAGGCTATGATTTAACAGATTCTCTTAAATACAAAATTGCCCACAGAATCTACAAAGCTGCTTGCCCATGTTCTAAATAATCCAGGCTGTTGAGCTTTTTGAACTCCTCTATTTGCTCTTAAAATTTCCAGTCTCTTCACCTGCCAACATTTCTCACCACTATCAGATGCTGTCTCTAGCAACCATGAACCTTCTTCGAAGTCACCGCTTCAAACCTGCCGGGAGAGCAAGGCACCGTGCCTGTGAGTGTGTATGCAAAGACAGAAAGAGATGAGGTCACTAAGGGAAAAGGAAGAGAAAATGTGAAATTCCAGAAAACTATTTAAAATCCAACTGTTATCCTCTGTAAGTGGGTATCAGGAGACTTTAAAACTTCTACTTTAAGGAATTCCGTGAGGATATTTTTTCAATTTTCTTACGAGTGTATCATTGCAATTGGTATAATAAAAATTATTTTATATTATACTATGCCTTATCATATTATACTTCTATATTATATTACCCAAGCACAAAAACTAATCTGTGAAATAAGATTTATTAAGGGGTGGGGGGAGGGTGGTCCGAGGAATCTCCTGAGAATAAAATTCAAGGTTAGTGGGTAAACTGGGAGGATTCAGAGACTGGCATTGACCTACTTGTTTCAAGTCCTCTTTTTATGGTTATTACCCTTATCAACACTTAGTGCTTCTATTATAGGTAATGATAATATTTGTTGTAACTATTCATTGAACTCTGCACGAACCCTGGAACTCTGCAGAGTGTTCTACACACCTTATCCTACTTAACCTTTACAACAACCTTGACGAAGAAGCCCCTGTTATCCGCATTCAGCAAGGGAATGTCCAGGCAGGTGGGCGATGCAGCCAGGGCCTCTCCACCTCGTTATATGGCCTCCCTTTGGGAGCGTTAGTTTCTGCCTCCGCCCAACCAAAAATCATAAGGTTACTCATGTCCATCTCACAGGGTTATCAAAAGAACTAAATAGAGGACATGTGGAAGCCGCACACGTGGCCCCTCCTTTTCAGTTCCTGGCAGTGCTTGAGGCAGTCAGGAAGACGAAGGACAGAGTTCTACCCATGTTAGGTTATACTGGTGATCAATGGTGCAGACAGCTTAATGCATAATCATTATATCACCAGTATTTAAAAGATTCATCAAAAATATTAAACGGTAAATTTTTCCTCAAGTTAACATTCTCCTTTAGCCAGAAAGGTTTAATCTTCACGAGTCCGGTGACTGGCTGTGATGAAGAATGCAGATAGAACACCAAAGCGGATCCCAAAAGACGAAAGCAACCGAAGGACTACCTCGCAGAAGCAAAGCCCAGCCCCCCGGAGAAAGAACATACCCACATAAACAAAAATGCCCTTTGAAATCACAGCTGGAAATCTGTCTTTCCTCCTGGCATCTTTGTTAAGAAGTCACGTCTTTGCTGTCGCACGCGCTAAAAAAAATAGCACACGCTGCCACAAACATATCCAGATGTTCTCGAATATTCATGACGTGCTTCCAATCTGGTTTGGACTTGCCCTTGATTTATGTTTGATTAAATTCCATCAGCGTCTGCTGGGGCCCATGAGATGGATGGCACTGCTGTGGCAAAAATTTCAAACATCTTCATATTCTAAGTAATTGCAGAAAGTCTCACAAGCACTTATGTACAAGCCTCAGAATAACTGGAGATGGAGAGGCTGGTGTGCGCCTGAACAGACCTCCCAAGCCACTGCTGGAGTTGATAAATGGAGCCTCCATTTCTAACTCGAGGGTCGGCGGGAGAGGGGGGTAGATCCTGATGTTCTACCCTAAGTAACACAGTGAAACGTTGAAGGAAAGACAGTGGCTGCGCTCTGCGGTCAGCGAGAGGTCTTGCCCAGTCACCGAGTGAGTTAATTTGGGCCCTACCAGGTACAGAATGGTGGAAAAGCCAGCATAAGAATAACTGAACTAACTGTATCAAACCAATCAGCTCACTGTTTTATCATCTTGCTTTCTTCTATTTAAAATACAATTCTCCAAACCTCCAACTTGAACAAAAAGGCAGCTCCAAATCAAAACCTACTTCTGAAAAGGGTACACCGATCTACTAACAAAAGGTGGACAGAGAAAGCTCCAATCCATGGATTTGGTGTACTGGGGCTCAATTCCTTGTGTCCTTAGTCATTTCGGTGCACAAGAGCTGTGCCGAAGGATACATCTAAAACATGGAGTCAGGAGCGGCTAAAATATGGGCCGACAGCGCTGGCAAGGTGGCTCAGTTGGTTGCAGCATCGTTACATACAACAAAAGGTTGTGAGTTCAATTCCCACCAAGGTCACGTACCTAGATTGCAAGTTTGATCCCCGGTCAGGGCTTGTATGGGAGGCAACCAATCTATGTCTCTCTCTCACTGATGTCTCTCTCTCAAATCAATAAACATAACCTCAAGCAATAAATAAATATATTAAAAATGGGTGTATACATAGGTCAGGAGGCCAATTCAGCTGTGTCTACCAGCAAGAGCTTACAGCACTGATCCAGGTGACTTCCTGTCTGTCCCCTGCAGGTATCTGCCTAACCTATTCCAGGCACCTAACCCTGGCCATGCCCAAGCTGGCCCTTGAAGAACAGATGGACCACTTGACCTGGGCTACTCAGACTTCACCAAGGGCCTCAAGGTTAGACCTTTGATGTTACTGTCAAGTAACATTGCAGACACTGCAGCAGAAATGCAGCAGGCCATTCTCGGGGCCTGAAAATAAGCAAACGTTCAACATACTCCTTCATTGTGTGTCTGTCTCATGTCCAGACCACGCAGGCCTCTAATCTACTACAAATTAACATATGTAAATAGCCTACAATTAGCACAAATCCATCACACTGTAATCTTCCACGTCAAGAATGTTTAGTAATTGTGAAATTGTAAACATGTAGATGGCAAGACATTTTGGTAACAGGGTTTTCATAGCCCGAGGTTCCAAAGTGGCACCTGGCCTGGGCCACATTCAACTCCAAAACAAGAGACACTGCTTTTCCCTCCCCAGCCCTGGCCACGCCCAGACTCTGCCTTCAAGGAGGCCTCTTCTACTTTAATTCCTTGGCTTTTCTCCCCAGTTACTGTCAATTTGATTAACACTTAGGAATTCTTTCTGTTGTATGTCAATGAAAACCACTACAAAGCTCAGAGTTTTTCTCCTTTCTGGCAAGAATTTGTATTTGAAGCAAGATGCTATTTTGGTTTTTAATGCCCCAGGAACATGGTGCTTTATCAGCACACACACAAGTCAGTCATTTCTAAATGCTCAGGAGCAAAAACAGAAAAAGGAGTTGATATTGCTGAACCAAATTTGAAAAATCTGACAAAGACCTCCCAACTCGCAGACTCTTGTATCATACATAACACATCTAATCGGTTCTTTTCCATCATTGTACAAACCGTCGATAAAGGTCTCTTTAAGTTTCAGAGGATAGAAGCATGCCTAAATTGACTGTCAGTAAAATTTAAAAAAACTCTCTTAATTATGAAAAGCATAGGATGCCAAGATCAAATCTGGCAGCCAAGGGATCTGTTTATGTCCATGCTAACGCGGTGCAATGCACAAAAATGCTGACTAAATTGGGCCTGGACATTTGACTACAAACGGGACTTTGTCTGAGAGGAGCCAGAGCGGAGAACTGTATTACCATCTGGCTTAAGACATAATGCCTCAGTGTATTTTGACATCAAGTGCGTGAATCCCACAGCAGAATCCAGTTCAGACTCACCAGCTAATGCCCACTGTTTCTGATTGCAATCTGCAACTCAACAGTAGCCCAAAGCTAGCGAATAGTGTCAGTTCAGACAAAATGAAATGAAAACAAAAACAAATGCCCTTCATAGCAACAAATGGGCTTCAGCAGTTAAATATTTAAACACGGGACAATCTGCAACACAGGTCACATTCTTATCCTGGGGACCATGAGAGTAAGAATTCGGGGAGTTCGCTTCCTCAGCACCTGTGGGCCTCTAGCAGGCCAGCATTTCCTAGGAACACCGTTCACCTGTGTGCCAAGGTGGGGGCGACCTTGCTCTCCCACCCTCTTTGCTGGAAAATTCAAGAAGCTCAAAGGTAGAGGAAGCCCGTCTTCCACATGTATTGCTTACTGTAGCAAATAACAAAGGAATGCTCAAAAACCAAAACAAAACCCCCACGGAGAGACTGCACTGTGTTTGCACAGCTCATGAAAGCACAAGTTCACCTCGGCCCAGCAGGTCAACCGGAGCAAACGGCAATCATTTTTGTTTTGTCTTAGGAATAGTGATGAATCAAAACATCCTATTGTTAAAATTAATAATCCAAGGACCTGTGCAGGAAGAGCATGTAACTTTTTTCAGCACATCATTTATACCTTAGATTCCAGCCACAGTAAACCTGTCAATAATGGGTGATAAAGGCTACATTTTCTGTCAATTTTTGACCTTTTCACAGACTGTGACTTCTGCCTTAAACTATTCTGCACTGTCCTCACCCCACCCGCCACCAGGTTAATCTTATAAATGCACCTGGGTATCACCTCCTTCAGGAAGCCTTCTTTGATTTTCCTAAACTGGGTCAGGGGTTCTCTTCTGTATTCCTGCACAGCATTTAATAGCCTGTTTATCCCCCTAAATTGTGACCTCTTTGTGAATACAGAAAACATCTTTATCTGTGTGTCCGGAAGGGCAAAGTGTCAGACACAGGCTCAGGAGTCATTAAATATTCTTATATAATCACATGCATACATGAACTTCAGATACATGAATTTGAACTTATGGAGCACCTGTTAAGTATCACGCATTGTTGCCTATGGCGGAATATGACCAAGAGACTGGCGAAACCCCGGCCTCCAACCAGGACGCAGACCACGCCCTCTGCAGGGCGGCCGCTACGCGCTACACTGCACTGCGGTGCGGGCCGTGCGGATGTGTCCACTGGCCACGGGCACAGAGCTAAGGCTTATGCATTTCAATATGCAAACTGGGCCTCGCAAAAGACAAAGTTCTCAAAAATAATCGAGTGGGCATGAGGGATGAAGGTGAAATGAGAATGACACAATGCTGGTAATTGTAGAAGCCGGGTAAGAGGCACAGGAAGCACTACATATTTTGCTCTTCAGAGATGTTTGAAACTTCCCAAAATAAAAGCTCTACCAAAAAAAAAAAAAAACAACAAACTCTACACTCACATGAATAAAGATGAATATTATTAATATTAACAAATTAATATTAGCTAATTAATATCAACAGTAGCAGATATTAATATTAGCAAATTACTGTGTTGATATTAGGTAGCTGATATCCATTATTATCAGCTAATTAACATTGATAAATACCAACAAATTAATGTTGCTAAATATTGACAAATAACAGACCCCCTTGAAGTTTCTGAACTAGACACAGAAGAAAAAGAAATGAACAATTATAGGTCTCGTACAGTGATGCACCTGGTACTCTATAATAGTTTCCTCATTTATTCCTCAGAACTGCTCTGTGGTCCTTTTAGCGCCACTTATAGAGGGGGAAACTGGGGCTTAGAGGGGTTCCACAACTTGCCAGCTAAGTAAAGCAGGATTTGAACACAAGCCCGTTGGACACCACGCTGCTTTCCAGCCGTGGTTCCCACCCCCCGGCCGCCGCAATAAGCTCAGAGCCTAGGACTCCTCCGGCTTGGGCCGGGGTGGGAGCGGCAGTGTCTGAAGAAGCCCAAGAATCCCCACTGGTCATGACAGGCACCACTCTCATATGCCTCTTAGTCCAGGGTGCTCTCTGGAAAGGTTACATTATGAAAATTACAAGAAACCATAATTATACCCCAGAATCGCCCCAACACCATCAGCGATGGCCCTGGTATCACATCTCACCGTGCTGACTGACAATATTCTCCTTTACATTCCCGGTCCTTAGACACCTGGGTGGGTCTCCACCTGGACTCCCATTTCCTGGCGCCCCCGCACACAGAAGTGACAAAGGTGTGATACAGAGCCCACGGCAGTCGTCACAGGGTCCCGTGAGGGGTGGGGGGGCCTCTCCACTAGGGCCGCGTCACACCTACAACCGCTTAAACTTGGGCAGAGTCACCCTCAAGGATGCTGAGGACACTGGTATGGCCAGTGACAAGAGGCCACCGTGTGTGTGTCCCTTTCCTGGCCACGGCGTCACTTTGACAGATGTCAGACTTTGCATCACTAGAGAAGGGCCCATTATGGACTTGAAAAGCTGCTGCCATTTCCAAATGCGGCTTCTCCCAGCCAAAAACACACGCGAAGCTTAGGCACGTGCCAAATACGTGGAATTACGGGCAGCTTCCCCGCTGTTCACAAGCACTAATGATCTCATCCCCAGCAGAGGCCACGGCTGCCGTCCAAGCACACCGTGCCTTGAGGGCCCATTTGGTGCTAAATAAAAACTCTCACCACGGTCCTCAATTTAAATCATAATTCCTGTTTACACTGTCGAATTTTCACCCATCTGTACTCTGTTGCCGCCATCTAAACTCCACGGCCCCGAAGACCCTTTTTCAAGATAAGTGCTTGATTCCAGTCGGGAGCTGGGAGCTGGGGTATGGGAAAACCAGCTTGCTGTCCAGTCCAGAACGTTAATCACTAACATCATTATCAAAACCTTCAATTTTTCAGGGTTAAGTCAAGCATCTCTGTGGGCGGGCTGTCTTTTTGGTTGGTTTGTTCTCCAGTTGACATGTAATTAGCTCTTAAGGACAATGCATTTTTGGACTTTTTTTAAAAGCCAAAACACAAATATTTAAGTATCTATTTTGTCTAAAGGATAGTCTTTCAATCCCTAAAAAAAAAAGTCATAAAACCAATTTAACCCATCTCCCCAAACACTCTTGTCCTGGAGGTTGCTTCTAAATGACTTTTTATGCGGCAGATAAAACAAACTTAATGCTACTTTTTTTTTCCCCTATAAAATGCTTTAGGCTCCTAGTGATACCATTTCCTCATAGTGGTTTTGGTGGATTGTTTCTTCTCTGAGAAATCTCACATTCGGCCTCGATGGGGCTGCTTCCTAGCACACAAAGAAAGAAGGAAGCTACAGGTCTCTGGACCCCACGCTGCTCCAACAGCCAAGCAGGGAAGAAGTGTGTCTACTTGTCCGAAGGCAGAAAGAACTCAAAGTCCAGAAATACAGACACAATCTAATGCAAGCAAAGGAAGCATTATGGGCTGAAAATTACAACTTTCCAAGAAAACTGCGTTCCTATCAGACTCAATCTGTGGTCAGCTCACTACCTTGAGGGGGATCTTGATGTGAATGGCCAGTGTTGTGTTCGTGGCCTGGGTGATGACCTCACAACCGTCTCACCTCACGAGGGCATCCGGCCCCCTGGGCCCTGGGGGTGACGTGTGTAGCTTGGGGCACCCACCTGGTCTTCTCCAGCCAGGGTCCACCCCTTTGCCACTACAACTTGCCTCAATCTCACAGAAAGAGAACTTGAATGTGTTGACTGGGGATCTTATTTTTCCCACCAACCACAGTTTAAAGGATGAACAGAGTTTCCAGCCTGGCTCAAATTAGCTCCCATCAATTTTACCCACCACCATATTACCATATTCTGCACCTTTGATGAGAACTAATTAAGCTCATGTGGTGCTTGTCCTCCCCAGCCTGCCTTTTGCAGCTCTGGAACAGAGCACACCAAATTAGGCCCATCTGTCTAAATGGGAAGAAGTTATTTATCCTAATGCCAGGCAAGCCTCCTTTCCTACCTAGAAGCTGCCTTCTGAAGTTCCCAAACACCCCGGGATGATTATGGCAACCCTAACTCTTAACCAGCGAGAATTCTGGGGAGAGCAGCTGAGTGTTGCATCAAGAATAACCTAGCAATTTGTGGCGAACATTTCCTTGCACAGTGAGATGTCCAAGAAGGCCACGAAGGAGGCTACCAGACTATTAAGTAAAGTCAAATTTGCAACATGTGAGAACGCAGGGCAATATTTAACTGGTTCTGCTGCAGTCTTGCCAAAAGGAAAGCCTTTTTTTCATTAACAATGCCACCATCAGGAGGGCCTAATTAATTTTAATGGAGCAGAGGAGTCTTTCTGCCACACAATGGAAAGAAGTAAAATAACCCCGCACTCTGCACAAGCCCGAGACACAGTTATGAAAAAGAAGGCCTCGGCAACAGAGACGCCCACACGTCTGCCTGGCCCATGGCGTCAGGCTCCCAGCGGCCCCCAACTGATGCTTCTCGAGCTTCAGCTGACTCCGTTACACTACCTCCCACCACTGCCAACTGCTAAGTCAGTGAGTGAAAAACTAAGAGAATCAACGACTATTTGGTAGTCATGATATAATGTCACTCCTGAGCCAAGCTAAGAAACAGAGGTGCAGAAGAAGGCCAGCATCCTACGCAGGTGGAAGTGGACCACATCTACTTAGAGGATACACAGCAGTGGAGTCTAAACCACGTGTTGGGTCCTTTATAATATAAAATGAATTATTAATAAAGAAAATTATCATCCCTGGCTGGCGTAGCTCAATGGATTGAGTGCCGGCCTGAGAACCAAAGGGTCACTCATTTGATTCCCAGTCAGGGCACATGCCTGGGTTGTGGGCCAGGTCCCCACTAGGGGGTGTGCGAGAGGCAACCACACAGTGATGTTTCTCTCCCTCTTTCTCCCTTCCTTCCCCTCTCTAAAAAGAGATAAAATCTTTTATTAAAAAAGAATGATCTGTTGCTAGTTACTGTTTTTTTCATTCCTAGTCTAAGTAGATCTATAGGAAAAAGCATTTTTTAAAAACAAGGATTCAATGGAATCAGCAGTTTTCAAACATTTTTTTTAAAGATTCACATTTCAAAGACCTATTTTAAAACAGATCTACATAGTCCCCCAGTATATGAAAAATGGTCGAAATGGAGGTGGTCCCGATGGAAGGCACGGAGCACTAAACCTCATCTTCGGCCTCCTGTCCCTAAAATGATCTAAAGGTGACCACAGGGGAACAAAACAATTTGAAAAGCACAGAACCAAAATGAATTCAAGTGTCATATGTGTAGCAAGTTTTAATGGATAATGCAGAAGTTTCAGTAAGCTACTTTACAATAAATACACGACATGGAAATACCAGCACACACAGAGATTACCCAGAGAACACCCAAGCTATTTAGTTACTATTTATCACATGCAAATTCAAACGCTCCGCTATTCGCACACGCAAAAATCTTTACAAACAAGCCAAACGGATTTCAATACACCTGAGTGAGAGAACAGAATGTTGTCCTAAACAATGGTGATGGCAAAGAGGTCTTAATGACATGGAAGAACGACAATAGAATGTTAGGGGGAAAAAGCAAGAATTTTATTGCTGATATTAAAATGTCCAGAAAACCACCAAGCAGAGATCTGCTATATTTCATGTGGTAATGGCTAGGTGGAAGATCGGGATGGTTTCTTGCTTCTTGAAACCTTATTTTGTTTCTAGAAGGAGGAGAAAAAGAGGAAGAGGAAGGGGGAGGGAGGGAGGGAGGGAGGGAGGGAAGAACTCGACATCCTCTGGGCTTAAAAAGTCAATAAAAAGGCAGTACTGTATATAATGGCCAACATTAAGATATCTGTTTCTCTTAAGTTAAAGAAAAACAAATCCGGTCTTTTAATGAATACAAAGTTTTCATCCTGTTGCCCCAGCCAACATTCATGCAGTCTGATATCTGCAGAACTGGGTGGAGGGGATCTGAATGTTCTACCCCAAAGTAGTTCAGCAGCCTGCAGTGGGGTGCTCCGAGCACAGTGAAGACCACGAGAAGGCCCAAAGAGGGGGTGTTGGACCCAGTGCAGGGCCAGGGGCCACCTGCTGGGCAGGGGCACAGCCCCAGGGCCACGCACTCACCACGTCCAGGTCCTGCGAGACCCGCCGCTTCCGCAGCTCCTCCATCCTTTCGCACACGTCGGAGAAGTAGGTGTTGTAATAGTCTGCATACTGCTGGGCCAGGTCATCGATGTTGCCCAGGGAGCCGTCCTGAGGGGGAGGAGGGTGGCAGGAAGAAACAGGAAAAGAACAGAGGCGGTCAGTCCACCTGCACACCCCTCACATGGTGTCGCCTCCCTCTCCGCAGCGCGTACAGTAATAGCTGATATGCATTAAGTGGTGAACATGTGCCAGGTGAAGCTTCATGCGTGACATCTCCCAATACTCAGGACAGCCCTGTTGGGGACCGCCCTGCCTGGTCTCAGGAAGATGTAACCCCCCATGACTTAGGCTGAGTGAAAGACCTCTGGACCAGGAGCCACTAAGGAGACAAAACTTATTTCCCTGGCATGAACGCTGCCTGTTCTGTGCCTGGCCTCCTAGGCTTGATCAGTTAGCCAATGACGGGTAAGATTTCCCACAGAGGGAATCGCCTAAGACAGGCATGATCATGAGGAGGCCTGAGGGAAGAGACTCGGGGCTGTGGAAATGAAGGGGTGATGGACATCAACCCCTGCCCCCTCGGCTTTGTCAAAGCCTGAGTCCTTGTCTTAGTTGTGAAAAATCCAAGTCTCCTGGCTGCCTTTGTCTCCTCTGCCCAACTCAGGCCTGCAGAAATAGCAGGGGCAGTGCAGCCCAGACCAGAGACGGTGGACCCCCGGGGTAATCAGGCCTGGGACATAGAATATGCAAGATCCTGTGAGATCTGTTTGCTGGAGGACGTTATTAGATTAGAATTTGAAGGCACAGGCAGGAAACCAAAACTAGCCCTTTGAGCCCTGTAGTCCTTTCAAATGATAAAACTCCAAACTTTGCCCAGAATCCCAGTTGGGTTTCTGTCAGCATCTTTGAAAGTCACCTATTTCTTTTGATCTTTTCTGCCAGACTATGAATCCACAAACTAAGTCTGTTTTCTCAATAAAAACCTGCTTGGGAATGGAAACGGGGCGCTCCCCACTAGAGAGAGTGGCCGTTCCGTCCCTACTTCCCTGAAGGACCTGGCTGTCTCTGTGTATGTTTTTCTCGTGTTTCGACGAGCCATCCACAGAGTTCCATGATCACTGCAGGCCTGTGGGCGCATCACAGCCCTATATCCCCTCTGCATAGATGGACAAACAGTAGCTCCAAGCAGCTGAGTGACAGCCCCAGGAGGGCAGGGCCTCCTGCCTGGGACTATGTGGTACCAAAGCCACAGTTACCTCACACCTCTGCCTGCTGAGCAGGGCTAGGAAAGCCCCAGCGAAGTCCCTCAGCCACGGCACTGTGTCAGTACAAGGCTCCCTGGAGCCCAGTCGGGACCACGGCTGCAGGAGAACCTCCCGCAAAGCTTTTGTGAAACCCAGATTCCAGGACACCGCTCCCAGAAATTCTGACTGGGACCTGAGACCACAGGGACCCACTGGGATGCTGCATCTGAGACATACCTGAACCAGCCCCTCCCACGAGACCCTGAGAGAAGTGGAGTCATTCCAAGCACAGACGCAAAAGTACACATTACAAATCCATCTAAATACACGAGGGGTCACCTCTGTCTCTTTACTGAGGAAAGGGCCCGCACTCCTGAGTTCGTAGCCAGTGTGCTGCCACTTCGGGGTCGGCGACCTGAGGCTCATTCCTGGCCTCTGGCAACAGCAGAACAGTAACAGCACCCACTTCATAGTGCAGAGTGCTGAGGTCACACAAAACACTTGGAACCCAGCCCCTCCGAGTCTGCCTGGTACATACTAAATGCACAAAACACATTTAGCGGATAATATTCACTACAGATGTTTCAGACTAGAGTCTTCTTTTAGGGGAGCTGATTGCTAAATACATGTCTGAACACATACACACAGGACGACAGAAATGCTGCATCTATTTGCAAGTTAAGCCATTTCTTTCTTTCCATCCTTCCTTCCTTCCCTCCCTCCCTCCCCCCTCCTCTCTCCCTCCTTCCTTCCTTCCCTCCCTCCTTCTTTCCTTCCTTCAGAGAAAGGTTTCCCCTGCCCCCTTTCACCTCCCAACACAGCTTTTCTCTGCTATGAGTAAGTGACCCTACCAAGACAACCAAAGAAAATAATCTTACCAAGACAACCAAGCAAATACAACTTTCAGACAACCTGAAAGGTGCACACACACTTTCTATTTTACATACCCCTGGCCAGCCTTCTCGCGTAACTAAGGTTAGCGCAGCACACAGAGCAAAACATACTGAAAAGCACACTGAAGTCACAATCGAGTTGTACTTAAGAGTTCTCCAAGCACCTTTGTGCTGGAGTCCTCAGGCCCCGGTCAGGACTGGCCGCTGTCCCCACTTCCACATTCACTGATTTTACAGAACCAAGTGCAGAAAACAGAAACAGAAAGCAATGATTTCTTAGAAAGCAGTCTTCCTTTCCTACCAGTAAAATCTTCTACATTTGAGTGAATTCCCTCCAAGTCCCCAGGGTAGGTCTCAGGGAGTGAAGGGCTCCTACAGGACCAGTGAGGTGCCCGAACGCGTCTGGGCAAAGTCACTCCCTACATCCCCAGGATGGTAGGCTGCATGGACAGTGCAGAGGAGGCAGGAGCCACCCTGCTCTTCCCGGGTTTACTGGCAAGTAAACGAGGAAACAGTATCAGTCAAGATGGAATCTGCACTGAGCCGACCGGCCTTCTGCTTGACTGGCTTCAATAAGGAAAATGCCAAGGAAGGAGTCACTCTTGAGAAAGATGGAGCCAGGCCAGAAAGTCTTAAGGAGAGGCTGCTGAAATATAGCATGATAAATCAAATTATGATCCTAAGCTTTGCCCTGACTCGCCTCAACCAACTCAACAGCAGATGCCACATGGGCCACCGAACAAACACCTACAACCTCCCACAGGTTTTCCTGTCTCCTGCCACACTTGTTGCCTAGTCTGCCATGGACCTGGCCAAAGTGACCTTGCTACACAGAGATCTGATCGGGTCTTTCTCTCTCCCCTCAGAATAATCCCTGCCATCTTCATCCTCCATCCTACAAAACAAACCCCGAGCTGACCCGCTGGGCTCTCAGGGCCCTTCACCTCCTTCCCCAAGTCCAGCGGGGCTGGGGAAGGAGCTGCGGTCTGCAGACTGGGGGGACCAAGCAGCCCCCAAGGTGGTGGTTTCCCCCCAGAGGAGGCCCTCTCCGACCCATGCACCTCACCCCAGCACCGGGAGAAGGTATTGGATGAATTTTTAGAAAAGAGAGAGGGCACCTGAGCTACTCCCTCGGAAGCACCTGTTCCAACCACCAGCCAGGATGACGGGAGACAGATGCCCGCTGAGGCCAGGGCGCGAGGCCAGAGGGGAAGCACCTGGACAGTGTGGGGACACAGGCAACCGGGCTACCGCTGGTCTGGGCATCTGCATCCTGTTAACCTACGATGTTTGCTTGCATTTCATAGCAATAAAGCCCTCACCAGCCTGCCTGTTCTCCCAGAGCCTCGTGTTCTGAGCTCACTCCCCCCCACAGACTGAGAAAGACCAAGGAGCTCACTTTGGGGAGGGGGTGGGGGTGTCAGAATGTGGAGTGGGGGGACAGGTCGTTCAGCAACTTCATCTGAAAAGCCATTTTTATGAGTTTTTGCCCTGATCCCACTACTCCCCACGACAACTTGGGCCCGTGGAAGATCCCGGGCTCTCCAGAGTGGTCTTGGTCTCTCGAGAACACGATGCGATCCTCATCCAGAAACTTCCATCTTCTTCCATCCAGGAAATGAAACACACTTGCCACCTCTGACCAAACATGAAATCCACATCTTTTAATGCCCAAGTGCCTGAGTAAACCTGTTGGATGTATTTATTATCTGTTCACAATGGAAATTAACATCTATCTATCTATCTATCTATCTATCTATCTATCTATCTATCTATCTATCATCTATCTATCTATCTATTTATCTATCAATCATCTCCATGTCTCATTGACAGAGGTACTAAGAAGCAGTGTCCAAGCCATGCAACACTTCAATCTGGAATTCCTGCTTCTCACAAAAATCACCAGCCTTTTCATGAGCTGTACAACTTACCACAGCCCACTGTTTTCTCAGCTCAATCAAGGCCACTCCAAAAAAAAACCTTCAACAATTTATTTATATGGCTTTGTTCCACTTACTTTTTCCCCCTTTTCTCTCTTTTTCTCATAATCCTAGCAACACCTTCAAAACCAACTGTTCACTTCGGTTCCAAAGTTTCCGAAAGCTCTTAACCAAACTTTTTCTCCTACTAGTGACAAAGTTTAATTCCCCAGCCCTCACTCCCAATCACTGGAAACTTTCTAGTAATCGGGGGCCTCACACATATATCCATTGCGCATGAGGGAGAAAGCAGCTGCTGAACTAACTCAGGCCAAAGACAGCAAACGTCTTGCACCCTGCCTCATGCTGCGACATGCACTCCGCACTTGGCGCTCAGCAACGGACAGTTTGGAACAGGGTGGCTCAGTGGTCTCTGTGTTTCCCCAAACTGCCTTCCAGATGTGCACGAAGTCCCCAAAGTGCGCACTTCCATCAGTCTTGATGATTTCAAAGCCGACAAGGGCAAGAGTATTTTTAGAAGTATGTCTTTAAAAAGTAGGTCTTGCCCTGGCTGGTGTAGCTCCATGGATTGAGTGCTGGCCTGTGAACCAAAGGTTCGCCGGTTCGATTCCCAGTCAGGGCCCATGCCTGGGATGTTGGCCAAGTGCCCAGTAGGGGACTTAACAAGAGGCAACCACACACTGGTGTTTCTTTCCCTCTCTTTCTCCTTCCTTTCCACTCTCTTCAGAAATAAATAAAATCTTTTAAGAAATAAAATAAAAATAAAAAGGAGGTCTTGCCTGCCATCGAAAGGCAGGCCTTTCCACCCATGCTGCTTTGGGACCATCTGAAAACCTCTGCATCATGTCTGCCCAACGTGTTCTTGCTTGAGACAGTGCAGACCTATTCAGTAAAAATATTTACTTCCACGAAAAATGTTTGCAACACTAGTCTGTAGGGAATGTAAATAATGCAGCTGTATTTCATAGCACCACACCTAGTACCCATCTTTCTTTTTAGATTATGAAGCTCATGTGTGACTCAACACCCTACAATGATAATATCTGGAGGTGTGGATGTTACAAAATAAACATCTAACTATAGTGACTCTAAATCATCTCTAATTTATTATTATAAATGCAATGATTAAAACACTGAAACAAACTCCTTTTTGATCTTTTTTTTTCCTTTCACATTTTCTGCTCTGGAGTTCACTACTTGCCTAGTTTGTTCCGCTTCTTCTTTGGTTCTCATGCACTAGAGGCTGAGGCAATGCAAGATCAAGTTTAGGAACGGGAAAACTTTATTTCCTCAAAATAACTTTTTGAAAGTAAATTGTGAAACTTTGTGTCACGTTATCATTTTACAAGAATTCCCCCAACCCTGTCTTCGAGAAGGAGAGAGGCATGCAAATTCAAGTTCTCTTCTTTTTTCTCATTACAGAACTGGGTCACAGCATCTTGCCATGTGGCCATCCCCTTCAGTGGTACAGACGTGACTTAAGTCTACGGTCCCATAACCAGCGTCGGCTCAATGGAAGAGAAACCTGTGCAATCTTCCCATGAAGCCACAGTGCACATTTACACGAAACACCCATCTTTCACACAATAGTGTAAAAATAGAGATAAGGGATATTGTGCCAAACAATTGAGACTGGGCACAGGGGGTGTCTGCTGTTGCAATTAAGGAGAAAAGAAACACTGTTCTCTCAACAACTGATTTAACAATGTTTCTAATATTTATATCCCAGGAGACTTCTGTCTCACTTAAATGTGAAAACTAAAAGCACTAAGGAAACAGCATTTCTGTCATTACTTTTGTTTTTTTTGTTTCTTCTTTTCCCAGATGTCATTTTTGGTTTAGGGTATCTTCACAGGCTTCCGTGGGAAAAAAAAGAGAGAAAAAAAAAAAAAAACCTCTGAAGACACCATGAAATATGTACTGCTGTATGCAGATTATATGCAAATCAATGCAAATAAGCTTGTGGTCCTGCTATTTCAAGTAGGTATACAAACACAGCCTCAAGGGAAAATTCAGTGTGTTGCTCTGAATGCCCAAAGTTGAGAAGGAGAGGGAGAACAGACTCTTGGCTGACTTATTTAGTGTGTCTACCTCTTCTGTCCATAATAATAGTACATACAGGGTATATCCGATGTAACGTAAATTATATGTGATCTTTACATTGCTTAGTGTTGTTTTGGAGAGGGATAGAGACAAATAAATATTTAAGTCTCCTACAAGCTAAATCCACTAAAAGAAATCAATACATACAAGACAGTGAAACCTAACTGATTTCTCAACCAACTTCACGGCATGGTTTCATTCTTAATCAGCTTGTTTAAAGATTTTGAGGTGATAAGCTCTGGCCACATCATTCTGGAGAAAGTCACTGAATCTATAATAATTGACCTCAGATATTTTTCATATCACTCACAGCATTTCTGCAGATGGTTTGAGCTCGAATACAGTTTGTCTCAGAGAAAGAGTTTTTAACACATAACAACCAAAAACATATTCTAACGGGACACATTAGGTCACAGCAGTAGCGAGGGAGGGCCCTGGGGGCACTCCCACTTGGTAGGTGGATGGAGGGCAGCTGAATTCACACTATCCACTCCCTTCTCTCCAAAAACACCCAGAACTTGCCGAAGCTTATGTCTAATGATCACTTTGGCAAACATGATCTTGGTGCTCACGCCCCCACTACCGTGTACCCCTGGTCTCCAGTTAACTGAAACCCATTCCGGATGAAGGAAGGGTCTCCCATCAGGCAATACTGACCACCCCCTCCTTCCCAGCACTCCCTCGGCAACTGCTTCTAAGGCAGTGGCCTTCAGAGGTCTGGGGAAAAAACACCAGAAAAATTTGGAGTAGGGACTCTCAATATAGTACAATTATTTAGGAATGGATTATATCTACTTACAAATATAAGCATTTATTAATGCAAACTATGTCTATTTATAACTAGTACAACAATTTAAAAATACACACAAACATAGGCATTTTAAATGAGATAAAAAAACAAGTACAACTACAAAGGTCTACGTTTTTTTGTATTCTTAAACAGACAAGCAACCGCAGTGGTATTCACCCTGCAGATCATAACTTATCAGGATGACATGGGTCACGGTCAGGCCAGGGCAGCACCAATGCTATGGGTAACCAGCAGTTGGTGAGACAGTCTGTACAGGCTGCGCCTCTATGTCTAGTACTGAGTCGAAGTCACTGTGCATTGGCCAGGCTGATAGTTGTAACAGAAGCTGGACGTGAAAAAGCATGAACAAAACAGAGCCCATGAGAACACTGGGACCATGAGGACACATGGAATTCCCATCGGTTTCTCATCAGCTCTTAAAGCCTTGATGGTAGGAGTGACCTAGAAGAGACACATGAGCTCCTCCCAACAGACCGAGCACACAGGGGTCAGGACTCCCCGGAAGACGAAGGTGAGCTGGCAGGACTGGGACTCACTGTGGGTCTGGACACGGCCTCACACTAAGGAGGGAAGCTAGCAGATCAGTGACACCACAGTCCTGGACCGCCACAGTCCTGAACACTGTCCAGCAACCTCAGAGTGTAAGATATAAGGCCACTGCTGATTCATTTCTGGCTTATAGGTTGATGCAAAACTAAGCCACCAGAGTCCGAATTTAGACATTTAAGAACACTATTTATTTAAATAACATTGCACAGCACAGAACAGCATGAACAGAACAGAAATTGGTGGTGGTATATATCCCCAAAAGAAAGGGTGCAGATGCTGCTCTACTTACAGTGGGGTTATGTTTCAGTAAACCTATTGTAAGTTTACAAATTTAAGTCAAAAATGCATCGAGGACTTCCGGTCAAGATGGCAGTATAGGTAAACAAGTCTCACCTCCTCGCACAACCACATCAAAATTACAACTAAACTGCAGAACAACCATTCAGAACCATCAGAAATCAAGCTGCCTGGAAGCCCTACAACTATGGAATTACAGAAGAAACTACATCAAGACTGGTAGGAGGGGTGGAGACACGAAACAGGCTGGCCCCATACCCTGGTGTGGTGGATAAAAATCAGGAGGGGTATCTCAGGGGGCAAAGGGTCCCAGCCCCCTGTCAGGGCTCCAGTGCCAGGAAGAGAAGTTCCCATAACTCCTGGCTGTAAAAACCAGTGGGCACTGAAGCTATGAAAGACAGAAACTGCTGGACCACCTGGCAGATCCTCTTAAAGGGCCCGTGCACAGACTTCCTCAGACTCACTCCCTCTGAGCTCCGGCATGGGGGCAGCAGAGTGAAAGGCACCAGAGACATACGGGTGGAACTGAATTTCCTGGCATCAGGGCAAGAACTGGGGGTGGGGGGCAGCTTTCTCCCAAACAGAAGTGCTGACAAAGGCCACTGTTCCGTTCCAAGCCCTCCCCCGACAGACACACAGAGCCGGCAGGCAGGCTCCGTATCTGAGACTCCATCAACCTGGCTCACACTCTGTGCCCCACCCTGGTGATTCCCTGTAGCCCTGCCTCGCCCAGCTTTCCGACACGCCCAAGCTGTTTACAGTGGCTTTTTCATATAAATGAATTTGAATGACTTGCCTCGGCCCATGCTTCAGATATTCCTAAATTCTCTCAAACAAGCTGAATCTGGCTTCAGCTAGCCCCATACCTCTTGCTACACTGCCCCAGGCTGGGCACCAGCAGCCATCAGCCTTGGTTCACAGCTTGGCCTCTCCTGGGCACCTCCAAGCCCAGCACAAGTAGCAGCCACCTGCAGATCACTTTGTAGCTTGTGCTCTGTGACCCTGGATGGAACACAGGTGGAGGGTGGTCTTGGATGTGCCAACAGCAATCAAGGCTCAACGACCACAGAAGAGTGTGCACAGCCCACACAGTGGGCACGCCTCGAGTACGCAGCTTGGGGGATAGATGAGGCTGTGCTACTGGACCCTACAGTATACATACTGTATGAGGCCATTCTACCAAGCCTGGGAGACATGGCAGCTCTAGCTAATACAAAGAAACAAACACAGGGAGGCTGCCAAAATGGAGAGACAAAGAAACACAGCCTAAATGAAAGAAAAGAACAAAACTCCAGAAAAAAAAAAACTAAACAAAATGGAGACAAGCGATCTACCAGATGCAGAGTTCAAAACCTTGGTTATAAGTTTGCTCAAGGAACTTAGTGAGGATCTCAACAGCATAAAAAAAATTCAGTCAGAAACGAAGGATACACTAACTAAAATAAAGAATAATTTATAGGGAATCAACAATAGATTGAAAGAAGCCAAGAATCACATCAGCAATTTGGAATATAACAAGCGAAAAACAACCAATCAAAACAGCAAGAAGAAAAAGGAATCTAAAAAATGAGGATAGTATAAGGACCCTTGAAGGGACAACTTCAAGCATAACAACATTTGCATCATAGGGATGCTGGCAGGAGAAGAGAGAGAGCAAGAAACTGGAAACCTATTTGGAAAAAAAACAAACAAAAAACTTTCCTAACTTGGTAAAGGAAACAGACATACAAATCCAGAGCACAGAAAGTCCAAACAAGATGAACCCCAAAATGCCCACCCCAAGACACATCATAATTAAAATGCCAAAGTTTAAAGACAAAGAGAGTCTTAAAAGTAGCAAGAGAAATGAGGCAGTTACCTAGAAGGGAGCCCCCAAAAGACTATCAGCTGATTTCTCAACAGAAACTTTGCAGGCTAGAAGGGATTGGCAAGAAATATTAGGAGTAATGAAAAGGAAGGAATTACAATCTAGATCACTCTACCCATAAAGCTATCATTTAGAATGGAAGAGCAGCTAAAGAGCTTCCCAGACAAGAAAAAGCTGAAAGAGTTCATCATCACCAGGCCAAGCCAGTATCAATATGAAATGCTAACCCTGCGGAGGTCACAGCTGATCGAAGAGACACAAACAGTTTTCTTAAACATTGTTACACATATCGGATGCATAGTTTCAAGGTCATGACTAGCTGCATGTTTGTACATGATTAATGTTAAGCCATAACGTTTTAGCTGTCAGTTTGGTTATAACACGCGTTTCGTAAGGGTGTGTGATATCAAATAGTAAATTGCACCCGAGAGATACCGCTTATCAAAATATTTTTACAAGTGTTGTGAAAAGCATTTATGCCTTGAACATAGCAATACTATTTGTGATGATTGTTACAAAGGTTTGCACAGCCAACTATTGAAGATTTTTATTAATTAATGTTAAAGACATTTTTGGTTGTATTTTTCGAGCAATATTCCATGTTTCTGTATTGTAGAAGAAAAATTTTTATTCTTTATGGCTTTATTTCATTGTTTAATTTCTAGATTGTAACTGAAAATAAATAAAAATCATGTATTTTATTATATGAATATAATAAATGCAAACCTGTAGGGTTTTTAATGATTTTTTTACATTTCAGCATATACAGTAATGAAAGTATCTCTCAGATACACAAGACCTATGCTATAACTTTTTTGACCACAATCAAAAAGGGACTTATATAAGAAAAATAAGATGATCAGCCCTGGTGGGTATGGCTCAGTCAATTGAGCACTGGCCTGCAAACCGGAAGGTTACTGGTTCAATCCCCAGTCAGGGAACATGCCCGGGTTGTGGGCGGGGTCTTCAATTGGAGGTATGTGAGAGGCAACCGATCACTGTATCTCTCAAGCACTGATGTTTCTCTCCCTCTCTTTCTCCCTCCCTTCCCCTCTCTCTAAAAGTAAATAAGTAAAATCTTAGAGAAAAAAGAAAAAGAGTATGATTGAAAATGTGAACAATAAAATGGCAATCCATGCATGTCTAACAACAACTGGATCTAAAAAACAATGAACAAAGAAGCAGAACGGAAACAGAATTATAGATACAGAGAACATTTCGATGGGTGCCATAAGGGAGGGGGTTGGGAGGATGGGTGAAAACAGTGAAGGGACTTGGAAGTACAAATAGGTAGTTACAGAAATAGGCACGGGGATATAAAGTACAGCACAGGAAACAGAGCAGCCAAAGAACATACATGCATGACCCATGGACATGAACAATTGTGAGGGGATTGCCTGAGGGTGCGGGAGGGGCTGGGAGAAGGGAGGCAAAGGGGGGAAAATTGGGACAACAGTAATAGCAAAACCAATAAAATATTTTTTTTAAAAAAGGAAAAGATGCATTGAAAGCATCTAATCTACCAACATCACAGCTTAGCCTGTCCTACCTAAAGCCTGCTCAGAATGTTTGCATCAGCCTACAGTTAGTTGGGCGATTATCTTGAGTTTCATGTTAGTATAACTGCCTGCCTCTTTTCTAGAAGCAGGACACGGGTGAACATTTTGCAGACATGATGGGATGCAAAAAGACAAAACACAACATCCAGAAACACCAACAATACAGTGTGATGTAGAGTATGCACCATTCACCCTTGATGCCATGTGCCTGAGGGGAGCCGTGGCTCCCAGCCACTGCCCGGCCTCACGAGAGCATCAAACCCCCTATCACTAGCCCAGGAAAGATGGAAACTCAAAACTCTAAGTGCAGTTTCTCTGAATGCGCAGCCCTTTTGCACCACCGTGAAGTTGGAAAATCGTAAGTTGAGCCATCATCCGTCAGGGTCCAACTGTACTGTTTCCTACGATACCTGTTCTGATTATGCACGCGTGTAATAACTATACCTGACCACCCGATGGAAAATCATCTTCCAGCAAACCCGTGGAACGTTTAAAAGTCACTAACGGCGTCTGTCCCCCAGGCAGCACTCTGGGGTCCTCCCACCTTGGAGTCTCAGCTAAAGTCCCCTGCCCTTGGAAATATTGCCACCCCATCCACAGTCACCCCTAAATGCAGATGCCTCCCCCCCAAGGCTCTCCCTGAATTCTTCTCTCCCTGTATTCCCTATTCTCCTGGGGAAACATCCATGTTTGGATATATTTAAAGTCACAGCAGAAGCATTTTTTCCTTCTCTTCTTCCTCCCTCAAGCCCAGGCCAGCCTGCTTGACCCTAGGATATGAAAAGGTTGCGATTTTTTAAAAACCAAAAATGTCATTACCAAAATTGAAGAAATTTGAAAAGCCTGGCCTAAATATGAACACACTCAGTATACAGCCCTGGAGAGGAGTCACCACAATCAATGGAATGAAATTGACCTCGGCCAGGGAAGTGCGGGCCGGCACCTCTCACTCACGCTGATTGGCAGGGATGACGGAGAAAGTGATCCAGGCTACAAAAGCAGGCTCTTCAATCATCAACAGCTAATGGAATATTACATTAGTAACAAAGTAATATGTACTGAACACATATGACATTCCAGATGCTGAGCTAGGTGCTATATATCCAATGTAAAATCAGGAGACATGAACACTTATTATTACTGGACAGAAAAGCACAGTATGGGCTGTAGCTCATTTTAATTCAGTTATAGGGTTAAGTCATAAAAACTTGTTGAAGAGACTTACTAAACTGGGTGCTTAGTGTAAGTTCTTTTTGGAAGTAAAGGCTCTGAAAGATCCAATCGGCTGGTCTATCAGTGTCTCCAAAGAACATTTCACAGGAGCCCTCAGAACTTGAAAATCCAGGCTAAAGACTGGAACGTTGACCATTTGTTCTAAAAAGTTCAAGTCCAAATTCATACTCGAAATGGACGTGTGGATTTAGCAGCTGGCAATTTCAGTCTGAAATCATAACTCGTTTCTAAAATGTCCTGAGCTTAATAGAATCACAGATTTGGAAGAAACAGCAGAATGAGCTAGTTGGGTGGGAGTGAAGTCGCAATTTCAGACCCGATTCAGCGATCCTGACGAGTATGAGTCACACACTGCACTTCCTGTGACTTTGGCACACGGTCATGAGTGTATGGACCTTCCCAAACATCTGGCCAATAAAGATGTGAGAAAGATGTTGGGGAAAAAGTGATCCATAATATTAGACATTTGGAGATGAACATATCCATCTCAGAACAATCCCGAAATTCCTGGTTATGGGGTAGAGCCTGTACAGCCTGAGTTTACTGGGTCTCACGGAAATTATATTCTGTAGCACGGCTTGAGCACGGTCTGGCGGAGTGAAAGCGCGTGGAGTCAGACTGGAAGGCCTCTGGCTGAGCTCCTCGGACCCTCCTGGGAGCAGGGTGACCGCTAACCGCGATGTGAAACTCTTGATGTCGTGATCAAAACTGACAACGGGCATCACGCTTGTAACTACTCACTGTTGCAGAACTAGTGCTGACTGAACTCTTTCTTGGTGACGCTGCCAAAACCCCACGTTTTTAAGAACTGGCAGGTAACTCTTAGACAGGGTCACCAAAAAAATGCACATGACTTACAAAGCTTAAGATGCTACTCACATGGCCCAGCCCTGGAAAAGTTGGATGCCCAGAACTTACACTTAGATACTTCTTGAGACTCTTTCTGCACCTCGTTAGCTGCATACAAATGTGTGTGCCTACTCTTCCCAGACGTTCAGTCTGAACTCTCCATCCCCACCAAACTTTTATTCCGGATTCCAGTATTCCAGAGATTACTATCAACCAGTTTCAACCATGCCAGACTCTCAGGAGCCATTCACTCATCCCCAAAGTAAGAGGGCAGTTAAATCTGACTTATTATATAATGTGTCATAACTAAGTCTGTGTTCTTATAACATTTCTTCTCCAACACTTCTCAACGGCTCAAATGTACCAGAACACTGGCCATCCTAATCCCAGCAGTGTTTCAAGCCACCGACAAAGCTTCCCACCTAGTCCCCCTTTCTCCCATCCCATGTCATTTATAACCTGCTCTATACCCCATGCCCACTGCTACTTTCAAAGTATAAATCTTGGAAGCTGGAAATGTCTCCCAAAGTCGGTCTGTTGCCTGCAACCTCAAGAGCCTTTTCATCTTTACTCTGTTGGCCTTTCTGGACTCTCTGCCATGGCTCCACTTCTCCAGTTTTGCACCAGTTTGGGAGAAACCAAGCTACTCAGTGCGGCGAGCGCTACAGCGTCCCCACTCCCCCGTGCTGTTTCTTTTGCCGGGAACACACCCATTTCACCCTATTGACCTGCAGACAGCAGCCCATCCTTCACAACTTTACTCTGTGCAGCAGCTAACCTTCCCACAACATCACTGTTACTCGTGCATTCCCCACGCACATGAATGACCCGGTGTCTTCCCCTTGCTTCGATGCCATGAGGGGAGGGGAGAGGAGTGGGTGCAGGTACAGACGAGACAGGACTGACCATGATTGATAGCCGTGGTGCTGGGACACGGGGGTTCTTGAAAATAGTCTTTGCCACTTTTGCAGTATTTGAAATTTTCTACTTTAAGACATTTTTTAAGAAGTGGCTTTTACTTATTTACATAGTGGTTGTCCCCGGGAAACTTTCAAGTCCTTGAAAGTTGGAGCTGGGTCTTACTCATTTTTGCAAGCTGAACACCTAACGCTATCAGAAAATAGCCGACACGGAGCAAGTACTTGAGAACTACCTATCAATGCACAAACGAAGGGGCGAAGAAATGAATGAAGCAATAAATGGAAGGCAGTAGAGCTGATCTCTCCCCTTCCCGAGGGTGCCATAACATTAATCCGGCTACCATGCAATGACACGCTGTCCACTAACCTGGCATTTTCACGTGTAATGGCGAGCTCTTACAGTCTTTGTCCCTGCCTCCACCAACCTTGCATCAGTAATTCAGACCAGTGAGTGGCACATTCAAACACAAAATACCTCATTAGAAACGACAAAGGAAGAACTGGGCAAGAAGGTGAGGAATGTTTCAGGCAGAAGAGCCAGCACATGTAATGCCGCTGAGTCAGGAGACAGCCTAGCCTGTTTCAAGAGGAACAGCTCCCTGGGGCAGCGACGGGGTCAGTGCACAGGTGTGGCAGGCAGGGCAGGGGGCTGCAGCGGAGAATGGAACCGGGTTTGAGGATGCCTCACGGATTGAACAGATAATTCTTAACATGTCGAGGGTCACAGATCTTGTTGGAATCCCACGTAAGTTTCTTGTACCAAGAAAATTAAAGGGCAAGTTCCTTGGTGCAATGGACTTAAGGTCAGTGAAGTCTCACAATGTTCTCACATCCAGGCAGAAAAAGCAAGTAAGTGTTTTGAAACAAAGGCAGACATAGGAAAAGGCACTGACTGTGCTGGGAACTCACCTGGCCGAGTGCTCCGCACTCAGCTGCCATCAGGGAGACCAGCGGGAAGCCACACCGGGTGCCACTGGTGTGGGTGTGGTAAGGGCAAATTCCAGGGCGATGCTGTGGCCACAAAACACGCACATTCCCTTTCCGGGAAGGAGCAGCCAGGAGCTGAAGGGACACCTGTCTGTCCCCTATTCCCTGGATGCTGCCGAGGGCCTTTCAATCATGCGACACCAACTGGGCAGCTTCTTTCCAAAGCCAGGGAGAGACCAGCCCGCCCACTGCCCTGGGAAACTCCCCGTGACCCAGAAACACCCTTCCTCACACACCTAACCCCGCCGCCCAGAGCATTCCATGACTTACTGTATTTTACCGTGTACAATGCGCACCTTCTCCACCCAAACTTTTGAGGGAAAAAGGAGGATGTACATTACACATGGGTAGTTAAGTATTACTTCTGTATCTATATAAATGTTTTTAATTCTTTTATTTATGCTTATGCCTTAAAAGTGTAACTCTAGAAAGTAATAATGATACACATATGTTCAAAAATAAATGCTAAAATTTCTTTATAATACAAAAAATAAATATAAATAAGTAATTTAATTTAAAAAATCAAAACACAACATTTTTTTATGAAAGTTGGGTCCAAAACGTGGGTGCACATTATTGTACACAGAAGCACATCATACACGGCAAAATATGGGTAGTTTCTTTTTAAAATTTTTTTTACTGGCCCTGGCTGGTGTCGCTCAGTGAATTGAGCACAGTTCTGTGAACCAAAGGGTCAACAGTTCGATTCCCAGTCAGGCCACACGCCTGGGTTGTGGGCCAGACCCCCAGTAAGGGGTGTGTTAGAGGCAACCACACATTGTTTCTCTCTCTCTTTCTTCTTCCCTTCCCCTCTCTCTAAAAATAAATACATAAAATCTTTAAGAAAAATGTTTATTGTATTTTTTTCCATTACCATTTCTCCCCCTTCAGCCCCCGCCCCTGCAAATGACTTAGCTTCTGACATCTGCTCTTCGGACCTCCTGGCGCCCTCGGTCACTCCCATGACAGCAGTCAGTACACTGAGGCCTGCAAGGAGGGCCAGAGGCCGGCCTGTACATGTGGGGTGAACAGGGGAGTCTGCTGCCTTCACCCTGGACCACACTCCTGCCCACGGCGTCGGACTGAGGAAAATCGGACCTGGAGAACGTCAGCCCCACAAAGTTACTCTTCTTTAGATGTGTTACTTGTTTCTAGGTCGACAAATCCGCCCACCTATGGTTGTAACCATCCGAAATATTACATACGACAGGACGGCCATACTTTTACATTTCAATTTCTTTGGGAAGAAGAGTTCTTTCCTAACTACATCATTTCCCCTCAAGATGATCTCAATTTTCATCAAAAAAGAATTTCTCTTTTGCCAAGAATGTTTTGTGAAAGTGTTCTGAAAGAGGACCCTGGGCACGTGGCTCTGTTCTTACTCATACATTACAAACATCTTGGAAACCCAGAGTGAAGATTATCTGCTTTGTAGCACGTTCTATACAGGGTCACAGTGTCGTCTTATGCCTAAGAGAACCACAACAAAATAAGAAGAATCCGCATCGTTCTACCAAGATAATGATCACAAAGGAATATTCACTTTTCCAATTTACTCAGGAGCTGAGAATTCACTAACATCACCACTGGCTTTTTCACAACATCTAACGTTTCAATTTTCTGAAGTAATACTTTTTTGAAAGAGCAATTCACTGCATCGAAGAGTTAACATTTTTATCTACTCCTCACCCAAATCTTATTTCTTTTAACAGTTTATAGATCAGCATTGGCTTGGACACAGTCCCCTTCTTCTTACCCATGCTCTTGGGTTCACAATAAAACAATCTCATTAAAGGAAATAAACCAGTTAAAACATGTCTCCCACCTACCTACATTTTATGTTTCTCAATTGCTCTATAAAAAAAGGGCAATTTCACTTTTTTCTCTGTGATGTGAACAGGACGAAATGTTTAATTGTTTGCAACATTGTGGGGGGAGAGCCGACACAGGAAATTTAAGGTACTATCAAGCCTCTCAAAGGGTCACCTAGGTTTTTATTTGTTTGTTTTTTCTTTTTCTTTAAATGTTGACTTTGTCAGGATGGGCCATGTTTTTTTTTTTTTCCTTGCAAAGCATGGCAATTTTATGCTAGAAAATCAAATACCCAGGGCCCTCCAGTGCAACCTCTAAACACAGCAGTCAGAGAGCCTGTGAGAACCTGTCAAATTCTGCCCTTGGCTCAAAGCCTTCCTCAGCCTCCCCTCCCACTCAGAGTAAAGGCCACGGTCCCCTCACGGCCTGAAAGGTCCACCACACCTGTGCACCTTCCCCCACCCCCAACACACACACACTCCAAACCCGCCAGCCTAACCCAGCCCTGAACTTGCTCCTCTGTACTCCTCTTGCCTGTACAGCCCTGCCTGTACTCCTCTTCCCAGTTATCAGGCGCACCTTCTGCAGAAGTTATTCAAATACACACACAATCTCTAACCCCATTCTCTGCCTTATCTTTCTCTATCACTCTTAACCATTTAAACTAGTTTGCACACTACTTGTGTCTTTTTTGTTGTCTCCCTCCTCCAACTAAAATATAAGGCCCATATTAAGGAGAGATTTTTCTAGGTTTTGGTCATGTTGGAGTGCTTAGGACAGTGCCTAGAAGACTCTCGGTATAAATTTATAAAAGAAGGAATGAATGAATAATTCAATGTATAAAATAAAATTATCAAAAAATAAGCACAGTGCCAGGCACTGTGCTCAGGCTGTTTGGAAGATAAATATTAATATAAACTATGTATTGCTTATGTTTTGATTTATTTTTCTGTAAGTAACAGATCTACACCTCAGACTTGAAAGTAACCGGCAACTTTTGACTTCTAAAACACCTATGACTCCACCATAATTTAAAAAGCCAATATTAACTATCCTGGTGCCTTTTGTATGTGTATCATCCTGTTCTCTGTATGATTTCAAAAGAAACAAATGGAATATATAGTTCAAGGTGTTAATTACATAAGCTTATTAAAAACAAACTCCTGAGAGGGGTCAGTTCTAACACCTAGTGCTTTTATGTTTATGTAGTTTATTAGTTTTATAAATGTGAGAAAGTCAAATGTAGTAAGCATAATATTGCAAAACAGCCACGACTCAAAAGAAAATTACTTCCTTTCATAGACAACAAGCCTTTATAGAGAACCCTTGTCTGCAAGTCCGAAAGTGAGAAAACATGGTGGGGTGATGCTTCCTTATGTAATCTGCAATTATGTAATTTGCAATGTAAACATTTTCACATAATCAGAAAAGAAGTACCTGTAGTATTCCATTTTGTAAAAATGAGTGCAGACTATTTCGAGACATTCTGCGTGTCCAGGGTCACAAATGATCTAGTTTGATAACTGCCCATCATTTTTTCTGTATTACATTTAGAGAGACAGGTCTGTGAACAGCTACCAGTGGGGGGAATGGGTTCTGTTCATGAGTAACCCAGAATAAGACCAAAGGCAAACCAGGTCATAAACACGGGAAATAAAGACTCTCAGAAGGCCATTAAGAGTCTGCAGCTGTCCAGCGGCGGGCACCTCACCACCCTGCTGGGTCCCAGGAGGCAACGTGGCGGGAAGCGTGGCGAGTAGAAGGCTCCGCCCCCACTGGCCTTTGCCTCCTCCCTTAGCCGGCACCACGGACCCACAGGGGGCCCTGGCTCTGTGCCTAGACTGAGATCGGGTCTCGTGCCCAGCTCTCCACAGACGAGCATGACCACAGAAGTTGTACATGACTTACAGACCAAAAAAAAAAAATGCAGAAAAGCCTATTTCATTGTCCACAGACATAATCAAGAAAAGGTCTAAGAAGTTAAGTCAATTAATTTTCACCGCACTTCAATTTTCCTAAACATTAGCCCAGTGACATTAGGCTCACCTCTCCCATCCTCATCTCCGGCGACAAAACCACTCGCTGAAAGGTATTAAAAACAGAAGAAGAGAATTAGCCGTTCCTGAAAAATATAGTCCCAGGAGGCAGGTCTTCTCACAGCAACAGTCGAGGAGATAACCAAGGCATGAGGCATGTGGCAATATACTTCTTGCCAACTATCTTTAAATATCCGACGACAGTTAATCACCTACTTATTTCTTAGAATTGCACAGGATTTGGTCCATAACCTACCATTTGTTAATAAAAGACATCCAGATGGCCCTGACTAGTGTGGCTCACTGGGTTGGGAGTCGTCCTGCAAACTCGAAGGTAGCCAGTTCGATTCCCACTCAGAGCACATATCTGAGTTAGTGGCCAGATCCCTGGGTGGGGGCTTGTGAGAGGCAAACCAATCGATGCTTCTCTTGCACATCGACGTTTCTCTCCCTTTCACCCTCCCTTCCCCTCTCTCTAAAAGTAAATAAAATCTTAAAAAAAAAAGATGTTCAGATAAACTTAGAAGACCACAGAATACTTTGTCTACAAGAGGACATTTCCGATCACCCGCTTCCTCGCCTCCATCTTCCAGCTACAAAAAAAGTGTTATTTGTTATTAACACTTGTTATTTGTTATATTTATGGAGGTTTTTCTTGGTGTCGCTTGGGTTTATTTCCCTTTCTTAAAAAGAAAACAGAAGAACCAGTATGGTACAATGTTTAAGAACCCAGGCTCTAACCTCTAAAAAGCAAGTTATTCAATTTCCTTGTGCCTCAGAGAGAGGTGTCTGCCCACAGGACTACGTTGCCGAATGAAGGAGATAATCCATGTAGAGCACTCAAACAGCAAGCACGTGGCACCCAGAACTGTGTAAGTAATCACTCTTATCTGTAACAACCGCTGCTGCTGCTTGCGACATTACAGCATATCATGACCGAGCTTAGATTGTCTAGCTTGAAAAATTTTATTTGTTATCGTAACGAAATCATCTTTTGTTCAGGTAGAAACAGTTTCAAAGTGTGAAGCAGACATGACTACAGACAAAAAACAATACGTAGAAGTCATGCTAAGTCCAACTTCCAAAATGTTCTTTTCCTCTTTTGTAGCAGGGGCATGTAGCTAAGGGCAGGTCCCTCCCAGGCTCTGCATTCCCCTAACAATTATGCAACCAACTCATCAATAAATTGCATGGGTTTATTCCTAGTTGTCTCACATATGCACACCCAGATATTCTTCCCAACACATAGCCTCTCTGCCAGACCAACGCATTCTGTAACTCTCTGCAGTGCCCACAAGACAGCAAAGGTAGGCATGTAACAAAAATGAAACAATTAAACACATCCTTATCCTCCAGACCAAGAAACAACATGCAGCTTCTTACATCATATGGGCACCTTTATAAAGATTGGCTTTTGCCCTGGCTGGTGTGGCTCAGTGGATTGAGTGCCAGCTTGGGAACCAAAGGGTCGCAAGTTCGATCCCCCAGTCAGGGCACATACCTGGGCTGTGGGCCAGGCCCATGTTAGGGGACACATGAGAGGCAACCACACATTGATGTTTCTCCCTCTTTTTCCCTCCCTTCCCTTCTAAATGAAATTAAGAAAAAGATTGGCTTTCATTCCATTGAGTTAGTAAAATAAGCTAAAACTAGAAACTGGTGGGTGGGTGGGTATATGTTAGGGAGGTAGGAAGGATGAGGAGTTGGAGGCAAAATTAACATTTATTGAACATTCATATAGCTGTATTACATGTCAGGTTCTCATGTTATTTCACTTAAAACACTGAAGACTTAATGCAGACTTTAGTAGTCGGACAATACCAAGGAGGACACAGACACTCTAGGAGGTGACAGACACGCCCACTGTCACCCATTTGATGCCTGGGCCCATAAAAAGCAGGCCCAGGCATCGAATCCATTCCTGTCTACTCCAAAACCTAACCTGATCACCTCAGAAATACAGGCTCACATCAGTTGGGTACGGGACGCACCTGAGCCAACCTTGCACTTGCTTACATGATAAGGCCACCCGCTGAGGCCTTCCACAGAAAGTGGCTTCCCCTCTTTATGTCTTTAAATAAAAGTGAGTGTCAGAGCTGCATAGGTGTACAGTTAGATAAGTCATTCAACCACGTAAGAGGAAACACATGTCTGGGTGCTTGGCCAAGCCAAACAAATTGGCACATCGTCTCATTGATCCATCATCTCTTCCTGGAGCTGGCTCACGGCGGACGCAGCAGCCCTCGTGTCGGGAAAGCCAGGGCTCGGAAGTGTTGACACAGGTGCTCTGGGGGGTCTATAAAGGGCACCCCCCTCCAAACTCTGTACCCCTGCCTGAGAGAGCATGACACGAGAAACAGAAGCTGCGTGCGAGGGGGCGGAAACCCACCCATCACCACCCACCCCCGAACCTGGAGCAGGAGAACGGGCCCTGAAACTCACGCTAGAAAGGGTGGGCCCAGAACCACGAGCAGGCTGGAGCTCAGTGCTGCTCCCGGAGGGCAGAGGGGGCTGTGCCTCATCATGTCCTGCTTAAGGCTGGCCCACCCTCCACGGGGCAGCTTCCGGAGGAAATCCTGCCAGCTACAGAGAAATGGGTGGCTCGGCTGAGGGTGCCAACAGAAGCAGCATGTGTTGTTCTGTGTCCCTGCACACCCGAGCGGGGCCTCTGCTGAACACTTTTTTGTTTTTGTTTTTGTTTTTCTTGGCAGCAGCGGAACTAAAACGCCAGGCTGAGCGATGGCTCGGATGACTAGGACTGATGAGTCAAGAATGTACATGATTTGACTCAAATGAAGACTGCGGTAAGGACCGAAGTATTCTCACCTAAGCTTTTAGCTTTAAAAACAGCAATGACAATAAACAACAGAAAGACATACAGAACTGTTCAAGGGCGTTCTTTAGACAAGATCAAAGTGCTTCCCAGCCCAGAGCTAGTCTCCTCAGGGCGAAGCCACTTGGCTAGACATGCAATTCCACAGTCAGGACCATGTTCCCTGGGGTCTCCTCTGGAGGGATCAGGGTGCCTGACATGGGGCAGGCACTCAATGAAGGTTTACCGAATAATGGGTTTTTCTCTCTGAGGTTAGAAATTCCCCCCAGGTGGCTATGCACACCCACACGTGAGTGTGCACACACTGTACTACAGCACTGCTCTGAACACTGGAGAGGGAAAACAAAGGGAAATAAAGAGCACGAGTGGAAAGGGTGCTGGCCTTCTCCACACCCACCCCCTTTGCTAACATCACCCCCATCCAGCAGGTCCCACATGCTGGGGCTCGTCCTTAATGCTCTCCTTAGGGCCGGGGGAGTCCCATGGCCACTGGGGGCCCAGCCCCTCCTTAAGGGGCTTCTCAATCCTGCCTTCCTTGTAACTCAAAATGTCAAACACAGGGCACCTTGTGATAAGATCCGTCAAGAAAGTATCCAGCCATGCACTGTGAAAAATAGAGACATATATTGAAGAAGATACAAGAAACACGGTACATAGTACGATGATAGCTCAGTCCCCTTCAAAGTAGCCACCTTGGGACCTCACCCAGTTCTCCCAATTGCCATCGGCTGCACATTCCTGTGTTCCTGAATCTCATCGACGGTCTGAAATGTCTTCTCTTTCAAAGGGGATTTTAGTTTGGGGAAAACCAGGCGCCAAATCTGGGCTGGAGTAGGGCTGAGTCACCTGGGTGATTTGATATTTTGCCAAAAAACTCTATACAAGACATGATACATGAGTGGGCATGTTGTCACGATGAAGCTGCCAATCACCAGTTGCCCATAGCTGTGGCCTTCTGAATCATCCAAATAGTTACCATGGAGGAATGTTCAAGCTTAATGCAAAATCTGATGCAGATTCATTGCTCTATTCACTCAGTCATTTTGAATGTGACGGCCACCCAGTACACATGCTCACTCAAACCCCATCTCCTGCCCCCACTGACTAGCACAGCGAAGTCATCCTTGTTCATGCACGCACATTCCAGTCCACTTCTTTGGCCACCAGGTTACATCGATGTCATGGAAACCAGTCATTATATTAACTATGGCTGTCCTTCTTCCAGACAGACCTCACGCATTTTTCTACTACGGAATCTTAATCAAATCAGGATCCTGGGAGTCTGAAGGAACTCCTGTTCGTTATATTTATGTAGAAAACTTGTCTCCCCTTTCTCCACCCTGACCATTTGCCTGTCTACCCATCGCACCAGGCAATCACACAACAGGAAGCATGTCACCAGATCCTGATTCTACCAGACGGGACGGCAAGCCAGTACCTGGCCACCACAGACATTGCCACACCTCCAGGGTAGCAATGCCTCGCAGCTCTCTGATATTAATAATGTGGGAGAGATGGATGGATACAATGGAGTTGCAGTGGAAACCAACATGGGCCATGAGGCCAGAATTCCTGGATTTACGTCTCACTTGTTGTGTGATGTGGCCTTGGACAAGCCCTTAGCCTCACTCGGCCGAATCTTGTAAATACGGGGACAACAAACCCCAATCTGAACTCATAGGACTCCATGAAGACTAAAGAACCCGTGGGCAGTACTTAGCCCCGTGCCTGTCACAGAGTCAGCAACCAGTCAATCTCAGCTAGCATTACCAAGTACCAACATTCGAGAATTCTCCAAACAAAGCCCTTGGGTGCTTCTAGTCTGCATTTTAGGCTTAGGAACTCAGAAGTATTTGAAACTTTGAGGCATTTCACTAAGTCTGACACAATAATCCTCGCCACCATAATCTTTTTAAACACAAAGCTTCTTTTAAATATTTGGAATCACACTTTGCAGTACCAGAAACTGCATGTGTGTTCCTGTGGATGCCAACTGGAGACATCAGTGCAGGGTACGGGCTCTTCCTCCGCCATCACGAGTCACTGGGACTGTGGGCCTTGCTGCCTTCACCCGTGCAGTGGTGCCCTGTTACAGCCTGGCTGCCTCCCACGGCTGAGACCGCTGCTGGCAGCCCACGTGGGTCCGTGAGCGCCGGGACCCCGCCAAACGCCTGCACCGCACACAGGGCACTGCACCCTCTCGGTCCCCACCTTCGCTGAGAGGGGCAATGAGGTCACCACGAACTGACATCTTATGTTAGAAAACAGTACGCAGGCATGCCACACAAACAGGGGAGGAGGGAACGCTGAAGTTCCTTCCTAGTTGATCAATCAAACGCCCGGGGAAATTTCAAGAAAACTGAGTGGACTGACTCGGAGTGCAATGTAAACAGTGAGCTGGAGAGGGCACGCACAGGAAGGCCATTCACCTTTTGTACTCCCGCTACCTCATCCTTGACCTCAGGCTCGCTGAGATGCAGGCCCCGGGCCATGCATGCCCCTCCCTCTCTCACACCACTCCCCCGCAGATCAGCGGCCAAGTCCATGGTTTCTCCCCTACACTCCCTCAGGTCCATTCTCTCCATTACACCACGGCGCCCCTCCTGTCATCCCACCAGGAAACCTGCATCCCTGTACCTGAGGTGGCTCTGAATGCCCCGCCTCTGCTCTATGGCACACAGACCATATCTGCCTCTTGCTTAAAATGAAGAGCCGACCGTGCCTGCCCTGGCTGCTGTGGCTCAGTTGGTTGGATGTCATCCAGCAAAGGTGGAAGGTTCGATTCCCAGTCAGTGACCCCCGGTCAGGGTACATGCGAGAGGCAACAGATCGAGGTTTTTGTCTCTCACATTAATCAATGTTTCTGTTCTTCTCTTTCTCCCTCCATCCCTCACTTTCTAAAAATAAATTTTAAAATCTTTTAAAAAACTAATAAAGAGCTGGCCCTGAGCGACTGGGCCTCGAGTACCTTCCAGGAGAGGCGAGTGGTCTGGGCCACTCAGAGTCTAGCTATGGAAGCCTATTTTGTTTCATTTTCAGAAATGACCAAGTTCTAGTCCAAACCCAAATGCAGGTCAAGCTTCTTTTACACAGGGCCCAGGCATTTCAAGTCACACACTTAGCAACCTGCCCTCACCTCACCAAGTCCAGACAACACTCGCAGGCTAATGACGTCTTCTTGGTCCGTCTGATGCTTCACTACCTCCAAGTATCCAGCATCGTCTTCTGCCTATAACTTACAACGAACTTCCTTGGTACAGCCCCTCCCATTCGGAAACTTCCGCTCCTCAACACTTTTCTCTATCTAGGAAGCCCCGTATCTCTTTCCGCTGACACTCCCTTTATTTAACTGGTTCACATCAGCAAGGGGCAGCAGCATGTAGAAGGCGCCCAGGGAAAGTGAGAACAGGGCATCTGAATTCCTAACTCGGAATGCAGTCAAGGGGTGGAGAGAGGGGGCGAAGCGAACCACGGTTGCCTCTCCCCGCTTATGCTCTATCAGGAGAACCAAGAGCAACTTTTTGTAGTGAGTTCTGCGTCCCCAACAGGTCTCAGTAAGAAATAAAACAACAGGCCTGGCTGGTGTAGCTCAGTGGACTGAGTACAGGCCTGCGAAACAAAGGGTCACCGGTTTGATTCCCAGTCAGGGCACATGCCTGGGTTGTGGGGGCCAGGTCCCCAATAGGGGGGCGCGTGAGAGGCAACCACACATCGATGTTTCTCTGCTTGTCTTTCTCCTTCCCTTCTCCTCTCTCTAAAAATAAATAAATAAAATCTTTTTAAAATAAATAAATAAATAAAACAGTTCGAGCAAAGAACAAAAATGATGGCGAACGGGCCTCCTACATTGTGAATGTCAAATGAATGATACAAACAGCAAGTGCTGAAGCACACACAGAAACATCAATTTTGCAATATCAAGGGGCCTCTTTAAGAACATAAATAAACAAACAGTCCAAAGCTGCACATCACAAGACAGCCAGAAACTTGCCTGGTCAACACGGGACACAGTAACATGGCCAGAGAACATGATTTCACTCGTCACAGACGTTCTTTACTTCGTTAAACCGACACCCCTGACTTGAGGTCTCGCTTTCATTATTCTCAGTGGTTCCTGCGGTCAGGACTCTCATGGTCAGAGCTCACTCCATCTTTGAGTTCCCCCAGCCCCTGTGTGAGGCTGGCGTACATCAGCCTGCCTAGCTTGGGCAAAGCCACAAGCCAAAACTTACTCTCACCTTGACCTTCCATGGACACAAATCTTCCTTTTGCTCTTGAGTCATTTCCTGCCCCAACAATAGCGTTTTCTGATTCTCTATTCTTCTTGAATATTAAACCATAAATTCTAAATGTACCCAGCCAGCCAACTTTTGCATTTTTACCTCCCCGTCTGCACTAACCAGGTGTCTACAACCTGTCTTACCCACTGCTCAGCTTGATTCCAAGTTACTGATTCCTGTAACATTCTTTCAAGGGACTGCACTCTGGTCAACGCGCCCCCTTAACTTTCTGTGGCCGCTGGTATGTTTCCAAAGGAAGAGGTGGCAGTTGTGGGCCATCTCCCAAAGCTTTGAGAGCCCTTTTCCTTTGGGACAATGAATCACCTTCCTTGTCAAACTCAAGTTTAAAACTTTCCTTTTCCTCTGGAAAACAGAAGTTTCTCAATGTCTGCTGGGCTGTGTTAACAGTCTCCCAAAGGAACTGATGAAGGGTTTTGGCTTGAATCATTGATGAGAGTAACCCTCAGCAACCCAGTAGGAAGTGACTTCTGACTCCCCGAATCCCACGTTACTGCTTAGATGTCACGGCATTCTACGTAACCTCAAAACCAGGGGAGGGAAGTGGTACCAGAAGGGATCTCAAGCAGAAATGAACATTTTCACCTAGAAACCTCTATCACTCCATCCCTAACCAAGTCGTTAGGGTGTTCTCACATGGCGCATTTGAGAGATGAGGCTGAGAGCTCCAAAGGTGAAGCCGCACAGCTTTCTGGTTATCACCACTGACACTGGGTGGGGAGGATCATGTACCCCACCACTCCCCCAAAACTCTATGCCAGAGTCACTGAACCACGTCCTCCACTCCCCGCCCCTGTTCATCTGCTTCATCCTAGAAGTTAGTTCAACAAATCCAGAGACAGCCCTGGCTGGTGTGGCTTAGTGGACTGAGGGCTGGCCTGCAAACCAAAAGGTCAACAATTCGATCCCCAGTCTAGGGCACACGCCTGGGTTGCAGGCCCGGTGCTCAGGGGAGGGCGAGCGAGAGGCAACCACACATTGATGTTTCTCTCCATCTCTTCTCTCTCCCTTCACCTGTGTAAATATAAATAAATAAAATCTAAAAGGAAGAAAAGAGGGGAGGGGAGGGGAGGGGAGGGGAGGGGACAAACCCAGCAACAATGGGACTGTGATCTGTTTTGAGCTAAGACTTTCCTTTCCACACCCCCTCCTACCAACTCTGTCCTGGGCAGTGGCTGAGACTGGGAGGGAAGGGGTGTTATATTTTTTCACCTCCCCAAAATATAACAGTAAAAATGGTGAGCATAAGACGAAAAAGCCATAGGCACCGAACTGAGGCCTTATCTAGGTGCAAAGGTGAAACAATGCAATTTCTTCCCTTTCCCAAACGTACTTCATTCCTCCTCACCTATAATCGAATAAATGTTGGCCAGACCTTTGATGTGGGGTTGCCATATCAAAGCACTACCACCAGCTGCGTGGTTTAAAACAGAAATTTTTTTATCTCACAAGTTCCAGAGGCTAGAAGTCCAAAATCGAGGTGTTACCAGGGCCATGCTCTCTCTGAAACCTGTAAGAAAAATCCTCCCTTGCCTCCTCCCAGCGTGGGATGATGTGTCAGCCATCGTTGGTGTTCCCTGGCTGAGCAACACATCACTCCAAACCTCGATCTTCACATGCTTCTCTCTGCATGTCTCCACACTGTCCCCCGTTTGTATACGGCTGTGTCAGTATCCGTATTGGATTAGGGCCCACCCTACCAACCTCATCTCAATCTGATTAAATCTACAAAGATCCTATTTCTAAATAAGGTCTCTTTCTGACATACTGGGGATTAAGACTGCAACACATGTTCTTTGGGAGGGGAGGGGAAGACACAGTCCAACCCCACAACACCATGCCCCAAGGTTATTGGGACAATGAAGCGAGATGACGCACGGGAAGGGCCCAGCACCGTGTCTGGCACAGAGCGCAGGACCAACCAATCCCTGTTGGCTACTCACATGAGCATTATCCCTCATATATATATATGACTGCTGGGCCACACGGGCTTTCTGCCCCACGGGGCGTCTCTGTTTAAAAGGCTTTATGAAATGTCCTTATGGCCATCAGGCTTCCAAGAAGCCTGTCCCAACTATCACACAAGAATATAACCCCCAAACTCCTTGGGAAAAGTAATGACTATGGTTGACTGGGGAGTAAACTGTAGAACGTTGTCCGCCCTGCCCACGGAGCTCTGGAGCACCCAGAGAGATGGGCATGCTGTAGAGCTGTGCACGAATTGGCGGAGGAAGTGCTCCAAAGCACATGTGGACAACAGAATTTCTATGTTCCTCTGGTTTTCAGGGAAAAGAATTTATTCCACCCTGCACGCTCTCCCTAACATTACCATAACACATATATGCTTACATATTTTTTAAATGAAAGTCCATAAAAGATGATCAATACACATAGCACCAGAAATCCAGGAGCCAAAGAACCAATTCGTTGCCTACTAACGGTCTACAGAGGAGTGACACATTTCAATAGCAAAAACGGTGCTCGCCCTGAGTTTCTGAGATATTTCAGAATTCAGCTGTCTCCCTCATTGTTCCACAGTGACCATCCGTCACAGCCGGGGCACTGCTGCTACCCAGCATGTTTCAGGGGGTTTTTTTTGCACTAATAACCTTATTTTGATTTGGACCTTCATGGCACAACAGAAGGTAATGTGTGCCTACCCCTACCCCTCACTTACTTGGTTGTCATTTTCCTACCAAAACAGCATTCCAAGCCTCATCAATCCTGGCTGCCGACTGCACTGCATAATTCAGTACCTACTCATCTTGACCTAACTGGCAAATTCCAGATGCATACCCATCTTGCTTTGGCTTGTTCATTTGGGCTTTGGCTGATCTTCTAGAACCATCTGGAACCTACTGTCCTTAACAAACTCTTGCCCTGGATTTTCTTCACATGCAAGGACTTGGTACAGCACACCCTCAAACTTGTCTGCAAGTCAGTCCACAAACAATAGGCTTATGTGTCTTTTAAAAAAAATCTTGATTAAGGAAAAAAAAGTACAGCCTAATAGTATAAAGCCAAATTGCTCTACAGCTGGAAAAACTTTGACTAGCAAGAGAGTCCGCCTCCCGCAGTGTTGTGGAAGTGGGCCTTCCTGTTTTCCGCAACAGAAGGACAAACCGCAAGAACTGAAGCTGTGCAGCTCTGGAATTTGTAGCAAGCTAGCAACTGTGAGACACCAGACATTTGTGCTTCTCTCTCTGCCTCCTTGGAAGAGGTGAGCCTGCCCAGTCTTGAATGTATGCCACACAGACCCCCACTGTGGCATCCAAGACCCTAAGAAGCAGGTTGCCTGGGTGGACCATGGGAAAACCCAGACTGCACATCCCTCTCTGGCTTTACCCCCAAACTCAGCTCAAAGAATAACAGAGTTCACGTCCCTCTGAGTCTGGTCTACTTCAGAGGGCGTTTGCCAGCATTTGCAAGAGTACAATAAAGAATGTCTTCAGAAGCTCAAAATTTGCCAAAAACAAAACTCACCCGGCAATTGTTGAATTGCGGGTACAGAAATGTGGTCTGTTTGAAAAGGACGCCCGGAACCCTCGATCATGCTCAAGGACAGTAGTCCTTGACGGACTTTCTGGGAGCTCTAAGAGCGTTAAGTCAGTCAGCGTCTGTGAGGACACCAGGGAGGGCAAGGAGTGATGCCAATGTAAATAGTACCTCCTGATCTCTAGCGCAGCACTTCTTGGAGCAGGGGAGGTGATCTGCTGACAATCTCTTGATGTTTAAGGAGTCTATTAGTATTTCTATCTGTCTCCCTCCCACTTTCTGCAGAAGCTCCTCCACTGCAGAGAGAAGAGCGTCCTGCCTTCTGAAGACACAGGCTCGGAATGTGCAAGCCTTCAGTGCGGAACAGGAGTTCTCCCATTTAGAATGCCAGTGTGGGGATTACAGGGTGGGGCGAAGGGAGGTTTACAATTGGGAGTACGAGAAACAGAGGTCATTCTTGTATTGTTATGTATTCATTATCGTATTATTTTCCATATGAACAACTATAAACCTACCCTTGCCCCACCCTGTACTTCTTTGTTAATGCTAACGTTACATCACATGGGCTTAAATCGCACGTGTATCATTTATGATTCATTTGACACCTATTTACTTCAATGCTCATTCTGCAATCTCAATTGTGTAATATCCCAATCAGGGCGAATCACTACCATGCACATCAGTGTTATGAGGCGCTTTCAGGAAGTTACCACCTGGATACCACATGTTCCCTAAGGCTGACTGACAGGCTGTGGAAGGCAGTTAATGAACTTACCGCAGTAGACTGTCCTCACGCTATGCTTTCATGGAAAGTTTTCGAGAAAACTCATTCATGATAACATATGCTTTAAAAATGAAATGCTGTCTCTTTCCAGCATAAAGTATTCATGGTCTTTACAGACTTTCCTGAAGATTTCAACTTCCTTCAGGTTTCCTTTAGATGCATAAGGAAATTTTATCCAAAACAAAACAAAAACAAAAACAAAAAAACAGAATCCATGTAACTGGCAAGTTTATTTATGACAAGCTTACAATTCTTCCTCAAACCACAGTGAATCCCATTTTCTACCAAATTCATACTGAAATGTGTTTGCAGGTTGCTCTGGGCGCTGGTGAGGACATCCGTGTAAAACTCGTAGAAATGCTTGACTCCTGGAACCTGAAGACTCCTAATTAAGATGCAAAGATCCAGGATGCATAATTTGCAACCCTGATGGAAAGAGTGGTTAATTCAATAAGGCTCTGGGAAAATATTTTACAGAAAAGATCAACATTCACATGACTCCAGCACTCAAAAAATAAAACCATTAGTTAAGTGGATGCTTTCAATATTTTACATGTTTCTAATAAGTCAACTATTAAAAAGACCTCACATGGTAGTGCCACTTAGTCACAAAAGAACTGAAAATAGCAATCTGAACACCATTAAAGTAGAAAATATATTTTTATTACAAACATCTTCTTGCCTCCAGAAACCCCTGCCTATTCACAAGTTTTACACATTCTCTCTCTTTAGTATAAAAAAATATTTTTTAGCCCCGGCTGGTATGGCTCAGTGGATTGAGCACAGGCCTGCGAACCAAAGGGTCACTAGTTCGATTTCCAGGCAGGGCACATGCCTGGGTTGCAGGCCAGTCCCCAGTAGGGGGCACACAAGAGGCAACCACACTTGATGTTTTTCTCCCTTTCTCCCTTCCCCTCTCTCTAAAAATAAAGAAATGAAATCTTTGAAAAAAATATTTTTAAACACCTAATTCCTAAAATGTAATCTGAAAGTTAATATTTTGAAGCAATTTATGCATTTTTTAGGGCATTTGATACAAGTTAAATTAATGGTTAACATCAACCCTAAATTGAACATGTAAAAAAACCAGATCATCCCTCCACTTAAAGATGAAAATGGAGGGAAATTAATTCGCATTCTAACTAATGGAGATTCAATTATTACTAATTCAACGAACATTTATGATCTGCTTACCATATGCCATACAGTTCTAGTGATGCAATTAATCCCAGCAGATCCAATAATGCAGTTGGCTATCATCCTTATTTTACAGATGAGAGATGAAGACACAGAACAGTGACGGCACTCGCCCAGGCAACACATGTCCACTGATTGCTGAAGCCAGGTTTGAATCTCAGCAGTCTGCACTACTTACTCCCTTTGCTCTTCACTACTCTAAAAACGACCTTCCGGTTTTCCAAGGTGTTTATTTTTATTTTTTTATTAAATTTACTTGGGGTGATATTGGTTAGTAAGATTATATATGTTTCAAGCATTCATTTCTATGACACATATCTGCAAACTGCATTGCGTGCTCACCACCCAAGGTCAAATCATCTCCCGTCACCAAACATTTGACTCTCTTGACCCTTTACTAACCTCCCACACCACCTTCCCGGTTACATTATGGTAACCGCCATAATGCTCTCGGTGTCCATGAGTTTCAGTTTTATATTCCACATGAGGGAAATCATAGGATTCTTATCTTCTTCTGACTGACTTATTTCACTTAGCACAACATTCTCTTAGTCCATCCATGTTGTCGCAAGTGGCAGAATTTCATCTTTTCTTATGGCTGAGTAGTATTCCATTTTATACATGTGCACATCTTTATCCAATCACCTATCGAAGGGCACTTCGGTTATTTCCATGTCTTGGCCACGATGAATAGTTGAAAATAGCCATTCTAACAGGTGTGAGGTGGTATCTCATTGTAGTTTTGATGTGCATTTCCCTAATAGCTACTGAAACTGGACAGAGGACCTGGACACGTCTTCCAAGAAGACATACAAATGGCCAACAGATAGATGAATGATGCTCAGTAGCTGAGATGTTTAACTGATTTTTTTCTAATTGTTCTTATTTCAAGCAAAAATTGTTATTATTACTTTTTTATTAATTCATTTTTGTTAGAGCTTAAGATTCACTGCAAAATTCAGGGGAAGGTGCAGAGATTTCCCATAGAGCCCCGACTCCCACACATGCAGAGCCTCCCCCATTATCGATACACCCCACCTGACATTGTGACTTATAATAAGAAATAACATACTTGGTCTTCTTTCCAATCCTAACACAGGCAGGGCTCCTAGAACTCTTGGAATTTCTTGAGTGATAGGAGTGTCTTTTGTCATTCATTAGGAGTCCCTTCTGAGTGCACCTAAATTTAGGCTTTTAAAGCAACTTAGGGTGGGGGGACCCTACAGAACTTTGGGATGTGGCTGGTCACCTGAAAGACCAAGTGATTAGAGGACAGGAACTTTCAGTCTCCAGCCCCCGCCTCACCTGCAGAGAAGGGAGAAGGACTGGAGACTGAGTTCTAACTCCAATGCCAATCATTTAATCAACTAGGCCTCCATAAAACCGCACAAGGACGGAGTTCTGAAAGCTTCTGGGTCTCGGAGCACGGGACATGTTGGAAGAGTGGCCGCACAGAGGTTGGGGAAGCTCAGCGCCCCTTCCCACACTCCTGGGAAGAAGATGCATCTCTTCTTCCCGGCTGTTCCAAGTAATCTAATAAGTAACCTGGCTAATACAGTGAGTAAACTGGTTTCCTGAGCTTTGTGGGCTCAGGAAAATTTGTTACAGCAAATTAATCGAACCCAAAGAGGTGGTTACGGGAAGCTCCGACTGGCATCAGAAGTAGGGTAGGCTTCAGGACTGAGCCCTTAACCTGTGTGACACCCAGTCAATGTCTGACAACTGGAGAACCGTTTGGTTACACTGAAAAAAACCCCACGTGCCCACCAGAGTGGTGCTTTGTAAGAACCAATAAGCCTACACTGATGTATCATAATCACCCAAATCCAAAGTTCACATCACAGTTCACTCTTGGTGTTGTGCACTCTGTGGGCTTGGGGCAATTTACAATGACTTATCCTCACGATTATACAAATACTGTGCCCTTTCTACTCTTCCCTCCCGCCCCTCTAACCCCAGGCAATCACTGGTCTTTTCACTTACCTCCCTAGTTCTGCCTTTCCCAAAAGTCAGTCCCGTAGAGGAGGAGAGAGATTCTAGGATAAAGTAACCTCACAGGGTAATCTGACCATAAATTCCTAAGGGGACAAGTTAAGGTGGTTTGTCACGTCCCAGGCGTCTTCCAAGGAATACTTATCTCGGCCTCGAGCAAACCCCGCCCACCGTTTCTGTGCCTCAAGAGGAAGGCAGCTTAGAAATTCCTCTTTCTGGATCCCTCCTCCTAATGTGATCACCTTTTAAGACCCCTCCTTCTAAAGCTTGAGGATCACATAACTATCCTATAATCCAGCCCCTCCTTCACATCATTTCCTTTGCATCCTCTCCTTAATTTCCAGTGCATAAAAGAAACGGCAAGGCTGTCGTAATCTGGAACATTTGAGATCTTGCTCTCCAGCACATGTCGTCAGTTCTGGCTCAAAAATAAGCTCATAAAATTCTCCACGGATTTGGATGAGGCTTACATCAACAGTCAGAATCAGAAACCTCTGCAGGCTGGCTTCTTTCACGTAGCAACAGGCTTTTTTGTGCTTCCTGTCTTTGGATGGCCTGGTAGCTCCTTTTTTAGTACTGAATAATATTCCATGGTCTGGGTGTGCCACAATGTATTAACCCATTCATCTACCTGAAAGACACATCGTGGTCACTCTCAGGCTTTGGCCATCATGAATAAAGCTGCTAGGCACATCTGTGTGCACGTTTTCTTCATGGAACTCTTCTCCACTCCTTTGGGTAGACACCAAGGAGCACCACTCCTGAACTGAGAAGATTATGCTCAGTTTTGTCATAAACGGCCCAGCTCCCGGCTGTCCGATTCTTCAGTCCTCCCAGCAGCGAAGAGTTCCCGCTGCTGCTCATCCTCTTCGGCACCTGGCATTCCCAGCAGGTTTGGGCCATTGTTACAGCCGTGTGGGACCACTGTACTGTTTTCACTTTTAACCCTGGGCATTTCCACACAAGGGCCTCTGCAGAATTATTAATGGCTTATTTTAAGGGAGGTCCCTAAAATCCTCTGAAAATGGATCATAGCCTATAGCAAAGATAGTTATTTTTACACTTGAATACTCATTGCTTCTACAATAACTTCATATTGAAACACTCTATTTTTAAAAGTACCTAAAAAATCATACAGGCATATTTTTTTAGCTCTACTGAAAAAAAAAAAAAAACTTGGTTGATAGGAGATCTTAGGCAAAGCACTCCAGTCCACAAAATTAACTAGGATGAATTTCAAAACTAACTAGGGCTCACGATACCTCCCAAGATTTTATCTTCAATGGCGCTTTTAGTTAACATGACAATTATATGCATTTATTTCTCCTTCACTTTTACTTCTGGTATTACCTGCGTGCCAACGGAGAGAACGAAGCTACAATCAGACAGTGATGGGCAGACACAGCGGACCTTCCTCACTCACGACCTGCTGTAAAACCACGCGAACAATAGTGAAGCACCAAAACCAACTATAAATCAACGACCCATCACAGACACCAGGGAGAGTGGTGAGGTATCTCTACGGGACACGGAACAATAGTCCTCAGACCATGCAGTATAAAGAGAAACGTATTCACATTTGCACCGATTATCTTCAAAAGGTGAAAGGCAACTAGAGATCCCTTCAGAAAAGAAAGAATATGGATTACAGAGAGGAAAACCTATCTTGTTACCAAGCTTTTGTCTTCTAAGCCATAGAGATAGCGAAATGCCTGAGTCCCTAGTCTCCCTGCTGGAGTGGTCTCTGTTACACGACCTGACACGCCAGCAAAAAGACAACGTAGGTTATCTCCATGAAGCGTCTCACCTGATTCATGCTACCCAGTGAGGCAGATTGTGCAACAGCAAAAGGGACACTAAACAGCTGGCTAGGAGCAAAGCCAATGAATGAGGAACCCACCCACCATTTTCAGGTCTTATTACCAAAAGCAAATTAATAAATAGATGAGCACACCATCTGAAAAATGGCAAACCCGTGTGGTCACAGATACATTATTTTGCCTCAAAATTCATCTGAAGATGTGGTTGATTCTTACAGTCTTTACTCGCCGGTATTAAAGGGTGTAATTAATTCTTAGAGCCTTGGCCTCTATCTCCACTTACAGTCACTATCTTGAGATCGACTTTATTTCTACTGCATGACGAGAATGTGTGGAAGCACGGGTAAGCACACCGTGTATCACGGTGGGACTACGATGGTCAGGTCTGAAGTGGAAAGCACTCTGAAGAAGAATACATTCGATAAACCACTAGTTATTGGTTTTCCTCTTATGTCCTTCATGAAATTGAGCTACACATTTGCTTATGAATCAATTTGCACAACTGAATATTCCCTTGTACGTCACTATCCTCCAGAATTAGCTTTGAAAAGATGGGATTAAAGGCCACTTAGCTACAGTACTGTGTGCAAATCATTATAAATACTCATTCCCTTCTTTGAGGACCCATGTCACTTCCTCCCAGTATATAGTGTCACATAAATATAAATACATCCAGATAGATATTCCTTCAGAATGAAAAAAAAAATCTGAAGACTACCACATCTCTAAAAATTGCTTTCATTAACCCAGCCTGCTCTTGAGCTTAAAAGAATTATCAAAAGAAAGTTACCATGAAGCAATCCTTGATTACTTACAGATACCGAGTGAAACATCGGACCTGATGGAAGCCAGATGACAGATAACTGGTATGTTTCACCACCATTTGGTCCAGGCCCTCATCTTCTCTTGCCTGGATCGCTAAAGCAGTCTCCCTCCAAATTCATCACCCACTCATCACCCACAAGTGTTACTTTTCTAAAACACAGAAGTGACCGTGTCACGTGCCAGTGGAAGATTCTGCAGTGGTTCCTCGCTGGAGCGCACTTCCCACTCAGGACCTAGTGCCCTGGTCCCTCTTCAGCTGCCCTGAGCTTCCCCATCTTTACCCCCTTTGGTTCTGCCCAGAAGGCACTTCCTCCTTCCTTTCCTCTTTAACCCCCGGGCAGAATGCCTCTTCCCAGCCAGGGCGCAAATCAAATGGCACTTCTGGGAAATGGCATCCCTGTGTACCACTTCGCCCCCAAGCCCCCTCTGTCCCCCTGCCTCCTGGGGGCGCTCCACCCACTGCACTGTGGGACCAGGAGAGAAGGCCGGTGGGGTTGCTGTTCTTACTACAAAACTGTCTTTGTGAAAGCCAGAGGCACATGTTGCTAGTACTTAGCTCGATAGCTCAAGCAAAATATGTGATACAATGAAAGATAAAACTGCAAGTAGGAATTAATTTCCGAGAAATAACACAGGATCCAACTCCCGGCTCCTCTGTTTCCCATCTGAGTGATTTAGGTCGGGCATGTTTACCCCTCCGCTGTAAAGTGGGGACAAGAATGCTCACTGGTCCCAACCAGAGGATCAACTACGGGAAGGGCCCAGCACAGCTCAGGGATTCAGTACTGTGAGCTCCGCCTCCTCGCCCTGCCCGGTAGCCTTCTATTAACCTTCTATTAACAGAAGATGAAGTCAACAATGCAAAACAGGATGCCAGTAATAAGTCAAGAGGGAAGAATTTCAAAGTAGAGAATGGCAAATGGGGGCAGAATGGAGGAAGAAGGGGAGCATGAAAGGTCACTCTAGGGCACATGTCTTTTTTGACAGCAAAAGTTGAGCCGGACCAAAACTATGAAAGCCTTGCCTGGCCTCCTCCCTGCTGGGCTCCAGGTTCTGCTCCCTCCCACACCTCTTCTCTAAAGCGAGGAGTTGAAGGCTCACTTCCAAGGTCTCTTCAGTCCCTCCGATACATCACCCTGCAACTTCTCCACTTGTAAAAAGCCAGAGAGCTTTGGGTGGGCTAGCAGGAACATAAAGTTACCATGAAGTCAGAAAATTTGAAACTGAAAAGTCTGACTTTCCAATTCCTCGACCTAAAAGTCATTAGCTGATGGGGTTACAGTAACCTACCACCCAATATGTAAATTACTGCCTTCCAAGGAGTTTGCATTTTAAAAGCTCCCTAGGGATCTCAATAGCATCTCCCCTCCCCCAACATTTCCTAAAATTGCAAAGGAGGGTCTTTTTTTTTTTTTAAAGGGACTTCAACAAATAGCAAATCAGATAAACCTAACATTTGTGGAGGGAAGTCTACTGGATACTTTCCTGCAGACTGCAAAGGATTCAGAGGACAGAGAAGGTCCAGAGTATCTCTACACAAAGGATATTCCCTAAGCATTGCCAGGAAATGGGTGTAAACCGTAGGAACAGAGCGGGGAGCAGAGGAAATATAAGGTTGGGGGAGGTACCTCTTGCAGGATCTTGCAAACAATAGTCACTTACAAACTCTCTTCCCCTCCATTCCCAGATAACAAGCAGCTCCAAAGGCCTGGCTCAGCTTTAAGAGGACCTCAAATTCTGGAGGGAAAAGTTAAGAGCCAGAACAATTTACCCAATGGATAATCAGTGCTCAAAGACTGCCCTACCGTATCTCACCACATCTTAATTGCTTTAGCAATTCCTACTCTCAAAAACATCTAACCTTCCCCACCCAAAGAAAGAAAGAAAGAAAGAGAAAGAAATGTTGTGTCTGCAACACAGACTAAAGATAATGAGTGATTCTAACGCGTTTTGCACTTGTAGGCAGAAGGCGAAGCAGGACCTGGAGAAAGGCAACAAGCTTTGAAAACCCAGGCAGCCCGCAGTTGGCAGAGGTCGGGAACAGAAGAGCACACGCCACAAGAACGCCAAGGTTGAACCGCTCAGGGTTTACACACACTTCCCAATTTGCTACTACCGTTCCCAACAAGCACCAGGGTTTTAGTTTGCATGATGGAACTGTTCAATGTTATGAATGCAGGAACGTGAGCCTTTACAAAATTGTATTCTGATGTGGTTTCTGCACATCAAAGTAAAAAGCACATATTTTCTTCTTTTATATTTAATAAAACCGTGTTCTCAGCACCCAATCAGGCCCAGGCTCTGCGGATAGAAAAATGAGTAAAATATTGACCCTGCCCTCCTGGCATTTACAATTGACAATGCTTTGCCAAGTTCATTTTCTCCTAACTCTCTATGTACATATTCACTTAGTAGCGTTTACTCATTCAAGCACAGCTCAAACAATTTCATGCCATAAATTATACTTATTATTTCTTCTCTAAATAAGCATTTTCTTAACAAGTATCTAAAAGCAACTACTTGGTGAGGCACTGTGCAGGCCTGAATTAATTTAAATGCAAAATGGGTCCTGATAAACTCAGCCTCCCGTGTTTACTGAGTGAGACCTCTGCCTCTGGGGCAACACCCAATCACTGAGGGCAGAAACTGTACTCATTCACTTAAAAAAAGTTTTAACCTAGTTGGCCTTGAGGTTTGTGTTTTACACCTTGGACGAATCTAAATCAATGAAACCGCAGCAGGGCCTGAAAACCCAGTCAGTCTATTTGGATGTACGTTTCCTGCACTGGCTCTACCCCCCTCAGTTCAATACTGAAAAACACTCGTTCAAATAGCATTTTCCTAAAATACCGGATGCCATTACATTTCCACCAAGTAGATCTGGGACAGTTAGCAATGGAGAGTCATGGCATCCCGCTCCTGGTGGTGGGGGGTGTCAGAGACCTGGGGTGCGGTCTGACACTGTCAGCTAACAAGGTACACACGCCATCATTGGTCCAGTCCTGTCTCCTGTCTAGTCCAGGCTGAGAGTCTAGTCTAGGCTGGGACTACTGCAAAGTCCTTTACTTTAAATACAAAATGAAGGAAACGGTGCTTTTAAAAATCTCAGTAAGAATGGAGAATGGCAACAATCAGTGTCTTGATATATTCCCCCAAAGATGCAGTTCCATATAAACAATTAGATGACAGCTTTCTAATAGATTAGAGGTCCTTCCTTTTAACCTGGTGACTTTCTCCAGGGACGCGCAAAGGAGAGGTAACCCATGTCTTCCGAATTTTACTAAGAAACAATTCTGACGTTCAAGTTTACCTCAAAGGAAAAATAATACTGTATAAAAAAATGGATAAGACCCAGTGATCCTACTGCTGGGACTATACCCTAGGAACCCTGAAACACCAATTCAAAAGAACCTATGCAGCCCAATGTTTATAGCAGCGTTATTTATAGCCAAGTGCTAAAAACAGCCTAGGTGCCCATCAGTTAATGAGTGGATAAAAAAAACTGTGGTACAGTTACACAGTGGAATACTACGGAGCAGAAAAAAAAAAGGAACTCCTGCCCTTCGTGACAGCATGGATGGAACTGGAGAGCATTATGCTAAGTGAAATGAGCCAGGTGGAGAAAGACAAACACCGTATCATCTCACCTATAACAGGAACCTAAGGGACAAAACAAACGAAGGCAGGGAAACAAGGAACAAACTGACAGGGACCAGAGGGGAGGAGAGAGAGGGACAAGGGAGGAAAGAATGGGAAAAACCTAGTTAAAGAACAAGTATAAATGGCCCACGGACATGGGCAACAGGGTGGGGACTGACTGCGGGAGGGGGACAGGCAGGGGAGAGCAAGAGTTGGGGATTGGGAGGGAGACTGGGAGAACTGTAATGGAACAATAAAAAATATACATCATATAGAGAATAAGAGATACTGTTGTTAGTTTTAATGGTACTCCAAAGTAGGTGTCACTATTAGTAATAAATAATAAATTAAAAAGACAAGAACAAGATGGATAAACATAAGTGAGCATAACCTATTTGGGACAGTCTTTCCATTCTTGTCAGCCTCACACTGAACTGGTTCTGTAAGAAGTACATGTTTCCTTGCCCTGGCCGGGTAGTTCAGTTGGTTAGGGCGTCATCCCTACACACCAAGGTCGTGGGTTCGATCTCTGGTCAAGGCACATATAAGAAGCAACCAATGACTGCCTAACTAGGGGGAACAACAAATTGATGTTTCTCTCCCCGCCCCCGCCCTCTCTAAAAATCAATCAAATTTAAAAGTACGTATTTTCTTTTCTCTTGTATCTGCCCTTTGAGTAGCAGGTCTGAGTTCCTCCAGCCCCACCCCATCCCGTAACTCAGCCAAAGAACACACTGCTGCAGCTGACCCAACAGTGCCAGGAGCTGCCAGAGAAAGGAGAGCACATTTCCAGGAAGTGCCACCTGCCAGCGTTCCCCTCCCAACAACCCTGAGCCCACACTTGCCTTTAAATGAGCTCCTCCAACTCTCCCTTCCCCAGCCTTCGCCCTCGTAAGGCTGCAAGGTGATGTTATCAAACCCACATTCTCAGTGGCTGATAATGTTCAAGGAGATCTAAGGCAGAAATAAGATAAGCTTTCTTCCTGCTCCACAAACTTAAGAAACAATCTGCCACCACAACTTCCAATGTTCATTGGGTTTGCTGGAATTTTACTGAAGGACTCCCTACTCATTAGTAATGTTCAGAAAATGCAAGGACGGGGCATTTAAAATTTAAAAGTACATTTGTTTTTAAAATATCAGGGAGAAGAGCCAACCGAAATCTTTGACTAGCCTGCCCTGGTTCTCCGCACAGTGATAATCATAAATACCAACGGACCCTGAAAATGGAGTAACCGGGACTTCAGCTAGCAAAAGTCAGACACGAAACCATTTGCAGAAAAAAGAAAAATAGAGAGCTATCCTTTCCTGAGCACCTACTACGTGCCAGGCAGTGTACTGAGTACTACCAATACAACAGGCTAGCTACATCTGGGCAAACCTTTTTTAAAAAGCACAGCTCTTCTGCCCCACTTTTCAGGTGATGACACTGAAACTCAGAGGGAATGAAGATCTCGGTCCTATCATCAGTGAGTGGCAGTTGGGAACGGACCAGGCTAGCTCACTCTAACGCCTAAGAGCTTCATTACTATGCTAAGAACCATATTGTTCATCCTTCCAAAAAGAAAGTTTCTTTCTGAAAACTACACCGTCCACTTGAAAAACCAAAGATCCCAAGATATCTCCTGAGCCTTTTTCGCAGATCCACACAACTGCCAACTCCAAATCTCTAAACTAAAACGGACTTTTTACAGGAGGATTAAGATGTCTGACGGTAACAGTGCCCTCGGCGGATTGGTCTGCCCGCCTCCCCGCCGCTCCATCAAAGCGAGCCAAACACCCCCAAGGCATCGAACCTCCAGCAGCTGAAGCCTCATTCCCCACGCAGAGCTATTTTTCAGAAAGCATGCCAAATCTACGGGCGGTTTGAAAACGTTACTGGACATTTCAAAATACATGACAAGACACTTAGCAGAATAAGCCCCTTTGTTTTTAGTCCCAAACATGGAACAACAAATACCCTGCAATTCTTCAAGCTGGAAAACTACAACCAGACTAAGTAAACTTTTTGGTGGTGCTGAGCAAGGCTTTGGTTGTTTTTCTCTCCTGGTCAGACAACAAGTGGTGAGGAGAGAAACATCAGTCAGCCTCAGTCTCGTCCCAACTCCCACTGCGCCAGTACACCAGCCAAACACTATTTATTTACGTTTACTCTTTGAAGGGCTCTCCCGAGCAGCCTTTGCCACACCAACTTCTCAGCAGGTGTCCCAGATTAAATTGTGGCCCACCACCCGATTGTTTTAAAAAAAATCTTTGATGTGATCTGTCGCTGGTTATTTTTTAATTAGGGTTGAAATCCTATGCCGTGTGTAAATTTAACCCCCTAAGAACTGGGGCCAGAGAAGGACGACTCCAAGGAGCGGGCTGGCCAAGTCGGCGCGCGCGCAGGGAGCTCGGGGTTGCAGAGGGGCTGCCCTGCCCCGCCGGCCCGCAACCGTCCCTTCCCGAGCCTCCACTGCTCCAGGGAACTCACCAGGATGCCCATCACATCGGCCCAGAGCCGGGAAAACGTCTGGGACATGCTGGCGCCCGTCTCGGACTCCGTCTCGGGCTCCGTCTCGGGCTCGGGCTCCGGCTCCTGCTCCGGCTCCTGCTCTGGCTCGGGCTCCGGGCCTGGGGCAGCAGCTCCCGCATCCTCCATGACCGTGTCCCGCACGCGAGCGGTGCGTCCTAGTCCCTGGGGCACTCACGCCCCTCGCAGGAGTGCAGCCGGGCCCAGCGCCAGGTCCCCGCCCGCCGCGTCACTGAGCCGTGCCCCCGCGCGGCATCCCCCAGCAAACCCGCGGGGACCCCTCGCAGGCTCCCGCACCTCGGCTCTAGGTGGCGGAGGGGTGCGCGACTGACAACTCCAGGAACTTTCCCACCCCGGCTGCGCAAGGCCACAGGGTAGCTGGAGGCAAAGTTCGCACCACTGAGTTTTACAGCGGGGATTACTGGCAAGCCAGAAGCAATTAAATCCTCTGCGAAGGCGTTTCTTCCTGTGACGGGGACGACTCACTAAGCCACGCGACTCACTTCTGCCAGCAAGTCTGGGCAGGGCCCCGCAGGGGTGACCGTGGTGCCTCCGGAGCTTGGAAGGAACTCCCCGGGACCCCTCTCTTCAAAATGAGCTCTTCCAGCTCCACATGACTCTCTCCCCTCCAAGCTACAGAAAGCGTTTAGCAACAAAAGGTGCTCTGATGTCAGGCTCTTTGCATGGAAATGAGCCACAGACAGGAGAACAAATCGCCTGTTGAAAGAGCAGCCGCGCTGCAGCCTCCCGCCTGCACAAGTTTCCAATCTCGCCATTCAGTGAAACATTTTGGTCCCAGAAACTCCAAAAGCTCATCTTTAAGATACTCCTGCCGAAAGAGTTCACAAGTAATCAGTCACAATCCACACCTCACCCCTCGGGAACTCAGGCGACCTAAGGAATTACTACTCCGCCTCTGCTGGCCAAGACTTGGTTGAAAAACAAGTGTGAAAGCTCGGGCACGAGCCATTGTTTGTATCATTTTCGTTAAGAATTGGGACATTTTGGTCCCTGGGCGCCCACAATGCCGCGCACTGCTAGGGGTTTCAGCTAATTAGGAGCAACGTCCTTGGGGTTTTAGTCGCCCCTTTACCGCAAGGACAGAGGGAAGGACCATTTTCAAAACTTGATGTTATGACTGTAGCCACTTAGCCAATGCACACTGGGGCCCTGTGTTTTTCCAAGGACGAGATCCAAGGCAGATTTATGTTATGAGGGAAATAGCCCTGAGGAGGTAGTACCCCTGTTGTGATCCCTTCTTTAAAAACTACTCAGAACTTTCTCTGGGCTTTGACAATGCACGCCACCTTTGATTTGGCGAGTGATCACTTTGTGACACAATTCAGAAACCACCAGGACCCTGCCCTTATGTGAAAGGGCTGAGGGCTACAAAACAGAAAAAAAAAGCAGGTGAGGTGCCCCTAGGGGAGAGAGAGCCCCTGCTGGTTCTAGAGGCCCCTTCTGGTGTTGCTTTTTTCTTTTCAACCCACAAAAAAAAAGAGAGAGAGAGAGGGAGAGAGAGAGAGAAGGAATTAAGAGCATGTCCTGAAATCGCCTTACTAAAAAGCACTCATTACTGGGTTAACTACCAATGCAAATGAATGAATCTCCCTTACAGAAAAGTTCAAATTTTTAAAACTTTTTTCGAAAGTTATTAAATGTGCCAGCATAATCCTTGATGACAAGACTTATGCGGAGAAAGAAAAGGAAAAAGAAAGGTTTCCCTTGATGATAAGGAAGCATGTTGATGCAGAAAGTGCCCGGGAGCTGAATGAACATGACTGGACCTGGTGCTTTCTGGTGCTGATTTCGGAGATGCTTGTAATCCAAATAAATTCAGTTAAAGCAGAGGTAGGCTTATTATTATTGTTATTATTATTATTATTATTATTACATCTATAAAGACATGAAAATAAGTAAATGATGGAAACTGGTAAAATACCCCTTTAGAGTTGATTCTACTGGTATATTTAAGAATTTCAGTGTACATTGTTAGGCTTTCGGTACTTGATTAAATTCAAGAAAATACAAAGAACTGTGCTGCCTCTACCAGTGGGCAGCTTGTTCTCTGCATAAATAAATACTTTCTCAGAAGGGACTGGGCCGGAGTCAGGGAACAGCGGGGCAGGGCCTGGGGAGGGGAGGGCTGACTCCCCAACACCAATCGCAAGTCTTTCTCTTAACTCCTCACTTGAGGCGGGGGAAGCACTTAACCTTTGGAGGATGAGAGGCGCAGCTTCCCAGTCCTGGATGGGGCAAGACCGCACTCCTCAGAGGTGATACTATATTTTAGGATCATCTAAAGATAGGTACCTTTTAACAGCAGCACATGCATACGTATCAAGACACTTAAACCTTAGCCAGCATGTTGGCACCTATAGAATCAATCAATCTACCCTCGATATTTAAGCTGCTTTTCCTTGGTGTTCCCCTAATAAATGGGCAGAAAAATGAGATAGTAATATTCGGGGCGACAGGGTGGGGGGAATGTTGAGAAGAGTAATTTTATGTATTTATGTATGTATGTTTTTATTTATTTATTTTGCTGTTACTTTTATCAGCATTTACTTTAAGCTGAATTTACTTCTGAGGCCTAAGTTTTTGTTTCTTCAGTTTGTTCCGGGATATCTTTTTCTTTTGTGCAGCCCCCTCTCCTGGTTTAGGATTGTCTCCCGTGTTGCAGAAAGAGCTGATGTGTGGGTGAATCCACCCAGGGGGTCTGTTATATTCTGTCCCACATCCTGGGAGCTTTGCTCACCTGGACGTGCTCAATGACCAGAGAATGCACCTCTAAACCCTTAAGTTCAGTATTACTCTCTGCATTCTTAAGCATGTGCAGCAAAAATTCAGCACTCTTTTTGGGCCACCAACTCTGCATCCAGCCCCACTGCTGGGCCTGGGCACACCTACGAACTCCACCATTGTAACAACGGAACAGAACACATGCCTTCCGCAAAGTGACGGCCTTCAGATACTTAGTGGGCTTTTGGATATGCATACCCTTGATGGCCTGGGCAGTTTCACGAGTGTTCCTAAAGTGAGCGCGAAGTTTTGAATCTCTTGATTTACATGATTCTGTGGGGTGTTCTGGCTCAAGTGACTAGCGAACCATTTTCAGAGGTCACCTCGAGCCAGTATCGGGAAGAGCTCGATAACAATAATTTTGCTGCCAGCACATCAACATGAAATTTTGAGTAGTCGCTTTTTTATTTCTGGAATATGAATAGCTTTGTTGACCATTTAAAAAATGAAGCTGAACCTCTTTACTCATCAATTTCATGATGCAGCCCCTCAAAATGAGTATGATTACTTCTCCCAAATTTTACTCTTTTAGTCTTTTCTTCTTGAGCTAATTCCAATCTTTATTTTCAAAAATTCCTTCAGGGGTTTTTTTCCCCACAAAATATGAAAGAATAATCATTAACACCGCAGTCATCATCATACTATTTAAGAGTCCCACTTACTCTGAAATAAGGTACCACTTATGAAAAACTTTTATCATAGGGTGGGGAAGGGCCCTGGAGGTGATCCTGGTCAAATCCCTCATTTCTCAGATAAGAAATGGGCCCCAGAGAACTTGAATGGGCAGGCCAAGTGAACACAGCGGCATGGAGCAAAACCAAAGTTAGACAATTTAATTACTTTCCAAAGCTCTTTCATCTAGATTGTGATGTCTTTGATTTTCACAAAGCTCTGGAAGGCAGGCAAGCATAGATGCTCTGTTAAAGATGCAAGTACAGAAATCCTCTCCTCTGTTCCCTTTCCATGGGCCCTGCTCTCATCCAGCTCTTTGGCATTGTTTTAAAGTTGATGGGTGAATTCCAAAGGATCCTTCCAGATTCTGAAGCAAGGGATCTAGAAGAGGATTTTCCAGACATCCACTAGACACTCAAAATATTCCGTGGGTCCCAACGAACATGTTACCATGAATAAAAAGAAAGCTATCAGAATGCAATCATTATTGTTTAGAGTAAATATTGATAATGCACTTATCTCAATGTGTTATTTCTTGAAAGTCTCAGTCATATGGTTACATATAGGTGTAACACATATGTACATAGTTACACGTGTAACTATAAATGTAAATTCTAACTTGCTTTGTAAAAAGTGGTTCTTACTATGAGTCAGGAGTACAAAAGATTACCCAAAAGCCACTAGTGTAGACATCGCAGAGTGTTGCCAGCAACCTATTTAGGTCATCATTCTGGCAGAAGCAAGATAACCAGTCTGTTGTTTGGCAGTCGGCAGAGTTGGGTAGTAGGAAGCACAAAGATAAAGGGGTCAGGAAAGAGCTGGTTTAAATGTTTACTCCAGTTTCTATAAGACTTGAGTGAAAGAGCAAGTGATTTATTGGGCAAGTTATTTATCTCATCTGTGCAATGGAGTAATTCCACCTAGACGGTATGGTTGTTGTGAGGTCGTCTGTGATAATGCAGATGATAATTCTCTATGAGTTACCCTTTATTCCCCCTTTCCTGTACTTTGCTCTTCCTTCTTTTATTCACGCATACCATGAGGTAATATCTATGAAATTACCTTCTCCATATCTGAGTCTCATGAATTACACAAAGGAGTAATTCCTAGCTCTGGAGTGTGGTTGCTGAGTGATGAATTTAGGACGTCATCTGTAGGAGCAGGGGGTCATTCGGACTATTCCGTTTTAATAGTAAAGGTAGTAATAACAGCAATATCAGTATCTGTCATTTACTGAAAAGTCTACGCTATGTCCAGCACTGTGCTTGACAGCTTAAAATTACTTTATCCGACATTTGAATAGAATCTATGACTTTTCCCTCCGATCTAATCCTTCTACCCTGCTCATTTCCCATTTCGGGAGTGTTCTGTTACATCCATGCATTTGTTCAAGCTACCAACCACAGAGACACGCTCGATTCCTTCTCCCCCCTCGCCATGGAAACCATGGATAAGCCCTGTTGATTTGACTACCTAAATATATGTTAAATTCGTCCACTTCTCTCCAACTACACTGCCATGGCCTTAGTGCACACCACCTCCATCTTTTATAGTATTTTACCCAGATCAGTGCTTCTCAAGGGTAGACTCTCGAACAGAAGCATCAGCATAACCTAGGAATTTGTTGAAATGCACATTTCCACCACCCCTACCCACACCCACACCCAAAAAACCCTGATGGAGTCAGACACTGGGGGTGGAACTGCTGATCAGTGTTCCAACGAGCTCCTCAGGTAACTGTGGTATCGGCTCAAATTGGAGAGCCCTTGGGAACCACGAGACTGTCAAAATAAGGAAAAGGAACACGTTCCTGAGGAAATGTTAAGCTTTAAAATATATGAAGAAACTATGTGAGCAGATTGCTTTTAAAAATTAATTAGTAAAAGAAACTGTCATGGGATAAGAGAATGGAGATTGCAAAATCTGATGTTCAGAGTGTGGAGGGAAAGGGGGCACTCGCTAAACCTGACAAGTTCAGGGGCGCCCTGGGTGGCAGCCTTACAAACTCAAGAGACCTACAGTAACCACATTAGGATGGTCTGAAACTAAAATTTTCTAACTAAAAGCAGGTCATGGCGGGGAGTCATATCCTAGGCTGGTGTGTTTCCCTTACAAAGGTCAGTCTTTACCTTAATTGAGACTGTCTGCTGTCTTCTTGCATCTATGATAATATGCCTTTAGAATGTCAGATTTCCTTCTCTGCACCCCTTGAAGCACCAGGCGGAGACCGCAAATTCCCTCGTCGTTGTTTCCATGTTGATTGCTAACTGTTGCTATCCTGTACCCACCTGTGTAGAAGATGTGTCTAGCATTTTATGTTTTGTCCAATCCCAGAGGTTGCCCCTTCTTCCCCTGTCACTTCTGCTTTGCTTCCTCCCACCTCCCTAATCACCAAGGCATTTCATGTAACACCCCCCCCATGCCTCCTCTTTTGATTGTAATGTGGAAAATAAGGTGCAAGACTGCCATTCTGCAGAGCACTAGCTCAACTCCCTGAGGTTTTGTTTCCTGGCAGTTGTCGTCAGCTGGGCTCAGATAAACTCATAAAAGTTCTTACTAGTTTGGATGTTTCTTACATTGACAAGAAATACTTAGTTTTAAAAGGCAGACAATGAAATACAGTCATGTGCTGCATAATAATGATGTTTCGGTCAACAATGGACCACATACACAGCCATGGTCCTGTAAGATCATAATGGAGCTGAAAAATTCCCTTGCCCAGTGACATTGTAACATCTATGTTATGTAACATGGTAATGCGTGACTCACGTGTCTGTGTTTGTGGTGATGTTGGTGGAAATATACCGACTGCACTGCCCATCATGCAAAAGTATAGCACGCACAATTGTGTACAGTACATCATATGTGATGACAATAAATGACTGTTACTCATTTGTTTATACTATACTATACTTTTTGTCATTATTTTACTCTACTTATAAAAACATAGTTTGCCATGTTATGCTGGCGGCAGCAACACGCATCTCATGTTGCTGAATGTCTTGATTGTGTTATTTTCTCTGGTGCTTGACTTAGCCCTGCGCTGTTTTGAACAGTAACATGCTGTGCAGCTTGTATCCTAGGACCAAGAGGCTCATAAAGCCTGGGGGGGCAGGGTGTGTGTAGTTAGGCTGTGCCACCTAGGTTGGTGTGAGCACACTTTGTGATGTTCACACAACTAATCACCTACTGGTATATTTCTCAGATTGTAACATCGTGGTTAATCAGCACATGAATGACTGGGTTGGAATTAAAATGTATTATCCATACGAATGGCTCACGATTTTCTGAAGATTTTATTTGTTTAAAAACATGGAACGCTTTACACATGTGCGTGTCATCCTGGCACAAGGGCCACGCTAATCTCTGGATCGGTCCAGTTTTAGTGCCTGTGCTGCTGAAGCGAGCAGAGCAGAGCTCACGTTTTAAGAAAACAGCTCAGTCCTGGCTGGCGTAGCTCAGTGGATTGAGCGCGGGCTGCGAACCAAAGCATCGCAGGTTCGATTCCCAGTCAGGGCACATGCCTGGGTTGCAGGCCACGGCCCCCAGCAACTGCATATTGATGTTTCTCTCTCTTTCTCTTTCTCCCTTCCTTCCCTCTCTAAAAATAAATGGATAGAATCTTTAAAATAAATTTCTAAAAAAAAAAACAAACAGCTCCATTTAAATACTTGTTATTTCTTTAAAGACAACACATTTTCTGCAGAGAAAATGTGAGATTACACAGAGATTAAGTCCGAACAATTATGAGTAATTCAGTTTATTTTGTTTTTTTTACCACACTGCCTTCTGAAAATGAGCAATGGTAGTGGATCGGCCCAATGAACGGGTGCGGACCGTCAGCAACCGTCTCGGGGCACCCCCCCCCACCCGGAGGCGGCACTCCACAGCGCCTCGAGGAACTCTCTTCAAGGAGAGACTGAAACCCTAAAACATTTTTTCCCTAGACAACCCCAAAGAAAACTTTTCCACAAATGCCCTAAAGGTGAGCCAAGCCTATGTGCTAAGGCATTGCCTCGTTAAAAGCCTCGTCTCTTCTTCGAGGAATATTTGATAAGAGGTTAGGAAAGAGCTAAGAGAAAATAAAACAAGGTGAAGACAGCATGAATAGGCCAGGGAGAGAGGGTATAGAAGCAAAATGAGGACTCAAGGTTATAAACACTTTCCTCTGAAATCTCTTCCTTCACTCTGGTAAAAACTTTATTAGCTGAGCCAGTTCGCTTTTAGCCATTTGGGTTGTTGCTATGTAGACACCAAGGTTCTTCCTGAATTATTCTATCAGACCCACACTTTCTTGAGCGATGCTTCATTTTGTACAGCATAGACAATTTATAGATAGTTTCTAAAGCCATCTGTAATTCTGAAATGTGAGGATTTTGAACTATCGGTAATCCACATTATAGACAAGAAGCAGAAAATTCTGGGTGGGCCGCCAACATCGAAGTCACAAAGTTAAGGTAAAGAACCAGGAGACTTGCACTCACCCTCAGATCGCTTCTGAGCTAAGAGGAGAGCAGTGTCTCCTGCGGAGAGCTGTGAGGTTGCAGGAGGGCAACCTGACACTTTGGGGGAAGGCGGGGAGGGAATAAAGGAAGCAGGGAGAGGGAACCATCTTTGGAATCTTGCTCCCTGCTATTCACCTTTTTGGTTTTAAGAGAGTGTAAGAAAAAAAATAAAAGGAATGTGTTAATAAGAGACCAGAGATTACATTACGTGTTTCCAAATTATGCAAAACAAAGTCTTAAAAACACATCTGGGAGGTATCATCCACCCACCAAACTGCTTCATCAATCTTGTCTAGTTTATAAATCTTACCCTACTTGGCTGTTCCTATTGCTTAAACGTGCTTGTGAAAAATGTTTATTTCATTATTTTTAAAAGCTCCAGTTAAAACTATTGCTCTGCTTCTTTGAGGTGCCATAATATTATGTACATAGAACAAAAGCATCTCACTTAACATAAATCCTGGTAACCATAGAAGATTCTTATCATCTTATATCCAGAGTTGAAGTATGACCCAGAATACTTTGGCTGAACAACAACCCCCCAAATAACTTATGTTAATGACATTTGCATATAACTATTTAAAAAGCAGAGTATTGGTCTTAGCATAACATTCTGAGGAAAGTACATGTTGACTCATTAAAACAAAGGCAAATGTGCCCTGGCTGGTGTAGCTCAGTGGATTGAGCTCGAGCTGTGAACCAAAGCATCACAGGTTCGATTCCCAGTCAGGGCACATACCTCGGTTGCAGGCCATGGCCCCTAGCAACCACACATTGATGTTTCTTTCTCTTTCTCTTTCTCCCTCCCTTCCCTCTCTAAAAATAAAAAAATAAAATCTTAAAAAAAATTCAGTAGATGTTCTTTAAAAATAAATAAATAAATAGATAGATAAATAGATAGATAAATAAATAAATAAATAAATAAATAAATAAATAAAACAAAGGCAAGTGTGATGTCCTTTCTTCGCTCATTTTTGGAGAGTCCTGTACTTACTATACAAATCACCTGAGGACGGCTGTGAGTCCGAACGCACTGCCAGCCTCCTTTCGCCCCGTACCCTGCTCTGCTCCATTCTGCTCTGCATTTTTCACGGGGTGCGGCGGCGGGGGTGGGGGGGAAGGCAAGCATTTTGGACTACAATGAACAAGACTGTTATACTAGTAAAGTTTCTGCCAGCTATTAAAAAGAGACCCTCATTCCTGTTCCTGGAAGAAAAAAAAAAAAACAACCTCATTCACTTTCCCCTCAACTATAAAATTCTATCATTTTAGAATCTCAGAAACATTTATTTTTCTTCTCACGCAAGCTAAATCCCCTTCTTTCCATGTATAGTAAGTGTTACGGTCAGTCCCTCTCCAGTCTCAAGGCCATTTTCCTCTCCTGGGTACGTTCTTTCAAATTGCACTTCCTGTGACACACACAGAGGCATGGGTGTGTGCGCACTCACCACGCGCATGCACAGCACAGCACACACACACAAAGGCTCAGTTATCTCAGTTTCTCTGGGCCGCCTCACACAATTGAAGATATAAATAAGTGCACTTGGCGAAGACCTCATCAAAAGAGGTGGCGCCATGCGAATGTCTCAATGAGCTTCTCACACAGGGAGCGAAAAGTTTGAGTGACAGGACGCTGGGGTCACGGCGACTTCTTTAAATAGTGCCTTGGTCAAAGCTCGGTGAAACAATTCTCTGTTTAGGGAAGCACATAACATGCTCCTGTGGTTAGTGCTGACCTGAATGAGGTTTGAAATCTAAAAGAAATATTAATATGGGAAAGCAGACACCGGATTTTCTGCACCATTTCCCTCTCAATGAGCGCAAATATATTTTCAAAGAACAAAAAAATGGATTGTCTAGCCATAATTTTTTTCTTTGCCTCATAAATGAAACAACTAGGTGCTAGCTATTCTTTATCTAATGAATGTCCTCAAAAATCAGATGATGTTGATTTCAATAGCAACGAGACACTTCACAAAGGATCCTTGTTCTAGAAATGAGGTCATTTGGACAGTCTCTCCATTAAGAAAAAGCCTATTTTGCTTTCAGAGGTCACCTATTGGGGCAGGAAATCCATCTTTCAGCCAGTGGACTAACATCTGGCCGAAGTCTTCTAGGCTGAAATATCAATTTCCTGGTCTAAATAGAACACACATGAAAGAAAAAAAGTTGAAAAATACCAATCTTCATATGCTGAAGAATCCTTCAAAGTAGCATAGATAATAAGAATTCTCAAAAAAAAGAGAGTTACTCTTTAGTGATCAACAAATAAAAATAGTTTAAAAAGTATTTCTTTCTGTAATAATTATGAAAAGCCAAAGTTAAGAGGCTGAAGCTAAATGGTAGCAAAGAGACAAATTAACCATTCACTGGTAAAGCTATAAATAAATCTACTTTAATCTAGATCGGCTAATCACAATTTATGATGATTCATTTTTGGCTGGGCCAGACTTGCTTTTGTACTAGGAGAGAGAGAAAGAAGTTTACTCACTACATTAAAAGGATAGAACTTAGACAAATGGGTGGTTGTTTAGCCAACATAGGAAAAATAACCTTTTAAAGCTTAAAGTGCCATAAGACAGTTAGTGTGTAATTCTTCTAAATAAGCCACTCAATTTATACGACTTTTTCTATTCTTTGAGAATATGCCAGGATTTTGTCTAGTGTTTCTCCCACCAGTTGAAAGTAGAGAAATGTTTTGTATTCATTCATTCATTCATTCATTTATTATGCAACAAATATTGACTGCTAGATTGTGTCTGATATCACATTAGGTATTTTTTTTTACCTTTTTTTAATTGTTGTTCAAGTACAGTTGTCTCCATTTTTCCCCCACCACTTCCCCCCACCCCAGCCATCTCCACCTCCCACCCTCGGTCCTACCCCTCTTTGGCCTTGACCATGGGACATCACATTAGGTATTGACAAAAGACAGCCTTGGTTTTCAGGAGTATCTAGTCTAGTAAGAGCTAGAAAAGTAATTAGTCATCACACAGGTACAACAAAGAGGTGCTCAGAGGAGGGAATGGCCTACCTGGTGAAGAATGAGAAGAGTTCACGAAGGAGGTGATTCCTATGAATCATTTAAAAACCACACAGTTCCCCGGGCCAGTCAAGGCAGTCCAAGAAAAAGCATTCAAGACAGAAGGGCCCTGGCTGGTGTAGCTCAGTGGATTGAGCTCGGGCTGCGAACCAAAGTGTTGCAGGTTCGATTCCCAGTCAGGGCACATGCCTGGGTTGCAGGCCATGACCCCCAGCAACCGCACATTGATGTTTCTCTCTCTCTCTCTTTCTCCCTCCCTTCCCTCTCTAAAAATAAATAAATAAAATCTTAAAAAAAAAGACAGAAGGAAAAGCCTGGAGGATTTAAACAAGTGGACAAAGTCCTCGTGTGGAGGGTGGGAGAGGTTACTAAAGGCAGAAAGCAGCATGAATGGCCAATCCCGTAGGCCAAGCTAAGAGCAGGGTTTACGTCTTAAGTCCCTTTTAGCGGCATGCTTTGCTGCAACGCCACCTCCTTCTCTTCCAATCAGGGAAGGAGCGTAGAAATGCAGGTGTGTGATAAATGTTGATTATGTCTGAACAGTTACATGTGTGATATAAACGATCTGGAACTGCTGAGAGTTTTGAGCAGGGGTGTGTTACACTGTTCGATTTAGGCTCATGTTGTAATTAGTGGCAATGTGGAGCCTAGGAGAGGGTGAAATTTGAGACAAGGCAGTTTTTAAGGGTCGTGCTATTCATCTAGGCACGTGGTTACAAAGATCAATAGCGGGATGCTTCAGCACGTGCACGACAGTTCCTGCCTGATCCCCCCACGGCTTTTCCGGCTGGGTGTTCTGCTCTGATCTGACACTCTGGAAGGCTCTCATCTACTTTCCCCCATATTCCTTATATTTCGTATTTTCTGTTTCTCTCATTTGGTCAGTCTATTCATTTTTCCTGAAATACTCTTGCTTTCCCCTGGTTTTATTGAAATGTAGTTGACATACAACATTGTATAAGTTTAAGGTGTATGACGTGTTGATTTGATACATTCATTGTGAAATGGCTGCCACCATAGCATCAGCGAACGCCTCCATCACATCACATAACTACAATTCCTTTTTTACGGTGAGAACATGGAAGGTTTACTCTCTTCCAAGTACACAGTACAGTATTGTTAACTATAGTCACCATGCTATACATTAGATCCCCAGAAATAATTCACCTAATCCTTGGAGGTTTTATCCGTTGACCAACATCTCCTATTTTCTCCATCCCTAGCACTCGATAACCACCATACTTCTCTCTGTTTCTATGACTTTGGCTTCTTTAGATTCCACATACAAGCGATATCATAAAGTGTTGGCCTTTCTCTGTCTGACTAGTGCACTTAGTATAATGCCATCAAGGTCCATCCATGTTGTCTAAAATGGCAGAATTCCCTTCTTCCTCATGACTGAATTTTATATATATATAAAATTAAGATTTTATATATATAAGATTATATATATATAAGATATATATAATCTTTTTTATCCAATCGTCTGTCGACAGACACTTAGATTGTTTTATGTCTTGGCTATTGTGAATAGTGCTACAATGAACATGGCAGTGCATCTATCTCTTTGAAATCCTGTTTTCATTTTCTTTGGGTGTATACTCCAAAATGGGATTGCTGGGTCATACCGTAGCTCCAGTTCAAATATTTTGAGGAACCTCCATATTGTTTTCTGTAGCGCCATTTACATTCCTATCAACAGTGCACAAGAGTTCCCTTTTCTCAGGTTTCCTTATTTTTTGAAAGAGACACAGGTGTTTATGATGGACAGTGAGGCGTAAAATCCATGGTGTAGGTAAGAATGGAAAACTGGGAAAGACAGGGCTTGAGAAACGACACAGTGTCTGAGTGAGAGTGGATGGCAGGCACTGTGTCAAAGGAGGAAAGAATTATAGGAGGAAGGGAGCGATCAGCAGTGTCCAACATCACAGAAAAGTCAACGGAGGCACCAACAGAATACTCATTTGGCTGGGGTGGGGTGGGGTGGGGTGGGGTGGGGGGTGCTGCTGGTAATCTTATTTAGCAAGCGCAGTTTCAGTGGCAGGAGGAGTGGTAGAAGGTAGATTACAAGGGACTGAAGAATCATGGGATGAAAATGATGATAGTCAGAGGGGAATCACAAGGTTTGAAGAAGGGCTTTTGAGAATATGAAAGTGTTGAGCAAATTTACTTTTATTTATGTATTTATTTATCTATTTACTTTAATCCTCCCCCAAGGACATATTTATAGATTTTAGAGAGAGAGCAAGGGGGAAAGAGAGAGGAGAGAGAGAAAGAGAGACATCGATGTGAGAGAAAAATATTGATTGATTGGCTGCCTCTTATATAAACTCTGACTGGGGATTGAACCCGTGACCTTTTGGTGCATAGGGTGGACAATGCTCCAACCAACTGAGCAACCCAGCCAGGTGCTTGAGCAAACTTATCAGTTAAGCAGAAAGTAGAGAAGGAGAGACTGAAAAATTTACAAGAAGGTACTACTAGAGTAAGATCCCAGAGGGGATGATGGTGATGATGGTAAGTTACATTTTTGAAAAATTACTGTTTCTCTTGAGGCCAAATACACTACCTCTTTCCTGTAGTGAAAAGTATTCTATACTTTTTTCCTACCCAATAATACAACAAGGTGAATCAGATTTAAACATTCTAAGTAGGAATTACATTTTAGTCACATTTCCCTGAAGCTATACCCAGACCATCTTCGATGGATTTTAGAGTTTTTCACAAACTCCTGATTCATACACTTCAGATACTTCAGTTCAACAAGTGTTTACTAAATGTTTGCTCTGTACTGAGAATACGTCACAGATCCTCATTTTGATGAGCTCAGTCAAGTGACATAGATATTCTCACTCCGGTGTGAGCAGTGAATACACAAGTCCTCCATGAACAGCGAGACTAGAGAGAGTCTTTGCAGCCTAGAAGCATCATGGGAGACTTCCCACAAGAGGCTCCGTCTGAGTTATTAAGTCTGGAGAAAGGAGTAAAAATTAGCCAGCCACGTGGGGGCTTAAGCTGGCTTCAGGCTCTGAGAGCAACAGGAGCAAAGGCACATAGAATAATGTGTTGGAGAAACTTGAAGCTCTCTGTTTTAAAAAGTGCCAGGTGGTCGGTCACACTGCATCCTGTATTCTATAAGCTAAGCAGGTTAGTCTTAACCTCTGGAGGAGTTCATACTTTGCACCTCTGTGTTTCCTAATTTCCTTTCTGAGATGGTTAACCTTCACTTTATTTTCGAAGCACAGAGTGTACCACTGCCAGTCCCCAGGCTGCCTAGGTAACTCCACAGTTTGCAATAACGGAGGGCGTGAAAAGCCACGGGCACACTAGGGAGGGTGCAAAATTTGGGACACTTCACTAATGTGCAGGTCACACCTCCCCAAAGACCACGCTCATTTTTTTTCTTTGTCTTTCCAATATCAGTATTTTGGGGCCACTCTCCTCGCCCCCGTGGTGTTTTCTAGCAGTGGTACCCGTTGGCTGCACGGGAAGATCTCATCCCAGGTCTCCCCACCGACTCTGGGATCTGGAGTAATTCACGCTCTTCCTGGCTCTCAGTGTCTTTAACTCTAAAATGAAGAGGGTAATAAGAGACAGTTGAGGTCTCTTCTATTTGTAACATTCTGTAATTCTAAAAGTGGGTGTTTAGGCATAGGAATTGGCTTATGGAATAAAAATAAGGAAGTACTGAGGTTCTAAAAGTCTGGGAAGCAGGAAATAGCCTTTCCCACTTAGTGGAAGTCATCCCTATAATGGCGGGGTGAAGCCATCTGGAAGGTAACTCAGGTAAGAAATGCTTTACGCAGGCATTCTTGACGAAGCTAGAGTGTTCCTCAATCCTCCAACTAGAAATCAAGCCGAGTCTTCACAGAGGCAGCAAAGGAATGTGACTGATGTAAAGAAAATTATAATCATAAATTGGTATATGAGATTAAGAAATTTGGCAGGCTGCATCAAAATCTTTAAAAATGTTCATATCCTCTGACTCTGTATTAAGAATTCTGGGAATCTGCCCTAGTAAATTATTGGAAAGAAGTAAGAAGCTCTGTTTTTAAAGGTTTATTTTATTTTTTTTTCAATTACAGCTTACATTTGGTAGTATTTTGTATTAGTTTCAGGTGTACAGCACAATGGTTGGACATGTAACTTAGGGGCTGACCTCCCAGGTAAGCCTAGCACCCACCTGACACCATGCGTAGTTATTACAACATTGTTGATGGCGCTCCCTCTGCTGTGCTTTACAGCCCCGTAACTACCTTGTAACTACCAATTCATGCTTCCTGATCCCTTCGCCTCAAAGGTTTACTACTGCATTTTTTATAATATTGAAAATTTGGAGCGAAGCTTCATATTTCCCAAGAAAAATGGTCAAATAAATGATGATATTGATAGAATAATATCTACTCATTGAAATGTTAACATAGCCTTGTCTGGTGTGGCTCATTTGGTTGAGTGTCATCCCACAAAGTGAAAGATTACAGGTTCGATTCCCGGTCAGGGTACATGCCTAGGTTGTGGGTTTGTTTGGTCCTCCGTCAGGGATGTGTACAAGAGGCACATCAGTTGATCAATGCTTCTCTCTCACATCAATGTTTCTCTCCCTCTCTTTCTCTCTCCTCCCCTGACCTCTCTTTCTCTCTCAAAAATTTTTTTTTAAATTATTAAAAATACTAACATAAAGAACATGTGACTGCATGGAAAAATATCCTTTGTATGAGAAACTTAACTCAGAGATTAGGAGTACACATGCACAGTGGTGGGAAGAGAACTTGCAAATGTGCTATGCCAGTGTTGGCAACATAGTAGAAACTCAAAAAATAGTTTTTGAACAAATACAGAAATAAATGTAAAATGAAAACTGGCGATGCATTAGGTTGGTGGGATTTTGAATTAAATTATCATCAGAAAACTTTAAAAGATTTTATTTATTTTTAGAGGAGAAGGAAGGGAGAAAAGAGGGAGAAAAACATTAATGCATGGTTACCTCTCGCACACCACTGGGGACCTGGCCCGCAACCCAGGCATGTCCCCTGACTGGGAATCGAACCAGCGACCCTTTGGTTTGCACGCTGTCACTCAATCCACTGAGCCATACCAGCCAGGGATGAAAAACTTTCTATGCTGTTACTGTGTTGTTAATGATAAACACATTTAATGCTAATAGCTAATGTTTATTAGGTGTTTACTGTGTATAGACACTATCTCATATATTATATATTTTGTAATAGTTACCTATTCATCACCTTCCAAAATATGTTCACCAAATACTTTTCCACCTCCATATTCAAATCTTCAGGGAGCCAAATTCAATGTCAGCTAGACACAGAAGTTATTAAGAGTTGAATGAATGAATGAATGAATGCCTCAATGAATGAGAGTGGCAGAGACTGGAGCACATAACACTAGTGCTTTAGACCACAAGGTCTCTGGTTTGAGGCATGGGCAGGGATTCCCAGTACTCACTCAAAGGCCTGGATTCTCTGTGTACACACCTGCAAGAACTGGTAGAATTGAGTTCCTGAAGCTGAGAGACAAAGAAAGAGTTCTTTCTTCTCAAAACCCTATCTCAGAAAGCATAACCTTTTACATTGCTTATGATAATTCTTGAACGCCTCACTGTTAAACAATGGAATGTGCTGTGAAATGTTTACATATTGCAGTATTTCCAAAAAGGAACAGAAATGCATTATGGCCAATTTTGAAGGAATGGAACCTGAATGAGTCCAGCATCCAATAAAAGCAAGCAGGAGCTCTGGGGAGTCACATTTAAAAAAGGTTTTCTCAGTATTTCCTCGAAGCTCCTTAATAATAACAAATATTGGGGAACCACCTCTTTTGATCCACCCATAGTGTTTAACTTTCCTAGTTTTGCAGGTTTGACGATAAACATAGCATCACAGATTAACAAGAGCTCTTTATGGGACCGAATTTTAACCTTGGCTTATGCCCACCAAGGTTGTGTGGAGACCACTGGAATTACTCTTTTGCATCCAAGAGAATTATTAGCCCTTGGTCAGCAGCTCAAGCAATTTCACCCTTGATTTTTCTTGGATACAGAATTGACCTCCTTTACCATTCATCTCAAGCTTTTCCACGGAGAGACACTATTTTGAAAGTTGCTCTGTGCTGTTGGCTATTTCTCCTGATTCCCTCTCTTTCTGGCTGACTCAGAAGGGAGTTCAGTCAGCCAGGTGCCATGTCTGACCACTGTTCCACTCCTCAAGGCACAAGTGGCAGGATTTTTAAGCACCACAACTGCGGGGGGCTTATTTCAGGAGCTCCTGTGCCTTAAAGAGCCTCACTTTGATTTTTCACACATACAAACACTCCAGATACACACCTCTGCCTGTAACTCAATCGCATCCTCCCGACTGTACCAGAGCCTGGACGCCTCGGCAAAGCAATAGTAAATACAGCCTGAGTCAGTCCAGCACCAGGGTCTGGTTCCCCCCAGAAATGCTTATAATCTATGAAGGAACACCAGCAAAACATTTCATAAAACCAGCTGTGTCAAACGCCGCTCACTCTCTTAGTCTATTAAATGTCTAACTTTCGGTGCCTATAAGAAGAAAAATTGAGAGTCAGAAAGCACACCGCCCAGCATTCCCTGAGAACGTTTTCCTAATCATAGATGCATTCTGGGCACGCCAATTAATCTGGGCAGCATGCCCTCGAGTGGGCTGTGTGCTGCTCGGTGTTCATAACAGCATGACATGTATCTATGCCCTGTACCCACTGAGTCTGCCCCTGGCTGGAACACATGAACTTCTATTTGTGCCATTATCATCATATCCTGTCTAGACTGAAAACAGCTACAGAGCAGCTTCCTTCATATTCCGTGAATAAGAAAATAAAGAGTCTGCATTGCCCCACACTGCCTCCGCCCAAGATGCTGGTGGGTTTCCACTCAGCCCCTCCCATCTAACAACGAGAGAAACCGAGGGAAGACCATGCATGGAAGCTGCTTCCCACTGGCACAACCTAGATAAGCGGAAAACTTGTTGTTAAATGGCAAACACGGTGATCTGACTCCAATAATATTATATTTTAAGTAAACTGCCTGGAAAAATAATGAAAGTTGAAAATCGAGTCAGGCGGAAGGCACGTTAGGACTCTGTTTTGATTCTGGTTCGCAAACACTGGTGTGCCAGGAAATTGCCGAACAAAAGGGTTACTGTGCCCTCAGAGCTGTGCAGGGCAGGCTCTGCTGGTCCACAGCGCGGGGATGCTGGGAGGCAGAGATGTCCGGGGCGTGGCAGGCTGCTCTTATTTCTGACAGTGTGACAGGCCAAGAGAGCTCCTACAACCAAGGTAAGAAAATTCCTGAAATTCAAAATAGTTCGAATTTATATATAAAATGGTTAATAGGCGGGGTTGCTTGCATCAGAGAAAATGGAAACTGTCCGTTTAAGGGTTCATCAAAGGACCCAAGGGAATGGCTGAGCACAGGGGCCTTGGCTTCGGACATGCCAAGTTCAACTGGCAGCACGTTTTCTGTAAGCCTCTCACTCTCTTCGGTTATAACACGCGGCTAATGACGATGTCGACGACACAGTGTCGACGAGAGGGGTAGGTGAGCCCGGCACTCTGAGTGGCACATGGTCAATGATCCATAAACACAGATCAGCTACTTTTATCATCATTGTGTGGGAAAGCACTTAACATCGTATCTGCCTGAGCAAGTGATAACAGCAGTTCTGAAGATTTTCATTTCACCTCTGTTTAATACTAAGAATAAATAGTAGCTCATTTAATCCCTTAAATGTTTGCAGATAATTAAGTGCTTTTTAAAAAAGTCATTAACAGACCTGGGGCGGAGAAGAGAATAAGAGAAGAAGAGGATTTCCAAATCCAACCTCTCTTTCCTGTCCCTCCTCCTGACCCAAGGACAGTGGCATGATGTTGGGTGGAGAAGAGAGAAGAAGAACAAAAGGAAACCTATTTCCCAAATTTGTTTGAGGGCCTAAAATGAAAACGTATGCCATTGATTAGAGGGAAATCACCATACATGGCTTAGAAATAACCCCTAGACTCAGGCACAAAATAGCACACTCAGTGGGCCCAGTAAATTCCTCATTACCATATAAATTGTTTTCGAGTTTGATCTAATAGGATATGATTAATAATTGGGATTTGTTTTCTTCCAAGAAGCTGAATGATTGAAGGGAACCCAACACAGTTTAAAAGACCATTCCTAAACTGATCAGGAAAGTGTTTTCTGCTTTGTTGTATATAAATAAAAGTATTCGAGTTAGAGTGCAGGGTCCTCGTGGAGGCCGAGTGAGGAAGAGTGTGGCTGTAGCTTGGCACTGTGTGTGTCCACGTTAGCAAGTGGGGCTGCATCCACTCACCCACCATATGGCTTAGAAAATGAGAACTGCAACAACTACGGCTGTCCGGGGACAGGCTTCCGGCTCTGTGCTCGTTCTTTGTTCTCCGAGCAGACGACCTGGCGGGCCCCAAGGACCGCTTCAGCTGCTTCCCAGTCCTTTCCACCTCCCCCTTTGGACCATGGCTGGGAAGCAGCGAGCTGGTCTCTGGTGTACATTTAATGCAACCTGAATTGCTTATGAAAATGTAGACAGGAAAGCACAGTTTATGGTAAAGGTAATTTTCAGAGGAACAAGGCTTCCTTGTTCAAGCTGTCCAAAATTCAGAGCTATGCAAGGGGAAGGGAAGGATTGGCAAGTGAAGGGAAATAAAACCGGCAAAATAAGGCCTTTGATGAAGAGTTAACATAATGTGCTATAGCCAGTTACACAGTTTCAGCCCTCACTTTCCTGCCAGAAGGAGCAGGTAGCAGTTTCCAATTCCATCGCCCACCCTACACCAGGCAGGCAGCCGCACGTGCACAGCCCCCAAGGCCCTCATCAATTAGAAACAACATTAAAATGACATCCCATCTGCTCTACAAATGTCAGTGAGCCCTGCCACCTGTTGAGTAGTTGTGGGGACAGCAGAAGGGCAAAGAGTCTCGACACAGGTTTGTATGTTTATACAAAGAGCCACTTCATTCAATGCCTTTTTTTTTTTCACTTCCACCCACCCGTCCCCTTCTTTGCCAGAAATCTTTCGAATAGTTTTGCAGTAGTATTTTGCACCCAGAAGAGTGTCAGTTGTGTTTAAATACTATGCCCCAAGAGGCACGGGGCATTGAAAAATATGTGCTGTACCTCAAAGGGTAGGAAAATTAACAGCTTGAAGTTATTTTTGAACTACCCTCCTCAGGCATTCACAAATAAGCATGAATAAAAACCCCAGTGAAGATGTTTAAAATTTGAGCTAAAGAGGAGTTTTCTCAGGGTGAATCTAAGACCCGGGAATGGGTATAGAGGAGAATATGGAAGGGTTTTTTCCCAAAGATCTGGACATTAGGAGAGTATATCAAAATCAGGATGTCACGTCAGCTTGCACAAGCTTCCACCCACCTTCCCAGCCTCCGCTGACGTACTTTCCCTTCTGCAGTAGCTAAGCCCAATTTTGAGATCTGGGGCCATTGGTGTCTCCTCCCTCTGCCACTAATTTCCAAAGATGATTTTCTTTTCAGGGCAAGAGGTGTTTGTTTCTTCTGGTTATCATTTGGAGTGTTTCTCTCTTCAATCACTCCATACATTACTGGGTCACTGTCTGCTGACGCTTCTAGCTGTCCTTCGAGACTCGGTCAGATGCCGCCTCCCCTGGCAAGGTTTCTGACAGCACCACCATCTACCAGCACCACCATCTAGGTTAGAGCCTCCTTCTCTCCCATGTTCGCAGAGAAGGATCCCGCAGACCCTACTTACCTAGCGCTTCTCACACTGCGTTTTAATTGCTCACTTGCTTCACTGTTAGACTGTGAGCTGCCTGAGGGCAGGAACTCCAAGGTTTTTCCGCTGCCTATTCCCAGTGTCTGGCCCAGTGCGAGGACAGGATTCTCAATAAAGAGGAATCACAGTGAACACTTAGGGAGTACTGCCCATATACCAGGCACTGTTCCCAGGATGTTAAAAACAGAACTTATCTCCCAAGGTTTTGAAATGGACTTAGATAATGAATACAAAGGCACATCCGAAGCCTGGCCTGGAGCAAGTGGTCAATAAGCCAGCTAATGTTATTTCATGCATCCTGTCAGTTAACTCCCAGAACGTATTTTTATATGGTGGTACTACTGAGGAAATGGATATTTATAAAAATTAAGAAACTTGGCTAAGGACACTCACTTAGCTTTAAGTGCCACAACACAATTTCATTTTGTTTTTAGTATTATCTTCATTGTTTTCTGGCAACTGAGTACAGTCCATGGTGTGACCTCTTTTTCTTCTAACTCACATGTACAGAGTTATAATTCACACACAGTAAATTCTGGGCTTTTTACTGGACAGTACTGTAGGTTTTATAGTCACGTAACCACCACCACAAACAAGATACAGACCGGTTCTGTGAACCCAAGAATGCCCTGAAGTGGTCAACTCTTTCCCCCATTCAGAGCCGAAGGCTCTGAAACACACGCTGTGACCTCCATCCTTACATTTTGCCTTTTCCGAAATGCCTTTTGAGTCGGGATCAGTTCACCTGGCATCTGAAGTTCATGAAGCATTTGAAGTTCATCCATGTGGCTGTGTGTGTCAGTGGTCTGTCTCTTTTTAATGGCCGAGTAGTGTTCCCTTTATCGACGTACAGCCGGTTGCTCATTAACCAGCTGAGGCACGCTTGGCCATTTCCCAGTTTTTGTTCATTATGAACAAAATGAACTGGTTTTCCTTTCACTTAGGTAAAAACCTGGGAGGGGAATTGATGTATCACAAGGTAAGTGTGTATTTAATTTCGTAAGAAATTACCAGATTGCTTTTCTGAAGAGGCAGCAGTACCGTTCTGCATTGCGAGAAGCAAGGTGTGAAGATTCCCTTGCCTCCAAGGCCTTGTCAGCGGTCGGCATTATCGGTTTTGGGCTGAGGTGTCCACTGTGATTTTCGTTTGCATTTCTCCAACGACTACTGAATAAATGATGTCGAGTACCTTTTCGTGTGCTCTGTCCCACCGTTTGCTCCTTTTAAAGGCTGGGCTGTATTCTTATTATTAAATTTGGAGATATCTGAACGTGTGTTCTGGATACAAGTTATTTACCAGATACTTTCTCTGAGTCTGTGATCGTCTTTTCATTCTCTAGTGCCTTCCAAGGAGAATTGTTACTTTCGGTTCAGTCCAGCTTATCCATTCTTTCTTTTATGGATCTTATTCTGTTGTTTTACCCGAGGAATCTTTGCCTAGCAAAGTCGTATTTTCTTGTTTCCCTCTAGAAAATTTTCTAGTTTTAGGTTTTACATTTAGATTTATTACCTTTGTGTAAGATATGAAGTGTGACTTGAGGTTCATTTTTTTGCACTTAGGATTTCCCATTGTTCCAGCCGCCTTTATCAAAAAGACAGAGCAGCAGTTTGAGGTCATGTTCTTACCATGTACTTCCTTGTACTATGTTTATGTGTATTTTTAGTCCTCTGCTGGATTCTAAAGTCTTTGCCAGACTCCCCCACAGCCCCCACAGCACGGAGCATTGAAGACAGTGTGCCGTCACCGAATAAATGTGGGCTGGCCATCGAAATGGAGGATGGAATAAGGATCACTCAAAACTGGCCAATTCTTGTTTTCCCTTACCCAAGAAAGAAACAGTATTCTTGTGTACAATGCCTGTGTGTTTAGAGCTCTGACCCACCAGCAGGCACGCAGAAGTCACCTGTCTGGTATTTACAATTGACCTCCATTCTCCGAGACTTTTAATACAAGGGTAGAGGAGCTAGTCCTATAGCAACACGAGTCCCAGTCTACCGATGGCATGAGGATACTCGCATTTCTTCTGACAGCATTCCAGCCTGTTGCATAAGCGCTGGCTGTCCTGAGGAATGATCATTTGTGGGCCTGTTCTGGCCAGTGGGCAGGGTCAGCTCAGAAGCAATTTGGGGCCAGAGCTAGTGGGCGGAGGTGGGCAGAGGCGGGAAATGTGCAACACTGGTGTAACTGGGATTAGCTGAGGTCATGCTTCTGGTCCTAGCGTAAATAAGCTAGTGTGGGCAAGCCCTTTGAGTGACCTTCAACTTCATGAGTTTATAAGCAAAGGCCTTTCTGAAAGTCACAGTGGGCAAGGCCAGCAGACCTGTGCTTGGCCTTCACCACTGAAAAGGCAAGAAGGTCTATCACCTCCACCTTAGAGGATTTTGTATTTTTACTCTCATTGCTAATTTTCACTTCTAATAACCTTGCATTTTCATCCAATATTCCACATTCTCTCTTTTCCAAGTTAGGATAACGACAAACACCAAAGCATTTCTGATGAGGTCATATAGAGGAACAGAACCTTAGGCTGAAAAGGAACAACTCCATTTTGTTAATGTGAGAAACTGGAGAGCAAGAAAGAAAAGAAAATATTTTAAAAAGTGGTACCAATTTTTAGTAGAATGACTGATCTATTACAAATACTACAAGAAAGGTTTTTTTTCTTGTCCAGTACCCATTACAGAATAAGTTCTCACCCTGGCTGGCATAGCTCAGTGGGTTGAATGCAGGCTGCAAACCAAAGTGTTGCAGGTTTGATTCCCAGTCAGGGCACATGCCTGGGTTGCAGGCCATAGCCCCCAGCAACCGCACATTGATGTTTCTCTCTCTCTCTCCCCAACTCTCTAAAAAATAAATTAATTAATTAGAAAAAAGAAGAAGTTCTCAGAAACGCCATATTGTTAGCCATTGTTAACATGTTTGCTTTTTTCACAGTCTGTTTCATTCAGGTAAAAATGCCATTATTGTATCTTATACAAGGTGCACTACACACACACACGTGCACACATCTGTACACACATGACTCTAGAACGAGAGAGAAATATAGAAGGACATAGAGGTTAGGAATCCAGAGAAAAAGATAAATTCAGTTATCTATCTATCCATCTGTCTATCTATCTATCTATCTATCTATCTCAAAGAAGGAGCTCTGGCTTGTGTAGCTCAGTTGGATTGAGTGTGGGCTGTGAACCAAAGTGTCGCAGGTTTGATTCCCAGGCAGAGTACATGCCTGGTTTGCAGGCCATGACCCCCAGCAACTGTACATTGATGTTTCTCTCTCTCTCTCTATCTCCCTCCCTTCCCTCTCTAAAAATAAATAAATAAATAACATCTTTAAAAAAAAAGAAGGAGATAAAAGACAGCGAGGAACCTGTGGGTGGTCGTACATCTTGCTAATCCCATGCTCCGTCTATGAGCCTTCAATGTCTCTTCCCTGTTTTCTATTCTCCTACTCTCATAGAAATCCTGGGACCATGCCTCCTCTTCAGCATTCTGCACATCTTGAACATTCAGAGTCAGCTGGGTTATTTCGGGGAAAATTAAATTCAATATATTTGTTGAATAAACATTAATGGAAAAGTCATCAAACCCTGAGCCAAGTGACCAATTAAATAAAATTCTACTGGCCAAGTGATTTGCCTTCCACCAAATTAACTTGGACAAGTCAAGTTATTTGACTAAGAGCTGAGCAAAAATTTTAACAACCTAATTTAAAAAGCAGCTGCCCATTAGTAGGAAGAGGGAGATGACAGGTCATTCTGGTAGGGCTGGATTCTCAGGACAAACCATGCACCATCCTTTGAAGCCTGAGATCAGCAAAAGGTGAAAGAGCAGTAAACACCATGGGTGCCCAAAGCACTGGGGCGGACATGAACCTGGCCGATGAATGTCCTATCCAGGAGGATGTCAGGATTTAGTGGGTTTGGCAGCTGATTATACTGTAAGCTTTTCAGGGCAGGACTCCCAGCTTCCTCTCCAGTTGCCTGTGAGGGTTGTTTGTGCACAGGATGTGATAAGCAGCCAGCCCTCTGGGGCACTCAAGGACAACTAAGAGGCACTGTCACCACGTATGTCTAAAAATACCAAATGTGGTCATCTGGCCCACCTCTACTTGAGCACACTGCACATAGCGAGTCCCTAGAGGGACTGACCAGGTCCCGTGGCCAGGATGAAGTTCTCCCAAGCCTTGGGTGCAGCTGGTTTCTGACATTCAGTGGGCTGACTGCTTGTGATGTCATTGAATGAACTCAGACCAGCCACCCACATAAGCCTTCTTTTGGACAGTAAAACAAAAACAACAAGGCAGGGGTATCCGTCCTGATCCAAAGGCCACCTCCAGTGGTGATGTCCGTGCTTAGGTACTGTAGAGCCCCCACACTAAAATATGCCCCTCGTCCTACCTTCGTATGCCAGCCCAGTGGTTCTTAAACTTTAACCTGCATTAGAATCTTCTGGATGGTTTCCAGAAGGTCTGATTCAGTAGCTCTGGGCTAGACCTCAAAATCTGCCTTTCTTTTCTTTTCTCTTTTCTTTTCTTTTCTTTTCTTTTGTTTTCTTTTCTTTTCTTTTCTTCTCTTTTCTTCCTTTCCTTTTCCTTCCTTCCTTCCTTCCTTCCTTCCTTCTCCTTCTTGTTTATTTTACAAGAGAAGAAATTCACTTTACTTATTTACTTTTCAATAACTTTAAATCCTTGATGAGTATAGCATTACCCAGATTTTGTGTACAATGGCCTTAGCAGGAAGGTTGCTTTGGAACTTGGCATGAACCGCCTACTATTTCCATGGGCACGAGTTACCGATCCCCCAAGGACTCCGGTTTTGTTCTCTTTGCTGCCAGGAGTCACCGTGCTGTTCTTTGCCTTGAACACATCAGCACATCTCTTGCCAAGATAGAATTCAGTTTCCTCTCAAGCATATATACCTTTCATTTTAGGAAGAGCTGTGTATGTCTTTGGTTCCAGAGACCCCCACCGACAGCCAGCAGAAATGCCCTTGGACCACCACATGCCACACACATTTGTCACTACAGAGTCCTGTTCCCAGCAGCCTCCCCAGGCCCCCAGATGGAGGAAAGAGGAAGGTGAGGCCCAGAGACTCCGCCTTTCTGACAAGGTCCCAGGTGCTGCTGATGCTACAGGTTCAGAAACCACAGTCTGAGAACCTTTGTGTCAACATTTACTTGGATAACATTTCCTACTTGTATTTCTTTAAATTTGATGCATGGTGGAAGCTCCAGAGTTCAGTGACTACTGGTGATTCCATAGTATAAGAAAACTAACAGGGGGGCCAATGACCTTTCACTTTTACAGAGGTCAGACATTTGACAACCTTAAGGATTTGGGACATAGTTGCAAACTCAGAAATAAGGATAAATAAGTCTTTAAACTATTAAAAGAGGGCTGTGAAAAAGTTATGGTAGTCTGTGGAGGCCTTTTGATCCAAGCGTAAACCAAGCCAATACCCATGGAACAGCTAAGATGCAATAATTGCAAGATAGGGTGAAAGAAAAGTGAAGGCATATGTAATCTGTAGGAGCGAATCGTCTGATTTGGCCGGAGGTCATCGCTACATTACTGGCAAAACACAATGACTGGTTTTCAAAATATTAAGGTTCCTCTTACAGCACCCTCTCCCACTACTCCCCAGGGTCAAATGAAGAAAATGTAAAATGGCTAATAAGGACTTCTCCCTGAACGTGGAAGTATAGAAAGACTTATGACTCAGCTTGGGACACATGATCATCGTCAGCAGGAAGAAGTGGCTGCTAGATGACCCTGTCCAAAGCCTTGTCCTCAGGGAGATGGAGAAACGGAAAAGCAAGTCTGCCCCGAGTCAGCCCTAGGGGACTGGTCTGTGTACACAGGAAGAGAAGGCTGTGAAAACGGAAGGGAGAGACCACTTCTGTAAGCCGAACTAAGGGCTGAAAATACCAGTGCGGAGGTCCTCTCTTCTATCACAGCAAGATCAGAGGGTCCCTGGGGAAACCCAGCAGGGGGTGAAGTAAGAGCTGCTTTTGAAAGGGCCACGAAGTACTGGGAGCTGAGCAACAGCCATAACAGAGGGGTGGCAGCAATGACGGGGGTGTCTTGACAACCAAGGAGAAACTTCCTGGGCACCAACTAGAGGTGGGAACCTTGGGGCTTAGAGGCCAGTGACTCTAGCGGGTCAGGGATTCTGCTGGTTTGTCTCCATCAGCCCCTCCAGACCCATCTTTGCCTTTTCTGCCATCTGTCCCCCGGGAGGCTGATGTCTGTAGGCAGCGGCCCGACTCCCTGAGTCCCTGGCTTCCTTTGGGTTGAGTCGATGGTAGAGAACAGGAATGTGGAAGGAGAGAGAGGTGTGTAGGGTACTCCTGCCTGTCCCGACACGTGCCTTATTCCTACCAGAGTTTGGGCGGTTGCTGTATTCCCCGAAGCCTGGGGCTAGTAGAGGTGAGGTTATGGCTCCTGATTTAACAACTCTCTTCAGGTTCCCTCAGGCTCTCAGGTCTCTAAGGCTTCCTGCTATTGCTCGTGTCTGGAGCTTCACTATCCCTTGTTGGTTCCTTACACCGCTGCGAACCAGTGCCCTCATCTGACTCTGGTCAACCCCCTTGGGTTGACCTGCTATTTACTGCCTGGACCTTGAATGAAATAAAGATCAAGGTCAAAGCTTCCGAGTTTCCACCAATGGAGCATGAGCTTTGGTGAGCTCCAGATAATAAATGCAATTATTAACTTTCCTCAGGGGCCATGCAGCAGTAGAGACATGTTTTCAGTTCTTAATCAAGTTTAAAGTACAAAGGTGCCTGGAATTAAACAAATTTTCATCTCTCCTTCACCTCATCTGTGATCAGATTGGGAGAAGCCAGATAGTTGCAATCATTTGTTATTATGTACCTATATTTAGATATATAGGTATAGGTAGATATAGAATATTTCTATAGCGTGGAGATATATGAGTTTGAGAATAAGGAAGCATGAAGTAATTGAATTGTAACACCATGGATCTAAGATTTCCAACTCTGACTTCTTGACCCAAGAAACAAGGCAAATGCTAGAAAATCAGGAGTGGATTCTATGATCTCAAAAACCCTATCTAATATTAAAATGATAGGAAATGACTTAACTTCTTTCCTTTTCACTTTGATCATCTTTATTAGCCAAGATCACAATAGCATAATAGCATTACCTTTTTAAGGGTCTGGTGAGGATTAAATGATGAATTTTGAATTAAAGAAAAAATGACATGAAAATGACCTAGCACAATGTTTGGCAGATAATAATCTTTATATTAGTTGTTCTTATATAGAGATGTTGTTTAGTTATAGAATACAGCCATACCTCAGTACTCATTGGCTTCAGAAGTCGTCATACCCTGCACTCAGGTTGCATTTTTTTTTAAAGATTTTATCTATTTATCTCCAGAGAGGGAATGGAAGGAGAAAGAGAGAGAGAGAAACATCAATGTGCGGTTGCTGGGGGTCATGGCCTGCAACTCAGGCATGCACCCTGACTGGGAATTGAACCCGTGACACTTTGGTTTGCAGCCCGAGCTCAATCCGCTGAGCTACACCAGCCAGGGCTTTCAGGTTGCATTTTCATGAGGAAAAAATGTTGAAACACTCAGGGGCTTGCTTGCCACACCAGAGCTCCTCTCTCACAACGAAACAGAGGTCAATGTGTCAGTCTCACGGCAGCTCGAGAACAGTACAGTATGTGTTGGTTTCGGCACTTGTCACGCGTTCCAGAATGAATTAACCACGTGTACCAAGGTACCACTGTATTAGTTCGTTTTAGCTATAGAATTCTCATTACTACTTACAAAGACAGGTTTACCAGCTTTTTTTCTTCTCTCAAGTAAAAAATACAGAAAATGCCTCTTGAAAGTGCTTTAGGGTTATTGAAACTCTTGTTTCCTTGCTTTAAATGAAAGAAACAGAAATCTTATTTCTGGCCCTGGTTGGTGTGGCTCAGTGGATTGCACACTACCTATGAACCAAAGAGTCACTGGTTCAATTCCCAGTCAGGGCACATGCCTGGGTTGGAGGCCAGGTCCCCAGTAGGGGGTTTATGAGAGGCAACGACACATTGATCTTTCTCTCACTCTCTTTCTCCCACCCTTCTCCTCTGTCTAAAAATAAAGAAATAAAATCCTTTAAAAAAATCTTATGTCTGGGAGACAAAGCAGTATTTTTTTTCCTGTTTCTGATCTTTTTTTTTAATCAGACTCTCTGAAACATTTTCTAGGGCACCTAAAAATGTTGGACTACTCGGGGTGCATCTTCCAGAGGGAAATAAGCACCTGATAGGTGCAGAAAGGTTAGACTAGATAACCTTGAGCATCCTTCCAACCTCAAGTTTGCTGAGATAGACAATAGAGGTAATGAAAATGAATATTAGCATAAAATCATCTTGTGAACCTGATCATACTAATGAAAAAAGAACACATTAATCAATTTATTTCTTGGAACTATATTAATGTTTTTAGCCTTCCATATTCAGTTTACTAAATCATTTTTGACAGAATGTTATGGTAATGTAGTCAGAGGAAAGAGTTAATTCATTTATACCCAAAAGCAATTTACTATCTCTCAAGTGTTGAATAAGAGCTACAGTGTGTTGCTAAACTGATATCCATGCATCAGTGGAAATAGGCCCCAGGAACTCAAAGTTTCATTTCCTCCCCACCGTCTTGCCAACATTCTCTGTTCACAGAAATCTCCACCCAAACGTGGGGGGAGGAGAGGACAGGCACCCTGTACATATATTCAGACTCAAGAGTTCAGGCTTTGTAAGTAAAGATGACACCCCTGAACTGATGTTCGGCTTCTTGTGCGCTTTCAATTCAGTTTGACATTTTATCCCAAAGGCTTTTAAGGGTGTACAGTTTTAGGCACAAAACACCCCAGAACTTCTTAATGAACTGAAATGATATCAGGCTGTATAATTCTTGCAGCACCAATAAGTGCTGAATAATAAATATTTATTGCTGAGTTATGAGAAAGAAACTTTTACAATGTCAGATTGCCCCACAAAGTATTACTCAGCACACTGGAATTGGCTGGAGCTGGAAATTCACACATCCTCGTAAAACCACTCTCTAGAATGTGAGGCCCAAGAGGACAGAGAAGTTCATTTTCTGAGGACAGAAGATGAAGTTCATTTGCTGAGATTCCCCCAGGTTCCCCCAGCACCTTCAACAGTGTCTAATACAGAGTGAGTACTCAGTGGCTATTTGGTGGATGAATTCCCTCCTTTAACACGTAAACATTTACATGCAAAGTATTTTAGATGCTTGAAACGTTCTCTGTACGCTCTATGAATGACTTAATATTTCAACCCAAGGTAAAATAAGATTATCTATTGGTTTCCCGCTAGCAAATTTATAGATTTATTTAAAGTAGGAAATTGCCAAATAAAAAATTATGGTAACATTTGTTCCAAGTCAACAATTCATTGTATTTTCTTTTAGTAGATGTTATTTCCCTTAAAACTTACAAATTAGAGCCATGTATTAATTTTTACCAAATGTAGTGATGCTCTGTTACATCGATGCTTCAATAGGGTGACCAGATCAAATATGAATGACTTTCAGTGTATACATGTCCCAACTATCTCATGGTACACACATACACCAAAAAATTAGTCATAGTTTATCTGAAATTCAAGTTTAACTCAAAACCATATATTTTTTTCTTCTAAATGTGACAATCCTACCTTCAAAGCAAGTGCTGTTGCATTGGTTTTAAAGTGTTGTCACAATCAAACACACGGAGCTAAAGGCATAAACCCACAGCGGACCGTGTTCAGACACCGTGCCTGCAGTCCCAGCTACTCTACTGTGGTCTCTCCTGAGAAAACAAACAGACTGAGGGGGAAGTGGCCTCCGGAGCGAGGGCAGTGCGTGACCCTCCGCAGGGCCTCCCCTTTGTAGTTCCCTGAGGTCGGGGCTCCTGGGGAAGTGACACGCCGTGGTCCAGAGTCCCACCCTCTGTGATGAGTGAACTCTGTCTCACTTGGTAGGTTCTTATCAGTGTCCTCTTCCAGAAGTTTCTTCCCACTTCCGGAGGAGCAGCCCTGACCGTGTGAAAATGCTAGAAATTTTAAGAATGCAGTACAAAGATATTCTCTTCCTGGTTAACCCCACACAGAGGTAAAAGTCTTTTGCAGCTGCAGACCTTTGATCTTTGACTCATATTCATATTCTTCCTAAGTCTAGAAATGTGTGTCTTTAATATTTTGCTGAATTCCCCAAATCCTTTAGGTGAGAGAGAAAGTCACAGGCTCTGTGCAATGACTCCTGTTCTCAGCTCGCTTCTCTCCCTGGCCGTGGTCCCCTTTCTCCAAATAGCCGCCGAACGGGCACTGAACACCTCACGTAAAGACCTCCGGATAAGCACAGTCCGTGAGGTGTCGGTCCCACTGTGCTATCTTCAGAGCTGGGAAGGGCAGCATTCCAGGCTAATTGTCCTTCAGTCAATTACTCAACCCCACTGAGTCTCAATTCTCGTCTGTAAAATGGGGCTCCCATACCATGCAGCCCACAGGCTCAGTCACATGAGATCATGTAAACACCGAGGAATATGGTAAGTGCTGTGTAAATGTGCCTATCACTAATATAAAAATGTGTTTCTGAATGTGCAAATATCCACAGAAATTGGCTTTTTAACAAGTATTCCTTTCTTTACAGAAACAAGGATTTTCAATAGTTTTAATTTTAAAAATTCATTAATTTGAGAGAAAACAAAACATTGATTTGTTTTTCCACTTATTTATACAGTCATTGGTTGATTCTTGCATGTGCCCTGGTGGGGGGTCGAACCTGTAACCTTGGCAAATTGGGACGGCACTCCAACCAACTGAGCTACCCAGCCAGGGCCAATACATTTTCCCGGTAATTAAGAAATGGCTTCATAAAGTAAATACATATCATAGGTGGTATTAGAATGAAAAAGAACTTTAAACTTCACTTTTTAAGAACTCTCAGCAGTTGGCTTCCTAACGCTTGCAGAAAGACCACCAGAACTGCCCTGCTGCACAGGATGGAACCCAGGCCAGCGCGGTGCGGGAAGTGAGTCATTCCACTGGGGGCAAGGTGTGGGCGGTACAGCAGTTGCCCCCACCCACCAGGTGAAGTGCTGCTGGTGGAAGGAGAAGGGCATTCTGGGAACAATTCTGTACTACTCTGCAGGTACGACACTTTCTCGAGTGGGGGACTTCCGCCAGCCTCCACCTCCGTGCTGACCTGAGCTGAACCCGAACATACCACAGGCCACTGGGAAAACGCCCCTCGGCCCAGGCCATCGGCACACAGAAGGAAGTCCAAGGAGTTCTGGTTGGTACTATTGTTTGTCTCCGTCTTTCTCCATTTCTCCTTCTCTCCAAGGGAGAAAAAGCTGAGTTAAGAACAGAAATCAGAATCTGGAATCTGCTCACCCAAAGAATAATGGATCTATTCTGTTCCAAAAATGCCTCGATTGTTGATTTGTTTACTTCAGCTCCTTCTGTGAAGGAGAGTATCAGAATTTTGGGGACAAAGCAAAATCAGGAGCAAGGGGAGAGGGGGAGAGAGAGAGAGAATGCACGAGCGTGTGGACAGAGAGTTCCTTTATCTGAGGCTTCACGATGTTTTTGTAATGAGGCTCCCCACCCGAGGCATCAAAACTCAGGTTAGTTTGCCCCGAAGCTACACTTAAGCCACCTTTAAAGCGGGTGGCCTAGTCTTCTGAGACCCATTTGTTTCATTATCCTGGGCCTTTATTTGCTCATCTGTAAAGTGAAGACATTGGATTAGACACAATCTGAGATCTTTCCAAATCTACAATGCTCTCTCTTATTCTGTTACTAAAACAGGGACAGTGGACCAGGATTCACCGTAAGTCAGGTAAAGACAATACTGTGTGTGTGTGTGTGTGTGTGTGTGTGTGTGTGTGTGTGTGAAATGTCTCATTAGTGCAAAGGACTCACTCAGCCTTCATGTACCTTTTCTCTGCCTATTTCAAAAGTGGGAACCAGATTCTCTGCATTTTAGCAAAATGGCTGTGGTAGTGGGTTTTAACTCCCAACTTTGGAACAGGTGAATGTCAAGGTGTAGCACAGAGAATCAAGGCGAGGACACCGCACTGTTGTGGAGCCACTTGAGAAAGAAAATGGGTGTTTTCTCCACCCAATAAAATGTAAGGGCAGTTAAACTTATCAAGTCTTTTTTTTTCTTCATCTTCTTCCCCCATTACAAGTAAGGGCTTGGGATTTGGTCAGAGAAGCTGAGATTCACAGCTCTGTACTGCTATTTATCAAGTATTATTGGCACATTAGCAGTTGGGCATTAGCAATCCCATGCCTTGTGCAATCCTTTCTGTGTGAGAAGAAGAATAAAAGGAACAGCAGCCACCACGCACCGAGTGCTTAGTTAAGTTCTAGGCAGGGTTCTAGGTGAAGTGCGTTACCAACTGATACTTAATCTTCCTGCATCCTGGTGAAAAAGGACCTATCACCTGTCCCTGTAGAGAGGCTGGATAATTTGTGCCAAGTCTCAGAGCTTGTAAGGAACAGGTTCAAGGTTTCTACAGTTGTGACTCCCAAGTCTGTGCTCTCAACAGTTCCTGGATTCTGCCACTGATCTCCTTTTGATCATGAGCCCTGCAACAGTTTCCTGCCTTTGTGGCCTCATTTGTATTCTTTTCTCCCTTCCTGTGGCCAACGACACATCTGCAAAGGAATTCATGGCCATGGAACAGAATTTCTTTGTGCGAAATCTAAGAGCACCACCTCCGGAACGAGTGAGTATTCAGGACCACCTGAGCATCTTTGAGGGACAGGGCCAGCCCAGGCATGGCAGACAGAGACATGTCATGCTCTTCAGAGAACAGAGCTCCCTTGGTTTCCCCGGAGCTGTGCCAAGGGCCCAATTGCAATTCACAGGACTTTCCTTGAAACATTCAGCCATCCCAATTAGGTCAAGGACTCTTTCTCAGGTTCCTCTTGTTCCCTGATGAATCTTAATGCTCTCTGAGTATGTAAGGATTGCGAGTATTTCCCAAGTTCTGATAAAGGACTAGAACCTTCTCTTGCCTCCTCCCAGGTTAGCTGGCATGGCTGTGTTCAGGTGAGGATGGTAAGTTGGCAGGAATTGGGGACACGGTGCTGTGTGGCAGTGGGGAGACTCTGGCTGATAACCGCCCCGTGGATTCTAATTCTTGGACAGGCTGCAGGGGGCTGGCATGCTGATTTTAGAAAATCAGCATGATTTTCTAGCAGATCCTAGCGTCAGTGGCATAAATGAGAACCTCGAATCCCCTCCCCCTCCAGGACTAGCTGCTCTGTGCTCCAGTGTCTGCCCATGCCGCCCGGGAGGGAGCAGCTGTGGACAGGGGCGGGGGTGCCAGGCGCCGCTCACAGTGCTGCCCAGTGTCCCGGCCAAGCAAGTGGAATTCCAAGGCTTCTCTGAAACTCTTGCAAGACAGTCATCGCACTTCCATTCTGAAGGGAAGAAAAGCAAACGGCGCAAGGACCCTTGTTCAAACCAGGCATTTACCGGACAGCATTGTAAACCCATTGGGGGATATTTCACAGGCTGTTGATTTCTTGCAGCCAGTAAGGAGCCACGCCTAAGGAACAAAGGGTGATGTCTTTGCTCACCTTTGGTCCAGGGTGACCTGGTTCCGAGCACACCTGAAGAGTCATTGCTAGCACGACGGACCACCTACAGGGTTTGGATTAGTTTGGGTTTGCAAGGTGCTCTGTGGCCCCTCTGTAGAGACTTATATCCAGGTTCTTCCAGTCCTTCCAGATTACTATAGATCGTGGTAGATCTGCTCCACCTCCCTGGGTTGCTATTGGTTTCAGAGGACCTTTTACAGCCTGGCACACAGCCTATGATTGATGAGGTCACATATTATTTGTCTTTGTTTCTCTGCCCTGATATTAACTTGCCAGAGAGAGAGGCGAGCTGCCAGAACTCAGCCATGTCTGAGTGACTGTGGTCCCTGCAGACTTGTCGTTTGAGGAGAACGTCTTTCCCAGCTCTCTTCCTGGGCAGAGTCTTCGAGAGACTACGGAGGAGTTATAGAGCCCAGGGGCCAATGCACTTGGAAGCGACGGAAGGCCAAGAGCTGCTAATGCTGCTAATGTCTGTCATGATGTCCATACGGAGAAGAAAACCCTGTTCCTGTGGAAGACTCTGTTAGCCCATGTCCCAGACGAAGCAGGGTGGGGGCCTGGGGTACATGGGTGTTACCCTCTGCCGATGGTGGCTGACAGGCAAGCTCAGAACTCAGGGCAGAGGGTGGTTTAAAACCTTGAAAAAAATGAATTGGGTAATCATTCGAATGGGATAGCTTAGTTATATAGCTCCCCGAGGCAGGAAGTAAGACTACACTTTCAGCTGCATGATGCTATGGAAAGATCGTCACAGAAGATAGTTCTGCGTGCCTTCTGACCTCAACTAACACTGAAACACTTCATTAAGTGCATTTTATAAACGCCATTCCTTCCTGTTCCATATTCTGTATTCGTTTTTTTCCCCCTTTGCCTGATTTTGTTACAAGTGTCACAGATGCTCGCTGCTCTTTCTCAGGAAGAATTTGAAATCACCAAATTCTTTCAAATACTAGTGTCTATTTTTCTTGGTTCTAAGCTTTTCTTCTTCTCCACGTCTGGATTTTTCAGTTCTTTTCCTTTTACCGATTCCCCAATGGCTCCCTGGGAAACCAGCAACAAGGAAAACAATTAAAATAAGTATCAGATGTCCCAAGCTGTGGCTTTCTTATTCTTGGCTCTTATTTTTGGTTTTCATTTGATTTGAAAGAGCATCTCAATATGCAATAGATCAGTCACATCTTGTCCGTCTCTCTGTCTCTCGTATTGTTTTCTTCCGAGGGCCTGTTTTGCTTAGCATTCCTGGAGAAGCTCAGCCCGCCTCCTCAGAGGGGTGGGCGGCTGCCACAATTCCAAGGCGCCGAGGATGGATAAATGTGAGGATGTAACTTCTGTTCCTCTTATTAGATTGAACCCTATGAAATGAATGACATTGGGCCATGTCTGACCTATAAAAGTAACGTCATGTGGTTTCACCCAACAGGCAGGAATGTGAAGGTCATTTTCCTACGGCGGACTGCAGTTCTTCTCAGACAGAATGAGATTTTCCTCCCCCGTTCACAGTCTACCTTCAGACTGAATTCCATGCTTCTTTGAAGATGGCACAGTGACTGGCACCCGTTGGACAGTCCTGCAATCCTCATGCCCGTCCTGCGAGGTGGGAATTTCCACTCTCACGTTACACATCCGAACACCGGGGCCCCGAGAGGGCTGCTCGCTCTGCTCCTTGCACTCGCCCCTCCACCCGGTGGCCTCCTCTTGGCATCGGGCTCTCAACCTTTTTTTAAGTTTTTCCCAACATGACTCTTTTCAACTCATTTTGCCTGAAACAAATGTGGGCAAATTATCCACCGCCTGCTTTTCACTGGGTCCTAACCGCACGGGACAGGAGGGCGATGCCTCCCCGTTGGTCAGGAGCAGGGCCTTCGTGCATCTCTCGGCGGGGCCTCGTTTCCGCCAGGAGACAGGCTTCTGCGTTACACGCGTGTTAAAAGTTGTTGGCAGATGACCCAATTGTTTGTGTTACGCACAAACTGGGAAGCCGGAGCACAAATACATGGTGCTGAGAGACGCCATCAAATACAATCTGAGAAATCAAATGAATCTGACACGTACCTAATGAAGTACATAATCATTATGATGTCTCGTGGTAATTAGGCATGCATGGGATGCATTCCACATAAGTGACTGTAATTGGTTTGTATACAGTTGAGCCAGGTGTTTAGGTGTTGTTTTTTTCTGATCGCATTCAGTTTTCTAAGACCTGTAATGGATATCAATATGGACAGCGTTCCTTGATTCTACGTGCCATCATCGTTGTCACCACCATCACATGCAGTGACCAGTGCTGGTATGGGTCTTATACCTTTCTCCTCAACAGTTAGGCTTTCTCTGTCCTCCAGTCTGGGGTGCTGCGTCTTGGGGGTGCTGTGCCCCTGGCACCTGCCAGCTGTGCTGTGCTTTGCCCAGACTCGCCCTTGGGAGGGCTCCCCCAGCAGTTCCTGAAGCCATGCTCTTCTTTCTCCTGACCTGGGATGTCCTGGATGCCGAGGGCCTCCTGTGACCAATCCCTGGGCTCTGATGGGCAGAAGGGAGTGGTTCTGGGGTTAATAGGAAAGAGGAGGAAACAGCTGTCAGAGGAGGAATTATTAATACCATATTGATACCCACTGTAGATCTTCTAAAACTAAACACAGCTGTAGCAAGGCTTAGTCCTGGGCTGCTGGCCGAGTGTAGGTTTTCTGTGTTGCAAATGACCTTGTGTATATTGGTTTAGTCTAAGGGGAATTCATTGGATCCCAAACTGAAATATCGGAGGTGGATCCAGGTGCACGAGGTTGTCTTCGGGTGTCGGTGTCTCTCTCTACCTCAGCGCTGCTTTTCTCGGGGCTGATTTAATGTCTGAGGCATTTCTGCGCAGGGAGAAGGTGGCCACCTGCAGCTCCAGACTTAAAATGACCATCTCAGAAACCACAGGAGAAAGTACATCTTCAGTAATTTCAGCGAAGTTCCTGAGCTTAACTCTGACTTGCCTGGTCCATACCTGAACGAAGCCTGGAGGCCATGGGAATGTGAAGAGCTCATGAACGGCCAGGCCTCCATCACAGGCTGCAGGTGGACACAGTCCCGCTGGACTGTTAGACTGATGGCAGGCAGCCGTGGGCCGCAAAGGCAGATTGGATCTTGTTCCCAGAAAAGGGAGGAGAGAGTCAGGCCATGGCGATTATAGATGTCCAGTCTTGCCGTGGCTGGGATGGCTTAGTGGGTTGAGTGCTGGCCTGCTAGGCAAAGGCTCGTGGGTTTGGTTACCAGTCGGGGCACATGCCTGGGTTGCGGGCCAGGTCCCCAGGTGGGGGTGCCAAGAGTGGCAACCACACAGTGATGTTTCTCTCCTTCTCTTTTTCCCTCCCTTTCCCTCTCTTGAAATAAATAAATAATTAAATTAAATTAAATTAAATTAAAGAAAAAAGATGTTCACTCTCATTGCCAAAGCAGAAGTAAAGGGCTCACAGGGAAAATGCCCTCAGAGCCCCCATATTTGGGAGATACGGCACAGAGAAGGGAAGTGTTAGGATTAATGTAAATATTGTAGAACACATGGCAGTAGATATGATATCAGTGACACACTATTTATTAAGTGTGTCTTTGAAGACCTTGAACTGAGTACAAGTTTCACTTTTCTGTCTCTTAAAACATTTCCCTCAACTGCATGCTGTTATTTGAAAAAAAAAATTTAAACATGGAAAACCCTTCATTCTAGACATGGAGAAAACAGATATAAGTTCACTAGCCCTGGGAAGGCCAATACAAAGGTAGCACAGTAAGGCAAAGTAGAAATAAAAATATCATATTTCCTCTTCTGACAAAGAAAGAGAATTACAAAGAAGCAGGAAAGAGGACGCACTCAAAGCAGAAAGAAGGAAGACACCAGATGATTAAGGACAGAAGACAGTCAAAGCTGACTCCTCAAATTTGTCATTGTCAACCCAGGTGACTGAACACAAATATTGGCCACAAGACTCACCACAGTGGAAATCCTAATATATATCATGCCTTTACTTGGGTCTCTTTGCTTCTCAGCTCACTGAATGAGAACCAAACTTTCCACACGCAGTAGTAGCTCTTGGTTGACAAGTCCCAGCAGCCGTGGCTCAGTTAGGTCATAATTCAAACTAGGGGGAAGAAATGCAAGATAAAACACGCCACACGAGAAGCTCACTGGCTCTTAGCCATATCGAGAGCCTTGGATTACTCAATAACGTTAAACTTTTTTTTTTTTTTTGCTTTTCTGATGCAATCTGCATTTTTCCAAGGAGGCCTTAAACTACCTTAAACTTTATTCTAGAAAAAAAAATAGTCCAAGCTTTGATATATCTTGGAGGCTCTTAAATGGCAGTATTTAAAAAGCACTGAAAAGTGATGGATTGTGCACCCCTTAGTGTGACACCATCTTCCTTAAAGTGAACAAAAGAGTGTCTGGGGAAGCTGGCCCCTCCGGTGACTTGGCTCCAGGCCGACCACGTGGGTCGGAACACTCACTCGAAGGTATTCGGGAGATTCCCCAACGGGGGCCAGTGATGTGGGGGCCAAAAAAGCCATTTTGTAGTCACAGGGGTTTTATGATGTTCATTCTTCAACGTGAGAAATATTTGAAAGAACATGAACATGGACGGAACACTATTCTAAAAATACCAATCAAGTTAACCCCACAGAAAAGTTAATTACTTTGTGCTTTTATAAGTAGTGGTGATAGTACGGTCATGCTGGGACCATCTAGCTCTGAGATCACAAGTAGAAGGAAAGGAAAGCATCAGGAAGGGAAAATGGGGAAGAGGATGATGGAGAGGAAAAAAGAAGTCTGGAAGACAAGAAGCCTTTTCTTCTCTGTTATAGAAAAATCTTAAAATCCGCAACAATGACTTTTAAATTAATTCCCAGTTCTTAACCAGGAGAGAGAAGGGAAATTCTTACCATATATTTTAGTGTCTGTTATTGAGACACTAAAAACTAAAGGTGTTGCTTGTAATCGCAGGCAGAAACTGAACGTTGCAGCCCTGGCTGGTGCAGCTCAGTGGATGGAGCACTGACCTGCAAGGTCAGATTCCCAAGGCACATGCCTGAGTTGCCTGCAGGTCCCCAGTAGGGGGCGCGCGAGAGGCAACCACGCACATGTTTCTCTCCCTTTCTCCTTCCCTTCCCTTCTCTAAAAATAAATAAAATCTTAAAACAAAACAAAACAAAACACAATTGAACATTGCATTAACATTTACAAGTTCCTCACAGAATCCCTGGCTTTTTCACTCACAGAACAGAAATCAAACCACTCTCTGGGTATCCTTCCCCAATCTGCAATATTCCCTGTGCTTCAGCTTCCTATATGTTCTCAAATGCACTCCAAATGTAATAGCTTATCAGCAACAATGATTTCTGTCTCTGAAGATAGGCTTAAAAAGAAACCTTTGTCTAAAAGCCTCTCTTTAAGCTTATTCTGGACAATGGCAAAGGCTCCCCTCGTCAACTGTGACCTCCCTGGGGCCTTCGCCCAAACAAATCCACCCGACAGGCCTGGTGACCCCCACCATTCAGTGCCTTTCACCCCAAAGTCAACAGGGAAGCAAAACAGCGACAAAAATGAGGCGAGAGGTTCTAGGTTGAGACTGTGAGGCATTTGAAACCAGATGGGAGTGGGTAGGATCACACCTTCACACATGAATGGACCAATGGCCGTGTTTGCGCAGGGCTGGCCATCCTTCCCCTCCTTGAGTCAACACCAGCAGTTTCCTCAAAATATAAAAAATGTTTCGGGGTTGATCACAGTGGCCTGGTAATATAGTTTGGTGTCAGGTATTGTGATCCCTCTACTTTGTTCTTCTCTTTCAAAATTGCTGCAGCTATTCAGGGTTGTTTATGGTTCCCTTTAAATTTTTGAAATGTTTGTTCCATATCTGTGAAATATGTCGTTGGTATTCCAATAGGGATTGCATTGAATCTACAAATTGCTTTGGGTAGTATGGACATTTTGATGTTAATTCTTCCAATCCATGAACATGATGTATGTTTCCATTTATTTGTGTCTTCCTTAATTTCTTTCTTCAGTGTTGTGTAGTTTTCTAAGTACCGGTCTTATAGGACCCATGGACAAAGTGGATTGAGGATGGAAGGTGGGGGTGGGTGGGGCAGGGGAAAGCAGTGGTGGGAAAATGGAGACAACTGTACTTGAACAACAATAAAAAAAAGAAAAAAATGCTTTTGGAATTATGCATTATGTCAGGTGAGCTGGGGTGAGAAATAACCCAAACAATCCCTTAGCACTGATCTTGTATGCTGGGTTTTTCTTTTCCCCACAGTAAAACAGAAAAATTGTACAACGTGTGAATCTCAGCCGTCACCTGATAACTGCCCGTCTAGTAATGCAGAGGCTGCCAGGTGCCATCACCCTGGCCCCTGCTCCCTTTGGGAGCCAGGGCTTTGATGTAAATAACGTGGGCAACATGCTGTGTTCACATCTAGAAGCACAGGCTCTGGGCTGGCTGCTGAGAACCGGGTTGGAAATCTTCATCTAATTGCTACCAGGCCATGTTTCTGATGGCCCCAAACTGGTGTGTGTGTCTGCATATTCTGTGTATGTCTGTGTCAGAGGTAGGGCTGGCATGGGGTTTGCTGAGAGGCAGGACATTGCAGAACCCGAACATCCCTCCTGAATCCAGGGAAAGGTGAGGGAGGAGCACACGTGTGGTAGATAAGAAGTAGAGCAACAGTAAGAGTTTTCTAAGCTGGGAGATCGAGCTCTCCTGTTGCACGTAAAGATGAGTATATATTAAAGTCAATCCTTCCCTCAGTTTATTTTATATTTTTAATTGTATTTGGTTTAAAATTGGTTTTAGAGACAGCTGTGTGCAGTTTCTTTTTAAATCCCTAACACAGGAGACAGGCTGTTTCTGTGACCGTGACGGGGTGGAGTGTGACTCCCATGATCCCCTACTGTGGGGGACAGTGCCGAAGGCGCATCCCACAGGCAAATCCCAGGGCTGCCCTGCCACAGACTCTGCCTTCCTGAAGTGATTGAAAAGCACACTTGACCCACACGCCCTCTGCAGAGATGAAGTTCTAATGAAATCCAGGAAAACTCTCTGGCAGCTGGAGCCTGCAGGTTTTGAGTTTAGCGTTTGTTCTTGCAGAAGCCCACAGCTACGGCGTATGTCGCTGCCACATGCATGACCAGTTAGGGCGACCGTAAGATGTTTGTTCTGTCTACAGATATTTTGCTCAGGGAAAATGAAAGCCCACCAGCAAAGTGGAGTTGCTTCGAATACGGATTGAAGCATTTTCTTACAGAACTGAAGCCCCGCTTTTTTCAGGCAGGACCAAAGGTTAGCTTGCTCTTGTGCCAACAAACAAGAAACCATAACTAAGTAGTAAAGAGTAGGTGAGCACAAATGCTTGGGAGAGGGGGAGGGGTCTGGTGGGGTGCCAGTGTGGAGCCCAGATTTAACAGCTTCATCAAAGGGAATGTGTTAAATGCTCATTAACTAAATTTACAAATGATCCCCAACTGGGAGGTGTTGCAAACAACAGAGGAATAAACACACACACACGTGCACACACACTAATTACATGCACACATGCTCATAAAGCAGGAAATGAAGGAATATTTTGCTTGAAAAACAGACCCACGATAAAATAATTTTAAATACAGACATGCAAATAAAGCATTAACACTGGTTTAATGCGGAATTAAGGCAACAACTCAAGAATAGCAAGTCGCCTTCCTGATGAACGTTATGGAGCACTGCAGAGGCAGGAGGGGAGACTGTACCCACAGTGGCAGGTGGTGTGACCTCCCCAGAGGATCCTGGGAAGGATCTGAAATGCACCCTGAAGGAAAGAGAGCGGAGCCACTGGACACCAACAGGGTAGCGATTAGAAAACGCTTGACAGTAACATGCTGGCAAAGTCTAAATATTGTTCCTAACCCCCTGAAGTTTTTAGGGCTTCAGGAGCCATTGACCCAGACCAACTGTAGACTTTAGTAGTGATAATGGAGGAAGGATCACACTGGACCACACCGACACCCAACAAACGCCCCACTGACCCTTTAGAAGCCACTAGGGACAGTTGTTCCTTGTCTAGGGACAACACCCAAGACAGTCCTAAGGTACTGTGTTGGGTATTGCACAGCCACCTTGAGGAAAAAGGAGTGTGCCCTGGAACTTCAGCCCCATCCTAATGGCATCAGGGACCTGGGGCAGGGACAGCACTTGCACGCATGTCCCAGCCCTGCAGTCTGACACTCTGGACCTCACTGTGGGCTCTCAGGACAGCATGCTGCCTCTAACAGCACATGGAAAGAAGGCCGGCGGTGGAGTCGACTGGGCAATAGGACATCTGGGTTGTAGTTCTTCCTTTCCTGTTAAATGTTGATGTGACCGTGGGGGAGTCCCTGGATCTCTCTGGGTCTCAGTTCCCTAATAAGATAAGTATTTCTTAGTGCAGGACCCACGAATTGGCTTCAGGAGGTCTCAGATCATATAGTGAATCACATTTTTAAAAGATGTTCTTGATGCAGGAAGGTTAACCAGCATAGACTATCACTAGATTATTGCTAATGTTCTTATACAGCTAAACTTTAATCATAATCCACATAATCCCTTGGCGTTGGTAAATATTTTTTTCTTAAGATTTTTATTTATTTACTTGTAGAGAGAGGGGAAGGAAGGGAGAAAGAGAGAGAGAGAGTAATATCAATGTGTGGTTGCCTCTCACATGGTCCCCACTGGGGATCTGGTCTGCAACCCAGACATGTGCCCTGACTGGGAATCGAACCTGCGACCTTGATGTTGGTAAACATTTTATGTGAATATGTACACATGCACTTTTTACAAGAAGGACATATTCTTTAGGAGAGAATCATGTTTAAAAGATGTTCCTAATGCAAGAAAATTAACCACCATTGGCTATCACTAGATTATTGTTATAGTTTCCTCTACAGCTGAACTTGAACCCTAACCCATATAATTCCTTCCATGTCTCACCCATATAAGCACCCAGAGGTTCTGATAGTAGAGGAAGAAGCTGAGGCACCTGCTCTTCCTATCGGAGAATGTATTCACTGATATATCTGATAAAGGGTTAATATCCAAAATTTATAAAGAACTTACAAAACTCAACACCAAAAAAAGAAAAAAAACCCAACCCAATTAAAAAAATGGTTAAAAGATCATTGTAGGCCATCACACCTATAATCAGGATCTGACCACCTTCATCAGGTGTGTGTGGACTGAGAACGGTTGGAGCTCTGTGTTCAATTGACTGGAACGTAAGAAAAGTGAAATTCAGGACTGTCAGTATGATACATGCTTAGACCATTTCATCTTTTGACAGAGGAAGCAAGCATGTACAGTGGGCTAAAGATAGTTTATTCAGTAAACGGTGTTGGGAAATTGGACAGATATGTGCAGAAAATTAAACTAGGCCACTGTCTTGAACCACACACAAGAATAAATTAGACCCAAAACCATAAAAATCCTAGAAGAAAACATAGGCAGCAAAAGCTCAAACATTGCTCATAACAATATTTTATTGGATATATCTCCCCAGGCAAGAACAACAAAAGAAAAAATAAACAAACGGGCCTACATCAAACTAAAAACTTTTGCACAGCAAAGGAAATCATCAACAAATAAAAAGACAACTCACAGAGTGGGAGAATGTATTCACCAATATATCTGATAAAGGGCTAATATCCAAAATTTATAAAGAACTTACAAAACTCAACACCAAAAAAAGAAAAAAACCCCAACCCAATTAAAAAAACGGTTAAAGGATCTGAATAGACACTTATTCACAAAGGACACACAGTTGGCTATTAGACACAGGAAAAGATGATGCTCAACATCACTAATCATTAGAGAAATGCAAATTAAAACCACGAGGTATCACCTCATACCTGTCAGAATGGCTATCATCAATAAATCAACAAATAACAAGTAGGATGTGAAGAAGGGGAACCCCTTTTGCACGGTTAGTGGGAATGCAGACTGGTGCAGCCACTGTGGGAAGCAGTATGGAGCCACCTCAAAAAATTAAAAATGGATCTGATTTTCAACCCAGCTATCCCACTTCTGGGGATACATCCAAAGGAACCCAAAACACTAATTTGAAAGAGCATAAGCACCCCTATGTTCACTGCAGCATCATTTACAATCAGTTGCCAAGATCTGGAAGCAGCCCAAGCGTCCGTCAGTAGATGAGTGGATAAAACAACTAGGGGACATTTATACAATGGAATACTACTCGGCTGTAAGAAAGAAGAAACTTTTACCCTTGAGATGGTATGGACGGACCTGGAGAACATTATGCTGAGTGAAATAAGCCCGTCAGAGAAAGACAAATACCGTATGATTTCACTCATATGTGGAATCTAATGAACAAACTGAACTAACGAGTAAAATGGGTGCAGACTCCTAGACGGAGAGCAGGCTGACAGCTGAGGGGGAGTTTAGTGGGTGGACGGATTGAGCAAAAAGGTAAAAGGACTCATGGACACGGACAACAGTGTGGTTATTATTGCGGGGAGGGGAGTATAAGGGGACCAAATGGTAATGAAAAAAATACAATAAAAAAAGATGACAGAAAAAAAACAAAGATAACTGCTGTTAACAATTTAGTGTATTTCAACCCAGTTTTTATTGCTATCACATATTTGTACGTCTTGGGACTGTGTGTTTGAATCTCATTCATTCTGCATCAAACTTATCATTATATATATCGTAAGTATTTTCCCATCTCATAAAAAAAGAAAGAAAGAAAAGAAAATGGGGAAAAACTTCTGTTGGAATTACCTGTGTGAAACTTTACTCAGACATCTTGGAACCCAAGGAAAATTGTGGAAAAGAGGAAAACAGTTTCTCACGGCTTTTCGAAAAACAATAAGTGTAATGTCAATACCACACCCTCAGCAACACCGTGTAAAGAGCTCTCTGTACACCACTCTGGGAACTGGCTCTCCTTGGACCCCCAAATACCCAGAGGCCACACTTAAAGGAAGTGTTATTCCATACCCAGGAGGGTGCTAGGTGCTCACCTCATTGAACCCACGCCCATACACTGTAGCAGGTGGATAGCATTAGCTTCATCTTCACTTTCCAGAGACTTTGGAAATGGTTAGGCAACTCTTTCACCGCCACAGAAGGTGAGTGCTGGAGGCTGGATGCAAGTGCACGCTGCCCTACCAAAGGCCTCCACTCCCGTGTCTGATTCCTGTGAGCGGGGAGAGGAGGCAGGAAGGCTGGAGGGATGGGAAGGAGGGAGCATCCTATGTGCTTAGGGTGAGCGAATGTCCTTTTTCCTACGGGCATCCTGTAAATACAATAGACACTAGATACAAAGCTTCTTGACTTTTACCTCCCATTTCCTCAGAAAATTTCTCCAGCGTAGTAGGGTTCAGGTCAAACAAGTCAATCTCTCTCTCTCTCTCTCTCTCTCTCTCTCTCTCTCTCTCTCTGTCGGTCTGTGTGTCTCTTTCTCTCTCTCTCCCCGCCCCCACCCCTTCTCCCTCTTCTCTCTCTCTCCATCTCCTCTATCTCTCAGCCTCCCTCTTCTTCTACCTCCCTCTCCCCTCTCTTGTTCTCTTTTATCCTCTAACAAAAAGACCCTACATCCTCGAAGTTCTGCTCCTTAAAAAAAAACCTGTGACAATGCAAATTCAGAACAACAGATAACCCTGGAGGTGAGGGAGAGAGATGTGATAGAAGAGAGGTTCAGAGTGGCTTTAGATGTACACATAACACTCTTTCTTAAGCTAGACCACGCACATGGACTTGTTGCTCTGCACATTTTTTTGTCTATGAAATCTGAATATTATTAAACAAAAATTTTCATGGTCTGTCTAAAAGATTAGTTTAGCCTTAAAAATGTTCATACCACTTGACTGAGAAGCTCCATTTCTGGGAATCTATTCTGAGGAAATCGTCTCAAATGAGCACAGATTTCTATGCCAGAAGCCCATCCTAACATTGGTTCTAATTTGAAAACCTTGAAGTAATTTCAAAGAAGCATGATTGGGCAAATTATGCCACATCCCTGAACTGGAATATTATACAGACTTTTAAAAAAAGATGCTTACAAGGAGTTCTAATAGTATGAGGAAATGCATTTGTTGAAATTTTAAGTGGAAACACAATATGAAATTGTGCATAAAATAAAATTTCAAAGCTCTGGAAAAGGCTGGGAAAAAAATGACTGAAACGAGACATGCGAAGAGTGGGTGCGTCTGGGCTGTGCAGTGATGGCCCTTTTGTGCCTGTTTCCAAGCTTTAATTTTATACAATTGAGTGTGTTACTTTCATGTAATGGGAAGATAATGAAGAATAGTCTGCCTATTGGTTCTTACCATCAGAAATCTGGTAGGTTCCTGTATTCATCATTGAGATGACTTGTCCGTTGGCCTCAGTAGATACTGCTGTTGCCAGACTCTGTGGCTAATCCACAGGGCAACAGGGAGCACCACGGTCTGTCCTGGTACTCACTGTTTACTGCACTTTGGTTTTTTTTTTTTAAAGATTTTATTTTTTTTCTTAGAGAGAGGGAAAGGAAGGGGGAAAGAGAAGGAGAGAAACATCGCTATGCAAGAGAAACATTGATGTGCAAGAGAAACATCCATTGGCTGCCTGTCGCAGGCCCTCCAATGGGGACCTGGTCCGCATCCTGGGCATGTGGCCTGACCGGGAATCAAACCGGTGACCTTTCAGTTCGCAGGCCAGAGCTCAACCCACTGAGCCACACCAGCCAGGGCTGTTTACTGCACTTTTAAAAAAACGTGAATACAGAATAATTCCCCCTCCCGACAATTCGGTGTTTCCTGCGTTGTCGCGTGTCTCCCGAGACTAGGAGTAGACGAGGAAAGCCCAGCACGAGACCCAGGCAGGTCCGCATGCTTCTGGCCAAGTAGGGAAGAACTGTGATTGTGCGAGGTAATGATGTGAGTGTGTACAAATGTGTGTGTGTGTGTGTGCGTGCGCACACTTTCCTCCCCACAGTGTCCCAGTCTACATTTTGCCCAGCCTGAGCTCCAGGGCAGGAAGGCATGTGACAGGAGTCCAGAGGCCTCTGTGGCAGCTGACGCTGGCCCCGGGGGGCTGCCGGACAGCAGCCACAGCTGCTAGATGGTGGGGGCAGGGAGGGGGGAGCTGCAATCATCTCTTTCTTCTAAATGTCCCCTTCTCTTTATTCGGTCTGGTCAGTCACGCAGGAGGAAAGCACTGGACTAGTTGGACCAGCTGCTGATGTCTCAGAATAAGGAAGAAGTAAAGCTGGGCGTAGCTGTCAGGACACGAAAGCCTCGTGGAGTGGGGTCCCCAGATAAAGTGGGGAAGCGGTGGGTTTGGCCTTTTCCGGTGTTCTGCTTAGGATGCAGGGGTGCCCTTCCCGCTCCCCTCGTGCTGTCAGGATATACCTCTAGCTGTGTCCTCGCTGCAGAAAATCGAACTGTATGCAGAAGCAGAGGCTACACCAGGTCCTAGCGACAGGGAGAGGTGAGCTGGGGCTGGCTGTAGACTGGGGAGCGGGTACCCCAGGAAAAGGCATCTAGTCTGACTCCTCACCACAGTCTTGATTAAATGCCTTCCAGTATATATATTGTGTATGTCTTTACATTATGTTTAGAAATACATACTTCAAGCATATATTTAAAATATGTATTTCTATATTTAAAATGTACTTAAAGATGTTTGACTTTATATTTGATACATATCTTTATATATTTTAAAATATGCATTTAAACATGTTTGGCATAGTATATGTGCATTGAAGTTTGATATACTTATGTTTGATATATGTATATATATCTATGTTTGATAGAAAGCATACCTATATCTAATGCTTCTTCTCACACTAATATTAGGCAGAACTCAACAAGCACAAGTTCTCAAGTCAAACAGTACTCCCAGCATTGCTACTCTCGCCCCGACAGAGTTCCCTCTTCGCCCTTCCTTCTCTGGCACGACCCTCCTCAGCTCTTCCAGTTATTTCATTTGTTTCTGGCATTGTCTTCCTCGTTTCTAAATCATGTGCTTATTCTTCTGTTTCTTGTGTTTCCCCCCCACTATAGACACGCAGACATTGTGTGTTAGCTTTCTAAAATGAAAGATGATGATTTACCATTGCATCCTGCCCCCCTCCCCCATCACCATTTTTTCTTCCCCTGCCCTCGCAGTATTATGGTCGTGTTAGTTCAGGCCCTGTGAGAAGCGGACACTGAGGCAGAATTAGACACGCACAAGATCTGCTGGGGCAGACGCCGGTGGGGGATGAAGGGGCCACTGCAGGGCTGCTAAGACCTTGTGAAGGAGGAGGACGGGGAAGGAAGGTGGGGCAGGAAGAGCCCGAGGCTGCGGGATAGTTCTGAGAAGTGCAGGGCCAGGCTGATGCAGCGGCCCAGAGTGAAGACTGCCCCTTGGAGAAGTCCTGCGCTGGGCAGCAGGACCAGCTGCTGTCCCCTTGCAGAGCTCAGTCCTTGGCCGGGACTCCCGGAGCGGGACCCTCGTCTGTGAAGACAGCAGCGGTTTCCGGAGCGGAATATGCTCCCCACAGCAGGCTGGCCTTGGAAGGGAGGGCCGAGCTGTGCATCTTCCTGGCCACCACACTTGCATTCTAATTTATGATCCGGTGAATGTTCTGGGCTCCCGTTGTTGTGGCTGAGTGAACATTGCCCACAGCTGAGTCACCCCGTGCGCTGCAACCACATTCCTTCTCTCATTAGTTATTTTTCCTCTCTTAGCATTTCCTTTTTTTAAAAAAAATTTGCTTCCTTTTCTATGTACCTGTCCATTATTCTGCTCCAAACTCTCTGGCAGAATATAAAACGCCTGGCAATATGGTAGAACCCATCCATATGTTGATCAGTTTCTCATCTTTCTTTTTCGGGCACGTTCCATCTGGAGCCCCACTCTGGGTTGGTTGCGCTTTGCTTCTCCCCTCATTTTGATGGAGCACGTCTTCCCAGAGCTTGCTGGGACGCCGTGAACATGATGCACGTATTTTGATCCCGTCTATACTTGTGGGCCACCCCCACACACAGTAGTTTCTAGGTCAGAACGCATTTGCACCCCAGCATTTGGAAGTTATTGTTTCCTGGCTTCCAGCGTTCCTACTGGGGAGTTGGTACCATCCAGATTCCTGATGTGACCTTTCTTCCTCTCTGGCAGCTTTTAGGATGTTCCGTGTATTCCAGCATTCGGAGATTTCACAATGATGTGTCTTAGTCTCTGTGCTGGGTGCTGGGTGCTGGGTAGATCTCTCTAATCAGGAAACTCTTGTCTTTCGCTTTGGGGAAATTTTTTGTATTATTTCATTGATTTCTTCCATTTTGTCTTTTGTAGTTCTTTGTTTCTAGAACTTTTTTCACTTGCACATTTGATCTATTGAACTGGTCATCTAATTTCTAGAGAAAAACCAACTCTGCCCTGGTTTTGACAGATTTCCTATCTGGTTCTCACAGATTTCTTTAACTTTATTTTCTAAGCCTTCTATAGATTTTTTTTTATTATTATCAGGATATTCCTTTTTGGGGGGTGTTTTTGGATCTGTTTCCCCTGTCTCACAGAGAATACTCATTGCATATTTTGGATGCAGTTCTGTTCCCCACGCTGTCTCTGCTGCCTCTGCTGCCTCTCTTCCCCGCTCCTCTGTGGAGGTATGCCTTTCACGTCTATAGCTTTCTCCTACCATCTGATGATCCTTTGTTCTTACTTAAGACAGAGGCACCAGGAATCAGACTGTAAGCCCTGCTCTGGGCAGGCCACACTGTGATTGATCTGGCAGAGGGCGCAGCCTCCTGTATGGGATCCTCCGATGTCAGTATCTGTAGATTTCACTGTCAGACAGGCCTTTTTAAACTCGGAGGAACCCTGCCCCCTCTCCTCCCGGTGGCGGTGGTCAGGGTGGGGAGAGGCTGTGAGAAACCCTTACTGCCAGGATTCTGGGAGCTGAGGTTGGGAAGGTAACTGAGACGTCTTTTCTTTCAGTATGGAGATTTTTGCATAGTCCCCCTGATTTCAGGGGAGCCCCCAACCCCCCTTCCTCAGCTCCTGACAAGACCAGAGCATTTCTGGTTCAGCTTCTCCAGCCTTCTCTATGGTGGGGAAGGAGCTAGCTCTACTCCTTGGCTGCCCAGACAGGCCTGGGGGTGCAGGGAAGGGGGAACCTGGAGTTCTGATTACTCCCCACACAGACTTTCAAACCACCTTCCTGTGTTCAGCCAGTCCCTCCCATCGCCTTCGTGGAGGGTACATGCCCTGCCTCCTTTCCTAGAACCTTCCTAGGGTGAGTGACACCAGTGCGCTTATTCTTATGGGTATTCTCCACACCCCACACCCCATGTAACTAATTTTTACTTTTCCCTATTGTAGACTAACATTCAGTGGCTACTGTGTCCCTCGATCTATGTTCAACCTTCCCAGCTTTCATTGGCATTTCTCATTTCTGTTGTCCACGCACCTACTCATACACCCCCTGCTCCCATCATACATCCCCTGCTCCCATCATTACTTGTAGTTTTATTTTCCCTTCTTTCCATTTTACTGGGGTTTGAGGAGGACATGGGGACAAAGAGCAGGTGTTCAATCTGCTATGTATAACGAGGCGTTACACTTCTCCTGTGTTTTGCTCACTGTCAACACTCTCCTGTCCACTACGCTACCCCCAAAGGAGGTGAAAAAGCACCCCTTTTGTGGAATATGCTCAGAGGAAGCACCTGCTGATCAATCTTTGTTCCAAGACCTTCTTCGATGTTCTTTTGATCTATTTCTTCACTGAAGTCATAAGGGATACCATTTATTGAGGACCTACTATGTGTCAGGTACTGTGCTTAACGCTCAATATGGCTCATTTCATTTTCACCGAATCCCTGCGAGATAGGGATAATTATACCCATTTTACAGACAGGGACTGTGGCCCAGACACTTTTCCCAAGCAAGTCAGCCGACAAGATGTGGAGCTGGGGTTCAAGTGGGTGTCAGTTTGATGTCGAGGGCCTTGGCTGTCCACCCCGAGGGAGGCTTTCAGTGCTAGAGGACTGCAGAGCTCACATACCGAGTGCCCTGTGGGCGAGCATAAGTTCCGTGAGGCAGAGCCCTCCCCTGCCTTGTCCACCCCCCGTCTCCTGTCACCTCAGCACAAGAACAGTGCTCATCACACTGAAAATACACAATCAATATTTTTTCAAAAAATGAATGACTGAATATGATCTTATTTAATTCTTAGATAGAGCAACCCAGTCATAACTCTAATACTACCTTTCTAGAAAAGGTTAGGAAACAAATCTCAGAAATTCGGGACTTTTTTTATTTTCTAGGGGTTTGTTCTTTCCAGGAAGGCTTGTTAGTCTGCAGCGTGTGAAGTGAGCCATGACAAGGCCCAGCCAGGGCCAGAGGACACAGCTGAGTTGCCTTGGCCAAGGTAGTGCGGATTATTTAGCATTCATGAGACAAAGTACTAGTGAGCGCCCACTGTGCGCTCTTGGATGGGGAGGTTCGTAGTCATTGAATCTCGTCTGCACAACAGCACTGCCAGGGAGCTGGCTGGCCTGCAACTGGTTTTAAAAAACATTCATTTTCCTAGTGAAGGGCTTGCTTAAATTCAACCTCTGTTTGAGAATCTGGACTTCATTTTAGTGACCTATATTTTCTTGGCATTTTTGAACAGTTTAATGATTTAAAAAACATAACTTCCTTTAAGGGTACAGCTAACTCAATTTTGTATTTCTAGTAGGTATTTATTGAACTTGCAGGATTTTTTTTTTCCCTAATGATGGGATTGTTTTGGATACTTGAAAAGGCCTTTTTCTCTTTGACCTACTTTGGGATAGTTAAGCTCTTTTTCGTCAGTTTATGTAAAGCCTTTTATCCAGAGTTTAAATGAAATTAAAATTTAATTTAATTTCATGTTCATTTCCAGGGCACCTGAACAGATGCAAAAATGCTCCAAAGGGGATTGAATTTTACACAGACGGGTTTTTGGGTAAGATGTTCTCCAGCCAGTCTGTAATGAGAGGGAAAAAAAGAGAGACAAAGACCTAGGCAATCCAATTACCACCCTTTCTCCTTCTTTTCCTTCCTCTCCCTCCATTGCCATCCAAGGGGGAGGAGACCAGGGCACCTACTGGCTCCTAATTTTTCTGATTCTTGGTATCAAATGCTATTTTTCCTGTTCTCCAGAATCCAAGTTATGAACTCAGGTGGGTCATTGAGTGGATGGACTGGAGGCAGGCAAAACTTCTGGCAACTTCTCCAAGCCTACCTACTTGTCCATTCAGAAACCATGCCCTTAAACATCAGTGGGGCATGGGAATGGCTTGAAATAGGGATGACTAAAACAGCCAGAGTGTTGTAGCCCTTGCATGGTAATTGTATTAATTATAGAAATGTTTATAGTAATTCAAACAGGTAGAACATATGAGAATTTATATTCTTTCTGGCTGCCTAACACATCCTTGCATCAGAATTTGTGAAACTTGTTAAATATGTCAACTATTTAGAGAAGATGCAATCAGATCGCTCAGAGGAATTTGAGGGAGAGGCATAGTTCAGGGAAGGGCCTCAGAGTAATGAGTTATGTTAGAGCACTTGGGTCTGTCCCGGCCCATCTAGGCCACATCAGCGGAGTGCTCAAACACTATATATTTTTTGCTTTTCTAAAAAAGGCAAATAATTGATGATTCTCTTAAAAAAACAAAGTACAACTGTCTCTATTTTTATATTTGGAAAACGATTGGGGCGTTCACATAATTATGTCTGTAAACTTTAAGAAAGGACTGTTTCAGAATTCCATGGACTTTATCTGGAACAGCGGATGATGTCCTCATGCTGCTGCAATGCTGTCTGGATGGCTAAGATCTCTGGCCCTCACCCTGTGTCTGTCCCCAGAAACTCTGGCTAGTGACACTGAGGCTGACTTCCTCTGGACACTCTCAACACAGGCAGCTGGCTGCTGTGGGTGTAATGAGCCAAATGTCCCTCCACGCCATGAAATCCCACCATTCTAACTTTTCAGTTGTTATAACTGTATTGTGAAAAGTATATCCACAGGGATGCCCGCCAAAGTGACATTTACGGTGCTGTGGGGACATCCACGTCAACGGCAGGGACGTTCCTGTGTGATGTGCGCAGACGCTGGGGCCAGACTGCCGGGGTTCAAACACTGGCTCCCACTCACCCCAGTGACATGACGAGTTGTGTGCCCTCTTTGCCTGTCAGTAAAATGAAGATTTTATGTATCTCCTTTACAGGGTTCTTGTGAAGATAACATGAGTTAATACGTGGGAAAAGCTTAGAACAGTGCCCGACACCTGGTAAGGGGTATATTAAGTGTTGGTTAGGCATGTATTACTGTCATAATTACTTATATGAAGGACCTGAAATTTTATGCCTGGCACTTTTTGGATTGCAAATGCACAGGAATGCACTTGAGAATATATGTATGTGTAAATTAATAGTTGCTCCTTTCATAATCCTGGAAGTGCGATTTCCCAACAATGCGAGTTCTTTTCTCTTCCTTTCCCTCGGCCAACACCAGCTTTCTCATCCTCCCCACCTGCCCCTTTTTTGCATGTCCAAAATTCTTTCTTCCTCCAACACAGCTTACTGAATTCTACTTCGGAAAATTTGTTCATTATGTTTATTCACACATCTCTGGAACACTCTTCTTTTCTTGTGCCCTTCCGAGTTTACTTTATTTTTCATCACGCAAGACCAGAAGGGGCTGCTAAAAGGTAAGCCCTGCTACCGACACACTGTGTCAGAGGGAAGGGAGCGAGGTGCAATGGGAGAGGGTCCGAGGCTGCACAGAAGGAGCCCAGCTTCCTTCTGGCCTCAAAGTTCTATGTGTGGCATTTCAGATTTAGATTCATATTTTACTGCCACTGACCTTCCACCTTGTTCGGGTTAAGCACTAGGTTAGATCTTTTAGATGGCTTATAATTTTTTTAAAAAACATTTTATTTATTTAGTTTTAGAGAGAGAGAAGAGGAGAAGGAGAAAGAGAGGGAAACATCAATGTGTGGTTGCCTCTCATGTGCCCCCAGCTGGGGACCTGGCCCACAACCCAGGCATGTGCCCTGACTGGGAACTGAACCAGTGACCCTTTGGTTCACAGGCCTGCACTCAATTCACTGAGCAACACCAGCCAGGGCAAGATGAATTATCATTTTATTCTTACAACAACTCTTCAAAGGTATGTATAACTCCCATCTTACAGATGAAGAAAAGTGAAATAGAGAGCTAAATAACTTCCCCATGACCACCTCACCTGAGAGCAGGGAGACAGAGTGAGAACCCAGATGTTCTTACTCCAAACTCAATTCTCTTCCTGCTGCTCATAATCCTACCCTCACATAACAGGGGAAGCAAAAGAATAATGGTCCAACTCCAGCAATATTATGCCCTTACAACTCCCATTCAGAATTTCACAGGAATTTCTGTTTAACTCTTCTCCCTTCTGTAAATAAACCAACTTTTTCTCCAGCAATCACTCACTCCATCCATCCATCCATCTATCCACCCCCACCATGCATCCTTCCAATCATCTCTCCACTCATCTCTCTATCCGTCCAATCGCATGATCATCCATTCAATCACCCATCTAATAATCTACCTGTCCATCCTTTTATTATTTACTATGTTTCAGGCTTTGTAATAAGTTCTGAGGAAATTCCTGTCTTTAAGGAGTTCTCAGTCTGGGAAAGAGGACAACATGTAAATATAAAAATTGTAATATAATATATTGAACAAAATCCATAGTGGTGCTTATGAGGTGTTAGAGACGTGCAGGAGAGGTGGGAAGGAAAATTTCTAAATTTTCTGACAGGAAACAAATTTAAAATAGGGTCCTTCGCACTTTAGAAAGTCAGTGAATAAACCACCTGGAGTTGTGTGCAAAAATTTCTTAGAGGGGTTTGTAGCCAAGGGAGGCAACAGGTGGGAGTTTGAGCCATCACAGAGGAGTTTTTTTTTTAGTATATTTTTAGATTTTATTTATTTATTTTTAGAGGGGGAAGGGAGGGAGAAAGAGAGAGAGAGAAACATCAATGTGCGGTTGCTGGGGGTCATGGCCTGCAACCCAGGTATGTGCCCTGACTGGGAATCAAACCTGTGATGGTTTGGTTTGCTGCCCGCGCTCAATCCACTGAGCTACGCCAGCCAGGGCAGAAGAGTTTTAACTATGTTAATGTTTGAACTGATGAAGAGTGTGCTGGCAATCAGAAGTGGTAGAAGACATTCTAGGCAAAAGAGACCACCAGTAGAAGGGTACAAGCAAATAATTCTCAACGGCTCTCATCTAGAGTAAAGCTTGAGAGATAAGCAGGAGGTAAAGCACCTAGGATAGAAGAAAGGAATGGTATGCAAGGCCAAACATTTATTCTTGAGGATACGGAAAATGCTCTCAAAAGCAGTATTAGAATTCACTATAAAATTTATTCTCCAGTGAATGCCATTAAATAAAAACAGTACAGGTTCTTTCTGTCCATTTCCAGAAACATGTCACAGATCCTCTGTATCTGGGGGTAAATTGGCATGCAGGAGTTGAGCTGGGGCCTAACTCTGTTTCTGAGGGATAGTGTGTTCGGAATCCCAAACAATGGCTCACAAAGCTTCCAGAGATCCAAGGCTGTGAACTGGCACGGTGGCCTAGCCCCTTCGTGATGCGTCTGATGTTCGAATATGGGGCAGGGAAAGAGGATACAATCCTAAGTGAAGACTTGCTTATTGTGTTACTCAAAATGCGACAGAGAGGTTTTTGGAGGTGGGTTTTATTTGAGGTGATAGTAGTTAAATTTACGATACAGGTTTCGCCCTGACAATCTCTGCAACACTACTTGTATTTTCTGCCCACACCTCTGGGACTGAGGTTAAGAAGGGTAGTTGAATCAAGATAGCTCCCAAAGGGGAAGCGGGTCTGAGCTGGAACCCTCCCATAGATTTCAAGGCTCATTCGCCAGTCTCCTCAGCTAGGACAGAAGCGGCATTTCTAAGCCTGAGAATTCCCCTTTCTGTCTGAGTCGGTCAATACCTCCTTTTGCATCCCCCAGCACAAAAACCCAAATGTGCTTCCTTTTCTAAAAGGAAGCCTCTGTCTTGCCCGGATTAAGGGGGCATAGTCCCATGACACAGTTTGCAGTCAATTTTTGGCATCTGCAAAACCTTCCTTCTTTCAAGAACTGCGGGCAACCAGTCAAGAGGGAACAGTATTTTGGCATTTGGACTGAAAATCTTACCTGCCAACTGGGCTGTCCCGAGCGTATTGTTTCTGGAGCCCGGGGAAGCACATGTAACAAGAACAGGCTTTGTGGTGTCGGGACAGTTTTGATGAGCACAGCTGCTCCGAGTGGAAGGGAGAGCGGCCAGCTGCGCTCGCTCCCTTTCTCCCGCTCCAGCTTCCCTCGGCGGCCTCCGGAGCGCGCTGCTGGGGTGTGCTCGCAACCTCCCAAGACTCCTATTTCAGATTTTCCTACTTCATTAACACCCTAACCATGGAACCACACACTGTACCCACCGTGGCTCGGCCTGGCACTCCAGCGCTTTTCTCTCAATTACCCATCACCCTCTATTCCCCGCTCCGGGGGTCAACCTCACCGGGAAGGTGAGTGGCAATGTACCCAAACAGAGGCTCGCTAGCTCAGTGTGTTCAAACAGTCATCTCTTCTAGGATTCCGTTTCCTAATTCTATTTTCATTCAACAGGGATTTATTTGGTATCAAGTTTCCTCAGCATCTCAGAGAGACAGACAGTGAGTAGAACAGACTTCTGGAAGTAACCTGAAAGGCCTCCCCTCCTTAAAGCCTAGTCCAGAAGCGAGCCAGGAGCCAGAAGGGCCCGGCTGTGGGCTCAGCCTCTGTGCCTCGGGCTGCTGGACCTCACACCCTGGCTCACAACCGCTGTCCCCTTCTCTTGCATCTGATCACGTTAATGAGCAAATCGAATGTCCTTCTCAATGAAAAACAAAGAGAACCGCACACCCTATAACATACAGAGAAGACGAAACCAAGTTGTCCAGCAAGCTGAGAAGCAAACTTCAGTAAGATATTAAATGCTAAGCAGTTCATCAGATGGCCCCGGTCCCCTGAGGCTTGTATGATGAAGTACATAGTCACATTCTTCATTTTTAGCAAGTGTGGAGATATTCTTAAATAATTTCCTAGATAAGCAGAGAGCAGAAAAGCTCTGGCTTTGTAACAAGTAAAAACTTTTCTTGGCTCACAAAACTGTTTTAGAGTCTTGGCAGGGGGGGGATTTTATATACATATCTGCATAATTATGTGACTATATCGTATATAAATGATAAGCCACAGAAATGGCAAACCTGGCCGAGAAACTGCCGAGCAGCGGAGGCTTCCGAACCTCTTGGCACGCTGACCAATTCATTGGCAGCACCGAGAAGCCCGGAGACGGACGGTTACTCGTGCCCACTGTCAGCCCCAGTGGTCCTCTTCCGAATATTCCTGCCTCCAGAGCAGAGAGACATTTCCTCACAGAGAAACAGTCTAAAGAGTCGAAAACGAACAGCCTACGTACCCTGCAGTCTCGGTCCTCCATGAAGGGGCTGCTGTGTTGCTATCGCGCCATATGTTCGAATGTCCTCCGACTTCCTTTCTGACTCAGATCGAATGAATCCACAGCGCTGATGTAAGGCTCTTAATGGGAATCTGTTTTCAATTCAGGGCAGATGTGGGACACTCTTGTAGCCCCAGGGATTATCAACTTTAAAACAAATCGCCCTCAGGATGATAAGTAACTGCTTCCTGAGGCCTGCCTGGGGCTCTGTCCAAATGCTTCGCATATAACACAATAACCGAGACACAAAGGCAGGCTTTGCTCTCGAGGTTCTCAGGCTTGAAAACACAGCTTGCAGATCCTCCTCAGAAACGAAGCCTGGAAACGCATCTCGGAGCATTCACATAGAAATTCAGATGTTTGCAGTAACATACGAAAGCGATCATGACATCCTTGGCCCCTGCCCGCCTCCCCAAACGATCCTAGCACCGTGTTTGCAGCATATAGGTTTGCCACAGATTGAAATCGAATTGTTCTGGTTCAGAGTTTTCTTGGATCAAGAAGAAGAAGGGGAAGACTATTCCAAGGCTCCCATGGAGAAACATCCAGAAATCAATTTAAGTTTAATGCTCTAGAATCAGCATTCACCGGGCAAGAACATCCCTACGTCTCAGAGCACCCTCTGTGCTGAGGCCACTCTGTACGGCTGGCTTCTCGGCCTGGGTTTCAGGCCCCAAATACCTAGCTGGGGTACCCGGCTGGGGTTTAGTATAGATGAACCCTATTTAATAACTCCGAAAAGAGGTTAAAAAAATCACTAACTTGTAAGAAGTCTGAAGGAACAATTCTAAGATTTTAAAGTTAAACTTTCCCATTGATGAAAACTTTTACATAGAACGTTAAAATATTAAAAGTGAGTGTGTACGATGTTTCCCCATAAAGCTCACACAGGTAAATTTAGGCATGAGTAACCTCAGTAAAGAGTCATCAGATAGTCACATTAAATTACATAGTTAGAAAACACAGCCAATTCTTTAAAATTAATATTGTAAAGGTGACATAACAGTGCTACACAACAGGGTGAAGCATTGAGTCGCCCCCCACGAAGAACACCAGGGCTGCTGCCCCTCTCCTCTGCACGCGGAAGCCAGACTATACCTGCAGCGCTCACTCACCTGGCGAACAGCCGTCGGCAGCACTGAAAGGGGCGCTCAGAGTATGGAGAGGACAAAAAGGGACCTCCCTGTCCTCAGATCGCTGTAACTTAGTGGCTCTGGGCACACCAGTGCCCAGGGCCACAGTTTCTGTATTTGTCAAGTGGCTGAAATAGGTTGGTGATTTCTGACACCCAAACCTCAAGTATCAGTTATACGGCATTAACCAGAACCTGGTAGAACAGAGGGTAAGTGTCTTTCCTTTTTTTGTTTTCAAGAGTGATCACTAACTGCCGTTAGTTGGACCTCTTGACAACACCTTTTCCCTGTCTTAAAGCACATTTTTTTATACATATGACTAATAAGGCAAGTTTTAGCTAAAACGTCGGACCTGAAGGGTAAAGAAACCTACTACTTTATACAAAGTATACACATATACATAGTTTTTCCTTTTGATTTGATAGCCTTCCTGGGTAACAATTACCTGAGGCATACTCCATCATCCTGATCCTGCTCATAGGTAAGCATAGGTGAGCAGGGGGCAGGTTGGATGGGTGGGTCAGGTGGGGGACACTGGAGAAGAGGACAGAGAGTGGGGTGCGGGGAGGGAGCATGGAACTCTGAGCTGGGGGGTCCACATCCTGGTTCTGGGGCTGCTACTGATTAGCCTCGGCCACTTCATTGCTCTTTTCTGGGCCTCTGTTTCCTTGTCTGTACAATGATGCGCTCTCTCTTCATCCTCTTACTTGTCCAGCAATTAAAGGGAAAAATCTGCCCCATGGGACGTAGCTTTTGTTTTAGAGTTTGACTCTCGGGAGCACTGGAGTCAGGACTGCACCGTCAGAAGTTCACTGTACAGCGGGTAACGGCCCCAGGTCAGGCCAAGACCCGCAGTTAACCTGTGGCAGGCTCTGTTTTGAAACTGTGGGAGACACCCACCCACCTGCAGAAAAGAGCTCAGATAAACCAGCGAAGCACTGTTACAAAGGCCATCGCCATCATTAAGGGTTTCCCCCGACAAACCTATTTAAATTTCTCAGTTATGCTTTGATAAAATGTGAACATTTAAAAAGCAGTCACGTGTGATACTGGTCTTGTGGGGTGAACTGTGTCCCCCTCTCAAATTCACATATGGAAGTCCCAACCACCCCAGCACCTCAGCATGTGACCTTATTTGGAGACAGATCTCTGTAGAGGTAATTAAATTAGAATGAGGCCATTAGGGTGGTCACTACACCGATATGACTGGTGTCCTTATAAAAACAGCAACACCATGTGAACACAGAGATGGCCACGAACGGAGGCCCGAGACAGGTCTTCCCTCGCAGCCCCCAGAAGGAACCTGCCCTGCCATATCTTGTTTTTGGACTTCCAGTCTCTGGAACTGGGAGGAAACACATTTCTGTGGTCGAAGCCACCCTTCTGTGGCGCTTTGTTACAGCAGACCTAGCAGGCTGACACAACTGGCCTCCTCTGATCAATGTCTGTGTGTTACATCATGCGTCCTACTGTGCGTCAAACCCTCACGTAAACAAGCCAGGGTGCTCTAGAGCTAAAGAATGTGAGAGCTGGGAGAAATGAGCGTTGCAATGGGCTGCCAACGGGGAAAAGCCATCAGCAGCAATATTTTTTTTTAGCTAAAAAAGATTCCTATCATCTCTCTGTTCCTCTACTCCAACACACAATATAGAACACAAATGACTCAACGAAGCACATGAAATACGGAAACAAAAACCTAGAGATGTTGGGCGATGGGGACGGCACGCAGCTGGGAGTGCCCACGACCCTCACGCAAGGTATCGTGTGCGCTGACCCACCATAGGAGTCGGTTCAGCTCTGTCACCCCGCCATCTCCTCCACGGACGCCCCACTCCGAGCATCTACAATAAACCTTCTTATTAATCCTAAGGACTTCCCCCCAATAAAAACAAATCCAGAAATAATGTGTTATTTCTTATCACGAGAAGCTAGGCTACATTGACTCTCGCTGCTAAAGCACTTCATCAAAAATGAAAGGAGATGCTGAGGAACGGTCATGGTGAACGCATGTTAAAACAAGCACTCATTACACTGAGCAACTGATAGAGTTTCCAAACATAAAATTCAGACCGGATCCAGCATTATTATTCCCAAATGCCTCATCTGGCAAGGTTTAGAAGTGAGTACAATTTACAAAGCCGTTCTGAAGGAAAATGCAAATGTTCCAAACCTATATCAAAACCAATCTCTGTTATCTTTGTTTTTTTTTTAACAAGCTTAGAATTAAACTCGGTTTCTAAATACTGACCATATTTATGACTCCAACCATGTAAGAAATAGGAAGGAAGAAAGCTTTTGAGAATGAACTACCCAGGTTAGGCAAGTGGATGTGGCCCCAGAGGAAATGAGATTCTTCTGCAAGACTTAACTTTTCAGAGATAATGTTCGAATGTTTGGTGGGAACTGAGAGACCACTGGTTCTGGCAGCGTCTGCTGCTTTCAGAACAGTGAGGAATGGAAATATCCGTCGCCAAGCATGGCCAGGGTTGAGCTGAGATGTGTAACTTGGATGTATGCGCAGTTAATGAACGTCTCTGCTCCTTCCTATCTGCCACGCTGCATAGTTGCTTCTCGGGATGTTATTTCCATTAAACCCGATCTGCCTAACTTTCCCGTGAGAGCTCAAAGTAATAACACAGGCTTTACAGAGCTATGCAATATATCCTTTCTGGAGGGGAACAAATAAAGAGATTTAGTTGTTGGTCCCCTTCCCGGTGTGCACACCAAACTCGAGTTTATTATTCTATTTCACAACATGCAAACATTCGTAAATGAAAAATTTCTGTTTCCGGTGCATTTCTTGGCATTCCGCATTGTGGGATCGTGAACATTTTGGGAACGTCGCCAGCCGTTTCCATCAGTCAGGAAGTCCTGAACCGGAAAGGAGCCAGGGAGGCTCCTGCAGGAGGAGGAAGGGCTGACACGAGCGTTCCCCTTTGTTCACATGGTCAACACACGCTCACCCCCGTTCATGGGATCCCCGAAGTTTCCCATGGTTGAGAGAGGGATCAGGTATGAACACTTTAAACAACACCCCTTCCAACTCTCAGAGTTCATTCAACACAGCGGCTCCTGTAACTGCCTGCTGAGAAAGGGCAGCTGGGGTGCCTGTTGGAAGTCTGGACTCCCAGCCCCTTCCCTTGGAAAGCGGATGCTATATATGTAGGTGGGGTGGGCCTCCGGGGCCCCTGATGATAGGTGGGTTGGGGAAATGCTTCAGTCCCTGGCTCTTAACCTTGGCTGGATATTGGACTCACTTGGGGTTCTGACTTTATTAGTCTGGGCTGTGGCCTGGGCATCTGGATTTTTAGACACTTTCAGGCGACTGTAATGGCAGCCAGGGCTGAGAATCAGTGACACCACGGAAACGACAGTTCAGTGCAATGTGGGGAGAGTGGGCGCTATCTTTCTTTTATAGATAAGCCCACCAAAACGCAGAGAGGGGACAAGGCTTGAGGGAGGTCCTACTCTCACCAGAATTATGGAGGGGGTCAGGTGTGTTTTAGTGCCCCTGCTACCTTGCCTGTGCTCTGTTGCTCCTTCCTAGGTCTCCAGCTTTCACAGTCTCCGTTTAAAATCAAAACAAAGCAAAACGAACAAGACAAAACTTTTGGTTGCCTAGAGCTTCTCTTACATCGAAATTGTTATGAATAATAACACTAATAACAAACCCAGCAGCAGCTTTCATTGGGGCACTTTCTACGGACTACACTAAATATTCTACATACAGTGTCTTAATTGTCTCAAGGACTCTTTAAGGTGTGTTGTATCTCCATTTTACAGGTGAGGAAGCTGAGGCTTAGAGAGTAACTTGCCGGATGTCATGTTCCTACCAACACTCTTCATATTCCATCTAAATCTCTTCTTATTTTCCTTGCAGCCAACCAAGTTTCAGCAAGTGGCAGAGAGGAAAGAATCCGATAGCATATTTCAGAGAAAGTATTAGGGACAGCTTTCCTGAATTCTATTGCCATTTGTAATACAAAAGTGATCGAATCTTTTAAGGAAATTCTAGAGCCAGCCATTCAAAACTATGAGTATCTAGCATTTGAGGAGTTAAATTGGAGAATCATAGGTTAATTCTTAACCACCTGGTTTGTCTGTGCGTAAGGTTCATCCTGCCTTCCCAGACACAGTCACGGTGGACTGATTTGGCATCAGAAGGCTCGGGCCTGGATCCCAAGTGCTTTTTATTAGTCGTGGGGTCTTGAGCCAGTCACATCCAGGATGTGGCTTAATGGTCTGGGAGAATCAGGCCCAGTTGGAACATTAATCAATATTCTCATATATATATTTTTCTAAGGTTTCCAAAGTACTGACTTTTATTTTTCTGGCTATGTCCATGGTTGTTGCTATTATTCTTGTAAACATTATTATTGTTAGTATATTCATGAGGTGTATTATACTAGATACTGGACAATAAACTATATTTGTATTTATTTATATGTCATATTTTATTTTACTTATAAACCACATGCTTAGCACAGAGCCTGGTACAGAGTAAGCAAATCATCCTAGACAACATCACTGCCACCCTCATCATCATTGTATTAATTATTTTCTTGATTGTAATTAATCGCCAACTAGTGTAGGAAAAACATTAAAATAGTAACAGGTGACACCGACTGTACACTTAATCCTTCACATGGACAGAATTTATTTTTATTATTTCAGTATCCAGAGCTCAAAGTGAATCAAGGAGAGAATTTGGTTCCTAGAAGTGCAAGATCTGTTTAGGTATATAAACTCTTCACAGACACTAGGTACTATTTTATGATGCTATGAATAGGGAGAAAGATGGAAAAAACAGAATTCATTTGTCTCTTCAATTTTGAAGATCAAATCCCTACTGCAAAGTGTGAGGTTATATATAAATTAAGGATAAATTACTCTTTTATTTATGCTACAAAGGAATTAAGACTACTGGGTCAACCAACAGAAGCTTAGACTGCATCCTCTTCTATATGTCTTGGTTTATTTAACAAATAGTAACTGAGCAGTTACTATGGGCTGGACACTGGGAATCCAATGATGACAAAGGTCTCTACCCTCGCAAAGCATACTTTCTAGTTGGCACAAAGACAAAGGACAAGTACATGAACAGATTAGTAAAACAACAGCTGTGCTAAGTTTCTAACTGTTGTGAGAGGTATCCACTTCAGACAGAGCAGTCAGGAGAAAATTTAAGCTAGAAGAACATGAAGAGGCCAGCTATTCTAAGTGTGGTTGAAGAAAAGCATTACGGGGATAGATTCATAAATGCAAAGTCTCTGAGGGGGGCGGGGAGGTTGGTGCCGCTGAGAAGCTGGACAAAGTCAAGTATAATTGGAGTGTCTAAAGCATGGGAGACAGACTATGACATGAGGCTATAGCCTCTTCAGGGACCAGGTCACACAGCCCATCTTGGGGGCTGGTCAAGAGCATGGATTTTACATCCAATAGGAAGCCACTGAAGACTTTTAAACAGAGAAGTAGCATGATCTGATTTGTGCCTTAATATAATCCTACGGTGTGTAAAGAAAGGATATTGAAGACAATGATACCCTTTCTCTTCCCAAGTAATACTTGTTAGAAAAGCAGAAGTCACAAAGTAATATGTGCATTTAAAAAACATTTTTAAATGTTTCATTTATTTATTTTTAGAGATATTGGAAGGGAGGGAGAAAGAAAGGGAGAGAATACCAAAGTGTGAGAGAAACATCGATTGGTAGCCTCTTACATGCCCCCAACTGGGGACCTGGCCCGCAACCCAGGCATGTGCCCAGACTAGGTATCACACCAGTGACCTTTCAGTTCACAGGCCAGCACTCAGTCCACTGAGCCACTCCAGCCAGGGCTAATCTGTGTATTTTTAAAGCAATCTTCCATGGGCTTAATCCTCCATATTTCTGAAGACCGGTAGTTCGTCTACATTCTAAATATACTCGTGTATCTACATTATAGATGGATAGATCATCGAGCTCTAACCTGCCTACCTGGGCACAGGAATGCATTTCCCAATCCTTTTTGTCAAAATAAAAGACATCAGTCCTTTCAAATCGCTGCCCGTGAAGTCCATGTCTTCAGGTGTCTCTTTCATCAGAAGAAGGTGATGTGTTAAAAGTGAGCAAGATCCAGCCAATGTGTGATCTCACTGAGTCCCGGGTAGAGCATTAGGCATTGTGAGCTTTTGTTTATTGGACCAGTACAAACAAAGTGCATCGGCGCACACCTAAGATAATTGATTGGTGTACCAGTGTCCCTGCCCTGCCTAATAGAACTCTTAGCAAACCTAAAATACGTAAAAGTTAAGACACTCCCTGGGCCAGCTCAGAAACAGATCCTCCATCCCCATGTGGCCTGCTGTTTCCATTGCTCAGGCAGGGGCAGGGAGACAGTCATGCTCGGTATACATGCACAGATGGGAATGGACAACTCACAGACTTTCGCAGCTCTAAAAGTCAAACTCTCTTTGCCCCATGATAGTTTTCTTTTCAGGTTTCAGTTCAACATGAAACACATTGCTATGGTTGAGTTACGAACTCCAAACACACAGGCTTGTCTCGGAAATGCCGACAGACGCCTCACTGCAGCCGCGCTCCTGGGCACGGCCATAGTCATCAGGTTTAATGAGCGCTGTGAATATCGCCTCCGTCAGAATGGTTGCCCTGGGCTGACGTTCAGGGCTGTGCACAGGTGTTCTCGGCCAAAACTGTAATGTGGGCTATTACATTATCAACGAGGCACAGATGCGCTTTCTGTCTGAACTCAAGGTGCCGCGCCTGCCAAGTGCGTAACTCTTTCAGTGGGCCCGGGTCTGTGTGTCTCAGAGTGCTGTTCTAGCTCAGTGAACCTGAGAACTGCCTTCTGCTTCCCCAGGACACAGGTTTAGAGAACATGCTTAAGAATGTGAGAAGGCTGGGCTCTCCAAAGGCAGGAACAGGCCTTTTAAGAACACACAACTCATCCCACAACCTTCTGGGTTTTTTTTTTTTAATTTTTCAGTGAAAGTTTCAGCCACTGCACAGTCATGCATTGACTCATCAGGTTTTTCTTGGGCACCTGCCTGGGGCCAGGTACCCCGAAGGAGTCAAAGATGATTCTGCCAAGGCGTTTGTCCCAGGGCACCCCGCAAAGATTTCTGCTGGCTCCGATCTTCCCCGCCAACTGCTTCAGGATTGTCTTTCCAGATTCACGTCTCCATTGTGTCTCCCTATGGTGCCAGGCCTACCATCATGGCATTTTCCTACAGAGAAGGCTGTTTACCTAATTTTACATCACTGGCACCTCTCTTATTCCTAAGCTTGAAACCTCCACTCACTGAGCTTTTTGCTATTCATCTCTGTCTCTGGGATCAACGTGGCTTGAAGCCGATGTTCCTTAAAGCTGGCCGCTGCAGGTCTTGCAGTTAGCCCAGTGTCCTGTGTTGGCACCGCCGAGCCAGCACGGATGCCTGGGTGTCACTGAGGACTGGCTTGAAAAGGCCCCGAAAAGGCCATCGTTGACATGGCACCACACATGCTTGTGCTCTTAATGTGAAGTCGCCCATCAGGGATAGAACAGGGGCTCAAGGAGGAAAAACAGGTTCCCCTCTCCGAGAGGGAGTGGGTTTTGAATGGATCTTGACTCTGAGAGCGGTACTGCCTTGTTGTCCGGGAAAATTGCTCTCATACAGGAGTTAAGTGGCAAGAAAGGAGGTCAGAGCACTGGCCGCGATGCATCCTCCCTCCTCTCCTTTCTGTTTTAAGCACAGAGATGAACAGACACAAGCAAAACACTGGGAAATGCGTGAGTGTGTGCATGAATGTGCTTGGAGAAGTGTGTAGTGTTTTCGTGAGCTTCTGAGAGAACCCAGCTGAGGAAAAAAATGGGAAAAGCAGGGTCACAACAGAATTATTCAATCCTCTGTCCTTTTGCTTGTTGTCTATGCCTCAACTCTTAACTGTAGATGACAGAAGGAGGTTGAAGATAAATGGGAGCTCTTCTTCCCCATTTCCTTTCCACCTACACTCTGCCCCCATGCCTGACTTTAGTCCCCCCCACCCCATTCCCACTGCTTTTTTTGACTGATGGTTCGGCAGTGGCAGTGTGAAGGGATGGCTGGCTGCGTTTACCCTGCTGTCTGTCCCCGTACCCCCCCCCAGGGACGTGCTGTTGCTGGGGAGTCCAGGACTGTCATTCCTGCAGCCTGATCAGAGCCCCAAAGATCTGGGCCAGCAGAAGTGTCTTCCTGGCGCAGTGCTGTTCTACATGGCTGACCTCGTTATGAAGTGAATCTCTTGACAGGCAATTTGCTTCCATCACTTGCCTCTAGAAAGCCTTTGCTACAACTGTGAAATGCATCCGATCCTCTCTTCTCCCAGGTTTAGCTTTCATGACATGTTCTGCTTCCACTTACTGGAATTGCCCAGTTTGCATTTCCATTTGGTGCTTGAACTAACTGTTCTGATCCTCTCTGCTTTCTCCCAGGCAGATAGGCACATGTTTTATACGTGGGAGGAAGGCAAGGACATAAGGGACCCAACAGATGATAACAGGAAGTAAATGTCAAAATAACATGCCTCTGACTCGGGAAGACTTGGGTGGTACAGTACCACTCCCCTCCCTCCACTGAGATCTGAGTTTGGATGAAATACAGAAATGGAAGTATGATTTTCTGTCTAGGGATTTACCATTGCCTGTCTTTTGTCAGATAGACATTTTGGACAACACATTAATATTTACAAAGCCCTTTCCTGGCTGGTATAGATCAGTGGATTGAGCACGGGTCTGTGAACCAAAGAGAGGCCAGTTCGATTCCCAGTCAGGGCACATACCTGGGTTGCAGGCCAGGTCCCCAGATGGGGGTGTGTGAGAGGCAACCACAAACTGATGTTTCTATCCCTCTCTTTCTCCTTGCCTTCCCCTCTCTCTAAAGATAAATAAATAAATTCTTTTAAAAAATAAAAGCACTCATGTCAAAAAAAATTTACAAAGCCCTTTTGGGAATGTTGCTATTTTGCAGATTCAAAACAAAGCACATAAGAAACTGATTAATGTTATTATATTTGTAAGTCAAATGTATAGACCACATTCCCAAGGGGAAGAGGGAGGCAACTCTCAGATGGTTAATATGATAAATTAAGTGATGTTTTAAAATAATTTAGACTCAAATAGGAATCCTTTCCAATGAATATTTCATAGTTGAAAAATTAAATTTCTTCAATTTTCATGAAAATTGAAAGGAACATGATGAAAATAATATCCTCTGATCTCTTCTTTTAGTATTTCTAAAGCATATTATTCAAATAGGTATACATATTATATGTAATCTTGGATTAAAGAAAAGGGTTGGTTCTTAAATGTTATTTTGTTCAGAAATTAAAAGCTGGGCCCTGACCAGTGGGGTTCAGTTGGTTGGGTGTCATCCTGTGAAGCTAAAGGTCACTGGTTTAATTCCAGGCAAAGCACAAGCCTGGGTTGCTGGTTCAGTCCCTGGTCAGGTGAGTTTGAGAGGACACCCATCAGTGTTTCTCTCTCACATCAATGCTTCTCTCCCTCTATTTCTCCCTCCTTTCCCTTCTCTCTAAAAGTAAATAAATAAAATCTTTAAAAAAAATAAAAGCCAAGGAAAGAATAATTGAAAGAGCCAAGATTTATAGTACTACTAAAGGCTGTTAAAATGATGAAAGGTTGGCTTAGTCTTTAAAAGATCTTATCATCCCAACAAAAGTCTTTCCCCAGTCAATAAACTTTGGACTCATTCTTAGTGTTAGGAGCACCTTCTGGGGGACCCAGGGTCTCTGTGATGGAAGAGTCAATTCCCAGCCATGCTTTTGCCGGGCATGTCTGTTCCCCGCTGACTTCATAACTCACTTACATAGTTAAGAATAGTGTATGAAGTCCAGTGTGTGTTGGGCTCTGGAGGAACAGTGATGGGTGAGACTGACCTAGCCCCGCCTCGTGGAGTGCACAGTGACAGGCAGTGAGATAACTCAAGCCAACCAGGCCCCGGAGGGGGGAAGGCTGTGTTATTTATGGGGCCTTCAACAGGGGCAGCTCACCGACCCGTGGTAGGGGGCTGGGTGCATGTTGCCCTTGCTGTGAACGAAGATTTCTGGACTTCCTCTCTCTCTGCTGATACCATTCATTTGACACCTGAGGACAGTTTACACAACTGGCAGCGGCAACCCTCTCCCTTCCTAGAATTACGGCATTGTTCTGGACACAGTGAATGCCCTGTGTGTGGTGGCTTAACTGTGGTTCTATTTTAACTTTCCTAATCACAGGTTTCGGTCTTGAGTGACCCCCAGCTCTCCTGGAACATGGGGTGCCCCAGTTTGGGCAGGAACAGCACCCATGCCCTCACGGACAGCAGTCGCTGAGTGCTGCCCAGTCACAGCATATACACGGCCAAGGTAACAGAGGTGAGGAGGAAAAATACCAGGCTGTTTGCACTGGGACATGGTAACCGTGAGATGAGCAAACATTTAATTGTGTTTATTGAGGTCAACGTGAAACCTGTTGAATCTCTTACGACAACTTCCCTGACATCTGATGCACGCCTTTCTGAAACGCCTCAAGCTGAGCTCGTTGCTCTGAAACGTCAGCATGTTCCATTCCGGTAAGCATTCAACTCGCGGTGAGTTCTCTCTCTGTGGAGGACTCTGGGAAGTGCAGCTAAAATGTATACGGGGAATGAAACAGTATAAGATGAAAACAGGAAACTGTGAGTCAGTAGACAGTGAAAACAGTCTGAGAAGGCTTTCTGGTTTTGGCTGATTACAGACTAAATGTACGATCCAGGCGGAGGGAGACCCACCCATACGGCCCGTGCATGCCCTTCGCATGCATGGCCCCCTTCACAAAACAAGGAGCTGCTGGGGCAGAGACTTTTACCTGCAGAGTCTGGTGATCTCTGAACCTTGCAGCCTGAGTGTGTGAACAAGCTGTGTGTGCTGCTGGCTGGGCCCAGGCAGGGGCTCGCCAACCTTCAGAGCCCGGTGGCCTTCAAACAGGGCCTGAGCGCTGCAAGAATGACCTCAAGCCACAGCTCTGGCCTCCCTTTTCATTTACTTTTGACAAGGGTGCGCTAGCAAAACAAAATATCAAGAAGTTGTAATTATGCGGAGGAAGGGAGCACAGGATTTCGGGTTCTGGGGTTTGAGTCATGGCTCCACTTTTAACTCTGTGATTTTGGGCAAGTCACTTAACCCCCGTGAGCCTCAGTTTCCAAATCTGTAGAGTGGAGGTAATACGATCTGCTCAGGTGTTTATTGTGAGGATCCAATGAGATAACGAATATAAATTACTTAGCATATGGCCCAGTCCATAATTTGTTCAATAAATATTAAGTTATTTTTATTGATAGTTATCTCAATTCTGTGGGAAAAAATCAATGCTTCAATTAGCTTCTTTAGTTTTGCTTGTTCCAAAAATGCCTTGATCCAGCCTAAGCGAGAAGTTATGCATCCAAAAAGGTAAAAAATGGCAAAGCCAGGAGTCCTTAATTCGTTCATTGAACCAATGTCTGTGGAGCGTTTTCTATGCACTCGGTGATGGGGGAGGCGTTGGGGTGCAGAGATGAGAGCAGCACTTCCCGTCCCCCAGGAACATGAGGTCCAGGGGAGCAGACCAGTCAGGGCGCTGACAGTGACAGCACAGCATATGTGCTTGATAAATGCAGTTTGGCAGGCCTGTGCTGTGGAAACACAGAGCAGGAGAGAGAAGAATACCAAAAGGATGACATGCTCACTAAAGCTGAACATTCTGGTTCTCAAGGAACGGACGGGGAAAGTCCGGAACATCAGACAGATTACTGGAGGCCCTGCCTCTCAGCCTGCCGAGTTCCCAGCATTAGGCAGTCCCGAGCTCCCAGGCTGGGTGGTCCTTATTTGGTGGCTCAGATGAATGCTGGCCTCAGGTTCAAGCCACGGTGGCAGCCAGGGCAGCCTTGGCCACAGGCCTCAGGTCTGTTACCTGCTCTTCTGCCTGAATTCCTCCAATACGTCAGGTTTCTGATCAGCACTGGGCCCTTTCTTCCTTGTATGTATGGAAGGACTCTAGTCCTGGCTGGATTGATGATCTCCCTGCCCCTTAGGCTTTTAAAAACAACAGCTTTATTGAAATATAATTTATGTAGTATACAATTCACTCATTTAAAATATGCAGTTCAGTGACTTTTAACATATTCACAGCTCTGCTCCACCATCGCCACAATAAACGTCAGAATATTTTCATTATGTCAGAATGAAACCCTGCACCCCTTAGCTGCTACCCCAGTACTCCCATCCCCCATCCTCTGGCAACTGTTAATCTACCTTCCGTCTTCGTAAGTTTGCCTGCGCTGGACATTTCACACACCTGGATGTTATGGACTAATGTATGTTCCCTAATGTGACTGTATCTGGAATCAGGGCCTTCAAACAGGTAAGTCAGGTTGAACAAAGTCCTAGGGGTGAGGTCCTGATCCAATGGGATTCCTGTCCTCGTCGGAATGGGGAGAGATACGGGGGGCATGTGCGCCCAGAGAGAAGGCCATGGAAGGGCATGGCAAGAAGACAGCCGTGCACAAGTTAAGAAGAGAGGCCTCAGGGAAAACCAAACCTGCTAACACCATGATCTTGAACTTCCAGCTTCCCGAACTGTGAGAAAATACATTTCTGTTGTTTAAACCACTCAGTCTGTGGTATTTTGCTAGGGTTGCCCCAGTGGATGGATATAGAAGATTGATACAATGTATTTTCAAGGTTCAACCCACATTGTAACATTGTATCAGCACTTCATTCCTTTTGTTCATGGCAAATAATATTTTATTTATGTGAGTGTACCACATTTCGTTTTTCCATTTATCAGTTGGTGGACATTTGTGCTGTCTCCCCACTTCAGCTATTATGAATGATGCCGCTATGAACATGCTTGTACCAATTTTTGTGTAGACATGTGTTTTCATTTCTCCTGGGGGTGTGTAGCAAAGACTAGAATTGCTTATGGGTCAGAAGGAAACTCTATGTATAACCTTTGAGAAACTGCCAAACTCTTTTTACAAGTAGCTATGCCATTTTACATTCTTACCAGCAATGAGTGCTAGTCCCTGTTTCCCTATATCCTGGGCAACATTTGCTATTGTCTGCCTTTTTTATAGCCTAGATCTAGTGGGTGCAAAGTGGTACTTCACTGTGGTTTTGATTTGCATTTCCCTAGTAACTAATGATGTTGAACATCTTTTCATATATTTATTGCCATTTGTATATCTTCCTTGGAGACATGTTTATTCAGATCCTTTGCTCCTTTTAAAAGCAGCAATTAATTTTTAACTTGACTTTTGAAATATTGAGTTGCAATCATTCTTTATATATTCTAGGTACAAGTTCCTTATTAGTCATACAATTTACGAAAAATTGGTTCCATTCTGTGTGTTGTCCCTTTACTTTCTTGACAGCATCTTTTAAAGCATAAATGTTTTAATTTTGATGATATCCAACATACCTATTTTTTTTCTTTTGTTGCTTCTGTTTTTGGTGTCTTATTTAAGAAAATATTGCAAAATCTAAGGTCAGGAAGATGTATTCATGTTTTCTTTCTTCTTTTTAAACCCTCACTCAAGGATAGGTTTACTGATTTTAGAGAGAGAGGAAGGGAGAGAGAAACATTGATCAGTTGTATGTCCCATCTGGGGATTGAACCTACTACCCAGGTATATGCTCTGGCCAGAGATCAAACCCATGACCTTTTGGTGGGTGGGATGACGCTCCAACCGACTAAGCCACCTGGCCAGGGGTCTTGTTTTCTTCTAATAGTTTTACAGTTTTAGCTCTTACATTAGGATCTTTGATTGTTTTGGGGTTATTATTTTTTTGTATATGGTATGAGGTAGGGGTTCAACTTAACTCTTTTGCATATAGATAGTCAGTTCTCTTAGTATTATTTGTTGAGAAGACTATTCATTTCACTTACTGAATTGTTCTTGAAATTTTGGTGAAAACCAATTGAACATAATGTCAAAGTTTATCCCTGATCTCAATTCTATTCCATTGATCTGTATGTCTATTTCATGTCAGTAAAATACATATAAAATATACTGTCTTGTAACTATATCTTTGTACTAAGTTTGGAAATTGAGAAGTGTGGATCCTCCAACTCTGTTCTTCTTTTTCAAGATTGTTTTGGCTATTCCGGGTCCTTTGATGCTCAACAGACTTTTGAAGAACCAACTTTCTGTGGTGTCCATTATCAGGGTCCATCTGCTGGCCGAGGCATCTGAGGCTGGCTTGCACGTGTCCCACATGACCACGTGGTCCGGTCTCCTCTGTGTGCTTCAGTCTCACTCAGGCGGCCTGAGCAGGTTTTCCCAGCTTTTAGAGCTGGATCTCGTGAAGTCACATTCTTGACATGTACCTTGTAAGGGAGGGGATCTAATCCTAAGACCAGCTCTAGTGGTGTTTTAAGTGAGATTGATGTGTGTTAGGTCTAATAGCTCACTGTAGAATCCTAAAAATTAATTAGCTTTGATGGACAGCTTGTTAGTATAGCCATGTTGTAGCTGTTGTTTTGAAATCATAAAGGTAATACAGCCACAACCTGAACTGATGGAAAACAAAAAATTCACAATAATCAGAACCTACTTGTTAAAATAATAGTGCAATGATCAGTACTCGAATGCATTATTGTAGATATGGTTTATTTTTCCTTTGTAGAAGAAGTTTTTGTATCGTTTTTGAAATTTGAATGGAGAATTCCATTAGGGATTACTTTTGTCTCTCTTGTGGTCGACAAGGCCGGACAATTTTTTGGAGCCATAACCAAGCAAAACTTGGGGCTTAGGAAGAGTTAGTTATGTCATAGGAATGCATTTACCTGGATTTAGTTTGAAGTTAGACTAAAATTAACATGCATTTGTCTTTGTACTGAACTTTCTCCTCTCTAGGAAGACGTGTGCATTTGCAGGCACATCATTTCATCCCTATAATGGTTCTCAAGACTGGCTACAGAGGTTTAGGTTAAATCAGTTTGGCTTCTTACCCATCTGAATAGAACTCATCACATCATTTATTGAAACCTGAGCTCTGGCGACACAACACTTCAATTTTCTTCAGGTTGACCAGCAAGGGGCACTAAAACACAGCGTCTCTTCCCGGGATCCTCCCAGGAACAGCAGAGGTTTCGGGGAGCAAGTAACGGGGCATGGGTCTGGAAGCTGTGCACCTGCACGGTGCGATCAACACGCTGGTGGCAGTCCCTTCGACGTTTTTCAAGGGTATTGTATTTTTTAAATGAGAAAAATTCTAATTGGGCAAAAAGATAGCAAAAACAATTTCAAATACAGAATCACTCTTTGCTTGCAAGCCATAATTCTCTTGTCTAGTCAATACTGTTAGATAAATCAGCAGAATCCTGTCATTACTTTTCTGTGAATTACTGTGGTTTTTTTCCATCCAGGGAACATAATGGCCTAGTCACATAACGAGTTCCTAAAAGGATGAACTGCTTGATGTTACAGTGACAAGCAATTATTACAGAGGCCTACTGGTTGGTCTCTTTTTCTCCCTTTTAAATTTTGCCTGCCTATTTATTTCCATCAGCTACTAAGAATGACTCTTTTATTGTTCCAAATAAAGGATGTGATCTATATGCTGGGCACACAGGATGAATAATTCCTTGTCATAATAAGGCACGGATGCCCTTCAGAGACTGGCGAGAAGTTACAGAAGCTGTTTAGTATTTGGTAATGAGCTTTTCTTTTTTAATTTTAGCTTTTATCCATGCCTAATCACCTCCAGGTACCGAAACACTAAGAATGACAACATTCAATGTGTAGTCCACCGAGCTGGAAGCAATTACCCAATGTTCTTTTATGCTAAATCAAAGAAACAGTTTTTGGGAAGCACTGTCCACTTATCCATATTGTAAAATGGTGCATGGAAAGGTAATTTATTTAATATTGATGTCCAATTACGAGTCCATGTATAATACCTTGAGTAACATTTTTGTTAATGTTTTCAACCAGTTCCCTTTGAAGACTAGGTTTTGGGGACCTTGTTATTGGCGGCACGTGGGAATCGCACATTAAAATGGATTACATACTTCTTCACCCATCTCATTACAGCCCTCTTCTCCTCAAATACAATCCAAAAGCCTCACATGTCTGATTACTTAAGAATCCTTCAAAAGTCAGAGCTAAATGATGGACAGTTCGGAGTATGATTTTTAATACCTTTTCCTCTGCTCACCAAAATTAGAAGTCGAAGGATGCAGAGCAAAGATTTTGTTAGGGCCAAGGCAGATACCAAAAGTGGAATGAAAAAGAGTGAGAGAAAGGGAAGACCGTAGATTCCACGTTTGTGGTCAATGGACTTAGTGTGTGGGGAGCATATTCTGGCTGTGTTACTCTGGGCAAGTTGTTTTACTTATCTAAGCCTCAGCTCATTCTTCTGCATGGTGAAGATTCATTCATTCAACAAATATTTATCAAATGCCCACAATCTGCAGACACTAGTCTTGGTACGTACGGTTGTTCTGAGGGTCAAAGGAGAGAATGAATGCAAAGACCTTAGTTCTGTGACAATGAATATTGGCCATTACTATCTACTGAGAATCTGCTATGCGCAGGCCTTATGCTACAGATCTTGGGCAATTACTTATTCTCTCTCCGCCTCAGTTTCCCTCACTTGCAAAGGGAGGTTCATGTCTCACATGGCTCTTGTGGGATTTAAATGAGGAATTTTTAACAAGTACTTAGAACTGTGCCCAGCACATAATAGATGTTATATGTGTTTCTCAGCAACAACCTGGACAGGTAAGGCTTATTACCATCACTTTAAGGAGGAGTGTGATCAGGCTCAGGTAAATTAGTCAAGGTCCAAAGCTGATATGCTGTGGGTTAGCAGTCTTACTTGCTCTGAAGTCTGTCTTTGCTTTTCCCGCTGAACCCTGATGCCTCCTAGAAGCATTGAACACCCTGCTTGGAGTCACGAAATCATGAAGACTTATCAGCACAGGCGCTTCTTTGTAGCTCTGAAACATTCTCAGTTCCTTGGGCCTCTCCCATCGGTGCCCCCGTGCATGGGAGCACATGCGCATGCGCACGCACATCTGTAGTGTTGGCGTTCCTTCCGAGCAGCGGCACCTCCCACAGACACTACACTGCCAGTTATGCAGTGAGCAAAGTCGCCACCTCCCACTCCAGAACCTCTCTACTTTTTGCTAGGCAATAAGTAAAAAGAAATGTGAATTAGCTTTTCAATCTGTGAGCGTTTTCAGGGAGAATGCTGTTTTGCTGGCTTGCTCATTCATTCATTCATTCATTCACTCATTCATCTCTTCATTCATCAAACACTCACTGTGAGCCAGGCTCTGTACTAGGTTAGTACTTAGATTTTTATTAAGCATACACTATGATTTATCAGTATGTAAAATATTAAAACTTAATTGCAGATTTTGTACACATTAGTTTAAAAGGACAGAAAGCAAAAAGGACAGTATTTGTTTGCTTTTCACATCCCTTGTCACTGACTGTCAGAAGAAGATAGTTCTACCAATATATTACAGCTTAAATAAGAAGCATATTTTCTCACAGTGTCCTTTGTATATCTTCCCCTTGGGGAACACACAGTTATAAATTATATGGAGATGGTGTAGAGCCAAATGAATCTCCTTCTGGGACACATGGGGAAAGTGACTGCTTTAATAAACTATCCTTTCTAACTGGATGAAGTTGAACTTGTAGCAAATTTCCAAAGAGCAGCATTAAACCAAGCTGATGATGAATTTGTGGTAAACTAAGTTCCATGATCAAATATAGTAATTGCTTCTTTAAAAATAAACATACGAAAACATTTTCCCCCCGAAATGTACCAAAATCAGGAAGGGGTAGATTTTGAGGATTTGTACCCATGGAATGAACTCTCAATGTTATGTCCCCAAAGAGCTATAATTTTAGAGAATGCTTTTGCTGTTTGTTGTTCAGCTGGGCATTCATTCTTTCTTCTTTTAATAATATTGCAACTTTCCCCCTGAGAAAAGGTTTGTACTGGGTCTTGATTAAAAAACAACACAAAACACAATAAAACAAAAGCCAGCCAACCCAACAGGAAATGCCCTTCTTGCTTTCTCCCTCGGTCTTCTGGCAACTTGAACTCATTGCCACACTACTGGGCTTGCTCCTTGCGGCCTCTGGCTGGGAATGTTCTAGAAGGTAGTATTGTTTAAGAGATAAAGGCTTCTACTCAGCCTAATTATTTGGCAATATATAGAGCATTGTAAAAGGACTTTTAACTATTCCTGACTTTTATTAATAGTCCTTCTGTACGGTTTCTGCCAAGAATTTGAAGTAAAGATTAACATCGAGAGGTAAGTGGCAAAATCAACACATAATGCATTAGATCAGAGATACATACAAAGCACCTTAAAGAGAGAGACTTGTGAAAAATAGTTACCAATCACCATGATCGGAACAGAAGCTATAGTCCCAGCTCTTCATTCTCTCATTGCTAGCATGTGCCAAGGTCTAGGGCTTCCCAGGGAGGGAGGGGGCAGGATGGCCAGGGTAACAGGAGTCAGAATAGCAGTGCTTTATTGACTAGTGTAAAAGTATTTCTATAATGCAACAACTGGTTTGCAGAGGTGGGTTTCCTAAGTGAATGGGCCCCCACTTACATGGGAATCTTCCAAACAAATCTTCGTTCACATACATAATTTTCATTCATAAATGTCTATTGTTTCTTTAAGAGGCCCATAAACTTGTATAAGCTTTCAGCCCCCACGACACCAGGTTTCAGACCCTCGGTGTGGCCACAACTGTGCACACCAGGTGACTATCAGCCAGCCAGCAGGCAGGATGGTCCTCATGGCGGTGCCCACGCCGACGCTCGGCAGCCGCCGCGGAGGAGGAACTCGCCCACGGCTCCGCTTTGTCCCACCCGAGTGTCAGGTCTGCCCACCTGAGGAGAGGGACTCGCCAGGCTGTCATCGTAATTATAGCCTGGCATCATAGTAATTCCTTACAAATCATTATGATTTTGTGATCTTTCATCAAACATTCATTTTTTTTCTATTTCATGCCTAACAAGAGACCTTCTGATGATAACTCAGCTCCCGCTGCGGCTGCCTCTGTGGCTGGCTATTGCACGCACGGTCTGGTGCAGCGGCTTTCTGGCTTTTTCACCTCACGGCACACATAAACCAATTACTAAAATTCTGTGGCACACCAAAAAATATATTTTTTTGCCAATATGACAAGAAATAGGTATAATTTTGACTTATTTGTACTGGATGGCTATTGTTGTTAGCTGTTGTCATTTTTTATTTGAGAACGTACGGGAAAAGGGGACAGTGCCTCTGAGTAAGTGGTCAGGTATTGCATGTTCGAGAAATCCTTGTGGCTCACTGGTTGAAAACTGCAGTGATTTCTATTTCGCAGGACAAACCCATAAACCAGGTTCTAGTTTACTAGTGACTGTTCTGATAGCTTGCCCAATGTGAGTCCACTCCTGAGAGACCGTCTCTGCTACGGTTTCTGAGCCTGTGAAATTAGACTGTAGAGCATGGCAAGTGGACTAAAATAAATATCCCGTCTCCAGGGACAAATACTCCATGGATTCACCCTTGGCCTTCTTTCCTTATTTTCTGTAGCACTTTATTGGAACCGTTTATTTGTCTCCTTACTATAGATTGTAAACTCATTGAGAACAGGGGCCATTTGGATTCCAATAAATGCAATAAATACTTAGTAAATGAATGAATAGAATAATAAAAATTGTGTGATATTCTTTGGATGCTAGTCAACTTTTAGCTTAATTTACAAATCACTTGGTATTTTAAACCAATTTATTTTTTTCACTATAAAGGCATTCATAATGCTTTAGAAATTGGCCATCTTTCATCTGTTTGTTTACAAGTCATATTAGATATATTATAAACAATGACCACGGGTGACATAAAGCAATCCCTTCCTTAAAATATTTTCTTTTTCACTATGGAATTACATTTTTATGTTGGTCATATCTACAAATATTTAGGAGGATTGGAAATTATTTTGCTCTTGGCACCAAAAACTAGTCATGAGAAGAAACTAGTTACTTCAAGAATAAACCAGTCCTGCCCTGGCTGGTGTAGCTCAGTGGACTGAGTGCTGGCCTATGAACCAAAGGTTTTCCGGTTCGATTCCCAGTCAGGGCACATGCCTGGGTTGCAGGACAGGTCCCCCACTAGGGGGTGCACGAGAGGCAACCACACACTGATGTTTCCCTCTCTCCTTCCCTTCCCCTCTCTAAAAATAAATAAATAAAACCTTAAGAAAAAAAATAAACCAGTCCTGGGATGAATTCCTTTATTGAAGAATGTGCAAAATAACCCAAATGAATGGTACTGATGCTATTACAGAACCATTTTCATCACTCAGAAAACCTACTGTTGGTTTTAAAGCACACACACAAAACATTATCTATCCCATTGCATTAAAATTTTGAGGCAGATGTTGAGGGGAACAAAACAATTGTAACAGAAATAGCCTTTTAAAAAAGAAGACCATCTAGAAGAAAATGAATGACCTGTATGACTGTAAGAATAATACAGATGAAAAGACTCCTGCTTATCTATACATTCCTGTTAGCTCTTGTTTCTGATTCAACCCTCGAGAATATGGGTAACCTAAGAGAGAAAGGGACAGCGACAGGGAGAGGATGAGTGGAATAAACTGTGTCTGAGACAGAGAGATAGACATAGATAAGAATGAATTAGGCACAACCAGATGCTTCACAGCTTAATTCTTGACAAAAGAAAAAAAATCCCTCCGTTATTTTGAATTATATTGTTGGTTCTGTAACCTGCCTTACCAAAGAACCACAGCAAAGCCAACCAACAATAGATGTTTTACTATGGGGTAATTAATTACTCTAAGTTAACAACTAATGTTTCCAAATCAGTTGCCTCTTCTGTTAGATTGACACTTTGTGCCAAACCTTCCTTGGAAATAGGAAAATGTCTAGGCTGTTGCTGAAATCATCTGGTTTCTATGTTTGCATAACTTTTTAGCTGTAGCTTAATGATCAGTTGTATCCAGGCTATCATATCAAGACGTGGTTTCACTAGCAGCACCTACGGCTTAATTCCAGGCAGCCTGGTATCATCTCTGCTTTCTTGATAGAACTGAGTTGGAAGAGAAGCAATCTTTTGGAAGTTGTGTTTGTGCTGAGAAACACAGGAGTTAATGTTGTTTGTTTAGAGAAGAAGAGAGGAAGTCATCAACCCTGCAGATTCTAAAATTCTAAACCTCAAGAGCTTTTAATATTTCCTCTTGAAAGCATCAAGCAGCTGTTTCTCTTGGGAGGGCTCTTGGAAGCCAACTGGGTTGAACATGGGGTGATGGAATGTGGGCTTGAAAAAGGAACACTGACATCCATCCAGCTTGTAATCTCTCTCTCTCTCTCTCTCTCTCTCTCTCTCTCTCTCTCACACACACACACACACACACACACACACACACAAGTGCCAGGCCTCAGGACCTGTGTGCAGCTCCAATGAAGGTCTTTTTTAAAATAACAGCCCACAAAGCAAGAATCCAGCCTCTCCTCCGTCAAATGGAGTGACCTTTCTCATGTCGCCCTCCAGGGGCAAATGCTCAGAAGAATCCTGGGTGGAGGCAAGAAGCACAGCTGGGATCCAGCTGCCTTTGAAACAGCAGCCACCAGAAACGCAGCCCCATGAGGAACACCACCACCACCACCACCCACAGCAACAGCTCCTTCTCCAAATGGCCACATGACTGCACCAAGAGTCCTCAGGTTAAAGAAACTGGAGGCCCTTGGGGTGTGTAAGTTGTCCTGCTTGGTACACACCATAGTCCGCCTCCTTCTATCAGAGCACCCAGGGACCTTGGCCCCTCTCTGAGTGCATCATTGGCACTTGTATTATCACAATAACCATGTACAGTAAAACTACTTCCTGCCACTGGGTGTCTTCCTCTCTCAATATCTGGCTGCAGTATTCTGATACGGTTGTCTCGTTGAGGCTGCGGGAAAGGCCGGGCCCTGGGAATAAAGCCGGTCTCACCCGCAGGGTTGGGGGACATTTTCCAGTGTCAAACATGCAGGTGAAATGTGGGTTCGTGGACAGGAAGCCAGAACTGAGTAGGTGAGGAGGTCTGAGCTCTCGGGAGTCTGATCATCCCTCCCCGCAGGGTGGAGAGGAAAGGTAACCTTGCTACATGGATGCGGGCCCAGGGCTAGAGAGGGAGGGCCATGCGCAAGCTCCATGTGGAAGTGTGTCATTCTATTCCTTTTGCCATCCTTGGTCACGGAGTGAGACCCTCTTTAAATGCCCCAGCCCAGTCTTAAGGGTGCTTTGGGGCACTTGAAGAACGATCTCAGGTCTGCAGTTGAGAGCAGAGTTAGAGGGAGGCCGTGTCCCTGACGCTGACGTGGTGGACGCGCGGGGGACTCCAAGTCCTTGGCAAGTCAGCCCACAGGCCTCCCTGGTTCAGAGGATCAGGTCTGGTTTAACTGAACAATGGGCCTCCCTGCATCTTTTCTCATTATTTATGTCTACTGCCTTCCCGGTAACGAACATGCTGGTAGGCTCAGTAATGGCTGTCACGATTGTTTAGAGAGTTAAAAGTTAAACCAGCTTTACAGCGCGGTTTCGAGTTTCCTGACCACATCCAAGTCTCCCACGTGACCTGCCAGCTGAAACGTTCTGTTTTCAGGGGTGGCTCACCTGGGGTCACCCCAGCAGTGCAGGGGAAACCCTGAGTGCCAGCGGACCAGAGAACTCGGGTTTATGCGGCACAGAGCCACGGCCCACGGGCCTTAAGGAAGGAACTCTTTTCCCTCTTTGTGGGGCTTAGTCCATACAAAAAAATGTTCTGAAAAGAAATTGGGTCTAGCTGTAGATGAACAAATAACACAGGAGATCCTTAGGCACCCACAGTGCAGTCCACAAAAGAGAAAAGATTAGAATATGATACGCATTTTTTTTTATAGTGGCAGCTGTCTTTTTATGAGAGAAATACTTACTAGTGGGATACTGACGTCATCTTTGAACTTGCAGATTACTTCGTGAATGATATACCGTCTTGCTGTGAGAGTTATAATACACATCGGGGCACAAGGGACGAGTGACAGAGAACTTGAGACAGAGGCAAACACTTTCCTCAGCCTTGAGAAATCAGTGCACCCCAGAAATCGGACTATTCGTTGTTAGGGGAGAGATTCTGAAATCACCGGGGCATGAAAGTGTTCTCAGGCTCATTCCAAAGCAACCAAAATGCAGAGTCCAAAGACAATCAGAGTCTCATAAAATGTTTGGCCAAGAAAAAAAATGGAACTTTGCCTTCTTGGCTTCCAAAAAGAGGGTTTCCATCCAGGTTCCCACTGGAATGGAGAAGTCATTCACATATTTTCCCACCCTTTCTGGTCTCTCTGGATCACGGTGGCTTTATTTTAGCTCGTTATTTACAAAGAGACAATGGTCCTTTAAAATTAGGTCAAAGACCAGTCTTCAGGTAAAGAAAAAAAAAGGAAGGTGAATAAAAATAGCAGGACATAATGTCGCATAGCTATCTCTGTGGAAGACACACCGTGCACAGCAAAGTGCTGGCAGGATGTAACACAAAAGTGTGGCGTGTTGTCTGATGGAGTCAAACAAGCGTGTTTTCTGTAATGAAGGTGCCTTGGTTGATAGAACAGGTAACATATAAGCCTCTAATCTTATTTATAAATAAGTCCACAAAGAAAACTCCCATTCCCAGCTATGACTTAGCGCTACTAGTTAAGTCCTAACCATCTGCACAGCAGGATCCCAGATGACTACAGTGAATCCTGAATAATCCTACGTTGTAAAAGATGTTTACCCTTAGAAGTAACTAAGGCACCAAGAAACCAACAAAGGCCACTCTCGACTGTTTTACTTAATTCCTTCTACTAGATTTTAAGTCAGAAAGACTGAATGCAATAATCCATGGATGTGGGTTCACACTCATCATTCCTGAGCCAACTCTCAGTTTGTGAAAGTAGTAGCTACCATTTACTGGATGCGTGTTGTGTGGCAATAACTGAGTTGATTGCTGTCAGTGTATTAGTTGCTTGAATCCTTACAACAGACATTAGCAGACGAGCAGGTAGAGGCACAGAGAAGTTAAGTCAGCTTCCAAAGGTCACAGAGCCAGTAGGTGGCAGACAGGGCCTGGAACCCTGGCCTTCTGACTCAAGAACCCACACTCTTAGCCATGAAGCTTTACTGCTTTATGAAGCTCTATGACATCGCAGTTTCCTCGTTCTTTGAGGACGAGGTGGTGTTCAAAACTCTCTGTTTAAATATTTATGCAGGACATAAATATGTACCCTGAGACTTTACAATGAGCATATTCCTATGCATTTTCTTTCTGGCCCAATTCAAGGTGTCCCTATATCTCCAGTTTTAAAAGCAGGACAAGATGCCATTTGCCTAGTGGTTTTCATCTTCAAGCATGTCTTTTAGGAAAATTCTAGAAGGGCAACCACAAAACGTATGGCTTCAGCACTTGTGTGTGTACACTCATTTGGGCATTTGGAGCTTGAGAGGTTATAATGTGTACATAACCCAGCTCTACAGCTGGGTTAAGTGACCTGCACAGGGTCTGACAACTAGTTCATTAATGGCATGATCAGGTTGAAGACCCAGGTCTCAGTTCCCATTTCAGGATTCTTCCAACTGTTTCTTCATCTTTTTTTTTTTTTAATTTTTAGAGAGGGAAGGGAGGGAGAAAGAGAGAGAGAGAGAGACATCAATGTGTGGTTGCTGGGGGCCGTGGCCTGCAACCCAGGCATGTACCCTGACTGGGAATCTAACCTGCAATGCTTTGGTTTGCAGCCCACGCTCAATCCACTGAGCTACGCCAGCCGGGGTTGTTTCTTCATCTTTAACCCAAGAACAGATAGAAACAATCCCTAATGGGCTGACAGAATTTTAATAATTACTTAGAATTTGATCGTTTTCCTTCCAGTGCATATTTTTCCCTATGATGGGCTTTAAATATTTTACATATTTTTTAGGGCTGGCCAAAATAGGCCTCTGGGGGCCATAACATGTTTTGTTTATAAGAGAGGAAAAGAGATAAAAACATAACTTAAGAAAAATAGTGACTATGCAGGCAAAAAAAAATGATAAGGGAAATTAAGTCCCCTGCGTAGAGGTCCGGAGCTGATAACTTTTCCTGACCCCCCAGTGGAGAGCTATTTTTCTTATGTGGGAGCCCAACACCCTTGGCTCTGCGTCTCCTCTCACTGTGAAGAAAGCTCTTCCCTTTATTAGCATAGGCCGGGGCAGGTGACCATAAACCCGACCTGGGATTTGAATCTAAAATACTTTCCTCATGATCGATGGATCGATCGACCGTGTCACCACGGCTTCGGCTCCCAGGCGGGGAGCGCTGTGAGCTGCCCTGGCCCTCGGAGACCTGGCCCAGAGTAATGCCTGTGGAATGAGGGGGCCATTACCCACCAGCAGCCTTGGGTGTGGGAAACTATTCCGTCAATTCAGGGAAGGCAGCCCAAACTCTGAAAATTTGATATCTTTCTTTTTCCAAAGCGAAAGATTCTGGGTTCCATCACTCTTACTAGGGGGTGAAATGACTTAATCGTAAACCAATGACCTCACCCTAATAGCCGTGGTCTAATCGCCGCTGAAGAAAGCTGCCTCCTTGGTTCCTGCCAACTTGCAAATGCAACAGATTTCATAGGAACATGATTACATTCATTAGCGATTATTCCATGAAAACAGTGAGGATTTGCGTTTCCCCTGCACTTAAACCAGAAAAGGACAACCGCAGTGTGACCTCGGGCCAACAGTGTGAGGAGAAAGTTGCGTCCCAGGCAGGCCCTGAGCACACAAAGGTTCCTCTTCTTCAGCGAGCCGCTGTTTCAGGTTAGAAAAAGAAAACAAGCCAACAAAAGACTCCTCGCCTTAGACACACAAGATCCTTAGTTTAGAACGTTTGGATGCTCTTTCTCTGAGTTAACTCTGTACATTTCTGTGGGAAGCAATGACACATGGTACCAGCCAACTGTCTAACTGTAACGTGTCCATGTCCTGGGAGATTGAACTGATGCAGGTCATGTAGAGGCAGCGTGAGGGCTGGGGGCAGGTGCGGGCGCACTGGTCGCTGGACATCTGTCGCCTCCCATGTGGTGTGTGCATGAGTATCGTAGGAGGTCGGGGGGGGGGCAAGATTTGTTGGATGCCTAGATACTCGCTCTTAGGAGGGAGGCAGAAGAGCGAAAAGAGTAGGAAAAAGAATAAAGAAACACTAGGATAGCATGACAATGTTTCCTCAAATTGTCCTCACCATTTTTCAGCTAATCTCTATGTCATTGCTGAAAGATCGATTAGCAAGGTCCCACGTTTACAGATGAAAGAGCTGAAATGAAAAGAGATGGTTGTATAATGACTTGCTTTGATCGATTAGCAAGTCGGAGCAGGGCCTGGAGCAGCATTCAAAACGTCTGAAAGTTGCTCCTGAGCCTTGACAATGAAAGGGAGTCCTGATTTTGTAAAGGAAGGAGGCTAAAAGAGCTAAGCCCGCTTCCCTTGCCCTGTGGCTCAGCTGGTCTGACTCCTTTCAGGTCCGTGCCCTGGGTTGTGGGGAACGTGCGGCTGGGAGTGTGTGGGAGGGTCAGTGCTGAGCCAGCACTCCCTCTGGTGAAACATCCTGAGGCCACGTCACGTCACGGAGAGAACCGGCCAGTATCATTCACTTCCTATCAGAAGGATCACACGACGTTATGCTATCATTTCCTTTAGGAAATGCCAACGCCCCAAATTGTTTATCATGAGTCCCTATAGAATAACAACCCTCACCCTAGACCAAGGAAATACCTCTTTCAGTCAAAGCAATACGCTTGGAATCAGTGAGCAAAAAAGTTCTATTTCACATAAGTTGTAAAGTACTCAAAACAATGCTTTTTTTTAATAAACTCTATTTTTAAAAAGGATTTTTATTTATTTATTTTTAGAGAAGGGGAAGGGAGGGAGAAAGAAAGGGAGAGAAACATCAATGTGTGGTTGCCTCTTGCATGCCCATTACTGGGGACCTAGCCTGCAACCCAGGCATGTGCCCTGGCTGGGAATTGAGCCAGCTACACTTTGGATTATACATCATCACTCAGTCCACTGAGCCACAGTAGCCAGGGCTCAAAGCAGTTCTAATAGACCTGGTTGAGCCAACTATCTGGAACCACAACCTCACAGGCCAGTGAAGGGAAGGGCACTTTGCAGGGTCACAGTTTGTGTCTCTGCTTTTATCTGACCTTCACCCTGCCCAGCTTCCTATGATCTGCCCGCCAGTTTGGTCAGAGAATGACATCAATTTCCAGAGTGGTTTCTGGAGCTCTTTTTGAGCTGACTCATATTGACCGTTCCTCATCCCCCCAGTATGGAAGTTGAGTCAGTAGGAGGGAAATGTATGTAGTTCTGATAAAGGGGTGGAGTAGATATATTAAACAATATTGATCGACAAGCCTCTATATGCAGGTAGTTTTCTAGTCCTGGAAACACAACAATCAGCAAAACTCATAAAAATCTCTTCTCTCATTGAATTTACAGTTTGGTGCGTGCGTGTATAATGGAGACGAGAGTGGGTAAGACATAACGGGAAATGTGGTGGGAAATTTTATATGGTGTGTTAGAAGGCAGCAAGTGCTACTGAGCAATTTTGAGAAGTGGGAAGTGATGGGTGTAATTTAAATAAAGGGATGGGAAAGCTCAGTGAGAAGGTGACATCTGAGTAAAACATGAAAAAGTCACAATTCCTAAGGCCATGTTGGGGAGAGCATTTCAGGCCCAGGGACAGCAGGTACGTAGGCTGTGAGTACGGCCACCGTGATGCCTTCTTTTGGTGTGTGCCACTCTCATGTTGTCCTGTGTTACCGGCGCCCACTGGATCCGTGTCGTGAACAACGTGTGGTGGGAAACATGGCAGACCTACCATGAGGCAGGAGCATTCCGGGAAGAGCAGGGAGGCCAAGGAGGGTAGCGGGAGTCAGAGAGAAAATGAAGGGTCAGGAGTTTCCAGGCTCTTCTAGCTAGCTATGTGGGAAGGCGACTTGTTTTAGGCAGCCAGATTGCTTGTGGCTACTGATACCACATATCTTAAAAATGGCTGGGCTAGGCCAAGGGTACTTGGGTGTAATAGTGAGATCCATGAGGGAGACATAAAAGTGATGTGTCTTTTTCACTTGGTGGTTTTTCAGTTCTCCAGCTTCCTGCTGAAGTTGGAAATGAAAGTGGCCATCAGGGCTGACACCAGGTAGAATGTGTTTGCCGTATTATTTGGAATACTCAGTTGTGCCCTAGAGGGCGAGAACACCAGCGGAATGAGGAAATCCATAAGAAACCTGAGGCAGGCACAGATGGTAAGTAAGCTTGTTCCTTCTGCAATATAAGCAAAACTCAGCATGTGTTAGGTACAGTTAGAAAGTAATTTAGTGCATGTTAAAACATACTGAAGATAAATAGAATAAATGGATTATATTATGCAACAAACAAGAATGTTACCAATAGAGAGAAATGGATGGTGATATTAAGTCATCAGTCTTGGGCATGCTGCCTCTGAGCTGACAACTACATTGTCCCTATATCATTAACCACTCCTTGGTGACCCTCAAATGGTTCCATTCTGGTCCCACAAGAGCTGTGCTTAAAATATGTGGTAAAACCTATGGCTGTTCAGCAAGCTAAATGAAAAGGCGCTGATATTGGTCATGGGTTCTTGGTCCTGCATTTCTCTAATAGGGGAGATAAGTATTATTGGCCCAGGGGGCTTCCAACTGTGGGGTCCCTTGCCCAAACTTCAACTCTGGTCCTATAACCGCCCCATCAGTGCAGAGAAAGAGACAGGAGAGGGCATAAGGACCTTCATAATCCAGGATTCAGGTAAGGGTGCTGTCACCTGTGTGTTCCTCATCCTTATGGACTCACTCCATCTCTCCCTTTGCTTTTCTCTGTGTGTTTTAAGTGACTTGAATAAACTGTGTGACCCCAGCATCTTAACTTGGTCTGTGTACCTACCTGTTTTGTGACTTCTGGGATAGCTTGGGATAACTTCTCACCCCCTCCCCAGTTTCTTCCCACACCCTTACCACCTAAGTGCAAAGCCCAAGGCACTATGATGGTGTTAACGGTCCCTACCTTAGGTTATTAATTCTTAAAGCCTGGCATTCACGATGAGTGAACAGGTTCCTTCAGTCCTTGGGAGGGAAGTAATTTAAATTGTAAAAAGAAGAAAATAAACCTATTGTGTCTCTGAAAGTACCATTTACATTTTTATTAGTTGTGAGAGACACTTCAAACAAAGCTTGACTGACTCTATCCACCTGTAAGCTTAAAAATAGAGGGTCTAGAAATACCATGTAATAGCCAAGGGGGAAAATTCAAGGCCATTTTGGAATGAGTAAGAGCTCTTCTGAGAGTCAAGACCTTGACTCATTTGTTTTCTCCTACTCTTTGCATCTACTATTATTTACTGATCATAATTGCTAGGAACATGTTTGCACTGGTCCCTTTGAATAACTGGGCTAAAATAAGGATTGTGGGTTTGACTTATCATAATATATGAGTCAACCATAGAGCTCCTTCCTTTGTTATCATAGCCTGCAAACTGCTGAATTAGTATACAACTTAGATCTATAGAACTAAGCACAAATACACACACACACACACACACACACACACAAATTATACAGTGTCTAATCAGTTTAACATGTTCTGTGGAAAAGAACTGTGCTGGAAAAAAAGTACGATGAGTTATCCCTCCACAATTGAATAGGTCAGAAAGGACAAAAAAGGGTTACAGTAATAGAACATATCTTTTTGATTAGAGAGATTTTATTGTTCTGATTTTGTCTTTCCTCTCAATGAGTTGATTGCACCTGACCAGATTAAGCATATGATTACATGAAGTCAGCAATCAGGGTCTGTTCATTTACCTACAGCCCTCCCGCTAGCCCCTCCTCCCCATCCACCAACTGACTTTTTAAAATTTTTGCTCTTCGTAGAATTGAATTTAATTATGTGATTAAAAGTGACACATATCCTGATGACACAAGTGGCCCTGAGGTGGGGACCACTGTTTCCATTTGAAGCCTGACCCTGTATCACATGGGGGAAGGGCTAAGTGAGGGAGACAGGGACCCATGCATGGTCAGCAGCTAGCTAACAATTCTCCAAAATGAGCTCTATGCCACTCTACCTTGGGCCACAAATAGTCTGTGGACCCATCAAGGGTCCATGTTAGAGCATATTCAGATGTTTTCAAAACACTTGAGAGTCAGGATTTTTAGGCCCTGCAAGGTTTTCTCACTTGGCTTTTAGTTTCGGCTACACCTATACCTTCTTCTTGTCCTCAGGCCCCCAACCCCCAGTTAACTCAGCCACGTACAGCCAGAGGGAGGTCAAGGGTCATGCCAAACCCTAGCTGCCTTGTGGAAACCTCAGTGGCAGAAGCCAAATGTGGATATTCAGTATAGACACACTCACAATCGCACTCACACTCACACAACACACATGCACACAATGAAATGCAAACTTATAAACCATTTCAATCAGTTAAAAAATTTACTAAGTTTGCTTATTTTTTGGTTAAGATGTTTTAAAGGGACTACAGTGCAGAATGCACATTTCAATAGAAATAACTAATTCTTACTGAATCTTGTTTTGCTTTGAGACTAAATTTAGGGCTCTTCCATTAACCTAAGTGGTTTTCTTTCTACAAAAAATGTTATTAAGCAAATTATTTTCTCTTTCTGTGTAAATCAATAAGTGAAGGGACATTTAGATAGTTTAACTCTATATGTAATTAGTTACTTACTGTCTTTATCTCTCTCTTGTCTGTCAGCACCATGAAGGTAAGAATTGATTCTTTCTTGTTCCTCCTCATACCATCAATGAATGACCGGTACATAGTACATACACAATACATATTTTTTAAAAGAGATGAGTGGATATTTGGAGGGCTGGAAGAATAAAGGGAAGGAAAGGAGGAAGGTGAGAGTGGCTGGGGGAAGGCTCCAGCCTACCGAAGAGCTTTGCCTCCTTCTCCGGCAGATCGGAGGGAACGGCAGCTGAGCCCTGCAGCATGCTCCTTAGGGTGCCTGGAGGAGCTTGGACTTCCAGGTCAGACCCACTCGGGTTCAGTCTTTGCTCTGCCCCTGACTGCCGCTGATGGTTTAACCATTTGGAATCTCAGTTCCTTCCTCTATAAACTGGAGAGGGTACCACCTGCATTTACAAATGGTATTGCAACAAATGCCAAATAATATACTCCCAGGAAAGCTCTCAGCTTGGTGCCAGGCTCAGAGTCCTGCAGGAAGATGCACCAACTGCATGATAGTTTTCCAAGAGGCACTGAATTGCAGGCTCAAAACGCCCTTCGGCTCACCTGTAAGAGCGGTCAATTTGAACAGCAGCACTTTCCTGTTGTTGAATGGATGAACTTGTTGCTTACAGCCACCAAAACCTGATTCTCCCGTTGGCTTCCAAATTCCTGTTCATAGCACTTCTCCTGCCCCCAGGTATTAAAGCCCCAAACCTCAAACTCATCCTTGGAAACGTCCTTTTCCTCAGTGACCACATTTGGCAAACTCAATGGCTCCTGTTACTTTTCCCTTACATGATCTGCCATATTTCTTTTTCTTCTCTTATCTGCCACCATACCTCATGCTCAGATCCTACAGGTGGAGAGCAGGCACCTGGGTGCCAGCCGGAACTGGGTCAGAACGCACGCTCTGTCACTTTTTACCCATGAGTTGCTGGAAAAGTTACTGAATCTTTCTCAGCCTCTTTCCTTATGTAGCAAAAGGGATAATAATAGTGCCCGTTTCATATGATTGGGGGAATTAGTTGAGAGAAAGTCCAGTGACAATGTCATTTCTTATTGCCATGTGCAGGCATATATCATAAAGTTATATTATCTTCCACCCAGGGCTGGAATCTCTTCTGGCCTTGGCTGGAATCTTTTCTGTGGTGGGTGGATCAGAGTGTGGGAAAGTCTGATTTATTTATGACTAAGTTTAGTTGTTATAAAGCTCATCCCTAGAGAGAAATGAGGTTCCCCTCTCAGTCGTGTTTAGCATGTGGACTGTAACAAAAATTCACTGGGATAATTTTCCACATTACGACAAACTTTTAAGTTTATAAAGGAATCTCTCATGCTTCATTTTTATGTTTCAGCTTGCCAATTAAACACCACAGATGGCTGACATTTTTCTTTTAATGTCTATGGTCTTCTATACTTTATCAATATCCTTCTTAAAATATGTCGTGCTAAGATAACCATGGAAATGCAATGGACTCATAATAAATAAATCAATCTTGAAAAAGAGATCAAAGTTGGAAGGGTCATACTATTCAATTTCATAATTTCATACAAAACAAGGTGGTGTGGTTCTACCCAAAGAATAGATACATAGACCCATGGAATGTAATTGAGGGTCCAGAAATAAACTCTAGGATGCATGGTAAATTCATTCATGATAGGGGTGCCAAGATAATTAATAGTCATTTCAATAAATGATACTCTGATAACTGGATATCCACATGCAAAGAAGGTAGGTCCTTTTCCTTATGCCATATACAAAAGTTAACTCAATACAGATCATAGACATACATCTAAGAGCTAAAACAATAAACTCCTAGAAGAAAGCATACAAGTAAACCTTTATGATGTTAGATTAGGCAATGGTTTCTTAGATATGATACCAAAAGCACAAGAAACAATGAGAGAAAAAGAAAAGGTAAATGAGACTTCATAAAATTAAAAACACTTGTGTTGCAAATAATACCAACAAGAAAGTAAAAAAAAATCCACAGAAAGAAAAATTTGCAAATCATATATTGGTACCAGACTTGTATTCAGAATATATAAAAAACTCTTAAGCTCAAAATAAAAAAAACTAAGCCCTCGCTGGTATGGCTCACTGGATTGAGTGCTGGCCTGTGAACCAAAGGGTCACAGGTTCGATTCCCAGTTAGGGCACATGCCTGGGTTGTGGGCTAGGTCTCCAGGAGGGGGCATGAGAGAGGCAACCACATATTCACACATTGATGTTTCTCTCCCTCCCTCCCCCTCTTGCTAAAAATAAATAAATAAAATCTTAAAAAATAAAAGCCAAACAAACTAGAAAATTACTCCCTTAATAGGCAAAAGATCCAAGTAGACATTTTTCTAAAGAAGACAAACAAATGGAAATGAGCACATAAAAGCTGCACAACATCATTAGTCACGAGGGACATGTAAATCAAAACCACAATGAGATATCACTTCCCACCCACTAGGATGACTATAATAAAAAAATGACAATAACAAGAACTGACAAGAATGAGGAGAAACTGCAAACCTCATATATTGCTGGCGGAAATGTAAAAATGGTGCAGCAATTTTGGAAAACTGTTTGACAGTTCTTCAAAATGTTAAACATAGATATACCAGATGACCTAACAATTCCACTCCTAGGACTACCCAAGGGAAATAAAGCACATGTTGGCATAAAACACTTGAACACAGATTATTAGTCATCATAGCCCAAGGTGAAAACAACCCAAATACCTGTCAACTGAGAAATGGATAAATTATGGTATATCCATACGATGGGATATTATTCAACAATGTACAAGGACAGACTGCCAAACACTGTGCTAAATAAAAGAATCCAGACACAAAAGATCACCTATTGTACAATATGATTCCATTTTTTTAAAGATTTTATTTATTTATTTTTAGAGAATGGAAGGGAGGGAGAAAGAGATGGAGAGAAACATCAGTGTGTGGTTGCTTCTCGCATGACCCCAAATGGGGGACCTGGCCTACAGCCCAGGCATGTGACCTGACTGGGAATAGAACCAGTGACCTTTTGGTTCCCAGGCCGGCACTCAAACCACTGAGCCACACCAGCTAGGGCTGATTCCATTTTTATTAAATGCCCAGAATAGGTAAATCTATAGAAATGGAAAGTAGATTTGTGATTGCTTATGGCTGTGGGGTTGGTGTCAGTGGTTGGGGCTATAGCCAATGGCTGCTAATGGTTACAGAGTCTCCTTTAGAGGTGATGAAAATGTTCTAAAATTAGATTGCGGTGATATTAGGAATCACTGAATTTTACACTTTAAAAGGATGAATTACATGCTTGATGAATTATAGATCAATAAAGTTGTTTAACATATCTGCATACAAATTTAACACAAAACTCTGCTGTGATTGGACCAGTATTTGTTCTCTGGGATTATTTATTATTTTTGTGGTATATACTTTATTTATACATTTATAGCACTAAATAGTAATTGTATTTGTTCGTATCTATCATGAGCTCTATGACCCCCAGGACAGGGATCATTTTTGTTAATCATCACACCTCCATGTCCCTGTATAATGGTTTGTGCAGAATATATAATTTAAAAATGGTTATTGAGTGGATAAACTTTAGGCTACATGAATGTAGTTTGCATTGGCTGTAAGGTAGACATTTCACACACAATCAACCAATGCTCCCGAATCCTTTTTCTAAGTGGATTGTGTTTAAGCCATGGCAATTCTCATCTTATACTCGGGTGGTAGTTTTTTTGAATCAAAGTCAAGAGCTTTGCATTTATTTGTTAAATTTGATCTTCTTAGAGCTCATCATTCTAGTCAGTTGAGATTTTCTTGGCTCTTTTCTCTATTTCTTTATTTCTTCCTGCTTTGTATTATAAGCAAATCTGAGTAACCATACTTGTTTATTATTGAAGACTTACGATTCCTTCTCCAATATGTTGATAAAAACATTGAGCAGGGCAGAGCTAGGGTCAAAGGCCACTGGACCATCAAACACCACTTGAAGATAGACTTGGAAAATGGCTCAGGCTAACTACTCTGGTCTAGTCCAGTGGCTGGGACTTCTTTGGGAGTGCCTTTCTGCCTGTCTCCCAGTCTTCTTCAATTATTCATGACATAATGTTCGGGAACATCAGACATTGTTTAAAGTTTAGAAAAGGGATCATCTTAGAGTTTTCAAACCAGTCCATGTGAGCCTGAAATTTCATGTTTCCCACACTTGCATTTTTCCTGTTTTGCTTCTGTCATCAGTCTTGGTCCAAGGCAGGCACTGGCTCTGCTTTTTCATGTGGCTGTGGTGCTAACAGGTATGTTTTAGTAGCTGTGGCCTTCCATCCCTACATTCTCCTCACACTGCTTCCCTCTGTCCCATGCCACAGAGCCACCTTCATGAAAGGGTGAACAAGAACCATGGTGCCATTCTCCCATTTCAGGGGACGGAACTGGACCACCTGGGTATCAAAAGGTGGGGGGCTTTACATTTCTGGTTTGTAATATAAAACACATCATTTCAAAATTATGATTTTTACATGGTGGCTAGAGAGGGATTACAATATCTTACAATATCTTGTGATTTAAATCATTTATTCAATGAATATTTTCTAAGTGCCTACCATGTGCTGATGAAACTGATCCAGATGTCAGAGATACAGTTGTGAAAAAGACGAATACAGTCCCATGCTCAAGGAACTTATTTCCAGGGGAAGACGGGGCCAAAACCAACTTTGTACATAAAATACTATCTGATGGCTCTTAAGAAAATAAAACAACATGGTACCCAAATTGCAGGATGCTTCTTTTAAAGGCTAGGATTCCTAGGACCATAACGAACATTTTCAAATTAACTCACACTTCAAAGATCTCCTTTCATGCCCATAGATGTTCAATATAGCTGTCGCCTCAACAGTCCAGCTGCCACCTCAGATCACATCTCACCCCAAACTTTCCTGCTCACTAGTCCAAATATTGCTGGGTTTATCCTCCTCCTGTGAACTTTAGGAGATGATCTGAACCCTTTAAACCAGTCATCTTACTCTATTTGTTTTCTTTTTTAAAAAATTATTTATTTTTAGGGAGAGGGGAAGGGAGAGAGAAAAAGAGGGAGAGAAACATCGATATTGGAGAGAAACACAGATGGGTCACCTTTTGCACACCTGGCCCGCAAGCCAGGCATGTGCCCCAACTGGGAATTGAACGGGTGACCTTTCTGCTTGTGGTGTGATACCCAACCCACTGAGCCACACGAGTCAGGGCTAGAGTAACCCTACTCTCTTTGATTGGATCGCTTTGGACAGGGGCATTTGTCTCAGTCCTCACAAATGAGACTTGAGGTTTGACACAGGGTTTCTGAAAAAGTTTCCTTGTTTGTAAAAAAGACACAGGAAGAAGATAAGGAGTTCTCTACCACTGGAAGTCAGGTGAAGCCCTGGATAAGACACCTGTATCTACGACAATCACCTTGCAACCCCAAAGAAGCCAGCGCGGGTACACAGTCTACATGCCCAAGTAGTCTTAGAAGAAAGAAGGAAATTTCAAAAACTATCTTCTTGGTGACAAAGCTGAGCGATGGAATTGTCCAACTCTGGAGGCACCCTACTTTGAGTCTTCTTGTTATGTAAGATAATGAATGCCTTTTCTGTTACTAGCAGCCCGAAGCGTTTTAATAGATAAAAGTGGATACAAATGCACATGTATAATGAGCAATCTGACTGATTGATTAAACGTATATGGAGGCATAAATTACCGCCCCACTCCATTTGTGATTGTCACATTTATTTTTACCTCAGGCAAAAGCAACAGTAGAATCAGAAGATTTCAGGGTTGAAAATAAGTAACTGAATTTACTACAATTAAAACATCAATTCAATATATAGTCGTATTACACTAAAATAAAAGAAATGCTTACGAATTTGTTAACTGCTTGAGATGCAGTAAGACATCAAACAACCCAATTTTTTCTTTAAGTTCTTAGTAAAAGAAATCTAATGTTGGGCCTGGCCTTTCATTTTCTCACTGGAATAAATGGAGAGTAGTCATTGCCATCAATCGCCTGTTTGTTCCCCGGGGGGCTCCCCCACCAGCATACATTATGTATGGAGATGAGAGGGGGAAACTGGGTCCCTTTTCATGCTGTCTTTTCTTCTCAACTACAGTATCTCCATTGGATCTGCTTTTAAATAAAATGAAAGCAGAAATGCTAAACTATTGCTGTCAGGAAACAGCTTTCTCTAAAAATGAAATGCCAATTGTCTCGCAAAAATTTTCTGTTTCTCATTTTCAGCGTTCTATGGGTCACTTTGATATAGTCAAAGCCTTGGAATATTTATGAAGATTTGTTATTTTTTGGAGAAGGACCAGTAAGTCCCTCATTGGGTTGTTATTTAGCTGTGCAACCTTTATTTATAAAGCACAAATGGTGTACTGGTGAAAAATCTAAATATGTAATCTTCATCAAGTTTCTTCTGTGGGTGTGACTTCATTCAGAACCTTTGATATACTGCAGCTTGGAACACAGTTATAAGTGGTGTGACTGTGAGGCCCGGGGAGGGGTGGAGGCGCTAGTGTCGAACACAGTCACTCACACATAAAGCAGTCACAGGTCTTCCTTCTCGCGGTGCTCACCTTCTGGTTTGGTCTGTCTATCTGACCAACCCACAACAGGCAACTATGATACTTCTTTCTGCTTGCTTCCCCTAATGGCCACCCCTCGATGGCCCTTGAGGGCATAAGGAACATCGATCTGTCCTCCTTCCGCCTGTCCAGGAGGAAGAGGGGTGTGGTGGAGGCACCGTGGCTCATCTCTACACATGCCCAACTTAAAAAAAATCAGCTTTGATATCCTCAGTGTGTGTGTGTAATTTTTCCCCCAAAGATGATTTACTTGAGGGGGAGCTTCCTTCACACATATCGAGAAAAAATTGTAGTAAAATTGTTCCTATCAGTTTAGAACAAATAAAAGCATAACTGGCACCTGTCCCAACTCTTACTATCTCACTATAGGCCATTGCTCAGGGGTGTGATAATTTTTGGAGAGCTCAGCAGAGGTATAAGCAGGAATCATGATTTGGGGGAGCCTCTGTTACTGATTTGTTCAGGCAACTCAAACACCTAAGGCTTGCTATCTTTCCTGGTCTCCCTCATAACTCTGTAAGACCTTGGGGCTGATAAGGTGATTTTTAGATCATGTGAGGATGGATAATCTTAATTGCAAACAGCCAAAGTAGTATAGGTTATTGCAGATGACCTTTTCAAATACAACTGGAATGATTTTGTGGGTCTACGAACATTTTTTAGTGGTTGCGTGATAAATCCACTCTTCAACATTTTACTCAATTTCCTTCTGATTTGCTTTATTCAATAGGGTAGGTATAGTCTATTTTTTCAAATCAAGCCATGAGATATTTTTTGCAATGACAGTCAATCCTCATCTCATTTCATATGTTTTACTTCCTGATAACAAAACTAAACTTCAAGTTTTAACACAATTTCAGATAACAAATTTTTTTTCTGTTTAAAATGTGTGTTACATGAGCAATCATTTTCTTAGGACGCAGAGAAGCAAAATAGTTCAAGGACCACTAGTTGACGGATCCTTATGGTCTCCATCACATGGTCACTTCTTCCTCCCGTCAGCTGACGCCCCTTTGTTTGAACTGAGCTCTTGCTCAGGAGTGAAAAAGGCTAGAACTGCATTTTTTCACACAAAGAGGGGTCTTTCCCCAGCATAATCAGAAATGCTAATTTTTAAAATGTACACAGCACTTTGACATTGAAAGCACTGTTCTAAGAGCTCCATAAATGTGTACTTGTGCAATCCTGGTTACAGTCCTAAAGGGTCACTGTCATGCCCCCATCTCACATGGGGGGAAACGGAGATAGCTCGTCTCAGCTGTCAGCAACACCAGCAACCAAATCCAGCCAGCCCGGCTCCCTCAGGCAGTTAACCGCTGTGCCACACCCTCCTCTCCAGAATCATCTTCAAGTCTAGGGTCTTCCTAGGGAGTTCTCAGAAGCATCCTGCCTTGCCACACCCAAGATTCTTGCCCAGTGTGAAGGTGATGAAAACATTTAACAAAATTTAGTGACTTTTCATCTGGGAATCAATTTCCATGCCAAGTATTAGGATACTCATTCTATAGATAAGGAAAGGAGGAGCAAAGGGCCAGTTAAGTGAGACAACACAGACGAAATTGGAAATAGAAGCCCCCAGGCCTGTGATCTGATTGTAAGGGAAGTTTCATTCCCAGGAATTGCTTAGTAAACAGACTTAAAGAGAGAGAGAGAGAGAGAGAGAGAGAGGGAGAGGGAGAGAGAGCATGCTCGAATGTCACTGAAAGGCAAGTAGGGAGGAGAAACTAAAATGAAAAAACCTTTTGCCTGCAATAATCAACTTTTTAGGGTAATGGATGCAAAAAAATGTTTTATATATTTATTCCACATTTCCTGTATGGGGAATAATGCATTATCATGTAAATGGTCATCATTGCAATGCTGTGGGTATTAGCTCACAAACCAGTTGCGAATCAGCAAAGAAGTCAGAGGCCAATGCAGCTCCTGCTGGTTCCTGATCTCAGGAGCGCTGAGGGCAGAAGCCTGTCGAAGCCACTCAGCGATGAGAGCCCTTGGCGTCTCTTTCGGAGCATGTGGCCCTGTTTTTCTGCCCAGTTTAGGAGTCTGACGTGAGACAAGTCACCGGCTCTGTGCTGACACGTGCTCTACCTGGAGAACAGCTTGATTAACTTGCCTGGTTTTTGGTTTTTAATTTAAGCAATTTTAGAAATTTGTGAAATAGTTCCCTGTTGCTAAGCTATTAAAGACAGTGCTGTTGATTGCTCCTGGGAAAGAATTCTAATTGTTGATTTATCCGCACAAATTTACTGTTCCTAAACTACTTACAAGACCCCTTAGTCTGGGACTCCATTTGATGCTGTGGCCCTTGAAGTCAAGGAGGTAAAACAAAACCTAGGTGCTCCATGGTAATCTGAGCAATCATAGGTTGTGTGAAAAAGAGAAAACTCAACTTGCTTTTGAATTTAAGAGTAAGGGAAATAAAAGTTTGTAAAGAAAAAGAGTCAAATGTTTCAGTTTCATTTTTGGGGTGGAGAAAAGGGGTTAAAAATAAATACGAGTAGTGGAGAGGGTGAGAGTAAGGGACACACACAGGCTTAGAGGTAGCCAGCGGGAGCTTGTAGGCCGGAAAGAGATGGAGACGTGGGGAAGGAAAGGCTTAGTCATTGCAAAGTGTTTTAGTGGACTTGAACTTCTGCTACCTCCTTCTGTTCACCACTGCTATCACTGCCCTTTGAAATTCTAATCAGCCAATTAATCACCATTCACAGCTCCCGAAGCTCATGAAAGGGAAAGTTAGGCTCCTGGTAGTAACCAAAGCACAAGTACCCTGTGCCTAGATGAATTCAAATAACAACAGTCTTAAGGTTAGTTTCCCTCCTCCTGCCTTAGGGTGCCACAGTAAATTCCAGGAGACATGGTCATTTTTCAAAGTGAAACTTTTTTGTAAAACTTTTGCCTAAAAAAATCAGAATTTTTATGTGTACCCTAAGACCTTTACATATAGAGAACTTCTATCAACTGCGTTGCTAGCTTCCCTCTGTGTGGTTTCAAATCTATTCACTCACTTCTATCCAGCTATGCAAAAGGTATTTGTGCAAATGGAGGACATAAATTCAGAACTAAGAGAGCTCTCTTGAAGCTTTGTCATGTTAATACCCACCACAAATGAAAAGTAAAATTTTCTCTTTAGATTTAACCTCATAAATTGCCCAAAAGCCATTTTTTTTTATTTCCAGTTGATTTATTTGAAGAAAATAGGCTCAGATTTATTGGGTCTGTTAATAAAAAAAATTAAATGACCTCCTGTAGTTTTGCTGCTATTTATTGATCTCCTTCAAATTTAGCAAGCAATTCAATCCGCAGAAAGGCGTGCTGAATAAAATGGATTGCAAATGTAAAAATGGAATGAGCATTTAGAAAGCATTTTCAAATCCCAGAAAGTAGCTTTAATAAATGAGAATAAATTAAATTCACATCACTGGAAAAAAAAAGATGGATTTTGTTTTCACGGTGAACTACACAGAAAGAGTTTATTGGATGGAGAATCTATTGGTTACTGTTCAGAAGCTAGCTCATAGAATGGATTACTGTAGCTCTGGTTAGCGAAGGATCCATTATACCTATCTTGTAACCATACCTTCAGAGACTCTGAAGAATTACTTCTGTATTATTAAGGCAATTCACTCCTGCTTTCCCCATCCAACCACAGAAACTATTAGGATCACTACTATAAGTAGCAGTAATGATAATCATCATCATCATAAGTACATTTGACTTCAAAATGAGAAGAATTATTGGGATGCCTTTCCCAGAATTGGATGAAGTGACCTCCACATTACTGAATCCACATGCATGTTTCAGTACATTTCCAGTTTCACCTTTGTTATGGATGCCACTATTGATCATCCCTCCTGGAAACTCCTTTAGCTTCCGCAATACCAGGCACCACCCTGTACTATTTCTCTGCAAACTGTTATCTTTTCCTTCAGGGTCTTTCCCCTGGGATCCTTGGACTCAGCCAACTCTTTCACCAGAAGCATTAAAGTAAGCCTGGAATAATGGGGCTAATGATGCCTTTGGAGGTTGGAGCTTGATCCCCTCCAGGAATCCAGGTTGAGAAAGGTTGCAATTAATCCGAAACCCAGCAGCCGCCCCGTGACAGCTCCACACATTTCCTTCCTCCACGTGGCTGTTCTCTTCCTTCTGCTTTTCATCCCGACTCTACACTCAGGAAGCCTCAGGTGCAGATTTGCTGGCCAAAGCTCCATTTACTCCTTAATTTCCTGATAGGAACCCCTTCTTTCTTCTGTATGGTAAGCTCTATCCCTGTGTCACTCCTCCAGCTGAGCCATCTCTCGTCCCTTCTCCCACCTGGCTCCAGGTCGTTTCTAAGATTCAAGTCTAATCATACACTTTTGCTCAACGCTTCAGTGGCTTCTCCTGGCTTTAGATTCAAGTTTAAACTCTTTAGTATGACCAAAGTATCATTGCCCCGGTCTGCGCCCCCATATTTCACACTTTCTTCACTTCCCCAAGCCCAAACTATAGTCAAAATGACCTCTCCTCCCAGGTAAAATTAGATTCTTACTATGGCATCTATTGCCACATCACGCTGTATTGCGATCATTCATTCATTCGACAAAAATGGACAGAGTCCCAACTATATGCCAGGCAGTCTTGTGTGCACCAGAGAGACAGTTATACGCAAAACAAAATCTTTGTTCTTACTCAATTCAATTCTTGATGGAGAAACCGACCATAAACATGTAAACACACTAAGAAAGTAAAATAGAATAAAGGGATAGTAAGGGACTGGGAGGTTGGGAAGGACAACTGAATGATACGCAGTGAGAAGGAGGAGGCCGTGGGAAGATGGAGGGGAAGGAGGTTTCTGGTAGAGGGCAGAGCAGGTGCAAAGGCCCCTGCAGCTGGAACAAGATGTTCGAGAGAAGGGAAGGAGCCCGGGCAGGCTCGAGAAGTCACTGAAGTAGTGGGTGAGAGAAGGAGGTCCCGGAGGAAGGTTGGAGAGGCCAGTGTTTGGGTTTTATTTTAACTGCAGTGGAAAGACACTGGGGCGGGGGCAGTTCAGCAGAGCAGGGGGTTCTCAGGGCGGCTGCTGAAGAATGGATTGTGAACAGGACAAGAGCAGAGGCACAGTCTAGACTCGGTCATGGTGCCTTGGACTGGGGTTTTAGCAAGGGAGACAGCAGGACGTGTCGTATTCGGGACACAATTTGGAGGTAATGCCAACAGAAGGTGCTGATGGATCGCACAGGATAGGCGTTTACTTCTGTGACTCTTTTTCTACTGTGTAAGCTCTTCAGACGAAAGGGCCCGTTTCTTCATACCTGCAGTTTTAGCTCCCAGCACACCGCCTTAGTGACCTTAGTGACCTTAATTGGTCACTAAGCCTGGTTGTGAATGAAGGAAGCAAAGGGCAAATTATATTGTATGCAGGTGGGTCATCAGAGCAGCCTTTACGGTGAAGGTGAGAAGCGACCTGTCACTTAAAAAGTGGGTATAAATTGAACTGGTAGAAATGGGAAGTAGAGGGAAGATGAGCCTCTAACATTTTTGGTTCCTGGGGCAGGAATACAAATGGAACCCACACGTCTCATGTCTTAATATTTTAAAGTCATAAGTCAAACTAACAGACAGTGAAATAAAATGTCTTCTATCTGTTTTAAAGTTATAAAGCAAGCTAGCAAACTGTTAAATAAAATACACTCTGTCATTTCACCTTGACAAGCCTACTCTGTCATCAGCGGGTTCTGAGACTTGGCAGTGCTTTGGAGAGCCAGCCCCCCGCCCCTGGCATGAGGCATGCCCATCGCTTCCCATCCGAGGCCCCTCACAGGCACCTGTGCAAACACCCCGGCCTGCAAGCTGAAGCTCAGTGCACTCACCCACCACACCCGCCCCAGCACAGACCATAGAAGCTGCCAGTGGGCAATCGGAGCAGGGAATTCTGGGTCTTGGGTAGGCAGGGCAAGGATGCGCGGCAGGGCCTGGGCTCAGGGTGGGCACAGCCCCTTGGCTCTGCCAGTTTCTCACCCCAGAAGGAGGACAGAGGCCAGAGTGAGATCCCCTTGAAGGATGGAGGTGGTGCCAAAACCCTTCTCACCCGAATCTAAGGGTCGTGCTGGTGGAGAGGGCAACAGGCGGCAGCTGGGAGGCATATCAGGGGATAGGGAAGGATGAGTTTGTTTGGGGCAGATAATTCGTGCGGCCGAGAAGGGATCAGATCCCAGAGGGACAAGTATGTGGGTAAAGAGCTTTGATCACATGGCTAACGGGAAGCTCTGAACCCTTCAGTAGAGGAGAAATCATCAGACACGTGCGAGCAGGATGGGTGAGAAAAGGGCGGAGAGAGCCAGATGAGCAGAGTTAAGTTTGGGGTACGAAGTATGGTAATAAGGACGGAAAGCAGAGAGAAAGGAGTTCTTGGAACTTCCCAGAAGAAACAGCCCATTAGATGCAGGGGTGAGGGAGATGGAGTAGCTGGGCCAAAGATGGTTTCTTCCGAGAAAACGTGGTTGGCTGTTCCATTCCTACTGCGGTGAACTGAACGTTTGTGTCTCTTTCAAAGGGGCAGGAACAGGAAGCCCTCACGGGATGGTATCTGCCCCCTCCCCCGCCCCCAAGCTCCCAGTCAGTCATGGGAAGGGACAATGAAAAGGCAGCTGTTTACAGGCCAGAATCTGCCAGCTCCTTGATCTTGGGCTTTGCAGTCTCCAGAACTGTGAAAAAATTAATTTCTGTGGTTGAAGCCTCCCAGTCTATGGCATTTTTGTCATGGTAGCCAGAGCCAACTCAGACACCTTCAAGACACCTCTTTTCCCTGCGGCAGTCGGGACCCTGTGTGGGTGGGTCTGCTTTGAACACCGTTCTCGTAACAACACCAAGCCTGACTCCTCCGGACTCGGAAGGACCTGGGTTCCCCTTCAAGGTCTTTTCCAGGAGGCCCCACCCTTCCACGGCACCCCCATCCACTGTCAGGCTGGGCACAGCAACACAGGTTTAGCTGGGAGTTCTCAGTGACGCTCGTTTAGGTTGGGAGGTGGATTGTTTCAGAGACGATACAATCGTAGGACTCTTTCAGCAAAGGAGAAACACGTCCGTCCCGAGGCAGGCACCCAGGTCACGGTCAGATAGGGTTACACACTCATCACAGAGAAGCAGAAGACACGACAGAGTGGGTGGACTCCAACCTGCTGGGGTTTGCATCCTGACTTTGCCTCTCACCAGCTGTGTGACCCAGAAAATCCAGACTGAGTCTTTTCCCAAAATGCTGCTCGCACGAGTGTTTTCTGTCCTTCCAAGCGTGCTGGGGGCGGGGACAGAGGCCAGGGAGCTTTTGGCTGCAAATGTCAGATGCGTTGGGCCTGCGGTATTGTGATAGAACCAACAAATTCAAGACATTTCCCACTAAAAAATCCCTGAGGCATATTTGTGTTCTTTGATAGAAAAATAACAATTTTATATTTTACTCATTGGAACATAAACTAACTTTCGGCCAAGACCTCAGTAATTTTCCTCATTAGGTTATTTTTCGTGGGGGCTCTCTTATTGTGACCATCTGTGGAGGGTGATGTGCTAACTAGTTGTTTGTCACCAGATCTTTTCTCCTGCCCTCTTTCCACTGCTGCTTGGCAGCTGAGTTTGTTTTTCATTTCAATCAGGGGCACACAATTTCAAGCAGATGTTTTCAAAAGTGCTTGACTTTTAAGCAGAGTGTGTGTGCAGTCCCCTCTCGGCGGTGCCGCTGCACTCAGCCCCGAATCTGATTTGCAAATGAGGCTGTGGCTGTGCTAGTCCACCTGGGAGCCAGCCTCCCCAGCTGAGCTGCAAGGGCCCAGTGTCCTTGACCGCTTTTCTCAGGGGCCTTCGTGTCTGGACCTGCCCTGGAGGCATCTGAGCCTTTAGGACCTGATCCTGCTGCTTCCTGGGCCAGGGCGGCCCAGCACAGACCATGGGGCCGGGAGACACAGGCTTTGATTTCGCGCAACCTGTGTTTGGACTCTGGAGCCACTGCATGCCAGCAGTGACCTTGGACAATGCACTTTTCATTCTTTCTTTTTTTTTCAAGAGTTTATTTATTTATTTTTAGAGAGGGGAAGGGAGGGAGAAAGAGAGAGAGAGAAACATCAATGTGTGGTTGCCTCTCATGTGGCCCCCACTGGGGACCTGGCCCGCAACCCAGGCATGTGCCCTGACTGGGAATCGAACCTGCGATACTTTGGTTCGTAGCCCACGCTCAATCCACTGAGCTACACCAGCCAGGGCTCTTTCTTTCTTTCTTTTTTTTTTTTTTAAGAAAAGGTTGTACTTATTTACTTTCAGAGGGAGAGGAAGAAAGAAAGATAGAAACATTGACGTGAAAGAGAAGCATTGATTGGTTGCCTCTTATACGAACCCGCAAGCCAGGCATGTGCCTTGACTGGGAATCATACTGGCAAACTTTCGCCACACCAGTCTGGGCTGCACTTAGTTTTCTTGTCTGCGAAATAGGGATAGGATAGAACAGCAGCTCACAGGCTGCTGTGATGATCCAAAATGATAAAATGAGTTAAGCATGTTGGTTCAATGACTGACACATAGTAAGCACTCAGTGCATGTGAAATCGTGGTATTATTCTTAACTTGATTTTAACAATTACTGTGACAATCCTATGGGGTAGGTGACTATTAATATTATTATCATTGTGTTATAGACAAGGAAGCTGAGCCACAGAGAGGTTAAGTGACTTGTCTGAGGTGGCACAGCAAGAAGTGGCAGAGCAGTCTGGCTCCAGAGCCTTCTGGGTTGCTGCTGGGGCCTACGTGGGACTGGGTGGTATGTAGCAGTGCAGGCTCCGTATCAGGCACCAGTGTAACCATTCCGCAGCACAGGTTTCAGTGAACCCCCCAGCCTAACTCCTCTCCTGTGCGTGCCCTGGGGGATGCAGTCACCTTCTTCATGCTGGCCACCAGGGGGATCAGACAGGTCAAGTGAGGTCAGAAAGGACACCCTACTGAGAGAAGCTGGCCTTGAGGACTGGTACCCCGACCTCTGTCCCTGCACACTGCCGGGCACTGTCCCAGACCCTTCAGAGCTGGAGGGACCTGAGCGGTCACTTCATGTAAATGTCCCCAGGATGCCAGCGGGCGTCCTGGAGGTGCGTGAATTGGAACCCCCATGCCTTGACTTCAGCCTGTTGTGTATGTGTCTGTTCATGCCATCATAGCAACGGTATCAGTGGCCGCTGCAAGTGATCCGATACACTGCACGCTTTCTTTCTCTCCGGCCACACGCCATATGATAATAAAAAGTTTCTAAAATGAATAAGTATCAAAAACCTAATTTGCACAAGCACAAGGAAGTCCAGAAGGCCAAGTAAACAAGAAATCTGGGCACTTTTCTGTAGAATGTAGAAGTAGTAGGGGAAAAAAAACCACCCAAGCTAAACAGTGGTAAGAGTACATGTGGGAAAGTAATACTGCAAAATTCCTTCATGCTATCCAACTTCTGGAAAATTACTGCCCACAGTTTTATTTGTTTAATTTTTTTTGAATTAGGTGTTTTCTGCTAGCTCTCCCTACTATGCACCATAACAACAATGTAGGGCTGCGGAAAACTACAGGCATGCTCCACAGGTGGATTCTCACTGGTTTCACCTTTGAACCTTGCCCTCTGGGGATACAACGAAACCGCACCATTATTTATCATCAGTGAGCAGAACTTCATGAAGATGTTGCTTTCCATGCTGCCTCCTCTGGGCAGCTTCTCATTCTGAAATGTTCTGATTTGTCTCAAGTGTCCTCATGAGCAGCCCTGAGGAAAGACAGTGTCACCCCCCCCCCCCCCCCCGGAGCCCAGCATCCGCTTCTGTCCGGACACATTCCGGAGCGCCCATTTACCGCCGTTGAACATAAAGTCTTATAAGCGTCTCCTCTTTCACAACCTCTGTTTCGGTGTGATACACATTTTGCAATTTTATTAATTTCCCAGGAATCTCAGATCTGCACATTTTGGCTGAGCCAGGAAATCTATGGACTGAGTTTCCTGCTCATTTCTAAACAGGGTTATTTTCTTCCAGACATTTATTGGATCTTAGTGGGAATAAGACAGGTGGGTTTAGGTTCTAAGCTCTTCAAGGCTGACAGAAAAATGAAGCAAGGCCAGCAGCCTTTCTGCTGAGAGCCTGTCCCAGGCTTTGGTCCAACTCTGCGGACCCAGGTGACAGGTGATACCCACAATGATCTCAGATGAGCCTGGCTTCTCCTGGGGACAGGGTGACTGAGAGAGGCCCACTTGATTCTCTAGAATGTTCTGGGCTGGAATCACCATGATGACCACAGGGCCTGGGCAGAGAGAGACAAGGCTCCAGGGTACAAGCAAGCAGGATGAGTCATCATCCTCTTAACCTCAGCCATTCAGCTCACTGCAGTAGGAACACGTTTCAGTTTGCACAACAGCTATTTGTCTCAGAAGCTTGTGATGTCCCTCTTGTGCAAAGTATTATGGTCCTATGAGATTTGCGTCCCCTGCCTCGTCCATGCATAATTCTCTGATGTCTCAGGGTTGGGAGAAATAGCAAATATATATCTTGGCACATCTTAGAACTCAGTTTTATTCAAGTCCAAATAATGCCAGAGAGGGTTCTTGTGGCAGAACAGAGCCGGGTGATCATTCATATCCTGTGAGGTCACACTACTGATAGCTAACGTGTATAGAACTAGACACTGGGCTCCGTGCTTGGTGAGCACTCTTTCAATTGATCCCGGATACAACTCTATGGGGGGATACTACTTTTAACCCTGTTTTACCGACAGTGAGGCACAGAGAAATGAAGTAACTTGTTGACAGTCATTTGGCTGATAAGAGATGGATTCAAGATCTAAATGCAGGTTTGATGAACTCCAGAGTCTAAGAACTTAACTGAGGTTGCTAAATCGCAGCTGGCATGTACTCTTATTTATTAACATGTGGGAATTGCGGGGCATTCAAGTATTTTAGTCATCTGAACATGCCTATATTTAAACTTCCCATCAAAGTGGGAAGTTTATGCACCATCGACTTATATCAGTCACCACATGCACAAATCAGGAATACAGCTCAGCCCGGTGTCATGAACCACGGACACTCTTGTCAGAGAAAAACTAGCCCGAATATATTGCCCTTGGTGTGGAGTGACGGAGCTGTCATAAAGGTAATCATGTAAAAACCAAAACCTGCCATTAGCAACTCTCTGCATTTCCGAGAAGGAGTTGTTTTCTGCACCGGCTAATGATGAACCCGCGTCTCCGATTCATCATTTCCAGATTCATGCTCTTGGGAGTCGGTTATCATAACTATCACACCAGAGACACAAAAGGCTGGGAAACATTTAGTTTCAGAAAATAATGGTTTAGAATCCTAGTAAATCAAAAGAGCTAGGGGGGAGAATGACAGTTTTCGCTGGCCAGCTGGAGATGCTTTATAGTTGGGCCTCAGCAGTGGACGGAAGCGCTAATCCTGCAGATGATGAAAAGGAAGCTGCCCAGGAGAACCCAAGGCTCCAAGCACACACAGACAGAAGATAATTGCAAGATCCCGGAGCTGAAGGTGACCTCTAATGCAATCTCTGCTTTTAGGACTGAAAATTTGATTGTTTATAAGATTAGAGAGGTCAACCACATCATAAGGGTTTAATAATACCTGCAGAGGTAATTTTACTGAGGAGCCAGAGGAATTCACCCCCCACCCTACCCAGTCTTTCCTCCCAACACCATCGCCCACACAGCATGCGCACAACCAGAGTATTCTAGGCTCCTACAGCCACTACATCTTGACTTAATCATTGACTTATATGAATTGAAATGATCTGCCCTGGCTGGCGTAGCTCAGTGGATAGAGTACGGGCTGCGAACCAAAGTGTCACAGGTTCAATTCCCAGTCAGGGTACATGCCTGGGTTGCAGGCCACAGCCCCCAGCAACCGCACGTTGATGTTTCTCTCTCTCTCTCTTTCTCCCTCCCTTCCCTCTCTAAAAATAAATAAATAAAATCTTTAAAAAAAAAGAAATGATCCTCACGCTTTAAAGGAGAACTTTGCTATTAATTTTGTTGTGGAAAAATGACTAAGTCCTTAAAAGTCGAGAATGGAGTCTTACCCTGGGGTTCATGGATAGGCTCCTGTCACCCCGAAACAGGGTGAAAGCTTTACCCTGTGGAGTTGTCTGCACAGTTTACTGTAGAGAGTGCTCCTAGCTTTTGTCAGATTCTCAAAGGAATCTGACATCCCGTAAAGGGTCCAACTACTGTCCTAGAGGTCCTCTGATGGGGCTGAAAGACATTAGAGTTTAAAAGGAATCCTGTTTCACTCTAACTCAACACTTTCTAGAACTTCATGCTGGCAGGAGGCTCTAGCCCAGAAGCAGTTCTCCTTCTCCTCCTCCTTCCCTCCCCCTCCCCTCCCCCTCCCCTTCCTCCTCCTCCTTCTTTTTAACAAAAATGAAAACAACTACGGGAGGTGTCAGGGCTAGGGGCAGGTTTTGTCAGCAGGGCTGGCAGTACCCCAGAGTCCCCTCCCTGGGTCCCCATCAGCCCAACAGTAGCACAGATGTGAGCACAGGGACTGGGCTGAGGTGTGTGGGGTGTGACCTCTGCCAAATAAATGCTTCCCAATCCAATTTTGTAAATCTCTAGAGTGAGTGTCTGACACAGAGTCACCTGCCTGAAACACTTGGGAACAGATTGTTTTGGAATTCGGGCTTATTTTTGTTAGAAATGTAAGGTGTTCCCATTGTCTAAATGACTGAATGCCACCAGCATCTCCCATAATCAAATCTATGGCTGTTTCTACAGCAGAACTCTAACTATTCACATTGAGAAGCACGAATCAAGATTACAGACAGCCTTACATCAATTTAGCACAAGTTCTGCCATCACAATTTTTCATTTGTCAGAGCATCTTGGATTTGGGAGCTGAGAATCCGTGATGGTAGACCTGCCTTCCCTCAACAACCACAGGTCGACTATCACTTTCCTCAGTTCCCAAGGTCCTAATGCACATGACATCATCGAGTCACCAACCTTGGCTCCTCCCTGTATTCACACTAATGGCATTGGCACTGGTGCCACGCAGAACCTGCTACATGGTGGATTTCTCTTACCTTCACGCTCATGTGCACTGTGTTCGGCTTAGCCTGCCAGCTGCCCTCTGCTCTGAATGAGCTCCGTGAAAAAGACGCCTCCCTTCTCTGGGCTCTGCCTTAAACCCTCCCAAGTCCCCAGGTGCTCGCTCTTGCCGCAGCTCCACCCTCTCAAGGGCAGTCTGCTGCCTGTCTGATACATTCTCGAGGAGCACTCGGAATTACTCCTAGGGACGCTGGTTGGCTCCCTGGTCAGAAGGACACTCTTGCTCGGGAGACAAGAGGGGACATTCCTCAGCTGCAGTCGGGTTTGCCCGAGAGCTGCTTCCTGACGGCTTGAGAATGAATGTCGTGGGGAACACTCGGGGCAGGGGTGTGGAACGGCTCTGCCTGCCTCTCTTCCCCATTCCAGAGTGTCCTTGGGGAAGGCCTGCGGGCTGCAATAGTAGCAGGACTTCCCGTAGCACGTTGGCAGTCAGTAGCAGGTGGCACCTGCTGAAGGCCACCGCATGATACTCTGTGGGCGTGGGGGTCCCGCAGTTTGATGTTAGCAGAGTGCAAAGAGCCTGATCAGACACTTGGCGGTTTGATTTCTAATGCCCGCACATACCGTGCGGCCTGAGGGGAGTCACTTTAAATTCTCGGGGCCTCTGAGAATCCTACCAAGTGGGGATAACATTATCTACTTAACTTGGGCTATAAGTAGGGGCCTGTGAGCTAATGGGCATAAATGCCCCAATACATACACACTCCCCTCCTTCGGCGCCCTTCCACAGGCCTTCCCCCCTCAGCAGTCTGGCGGACCCCCGGAGGGCAGAAACATGTCTTCCCTTTGTGTCTACTCTTAGCACAGGGGGTGGCTCATCACAGGCACATAATAAACTATCGAATGCCTGAATGAATGAATGCAATTGATTTTGCAATTGGTAGCACACCTTCAGTTCTTCCTATAGCTGTTACCTGCATTTTGGTAAGAAGCCACTGGGGTGAAGGTGCCTGAGCCAGAGCCTCATGGTCCAAATAGCCATATTCCCCTCTGATGGGCGTGCCAGAGTTCGACAGCACGGGCTCTTCCACTCAACAATCATGCTTTCTTCTTAAAATGGAACTTTTAGTTACATAGAAAGAGCAATACCTCTTAATAACGAGTATTCAAAGTGCTCCACTTTAAAAAAGATATCTCAATTTAGAGGGAGATTCGAAGATCTACTGCAACTCAATACCTTTTTCACTAATCCTCAACCATTATTCATTCTACTTTAATTTAATCCTACCATTCCCTAGGGTTCCAGCGCTTGTAATGACCAAACTAATTCTGAAATGTTGTGCTCGAGATTATCAAGGGCTTTACATAGGTTTGGAGAATGAAGGCGTTTTGGATTTAAAGGCAGCTTTGAATTTAATTATTCTATTTGGATGAGAGAAGAAACCAAATAAAACAGAGATGAAACCACATTTCTCCTGGAATAGGGAAGACACCAAATAACTCCCAACGTACTGTTATAGAAATCAATGGTCCTGCACCTGCAGCATTTTCCATTAGCCTCTGTCACTTTTCCTGTGAAAGGGGCTCCGACAGCATCTGCCAAGCCCGTGGGAACACAGGTGGAGGTGTCCAAGGCTCTGCCAGCTGTGACGCTGCCGATGCCACCTTATTGTGCTGTGCTGCCAGAGGTCCTCCTCAGTGCTGATGTTTCCCAACTCCAACATTGTGTGGTCTGGCATTAAACAAGGACTCTATGGGTTTTTGCTTACAATCTGCATTTCCCTTCCCATCTGATTCTTAATTTGGTTTTGTCAGAAAGAAACTCTGGGGGATAAATATGGCATGTGTGTGTGTTTCTCTTTATTAAGATTACCCTGTTTCATCTTTGCCCACAGTAGAGTACACTAAGAGGCAGTCTCTAGGAGCGAGCACTGTGACTAGGACCTAGGTGACAGAGGAGGAAGAGCCAGGAAGAAGGGGAGCGGAAGTCCCACGGGTCTGGAAGAGCCCGTTTTGGAGGGGGTGGGGCTAGCCAAACTGGTCGGAAAGGACTTCACCCCTCCGAGAGGTAATGCCTCTCGCCCCTCCCCCAGAGTAAGTACGCGGCCAGTGTGGTAACAAATGCTGCCCGGGAGGCGTGGAGGTAAGGCGCTCTCTGCAGCTGACAACGGGTGTGGACAGAGTGGGGAATAAGGGCGTGTAAATTCCTCACACGTGTGACCTGTCACACCTTCCAGAATTCAGGAACACACGTCCCCTTAATGAAGCCCAGCCCGTGTTCTGATCCCCGCACAAAGGAGACTCGCCCTTAATTTCTCTTTCCTGCCCATTCCCTGTTTATTTCTTTCAACAGAACCTTAAATGACACCTGGGTAGAGAGGTACATGGTCACACAGATGAGTCTATTTCTCTTCTGATGATAAGGGGCGGGTGTGCGAGATTGGAGCAAGCCGAAACAGCCTTTGATTAATATTTCAGTCAGGAGAGGAATCCGGCTACAAGATGAAGGCATATTAAGAAATAGCTTCCAGACAAATGTACTTGGTGAGTTCATCTTGAATCATCCAACCCCAGATTCACACTGCATCAAAATTCAGGTGATTCACACAGCCACATTAGTTCCTATTAGCATTAATGGGAAGTGTGCATGTGTAGCAATGCACACATTAGTGGAGACAGATTCCCTGAAGGGTTTCTGCTTGGGGGCAAAAGCTGCTATTATACCCGCACCTTCTTCACAACCGAAATAGAATTGTGCCCATTAAACAAGTGCTCAATATCCCATGAGCAACAGAAAATGCGGCTCATCCTTAAGGATACAAATAAACCTCTATTTTATATTTGTAATTGGAAGTCTTATAGCAAATGGTGATATCTTATTACTATTATTCATTATTTGCTATTTAGGATGCATTTTCATGATCAACTGTGTTCTGTCATCATGAAAAAGAGCAGTCGTCCGGTCCTCTGTTCCCATGTCAAAGATGAAGAATTTGGCAAAGTGGGGGAGTGACTTATATAGAGAAGCATTCCCGAAGGAGAATAATACACTGTCAGAACAGACAACGGCTCCAATCCACAAAGCAGGAAAAAAAGCTAAGGCTATATATACAACTCACTCGTTTTGTGGCTGCAAAAAGTTTTGAGTCAAATTAGAGGCAATAAGAACATCCAATATACTATCACTATACCAGTAATGATGGTGGCAGTTGCTAAGAAGACCCAATTCAGAATGGAGGTTTAAAAATAATAAACCTACTAGGAAGTTTATCATATCACAAAGAAGAAGTCCAATTGTTTTAGGGTTAGTTAATTCGCCTGTTTTACTGTGCTACCAAGTATCCCGCCTGCCCTTCCTTTCCACGACCCAGAGGGTCTCTGTGTACTCTGTGGGTGAAAGACGGCCTCAGGTGCAGACCCAGCAATGTCAGTGGAGGAAGAAAGATCATCTTCTGTGCATCTCCTTTTGTTGGTAGGAAAGTTTTTCCAAAAATCTGTCCTCAGCCAACATCAGCGTCCTGTTCTTCCTCCCAAGTCAGTAAGTGGTAGGAGAAGTGACATTCTCTGGCGTAGACAGTCCATTGTGCCATCCCGTGCCACGCGTTCTAGATGCGGTCCCTGACTCGGAGCTCCCGGTCTCCCAGAAGAGGCTGCGCACCTCGGGGAGTGGAGGATGCAGAGGGTGAGGACGCAGGGGGCGGTGGGGCGGGAATGGATCGATAGTCGGTGGTGTGTGCTCCACGAGCGCCATTCCTGGGGCCCTCAAAGGTCTACTTGAGTGCAGTCATGGGTGCCCAGGGCCTCACTGGAATGGATGAGGGAGTGCCAGGCTTTGCCTGGAATCTGATTCAACACAATCATCCCAAAGATTTGAACACTAAAGCCTGCGGCTTAAAGCCAGCTCAGTCTCTGGTTTCTAGGTTTAGCAGGTGAAGGGCAAATCATTCGGCAGTCTGCTTATTGTGAACCTGAACCTGCGACTCTGACAATTGTTTCAAAAGGGACAGAGAGGAGAATGTTCAGGAAATGAAATGATATTAATGCAGCTTAGTCTTGGCTATTGTTAGCTTTGCATAACTGAAAAGCAGAGGGAAATTAATCTTCAGTATCTTGACCCCTCCATTCTGTCCCCTGTCACTGCACCCCGCCCCACTCGCCTCCGTAAGACTCCCAGCAGCACACGGGGCTCTCATATTCTGTTCCCACTTCCTCTTGTCATACCCCTTCCAAGAGCTGTCTTTCACACTAAGGCACAAGTGTCTAATAGCAGCTTGAGTATCATCCATTTCACTAATAAACTTGGCCACGTGGCATGACAGGCCTCATGGAAAAGGAAAGAAGTGTAGAACTACTCAGTCCTGGGATGGAGAGCGAGAATCCAAGAAGAATGGTCACGGTCAGAACCACACACTCTAATGCATCCATGAGCCACAGGGCAGCCACTAGCCATGAGCAGCTACAGAGTTTAAATTTAAATTAAAATGAAATAAAAGTAACATCTGTTCCTCAATCACATAAGCCGCATTTCAAAAGCTCAGCTGGTGAGTGAAGACTTAGGACATTTCCATGAGCACAGAGAGTTCTACTGGATGGCGCTGTTCTAGAGAAAAGGCAGGATTGAGACAGCCAGTGGCTTCCCTAGGAAGATGCAGTCTGATGGGCGGGGATGCGCTGCCAAAGCTGGAATTGAGTGGGGGAGGTCTGGTCAGTTCATTTGTCCTGGAGCGGAAACCTGGGCGGTGGCTGGGTGTCGGTGGATGGACAGTGAATAAATTGAAAACTCTTAATGGAGTGGGCCTTGACCCAAACACTTACTCCACAAGGACTAGTGGAGGGTAGGGGATGCTGAGGAGCTCAGAACATGGAAGGTAGGTAGAGCATGAACAAACTTAAATTAAAAAATTGCATAATACGTTTATCTGCCTTTGTGTTAAAGGGTATTTTTTTTATTTATGGCAAATGTTTTAGTCTGCATGGGCTGCTATACCAAATTGGTATTGGTATGGACTAGGTGGCTTAAACAACAAACATTCATCTCTCACAGTTCGAGAGGCTGAGGAGTCCAAGATCAAGGCGCTGGCAGATTCAGTTCTTAGTGAGGGCCCACTGCCCAGTCTGCAGATGGCCGTCTTCTCCCCGTGTCCTTCCGTGGCCAACAGCAGAGACAGAGGCAAGCTCTCTGTGTCTTCTTATAAAGGCACTAATCCCACCTTCAGGGACCACCCTTATGACCTAATTCCTTCCAAAAGGACTCACCTCCAAACACCATCACATTGCAGATTAGAGTTTCAGCATAGGCATTGTGTGTGTGTGTGGGGGAGGGGGGGTGGAGAGCAGGGGGAGGGCACCACAAACATGTAGTCCATAGGAGCAAGTTATACTGGCTTTATGCCAGCGATGTAAATTTGTTTTTAGTATTTTATTTAGTTTATGTTTAGGCAGAGGTGAAGGGAGGGAGAAAGAGAGGGAGAGAAAGGTCAATGTGTGGTTGCCTTTGGCGTGCCCCTACTGGGGACCTGGCCTGAAACCCAGGCATGTGCCCTGGCTGGGAACAGAACCTGCGACCCTGTGGTTCGCAGGCCCCACATTCAATCCACTGAGCCGCACCAGCCAGGGCAATGATGTAAATTTTATTTTAAAAATACAGTTACTAAAATCTCAAAGGGGATAAATTGAAAGCAAACTATTAGATGAAAATTAGCACTGGGCAGAGTAACTTGGTGAAACTGCTAAATGTGGTTTGCAAAGAACTGAATTCAAACGGTGATCTAAGGCGAAAGGGTCTGCCCTGAAGGTCTGCTTCCAGGCAGGGCTGCCCTACCCGGCAGGTACACGAGAGCCCCTGATGCTTTTAGGGATCCATATAAGTGTATTAGTTTTTCTTAGAAATTAAGGTCAGAAGAAAAAAAAATACTTTCAAGTTAAAGAAATGTTTAAATATATAATATCAATGTATTTTCATATATAACTTAGTATATAGTAATATACCAACAGAGTTGCAAAATACAATTTTTAGTATTTTTCTATGGAGGAAGTGGCCCACAAAGGTGAACTTGCCCGGGGCCCATGAAAATCATAGCATGGCCCTGTTTCTCTGTACACTCAGGAGGCACTGGGGGCAATGGAGCAGAGGGTGGAGCTTTCTCAGCAGCACCACCAGTGGGCAGGGGCGGGTACGCGTGGCCACCAGCTAAGCATGGATATGAGCCCAAGTGCACATCAACAGACAGCGCGCCCACCGCCCACCAGACATCAGCATCCACGGCCTACCAGACACCAGGCTTTGGATGGCAAGACCCACCCCTGTTCACGCGGTCACCACCTGCAGGTCAGGATGGGTTCCGGCAGGGAGCAGGGCTGAGCCTTTGGGGTGAAGTTTTTCTGGGGACTGGGAAAAGGCTGGGATGGGAAAATAGTGGTACTCCAGGCATCATCTATTAAGAAGACCTATTAGGACTCTTAAGCCGTCAAGTCACGTTCTAAGGTTTTAGGGAAGAAGCACCTATGTGGCTTGAGTCAGGCTGACTGTGATGCTAAGAGGCACGGGAATGAGAAGCAAACACACACACACATACATACATACATACATACAGGGTCTAAACACAAGAAGTGGCTTGGGGCAGCTGGCAGATGCTGCTTCTGGAAAGAAAAAGTTTCTGAAACAATTACCCAAATGCACCCTGAAGGCAAAGGCTGGCAAAGTTAAGGCCGACTCCAAGGCCCCTTGACAAGCTGGGATGACAGAGGTACAAATGCCACTTCAAGCCGGAGGACTGTGGTTAAAGGCCAGGTTTGCCAACCAATTCTATATCTTGTAGTTGCTCTCTTGTTGCCGAGCGAGGAGCATGGCATTGATAAATCACCCTATTATAACCTGTGATAAAGGCAGCAGGTACTTAGAGAGCTGACCAATAGACACCTGAAAGAGACAAATGGCTGCAGGGAGACAGCTGGTACAAGTTGGAAATTAGCGATACCTGTTGTGAGGGGCACAGGACAAAGCTTACAGGACAGAGATAATATGCCAGTATCACGAATGTCCATTGATTCGGGTCACCTGGCAGTCTTCTTGGGGAAAAGTCTCAATTACTAATAACGTACATGAAAATACCCTGAGAACTATGATCCATCACACAAATGCACGATATTATTGTGGCTAAACCAACTGAAGGGGGAAATTGGAGCAATGGTGTCTATACTTTTACTTTAGGCTCAAGTTTTGGGATATTCGGTCAGAAGTATTTTTTTTCTAACTGGCCTGGAAATTTACCCTTGTGACACGTAGAATCAGCACAAAGCCTCCAGCTTTGAGGGGGACTCAGAATGATTATGTAATGATACGAGCGTGTCTTCTGGAGACTTCTCTGTGAAGTTGGGCTGTTGGCTACGGTCGATTGTGGAGGTTTCTACAGCAGTATCCAGCACCTTTTTTGCAAATCATTTCCTTCTCAAACCTCAAGAGTTTTTGCCAACCACATTCAAATGGTCTGTACAAGTGCTGCCCTACACTTTCCCTTCCCTCGGAGTTGGGCCAAGTGGGCCCGAGGGGGGTCATCAGCTGCTTCAGTGCCTCCATGTGTTGGACTAACCACAAATTTATCATGTGGTCCAGCAAATAGAAAGCCACGTGGAGAACCACAGAAAAAAAATGCACTGCAATTTTTTTTTCTGACAGCTGTCATCACTCAACAAAATCTAAACTGACACCTTCGGTGGCCAACAGCTTTGGATAATGCATGTCCACGGTTCCCAAGGGAGAAAGGTCCCTGGGGGCACAGGTCGACTGGGGGCAGGTTTCAATGAGATGGATAGAAAAATGAACTTGTGAGATATCAATAAAGAATGGAATGGTTTAATGGGAGGAGCCCATATGTAGGTTTCTGGTGAATAACTTGTGATACAGTGGAAACTACATGTGGCATCCAGTAGTTAGCCCATTTTTACTTCATGAAAACTCATTCTCACATTCTGCAGCAGCTGCTACTGTTTGGATTATGAATAGGAATAAGCCATATGGTGTGGCAAAAAGGACTCACACATATTTTCACATGGACAAATATTATTCCAAAACATAAACACGTCAATATAAGTGTTTTTCCTCCTGGGAGCAATACAGCCCCCAATCTCAGTTATAAGAAAACAACTCACTGTGTCTGTGCAAGCATTACCTGCCAAGGTTATGACTGGAAGCTGAGCCAGAGAAATCCCCAAGTTTTTCTTTCCTTATTTGTAGGAAGACAGCAAGAAAGGGAGGAAGGGAGGGAGGAAGGAAAGGAGAGACAAAGAAAGAGGGGAGGAAGGAAGGAAGAAGAGGGAGAAAGAAAGAGAAACAAAAGAGAATGGGAAGATGACTTAAAGAAGAGGGCACATGTGGTCCCTAGCTCTGCCATCTGGGCAGCAGCCTCAACCCAGAAGCCTCCTAACCGAGAAGCAGTGCGCTTGCCTGGGGATGGCGATGCCAAGTGCCCAACAAACAGATCCAGAAGGCGAAGGCAGAAAAGACTTATCGGGCCATTTACTTATTCATTGTTTAAAACCGAATTCATTGGGGTGGTCCTGGTTAATGAAGTTATGTAGATTTCAGGTATACATTTCCACAATACATCATCTGTATATTGTATATTGTTCATTTACTGAAAATAACTGTTCTGACATGCGTGAGGTGATAGCTCATTGTGGTTTTAATTTGCATTTTTCTGATGATTAGCGACATTGCGTATCTTTTCATACGTCTATTGGCCATCTGTATGTCCTCTTTGGAGAAGTGTCTGTTCAGATCCTTTGCCCATTTTTTAATTGGATTGCTTATTTTTTTTTGGTGTTGAGTTTTATAAGTTCTTTATAAGTTTTTGATATTAAACCTTTATCAGATGTATCATCGGCAAATATGTTCTCCGGTGCAGTGGGTTGTCTTTTCATCTTGTTGATGGTTTCCTCTGCTGTGCAAAAACTTTGTAGTTTGATGGAGTCCCATTTGTTTACTTTTTTTGTTTCCTTTGCTCGAGGAGATATGTCAGAAAAAATATTACTATGAGAAATGTCTTAGATTTTGCTGCCTATGTTTTCTTCTAGGATATGGATGGTTTTGAGTCTGACATTTATGTCTTTAATCCATTTCCCTTTATTTTCATTGTCGACACGATTACAGATGTCCCCATTTTCTCCCTCTCTGACTGCCTCCACCCAGCCCCCTGCCCCCCAGTTGTGGATGGTGTAAGAAGGTGGTCTAGTTTCATTTCTGCATTATCTGTCCAATTTTCCCACCACCGTTTACTGAGTAGACTGTCTTTACCCCATTGTATGCTCTTGCCTCTTTTGTCAAATATTAGCTGACCATAAAGGCGTGGGTTTATTTCTGGGCTTGCTTATTTTGTTGTGTTGATTACATGTCTGTTTTTACATCAGTACCATGCTGTTTTAATTACCATGTAATTAAATGGTATTACATGGTAATACATTACCATGTAATTAAACGGTATTAAACTACAGTGTAGTTTGATATCAGGTAACAGGAATTCTCCAACTTTGTTCTTTCTTCTCGAATTGCCATGGTTATTTGGGGTCTTTTGTCATTCTATATAAGATTTTGGGATATTTGTTTTAATTCTGTGAAATATGCCATTGGTATCTTGACAGAAATTGCACGGAATCTATAGATTGCTTTGGGTAGTATGGACATTTTAATGATGTTAATTCTTCCTATCCATGAACATGGTATATGCTTCCATTTATTTATATATTCTTCAATTTCATTCTTTAGTGTCTTATAATTTTCTGAATGCAGGCCTTTTACACCCTTGGTAAATTTATTCCTAGGCATTCTATTTTTTTAATGCAATTAGACAGTTTTTAAAAAGATTATTTATTTTTTGAGAGAGTGGTAGAGAGGGAGAAAGAGACAGAAACACCAATGTGTGGTTGTCTCTCATACGCCTCCCCCCCAACCCCCGCCCACTGGGGACCTGGCCTGCAACCCAGGCATGTGCCCTGATGGGGAATCAAACCGGCAATCCTTTGGTTTACAGGCTGGCACTCAATCCACTGAGCCACACCAGCCAGGACTACATTGTTTTCCTAATTTCCCTTTTTTATAGTACATTATTGGTGTATGAAAATGCAATTGGTTTCTGGATATTTATTTCATATCTTGCTACTTCAGTGAATTCACTTATTAGTTCTAGTAATATTTTCATGGAATCTTTAAGGTTCTCTATATACAGTAGCATGCCATCTGCTACTCAGGCCATTTCTCCCTGTCAGTGAAAGTTCTTTTGAAGCATGCTTCTAGCTTTTAGTGATTTCATTTAACTGCCTAAAAGACAAAGTGTCTGTCACTGACAAAACAGTTCTCTGATTTATTTAGGCCTTCTATTTCTGACTTTGGTCACGTTACTTCTGTCAGTCCCTTCCATTTTTCTTTTTTCTTCCTCTCTCTAGAACTTCTTACGTAAGTTTTTCCTCCGAGAATCCAGCACTTTTGGTGCTGGTTGTTTTGTCATCATCTGCAAAGCCCTCTCCCTGTATCCCTTTATCTCTTTCTTCCTGTCTGGGCTCGCTCATTGCCTCCCAAGACTTGTCATTGCCTGGCTCTTCAGCACCCTGAGAGGCTCACCTGTCTCCCAGCAGGGGGAACAGCCCTCTGGACTCACAGAGGGCAGACCTGGGGTGATGTTTGCATGAAGGGGCAGAAAGAGTGAGCTCAGCCATGGGTTCATGTCTTTGCCATGTAGGTCCTGTGGGTCATCTCACGGAACGAGAGGAAGCCACTGGAGGGACAAAACCTGGAGGGAGGACAGGATGACTGAGAGGGTGCCCAGCTCAGAGAACCCACACTCGGAAACACTGCATCGCCCGGCCGTGTTAGAACTGCCTTCCGTGGTGGTTTTCAGTGGGTCCCCTCTCTCAGCGTATAATTTCTGAAAGTGAACACACTGAGATCAATTTACCTAGTGACCTTTCTCTCACTCTTTAGAATTTGGATGACAGATTATTAAGAAAAATCTAATTCGGTATTCGCCCACCGCCTGGTCACCCTATACATCAGGGGCCTTCTGCCCCAAGGCCATCGGTGGCAGGCTGGTGAGTGTAAACGGATGAATCAGCAGGACTGAGACAGTGGGGGCTGAGCGGAACGGGAGGATCTCCGCCTCCAGCAGCATTTGGAATTAAACGCCTGACAACCTTGCATGCTACCAGCAGACACATCCACAGCTGCATTCAGCCTCGGGGCTGCCGGTCTGCAGTCCCTGCAACCTTCCCCACGCCCCACTCGGGCACCTCCCAGGTTCCTTGAGCTGCTGCCTCCCCAGGTAGCCCACTTCACTTGTCGCCCCTAACTCCCGGCCTACATTTGTCTTACTCACACCCATTGTCCCTGGGTCGAACCTTTGGTGTCGCACACACACTCCAGCTCCTCAGTGAGCTGCAGGAGGCTTTTTTTTGTACCCAGAGCAGTTTCTTCTCAAGGGCAGGTGTGTGGGGTCACGTCACCTGTCCTATAAGGATACAGACTTAAACTCCAGGCCAGCGGTTCTCAAGGTGTGCTCCCTGGAGCAGCAGCATTGGCTGCACCTGGAGACTTGTTACAGATGCAGAATTTTAGGCCCCACCCTGGACCACCGCAGCAGAAACTCCGCGCTGTGGTGGGCCCAGCAGTCCGTGCTCTCACCAGCCTTCCAGGAGGCTCTGCTGCAGGCTCCAGTTTGAGAAGTCCTGCTCTCTCCAGATGGTCCCACTCCCTAGTTTCCACGGGCTTCCGTCTGCCTGTATCGCTTTTAAACTGCATGCCTAGAGCTAAATCTTACCCACACAGACTATTATCTCACATATTGTAGAGGCATGGAGAGACATTATGAAGATTACATGAGATAACACCTATGAAATACTTAGCCCAGTTCCTAGCACCTACCAAATATGTAATATACATTAGTTATCATCACTGTGTCATCATTAATCAAGTTATTCTATGAATTATATAACATTTTATCAATGCAGTCAAAGAGTAAATGAACTTTTTTGTGTATGTTAACTTCCTATTGTCAATACCTCTACAGAGTACGTGTCTCTCATTCACAACTCTCATGTTCACGTAGCAGATGGAAAGGGAGAAACCCGTATTGAAGACAAGACCATACATCGTGGGGCTGAGACATCCTCACCATGTAAGGAAATGATCTTGTTACATGAGACAAAGCTCCAAGACTTTGGGGAGGAGGAAGAAAGGCCCCTTAAAAAAAGGGAAGCAACCACAGAAGTATAATTCCTTTCAGGAGGATGAGGGTGAAGTAGCAAAAGGAGAAATCAAATAGAATTTTAAGTTTTCCTATATTTCAAAAAGCACAGAGAACCTCTCTTTTCTCTCCATCCTCCAATTCTCAATGCCCTGCAAAATCTCCAAACTCCTTCTATTGAAGTTAAAAAAGCTATTTTGAATACTACCATGCAAGCAGCAGACATGCCAGGCTGGGCTAGGTCTGTATTAAAATTCACTCAACAAAGAATTCTGACTCTCATTAAAATGACTACTAAAGGAGAGCCAAGTGGTTGACCTTCACATTATTCAAGAGCGACACCAATCACCTGGCCTTGGCACGCACGCGGATTTCTCGCAAGGCTGTCAGCAGGCGTTTTCTGAATGGCATCCAGAATCGCACTGGACAGAAGCGCGGCGGAGGTCGCCGAAGCCACATCAATAATGATAAGCAGGATGATTGCGGCCCCCTCCCGTCCGCCCTGCGAGCTGGCGGAGTTCACAGCACGGCTGACTACGCGGGAGGCAGCGCTTACAGGAGCTCCTAGCCAAGTGCCAATGTCACTGTAACATATTGAAGACAGAGACTCTACCTGAACAGTGCGGGCCGGAGGTCTGTGGAAATGAGATGCGCTGAGGAGAGGAAAGTGGACAAGAAAACACACACGTACACACACCCCTTGTTTTTATTAGCACATTTCCTTCAGAAATTGGGGACATGTGCAATGTAAATGCTTGCAGTAGTATATCACAACTGCCATATTTTGAAGTGCACTTTTTAGAAAAAGTACACAACTTACAATAAAGGGGAAAAGCTAATGATGAAGTATAGTCTTTCCTGGAATTATAAGTAGCAAGTAAAATGAAGTAAAATAAAATTACGTCAAGGGGTCACGGTTGAGAAACTGTCCCAGATTCCTCTGGCAAGATCACCTGTTCAACACCCCTGTCCAAAGACGCGCTGCTCTCCCATGCCAGCCTCTGCCTTCCTCCAGGCTGCCAACCTTTCTGGTCTTGTCTTCAGGAAACAAATACAGGCCCAAAGGGAGGAAACACAGGGTCGAGGAACCACAGCAAAACTCAGTTTTAATCCCTCTTCTGCTACCAACCCCTTGGGTAATATTGGGCAAGTTATTTGACCTCTCTGTGCCTCCATTTCTCTTTCTGTAAAATGAGAGATTTGTGATATCAGGAGTCACAAAGTCAGAACTGCACAGATCCTGGAAGGCACTCTGCAATACAGGTAAAGGGGAGAATGCGTGTCCCATGTACAGGGGACAATGCTCAACTCCAGCATCTTCTGATGCTTTTCCAAGGAAAATTGTCACATCTTCTGATTCTTTTCCAAGGAAAATTGTTTCTGGATCGTTACGTCAAAATCTTTTGAGATTTAAATGTTGGCTCAAAGGTGAAAAGAAAGAACTATTAAAAAACACTCCGCAGGTCAAACAGAAGACACGTACGGTACTTAAGAGTTCTCACCATCTAGGATTCAAAATTTACCTTGAATCCAACTACAGCTTGTCCATCAGAGCATGCAACCCCTTGATCTGCGTACTTGTTGGTAGTAACCTGTTTCCCTTACAAACTTTCAGGTGAACTGTGCACCTATTTTTCCAGGAGGGGCGTTAGGACAAGTCCAGCAAAGGTGGTCAGCTGAAGCTGAAGCACATTGCCAAGGACCCAGATGTCAGGGGAGCAAACTAACTAGAAATGAAACTAAGAGAGCCAGGGAGGAAGAAGAAAACGTGTTTCTGATTCAGCAAACAGGAGCTAGGAAGACCTTGGGAATTTTACCCACAATATTGTGAATCCAGTTGTGACAGAGGAGGAGCTTTGAGGGTACAGAATGTTCCAGGTGGCACGAGCGTGGCCTAGAAAAGAAATTTTGGTCTGAACTCTCAGGAGGGGCATTGGTACCTGAAGAACTTTTTTGGAAAGCATTTGATTAACTCAAGAAACTGGCCTTAGGAGTAGATCTGAGGAGAAGAGTTAGACTTTTCTCCTGAACAAAGGTGGACTGTTGCTTAGACAAGACAGCCATAACTTGCTAACTCCACGTAGCTGGCACCCTATAGCTCTGATTCACCAACTAGTGTTTCATATTTTTCCTCTGAGATATGCATCTTTCTCCCCATTCAACCTGTACCATGATGGCCTGGGACCACTGTCATCTCACGTTTAGGCCCTATCACAATAGCTTTCTAACAGGCTTCCAGAATCTTCAGAATCCAGTCCATCCAGGTAGCCTAATTCTCCTTAAACACTGCTTTTATCAAGCCACCTCCCTGTTCCACTACCTTCCGTGGCTCCCGTCGCCTGCCAAACCTGCATTGCTCTGCTTGGCTGCCACAGGTCTCCAGGATCCACGGAACTTCATCTCTCCCCAGGCCTGCACGGGCACTTCCTGCGCAGTCACCCGATGCCGCCCCGTTTACGCACCAGTGTCCCCCTCGCCTGGATGCCCACCGCTCTCTCTCACGCCCCGCCCGGTCTTCTCTGGCTGTTTCCTTTACGAAGCCTCTTTGACTCCCCGACTTCAGGATCGCCGTTGCATTTCATGCCTGAGCCACGCGCTCTGCCACTCAGTTACACATTATTTGGTTCTCTAATGGTTCTATGTGCGTACATCTTGTCTCTCAATTACATTCTGACCTTCGCGACTCTAAAGCATGTCTTCTCCCTCTGAGTCCTCTGCAGACACGGCGGAGTAATACAGAGGCCAGACTCAGCACTTACCCCGCGCTTTGCTCGGGTGAGCTCATTTAGAGAAAAGGGGTGGGGACGAATCAGGGTTTTCTGCTTGAAAAAAGAAAGATGGCTTGGGTCTCCTGGTGGTGGTGGCCACGTAGAACCACATAGCCATTAGCACGTCCACTTCCCCCAAACTGTGCCCACTGCTCTGACCGCTGTCCCTTGCATATCACCCAGTGAGGACCATGTCCTCGTGTTCAGCGTATCCTTGTTGCAGGTGGCCTGTATGATCGGTGCGCAAGGTTGTGTGCAGGGCGGAACCTATTCTGTCAACTGTGCCTTGAACATCACACAGCCTAGGGGAGAGGAGGCCGCACTTGGAAGCAAAGCCCTAAATGTGAGCTCCCAGGGGCCACTCGGATCCTCTTCGAGAGAAGCACTATCCGGCATGGAAGGGAACTGCTAAGCGACACAGGCAGTCTGCGAGAGTGCAGACGTGCAAGGAGTCTAGTGGACCGGACACCAAGAACAAGCCGGGAGCTGCCGACGGAGAAGCGGCTCTGGTCCTCCAGGCGGAGGAGGCAGAGGACATGTCCAGCACTATGCAGGAAGTTGCCCGCGCCCGAGGCAGAGGCTTACATGCAGCTCTCCCTTCCACCTTGCTCGGGAACCTGTCAGCACCAAGCCCATCATTAGAGCCCTGTCTCACAATCTGTGCGGTTAAGATAACAACTTGCTGACCACAGGAGAGGTTCGATGTGTTCATTATGATAGGAAGACACTGGGAAAATGCACCAGGCTCTCCAAACTCCGTTTCTGTTGATTCGACAGGTTCCTGAGCAGCCGCTGGAGTGTAACGAGTTTCAGTCTCTCCTGCCCTGGCCATACCTGTCCCTGGGTGTCAGAGCTGGCAGACAGTCTATCTATTGCCCAGCCTGGAAGGAGCTAAGGAGAGACTGCTGAGCCACTGCCACCCATGTAAGGGAGTCCTTGGGACAGCTGACCTGACGGTACCCGGCCACCCGCCCGCCAAAGGAAGTAGTGACAACATGTAGGGGCAGAGCCAGAGTCAGGGGCCTGAAAGCTTCTAAAAAAAGAAAGCACTCAAAATGGCAGTTTGAGTAATCAAGGTTTAAGAGATCACCAGGTGAGCCTGAATGTGCACGATAGGTTTACCTTACATTTCTGACACTCTCTCATGGGACTGAGGGCATCTGACCCGGGGACCTCCTGAGGCAGGGGCTGGGGTGTCTCAGTGGAGAAGACCAGTGAGGCTTCCATCTCATCCCTTTGTGCATTTCCTGAGCTCCAGCCTCTGCCTGGGTCCCATGGGCTGTCTTAGGGCCCCTGAGCCAATTAGAGCCCGCTGCTAAGTCAGCCGCCAGCTCCTTGGAGCACAGGTATTCCTTCCTGCCCAGAGGGCATGCTGAAAAACCCTTTTTATTTACCTATAATTTGTCAAAGTGAGCTCCTAATAAAAATAACAAAAATTTAAAGATCTATTACAATAGCATAGAAATGGTTGTTTCTACAGTACAACTGGTTACACTTGCTAAGTAAGAGAATGGCCTGGATAAAAAAAGGGAAGTGTGTTCAAAGCTGGATTATTGACCTTGAAAACTGTACCTTTTTAGTTACATTTGGGAACAACACAGTATTTTTTACCCTCATTTCTCCAAAAGTATACAACTTGGCTTGCCAGTGAGGTACAGCATTAAAACCTAAGATATCAAAAATAGTGAACATTCTTTGACGATCAGAAGTGATTACTGTAGAAACCAATGTTTTAATTTGCTCTTGGAATCAATTTCATGTCATAAACACAGGTAATACAGGTCAAACTGCCAGGGAAAAGACCAACAGGCCACCCTTGCTGCCACCAGAAGAGCATTTGCTATACCATCCGATCTAAAAACCACCGTGTTAGTGACAGGATTTTCTGTTTCCAGTGAAGTTTACATTCACATTAGAAAACAAAATGAGAATGTACACTGTGGAACAGTGAGATGCGCCAACTGGAACAGCACTGAACCTGGGCTTGGGGTCTGTGAGCTTGTTGCCCAAGTCTGGGCTGCTCAAGCAGGGGAACTTCAGTTTACTCAACTGTAAAGCGAGCTGACAGCCAGGATCACCAGGGCCTGGGAACTGGCCACTCTGTGAGGCTTCAGACGGCCAGTTCATCTAAAGTGAGCACAGTGGCTATCTATGACACACAGGGAAACAGCAGCTGTAAACACGTCTAGGTTGAACATCAGAAAAGTTGGTTTTAGGCAGACATTAGAACGCTCCTTTCCTGTGCTCTTCTGACACACACACACACACACACACACACACACACAATCTTACAGGAAGTACATTTCAAGAAGATCAAAAATCGCGATCCAAATCAGAGTTCCAAGAGGCGCTCATTTGTGTGAAAATCTAGCTCGACCTCCTAATTCCTTCCTGTCAGGACTTGTTTTGCTTCCGTAAGGTCATGTCTTGAGTGCCCACAAGCTGTTTAGTATGGCTCATCAATAACAAGAGAAAAATTTACACCCAAACAATTCGTCCAAAGTCATTTATCACTAAGGTCAGTTGGTATGTAGAGGACATGTTTCATTTTAAAATAATGAGCTAAACCACAGTCCTTTGATTATAAATTCCCCTTTCATCTGAATGTTATGAAAAGCCACAAGGAAAATGCCCAGCATGATGCCCTTGATATTTAAACAGTTCATTTGACTTACCATTAGTCTGCTCCAGAACTCAGCCTCCCTTGCAAAGTGCTCCATAGTGAAGGGACAAATGCCTGGTTCTGCCTTGTCAAAAGTGTCCCTTGGACTGCCCAAACGACTGAGCACAGCACTCGGCAAGCCCTTCAGCAGAGCCACTTTCATAATATTGACGGTTGCACTCTCTCATCGCTGGGAATCTTGGGAGAAATGCAATTTGCATATGTTGGGGTGAGATGGGTGCGGGCCTCGCCCTTAGCTGTGATTCAAAACCGAGATGTGTTTCATTCAAGGAGATAATAACACAACTTGAAGGAGAAAAGTATCCCCTAGCATTAATGCCACTTAAGACATGGCAATTTCTATGGCCACGTACAAGCACACCACGCCTCTGCCACCGTGCCAAGAACAATCCTACGGAGGGTGGTGTAGGTTCCTTCTGGCATGTTTTTTTCCAGGGCAGACTCCAGTAATTATAAATCTGTCAGCTCACTCAAAGGTGTGCACAGGAACACAAGAATGCAATCTGGAATGCGAGCATCATGTGGCAAGTTCAGGGAGACAACTTTGGGCATTCTCGTGGGTGAAATGAGCCAAAGTTGGCTCCTAAATGACTCATCCTCTGTGTTTTCTGTTAGAACAGGTGGAGTGTGATTTTAAGCAGCCACATAAAGATATCTGTGCTTGTGATAGTCTTTTTTTTTAACTTACAAAGAGACAGAAGAAATAACTCCTTTCCAGAGAAATAACTCCTTGCCACATTCCCATCTTCCTTAGTACTAGTCACTGTCACGGTCGCTTAAAAGAAACACGCGTAAACAGAAGTCTAACACCCCCGCAGGAATGGCAATCCCTGCGGGCTAAAGACAAAAGGAAAAGCCAAGTCCGGATCGGGTGTGGCGCCAGAGCCCTGGAAGAATGCTGCTCGTCGGTTTCCGTGGTGTTGCGGCCTTTGCTTGCCCAATGAACATTTCTTAGATACTTAGATCCAGTGAAGTTGTTGAAGTTTAAGACAGAAAGCAAAATTCAGGTGCACAAACTGCATAACCTTTAATAAACCTTCCCCTGAATGTTCTAACAGCATTCCCTTCCTTTGCCAGCTTCTCATTATGCAGGACTCACTGAGTGGCCCTTTGCAGTAGAATGTAACTGTGGTCAAAGCTGAACTTAAGCTGCAAAGCTTGGCCTGCAAAATGAGAAGCCAACATCGTATTGGTCCAACATCTTATCATATCTAAATATCCAGTGTAGTACTTTCATCGTTTTTCTCTTGCAGGGAGGGTTCCCCACCTCATTAAAATATGGGTAAGACTTTTAAAAAGGCTTAATTTTATGTAGTTTTACCAGGAAAGCAGTTATTTATGCCTGGTACAGTTTCTCCATTTCCTTGGTGCCCCAGATCAGTATCAACCTTATCAGATAAACTGCTTAAATAGACACAAACAAATATTTATGAGCCAAGAGACCCGGGGAAATGGTCAAAGAGTAACTTTTCGGAGGGAGAAAGATGGTTGTGTTGGGGGACCTCTAACAGTGCCTGCTTCCTTTTCTTCCCTGGAACCCCGAGCAGGGCCGCACTCAGTGTAACGCCTGCATGAAGCACTGTGCTGTCAGGACCTGTTCTGCGGGTCCTGCCTCATAGCCGAGTCCACCTGTAACTTGGGCGTGAGCGGCCCGCGTGAGTCACCTGAGCGCTGTGCAGTTCCCCAAACCTGCGAAACAACTCTTTAGGTCTGGCAAGGAGTCCTCTTCTTTTCCACTGGTGAAATCTAGTGTTCTTCCGGCTTCCTAGTCACTTCACCGAGTATGATTATATGTACTTTTTTATTCTGTTGTAGGTAAAATAGGTAGGCTTTTAAAAAAGATTTTATTGTATTTATTTTTAGAGGGGGAAGGGAGGGAGAAAGAGAGAGAGAGAGAGACATCAATGTGCGGTTTCTGGGGGTCATGGCCTGCAACGCAGGCATGTGCCCTGACTGGGAATCAAACCTGTGACACTTTGGTTCGCAGCCCGTGCTCAATCCACTGAGCTACGCCAGCCAGGGTTAGATAGGCTTTTAAAAAACTACACATAAACCCATGGCTCTAAATTAAATTAAATTATACACACACACACACACACACACACACATATAAATAAAGTTCAAGGACATCTTGATGCTTAAAGGAATCCATGGGCACATCTACTTGGGGAAACAACTTTTGCTTTGACACCGTCTGCCACCTTAACATTTTATAAGTGTGAGGTTCATAGATTGCATTTTCCTAAAAAGACACAAGTTCAGCCAGTTTGGCCTGTGACTGACTCAACTAATGTCACCAGAACACAAAACTGACTCCACAGCTAAGTTTTAATCATCTTTTTTTGAGGAGAGAAGTTAGGGCAGCCTTCTTGAGACTTAGTGACATTTACTCATTGGCAAACAATTTACAAGAAAAAGAGGGCACAAAATTGGTGTTCGTCTATCCAACACAACTAAAGGCTATTAAGGGCAATCTGTAAAGGATGGACCGGGGGTCCCTTGAAAATAAACCCTAGACCCTCCCCTGCAATGAAGTGCTGCATTTGTTGCTGCCACACACATTAGTAACAATGTTTGGAGGTTTAAATGCAGGGTTTTTCTACCTTTCCCTTTTTGTATTTTCCCTTTCCGCCACACCTCTGCGCCTCATCGCCTTCGCCTTCGTGCAGTGAAGTCAGGCCTAGCTGCGAGATTTCCTGGCTTTTGTTTACTAAAAGCCCAGTTCCCAAAGGAAAGAGAGAAGGTGAAGGAAAGAGCAGAGTGTCTTTGAGAAACAGGCCATGGTGAGGGGCGGTGGTCTTTCATGTGATGAGGAGCTTCGCCGGGTGTGGGGGCAGGGACGGGTCCCGAGGGAGGTCCCAGAGTAGAGTGGCTTCCTGGCACCACCCTGGGAAGGCAGAGGGCCCAGGGAGAAAGAGCTGGGCGTCTAAGGCGGAAAAACTATAGAGCTGGGGCTCACAGCTTCCACAAAGACCCTCCTGCTTCAAGAGGACATCATGGGAGTGGTACAGAATAGCTAGATGTCCGAGGCCCACTGGAGGCTTGGGTGGCGGGCTGTCGGTGACACCAGGAGAGATGCCCCAGCCCAGGCCCCTCCCCTTTCTGGCCACCTGTAACCCTTCCACAATTTAGCGCAACCCCGGGGAAGGAGAGGAGAGCCCAACAAGGACCAAAATAAAATGCACCAGGCGCTCAAAGCTGCTCAAAGGAAATATAAATCAAGCCACATTTACTTCTCACTTGAGTTGGAGGACAAGGATTCCCACCAGCTCCTCATGCTGATGCCAAGCACTGAGGGGAGGGCTCAGGAAGTCTGCCAATTTTTTTTTCTCTGTACGCAGGTGAAGTCACATTCCTAGCGTTCCAACTAGAGAACTAGATAGCGCTGTGTGTGACTTTACCCTTGGGCTCAAGGTCACCCATAAGCCTTTGCTCCTTGCGTGCCACTTTGGCCCTCACCACTGGGCTCCAGGGTGGGTAGTCGACGGCTATCGCTTCCTGACTCTGCAGAGGTAAGTGGCACCAGTTGAAACAACAGATGCAGAGATTTCCAATTCAGGAGTGGTTATCGTATTCATTGCCATTTTAGCTTTTAGACTGTAAAAGACAGAGCGCATATCCCGACCAAGCAAAGTGAAAAAGACCCATTTAGGATCCGTGATCAAAGGCCTGTAGGACAATGAGCACGCCCCAGTCACCCCACAAGTCAGGCTGGCCTTTGTCTTCCAACGTGAAGTGTAGCAATTCCTGAGGTTTACTGCACACACTGCCTGTGCTCATGACCAAACAGCTTCCGGGGCCACGGACAGAAGCACCCAAACACTGAACATGAACAGAGCCTATCTGACAACGTAAAGTAAGACACTCCTCAGTTTTCCATGGACAGTGCACGGAGGAGTGGATAGAGTAAACAGACGGAATTCTAAGTAGACACCCAAAGCTGGCAGAAAACACGAACTCCTCACCTAGGAGGCCACGCAGGCCCGACGAGGGGAGCCTTCCGTGCCCTCGGAAAGAAGGCCCACAGACCGCAGGAACAGGAGAGGAGGGGAGACGAAGGGCCGCTGCAGTGGGTGGGCGGTGGGCGACACACCGCACGCTGAGGCTGCGTCTCTGCTTTAATCGACTGTTTCCACAAGCAGTGCAGCGCGACTGTCAAGGTGCTGGGGGCAGCTGCATCTGGCCCTGTACCAGGCTGCCCCTGGGGGACACGCCAGGACCTCCGTCTGCATGAAAGGTGGTCTGTGCTCTCGTCTCTGTGGACAGGAGATGCTGAGCGAGGCCGGGAAGCAGCGAGCAGGAGGCAGAAAGAACCTCTCACCACTGAGCAAGAAGAGAAGGCTCGCAGGCAGAGGCCTGAAGGGAAGGGGGAGGGGCCCAGGGACGCCGCTGGCCCCTGCAGCTTGCGCTGGGCAGTGCCACGAGGGGCTCTGCAGGAGAAGGAGCAAGGCCTGCTCAGGGGAACGCACCTGTGCCGCACACGTTTCTCGTGCCCTCTACAAGCGAACGATTAATTCAGACCTGGCGAGCCCGGCGGTGGCGTGTGAATCATTTCTGGACACAAATCCAGACATCAGGTCTGACGTAGCGTGCACTCGGAGTGACCCTGCGGGCTCTAATCTAATCTCAAGATCAGAATGAACTACAAGCCTGGGAATAACAGCCAAGGCCTCGCGAGTCCTTGCATTGCTAAGAAGAGGGGGAAAGAGGGAAAGCTTTTGAACTAAAACTTCGAACACATGCCGTGTGCTTAGTATTTTATAAGTGCCAGCATGCCCTTGTCTTCAGAAGCCTGCGAGGTAGGTATCGCTGTCTTGGTTTTGCTGAGGAAGACCCTGAACTCCGGAGGTTCCCTGGATGTCCCACGGTCACCCAGTCGGCAGGGCTGGTGGTGGTGAAGACAGCGGGTGTGGTGGAGGTGGGGGCAGGAAACCACAGCCTCTCTGCGTGCTCAGCATTTTACAGACTTATTTGCTTTTCCAACAACAAGCAAGGCCTCGTTCCAATGTTTAAGAATTTCAGAATGTTTCAATAACATGAAACATTAATATTTTAAACCAGGATTCAAACCCAGCCTGACCGGCTTACAAGTCCATGGTCTTTCCATGATATCACAATGCTCTTCCCTCTCTTACTTAGAAATAACCACATAGATTTCACATAGAGAAGGTAAAAGTCTAAACAGACAACACCTAGGAGGGCCTCGGATAAAGAGTTAGAAAAAGTTCCTGGGTGCTCGAGATACTAAGAAGATACATCAAATTTGTTACCCATTCCTAGCAACTAAGTAGAGTCCTGAAGTGTACAGTTTGCTCCCGTGTTGTGCTGGTACAATCCTGCTTTCGCGTCACACGCTAACCCTGTTTCTGACGCACACAGGTAGGGATGCCCAGCACTTGGAACGTCCATTCCCCCCGCTCAACTTTAAGATGTAGATGTCCCATATATCATGCGACCTTCTCACAGAGCATTTAAGGCAAAAGACTGGTCCATTGGTTTCATCACAATGCCCAGTGTAGTTTCTTAGGCTGTTCCTTAAAGTTTCAACGTATCTGAGTGGCAAAGACATCATTTACTCATGTGGCTCAGCACACACTAAGGTCAGGCTCCAGCCTCCTGACACACGCTTCCTTTCCTCCCAGCTCCGCTCGGGTTCCTGTTTGCCCGTCCAGCATTCGGTCCGGGCTGAAGTGCTCTGTCTGCTCCAAGTACCTATTGAGAGGCAATTAGGATAGAGTGAGGGGCAGTTAAACCATAAAATAGAACCCCTTAAATTGGTCATCTTGTTACCACCAAAGACCGTTCTCCCAGTGGGAACACATTGCTTTTGTCAAATATTAGTGTTCCTTTCTGGAGAGTTACTATTAGTCTACATTTCTTGGATATGTTGATTCAACACCAACACCTGGTAATATTCAGGGGAAAATGTTTTTTATTTTTTAACTTTTGGGAGGTAAAATAAAAGTCAAGCAAAGTAACTGCAGACCCACAACCTCTAACTCTGGTTAAGGCCTGTTTAGTAAGCTCGGCCATTGTTTGTGGGAGCATAGTTTGTGGGCATTAGCACTGAGCTCTCTTCAGCATGGACGGACCTAGAGGGCACTATGCTACGTGAAAGAAGTCAGTCGGAGAAAGACAAATACCATACGATTTCACTTATATGTGGATCTCATGAACAAACTGAACTAAGAAACGAAACAGAAACAGACTCATCGATACAGAGACCAGACCGATGGTTGCCAGAGGGGAGGAGAATTGAGGGACTGGGTGGAAAAGGTGGAGGGACTGAGAAGCACAGACTGGCAGTCAGAGGACGCTCACAGAGATGTAGAGTGCATTCCCTACAGCGTGGGGAATACAGTCAGTAATATTGCAGTAACTGTGTGTGGGGCCAGGTGGGTGCTGGAAATATCGGGGGGAACACTTTGCGAAGTATTTGATTATCTAACCACTATGCTGTACACCTGAAATCAATACAAAATTATATTGAATATAAACTGTAATTGGAAAAACATTTACAAACTGGGCTATCTTAAAAAGGAGACCCATGCCTCTTTCCCATCAAAGGTGCAGGGAGCTGGTTGCAAGGATGTACTAAGGCCAACCCTATTTGGAGGCCAGAGCGGGAAGGGAACGGCTTACACATGGAGCCTGCAATGAAAGAGCATCCTCGCCAGGTTGAAGGTCTCTGATCACGGATTAGTGCTGCATTCAGTTGCTCCCTCTGCCTTGAGTGGAAGGCTGGGGATTGATTTGGAAATGTCACAGCAGCACCTGCAGCCACCTGACGAGGGAGGTGACAGGCATTCCTTGGCCTACGTGCCAATAATAGAATAGCAGGTCTGGCTCTAATAACCTAATTAGGCACCCCTCCATCTTTCTTCAAGCTCACTAACCAACACCTACCGAGGCTTAGCCTCTGTATCCTTACCAGTGCACTCCTAATGGAGAGAATGCTAGGAACTTCAATTACAGTTTTTTGGTGCACTAGAAAAAAATGTAAAAGATAAGCTGTTTCTGTGTACTGAGCCTAAAATACCTCTATATTGCTCCCAGAAAAGCAGGGTTTGGGTAAACTGAATGTCCATGCATTCATGTTTTTCCAGAACCCGATGGAACAACGGGTAAGTTTTTCATTCTCAGTAAGGTCAAAGGGCTCATTTTGGTCGAAGGAGTACAAGTTTCACATAAAAATGTGACCAGTCAAGTGTTGGCTGTGTCCTTTCTGGAACTGAACTATTGAAACACAGTGAAACCAAACTGAGTTAGTTGTACAGGACAGACACAATCTGACGGGAAGTACATCAAGCCGTTTCTCCTGTGCATGCCATATTTACGAAGGGAAGCAAATCAAATGGGCTTTCCTAACGGGAGCACATACCTACAAACCTTACATGAGAATAAAGAGGGAAAACATCGATTATCTTTATAGGCTACATTTTTCTTCTGCACCATCTAATATGCAGTTCTCTATACCTTTTTAAAATTAGTGTAAATGATTCTTTTTGGCCAGTTTATTGTAGGCATCACCATGGACACTCCCAGACGACTTTCTCAGATTTTAAAAGAAAGATTTCTCCTACAAATGTCACCTCTTTGTGATATCTAGCAAGTAAGTGGCAGTGAAATCCATAGTTAATCCTTCCTGATCTTTAAATTGCATGCGATGAGTAGTTTCCCAGCCGAGAGCCCTGAACATGAAGGTCCTCTATGGGACCCTGGCCCCCAGTGGGCACACACGCACGGTCCCTGCCTTCTCCTGGTGCGCATGCAGCTCTCTTTCCATCCTCCCCAGATCCCTGACCCTTATCACCACTCGGACTCAGAAAGATGTTGTTCTAGGGCACGGGCAGAATGGAGGCTGATTTAATTTGTGTCCTGGCCATTGGCTTCCTGCAAGTCAAGCAGCCTTTACAGATCAATAACGTGGAATGTGGGCAAACAGCTTCGTGACCGGGCAGTGGCTTCCAGCCTCCTTGCCCTCCCACTCGAGTCGGACACAGGGACCAGCCCGGCTCTAGCAGCGGCTCGGGGCATGGGTGGCCCTCACTGTCTAAGGCAAACAGGTGCCTCAGGAATTGGGATGTTTGCTTCACGAGGCACCAGCACAGGGCCATTTATAACAAGTGCAATTTCACGCAGAGAAAAAAAAAAAGACCTACTTGTAATTGATGACGGGGAGGAATTGTAAACTCTGCGTTCTTGTTTTTTTTCCAACTCAGGGGGAAGAGACGGATACAGGATAAATGGCACCGAAGGGGCATTAGTTGCAGATCAGTTTTCCCAACTTACAAAGCCTCCCCAAATAATTTAGTCATGAAGACCTCCACGGTGACCTGTCAGCTTTATTTATCTGCTCCTCCTCCGTTCCGGATCCGAGTCATTTATGCGCCCCTTGCAGAAGGTGCCACCTTCCGCAGAGAGCCCCGCGCGCCGTGTGGATTTACAGAGGGATGTGTCCTTTAGAGTCAACTAAAATGACAGTTTTTATCACACAGAATGTGACCCACAAAAATAGCTTTTTGAATTATTTCAGTGATAGGCATCCTCTACTTTGGTCTAGTAATCAGTATCATTATATTTCTAACAAAGAGTAATGTGCCATTCCTCAGAACAGCCTCGAAGAGCGGCCTCACAGCATTATTTTCTGCAGTAAACAAGGTCATTTGGAGACACGGGTGAGCCTTGGTGAAAATAAAACCTGCATAAAACCTGAGTTTGGTGGGAGGCTGACCGGTGGGTGGAAGAGCTGGGCCCAGGCCGCCTGCTGCCTAGCTGGGAGTCCTGGGCAGGCCACGCCCGCACTCACTGTGCTGCCTGCTTCACAGGGTCAGATGAATGACAGGGGAAATGAAGGTTTTTTCCAACGTGCCCCTGGCTCCGAGTACACGTGATGGTGCCCCATTCCATGGTACAAGATACGCCCTCAGCTCCAAAGAGTTCTCCATGCCAGCTCTCCCAAGCGCTGTTTTTTTTAGGTCAAGGGAACAAGATGTGGGTCACCCCACACACTTTCAAGCCCAAGGGACGGAGGCTCTCAGCCTGTGTCCCGGCTCACTCCCTGCCCTTCTTCCTCTCTCCAGGCCACACCGAGTTCCCAGCAATGGGAGCGCACAGTCTCCTAAGGCCCTGATGAAGCTCCGATCATGCTGAGCTTTTTGTCTCACATCGCCCTGCGTTCGTTCCACAGATTGGGCACCTGCTGACATTCAAGGCATTCATCCCTGCCGCAAAATCTTCAGTTCTTACCCATCCTGCTTCCAGCCTTTGGCCCTTGTTCCCAAACATTTTCCCACGCAGAATGCCCTTTCTGTCGTCCACCCGACCTTTCAAGCGCAATGTGGGCCTCACACCTGAGGAAGAAGACTTTTCCTCACCCTGCCAACCCAAGTGCATCTCCTCATCCCCAATCCATGTTCTGTGCATCGCTGCCACAGAATGAGCTCACACGCTGTCATTATTTCTGAAGTTCTCTTAGTTGCTATTTTAAGCCTGGAACTTGCTTAGAATAGAGCTTACATCCCCAAATGGCTTAGAAATAACAGATTTTTTAAATGAAACTTCTTGACTGGTTCCTGGTCATTAGATGCTTTATACTAGAGGACTTAAATAATAGGAAACATCCATTCATTCAGTCCTTCCCTTATGCATCTAACCAATATTCATTGAACGCCATATATCCTTTCAAAATCTAATCAAGCCTTTCTGGAAGTTTTGAAACAATAACGCAGGGTACAGAATTGTGAATTACAGATCAGTGTTTATAGTAGGATCCCCTCCCTCCCTGCTCTTTCCCTGGGCTTTGACTAGTAGCTCTTTAATATAGAAAATTTCCTTGTGGTCTTATTTCTGTTATTTACTATTGTGTACATGACAAACCACTCCAACTCTGGTTGCTTAAAATAACAATAGATGATTATCCTTCGTCATCTAGTGGATTTGCTGGGCTCAGCTGGGTAGTTCTCGTCCAGGACCTGCCGCATGGCTGCCGTAGGATAGGGACTTGGCTTGGAGGCAGCTAAAGGCCCATTTGGGCTGGAGGTCCAAGGTGGCTCACTCGCGTGGCCTGCAGCTGATGCTGGCTGTTGGCAGGGAGCTCAGCTGCATTGTCAAAGGGGCCCATGTCTACCTACGGCCTCTCCACATTGTCTGGGCTTCTGACAGCTTGTGGCTGTGTTCTCAGAGAGCACCACAAGGTCAAGCATACAGGAGACTTATGGTCTTGGAAGCTGCAAAGCTTCTTACGACCTAGCCTTGGGAGTCCCAGAGTGTCACTTCTGTATTTTGCCAGTAAAAGCAGTTACGGAGGCCAGGCCAGAGTCAGAGGAGGAGAACTCATCTCTGGCTCTCAGTGTGAGGAGCAGATGTCCCCATAAGGAGGGAAGGAATCGATGGCAGGCAGCTTGGAGAATTTCTATCACAGGCTTCCTGGAGGAAAGTCCCCCAAATCCCATTACCAACTGGTTCCTGCATACTATTTACAGCTTCATGTGTTTTCTCAATTAACTTTCACAACAACCAACAAGAAGATCGGTGTTATGATTTTACCCATATTAGAGATGACCACAATTGGCTCAAAATGACTTATTCAAGGTCAAACAAATTTTAAGTGGCAGAGTTGGGTTTACAGTCCTGGTGTGTCTAGCTCAAAGTACAGGTTTCTTGCATTGCACAGCCCTGCTTGGAATGCTTCCAGTGTATGAGTGACGCCCAAGGGAAGGAAAGAGAAGGAGCAAAGAGGGAAGCTGATGGAAGTGCTCTCAGGTAAGTGACTGTGGTTCTCTGTGACGGCAGGCTCCAGGCCATGGCCCCTGTTGCTCTTTAGATGACATCTTTAGAAGTTCACCGCCAAATTCTTATTTTATGTAAAACGGTCTCCAATTATAGATAGAGCATTTCAAAGGTGCATACGTCAGCAAAATGAGAGCCCAGTGTATAATCTGAATTAAGATTTATTGTAGAGTAGTACATTCTTACTAAATGGAACACATGTTTTCTATTAATTTTTAAAATTATCTTGAAAATAAGCTGAACTTAATCCTAATGACAGATTTGAGCTTTAAAAATTAATTAGAAGATGGGATTAAGTAAGTATTATTCTGTAAGAACACTAAATTTCTAAATAAACATTTACATCATTAAAATAAAACAGGATTCAGAGAACGAGATATTCAATTGTTTTGGCCTCATTTCTTTTTCACTTACAGGGGCATCACTGATCAATTAATGGCTTTTCTGGTCTTTTTTCTTTTTGTTTTGTCATTTCCTAACAAAAGGAAGAGAGTCATTTCCTACAGACTGCTGAAATGGTTTCACCTCTGCTCTTCAGGGCGTAATGGGTCACCTTCTTGGAGAGTCACCTCTCAAGCCTCTACCTCAAATTCCACTTCAAACAGGGGGCTTTGTTTTGGGGAGAGAAAGAGTGGTAAAAGATTACTATGTACCCCAAATTTTAAATGTCCAAACAAAATTATTCTTTCCATCAGAGGAAACAAGGAGGAACTAAAGAGATGGAGATGAAAAGGAAGATCAACTGTGAGGACATCCTCAGGGAGAGTGTCCGTGGGAAGTGTACAGCTATGGGGTAGGTGTTGGTGTCTTGGAAATACAGATCCTTTGGGGTGAGGTCACTCTGGCTCTTGCCCACTGAAAGGCTACTGAGCTGCTAAGGGCTGAAGAGATAAATTCCTTTTTTCATAGGTTTTCCTAAATGAAGATGGGCAAACATACAGATTATCTAAGCAGTGCTGCCCCCTGCTGGTAGCAGTTATGCAACCCTGCAAACACATTTCCTGGTCCCCGTTTCTCCTATGTGTTAGGAAATGCTAGAACCCCAAGGCTCTGGGAGATGGAGCCAGGGCACACTACCCTGCTCCACCCCACCCCTTCTGCAGAGCGAAAGCTGCAGCCAGCCCTTGGATGGGAAATGACTTGTTTATTATCACAGCTTTCAGATCAGGTCTCTTTCTACATCATACAACTTTCTGGAACACTCAACTCACAGAATTCACAGCTCCAAATAAGCAGTGTTAGCATTACTGTGATGTTTGTACGTTGTTTTTAAAAGATATGTACGGGAGCCCGGTGCTCTGCGGTTAACTGTATCCTTCATTATCTGTCCCGTTTAACTCACAATTTTCCTTAAATGCTGGAATAGGATACCTGGGATATATGTGGTATTTCTGATTTCCTACATCCCTCTCATGGAATAAAAAGAATAGAAAAAAATGTGGTTATTAATCCATAGTCCAGTTTCTGGGGAAAGGATTCTTTCATAACTAGAGCTAGTGATATGAGAATGGAATTAAGAGAAATAAACTTGGTATTTATAGTTCCAAGAGGTTCTGATAGTCTTTCTAAATATTCATGTATGGGATAAATTTTATTTAGACTTTATTTATACTATATTTGAGCTTTAAATATAGTTCAGGTGATTGGAGAAAATCTTGTGTACAGTTTTACAGGTCAAGGTGATTATAAAGGTCAGAATCTCACAGCAACTTGGTAACATAATTAATCTAATATTCAAAGGGCCCATCTATTTTCTTGGTAGCTGTTATCCATCCACTCACTTGGGTTAACTGGCTTAGTTACCTGTCCTAAGACAGCATCCACTACATTGCTTGAGAGCTTTTTTACCTCCACATCTAGTAGGGTGTTTTTCACAAATATACTATAATGACAGCAAGGCAGTTTCTATGTCGGAGATTCACACCTTCCTGATCAAAGTGTCTCTTCCCCTGAGATGCCTTCATCCTCCCTGTGGTCAGAGCCCCACCCCAACCACGGCACCTACAAGGTGTGACTCAGCCCATCTGACTCGGGTCCCTTCTCTTCTTGACAGCACCCTGCCATTTGTGTTCTCAGTTCTTGCCATTTTTTTTTTTACCGTGAACAGAACTTTCTGGGCACGTGTGTGCATCTGCACATGTGTGCTTGTGTGCTGCTGTAGCCTGAGCCTCGTTGTCTGCTTCCTGAAGACAGGTGCTGAGTTTTTTATTTTTTCTGCTCTTGTTCAGAAGTACCTGCGAGAACCTCCTATGGGGGCACTCAGTGTCACGTGAGGGAAGAACCGAAGGGATGCGGACCACTGTATTTGGCGTTTCTTACAAATGTGTCTATTTCTCCCGAGACGGTGTCAGCTTCTCCCCTAGCTGGCCTGTTTTCTTGTTACTCCCAATTAGCATGCCTACTGTCTCCAGGTCTTGCCCTGTATCGATCCTGGTAGTTAGAGCAGTTTGCCGTCCAGAGTCCCACTGACAGGGGGTACACATACATTCACCAGGACCTCTGGTAGAGGTTTGTGCCTTTCTTGCTTTTCAGAGTTACTTTTGTTTTAGATTACACTTCCCTTTTTTCTCACGTCCCCCAAGTTTGCTGCGGCAGGAATTCCGTAGATCACTTACCCCGGCAATAGAGAGCCGTGGGGAGGCGTGCACAACGAAAGTTGGGCTGCGATACAGACTACTGTGATCGACCTGTCAAAATAAGCGTGAAGTTGTATAAATAATCAGCAAGGTGTTTATCAAATACCATGGCAGCGCCATATGGAAGGTTATTCAGGGATTTTTAGTTAATAGAAAGGGTTGAGGCTGGAGTCCCCGGGTTCTGAAAAGACTCTCACCATGATGCTATTAAAGAAATGAACTAACAGCGAGAAAGCTGGCAAAAGACCAGCCTGTATCCTGAGCCATTGTCAGAAGAGTGCATTCCTGGGCCTCTAGAAACTAGAAGTATGCAGTGGCATTCCCCGACATGAGGAAGACTGTTTCCAAATCAGAGGGTGCATCAAACCAAGGGATTTATTATATGATATTAAAATATTATTATATAACGGTGACTATGTGGCTTGTGCGTACTTGCATGGGGAGAAAATAAGCATCCAGGAGCGGAATGGGCACAGGATAGGTCAGGGGAGGAGCTGTCTTAGGGCAGGCGTCTCAGAAGCTCAGTGGCAGCTTTAAGACCAGGAGGGCAAGCGGCTCGAATTTCTTGAGCCACTTCTGGTTGTGACAGAGGCCGCCAGGAGCCTGACCTGGGGAGGATTTATGTAGGGCTGCCAGGTGTGGGCACGAACATGTGGGCTCTGTGACTCCTGGGTGTGTCAGTCCCATAGATGCGCGCACACACACACACACACACACACTCGGCACCACCTCGACCCTGAGCCCCGCCAAGACCCAGTGGGAACAAACGCCTTGTCTGGCTCACAGTTACTGGGACAGGGGAGGGGGGATGAGGAGACGCCTGTTATGTATTCGCCATCCCCGCCTTCGCCCACGACCAGACATGAGCCAGGAGTGACGCCATGTCCTTCTCTGGCCTCCACAACTGTCGAATCCTTGTTCTTTGAGAACGGAGGGGGTTGGGACATCAACATTGTCTTTTTGTTGTTAGATTCACTCTTGTCCATGTTGTCATCTGAACAGCCAAATGCAATCGGATAATAACATAGTACATACACTTTTGTAATTTATTTGGCTATTCATATATAGTCCACAGATAGGCATGGGCATAAGATTTTGGCCTTTATTTTGATTTAATGATACTTGGTGTAATGAGGACTGTTTTCTCGCTCACCATGCATTCCCTCTTCCTCTCGGTAGAGTGGCCTAGCTCTTCCCTAGAAAACTCGCCTTTTCCCACTCTCACCGCTTATGTTTAGGGAGATGCCGCTGCTCCCAACTCCGGGGTGCTCATGGGACCCAGAACTGGCCAATCAGTCCTTTTTCGTCCCACCAACATTGTCTCTGATTTAGGGATTGTCATGAGTTGAACTGCCACACACCCCACGGCCTCCCAGAAAGATGGGTTGAAGTCCTAAGCCTCGTTATTTCAGAATGTGGCCTTATTTGGAGATAGGATCTTTTCAGAGGTGACCACGGTAGAATGAGGTCATTACGGTGGGCCCTAATCCAATATGGCTGTGCCCCTCTCTATAGAAAGGGGACTTTTGGACACTGAGACACAAATAGAGGGAAGAAGATGAGGACACACAGGGAGGGTGCCCTCAATAAGCCAAGGTCACAGGAAGCTGGGAGAGAGGCATGGAATAGATCTCCCCTCCCAGCCCTGAGAAGGAGCCGACCCTGCCAGCACCTTCACTTTGGACATCTGGCCTCCGAACTGGGAGAGGGTAAATTTCTGTTGGTTAAGACCGAGTCCCAGCAAACAACTATGGAGATAACTGTGACTCGAACCAAGTGAATCAGACTGATTCTCAGGGTGTTATGGAAGCAATTGGGCCATGGAAGGCCTCTCTCCCTTCCTAGTTGGGAGGCAGTAAGGCTGGAGCTTCTGGGGCTGCCGAGTGAACAGAACCTGCCTGAGGCTGAAGCCAGCTCAAGTGGGCAGAGCCAGAGATCCGGGGCGAGCCAGGGCGTCCTGATGCCACTGTCCGAGCCCCGGGGATTACAGCACTTTGAAGTGGCCAAGTCTTCAGTTTTTAGGGATGGTGGCCACTAGCCTCCCTTTTTTTTTTTTTGCCTAATCCAGGTTGAGTTGACTATTCTACGACTTTCCCTTATCCAGTCAAGATACTTCACATCTGAGATTTTGTGCATCATGGGCCTACTTCTGGGGTGAGAGCTGCCATCAGCGGGTACCCATTTTTGCAGGAATAGGGCTCAAGAGAGTAAAGGGAAGTATGGAAAAATGCCTCATCATTGTGTTCTACAACATTCTGTGCCACAGTCACACTATGAGGCCCTCCTGCAGAGGGCGAACCTTTTCAGAGCTGTCGCCCTGCAGCAGGTGCAGCGACTTGAGTGTGGGTTCAACAAAGACTCTCGAAATTAAATGGAATCATCCACACATTACTGACCCGGGCCAAATCTGCTGTTGCAATTATCTATGATTCCTTCTTCATGCTATTCCCCGGTGATTCTTTATGAGACAGACACTTTTTAAAAAGGATAGCTTCAGACATATCAGTTAACACAAAGAAATAGAACTATGGGACATTTCAAGTTCACCGATGCTGAAAATAGTTCTGTAGTTTCACATCGAGACCCTTCTTCGGGCGCAGACAGGAGAGATTTTTTTGTCTGCTGAGGAGAACAGTCACAGACTGTCCCACAGAGTGGGATGGTTCTGGGTGGGTGTGCAGACACGGGGGGAGTGGGTACTTGGCCAGATTGGGGCTTGGATGCACGGTCACTAGCAAAAATCTGGCCCGGGACAGCCATGACCCTGAGTGATTGCCATCTGTTGATTGTTGGTTTCAATCCAAGTTTTCAGCCTGGTATCCACATTAAAAAAGATATACACAGATATTAGCATCAAAATAATTAACCACAGAGCATCTGTGCCAACGGGCAGAATGGATGGGCCATTTTAAATGCACGGTCCACTCAGGCCTAAAGGTGACCTCTGCTGTAATTCTGGAGCGCCCTGCTGGCCGATTTGGCTGGTGTGGGGGCAAGTTTCTCACTTGCTGAGTTCTGAGATAAATAATGGATTAGTCAAGACCAGAATGCAAAGCGGGAAAGTATACATTTATCCATCATTTATTTTTGATCGAGAATATCCTTCACATGAACAAATGACTTAGAGCAGCTTACAGAGCTGCCCATGATACTACAGCTAATGTGAATTTAAAATAAAACCCAAAATAGGGCAGAGAGAAAATAAAATGCATGAAAATCAGATGGTTTCAGGTGTGAGATTAATAGTAAAGAAGCATGTCCTATATTTGCTCGGGCTTGGCTTTCTAGCATAAACCGTGAAGAGGAAAACACGATCCCTTGGAAGGGTCAGTCTTTATAGAGGGAACGTGAAGGGAGAAGCCAGCAAAACCGCTTGGTTCGGGGAAGGAAGCCCTCGGCCCCCCGCGGAGGCTGCAGAGGGGTTTTCCCTGCATCTGGCAGTGCTTCGGGGATACAGCAGAACAACAACAACAACAACAACAACAACAAAGCCTCAGCTACTTCCTTCACAGGGCCGCTATTCTGCTTCTCCCTTTGTCTCCCCTCCGTAAAACTCTCTCCCTAGTATTGATGAAAACAGTAACAGGCCCGTTTACAAATATGGTGACCGTGAGGCAGTCACCACATTAACTGCTGCACTTGCAGCATTTCGGCCCAACACGGCGACAAACGTGTGATGGGGAGGCGGGTATCCCCGCCCATCCGCAGATGAAGACAGGCCCGGGGGCAGGAGTGACGCGACCAGTGGAGTCACTGAATCTGCTTGACTCCGGAGTTTCTGTCCGCATTGCTACATTACACAGCTTTTAAAGAAGGGGTTGAAAGATAACTAAGGAAACATCTCTACAAGAGTTATATTTCCTTGAAGAGTTTCCCCAAAGGCTCAGATCATTTCTGTTGATCCCATCAGGAAACAAGATGAGAGTCCTGCCAACAGATTGCGTGTGGGATTGTAGACGTGTACGGTGAGCCATGTGCATTTCATGAAATGAAAGCCTGAGCTAGACCTGGGTGGGCGTTTTCGGTTTCAACACATTTGCACACGAAAGGCTCCGCTTGGCTTTTATCTGAACCTTCGTTCTGAACTTCACGTTCGGCAGAACTGCAGCCATCGCCATCGGGAGGTGGTTCCGAGCATGGAAGCCCGGCCAGTGAGACGGTGCATGGGGGCACCGGGCTGGCCATGCATGCAAAGCTCCTGCACCAGTCGTGCTTCCTGAACTAACATTGTGTGTGTTGCACGGCTGTGTGGCCAGAGGCACGGAAGTGACCGAGGACAGCATCACGCCCAGCCCGCTGCCCTCACGGCAGAGCGAGGCAGAAGGATTTCACAGCACCGGGTGCTTCAGGAGCAGCGGGGCAGCCTGCAGGACGGCGACGGAGCTGCTGATTTCTAGGAGGTACTAGCAGCAACCACCTCGGAATTCAATGCCTTAATCTGGGCAACAGTTGCTCTGCTGGGGCAAAACTTACGGGATGAGAGATAGAGACAAATACAGGGCTGAGCTCTTCAAACGTACTGTACGCAGACACCGAATACATGCAGAGAGTGAGCTGAGCGAACTCGCCAGCATTGCCACGGGGCGATGGTTACTTCCCCCATCTCCACCCCTGTCATGGGTCGGATTACAAACGCACGGAGCTCAGGGCAAGGCCTAAATGGTTTCCCCTGGAACCCAATGTGGTCACATGCTCGTGAAAATTTGTATTGATGAAGGTGATGAAGATGACAAAATGGTAATCGATATACAAAGAGGACACCACCGACCTTTGCATGATCTACTCTGAGTTGAGAATAGGTTAACACTGGGGTGTGGTGAGAACTACGTAAATGCAGTCAAAGCAAGAACTGGAAGGCATCTGCACAGCCATCTTGCCACTCAGCCTCCCTGCAACGAGTCTCCTGAAATGTTTTCCTTACAGGTTTGTTTATCCCCAGCAGAAGACATTTCCACCGTATCTGTTTGAGGGTGCATCTAATTACCGCCACGCTGATAATGAAGAGCCTCCTCACTCTCCCACCTACACACGTAATTGCATGCACACCCATCCTTTCCTACTAACCTCGCCTCCAGACACCTCCCTTCTAGCCAAAGCCTGTCTTAAACGCCCTCCCATTCTCACTTCCTTTGAGAGTTTTCGCCACCTTTCCTGTTTCTCTTTCTTCCTCTCTGCCAGTGTTTGGCCCTTAGTTCATTCTAAAACAATTCCCATCTTTGGAAGTAACCTCCCACGGCACTCTCTAACCTGTCTCTCTTCTTGCCCATTGCAGTTTCTGGAAGAAGAGTCTCCACCAGTGGTCTGAGGTCAGGGGCACGGCGGAATAACCCAGGGGGCGTCAGCTGGTCTGGGGTGCGGCCTGGCCACTGGTAGTTCTCAAGGATTCCAGCTGATTCTGACAGGGAACTGAGGCAGAGAATTCCTGGTTTACCTCGTTTCTGTGCATTCCTCGAACCCTGGCACATCTGGTTCAGGACCGCTTCACTCCTCTGAGATGGGCCTTGCCAAGTTAAAACATCATCGGAGGACAAAATTCCATGAACAATCTTCAGGTTTCCTCTTTGGTGACCTCTATTTCCTCCTTGCAACTTTCCTACCACTGGCTTCCGGACGTGTGATTCCCGTCTCAACCAACTTCACGCCTGTTTCTCAAAAGTTCTATTTCCTCACTCGTTGAAAGGGTACCGCACTTCACATGGTCACCCAAGCCATGGTTTGGTACCCAAACCATCCTTGTCACCATTGCACCTTCAGATTCCGTGTCCTACCTGTCACCAATAGGAGGAGAAACTCCTGCTATTTCTCCCTCTTTAGGAGCAAGGATCTGTCCCCTCGTGCCATTTCCCGGCTCGATCCAGGGCCTGGTCAGTGTAGCCGAGGTGAAGGCAAGGCTTTCATGATGAGTCAGGTTCCAGTCGTGACCTCCTCCCATTTACCTTCCACGTTCAATCCCAAACAGGGACACCAGTTCATCTACCGTACAGTTTCCCTCTGTTTTCCCATGACCATCCATTCCCCCCTTTCCCCTCCTGGTGCACCTTATGTCTAGCAACCACAAGCTCCTGGCAACCCACACGTACACCTCTGGCGCTGCACGCACCAGGTGGTTCTGTGAGAATTCACTCTTTTTACTCCTCTCAGTCTGAGCTGACGGAGGGGAGCAATTTTATACCTTTGCATCCCTGTGCCTACCACAGAATCTGGTACATAGTTAAGTGGTCAATACATTTGGTTCGGTGAATGAATAAATTAATATGCAATTTTCTTCTGTCTGCTGGGCCTGGCTTTAGCTGACAGCTAATTTCCAAACAACTCTTCTGGAGTGATGAACCAAGGCGGGCGAGGATGAAACAAAGACGTGCAAACACACAAGTGATCCAGACGTTCCCCCTCCCCCCGCCCCCTCCCCCCGAAAACCACAGCAGGAAAGTGAAAAGACAGATGAAGCACATGTTTAGGGAAGTACCACCCACATGAATCAGCTTTGCTTGAAGCGTCCTGGTTCTCATTCAGGCCTGATTTTCTGTATATAAGAAATCATTTCTTTAAGACAAATGCAACGCCACATCTGAGTTTCATTACAGGCCAAGCAGAAGGCAATAAAGCACCCTGGAGACACACTAATAGCATGAACACATTTGTAGATATGGTCCAGCTCAGTATTTGAATAAGGGCTACATTGAAACAGAAGGCACATATTCCGAGCACCCATCCCATCTGAAATAGCTCATCGATTTACCTGTTAACATCAAAGGAACCAAAAAGGTATGTAGGGGTGTGGTCCTCTGTCCCATGGAAAGTAAAATGACTCTTGTTAAATGTTTTATTTCATTCTCCCTTTTCCTGTCCATTTCTTTTTAAAATTATATTGTATCGGTCATGCGATTATAGTTGTCCCAGTTTTTCCGCCTTTACCCCCTTCCACACAGCACCCCCCAGGCCCCCAGGCAATCCCCACACCATTGTTCACGTCCATGGGTCATGCGTATATGTTCTTTGGCTGCTCCATTTCCTCTACTGTGCTTTACATCGCCAGGGCTATTCTGTAACTACCTATTTGTCCTTCTTAATCCCCTCACTTCTTCACCCATTCCCTCACACTCCCCTCCCATCTGGCAACCATCAAAATAACTCTCTGTGTCTGTGATCTGTTTCTGTTCTTCTTGTTTGCTTAGTTTGTTTTAGGTTCAATTGTTCATAGATATGTATATATTGTCATTTTATTGTTCATAGTTGTGATCTTCATTTTCTTAAATAAGTCCCTTTAACATTTCATATAATAATGGTTTGGTGATAATGAATTCCTTTAGTTTTTTCTTATCTGGGAAGCTCTTTATCTGCCCTTTGGTTCTAAATGATATCTTTGCTGGGTAGAGCAATCTTGGGTGTAGTTCCCTGATTTTCATGACTTTGAATATTTCTTGCCAAAGCCCTTCTAGCCTGCAAAGATTCTTTTGAGAAATCAGCTGACAGTTTTATGGAGATGTCCTTGTAGGTAACTAACTTGTTTTCTCTTGTTGCTTTTAAGATTTTGCATTTTAATTATGCTGCGTCTTGGAGTGGGCCTCTTTGTATTCACCTTGTTTGGGATCCTCTGTGCTTCCTCGGCTTGCATGTGTATTTCCTTTGCCAAATTAGAGAAGTGGTTTTTTGTATTTTTTTTCAAATAGATTTCCAGTGTCTTATTCTTTCTCTACTCTTTCTGGCACCCCTATGATGTGAATGTTGGACCTCTTGATGTTGTCCCAGAGGCTGCTTATACTATCCTCATTTTTCTGGATTTTTTTTTCTTCTTGTTGTTCTGATTTTTTTTTTGCTTCCTTATATTCCATATCATTGATTTGATTCTTCACCTCAGCCATTGTACTGTTATTTCCCATAAATTGTTCTTTATTTCAATTAGTGTATTCTTTGTTTCTGACTGGATCTTTTTCATGCTGTTGAGGTCACTAAGTTCTTGAGCATCCTTATAACCACTGTTTTGAACTCTGCATCTGAAAGATTGCTTGTCTACATTATCTACATTTAGTACCTTTTCTGTAGTTTTGATCTGTTCTTTCATTTGGGCCATGGTTCTTTATCTTCTCATTTTGACAGCCTCCTTGTGTTTGTTTCTATGTATTAGGTAGAGCTTCTTTAACTCCCTGTCTTAGTAGCATGGCCTAATGTAGTAGGTCTCCTGTAGGGTCCAGTGGCACAGCCTCCCCTTTCACTCAAGCTGGGTACTTCAGGTGCACCCTTCATGTGGGCTGAGTACACCCTCCTCTTGTAGCTGAGACTTAGTTGCTGTTGGCAGATCAGTGGGAGGATTTACCCAGGCCAGACAGCTGCAATGATTGGCTGTGACCACTTACCACCAACCTCCTCCCTCTCTGGAGGATCAACTGTGCAGGGGCAGGGTGGTGGTTCTCCAATGTGATCTGTACCTGTCCACTGGGTGTGTTAGCCCTAGGATTTCCCAAGTGGTACAGGCCAAGGTCAGACCACGCCTGTGTTTTGCCCTGGACCACCTTGTCTGAGCTATAGCAATCTGAGATGGCTGCTACTTGTTCTGGGCTTGGAGATTCCCAGGCAAAGCCAAGCTGTGAATCTAGGCTGGCTGCTGCTAGTGCCATGCCTGGGGCTCACTGAGGCTGACACTTGTTTGTTTGATAGGATTTATGAACTTGTGAGGCATAAGCCAAGATCAGTCATTCACATGGAAAAGCAGCTTGGATGGGACTGTAAGTTGGGTTGGGTAGAGTCTCTGGGGATCTCCAAGGCAGGTCAAACAGTGTTAGCCAGGTTGTTGGGGTCTCTGATATGGCACTAACTTGCCAGCTGTGTGTGGGGGAGGGTTTAGAAAATGGATAATGGTTTCTGCTCACCTTGATGCCAGATACTTCAGTTTTTTCCTGTATACCACTGGTGCCTTTCAAGCTGCTACTCTGGTGCTGGAGCTCAGAGAGAGTGAGTCTGAGTAGGTGAGTCTGTGTGTGGATTCTTTAAGTGGAACTGCTAGGAACAGTTTGGGGCTCCTGCAGTTTCTTCCACTGACTCAATCCCCATTGGTTTTTGCAGCCAGAAATTGTGGGGACTCATTTTTCCTGGCACTGAAACCATGGGCTGGGGGGCATATAATGCGGCTGGGACTCCTCACTCTGGAGATACCCTTCCTGAATTTTTATCCACCACACGTGGGTGAGGGAATAGCCTGTTCCTACTAGTTTGGATGGATGTGGTTTCTTTAATTCCATAGTTGTCAGGCTTCCACTCAACATCGTATCTGATGGTTCTGAGGGATGGTTGTTCTATATTTCAGTTGTAGTTTTGATGTGGTTATGCAAAGAGGTGAGCCACGTGTGCCTATGCTGCCATCTTGACTGGAAGTCCATGCTCATTTCTTATGAATTAATTTAAATTCCAGTATGTGAGTGGCCATCATATGGGCTTCCGGTTGTTCCCTCTGTGAAATATCAATTCAACTTGTTTGGGAGTGATTCAGCGAAGAGGCCATTGAATCAACAGTCAACTGTGAACTTTGGTGTGCAAACTACTAATTGCTAATGCATTAATTAAAACAACTTGGGCTCTTTTGCTTCAAGAAGCGAAGCCTATAAAAAACCAGCCAGTCACCTTCTCCTGACATCCCCCTGCCCAGCACGCCCTCTGCTTCCTGGATATCAGGAATGAGAAAATAGAGAGAATTTGTATTCACATTTCTGACAAGCATTCTAGGGTTCTGTAAAGATTAAGAACAATGAATGAAGGCTTCTCTGGCTTTGACTAACCACGTTCTGGACAAATGGTTTAATTAATGAAGAGGCTGTTTCCTGTGGTTTAATCCTGCAACAGTGAAGCAGAGGCCGCTCACTCCATTAGCCTGTTCGGCTATATCACTCTGTCCACAAGATGGCAGTAAATGTTTGATGAGTTTCAACGATAATCTGAGTCCTTTGTGTGTGAATGGGGCAGGTTGGGGGGAGTGAGATTTGGTCTAGAAGGAAAATTTTACTTGATGTTTTGTATTGTTTTAAATTTTTGTGTCCAATACATCTGCTAGTATGTAATTAGTTTAAAATGCTTTGCAGTGGGTGACAAGTTACATTGTTTATCATAACAATTAAACTGTGTATCCTAACCAAAACAATATCATTGGTCTCCACGTCAGCTACACATAACAAAAAAAGACATATAGAAAATTAACATTTGGCTTGGAGGAATTATAGCATTTTAATTGTACTGGCTAATAACTTGAAAACACATGGACAAATTGGTTTACTTCTGGACCGTAGGTGAGTGAATACCATGTGCAAGAGTTCTGGATGTTGCAAAGCCAAGCACACTAGAGTCTTCCCAAGAAGCCTCAGACCAGCAGAGATGACCAAGGTCTATTCACACAATTGTCATGCAAAGGAATGGATGACAGAAAAGACTTGTGGCCGAACAACTGTGTTCCTGCAGTGGAGGGGAGGTTATCTTTCACGGGGGGAAACAGAAAAGGCTTTTTAGAAAGTGGAGCATTCAATGTTGACCCGGAAAAATGAGTGGGATCCAGATTTGCACACCGAAGACAGACAGGTACAGGAGTGAAAGCACACCCAGGTGAGGAGTGCCCGGGGACGGACAGGTCAGTTTGCTGGTTGCAGAGTGTATATAGAAGGTAGGATTGGTCAGGAAGTTAGCCTGTGTGTGGATCTCAAGGTTTAGATGTTTGGATTTTATTCTGGAGACAGTGGAGGACCACAAAAGGCTTCTGAGCCAAGGAGTAGCCTTGCCGCAGTGTTTCAGAGAGAACAGCCTGGGATCTGCACAGGATGGATGCAAGCAGAGACAGACCGGCTGGGCAATGGTGTACAGTTCTGGAGAGGGGCGGTGGTTAGGGTTAGCACCACCACGCTATTGTCCGGAAGCCAGGATCATCAACTTTATTTCTTTAGGTCATTTTCCCAAGGTTGCGTCAGGTGGTGCTTTTCAGCTCCAAAAACTACAGGCCGGGTGCAGGACAACAGCAAAGGTGTAGAGACCCTAGATTGAATGTAAGAGAGATTAGCAAGAGCAGCACCTGGCCTCTGAGTGGAAGTGAGTGGAGGGGGGTGGGGATGGGATGCTGGCGGGGAGGGGAGGGAGATGAAGGGAGAAGAACACTGCAGGCAGCAGAAAGATGATGGGGGTGTGAGGAGAGAATGGTGACACCATTTTTGAAGAATGTATTTTCAGCCGTGGACATCCTGGTACACTGGCAATATTTGTAGATGGACAAGAGGACTGTTTAAATTAATATTTGGATAAATTATCTGGACAGAGAGCAGAATGACTAGCCTGGATGTGCCCACTCTTTCCCTCTTACTAAATACAGAGTTCAGCACATCATCATCACTAGACAAGGAAGGAGATTTTCAAATGTCGTACTGGAACGGAAGCAACATATTTGGTTCTTACACAACGATGGTGCCACGGGCTCCTCATGGGAGCCAGCTCAGAGCTGCTTCCCCGCTGGGGGCGCTGCGCAAGGCCCAAGCCCCCTCGGGCGCTCAGCGGGACTGGCCCACAAAGGGAAGCCCAGGATGAGTCCTCGCCGAAGGTCCCGTGCTCGGCCCTACGTCATCACAGCAGTGGGGGCAACCCAGGGTGAGGTGTCCTTGCTGCTCAATTCTGACTTGAATTTTGTGCAAAAAGCACAAATAGTTCTCAGGGAATGATTCAAAAGCGCAATTTCCAGGCTGTCACAGGGTGAGGGCAGACAGTTTCAGGCTAATCTCTGCACCACGAGACGGTGCAGTGACAACTGAGGCCCAGAAGCGCGGGATGGTGGGAGGGAGGGTCTGGGACGCGCCTTTGAACCCTCGGAGATTCCAGTCTGTCTGAGGCCGCTCAGTGCTGTGTGTGGACTGTGAAGCGGACGTTTCCATGCAGTGCTGAATGTAGTGCATTCTTTTCCAGAAGGTTCAATTAAAATTCATCAGCACACTGCTTTCTTGACCTTTCTGCACGGACAGGCGTCTGCTACACAAGGCAATGTGTGTACGTTTGTTGGGACAGGGATGTGTGCTCTTTAATACATGAACTTTAAAGATCCCTAACTGGGCGGATTTTACACACCAAACAATTATTACTGGCATCCGGACCATCCTAACGTACGTGCTTGTTTTTGGAACTGCGTATGAACCTGTAACTGGTTTCCAAACTTTCTAAAAACCTAACACACTTTTCCTGAGGGCCTGGAGTGGCTCAGGCATCGGGGGCAGCAACTGAAAGGCTTTCAGACACCAGTAATTAACCCCCTCAACTTGCTTATAATAAAACACATGAACCCTTCCTTTAATATCAACAATTTAAAAGTACTGTACGACTTTTACTTTTTTAAGCCTACCTTTTCTTCTAATCTTTTTAAAAACAGTAATTTAATGGTTAAAAGCAAAGTTTTCTACAGTGTGTTAGGAATGAGCAATTCAGTGTGGTCAGTGAATTTGATTTTCTCCCTTGGGAGAGAATGCACCTCCGTGACCCCAGGCCCCTCTTGGTGCTCAACCACTCGGGGCCTCCGGCTTTAGGGACCTGTCTGCCTGGCCACGCCCCGTGCAGCCGGAGCGTTGCTGGGCAGAAACCAGGTCTTAGCCCTTTCCTGCATCCCCACCGCCTCCTTTGCCAGTGCCTGGTGCTGGGGGCACATTGGTACGCGTTGTACAAATCAATTCATCACCCCTTTGCTTTTCCCAATCGTAGCTTCCATGTCTTCACAGATTCACATTAACTAACAAGTAACACCACAATGACCAACACATAGGAAGGTGAACTTGATGTTACTTAGTCGATACAAGTGAAAGCCAAACATAATAATTATATTTGGGTTTTTTACCCACTATCCTTTCTTCCCTCACCCCTTTCCTTGCCTCCTATGTGTGTTGGTCATGCCTAGTATCTGCAAGGCACTAGGGTCACAGAATGTCAGAAGCAACCGGAAGGGGACCTAGGGTGACTCTTGCCGAAATCATGAAGCCACTCTGTCATGCCCTTGACAAGGGTCCTGCCTCTGAGCAGCGACGAGGAGCCCATCAACCCTAAAGGCAGTCCCTTCTGTGTACCAGCCCGTGACCATCAGGATGGTCCTCCTTATCATTTAGCCCAGATTTGGGTCCCTGTAACTTCTAGTTATTGGTCCTGCTCTTAACCCATAAATAAAGAATGATCCTAAGTATTCTACAAAATGGTCCTTAAAATATCCAAAGTCATGCATCATATCCACCCTTAATATTCTTTTTTAGGCTAAACTTCATTTTTTCCCCTCATCCTTCTATATATATCTGGACCTCCCCTTCAGGAAGATTGGGAACTTGGGGCTTTGATGCTGGCGATGCAGTTACAGTACTCCAGAAACCTGTATTCGAGGCTTGGGGAGGGGGTGGGCTTACCAGCCCTTCGAAAGCAACAGTTGGTGGAATATTCGAGGGGGTGGGAGGCAGCAGGTCCGAGATCCATATTCAGAAAACTGGGCAAACTGTCCAAACAATCAATACCCACTGCCCCATTGCAGACCTGTGGGTCTCAAGCTAAAACCTGCACCTGAATCACCGGGAGGGGAATGCAGATGGCTGGTCTCCAGCCCCAGAGCTGCCGATTCAGCAGGTCTGAGTGGAGCACTGGGCACCTGCCATTTGCATCAAGTTCCCAGGTGGTGCCACTGCTCCTGGTCTGGGACCAGGTTGGGGAACCACGGCCCTAGACGTTGTGATGAGGCTGAGACGCACACCAGGTGACAACAGGAGCTCAACAGTAGTTGGCAGTGAACACAGGTCAGGGTTGTGAGTAAAGGGAGGCAAACGAGGTGCCTGTCCAGGGCCCAGGTCATTAAGAAAGTTGCTCTGTCTCAGGGCCGCACCAATACAGGGCCGTGCGTGCACAAAGCCAGCTGCAAGCAAGCCCGTGGCAAGCAAGCTGCTGGCTGGGGCAGTTCTCACACTGCAATGTCGCCTCTGTGGGAGGCAGAACGTTGGCCCTCAGAGATGCAGACGTGGTACAGACGTGTAAGTGGGTTGCTGTTCCTCCACTATTGCAGTGACCCCTGGCGTGAAGGAGCCGAGTGGGCACAATAAGGCCCGTCTTTCAGTAATAAATATCATAAACCCACCTGCAAAAATATTCCATAAAATTTTGGGCAGTGATATAGCAGGACGGCATTCTAAGAAATGTTAAAATGGAAAAAGTACAAGAGCAGACTTTAAAGTTCCATTCACATCCTGAACATAGTAGAATTGAATTTCTTTTTTCAGAAGAAGTGAAGTCACACAAAGGAGGGCAGGTTGTAATAAATAAGGGTTGTGATCCATGAACTATTATCATCTCATTTCTATCCTCAAAGGCTTCCCCGTCTCCTAGGAGACAGACATGTAAGTGATTCTACATCACAGAATGAAGCGAGCAGAGGCCCAGGAACAGGGCTACGGACTGAACGCTGTGGAGATGCAGAGGATGGAGGGGTCAGAGTGTATCGTTATTGTTTGCATGTTGTATATTATTGCATGTTGTTACTATACACACTCTTGACTTTGTGCTTTAAGGCCTTTCATTTAAGACTTTTTGCTCCCACTCTGAGAAACCTGCCGTCGGCAGCTGGGGGTTCCGGATGAAGAGGGGAGTCCGGGGCAGACCGGAATTGGCAGTGCTGCTCACTGGCCCCAGGGCCCTGACCTCACACCTGCCTCCAAGCTGCTGCTGGCCTTGAAAGGCTGTGGCTCCCCCAGCAATCTTACTCTTTAACAGGAAAGAAATGCAACCTCAGATCTGGCAGGATCTTAAGGGTGTCATAGCATCTCCAGGCCCAGACAGAACCCTACTTTCATAACCACGTCAAATAAGCACTGGCAATAAACTATTTTTGAAGGTCTCCAGGGACAGCTCACAGTGTTGCCGTTAGGGACTGCATGTTTGTGTCCCCCTCCCCCAGTTCACACGTTGGAACCCTAGCACCCAGTGGGATTGACTTTGGGGGGTGACCAGATTTAGATGAGGTCAGGGGGATGGAGTCCCCAAATGGGATTAGTACACTCATAGGAAGAGAAGAGAGAGATGTTTCTTTTCCACCATGTGGAGATACAAGAAGGTGGTCATCTTCGAACCAGGAGGAGGACCCTCACTTAGAGCCTGGCCACGCTGGCCCAGATCGCAGACTTTCAGCCTCCAGAGCTGTGAGCAGTAACGGTCTGTCAGGTAAGCCACCCAGGCCACTCTGTTACGGGGCCCAAGCTAAGACGGTTGCTTATGGTCTCATTCAGAGTACTGTTATGTAAATCTTCTTTCTCCTTCCCCATTTCCATTGAATTACCATGTGCTATTGGATGAGAGAAACAAACACCGGCCAGTTTTCTAGCAGTCTATTATAACGTTCCCCTTCACGGTGTGCCAGGTGCGGGGGGATGACTGGCAACCCAAACTACAGCAGGGAACATGGAGTCTGAAGTACCCACTTAGGGGAAGGAAGAACCTCTGAGCTCCTCAGTGCGGAGCACGTGCCCTGTTCCAGACGAGGACAGGGGAGACTCGGCCGAGCCCTCACCCGCCCCATTCAGTCTGCGCTACTGGGAGAGTGAGTGGGTCACTGACTTGCCAGGCAACATGACACATTTCCTTCAAACGATCCATTTCCTGCCCCAATAACCTGGACCCGTTTCCTAAGTTAGGAGGCAGAAGAATGGGGTCTTAGTCTGTGTGACTTTATACAAGATTACTTCCTCAGTGTGGATTTCAGTTTCTTTATCTACAAAACGAGGGACAGAAATTAGAGACGCGGATGGTCCCATTTGGCTCTTAAATTGCCTAAGTTTCTTCAGTTTTGGAGCACTACATGTAAATGCTTTCCAAATTGCGTTTTATCTGTGAAGAAGCTGCTTCACTTTCAGTTTGTCTGCGTTCAGGACAGCGGGACACCACACCAACAGCCCTTCTGCTAAAGGATGTTCCTCCTCTCACCAAATTGTGTATTCCAGGCTTGGCACGCAAACCGAACCTGTCACTGCGCGTCACCAGGTCAGTTTGTTCTAATCCCATCAAGGTCAGAGCCCTGTGGATGACATTTCTGACTGGCAAGCTCAAGGCTGACTAATGGTCAATTACGACAGGGGACGTGGAGGTACAGAGGGTCGGCAGAAGGGAGCAGAACATTACCTGGAGTAGTTCACCAAACTCAAATCAGAAAAATATTAACCTCTTTTCAGGAAAACACACGGCAATGCTGAACTTATCGGAGTCCAGCCACCGAGGGGACCGAGAAGTGGAGCCCCACGACGACAAGAGGGCGCTTGCAGCAGAAGCTTCACGACACAGCCTTTCAGTGAGTGATGCCCTGACATCCAATGAATTGGCTGACTCGTCCCTGCTCAACAAAATCGTGATTTTAAGCCCCAGACTACCTGGTATAATTGCCAGCCAGCTGACTGGAAATCAGAATGGTGCACGGTTCTCTCCCTTGCAAAAAGAGACTGCCCGGGAGATACGCACACACGGTCAGGAGGTGGGCTGGGCCCTCAAGGCCCTCCCCTCCTGGGAGGCTCCTTCCTCACCGCCCTCCTCCTTCTGAGACCACCCACACACGCTCCTGCGGGTTTGAAGGCACGGCCGGTATTCCGACAAGTTAAAGGGACTCCTAAACACCTTTCTTTTTTTTTTTTAAAGATTTTATTTATTTATTTATTTATAGAGGGAAGGGAGGGAGATAGAGAGAGAGAGAGAAACAGCAATGTGCAATGCAGTTGCTGGGGGTCATGGCCTGCAACCCAGGCATGTCCCCTGACTGGGAATCGAACCTGTGACACTTTGGTTCGCAGCCTGAGCTCAATCCACTGAGCTACGCCAGCCAGGGCAACACCTTTCTTTTTAACACAGAGTCTATTCTATTGTTAATTTGTACTTCAGAACGGGATGTTTTTCTGACTGAGGATTCAACTGGATTCCCTTTTAACAGGGCTCATTTGAACCCAAGTGTGTGCTGTGCCAGGGTGGCCTAGGGCTTCGGTTCATAGTCTGGGTGCCCTCTGTGGATGAGAAAAGAAGGAGGGAAAGGGGAGGAGAAAGGTTAGTAGCAACTTCAACGATTTGCTAGGCCTTGGGAGGGTCATTACAATCTACGCTCTAATGAATGGATCTCTTGGTCCGGAACTGCCCAAAAGATGTGTGTCTGACTGTGGAACAGTCCCATTCAAAAATAACCAGGAGAAATATAAAATTCACAGTTACTATTTACAGAGTCTCATTATTGAGCATGTTACCAGACAGTCTGCTGGTCACTGCACCAGTATTATCTCACTTGGTCCTCAGGCCAGTCCACTGAAGGAGGTGTGATTATCCCCATTTTCCAGGTAATGGGACAGAGACTAAGAGGAAAGGGTAGGCAAATAGCACCCAGCTCTATCTGACTTCAAAACTTGTGTTTTTCCAGTCCCCTCCCCTGAACCTCCAGAACACAGAGTATTTCATTGTTTGTTTCACCTCCCAGTATTATTCATATTTCATGTCCAATTTTGATCATAGTTATGCAGGAGCAAAATGTATGAGTTCATGTGTCTCCTTTTTACTAATAGAAAGCTGGGCTATGGTTATTTGTGCACATTCGTCTTTAGTAGCTTTTTAAACACGTGCATCAGTTTAATGTCAAAGCAGAAGCTTTATGTATTGGGCTCTTGGTACCAATACGTTTAGATTATGTTTAGCTCTGAGCCTGTTTTCCCAGCAAAGGGCCTCATTCTCTCCAACAGATCCATCAACCATCCATCAGCATAATATGCATCCCTCATTTAAGAACACATTTCCATCAGACTTCTTCTCACTCCACTTTCCATCACCACATACGGCAGTTACAAGTTTAAGAACCAGAAGGCTATAAAGTGAATAATCTAAACATGATTAATTTTGCTCTGTTAGAAAGCTGTCATTTCTGCTCTTATGAACTGATCATCATAATAATCTTGTCAACCCCCCAATTTTTTTTCCAGGACATAGGCTGTGTATTAATTTGCTAGGGCTGCTATCACAAAGTATCACAAACTGAACTTTCATTGTCCAGCTGTGGACGGACATCTGTTGTCTCACAGTCCTGGAGGCTGGAAGTCTGCAGTCCAGGTCAGCAGGACCCATTCCTCCTGAGGGCTGTGAGAGAATCTGTCCCAGGCCTCCCTCCTGGCTGCAGGTAGTTCTCCGGCAGTCTTTGGCATTCTTGGCTTGCGTCACTCGGTTGTCCGCCTTTGCGTTCGCACGGCATTCTCCGTGCCTGTGTGCCCAAACTTCTCCTTTAAAGAAGGACAGCAGTCATCGTGGATCGGGGGCCCATCCCCATCCCCCAGCATGACTTCATGCTAACTTTTAACTAATTACATCTGCAACAACCCTATTTCCAAGTAAGGTCAGTGGGCTAGCAGGTGAGGCCACGTGTGGGCGGTTCCACATCTGGCCTGAGGTCTACTTGTGCAGTGAGACGGCCCTGGTGCTGGGGGACCTGATGCTGAGGATGCCCTGACGCCGTAGCTGTTGGTCGGCCACCGTGGAGCTTCCAGTCTCAGACGGGCTGGAGCCGTGTGCAAGTATTTAGCCTGTAACGCCAGGCAGGGAGTGCTCTTTCAGGGAGGGAGCAGCTGCTGCAGGAGCACCGAGCGCTACCTGCGCCAGGAATCGCGGGCACAGGCTTCCGGAAGACGCCCACTGCTCCCGATCAAGTGCTTATCAAACTCACCCCAGTTCTGAAGTTTAAATATAATTCCATGTTTGATTAGCAGAGCGCTCTTGGCCTTCTTAACAGCTAACCTGGGAGAAAAGGGCTTGTTTTAGGGGAAAAGCATCAACTAAGAGCTTGGAAGAGCGGGCTTGAAGAGCAGGTCTGTTGAGAAGGAGGCTGAAGTTCCGTGTCATGGGTGTCAATGCGTCTGGTTGACAAATACATCCTGGTGTTTTCTGGTTTCATCTCTTTTGGCCACAGAAGTCAAATCTCATCTGAACCAATGTATTCCAGGGTAAATCATGGAATAGGACAAAGACGTATTTTGCTCAGCTGATGTGTTTCTCTTGCCAAACAGCATGGCAGCGTACCCTGAAGGTCCTGCGTTAGAAGGCGACACCAGCCCTCTCCCGCCCACCCCGTGTCTGCCACGGGGAGATTCGACCTGTATTTGTAGTAGCACCCCCACGCGTCGCTGCTTCAAGTCTGCTGTGCCCAGGCTGCGGCAGTGACCCGCTTCCAGCCTGAAGTGGGGGGATGACGCTCGCACGCTGTATTTGTAGTCTGTATCTAAGGCAATAACTTTAATCAATTACTATAGGATGTCAGCACGCTTCTAAATTTTACTACATAATGATTAGATCATTAGAAAATTACCACAGATATTTCACAAAATGAAGAAAACAGTATATATCTAAGTGTTTTATAAGTAGCTAGAAATCAATCTCTTTTAACTCTTAATTATGCTGTTTTACTCTGGAAACATAATCGTCACACACTAATCACAAGCTAAGACAGACACCTTTATTAATAGCCTAAGATGTAAATACACAAACCCCTTTGGCTTCCTGAATCCTGGGGCCTCTTTCTCACTGCGATGCCATTCTCTCCATGATTGATTCTGGCCCCGCAAAGCACTCCGAAGAGGGTGGCAGAACATTCACAGGAGTTAGGGGACAAGGTGCACGTTTAAATGACACCTCATTTCCTGTCACTGTGGCAGAGCCCCTGTGAGAGCTGAGGGATTGGTTGTCCCCATCGGGGACACTCTTTCTCATGGCAAAAGGTTTTAATTAATTAATTAACTAAGTTTTCATCCTTGCCTAAGAATAGATTCATTGATTTTAGAGAGAGGTGACGGTGGGGAGAGAGACACACACATTGATCAGTTGCCTCCCATACATGCCCTAAATGGGGACTGAACCCGGAACCTAGGTGTGTGCCCTGACCGGCAATTGAACCCACAGCCTTTTGGTACACGGGATGATGCTCCAACCAACCAGGCCCCACGCCCCACTGGCCGGGGCAGGGGAGCTTCTTTCACCAAAAAACTACTGTTATTAAGTCTCTGTAGAGCCATTGAGCCAGCACTCCCATGAAAAGCAGAGTAAGGTGTTGTCCCATCTATGTCTTAAGGCTGAAAATGCACAGGGGATCGATATGCCCAAACCCTGAGCATATCGATTTGGAAAATCTGTCTTTAACAGCTGTGGGACGTGGAAAAGGAATTTAGCGTATTTGAGGGCCCAGGTTATTTGGAACGGCCTGACAAGGAGAGGACACTGCGCATGTCTGGGGGCTTGATGGTGGATGACTCTTTAGCTCTAAACCTATGCCTCCAACTGCTTCCCTGTCTCTCCACCCAGCTCTCCTGGGGCCCTTAAACTTGAGGTGGTCAATTTAAAGTCATGGATTGTCCCTCTCCTCTGCCAGACACCCTGTCATATTCCTCCAGTACAGTGACTTATTTCTAAAGGTCAGTGAGTATTGTCCCATCCACTTGGCTTACCTAAGCTAGAAACTTCACTGTCATTCACTCTGCCCTTCCCCTTATACCTGACAACCACTGCTACCATGTCCCATGGTTTCTCCTCTCCTTTTCATAAATCCTTACCTGAGGATATGTCCATTGGTTTTGAGGCCGAGAGAGAGAGAGAGAGAGAGAGAGAGAGAGGACATCAATCTTAGAAACATCAGTCACTTGCCTTCACATGCACCCTGACCAGGGGTCAAACCCACAACCTAGGTGTGTGCCCTGACTGCAAATAGAACCCACAGCTTTTTGGTGTACAGGACAATGCTCCAACTAACTGAGCCACCTGGTCAGGGCCCATTCTTTCTCTTCTTGATCTGTTGTTACTTTTCTCTCCATTCCCTATACTCCTGCCTAAGTTGAGAACTGAGCATCTGCCCCATGGACAGTGAAACAGACACTTCAGCCTTGGGACAGGAATTGGCCCTCCATGCCCCCTACTAAGCTCTGGTTTTTATGCGGACAAGTGCATGGCTAAAGTGATATTATCTTCCTACTGCAAATCCTCTGAGTCTATCTCTGCTTACAGGGTCAAGTTCAAATCACTCAGCTGGTTGGACAACCTCTTTACCCATCTGGCCATAACCTTTCTAACCTAATCTCCTTTGCTTGACTCTTTATTTTGAAACAGATATGCACTTTCATACCTCCATGGAATTTGTTCTGCCTGTAATTCCTTCCCCTCGCTCTCCTATAGAATACCGATTTACCTATTCGACTGAGTTGATGCTACCATTTATTGGTCAGAACTGACAAGACAGTCTTAATTTCCTTTCTCTCTGTACACACAGCTTCTTGTGCATCCTTTATTCTTGTTCTTAACAGAATTAAAGTGTAACTCTTTGTCAGCCTCCCCCTCCCAGACGGTTCATTCCTTTAGGGCAGGGGTTGGGTCTCATTTATTTTTTCAGTTTCTGGAGGTCGTCTAAAACATGGCTGGCACTTGATACAGTTTTGATGAATGAATAAATGAATGAATGAAGTCAAACCTACCATTTCTTTCACACTAGAAGCTGCTTCTCCCCCCTTTTCCAGATTGCTATTTTAGATAAGCAATAAGGCAGGAAAACCTGTCCAATCAAGACTTACAATAAAACTACACAGTATTGACAAAGATATTGACAATTAGAACAATGGAACAGAAGAGAGAGCCCAGAAATAGACACACTACAGTCTTGAGTTATGACATTTCTGCCACTGTTTTCAGTGAGGAAAGAATGGACTTTTCAATACATGGCACTGGATCAGGGGATTAGTCACACGGGGGAGTGAAACTGGGTGCCCATCTCTCACCGAGTACAGCATTCAGTTCCAGATGGACTGAAGATCTAAATGTGAAAAGCACAACGATTGGTATGAGACTTTTAAAAGAAAATATAGGAAAACATCTTTACGACCTCAGGATTAAGAGGGGTTTATGAAGGAATAAAAAAAGACACGAAGCCTAATGGAAAAAATTGAAATATGCTATATTACACGTAAGGAAGTATTTCTGTGGCCTGATAGCAGTAAAAGCCTGCAGAGACAAACCAGGACCTTGGGAAAGATGTTCTTGAATGCGCACACCAGGATCCCAATACGCTCGTTAGGACACCCCTCTCAGGCACGAACAGGCCGAGAGGGACACCCAGGACAAAGCGCTGGATGTGAGAGACAAAGATCGATGTAACACAAAGGAGATGGAACAACTGGGAGCATGAAGACAGTGTGTCTGGAAAGAAAATGGAATTTTCTTTGGATAAAGGAATTCCATTGGAATTCCATTCCAAATGGAATTTGAAATTCACAGGTATGCAAAGAACTGCACCTATCAAATAAGAACAAGATGCTATAGGAATGAAGTATTCTAAGACAAAAGGAGCTCTTGGGTGAAGTAAATAGCTTGATGGCAGAAATGAAAAACTTAGTCAAGGAATAGATAAGAAAATGAAGAAATTTCTAAGGAAATGTCCTAGAAAATAGAGAAAATGACACAGGGATGGAAAATAGGAGAATCAGACTAGGAGACCCAATATTTAAGTAATAATCGTTCAATAAGGAGACATCAGAGAAATTGGACAGAAGAAAACTATTAATGATGCAAGTGAAGAAAAATTCTTCAGAGCTTAACAACAGGCGTGGAAGACTCTGTAGAACACCCAGCACAATGAGTGAAAACAGCTCCATCTTAAAATGACACATTGTCATGACACTGCAGACCATTTGTAACAAAGGTAAGATCTTACAATGAGGCAGGGAGGAAAATACAGCTTTCACACAAAGAATCAAGGCACAAAAAGCCTTTGGACTTTTCAATGACAAGAGCAGAAGTGGATATTTTCAAAATTCCAAAGGAAGATGATTTCCAACCCAGAATCTATAACCAGTGAAGAAAGATACTTTTAGATATTCACATATCAAACGTTTATCGTTCATGCATCCTTTCTCACAAAGCTACCGGCATAGGTGCTCCGCCTAAACCAGGGTGTGAACCGAGGGAAAGGAAGACCTGGAGCCCGGGAAGCAGGAGGTCCACGTCAAGGGACGAGCAAGGGAGTCCCTAGAATGACAGTCCCTAATGACAGCTGCTGATCATTCAGATTGGACCAGGCCAGAAGATTTCTTCAAGAAGGTGCAATTAGCCCTGGCTGGTGTAGCTCAGTGAACTGAGTGTGGGCTGAGGATCAAAGGGTCACCAGTTCAATTCCCAGTCAGGGCACATACCTGGGTTGCAGGCCAGGTATCCAGTGAGGGCCACGTGAGAGACCACCACACATTGACGTTTCTCTCCCTCTCTTTCTCTCTCCCTTCCTCTCTCTCTAAAAATAAATAAATAAAATCTTAAAAAAGAAGGTGAAATTAATAGACTATTTAATATGTTTGAACCTTTCCCTTTGAAAAGAGATTTACTCTACTAGGAGAAATTTGGGAGTTGAATTCATGATGGGCACATGGAAAACTACATGAATACAAAATAATTATTAATTCTAGGGAAAACCCAACATTGTGCAAAAAATGAAAAGTAATCATAATATATCACATAGCTAGACCATGAATAGTGTTCACGCAGTCCTACTCATATACACTGGAGAGTTGTCTGACCAAATGTGATGGGAGGCCACTAGGAAGACGTGGGAGATGGGGAGTGTGCATGTGTGTGAGAGGAAATGTACATGAAAGGGGTAAGTTCTCACAGGAGGTCATATGCCAAAGCGGGAAGAAAATAGGTGTTTAATAAAACAAAAAAATCCAATTAGTAACAATGTAAGCATATTATTTTGAGATAGATAGGGGAATATATTTTTGAAAATCCATATACAAAGTTGAGAGCAATTGCTTCTAGGAAGAAGGAAATTGGAAATTGGGAGTGGGTATTGGAGAGGGAACTGATTAAAAATAATATTTTTTAGAGAAAGAGAGGAAGGGGGAGAGAGAGAGAGAGAGAGAGAGGGAGGGAGAGAGAGGCGTGTTGCTCTACTCAGCTCCGCATCCGTGGGTTTATTCCTCATGTGCCCTCACTGGGGCGTATCGGGATGATGCTTCAACTAACTGAGCTACCCGGCCAGGGCTGATTTTTTTAAAAGTCACTAATGTGTTTGTGTAACTTGGATAAAAATAACTAAATTAAAAAATAATGAACAAAAGAATATATACGATGTTTTATGAGGTAGAAAACCAAACAATATGTTGTTTAGGGATGCAAATGTGGAAAACCATAAAGGAAAGGATCAAACAAATGACAAAGTGACTAGAATTTTAAACAACAAACCCACAGCACCAGGATGGCACTTAGCTGGCCTGGGGGGACGAGAGTGCGGGAGGAATTTCAGACAAGCGCCACAGTGCTAGTAATGTTCTGTTTCTTCCATTGAGTGACAGGTCCATGAGTTTCTTTTTGTGACTCTGTTTCATAACTTGAACACGTAACATTACATATACATGTTAATTTATATGTATCTAACATATAAAAACAAAAGATATTCCCTTTGCATAATGTGTTCATAAAAACACATACACTATTGATTTTTTTTTAAATTGAGAGCTAGACTTCTGCCTTTAGCAGCACGTCTAGAAAGTTCACCGAAATGACCATTTCAGGTAGATGGCATCGTGATCTATTACTATGCAATGGATGTCATGAACTCAACTATAAGGGGACTTTCCATTTTGCAGTGAAAAGAATTTAACAAAAAATAACTTTCAACTTGTCTCCCTTTGAACTAACTAGAGACTGCCATTATTTATGCTTATGTTTGTTGCCTTCATTTGGGTTCTCCTTGAGATTAACTGCGGTCAGTTGCACACCGTCCAGTAACTGATTCTATGTTACAGTGAGCTACCCCGCGCCCATTACTGCCGAGTGCCATCCACGGGCGCATTGCCTCCTTGGCTACCCGGGCCGAACCCGCCTGTAATAACAATGAGATGGACTGTTAGGAGGAATTCATCTTACACAGCACCGCTGAGAAACACCTCTAAGGTTTCCCCAAGTGACATAAAACACTCCAAAAGTTATAACCAGAGAACATCCAATCTCTCCAAATGGCTCTAGTTGTCAGTAGCTTTATTTTTAATACCAATTCTTGGAAAGTAATGTATTTTTATCCAACTTTCAGACTGTACTTACTGGTCCTCATTTGCACCGCCTGCGAGATACTTATTTGGGATGGCACGGAATGGAGTTCTGATTTACCTCTTTGGACGGGATGTCTCTGCCACAGCGAGAATCAACAATGAGTACTGAAACGTGCGGGCTGTCCTTTGGCCGCAGTGCTTTTATTCACCCAGTGCAACGCTACTGCCAGAGCTAATTAGACTGCACCTTGCCTTTAATATTTTGATATTAAAAAATAAAACAATTTTTTAGGCCATATTCAGTACTTACAGCCCAGCAAATATTTGGTGACTGTGTCTCTGCCATGAATAGCTCTAACAAGTTATTTTCCTATTTGCTGACACAAGGGGGTGGGGCAGACAAAACAGCTGTCACACCAAGAATGCTGTTGTCACTACCAATTAGATCTCTTTGCTAGACAGCTCGGACCAGGCACCTGTTTTGTTTTCTTTTCCTTTTTTTTTTAAATGGAGATCTACTCTACTCCTCTTATATTGAAAGAAAGACAGGAGGGCAGAGGAACAATAATTTAGCTGAAGGTCAGCCAGGGCGCCCTGCTAATGGCTCTCTCTCCGCCCGTCCCTGATTGCCTGAGAATGGGAAATCAGCCCAAATCTATTGTTGTGATCAGGGAGCAAAAGCTATAATGTCGGTGAGTGAGCACATGCTACTTACTGCCTTTTTCCCTGCGAAGAAAAAAAAAATAATTACTACGTTTAACCGACACACTTCAGGGCAAAAGCCGTCCTCAGAGATCATCAGTGTGAGATGCAGCTCGGAAGAGCTGGTCAGTTTTGATGAAAACAGCACCTCCCGCAGCCTCTCTGCCCTCGGCTCCCTCTGGCCTGCGTTCATTCAAGGCAACACTGAAACTCGGGCACAGCGTGGGGGCCTGAGTGAGTCAGTGCGGGAAGGTGGGCACCTGCAGAAACCTGAGTCTTCCTGTGCTTGGGAGAACGGTCGGAGGTGACTCAGTTCTGCAAGAGGCAGGACCAGTGAAGGGAGAGCAAAAGCCACCCCGATGGTTGGTGCCCAGAGACGGGCATCTGTCGGACTCACGCCTGCCCTTCCACACGGGGCATGAGCAAAGCTACACACGCAGCAGCACCAGCAGGACCTGAGCCAGCGCCAGCTCCCCGCGGCGGCTGTCACAGGTAGACCTGCACAGGTGCTGCGCACCTTCGGGAGCACAACAGGAAATGAGTCAGAGGATGATGACGATGACGAGAAAAAGAATACACTTCTGCCTTACAAAGTGCTTACATACAGGTAACCTCACCTTTTAATTGACTTTTACCTCTGGGGCAGAGCAATTATTACCCTTGTTTTAAGAAGGAAGACGCAGATTCAGAGAAGTTAAGGCCACCCGGGAGGTCCTGTGAAGGTCAGAGCGAGCAGCTGACTCAGCGTCCCTCTCGTCTTGGAAGATGGGGAAATTTCCTCCCCAGCTTTTCAGACTTCATACTTAAAACATTAGCTCCTGATGGCGTTGGCTTTTTAAAGGATATTCTTTAATTTTTTCCCTTTCCTAACATTATACAACCACTATAGTAGGAACTGTGTTAAGCATATTTATACTTTGGGTTTAGTATAAAAAGGGAAAAAGTGTAAAATTACTTTCAATTAAAAATGCAGATATAATACAAAGATATAAGAATTCATATACTATATTAGGCCTCTTTAGGAAACAATATATTCAATGAAACATATACTGACAATTACAGATGCTTAATTCAGAAAGGTCACTCAAGTCTCTTTTGTCATCGAGCAGTAACAGATTATGAAACCATGTTGTTAAGCCCAATATTTAACCCAACATTTGCCCCTGCCGCAGACAGTGGCCCAAATAAAATGCTTAGTCAGTAGGCATTCCCTGACAAACTAAATGTGTTGCTTTTTAAAATAATAAGCCCACCCATTATTATTAATAACTTCGAAATAACCTAATATGGATTTTTAAGGGGTTTAGCAAACCCCTTTAAACCCCTTAAACCCCTTTAGCAAGGGGTTTATTAAAATAAATAATATATATTTAGAATATACATTTGGATCTATGAAATAAAAGTATTCAGGCCACCCAAATGACAAGTGATTGGACATATAGAGTCTTTGGCAGCATGATTTTAATTTTAGAAAAAAATGAGTCTCTCTTTGGTCTTCATGCTCATGGAGCAGTCCCTTGCTGTGGTTTTCTTCTGCTCCTGCTGCGCACAGCTTTTTCAGTGCGGCTATTTATTTATTTGTAAATGAGATTTATTTTATTTTATTTTATTTTATTTTATTTTATTTTATTTTATTTTATTTTATTTTATTTTTATTGGGTTGGCCAAAAAGTTCATTTGGTTGTTCCCCTTGTAAGATGGCTTTAGTAGTGCTCAGACGTCTTTAACTTCATTTGAAACAATTCTGTTAGATTGTATTGTGACAACCATCACACCAGTGTGCATTAAAAAAAATTATCAAAGTTGGTGAATTTTTGTGTAGCCATTTTAATATTAAAGATGAAAGAAGATAAGCAACATTTTCAGCATATTATGCTTTATTATTTCAAGAAAGGTAAAAATGCAACGGAAACATAAAAAATGAGTGGTGCAGTATATGGAGAAGGGGCTGTGACTGATCGAACGTGTCAGAAGTGGTTTGCGAAGTTTTGTGCTGGAGATTTCTTGCTGGATGATGCTCCAGGGTCGGTAGACCAGTATAAGTTGACAGTGATCAAATCGAGATTTTAATTGAGAACGATCAATGTTATACTACATGGGAGATTGCCGACATACTCAGAATATCCAAATCAATAAAATTATTGGTGAAAATGAAAAATACGACTTTTATGGAAAAAAACTAAATGGACTCTTTGGCCAGCCCAATATTTCATTTTATTTTACAACCTCAGGTAACTTTAAAAATTTTTTTATTGCATTTCTTCTATTATCATTTATCCCCCTTATACCTCTCATGACCTTGCAATCACCACACTGTTGTCCATGTCCCAAAGTCCTTTTTCCTTTTTGCTTCATCCCTCCACCCTTGATTTCACTCATATGTGGAATTTAATGAACAAACTGAACTAATAAGCAAAATAGAGACAGACTCAGAGATGAAGAGCAGGATGACAGCTGTGCATGTGTGTGTGTGTGTGTGTGTGTGTGTGTGTGTGTGTGTGTAGGTAGGTGGCAGTCGGGGGCAGAAGTCTATTCAATCTTTTAGAAAACCAACAATGTTCTTGCTGCTGTAAGAAGCAATGGCTTCACTGCGCCCCCTGGTGCTGCATTTGTTTTATTACAAAATTCTGCACGTCCCAAATTCTCCATTTTGCTTTGAAACATTGAGTTAACTATTAATATGATCATATCAATATGATAGAAATAAAAAAAAGCAACAACACCAGCTACAAAGAACACCTTAACCTCTCTTTCATTCATTACCAAGTCAACCCCAGTCCATTCATAAGACTCCAAAAGATTTTATTAAAGTGCTGAGTAGCTACTCTGACCACGGTAAAGGAGGGATCCGGCGCAATGACGGCCCACCGTGTTTCTGGACCCAGAATTAAATTACGCCACAGACCTGTGTGTGGGCAGCCTGAATGCTTTTCACTCCACAGCTCATGGGTCCACAGCGCATGGGGCTCTTAAGGGGCTGCCTGTAAACTGATTTTATCCCAGGGCCTAAGACAGAATCAGGCATCATTTCATTAGACCCCAGACATTGTTTCCTGTTGACACCAAGCCAGACTGCAAATATCCCAAACTGTGGTTCACGGGGACTTTGCCTATTACAGGCTATTTTGTAACGTTAGGTTTGCCGTTCCCAGTAGTGGCGCCATCCAGTTGATAACTTGATTTTCCTTCTGTTCTCACCGCCCCAAATGGACTTCAAATACAATATGATCAGTCCCTAACATACGAGTGAGCAGTGTTCAAAAAGTTTGTGTGTCTGGAACTCAAAATGAATTTTTCCACAGAAGCTATTTAAAAAATAATAATGATAATTAATTCCCAAGGCCATCTCTTAAAATCAGTTTAACCTATATTGAATGGGAATCTTTTATTAACAGCACACATTTCTACTAGGTCTAGTTCCCGGTCTATGAAACTGCTGGTATCCCTGGGAAAATGAATTCTGAGGTCCGCCTCAGGACTAGCAGACACGCACCTTCCCTTCCTCAGCGCAGGAGTCCCACTGGCTTCTGAGGGGGCTGCAGGGGGCTGGCTGCGAGATGAGGCAGGGACTCTTGGGGCGCAGGAGTGCACCTGGGGTGAGGAGAGGCAGGGAGAATACCTGTCCTTTCCTCACATCACTCCCCCTGCCCCTGTCCTATTCTATGTGCAGAACTCCCAGTACTACATGACTTTTTATTCAGGAGCACAGGATGGTTTCAGCTGACTCTCCCTAGGCACGTGGGAAGAAAGGGATTATGGAATGCACAACAAAGTATGTGCTCACCCACACACGCAGCAGGAGGCATTTAATGACCCCAGCTACTCTGCCAAGTGATATTCCAGCGACTCTGCTGAGTGCTGGGGATGCTGAGATGAGTAAGACACAGTCCTTGCCCAAGGGGCTTACGTTCCAATCAGGCGCTATCAATATCTAAATAGATGTTATTATATACTGCAATAAATACAATATGTTACACAAGGAAGCATAGCGTATAATTTCAAGGCATCTTAGAATGAGCTGGGGATACATAATAACATGAATATAAATTAAAGCAGAATCGAAGCTTACTATTCAAGATGTCACAAAGGAAACTAGAAACAAGAGCCAAATGAATGGCATCCACCATTTCTGACCATGAACCCTTTGCCTCCTGGAATACCCGCTCACATCTCTCAGAACACAGTTACGTCATGGAATGCAATTCGAGGACATTTGGGTGTGAAAAAATAAGTGGTATAAATTCAGGAGAGGGAGAAACTTTTAGGTAAGTCGTGCTAGGTTAGCACACATGCTTCTCTTTGCTTCCTGTCTAAATATGTCTTTTTTAAAAAATAGCAATAAAGGTGATAACAAAGATGCTGCACGTACACAAGGGCACAGGAAGGCTGAGAGAGTAGTTAAGAGATGGTTACATTTATGGACACAAATAGGTGATGACAGGTGAACCTGGACAGGTGAACCTGGACAGCTGACGGCAGGTGGTAACAGAGTCAGCAGGGAGGAGAAAACCCCACTCAAGGCCATCAGCAGAGGGCCAACGAGAAACCATGTGTTTTGTACTACAGAACCCCAGAAAGTCTCAGGGACTGAGGGCAACAGGTACCTGCTATACATAGCTGGCGCTGAAGCTGAAGACCTAGTTGCATGTGGTTCGTATAGTTGGGCCCCCAGCCCCCTCCTTGTGCTTGTTAACCAGCCACCTGCCCTTCACTCCCAGACGCTGGTTACTCTCCAGAGAGGGTGAGCCCAGAGGCTCCAGCCGCAGGTGGGCGGGAGGCATGAGGGGGCAAACCGGGAGTAAGGGGAGAGGGCATTGTCCCAGCCTTTCTGCCGGGCCTCGTTTGCTCTTCGGCACGCTCTTCTCCAGGCTTATGACCTCCACACGGGAGAGCCTCCGTGATTCTGATTCTGATCAGCAGAAGAGGAGGGGGCAGAAATCTGATCAACATGTGATGTCTGCCAAAGTATTCTCCTAGGTCCCTTGGACAGGCACGGGCTGCACACATCATGAAAAATATCACAAAGCGGTTGTGGTCGGAACCGTAGCCCCTCACTCTTGGATATGAATGAGCTGACGGGAATCATGGGACTGAGAAAACCCCAAAACATGAAGGATGAAACTCCAACAAAACAGACGAATCCGGGGAGCAGAAAATATTTCAGAAAGATTATTGTTAACGTCCTTATGGAGTTAGGAGAAGAAAGCGTTGATTGGGACAAAAAAAAAAAAAAAAAAGAAGCAGAAAGGGGGCATTTAGAGAACAAGAAAGAGTTCTTAGAAATCCAAAAGGAAATTAAAGTAGTATTAATACGTTTTTGAAGAACGTCAGTAGAAAAGTTGGAAGATAAAGTTGAGTATACCTTTCAGATGGTAAAACAAATAAAGCCAAAAAGGTGGAAAGGGAAGAGATGAAAAAAAAACCTAGAATACCATATATTAATTATAATCCTATATGTAACTACCATGAGTGGCCAAAAGCCAGATAGAGGAGAAGGGAGAAATTTATCCAATAAATAATATACAAAAAGTTTCAAGAATTTATGAAGAAGAGAAATTTACATATTAAAAGGGCCCACAATGTGCCCAGAACAACAAATAACAAAGACTTACACTAAGGCATATTGTTGTGAAAATTAAATGTTACAGAGAACTTCCTAAAACTTTTGAGAGAAAGGAGAATAAAAATGTGTCACACACGAGGAACTGGGTATCATCATGGCCTCGACAACAGCATCACTAGAAAGCTTAAAACGACAGAGCAAAGACTTCAATCATTCTTAGAGAAAATCACTTGCCCTCTAGAATACAGTACTGATCCACACTCTCAGACTGGTCATCAACATGTCCCTTCTGGGCAGAACGGAGTCACGAACTTTACCCCATGGAAACCGTTCGCAGGAAGCTCCGGGAGGCTGGGCTCTCCCCAAGTGAAAGCGTGGACCAGGGAGAGGAAGACACAGGGTCCAGGAAACGGGAGGTCTAGCGCCAGCGAGGAGTGACGGGCCTGCCCTGAACCTCAGGGACGGTAACTTCCAGGACAAACATTCCGAATGAATCAGAGCAGAAGAGCAAGAGGGCCAGGAGCAAGGCCCCCAAGGCAGAGTGGGCGTTCTTATCTGCTGGTCTGACGACGTCAGAAAAGACATGTATAGTTCGTTCGGAGAAGCTGGAACTGAATTAGTGGTGAGTACAAAGAAAACTAAGCAAAGAAACAAGCAGTTAAGAGGCCAGGGCGATTAGTCACTGAAGAGGAAACAAAACCTGGAACAAGACAGGTCATGATGCTACGGTGAGCACATGGCTCGGCTGGGACGAGTGCGTACATGGTTACTACCATGCACTAATATAACACTGATCTAAATAAAAACTGCAATTGAAACTTCATTAGGAGGACGGTGGAGAGCAGTGTGTGTGTAAGAGGAGGACAAGAAGGCTATGATGGGGTCAAAGGAAGTCAATAAGTAATGCCTGCAATTAAAAATAAAGATGTACCCAGTTAACTACGTCATGTACTCATTGGGGGCAAATACCTGCAGGAGTTGGGGTGGTGAACAGGAATGAGGGTCGGGAACACTTGTTTCTCTTCATTTTGCATAAAGTACTGATCGGCTTAAACTGTCTACATACACGGCTTTGTGAAACACAAAAATCAAATGAGAAAGGGACTGTGAGCAATGGGAAATATGCTTACGGTATAGAATGCACACAGAAATGGTGTCAGCTCTATGAATACTAACGACGTAAAAGGAACAGTTAAAGATGAAAACGGTTGGTTTTTAACGGCCGTGACAATTAAAATAGGCAATCTGGTGCCACCAGCAAGGAGCTGTCACTTTGAGATGACTGCGAGGTAACGAGGGTCGCCTGGAAGGAAGGTGGACCACATCACGCTTTGATTATCAGACGCTGGCAAGGGAACTGCATCATGTTGGTATTTAATTAATAATTCATACAAGTCAAATGCTGTGAATTTAAAGAGTACTGTGCTATAATCTCTGCCTTATTATCAATTTTGACAAAAGTAAATAAAATGCCCAAGTTCCCCCAGTACACATGTAGTGATTTTATAGAAGAAAGTAATTGAGATGATTAAAATAAACAGACGGTTTTCTTATTCTCATTTTCACACGTTTCGGTGCCTCTTGCTCTCTCTGATTCTGCCTTCAGCACAGTGAGGAGGTCAGCATAGCACTGGGCTGCCCCATGCACTTAAGACTGCTCCGTCTTAAAGAGCGGACGAAGGAGTCACAGAAAAGCTGGCTGCCCGAGTCTCCCAGTGAGACACGAAACAACAAGGTTTGGAGATGAAGACGGGACAGCATCGCTACACCCTCCACTTGAGGGGGAGGGCCCAGTTGTCTCTGCTGTTCAAAGACCAACTGCAATTTTAGACAAAAACTCAGAAGTTTGGCCACTTTAATTAAATTTAACAAAAGGCCCAATTTTCCAAAAAATGAAATAGAAGTGTTCCCTTCTTTTTTTTTTCTTTTTAATTCTCAAACTACAATCTTCAGGAGAGCAGCAGAAGAGCATTTCTTTATTTCTTTTTTTGGATCAGAAAGAAAATAGGGGGAATAGCCCCATTAACTATCTACTAAAGTAGGAAACTTCAAAGATCGCAGCTTCCACATGACTGTAACGGAAACTAACTTCTGTCTTAGACTGTGGTGCATCTCCTAACCTCTGCATTGATATTTTGTCCTGCATTTGTATATCAAATCTAAAATTTAAACATTGTGACATGAAAATTTATCTCTGATAATAGAATCATACATGAGGAAATGTAGAAATTATAGAAAAGAAAATAAAAGTTAGCCACGATTCTACCATGCAGAGACAATCAGTTGACATATTAATATATATTATCTTAACCTTATTCATACATAAATACAAAATATATTTATTTGTTTCTAAGCTGGACAAATACTTTATATCCTTTTAATCTTTATTTTATTTATGATGTCACAAAGTATCTCCATATCACTAAATAACTTCCTAAGTATAATTTTTATTTTCTCTAAAATTTTGAAGATAGTTCTGAGTTTGCCTAACACTATAGTTCACTATGAAAATAGTCTAACCTTGATTGCTTTCTCATTGGCTTTTAAAATACACTTCAAACGTCAAATAATTACACATGCTTGGTAGTTCCAACCTTGACAGAGAAGACCTCATTTCTATATAAACTGCTGTGTGTACATGTCTGAGCCATGTGCCATAGGATCTACATGATTCATTATCTAGTCTTTGTTTCATTAAAACAAGCAAAAAATTAAAGCAACTTTTTTCATCTCTTGAAAAGGGAAGATACAATTCATGAGCCAGAGTGGTTGTGTTCTGGATGTATGAAGGGGGATCCAAAAAACCCCAGAAGTATTTATAAAAAACTGTGTATTTATTCCTACATGTTTAAACTTCAGTCACCTTCAAAGCACTCTCCTTCTGATGCAATACACGAACTGAGATGTTTTTTCTGCTGCTCAAAACAGTTTTTGACCTTGTCAACTTTGATGCCTTTTAGTGCTTCTGCCATTTTTTTGTTTCACTTTTTCCACATGGGCAAAAACATTTCCCTTTGAGGAATTTTGTCATCTGGGGAAACAAAAAAAGGTCACTTGTGGCAAGATTGGCTGAATAGGGAGTGTGGGGCATGGGGCCATGCCAATTTTGGTCAAAAACTGCTGAACACTCAGTGCATTGTGGGCAGCTGCATTTGTAAATCAAGCATCATGAAATGGGCAAACGTGCTGAAAGAGTCTTCAAAAAAATTTCACCTAACCTGAACGCAGCTTCTCACAACAACGCCAGCTGGTGCACTGATACAGATGGCTTCCTAGTACACCCTCCTAGTGGGGGAAGCCAGAGTGGTTGTGTTCTGGATGTATGAAGGGGGATCCAAAAAAAACCAGAAGTATTTATAAAAAACTGTGTATTTATATTCCTACATGTTTAAACTTCAGTCACCTTCAAAGTACTCTCCTTCTACAAGAGGCCTGCCCTCCAGAAGACTAATTCCAGGGGTTTTTTTGTTTGTTTTTTTTTTGCATCCTCCTTTGTACTACTAGGAAGACTTTCCACCCTCTGCCTGCCCCCGAGTCTGTCAGAATGCCAGTGATGGTGGCTGTCTCTCTTGCTACAGCAAGCTCTGAATAAACAGGCTTTGCTTTTCCAATTTGGTTGATCTTTGTTTGTTTCTACAATGGGCTTATTGAAAACAAGGGCCCAAATATCCTCCAGTCATGGGGTCATAACCTGAACCAATTTCCGGACTAGAGAGGAAAACAGCCTCCACTCTGCTACCTACTCTGAATATATCCATTCAGGTTCATTCAATTTTTAAAGAGGAGAGTGATCAATACTTTTCACAAGATAAGTAATACTATCTGCCTCTGTTATGAGCCCTCAAAAGTGCTGTGTCTGGGATCATCTGCTGAGCTTTTAACACCTCTGAATCAGAAGGTGTGAAATTGATAGTTCATTTCTCCATGTAACTCTAACTCAGGCTTAAATAACAATGTCTTAACCTAGGCTGTCTGATTTTAGAAATAATGAAAAATTGCTTTTCCTTTTTAACATTTGCAAATAGTCATGTTTCCACAGCAAAAAGTAACCCAGTTCATTCAGGCCCTTTTTCTTGCAGTTTCTGATGTAAGAGCAAAATTCACTCCAGCCTTCTGCAATGTGTTTGGTATGTGCCGGAAAACCTCTCAAGGAAACAAGACAAAAAAAAAAAAAGAAAGAAAGAAAAGAAACCAATAATTTGTCGTGGGACAAGAAAATCAGAGTACAGAGTGACTGATCATGGAACCAAAAAGGACCTGTGAGAGATGAGACTCTCAATGATCATTTGCCGGTGGACAGGTGGATGGACGGGTGGACGGACGCGTGCAATGAGCTAGCGTGTGCGCGCTCCGCTCGAGGGGCAGCCAGATCGGGTGACTCAGGTGTGTACTCTTCAGCTGCATTCTCCGCCCCGCCCTCCAGGGCCAGTCCCCACATTTAGGGGAAAAGGTCCTTGGTGAGGAAATCCGAAGACCCAACAGGAGAAAATGGACCTAAAGAGTGAAGGACCGTCACGGTTACACCTTAGGGGGAGTGGCCACGGCAGTCAAACGTCAACAGTTCCCTTGGGACAGTTGGTAACGCCCTGGCTGGTGTGGCTCTGGTGGGTGGGCCTCGTGCTGCAAAGCAGAAGACCTCTGGTTCAGGGTACAAATGTTTCTCCTCCTCTTTCTCCCTCCCTTCCCCTCTCTTTAAAATCTTAAAACAAAGAAAACAAAAAAACAAACAATTGTTAATGCCTTCCTCTGACACCTATTTTAAAAATTTTAAATTTTAATTTTGTTTAAATGTATTTGGAATAAATTTAAATAAAACTTTAACATTTTAATAAAAATTTTTAATTAAAAAATTTTCAATTAAAATGATTTGAGTGTGGTTTAAGATGAATGAGACCTTGACCTTCGTAGGTCAGACTTAGCTTTTCTTCAATGAATTTTCTTCACCATGGGATTCTGGATATATATGCAATTAGACTATTTTGTTTATATGTCACTGGAAATTGTTTAACGTTATAAAAAGACTGTGAAGCCGTGAAAGCTAATCTAGTTTGAGCTAGAGAGTGGCGGGCACCCAGTCCCTGACCTTGTGGGAGCCTGGGCACTGAGGCAGGCGACCTGGAATCCTCGCTGTATGACTGGGTGGGGTCTGAGGTGATAGCTTTGGAGAAAAACCTGGATTAAGTCTTTTTTAAAAATAGATGAAAGCAGTCCATCTGATGCTAATATAATGTTGTATGTGAAGTCTAAATAGAAAATAAAGAAAATAATGGGAGAAATGGTTGCTCTGAACCCTGTGGAGAAGGCCCAAGATAAACACAGAAGTTTCCCCAAGGAAGCTCCTCTGGGAGTCCCCGGTAGCGCTGACTCGTTACTGGGCGGGGGATGGGGTTGGGGGTGTAGAGTTGGGAAGGCTCCAATGCCTCCACTTCAGGGACCCTTTTGTTCCTCAGGAGACGGGGCTATAAGGACAAGGACGTGTAGGGCATCCGCTCAGGATTTGGAGGCTGTGGGAGGGTGGGCCAGGGGCCCTTCCCCACTTGTGACAACAACAGCCAAGTTGAGGCCATTCTGTGGCTGCTCTGACAGCTGCCGGGAGAGCGCTGGGTCACCAGGACACCCAGCTAGAGGGTGGGTCCCAGGATTCTCCTCCATGGAGCCTTAGTTTCAAGGCTCTGGTGACAGTCACTGAAACCAAGATTGTCTCCCCTTCTTCCCAATCTGCCATTTTGCCAAGAAAAGCAGGGACGATTTTGATGGTCAAATAATATGAGGAATTCTACAACTTGTTTACAAAAAATTACTGAAAACATTATGAATTAAGGACTTTGTTTATGCAATACCTAAAGTGGTTTAAATGCCTTCTTATTTTTACCCCTGTTTAATTCTGCAATCGACTCCTCCACTGATCTTATAAAACAGCCTCAAAAAAGTTTTATTCATTAGTCACAACAGCCAGAAGGTACAAGTTACCCAAATTTCCATCAAGGGATGGGTGGATAAAAAAATTGTGGTATATCCACGTGGTGGAATACTATTTGGTCATAAGAAAGAAGGAAGCACCGATATATGCTACAAGTGTATAAACCTCAAAAATACTGCACTAACTAAAAGCAGCCAGACACTGAAGGCCACATCCTACCTGATTCTGTGTGTGGGCAACACCCAGAGCAGACTGGCAGTTGCTGGGGGCTGGGGGGAATGCGAGTAACCGCTTAGTGTGCTTGGGGTTTTATCTTCGGACTATGAAAATGTCTTGGAACCAAATAGAAATTGTGCCTGCAAACTACTGTGAATGTGCTCAATGCCCCTGAATTGTTCTGTTTAAAATGGTTAACTTTATGTTATGTGAATAACAATAAAGAATAAAGGGGAACAATAATAAAGAAAGAGGGGAAAGAAAAAACTACATGAAGAAATAGGTCAGAGCAATTCCTTCTCAGTAGCTGTCGGTACATTGAGACCTCCAGTCACTTTAGTCATTCATTCATTCATTCAATAAATGTTTATCAAGCTTAAATTTTCATCCAAACTCAACAAGGTATTCCCACCACATCTCTAATTCTCTCGGTAACCATGAGAATTAATCTGCCCACTGTTCTAATTCTCTTTCTCCTTTGATAATCACCCCCCACCCCCAACACAAATCCCTTGGCCACAGAAAAGTACCAAGTGTTAAGACCTCCGGTTGCAACTCTACTATTTCTGGAAGTATCCTCAATACGTCTCCTGTAACAGCTAATGAACCACCATCAAGGCCCAGCTTGCTACGACCGGGAGCTTTGGACTGCACACGCAAGGCCCTGCCACCCAAGCCTGCATTTTCCCCTGGAACAGCACGTCTCATTGGCTTTAGGTGAACGGGAATCGTGAGGTACTCACTTCCTCACCCTCCTTAGTAGCAAACTTCTTCTAAAGTGCCTCATTCCATTATTCTGAAACTCCGCTTTAAAGGTAATGGGACATGAATAGACACCAACTGTAAAAAAGACAAATAAGAATCTTTAAAGAGTAGACTAGGTAAATGTAAGCTATTCTTGCGGAATTAAATGAAAATTATGTTTGAGTGGAGAGGCAGGATTTCATACCACTGGATTCAGTAATGAAGTGATAGGAACCTAAAAATCCTGCTTCCTTTATTTCCATTGTATTTACATGGAGATAAATGTCTGCGAATTCCATTTTATTTGTAGTTCTCATTGTAAGGCCTCATAAATTATTGATTTTTATTTGGGTTGTATCATTGCCTAGAATTTTACTTCAGTGTGTTTGCCTACGATCTGTTAATTTGGATTTGAAAGGGGAAGCCTGTGCAGAATCTCACGTGCTTGCAGAACCTGAGCTCACTGCAGTGCTCTCGCCTCTCTTCTGAACTGGCTTTAAGAGAGCAGGCTGGGCGCTTACTTCCAGCCTGACTCTGCTTTTCCCATCCCAGCTTTATGTCTGCGTGATTTGTGAATGGTAAACAGCGATCATTTTTTTAATGTTCTTAGGGAAATACTTTGGCTGCATTTCAAGCCTTTTATCTATTCTCCTCATAATGGTATCTGTAATTAAACTTCAGATAATTAACATTTCCCTCAAAATCAGCATCTCTCTATCTTTCCCCCTTGTTTGTCACAGAACATTAAATTAACTCATCACGGCTTCCTCTCTGTCCTCTTCCCCAATCCTGAAGGTCAACCAAGTTTTAATTTTTTTTTGCATGTAAATAGTAAGTGGAGCAGAGGTCAACACTACTCAAGGAAGTAGAAGGGATGGGATGGGATCCCATCCCATCCCATGGGAAGGGATGGCTCTTAGGTAGTTTTTATGGTGAACCTTTCTTTTGCATGCAAACCATTCTCAAAAGAGTTCTCAGCCAAGTGAGGAACTAAAGGCAGAAGGTGACATGATGTGGGCAGGCAGGGAGGGGATTTGGCCTCATCTCCATGCCTGCCAGCGACTTTCAGGAGCAGCGTGGCTACTCGCAGGAGTCGGCGGCTCCCTGGGTTGGAGAAGTGGCATATTGCCTTTCAGGGATACGGATAATATGCAGGGAGACAGCTCACACAAAGCATTTCATCATTATTTTGCTATTATAGCTGTTAGGAAAATAGAAGCTGTGCTTTAAATACAGATGGCCCATCTCTGTGTAGGAATTCCAACTCTTAAATCCACTTTTCCTCTCTGTGCGTGCAGACGGGGAGAAGAGTGGTGTGAGGAGACTTGTCTAAAGCATGTGGGAAATGAGTAGAAACCCAAAGGCCTTGACACTGGAGCTGTAGGAGAAACGTCCTGTGTACTTTTCTCGCCAAATTATGAGTCCTGACCCGAATAACAAACGGTGCCCCATTAAACACTGGGTACTTACTTAACCTCTGCTTAGACACAAGTGAAGATACAAGAGCTGCATTTTGCACTGTGACCCCTGGGGACAGCGCTCTCCTGTGCTTCTGGACACGAATGACCTCACCAAGTTTTCAAAGATGGGGGTGCTGCCTGCTGGGACAGATCTTTTTTTTTTAAATGTAAAAACTCAACCTACTTCTTCAAAAAGGAAAAGATTATCTTCTGGAGCAGGTTTGAATGTAATTATTAAAAGGTAACAGATAAGCTCAGTAGAACCAGAAACGACTCAGAGCTGTTCTATTCGCCCAAAGTAAATAATGAACCATATTTACCAAGGAAGGATCATAAAACCTGGTATTTAAGATTGCAAGTGAGGTACTAAGTACCTCAAGATGATCATAAATGGTTAATGCTGAGAACACATTCTTCTCAAGAGGGTCAAGACTATGCTTGACCTCTCCGGATACAGACAAAAAGAAGGCTGTCACGTTTGTTATCTGCAGAGAAATAGCAAAGCCAGTGGTGGATTATTACCAATGCTCCTTCTGGCTTAGTTCTCCCATATGTAATCAAATATTCCAGCTGCCTATGGTGGCAGGACAGTCTGTGGAATGTATGTGGCTAGGTCTCCATTTGAACAAGAGCTGCATCCACGCTGGGACTCAGGTGTGCCCGACGCTGCCTGTGTGTGGCTAGCTAAACACTCACTTCTGTAGAAGACCGAGAAGGACCTTGGGCAGGAATTAACACTGAGAAAAGGAGGTATACAATAATAGTGCGTAGGCGAGGGACAGCGCTTCTGTGTACAGCAAGGTGCCTATTGTTCAGAGTTGCACCTGCTAAGAATTTTCAGTAGTCATAATTATATCTACAGTCCTGAACGTACTTTATGGTGAATTTATCAATTTACGGCCATCTATGTAACACCGTCTCCTCCACATGAGATGGGAGGGCTTTACAAAAATCTATGTTTTGTCTCTTAAAAATGTTTTTGCTTTAAAACTAGTGAAACACACATTAAAAAACCCATGAAAATTATTTCTCAGAGACTCGGTTTAGCTATCATTCTAGAAGTTGCCCACGAAACAAAAATGTTCTCCACCCAGGCATTTCATACTAAAGTGGAGACAATATAAAAACAAATGTAACCGATTCAGGCCAGTAGATTCTTTTTTTTCTTGAAAAAGCCTTTCCACTTCTGAAGAGATGTGGTCCTCTCAAGAGACATGGACGTGTCAAGGCCAGTGACTTTCTCATAAACAGGATTTGGAGGGAGCTGTTTTCCCTGCTGAAAACATCCAGATGCATCAAACGAAAAAAATCCTCACAGCCAGCTAAACTGAAACCTTTAAGGGAACAGCATGTGAAATCTCCGAAATGTTTATATTCAGTGTTTCAAAGGCAAATACCTTGTCTGCATGATTGGGTAAATATTTCTTTTATAAAGTAAATATAATTTTTATTCTGAAAAACTTAATGATAGAGCTTTCCTCCAGGAAATTTGGAATTAAAAAACATTCTTATTGAAGGCAGCCGGGTTGGTGCCAAGTAGCCCTTGACTGAGAAGCCGGTGGCGAGGGCGGGGGGTTGGGACCGGCAGAAAGAGGGCCACGGTTCACCGCGTCTGAATTGCACGTGAATGAAACACGGTATTTCCCATTCCTCCTAGTCCCAGCCTGGCTGAGTAGTGCCTAAAGCCAGGGTGGGTTCGGGGCTGGGCTGAAGAGCTTGTTTACAGGGCAGCACTGGGTGTCGTCCACCACGTGCCAGGGAGGCCAGGGCTCTTCTCTCTGGGGCCGGCGTCCTCGGCGGGCCCAGAGGATAAGCAAGAACACTCACACGCAGCACAGGGACTTAGGCGACAATAAGGCAATGTAAGTGAAGGATGCATTCCCAAGACTGATGTGTGCTCGCAATGTATATTTCCAACAAAGGGAAAATGCAGTTCATATTGAATAGGCAGACTCAGCTCACCCAGCCTTCATGTATGAATCCCGAGGTGATGGAGCTAAAATGTACAATAGCAAGTACAAATACAACTGTTCTACAAACCTTTGGTACGATACTGGGAGCTTTGAAGCTTCTCCACTATGGAAAGTAGTCCTGTTTTTGGTTTTTGTTTGTGCGTGTGTGTGGTGGGGGTGGTGCGGGTGGTGGGGGTGGTAGAAGAGAGTGTTGGGAGGTGGTGATTGAACTTGGTTTGGGCAGCATGTAGTTGAGTGGGTAGGACAGGACCTTCTACTCCCAGGAAGGCGGTGCCTGGAGAGCCCAGGAGGCAGCACCCGGGAGCTCCGCAGCGGCTGAGCAGGCTTCCCAGGCCTAACAACAGCTCAGCTCTTCCTTCCAGGCATGAGGGGGCTCGGCGGCCGACAGAGAGGAAGAAGGCAGGGGGGACTAATTCGGTCTATGTCTGAGCATGTGTGAGGGTCACACGGGGACTCCAGATACGGTGTGTGTGTGTCTCCATGCGTGTAAACTAAGTACATCTGGGGTGGCCGCAATTTCTGGTGGAGCCAAAGCCAGAGGCACAGACCTCGTTACTAAATTTGTGACCTAGTTTTTACTCCTCTGCTGGAAGGCCTAACTGGTTTGTGGCTGTGCTCCTCCTTGCTGCAATATTACCTAGTGGTCGCAGATTCTTAGAATTAACCAGTTGGGATAACATATGCTAAAAATACTCTAGAATAGTATAAACTTATGTAAAAGAAACATTGAAAACAAACAACCCCATAATGGGTGGATACTTTTAGGTGTCTTTCTTAAATAAAATTCACATAGATTATACATGTATGTAGTGTATATATAGGTGTATATATGTGTGTGTAAACTGACACACACACACAACCATAACCAGTTACATGTCAATGAAACCCTTAAGTAAAGAGCCAAGAAAGCATTTCTCTTTAAAGTTTTCTATCATTAATGCTTTCTGGGGAAGAAATGTAACAGTGAACTTTTTTTGACATGGTCTGTATTTTTTGGGGGGTGGTTAAAACTAGCCTCAAAATCAAGCACCATGGACACTGTTTTCATGAGGACTAGGAGTTTGAAACAAATCCCAGGAAAGGAGAATCTTAACTAAGTTAAGAGAAAGCCAAAAATATTTCACCTTCGCTAATAGTCTAAATGTTCACAAGACATTTATCACTATGAAATGCATGGCTGTAAATCTCTAATTAAATTGCTATTTCCAGGCCTTGAGCTACAATGAAAATTCTATAAAGGAGGCCATAAACCAGTTATAAACCTATTTTAATCACAGTTTGAATTAACACAAGAAAATAGTACCCAAGGAGAAGGCGTAATTTTGACTCGCACTAGACAGGCTTAAAATTCCAAACTAGACGGCGAGTGCTTCAGGGACACGGGCAGTTTCTCTCATTCCTCGTGCGCAGCCAGAGCAGTGAAGAGTCCGTAGTCCATAAATCTCATGGACTTGTAAGAGTCTCTTAAAAAATCATAAAAGCATCATTTAATTCAAGTTCCATTTTAGAATATTCTAGGAGGCTCCCTGCCCAGCAATAATAAACTCATCAAGTGAGGGTGCCAACTACCGGATGTGCTCACACACCCAGCGTACAGGGATCGGTGTCGCCAAATTTGCACAGAGGAAATCTCTGGCTTGCTGTCAGAAAGCAAACATGCAGACGCTGTGATTCAGCATTGTAATGTCATCAGTCCAAGGCACCAGAAAGAGGGGAAAATGAGAACAAGATTAATCTGTGGTTAGACACAGGAATGCCGGAGTCCAAGAGTTATTGGGGCGTATTCTCCATGGCTGCCTGCAAACCTGCCCTACCTGTGAGGGTTTCTAGAATCATCCATACAGGTGTTGGTAGGGCCCCTGGTTCAGGCTCCTTTCCAGAAAGACATTTAGAAAAAAAATCTTGAAATAGGGACATTAAAAACATTTATTTAATAATTATTTTTAAGTATCTAGCATGTGCCACTTATTAATCTAATCATTGGGGTTGAAATCACGAGCAAAACAGATCCTTCGATCTTTAGGAGGTTAAAAAAAGCCCAAGAAAATAAATCTGATATACGTTGAAGAGAATAAAATATACATTGCAGAGCAGTTATCTTACTCGTAAATAAACGCTAGAAATGAGCATTCGGCACCAGAAAAGACACAGCGTCACAACATTAGCCTGGTTCTGCTTCTGCCCACCAGCTTCCCCTCCCCCGGGAGCTGGAAAATCCTCGCAAGTGTCCTCTAGTGTCTGAGCTCTAACTTTTATTTACTTTTCCTCTTTCTTATTCCCATATGATTCTTTCCTCCTGTGTCTCATTGCTAATTTTGTGTTCTGGTCATGGAGCTACCCAGATTTCATAATGTTAATGTCAGATTAAATAATGTCAGATTAAATAATGTTTTTAATTGTTTTATTTAGGGAGTTTGCAAACATGCAAAAAGTTGAACGTATCACAATTCAGTAAGTGGTTTGTTCTGCAGTGGATCCCATGAATACATCGCCAAGCTTTAACAGTCCTCCATGTTTTGCCAGTCTCGTCACAACTAGGGAACACTTTTTAGCGAAGTCCATTTCATTTTCATTGCTTGAGATATTTCAGTTTCTAATTGTTACTGATAAATAGAGCAGAGTTTCCATTCATGGGACTAATGCCTAGCAAAGAGGAGATCTCAAAAATATTTGTTAAATGAATAAGTGCCTTCAATAAAACACTCTGATTATATAGTGGGAAGGCTCTTCAAGCTGTCTAGGACAGAAAGAAAGATAGGCATTCTGAATTCAGTGTTAGAATGTGAGGCTCAGGGGAACCCTCTTTGCGACATGGCGAACATCATCCACATTTTCCTGTCCTGTTTCCCACCCACAGCCCAGGAAAAGGAGGGACCCAAACAGGAAAGAAGTGGAAAGCATAGCATGGTAGCAGAACCAAACCTAAAGTTCATCTCTCTTGACTTTCTAGAAACATTTAGTTAAAGTAGACATTATCCTAAGACATGTAGTTACTTTCCAGGGTCATAAGCGGTGCTATTTTTCTGGAAATACATTGCTCAAGCATGTTTGGTTCATTATGTAGGTGTCATTTACCCTACGTGCACACAGTATCAAAAGTATCAGTTTTCCAGAGCCAGAGAAGAAAGCAGTGCAAGTCTTTAAAAAATGCAAAACAAAACAGACATGTGCTTCAGAGAGCTATAGAATTAATTGCCTGTGGAGTGGTTTCTTGAATCTGAATTCAGCCTAAATGTATTTTAAAAACTTCCAAATGACAAGAACCAAAACTTCAATTGTGAATAATATGGAGTTAATAAAAACACTTAAAATAATATTAATTGAAAAATAAAAAGATAGTGTCACCCAGGGATGACAAATCGGCAGACTTAACCCTATCCTGGCTTTCTGTCTGTACCCCATATGACAACAGTAGAATTACAATCTCAGCCTTGACCTTTACCTGTCAAGCAAAACCACAGTGAAGTCCAATTTGCGTGGGGGGCACAAGCATTCATCAAACAGTGTTTGAGTAACATCACATACAGTGGGTCCCCGAATCTCGTCGTTTTAGTTCAGTGTCATCTTATTATAATGAGGAGTCGTAGGAACTTAGCTCTTATTTATGTCCATCAACCTAGGAGAACACCGGTTTCATTATATGTTGCATCACTTAACCTGTCGATAATGTTAAATGAGGACTTCCTGTACTCAGGAGATTGATCTGGGAACCTGAAAACCAAAGCTGTGTGACCTTGGGCTGGTCACTGAACCTGTCTGGGCTTTGGGTTCCTGATTGTACAATGGGAGCACACTACCATGCCAGGGTTTTCTTTAATGTTTCAAACAGCATAAACTGGTTTTCCCAAAAATCTGGCATGGACCTTCAACATGTGTGACAGGTGAGTGGGACTGCCCTTGTTGAACAAAGGCAGGGGAGTCGCCCCAAGCTCCAAATGCTCAGCACCCCTCCCTCGCCAGGTCTCTCCTGCCACACGGCTTTGGAATCCCTGATCTGGAGTCTCTCAGGGTCTGGCAACTCCAGGATTGCACCATGGCTAAACAAATCTAAGGTCAAAACTGTGCATAAAGCTGTCAAGGAATAGACACAACAGAACTTGAACAACAATAAAAAAAAAGAAAGGTACATAAATTTTTTGGTGTATGAAAATTAGTAAGATTTCTATGTAACATGTTAATCTCTTAAAAGGGATCCATCAGAGAAGTAAACTCTAAAATGCTTATTCCAAAGGTAAACCGATATGCTTTCTAGAGTTTCTTGTTATCTTCCCCATCACAAGGTAACATTTTCTTTGAAAATATACTTAGGTTTTCCCTTTTCTCCATTACTAATTAACTGTGTTTGGGTGGCTAAATATTTAATAATTATTTTAATAAGAAAAAATACAAAAGGTTCCCTGAAATAATAGTTTTAATCTACTATTGAGTATAGTGGTTTTCTTGGGGACTAGTGGTGGTCATTCAATTTTAGGAAAAAAGATTGAGTTACTGTTTTTTCCATGGGCATCTCACTTGAGCAGCATGAATGATGGCACACACAGAGAGTTCAGGAAAAACATCAACCCTCGTGACAAAAAAGATAACTTTCTCCCACCAATTATGTATTTCTCTATATACTATGTGTTTACAGCTGAATTGTGCCCCCATTCATATGTTGAAACCCTAGCCCCCAGTGCCTCAGAATGTGACGGTGTTTGGAGATAGAACCATGAGATGTAGTTAAGTTAAAATGAGGCTGTCAAGGTGAGCCCTAATCCAAGCTGGCTGGTGTTTTTTTAAGATAAAACGCGGGCCCAAAGAGAGATGGAGAAATGTGAGCCCCAGAGGAAAGACCACGTGAGGACGCGGGGAGAAGGTGGCCATCCGCTACGGGAGAAGACAGGGGCCTCAGACGGAACCTAGCCTGCCAGCACCTCCATCTTCAGCTTCTAGCCCCCAGAACTGTGAGAAAGGACATTTCTGTTATTTAAGTCACCCAGTGTGTGGTATGCTGTTGATGAAGCCCTAGAAAACTAGCACTTCATGTTTACACACACATACTCAGGCCCACACACACTATAGAGAAGGAAGTGTCTGTCTACTCATTCACACACACACACACACACACACACACACACACGTACACACCCCTCTCAGACATTATTACATTCTTCCGTTTAAGGCCTCCTAACATTTCATTCCCAAACTCTGAAAGTGCCACTTTATCTAATTATTTAAGAATTTAGTACATTGCTATCATGTATGAATAGATGTTTTCATCTCATCGTAAAATGTGTAATTGGAACCTGGACAATATCCCATTTAAAAAAATCACATTAGGAGATAAAGCCCCTACTTGTCTATGCAGGAAAAATACCATTTCCTACTGTATAGGGTTATTTAGAGATGATAAGACTGGTTGACAATTGAGCAGAAAGAATTTAAAGATGTATAATTAATTCCATAACTAGTTACCTCTTCCTTTCAGCCGAGTATGCCTGACTGTCCTTCCGTTCAAGAGAATCACTGATTTAAGATAATTTTTTTTTGTTTTTGTCAAAGATTTTGAAGCCCTGTTTTGTAATATGTGATGATAGGAATAAATAAATAATTTCTCCGGTATTAATGATATTAACATTTCATGGGATTCATTTGTTAAGTTCTTAAGTAGACGCCCAAAGCTATTATAATTCAGTACACAGTCACTTAGTATGAAACAGATGCATTCTCAAGCACTATATCCATTTTAAAATTGATAGTACCATCAGGGCTACAAGGTCCTGAGAAGAATTTCATTTTCCCACTCATTTAAAGTGATTGTACCACGTTCCCTGACCTTCGAAAGCTTTCCGTCATTTTTCTGTCACGTAGCGTGGAGGTTCTTTCCTCCATCCATTTCATTTGAATACGCGCCATGGGTAAATCCAATAAACTAAGTAGCCATTTAGTTAAAACCGTCACGGGGTCAGAGCTCTGGGGAACATTTCAAGGCACTGATGTTCCTTCTTCAACTCTGATTTCCTCGATCATTGATCATCTTCCACCAGCTCTTTGAAACAGATCCCCCCGCCACATGCCCTTTGATCCCCTGTGTTGAAAGGAATGCCAGGTCTGATAGCAGCTGCTGCCTCACTTGGGGATGGATGGAAGGAGAGGAAATCTTTCTTTCATGATGAGCAATCTAAAACTGTCCCAAAGTGAGGTGAATGCTAGGCTTTCCCAGGCACGAGTCCCTCGAGGTGAGCGGGGAGGATTGCTTTTATCAGCCTCATTCCCTGGGGCACTGCCCACACTCCATGGGCTTTGCTGGTAGCTCTTTCCCAGCAATCTGTCACATGGGCGAAGGTGCCTTCAGGGTTGTGACAATGTTTTTCTTACTACCAGTGCTTCCCTGAAGGAGTAGATCAAGGTTGAGGTTGCAGAAGATCAAGTGAAACCCAGGGCCTTGTAGATAGTCGGTGTTTAATACTGTGCAATATAAATAAAAGAATAAAGACAATGTGCCCTGGCTGGCGTGGCTCAGTAGGCTGAGCGCCGGCCTGTGAGCTAAAGGGTGGCTGGTTTGATTCCCAGTCAGGGCACATGCCTGGGTTTCAGGCAAGGCCCCAAGTAGGGGGTGCAAGAGAGGCAACCACACACGGATGTCTCTCTCCTTCCTCCCTTCCCCTCTCTCTAAAACTAAAGTCTTTAAAAAATTAAAAAAATATATATACATTGACTCAAATAATGGCATTGCACTATATATCCAAGCTTTGTTGTAGGTTTTAGGTCCACTAGGTCCACTATAAGTTAAATAATAGGTTTAACATGAAAATAGGATTCTGGAGGAAAACAAATCTGGTAAGTGCTGGGTTAAACCACACGAGAGGGCCCTTTGACCCCCCAGGACACTCTACAACTCAAATCTCCATGACATGGCTCTAGTATGTAGTGACTCCCAAACTTGTTAGCCACAGAACCTGTTTCTTCTGCAAGGAATGTGAGAAAATTTACACCACAAAGCTCTTAGCTCACAGGAGGGACTAACGGTCTGTTGCCTTACGCTGCCCAGCACAGAGGTTTTAGGTCCTTGGGCCAGCAGCACGCCCCCAGGAAAGAGCACACAGCTACCGTGACGATGTCGACTTCACTCCTCATTTTCCATGAGAGTGATGCCTATGCATGGCAGAAACATCACTGCCAAGTCGGCCTTCACGTTTTTGGCATTAACAAATACCTTTTTTAGACAATAATCACTTACTATGCTGTTTCATCGTAGAGAATGATGGGCCGGGAGCATAAGGCACCATAGTGGAGTTTCAGAAAGGGAAGAGAGACAAAAATTAGCTGTGAAGACGTGTTGAGACAGGGGACACTCCCTCTCGACTCCTCCTCGGCTGAGAACAGAGCCCGACAGAGGAAAATGCAACACAGGTCAATCCAACAAGAGTAACAGGTGCCAGGGCAGTGGGAAGCAAGATGCCTGCTTGTGCTAAACCACCGACAGAGGGCAGCTCTCGCGGTAGCTCAGCGGCAGGATATTACTTTTGTTATTTACTGAATTCAGTACATTTTCCAATGATGACTGATCGTGGTTTAAATACGCATTTTATGAGGTTTGGTCATGTCTACTTGTAAGATCAACCGCAAACAAATGATTAATTTATTAATCTACTCAGTGCAGCCACTAAACAGATGGTTATAAATATTATGTTGCAACACAGAAAAAGTTGAGTTATAGTGTTAATGGAAAATACAAAGGCAAGCATATATACTTTGACTATATCTATCAAAATGATAAAAGGTAATGAAGAAAAGATTAAACTGAGTGGTGATTATTTTAGAGAGAGGTTATTATAGATAATTCTTCTATCAAATTTAAAAAATTGGTTCCGCAACTTATTGTGTTTAAAAATGTATAATTTTTAATGATCTAGCTTTCCTTTCAAGTGTAATTTTGTTATCTAGGGGCCATTTTTTTTAACTTGAGTCACTCGAGTTTTATCATGGAGATGAACGGGCAAAAATAGAGATTGATAGACACACTTTTACAAATTACATTCAGATTTTCAGGATACCTGTTCTGTTGATTACTAGATGGCTGCAAAGACAATAAAGTCTGCTTCATTCTGAGTTACAGCAGGTGCCTTTCATTATAAACAAGGTGTCTGTTTTAAATTAACTTTCAATAACAATTCTCCTCTATTTCCAAAAGGGATGTAAAACTTTCACTCTCTGAAATGGTCTTTTCTTTCTCATGAAGGCTGGCAATCAAATTTCCTCCGATCCTGGACTAAATCTCAAAGAATATTTTTCTTACATCTGTATTCAGCTGCAGATACAACAAAATAAATCTGCCACCAGAAAACAGGATGTTTTTTTCCTTTTGTAGTCAATGATGAAAATCGTGTGCAACATCAGACCTCAAATTTGTTATAGGACAAAAGTCCACAGAATCTTGTAAAACACAGACCTAGGACTAAATTTCCTCTCTCTGGTCACGGCCAAGTCTATGGGTAGGATGGAGTGGAGTGATGATGCAAGTGGCCAGCCACCCCGCCCCCTCCCCCGGCCTGCCAACTCCAAAAGGAAGGTCCAGGTATTTTCTCTAAGAACTATTCCAAGAGCTCAATGACCTATTTTCAAAGATCCCAGGTTTGAACTTCAGCCTTCTATACTGTAGCTTCAACACAGAACCTACGCTACCAAATAATTAAAACAGTAAATGTATGTTACTATTCTGGGAGGAGATGATGATGACAAACCAACCAACTAGTTAAGCTGATAGCTTCCTAGGCTGATAGGCATTTCCAGCTGATACCGTTATTCCCAGTCTGGCCTGTTCATCAGTGCACCCATCTCTTAGAGGTACGACCTGGGCAACTTTAGGGATTATTTGCGTGATACGGTTCCTCAATCCATAACTTCTTTCCTGTAGAGAGACAGGCATAATTTCTTTCCTGTAGAGAAACAGGCATAATTTCTTTCCTGTAGAGGAAAAATGGCAAGCAAGAGACATGTGGCCAAAACTCTAGAACTGAAAGTACTGGTGTTCCTACCAATGCCATTTCAGAGAATCAGCAGCAAAGCAAAGAAGAATTAGAAAATACCAAATTCTATTACACACATTCTTTGGTTTATATTCTCACTGGAATATGCACTTCACCTCTTAGAGTTTGTGATGCTTACTTTCCTGTGTCACCTTGACTGGCCACTGGGTGCCTGAACTAAACATTGTTTCCGGGTGTGTCTGGGAGGGTGTCTCTGGATGAGATGCGCATTTCAATCGGTGGACTCAGTAAAGTAGATTGTCCTCCCAAAGCAGATGCCATCCAACCTGTTCAGAGCCTAAATGGAACAAAAGGCAAAGGAAGGAGGCATTCACCCAACCTCCTTTCCTCCCCTGTCATTTTGAGCTGGAACATCTCCATCCCATCTTTTCCTGCTCTTGGACTGGAATGTATACACTATTGGTTCCTCCGGTTCTTAGGCTTTTGGAGTCTCACCAACTTCCCCACCAGCTTCCTGGGTCTCCACCATGCAGGTGGCACATGGTGGGACTTCTCAGCCTGTAGTCACATGAACCAGTTCCTCATAATAAGTCTCCATATGTAGTCTATTGGCTCTGTTTCTCTGAAGAAACCTGACTAATAAGTGTTCATTTGTCCTTTCACAGATGCCTATGCAAATCCTGCTGTTGGAGTATTGCAAATCTCTTGCTGAAAGCTCTGTAAACACAACATACTTCTGAATTCATTTCAGATCACTAATTCATGCAGTTTCTCTACTATTTCCCTCTTAGTGGTATACTCTAGTGATCTTTATCTACAGAAGCAAATAGTATCAATGTCAGGTGTTCTGTGCTCCTAAGCAAAGAAGAATGCATTTACATTTGCAAATATCCACTCCTGGAAAATCATTGCTCATTTTTTCTTTTCTTTTTTTTAAAAAAATATAACATCAATGTTTGCAGAGCCATCAACCACCCCAAAGTAATCTGTCTTGCTTATCTATGTTCAACTGGTGAAATGCATCTTGATCTCTTCCTTACTCCCCGAAGTTGTGACTCCAGCAGAAAAGGAGACCTTTATTACTAACTGATCTGGTAGTTGCTTGTCCCCAAACCACGTGATGCACAGGTCACAGTTCTCCAGAAAGAAAACAAGTACCTGAACATTTCCGTTCATTGCAGAATTGCATTTTTCACTCATTCTTCTTCCAGCGAAGACAGGACTGGGGTTTTTGAGAGGCCAGAATGTCTAGAAGTGTTCTAACTACTCAGAGCAGATGAACATGGTATTTTTATTCCCTTCACTCTAACTAAAGAAGGAAGTCAAAGAAATACTTTCCATTCCCATTTTCTTATTTTCCAGACATATTCTCCATAAAATGCTGCTACTGTCTTAGATTTAGAATACTTTTTCTTGGAGTTCATAATTTCTAATTGATTAAATAATATCCTCTTTGGTCAGCTTATGAGATGAGCTGGATGTTTTTAATGCTCCAAACTTCATGTAGCGTCTGTAGTTCAATATCATTTTTTCTTGCCCTATTAAAACGTGAGAAGACAAACAAATCCAACGGAATGGTTTTCCCTAAGCAATTTATACTAAGTTCATAATCTATTAATAAAATGTAATGGGAGTTAACACTGAAATTAAAAAACACACATTATTTTGACAGAGTATTCTCAGGGTCTGGTAAGTCTTAACTACTTATTTACGCACAGTGAAGAACAATCTGGTAAGCAAGCACAACGAGCGTTGCTATGCTGTGCTCAAATTTGGTTCCAGTTCATCTCGTGAACTTTCCAGGAATGACCAGCAAAACCACACAGCGGCTTCCAAAATATTCCACCAGGTGAGGATTTCTCTGAGGTTAGGAGAAGGTGCTTACATTTGATTGAACAATCAGGACAAAATGAAATAAGTCACACCATTAAAATGTCATAAGTTTACTCCATGATTTCTTTCAGTTGATCATTTACTTTCAGATCAAAGGCAGTCTGAGGCATTTTAACACAAAAATAGATGAAGACATTGATTTAGGTAATTTACAATAATCTCATCTGAGACATTTATTTTACCTATGAGAAAACTGGGGCTCCCAAAGGTTAGTTATCTTGTGTAAGGTCATCGCAACTGCAGGCTGGCAGGCCAGGGCCATTTCCACCCAAGGGTGCTGCAAAGGTACCACACTGCATCAGAGCCCAGTTCTTACAGTGGAGCAATGACCCAGTCACACTGTGGATTGCTTTTGATGGTTCAAAAGATCTTTCTACTTTAGAAAAATCTTTTCTGAATTTTATGTCCTAGATGACTTCAGATTGGATTTGGGGATCTATAAACACTTGGCTGATACTATATATTGATATCCTTGAACAGAATTTCTCCAAGTGTGCCCATAAAACATCAGCCTACTTGATTACTCTCCTTAAAAAGGCCATCACTAGCTTAAAAAGTTGAAAAACTATTTTAGACTATATACTTCTTTCAGAAAGGAAAATTTCTTCTTATACAAAAGATGTTAGTGTCTTCGGCCATAGAAACTTTTGGTGTGTGTAGTGGTTATTTTAACCACTATTTACGCGATCTAGCTAGAGCATCCAGCATGCTGATTTGCCTTCAGTTGGTACTCAATAATTGCCTGAGAATTTGAATGGGCAAACATTAACTCCATGTGAATTCCTTTAACATACTCCTACATATGTAATGTACATAGGTTCTCTTGTGGTCTCGCAAAGATTTGCTCCCAAGAACTATTCCTAATAAGGTTAATTTTCAATAAATCTTTGAATGTTTGCCATTCAAGGACGACCATGCTATTTTCCTTTTACCCAGTGCTGACTCTTCCACACATGGTCTCTAGCTCGGCAAGGACTTCCAGTGGGAACGTGGTGTGAAAGGGCAGATTTAAGCCATCCTTCCACTGGAGCTTCCAGAAAGCATTTCTAACGAAGACCACTCTGGGCAACCGGGGAGGCGCACCCAGGTGGGACCGGCCTGGTTCTATCTCTTGAAAGGTGGCAGTCGCACAGGTGTTAGCTCTAAAATTATCCTTGCAATTGGACAACATATTTTATAAATTCTTCTAAATGTACATTTTATGATTTTAAAACAGAAAAGGAAATACCATCTAACTAAATACCTAATTGGATCCCTGCCTCCCCACCAAAAGGTGAGAGTAAGACTATGGGCTACACTTACTTTATGCATGCATGTGTGTATGTACGTACGCATTTATTTATTTGTATACTTATGTATGCATTTACTTACTTATTGTTGACCATCAGCCTTCTTTACCAGACTTGGGAGCAGAGGGGCGGGGTCTGGAAACTGTGCACGTCTTCCACCTTCTAAGTTGATCTTCATAGTACAATATCATTACTTTATATTGTTATTTTACTTGAAGGGGTGGCAGATTTCAGTCAAATTTGACTTAAATCTAAGCATTAAAATACATGTCCAAGGCCACCTCAGAGAAATCTGGAAATTCAGCTGCATTACCCGACCTTTGGTTCCCTGCTCTGGAAAAGGATGCCCCCCTAGAGCATTCTCTTATGTACTCCCTAAGGGATTCTATATTCTAGTTCCTATTTATTCGTGATCATACGGTACTATCTGTTCTGTTTGTCAAGAAAGCTTTTATTCGTATTATACCTGAACAGGTATACCCAAGGTCCACCACTGTCAACACCTGATCTATAACCTTTTTAGGAAACAAAAGACACTGTGGCTTTCAGTTTTTGTATTTTAGTCTTGGCAGACAGAGTTCTTGTTCTTATCAAAGAGGCAGCCAACGCAATAATCCTCTTAAACATGCGACCAAACTGGTCGAGAAAATGACGGCTATTTCTGTGCTCCTGCCTCAGCCCACAGGCTCAGGAATATGAATTAGGTGCACTGATATAAACGTTGAATCTTTAATATTTCACACCAAAAGAATGCCTCCAGGTAGCTTTTAGCATAGTGCTGTAATCTTGGGTAATGAATTAATCATACTCGTCCCTAGCACGGGATGGGAGGTGGAATTCATACCGAAGAGTATGGATCAGATAAGCGAGCACTTTCGCTCCTGAAAATGATTTCACCAGTACATTAGAGCTCATAGAATAGACTAATCTCCCCGGACTAAGGATCTAAAATTAATATGGGCCCCAAAGTCCCAGTCTCAGAGCAGAGCCAGACAAAAGTCCCACATCAGACTGCCAGAAGGGCTTCCAAAGAGAAGAAGGGCACCCGGGGAGCCGGTCATATTAATTCGGTAAATAGGAATTTATCCCACTTACCTTTGTCCTGGGGCCTTTCTGATTAGCAACCCATTTACAGCTCCAGTGGGGAGGGGCCCCTTGAGGGAGCGCTCGGTCCCTTAACTCTCTTAACTAAAGAGGGGTGTCTGCACATACGCCAACATTCCCTCAGCCGGGTTTCTGCCTGGATGAGTGACACGTAATTAATACTGAGGCCGGGTGGAAATTTAAATGCCCGCCGTGGTCACAGTGAAGGGCGGGTTGACCCGCTGGCCGTTCTGTCACGCGGTGGGGGTGGGGAGAGTTGTCTCACACGTTGTTTTGATTCTGTAGAATTATTTGATTCCTTATAGATGAAAGCTGTTTTATGCTTTGCTATCCACACCTCCAGTGAGATTCCCTGCCCGCCAACACCACCTCCCCCCCCCGCCCCTTATTTTATTTGGATTTGTAAAGAAGTGGCCATAGGCCGACAGGCCTACTCTCAATCTTGGCCTGAGCATGCCACCTCCCTGAAAATCAGTAGGGGAGAATGTTCCAGAAGGGGAGAACACTTACACATGTGTATTTTATGATCCTGTATCAATACATGTCTTATTATTTGTTAGACGGCCACGGCTTTCATCCATCCAGTCACCTATTCTTTTAACAGCTATTCGGTTAGGAACTGTGATGTTGAAGGGGGTGTCCTGGCAATGCAGATTAGACAAAGGCTTCCCACGTAGCTCCCGTCCTTCCATTTGTGCACAGAGAAGGGAGAGAGAGGAAAGAGGGAGCAAGGGAGAGAATACACGCTGTGGTCCAAAGGCAGGTGCTAAACTTTAATCTAAACTATTTCTAGTTTTAGTAATTTTCTAAGATAATTTTATCGCATCCTCATTATACAGGTTTCCTACTTTTGAATATAGGCTTTGTTTGGAAAGTGTCACTTCTTTTGTTTTTCATTACTCGGTAGCATAGAAATCCTACCCACAGTTACTTACAGTGAGGAGAAATGGACATGTGCAAATATCTACAATATAAGGTCCAGGGGGATAAGTGCTATTAGAAAAGCACATAGTGCTAGGAAAACATAGATAAATAAGAGATCACTTTGATTTTAAGGAGCACAAAGTGCAGGTTCCAGAAAGGAGGTATCTTTCAAACCAATTCTAAAGAACAGGCAGATTTTCAAGGTCTGAAAGAACCCAAGAATGCCAATGAATCTAAGAGGGATCTTAAGTACTTGGAAACTGGCCGGAAGGTAGAAAGGAGGGGTCCGGAATGGCTGGGAAGTGTCTGTGTGAGTGGGGGGTCTGGATCTGAGGATGAGGAGCTGGAATCTGAGGATGAAGAGCTGGAGATCCAGTTTCAGCAAAGAGGAAGGTGGCGGGGGAGGGGCAGGAGTGGGTCAGGGTTTGGGATCACAAGAACAGGATGTCGGAAGTGAGATGCCTGGGGCACAATCCTAGGGAAAAAGTCCAATGGATAGGTTGAAACAGAGCCTCCTGCCTTTTGAACCCTTTTCAGTCCCGACATGCTGGCGATAGCTGGTGCTGAAAGTTCTTGTGATGCTGAGGAAACGGGGGGCGCGGTGAGAAGACAAGGGGAAATGATGGACATTCCTGTCCGCATTTAGGAGAAGCACAGAAGAAGAAAACCCAAAATACCAGAAAACTGTAGCACATGGAAACCAAAGAAGAGAATATGTTAAAGGTTGTGAGAATATCATTTGTTAAAATATAAAACTACTTAGATTTTCAATTTACAACATTTCCTCAAATACATCCCATATGGACTAAAGACTTTTTTTTTAAAAAAAGGAAAAGAATCTTTACAGATTAAAAGGAACTACAGATGAATATTTACCTGACATTTGAATGGGAGAGAACTTTCCAAGTGTAAAAGCAACATAAGATCTGACTACATAAAAATGGAAAATTTATGTAACCAGGACAGTATTTTTTGCCAAGATCAAAGAGACGCATCCTAATTTTCGCCTCATTCAGGTCCCACCTGCAGCCTCCTCCTCCTGAGGCCAAGCCACTGACTTGCACAGAGCAGGGGAGGGAAGGAATGCGCATTGTAGAGCAAGGCTAGAAAGTCAGGGGAGCGAGGATTGCTAAATGCCCAAATCTGTTTAGCAGATCCTACCGTTCTCCCGTTCTCCCAGAGTGTGGAAAAGCTACCACTTCCATCTCTGGGGCCGCAGCCAGGAGGCCTGCTGCTCTGTGGTGGGAGGAGGTTTGAGGCAGGGGAATGAAAAACAACAAGGCGGAGGGCAGAAGGAAGTGAGAAGGTAGGAGGAAAAAATAGTCCGACTCCTGTGTCCTGGCTTTGGCACTTGATATGAGGGACACAGAGGGAGGATCTCTGTCTCCATTTCCATGTAGTACTTTAGTCCGAGACAGCCTCTCAGGTGGCTCCTTAACCAACAGGAGTGCAGCCACCTCAAGGGGAACTTGCTGGTGCTGCTGGTTAGGCACAGGGAGGCCTGGACGTGTATCTTATTTGGGCCACTCACTGGGTATGTCTGGAACCTGCCCTCTTGAGAGTCTTGGAACTTAATTGAGAACCTTCAGGTCTGGCCCTGTGGTGAAAGGGAGGAGTCCTCTCAGGAGAGGCTGGGGGTGGATTCCTTGTGCCCAGGAGAATGTGGCAGACAGTCTGAGGTCACTATGGAATCCGGCCTCAAAGACCCAACCAGACAGGCAGCACCACTAAGTAGGGCCAAGTTGAGACACAGAGAGAGCGAGAGAGCGAGCACATCACCACAAATAGGTGAGGAGAGCCCTTCTCTCTGGGACACTCCACTCCATTTGAAACAGGACTGAGGAGAGAGGTTGGGAATAAGAGAGACTGAGCAATTATCTCAACAAATCAAACGAAAAATAAAGGCCTAAAAGCTAATTTCTCTTTTCCAGCCCAATGGGTGAGAATTGTAGGGAAGACCAGCAGAGTTACAGATGAAATAAATACAGCACATTGTATCTGCACACTGAAGCATAGTATTGAGTGAATTCGTAACCCTGGTACATTTCTATATGTCAAAAACAACATTCATAAAATTAAAAGTTAAATCACAAATTGGGGGAAAAGACCAGAGAGAAAGCAAAGGGTTAAAATATCTTTTACTGACATGGAGTCCTTTCAAACAAAGAAGATAAATGCTAAGCCCTCAGGGGAGGAATGGTTAAAAACTTCAGCAACCCCCCACCATTATCAGTCAATTTACAAATTGAGAAATATTAATGGCTAATAAACACATAAATACTTAACAAATTAACCATGAAACAAAATAACATTAGAGCCATTTTCACTTATCAAAGGAGGAAATAATGATATGAGTTTTCTGAAAATCAACTTAGCAATACAACAAGGACATGCAAAATGTTTGTATCTTTTGATCTATTAATTCCACTCTTAGAAAATCATCCTAAAGATGATCCTAATCAGCCATTAGAAATGTGAACACATTTAACAATGAGATTTAACATTGTTCAAGATGTATGGAAAGACCTGAGAATGCACATTACAATACCTTCCTGGAGTTCACAGCTCACAGATAAATATCTACTTCTTCTCACTTGAAAGAGCCCAGAAGAGAATCTCACTCCGTAACTCCTCCTGCTATTCTATTTCAGTCTCTCATCAACGTTGCGGTCAAGCCACGCTTCCTATGTCCAACTGAAACGCACTCTGCTTTAATTTAAGCTCACGTTTGCTCTCATGTGGACACAGGGAATACAAGGACACACCATGGAGCCCTTTAATTAAATTTTTTTTAAAAACCACTTTCCTGGCCCCAATTTTTTCTACTCTTTCAATGAGCACTCACTCCTGGGACTGATACTGTTTCTGACTTGCTGGCTGGCCCTTGGCCCCCACCTGGCCCAGGTCCTTGAGGTCTGTTTGCTTCCTTAGCCCATGGATGGAAAGTGGGCCACAGGGCAACCAGCACACAACACGGTGTGTAAAGAGCTCAGTCTGGCGACTGGACTGGGTCTCTGTCACACAGGCTGGCCTGGGGGAGTCATGTATCAGAGAGAAGGGAGCCCGAGAGCGGCTGTGGAATGCTGAGGGAGGGTCCCCAAAGTGGACAAGACGGTGGTGGGGTGGGGAGGTGAGTGTGGTCACTGCAGGTAGCAGGAACAGGGCAGAAGTGCATGGGGAGAGTGTGACTTCGCAGAGTGAAAAGCTCTTGCGTGTGGCTAGGAGGGAGGGCTCCAAGTGGGATGCCCGAGGAGGAGTGGGGGCTTGGGGGCTGGCCCTACAAGCCGTATCAGAGACTTCGGATTTCACTCTATAAATGCTATGGAGTCAGTGAGTAATTTAAGTAGGTGAAATATGATCGGATTTTAGTGTGAACCAAGGACACACAGACCATTTGGAGGGTGGGTTGGAGGCACAAATACCAGATGGAACAGATTATGGCCCCCAAAGAGGGAGAGAGAGGATGGAGAAGGAGAAGGGTGCAGGAGCAAGGGTGCAGGAGCAAGGGTGCAGGAGCGAGGACACGGAAGCAACAGAACTCGGAGATCTACTGGATGTGGGTCAGGGTGAGGCAGAACGGAGAGACGGCGATGAAAGGTTATCCTCAGCTTCTGGTGCCCTAAAAATATTACCTGCAAAAACATCTGGCTATCAGAGGTCTCACACTGGGCCGTGCTGGAGAAGCACCAGGATCCTTGTTAAAAATATAGACTGCTGGGCCTCACCCCAGACTGGCCAAGTGGGGAAAAACCAAAATGCAATTTCAATGACCCCCTCTGATGATTCTTACAGAAATCCACTTTGAAAAATATAACCAAGCATTTGTTTGCTTTGAAATAATTTTCAAATTACCATCTCCAATGGATAGTTAGTAGATAATCATGCAGGGTGAAGAGAACAAAAAATGGCACGGTGTACACGATAGCTTTTGGAAATACCATGTATCTGCGAATATGGAATATGCCGGGTTGGGGCAGGAAAAAGATGGGGATGATACCTATGAAGGAATCTAAAGGGCTGTGAAAGCACAGCAAATATATATATATAGGTCTCTGTCCCCAGTTCCTCCTTACATTTAGTGTTCCACCCCAATTTCCAATGCAGAGCTGCTAACAAACACCCTTGGAATCACCCGAGTGATAGAAGGGTCTCACACAGAGCTCCTGAGCCCCTTGGGATTTCCTGGGTAAACAGGAGCATCTTTTGTTCTAATGTAGTGGCTCTTGGTGGGCTCCTGGATGGGGGCTGGTCCCCAAAAGACCAAGCATGATTAGAAGCTTGGAGCTTTCAGCCCCACCCCCTAGCTCCGGGGAGGGGAGGGGGATGGAGACTGAGTTAATGGTTGATCACGCTTCCACGTGGGAGCCTCCCTAGCATCCCGTGATCTACAGGTGTGGAGAATTCCCTGCTCGGTGAACACAGCCATGCATTAGGAGGCTGTGCACCCCGACTCCACAAGGACAGAAGATCCTGTGTCCTGTGTCGGAGACCCTTCCTGACCTCATCTTCTGTGTCTCTTCATCTGGCCACTCATTCGTATCCTTTAAAATGGCCTTTATAATAAATCCGCCACATTAAGTAACCTGTTGTCCTGGGTTCCGTGAACGGATCCAACAAATTATTGAACCTGGGGCAGGGGGGGTCATGGAACCACCGACTTGTAGCCAGGTCAGACGGACGTTGTTGGCACTCTGGGGACATGCTACTTACAACCGGTGTCTGAGGTGGGGACAGTCTGTGGGACTGAGTCCTTCGCATGTGGGGTCTGTGCCAATCTCTGGTTACTGTCAGAACTGAGTGTAGGACACCTGGCTGGTGTCGCAGGATGGGCCAGTGTGGGAAAATATGTACATATCTAGTTTAGAAGTGTGAGGATTGAAAAAACACAGTGCAGTTTTCCTAGACATTGGTCAACGTGAGAAAAGAAATGATCGAAAATGGAAAGGCGTGGCCAGCACAGAGCTGAGGAGAATGGTTGCCCTGTGGCTGAGTCTGAACAAGAGGAGGGTCCACAGATGCAAATGAAGCAGCAAGGACGAGGAGGCAAAACAGAACAAATGAACAAACAGCATTGAAACGGGCTCAGAGACAGAACACTGGTGATTGCCAGAGGGAAGGCGGGTTAGGGCAGCTGGGTTAGAAAGATAAAGGGATTGAGATGTATAATTGGTAGCTACAAAATAGTCACAGGGATGTAAAGTGCAGCACAGAGAATGCAGTTGACAGTATTGTAGCAACTATGTACGGTGCCAGGTGGGTGCTGGATATATTGGCACCCATGGATACATGACTTTGTCATGTACACAATTGTCTATTATGTTGTATACCTAAAATACAAAATATTATTAAACAATAAAGAAAACAAAGTCATAACAGGAAGGAAGGAAGGAAGGAAGGAAGGAAGGAAGGGCGAGCAGAAATGGGTATGTTTGGGATTTGGTCATGAGGTCCCTGGAAAGCTGAGGACTCGGGCCAGGGCAGTGAGCTGCAGAGGGACAGAAAGACGAGGAGGTGGAGACCGAGTCTGCGGCCAGTGACTCCGGGGCCCCTGCTACCGCACAAAGGGCACCCGAGAGCTGCAACAGCACGCTGCAAGTGCTCAGATCTGCCCTTTCGGAGCACTGCAGTCTCTCCAGGTATTGAACCACGATTTAAAAGTTTAAAACACTCCATTCCCGAAGGATACAAGAACACAACATCTAAATTCCTTAACGCCAGGGGATCTTCAGAGGTTTAACAACTAAGTCTAATTTTTTAAGATTTAATCTTTATTGTATCTTTTTCCCAAAGACATAAAGGTGTGAAATGTGTGGATGCTGCTGATAAGTGTATGTAAACATTATTACCACTGGTAATTAAAACCATCCATATAATTGAAATAGCCGGTAGGTATACTTTAATGAAAAGTATATGCTTGTATATTTATAAATGAACCCTTTCTTTTTTTAAAAAAAAAAGATGGAAATTGTTCTCTAAACTGCATCAGTAAATCTACCCTAGTTACATAAGTGTTCGGAGGTAGGCAATTTGGAAGGAGCTACGGATTTCTTTCCTGAGCGAGTTCTCATTAGCAAAGCCTGAAGAGAGCTGGTACATTGGCCTGCATAAAGCACTCGGAGTTTCGTGTTCCTATTCACTGCTATCAAATGCATTATCCCGGAGGCAACCTCACGAAAAAAGCCAGTGAGACTGAAGTAGGCCGAAAAAACCCTTTGAGACATGAAAGCTTCTTTAAAGTTTTCTGGAAAATTTAGTTACCATCTGTCTTACTTGAAATGAAATGGAGTTGAAATACTTCCACCCCCGTCCTACCCTTAATCTTTTTTGGATGCCGATTAAAATTTATTGCAAAGTCTATTCAATGAATTCCCAAATGTGGGTGGAACCCCCCCTCCCTGAGAAAAACATCTCTCTACAGGTCACAAGGTGAGAAGCACTTCTCGACTTTCAGAACTTCAGTCAAGTGTAGTCTAAACGAGAATGGTCCAAGGCCTTTGTTTCCCAGGGAGGCTGGCTTCGCCCTCCCTCCCTGTGCTTGGAGAACAGGTGTGAGATTTGCGGTAAACGGGACACTTGTGATATCAGTCCACAGTTTCAAAATCCCATCATGGGAAGGTGAGTCAATATTTGGAACCTGGTGTGTAGTTCACGATGTTTTGGGTCAGTTGGAAGGGAGGTTCCTGAATTATACCCGCCTGCTGTCTTTTTACAGACTTGGTATCTTGCTTTATTTCTTCTCCTCCTCCTCATCCTCTTCTTCGTCCTGCTCTGTGCATCTCCATTTGGCATTGTAACCTGACCCTGACATTGGCTCTCCAGCCAGGGACCAAACTCCAGGACCTTGACTCTGGGTTCTATTTCTGAATCTGATGCAGTTGCCACTACTGACAGGGGTTTGGATGACAGAGCTTCATGTATTTGCAATTATATACCATAAATACATATATTTAATATGATATATTTATATAAAAATAAAATCAACAAAACATTGTATAATATATTATACATATTATACACTATATATTACATATGATAGTTAAAAGTCATGTTAACCTATAGAAACATTTGGCCAGTCAGTGGCTCTCATACTTGGGGGTGCACGGCAGTCACTTAACATATAGGATTGTGGGCTCCACCCTGAGACTGGGGAAGTGGAGAGGAGAACCAAAAAGGCATTTTGATGAGCACTCTTGGGAATTCTTATGTCGGTCTACTTTAAAAAATACAGGCACAAGTTTTGCTTGTTTCTTTAAAATAGTATATAAATCACTATACCCTGATGAATCATTAGTAGATGCCATGCACAGGTAAAGAAAACAGAAAAACAACACAGTTTTGATGGTTGGGATGTTTTTCCTTTGTCCCCTTTAAATGGCGTCCTGTAGCTACTCCCTTAGCCCAAGCAGTTGACAAAGCTTTTGAGTGCCTCCGAGGAAAATCAGGAGTTTTCCAATAGAAATTGTTATTGCAATGAAAGGAAACAACTCATTTTTTTCTACCCTCGTATCAATGCTTGACCAGGTATCTCTAAAATAAGCCGAGATCTGGTATTTTGTACAGAACACAGTTTTCTGATTACCTAGTTTGTTCTTTTAGAGATAGAATGCTAGGAAGCCCAGGTCTTATCTGTGGCGGAGAATGTATTCTGTCTACAAACAGCAAAATGAAATTCACAGTTGTCTCCTAGCTACTGATCTTAGCGGGCATGTGAAAATTTTGTAAACCACACTGACCCCCATGAGCTGGCCCTGACATCCTAGTGAGCCGAACATCAAAGGGATGCATGCACACAGACTAAAGGGAAAAATTAAAGCAAACCAAAACGACGACACAAAAACTCAAGCCCTAAGGGGCTAAGTTCTGTTTTTAAAAAATAACATTGTAAAAAGCCTGTAAGATTATGTAAAAACTAGAGTCAGAAAAATGGGGAAAACCGATTCCAGAAACATTGGGAAAACCGATTCCAGATGATCCCAATTTCAAAGAATGACTTTATTCATGCTAAACGTATAGCCCGTGGGTTCTGGCTTCTGTCACCTTCCGAATAAAGCGAGAAACAGATTTTCTTACTATTTTTTATTCTCAGCTTCTAAAGCTCTGCTTGTTAAGTAGATTTTTGAGCATGTGTGTGAAAGATAAAAAGCCTTTTGCGTGTGGGGTGCAGAGAGAAAGTGGTAGGGAAGGGCTGGGAAAATATTATCACGAAAAACCCGCCCAGATTAGGTAAGCCCAGAGGGTGAGCCAAAAGATCTGATAGTTATTATGTTTTTTGAATAAAAATTTAATGGTTGAAAAAGGGAAAGGGCCATTGAACGGAATGGGCAGTGAGTCTACCTCCTCACTGGAAGCATTTAAGGCATGTCTCCTAAGGACGGCGGCTGCTGTGCACGCCCGCCCGTTGCTAGAATGAAAGTGAGTGGAAGCCCCGACCAGAGCTTTGATCAGGCCGCCTCCCCTGACAGAAGTCAGCCTGTCCTGAGGAGGGGGAGGCGCTCCATCCTGTCACGGGTGGGAGACCACCACCACTCAATTAGACAAAAGGTGACACCCTGTGGTTTAGACTTCTGGAGGAGCCCCAATTAATTTATGCACCTGCTAGTGTCTGCCATGTTGCGTTACGGTTCTTTGGGTATAATTTTATATTTTTTTCCTCTCAAAAATATTCATATGTATTAATGTTGGCTTAGTAATGTTATTCCCCTGCAGAGAAAAGGAACCACGATCATCTCAGCATTCTTGCCTACTTCCTCTCCCTTTCCTCCTCGTTTTAATTAACAATTGCTCAGTGCCCTGAGGGCTGTCATTAATTAAAAGATTTTAAAAAAATCCTTCAGGAATAAGTGGAACTGATATTTTCCTCTTTTTAAAGCTGAATGTGGTTTTAAGATTTATTTTGCTGTGCATTTCTTCTTCTTTTTTGTGGTCTGCTCCTTGTGATTAAATTCATTCCTGCAAGGTTCAGTTGCTGATTTTATGCAAATATATGACTTTTCAATATAGGCAATAAAATCTCTTGATGTTTTATTAATTCATGCTTTCCTTAGAGTTTAGTGAAATAGCTTTCACAACATGGGAATTATGCTTTAATAGGAAAAAAATACAAACATTAGTAACTTGTAATTGGGAAAATGTATATTTTGGTAATTTCTTTTTTCCATTGTTTAAGAAGAAGGTAAAGATATCTTTGAGAGTTAAAAGAATTCACTGATGAAGGCAGATGGAAGTGATAACTAGCAAGTACATGGGCCTCCAAACCATTAGGCTGTGACTTATACTGCCTAATTACTATTTTGACCACTGATAGAATTTTTTCTCCCTCTAGTCTATCAAAAAACATTAAATAAGAGACTATAAAGGGACCAAAATCATTTCAAAGGTGGCTTAATGAAAAAAGAATAAAACATTCTGCAGTTTTATGGAAGGTTATAAACCTTATGAAGTGAACCGTCTTCTGATGATAAAACGCTCCCGGCAAGATGTCCAGAAGCTTCTCAGACACAGGACACAGCAGTGTCTCTTTTGGCCCACCAAGGTCACCGCGAGAGGCACACAAATATTTCATCGCAGCAAATTGCTTCTGGAGTTTCTAAGCTCTGTTTCCCATGTTAAAGTATTGAAATGCAAGCCATAGGAATTAACTTCAAAAATCATAAGTGTTTGAGTTGAATTATAAAAGCCAGCCTGTCCTTTATTAAAGACCCCTCTGTGAGAAACGCTTAGTGAGGAAACAGTCAAATCCTTTCTTGACTATTGCTTGTCCTTGGACTTCCTCAGGGTGTGATACTGCAAAGCTATGTCCTCTCCCTGCATGCTTCTCAGGGCTTTCTTCCCTATTCAACCCTTCCTCATCTGTTCACCACACTGCTCTCCTCCAAACGTGGGAACTCTCCATGCCCCCCCTTGGCCCACTCTGGCCTCTCTCTTCATGTTCTGTTTCTCAGAGACTTCGGCCTCTGTGGTTACAGCTCTATGGCCAATAGCCTTCAATACAAATCATTCATCCTGAGGTGGTGCGCTTCTAACCATTTCTTGACCTCTTGAATGAAAATACCTTTAAATCTTGAAAGCAATGTAAGCTTATTTTGAGACATTAAACAATTAAAGAGGGGAAAAAAATCACTAAAAGCTCCACCATTTTGAAAACTCCATCCATAGTATCTTGCTGTATTTCATATCTACATTTTAGCATGATAATCATAGTTAATATCTTAGATTACATGCTACTTTTTCATTTAACATTAAACTAAAGACATTTGCATGTTGCTATCCAGTCATATATCAAATTATAATATAGCTGAGGAGTGTTCATCAAGGGGATGGATCAGCATTTACTTAATCATTTCTTTTCAGCTGGATGTTTGATAGCTCCTAATAGTGCAATTATAAATAACACTATCTTTAACAATGCATTGCATTTTTTCTTTAGGAGAGAGACTCTAAGTGGAATTACTAGGTTTGTGAACACTTACATGTATCTTAAGATAAGTGTATTTTACCTATGTCTTAAGATATATTGATAATGTCAACTTTTGGTTTCCAAAAATGATAAGACTTGTGTTTGCTAATTTTCTGCTTTTTATTTTAAAGTAATTTCAGAGGGTGATCCAAAAGATTCATAAGAAATTTTAGAAGAAAATTTATAACTACAAGAAAAATGACAAGAATAGTATTAAAAAATACCTGTATCCCCTTTGAAAATGGCCTCAGTCAAGTGCTTCCAACCGTCCCAATCATGTCCTTTACAGCAACAGCACCACTGCAGTACCCTGTGCTGCACCCGACCACCATATCTGTCTAGTCTCCTTCAGTCTGGGACACCTCCTCAGTCTGCCCTTCACCTTCATTCTGAAGATTACCTAAACGACATCAATCTTCATGCCTCAGCATCACCTATAATGCAATAATTCCAAAACTGATCTCACCACCTTTTTCTCAAAATTAACCCTCTCGCTGAATTTCCACTTTCTGTCATCTTTTTCCCAATGACCTAGGCTTAAAACTTTTCCTTTCTTTTAGTTCATACGTGATTACCAAATTGTTAAATATTATTATCCAACTGTCACTCAATACCTTTACTTGCATTTTCCATTAGCACCTTGAACTCAACACGTCCACCACTAAACAAACTCATCAGCTTCTTTTCAAAACCTACTTCTCAGCTTCCTATCCCTGTGAATAGTCTCTGAATGGCACCAATACTGGCCAGTGGGCCACGGCAGCATGAGGGAAGATGGGCAGCAGGAAAGCATGGGTATGTTCAGAGTAGATTGGAATGGCAAAAGGGGAAGTAATGAGAGAATAAGCCTTTACATGCTATGCTAAATAATTTAGATTTATTCAAGCTTTCTTTTGGGACTCCACTGAAGCATTTTAAGCCCCTAGCTATTGTTTTAACTGCCTTATAAACCTGGTACGATCTATCTAGCTCTTTGTGTACAGAGAGTACTAAATAAAAGTTTACTCAAAAGTTAGATTATATTGGGACTTACAGCTTTTGGGAGTTGATCCTCTGCTGTAAGTTTCTTTTTTCTCTAAATGTGTCATGAATATTTCTTTTTAAAAATATTTTATTTTTATTTTTAACATTTTTTATCATTGTTCAAGTACAGTTTGAATATTTCTAACTATAATCACATAATTGGGAAAACACAGGTAATCATCTTTTCTCTAAAGAACAGTGACAGAACTAGATATACAAATTCAGCAAATACTAATATAGCAAAAAGAGAGTATTTAGCAAATACTTGTTAAGGGTCTATTATATTTATGTGAATTTAATTGATGCTTAATTTAACTGTGGGAGTGATAAGCATTTGAGATGTAAAAGTATGAAAATTTAAAACTTTAATTAAGGGTCTAGAATTTATAACAGATGAACAAATGGTTTAATTGCCACAGAGTCTTTTAAAATTCAACTTCCAGTTTTCACAAAAAAAAATAAGGAAAGGCAAGTGGCATATGTTTGTAGAGGGGAAAATCCCATGTTAGGCTGGATCTTTAAGAGACAAGTTTATAGCAATAAATGCCTACATTGAAAAAGAAAAAAAGATCTCAAGTTAACATAATTTCACACCATAAGGAGCTAGGAAAATAAAAATGAACTAGCCCAAGATTAGTGGAAAGAAGGAAATAACAAGATTTGAGCAAAAATAAATAAAATAGAGAATAAGAAAAAAGAGAAAAAATGAGCAAAACTAAGAGTTGTTTTTAAAAAGATAACATTGACAAACCTTAGCTAAATTAAGTAAGGATAATACAGGAGCAGCTCAAATAAAGTAAAAAGTGAAAGAGGAGACATCACAATAGATGCCTTGGAAAGAAAAGGACCATAAGGGATTATTTTGAACAATTATACACCAACAAATTGGGTAACCAAGATGAAAAGGCTAAGTCCCTAGAAACATACAGTCTACCAAGACTGAATCAAGAAGAAATAGAAAGCCTAGACAGACCAGTGGCAACTAAATAGTAATCAGAAATCTCCCAATAAAGAGAATCCAGGACCAGGGGGCTCAATGGGTGAATTCTGCCAAACATTAAAAGAAGAATTAATGTCAATCTGTTTTAGGTGCTTCCAAAAAATAGAAGAGCGGACATTTATTTTGTGAGGCCACCATCACCCAGAAGTGGGGGGGGGGACCATAGGCCAGCATCCCTAATTAACATAGATGCAAAAATCCTCAATACTAGCAAACAAATTCAACAGCACATTAAAAGTATCAGATGCCATGACCAGGTGGAATTTATCTGTAGCATGCAAGGATGGTTCAAATATGCAAACCAATCTTCGTGACACACTGCATTAACAAAATGAAAGATAAAATCCAATATGATCATCTCAGTAGATGCAGAAAAAGCACTTGACAAAACTCAACATCCATTCCTGATAAAAACTCTCAATAAATAGTTATAGAAAAATTAAACACAATAAAGGCTATAATGAAAAGTCCACAGCTAACATCATAACCAAAACTGAAAGCTTTTCTTCTAAGACCCTGTATAAAGCAAGGATACCAACTCTTAACCATTTCTATCCAGCATAGTACTGGAAGCTGTAGTCAAACAATTAGACAAGAAAAAAGAATACTTGGAAAGGAAGAAGTAAAACTATCTCTGTTTGCATATGACATGCTCATATATATATAGAAAACTCTAAAGATTAGCCAAAGGCTGTTAGCTATAATAAGCCAATTTAGTAAAGTTGTAGGATGCAAACACAATATGCTAAAATCAGTGGCATTTCTATATACTAATAACAAACTATGTGAAACAATTCCATTTACAATAGCATCAAAAAGAATAAAGTACTTATGAATAAACTTAACCAAAGAGGTAAAAGACTTGTACACTGAAAAGGATAAAACACTCCAATGCTCATTGCACCATTATTCACAATGGCCAAGATGTGCAAACAACCTAACAGTCTATCAAGGGGGGAATAAATAAAGAAAATATGGTATATACACAATGAAATATTATTTAGCCTTAAACAAAAAGGGAACATTGCCATTAGTGACAACCTGAGTAGATCTTGAGGACACTATGCTAAGTGCAACAGTATAGTGTTTCACTTAGCATAGAAAGTAGCTAAGTCAGGTATAGAAAGATATAAACTGCACAATCTCACTCATCTGTGGAATATAAGAGTCAAACTCACAGAAGGAGAGAGTAGAATAGGGCTGATAGGGTCAGGAGGAGATGTTGGTCAAAGGGTGTACAGGTCTGTTATGCAAGCTGAGTAAGTTCTGGAGGGTTAATGTACAGCACTTATGACTATAGTTAACAATTCTGTATTGAACACCTGACATTTACTAAGAGGATAGATGTTAAGTATTGTATAATGCAAAAAAAAATGAAAATGGTTACTATGTTAAGGGATGGATATGTTAATTAGCTTGACTGTGGACTTCATTTCACAATGTATGCATACATCAAAACATCCAGTTGTGCACCTTAAATATATACATTTCCTCTTTGTTAATTATACCTTAATAAAGCAGGGGAGGGGAGACAGTGTGTGTGTGTTCCATTCTGCCATTCACTGGCTGAGAGATGGGGGCGATATGCTGACAACTCTCCACACCTTAGTTTCAATGTTTGTAAAGTGGGGATAATGATAATAGTTTCTAGTGTTACAGTTCAGCATTATTATTGCATTAAATGAGTTAATATATGTGAAGAGCTTATAATAAATGGTGAGGGTGGATAATGCTCTCTTAAGGATTCCTCAAGTTGCAGTAGTCTTATTCAAATCCAGTAAATTTTTAAAGTATATTTATTGCTTCAATCAATATTCGAAGTAGTTTAGTGGTCTCGGTACAGTGATGTGTAAGACATAGTTCCCATCATCAAAGAACATCACAGAGTACAAATTAGAGAAGGAAAATGATGTTTTGGGGAAAGAAGATGCTTTGGTTAATTTTATGTCTACCTGACTGAACAAAGGTTAAACGATATGTCTGGGTGTGTCTGTGAGGGCATTTCCAGATGAGGCCCACATCCAAAACGGCAGGCTCAGCAGACTGCCCTCCCCAATGTGGGTGGGCATCTTCCAATCCAGTGAGGGCCTGGATAGAACAAAAGGTGTAAGACAGAGGAATCTGACCATTTTTTTCTCTGATTGCCTGCTTGAGCTGGGACACTAGTCTTCTCCTTGTCCTTGGACTTGGGTTTACATCATCGGTTTTCCTGGTCCCCAGGTCTTCAGACTTAAACTCAGATAGAAATCATACTACCCAGTTTTTCCTAGGTCTCCAGCTTGCAAATGACAGATCATGGGATTCTTCAGCTTCATAATCATGTAAGCCTATTCCTAATAATAAATCCCTTACTATAGAGCCCACTGATTATATTTCTCTGGGAACCCTGGCTAATAGGGTAGACATGCTTTCCTCCTTTTGCCAGCTTCCTATCTCAGATAATAAACAGAAAACATCCATCTTCTCACTACTCACTAGATCCTTAGATAAATCCCTTTTAGTACCTCTCTTTTGTTCTTTTAGTAAAGAACTAAAAGAGGACTTTCTTATTTGACTGATTCTGTTATTCATGGGGCCATGTGACACTATGATGAATATTACTGCTCAGAAATATAATGCATCTTTGGGTTCAGTTCAACCTGACACAGGATAGGTGAGTAAGTCCGAAGCTCCGTGTCTCTCTTCACTAGCTTCCCCTCTCCTTTTCTCTCTCCCCACCTACCAATAGGCTAAACATGAGAGTGTATTCTCACATTCACCCACTCCCACACATGAGTATGTGACCCCAAGGTCTAGATTCTGGGTGGGACATGAAACTCCACTCAACCCTTGCCTGAAACCACAGTTTCCCATTTCCACTTGGATTTTGAGGCAGTTGTCAAGTTATTAATCAGGTAAATATTCCACAGGTATGAACAGCAAGTGCCAGGATTTGGACCTCCTAAACATCCAAAAATATGTTATTTTACATTTTTTACAATATATTTTATCTCACAAATACAAAACTCTCCAGTATTGTTCTCTTTTAATCGTAGCTTTTTCTTTAGTCATCCTCATCGTAGATAACCTCTACATAAATTATCTCAATTTTTTCCTCCTCCTACACCTCTTTCTCCTCTTTTTCTTCCTCTTCTTTCTTTTCTCTCCTCCTCTTCTCTCCTCTTCATTTCTTTCCTCTTCCTCTCTCTCTCCCTCTCCCTCATCTTTTCTCTCACTTTCTTCCTCCTTGAGAGGTGACATTCATTTCCCAAATTTTAAAGTCTTGTCTTTACAAAAGCTACTCTTGCTTGTTACTGTGGTGACATCACCTTGACTCTCCTCGATTCATTAGAGACACTGAACGCTTGGTACTGGGCTTTGTGTTTGCTACTGAGAGTCTGAAAATGAATGACCCCATCTCTGTCCGGAAGAGCTTTCAGCCTCTGAGATGTGACAGATATGTGCACGCGCATGCAAATAGCTATATGACAACATAGAACAGTACAATGGGTAAGGGGTGGGGTATGATTAATTTTAATCAGAAGAAATTGGAAGGTCTCCAAATCTAAACAAAATTTAGAAGTTTCCAAATTGTCAGCTGACTTCAAAGTTATTCAAGGTATCATGAACCAGACTGCAAAGTTGAAAGGCAAAGTATGGAACTTTAGAGTTGGTCTCTTTCCATAAACAAGCTTACTTAATTTTATATTTATGTGGAGTTTATAGATGTTAACTGAATTAGAGTGTAACTGAAATTCTAATAAGAGGGACCAAAAGAATGTGAAGATCATCAAAATGAAACTAAACTTTTAATGAATGTAGTTTCAGAAATAAATGACTGTTTCTGAATCGCAGAATGAAACTCTTTAATAGAAACAAAACAAATGAACAAACCAACCAAAACCAAAGAAAACCAAAAAAAACAACACTCCTCACTTCCACATGAGGAAATAAACATGGTACCTCTTAAGATTTGACCCTCTCGCTGGTGTAGAGGATCTCTGTACCACTCGTGTTCATGCTGATGAAGCTACCCTCCAAGACACAAAAGCAAGCCTGGCTCCATGGCATGATACACAGAGGAACTCTGACTAGTTTATGGGTCCATGACATCACTGGCCATCTTCTGTTGCCATTCTGATAGGTACTTTGGCATTATATGACTAGATCTCTTCCAGAACATAGAATTCCAAGTCAGTTATTGACCTTTTTAGTGTATAAAGCACAACCCAGGGTCATCTCAACCCAATAAGCAAGATACAAAGACACGGAAAACAAAGACTTTCCTCTGCAGGGTCTGAGGCCATGAACCTGCTTCGTTACATGGCTGCTGCTGCTGAATCATGTCCTGGACTTTTATCTCCACGTGCCTTAACATCTATTAATCTCCTGGCCCTTCGCATTTAGCTGATTTCCCTAAGTGACCCATCACTTGCTTCCAGCTGAATCTCCCTGGCACTGGGTGCCTGTTCTATTGGTTTGTTGCATCTCCACGAGGCACTGTCATCATCTTCATTCTCAGTTAGATTCTGGGACTTGCTGCTTCTTGCACAGCCTTGTTCAACACAGAATGACATCTCCTTTTTAGGCATATCTCTCTTTAATTTTTTATTATGTGCTCAGTTTGTTTGTTGAATAGATACACCTATCCTATCACCTCTTAGAATTTATGTACAGGCACACAGAACAGTTGTTCCACAATTCATTTACTCGTCAGTTATCTGTTCATGGGCACCAAATAGAATGAGTAAAATTCCAACTTTCAAACCCTGAGGATCAGAGAAAATGAAATTTGTTGCTATCTTTTAATGTCTTTAACGTGATAGGCGATAAGAAAGCTGCCAAATCAGAATCAATCTAGAGAAAAATGTTTTTCTGTGAGTGATTGAAAGGGAGCATAAAAAGATGTCAAGCTGACAGATGGATTACTGCCATTTCAGATTTGCAACCAGAAAACAAGGCCAGGCTGTGGATCTCGGTGTGAAATTGCAAGTCTTCTATCTATTTCAGGACATCACCCTGGAACAGCTCATTTTATTTCCCAGTCATCCACCACTTCTCGTCCACATGCACAGCAGCTGCTACACCTGAGGAGGGCTGGTCAAGGACAGCGTTAGAGTTACAGTCCTCTATATTTTTCTCTTCCCAACCTTTTGTTTTTTGATGTGTAACAAGTTATAAAAGCTGAAAAGACTGTAAATATACATTGCTCCATGGTAAAGAGGGCGTTCCTAAAATTGGATTATATCATTGAAGAGTAAAATACTGTCAACTGGCATTAGTACTATCCAACATCTCCCCCTGGGGCCAATATCCACTGGGTGATCTCCCTTCTGACATCTCCCACGTGCCCTACATGCTATTTATTGTTCACTATTGCTGCTTTTACTAGCCTATCTGCCTCCAGTATTCTTTCATTTTCTGACCATTTCCATGAGCCTCCTCCCATCAACATTTATCTCTAGTATTTCCTGACACCAGTAAAAGGAGGTATGCCAAGTCCAAGCTCGCACTGCGCTCAGTGTTTGAGAATCTGCTCTATATATTTCTACTCCAGAGTTATTCTCACTAAAATGAGTGTTATTAAACAACAGTGCCTTAATCTAACATAATGTATGTGGAAGAATAGACATTTAGACAGTGATGCAACTTAAATCATACTACAGAGGTGACTATTATTCTTGTACAAGAATACAAGAATTGTTTTTACTGTAGTTGAGTCTTTGATTATTCAAATGTCTTGGTTCGAATTACTGTTATTAATTTTTAAAAATATTTTATTTATTTATTTTTAGAGAGGGAAGGGAGGGAGATAGAGAGAGAGAGAGAAACATCAATGTGCGGTTGCTGGGGGTCATGGCCTGCAACCCAGGCATGTACCCTGACTGGGAATCAAACCTGCAACACTTTGGTTCACAGCCTGAGCTCAATCCACTGAGCTACGCCAGCCAGGGCTTATTATTAATTTTTAAAAGGATTTTATTTATTTATTTTTAGAGAGGGGAAGGGAGGGACAAAGAGAGGGAGAGAAACATCAATGTGTGTTTGCCTCTCGTGCATCCCCTATTGGGGACCTAGCCCATAACCCAGGCATGTGCCCTGCCTGGGAATCAAACTGGGGACCCTTTTGTTTGCAGGCTGGTGCTCAATCCACTAGGCCACACCAGCCAGGGCAGTTTGAATTATTTTTCCTAGACATTATGTTTTCCCTCTCACCTTGATACTTAAATAGTTTTAAATATTTTAATGTCCTTTGTATTTATAGTCTCATTTTGGGGCATGAAACAATCTCAGTGTTTCATCATAAAATAATGAATTTAATGGAAAATTCCCCTAATCTACAAGCAAAATGGCTCTAAAACTTTTAACAGCAGTTTTGTTCTTCTTCATTTTCTGAAATTAACTAAGCTGAAAGCTATCAATGATGATATAGCATCTTATCATCAAAGTGGAAGTCAGGAGAGCATGTTTCTAGCTTCTGTTCTTTCACCAGTTAGTGGTGTGTTGCTGAGGAAATCACATCACTGCTCTGGGCCTCTAGATTGAAAGCTGAATCCAGGCATTCTTGAAATTTTTTGGATCATAGATCTTTTAAAAAGATGATTTTATTTATTTATTTTTAGAGAGAGGAGAAGGGAGGGAGGAATAGAGGGAAACAAACATCGATGCATGAGAGAGAAACCTTGATTAGTTAGTTGCTTTCCATATGTGCCCCAACCAGGGACCGAACCCCAACCCAGACATGTGTCCTGTGGCCTGACTACAAATCATGTCAAACCATGACCTTTCACTTTGTGGCGTCATCACCCAACCAACTGAGCCACGCTGGTCAGGGCTGGATCATAGATCCTTTCGAGAATCAGATGAAAACTGGTTCATCTCTCTACCATACACACATTTTTGCATATGTTACTTAGTCTGTTTTTTTGAATATTATTGTTCACAAAGTCAGTTCTAGCCTAAGTCTGAATTCCACCTTCACCCCTGACTGGGTCTGCAACCTTGGGAATGTTACTAAGCCACTCAAAGCTTCAGTTCCTTATCCACTAAGTGAGGAAAATAACATCTACTTCATAGGGTTATTGTTGATTTTAATATATATTAAAGTACCTAGCTCAGTATCTGGTACATAGCAGGCCCTAAATAAGTGACAGATAAAAAAATTCGCAAAGCCAACAAAATGAAAAACACTGTATTAAATTATATTTCATAGCATTGAGTTCTTAAATTGTATTGTATTTTGGATTTTTGTTTTTAATAACATTATATTTTAGAGCTGTTGAGGTCCTAGCAAAATTGAGGAAGGTACAAAGCATCCCATATGCTCCCTCCCCGCACACACGCGTGGCCTCCCCCATTACCAGCACACCCCGCCGAGAGTGGCACATTTGCTGTAGTTGGTGAACATACATGGTCACATCGGTTTTCCAAAGACCGCAGTTTACCTTGGAGCTCACTCTCAGTGTTGTACATTTTGTGGGTTTGGACAAATGTATAACGACATAGATCTAAAATTATAGTATCATTCAGAGTAGTTTCCCCCAAAAATCATCTGTGCTCTGTCCGTTCATCCCTTCCTTCTTCCTCCCAACCCCTGACAGCCACTGTTCTTTTTATGTTTCCATAGTTTTGCCTTTCCCACTATGTCATGGAGTTAGAATCATGCAGTAAGTAGACTCTTTAGACTGGTTCTTATAATTAGTAACATACGTACATTCAAGGTTCTTCCATGTCTTCTTCTATGGCTTGATAGGTCATTTCTTTTTACAGCTGCATAATATCTTATAGTCTGGATGCACTACAGTTTATTTATCCACTCACCTTCTGAAGAACATCTTGGCTGCTTCCACGTTTTGACAATTATAAATAGAAGTGCTATAAATATCCACGTGCAGGTTTTTGTGTGCATACAGTTTCGACTCCTTTGAGTCAATATAGTGCACAGTTACTGGATCACGTGCAAAGCGGGACCCACAGAAAACCCGGAATTATCTTCTGGAGGGCCAGCCCGCTGAAGTGCAGGCTTCCCCTGAGTTCTGCCCCCCTGAATTTTTTTCGAAGACTCTTTCGATGTGTTTGCCCATTTCATCACGGGTAATTTCTGAGCGACCAGCCCACACCGCACTGAGTGTTCAGCAGTTTTTGACCCAAAACGGCATGAGCCCTGTGCCCCATACTCCCTATTTACCTGATCTTGTCCTGAGTAACTTTGTTTTTTGTTTCCCCCTGGATGAAAAAATTCTTCATAGGGAAACATTCTGCCAATATGGGAGAGGTGAAACATAAAAATGGCAGAAGCACTAAAAGGTATCAAAATTGGCAAGTTCAAAAACTGTTTTGAGTGGTGGAAAAAAAAATGTCTCAATCGGTGTATTGCATCAAATGCGTATTGAAGGTGACTGAAGTTTAAACATCTAAGAATAAATATGCAATTTTTAATAAATAAATTCTGATTTTGGGGGTCCCCCCTCATAAGAGCATGTTTAGTGTTATAAGAAACCGCCAAATCATCTTCCAAGGGGGCAGTACCATTTTGCTTCCCACCAATGATGAGTGAGAGTTTCGGCTGCTCTACATCGTCCCCCGAGTTTGGTGCTGTCAGTGCTGTGGATCTGGCCACTCCAGTAGGTGTGTATTGGTATTTCATTGTTTTAATTTGCATTTCCCTGATGACATATGATGTGGGGCATCTGTTCGTATGCTTACTGGCCATCTGTATATGTTCTTTGATGGAGTCTCTCTCTCCCTATTTCTCTTTTTTAAGAAAGTTGGCTGACACCTTTATTGCTTTGGGGGCAGGTGGGTGCTCAGGAGCTCTTGGTGGGGTGGGCTCACCATCAGGGCTTCTGGCTGCTCAGGATGGCGCTGGCCCTGTGGATGGTGGCCATGCGCAGATCTGGGCGGCACTTGTTCTTGCGGATCATGTGACAGATGCTGCTCAGTATGGGCCAGGTGTTCTTGTTGATGGTGGCCCACATGTAGGTCGTGGCTGGCTTTCGATGGCCGAATCTCTGCTTCATGATGACCACCACACCTTTGCTGTCGGCTGCTGGCTGCACGTCTACCTTCTGGTGGTGAATCAGCTCAGTTGTAGCACAGGGAGTGGTGGGTCTTCAGATTATTGGGTTCGGTGCTGTACATCTGCTTTTTCCTCATGGTCAGGAAGCTGCAGCAGTTCTGGGTGACCACTCATTGCAGATATGGTGGGAGGTCCTCTCACAGTGGCTGATGAAGGAAATATTTCTTAAGGTCTTTGCCTTATTTTTAAATCTAGTTCTTTATTTGTTGGATTTTAAGAGTTCTTTTTGTATTTTGGATAACAGTCTCTATCACGTATATCTTTTGGAAATGTCCTCTCCCAACCAGTGGCTTGTCTTGTCATTCATTTGACAACGTGTTGTGTAGAACAACTCTACATATTTTTAATTTTAATGAAGCCCACCTTATCAATTATTTCTTTCATTCATTGTGCCTGTGATGTTCTATCTAAAAAGTCATCACCAAACCCAAGGTCATCTAGATTTTCTCCTTTGTAATCTTCTAGGAGTTTCCTAGTCTTAGGTTTTACATTTACGCTCATCATCCATTTTGAGTTCACTTTTGCAAGTGGTGTAAGATGTGTACCTAGATCTACTATTCTGCATGTGAATGTCCAGTTGTTCCAACTGATATTTAATTTTATTTGTAAGTAATGTTTATTTATTACTACAGCATAGTTGTCAAGTCTGTATTTACCAAGCAAGCATCACAGAAGGCTGCTTTTCAAAATAGTCTTGGAAAACAAATTAGGGCATCAGATGCAGACTAGACATTTCTTTTTTTTTTTTAAAGGAAGTTACTGATTTTATTTTATTTATTTTATTTTTTTATTTTTTTAATCATTGTTCAAATACAGTTTTCTCCTTTTTACTCCCAATCCATTCCCCCCCACCCTTCCCCACTTCCCTCTCATTAGACATTTCATTAAACAAGTTGGGAGCATGCATACTAGATCTAATTTTTCCAGATTTACAATGTTCACAGCATATTAAAAGTTCTGATCAATTGTAAAGTAAGGAGAGTATAGTAATGGCTTATATAACTAGGTTACTTATTTTTTACTCCCAATCCTATTAATTTCTCCAAGAATTAGTGTTCCTGGACACACTTCAGGAAATGTTTTTTTTGGTCTGGTATTCTTTATCTTCCTTTAAGTCTCATCTTCCTCAAGAAATTGCTTTGTTATTTATTCAGTAGCCATTGTGTATGGTGGTTATTAGAATTCATAAAATATTAAGTCCATATAAAAATAGCTATGCAAGATGAATGAACTCAGTGAGATATTTTATCCATGCTGACAAGGCCTGAAGCACAGCCAAATCAACCAACCAATCAATCAGTCAATCAAAACTCTTTCCACTCTGAACAACTGCTAATTATGATTGCTGTCAAATATAGAGACTCCTCTTTAATAAGACCACAGTCTCAACACATATCTGAGAAATAATGAATATGATAGTACTTCACATAGTTCTTCATCTACAGAGACATGTGGGATGGCTGACATTCACTTAGCTATTTTATCAAAGTATTCAACAGAGGGCTATGGAAAACACTTTGGAAACTGTAAATAGGCACTGAATTGATGCACTGGGACCATCATTTTGGCGTTGGCAGTTCTGATGGTTTGGTGTGGAAATTTGGGCAATCTCATCAGATTTGGGATACCAATTTGACAGTAAATAGCCATTTGTAGACTTCAAAATCCACTTAACACTCGGGAAAGTTCAAATCCATTCTGCTGTAGTCAGTCTAGACCTTCCAAAAGTCTTGCCAGCTTTCTCTGTGCCTCCTTATCTAGACATAGTGTTTCTGCACAAATGACTGGGATTGTGACCATAAAGCTGGATTACAGGGCAGGGAGTAAAATATTTTTTTTTAATGAGAAAGAAATTTCATGCAAAAAAGCCTAAAAAATATAAAAACCAAAAGAACGGAGAGGAACAAGTTTAGTTTCTGGGGTTAAAGCATTGAGTACTTCCCCAAAACGGAAATATGTTTTTTTGCATTCATGGGAATTATTATATATCCTTTATGGGGAAAAAAACTTGACCCAAAACAAAGACACATCCTTCAATTCTGCCATATGCAAACAACATTCACCGGAAATTAATATCTTCATCCTGAAACTTAACAACAGACCTGTGTGAAAGTTCTTATTTTCCTAAAATTTTGAAACTCACAAGTTTCAAAAGGATTACTTGTTTTAGCATATACTTGCATTTTATAGGCAATTTCAGGACTAGATTTTTTTTTAAAAAGGTTTTCCTTAGATAAAGTGTTTCTATTTAAAATAACATATATGCAGGCAGAGGCTTATTCCCAGCCACTTATCAGCCTCAGAATCCTGCAGACACCAGTTTAAGTTGGTATTGCATTTTTATCAGTTGCTTAACAGGATTTTGCTCAGTTGAACAGTCCCACAAATAAAAAAAAAATTATTTGAAGTGACTCACACTACTTCATAGCTGGAAACAACAAAACATTTAAAAGGTCTTTTGTATAACATATTGCGAGTCACCAGCTGTTTTTCTGATCGGCAGAGCAAACCCTGTACTGAAAGACCGCTGCCCAGAAGGCACGGGCTGACATTGATTTGAATCTACCAGCTCTCCCGGTGGATCAGATGGCGTCTCAGCACTGGAATCAGTATTGCTATCACACACTCATCTGTCGCCTCATGGGACAAGAGCTGCAAGAAATATGAAGGGAAATTGCTCCCGTTAGGGGACAGCTACATTTATTTCTGCTGAAAAAAAAAGCCACCACCTATAATGTGCATGTTAAAATGATGCCTACCTCTAAAACGAATCCATCCTTTTCTGTCCAAATATTAATAAACTCAGCAGAATAATTCATTATTGCTACTTTCCAGCCCTATTCTTAGCCTTCCTTGGGGTTGAGCCGACCTATTTGTACAGTCGAGTCTGTGTGGAAGTGATTTGTCCTCTCGGAAACTCACACCGGAAGGCATTGCGCAGTGGCTGCCACTTTTGCCTTTGTGTTCATTTCCATCCTTGTGAACACCCCCACTGAAAAGGACTCTTCACTCGCTGAATCAGATCCAGGAACTTTCCTACGTTTTTATTTATTCTTCAATTTCCAGGATGCCCCTTTAATTTGAAAGACCATGACCATTTGGGGAAAAGCAACTTCAAACTTTAACTTGTTTTCTAACCCCACAATAAACTGGCTTCATTTAATGGGAAGCAGCGTCATTCTCCTAAGCACTCATTAGCCCTCTGCACTTTCACTTTTTCACATAAACAGTAGGACACTGACTTCCAGTAAATGTTTGTAAAGCTCGGTAATTCAAAACAGCCTGGCTTAAGCCTGTGCTCACAGAAAAAGCACAACCTCCAGCCCCACATCACACACATATACCCACCCATCCATCCACCCACCCATCCATCCACCCACCCATCCATCCACCCATCCATCCACCCACCAACCCATCCACCCACCCACCCACCCATCCATCCATCCACCCATCCATCCACCCATCCATCCACCCATCCATCCATCCATCCATCCATCCACCCACCCATCCACCCATCCACCCATCCATCCATCCATCCACCCACCCATCCACCCACCCACCCATCCACCCACCCATCCATCCACCCACCCACCCATCCATCCGATAAGTATTTACTGAATAACTGCTATGGACCTGGAGGTGCAGCCACAGATAAACAAGCAAGGCCTCCGCTATCATAGACGAAGGAGGGCAGTAAGATTGTTCATGGCATGTCTTATCTTAAGAAACACTGTAATCTGATGACAGCCACTGCTGTTATTTTCAGATTTACCTTAATTCCGTGCTTTGCTCAATGCATTCTGTGCCATGAAGATATTCAGGGACAACATCTTTGGTTTAAGAATATAAAATATATTTAGAAAATCAAAGATGACATTTGGCCTCTAAGATATAGCCTGTCAAATAATCTTAAACAGATAAGAATCTTAGCAGGAGAATTCATAAACACATTTAATATATAATGCTAAACATGGTGGCAGACGCACAGAGGATGTCTGCATGATGAATTGTTGACCAAGTATTTCATTGCGAAATAAATTTTTGCGGGTCTTTCTTAGGTCGTAGAGAAAGATATCATTAAACGCAAAGCTTGTTTAGCAAAAAATAAATTCAATAGACAGAGTAGCAGTTATTGTTGGGAGTAATAGGTCATTAGAAGCTTTTAAGATCCTCACAATGAATGACATTCCCTTAGGTCCTTTTCAATCCCGACTTGGCCCTAATCACTTCCTGTCTTTGGTTGTTTTTGAAGTCAGTAGGCTGCAGGATAATATATCTTGACATCATAACCTAAAATATCAGATTGGCTCAATTGTTATGCAAGTAATGTTGCTTTGCAAATGACGGCTGGGAGATGGGACGCTACCAAGTGAAGAGGAAAATGCACGCCACATCCTCTCCCTGCTGCCTGTGGCCTCATCGGAAATAACATCTGCGAAGGAACACGTGACACTTCCATCCACCAATGCGTTTGATGGGCAACAGTATCTACAATGAAATCTCATGTACAAGGGGATGAGGACACGGCAGCTTTTGCCTCTGCCTGTGCGTCCCCTCACCACCTCGCCTCTGCCCCACACTTCTCCAGAAGAGGGGGTGGCAGGAGCCTGGGAAGCAGCATTTCCCAGTGTGCACCCTGATTAGGATGCCAGCACCAGGGATGGTTCCCCCTCCCCGCCACAGGGCAAAAGTATTTAAACGCTCTTGTGGCCTCAGGAAGGCTACCAACAAACTGTTCTCTGTGCAACCCTACTTCAAGAGGAATTTAATTAAAAAAAATTACATTTTGTAATTAGTATTTATGAATCTTGGTACTCATGAGGTACGATCGTTTCCCCCCTTCTTTATCAATTATCTTGGGGCATCACAAACTGTATTTAAAGAGATCTGAAGCTAATCACAGGAGTCGGACAGCTGGCTGGTGCTGAGAGAACATGTCCGTGAAAGGACCTCAGAAGAAGGGATTCTGGGAAAGGTCTCCTGCATGGACATACCCAGGGCATGCCTGCGTCTGCTTTCAAGGATCTTCTTAGGATAAAAACACTGAAATAACAAAAAAACAATATATGCCTAGAATTGCAAAAATATCTTGAGAATTCCTTGGAACTGTCTCATATTTTCCCCATTCCTCAGCATGCACTGCCAAGTTACCTTTGGGCTTATGCTAATGTGTCTATTATCGGCAGCCACTCCCTGTATATCAATAAGAAGATTCAGGCTGCCTAACTGAAGAATGAGGTTTAAATTAGTTACAGCCTGAATTTAGCTATAAGCCTACATTTTTGCACTTATCACGGCATAAGTTTTCACAAGCACCCACTGCAGAGTGAGTACTCCTAAGAATGACTTTTGAAGGGAAAAGAATAAAAAATGGGCTGTAATACATAGTGCTTTACACTATGGCCACTGCAGGAGGTACAATGGAAGTACCATAAGAATGTCGTCTAATTCTGTGGTGTCTTAATGGGGGGTAGCAATGGTTTATTTATTACCTCCTTGGTCACAAACCAGACTTATAAAAGGTCACGTGAGGAAGTTACTTGAAGAGGCTCTACCTTCAGATCTGGTTCTCAGAGAGTGAATGAAAGAAATGAGTGAATGAATGAAGAAATGAATGAGTGAATGATGGATCTCACGGTGGCATATAGTGCTCTCAAATGCAGCTAGCAAATGTGGAGGATGCCGAGGGAGGTTTTAGCAACCAGGACATCCCTCGGCTCACATTCTTTTGGCCAGCACTCAGGCGCATGGGGTCAGCACCCACATGCCCAGGAGGAAGGAAAATGGGTTCAGGGCACAGCCAGTCAGTCCCTGCTGGAAGGAAGGATCCAAACTCCCAGCCACTCTGTCTGCTTGGTCCACGGCTGCTGCGCTCCACAGGCTCTGCCACCGCTGCCTTCCCTGCGCCTCCAGCCCACGTCATCGGTGAAGGATCTTGTGCCCTGCAAGTCCAGGGAGCCTGCCCGGCCCCGCATGCTTGGCTCCATCTTCCGGGTTCTAGGTCCTCATTCTTTTTTTTTTTTAACTTTTGTTTTTATTGTTGTTCAAGTACAGTTGTCTCCACTTCCCCCTGCCACTCCTCCCACCTTAGCCATCCCCACTTCATTCTAATTTCAATTCCAGTAGCAGGGCCCCTGTCCTGCTCATGTGCCTAAATCTGGGCACTGGAAAAGCAACAAAGAAAGAGGGGGATTAGAAATTCCTATTGTGGGGTGCTGCTTTTGCATCCAGTATGTGTTCAGAGCTGACGAGGCCATTAAGGTTTCCAGTTGAAACTATTTCTGCAATAAATAAACTTATTATGAAGAGAGAAATTTTAGAAAGCCAGGTGCCTTCAAACTATCACCTTGCTGTGTGGCAGAGCATTTCCGCTTATCATCTCTGCATCCCAGGAACTGATCAGGGGGAGGTTTTGCTGATGATTCTGCTCATCCCCTGCCAGTCCAGGATTAGAATATTCTTAAATTTCCACTCAATCTTGCTTTGCTTCACCAAGAGGACTGACTTTTTAGCAGTTCTTTTTAGAATGCATGACTGTACTAAGAATGCACACACCTGTTCCACAGTCTGTCAGTTGTCTCAGTTCCTTTATTTTCTGTCCTTTATAATTTTACAACATGATTGCCTGATTTAGAAGTAAAATGCCCTTTTCATAAGTCTTCTTGGGGGTACTCAGACACTCCAGCGTCACTGTGCTGGACCACTCCCCTTTGGTCTGTAACAAAAATAACTCGCTTCCTCTTTCCACCTGGGGCATCTCTGTCATTCTCTTCCCTGCCCCTCCTTTGCTAGTTGGTTGGTCTCAGGATGCTCTTACCTTCCTCCCCTCTTGTACCTGTGTGGGACAGATCTTGAGAGCCTCAATTCTGGCTGCTCTGTACTTCTGTCCCATGTTTTCTATCACAGAAATGTCAAGCATACCAGCCACCCCCTTCACATTGCCATCTATTTCTCCATCTCCACTGCTCACTGACCACCTGCACTCCATTGGCACTGGCAGTGGCTACGCATGATCCTGCCTTTGCTGAGTTCTCCAAGTCGGAGAACCATCCTCTGTGGTGTCCCACTATCCTCTGCAGTGTCCTCCATTGATATTTTTATCTACAATAGAACAGGACTGACCACTTATTATATTTATTGTATAATTTGTTATTACTACATATCTATGATGGTGTATAAGTGTATACAACTCATCTATTAAATGAGGCGGGACTCAACATAGAAGAAATTAAATGAGAACTGGATGTTTTTTACACCCCCACCTTTTGGCAAACTCTTCAAATTATTCTTCTTTGCACCCAGATGAAATCTTGGGTGATGGTTAACTTTAGCGCCCACTTGACTGTTCTAAGGCATACCCAGAGAGCTGGTAAACATTACTTCTGGGTGTATTTGTGAGGGTGTTTCTGGCAGAGATTAGCATTTGATTCAGTAGACTGAGTACAGAAGACCCACCCTCACCAAGGTGGGCCGACATCAGCCATGTGGGGGCCCAGAGGGAACAAAAAGGCAGAGAAAGGATAAAATCTTTTCTTGTCTTTCTGAGCTGGAGCGTCATCTTTTCTTGTTCTAGGACATTAAGCTTGTGGTTCTTGGACTTTTGAACTCTAGCACTTGACACCAGTGGCCCCCTGGATCTCAGGTCTTTGACCTTGGACTGGGAGTTACATTAGCAGACCCCTGCTTCTCAGGCCCTTGGACTTGAACTGAATTATACTACCAACTTCCTTGTTCATCAGCTAGCAGACAGCAGATCATGGGGCTTCTTGGCCTTTATTACCACGTGAGCCAATTCCTACAGTAAATCTCTTATATCAATATCTGTATCTATAGCCACTACCATATCTATCTTGTTGGTGTATTCCTTTGCAGAATCCTAACTAAGGCACCAGGCCCCATACCTTTTCTGGGTACCATTCTGACTTTAGTCAAAGTCTCATCTAACCATCTAGACATCTGATACTTTCCTTCTCAGCTTGGGCTTAGCAGACCACCACAGAGGGGAGGAGGAGGTAGAGGTGGGGTGTTCACTGTTTCTCCTCAGCTCTCCCACTCCTCTCCCAGAGTTCCCTCTGCTGCTTCAGGCGTGGATGGGGGAGAGAGGAGACAAAGCGGCCCAAGAGCTTCCTCTTTCACGCGGCAGTGGGTGGCCATGGTAGCAGTTAAGTTAGATCATGTCATCCCCTCTGCTGTTCGAGACCGCAGTGGCTTCTCAGCACACTGAAGGTGAACGGCATCATCCTCAGGGTCCTACCAGGCCCTCTGTAATCAGGCCCCGCTCAGCCTCCGACCTCATCTTCCACCGCCCATCACGGCCCTCCCCACAGCTCTGCCCCAGCCTCCTTGCTGCTCCTCATACCTGCCAGGAACACCCCCTGCTTCAGGGACTTCGCAATGGCTATTCCCGCTTCCTGGAAAACCTTTCCCATAGACACCCAACTCAAGTGTTTGTCCAGTGTCACCTCCTCAGAGGAGCCTTTCCTAAACACTTTATTTCAAATTGCATCTGCTTGTCATTCTCAGCCCAGCACACTCTGCTTTTCTTTATAACCCTTTTCACCTTTAACGTACCATGTAATTTAATGATCTGTTTTGCTTCTTATTGTTCATTCCTGTGTATTGGAGAAGACAGTGAAGTTCAAGAAGATATTATATTTGAATAATATTTTAATCAAAGTTGGAATATATATGACATATACTAAATATATATATGTATATACTTAATATATAAATATAAAATAAGTAAGTCGAACCATTTATCTTCACCCTAAAATAATTTTGTGGCCACAATCTACCTGTTCAAATTTTCCCCCCTTTAGTTACTGCCCACATTTTCCTCCCTCAGGTGCCACGCACTCACACAAGTGCATTATAGCTAATCCTCCTCCCTAGTCCTCTGTCCTTCCGTAACTCTCCCCTAAAATGTCCTTCCTCTTTCTGCGTATCCAAACAGTGCTTCATTATTTACAAGTCTCTCAAGATGCCCCTTCTCTCTGAAACAAGGAACAGGTACACATACTCATGAAGCACATACTACATACCAACAAAAAGTGACTTAATTTGTTTTCCTTAATTCTCTTGACAATCCTATGAGGTCAGTATTACTATTCCCATGAAGTGCTCATTGCACTCAAGTAGCTCGCCCAGGGCCCTGTGAGCATCAGTGCTAAGATCCAAATGCCTCCTGCAAACCTCAGATGCCCATGTGTTCTGTACAGCCAGGATGCTTCCAGAGGTACTCCCACCCATACTCTGCATCAATTCTTTCTCTTCACCACACGGGGTGTCTCCTGTGGTCCTGAGCTTGCCCCCTCCTTGTCGTCTAACTGTGTGTGTGTGCACGTCTTGCAGGGCTCGTGACTGTGCTCTCTCATGTTTGTACGGAACAAGCGCAGTGCCCTTCTTCAACACCGGCAGATGGGTGGAGCCCACGAGGGAGGCAGACAGGGGAGGGTGGTTAGTGAGCTGTAAGGACAGCTTGCAGCACTGAACTTAAAAAAAAATAGAGAGGTTTACAGTGGAGGAAATAACCCACAAGCCCAGACAATGCAGAAAAGACCAATAAGAAATCAGAACCATCTACTAAATTTCTAAATTAGGAGCAGTATCATTTGTGATTTTAGTAAAAAAAATGTTAGCAGGTTGCTAAAGATGAAAACCACATTTCGGTGGCTTCATGAGTTAATAGGAGGGGAGAGAAATGAAAGTGAGTACACAGAGTAGGGCAAAAGTAGGTTTACAGTTGTGAGTCTGAGGAACACAGAATTTACTCATTATTATTACCCATTAATTATTGCATTATTTACTTGTGTTTGAACTGTAAACCGACTTTTGTCCCATGCTGTATAGACTACTCTTTCTAGAAATTTGCCTTTCTGAGGTGGTGGACAGAAATTACATGGTGTTCAAAGAGAAAAACATTTAAGGATGGGAACATAAGAAGAAAGAGAAAAAGGAGGGGAACAATAAAAAGTAGGAAAGGAAGGAAGGATAGGGGAATGAAGAGAGATGAATAGCACGCAGTGATATTTACGGTAATAGAATTTGCTGCTTACGTTTCTAAAATTCCATCAGATGTTTTCCTTGGGGCTAAGATAATACAGAGTCGTATTGGGTATGTGACCTTTCAGTAGTTAACGTGTTCCCAAATCCTAAGATCTCCATATAAAAAGACTTGAATTACTTAAATTTTCCTAACAACACCATATGCACTAGGGTTTTCTTTTGGATGTTTTCTTTTTGCTTTTGCCTTCGATATACACTGAAAAGCAGGTGGCTCTGGTGGTCAGTGCTTTCTGAGAACTCCGGATAGAGGGCGCTGCCCCACAGACCATCTCCGACAGCAGGTGCAGGATCCTGGGCTGCTCAGGGCAGAGGATCCTCCCGCTGGAGGAGCATGGCGAGGGGAGGCGTAGAAGCAGACTGACCCTGATGTGATGTCATTTACCAGCTGCCGTGTGTTTTTTAAAGTAAGAGAGGTACGGAACCAGGAGTACATATTGTAAGCCTGTGATCTATCACCTGGCATCCACACGGCGTTTTATGGGCCCTTGAGGGATGGAAGCCAAACTCGGAGATCATTACCTCTTCAACATGGCAAAGGTTAAAGTGCTACACCTAATGTAACTCTGAAGTTTTATATGGCAAAGATGTTGAGGGTATGTTACTTAACGATCACTCTTTGATTTCAGGATCCAAGCAGTTCGCTTAGGGCCCTGCCTTGGTCTCCAGCAGTACAAGCTGCTGCAGTAAAAAATGGGCAGTGACAGATGGTTATTAGCACAAGGAAACCTCCTAGAGGGCTAGAGCAAGCTCAGCAGGTCCACAAATGGAACCAGAATCAGTGAATTCCTAAAGTTTAGGTTTCCAGCACGGTAGGGCAAGGGGGTTCATGGGAGACAGTCGGGGAACAAAGGTCAAAAACCTGCGGGCAGCACAGTCCGGTTTTATTAAGCAGCCTCTAATTAGGACGGGGCTGGTGGGTGCGCACTCGGGTGCAGCTCAGCCCGCAGTTCACAGCGGAACTCGGTGGTAACAACAACAACAATGACAACAACAACAACAATGACAACAACAACAACAAACAAGAATAGGCTCCACCCCCGAACCCTTCAGACTCGGGGAGGGGGAAACGGTGGGGGGGGGCATCTTTTTGGACAGCTCAATCCAGTTGTTTTTAAGGAATCACAACTTTTTCTCAGTTTTCTAGCTTCCTGGACATTTTTTATGTAAATAATACTGACAGTTTTTAATGAAAAAAAATTAACTCTAATTAAGAACTAAAAAAGGTCAGGATGGGGTCCCCACAGTTCTCCTCCGGTTGTGATGTTAAAGCAAGAGAAAATGGAACAGGGAACATAACATATGCTTATTCCCAAATGCTTCTCGACGCACTCTGTTTAATATGCATGTGTTTATCTAGTGTGCATTTATATAAACACACACGCACACATACACACAGTACTTCCCCTCCTTGTGACTGAAGAATAAGTCCCGAGTAGAAAACTACAAAAGAAACTAAAATGAATATAGTAAATCATTCTTGAACTAAAATGCTTAGACAGGAATCGAGCAAGTATCAAGAAAAGCAAGCCTTTCCCCACTAATTTACTTCCTCGCCGTAAGAAGGCAGGTAGTGATGCAGGGAGATCTGCTGAGACTGCCGGGGAGAGGAAGGGACCCCTGAGGAGGTGCGTGAGAGCCCAGGCCCCAGAGTGAGGGAGGGGCCAGAGGAAACACCGAAGGCATCTGGGGTGAGGCCGCAGCACGACACGAGATAGGCTTCCCTCCGCAGGGTAAAGGGTGAACCAACCAGTGCGTCAGCTCACGTTGGCTCGGCAGCTGAGCAGTGTGGCGTGTGATGCACGCAGCAGGATGAAGCTTGCGCGGAGGTTGTGTAGGTTGGAGAGGTCACAGCAGCACGTGTACTGTGGAGGTTGAGGTGGTGGCAGGCAGAGGCCCCTCCACGGAGTGGGTGCCAGGCCTGTATAATGTTTGGACAGAGGGAAGAACCCCTCCTACTTGCTTCTGGAGCACATGGAATTTTGGGCTGGGAAATTTAAATGGAGGGTAGAGAGAGACTCGCCCCTTCTCCTTCTGCTTGCTTTCCTTGTTGGGCCCCGAGGTTCCCAGACCAGTGGGCCCTGGAGACCGCGTGGTCTGGCAGCGTCCCAGGCCCCGCCCAGCGTGGGAAGTGGTGGCGGTGGCGTGGTTGCACAAGCCATGCACAGATTCCAGAAATATGCTGAAATATGACTGCGACTGGGAACAAGCTAAGCTCCTGAGTGATCACGCTACATTTCCCCAAGGATGATACTTTAAATGGGAGGTGGAATTCCAGGCACAGCTCTGAACTAATCTCGCAAAAGGTGATGAGGTTATTTTTTTTCTGGGTGTTTTAGAAGGAATGGGCTCTTAGGTGGAAGCCTGCCATTTTTTAAACATTGGATAGCCATTGAACAAACGACCCCTTTCCTGTTACCAAACCTCTGCCTCTGGAGTTTGCCTGTTGGGTGGCGGGCAGCAGAACCCCATTATTGTTTGGCAACAGTAGCATCTTTTAATACTAGGACAGGTGTCAGGTGATTAATTGGCAAAGGCCTTGGGGGAATCTGTAGAATAATGTTTATTGAAAATAAATTATAAGTGCAAAAAATATAGGTGAGGGTGCCTGACGCCTTGAACACCAGCAGTGGGCAGCCGCTGGAGGGAAGCCACGGATGTTGTGCAGATGCAGGCATCCCAAGAAACAGCAAAGAAGGTGCCCAGGAAGCCTATTGTTATTGCTTTGTTTATATCTAAGGGCATGGGAAGGAGGCTGGGTCGAATCACAAACAAAAACATTGTAGCACAAAGTTGTGTCTTCAAACTTTATACATATATAATATAAATACCAATGGGATAGGAAAAAACCCATGAGGAAAACACATAACCAAAATTGCTGTTGAATAATTAAGGCCAAATAGTAAATGGAATAAATAAATAGAATGTCAATTGTTTTCAATAAAATTATTATGGTTGAAAATGTATGAAATTGAATATGCATGGGTTCTATACTATACAAAGGAATGTTACTTTCTTTTCAATGTAATTAGTAAGAGGCAAAATTTTCAGAGGAAATCCCATAACTTAAAATATTTTCGTAATGGCCTGAATTCCAGTTAACGAAGCTTCCCACCAGCCCGGTTACCCCCCAGATGGCCTGGGAAAAGAGGTGTCCACTCAAGGGTCTTAGACAAGCTGACGTTCCCGAGATCTAGACCATCCCAGCCCCATGTCCTGGGTGTTAAGCTGGCAGAGGATGGACAAACTGCTCTGATCTCGGTGGATTTGGAAGCTGCACCTGGCTCAAGCCTCACCGCTCTATGCCTTCCTGAGGTGCCTGCGGAGGAGAGGTCCCCAGAGGCCCAGCAGCCAGTGACCACCAGTAACACAGCACAATTTCTGACAGCCTGAATGCACCTGCTCACTGGTGGAAGTTACCAGGGTATTTCAGGGCACGTCAGAGAAATACGGATGGTCAGAATTAAAGAGGCGCTATCTGGAGAATTGTTTATAGGTGTAAGAATGTTATGACACTGCTGTTCTTTGCTATATTTTTCTCTAAAAATAAGCCCAGAAGAACAATACAGTAAAATATACTTGGGTCAGAATTTGAGCACTATGCATATAGCAGACTCCCAATACAGGCTTTTTGAACTAAAAAGAAATCTTTTCTTTGAAAAACAAAGTTGAGGTCTTTGAAGTCTATGGGACACCGACTTTCACACAAAGGGGTACATGGAGGAAGGTAGAGCTGTACTAAATTCCAGCTACGCCAGCTGTAAAGCTAAATGACTAAAACATCACACCGGAAGGTGCTGAAAAAACCCATTTAAAGGATTTGAACACTGGGGACAAGTAAACAGCATGGGGGTCTTCCCTGACTTACAGACCTTCCCTAATGAAAGTCCCCTCAGTCGGTCTCAGGTCTAAACAGTGGTCGCTGCAGAATCTCAAGGTGGTGAGAGGACCTGGAGATGGTAGTGACCAGCTTTCCACTAAAAAGATTTGCTCGATGATTTGTCCATGACCTTGACTTAGCTCACACAGCAGACAGGCAGTGATCACACGGGATGGCCTGGGGCTAAGAAGAAGCACCAGGAAAACCAGCACTGTCTCAAACCCTGGTCATGAGTGCATCCCGACACTCATGTTTTACCCTCCTTTTCAGCCTGGCCAGGAATTACAATAAAAAAGTCACTTTTCTCTTCTGCTTAACCAAATTATACATTTTATTGCCCAGTGGCTTAGGGCAATAAATGTTACAGAAAGGACTGATTTAAGATCTGAATTTATTTTAATTAGTTTTGTGATACTGCAGCAGATGTGAGCTTGCTTATGTGCAACTGGCACTGGCTAAGAATCTCAATGAAGTCCCCAGCATTTTATGTTGCTAAAGAAGTCAATTCTAAATAATGTGAAGAGAAGGGGGATGTTGAAGCAAGCTGGCTGATTCGGTCCTGGACGTGTTCTCTGCGCACACACAGTGGGTTATGGTGGGGTGGAGGCGCGGCATTAATAAGTGACAGCTGTTGTTAACTCCCACGGAAGAGTAGATAACCTTTCGTGGGATCCATACCCAGATCCTGGGCGGCAGAGTAATGAGTCCCCCTGGAATGAAAGCTTCGGCCCTCTTTGTTGTAACTATCGATCTACTGCAGCGTCCTGATGTGATTTAGATGAGGGAGGAAGAGATAATGGCATTGATTATTCTATTTAGGAAGCAGACTAAGACAGAACTCAGGTACACTACATGAACAGAAAAAAACCCACTCAATCATTTTGTCTTTTCTTTGTAGTCCAAAGCTACACCGGTAGTCATAGTGACAGGTGAATACATCTTGATAAACACGGAGCTTTGTATTTTAGGGACACTCGGGGGCAACAAAACCACAACATCGCTTTTGCTGCTCCGGTGTTTTAATGATCATGTGTCATAGTTCTGACAAAGCCCGGTGGTGGCACACCAGTTGTGGGTGAGCTCAAGGGACCGAAGAGTACTCGCCCAGCGAGAACGGTCTTCCCCATGTGATGTTACACTCTTCAACTTTATTAGGTAAAGATGTCTTTGATTCAGAACTGTGCTCTGTAATGTAATGAATGAAACAGTCTACCAAAACCAGGCATCTGCTTCAAAGGTTCTAAAATGGGGGTGGAGGATTTTACTCCCAAGGGGCATTTGGCAATGGCTGGACACATTTTTGGGCTGTGAGCTGTGGTGCTACAGGTATCTAGTAGGCAGAGACCAGGGGTGGTGCCAAACATCCTATAAGGCTCAGGATAGCTGCCACCACAAAGCCTTTTTCCAGCCCCAATTGTCAATAGTGCCAAGCTTGAAAAACCATGGTCTAATTTATTTCATGACATAAGTATCTCGAATTTGTTTTAAATTGTTCACTATAAAGCTGTTTAAATGCTTAATAGATTTCCTTGGGACTAGAGTCTAAAAGAAAAACAAAAAGAAAAGCACGGTGGCTGTTTTTTTTGTTTGTTTTTTGTTTTTGCAGGGGTCTTATCTGGTTCTTGCCCACCTGAAAGCTGTTTAAACTACACTAAAGCACCGCTGAGTACACTCACTAGCCCAGGCAACTGTGTTTTATGGAGAAAGTTAAGAGATGAAGTAATGGCCTTGACTTCTACTGAGTTAATATTCTAGGCTTGAAAAACACTAAATAATGGAATGCAGTAGATTTAGAATGTCTTTCCTGTGACAAGCATAGAATAGAAGGGAGAATAGAGGAAATGTGTCACAATGTTCTGGAACTCAGAGCCAGAAAGAACCAAAATATCTGTCCTAATAAGCCACTGTGCAGTATAGAAGCTATGACTTGGAATCTTCAGGTTCAGGACAGACCTGGCTGTGGCACATAAACATGGTGTTGATTCTGAAGCAAGTGCTTAAGCTCTCTAAATGTGGATTTCCTCACCTGTAAAGTGCAATAATGATACCCTCATTATAGAGTTATGAAGACTTAGTAGCACACTACAATCATTTTTGACTATCATGAGCTGTTTTGCAGATGAGAAAGCCAGAGTTCAGCAGGGCAGATTAAAGGTCAAGTGCCCAAAGTCAAACAGCAAGAGTGGGAAAGCCAGAGCTACAATGAAATCTCATCCAAGGTCAGGGCTCTGTTTAGAATGCGGGTCATGCATCGTCTTCCTTTGATTCTCATTAACACTCTTACTGCATTAACACTGGATGCACTCAGCATCCATCATGCAGCAGGTACTATTCTAGTCACTGGGGATACAAACACAGGTAAGACAAAATGTCTCCCAGCATTGTGGTGTGGATGAAGTGTGAAGGGAATGTGGACCAGGGTTACATATCCAACCTCATGGGGTTGGGCTAGTTTATGGTTTAGATGGTCTTTGAACTGGGTTCTGAATGGTGAGGAAAGTGGGCCTGGGGTGGAGCACAGAAGCCCCAGAGCTTCCAGAAACAGCAAAAGTAGTGTTTGGGAAGCTGGAAGAATTACAGGTTTCAATAGGATGCTATATTTTTTGTCTTTGTGAATGGAAATACTTTATGTTGCTATCAGACTCCACAATTTACAAAGCATTTCCACATACTCTACTAGTACCACTACTAGATCATAAAGAAACAAACATTTATTGTTTACTATGTACCAGGAGCTGTAGTAAGCATTTTAAATGAACCAGCCCATGGATTTTTAACAAAACAAAACAAAACAAAAATCTATGAGAAAGATACTACTAAGGAAATTAGTATTTACTAATAATGAAGCAACTTAAGGAGCATTTAGTGACTTGCCTAAAGTTAGTTACTACCTAATGGCAAGTTTTGGCTCAAACAAGGATCTTCAGATTCCATGCCCAGTGCTATTTTGTTTAATAGTTATGTATACCACGTTTGACACCTTCCCCTCTCCTCCTTATACCCCCGTCTTTCTCTGGATTGTAAATTCCCAGAGGGCAAGGACTCTCTCTTCGTGTCCTGGCAGCTTGGGTGGGGGTGGGAAATGAAGTGGGAGATTTAAGTGCCTGGGGCAGAATCAAAATATAAGAAATTTTGGTGGAATTTAATATAGTTTTAGTGCTGGAACTCATTTCAAGGGGGTGCTCTCCTTTGAAAGGTATTGACAGAAACAGAATGACCCCAGATATGGAAAAAAACCAGTTCAATTGAAAAAAAAGTCATGATGACTATAGTCTTTATGTATGGGAGAATTAAGGCAGAGTGCTCTGAATATTCTCTTATCTTCCCAATTTAGTGGTTCCCAGACATGTCTGAGAATTCACAGACCAGGAGTCAGCCACAGGGGTGTTCTCTCTTATCATGACTGGTTCTTCTAGACTAGGTTTCAAATAAATTTTAATACTTGGAAATTATAAACAAAGCACACATATTGACTGTGATATTATAATTGGGATTGCACAACAGGGACCTGCAGCAGAATTCAAGTGCAAAAGGTTGGAGTGTTTTCTTCAATACGGGTCGGGTTCATCGTGGACGGTTTGAGGAAGGTCAAGAGAATACGATCGTGTTAAGAAAACTTCTTTACTGCCTGCCTTCCAAACCACCTGTGTGATAAGGAGTCCTTCAATTTATACAGCATGGCCTGCTTTTCAGACCTTAAAACAAGAAAGAAAAATAAATTTATTCAGGTTTGTCCATTTTATTCTGCTAATTCTGATATTTGAACATAAGCCATTTTATCTGGAGCTTGGTACTATAGGCTGAGAATCAGGAAAAACACGAATTTTGGAGTCCATTAATAAATTGCTCAGAGATTATAGATAAACACTAACTTCTTAGATTGATTTGGTAGTCTGAACTGAAGACTTTTTATAGCTGTTTTTTTCTTTTTTTAGATACACCCAATGTGGAAGATTCAATTTTCTAAGACAGCTGCAGCCAGATTTTCCATCCCACACACTTTCCTTACAAGGTGACATTGCTACTCCTCTCATCAAGATGGGGGATCTGTGTTCTCAGCCCCTGAATCTGGGTGGGCGTGACTACAGAGGGAGGGTGCTATGCAACTTCTGAGACTAGGCTGTTAAAGTGAATGCAGTTTCTCCCTGAGCTCTCCTGGGACACGTGCTCTCGGAACACAGCTGCTACCCTGTGAGGTGTTCCCGCCAACAGACTCAGCTGAGGTTCCAGCAGGCAGCCAGCGCCAACCGTTCGATTTCCAAGTAAGAAGATTCCCAGGCAAAAGATTGAAATGACCACCTGGCTGCTTCTTGTGGCTTATGATAAAAACGTGAAAGGAGAGAAATAAGCTAAACAAAGAACTATTCAATGGAAGGGAGCTAGTCTTTTCTAGGTTTAAAATACTAATCTTTGTAATTCACCCCTCTAGATGACAAATAATTCCAAAGTTAATATATGACATCCAATAGATCAAAACCAGGGTAGAAAGTGGTAATGAGTTTTAGGAAAAAGTGGTATAAGGATGAAACCAATGGTGTGACTGTAAAATGTTCCCTTAAGACCTTAAAACATCGAAGGCAGACAGACCAAAGGTCCCTGAGCATGTTAAGGGTGCTGTCCCACAGACAGGCCACCCAGATAGAGAAGGGTGTATCCCCAAGAGATATGTAGATAGGACAGCCTTTTCTGTTGAGTGGGTTGTCAATGAATACCCCCCAAACCCACAGAGTTTTTAAGAAAACTTTCCTGGCACCAAAAGGGAAAGAGAAGCTTTTGGACACCCCATCTTTTATGGATAGGAAGCAGAATAGTAAGAAGGCTATTCAGCTATAAACTCACCATTATTTTAAAAGACAATGTGTGACTTGGAGAGAACTAAGCGTGCAGAGAGAGGAGGAGCTCAGAAGCACAGCACAGACAAACAGGGCAGTAGGACTGAGCCCTCAACCAGGAGCTGGCGAAGAAGTGCTCGGGGGGATTTCAGAATGTCCATAAAACAGTGCCTGCTCTGCACAGTTCTCAACCATTTTGCCTGTGAGTCAGTGTAGTGGTGACCTTGCCCTGTTTCACCACAGTATGTTGGGTGTATGGAGAAGCGAGGGGGCAGGCAGCTTTAGAGAGGAATGGTACTTAGGGCGCTGCATGCAAGGAACCATCCCCTCAGAGCCTCATCTGCATGCAGACACGCCTTAGAAGGTGCCTCCTAGACCTGGTGCCACAGCCGGTTGGGTCTCGGGGTCTTGAGGGGAGGGGATGAATATGTTCTGCATGTGAAAGGGATGTGAATTATTTTGGCCAAAGAGAGAACTGGAGCAGATAATATCTTTCAAGATGGCCACAATGAGGGCTTCCATCCTACATAGCCTTCTTACAATTTAATACCTACATGCCTCCCACTGAGAAGTGGGGTTTATGCTCCCTTTAGATCTGGGCAGGCATGTGGCTGGAGAAGGAGTGGTGTCACTTGTAAGGCAAGGTCACAAAAGAAGATGGAGCTTCAGCCTGGTCTCTGTGGGGATGCTTGCTCTGGGAAACCAGCTGCTGTGCTGTGAGGAACCAGAGGCTGCCTGGGAGTGTTTGGTGGGAAGTTCTAGGCAAGAGGCCAGCAGACAGCTAGTAGCAATTGCTAGACATGTGAGTGAGAAGTTGTTTGAGGTGAGTACAGTCCTACGGTCTGAATGCAACGGCATGACATGACGGCATGAGGGCGAGAACCCATAGTAGAACCCAATCAACCCCAGGACTGTAAGAGATAATATTGTTTTAGCCACTTGGTTTGGGGGTTAAGTGTTATACAGCAATAAATAACGGAAGGAACTAGTTCACTCACATCCTGTACTATGTTTGTTCTTAGAGATTTAACATCTTTTAAGGGTTTTTTAATATGCAGTATACATGTTATATATGAGAACAGGTCAATGAGGCATAAGCACCTTAAAAATATTGCCAGTCTTTTAGGATACTCCTCAAACAAAATTCACACACACACACATACACACACGCATGCACGCATGCAGAGAGAGAGAGAGAGAGAGAGAGAGAGAGAGAGAGAGAATGAATCTGAAAATACGCTTCAAACAATGCCAAATCTTGCATAATAATTTCTCAATTTTAACTTAGAACTTTGCATTTCTGCTGACATTCTTGTTTCTTGATTTCTTTCCCTGAAGTTGGTTTTTAATGATAATCGTTCCGCTTCCGGGCATTTAAACTGTAAATTCTGAGATTAGCAGTGGAAGTGAGTTGGAGGGATCTCATCATATTCCGAGAGCTGAAGAACCAAGCAAATCACACTGTGAACTGTCACCCTCCCTGCTGATAAATATCTTTAATCCCATTTAAATATATTCCACTTCCAAGGCCATTCATAATAGGTTTTCCCTCCATCATCAATTCTATTCATGCAGGTTGCCAGCGCTTCCCAAATTATTCTCCCTCCTTTCAATAAATTATCAGAATATAATTAGTAATATATCAAAAGTGTACTCAGGTCCCCACCTCCTCTGAAGAGAAGCAGATTTTAAAAAAAATGACTCTCACTTATATAGTATGCAGACAAAGGCGAAGTCACAAATAGGGTCAATACATGTCCTGCGAATTGGATCCAGAGGAAACACTTCTTCCTCTGGAAATCGGGCTCAGTCACCTAAATGGCAGAGCAACTGAGAGAATCACAATCAGGATGCTGTGATGTTGGCGCAAAGCTGAGGCCAGTCAATGGAACTTTGCTCGATGATTGCTTATGGCATATAGTACAGCCATAATCTCACTCCTGGAAAGAATGTTTTCAAGATTCTACAATAATTAACTCTGCAAACTACATCCTCAGATGTTTCCTTCTGTAATTGTTAAAAATCGCAGTCAAATTGAAGGAAATACACCCACACAAGATCTAAACGCTAGTTGAATCTAAGTAAGGCATGGGCTGGGCTGCTAGGCCTTGGGCTTATAGATGAAATTCAGTTTCTGCTCTCAAGAGGTTCGTGCCCCATATATAGGTAAAGTAATATTAGTTTCCTAGGGTTGCTGTAATAAAGTACCTCAAGTTGGTGGCTTAAACAATATAAATTTGCAGTCTTACCATTCTAAAGTATAGAAGTCTGAGATCAAGGTATGACACAGATTCTCTGCTTGACCAAACTTTAGTTAGGCTCCTAAACCTTTTTCTAGGCCCATCTGTGCACTTCCTTGTAAAATCTCATTTTTAGCAAGAACCGTGGTAAATCAGTTTGGCCAGAACTCTCTACCCTCCATATCTGATCAGGTTCCTCACCCTCCAGCCCCACCCCGCCATGCAATGCCTTGTCACCCTGGACTGTCTGCAGCACAGGTGGCAAACACAAGGCCCACCGGCCGAATCCAGCCCTCCACCTTGTTTTAACCAGCCCAGCACTTTGATTCTACCCAGCGGCTTGCCCCTAGTTAAAGAGTAGTTACATTTATACAGTCCTAAAATTACATTTGTCCCTTTGAAGGCAACCATGAGGCTGATGTAGCCCCCGGTGAAAATGAGTTTGACACCCCTGGTCTACAGCGAGAATCCTGTTAGGTGGGTTTAGCCAGAAGCCCCCTTTTCCCCAGGCGTTCTCTTTTAATTTTTCATCCACTGCCTTCCCTGTCTCTCCCTACTCCTTAGAGGTAAATTTTCACTTACCTGTGTTGTGTTTGTAATAGAGACCAATCTCTTTTACTGTAAAACCCTATTGCAGTGAACCCTGTACCTACTGTGAAGGTCCTGAGTGAAGTCTGCCTGAACGGGTGTCATTGCAAATATATATGTGTATGTATATTTTAACAGGTGTCGGCAGAACTGATTCCATTTGGGAGCTGTGGGAGAAGGATCTGTCCCAGGCCTCTTGGATTACAGAGGGCTGTCTTCCTACTCATGTGGAATTCTCCATGTGTGTTGTGTGTGTGTGTGTGTGTGTGTGTGTGTGTGTGTGTGTGTCACTGTGCCCAAATGTCCCCTATACATAAGAATAGTAGTCATATCGGATTAGGGTCTGCCCTAATAACCTCACTTCAGCTTGACTGCTTCTGTAAAGATCCTCTCTCCATGAAAGGTCACATTCTAAGGCCCAAGGAGTTAGGACTTCACCCTTGGAATTCAGGGGAAAGGGGAACACAATGCAACCCATGATAAATATCATGTAGAGAAAAAGTACCGTGCAAAAAACATGAGGATAGGAGACTGCAGAGTCTTTCCGGAAGTCAGGGCACACACAATTAGACAACAATTTAGCTGGGCATAGCACAGGCCCAGAGACTTCTGGCTTGACACTAGCTTCAGGAGGCAAAAGGGATCCCTAGGATTCTGCAACTCCTTGCAAGACCATCCACTGTTATGTCCCAGAATACTCGTGTTCTCACCACTTTCTGCTTTGGGGTTTCAGGACTAATGTCACCCTGGCTATCACTCCTGATCCTCTCAGTGACTCTGTGAAGCCCAGGTTCCACTCTATCTCCCTGCACACTAACTCCCATCAGGCTGTGGGAAACCTTCCTCTGCACCCTCTGGAAATGAGTCAGTCACTGGCAAAATCCCAGTGCCCTTGACCTCTTCTCTACAGGTTCTCTTCACTGTTGGCCCCGAGGAAATTGTTTCCCTGCAGCTCTAGCAACTGGTAGCCATTCATAGTTAAAGTATTTGACTACTCATTGTCAAACTATTTAGATCTTTTCTGTCCTTTTCATTTAAAGAAAATTTAAATGAAAATATATATTATCTAGGAATGTAATGTTCAGCTTACATCCCTAGATAGTATATATGGCTTTTTCTGCATCTACCAAACTTGTCATATAATTTTAAAAACCATTAATGTGATTAATTGTATTAACAGGTGCTCTAATGTTAAACAAACATTATTTGCTCAGAAAAAAGCATTCTTATCATGAAGCATTATCTTTTTTTATGCATGGCTGGGTTAAGATTGTTAATATTTGTCTAGGATTTTTGCTTCTATATGCATGAGAGAGATTAGTCAATGATTATTTCCTTCAAATACCCATGCTTGTCAGGATTTTGGTAACAAGGTTATCACAGCTTCATAAAAATGGCTTAGGAGTGCACCTCTTTTAATGCAGTCACATATAGTTTGTGTATGATTTAAATTATTTCTTGAATGTTTGGTAGACTTTTCTCATAAAACAATTTGGGCTAGAATTTACTTTCTTGGAGACTTTTAATCTCTTTGTCTTTGATGGTTTGCAGCTTCACTATGACCTTCCTTGTATTTATTTATTTGTTCTGTTTTGGATTTGTAGGGCTTCCTGATTCTGAGGATTAGTATTTTCCCCATTCTTTATATTCTCTCCTCGTTGGATGCTAATTATACTTATGTTAGTCCTTATTACACTATCCTTCATGTTTTTCAACTCCCCTTTTATATTTTCCATCTTCTTGCCTCTCTGTGCTATAACCTGACACTTTTCTTTTAATCTACTTTTCAGTTTTCTAGTTCCCCTTTCAGCTGTGTCTAATCCATTGTTGACTTTATTTTATTATATTTTTTTATTTCTAAAACTTCTTTACATATATATTTTATTTCTAGAAGTTCTATAGTTATTTTCAAATATCCTTAATTATTTTAAAAATAGTCTCTTGCTTCTGGCACATACTTTCAAGTCCATATTTTAATTCTTTAAACATGTTAAACACACTCATTTTATGTTTTGTTTCTGATAATCCCAGCATATAAAGTCTGATTTGTGAAACCTTGTTTGCTTACATGTTTTAATTCTCCACTGTAAGCTCACTACTCCTTCTCACTTCGTCCAGAACATTCCTTCGAAGCCTGGGTTGCAGGTGAGTTTCCACAGGGGATTTGGCTTTGCCTCTGTGAGGTTACTAATGGAATCCTCAACCCAGGATGATTGCAAAGTGCATTCCCAACCTGCAGTTTGTGAATGATGGCAGAATGTGAATTTGGTTCGTAAACCCATGTGATGTCTGGTGTTACTACAGATTTTCAGGGCAAGTGTCCTCTTCCTCACAGTGCAAATGTTTCTGCTCTTCTCAGACGGGCAGCTTTCTTTGCTTCTCATAGGATATGGACGGATGTTGAAGGGCCAAGTTATTTCAAGTTTGCCTTTACACGTTACACTAGGTTTTATTTCTAATACAGCCCCTATCCTGGGAGTGACCTTGTCAGTTTGTAGTAACTCCTGTTCACCTCGAGACCATAAAGTTCAAGACCAACCTGAGCAAACACCCTGAGACTCAGCGCTGGCTTCAGGAATCAGCTCACGTCTTTCATTCCTATTTTGAATAGTTTATATACTCTGAATTTTTCACATTCTTACTATCTCATATAAGCATTTAAAGCTTTTTTATTTTCATTTGTGTTTTCTATTTTTTTAACCAGGCAGAAAGCTTTTTAAAGCTTTTTTAAAAAGTCTAGTGTTTCTAGGTCTTCCCAGAGGGAGGGTCTATTCAGAATGTATAGCCTATGATTACCTATGATATTACAAAAAACAAAACTTAGAGTCCTTTGGAAGACTGGAGAAAACGTTTTTGGGGTTGATGTTATTTGCTTAGCTGAATCATCATATTAAAATAATTACAACTTTCAGAAACAGTCTAGTAAAGTATGTATTTGCCACTAATTTCATTCTGTGGCTTGGGTTTTAATTATATAAGAATATGAATTTCCATTTGTATAAGAATGGGAAATAATGATAATTTAATCCTTTCAGTCCTTTGGATTTTTAATAAATGGGACATTGTATAACTTGTTTTCAAAAGCAAGCAAGGTTGTATACACATTTATTATATTTAATCTGGGACCTGTAGAAATTTAAAAAGTAGTGGAAAACAGCTAAAAATAAAAAAAAATAGTTTACATATTTTAAAATAAATTATTTTTCCTTTCCTGGCCAATAAAAAAAATCAAGAGTTTTCTCTGTTTGAACTTTATAAGTTCTCAAAATCCTTCCTTCCCTACATGTTGACCTGAGAATGAAATAACTGGAGAGCAATAGCGATCCTCTAACGGGTCACAGTTCCAGCATGGAGACAGAAAATAAAACTTAGTCTAACATTGAAAAGACTCAGGCTCCATAGAAAGAACCTGGGTCTGTGGAGAGTGTTTTACTGACACAGTGCAAGACTCAAGTTGGGACTTTGGTAGAAAAGATCACTAGACATCATTTCTTCAGTTTAATAATCCATTTAATACCATCTTTCAATCCCATTTCATGCTCAGTAAAGCAAGAATAAGTGGACCTCTTGCTGACATTGATTTTGTCGAAGAGCTTTTGTTTATAAAGCAGTGGTGACACGATCTTATCATGGGCCATCACAATTGGTTTGTCCTGTCCGCTGTCCAAGCAATGCCTTCCTGTGATGTGGGCAGCTCTCACAGGGATGACCCCTGTCCCGGGCTAAAGTGCTTTGACAGTACTTGCTCGCTTTTTAAAAGGGAGGCATGTTTCAAAAATCTGTTTACATGACCATTTTTACTCAACCATGTCTGAATTGGGAGGAGGAAGTATGGATTCAACGGTTGAGCAAGAACAAAGGCAAAGGAAGCCCGGGACTGTTGAACAAACTTCTGGGCACTGCATGGTGGTCGCATGACTTTACACTGAAAATTCTTCCACGAGATGTGCTTACCTATGACACATAAACTCACAGTCAAGTCAGTGAGAAAAGGAGTCAGGTGGAGTCGCATGAAGAAAACTCAGGCCTTAGCGTTACAGTTACCTAAGGTTGTAAATATTAAGGAAAGGATATCTCTGTATTTTTCCTGTTTGAGATTTATAATAGTAATCAAAGAGAATAATATGAGTCTAGACCAACAGAAGTTTATGTGTTGCATATTTTAAGATATAGATTCAAGATGTGCAAAGAACATCTATTATTATGGTTTTCATAAAATTTGTACACTGTGGCAACTGTATCTTAAATTTCTACAGCTCTTCACGGGCTGCTTTCACCCAGGGAGATTAAGCCATCCCTTTCAGATGAAAGAATGGAAGTTTAGCGGCTGAGGGAAGGACCTCATTGAAGCCCCATAATACTGTATCAGTAGAGGCACGCCTGGACCCCAGATCTTCTGACTCACAAACCGGAGCGCTCTCTCTCACCAGCTGTGCTCCTTGGAGTCCAGGAGTCCCCTGATGTCCCTCTGGTTACCCTCCCTCTGTCACGCCTGGAAGGGCACACAAAGTCACACCAACTGACAGTAAATCTAGGCCTACGCTTCAAATCTAATCCCTTGTTTGGGAGGTTCCTCTTTCCATACCACATGATAAACTTCCACTTCCAAGCATAGCAATGGCCTATTCTAGGTTCATTAAAATTGGCAAATGGATAAACACGGCCACTCAGTGACTAAAGAGAGAGGTTACAAAAACATTGATAAATAATATTTCCCTCAAGGGTTTCATATTTACATCATGAAGATGTACATATCAAATGCCCCCTGTGTGTGGAATGCTCACTGTGAAAGTTCTTTCCCAGAGAGATGTGGAGTTGGGGGGAAGGACCTGGAATGTTTCTAGGGGATAATCAGCCTCCAGCCACCGTCATCATAAAACGAGACAGAAGGATGCAGAATGTCATGTTGGCTTTTGATCTGTACAGAAATGTTTGGGGGAATAAATAGAGAAAAGGTTTACACATAAAAGCAAGTATCTGTGTTTTAGGCAGGAGAGAGCTGGCAACTTAAGTTAGTTACTTGCATGGCCAGCCCCCACACTGATAAGAAGCTGGAGCCCAGGGCAGGCCACAGCCCTCTCAGAGCCTCAGTGTTCTGTGTGATTGTGGGATGAGGACTCATTGATATAGCGTGAACCTGTTAGAGGAGTTATTTGACTTGAGTGTGAAAGGGCCTGTACACTGTGAAGCAATGTGCAAGGTGAGAGGGTGTGCAGGATGGATTGTTACATATGGTTGTAAACTTGGCCTGTAAACTGTGGCTGTGCATTTTGTCCCAATGGTGCCATAGAACCGAGGAGTAAAGCCACCCTCTGAAATTGCCTGGAGCTCTTTACACAACCCCCTGCGGCTGCTCTCTGGCTTGCTGCCCCATTTCATGTAGCCACGTGGCCAAGGCCAGGGGAGGGATGTTTGTTCCTCACTATAACACGACCCAGCATTTTGTGTACTTCGGGTAATCGTCCCCTGTGGCTAAGAGCTGTGCTCCTGGGATGACCACCAGTAAGGAGGTGCTCGGCTTTGATGTCTAAATATCACAGAAAGAACATTTTCATTAAAAAATTTTAAAAAGCATATACTGTAATTCTTCCTTTCCTTTTCCTGAATCTTTGTTTTCCGAATTCCTAAAATCAGGCACTGTACCCCATGAAATTATCGTGCCAACCATGATCAGCTTCAGTTTGCTTAGATACACCTGCCTAGGTCACAAGCAAGAAAATGATGCGGGATGGACCTCTCTCTGCACCATGTAGCTCTTCCCGTCTCCATCGGCAACACTGTCGCAGCAAGCCCAGGTGAGTTTTAACATTTTTTTGTGGAGTCAACCAGAAATCCAAAGGCACTAAAAACAGTTTAAATTTGACTGAGAGGTCAGAAAAGAAAGTAGACTTTTTTGTATCTAGGAGTTAAGGATTAATATCCCAATTAGTATCCAGCTGCAGGCTGGGTACTAATCACACTCCCACATAATTCATATCGTGTCTGTGCTGTGACAGGCAGCTTGGTATTAAGTAGAAATCACCTTGAATCCTATTCAGGAGCTTTTATTTTTTAATTTCAGCATTGCATATTATTAGGCTTAAAAGAGCATGTGTATAAGATGCAGACACAGGCCCTGTTTCGTGTGGCTCAGTGGATTGAGTGCCAACCTGTGATCCAAAGGGTCACTGGTTCGATTCCCAGACAGAGCACATGCCTGGATTGTGGGCCAGGTCCCAAGTTGGGGGCACACCAAAGGTAACCACACATTGATGTTTCTCCCCCCTCTTTCTTCTTCTCTTCCTCTCTCTCTAAAAATAAATAAATAAAATGTTCATCAACAAATAAATTTGTTAATGAACAAATATGACAGAATCAAAATACAAAAGGATTTGGTGGCTTAGACATAAAACCAAAAACAAGCTGAAATTTAACAGGAAAAAAAATTGGGTATTTAGAGTAGATCTACAGTAGATCTTAAGCAAGAACCAAAGGTCATATAATGAAGAACTGGAGGCTACAGTTTCACCAGATAGGACACTGTTGTTTTAAACAAAAAGACATGCAATCGGTCCAGGCAAGCCGAAGGAAATGTTGACAGACACCTTTGCATCTCACAAAGGAGTCAGCCATTCCCTGGAGGCTGCACACCAGAGTCACTGAGGAAGGTTTACGATAAACTCAGAGCCCCTGGGTTCCACAGGCAACTTCCTGCCCCCCCTTGCTAGGTCTCCCGCAGCTACCTGTTCTAGTACATGATTGATAGTCACATTTTCTTGTAGTTTTAGTCTTTTTATTCTAGCCTACGGTGTTTTTTATATAGCTAAGTCAGTATCTTCAAAAATGAACTTCTACCTTTTTTGACATTCAGTATTATTTTGTATTAGTTTCTGATGGACAGCACAGTGGTTAGATCATTATGTAATTATTTATGAAGCGATTCTCCACCCTCCCTTCCCGATAATTCATATACCCACCCAGCACCCGACTAGCTATTACAATATTACTGACTACATTCCCTACGCTGTGCTTTATATCCCCAGGACTATTTTTTTTACTACTAATTTGTACTCATTAATCCTTGTCCAACTCTTTCACCCAGCTCCTCAACCTTTCTCCCATCTGGCAACTATCAGCATGTTCCCTGCTTCTATGATTCTATTTCTATTTTGTTTGTTTGTTTATTTTGCCCTTTAGATTCCACATACAAATGAAATCATATGGTGTTTATCTTTCTCTGTCTGACTTATTTCCTTCAGCATAATACCTTCTAGGTTCATTGTTGTTGTTGTAAATGGCAAGATTTACTTATTTTTTATGGCCGAGTAATATTTGTGGCTGAGTACCACAGTTTTTTTATCTACTCATCTATTCATGGGCACTTGGGTTCTTTCCATATTGCGGTTATTGTAAGTAACACTGGCAATGGACACAGGGGTGTGTATAGCTGTTCAAATTAGTGATCAGGATTTTTTTTGGATATGTATCCAGAACCCACAACAGTGTGTGAGGGTCCCCTTTCTCCACATCCTCGCCAACACTTGTGATTTGTTAATTTATGGATAACCATCAACTGTGTGAGGTGATATCTTATTGTGGTTTTAATTTGAGTTTCTCTAATTATTAGTGATATTGAGTATCTTTTCATATGTCTACTGGCCATCTGTATGTCCTCTTTGGAGAAGTGTCTGTGCAGGTCCTTTGCCCAATTTTTAATTGGATTGTTTTTTTTTTTTTTTGCATTGAGCTCTGTAAGTTCTTTATAAATTTTGGATATTAACCTTTTTGGGGGGAATGTATCCTTGGCAAATATCTTCTCCCATTCAGTGGGTTGTCTTTTTGTTGTTTTTTTTTTTGATAATTTCCTTTGCTGTGCAAAAACGCTTTTGTTTGATATAATACCATTTGTGCATTTTTTCTTTTGTTTCCCTTGCCTGGGAGATGCATCAGAAAAAGTACTGCTACCAGAAATACCAGAGTAACTTCTGCGTTTTGTTGGGATTACCTCAATTCTGTCAGCAAGAGTTCTTAAGGCTTAGCTTTACCTAGCATTGGTACAAGTGTTCTTGGCATGATTCCTCACAACTGCTTCCCTCTGCAGTTTCTCTCATATTTCATGGTTTGGTTGAAAACTCAGTATGGTTAGGAAAAAAGACATGCAAAAGTGGACCATAATTATATTGATTCATGTTCAGCTGATAAAGATTTATTTGTCCTCAAGGCATAATAATGGCCAAGATTTGCTCATGATCAATAACTCTTGAACCAATAAATCTTGATATTGGCAACAAAAGCCAATATGTACTTAAACTTTTTTCTAAGAGTTGTTATAATATGCTGATGGCATGGAACACGTGAGCACATAAAACACAATCTCTTGAGCTTTGTGTTGACACTAAGTTTGTATTCGCCAAGAGGCAAAATTCTAGATTCTGGTGACATAGGAACAACCAGAGGGTCCGGGGAAAGTTAGCCATGAGGACTGATAGTTAATGGCACATTTTTAAGAAGGAAAAAAATAAGATTAATGTATACAGAACCATTTATTAAGATCCAATTTATTAAGATTCAATTACATTTCTATAATGTAAAGTATAACACAGTTTGTCTACAGGTTATAAACTCTGTATAGTATAGTATACTTGCAAAAGAAAACAGCTTTAGTAAAAGCAGGAATAGAAGCACAATATCAGAAGAAATGAGGCCAAAGTAGAAGAAGGAAGCGAGAAAGGGAAGGAAAGGAACCGTGACTTAACACTTTATTGTGTACCCAGCATGTGTCAGGAGCTAAGGGAATTATTTAAAGAATTAAATTGTTACATTTAATTCTCACAACCATTCTATTAGGTATAAGCCAAACTCACGCACAATTCTAATGCCTATAGAACTGAGGTTTAGGCTAAGGAATCGGTTCCACAGTTATAAGTAGCGGAGCTAGAATGTGTGACATTGTCTATCTGAATCTAAAGATCATGCTTTTCTAGGTTGCTGTAAACAAAAAGCTAGATGGTTTCCTTGACAGAGGCCTTTGGGAACTGGTACTGCTGTGGCAAAGTGTTTCTCTTAGATTGGTGAGGAGGCCTGTGCCTTTCTTCCCTTTTCACCCCAGCACCATTCTCTCCACACAATAACATGCCTCAGCCCACGCTCTGCAGACAGTGAATACTGGTGCCTGATAGCACTGCGAAGGCAGACAATGCAGTTTGCTCTGTGGTAGGGTAAAAAAAGGTTCAATGGGACAAAAAGATGATGGGATGTCTTTGACCTTCAGGAAGACAAGTGCCTTTCCACCACCCATTTAGTCTACTTAGGTGCCATTTGCAAAATACCATATTCTGTGTGACTTAGACAACAGAAATTTATTTTCTCACAGTTCTGAGGCTGGAAAATCCAAGATCTAGGCATTAGCTAATTTGTTTTCTGGTGAGAGTTCTCTTCCTATCTTCCTAGATTGTAGATGTCCATTGTGTCCTCACATGGGGTGGGTGGGGGAGAGAGAGAAAGAGAAAGACAGGCAGACAGAGAGAGAGAGAGAGGGAGGAAGGGAGAGAGAGAAGGAGAGAGAGATATTTCTGGCATCTCTTCCTTTATGAGGATACCACTTTATGACGATACCAGGTCTATTGGGTCAGGGCTCCACCCTTGTGACTCCAATCAGCTCCTTAAAGGTTCTTCTCCAATATGGTTACAGGGGGTTAGGACTTCAACATATCAATCCGGGTGGGCAGCATTTAGTCCACAGAGACCAGGGCTGCACACTGAACCTGTACACGAGGATGTGCTCATGGGTTCACATTCAGATTTACAACCTAAAGACACAGGAACTAGCACAAAGTTCTTATACACCTTCTCGAACTTCAGTATCATCCCCCGACGGGCAACATGGAAATCACCATGTTTGCCGGGTGAACATCATTAGGCTGTGAGGAGCATCACAGTTCACCATGTGTGGGTAGCCCTGTGGTTTGGGCATGAAGCTTTCTTTTTTAAAAAAAATTAAAACATTTCTTTCAATTACAGTTTGCATTTAACATCATTTTGTATCAGTTTCACACGTACAACATAGTGGTTAGACAATCACATGCTTCACTGCATGGGGCTTTCCTGAGAAAGTGTCAGAGGGGCTAACTTCTCAAAGATGGACGTGAGCATTACAAGGAGCTTCTGTATTCTGAGCTGTGAAAACTATTCTAAAACCTCTAAACATCACCTTGTAGATGGAAATTTTGCCAACATAGTTCATGATTTTTATCATGTTTTATTAGTTATTGACTTGTTTGTTTTTCAAATTGCCCAAGTACCATAAAAACATGTTTCAAAAACACAGGTGACCCTGAAATACAATGTCAAGCCTCACTTTACCTTCCTTTCCTAAAGTCCACTCCCAGCCCCGGAGGTACCCACGGCTGTTGAGTCCTCAAGGATGCACGGATATTTCTCTGCATGCTCATACAAACCTACACAAGCACATAATTTTGTGGAAGATTTTAAAAAATATATGAAGATATCCTGCTTCCATTTTTCCTTCTCATTGGATATATATTTGTCATGCTGGAGTTCAACAATTATTTTGTTGAATCAAAGAGTCACTACTCTTAGCCTGTGTTGAAATTGCTGCCTTTTTCTCGGAATGCTGGTTTAAAACATAGGCTTTTTGCCAATCACTTTCTCCAGTTTTCTACTAATTTTTAGAAAACAGTGAAGCAAACATGCAATTATTTTGATATCTGGGTGCACACAAAGAAGGAAACACAGCGGAAACAGAACTATTGGCTAGCAGGCAGTTGACCGTATTTGTTCACTAGCAACATCAAACTCTGGCAGTGTAAAGGCAGTTTAAGGGCATAAGTGTATTCTGCACCAAAGTGCAAGCTGTTTTATATTCAGCCTTATAAAGTTGAGTTTATATGTGTAAGTAATTTGTAAAACTGTAGAAATACGTTTGTGCAAAGGAAGAAAGAAAGGTCTCATTTGACAAAAGGCAGTTTTCCAAAATGTACTTAGGAATTTTTTCATATTAATCCTGTGTGTGTGTGTGAGAGAGAGAGAGAGGGGAGGGGGGGAGAGAGAGAGAGAGGTTTGGTCATCTGCCTGAAAATCTTTTGTCTCTCATGCATTTAACAAACAGGTCTTATTTTATAATTTATTGCAATTTCACTTAATCTTCATGTGCTTTAGATTAGTCTTTCGAAAGCAACTTGTACATTTATACATAGAAAACATAAGGTTTAAGAATAAGGGTTTTTTTTAAAGTCACCAACTAAACACTGAAGATGTGTTTAGTTCCAACCCAGCTAACAATTTGACTCTGTCCTACTAACCCTGAGCAATGCCATCTAGTGAAAGGCAATGTCTTGATTGATCATTCATGGAAAACTAAAGTAATTACCATCATTCTAATATTCCTATTTAAATGCATGAAAAACTGATTAGCTGAAGGCAGCCCTATATATAGCCGAAATGGCATCTTCTTAATACTTATGCTAATGTAAGACATTTTACACAAAGGTTAGAGGTGATGTAGGTAAGAAATGATCTTAACGTACACATTTGTTTACTTACAATAATATATGACATGACTATTACTCTGAGAGAGATTTAACTGGCACAGAGGATAAGGTATACAGAAACAGATCAATGTGAAAATACACATAGTACACTCATTGGCACAAACATAGAAAGATACTTATAAGATATATTCATGTAAGATCACCAACCACTAAAAGAAATGGAACACCCACACCTTCAAGCTAGTTTTACAAGTAGATTTCAGTTCACTTTCAGCCTGAGGTAGTCACATTTTTTTTTTAGTCTGAAGAGAATTTTGATTGAAATTTAAAAAGGTTTTAATAATTCAGCTGGCTCTGTGCATTATATACCTCGTATGTAAAGAAACTTAAAAATGTTAAAATGATGTCATTTCAAATCGTAGTTACTATCTTAAGTGAGCAATGAAGAACTGGGCTTATACATTCAATTGAATTTTTACACTGTCATTTCCACATGGCTAACCCTCAGACTGAATTCTGTTTCCTGCCAGCTTTCTGAGCCCACGCTAAGGTGAGACTCCCCAGAAATGGTGCATAACAATGAGCACATCACAGAGGCAGTGCATGAAGAAGAAATAAAACACGGAATCACACACAGACTCGAGGATCACATCGGTGGGCTAAGAATGGGTTACTGTCAACAACGGATTTCAAATAAGCCTCTGATTTAATGACAACCGAAAGCCGGAGTCTGATTGAGGGCAATCAAATGCTTCCTTTTCATCTGCCTCTAACTCATTTTCAATATGAAAAGAAAAACTGCCATTACAACATCAGCAGTATAAGGCTACACACAGATCGGCCAAGGGGGAGGCTATCTCCACGAGCAATTATGACACAATGCGCACCCCACATCAAGGATGGTCAAGTGGGCGGGCAACCAAGAGCCACTTCTACTCAGCACGTTGGTGGAAATTAAGCATTCAAATTCAATTTGTTGTCGTCAGCAAAACTGGAATGGAAGGAGAATATGGCTTTCAGATTTAAAAGCTAAGTAAACAACCAGATGACTCACCCAGGGGCGGGGGGGGGGTGGGGGGGGGGAGGGGGGGGGAATGAGGCTGCACTGAAAATGACCCCAAGACAGACACATCTGTTTAGCATTTAGGGGGGAGACCCCGTGGCTCACCCTGATTATCTCTGCCTCATCATCCCCCTGCTTTCCAGCCCCCAGGACACCCTACCAGAACCTTTGTTTGTTGTGCACCTGACTACATTCCTTTAGCATTTCCCTGTTCATTTGTCGAACACTGTTTTCTGTTTTCAAGTGTAATTGTTTCTGGGATGCTTTCAGTCTTTTCCCCAAAGTGCTGTAAGTTCTTCCCAGGGAGGGCCCGGTATAACAAATTCTTGTTGAATTAATATTGCACCAAAAATAAGAAGTAAGAGGTTACTGACTAGATCCAGAGACTGATTTTTTTGACAAGAAAGTATCTGACTATAGATAGGGAGTTTGAAACAAAACTTTTTCCCCCCTCTTTCATTTAGATTTGGATGTTTTGCCTATGTGCCCTCTGGATCATTTTATAGGAGCTGCAGGTATGTTTTGAAAAACTCTTGCCATCAGATAATGTGTTGCAAATGTGCAAAACCCTGGACTTACACCACTGAAGACAGTATGTGTATGCACATGTGGTCTGTGTGGGGTTTATGTCGTTTATGTGATTGGGAGCCAGAGGTAGGTTGTAGGAGCCTTATGCATGCTGATCTGCTTCCAGCAAAGACCTGGTTCTGTCTAGTCCACTTCAAAATAGAGAAATGCACCCATCTTTGTGTGTGTGTCTCAATCCCAGAAAGAGGGAGCAAAATGGTCTTGTTTCCTCCGACTGTAGGTGACTGTAGGTGAAGCCAGACCCAAGTCCCTCGATCAGCTCCTAGGACCACAACTTTTGTCTTTCAATCCTGTCCCTTTCCACCCAGCTGCTGACATCAACGCTTCCTTGCACAGAAAACTCTGCTTCAAGGTAAAGAATATGCACTTGCAAGCAAAACATTAAGAACTCCGTTTCCCTGGTAACTTGGGCAGGGAAAGAGAATTTAAGATGATAGGAAATATTCATTCTGACCAAGTACAGATCCACTTTTCGTCTCATTCCTAAGGCTTTATCTGCAACACAGGGCAGGGTCCCAAGGTGCTCCACGTAGCTATACATCGAAAGATAAATGGAAAGTGAAGTCTGCAGCTAAGTTTAGCTCTCTGCTGAAATCCTTGGGAGATTATTACTTCCTTCTGGCTATATCAGGCCCCCCTTTCCCCATACATATCGAATGGCTTTGAAGTTCCACTTCATTTGAAATATTGTACTGTAAATGCACACAGTGTGCTACTGGGCTGCATGGATTAGTGGAGCAAATAGTTGCTTAAATTTAATTCAAAAGTAGTTCAGAAAAGACCTAGAGAATTAGTACCGGGGCTAAGGGTAGAACCTACCGAGTGGCACCTGGCTGGAGGGGAAAAGCCAGGGAGGAGGCACTGCTTCTCCCGGCCTCCTCTGCCTCCTGCTAGGAGGGGATTTTGTGCGGTGCCTTGTGCAGTCAAAGGGGATCCTGGCTGAAGGATGAATATGCATGAGTTACTACTGTCAGATGAATCAGGTCATGGCCCTGACAGGTGCGTGTGGACAGCCATGGCTACCCTCTGTCCTCGATTCTATATTGTAAGGTGGGTACTGAGGACTTAGAACAATGGAAGAGAAACGTTTTGTTAGATCTACACCACAGTCTAGAAAACAGCTTCCAAATTTTTGCCCCACACAGGTCTACCCACTATTCTTTCCTTCGCACTGTCAGTGGATTTCATGGACTCACCTGCACCTCATTACCCCTTTACAACACTTGGCAGGAAATTCTTGTTCATAATCAGGCAGCTTATCCAATTCTAGGTCGCAGAAATCACTTAAGCAGTTTTAATGAATATGGCATCCTCGGGATTTACATTTAGTAAGAATTGAAAGTCAAGATTCCTAAAACGAGACAGCTAACCTGACATTCCCATCCATAATGCAAACCTATAAATCCCAGATGAGACAATGGGGTCCCACTTGGTTTTTCTCCACTTTTTTTTGTTGGCTTTCCTTGGGGGTCCCATGACAGTCCTAGTGACATCAGATTCCCCCCATAGGTCCTAAGTAGAAATGAAGTCTGAACTATCTTGAGCAACCTGCTACCATAACAGAAGAAGAATGAAGCTAAAATCTAAACCTAATTTAGGTTTAGAATCTAAAAAAAAAAAGAATGGGAATTATGCTTGAACCATCATGTCACACGTTGAAGGTAAGCCAGAATGGTAAGAAGCTTGGAATGTGGACTTCATATACTTGAAGGAAGGAAGGGGACAGAGTAGTAAGTTACTCTCTTAAGGAACAAGCAGGAATTGCACTGCAGTAAGCTCTGCGTTCTGCTCCTACTGCCTCATCGTTGCTTGGTGTCTGCTCCCGGGGGATGGAAACACGGGAGCTTATGCGATGACTGAGGACGTGTGCCTGTGAACGGATAAGGCTAGGAGAGGGAAGAACCCTCCCTGCCCCACTCCCCTCCTCCCGGATGAACTGAAGGCAGTTTGTGTACTTCGTGAAACTCGGTGTAAAGCGAGACAGGGAAATGTGGAATCCCCCAGAAGGAAACCAAAGATGCTTCTAGTCACTTGTGAAAAGGAGATTCCAAAATAGCTATCATTGCTAAATAGTCTTCACAGCATTGCATATTCTACTTGTTTTGGTTTGTTTTCTACTATCAAAACCAACTGACTAACCAGCCCATGCAACATATTTTAGAAAGACCATTTTTCTTGGGCTGTACCCATGTCGAGAATCATTTATTACATTGTCTCTCCTAGCGGGCATGTGTGTGCCAGAAGAGCATGGCCTTTGCTTTGTTCTGTCTGGAAATCCAGTTTCTAGAGCTGTGCCTGGCACCTAATAGCTCCTCACTAAATGGTTGTGAATGGAGGGATGAGTGAAGGAATGACAGATTTAGTTAAATACGTCTTCAACTTGAGTTTTATAAAAGAGACATACATTTTAACCAGCCAATTCTCATACAAAGAAATAGATCATTCCCTTTAACTGCCAGAACCACAGGATAACTTATAATTTCTCTTTAATTTGATTAAGAAAGACTACAGCTATGGAATAAAAAGAAAGCAACTTGAAACCCTGTTCATTTTGATTTTCAGTTATTTCTGTGGCTTACTAATAAGCCAATCAATAATATGAAGATATCTCTGCAGCCATTAGCAAGTCCCTTTGGTGAATATACCGGTTTCTTCTTAAGGAAGACAATTACTGAATTTAAAACACATTCAGTCTTCCACAGAATTTTCCTTTACTATATTGAAAATCTAAATGATCAATTGCAGCAGGGGTAACTGCATTTTGAGTAGAGTTAGTGATTTTTTTAAATTAAAATTTTTGTGTTCAGCAGATAATTGTCGATTCATATACTGTTGTCAGAATATGGAGAAATCCTAGATATTTTTAGCCCATATAAATATACATACTTTTTACCATCTTCCCCAGGGGTAAAAATACCTGTAGTAGAATATTACGATGTGGATGTTGACACTGACACAGGATACAGAACATTCCCATCATATTGCCCTTTAATAGCCATACCCACTCCCCCGCTCTGTCCCACCTTACTCCTGGGAACTGCTAATACTTTCTCCACTTCTGTACTTTTGTCATTTAAATCATGTTACATACATAGAGTCATATAGCATGGAATCTCTTAAGACTGACTTTTTTCATTTGGCATAACTCTCCAGAGAGTCACTCATGTTATTGTTTGCATCAGTATTTTGCTCCTCTATTTTTAAGAAGTATTTCATGATATGGATACTGTAAAATATGTTTAACCATCCATCTGTTAATGGGCATTTGGGGGGCTTGCAGTTCTGGGTTATAATGAATAGAACTGTTAGAATCATTTATGTACAGGCGTTCATATAAAGGCAAGTTTTCACTTCTTTGTCATAAATGCCCAGGAGGGAGATGACTGGGTGAATGGTAGTTGTATATTTAGCTTTTTAAGACACTTGGCAAAATGTTTTTAGAGTGGCTCTACTATGTATATTCTCTCCAGCAGTTTATGAGTGATCCATTTTCTCTGCATCTTTGTCAGCATTTGGTATTTTCACTTTTTTCAGCCATCCTGTTTAGTGTGTGTAGATATGTCAGTGTGTCTCCCTCTCCATGCTGGGGTGCCTGGGCTTGGGGAGGTGTAGTGGGTAATGTGGGACTGCTCTTCTATTGTCTCCAACGTGTCCCTTTTATTTCTGTGCTCCTCTCAGGTGCTGTAAGCCTAGCTTTTGTGGAGCTGTTTTTGTGCATGGATAGTTGTTTAAATTGATGTTTCTGGCAGGAGACGAGGGCTAGAAATTCCTGTACAGCCATCTTGCTGATGTTCTACCCCTAATTTTTTGTTTTAGAGATTGCACTTTCAGTTTCAAATCTAGGACTTCTTTGCCTAGCCTTAGGTGGCATTTTTTTCCCCCGTGAATTTTTTTTCCTAAAAATATAGAGTTTTAAATTTTACATTTAAGTTTGTAACTCATTTTTAGTAAATTTTTTATGAGATGTGAGTCTTAAGTCTAGGTTCACTTCTGATGCATGTGGGTGTCCACTTGCCCCACACCGATTGTTGAAAAGTAAACTCTTCCTACATTAAATTGCTTTTTACCTTTGTTAGAGGTCAGTGCAGCATATTTGTGAATCCTATTTCTGGATTCTTGGTTCTGATCCATTGATATACATATCCTATGTGTCTCTGTACAAACATCTTTGCCTTATTCCTGATCTTAGGAGAAAATATACAGTTTTCACCATGAACTTAAATTATAGCAATAAAAGCTTTTTTTTGTAGGTATTTTAGACCACTCGGCCATCCTGACAAGCTCATTTTTTTGTAGAATTTTTTTTTATCAAGATGAAGAAATTAAGTAAATTCTCCAGCATCCCTATTTTTCCCGAGATTTTTTTTCTAATCAAGAATGGGTGTTAAATATTGTCAAATGCTTTTTCTGCAACAATTGCAGTTTTTGTTTTCATGATTTTTCTTTTTTTAGCCTGCTAATATGGTAGATTATACTGAGCCAGTCTTACATCTCTGAAGTAACCCCTAATTGCTCATGGAGTATAATTATTTTTATGTTGCTAAATTCTATTTGTTAATATTCTAGTAAGGATTTTTACAGCTACATTTACAAGAATTATTGGTCTGTAGCTGTGTGTGTGTGTGTGTGTGTGTGTGTATCTTGATTTGCATTTGGTGTCAGGGTAGCACAGGTTCATAAAGTGAATTTGAAACTGCTCCGGCTTCTTGCATTTTCTGGAAGAGATTGTATAGAACTGACTAAACCACCTGGGTCTGGGCCTGCAGAGTTGGGCCATACTTTGTCTGTTTTTTGAGGCTTTTTTTGTATTTTGTAAATAATGAATTTCATTTTCTTAATAGTTATGGGACATTGAAATGATTTACTTCATATTGTGTGAGAGGTGGCAAATTATTTTTTTCAGAAAGCTGGCCTATTTTGCCTAAATTGTCAATTTTATGTGTATGAAGTTCTTAAAAAGTATTTCCTTATTCTCTTGTCATTTGCAGGGTGTTATGGGTTGAATTATCTTGCAAAATCCATATGTTGAAATCCTAACCCCCAGTACCTCAGAATGGGGTCTTACATGGAAATACAGGGTCTTCCCAGAGGCAATCAAGCTACAGTGAGTTGTGACTAGTACCTTTATGAAAAGGAGTGATTTGGATACAGAGATATGCACAGAAAGAAGACAGCCATGTACAAAAAAGAAGAGAAACCTGGAACAGATTCTTTCCTCACAGCTCTCGGGAGGAACCAATCCTGCCAACAGCCTGGATTTTGCATTTCTAGCTACCAGCACAGTGAGACAATAAGCTGCTGTCATTGAAGCCCCTCAGTCCATGGTACTTTGCCATGGCAGCCCTGGCAAACTGACACACAGGGTCTGCAGTGACATTTACACTTTCAGTCCTGACACCAGTCATCTGTGTCTTTTTCTTTTTTCTTTGTTGGTCTTTGTCAATTTTATGTTTTTAAAGAATAACTATTTTATTCACTTCCTCTACTGGTTTTCTGCTTTCAATTTCATGGATTTCTGCCTTTATTATTTCTTCTGTTTACTTTGAATTTATTTTGTTTTTTCCCCCCTGAGGTTCTTGAGGATAGAGCTGAGAATGTGGATTTAAATTTTTTCCCTCCTCTGTAATGTGCGTATTTACTGCTATAAGTTTGCTTCTCAGCACTGCCTTAGCTGCTTTCTGCAAATTTTGATATTTTGTATTTTCATTCACTTCCACGTATTTTCTAATTTCCTTTGAGACTCATAGAGTTTCTTCTTTGACTTGTAGATAACTTAAGAGCATTGTTTAGTTTCTGAGAATTTAGGGATTTTTCTGTTTTATTTATGTTACCGACTTCTAGTTTTATTCCGTTGTGGTCAGAGAAAACATTCTGTACAACTTTAATTTTAAAAAGTTTGTTGAGGTTATTTTTATGGCCTATTATATGATCTATTTTGGTATAGGTTCCATGGACACTTGAAAAGAATGGGTATTCTGCTGTTGTTTAGTCAAATGTCCTATAAATATCAATTGGATTCTATTGGTCGATGGTGTTTTTGAGTTCTTCTATACCCTTGCTAATTTTCTTTCTAGTTGTGTAGGGGACTGGTTTGTTTAGTCTGGCAAATGTGACTCAGCTCTGTATGGAAAACCTACAGAAGCGACGTGGTGGGCAGGAGCCAGACCTTCAAACCAAGTTTCCCCATGGGAATCAGGCCTAGAAAATGCATACTGGCTGTTACGGCTTGCTCTTGCTAAAACTCCATCACCCTCGTCTAAAACAACAAATGTGCATTATCTATCTTCAAGATAATGTCCAAAGCCTGTGTGAATTTTCCCAAGGACAGAGCTTATCAGCTCGCCGCCATTCCCCTCTGCATGTTATTTTCATTTCCTTGATTGTACCTAAAATGTAGACAACATTTTATGCAATAGATACTAAATCTTTCTCTGATGTAAGCCCTGAGAAAAACAATAAAAGCCTGTCTAGGCAAGGGTCGGGGGCTCTCCTTTTGAGAGAGTGGCCGAGGCATTCATAGGCTCTCTCTCCCCTTGAGAGAGTAGCTGCGCTGTCCCTTTTTCTCCACAGGATTGCAGTCATCTGTGCATTTATTTTCTCTTTCAGCCACAACAAGGCGGAACTCTGCTGGCCAAAGTCTACCACATAGTGTTCTAGGAATTCTTTAGAGAATAGTGTTAAAGTATTTAAATGTAACTATAGAGTTGTATATTTTCCTTATAGTTCTACTATTTTTACACTCACATATTTTGCATCTTTCACATATCTTTCAGCTGAGAGTAACTGTTATTCTACTGGAGCCTTGTTGGTACAGTGTTAGGTGTGGAGAAGGAAAAGTCTTCTATAATCTTACAAAGAAATCTCAGTTAGGTTGCTTCCAATGGTGGCTATTGTAACTTGTGCTGCTATGAACACTGGGGCACATAGGTTCTTTTGAATTGATGTTTCAGGATTCTTAGGGCATAAATCCAGTAGTGGAATTGCTGGGTCAAAAGGGAGTTCCATTTTTAGTTTTTGGATGGAATGCCATACTGTTTTCCACAGTGGCTGCACCAGTCTGCATTCCCACCAACAGTGTATTAGGATTCCCTTTTCTCTACAACTTTGCCAGCACTTGTTGTTGGTTTATTTGTTTATGATGGCCATTCTGACTGGTGTGAAGTGATATCTCATTCTGGTTTTAATTTGCATCTCTCTGATGGCTAGTGATGCTGAGCATCCTTTATATGTCTCTGGGCCCTCTGTATGTCCTCCTTGGGGAAATGTCTGCTCAGGTTTTTTGCTTATTTCTTAACTGGGTTGTTTGTCTTTCTGGAGTGGAGTAATGTGAGTTCTTTATTTATTTTGGAGATCAAACCCTTGTCCAAGGTATCATTTGCAAATATATTTTACCCTTTGGTTGGTGCCCTTTTCATTTTGCTGATGTTTTCTTTAGCCATGCAGAAGCTTTTTATTTTAATGATGTCCCACTTATTTATTCTTTCCTTATGTCCCTTGCTTTAGGGGACTTATTGGTAAAAATATTGCTGTGGGGAATGTCTGAGATTTTCCTGCCTATGTTCTCCTCTAGGACTTTTATGGTATTGCAACTTATATATAAATCTTGTGTCCATCTTGAGTTTATTTTTGTGTATGGTGTAAGCTGGTGGTTGAGATTCATTGCTTTGCATGTAGCTGTCCAGATCTCCTAACCATTTGTTGAAGAGGCTATTCTTACTTCAATTGTTGGAAACAACCTAAGTGCCCATCAGTAAATTAGTGGATAAAAAATTATGGTATATTTATACATTGGAATACTACTCAGCAGAAAGAAAGATGGAGCTCTTACCCTTCATGACAGCATGGATGGAACTGGAGAGCATTATGCTAAGTGAAATAAGCCAGGCGGTGAAAGACAAATACCATATGATCTCACCTATAAGTGGAACCTAATCAACAAAACAAATAAGCAAGCAAAATATAACCAGAGACATTGAAATAAAGAACAAACTGACAGTAACCAGAGCGGAGGCGGAGGGGGATAATGAGGGAGAGAAGAGGAAGGGTTGCCAAGGAACATGTATAAAGGACACATGGGAAAAGCCAAAGAGGGGTAGAATGGAGGGTGGGAGGTGGGGATGGGCATGGAGAGTGGAGTTAAGGGGAAAAAATTGAGACAACTGCACTTGAATAACAATAAAAAAGAAAAAAAATTAAAAATGGCCAAAAATCAGTCTTTTAGTGAGCCTGTTCTCTGAGCCATGACTTTCATAAGTGTTTGTTAGCTTCCCTCCTCCCCAAACCTTAAGCAAGACAGGAAGTAGTGGAGACTGGCATTCTCTGATTGGCCCAAGAGTAGAGTAGAGCAATTATTGTCTAAAAGTCTTCCTTCCCTTTCTTGGACCTATGGTAATGAGAGCAGGCTTTTGTTGGTGCAGTGTTTATGTGCACCCATTGGTGTTTCTAGATTGCTGGCTGTTTCAACAGTAAGTATGGGATACATGAAGAGGAAAAAACTCATGAACTCACTGCTGTGTTGTTCATTGGGTTTTAAGATCCCTAACTGACCTGCCTTCTTTTCTGCACCTTTCAGAGTCTTCTTATGTTTGTTTTATATATAATGTGTAGAGTCTTTAGTTGTGTTAGCAGAAGGAAAATGGAAAAGCATTTCTACTTAATTTTTCATAAGTGGAAGTCCTCCTGTTACTGAAATTTTTAAGGATCCTAAATATCCATGCCCTGGCTGAAAACAGTTTCAATATCTTTTTTTTCCAGTTATAGTTGTTATTAAATATTATATTACTTTTGGGGTTACAGCATAGTGGTAATACATTTATATAACTTATGAAGTGATCCTCCCAGTAAGTCTAGTACTACTAACCTGACACTATACATAGTTATTACAATATTATTTCTATATTCCCTATGCTGAACTTTACATCCCTGTGACTTTTGTAACTCGATTTTGACAGCATAAAACTATTATGGAGAGTCTATTTAGAAAATTGAAAATTTTGAAACTTATTTTATTAATAATATCATTGTCCTCCTAATTGGCTTATTGTTTATTTAGATAGCCTATCTCTTAAAGAGAGGCAGATATATTGTATAGTAATTTTCTACCCCTTAAATTAACACTTAAGTTAATTCAGACTTGACCAGTTCTCTTCCAGAAGTTGATGGTACTAGACACATTGCATGTATCATTGTGTTTTATAATGTATTAATATACAAAGAAATTTGGAAAGGCATTTGCATAGTAAGCATCTAACTACAGCTGACTTTGATCCTCAAGAAAGAAGAAAATACATAAACTATAGAAAAGGTTGTTCTAGACCTTATTGTATAGACTGCCTAGTATAGTGCCTGGCATACAATATATACTGAACAAATATTTGCAGATGAATGAAGGACTAAATGAAGACAGCTTTTGGATCTTGGTTAAGATACATTTCCCTCTCAAATAACAGATTTAAAAAACAACTAACAAGTATAAACAAGTTCTGAAAGCCTCTAAGGGGAATTTATAGTTATATGTAGATATGTAGTTTATGCACCCAAACCTTAAAAGTTTTTGGTTACAAGTCTCATATTTACTCTCATCTACGAAAGATATATAAACATTCCTGAAAAGTATTTGAATCAAAAAATCTTTTCTTAACATCAGCCAAAATACAAGAAAATTAACAATCACAAAGCTAGCTCTCCTCTACCTACAATAAAAGTTAGTTTATGGTTAAACCTCCTGAGCTTATTGAGAGTTATTTCCTTCAAAAGATGCTCAAAGGTGCGGTTGTTGTCAGAAAACTGCTTCTTTTTTAAGTAAACAAATGACTTTTCTCCTGTCCTCGGCTTTCCAGGTCAGAGGGTAAAGTGTTTCCAATTGGCAGAGCTCTCTCAAGCTGTGATTCACATGAGTCCTATAGGTTAAGCCTTTATGATGACAGGAAGCAGGCCCTGGCCCAGCTGATACAAACCCAGTTTTCCCTGAGCAGATCTCAAATGCCAGCTAAGTCCATTTACAGGTTTCACGGGCAGAGTTATAGTTGTTATAATCACTTGCATCTCAGTGTGCAATATAAAAGGAAATGCTTCTGATTGCTGCAGATATTTTGGGGAAAAGACCCAAACACCAAGATGTCCTCCTGATTAAGCTGACTTCTTATAGAAGATAAAGGAGAGATCTATGGAAATCTTGGCTTCTTTCTCTGTGGAAAAAGGTCCACATTTTCCAGCCATGAGGGAAATGGATTGCACAGCTTACTACCACTATAGGTTTTCATTCTAATGTTTTCTGATACCTTCCCAGCTACACTACTCAGGATTCCTCCAACCCTGCCCCCCTCAACTCTAAAATATAAATCCCAAATTTCCTTTTTCGGACTGTTTTTCCTCAACAACACTCACTGTCATCCTGCATACTACACGTTTCGCTCATTTATGCTGTCCATCACCCCCATGCCACCCAGAACGGTGACTATGGGGGCTGTGCTCTATTTTCTGTTGTATCCTCAGTAGTCCTGCCATGGGACAGGTGCTCTATCAACACTGTGCAATAATGGTTGAATGCATTCTCAAGAAAAGAGACAACTGTCACAAGTGGTTTAGCCATCAAGATGGTGACTGCCAACGGAACAATTCAGTTGGTTTTCATCGCAAAGGAAGTTTGGGCAAGTGGTGGAACCCTGGTCTGAGAGTAATGGAAGTCTGCCTCTTCACTCTGGGCAAGTCCCTTGGCCTCACTGGGTTTCTGTTTCTCATCTTTAAACAAGGGACCCTGGGAAGAAGCTCTCTAAAGCCCTCCCGAACTCCATCATCCAGGCATTCCTCTGTTTATTATTTCATGATCTGTGAGAGGAGTCTGGAGTCTCAGCAAAACCAAAGATGGCTTTATTTATTATGGTATTTTGTCCCTATCATACGGCTCATAGTACTGGCGATGGCAGTCAGATTACAAAAGACAGACCAAGAAAAAGTATAAGGTAGTTTAAAATAGAGCAGACAGTAAAATAGAGGAACAAAACTGAGCAACATAGAGCAAAGGAAAAAAAGAAAGAATAAAAGTGGGGGTGAAGGCTGTTCCATTGCACAAAAGGAACCACAGGGGCAGGACTATATCATCAAGAGAGATGAATTTCTAACACTAGCCAATCACAATCATGTAATGAATCATGATTTACAACACAATTTTTGCAAATAGACTTGGTGCATTGAATTGCTCTAATGGGTTATGTTTTAAAATGACTTCTGAATCTTCGATAGTAATAAGAAAACCTTAAATGTAGACCTTGAGATTACGCCTTGCCATCAAACAAGGTGATTTCCCTTCCTTTAAATGAATTATTCTCTGGGAGCCACCACAAGGCATGAGCAGCCCTGCTCTCATCGATTCTCCTTCTTTACACACTTTTCCCCTTCTCTACTCATAAGTCATCGCCCCGGCAGAATTTCCACTTGCATATCAAGTGACTGGTGCCACGGACGTATTTACTGTCACTTTTCATAACAAGACTATATATTTTCAGCTACGACAAGAGACCAGCTGGCTAATTTAGAATGTCTGCTGAACATTTGAGGGAAAGTAATCATTTTATTTTTCACTGGCATATTTAGAAGGCGCATGCTGCATATGAATGATTATAAACATAAGAATTTCACAGAAGCATAAGGGGGCATCCAAAATTTTTTGTAGGAAAGGCACAGCAATCCCTTTCATAACCCTGATGGTTTTGAGTGGGATAACTGAGAAATGCTTCTTTTTTGAGCAGCAAATAAAGGTTGGTCAAAACTGGTTATGAAGTGTCTTACATTTTTAAAGGAGAGTTTTACTGTCAATAAGTCATTGTACCTTTACAAAAGAAAATTTTATTAATTGAGGTGGGATCAAAATGTAACAGTCTAATTATTAGTAAATACAGTCTCCCCTATTGATCATTCACCAAGCCAATGTATGAAATTTCATATTTAAAAGAATCACACACTAGTGCTTAATCTCAGAATCCAATTTAAAAACTGGGAATACTGTATTATGTTTCCAACTACAAAATCACAGTATAATTTGAGTGCAAGATGAAGATATAATGCTATATTTAAATTTATTTTATTTCATTCTTTTCAGCATCTATATTTTAATGTTCTCAATTAAAAATAATATATTTACATAATATGTAAATAATACATAATCAAATATACATGCATTGGCGATCAAAAATATACAACAGTCAAAAAGCAAATCCACTGTTCTAAAAAATAGTAACTCTGCCATTTCCATTTGCTGCCAATCACCAGAATATATTTAATTTATCAAGTACTTTCTATGTGGCTGGAATTATGCTAGGCACAATATAAGAATTACTAATGTTCAATGATGGCCTAGGGTTTCCCAAATTACATGGCACAGAATAAAATTGAAATAATATAATATAGGGACTAGCATGGCACTTCTCCAGAGATCCTATTATGTGGCCATCTGAAAAATACAGGCCCTTAAAGCCAGCAAAATCAGGCTTCAGTATTGCCAAAATAGATGCCTTAACTTCCCATGCATTTAAAAATATTTGTCTTTCAGGTTCTGTCTCATAGTATCTTCCAACGAGCTTGATCATCTGGTTTCCTAGATTACAAGAAACAAGTCAGAAGGGGTTAGAGGTTATAAGAAATAGTGGTACAATAGTAGGAAGGACTGAGAGATGAAAAGCAAGAGGGAAATTTTAAAAATAAGTCCCAAATGTTGTTTCACATCATATTAAAGAATCAACTAGAAACGTGTCATATCTGTATGTGAAAGCTAAAACTAAAAATGCTCTAGCAGAAAACATAAGACAAAATCTTTGCAGCCTCGGCATAAGGAAATATTCTTTAGATGTGATACAAAAAGCATGAGCCATAAAAAAATCATGAGCCATGAAAGAAAACTTTGATAACTTAGACTTAATCAAACTTTAAAACTTTGCTTTTGAAAGACACCATTAAGGACATGAAAAAGGGAACCACAGAGTGGAAGAAACTATTCACAACACATGTATCTGACAAAAGATTCATATATAGAACGTATATAAAAAACTCTAACAGCTCAATGAGAAGAGAAAAACTCCAACTAAGATGGAAAAATATTTGAGCAGACATTTCACAATAGAAGACACAGGAATGGCCAATTAGCACATGAAAAGATGGTCAATATCATTGGTTATTCAGGGAGTACAAATGAAAACCACGATGATATATTAATGTACATCCTTAGAATGGCTAGATTTTCTTAAAAAGACTAACCATATGAAGTGGAATTCTCATGACTGCTAGTGCGAATGTAAAATGGTACAACTACCTTAACAAAAGTTGATAATACAACTACCAGGCAATCTGGCAATCCCATTCCTAGTTATTGGCCCAAAAGAAATGAAAACGTATGTCCACTCCAACTCAATTAGAAGTTCCATGAAGCAAGCTGTATCATGGATAGCCAGTGCCTCCCACACACCTAACAGCTAGAAGATGCTCATAGTAGGCATTCATGAATGAATGGATATTAGCTAACTAATGGTATGCTCTAAGACTGGGCATGGAAGCATATGGTATATTACAGTGACTTACTTTTTTTTTTTAGGCTATGAACCCACTCATTACTCCCATTGGGATATCACCTAATAAGAAATCCCAATAGGTAAAACAGATAAACTAGGCCCCCACCTGCCAACACACCCTATCTGTCTTCCGGTGGCAACTGATGTAAAATCTTCTCAACATGTGGTGGTCAGGACCTGTAAGGAGTCATGAAAGATTCATAGGAATTTCACAAGGGAAAGTGGAAAGACTGAGTAGAGTCAGAATTACATATAGAGTAATGAGGCAAAGCCAGGGTAGATGGGACGGGTTTGAGTGTAAAGTGCTTTTCAAACCTACTCCTTGACTTTCAAAGTTTTAATACTTCTAGTACCACTTCTCTGGGCCTTTGGACTATACCAAGAAGAGACACATTGTCCTGACTTCCTGTTTGCATGGCACTTTTTGCCCTTCATCAAAGCCAAAGATTCCATAGATTGTAGGACACATAATTATTTTGTGCACTACCAAAGAAAAATGTGGCCAGTTAAAGTAAGATATAGTGGCCTCTTATCCCTTAGAATTTATATTTTAATTTACTGTACGAGATCTTTTAGGATCATTTAGACAGCAGACACATAACTGGTGATCATGATCTTGACTTCTTTGACGCCTGTAAGCACTGACAACTTATTTCCAGAACACCAGGACTTAATTAGCATAACTTTACAGTTTCATTTTTTCCCCCCCATGATTGAATCACATGTTGCTGGAAGTTAGATGGCTTCTGTTCAAAGTCAACAGGAAGTTCAATGGAAGTTCAATGCTTTAATGCTAAGTCCTGCGGAATGACTGAATCAGTAATGCCAACCTCTTGTTGTTTTGACATTTCTTTCATCTCATAGCAGATTATATTTTCCAAATACAGCTGCAACAATTTCTCCAAGCCCATGTGCTCTTCTAGGAACTTGCTGCCTTGCAAGCAAGAGGTGAAGTGAATTCTCTTCCTCTTGAATCTGGACAGGCTTCTGACTTGCTTATAACCACCAGTGCAGCAGAAGTGATGCCGCATAACCTCTGAAGCTTGGTTGTCAGGGCAATTCAGCTTCCATCTTGTTTACTGAAATACTCACTCAAGAAGCCTTTGGTGGTCAAGCAAAGGGTCCAATGGCCCTGGGGCTGCCAAGATATTTCAAAGCCCAAAGTAGCCCAGGCTGAGAGACTACAGGAAGAGGTTCCAAGACTACATGAAGAGAGAAAGATGCTTGACCACATTTCTGCCCTCTGCTGTCCCAGCTCTAGTCTCCTTCTGATTGCAACCACATGGGGGACCCTGAGTCAGAGAACTACCCAGTTTCCTGTCCCACAGAGACTATGAAAGATAATAAAATGACCAGTATTGTTTTAAGCCATTTAGTTCAGGGAGAGATTTGTTACATAACAAGAGATAACTAGACTATATCTACTCCTAGGAATTGGGGGGCAATTTCTCCTACCTTTAGTGGAATTATTTGATTTGTGCTAGGCAATCCTTTTTGATATCTCCACAACAACACATAACTAGCTGTATCTACTTTTGGGGGTAGGTCATGTGAGGCGCTTTGAGCTCCTGCTTCATAAAAAATATGAACTTGCCTTTAAAATTCATTAATATAAGTGTCTGCTTGATTAACATACCATGTATACCTCTCAGCACTCTTTCCATGCCTCTATGTGTGTGATAATTTTTAAATGCTAAATCATAGAGTACTTTCTTAGAAGACACTTTAAATGGCATATACAAATGAATACCTGTGGTATCCACCATGAACACAACCCACCTGAAGGGAAGGCACTATGAACACCATGACCAAGTTCAAGAATGAACAATCACAACTATGCATTGACCATTACCTGGTCATTGGGGAGAAAAGATGTCACCCATTCTAAGATATATCCCAATTCCGTGACGTTAAAATGTGAACTTTTAGGATTAGAATAAGTGAAGCATGCCATTCTCTGTCCCTCTCTCATGGCACATATCATACGTAATTTTTTGCCTTGTATTCTAAGCATCTGTATATGCCAGTGTTACGAGTGCTATTTACCTCCTTATCTCCAGTGGTTCCAACTTCATGTCGTGCACTCTGCCTTGCTATTATGGGGAATCAATTAATCATCCAGGTTGACTCCATTTTTCCATCACAGTTTGTGATCTCAAATCCTCAGGTCTCGTTCTCAGACTCACTGGGCAGTTCTTCGCTACATCTGTCTGGCTGTGAGTTCAATTTCCCACGGTGACTATTCCAAACCTTCCTGTTCTTTTCAATTTTCTAAGCTCATTCCCATCAACTCAAGAATTGAGAAGTAACATGGCACATGGGAAAGAACAAAGATTTCGTGGTAAATCCTATTGAGTTTGTAGACTGTGTGGCTTTTGGTAAGCTGTGTAATTTCTCGGCTCCTCAGATGTTTTCTCTTTTTGTAAATGAGAGAAATACTACATTCCTGAAAGGGTCATGGTAAGCAGCAGGTAAAAGATTTATGTACAAAAGATTTATGTAAAGTGCCTACTATCAGAGATCCAAGCCACAATACCAGTAGTTTTATTTCTAGTTCCTATTTCACCCTGTCTCCCTATTGCCTCCTATTTGGTGGAGAAGCTAAAGGTCATTCTTGCAGTTGCTCTCCATTTCATGTAAGAATTCACCTATATCTCTACCCCACCTGTCTTCATTGCCTGTTGTCCCATTGAGAATATCCCTGTTCCTTCAGAGAGTGCGAGCTTAATGTTGTAGGGTCTTACTTTCCTCATCGATAGGTGAGCAATAATGGAAGTGCCCCCTCACAGGGTTGATTTTCAGGATTTAATGAATACATCTTAAGCCTAGCTCATTTCCTGGTCTATAGTAAGTGCTCAATAAATAGAAGCAATGCAGCAACTTGACTTTGCCACTGGCAGTGAACAGACATTGCTTAGTGTTAAATCTAAAAGGCTTGAGGTGCAGATAAAGAAAGGAGTTGATAAACTGAGGTTTGAGTACGTGTAGCATCAAAAAAGAACTAGAAATGCTTGTGAGGCTAAAGTGACTTCTCTGCCACCAAATAAGGGCAGATCTGTTCCTCAGGTTGTTAGTCTTACAAGCTCTGCCCTGGTGTCCATTTTGTAAAAAACCTAATGGAAATTGTACTTTGAATGAACACTCAATAAATATTTGTTGATGAACTAAAGACACCTCCTGTTTTCCAATAAGAGTCAGTGGGAAAATGGAGTTCATATACAGAATTTCACTTCAATCAACTTTCAAGGGCACATTGTTTTAATTTACAGAAACTGCTCCATGAACTGGGACTTGGCCCAGGCTCCTAAACATCTTGCATCCTTATGTACATCTGTTGGCCTGAGGATGCCTGACATCGCTTGCTGGTTAATCCTAGGGCAAACCGTGAGCCCTTCCAGCTAGGATAATTATGTATTACTTAGTTTTCAAGGTACCACCTTTGCCTCTGAGGATATAAAGAATGCAAAAGTTCGATTTTATTCTCTTCCAAATAATGATTCACTTTATAAAAAAGTTTTTAAGTTCTTTTATTATTAATTAATTTTTGCAATTTGTTAGCATTGTATTGATTTTTTCCTATAGTTGTGGCCTTGACTGTTTAAATCCATTGGTACTATCTTGTGAATGTTATTTTGCCTTATGATATGATTGATTTTTTTTCAAATATATGTGTAAGGTACTATGTAGAAGGTACTTTTGAAGATTAGGTGAGATAAGGTTGAAATCAGGTAAAAGGGCACCTGGGATATAATAGGTAATTTAATAAAGCTTAATTTCGTGGAAAACTTCCCTAATTCCTGTTGACCTTTTTTTTTTTTTCACTACATGGGCAGGACTATAGGGAGAATTTTTTAATGCTATTAACAGTGCATTTTATCTTCTTAGTTTCTGAGATTAAGAGCATTAAAAGCAAAAAAAAATACTGACATTTCTGGAATTTCATTTAAAGCTCCTATCTATTCAGATGTTAATAATCCATGTGTGTGTGAATATTTCTCTCCCACTTTCTGATTAGAACAGAGTTTCCCTCAGGTTGTCCTCCCAGAAAAGATATGCTTTAGATAAACTTTTCTGTAGATAGGATTTCCATATCCAGCCTGAACAAAGTCTTTGAATTACTATGAAGTACTATCTACATTTATATACTAAACTCAGGGAGTGTTTAAGGCCTTATGTGTGTTTATTTTAAATAAAAATCATTCTGGGTTTCTGTAAAAAAAATCAGTAAGTTTATTAATAAAACACAATCTGGGGCCTCTAAGATACAGTGGAAAGCGAGTCTCCATGTGGTAAAGACCAAGGGCAGTGAGACCATGGTCCCAACCATTATCTTCAAAATTCACCATGCCTTGACCGTTTCTCCATCACTCTTGTCATCTTTCTGGTGACTTACAGAGAGTGAGATTCTGTATCCTATTTAAAATGCTAGCCCAGGAGAGGCCGGCAGTGCAAAATTATCTTCCCTAATACCCTACAGCTCAGTTCAGACCTTTATCTAGACTTTACTAGCGTTATAGAATAACAAAGGCTGCACACTAAACACACACCGAGACACACATAGATACACACACGTGAAAACACACAAAACAGGGTAAGTATCTGAAGTATCTGTCTTCCTATGCCAAATGTACCTACCACTCAGGAACAAACTTAATGCTCCCCAACTTAATGGCTTCTATATGGTTTCTTAATGGTTTGTCTCTTCCACACAAGCCCAGTTTCTCTGCTTCAATTTAATTCAGGCATGTCTATGTTTTCTCTACTACTGACACTAGAACCTCTCTTCCCTATGTCCTGGTGGACCTTACTAGACTTTCTTCAACAAAGAGTAAATTAAGAATGCTGTCTATAACCTTGATCTTCTTGGGTTACAGTTCTTCCTGTTGTAGTCTATTCTGTGGCTCAGAAATGAACTCACTCCATGGCTCATATGTTTAAGAATAATTCATTTATATTCATCATATTCATGCTGATAGTATTTAGCTTTAATAATTCAGCTGTTGAGACTCTCTCCCTTATACAAGGCTAATAAATAATTTGTCTCTAATAGAAGATGTGATTTGAATAAGAGGCCTGGAGTCCACAGTTAGGCACAGCAACAGACAAGTTGCCTATGGCACCAAAAAAGTGCTGACTTCCATCCCTGGCCTTCTCATTAACCAGCCAAGAGACTTGGAATAAGTCACGTAACATCACGAAGTTTCAAGTTCTTTATATGTAACACGACAGGCTTGCCAGAGGATGTCTCTGAACTTCACTCTAAAATTTGACTTTGCCATGTGCCTTATTGCTAAATGTGTTCTAGTAGTTGATTTAACTTGTAAAATAAAAGATCATATTTTTAGAGAAGGCAATTGGCTGCCAAACCAGTCGGTCACACTTATTAGTTCCACGCTATGTATTTCACATAGAACTCAGCACGAGTGGCGATTAGCTTGGATTCCCCAGGGGAAGGCTTCAAGTGAGGATTTGCACTCAAGTCATTTGTAAGGAAGTGCTCCCAGGAGAAATTGGGAAGTGAATTGGCCGTGTTGGATAAGGAATGGAAAAGGCTCACCAGAGGTGCAGATCCCACAGCGGGGCTCTGGACTATAAAACACGCCTCAGGCTTTTCCTAACTGTAGACAAGGGCCCTGGGCTTCATGCATGGGTACTAGGATGTGGTTGGCTAGGCCCTGTACTAGGGAGGATGTAAATCTAAGGTGCTTCTGGCTCTCTGAGCAAACAAGCAAAGCAGCCTCAGTAGCCTGGGAGTAGCCTCAGGCCTCTGAGAAGTGTCACAGGTACAGGCCATCCGAAGCAAGATGGAGCACAACAAATGGGAGGAAATGGAGAAAGAAATCCAGGGGATCCTAGCAAGGCACTGGCTATGTCCACCCCAGGGCCTATCAGTTAGGGTGCCTTCTCATAGGCAAGAGAAAACCCACTTCCCATGGCCTGATCCCATCAAAGGAATTCACTGACTCCATTCAGAGGTGGGGTCAGTTTCCCATATGGTGGTATAATCTGGGCTCTAGCAAATACTTCCTGCAGTTCCCCAGGGTCTCGTGTGTAGATGAAAAGACACATTAAAGAACTCTCCTATTTTCAAGAGTTTCCAAGTGAAAATGTGTATGAAAAAAGGGGAACATCTGTAACAGTGTCAACAATAAAGATAAAGTAAAAAAAAAGATGTCTGAAAATGAGGAAATAAACTCTTTTGACCTTATTGAGTATTTTTGGTTTAAGGAGGTATTAGCATTAAAATCTGTGAATTTGATTTCTTGAGTTTCTCTGATCTCCAGTGGGTGAACAAATAGTACTTTAAATTGACAAATGTTGCTATTTAACAGGTTTTATACACTTTTTATACACTCATGGAAGTAGTGCATATGCACAGTTGCTAAGTCCCTAGATCCTCGGCGAGCACACTGCTATTGTATCAATGCCAATGCTATCGTAATAAAACGTGGCAGATCCTGGAAGCCGAAAGTGAACCCTGGGGAGTGTAAGCGCATTGACAGCTCACACCCACAAGAGCACTCCTGGATTACTATTTCCAGCACTTCCCCTCTCTCTGCTTCTTTTGATTACCACATGATAGCGCCTCAGCATCATCATCTACATGAAGCATCCCCATAACCATATTAAGATTAAGGGAAATATGTCTGGAACATTTTATTTGTGCTTAGTGACAGTGAGCAAGGGGAAAATTGGCAGAAGAATTCTTGCGACAGTTTATATTCCAACAATAATCACATGGTTTAAAGTGTACTTCCAAAGCAGATTACACCTTTTATGCATTTAATTATAATCATACTGTTCTCTTATCTGATATGACTATCTTCCATTTAAATATCAGCTTAATCGATGCCTATCCGTTAATAATCATACTATGATCCAGGCCCATTATACCAACTCCTTCCTCTGTAAAACTATAGTTGTTAGAAGAATGTTGAGAAGGAAAATGTTTAAATCCTAACATAAAAAAGTCTGTGATAAAAGCCAGAAGCTTTGAATTTCATGGCCCTTTAATATTGCCTTTGAAGTAATGAAAAATCCATTTTCCACCACTTGCTTCAAGGACTTCACTAATAACATCTTCCACAAAGGACCGATCTCTTTTTTTTTTAAAGCAGGATATTGTGACGTTATTCTAAAGCATTTAAAATTATATAACAAACTTTTACTGGAATTTCTCAGTCTACCTTCTTCATTCCCTCTAATGAAATACTTGTTAAATGGATTACTTCATGTCAACTTTATGGAAATGGCAATGACAGAATATGCATCCCTTCATTCAGTTCTAGAAATAAAGGATAACACATTGGGGGTGGTGAGAAGGACGGATGCTACAAATACTTTTAAAAACTAGGCAAAAAGGCCTTTCTTTTGGTCTGAAGTTCAGTCTCAGCTAAGTGGCAGAAACATAGTGATGTGATAACCTTGAACCTGTTCCCGGCGGACACCTGTCCTCCACACCAACCTCCCCTTTAATGCAACTGGCTATCCACTTAGACAGAACCTGGAAGCAAGGAAATCACTGGGGCTTACACAGATCAACAGGCCCAGTGATCTTTGCAGACATCTGTGTGTTAAGCTCTGCGATTGTTTCTGTGTGCCCTGAACAAAGTCAGCTGCACAAGAAGTGGAATTTTGGAAACCCATGGAATAGGGCTGTTCATATAAAAGTGGTTCAAGATGAAGTTTCCCAGGAGCACAGAAACCCAAGGAGGAAATTAGTTTCTTCTTTCGTTTCATAGGGGGTTTTTGGCTAGGAAACTGCTAAAGATAATTATGCAAAATGCATGTGAGAATGTCACAGACGGTCTGGGCGGAGAAAAAGGTGACGTGAGGCAATAACCTCAGGCTTGGGTCCCTGCAGCTCAGTTTCCTGGGAGTATCAGGTACCAGGTGAGGAGTGATTCCAGGAAGTGACCAGTGAGGAATTAAAGGGCGGTTCTATTAGGCAGTGCTAAAAAAGGATAAATGAATGTATGAATGAATGGATGAACTACGTGAAAATCCACCTCTAAAGAAAGATCTTCCATAATAATGGTGAAAGGCACAGCTGCTTTTCCCTTGGTCACACACAGTTCTCTGCTTGTTCCCTTCCTTTTCATAGGATGGGTGATAGTACCCAGCTTAAAACCATTAACTTCAGAATAGTACCTGGTATATTCTTAGGTTAGCTCTTCTTATTATTATAACTTGATTTAACCCATTTAGAGATGATGATGGTGTCTTAGAAAGAATGTCCAATTGAATGAGCCAGCATAGTAGTCATATCAATAGAAGTGTTCAAGAAAAATTTTCTTAAGTATTTTATGGAATCATTTCATCAGAATCATTACATTCCACAGACTGCCTGGATCAGACCTAGTAGTGTAACACAATATAGAGTCTTATGTTCTAGACCAAATGAGATAAAACATCGTCCTGAATCATTTTTAAATCTGATTGCCCTATTTTAGGTGTTTCCACAACAAATAACTTCAAATAAGTCATTTGAAAATGACCCAAAACGTTCAAATTAAGAATGCCATTTAAATGTCTTCTTTTTAAATTTTAATTATTGTCTTCTGTGAAAGTTGAGTTGATTCCTTCTTACAATAGTCATCTTGCTAGATCTTAAAAAGCTGGTCACCTATTAAACGTTTTCACGATTTCCTATTAGGAATGAGGGACAGGTGACATCTGAGGTAGCAGGTGGGATCACACAAAAGACAAGATGCCCAGTTTATCTCGGAGAACACAGCATCATAACATTTTAGGGCCAGAATGTACCTCAGAGAGCACCGAATCCAAGTACTTCATTTAAAAAGTGAGAAAAAAGAAGCCACCAAGGTCATGTGCTTAGTGGCTTAGAAATGTCATTAATATAGCACAATAATGAACACTAAATATACACACACATACATATGGCTAATGTAATATGAACAGTAAATGGGTTATATATGTGTGTGTGTGTGTGTATGGGATTTCTCAGTCTATATTTTTCAGTCTCTCCAATAAAATATATCTCTATATATACCTATAGATATGTAGGTAAGATAACATGTGTATCTTATGTACAATACATGACTGAAATAATAAATGCTATTTTGGTAACTATTATGTTTAAATACTATTTTGCTAACTACGATGCATAAAAGGCACTACATTGGTAATCTTGGCTGATGACTTCCTGTTGAATTAGAGACACAATTAGGGTCATCATGTTTTCCACAGTGGTGGGCATTTCACTCATCAGAATATGAAGAATATTAAGAATAATCTTAATAACAATGCCCACATTTAATTTAAAAGGGTATAGAAGTTCTTAAAACAATATTCTTTTTATTAAATGTATTGGGCTGACATTGGCTACCAAGACTATGTAGGTTTCAAGCGCACAATTGTCTGATATATCTTCTGCGTATTGCATTGCGCGCCCACTGCTCAGAGTCAAATCATCTTTTGTCACCATGTGTTCGACCCTCTTTACTCTTTCCTGTCCCTCCTACCCACCTTCCCTCTGGTAACTTCCATACCGTTGTCTGCATCTATGAGTTTTTGTTTGTTTTTTTTACATGTTTATTTGTTGCTTTCAGTTTTATATCCCACATATGAGTGAAATCATTTGATGCTTAACTTTTCTGTCTGTCTTATTTTGCTTAGAATGATGTCCTCAAGGTCCATCCATGTTGTCACAAATGGCAGTATTTCATCTTTTCTTATTGCTGAGTATTATTTGATTATATATATGGGGTCCATCCAGAAAGTATCTAGCCATGTACTAGAGACATTTACTGAAGACCATACAAGATGCAAGAAACATTACACATAGGACAATGACCTCAGTCTCCTTTGCAGTAGGCGCCTTGGGAGCTCACACAGTTCTCCCAGTCACCATCAGCTGCTCCCTTATATTTTCCTGAATCTCACCAATGGTCTGAAATCTCTTCCCTTTCAAAGGTGATTTTAGTTTTAGGAAAAGCCAGAAGTCACAGGATGCCAAGTCTAGGCTGTAGAGGGGCTGAGTCACCGGGGTGATTTGATGTTTTGCCAAAAAGCTCTGCATGAGAAGTGATGGATGAGTGGGCGTGTTGTCGTGATGAAGCTGCCAATCACCAGCTTCCCAGAGCTGCAGCCATCTGAGTCATCCAAGTAGTTTCCACAGAGGACTGTTCAAGCTTAATGCAAAATTTGATGCAGATTCATTGCTCTACTCTCTCAGTCATTTTGAATGCAATATCCACACAATACATATGCTTACACAGTGGTGTCTACTGCCCCCACTGACTGGTACAGTGAAGTTGTCATTGTTCACGCATACACATTCCAGTCCACTCTCCTGGGCTGCCAGGTTACATCGATGTTGCGCTAACCATTCTTATTGTATTAACAATGGCTTGACTTTTTCCAGACAGGCCTTGTTTGTACCACATCTTCTTTATCCAGTCGTCTATCAAAGGATACTTCAGTTGTTTCCATGTCTTGGTCACTGTAAAGGATGCAGTGAACACAGGGGTACATATGCCTTTGCAAATAAATGTTTTCAATTTTTGGAGGGATAGGTACTCAAAAGAGAGGTTGCTGGGTCATATGGTAACTCTTTTCTTAATTTTCTTTTTTGTTTCTGTCTTGGTATCCCTTTTAAAATATTTTTATTGTTTTCCAAATACAGTTGTCTCCATTTTCCCCCCACCACTTTCCCCTACCCCACCCACCCCCACCTCACACTCTCTATCCTTCCCCCCTTTGGCTTTGTCCATGGATCCTTTATACATGTTCCTTGATGACCCTTTCCCTTCCTTCCCCCATTTCCTCCCTCCATCCTCCCCTCGGTTATTGTCAGTTTCTTCTTTATTTCAATGTGTCTGGTTATATTTTGCTTGTTTGTTTTGTTGACTAGATTCCACTTATAGGTGAGATGATATGATATTTGTCTTTTACTGCCTGGCTTATTTCACTTAGCATAATGCTCTCCAGTTCCATCCATGCTGTTGAGAAGGGTAGGAGCTCCTCTTTCTTTCTGCTGCATAGTATCCACTGTGTCAATGTACCACAGTTTTATTTGATCCACTGATTTAGTGATGGGCACCTAGGTTGCTTCCAGTACTTGGCTATGTGCTGCTATGAATATTGGGGTACATAGGTTCTTTTGAATTAGTGTTTCAGGATTCTTAAGGTATAAACCCAGCAGTGGAATTGTTGGGTCAAAATGTAGTTCCATTTTGAGTTTTATGAGGAATCTCCGTACTGTTTCTCATAGTGGCTGTATCAGTTTATGTTTCTACCAGCAGTGAAGGTGAAGGAGGGTTCCACAGCCTCTTCAACAATAATAATATTTTTAAATTGGAGAATTTATTTGATGTTATACTCCAGACATAATTTTTGAAAGAAAGACTATTTATAGTCCTAGGGTTAATATTGGTATCCCCATTTTTTCCTATGTTAGATCTCAAATATATATTTAGATGTTTTACTTTTGTCTGAGAAAATGGAGAATATAAATAGTAGAGAAAGCCTGAGTTTACGTCCATAATATTTGAAGCTCTCTAAGTAAAAAACACTCTGTGGGATGAAATTGGCTAAGTTTTTATGAGTGGGCTCTGAGGTGGTGGCTGTGTTCTCATCTGTATTTTTTAAATTAAATTTCTTGGGGTAACACTGGTTAATAATACCATATCATTTGCAGGTGTGCTTCATTACAGTTTGACACCTGTATATTCTCTTGTGTGCTCACCAGGCAATGTCTGGTTTCCTCCCATTACCATATATTTCTTTCACCTCCTTTCACCCACTTTACCCCCCGCATCTGTATTCTAATCAAGACACATGATGTGAAGTATAGAAACATAGTACTTTCTTCATACCATGACTGTACCTTGTCTGCTTCCTTCTAAACTCTTTGGACACAGAGCTTTGAATGAAGCAGATAACTGAGTGCAGTAATTTGGCCAGAAATGCTACAAGAGGGCAAGAAGGATGTAAATATCTAGACAAAATAACCTCATAAAATATGTAGAAAAAATCATAGCCTTGACTGAGGTTCTGCATAATCAATGCATCATTTCACCCTGTTAAACCCTGATTTTTCCACAGTGGTGATTGGGTAGTTACATTCATTAACATGCATAAAAGTGGTCTGGTTAAATCCTTATACGACAATGAAAATTTAGATGTATTACCTTGATCTGACGTGCTAGAAGCTGGTTCTATATTTGTAGGTGATTTAGAGCTTTCATTTTCATAAAGTTCCAACAAGAGTGGTCTCCCTTCCTTTCTAGCATGTTTTGCAGAAAATATTCCAGTATATAGGTTGCCAAAGGAAAAATCCATATCTGGAGTAAATAATGATAATAAGACTACTGAAATGTCTCTGTGCCTAAAATCCTTATTAAGTACGTGGACATAAATACAAACCTTCAACTGTAAATCACAGCAGCATTAGGTTTCAGGAACTAAAGGAGAAAAAAGCCAGCAAGAATTGAAAGAAAAATACCCAGGACGGCATATGTTCCAGGAAGCTCTTTCCACTTTCCAGAGTTACCAATGGAAAGATCACATGGAGCTACCTGAGTCTGTGTGGTGTCTAATTCATATTCCTCCATCTTATAGCTTGGATGAGTCCTCAGGGAATTAGGTCAACTAGCCAATGCCCAGGTATCTTATAGAAGACTCTCAGTGGGTCTAGTCATCCAGTTACACAAGGAGCAGCATGTTCCCTAGTGAGAAGCATGATCCCTAGCGTGGATCCCATGCTCATCTAGCAGCACTTTGATTCATGCACCATTTCTTGAGAGGCAGTGTAAAGAATTCTCAACAATCAAGGTCATCTGATGGCAGGGAACATGAACTGTCAGACCATTTGGGGATACAACTCCAATCGATTTGGTAACAAAAAATAAACTTGCCTTCAGAATCAGTTTTCAGTATCATGGAGTCAGGAAGCGAGACCCTGGCATTCCTCTCTACACCCTGACCAGGAAGAAGTACGCTTGTTCAGATCTGCTGACGCTCTCATCCACGCAACCTTTAGTTCCCCTCCTATTTCCGGAAAGGGCCTCTGCTGTGCCATGGGGGGCATGTACATCAGAAGCTACTCCTTTACATTCTATGACATGGAATGATGCAAACTTAGTGTCTTCAAGTTTATAGGAACCTCAGGAAGGTTGAAGCCAAGATCCATTCACCAAGGGCCACGTTGAATCACCCAGCCTTCAGGGTGGTCCTGCAGTATGGCCACCGGAAAAGGCCCGGGCTCCTCTACCGAGTAAGGAGCAGGCAGGAATCTCAGTAGGGTTTTCATGCTATTTGTGAAATTTAAATCTATAAATACAAATGGATGCTGATCAAAGGAGCATCAAAAGAAATAGCACCCATCTATCAAAGATCTTGTCTTAAGAAAGATGCTAGGCAATGAGTTACGTTCCCAAAACCATGACAAGCCTGATATAGTTGATTTGAGGCTATAATTGATTTGTTTTGGAGTTTTCTTTTTAGGCTATATATATATTTTTTTATCTCCAATTATATGTACCTACATTCGAGGAAACGATCCTAGGAAATCAATTTGCCCCCAGGCAGAGGATATGCTCAGGCCCTAAACATGCATAATTTTCCACTGTGCAACTGTGATATCCACTTTCCTCGCTAGTACTGCAGCCTACCGCACTTCATTTCCTCCTTTCCATTCCTCCCTCTCTGCCTCCTTCTAGTCCTCCTCTCGTCTCTCCTCTCTCTCCTACCCTCTCTTTCTCCCTCTCTCCTTCCCCTCCTCCTTTCCACAAAAGACTATCTTCATCATCAGAAGATATAATGTGTTAGAAAAAGAAAAAAGGCAGAAAACAATAATGCACTTTACAAAACAAACATCCTGGCCTGGCTGGTGTGGCTCAGTAGGTTGGAGTGTTGTCCCGTAAACCGGAAAGCCATTGGTTAGATTCCTGGTCAGGGCGCGTACCTAGGTGGCCTGTTTGGTGCCCAGCTGAGAAGCAACTGATCAATGTTTCTCTCTTGCATAAATGTTTTTCTCCCTCTCTTCTCCTCTCTTTAAAATCAATAAGCATGCCTTTGGGTGAGGATAACATAAATAAAATAAAATAAAAAGAAGTCTTTTAATGCCACAAAATTACTCTGGGTTAATCCAATCCTATGTCTACTAATGAACAACTTTAAGAGTTTATAAAGGAACAAAATTGAGAGTGTCTAGTTCCAGCCCCTCATTTGGAAGAAACTGAGAACAAGGGAGATGAAATTGGCTTGTTAAGGTTACACTATTAGATTATGAAAAAAATTCCTGATAAATTTAGTAGATTTTTTTAAAGGTCTCTAAGAATATTTCCTCAAGAACAGCAATGGAGGTTAAGGAAAGATTCCATGCCCAATAGTCACTGTGGTCGTCAAATTATTCTTTAATGCCTAAAATACAAAGAAGCAAGAGACAACAAGTATATGGAGTGTTTTCTTGAGGCATTAAGTGAAAACATCAAAGGGACTGGCTTTACATTTTACATTAAAATAACAACAACAAGAGAAAGCTTAAGACTTTTCGGTCCACGAAGGGATAGCGTGAGTTGTGGACAGTTTCCCCCTTTTACCACAGTACAGGCCAGACTGTGACATAGACGACTAGGATTAAGAACCCAGAAGGATTTCTGTTGAAAGATTTCAGGCCCTGAAACACACAACTGCCAGGGGAAGCTGTGAAATTTCTTCTTCTCACAGCCAGTCTTTAAGATTACATCTTTCAGGGTTGGTTTACATATAATGTGACTGTGACCCTGAATTACCCTTCAATGCCCCTAAGAGGCTTATGATTATGTAGTTCAGGGTCTGATTTTAAAGCTTATACACTTGTAATTATGGTATATAGTAAATTCAACAATTTGGAAAGAATTAAGCATTACCTAAATATTGCATATAATGACACCGGTTTGGATTTACAGAGCTGTCTCATGATTGTTTTGCTTTGTGTTCAACCTCTCCAAATGGTAGAAAGGTTCTGCTTCTTTTTTTTTCTTTTTCCATTCAGAGAGGAGGAAAAAGAAACACAGGCAGGCCAGCCAGCGACTTCGGAAAGTCACCAATGACTTCCAGGCAGGAATGACCTTCGAAGAGCCCTGGCCCCCCAGAGTGCATACTTCCCACAGTGAACCTGCCTTGCTTCTTCGGGAATCAGCATTCTAGTTTCTCCCCTTTATTAAAAATAAACATAAATTACATAGGACAACTAAATTCCTCATTTATATTTTCTATAAAGCTGATGTTTATTTCTTTAATTGTTATCTTTTTTCAATTGTTTTCTTAAAATAGTGTTTTTTTTCCCTGTGGATCACCCAAATAAGAATCTCTTGGAGTGCTTGTTAGAAAGATAGATTCCTAGGCTCCACTAATGATGTTCCAGATTAGAATCATGTAGACAACACCCCAAAACTGCATTTTAAACAAATCCCAAAGGTGATTCTTATGCCATGTTCTAATTCCTAGGTTTACTTAAATCAATCTCTATAACCTTGGTCTGGAAATAACAACTATTTAGTTGCTTCCAATGAACAACAATAAGGAGTATATAGGCTGTAATTCTACAATAAAAATATATCATTATTCAAATAACACAGTAAGATATCCTTAAAAATATGCAAGAAGCATACTGTCTAAAATCTTGTTCCCAGTGTAGAAGTTCTCTCTTGGCTTCATGTTCATAGGTCACACTGATATTTACGAGTGTGTGTGCAGTTCACACCACATTTAACGATGATCATCTCTGCCTCCTTTCTCTGACTCCGTTTTTATAGGATTGTCCTGTATAAATTCAATATTCTTCATGTTGTTACACTCAAATCCACAAGGAAACTTAACACAAAAGCTTTGTGAAAGGCTTACACTGTAACCCAATAAACAACAGGAACAACCAGAAAAATCCATCAGTGTCTGAGAAAAGTTAATCTTTGATAAGGTCGGTATATAATTCAAATTTGTCCCACATCCAAATTTCCCAACCTTCACTCAGAAGAAGGGCTTTTCTGCAATCGTCACCTCTTTGCAATTTTCAAATGTGAACTTAAATTTGAGCCTTCTTGAGCATGCAGGTCCTTGTTTCTCTTTGCGATAGAAGGTACAACCTGAACAGCCTCGATGACAGAAGTTTGCAAACAGGAGTATTATGAATGGGTTTTGATTTTCAGCTGATGAAGTTGTACATGGCACAGTTGACAGATGTTAGCTTGTAAAGGAGTTACATATGCTTAAAATGCCTTTCCATTCATGGAGAGAAAGAAGTAGTCATTTCAAATGTACTAGCTGGTCTGTTGCCCCCTGGCTAAAAGCTCTTTATGTAGAAATGCCATTTTGCACAGAATAATCTCAAGAGCAGTAACAGCAAGGCAGGAGGATTTAACTGGAGACAGCAAGAGATCGAATGAACAAAAATCCTGTCTCCTATTAAGTGAAAACAAATTTAAAACCATGCTGGGTAACCAGCCGCCTGTTTACTTTATAAGATCACTCTTTCAACGTCATCTGCTAGAAATCTTATTACTGGATTCTCACGAAACCAAATCCAAGCAGAATTAGTGTCAAAAAAGCTGCATGTCTTGCTAATTCACCTTAGTTACAAGGGACCCACTATGAGTTACCACTCCGTGGGTCTGTGGACAAACAATTCTTCAAGGAGATAACAATAGGAAAATCGCCTATTGATTTATTGCGGTACTACCATCTAGTTCTAATTAATTACGAAAATACCACAGGCTACTAGTCAGCATGTGATGGCTGGGGTTTTGTCAAAGCAAAGGCATGTCAGTTATTGGAGAAATGGCAATAACTCGGATATTAAATTTTTTGCAAAGTGATGGGAAAGGGAAGCGTGGGTATTTTGGACGGTCTTTAAGTAGGCATAACACGGAGAGTGCTGTAGTGAACCTTTTATCATTTTAGACTAGAGGAGGAGCTAGATAAAACAGCCGCTGAAATGATTTTTTGTTAGAAATCAATCAGAGGATTAGCTCTGAACATGTTCCCTTTAAAAAACCATTCTCCCTCACTCACTTCCACGGCCGCTGGCCGAAGGCGAATTGGCCCAGCTCCCCCGAACAGCACTGGGAAGGCAGACACTGAGCCTTAGAAACATGCGTGTCCTATGATCTCACAATGGAAATTCTGGAAATTTACTTTCAGCAAATAATTAGAGATATTAAGTAAAGACGAACTACGGGGGTATTCATAGGGGCTCAGTTGGTGAGAGCCAAGAGTCGGAAGTCACACAAATGTGCTAAAAATGAAAGTCACACTATCGTATAACCATTCATTAGATATTCATATTTGTAAAGACAACATGGCATGGGAAACCATTAGGATGTTGTATTTAATTTTTATTTATATTATTTAATGCTCTGGACATATCATTTAACAAAAAAGGAGTCTAACCCAATATGATAATTGGTAGAATCCAAGTGTGTGTGTTTAACTGATGTTTAATGTATTTCCAAGATTAAGGGTTTATATTGATCAGGAACCTAGAATGGAGGTTCTGAGAATTATGGAGAATGGAGAATTATGCTGTGTCTGAGTTTTTCAAGGGGATAAAGGTTATACGGGGACAGAAGGTGTACTACCTGCCCAGGAAGCATTATTACAAACTTTGCTACACCAGGGCACTAAACCCCAGCCCCTGGACTAACCACCCCCTCAGTCACAGAAAGAGCCTTAGAACTTGAGTTAGAAGAGAGTGATGGTGCTGGTAATGCTCTACTATTTCCTGGGTGACAACAGGCATATTATATTAGGTTAGTGGTTTTTCAGCTTTTCATTTTAAGTTGTTTTAAAATGAACTAATATGTGAAACATAAATTTATAGTGGGTTAAAATATATGCAGGGGAATTCCAGAAGTTTCCAGCAGTATGGTGGACCAAGTATCTTGATTTACCCTCTTGTCGAAAACAACTGAACATTTTAAAATAACATAAAAGTAGTTTATGACTGCAAGGTCAAAGCTCAGGAAGAGCAAGAACCTGAAGAGCTAAGCCGCTCACTGAAGATAGCTTGGCTTTGAGGCTATCTGCCACAGAATGAACCTGAGCACCAGCTTCCATGACCTTCTGAAACATGTAAGGCAGAAAACGAAGAATGCCAGAGTCCACCCTAGGTCTCTAATGTGAGATCCCACAAAAGGAATCATCTGAATTGGCTACATGCTTAGCTTAAGGTGGAACCAGAAACTGTATTTTCCTTGTGAGGGTGAAAGAAAAAAAAATCACAAAATAGAGGGCATCAAGAGTTCATGCGCTCAGAAAGGACAGAATAGGATCAGATCTGTAAAGTTTTCAGATAATTGTTAAGCACAGAATATAAAATAATCATGTGTAGTCTGTATAAAAAACAGCAGAAAGTTTGAAAGTATAAGTAAAATAAGCAAGAAACTTAAAAACAAAGAGCAAACATTTTTTAAAAATGAAATAGAATTTCCATAAATTATATAAAGTGTCTTTGGAATTAAAAACTCAGTTAATTTAGAGAATTAGAAAATTTGATTCTAGATCTGTAGAAATTATCCATATCAAAACACAGAGAGACAGATGGGAAATATGAAAGCTAAGTCAAGTAATATGAATAATAGAGTAAGAAGGTCTAACATATCTTATTGAAAATCCAGAGGGAGAAATGGGGCAGAAGCTACATTTGATTGAATTATCTACAAAAAAATAACAAATTCATAAAGAGTTTGCTTCTCAAAATTAACAACAGAAAAGTAACAATTGTGGAATTAACAACAGTAGAACAATGTGCAGAGAGAAAGAAAAATGTCAACCTAAATTTGTAGGCTTAGTGAAAATATCTTTCAAATACAAAGGCAAAGTAAAGATATTTTCAGTCAGGATAACCTGGAGTCAGCCATTTCTCAACACAGCTGTGGTGCCTTCTTATGAGACCTGGGATGAGAATCTGAGAACGGATGCTATGTGCTCTTAGCGACAGGGGTGTCTCTGCTGTTGGTCTTTTCAGTGAATAGAGCTAGAAATATCTACTTGTATACACACATACGCAGGCAAACACATACCTGTGTGTGCTCGTACATGCACACATGTGCACAAGTTACATGCATTGCACACATGCATGCATATTATAGAAATCATGAATTCACACTGACCAGCTGCCATTTCAGCCCACTCCCACGTGGTTCTTTCTTACCCTCCCTCATTGCGTATCTGTATGTGCCTCCTTTCAGAGTGACAACTCTGGCTCCCAGCAACACAGTTACTCACTCGTCGAATCCTCTCACACATTGAAATTGTTTCAGAATCCTTTGACCTGTACCATCACACAAAACAAAATCTACTTAAATCATTTTCAGATTTGTTCACACTTCTAGCCCCACAGTCTTGCCCAAGACAGAGAGTATATAGTCAAATAGTGTGCTCATAAATTACTTGAAGTACTGTTCATTTTCTTTAGGTGTGCTTGTGGAATTTATTTAAAATACAATTAGGTTCATTTGCTTTAGTTTTAGTTTTTCTTCCCTTCCCAACCTTGTTGGTTTAATTATATATATATATATATAAATATATATAAATATATATAAATATATATAAATAAATAAATATATATATATATATTTAAATATGTAGAACATTAACATGCTTCCAAAACTAAAAGTATACAAAAATGTATATCCAGAGAAATACCACTCCTTCTCATTTTTTCCACTCTCTATTCCCATCTCTGCTTGCAGGTTAAAAACTTAGATTGAATAAAAAATTATCGATTTATCCTGTGTTTCTTTTTAAAATGAAAAACAGATATTATATATAGATATATGAGATCTGTCCAGAAAGTATCCAGCCACACAATATGAAAAATAGAGACATCTATAGAAGAAGATACAAGATACAAAAAAAAATGTACATAGGACAATGATGCCTCAGTTCCCTTCAAAATAGGCACTTTGGGACCTCACAGTTCTCCCAGTCACTATTGGCTGCCACTGATGGTGCATTTTCACGAATCTCATCAATGGTTTGAAATCGCTTCCTTTTCAAAGGTGATTTTAGTTTTGGGAAAAGCCAGAAGTCACAGGGTGCCAAATCTGGGCTGTAGTGGGGCTGAGTCACCTGGGTGATTTGATGTTTTGTCAAAAACTCTGCTTGACTCTATCCTAAGAATACTAAAACACCAATTCAAAAGAACCTATGCATCCCAATGTTCATAGCAGCACAATTTACAATAGCTAGGTGCTGGAAGCAACCAAGATGCCCATCAGTAAATGAATGGATCAAAAAACTGTGGTACATTTACACAATGGAATTCTATGCAGCAGAAAGAAAGAAGGAGCTCCTACCCTTTGCGACAGCGTGGATGGAGCTGGAAAACATTATGCTAAGCAAAACAAGCCAGGCAGTGAAAGACAAATACCATATGATCTCACCTTTAACAGGAACCTAAATAACAAAACAAAGAAACAAGCAAAATATAACCAAAGACACTGAAATAGAGGACAGGCTGACAGTGACCGGAGGGGAGAGAAGAGGGAATTTAAGGGGACAGTGGGAAGGGTTCACAGGAACAAACTTAAAGGACACATGGTCATAAACTAAGGGGAGGGTGGTAATGGGAGGGAACTGGGGAGGGTGGGAGGGGGGACTGGATTGGGAGTAAAAAGGAGAAAACTGTATTTGAACAATGATTAAAATTAAAAAAAAAGAAAGTGAAAAAAAAAACTCTGCTTGAGACATGATGCATGAGCAGGCGTGTGGCCATGATATAGCTGCCAATAACCAGTTGCCCATATCTTTGGCCTTCTGAATCATCCAGATAGTTTCAGTGGAGGAGAATGTTCAAGCTTAACAAAATTTGATGCAGATTTGTTGCTCTACTCACTCAGTCATTTTGAATGCAACAGCCACACAGTATACATGCTCACTCAATGGCATCCACCACCCCCACTGACTAGTACAGTGATATTGCCATTGTTCACACATGCGCATTCCAGTCCACTCTCCTTGGCTGCCAGGTTACATCAATGTCACACAAACCATTCTCATTATATTAACAAGAATCCAGACAGATGTTATATGTTGTCTTTAATTTTGCTTTTATGGATGCATTTGTCTTCTAAAAAAAACTCAAGGGTTAAAGAAAAAGTCATATTAAAAATTAGAAAAGTATTCAGGACAGCATTATGACACTGCTGAATATCAAAACACACATATGCTGCAGAAGTAAAACTTAATAAATGACAAGTATCCATTTTAAGAAGTCAGCCTAAAGCATCAGAATAAAAGCAAACAAAACAGAAGAAAGAAGAAAATGAGAAGAGACGAGAGGATATGAAAAGAACTATGCTACATAGAGGGCTAAGATAGGCAAAACTTATTCTGGAACAGCAAATACAATTTATAAAACTGTTTAGAAAAAAATAGAAAAGGGAAAAAGAGGAAGAAAGATTAATTATAATCAGAAGGAAAGAATGAAATAAATTCAGATGAAGCAAAGGATTAAAAATAGAGTAAGAGGCTATTTTAATAACAAGCTAACAGAAAAAATTCTTTTAAAACTGCAAGAAAGATTGACTCAAGTGAAAATAGAAAGGCTGAAGAGTATCATATATATTGAACATTTGGAATCATTAGATAAAATTGTTTTTAAAAGAAAACATCAGGTGGTATTTATTACCCATAAGTTTAGCAATTCTTTAAGTCATAAGTTTACCCAAATTAAACCAAATGGTAGAAAAACAGAGATTTGCCAAACTCATTTTTTGGGGGGAAAGCTAGCATGATCTTGATATAAAAGGTGGACACTAGGACAGCACAGAAAAGAAAAACCGTTGTCCACACATTTGGAGACTCTTAACTGTCCTCCTATTTCAAATGTTCTTTTGTTTCTTTTAGAAATAGAAATTATTTTATTTTATTTACTATTGTTCAAGTACAGTTGTCTCCATTTTCCTCACACCACTCCCCCCACCCCAGCCATCGCCACTTCCCACACTTGATCCTAACTCCCTTTGGCTTTGTCCCTGTGTCCTTTATACATGTTCCTTGACAGCCCTCCCCCCAACCCCTCCCCAATATCCCTCCCACCTTCCCTCCGGTTACTGTCAGTTTGTTCTTTACTTTAGTGTCTTTGGTTATATTTTGCTTGCTTGTTTGTTTTGTTGATTAAGTTCCACTTACAGGTGAGATCATAAGGTATTTGTCTTTCACCGCCTGGCTTATTTCACTTAGCATAATGCTTTCCAGTTCCATCCATGCTGTCGCAAAGGGTAGGAGCTCCTTCTTTCTCTCTGCTGCATAGAATTCCATTGTGTAAATATACCATAGTTTTTTAATCCATTCATTTACTGATGGGCACCTCGGTTGCTTCTAGTACTTTATTATTATAAATTGTGCTGCTATGAACATTGGGGTGCATAGGCTCTTTTGAACTGATGTTTCAGGAGAATATGACTTTTCAAAAATAAAAAATTACTCCTTTGAGAAATGAAATTAGATCCTAGCCACACATTATAAACATAAGTTGATTTTAGGTAGATTAAAGACTTAAAGTGGAACACACAGTTAGAGAACTTTTAAAAGATGATGTGGGAACTGTCTGTGTGGCCTGTATTGGGGAGGGACTTTGCTCCCAATACATAATAAATCTGGGAAGATATAACACTGAGAGACATTGAAAGGGTTACATTTTGGGATTGGGTTCCTTCAAGTAACCAAAAGAAAAAAAAACCCTTCCGTAGGGCAAAAATCTACTCGTGGTAAATCAGAGTGTTTGGCGAAAGCATCAGAGATAAACCAGCCAATACAGGCATCTCAAGTAGGATTCCTTTTATACTCACACCCTAGCAGGGCTGACTGCCCTGTGTGGCAACAGCCAAGCAGTTTTAGGAAGGCAAAGCAATGAAAAAATACCACCATCGCACATCAACAGGAAATGCAGTTCCCTGTGGTATCTTGCATAAGCAATAAACTAAATACTAAAGGTTAACATTGAGTCACAGAGGCTATACCTTTCTATCAATATTAACCGGTGTAGTATATTAGCACCTGAAAGCAACACTTAACATTTCCATCTATAAAATAGAAAGAAGTAGTTTCTACAGCACATAAAAATGATATATAGCTAGAGACATCTGCTATGAACTATTCCCTCCCCCCCGCCCCCAGTTGTTTGGTTATAAGACAAGGAACCATGGAAGCATCACTCCTACAATCTGAGGCTACAGAACATAAGAATTTTTCCTCTAGGGCAGCCCCACTAGCTGGTGACCCCACTGCCCCTGCCATAAACATTTTAATCCTCGTATTTCCTCCTGAGCGTCCTGCTCATTGGAGATCTGTAAAACCCAGAGACTGTAAAGAATGTCTTCTTGTCCTTCTCTCCTTCTTTCCTTCCCTTCCTCCTCCACTCTCCTTCCTTTTCCCCTTCCCTTCCTCCCCCTCTGCCCCTTCCTTCTCCTTTCTTCTCCCGCTCCTTCTCCCTTCTTATTTTGTAAATTAAAATTACTGACCGTTGAAGACAGTTGTAGAAAAAACTCATTTCTGTATAAAGAGGAGGGATAGGAGTAAAAACTTTGAATTTGAAGCATATTTTAAGCATACTTTAGTAAACTAATGATATAATACAAACATGTTTCCAATATCAGATGCTTATTGTTTTTTCAGGAGCCTAGGACAATTTTTCTCTGCATGCTGGAAGAAGAAGAGAGCCTATTTCCTCTATCTCAATAATTTCTGGCACATGTCAGATCAATAAACTACAGCTGGCATAAAACAATGATTATTTCATAAGGACAAGCCCTTGTGAAATAATCATAAATGTCTAGACTTGTAGCTGTGACTTCTTTTATAATGACAGCCGATCTGAAACATGAATTAGTTTCTCTCCTACAAAAACAACTTTGTGATACCGGATAGGAGAACATTGAAAAAGCATTTTAACAACTGTCCTGAGAACGCGTTGGCCTCCAGCTACAAGTTTCTAATTTATGTACCTGCTCAATTCAAGTGAAAGAATGTGGATACAGCACTAAGCTTTCCATCCCTCGGCCTCTCTTTTCTCCAGCTCAGTGTCTCAAGCTAACTTGGCTCAGTGCCATCATGGCAGCTGAAGGCACCCTGTCCTGCCAGGTTAGTGACTTCTGAAGACACAGGTTATGGTCATCAACTGGCATTCCTGTGTGTCTCTCAGTACTAGAAAGTCACCAAGGTTAATTGGAATGTCATATCTGTTTATATTCACTCTAAGCCTATGCATTTAAACCTACACATTGCTAAATCAAAAGAAGTCAATGACTATAAACTTGATTCCCATCCTGATTCTGTTTCCCTTCGGTATCTTTTGGACTTCTGATTCTTGCGGCTCTGTCTTTCTGTTCTCTTCTGGGGCCGGCTCTTCAGAAATGAGGACAGAGCCTGGTGTCCTTGGTCTGATTTCTAATGGACTGTTTGCACAGCTCAGTCACATTTCTTTTCTCTTTCAATAGATCCTGGCACTGCCCTGGGCCTACTGTGACCTACCTTTCTTTCTTTTCTTTTCTTTCTTTCTTTCCCTCCCTCCCTCCCTCCCTTCCTTCCTTCCTTCCTTCCTTCCTTCCTTCCTTCCTTCCTTCCTTCCTTCCTTCTTCCCTCCCTCCCTCCCTTCCTTCCTTTCATATAAGGTATAGAATTGTATACTGATTATATTAGATTCAGGTGTACAATAAAATGATTTGTCATTTTTGTACTTTACAATGTATTCACCCTGCTAATTAAAGTAATCATCCGTCACTACGTAAACTCATCACAATGTCATTGATGATATTGTCCTTCCCATAGTTCACTCATCTATCTCCTCAACCCACCCTTGTGGTTACCATCCCTTTGGTTTCTATTTCTATGAGTCTGCTTCTATTTTGTTTATTTGTTGTTGTTTTGTTTTGTTTTAGATTCTGCTGTGGCCTCATCTGAGGGGGATTTTGCAAGTTTTGGACAGTGGGTACAGGGAAATGGATCTGTATCATCCAATTGCCTGCAAAGTTACAGCACTTCCTCCCTTACAAATTTTCACAATCCTCACATGATCCCCACCTCAGCATGTGTTTTGGGTGTTCTCCACTTTACACCTCTGCTTATTTCTTTAGGGCTTTTCTTTAGATGGTGTGGGAAAAAGGAGCTACAAGAACAGTAATGTGATTGGACACTGTTTTGAGATACAAAGTTTTGGGGGTCAGATGGGATCTTCACAGTTTGGGCTCCCATCACCTCCACCTGGTTATGTTATATTACATGACAAAAGAGACTGAAGATGTAATTAAGGCTACGGGACTTTAAAAAGGGAGATTATCATGGATTATTAAATGGGCCCAATCTCATCATGTGAGCCCTTAAAAGCAGAGAACTTCATTTGGAAGCAGAAGAAACATATATCAGGAGAGGAAGTGAAAGAGATTCAAAATGTGGGTGGAACTCGACCCATTCTTGCTGGCTGTGAGATGACAGGGGCCCTGGGCTAAGGAATGCGGGTCCCCTGTAGAAGCGAAGAATAGCATCAGGCTGATAGCCAGGAAGGAAAGGGGGACCTTCAGCCACATGGAACTGATTTGTACCAACAACACGAACAAGTCTAGAAGCAGATCCAGACCCACCGCTCCTAACCCCAGGGCTTCCAGGTAACAGCCCAAGATGGCTGACACCTTGATTTTGGCCTCCTGAGGCTCAGAGCAGAGGAACCAGCTGAACCAACCAGGACTTCTGACCAGAGATAATAAGTTTGTACCATTTTAAGCTATTTAGTTATAGAAGTAATAGAAAACCAAGCTACCATTTTTTTCTTAGTAATTTTCCATCGCTTTCCTCCATCCAAGCTGGCTCAGTGTTCTAGTTTGGGGGCACCATGAAATACAGAGTGTGCTGAGAATCAGTCTGCATATTTTTCTGGGTATTGTCTAACGACATGTCAGGTCAAAGGGAAAAGGAATTCCTGAGCTTAGATAGAATGTCTACATGAGGAGAAATCAAGAGGGAAAGAAGGTAGTTTTTTCCAAACTTGAGCCATCCTTGGGTTTGTGGGCTGGAGACTGGGAGGGAGGAAGAAGAGGGATAACTAGAGGAGTCCTCCAGAAGTGGTAGCCCCAAATAAGACCTCATGCTGCGAATGAGCTTAGGGGCTTAGCCAGGTGAAAGGCTACCACTGTGAGCGTTATTTGAAAGCCCAGAAAACGACGTGAGGCCTGTGCCATTGCTCCTAAGCTACTACAATGTACATGTCTCTGCATTCACCTGGACAACCCGCCGGAACCAGAGTCAGGGCTCCCTAACAGGTGTGGCCCCAGTCCCACCCACATCTTACTATAGCAAAACCAAGGTTCTCTTCCTCCTTGTAGCTCCCCATGACATCGAGGGGTCTCTAAGGTGTGCCTTCCCTGCTCTCCCAAGCATGGGCCCTTCAGTCATCCCATCATGACCATTCTCCTAGTTCTGCTGAGTGTGGCCAGCTCATGGTCATGCTCCACACTCTCAGGTGTACCCATGCTGGTGATTCACTTCATCTGTTCCAAGTCCCAGCATCCCCCTGCTGGGAAGGGAGATTCCCAGTTCACCCTCAGGAGCTCTCTGGTTACACATTCTACAGAGCAGCACCACCTCCTGGCTTCCTTCCACCTAAACAGAAATATCACCACAAAGCAAGTGACCTCCTACTTCAATACCCAAACCAGGGCACTTTTCACAGTGAAAGGAGTGGTGACTGGTAATTACGCCAGGACAGCGGCACGTAAATTCAGACAGATGGGGAGGTGAGGTCCCCTGAGCAAAAAGGCTCTTTTCTTTGTTTTTCTTGTTTGGCCACAGTCTCTGCGCTCCAGTGCGCTGTGGCGGGGTCCCAGAGTGGGTGGGTATGTTAGGGGTGTAGTGTCCTCACTGATACACTGTGCTGTGTTCAAAATCTCCCCGCCTCACTGACACGTTTTTCCTTGAAGCATGCCAAGCTGTCTTATTTCCCTTTTGTAGGCTGAGGTCATCCCTGGGATGCTTCTTATCCCTCAGGCAGACAGGTTCCTGTCCGGTTGTCCCTTTGTCCTTCAGGCAGACTCGGGCAGGCCTGGAACCTAGCTCAAGGGTGCACACAGCTCGGACTGTCCAGCCTTCTCCTTGCATGTTCTGTGGTCACACAACTAGGAACTATTTGAGCCAGAACTAGAACCTGAGTCTTTTGGATGCTATTCCTTGGCTTTTTTTTTGTTTTTCAACACCAGGAAGTTCCAGGTAGCTAGAGCACAGGCTTCTTAAAGGCAATATCGACAACTCTTGGCTGGGACTGAACCAGGTCCTTAGAGCCTCTTCATCAGGCACTTCATCCCTTGCACACCCTGAAGGGCAGCTGATGACAGAGACCATGTGGCTTTCTGAGAGTAATGCTCTGTTTATTCAGAAAAATAAAATGGAGCCACGACAGAAATGATTGTGAACCAGAGGCACAGGAGAAAAATTAAATCTAAGCCAAAGTTAGCGAAATGAAAAATTTCAATAGCTACTTAGCCTGAATACTTCCATCATGGGTTACAGGGAAGGTAGCATTTCCGCCATGGCGGGTGGAAGAAAAGAGCTTGGACCTTGGACCTTACGAAGCCTTTGTCTCTGTGGTTGTATTTTCCATCGAGCCTTATTTCATTCTTACTACAGGGCCTGAGGATGCTAATGTCTGTGTACCCTTCAGAAGGAGCTATATGTTTATATTTCACTGCTGTAAAATGATCAGGTATAATTTCGTAACATAAGGAGAAGCTCCGCCTGCTGTCCCCTCGTAGCAATAGTTTATTAGGCGGAGACAGAGAAGAGTGTGCCTTCCAACGAGCCGACTAAATCAGACCTTTCAAAACACTTGTCATTCAAAAATGGTTTGTTGAAACTTCAGACAGGTTAAACGTGTGCTGCAATTTGAGTGAAAAAATTAGCTTTCCGGGGTTGCAATTACAAGCCTACTTAGTTGCCATGGTGACCGCACAGCATATGGATTTTGTTAGATAAGGACATCAGGGGTGCTGAGAATGGACAGTGTATTTTTTCAATCACCACATGCCAAGTGTCAAATCTTTTGCAGTTTTCTTGCAAAAATATTTTTTTATTAAGGAAAAACATGTATCTGGATTCAGAGGTGGGGGGTTGAGAAGACGAGCAAGGCGTTGGAAAAGTGAAAAAAGGAAGATTACTAAAAATGTTTAAAGAAAACAAGTTAATGTTAAAAAATCACTTGAGTCATAATGTCAAATCGTGTAATAAGGGCTCCTTGGGGCTAAGGTGTTAGCAAGCACCTACTATCATATAACAAATGTGTTCTAATATCATGGGACCAGTCTGTTCCAGTTCCTTTTCTATTGTGGTGTCTCTTATTTTTCTGGGCCATGTCATTTTAATGTTCCTTCCCCTATTTTAAGTGTATGCGTATATAGGATTATTTTTGTCAATGATCTTGCCAATCTGCTGGGCCACTATAAAAGTGAATACAATGTAGAAGTAGAATGTTCCTGGGCTGCAGAAACAGGACAGTAAGATAGGAAAGGATCAGAAATAAATTTTCTTCTGTTACAAAGAAAAAAAGACTCTCTGAACTCTAATAAAAGTTGGAATTCTCAATGTATAGTTATATTCATTTGTCATTCAGTGCTTATATACTCATAACAATTACATCTGTCCTGCCGGCATGAAAATGAAATGGAAAGATCGCACCCCATCTCTGTTAGCTGTGATGGGGTAGGGAGACCCTCGGTACCAGGTAGCCTCGGTCTATTGGCCAAATGGGTGAGGGCTGTAATGCACCCTCAACCCAGCAGTCGTCAGTTTCTGACCACAGGGACTTCACCTTTTAGTGGGGGAAGAGGAACATTCAACAGACAACAAGCAATACACAGGATATTTGCAGAGTGTAATAAGAACTGGGAAGTAAGGAAACTGTGGTCTCGTAATGGAAAGTCCACCATGGGGGTGGCAGGATGTGGAGGGTGGGTCAGGGGACTAGTCTAGACAAAGTGTCCCAAGAAGACCACTCATGGAGGTAACCTATGAGCTGGGGTCTGAGAGATGACACAGGGACAGCCAAGCAAAAGTCTTCCTTTGAAAGGCCAAAGGAAAACGAAAAATCCTACGAGTGGTCAAGAGTTTGGCTGAAGCAGAATGGGGAGCAGAGGGGGCACCGGGGGAAATCAGGGATGACCGGGTGCCTAGGACACAGAGTTGAATTCTAGTCTATTTGTTCTACAGAAACTATACAATTATATCAAATTGCTCCAGAATTCAGTAAAATCCTAGTACCAGACATCTTGGAGGGGTTGCCCTTGAAGAGAAACACATGGGGTAGGAAGAGGTGATTTCAGGGGTAGAGTCTGCTGAGGTCCCAGCCAGGGCGGGGCTGACTTCCGGGCCCTGCACTCCCTGTCAGATTCAGTGATTTGGCAATGGTATTCAAGCCTCGATGATCATCAGTACAAATTGGGGAGCTTGTTAAAAATTCAGATTCTTGAACCCTCTCTCACAATTCACACTGGTGATGCCAGTGTGGCCGGGGTTACGAGAGGAGCAGTTACTTCTTACCTTTGCAAATGGGAGTGCAGGGTTCAGCTGGGGCTAAAGTCCCCCCTGACCAAGTCATTGGAGCTGACTCTGCTCCTTTCTCTCCTGTTGTTTCTGCAACTGGGGCCCTCTGCTGAGGGCTCTAAGAGTCTGGGCCCCTTAGAGTCCCAAACTGCCAGTCTTTTACTCACCTGGTGCTTGTCATTCTTAGAATGAAGATGATTTCTCAGAACCGCACACTTGTCTGGGTGTGTAAATAGTATGTCTGTGTCTTTAAATAGAAAGGCATTAGGGAATCTTAGCCCAGGCTAATTATAAAGATCAGTTATAGCTAATAATTAAAATGTGCCTTAGGCTTTGTGGGACGGTTGCTCTTAGGAAGCTGGGGTTGGATTTCTCCCACACTGTTTTACATATTTACAAATTAATTTAAATGTGGTAAACTGCAACACTGATATTTATAAATGCTTAACTAAACAGAAATGTGTTAGCCTAAAGATAGGCTTCTTATAAGAGGACTAGGACACAAGCACTGATCCAGGAAATCTCCTTACACGTGCCCCCTGGCAGTTACCGAGGGGCCGTGTACACACGTGGGAAGGACAAAAGCCGAGCCAAGAGAACCTCTGCAACCGCACTGAGCCCCGTTTCTTGGGAGTCAGCGTGGGGCTCCAAAAACAGCCCCTGTGTAGACATCTATTTGAAACTGGACCCGGATCAACATCCAATTTAGTACAGGTCAGTGAGCACGCGTTAAGAAGCAAGGTCTCTCGCCCGCGTCCAATCTATACTGGATTAGAAACAATGATTTCGAGGTGAAAGGCTCTGTGTCCCGTGCTGTGAGCCCAGTGCCACTCAGCTCTCCGGCTATTCTTCAGCGCTCGAACCCGCAGCACCATATTTTCCTGAGGTCATCTTCGTCAGACAGGATGTTGCTCGGGCTCATCCTGCCAGAGAATTTATTATATTGATTTGGGGAATAAGGTTAATGGAAATGAACTTTGGGTTTTCAAGGTAGGCTTGGTGCAAGGCTTCACAATTAAAACGGAATTCTTCTCCTTTCAGTGACGGGGGTTCATTTGACTGCTCGGACAGTGCCATTTAGAAGAGAGGCAGGCGCAATTTTACAACATGAAATGCTCATTTACTTTTCTCCTGTTGCTATAACAACTCACTTTTGAACCAGACGTGGTGACAGAAAGCCTTGGCTTGGCAATGAATTTCACGTTGGTTTTGTTTAGATGTTTCAATCAGCTTGCTCAGAACTGCAGCTGGAAGTTCAGGAATAGATTTTACTCCTTTCTTTTTTTAGAAGCCTTGCTCAGGACTGGAGCTTTGTGTTTCCATCTTGTCTCGAGGGCTGCAAATAAAGGGAAAAAGTCACACCCCACGCAGAGTTTGTGCTCCCCTGGCAAAAAGCACATTTCAAACTCACATTGTGAGCTATTCTTTCCCTTAAAGGGAATACCAGGGTCTCTGCTGCTTTGGACAGAGAAAAACAGCTGTCAATTCATTCCGCTTTTCAATCTTCTTCTGTCCGAATGCTACTAGCAAGCCAGGTATGTCTCTGCAGGATTTGGGGATCCATAAACCTCAAAATCTCGTTAAGCCTCATGTGGCAGAGCAACATGCTTTGTTTTCTGAATACTCTGAGAGAAAGGTACGTAGATTCAGCAAAGGTAGAACAGATAAATATTTTCAGAGAAACACAGAAGAGTAATTGTACATCCAACCAGACTCCAATTCTGCTTCTGTCCCTATGATGTCCCATAACAGACATCAGCGTGGACAAAAAGTGTGTGGCCTTGCTTCAGGAGCATTAGGTTCTCAAAGGCTGACTTACGTACAGGTAGAATTAAGAATTGAATTGAGTATCTTTGGCTATATTTTGCTTGCTTGCTTGTTTTGTCGATTAGGTTCCTATTAAAGGTGAGATCATAGGGTATTTGTCTTTCACCACCGGGCTTATCTTGCGTAGCATAATGCTTTCCAGTTCTATCCATGCTGTCACAAAGGGTAGGAGCTCCTTCTTTCTCTCTGCTGCATAGAATTCCATTGTGTAAATGTACCATCATTTTTTGATCCATTCATTTACTGATGGGCACCTAGGTTGCTTCCAGCACTTGGCTATTGTGAATTGTGTTGCTATGAACATCAGGCTGATGGTGACCAGAGGGGACGGGGGCGGAATTTCAGGGGAAAAGGGGAAGGGTTTGCAGGAACAAGTATAAAGGACACATGGACAAAAACTAGGGGGGATGGAAATGGGAGGGGGGTCAGGAGGGCTGGGGGGTGAGCTGGAATGGAGGTAAAAAGCAGAAAACTGTACTTGAACAACAATTTTAAAAAATGTTTTTAAATAAATAAAATATTTTCCTCTGGAAGCTATCAAATTAGGAAGTCACATCTAACTTTATAAAATACCAATTTCTAAAATTGTAAATATCTCACATTTAAATGTTCTAAATATCTGATTATACAGTTGATAGCTGCCTTCATATGTTTTTAATGAAAAATCACATTAATTAATTAATAAATATATAATGAGAATTTTGAAAAAAGAATTGAATTGAGAAATGGACTGAAGTGTTTGGGGTGAAATAGATGCTTTCTGTTCAGTAGCTACATCTCAGCTTTAAGGAAGCTAAACTACAGAATGGTTTTGATGGTTTGATACAATTTTTAAAAATGATAAAACTCTAGTGGCTAAGAAATAAAGATGTGAAAAAAAAACAATGCCAGGAAACATAACTCCTCCCCGCCTCAGTCTCCAGTGAGATAAGAAGTGGTCATTTGCAGTCTGTCCCTTTGGACACTGTTACCTCATCTTGTCCATGGGTCTTATCAGGAAAAAGAGCCAGGACTGAGATCTATGAATTGTTAATCGAAAGTCTCCATTCCTTAAATACTAAGCTAAATGCCTAGACATTAACAGAGTAAAAGCATTTAAAATGCCAAGGGGTGTTAATGACACAATGCAGCATGTAACACCATCCTTTTCTGTTTTTCTCTTCATCTTCCAGGTAATTCCACGAGCCATTATCACAAACACAGTCAGCAGCTATGCTTTGTGGCAGAAATGTAGACAACCCATTTGTTCCTTGTGGCATTACAAAACCCGTGACCTATTTAGAAACAGCATAATGATGACATTTAGGTAAAGATACTTGTTTTCAATTCTGGTGAATCTACTAAAAGTAATCTTCAAGCACAGAATCTAAAGAGACAAACCTAGTAAAGAGCCCGACTCTCTTCCCCTCTCTCTCTCTCTCTCTCTCTCTCTCTCTCTCTCTCTCTCTCTCTCTCTCTCTCTCTTCATCTCTCAATAGAGAGAGAAATGTCCAACATGATCCAAGGGGCCTGAAGGCCCCAGTGAGAAGCTGCATTTCTGCAGGAGACAGCCGGGCCCAGCCTCTCTGTCAGGCAGGCTGGGGTCTTTGCTTGGTGACCATGACTACAAATTTGGAGTCCTCCAAACACGCAGTTTCTACTTAACTTTGAAGTGAAGAAGAAGGAGAATCAATATTTGAGTACCTCTAAATGTTAGGTGCTGGCTTTGTTTAAATCGTACTCTAAGCAGTTTTATAATCATATGTGTGAAAAATGGATTAAATTGATTTAGAAATATCTACCAACTTGTTCCTTGGCCATTCTGAAAGCTTCTGTCAGTTTATCTAACAGCTAGTCCTAATTTTTATTTCTGGTTTGGATAAACATGTAATTTTTAAATATATTTATACTTTAGAATTATGAGAGAAAGATCAGATATACTATTGCAATACCAGCAAGATTTTTCATTCTTTATCAATAATTCCTTTAAAATTTATGACACATCCTACCCATTTCCCAAAAGGATTGAAGAAGCCATTTCCCCCTCTTCTTGAGGTACAAGTTGCTTTCTCATAGATTAAAAGTCGTCTGGACACATTCACAATTAAGAGTGATATGGTTCATGGGAGAATACTAGTTAATAAAATGATTAGCATTTCCATAGAAACCCAAGAGAACACAGTAAGACCTGGCTTTGGGCTCTTGAGGCTTCCCTTAAGGACCTGATTGAAGGAGGCCAGGGCTGCCACCTCCTCTGCACGGCTTAGGCCAGACCCCCCACCACCCCGACAGCTGGAGAACTAGTTACAAGCAATGTGCTCGTATCACAGGGCCCTGAGTGGTGGTCCCAGACCCCAGACCCCTGACACAGGGCCCATGTGGCAAACTACCAGGAAACATGGCCTCATGAAAACTTTTGTTCAGAGACAAGAAAACTCAAAACAAAAATACAAGAGCAGACATATAAAGAACAAATATAAGATATAATAGAATTACCCAGCCAGGTGCAGGGACCCTGGGATGGTCCTTGAGTTAAGTACACCGACTGCCAGATATAACACATAAAACAAGGACACAGGTAGACAGAAATGGGACACGACAGTGTGAGGACATTCTACTCAGTCATTTAAAGAAAGGTACTCTATTTATTACATGTTAGTCGCTGTGCCAGCTGACTGGGAAACAAAGGTGAGTGAGTTGAGTCCTTGTGTCACCACGGCGGCAGGTGAAACCTTGTATACTTCTCTTTCCACTGCAGTTACAGGAAGAAAAGAAAAAGGACAAAGATGGCTAGGATAATGAAAACCAACTAAGGCTGTGAACAATTGGGTCTATAGCCAAGTGCCAACCAAAGTTGCCTAAAGGTAGCCAGAGAAACCATTTGCTCCTCTAAGCAAAACCCACCAGGGCTCCATCTTAGCAGGAGGCAGTTACAGAAGGGTGACCTTTGCCCGTCAGCGCCCCTCAAGAATGAGGAGCAGTGGTTAAAGTAGGGGGTATCTTCTCAGCATGGCTGTAGGCCCCTGTCTGTTGAAACCTTATGTACATATCCTTCCATTTCAGTTATGGGAAGAAACATGAAAAACAAAAGGAGGAAGAGTGCTAGAATGACAGAACCAACCAGAGCTGCGCTGAACCAGGATGGCTCTGGATCTGCCCTTCGGGAGACCCTGAGCATGACCCCACTCTGATGATCACGCGCCAGCAGGCTAAACGGCACACGCCCTGCGGCCAGGGCAGCTCCCATTCAGACCATATAAGGTAAAACAGGAGTGACCCCCCAATTCCAGGAAGAAACCTGCCTGTTCCCCCAAAACTAATGCGTATGCCTCCCACTCATTATGTTGCCTTTTAATAATCTCCCCCCACCACCTTCAATTTATCCAGAATGAGAAGTTGGTCTGTGAGTTTAACTTCTCTATTCACTGGCCATTGAATTGAAGTTTGTGCTGCTGAGCCCTCAGCTTTGGCTTTGTTCGTGGAGTTCCCGTGGCACTGCAGTGAAAGGACTAGGGATGGGGACACACAGAGGTGGGTCAGCTCTTCAGGGGACAATGCTGCATCCAGGGACTAGGTGCTGTGGCACTGCAGTGAAAGGACTAGGGATGGGGAGACACAGAGGTGGGTCAGCTCTTCAGGGGACAATGCTGCATCCGGGGACTAGGTGCTGAGGCCTACATTAAGGGACTGGAAAGCTTATTCTAAGTCCACTAATTTGCATCACAATTTGCTAACAGAGTAGCACTGGCATGGCTGACTGGTAGAAAGAAAAAAATGCCAAAGTAAGAGAGTCAAGCTGAAATGCTTGCAAGGTTTTAGAATATATGCAGAGTTTCAGTACAGGTCAGAGAAGCCAGCATTATTTCTCTCCTTTCTACTGTATTTCTTTGAGCTCAATTCCTCACCTGCAAAGCGACAGTGATCACAGCAGCTTCCGTAGGAGAAAGAAATAGGATAACATCCTCAGGGGCTGCAGTCCTTAGCACAGTGGAAGGCACACCTTAGTCACTCAATAAATGTCAGCTCCGATGAGGTTATCCACCCATGCATGAACTGGCTCTGGTGTGTGAGTGTGTACCCATGAGTCTGTGTGTGTACATGTGTGTGGTGTGCATGTACACGTAGTATGAATACTGTGGCATGACTATGCGGCATGCATATGCAGTGTGTGCTGGGCCTCCAGAATGTTTCTTGCTTAGCTCTCCTACTTACAAAACTCCCTAGAGAATCTTTTAAACTGATTTCTGGTAGCCAAGCCATTTAAAGTATGAAATCTTTATTTATTGAAAGACTGAATTAAAAAATGAAATAAAAGACAGGGACAACTATAAAAGGGAAAGAATACTCTATTCTAATGACACTGTAAAATCATGTTGTCTTTAACTTGGGTCCTCCTTTGTGATTAGCCTTGATTGCTCGAGTTGGATGTGCGTTCCTGCCATCATCCTTGAAAAAAACTGTTATAGCCATAAATACTTTCTCTATTTAATGGAAATCATCTCAATCAACCACCCACAAAGAAGAGGAATTTAACAGTCAAAGGGCCCTGTGGGAGAAAAAAATGACTTTCAATGTTTAAGGGGTAAGTTATGTGCTAACGCTAAACTAAACTTTTTCTTAGTTTTTGAAAGGTATTTCTAGAAGCAATAGTGAAATCACACTATTGTTTAATTCACTTATCAAAACATCTCTTGCTTCTGTTTGAAATGTGGGGAAATTAATGATAACCATCTTATATGTTAATCCTATCTCCCCTGAGCATCTTATTCCATTAAAAGGATTTATTTAACTCTGAATAAACCAGCAGTCGCACAGGCAGATTGAGAGTGCTATTAGAAATCCCCTCTCCAAAGCAGTGTTCCTGCACATGTATGGGGGCCAGTTCTACCACTTGCTCATTTTCTGTTAAGGTTGTACTGAATCATGGAGAGAGGGGGCATTCTGGTGTCAGGAAGGCCGAGGTTCAAACTGCAGCTTGGTCAGTACTAGGTGGGTGTTTAATTCTGGACAAATGACCTTACCTTTATCCACATTGTACAGTGTACAAATACTGCCTAGCTTTTAAGCTACTTTAGGAGGTTCAAAAATGAATATGTAAAACATCTATTGCATAAGCTGGTATAGCAGCGGCTCCGTGATTGCAGCCATTACTAACCCAATGTACTGTTGTTAGTTCAGATGGTAGGAAGTATTTTCTGTCTAGGAGTTTGCACAGCTTATAGATTGTATATATGGTGGTAGGCAAGTTATGACCAATTATTTATTTGATTGCTAATTCAAGTCACATGGTGCTGCCCAACAAGCTCGATTCACCGCAATTCTTAAGTACACATCGCACAAAAAACTAGAAATATCCCCTCCCATGGCATCACATGGGTAGGGCACACAATTGCAACCTCAGCTATTCCACTTGCATACTACAGGGTGTTATGCAGACACGAGAAATAGAGGTACACACAGAAATTTACTCAGCAGAAGAGAAGAGATAGTAGAAGAACTGGAAAACCAACACCATCTTTGAAGTTCAAACCATATAAAAAAATCAACCACAAAATTCACTCCAAGCAACACGCTATTTGCCTTATTTAGGCAAAATCCAGGGGGAAGCATTCTGGCCCTTGCAGCTGGACTCAAGAAGGGGCTAGGAGCTTTTGATCATAATGCTGACAGTACTTTAGTGAAAGGCACTGGACGTTGGAAACGGCCCTCCCAGGCAGGGAGAACAATCCGCGTGTGCTTGGAGCCAGCACACACAAGGGCCTGGCCTCACCGCCAGCCGGCCTCTGTCTGGGTGCATCTGTGATCTAACCGCAGCTCCAGCTTGGTGCTCCCTTCCGAGCAGTGCCTGCGCTGGTATTCGAGCTGGCCAGCATGCTTCCAACAAATCACCGCTTAAAAAACTGGAGATAGCGGACCAAAAATTTAAAAGCCATCACAGACTAAAGAATAAAATAAATACAGCGACATGATAAACTGACCATTAACTTAGTTCGGGGTAGATTCAAAAGGGAGAAGAAAGGAGATTTTAACGAAGACCTTTAGTTCAGGGCAGGGTGTGCAGTGTCCCCCTAGGCAGCTCGGAAGCTGCAGGAGGCCCAGGGCCTTGGCTTTTCTGAATTCTTACTCCACATAAATAGATAAGGTCTCATCTTCCCTGCAGTGAGCATGCTCAGCAAGCAAAAAAGCAAACTGAGATGAAGACACTGTTTAGGCTACCTCTCTCAGGACTATAATCCCCCAATCAAACACTCCTTTCGTCCGTGCTTCACCGGAGAGCTGTAGAGACCGGCAGACGCAGCCCCACGACTCCTGCCAAGATCACTGGAGAACACTGGGCGAAGCCGGCCTCACAGACTCTGAACCCCCGCCGACATCAAGATGTCTAGTTTGTAAAATCAATCGGCCGCTTTCCTGACTGACAATGACCCTGGTGCACACAATTCCCATTTGCTTGCGTTTGCCTCCCAAAGGAGCCAGCCTCTTCTCCTCTTCTCTGACTGAAGGTATTCTTCGATTGGGGACAGGACCAAATGCTCTCATCATTGGAATCTATCTTTGCCCACAGCGTCCAACGCTGTTCTCTCTTTGCAGCTCCTGCCTTTGAGCGGGAAGGTTAGAACTACCCCCAGGCTCCCCTCTGTTGATTTCCAGGCAGTCACTTGAAAGAGGCCTCATTTGAATTAAGTCAAAGCCCCTTCATCAATGTAGTTGTCCTTGACGGGGCCAGCCCACGGTTACAGTCAGGTTTGCTAGGCCTTTCCTGTAAACTATGTCTAAAAAGGGGAAGCCTCTTAGGGACAGGGGGGCCGCCTTGCCCTTTGTCTCTAAAACTGACCTATTGATTTGGTGTTGAACAGAACGAGAGTGCAAAGCTGTAGAAATCATACAAACAACGCGCCATTCACAAAAACTTGGGCAGCCTTTAAAAGTATTAATTTGAAGAACAAACACATTGGGTGCAAATATTTAAGTGGCACTTCAGTTTCTCAGTGACGTGTAGTTCTTAGGCATCCTATGAATTATTGTTTCCATTTTATAAATGAGGAGCTTGAGGAGGGCAACCACATCTGCTTCTGGGTTGGCAATTCTGGGCTGAGAGCACGCCCACTGCCACTGCAGGAAGAGGGGTGGCTGCCATTCAGTGTGGTGGCCGGCTGAGCAAGACAGCCCTGGGGCCTTCGGTCCCACTCTTGGGCTGGCCAGAGAATTCTCCCTCCTGTCATCAGCCTCCCCTTCTCCCAGCATGGGTTTCTGGGGGAATCTGTCATCCAGTGCAAAGGAACATCCAGGCTTTAGATGCCACGGTTTGAGCCACTGGGGTACAAAGCCAGTAAATTTCATGCATTTTGTGAGTCATCCCACATCAGATTGGTAGCTTCAAATTGGCCCCTTTGAGAGTACTTACACAACGGAAATCAGCAAATTAGAGCTTCTCTCCTACCTCAAGGGCGAGTTGGTCAACAGTTAACAAGTGGACAGAAATATACCAAATGAGATAAACGCGTCCAAAAAGGGAGAGTCTCCATCCTGAGTGCTCGGGACCTCCCTGGCTTGGGGGAGAACCACGAAGTTCCTTGACGACAACACAACAAACAGAAAAGATAGATTTGATCAGGGGGTCCACATTTTTTTCTTGGTGTCATTGTGCATTTTAGACTTATTTATTTTTATATAAATAATAGATGAATTTATTCTCATGGCAAAAAATTGGAATAATATGGAGGAAATATTATTTCAATTTTTTGAAATTGAAGGAAAAAACCCCCAGAGGTATACGGAGGGAAAAAACCCCAGAAGATCCCTTTCATTCATCCCACATTTTTATTCACAATGTTCTCATCAGTTTGATGTACCTTTTGATCTTTTCCGAATGTATATATACATACATGTGAATAGAAACATATTTTCACATACATATGGGTATATACACAGATCTGCACACACCCATGTACATATACATATGCATGCATGCGCATGTACACACACATACATATGTATTAATGCATGCTCTTCTGCATTTTGTGTATTTATAAAATCTCATTTGGTCAAGTTATTCAAAAGCAACACTCAAATCTAAGCTCATCAGGCCTCTTTACTTGAAGCTCATTCTCAGTGGGCAGAGATGAGTTCTCTTCACTGTAGCTTTACTTTACTACCATTAATCGTTTGGGACATGCCTGAAATTTGTGTAATTTATGTTAAATACAAATTGGTATATTTTTGGCTGCACTATGAAATGCCTACTGTAATTCTGTTGATAAACCTCATCTTTCTGATTGTCAGTTAGAAACACGTAACTTGAAGAAAATATGATAGAGATGCTAGTCTTATGCAAAAATCAATTATTTGGGGACCTATTTTATATAAATAGCTCATAAAATTGGTTTTGTGTATTGATGTTTTAGGAAAACAACTGTATATTTGAAATACTCATTATATTGTTGAGAAATATAATTAATTACCTGGACTAAAATAGGATCATTATCTTACATGATATAATTCATGGAAAGTACTTTAAAATCTGTAATGTGCTCTACATACAGTAGCTATTGATGTCATGCATAAAAAGTGACATTTGTTCTCTCTTTGCATAAATATATTATTAAATGGGTTATATATAAAGCACATATTCCTTATGCTTTGACACATGTTTCACATGATTTTTTCCATGTAAATGTTTATTCCTAACTCACAGAGCAATTGTTATGCATTATGCATAAGCCTTCAACTTTCAATGTTCAGATAATTTAGAATTTCTATGTATAATTTAAATTCCCTACATATAAATGACTACCAATATACTGCAGTTAAATACTGCTAATTCTCCAGTTATTCAGGATGGCAAGGAATCAGCTTGACAGGAGCAACCCAGAATGACGGACAATGCCCAGCACACAGCCACCTCCTAGGCCGTGGCACGTCTTTCTGCTATAAATCTGAATAATCTGGCACTGCGTTAAGACTGATTTTTTCCCTGGTGGACACATGAAGTCCCTGGCAGGCACATATCTTCATTTCCTTTTAAACTATTCTGTGTTTGACATAACACCACCCACTAAACACTATTAAATGAATAGTTGCAAAAGGTAATGAAAATGATAACCAGACTGGTGAAGTTACTGAACTCCATTCAAACACGTAGGTACACCTAACATTCATTTGATGCAAGGGCTGTTTCCTAAATGTTCCAATGACCACTGAGCATTTGTTATACATCAGCATGTTGCTAGTGGCATCCACACTTCATGTCAAAATAGTCACTCCTTAGTCTTCAAACGGTGGCAGGTGGAGGTGCAAATCTCACAGCCTTCAGAGATCGAGGCAAGCATGGATTTGATAGATTGGAGTTTATGCCTTTTTCCCCCTTTTAAAAAAAATAGCTCACTCTTTTGGTAGCAAGCATGTAGGAGATCCCTAAAATATTTACAAACAATTCTGTCAGCATCACCGTCACCATATGATTTAAACAAGCATGTATTCATCACACTTAAGCCAGATGTCATCTGAGTAGATGAGAAATAAATCATTTGCTCCCGACAGCTTGTTTATTTCTGGCAGCACTTTCTAGCAGGGATTGTCTAAATGCACAAAACACTTTCCTTACAGCTATACATGAGAAAGAAAATCCAGACAGGAGAAGGGCCTTCCTTCGAGGCGAATGCTCCCTAAAAAAAGACTCCTTTTCCCCTCAGATCGAGGGAAGTGTGGCAAGACCAGAGATGGGGTCTTTGAGACTGACCATCTCTTTGTGGCATAAGAGTTATGATAATTCTGTTACTATGACCACCTCCAATTCCAGCCTGAAGGGTCTTTCCTGTTAATTAAAGAGTGGCTCCCATGAATGAAAATGTGCTAAGCATTTTGCTAACATGATCTCATTTAATGCTCACAGTGACTTGAGAGGCAGGCATCTTCTCTGTTACTTATAGCTAAGAGAGCCAAGGTACAGAGAGGAGCTGAGTAAACTCAAGCTCAAGAATTCCCCAGGATTAAATAAGAGGCAAACCAGCGATGTGCAGCAGGCCTACTGACACTAAAGCCTATACTAGAGGGTCGGTACCTCCGGTTCTAGGCCGCTAAGTGTAAGTTTCTGAACACCTTCTTCGTTATGTATATGATTAGGGGGTTGGGCAATGGAATACTAATAGTCTTTCCAGTTTTAGATTTCACAAAAATATAATCACTCCCCAGCATCAATAAAACAACACCTACAATATTTTTGATCACTTGTAAACATTTGTACCCAACATATTGTAAACGGGCAGGAAGTTAGCTTCTCACTATATAGAATACATCCTAATGGTTTTCCAGCTTGCTTACAACTCCTAGGGAAAAAAAAAGATGGCAAAAGCCCTTTAGTGTGAAACCTTAAGAATAAAAGACATTTTAAAATTTCATTTTGTGGGCACGTTAGGCCAAAGGATCAGAGAAAGAGTATGTCCATATACGTGCCATAGGGAATTATCATTAGAGTCACTTTATGGTTCCCGAGGCAACTGAGAGGCTTAAAATAATGGCCCTTCTAATAACAAGGATCAAGCAGGGAGAGGGCGATGGCGAACAAATGATTGGTGAGCACTGCTGTTCTGCAATATTGAGGTGTTTCCGTTAAATTGTAGAGAGTCAGGCTGGCTCTAGGTCAGAAGGTCATGAGTCAAATGACCAGAGGAACTGCTGGGTCAACTTTAAATGATATCACTCCCAGCTGCAGCCTTAGGAGGAGGAGGTAGCATTAAAAAAAATCAACTACCACTAATGCCCTCCATACTTGTATCACATGCTTCTCTCTTTTGAGGGTAAGGATATGAAGATGAGAGGATCTAATTTGTACACAATGGGCTGGTGAATGAGAAGACCTTTGAAAGCTACACCAGAGATAAGGGAACTGTGTGTCTCTTTAAGGGGCTGTTACAACCTAATTAATTTCCATCCCACTATTAGGCCACAGGCGTTAGAGCTTTCCTCCCTTTTAACAGGTATCTGACAATATACCCTACCCCCCATTTTTGGGGGATATCTTCTTATGGGAATAAATTGCTGATAATCAAAAACATTTTTTTCTGAGTAAAACAATATTGTAGGGTGCACATGGACAGAGCATTTGTGTTAGGGTGGTCAGTTTATGAGAGAACTTGTTTTTATATTTTATATTCTCCATCAGTTGGGCTATAATACTGTTTCGAGCATCTATGCAGAAATAGAGGGGGGAAAGCAATTTGGCTTAATATAAATTGATTTGCAACAACAAAACTCCCACCCGTAGCTCTCCTTAAGCAAGAGTGAGTCCCTGTTATATGTGTTCTCTGGCATCACCCATGGGAAAGATCTGAATTTCTGATAGTCTTACATGTGACAGCAGCCTTTTAGCATGTAGATGAGCACAGTCATTTGGTAGCGGACTCAAGGCTCATGCTCGCCAGACTGGTGGATCGGAAATAAATCACAGATGTCACACACATGCTCTCGCAGAAGGGACAGATTTGGGAAGGTGCCAAACCCCATCACACTCACTGTTCCTGTTCCAATTGATAGAACCTCTCACCCTTGAAAATCTGACAAGTACTATTAGGGAAAAGACTCTTCCTCATATCTCTTCCTGACTCTTTATCCATCTTCCCAAACAGCTTCTATCTGAGCTCCGGCTTAGACTCATTTAATTATGACATCTGAATCAATACTCCACACTAGAACCAGCCTTTACCCACTTGTCTGGCAGTTTCCAATACCTGTGACAGCCTTTCTAAAAATATTCGTTTTTCTCATTTTGAAAAGAAGGTATCCAGCTTAACATTAGATGTCTTTATTTTTATTTATTTATTTATTTTGAAATCAGTCATTACTTACAGTTCTAATGAGATTTAATGCATATTTAAAAAAATAGATTGCATTTTCTGAGCCGAGATTCACTTACTCTCTCTGAAATGCTAAGTGAGAGACCACAGAAATGGAAATGAAATGAACAGCAATTTAAGTAAATTACAAGCTGACAACAACCTGCCTTGGTGATGTTTTAAATGAAACACATTCACTGTAAAAATATCAGAATGCTTTAGGATATCTTAAGAGACCCCATTTTAATACTGTGGTGAATACTTAGGTATCTGCACGTAAAGGAATAGAGTGTGAGAGGTTTAGAAGAAAAAGACAGCACGAAAATGATGTGCTAAATTTGGAGCCTGAATTGATGAAGTAAACATAATCAGTTACCCTGAATCAATGTTATTTAAACACAGAATATTCATCTGAAGACGACTTCTGGTTGAAAGTTCTCTGAAGTATATACTACAGGGTGGGGCAGAAGCTGGTTTACGTGAACAACTGTAAACCATCCCTTCCCCCCGCACCCCCGCCCCGGCAGGTGGCTGTGGTTACGCACTGGGAGCATATATTATGACCTTAGAGTCCGTCCTTGACGATGAAATCAGTAAGCCCAGCACAAATGCCCAGAGTCTCAGTTTCCTTGTCTATCACATGTTCATGGGGATCAGAGAGTCCAGGGTGATAAGCCTGGAGGTTTGAAAATTCTGTGACTATAAGAACAACTGTAAAATGATTATTAAGACATTTTTGGTGACTTTCTATAAAGGATAGGCCTCTGAGTATTTATAAGCTATGGGCCTGTGGGTGTCTATAGGTTACATAGGTCTATCTGTATATATGAGGTAAAGTCCTAAACATATGTTTAAGGTATAGGACTCTATCAGTCCATATGGTTCTAGGCCTATTTTTAATGCTCGTACCAAAAAAAAAAGCCCATCTATATCTTTCCTCCGAGAGCACTTAATTTTACTGCCACTAGCAGGACTTAAATTCCTTAAGCTTGGAGTTGTCCTAAAGGAGAAATAGCCATTATGATTTGTTCCCTTGGGAGTGATATGTGATTGATGAGAGCTCAAATGTTCTCATGATGGAAATCTGAGGCCTAATACAACTTGACAGATGCCCCAAACGATGATATTAATAGTTTACATTTATTATTGTCATATTCCCTTCAAACTTCTTGATTAGACCACCATTGTACATTACACATCAAAATACTGTTTCTGGCCCAAATGATTATGGTCATCTCAGTGAGACTACCAAATCACACACACACACACACAAAATTCTTCATGAAACACGCACAATGTTTCTACATGTTTTCATGGACCACTACATGTTTTTATGGTTTCTAGTAACTGGGTTCTAGCAGTCAGCAAACTGCACCACTGAGTAAGCACTTAGGGGTGACCACAGAATAAAGCTTCTCCTAATTATCATACATGCACGTGAAACTCTGTTATGAATCCTCAGAATTCCCTTCAAGACATCCTCTAAAATACCCTAGGTATTTTTTGGCTTATAATAATAGGGGGCTCAGAAAAAATAACAGAGCACTACTTCTCCACTTTTAAATTAATTTCCCGTCATTTACAAAGAGTACTGAACTTTTGAATTTATACACAAGGGAAAACTGGAGTTATCCAGGTTTGGCTTCTTAAACTCTTGACATTACCCTGACTCCAAATACCTTCTAGAATCATAAAAAGTAATGTTGGACCCTCCTTTCATAATCTGATTGGTCCGAAATATTTTGTCTACGCAGAACTCTATATAGAGATATGTTTTCAGTCAGACATGTCAGCAGCGAAGGTCATTCAAGACAAATTGCCCTAGATTGGGACTGTTTTTGGATGCCAGAACCTATGAAGGAAATATAATCCCAGTTCTGAATTCTCATCACCATTACCTGCAGATGCAAAAGGACACATAGTTAGCATAAGAGACAGCCAGCGTAATTTAGCACAAAGAGCCCTTACTGAAGGCAGTCATTTTAAATTGTTGTCCGAACCTAGGCATTTACTATTTTTTTTCTGGAATAAAAAAGTTCACCGACTCTGTTGCTGGGATGGCCTGCATAGGCCGGGACGGGTCCGGGGAAGTGGGGACCCACGCCACACTGCCATCATTGGCTGGGCAGACTTGCTGATCAGCCGATGTCCCCAGGCCTCAGTGTGCTTAGATTTTTTTTTTTTTAATTTTAATCATTGTTCAAGTACAGTTTTCTCCCTTTTATTCCCATTCCAGCCCATCCACCCATCCCTCCCATTTCCCTCCCATTACCACCTCCTCCTAGTTTTTGTCCATGTGTCCTTTAAATTGGTTCCTAGATTTATTGTATTAAAAAGATATACAATGTCTTTTTCAAATGTTTTTACATACTTCTCAATGTTTTTCAGTCCTACAGGATGACCAAACTATGGATGATCCTCAACAGTAGAATACTGGAAAAACATTTACATTCTAAAAGTATATGGTATGTTTAGGTAACTATTCTCCAAATAGTCTACAAATTCACTTTAACATATAATCTGTTAGAGGTTTAAGCTAATTGGGAAGTCTTGAGTTCATCTAGAGAGGGTAGAACTTCTGTTGATTTGTAAGCTACATCATGCCAACAGTGAACACGCATTGCCAAAAAAAAGTGCAGTCTTAGGTTTCTTGGCAGGAAGCCCAGCCTTGAGTGTGCTAGGGAAAGCAGGTCCTTGATCCGCCACATGGGTCAGTCCAAACCCAGAACAGCACATCCAGGACGACCCAGAGGAATCCCAGACTTAGGTGATGAGGGACACAATGGTCTGAAAACTCTGTCATTTCTGAGGAGGTGAAAATAAATGGGAATACTTGGACTAGAAAATGAAGAAATTACACCTATCTTTCAAACTGAAGCTGTGGTGTGGGAAAGAGATTTCGAGTTCCAAAGCCTAAGGCAGTAGCCAACAGATTGAAGTTACAGGGGCCGAGTTGGCATCAATGTAAGGAATTCCTTTCTCACAGTCAGAGCGTTCTCAAATGGGAGAGGACGCCCGCCAGGGAGTGAGCTACCAGTTGCTTATACGGTTCAAGCGGCAGCTGGATTCTTCCATGTGAGAAAGAGGGGTGTGGACTAGACCAGAGGTCTCCAAATCTTGTTCTGCAGCGTCTGGGGAGGGCCCACAGATGCACATCTGTGGTGGCATGGATTAGGAGGCGGGGGCCGCTCAGCACCAGGGATGCAAGCCTCTGGCCCTGATCATTTGGGGCAGTTACCCTTCTGTTTATTGTTGAGTGGTTTTGGTCTTTGCTCCTTTGGGGTGAAAAGGGGCAGCGCAAGGTTCTTACTTTAAAATAATCTGTTTTAAAACCATGGACACCAAAGCTTCCTTACAAGTCTAAGTTTGTAGGAAGGAGTCTATGGTTTTAAGTTTAACTGAGATGTTGACAGTGAGTGTCCTGCTCTTCATTGGGAAGTCCCCAAAGCCGAGCGATCAGATAAACTCCTGGTTCCTCTCGTCTGAAAACAGACCGGAAAAAAGAATGGTCTTCAAATGTTATGTTCTTCATGTAAAAACACAAGGGATGGAAGATACCCAAACATACGATTAAAACCATTTGTCAAAATAAATTTGAAGCGAATTTGTTGAGGATAAATACAATTCAGATAAGCAAGATGTGGTTGTATTCATTTCATGTTTTTTTAGCCCCCTCTAGAAACTGACTTCTTAGGTTAAGTTGAAAAATCGAAGACTAACTTTAAAAATTAAAGTAAAATTTGACTATAACTCTTCGTTTTTGTTGTATGAAATTTAATTTTATTGTGAGGACTCTTTATGGAAGTATAACTACATCCCATAAAATGCACTGCTTTTAAGCTTTCAGTTCATTGACTTTTGACAAATGTGTATACCCTCATAACTAACATCCAGTTAAAAGTTAAATTATTACCATTATTGTACCAAATACCTTCTCATCTTTTTTCCAATCTATCATCTCAATCCTGCTTCACTACAGTAGCTGCTACGCTGATTTCTGTCCCTACAGACTATTGTGCTGATCTTGAATGTCAGACAAATGGAATCACACAGTGAGTACTGTTTTGTGCTGACTTCTTGAGCTTGATACATAGTGTATAAACAGAGCTTATTTGAAGGGTTACACTCTGCTTTAATGTTTTTGCATTTCTGTATATTTCCTACATTTTATTCAGGGTAAATAAAAATGGACTTATTTAAAAATAATGTTAAGTGACCAAGAGTAGAGGTGCTGTGAATGATGAGTGTGTTGTATGAAATCTAAAATTTTCATTAAACTTTTCTCTATGGGAACCTAACTGGCTGAACATCCTTCTGCGTCCCCATATCCTGACCTGTCACCCTAGACATCTCTGGGTCACATGCCATGTCATTGTGGTTTTATTGACTCCTAGCAATGTTTTTAAACAGCCAGATGACTCATGTCCTGGGACTCTGGGACCCAAACCGAAAACAGGAAGTGGGATGTGAATTGACATGCAAGGCTATTGAACACGTTTAAACAACAGGAAGAATTATTTGGACATAAACGTTCACCTCCATTCCACTAGGATGGTTATAACATTTAAACATAAAAGGAAAATAGTAAGTACTGGCAAGAATGTGGAGGAATTCGAACTTTCATACATTGCTGGCGGGATTATAAAGTGGTGCTGCTGCTCAGGAAAACAATGCGGTGGTTGTTCAAAAGGTTACACAGAGAACTGCCACAGCACCTGCAATTCCACTCCTCGATAAATGCACCGAAGGGTTAAAAACAGGGACTTGAACAAATACACGCATGTGCCTGTTCACGGCAGCAGTATGCACACTAGCAAAAAGGAGGAAAAATTAGTTGTGGTATGTCTATGTACATACCCACAATGGAATGTAGGTCTGAAGTACTGGTGCATGTTACGACATGGATGGACCTTAACTTACGCTAAGTGGAAGAAGCCAGTCATAAAAGAACATACAGTCTTTGATTCCATTTATCAATATAGGAAATACCCAGAAGAGGTACACTCGTAGAGATGGAAAGAAGACTGGTGGGTGCCAGGGACTGGTGGGAGGAGACAATAAGTAATTAAGTGCTTCGTGTGTTTCCTTTTGTGGCTGTGGGCATGTTGGAACTAGGTGCAGGTGGTGGTTGCACAGCATGGTGACTACTGAATTTTTAAAAATCCTTCACTTTAAAGTGGTTAATTGTATATTATGTGAATTTTGCTTCAGTAAAAAAATACATAAGAAATTAATTTTGTGAAATTTTTTGAAGGATGAAACAACAAATGTCCTTAACTCCCAAGAATACAATAAACAAAGAAACAAAGAAAGACACAAAGAGTTGGCCTCAGCTTCACGCTCAGTGACAGCAGCACCCACTCCCTGGCATTCAGCTTACATTGTCCAGAAGGACTGCTGGGCTCCATGGACACCTACCCATCAACCACCCAGTCACACGGTTAGTTATTCAGGGCCCACGGCTTCCAGCCTGTGGCGAAAGGCGGACCGGCCGCCATCACGGAGCTCGCACTCTGGTCGGGAAGGCCACACCCCACTACACAAGCTGGTATGTGCTACTCTATACAGACCTAAAGCGTCTCCTCACTGCAGAGATCAGTGAGGGAGAAGAAGGAGAAGGCTTCAAGGAAGTAGCAGAATGGGAGTCCAATCTCTGCAGGAGGGACTTCTTTGGCATTTGACATACCTTACAGCATTTATCACACTGGCTTTTAACTGCTGACATGTGTCTGCCCTTACAGACTGCAAGACACTGGAGGCTAATAACCGTGTCCTTGTATTCCAAATGCCACACCACAGGAATTTTTCTGAGTTTTTGAAGAAAAACCTACTTTGCAACTTTTCTTGCCTCATAGAAATTAGAGGTAAATTGCTACCGGAAGATGCACCAAAACGTAAGTCAAACTATGTGTTTAAGTGGGTCCCTGGGTTCTCTCACTGCCTCTGAGTGGCATTTCCTAAGGAAGTGCCGCCCCAGGGTTGGAGGTAGGTTTTCTCGAAACAAGTCAGCTTAAGCCTTGGGGCCCATCACTTGCGTGGGCCTCTTCCAAGGTCCTGTTGCTAATTTTGTACTTTCAATTTTTTTCCTCAAAGAGCGACTCCCAAATTGTCTAAACTTCAGCACTTACAACAATGTAGACATGCCTCTCGATAAGGGGCATGCAATTGGTTGGACCCAGAGAAAGAATGGAATTGGTTGGATCCAGAGAAAGCCAGGGTCTTTGGAAGGAGCGCCGACTGCTGAAGAAGTCGGGTTCTGGAGTCACGTGCCTGGGCTGGAACTCTGATCTATGCCACTTCAGAGCTGCGTGGCCTTGGGTCTGTTCCTTAACCTCTTACAGCCATGGTTTCCTCCTTAGTTACAAGGAACGGCAGCGCCCACTTCCTGAGAAGGTAGTCTTTTGTTCAACTTTACTTACTGAGAACAAACTAAGGGGCCCTGGGCAGCAAAAGCAGCACGTGACCCCCCCCCCCACCGCCCCCCTGCAGGAGCAAGAGGAAAACGGGGTTGGAGAGCATGCTTTCTATTTCAATTTCCAGATGACAGTGTGAGATGTAGAAGCTGTATGTTGATTGGCTAGACTTGTGTGTTACCAAGGAGAAGAGAAAGAAGATCAGCAATCTGAATACATTTTAGAAACTACAGTGAACCAAGGGCAGGGCCCAGCATGACTTCTCCCCACGTGAGGCCGCAAACCCGAGGTTTCACAGGCTCACCTCTTTCTCACAACCTTCATCCCAGGAGCGTGTTTCAGGTGAAATTCCAGAAGGGCGTCTTGATACACGAGGCAACTAATTTCCAAGAAAACACGCTGTCTCCTCCCAAGTTCCCGTTTGCCGCCAAGAATGCGCGTTGCTGGCAGCCGGTGCTTTTCGCAGAGGCCCGCCGCCTGCGGAATTCATTCCCTCTGGCGATTCAGCAGAGTCAGAGTCTGGCAAGTTGTAAGGCCTGGTGCACGATGCATGCATTTGTTTCCACAATCTTTCAATTAAGGTTTTATCTGGAGCTTTTAATTGAATTTTTATATGGCGGAGAGGCAACTTCTTGTGTGCTAATAGCCTCACTGCTGTGCAGCAGAAGCACAGGGACCTGCATTTGCCAATAAAGCTGTCCTTGAATGGATATATTTTTCAAACCATGTGAGGAAGAAGCCAAGTGCAATAGCAGTCTGTAGCTCTGAAGAATTACGAGATTGGGTCACACTTGTGAATGGGGCGGAGTATCCCTACCTATGTGAACTGGAATAATTTTCTCAGTTCTGTTCCAAATCTTTGGAGAGTGCCTACTTTGTCATTATTTCTTAGTCTGAGATCAGAACAAAGACTGTCAACAGAAATACCAAACAATTCAGGCTCCAAGTTCTACTCGCAGTGTTTAGTTTTGCAGGCTGGCGGCTTAAGTTACACAAATTAACTTAATTGTGCTGTAATCAGTGCTTCATTTCATTTGACATGAACACAGGCCAAGTTTCTCTCTTCCTTTCTTCTCCTTTTATTAATATAACAAAAAGAAAGTCTCTTTGTTTTATTTCAGATTCAACAAACTGCTGACCTAACACACACACATGCGCACACACATGGAAAGCGGATCGTCTTCCTTTTCAAACCCCGGGTAACCCTGGCAGCGCATAAGCCCCCATCAAAGGCAAACGAGGCTGTAAATAACAAATATTTTCCACTCATAAAAGCTGCTTTTGACAGTCCAAGAAATAACACATTACAAGTGAATAGTTCCCAAGAGGTTTTAAAACACTTGAATCATTTTGAACCTGTTTTGATGTTGTTTCTTTACAGTGGAATTAATAACTCCTTTAAGGAAATACAACCTAGTTTCTGATTTTGGGGGTGCCCTATCTAAACTGAGTCAGAAGCAGAAAAATCCGCTGTCAAAGATTTTTGCAAAAAATTAAGGTAGCCCAGATATTTTTGAGTGTCTCGTACTCAGGAACACACTCTACTTTCTTTGTATTTTCACTATAAAAGGGTACTAAAGAAACTTAATATTCAACATATACCACCTGTTCTTAGCAAACGTAGTCAATGGGGAATCAGAACACATTCATTCTTTTTTTTTTAAAGATTTTTTTTTAATTTTTAGAGAGGGAAGGGAAGGAGATAGAGAGAGAGAGACATCAATGTGCTGTTGCTGGGGGTCATGGCCTGCAACCCAGACATGTACCCTGACTGGGAATCGAACCTGCGACCCTTTGGTTCGCAGCCCGCGCTCAATCCACTGAGCTACGCCAGCCAGGGCACATTCATTCTTTTGATTCATTTCTTCCTCAGCTACTGTAACTAGTGAGTCCCCAAAGTGTTGGTGCAGGAATAGGAATCTAGTGTTGGTACTGGCATCCCTGCAGAACCGATTCTTGAAGAATGCATCTAAACCCACATGCGTGTGAGGCACGGAAGGACAGCGCCGTAGAAAGAACTCTCATTATGCCAGGAAGTAGCTGTGTGACTGGGTGTGACCTTCTGAGCTGCAGTCGCCTTCACTGAAAGAAACTCCATCCAGTTATAAAAGTCTCTGTTCAAAGTCCCAGTAACACACTGTTCATGCATCGGAGCTGTTAGAGTTACTTTCAGGCAGGTGCTGTTCAAGGATATTAAAATAAGACCAGGTGACAAATACAAATCCAGGATTAGTCAGATGAGTGGTTCACACAATGCACAATCAAAGCACTTCCGATTGTGAAGACTCTTGAATTGTATAACTAGATTTTTACTCTGCTTTGATATAATAACAGATTCCCTAAGTGGAATTATACTCAAGACTCAGAAGAGGCAGCTAGTTGTAATGTAGGTATAATTCTATCAAGAAATTCAGCTGGAGCCATAATGCAAAAAGAAGATGGTCAGGTGATTTGATTTGTACACATATCTGCTGTTTCCAGAAAAGGACAATTTCCACAACGATTAGAAAAATAATTCTCAGTTTCTTTCTATGTCATATTTCTTTACCTCAAATGGCTGCCTGACCCTGGTGTCATTTCATTGTGCACCCCTCCTCACAGGAAGGGGCTGTAAGCTAATCCTGTGTATTTCGAAACGGCTTCTGCTTTCAAGTACTATGGCTCCAATTACAGATTTAGAGGCTAAAACGCTTTTCCACATCACTCCAGTTCTTCTGACAGTGCAACAGGAGTTTTACCTGCTCAAAAACCAGAGCAACTTCTGCCCAAGGCATTGAGGAGGAATCCGATGAGTTAATAACTGGGGGGACTTCGGTCCCATCCTTTACCGAAGACAATTATTTCAGTTTTAAATATTGGTGTCACCTTTTTATGTGACAATGTATTCAAAGACGTATGTGTAAAATACACAAATTTAGAAGGCCTTTCGTTTTCTCTTAGATTATTCCAAAATGCCAAACTCGCACTCGATCTGAGCATTTGGGGCTAAAGCGTAATTAGGAGGGGAGCCTGGCATCCACAACGATGTGCAAATGCCAGGTGTTCCCCCCAGAAGAAAATGGAAAGGTTATGCTTAGTCACTGGTAATTGAGTCATAGTTTGGCAGTCATTACTTTTTAAGATGTGAACAACAGTCACCACACTAAATTGAAATTCAACTAAACAGTACTGCTCAGCACAAGTATTGATTATTAGGTTGAACCATATGAAATCTCCATTTTTTTCAGATCAGAAACGGTTGGTATTGGCATTTTCATATGATTTCAACTTCCTAGTTGAATTTAGATAAACTTTTTTACATTCCATATTGATTTCTTAACTTCGTAAGTTGTAACTGTAGCCACTGTAATTCATAATTAAATAGTTAATTTATCCCACATGTTATGGCCCGTGCCCCTCAAGAACAGGGTTGAGCAGCAGACTCTTTAACAAGTAAGCATAGGTGGACGCTGGGTAGTCTTTGCATGACTGTACGTCAGTGGTTACGCTTTAGTTCGGTCCTGGACTAGAGGAAAGCTCCTGGATTTTTTCTGAGATTTTTATCAAGACTAAAGCAGCCACTCATCAGGGTAAAGTCCTACCAACAGAACACTTTTATTGTTGGATGAACAAAACTCCTCACACATAGCAGAATTCTAGGGCTTTTTAATATTTCCTGTATTTAAATCTGTGACTAACCACTATAGAACACTCACTTGAACCTGAACACTCTGACTGGAAGCTTGTGTTCTCTGCATTATTGATCACATAAAGCACTATTCACAGTGTGCCTCAAATGCCAAACTGAAGCAATGGCAATACCCCCTGAGCAAAGCGTAATGAAGTCGTGTGGTGGAATTCAGTGAGATCAAATCTGCTGTTCCTGGGCATGGTGGTAGAGCAGGGGTAATGCCTGAGAACCCAAACACGCAGCCTCAGATTTAGAATAAGTCCACCATGCTTTGCCCTCGGGGGGTAGAAAAAAGTAGGGCATGCTTTGTGAACAAGTCTGCAAAGAAAAACTTGGTCTTCCCGCCACCCCCCCAGCACTTCCACAAAGACACAAAATGCACATTGACGGGTGCTGGCAGGAAGAACCTCTTAGAGTTAAACTCCAGGGAAAGGTCTTCCTTGGAAACTCACAGGGATCCTGGTGTGCAGCTTAAGGATCATCAAATCTCCTTTCAATCTAGAACATGCCAAGTGGCCCACACATGCCTCATGGGTCACGGGAAAGGAAAGCTGGGCTGGGGATTCTATGCAAAGGATGTGGGCATTTTCCCACTCCCGGGACAGCCAGCAAGCACTTCCGATCTGCTGATCCGCAGATGGAAGGAGAAGGGAGGGGACAGGAGGTCGAGCAGCGCGTCTTCTAGCTTTCAGGCGAGTTTCAACTTTTCTCTAAAATCAGTATCAAGAATCTTACTTCTGAATTTTATGTTGTGAAAAAAGGCAAAACGTACTGAAATCAAACAATTAAAATCTCAAATAAAAAGAGACAACCACCTGTGGATCTTTCGGTTTTACTTAAAGGGTGTCTACACACATTTTCCCTGAAATTTTCTTTCTTTATGACAGAGAAAAGCACTTATTTCCCTTTTTAATTAAAGGACCCATCCCCAGACGGTATCATTTGTGAGCGATCAATGACAGCACTCAGTAATTGATTCAGTGGCAGATTGTAACGATATCCGTAATTTAACTTGCTAATCAAGGGTTTCTGCCCACTGAATATCAAACACAATTGAATCAGCTAGTGATGTGGGTAAGAAGGAGGAGGAAGTTTAGGGTTCGGCAAAGACAAATTCCTTGTCCAACCACAACGCAGATGACAAGGACAATTAGATTACGGGAATTGGAGCAGTTGACAGACTTGGTTGCAAAATTAAGGTCAACTGTAGAAGTGGAATGGTGATTTGCCACAGGTGCTTCAGTTTAACTGAGGAGTATCTACATCTTAAAACCTTCCGCTGGGACAGAGGCATCCAGAAAGAAATTCTCAGAGATAACTGTTCAAATGCTGCATCATTGGTTGTAAAGCAAAAAATATTATACATGACTTTTTAATATCTCTAGGTAGGACATAATAAGAAAAATATATTTGCTTTCCAAGAAAACATCAAATAAAGTAAATGATTCAATATGTAAGAAAAAGATTTCCATTAATATTCTTCATAAAATTGTTTCATGAAAAAAGCTTACATATGAAAATAATTTTTCACTTAAATAGATTTCCTCTTTGATGTTAATAGATTTAGCTGCTCAAATTAATTTTATATTTTGTGAAAAACAATATAAAACATCGGCTTTGTTATGAGCTATGAAATTATTTTTTAATATTTCTTTGTACCCTTGAGCAATTTAAAATCTATGAAGTAATACATTCTTCCACAGGAAACAATCACTATGGTGATTCTGAAGCCTTAATTTTTATATTAACTAAAAGCATTAGGTTTTAGAGTTTATCAAGTCAACAAAATGAAATACACAACTGCCTTGAAATATTATCAGCAAGTAATAAAATGTTTAGAGATTACATAACCATTTTCATATTAAAAATGTAGACTTTTAATCCATTTCAGTCGAGGTGTGAATAGTGTAAATTAATGCAGGTAAATACTTCAGCAAAGTGCTCTCGGGTGAATTGCAATCAAAATTAACACCTATAATTTAACAAGATAAAGTCACCTCTAACTTACTCTTTGTTAATTTATAACAAGGGGAATTAAATGTCATTACTAAAATTAGTCACTCTGGAATCATAATATTCTAATTTGCAATCTTTTTTAGTCCCTATTAGTTCATTTGGTGTTTTATAAAGTTATAGAATTAACTGTTAAGAGTTCTATTAAATAATTTTAGGATTTCATAACATTTTCTCCATAAACGCAAAAAACTCATGGCTAATCTCCCATTGAAAGTCAGCTAAACTCACAGCTACATTCCAACTGTGAATGGATCTGAAGTGAAAGTGGTATCAAATACCTCATTAGTAAGTCGCTGTTTTCAGTCTGATAATGTTACAGTGGACTTGGGCCACTTCTGGACTTCCCTTTCTCAACTTAATTGCAAGGATACAGACTATTTCACTTGTTATACGCAATTCAATACAATCCAAGCTGAAAACACTAAGGTGATAACACAGTGACTTTATGTATTCAATAAGAATACTTCAGGGAATACAAAAGGAAAAAAAAACTGACCACAGCTGCACTTCCAGTGTCAATTACGTGGTATAAAGAGATGTTATGACCCATTGTTAATCCGTTTTCTTTGTGAAATTTCTAAAATAGTCTATGAAATATAATTATGTTTTCTTTTAGGTGTTTCTATGATAAAAATTTAGATAGTTTTAACTTGTTCTAGCAAATAAAGATAATTCATTGCAAGGTAAAGCCTGAACTTCATCATGATTATAGGCCATTTATTGGCACATCAATCAACAAAACGTATTGCACGGAAAACTGAGTGATCAAAGACATTTGTGGCATGGGTAAATCAACTGTGGGATACAAAAGGAGCCATACTTGGGGAATTTTAGGCATTATGCATAAAAATATTTACATTTCAACTGAGTTTACCCATAACATAAAACTGTGTTATCCGTCTGAAGGAAGACTGTGATGTTGGGCATAGGTAGAACTGTATATTCCATATTTTAGCTGCTTTTAACATAATTGAAAATTAGCAGAATTGGAAATTACCATAGTTTATTCTCGCACCTCGTTCAAATCCCTAGTTTCAAATTTCCCTAGCACTCTGCTTGGCCCAGCAGGTAGAGAACCGAACTGAGAGCCAAACGACAGGCCTGCACCGGGACGAGTCCTTCCACCTTGCAAACACCCGGCTCTCACCGGGCTTGTCTGTGAGCGGAGCACGGGGCTGGGTGTCCCGGACAGGCATCTTCAGCCCTGACCCTTCACAGTCCTTTTACTCTCTCCCTACAAGCTTTCCTTTCCAAATTCCTATCCCCTGCTCTTTCCTGACAGGACTTCGGATAGTCAAATGGCTAAAAGGGATAAAGAAAGACAGAAGAAAAAAAAAGTAGAGAAGTGGTAGTTGAATAAATGACCTTTGAGGAAGCAAGCAAGCATTTGCAGTGGACTTCCATGTTTTATAAAGAATTACAAATGTGGTATTATTTTTTAGGTGTGCTACATTTTTAAAATAGACTGCTTACTGAAAAGAAAAATGCCCTTGAATGAATGTGGAGACCTTGACTCTTAGCACCACTGACATCGGCTGTAGGACGAAATGCTTTGAATACGCTGGGTGCTGCTTGGTGAAAGAAGACTGCGGCGTGAGGAAAGGAGAAGGGAATCAAAAACTGAAGCATAAAACTGGTCAAGTCACAGAAATATAATTTAAAAAGTCCTCGGAGGCATTCTATCATGATTAACATAAAAAGTGGTAACATTTTCAATTAAAAGGGGGGGGCAATTTTTATTACAAAATTAAATGTAGGTCTTTCCAAGTATTATTCCATACAGGTCCTTTCAGACATCACGAAAAGGCTTAGTTTAGACAATATTACCATGACAGAATATTTGGGAATGCCTTGATGTTATATTCAAAATGTCAAATATAATTGATATCTTTTATAATTAACGTATAAGGTCTGCCCAGCAAAGGAAATACGGTAACCATTCACTATATACAATTATTGTGAGAGAGGACTGGTAATTTCTTCTGTGATTACCTTACATTTCAAACAAAAGCAGATTGTTTTACTTGCACTGTGTTGTGAACTGACCGTAAATAGCTGATATTTTCTATTTCTTAAATAGAAAGAGAGCAATTTTGAAAAATTCTAAGCCCTTAAGGATTGATTTGGCACTCGTACTTATGAACTGGTAAATCACAGTGTGCCTTATCTACAGTAAGTCCTCAAAAAAAATTGAATAAAATTCCTAATGCCCTGTTTTCTTCATGTCAGTTCCCACCAAAAACTCTTCCCAGCTTCCTCATGACACCTTCACAGTAGATCTCGAAATGAGTTTTCTGGGCTGTTAATAGGTATTGCATGCCGAGGGCCCAAGTGGGTTAAGCGGTGTTACACGTGTCCCTACATGGTAGGAATTGTTTGAAATATTAATATGCTCACATACGTTGCCAACCCAAATAGATTTGTTCTGTATCTCTCAGAACATCTTACTGGGCTACCTCTTTGCAAAAATCACTTTAGAAGTAAGGTTCTGGACTGACTGCCTTGCCCAGTCATCCAAATTTCCCTTCATTATAGCCCCAGTCCTTTTGGATGCTGCCAACAGCAGCCATCAAATATAACAAACGCCGTCTAGTGCCCCCTTTGTGGATGAAATGCACGATCCTCATGAACCCGCGCCAGTTCCCTTGAAGGTGGTAAACATGTCAGCGCAGTTTCCTTGTTTGCATTTCTGTGTAGGTGAGTTGTTCCCTAGTAAGCCACGACATCGCCCTTCCTAGTGTACAGAAAGCATCAGAGCTTTGTTAGTAGGCATGAAAGAAAGGAAGCAAAAATATAAGGAGGAGAAAAGACAGGGTCAAATTCAGCTGTTGATGTCCAAAGTTGAATTTTTGAGTTGGGCACAATCCTGAAGGTCAGAATTGATAAAGGAAATAATTATTTAAACTCCTATGGGCTCTCATTTGGCATATTGAGAGCCAAGCCTGGCTTCCTGACCTTAGAATTTACTACTATGTACCAGAAGTAGAGAGAACTCGGAATGTGATGTGAAGGACCCAGTACCCCACTGCAGAAGGACTGTAAGAAGAGAGAGCTGTGAAAGTATGGGAAGCAGAGAAAAATCTTGACCTTCCCATTCTATTTCAAAATCCCAGCAGGCAGATGTCTTAGATTGGCTGGGTAATGCCAGGTAAAGTGCTGTTTATCCTGCATCCTGTTTGGGTTTTTGGGAAGAGACTCTTACAAAGGGTGCCCAGAACAACCTGGCAAGTTCATTTAAACCTGGTTTAAATGGTTGGATGCAGAGAGGAAGCTTGAGGTCCCTAACACACCCACACTAACTGAGCTGCATGGGAGATATCCCTGAGTTCCACTATGCCCTGTTGGGAAAGCAGGCAAGGCAAGTGATGGAGCTGGGTGTGAACCCTCCAGCACCAACTGTCCCTGCATCCTGGCCACAGGGTGATCAGATCAGCTGGGGGCCAACTGTGAGTTAGCTTGATCCCAGGAGGACACGCCACGCCAGCAAAGCAAAACCACAGTTCAGAGCAGCAGCTTATAGGTATTACATCCCCCCCGCCACACACCTGGACACAACTCTGTGGGCCCCAGCCAGCACACACCTGAAAACCAGCACAATACCAACAGGTAATGCCCTGTGCACCCAGGCACGCTGAGGGTGGCAGTCAGGTAGTGGTTGGGTAGCATGAGCAGAGGCTACAGGGTGTCACACTTTGCCTACTTACTTGCTGTTTAAATGAGAAAAGACTGAGATAGGTCAATTGGCAAGCCCAAATTTCCCCTGCCTGGTATGGTCAGAGTTCAGAGGACGCATCAAACCTAGAAAAATAAACTACATTTTCTCTGCACAGCTAACTGCTCAAATTTTCAGTGCTCCCCATTCTTCTACGACACTTGCTTTCTATACCATGCTTCATAGTCCACCTTGCATTGTTATCTATCGTTTTTTATTTTGATGCTGGTATGTCTTATATCTTCTCATTCCCGATAACGGAGCTTCATGAGGACAAGGATACATTATATTTCTCATTCTCAGCACAGGACCAACACAAGTCACTAAATCAGAGATAAATTACAATGCCTTCCTGAATTCAGTCTAATTCTGTAACATCTTTGATCATATTTGGATTATAAAATAAATATATATAACAAAATTTATCTAGTATAGTTAAACATTAATGTTGGAATATACTATCTCTTAGCAATTAGTACCACAAAAGAATTTTCAACAATATGGAAATGAAATGTTGTGCAATTAACAATGATAAAGTCATATAGCTACTTTTACCCAGCAGTGGAAAAACAGGATGATCATTATTCTATAGATAGCTGAATTGGCATTTTTTTTGAATTGGCATTTTTTAACAAGAAAAATAATGATATTATTGATATGTTCACTGGCAAAAATCCTAGTAGCTCTGATATCAAAGTGGAAGATGTTCATAATAGAAGTAACAATACAAATCATGAAACCTAAGTTAAAAACAGAATTTATCTCAAATAAGGTATTTTCAAGTTCTCTTTATGGTAAGAATAAAACTCAGCCACTTCTCCAGATTTGACCTTTCTGAGCAGCTTACCTGAACAGAGTGAAAAGAATTTAAAAATAACAAAGGAAGATCTCACACCAAAATGGGGTTATAGGTTGGAACCAAAGCAACTTTCTATTTACTGCTGCCTGAGTTAAGGGGTAGAGTGAAACATATTGCATTTGTTCACTCTAGGTTTTTTTCCCCCATCACAGATGTAGTATAAATAAGTAGCCCCTGGCAGTTTTCAAGTCTCTATCTCCTTATTTCATTTATGGCATCCAATAAGGTCAAAAGACAAAGAATAAAAAAACCCCAGCACAGGCTAACTTTGTCAGCTTAAAATGTAGTTCCCCATTCAGCCCATTGTTAAGCAAGCTGTTCAGTGGGTCTCTCTCTGATGGGCTTCAAAGTCTGGGGAACAGCCTATGCAAGTGTGGGATCTGACCTTCCTCACCCTTCCTCTCTTTCTGTCTCCTGTTTCCTGATCTTTTTAATACAGAATCTTTAATAGAAAAATTCTGTTGCAGGACTGAAAACAGCATGGGGTCAAAATTTCATACAGGTTATTTAAAGCAACATGTATAGTCTTTTAAATGTTTCAAGAGCAATTCAGTTGACCTCTGGGTACTCTTCTTCAAACATGTTCTACTAAACACACATAAGCACCAGTAAAACATATTTTAGATTATCGAAGGCCCCCTAAAAAACCCTGATAATCTAAGTGTTTAAATAAAAGGCTCTTCAAGCAACAAACTACATATATCTCAGGTAAATTAATGTAAGAGCAAGAGGTTTTGAACGGTGATTGTGAAGGAGCGGAAAACAGAATACAGCTGAACCAAATCCGGTGTCTTTCAAGCACAAGCACTTCTAACAAAATCAATAACCTAGGTCAATGACCAATAAGATCATCAATTGCATGTTAGGAACAGAGGGACTTAATTTCCTATATTCCATGCAAAAGACAATGTGGTCTAGTGTTTTCTGTATCAGCTCAAAGCAGAAGTCAGCAACCATAAAAAGTACAATGAAACAGTCAGAAGTGGTGTATATTTTACTATAAAATTTGAGTTACAAATCAAAGGACTCTTTGTTTTTTGCAGAGTGCTCCTCATTCATCCTTTTAAACGAGAAACGTTGGCAATAACAACATCCCTGGAAAAACAACCGCTCTCAGTCCTTAAGGTAGGAAATCCATAGAACAATGTGTCAGCATCACCATAGCTAGAATGGCAGAACATGTCCATTTTGGTAACTTAATAAGAATGCTATTGTAAAGCAGGCTTTCACCACCACATGGGCCATCTAATACCATACAGATGAAGTCACTGTGATACTGGGGGAGGGGACAAAGATTAATGAGGTTCTCTGTACCAATACAAAGACGGGAGTAACACAAGTAACAAAAACTTCGGTAAAATGTCTCTATATGGAGTTTTACGTTTTATCAAATCCTGAACACAGGTTGTTAAAGTAACATTCCAATAAGGGTAGGAAGATGTAAACAAAAAGTAAAAAAAAAAAAAGAAAATCCACATAAAAAGAATTTAGAAAAGGCAAGTTTTCATCAACACTTAATCAACTCTTGGGCCCTCTTCCAGGCCGGAGAACAAAGCGTGTTATGATATAACGCCAGAGTAAGATCTCAGGGAAGAAATTTTAATCTAAAAAAGATTTAATGCGCACCAGCATTTTCAATATAATGCATGTCCAAAGCCTGCTGTGCTTTCCTGGGTAACTCACACGCTGCTCTGAAGCAACACAACATACTGCCGGAAAATGAACACTTACCAGACAAGCAAACTCTCCCTGAGGCAACGAAGAGAAAACACCACTTACCTAGGAGAGAAGAAAGGGGCACAGCGATTAATATCTAACATCAATTTCCGCAGTTCATTGGTTATTTTAGCCCCTCTGCGGCCAGTATCTTTTTCAATGAACATCGTTAAGTTTTCAGAAGAAAAACAAGTTTTAATTTATTTGTAGCATGGAGGGACTTGTGCAAGGAGCAAGCAAGCCTTCAACGAGACAGCACCGTGTCAGGTGATTTCTCCCCAAGTCACTATAGCATATAACCACAGGCAGGCAACCCTTTGTTGTTTGTTGTTCCTGAGAAGAGCAGAAAAAAAGACTGTCAGAGAATCAAGGATCAGGAGAACACTGCTGTAAACCTACACCAGGTCCTCAAAGGCAGGCTCCGTCCTAAACCGGAGCTCTACCACCCCCAGCTCCCACACTTAGGTTGAGCCAGTGGTTTTTGTAGAGTAATTGCTTCAAGCTTTCTAGGAAGAGGCAATAACAATAGCTTATTGGCTGTCAATTCTCAGATTAGCAATCATGAAATGTAAGTATTTACGAGTTTAGGTTAACTCTGATCCCAAACAACTTGTAATTGTAAAGTTACTCAAAATGTAGAGTGCTTAGAAATGGTATGGACCTTCTCATTTCGGTAGCTAATTAGGTATAAAGAGAAAAGTTTGGCTCTGTTGCCTCAGCTACATCCCACCAAACGGAAGAAAGCAGCACAGAAGCAGCACACTAGAAATTAAGCTGTATTTAAAATTCATAGCAGCAGCTCTAGTCTCCAGCACATACATAATTACTTTCAATTGCAGTCTAGTTTTTAAAATGCACAATGGTCTTTCTTCTGAATTCTTGAGTCTTGTGAAGGGCAAGAATCTTTGAAGAAATAATAAAACATGGGGACATGGTTGGAAGTGAGTAAGCAACAAAGTTGAGGAGGTAGCTCACATGCAAAAATCACCTCTACCGCTATGTGAAAATGCCCTTAGTGGCTTCATTCACACACTTATTCAAGAAAGGTTTCATGTACGTCTACTGTGTATAAAGGATCATCCTGGGCATTGTATGGAAGTGAGATACTTACAAAAGCAACCCTGATGTCCCCAAGGAGCTCACTGTCTAGGAGGAAATGTGCGTGCACACACGTGTCAGGATGGTAGAGGGGAACAGCGGGCACAACAGAAGTGCAAATGTAATGCTGTCACGTGGGTGTGCTACTTGGGTTAGGTGGCCCGAGAGGTTTCACGGAGAGAAGGTGGAGCAGACTCAAGGTTGAGGAAAGGGGCTGGTAAGAGGGATGTGCAGTCGTTTCTGGGCCATACATTATGTGAGTGTAGGTGAGGTGAGATGCACTGCACACCCTATACAGGGTCCAGTTGGTGGCCAGTTTTAATTCAAGAGTCTCCAGGGCCATGGGACAGTGGTCCCTGAATGTCAGGGTGATCTCCTCCTGTTCTTATGTCCTGAGAGCAAGCTGGCCATGCATTGTATCATGCTAGTGTGACAGCTGTGACCCTGTTTTACTCTTCTTTTCCTTTTTAAGATTTTATTTATTTATTTTTAGAGAAAGGGGAAGGGAAGGAGAAAGAGAGGGAGACAAACATCAATGTGTGGTTGCCTCTCAACTGTCCCCTATCGGGGACCTGGCCTGCAACACAGGCATGTGCCCTGACTGGGAATCGATCCAGTGACCCTTTGGTTCGCAGGCTGGCACTCAATACACTGAGCCATGCCAGCCAGGGCTCTTACTCTTCTTTTTGCTTACCCATGGCTTCTAGCATAAGTGGGTACTCTAGAAACTGAATCACATTTATTTGCAGGGATACGACGGATAGGTAGAGAGTTGCCCACTTCCTCGCACTCACAGGACCAGGAAGAGGGTGGGCTTACATTCCAGGAAAAAGGGTGTTGCCCTTCACTCTGGTACCCCTGCTTGGTCATCTCCTCTCTCCAAGCCCACAACAGACACTTCATACTACCGCCTCCCCAGTATCGCCACTTATCCACCACCGTCTAAGAAGGTCCCTCACTTTTCTGAATGACATTCTACCACATCCCTAATGTCAGTTCCAATGAATTCCCCATCCTTGATACATAATATTTTATCCTGTGACTTGGCCACATTTAATTTTTTAAAACCAGTTTTTTTAAAGCAACATAAAACTATTTATTGACCACTGTTTACTAGTATTTACAATAAAGTAAATAATATACAGTTGTATAACATTCTGTTTACTACATAGTTATTGTTTTTCCTGGCTTCTACTGAACCAGTAACCCAAGTGCTGAGACTGAGCCTACATATAAGGAATGAACTGGAATAAAAACATGCAGGTCCAGACTTGAGGTCACAAAAGTTTGTTCATCCGTTTATTCCAGCAGGTCTAAACTGCCAAGGTCTCTAATGTTCTGATGGGTTTTCTATGAATAAAGTCTTAAACACTCCATGATCATAACTTTTTAGTCAACATAACACAGGGACTTTAACTTTTTATAAAAGAACAGCTTACTAGGCAAAACCTTTAAATAAATCTTGCTTGCCTAATGAAAACATTCCAGGGTTTGCCTAGTTTTCTCATTTGGGAGGGGAGGTTGTTGGTAGTGATAAAATTTTCCTTTTGGGGGTTTTGCAAATAAACTTGCATTCATAATTGTAGATATGCACATGGTTTCTGATATGGCTACTTTCAAATTGACCAATTTAAACTACTTACATTATATTTAAATTGCTCAATTAATTACAAATTATCTATTTACTTTCAAAGACTAAAGCTTCAGGAAAAATTTCAATTTAACTTGAAATGATTTATTTCTTAGGTTGCTGAAAATGATGACAGCCCAGACACATGATCTTCTCTGTGGCTGAGAAATGCTGTTTCTGTTTTGGTTAAAAAAAAAGAGGAAAATCATTTGCATTGATGTATATATACACACCTACCGGCCCCCACCAAATAAACAAAACCCACCATGATCCTTAGGCATATATGACTCATACACAAATTCTGACTGAATAATGACAGTGGAGGTTCCCCCAACATTTAGAAAAGCTATTCTCTAATGCAGAGTAAAGAATACGGTATTAGAAACAAGTTTTAAATGAGCATCTGATATGTACTTATGCATGGATAAGGAATCCTTGCAAGAATAATCATAGTTCCGTACGGGAATCTGTACTAACAAGGAGTGTGTTCAGAGCACGCCTGTGAAAAAGGGTATGCCGAGGCAGCCAGGGGAGGCTGGCGGGGCTGAGAGACCACGGCGTGCACCTGACCCCGAGAGGAGAAGACAGAAATGGAGGGGAGCTTGGGTGGGTGCTTCTTAGACTGCAGTCTAAACAAGATTTGGCAAAGCTACTGAATGTCCTTCTGCCTCTTCCAGAAAGGGGTGATCCCTGCTACGCCCCCATACTTTACACTGGGGAAGAGCAGGAGCCCAGGCAATGATCTCAAAGGGGACCCTGGCACCTTCTGTCAATCAGAAGCTCTTCTAAGAACACTCTTACGGCCTCTAGGAAATCAGAAAGCCAGGGAACAGAGACAACTAGGGCTTGAGCCACGTGACCAGGAGGATGAGGTGCACTGAGACCAGTTTAGTTTTTACGCGTGTAGAGCGTTACGCACCAGCAGCACACTCAGGGCCTGTGGTGCAGGTGAGAGAGGCTGGGGATGGGAAATCCCGAGTGCTCCGAACACACAGCTGTGGGTCCACGAGAGCGGATGAGATTGTGAGGGGCCAGAGCAAGGGAGAGAGCCTTGTGAAAGCCATCAACGTGGGGAGTGAAGAAGGAGGTGGAACCCAGAGTAATAAAGTTGGTGGAGAGTGAGAGAGGCAGGGGGCTGGCCAGGGTGGGGCACTGAGACCTAGGAGCCCAGGGAGCAGATTTTCTGGGAGGAGGAGGCACATATGCAGAGTGACAGGAGGGACATAGGTGGGGACACTTAAGAAGGTGACTGGGGTGAGAGACTGAGTCGTGTGAGGTCAGTCATGGACCAGTAAGTACAGACACTGTGTTTACTTCTTTGCTGGTAATAAGCAGGAAAAAGACAAGAGTGGTGGCGGGAGAGCAACTGACTACTTGAGGAACAATATTTGACATTCAAGTGTAACATCTGAAACCTTACCATCAGATAAAATAATGTTCTGGCAGATGCAGTGTTTCTCATCCCCCCGAGCTGTCTACAAAACTGTCTACAAAAGTATCCATGGTGGGAGTCATATTTTCAAGCAAAATGAAGTGATAAGAGAAAGCCCCATTAATAATACAAACATCATATGCATACATTTTAAGTTATGCTATTTATAAAGACAAAATTTCTCTCTTTCACTAGTCAAAAGACTTTTTTAAAATCTGCAACTCATCCTCAGTGGGAAAGAAAGATAAATTCACTGTGTCTTCATTCTTTGGTCTAATTGAGGGCTCTTCCAGCAGCCCCTTAACATGCCATGGTTCCAGCCCACAGCTGTCCACAGGGCTCTCTCGCCAACACCTGGCAGATCAATACGCCCCCACTGAGGAAGACACGGTGTCACCACAGCCACCGCACTGACCTCCTCAGGCGTCCACAGCATGAGGGGCTTCTGGCAATCCCATCCCATCTCTCATCTTTGCTGATCACAAACAGGTTGCTGAGAAGGAACACAGTCAGTCATACAGATGTCCTGATGTCTAAAGATCAAGTCAAATCAGACGTTCTGTTAAGTCTCATTTATGTTTGCTTTTATTTTGCATCTTTCCAGGGAATCTGATTGTGAGAGCTAAACTGAGGCCCAGGGAATGTCCTTCCCCCCTACATCAGTGCCTGTGAGTGCCACAGCTGGGGCCCGTTTCCTTTCCTCTGCGCCACTGCTGAGCGGGTTCCATGCCATCTGCTGGTGAAATGTACCCATTTTATGAAACACCACACACACTCATATCAATGTTAGTCTGATGTGCTTTAAATTGGATTCCAAAATACCATGTTTGGTCATTGAATTTTAGAAGAAATCTTTTGTTCTTGTAGGTTTTAATTTCCAAATGCCAGTATTCATTGACTCGCTTTGTAACACAGAGCAAGCTAACTGAAGAATACTATGGAAAGGATGCAGGTGGCTTTGATACTTCCATATTTTGGGGGTCATCCTTTTCTCGTTCACGAATGATGATTTCATATGAAGCGAACAGATATAGGACATATAAAATAACTAGAGTCTATTTCAGGAGGAAGTGTTGAACTTCTTGGGCTCTGCACTGAAACTCGAGCTGACAACGGCCTCAGCGGTGTTAAAGCACCATGTATCGCTCCAAATGGAGGCGCATTTGGAGTTCCAGTGCCCGTGAGAGCTCCAGCTATGTGGTGCCAAGCCCTCCAGAGGGGAAATCTGCCAAAGCCCCTTTAACCACATGCCTGTAGGAATTTGTGAACTTAATGAAATGCACATACTAAGTAGTTAAACAGCAGAGTCACTGTTTACTCTTACGCATATCACTGAATCACCAGATGGCATGTATTAGAGACCTAGGCTCCCAGATGGAGTGTTTAACACATCATATGAAACACACTGCAACACAGGTAGGTATTATCTCTAACATTTGTATTCAATACGAACTCCGCAGATACAGTATGAAGAAGAGGAAACTGACATCCACAATAGTTAAGCTGGAGAACAATACTTAAAGAGGACCTCAAGAAATACATTTCAGGAGTTGCCTGAGCCCTTGTTCTCCAAACAGGTTATGGTGTAATTTAATTAATCATATACTTTTGGAATCATGATGTTGTCTTTGATCACAAGTTGATGCAGCAGCTACAATAATTTGTGGTAAAGCAGAATATGTGAAAATTGCTGGCACTGCATAAATATTTCCAAGTAGACTTTTTGATTTCTAGAGTTTTACCAAGATCAAAGTTCCTCCCAAATAGGACAATGGATGACGCTGCCCGAGAGGATGTTCTGGAGGCCCTTTCCTTTCACAACCGGACTAAGTAGGACCGCACAGCAGGTGAGAGTGGGGAGCAGACGGTAAGGTGGCTTCAGCTCTTGGTGTCCATGCCTTTGTGTGATGGGCCCCTCTTGAGTGCGGTTGGGACCGGTGGTTGGCTTCTAATCAACAGAATATGGCAATGGTGATGTCACTTCCTTGATTACAATGTATTTTATATGAATCTGTCTTGCCTGGTGCAGCCACTGTGGAAAGCAGTATGGAATTTCCTCAGAAAACTAAAAATGGAACTGCCTTTTGACCCAGCAATTCCACTGCTGGCATTATACCCTAAGGGCCCTGAAACACCAATCCAAAAGAACCTATGCACCTCTATGTTCACAGCAGCACAATTTAAAATGGCCAAGTGCTGGAAACAACCTAAATGCCCATCGGCAAATGAGTGGATCAAAAAACTATGGTACATTTATACAATGGAATTCAATGCAGCAGAAAGAAAGAAGGAGCTCCTACCCTTTGTGACAGCATGGATGGAACTGGAGAGCATTATGCTGAGTGAAATAAGCCAGGCACTGAAAGACAAATACCGTATGATCTCACCTTTAACTGGAACATCATCAACAAAAGAAAAATGCAAACAAAATATAACTGGAGACATTGAAATTAAGAACAATCTAATAACAGCCATAGGGGAGGGTGGAGGGGACAGTGGGGAGAAGGGTTTTCAGGAACTACTATAAAGGACACATGGACAAAACCAAGGGGGAGGGGGGAAGCAGGGGAGGGAGGTGGGGATGGCTGGGGTGGGACGAATGGTGGGGAGAAAATGCAGACAACTGTACTTGAACAACAATAAAGTAACTTAAAAAAGAATCTGTCTTGCTAGCAGAAACAATCTCTCCCTCTCCCCTCCCTGACTCTCTCTCTCTCTCTCTCTCCTCTCTCTTCTGTGTGTGTGTGTGTGTGTGCATGCACATGTCTTTGCTGCTCGCTTTGAAGAAGTAAACTGCCACCAGTCCTACAGCTGCAAGAAACTGAATTCTGCCAGTGACCTGGGAGAGCCTGGAAGCGGATCCTGCCCTAGTCAAGTGTTTGATGAGAATTCAGCCCTGCCAGAAACATTAATGAACCTTAGGAGATAGTAAATGTATGTTGTTTTAAGGCTTTAAGTTTCTGGTAGTTTGTTATGCAGCACTAGATAACTAATACAGTTACTTAATCAAACCATACTTGGAACTTAATCCATTCTGCTGCAAGACAGAACTTTCTGAAGTTAAGTCTCAAGGTGTTGCTTAAACACCTCAGGGATTCTGTAACTTTTAGGAAAGGGTGAGTTGACTTACATGTCATTCAAGACCTTTTAGAGCTCAGTCTTCAGCCCCATGTGTCCAACCATTACACACCATCCTCTGGCCTTCGGGACAAGCTACAACGTTGCGCACACACCCTGCCCTCTCTTAACTCCCACACCGTAGTTCGCCTCATACATCTGACTCCTTGTCAGCCTTTGAGACTCAATTCAAACTCATCTCCTTTTCAAAATCCAGACCGGGCTCTCCCACAGCCCCTGCACCTGCCTATGTCAGGAACTATGTGCTGACACCATGACTGCAGTGAGCCTCTCACACTCAACTACATATTTCTCATGGGCCAAAAAACCATGTCCATTTTATCTTTTAAATCCTAAACATCTCACATAGTGGGAAAAATATCATGGAACTAAATATTTAATCAGTTATTCAATATTGTGGCATAATTATAGCTCTCTTTAAGCTATTACTCCTATTAACAATGACTTTTTTCACAGTGCAACTACTAACAGGATCCCACCTAACAAACTGATGAGTTTTGTCTTGACCACTCATTAAAAATATATGCTGCATGCAGGTTAAACTTTTCAAAGCTTTGAAATGAGATGATGTACAGGAAAACTCTTAATATCATTTACTGACTGTTGTGTGTCCCTTACTGGAAATCGCCCTTGGCATCAGGGAACTGCCGTTTCATTTCTCCGGCACCCACAACCCATGGCTAACCCTGGCATACAAAGGTCTCAATCAAGCCTCAATTAGGGCTGCTCAGGAGAGCTTTTCCTGCTTGGCTGGCGTGGGTCAGCGGACTGAGCACGGGCCTGTGAACCGAAAGGTCGCTGGGGGGCGTGCGAGAGGCAACCCATCAATGTTTCTCTCCCTCTCTTTCTCCCTCCCTTTCCCTCTCTAAAAATAAATAAAATATCTTTTAAAAAACCACTTAAAAATAGCTTTCAAAGCTCCAGCCCTCCCTGTAGATGGGCTGAGGCAGCTGTTCCACAGGCTAGCTTCTTCCTCTCCCCAGTCTTGCCTTCTGCTTAGAGCGCACCCCAAGGAAGCCTGTGCTCAACTTCTGCCTGAGCAACTGTCTCCAGGAAGCCCAACTGCTGACAATGACCATGGCTGAGAACGTAATTTTGAAAATCATGAAGCAACTATTATACATGTATATTTTCAATGTGATGCTACATTGCTTGTAGCAAATCTGAACCCATTCACGGCCCGGGTTTCCAATGTTTATTCTCTTCCACCCAGGGCCAGGAACAAGGTGAGTTAAGGGAGGCACTAACTTCAAGTGTAAAACTTAAGGAGCACCCAAAAAGCAGTCACCAAGATAAATAATATTTAAAAAGCTAATGTTAATGCAAAAAATTCACAAACAAAATACTAACATTTTAAGTAAGGACAGAATGATTTTTTTCTTATGCCTGAGGCTCCAATGTAACACCATGCTACTGCTTCTGCCCGAGCCAAACAGAACAAATTAAGACTTTCCTGTTCCAATCCCATGCTGTTCAAGGCGATAATTTACCAGGGCGCTCTGTGACGTCATCCTGCTTACCTCTCCAGCCTCATCTCTTGACACTGATCCTCTCCTCCCACAAACATGCGTACTGCTCTCCCTGTGCTTCACCCACGGAGAACCATTTGTAGCTCCTAACATGCACTGGTCTGGTCTCTGGCTTCCGCATGTGCGCTTCCCGCAGCCTGCTCCCCTCCTGCTCCTGACTGCCTTATTCCTGCTCATCCGTTTGGAGTCAGTTCGGATAGCAAGCACTTCACTTGGCTTCCGGGTTCCCTTAAGACCAAGTTGGTTCCATCCTGGGTGATCCCATAACATGATATTCTTACCCTATGGGAATATGTCTTAGTCTGATGCTTCTGGGAATAACTAATAGAACCCCATTTTAAACCAGGCAAACTGAAGAAGAAGTGTGCTGGTTTATGTCATGGGACCTGAAGCAAAGTTGAACAACTCTGTCTCAAGAAAGGTGGGGACCAATTAGACAGCCTGATAGCCACCAGGAAATGGGGCTACTGATTGTTCAATCTCCCTCTCTTCCTCTCTCCAGAGTCTTGCTGTCTCTTGCGATGATTTCTTTTCTTATATCTTTCTCGATGTCCAGATTTCTCTGTTAGGCCTCTCCATGCCAGGCCAACCGCTTCATCTCTCCTAGTCCCAGCCCTTATTTATTCAGTTCAAGCAACCTACTCTGATACACTAGTGTTTCTCAACCCCAGTCTTGAAAGATAAGAAACAGATTCTGATAGACCACTTGGTGCCCCTCCCTGGGATCGTTACTAGGGCTAGGAGACAGAGTTTTGTGCTGTACCACGGCTCTTCACGCCCACCCCGTGGGTAGAAGGCTGTTCTCAGACAAGGGCAGATAGCTTACTGGCTATCACGTTTCATTGCAATCGTCTATTTATCAGTCAGTGTCTGCTGCTAGTCTACAAGCCCCTTCAGTGGAGCGTCTGCGTGTAAATTTCCAACAAGTGTCTAGTCGGTACAAAGGGGGTGCTCAATAAACATCAGCTGAATAAATGGAAAGTATCTTATCTTTTTCCTTTGATTAGTACTGTTATTAGTAATAAAAGTTTTTTGACTAAGTAACGAAAGCACTAATTAAAAAAAGCAATACTTCTCTTCCACAGTCTTCAAAATGACAAGCTAGAGAACTGAGAGACGGGAACTTTGCTGAGCATCAACAGATACTGAACATAACTGATTCACTCCTCCCCCTCACATACTGCCTCATGGAGACTAATCTTCTTCAAGCCAGTATTTCCTAAAAGTTGAACACAAGGCACAGGTTCATTGACGACTCAATCACCTCTTGAATTACAAAGAATTTTTACTTTGCTTGAAGCTCTACTATTATTCATAAATGACTCCACTTAACCAACCATGAAAATTCCCGCTGAAAAATTCCCCACCGTTAAAGTGTCTTAGGGAACTTGACGTGCTGGTCCCTAGGAGGGCTGTTTATGTTTGGGTATGCATACACACATAATAAATCCTGGTTTAAAAACCAAGATATATTTAAGGACCTGCAAGAAGTCTTAGGCAATTTCAAACTTAAAGAAGAAAGATATATGACAATCTCCAACCTTCCTAAATTCATGATGTGAATTCATATTCTCCTATAGATGTTTGACTCACATAATCCTGCAATGAGGATACTTTAGCTCTCTGCTTATGAATAATGTCACCTGATGTGTGCCTGGGGGACCTCACAAAGCCAGGCAGACTTTGGTTTGGGTCACTTCACTGAGGTACAACTCTTTCTCCTATTGAGTCCCGCTCCTTCATTGCAAAATAATCATCAACTCTTCCTGCTTCCATGTCTAAGGAAACAGTATTTCCAAGAATCTTTTCTCGATGGATGAAGAAGTCTCTTAGGACATCCTCAGCCAAGACAACTCTACTTAGGGATAATGCCTGACAATGCTTGTCTAGTGACTTACTGGTTCACCTTCCCCAGCGAGCCTGGGCCAGAAAACCCGAAGATCGCCCCATTGTAAGGGCTGGTTAGACCTGCACTGCTACAGATCGGGGGAACTGGCCTTCCTAGAGGAGCTGATGATCCCTGAGCTGTGCCCCTCAGTCAATGAGATTCTTCTCCTGGAAGGTGGCTGATTGAATTTCAAAACAAAAGGTACATCCAAAGGCCTTAACTATTATCACCTGCAACAACTCTTGATCATTTATTCTTTGTCTGTTAGGGGTAAATGGCAGACTGACAAAAGTGGGTTGCTAGTATTATCAGTGATGGTTATTGAGGGTAAGCTCTTGAGTTCCAACAGTCATACAACTAGCAATTCTGTCTTCTGGTTTTTATTCATGTCCCTGTCAAGTAGGATCCACTTCTTTAAGATTCCATTTGTCTATCACTCTTTCACCCAGCCCCACCTTCAACACACACAGGTACACATGCACAGTCTCTGTCAACACGCATGTCATCTGCTCTGAAGGGCTGAACAGCAGGATTGCTGGTAAGTTTAATAAAGATGCAGTACATTCCTGAGACTCTAGAAATATATTAACCTAAATGAAAAACTCCTTCCAAGCTTATTTTGGCTTGGAACCTGGTAATGCTGGACGGGAGATAGAGGGATAAATCAGGAAACTATGAGTTGCTTTTCTGCCCTGGAGTCTGGAGCTTTCCTGGCCTTGCTTATCGTGATTCTGCCAGAAAATCACCTCATTCCCCTCATTTAACCTTTGCCATCATCGTCATGGTCAGGCTAAGAAGGCTAGTGGGCCTTCTTAGCCTGTCTTCTGGTTACATCCAAAACAGGGAAAGGTGATGGCCCAAAAGGCCTTTCAAACTATGCCTTGGATACCTCTAAAAAAGGTCTCTCTCATACCAAGAAACTTAACTGTGTCCCAGAATTGGGAGGACTGATTTTCCTGGCCCAATTTGAGAAGGACTGCTGGTTAGCAAGGCGACTGCAATCTGACTACATGGTGCAACAATATAGGAAAAGCAAGTTGAAAGAGACCACCAAAGGTTTTCAAACTTAAATCTTAGAAACTTCATACTGGCACTCCTTCCTACTTCTAAGTTCTTTAACTCTGTGGAAGACGTGGTCAGACTCTGGGATACACTTGTCTGTGGTGTGACTCTAGCATAGGACTAAGGGGACATCAGAGCAGCTTGCTGTCCCCTGGTTTGCAAGGGACAACAAACTGCTCAAGATCCAGAATGATTTGCCAAAGTCACCCATTTGGCTCTGAAGCCCATTCTAGAAGCATATCTTGTGGTTGCAAATCCAATATCCCTTCCCCTTTAAAACACATTTTTTATACAAGATAATGGCTTTACATGCATTAATTTGTTTCTTAAAAAATTATTCATGAGTATAAAAATATTTAAAAATTCTGCTTCAAGAAGCATAGTGCCAAGAGGCCAATTCATGTGATGTTCATTATAAATTATATTCCATAAGATATAACCTTAACTATGAAATATGTTGGCTTAATCCCTTCTATACTTCTGCTTCACATCACCAGTGATAGCCACAGTGTCAAAGAGAAAATTGCCCGTTAGTTACTTTTAAAGCAATAATCCATGAGGAGTGGCCTGTAACTTGGGTAGTCATTCAGCACTACACTTACTAAAGGGTTAATTTGGCCCATACGCTATGTTTGTTTAATAAAAGAATGGATCAATGTAGACCAGTTGCTCAGCATGTGTGTGTGTATGGCTTGACTCAACCTGTTTGCACAGGAATGGATTACAGGTTGTTTTCTCACGTGGATAGAGAATAAGAATGTGTACAGCCTACCTTTGGCCCATACTCCTATTAGACATAATTGCTATTGTCTTGTTAAATACTAACCCCAGTGTAGTAGTTTGAATCATGGCCCCCAAATGATACACATAAGTCTAAATCCCTGGTACCTGTGAATACGACCTTATTTGGACAAAATGGAATTTGCAGGTATAGTTAAGATCTTACAGTGAGATTATCCTGGATTTAGGGGTGGCCTTCAATCCAATAATTGATGTCTTTACAAGAAATAGAATAGGAGATTTCAGGCCCAGAGACACAGGGGAAAAACCAGGTGGAAATGGAAGTTGAGATGGGAGCGATGCATTGATGAGCCCAGGATGGCTGGAACCACCAGAACTGGGCAGAGAGGCACGAGACGAAGGCTCCCTCAGGGCCTCCCTATCGGCCAGGCTGACATCTTCATTTTTGACTTCTAGCCTCCTGAACTGTGAGAGAATGTACTTCTGTTGCTCTGAGCACCGAGTTTGTGATGATTTGCCCGAGGTAGCTACTGCACTCCCACAGCACTTGATATTTCTGTCCCTGTTGATTTTCAGTTTGATTCTACTTTTCCTTTCTTTGCCTGTCACTACACTTGAGGGAAGGTCTTTCCTTGATCTTTCAAAAATATTTGCTAAAGAACATTTTTTTTATGTCTGTATAATGAGGTGACCACCCCAGCTCCCCTCTCTCCATAGGTAGAGCCAAACCCACCTAAGGTCACAGGATCCCCACTCATAGGGGGGCTCTTAAGGAGTTCTAATCTAGTGTTTTGACTTCGAGCAGGTCTTACTGGAGACCTGCTCTAGCAATCCTCCTCCCCGCCCAACAGCGTGCTGTTGGGCCTGCCCCAGGTACCCCTCACTTTGAGTTTTTCCAAGGATGGAGCCCTAGACTATTTCATTAGGGGATCAGAACCCAGGACGACTTGGCCCCTCTGTGACTACTATCTTGAATCAGAAAAGCTTGAAGAGGAAGCCTACCTAAAGCTGGGTATACATACACTATTAGTCCCAGGCAAACAAATCCTGTACCTGCTCTTACAGATGAGAGGACAACACTTTCTTACAGCACCGCCAGGGTCTGCTTTTGACTTCCTTCATCAGTGTAAGTTACATAGGTTTTGGGATAAAGTGTCCTTCCTTCCCTCCCTCTTCCACACAAATATCTTTAAATATAATGTGCCTATAATGCAAAGGGAAGGTGTTTCCTACCAGACTCAGAGATGAGGGGCCATGCTTCTTTATGGAGTGTGTTTTGTGGGGGAGAAGTACATCAGAGGCATACATTAGGATGCACCCAGGGGCACACCCATGGCAATGACCTTTAAAGGGCACTAGTAAGTTACTTGACAGCATAACCAGCAAGTGAATGATCTCACTATGAAAGGTCACCTGCAACCCGAACAATTTTTCCCATTTTGGCACATAATCAGGTACCTTTTGACACATTTCACTTTCTCAGGATGATTTGACTTCTGCAGAATAGACCAGATGCATTTTCTTTGCTTTGTGATAAATGAGCCCAATTTGGGCCCATGGTAATACTGACACCTGTAGGCAGTTCTTGCTATTTGTGTTGTTTTCAAAGCCAGCTATTAAGACGTGGCATTTGCATCACCCTGGGTTATTTTGAGACGCCATAGAATTTTAGATTGTTCAGAATTCAAAGGGGCCTCTGAAAACACCTCAGTCTAATTCAGTCCTTTTACAGGGAAGGATGCCGAGCTTATAAAATGGAACAAAGACACTCACCCAAGGTCACAGCAAGGAAGGAGCAAACCCAGGCCTCCCACTCTCAAGCCTGCTGCAGTTTCCACCCTAACCCAGCAAACATTTAACGGAGTGGATTAGCAATGTCCTATGGTTACATTCCTATGAATTCTTTAATACCTATCTCTCTTCGATAATCCAGTGATCTCTCTCTCTCTCTCTCTCTCTCTCTGTTTTTATTTTATTTTTTATTTTTTGCTTTCCCAATAGATTTCCAAGGTTCTTGTTTTGTTCTCCACACAGGTGCCATGTGCTTTGTCTGGAAGGCCACCACCTTTGTTTTATAGTCCAGTTGCATGACTTGAGTTCACAATCTCTACTCATTGTTCTGGTGCATTAGACCATGACCACAGCTTGTCAGCTCTCCTGTCTACCGTGATCACTGATGCTTCTCAGTCTTCTGTCTTGTGATGGGATTTTACCCACACTGCTGGAAAGGAGGATGTTAACGGAAGCAAATGTGTGAACCACTGAGTGGCTCAATGAGTACTTGGTCAAAGATACTAAGTTAAACAGAAAGGCTAAATCTTATTCAGCTGGCATGGTTTTTTGCTTGCCCTTTTCCTCACTGGAAATGTAAAAAAAAATGGATAGATTTTATTCATCTTTTAATGCATAGTTTAAAACACTGATTTTTCATAATCACAATGATTTTGCTACAGAGATCAATTTATCACAGTTAGGAAAAGCACACCACTCACTGAACACTTATTCAGATAACACTCAGTGGGCAACCCGCTGCCTTTCCAACCACCAGCAGACCCTGCCAGGGTGTGTACAATGAACACTGAACATTGAAGTGAAGACAGAACACACTCTCTCTGTGGCTATTTAGTCAGTTATAAGCTCCACTGGTGTGGTGTGCTTCTCTTCCTCCACGGTTTATGGACACCCAATGCCATTCCGTACCCCAATACACCCGCATGTACATGCTTTATTCTCTACGATCTGACACAGCTCTACTATCACTTGAAGAAGAAAGAAAAAGAGGGAGTGGGAGGGAAGATAATAATTTTAGGATTTGCCTGAATTAAAGTATTATCCTTCAAATTGTTTGCCAGGAAAAAGTAAAGAATCTCTAAATGACTTCTAATGACTTGCCTGCATGCTATTCTGTGAGGTATTTAAGTCAAGCTGATGCCCCCAGGCCCTCCAGCACATGGTTAAGCCTTCCTGTATGTGAGTCAGGTTCAAGGTTGTCAGCAGGGACTCCCTGGCTTTCCTTCACTGGCTACTCTAGGAATTAGTTCCCTGCAAAACTCCCTCTTCCGTGAAGCAGTTTGGCGCAGATCCTTGCTCTTGTCCATTGATGCCTTTGAACTTCAGTTTGATTACTTGTAAAATAGAGATAATGCTTGTCTTATCCTGTTCCACACGTTTGCTATATATAATGATAAAATGAGGAAGCAGAGGGTGCTTTTAGTATTCCAGAAGAGGCTATTTTAATGCAATGATACAAGAAAATATTATATAAAATAGAAATGAAAGAAAGCCATGGATGATTTCTTTGGAAGACATTTAGAACTCAGGACACAGTATAGCTTTAAGGTTTCTCTTCATTCAAAAATGCCAAGAAAAATACCATGTTTATTGAACCATGTGTTTCTATGCAATATATCACTATATCACTGCCAATTTTTAATATGAAAATTTCTATAAAACCAAAGATGTAGATATTCGTCTCATCGATTGCCATGAGCTTTTATATAATAAAGATAAAAACATAGTCAAATAGCAATTCCAAGAAGAATGTTCTTACCAGGAAGAACAGACTGGCAGCGTGTTTCTTTGCTCTGCAGCACAACAAACATTTTTGTGATATTCGGCAACTTGGTGATTTTTGCCATTCTCGTTCAGAAATACATGGCATCAAAGAGGGAAATGGATTTGTCAGTATGATTCAAACAGCCCAAATGTGAGTTCTCGGAATGTTCCTTTTGAAACCCAGCTGTGTGGTTTCAAATGTAATAAGAGAATTACCCTCAGGCTCAGGATCGTCAGGCAAAGCCTGACTTTGGACCTGTATCCTACTGAACTGTGGTTTGGCAATGAGAAGACAAAGATCCAGTAAATAATCTTTGAAAAATAAGGACAGCAGAAGTTTAATGACAAAGTAAGCATGTTAACATGCATGTTTGAGTTGTGGGGGCTGAATGAGGTGATGATTTTTTTTTGACTGAGAAATAAGGGAGCCATCTGAACTTTTTTAAAAGATTCTTTTCTAAAGGTTCTTTTTAAAAAGATTTTATTTATTTATTTATTTTTAGAGACGGAAAGAGGGAGAAAGAGAGAGAGAGAAACATCAATGTGCGGTTGCTGGGGGCTTTGGCCTGCAACCCAGGCATGTGCCCTGACTGGGAATCGAACCTGCGATGCTTTGGTTCGCAGCCCGCGCTCAATCCACCGAGCTATGCCAGCCAGGGCTTTAATTTTATTTTAATTGTTGTTCATATACAGTTTTCTGTCTTTTACTCCCATCCCAGCCCACCCCCAGCCCTGCCCACCTCCCTCCCATTTCCACCCCCCCTCTAGTTTTTGTCCATGTGTCCTTTGTACTTGTTCCTGTAAACCCTTCCCCTTTTCCCCTGAAATTCCCTCCCCTCTCCCCTCTGCTCTGGTCACTGTGAACTTCTTTTCATCACGCCAACCAGTGTCTGTGTTATTATCTGCATTGTCATCTCTACCATACACCATCTTTTACAAGGATAAGAAAGAATAGAGAACCTATGATTACACTATCTCACAAAGGAAGTTCCCAGAAAGTTCAAAACTCCAAGCATGTGTATTTAGAATGTTCTTCCGTTCTTCTTATAGGAATGGGAGGCCTTAGATCAGAGATAAGTGGAGCCGATACCATCCCCTAGGGAAGTTTTGGAAAGTTGTGGGGCACTGTCTTTGCTTCTGAAAATGATAAGTGGTACATGACATTCAATGAGCAGATGCCAAGGATGGTACAACCTTCTGCAGTGTGCGGGAGAGTTCTATACAATACAGAGTTGTTTCTCACATAGGATTGGATGTTCCACTTGACATTTGTATATGTGAAAACTAGCTTATAATTTCCTAAGCCCAGAATTAAACTCTGTTTCAAACACAAACATAAATTATTTGGGACATGGTTTTAACCTACACAGAATTTTCTGGAAATTCAAGTACTATGCATATCAAAGAAGGATTGCACCTTTCTTTTCTAATTTTCTTAAATTGGATTTTTTCACTAATTCAGAAACATTACAGCAACAGAGGTAACCCAACTAGTGGCATATGAATCGCCAATATACCCAAGTGTATCAGTGGCATTTGTAGCTGTCACATTTAGAGTAATTCTATATATAAATGTGAGCATCTGACATCATTATGCCTTCCAATGAAGACATATAAGTTATATCATCTGTGAATTACATTTCAGGATAAAATGAAAAAGTTAGAAAATATATCCATTAAAAAGGAGTGTTGGGTGTCACCGTGTTGAGACCCACCGGCATGAATGAAGTAGTGCATTAGGAGACCGGATCTCCTGTTATTTAGGTCAACTACTGTGTGGCCTTGAACCAGCCACATTGTCATTAGAGCCCTCTCACAGAAAATGATAACTGGGACTACATCTCCACACTTGCTTCTATTGTTAAATCTTAGCTCCCTCACCTTGATAGTATTTTAGGTTTGGTGACTAATTAAACCCTTGTCAAAAAAAATGGAAGCAGCTAAGGTAACTGGGCAAACTAAGTATTTTGGAACTGGTATTGTTGCTGATAGACATAGGATACTTCCACAAAGCCAGGCGAATTGCATCTTGGGGACCCATACAGAGGAGGGTGAGGTGTAGTGGTGGGATTTATCTGAGCAAAAACAAAGGACTGCCCCCGAGTGTGCAATGACTCACCCACAACCAGACGGCTTAGTTCTGTCTCATTGCGGAGGAAGTCCCAGGCCTGATGAGCACAAGAGCCTACCAGGAGGGTCGCCAGGGCCCAGAACTCTAATGCCATCACGCTGGGCTCCGGTAGAGCAGCACGGCCTCTGCTCCTGACTGCGCTGTGGTGGGGTTAAACTAAACATACGCTGAAACTGTCCTGCTTGTCCTACGGCTGAACATACACTGAAACTGTCTTGAGGGCAGGAAGTCACCAAATATCACAAGTATAGTAAGAAGGGATGTAACCAACTTTTAACCCGTTCACCAGCCCCACTGACCCAAAAGACAGATATATCTGTCCTGCATCTCTTCTCTAAGTACCTAGCCAGTTCCTTAACCAGAGAGTGGCAGAGACTTGGACCAACCTGGTCATCTCACAGATCCCTGTAAGCTAGAAGAAAGCCTTGGGGAGTTGGGGGTATCTGGGCCATTGTGCCTGGCCACTCTGCTAGTGTTTGCTGCTCCTGCCTGGGGCTGGTGTCCCTGAAGCTTTCCAGTCCCGCCTACCAGGGGGCCAGGTGCCACCTACATTATATGTAAACCTAGAGACTGATTTAGAGCAATCCCAATACATGAGATTTTTAGCTCCCTGCCTAGTAACTAGCAGTAGACCTAGACTAGGTTTCTTAATCCTTCTGAACCTGTTTTCTCATCTGTAGAACAGTATTTATATCTGCCCCAATGAAACCAAAATCTAAACCAAAAGCACTTTGTAAAGTGCCAAATTAATGTAAAGTTACATTATTTCTTTTGTATTCATTCAAGTGCATAGGGTAAAATGACGCCATGACACATTCTCATTGATTATCTCAATATAATTATTATAATTACTGATCTTTTTAATGACAAATGCATCATTGCCTGAAATTGATTGGCAAGAAGGTGCTATTTACAGAAATATAACTATCCCATTCTAAAATTCATGGACATGCAAACATAACAGTAAAGGTGATCTGTTCAGCATATCAACTATAGAGTTATAAATACATTCTACCCAGATTTGCACTGTTGCAAATGTGCATTCTGGAGCTCCCTATTAGATCCAATTTATTTAACTTTGCATGTTGTTTTCCTTTCGTCTGGACGCTGGTGGGCCCCATAAAAAGTGTTTGAGACAGACGGTAACCCCAGTTGCTTCTCTATTGGTTTGTTTGCATGTTGGAATTTTTTTTATCATAGTTACTCTGCGATTTAACAGTAGGTGGCTAATGGAAATGTTATTTGCTGCAGTGGCAGACTAAATCAGTGGGAAATAAGGGGAAGGAGGGGGAGAGTTGGGGGAAAGAAAGAAATGTGTTTACACTCGAAGATGTCACAGGAAACAGCGGGAGCCCTGAGCCCACTGGAACTGGCATGTTCTTTAAAGAACTCATCTACATTATTACATGTTCCTTCACACTTAGAGATCTATTAATTTACAATTAGTTGTATTGATTTTCTAGTAGATTTGTAATTTCTGTAATAATTTACAGAGTGCTGAAGAAATTAACTATGCCCCTCGGAAAGATAAGCATTACTGAAAAAATAGATCCCAGCACGAGTTATCGAACCCATCATTGACCGTCTGGATTTTTAGCTTTAAATTCTGTATTAATTACAGCAGAAGTGATTGGGGAATTCCATTTTACTACCCAAGAAATATCCTTCTTCGTTCTACCCCGCACCTATCCCCATAACATTTTAATAAGAATTCTAACCTGAAGATACAGGCAAGAATATATTCTTCTTATTTTTCTACAAGAGAAGGGCAGATTCATCTTCAGCTTTAAAACAACAGAAATTTTTCCTAATATTCCATATGTAGTCTAAATAGTATTTTTCCCACATTAAAAGAAGTAGCCATAATGCGTCAAAAAGCATGCCAATGCTTGTAAGCTGGTTTAAATTATTTTAGTTCCCTTAATAGGTCTAGGATGTGTCAGGCACTGTGAGTCCTGCTTATACACAGTGGAAAGCACAGTCCAGGTGTGGAGAGGGTGCAGTCTGGTGGGGGAGGCAGGAAAACAAAAGGACAGTGTTGATGCAATGTCCTGAGCATCTCAACAAAGGGATGCCCATGGCTCCAGGGACTCAGGAAGAGGAGCTCAATCTAGTTAGGAGAATGGGCATATGGAGGAGTGGCCTAGGAGGAGGTGATTCTGAATTTAAGGGAAAAGAAGAAATGAGTTGTTATAATTCTGACCATTACATGAAATATTTTCAATCTTATGCTTGTGTTTGTATCGTTTTTACTGTCATTAAATATTTTTTCAAAATAATTTCTCCTTTTAAAGAGTTAAATGGTTATACTAAAGTATTGCCATGTGTTCAGAAAGTAGTAAACCTGAGGTCTCAGTGCACTTTGGGTCAAAATGTGAGAACATCATGGGCGAAGGCCCCTGGCTCGAGAAATGTCAGTGGGAGGGGTGTTCACCGACCTGGAGTCACCTCTATCCAGCATCACCTCCCAGTGTATGTACTGAGGTTTGGATGAAGTGAAAATTACAGCTATAAGTTGAACATAATTGTTGTGTGGTCTGGGAGAAGTCATGTGATCACCCTGAGTCCACTCAATGGAAAATGAAGAGCTGGACTAGGTCTCTAAAGGATCTTCCATTTTTGAACTTCAACCCCATAACTTTGACACTACAGTTGACCATTGAATGCCAGAACAGTCACAGGTGCAGTGACCTCGCAGTTGAAAATCCACGTATAACTTTTGACCCCACAGTTGGTCCTTTGCATCTGCTGATTAAACCAGTTTAGAATTGAAAACTGTTTTTTGATCTGCAGTCAAAAATGATAAAATACATAAGTGGCTGATGAATGAATTAAAGAGATGTTGGCATGTCTAACAGCTTGAATTGAAGCAATTCAGGTTAGAGAGTTTTAATAAAATCTTGTTTTTTTCCCCTCTATTTGTAAAAAATTATAACAAAGCTAAGAACAGAGTGGAGATTATAGTTATGGGAAATCTAAGATATAATTTAGTTCTGAATAATTTTGTCCTAATTTATGTTAGGACATAACCCATTTCTTTTTTTTAAAGATTTTATTTATTTATTTTTAGAGAGGGAAGGGAGGGAGAAAGAGAGAGAGAGAGAAACATCAATGTGCGGTTGCTGGGGGCCATGGCCTGCAACCCAGGCATGTGCCCTGACTGGGAATCGAACCCGCGATGCTTTGGTTCACAGCCCGCACTCAATCCACTGAGCTATGCCAGCCAGGGCAGGACATAACCCATTTCTGATGGCCTATTATGTTTTTATATTATTCCTGAGAACAAATTCTATTCAGATGCTAGCACTGAATACCACTGCACAAACAATAATGTTCTTCTGGATGTTATGAAGCCAAATATACCTCTGATTCCAGTCCTCTTTGTTTATCTTCCTTATAACCAGCATTAGCTCTTCAGACTGTTGGCTCTAAGACATTATACATGAAATTTAAAGAAAAGTTTGAGTTTGACCGTCTTCAACTATATGGTGATAAGTAATTTCCCTTTAATGACTTTTAAGTTTAGTCAAATAGATGCTGAAAATTAAATCAAATTATAAGCAACTAGCTAGCTGGGGTAAAAGGGATTTAGTAAAAATCGTGTGTAACATTAAAAAGAGTCCTGGCCAGGAGGGAGGTGCCTGGGTCCTTAGTGTGTTTATGACCGACGGTCACTAACTATGAGTCCTTCAAAGGCTCGCGACCTCTGCAGACCTCAAAGGAGGGCTGATGAAACAACCTCTTAAATATCCTTCAGCTGTGGCTTTTTATGATTTTGTGTTTCTTTAATGGTACTTATGAAGTAGAAAGATGGGAAACAGAACATATGAACCAATTCTGCCTTAAAAGTCAAGACCTAAAACTCACATTCAAAACTGGGAATTGGAACGCCACATGTGTTTAGACAGTTGGTCAATATGGCCAGGATTTGCAAAGGAAGAGTGTTGATTTTTTCCTGAAAAGAGCCAAAGCATATATTTAATGTGGAAGGGCAATAACACATGAATATTCTGAATGCTAATGCCAATAAATATTCCCTGTGTGCCAGGGTCATAAATCTCATCCTCCTGCCCCACCATAAATCAGTGGGACACGTTGATATTTACTGATCTTGGTTCAAGGGAAAGGCATGTCTATGAAAATTACTTTTGGATTAAAAGGCACGGGGCTGGCTAGAGTTTGCCAAGGCATTTGCCCCATAGATCTCAGAAGTGTTGAGCAGTGAGTCCTAGATTTGGGTCTGAGTGTTGGTTTTGCACTAAGCAGTGACATAACAATGGCAAAGTCCACAAACTGCTATGTTCTCATGTGAAAAATAGGGACATAGGCTGAATCCTCTAAGTCCCTTTTCATTCTGACTTGCCAACTGATGGGTTAATTTCGTCTGGTCAAAGTCTGGACTTCTGATGAGCTGAAAGGCCAGTGAATCCTGACTTTTGAAGGTGATGGACGGCAGTGAGCTAACGAGCCACGCATAGAAAGTTCTCCAAGCAAAACAACCATGTTGTTGCTGCATCTATGTGGCCAACCAGACATGATAAGGTCCAAAGGGAACTTCCTACTCATTCTCCACAGGTATTTTGAGGAAAACTGGTCACTGTAAAGCATTCCACAATCTATTCCTTCGTAAGCATTTCTGTTGTTACCTGCAGGGCTTTAAAAAATAATTTTGCCCAGAGGTAACATGCTTAAGTCAAGGATGGATAACATTCACCTAACACAAAGGAGCTCATGTGGTACTTGATAGAACATTCAATCCCAGAGAAAACATCACAAAGAGATTCAGTCTGTTTTTGAAAGTGTGACAAGCATCACCAACCAGCACTGTCTGTCAAGAGGTAAAAAAAACCAAACTAAATCAAACAACAATGACAACAACAACAAAACCCACCAAAACAAACAAAAAAGGTTTATTTATATTCACTAGTGTGATGAGCATCCTGAAAATAGAAAATATTATAAAATATATTTGTAAAAGTGATGACTATTTCTCCAAAGAAGATAAAACTGGGTGTTAATTATGTGTGATCTTCTGTGTTGTTGAAAGGGAATCCCCCCCCCTTTTTTTTGTATGAAGTAGATTTTGTTATGCATATGGACTGGCCAGTACAGACCATCTGACACCACATAGCTCCACTTTATTGCATGTAATTTTAAAAGATGCCAATAGACTGAGTCAAATGATTAATATCCTGGACACTTGCAACCCAGAGGGCTTTTGGTCATTTATAATAGGTCCCCCTAGGCCAAGTAAAATGAGCTTTACCTCCAGATGACTCACTACAGGACATTTTTCACTCCCCTTATCAGGAGTGCTGGGTCTCTCCTTGGTGGCGTTTTCTAGTAGGACATGCAGGCAGTGTCCCCAGGAAATGGCCGGAAGTACAGATGGCACGGGCACCTGTGGAAGGAGCAGCAGCTGGTGTGGAGATTGCCCCAGCAGAGACAGAGTGCTCGTGCTCTCTCCTGCACATCCCACCCATCCCCCATCTCTCCTCGATCCCGCTTCTAATGGACAGGAGGACTGCTGTTTCTGAGAGCAGCCCCCGTGGGACCTCAGGGGACAGCTCCTGGAAGAAAGCCCACCTGCCAGGGGCCCTGTCAGCCAACCGTCTCGGGGGAAGGCAGTCCCCAGGAGGAGCACCAAACGTTGTGAAGGGAACTGAGTGCCACTTGGGTGCCATTCTTTATGGAGAGAAAGTAAGTCTTCTATTCAAGGGGATTATCTGTTACTTAAAGGGGTAAGAGTGGTAATTGAGACCTTACAACAACTCATCAGTCTTGCTTTTCTTTACTGGACTGGAAAACAGTCCTCGAGGGAGTAGATGATATTTTTGTAAAGTTCTATGAATGAAAACAAAATGTTCTCCAAAGTGTTTTTGTTTTTCCACAAAATTGTCACCATACAACAAGACGTTAAAGTGCTGAATGCATTTAGATGGGGATAATCAGTACCTCTAACATAGTGCGCTGGCTCCGTATGAGAAAGTTCCTTTGGTGTAAGGTGACAGGCTTTGTGACCTTTGACCATGCCTTGAGTTCAGCATTGGTGACATTTTTTAATAAACAGCCAGACAGTAAATATTTTAGGCCTTTAGGACATCTTAGAGTCATCAGGTTTCTGTCACCACTACTCAGCTCTGTCATTGTAGTGTGAAAGCAGCCACAGATGAGAGGTAAATGAATGAGGGTGGCTGTTCCAACCCAAAGTTCTAATAAAACTTTATTTACAAGGCAGATGAAGTCAGAGAAAAGAGGAAAGAAAAAAGATAGAGAGCCATAGTTTGCTAACTACGCTGTCTAGCTCACTCCCTACTAGTAATTATGTATTCCTTAAGTTCTTTGACTCTGTCTCGCCATATGTCAAGTGGGGATATTACCAACTTTTGGGCCCCCCAGGTTTCCACAGAGACCAGGAACACATTTTCAAAGGCACGCAGTACCGTACAAATAGAAGGGGCTTTCATCATCAGTGAGATCGGCAATACTGACTTGGATCCAGTGTAGGTTCTTACAGGGCTTTGGTGTGCAAAGGCAGCCTCCGAGCTTCCGATAAACACATCTGCAACTTGATGGGTTCCTGCACATCCACGCCAAGGCCTCGTTAGGTGGCTGACTGCTGTTGCAGGCCGAGCCCGAGTTCAGTACTGGAATCACACACTTTCACACCTGGGGCTGCTCCAGACACACTACGCAGTCATAACAAATATATTTCTCATGCTCGGCAGTAGAGTTTGAATCATATAAACAAATCCCAGGATCCTTTCTATAGATTATCCTGCTAATGACCCATTTCCCACAATTTTCTCATTTCTTTGGAGTTTCCATTGATCTCTCTCAAGACATATGCACATGTGTGTGTCTATAGCAATCTGTATGGGTACTATGCAACACAGAGTTTTTCTCCTTCCCCGCCACAGAGTGGTGAGAGCCCACACAGAGACCCAATGATCCAGCTCGTGACAGATTAACATAATGGGCACTGGTGGAGGAGAGGACAACACACTCACACACAGACGCCACGCCAGCCTCATCACTTGCGCCCTACCAGCTGAGGGAGAGGCAATAAAAAGAATCCCATTTGCTTCCTCTGACATAAAATCACAGTTCACCACCAGCAGTGTGTGCAGCGTGTGTTTTCCACGGGCCCTGCACTGACACGCACCCGTTCTCGAGTTCCTGCTCTGTGACTGCTGGAGCCCACCCTAGGAAAAATTCATCATCAGAAACTTTGAAGCCAAGTAGCTGCTAAACAGAGGTTTGATAATAGAATCAAACTCAGCTGTCACCTACTGCTCTGTTTTGCACTGCAAATGGAGGAATACAGAAACATTTTAAGCAGCTTAGGGGCAGAAATAATGGGAAACTAGTGATTTGGGTAATTTACATATTTATAGAGGCTGGGAAAATTTTAGTCAGGAAACAATGAGGAAAACGGAGTTGTCAATGATCAAATGCTTCCTGCCACGGAGAGCTAGAACCAGTAATTTACAGCTAAGCTCAGTTACACCTTTGAAATTACTGCAAAAAAAGAAAAATAAAACACCAAAAATGTGCACTCAGTTCAGGTTATCAGCTTTAAAGCTCTGTAAAATGAATGCATCTGGACATGTGACATTCCATACAGGTAAAAAAAAAAATACCATTACAGAGAATAACAGTGCAACTGAAAAATGAACTGTGCAAACGGATGATAAGGTTTCATGTGCTGCTCTCTTGGGAATATCTGCATTTTTATGGCAACAAAGGCCTTCATCAAAGGAGAGGAGAAACACTCTGATAGTGTAATCCAAGGTATCACAGGCAATGGAAAAGCTCCCTCCCACCGTATCCCTCACCCTGCCTCAGACCAGTCAGGGGCCATCTGCCATTTGCAGGGTCCATTCTCCCCCTATTCCCTGACTCAAAAGGTGAATTGAACTTCCAAACCACCTACTAAGCACAGTCTGTGTGAACACAGAGAGAATCTTGGGGGTAGATAAAATGGGGATACTTTTCATTCATACCCTGTAACTTACATACAGGTCACTCCTTTATCCCGCACAGACATTGCCCGACCTGGATACAGAAAAGAAGGGAGGCCCTGGCTGGGTGGCTCAGTTGGTTGGGGTGTTGTCCCATGCACCAAAGGGTCCTGGGTTCCATTTCCAGTCAAGACACATACTTAGGTTGGGGTTCCATCCCTGGTTGGGGTGCGTACAGGAGGCAACCGATCGATGTTTCTCTGTCACATCAATGTTTCTCTCCTTTTCTCTCTTTCTAAAATCAATAACCATATCCTTACAAAAAAAAAAAGAGAAGAAGGGAGGAGGTATTTATTGAGTTCTTACTATTCGACTTTGTTCCTCACAATAGCATTATGAGGTGGGCATTATTACCTGCATTTTACAAAGAAGAAAACTGGTTCCAGGGTCTGGGGAACTTCCCCATGGAGCCACAGGGGGCAGTGGTGGTGCTGGTAAATGGTGCCCAGGTCTCATTTGTTTGGCGCTATTGGATACCTCCCTTCCACCCTCTGCAGACCAGGGCTGTACGTTTTAGCAATGTACAGGTGACCTCCAAACTGGACTGAAAATCTACGGTGCCCCAGCAGAAATAAGGCCTGCTTGAGTGTGGTTGGTACGGTAATAATATGGGTGCAATAATTTGTAGCTTTAACTTGAACATTTCACTTAAAATGTGATATGGTATGCTTGAGTGTGATACTGTTATATTGCAGAATTACATGCTTATGATTTTGCAATAAAAGATTTTGCAATAAAAAGGGGGGTGTTATTTGTGCCAGACCCTGTATTTGCCAGACATCAGGATTTGACTTACATATCTCTCTACACAATAGTATGAATTGAAGGTTTGTGTGCGGATAAACAACAGTGATTAGAAAAGGCAGCTTTATAGTACCAGCATGCTACTCTTCCAGGCCTGGGTGCCAGATTCCAGAGAGCCCTCCCACTGTCTTTTCCTGGACTCTGTGTCACCTAGCCATAGATCTAATAGTTGGAATTTGGGCACATGGGTAACACCTTCAGTGGGTTTTCACTGACTGACCGATGGGCTGAACAACTAAATCACGATCATGTCTGTCCACCCTGCAAGATGGGGAAGGGGATGATAGCCTCCGGAGTGAGAAGAAAGAAACAGAGAAGCGAGAAAAAGGCAAAGGGAGAAAAAAATGGAGAGGCAGGTAGGGGTGGGTAGGTGAGCTGGGGACGGTAGGTGAACTGGTCCTAGGGATGCCGTGGGTGTGCTCATCCATTGCCCCTGCACAGCAGCAACGTGCAGAGGTTTGGGTGCAGAAAGAGCCAAGGGCCGAGGGGAAGGTGCTATGGGGGGTGGGGCATTTCCCTGATTCTGAGCCTCATTTCCAGCCAGGTCATTTTAGTTGGCTGCGCTTTTATCATCAGTTCAATTCTCTTCCTGGACATACAAGTGGAGAAATGCAAGCCGGCTTTTCCTCCTGCATCCTCAGGGGGCCTGTGCTGGTCTACCTGGTCTAATCAAAGGACCGGCTCACTATGGCAATGGAACAACTTTTGGAGCGTTCCAAGCAAGATTTTTCAAACCTCTCTCAAGTGCAAAGCATCTTCTCTCATTTTCTACCTATTTCCTACACATTCCAGCAACATTTAAAAATACTTTTCAACAGAAAACTAGAAAGGATTCATCTAGGGAATGAGCCACAGGCTCAGCAGTGTTGGTGTTAAGCAGGTTGATTTCAAGATGCTTCAAGTTTCCATCGCTGGACAGTGGAGACATTTGATTGGATGCAGGATACGAAATGGGAAACTGGCCCAGTTGCAAGACTAGAGATGGACCCTGACTGCTGGGTAGACTGAAAGTGATTCCTGGACACCTGAAGCATCAGGCTTGTGCTAACTTTGCTGCACGATCTGAATGAGAGTCTGCAGGTAGCAGAGCAGGGGACCTTCTTCCTATGCATTTCTGTGAAGTTGGTGCCCACCTTTGAGGTACAAAGAAAATGAACCAGATGCAGGCCAACATCAAACATCAAATTATTCCATGGAGACAGAGGGAAGCCGGTCCTGTGCTGGCTACCACAAGCAGATAACTTTGAAAAACTTAGTCAGGACAAAGCCACCTAAATCCTCAAGTTAGAGCTGACAGCCTAGAGAATAAGCATTTTACAGTCATTTCAGCTGAAGTTAAGGCTATTCTCCTACAGAAAGTAAAGAGGAAAATCTGTTGTATCAATGTTAGGGGAGAGACTCAAAATATTGCCTGCAGCAAGATTTTTCTGGAAGTGCATGTGGCACGTTGTTTGATCTATTCCGAAGGCAGTTTAAAGATTTTCCTTGAGCACGTAGGATGGTCTCTCACCTGATTGAGAACACTGATTCTTGGTGTTCTCCCAAATGTGACTCACACGTTATCCTATGAATGCACTGGCCAGCATCAGCCCCTGCTGCATGAGCATCGACAGGGCAAGGATGTTCTTCCAGAATGATTCCGTGCTCCGGGCCCTTGTCAATGGCAGGCACCAAAGCAATTTTTTTTGGTCCTGGCTCTTCTCTTCCCTGAGCATCTTTAAGGGATATCCTATTGGCCAGAGAACAAATCTCTGGAATCTGGGAGCGGAGAAGCCAGCAGGAAGGCATGACATGCTGTTGGGCCGAACACTCTCATTTCACCCAGGAAGAATGTGAGGCCCAGAGGCAGATGAGAAAGCAGGTCTGTCTTCACAAGAGCAAGGAGAAATCCATTTTGAATCTAACTTTCTGTCTGCGAAGGACCTCCAAGCCCCGCCAATGTCGCCAGAAGGCAGAAAAAGAAGTTCAAGGTAATCAAAATAGAGAAACAGGTTGTCAGCAGAGAAGCCAGGAACACCATGCTGGAAGAGTTCCAGAAATGATTTTTCCTTTCCTCTTCGTTAAAAGCATCTTAAATTTCAGACAATTTAGCATAGGATGCTGTTTTAGCATTTCCCCAAGAAACACTTGAAGACAGGATTTATAAGCTGTCCATGGCCAAAAGAACGTACATTTATTTTCACACATTCTAAAAGTATTTCCTGACATCTCACTGCGTGCCAGGTATTGGGATGTTAAACGAGAAAAGGTCCCAGGTTGCCTTGGAATTGCTCCTAGTGCAGTGGGCGTCACAGAGCTGGGCCCTGTCACAGAACTAAGAGGAACTACACACCCCTTTGCCCTCAGGGAAGTCAAGCCTCAGAGGGTGGAATTCCTCACTGTGTCATCAGGACTAGTGAAAACTTGTTTTAACATTACCTTGTGGGCCCACAGATTTTTGGAACTGATCTAGGAGTTGATTTTTGCCCTTCTTGAAAATCGATCAATTCGCCGGTACTCTCTGGTATATTTCACTCACGTGAAAATTAGAACTGTGATTTTAAGAAAATGTTATGTTCATTTTTAACTTCTCCATTTTACATATATATAGCCAGTAAACTATTTGTCAAAATACCGATAATTGTCTCTGGGTGGTGAGTCTAGGGCCAATTTTCTTTTCTTACTTTTACTTTTCCATATTTTCTAAAGTTTCCAAAAGTGAACATTTTAAAATTGAATGCATTACATTCAAAATATATATTTTTAAAAAACTGTATTTTAGCCCTGGCTAATGTAGCTCTGTGGATTGAGCATGGGCCTGTGAACCAAAGGGTCACTGGTTCAATTCCCAGTCAGGGCACATGCCTGGGTTGCGGGCCAGGTCCCCAGCAAGGGGCGTGCAAGAGGCAACCACACATTGATGTGTCTCTCCCTCTCTTTCTCCTTCCCTTCCCCTCTCTCTAAAAATAAATAAATAAAAATCTTTAAAAAACCTGTATTTTAAAGCCATTTTGTTAGTTCTGATCATGCTAATGAAAAATATACACATATAGTCTGATACAAAAAACTGGCTCAAATTGAAGAATTTCATCGAAAGTCATAGTATTTTACGGGGTAAGAGATGGAGACTAGGAAGAGGAGCAGGCCACCCCGGGTCCTAAGCTCTCAGCTTAGCTTGTGGGTGCCAGCGAGATGATGGCGAGAGAGGCAGATCAGCTCAGGAAACAAGGCGTGAGGAGAGTTGCAGACTTCTGGGGCAAAGGAATCTGACTTGGGGAAGAGAATGAGAAGTATAAATATATCATTTAGAGTGAATAAACTGCCATAACAAAGAGACCGAAATTGTCATGACTCAAACAGAAGAGTGTGCTTTTCTTTCTCACCTAACATCCCATGAGGCTGTTCTAGGTTGGCACAGGCTCTGCTTCCCTGGGTTTCAGAGACCCAGGCTGGGTATTAGCTCTGCTGTCTTCAACATAAGGCCTCTGGCTCGACTTTGATAGTTGCTTCCAAGCCATAGGAAGTGGGAGGAGCAGGAAGGACACTTCTAAGGGGTTTTTGGGCCAGATCTTCACATTATACACATCACTGCCACACACACTCCCGATGGAGAAAACTAGTCCCGTGGCCACAAATGTAGTCGGGGAGCCACAACACTGGCTACTGTGGAAGAAGGGAACAGCCAGCATTGGTGAGTAGCTAAGAATTACTGACACAGGAAAAGATGAGCCACAGGAAGGAGGCAGCTAGCAGAAGCTGGTTAAGAGGCTTCTCCTAGGAGCTTAGTGAAAACACACAAGGTGGAAATGTATGGTAGACTTTCAGACAGTGCATTAAATAATCTCAGAGCTGTTACAAAAATCAATAATATTTATAGAAATATCTGCTTCAGCTTTCCAGCATTTCCAATACACAAATGATGGCAAATCCAATTCCATGTTGTGGGTCATTCCACCGTCTCTAAATGACTGTTGCTAAAAATCGTCATTGGCTGTGCAAACTTTCTGAATCTACACTGAATAAAGGGCTTATTTAGCAAAAACATACATTTCCTTAGTCCTTAATGTTAGTCTTAAGTTCTTTTTAGTGTGTTAGAAATGGACTAGGATGAGTTTTTACTTTGTTCTATCATTACCATAAAGAATAACCTTGAAATAATCAGATCAACTTTTTATGTCTTATTTTCCCATCCATATAATGAGGGCCATGGTGTTGACCTATCTTGTAATGCATTTTTACAAAATCAACATAAAGGTTTATATGAATGGTATTAATCAAATTAGCAATGAAATGGCTAATAAGTAATTAGCTTTGGAACAGTGACTCCACTACAATTGTGTACTCAAACTTTGCAAACCCGCTTGAAGTTCTGACCTCATGGAAGAAATAATTAACACTACTACTTATCTTTGGATATTATGCTTGGCGAAGAAAGTCTGGCTTTAAAAACCATTTCTGGCAAATAAATGTGTAGATGGCCTATAAAAACTGATGGATGCCTCACAATTTAGCTCAACATATTTATGAAGCACCGATTTTAAACTAGGTTTATGGGGAGACTAAAGGAATTTTGTATGGTTTCTGACTTCTTAGAACATACAGGTATACACACAACTATGATAAAAATCAGGATGTGATAGGAGGACTGCAGAAAATTGCCGATAGGGCATAAATGGAGAGGCTAAAAAAGGTGTCAAGAAGAAGATAGGATTTAAGCTGCCCTTTGGAATATGGTTAGCCATTCTGTGGATGAGGTAGAAATGGTGAATTGGAGATACAAGATCACAAGATACTCTCCACAGTTAGAATCCTACTAAGAGGAGAATTAAATGGTTGTTAGCATTAATTGTAAATGATAGCTACAAGGAAACATCCAACTGTTTAGATCAGTTTTCATAAAGGGTTTGCAGATTATTTATGTGGTGACAGGTTAATATGGGTTCTGAGAAAAACAAGGCTTCCATGGTCAAAAAATAAGTTAGAGAAATATTAGGTTAAATGAGATTGAACCTATTTCATTACTCTGTGCAACTATGAGCGCGATGATATGCAAATGAGCTCTCTGACTCTCTAAGCAGAGGATGTAGAACAAAGAATTTTTCAAATGTAAATCAAGGCCCAGACTTTCTCAGTGTATCCGCATTCACAGTACACCTTAGGGACATTTGAAACCTTATCTAGATTTTGTAATGTCACTTTGATATTTAAAAAATGCAACAAATGTCACAATTGTCACAGGAACATAGTTAGCTCCCACAAGTGTTTCAGGACATCTCTGATTGATGCTTGAGGTCATTTGGATCAAGAATGACAGATTTTTCTCTTGATTGCCACAGTATTCAAGTCTTTTTTAAACCAACTTTTTAAAAGATTTTTATTTATTTTTAGAGAGGAAAGGGAGGGAGAAAGAGAGAGAGAGAGAGAGAAAGAGAAACATCAGTGTGTGGTTGCTGCAGGTCATGGCCTGCAACCCAGGCATGTGCCCTGACTGGGAATCGAACCAGCGACACTTTGGTTTACAGCCTGCGCTCAATCCACTGAGCTACGCAAGCCGGGGCTAAACCAATTTTTTTACATTTTAATTTTTTTCCATTTTTAAAATTGTATTGTCATTCAAGTATAGTTGTCTGCCTTTTCCCCCACCTACCCACCCCACCCCAGCCACCTGCACCTCCCTTCCCTGATTCCGCCCCCTTGGTTTTGTCCATGTATCCTTTAGAGTTGTTCCCGAAAACCCTTCCCCCATTCAAGTCTTGAATTGGACCGTTATCGTTATGAAAGCAATGTAATACCAGAAAACATTCGGACCCCATGCCACAAGAAGAGACTATTGATTTCCAACCTCGGAAGAGTATCTTAGTCAACGAAGAAAGAGATATAAAAAAATATTGAGCATCACGTAGAGACTGAGAGACTCAGAGTCTTTGACAACTCAGAAGTAATTTGCCTGATGGGAACTGAGGAGATGGGTCAGCGGTTTCAGCAGAGAATTCTTGATGAAGTATAAGGAAGTCAACATGAATAAGTGAATACAAAGGATTGTTTATTAATATTTGATTTATAAAAGGTGCCGCATGAAGTCTCAATAGCACCTCCTAGTGTAGCCCTCAGAATAAAGGCTAAATAAATGAATGGTTATTGTGGTCATTTCCGATTCTTTCCCACTCTTTCTGAGGTAGGGGCAAAGCCTTACACCATAAGTCCCAGAAACTTGGCAGATTTCTCCTTGCCCTGAGTGTAACAGAAATTGTCATGTCAAAATGCAAAAATGATCTACGAAGAATTTATTTAATCCAGCATGGAAAAAAATCCCTACTTTAGAGAGAGCATATAGTCTCTGAACACATTCCAGTGAACAAAAGCAGAATGAACTTAAGCAAAGGAGAAGATGACATCACTTCTTATATAACCACAGCAAATACTCATTTTTGGGTTCTTCAAAAATGACACTTGATGGAAGTCTATTTGTGCAAAAATGTCTTTACACTTACTCATAATTGAGAAAAATGTGCTTTAAATAGCTCACTGTTTTAATTAATTATCACATTTCTGTACAAATACATAAGTGTGTTTAGATGAATAAGGCATAAGTTAGCTGACATTAATTGAGTATGTTCTATGGGCCAGACACTATTCTAAGTTCTTTATTTATTTTATCACTTTGAGGGTTTGAATTATTCAGAATGACAAGACAGGTGTTCAGAGTCAGCTTGGTTGATTAACAGAATAAATGGTACATCATGGTATGTATTGTGTAACCCAGATTAGGAAAATAGAGAAGAATTAAGTTGAATAAAAGCAGAAAAGAAAAGAAGTGATAAGCTATCTCCTGTCTGCTTATTGTGCCAGTCAAGGTCAGGAGAACATTAACGAGAGGTGCTTAATTGTTCAAAAGAAGATATTTTTTCTTCTTTCACTTAGCTGCTAGAACTTTCACCTCTTATTGGTTTGGGCAACATGCTTACTCCATTCTACTTAGATGTTTTGCTTGGTATAGCTTTTCTTATTGAGGTATAATTAAAATAACATCAGTTTCAGGTGTACAATGTAATGATTCGGTATTTGTAGATATTACAAAGTGATCACCACAATAAATCCAATTAATATTCATTGCCATACATATTTACAATTTTTTTCTTGGTATGAGAACTTTTGAGATCCACCCTCCTACCTACTTTCGAATATGCAGTATGTTCACCATGGTCACCATGCTGTACATTATATCTGCATGACTTACTCATCTTATAACCAGAAATTTATACTTTTTGACTCCTTTCATGCATTTTTCCCACCACCCCCCCCCCCAGGCTACCGCCAATCTGTTCTCTATGTCTATGAGCTCCAGTTTGTTTTGGTTTGGTTTTTGTTTGTTTGAGTTTTCTTAGGGTTGACAGGTAAGAGATCATGTGGTATTTGTCTTTTTCTTTCCAGCTCATTTCACATAGCATACTGCCCTCAGGGGCCATCCACGTTGTTGCAAATGGCAAGATTTCATACTTTTTTTTCATGGCTGAATTAAGTCTTTATGTCTATAAACTTATTTAATCTTCATACCCTTCTGCAATGTTGGTACTGCCATCATCCCACTTTATAGGTGAAGAAACTGAGGCACAGAGATGGTAAATAAATTGCTCAGTGATGGGGCTGGTAGTTGGCGAAGCTATGATCTGAACCCCGACAGTCTGCCTCCAGACCCCACACCCGTCAGCTGTTGATGCTATTTCTTCTATGCATATATAAGCACTTAAACCCTATCTGCATACATAAATAAATTTAGTAATGTGAATGAAAATATCCTTAGTGTTCTTTTTTATAATAGAAAAAAAACTAGATTAGATGACACATTCAATAACTTTCCAAGGGACAAACCAATACATTTTTTTCCTTCTGAATATAATAATAAAACCATGACAAGTGACCTTTACCCCTCACCTGGAGAGTCACCTGTCTTTCCTCCTTCCTTAGATCTGCCAGCAATTGGTCAGCTTGCAATGTCCGAGTAGGTGAATGTCTACATTCAAAATAGCATAGATAACTGGCACAATTAGTGAGAAAATCGAGAGGGTTTCTATTTTTCCAGAATCATTGAGGTGACTACTACAATTCTTCATTTCCTTTTGTCAGCTGACCTGCCAGGAAAGCACCCATTAGCCTGCTTTCTCATATCTCACCTGCTTCAGCATCGCGGTCCGAGGTAATGCTATTTATTACGACGGCTGGTTTTACTACCACAGCACTGCTCATTATGAATGACTTGTGTGTACAGTACGCTTTTGCATCTCCAGCAAAATGACAAAAGACCAAAATAGAACTACTGGCTCATTTCCCAGTGAGCTTTTGCAAATTCCTTGCGTGTTTCAGAGAATGCATCATGGCTGATAAGCCTTTACCCAATCAATGTCAGGGAAATAAACATAATTATGGTTTCATATGAGCCATTTTGGGGTACATAAGCAATGTGTTGCAAGCCTTCCCTCTCCTTTGATCCACCTTCTATGGGGCTTGACAAGTGGGTGGGATACACCTTCACTCTGGAATGCTTGCTCTATGGGTGCTGTCATTATTCCCTCGTATATATGACTCTGCTGGCTCAAAACCAACAACATACTCTTTTTGGTAGAGCTCCTGGGGACAGTGGATTAGGACTCAAGACTTCACAGAGACTTCATGGGTCTGTCCTGAAAGGTATGAAGCTTAGTAATATTAGCACATAGATGGAAGTTTGCCTTTGACATCACCTCCCTACCCTCTTGCTTCTCTTGTTCCTTCTCTCTCTGGGATCCTTTCACTGGCCTGTTTCCCAGGAGCCTAGCACAACAGTCTCTCCCAATGCATCAAAAACTCCTACCCAGGAAGGGACCCAAATCCACAGTTTTAGTACTTAATGTGAATAATTTACCTCTACACAGAGTATGAACTCCTCTACCTATTTGTAGAATACAAGCTTTTAGACTTAAGTTAATTTTGACTATGAGAGAACAAATAAAAAGGTTTTTAAAAGACACAACATTCTTAGAACCCCTGAAGTCATCCTATTTATGAGGTAACTCAAATGCTTGCAAATGCCAGTCTTGCAAATGAGGAGAGTAGGCTGGAGTAAGACAAGAGGGAGCGGTGAGGCCTGGGGCTCTCTGAAGAGCTCACACTTTCTTTAAACGAGTTGCCGTTGTTGTCATGCAAGAATATAATCCTCACCTTGCCAGACATTCTATTTTTCTCAAAAGAAGTGGAAAATAGGTCCTTTTATGTAACTTTTTTCCCCTAATTTTAAATGTTGGCCATCAATGGCAAATCTAATAACACTCTGTAGGCTTTAGAGAACCGCACTGTGGGCCTGCGTGAGCCCAGGGCATGTAGTTCAACCACCTACCTCGGGTAATTATCTCTTCCTCATCTGTCCTTAGCCCCAAGTTCCAAAACTCTTGCATATTAGGTTGTAGATGGCCATAGGCCCAAATCTGATCTATTCGTAGAGCTGATCATTAATCTCTTTTGTAAGGATAACATGTTTTGGTTATCAATGCACTGTTAACACACACGATCTTACTTAATTTTCACAATCATCTATCTGCATGTTTTATTATTGACTATGTATTAATATAGTATCTTCTTGTATATAATTAAATTATATATATATATATACACACATATGTATATATGATACCGTATGATTACCTGCTCTCAGGTGATATGGTGTCAGCAAAGCTCTTTCCATGCTCTCAAAGGTAAACTACACAATTTGCATACAATGAATAAGACCAGATTATACAAAAAGGGACCTTAAAGATAAAATATTTCCTGGGTTAGAATTTTAAAAAGCAAAGAGTTGGTTATAATCTAACGGATGAAGAACATGGCACTCTAAGGGTCTGGTCATTTGGCAGTGGAGTCATTGCTGAGTTGACAGAAATATTCTTATCTCAGAGAGGAAGAGTCCGTCCTCTGGGGAGAGGAGACTCTGATTCAAACAAGCAAACTGGCCTGTCCTGTCCTACAGGTAGATAAGTAATTACAACCGGTAATGAACCCACCACTTTACCAGACAGAGCCCAGAATCTCCTCTTGTGAGGACTCAATACTCACCAAGTAACCTTCTGGTCATAATTTGGCACTTCCTTAGATGTATTTTTAAGGGGTGGACAGGCTGAAAGAAATGGGTATCTAATCCCCTTGGCGATCACAATTCTTGCTATAAATTTAAAAATTGGCAACCAGGTATATAAATCAAAATCTCGAGAACATGCTTAGAATAGACCTCTGAGGGAGGGCTGATGAAGATCAAGATTAAGAACGTGATAATCTAAGGACCAGACCCTCAGCTGTGACACACCCCTCAAAGTCAATGTCATCTTCTGAAAGCTCCCGACAGCCAGCCAGCCAGCACCCTGCATATTCCTTACTGGCCTCTTCTTTATCATCCAAATTCCCATTTGTTGGGGGAGAACCTAGGGCCCAGGAAATTAGGATACTTTCCCCGAGCCACACTCTCCTCAGGCCACTTCTCTTTCCACAGCAACATCTGTGGGCAGTTCAGGGTGGCCCTGTGGGTGGCAGGGTGACCTACTTGGGGACCTAAGGCTAGGGATTCATCCAAGAAGGGTTGCCTGCTGTCACTGAGGACACATTTCAAGACTGAGTCAGACATGACCCAAGAACATTACCTTTCTCCTTCCCTAGATTGTGCAACCTGTGGTTAAACGTGAAGCTGAGCTACGGAGACATTTTAAAATAATTTACTGAAATACTGTATAACTATGTATAGTGCCAGGTGAGTACTTAAATTATTGAGGAGATCCCCTTGTCACTGGTATAATTGTCTGGCCACTATGGAGTACACCTGAAACTTACACAAAATAATATTGAATGTCAACTGCAACTGAAAATAAAATTAAAAAATCGTTTCATTGAGCTGCCTTTCATATATGACAAAATTCACCCAGTGTAAATGTACAAATCATTTTCAGAATATTCACAGAGGGTGGTGTAAACTAACAATCATTTTAGAATTTTTCTACCTCAAAAAGAAAACCCATGCCTGTTAGCCCCAACCCAGGTCTAGGCATCCACTCATCTACCTTCTGCTGCTATAGGTTTCTATTTTCCGTCGCATATGCTGGAAGATTCAGATAAATGAACCACATGAACCCAGGTCTTCCGTGACTGGCCTCTTTAGCTGAGCGCCACGGTTTTGCGGTCCGTCTGTGGCGTATCATGTATCAGCACTTCATGACTGGTGCTGTGAAGATTTGCAGAATGACTGTTGTGGCCCAAAATCCAAACTCTGCTGGTGATGTAGTTTTGTTGTTCACATTCTTTTCTGTTATTTCAGTGACTTTTTGTAAAGAACACCCCCAGTGCAATATTTTAGCCAAGAGAATCTTTACTGTACTCATTATAATGCCAATAATGCTATTATTGTTAAAAATGCAATCTGCCACTCTTTCTGTTACTGGGTTCAGGCCTCCGCATTCTTTCCCTGCATCTCCCCTTCCTTCCCACTGGCCAGAACAGGCTGCTTGCTGGCCTGCAGAAGCTGATGTTCTCCTGGGTTTGGGTCTCCTCTGCCTCCAGGGCTGAGACCCGCTCCCACTCTCATCACTTTCCCTCGCGTCCACAGGTACAATAAGTCGTCCTGTCTCTGACCTCCCTCGGGCCCTTATCTGAGTGTGGGCCTGTTATTACTTTAAGTGAGGGCAGGGACCAAACCTTACTCACCTCCTCCCCCAGCCATCCTCAGGGGCCACCCACTGCACTCAATGGAAGTGCCATAGATAGGATCAAATCAAAGGACAAAGAGTCTAATGTGACCTGCTTGGGGATTTCCTGCAGTAACAGGAAAATAACAATGTTCTCCAAAGGCCTCAGGTACGCAGTCTCTCTGGGGAACACTCTACCCACAGAGAAGTCACATAAAACTTGAATAAAACATTTTAAGATAAGATCGGTTTGCTAAAGCTCTACCGCATGTAACATACTCCCTCCTGCCTCCATTGAGCAAATATTAGTAGTGTACGACGCCCTCTGCCCCTTTACATCTCCCTGACTTTGGAGTCTTATTTTCCCGAATACCCTCTGAAGTCCGTATTGCCAGTTCGAGATTCCAGGGACCAGCGTGGTTGATTGAGTGCAGTGTCTCTGCCCACTTGGAAAGGCTTTATTCCACACGAAAATCCCCTTGCTGTGGGGTCCTTACAAGTAATCTGATTTTCTAATGTGAGCCTGGTCAAACCAGTCAGCACCTGCCCTTCGATCTTCCACCTCCTGTCTTGAGGGGCCATGTGTTTTATTTTGATTTGGGGGCATACGATGGGCAGCAAAGCCAAGGCAGGGTCCCAGAATCCAACCTCTCGCTACTGTCATTTGCTTCACTTTATCATATCGGAACAGCCACAGGACAGATAAGGGAGCAGCGGCGCCCCCACGATTCACCATCGTGGGCTCGCCACCCCGCCTCGCCGTGTCTCCCTCACTCTGAATTCCTCTGGCAACTGTGCCAGCACCTGATCCTGCTGCCGTCTTCCTTCTCATATTTCACCCCGGGAGCCTGATCCATGGCTAGACCTGACAAGAATAAATTTATAAGGATGCAAGCCACAGAAAGTTCTGAATATATTCCAGTAAAAGGTCCATTGGGGCAACAAAGAAATCATCTTTAACTCGTTTTTGAGTACCGTAACAAGGGCATTTTCCAGGGGAGAAAAATCATGTTTTATTGTTGCACTTGCAATATTCACAGTTGTTAAGGACTTTGCCACCTCTAATGACAATATTTATGGAGAGCATTTCAGCAACTGTCAGGGAAGGCAGGGCCAGGGCTGAGGGCTGGCGCCAGCTCCCCCTGGCAGCTGCGTTTTCGCCAAACAGAATCAAATCCCACGGATCTGGATGCTGGAGTTGGGTGTGGGGTTTTTAAAATTTTTTTAAAAAAATTTGAATGTATTGATTTACTGGGTGATATTAGTTAATAAAATTATATAGGTTTCAGGTGTACATTCTATAATATATCATCTGTATGTTGTATTGTGTGTTCACTACCCCAAGTCAAGTCTCCATCCATCACCATTTATTCCCCTTTACCCACTGCGAGCTACCTTCATCCTCCTTTCCCTCTGGTAATCACCACACTGTTGTCTGTCTGTGAGGTTTTTTGTTTTGGTTTTTTTTTTTTTTTTGCAGGGGTGGGAGGTATTGCTTAGTCCCTGCACCTGTTTCATCCAGCCCGCAAGCCTCCTGGCCCTCTGGCAGATCTCAGACTATGCTCTGCATCTATGGGTCTGTTTCTATTCTTGTTTATTCGATTCCACATATAAGCACAATCATATGGTATTTGTCTTTCTCTAACTGGCATATTTCACTTAGCATAATACTCTCTAGGCCCATCTATGCTGTCACAAAAGGTAAGATTACCTTCTTTTTTATGACTGGGTAGTATTCCACGGTGTAATTTTTACCACAGCTTTTTTTTATCCACTCATCCACTGATAGGCACTTGGAGGGCTTCCAAATCTTGGCAATTGTACATAATGCTGCAATGAACATAGGGGTGCGTATATTCTTTCAAATCAGTGTTTTGGTTTTTTTGGATATATTCTCAGAAGTAGAATTGCTGGGTCATTAGGCAGTTCCATTGTAATTTTTTCAGGTAACTCAATACTGCTTTCCACAGTGGCTGCACCAATCTGTAATCCCACCAACAGTGCACGAGGGTTCTCTTTTCTCCACATCCTCACCAACACTTTTTGTTTGTTCATTTATTGATGATATAAATTTTTACTACTACTTCAGTTTCATTAGTTGTAATCGATCTCTTCAGATTTTCTGATTCTTCCAGATTCAGTTTGTAAAACTGCATGTTTCTAGGAATTTATCCATTTTGTCCAGGTTGCCCAATTTATTGGTACATAGTTGTCTACATAGTTGCCCATAATATTTTCTTACAATCCTTTGCATTTCTTTGGTGTCAGTTGTGACTTCTCTTTCACTTCTGACTTTATTTATTTGCATCCTCTTTTTTGCTTTCTTGATGAGTCTGGTTAGGTTTGTCAATCTTATTTATCTTTTCAAAGAATCAACTCTTGGTTTCACTGTATTGTTTTATTTAGACTATTTTATTTATTTCTGCTGATGTTTACTATTTCCATTCTGCTCATTTTGGGCTTTGTTGTTCTTTTTCTAGTTCATTTGAGTGTAAGGTTAGATTGTTTATTTGAGGTTTTTCTTGTTTTTTTTTTTTTGAGGTAGGCCTGTAATGCTATGATTTCCCTCTCAGGACTGCTTTCCCTGTGTCATATAGACTTTGTATTCTTGTATTCTCATTTTTATTTGTCTTAAGGCAGCTTTCGATTTCTTTCTTGATCTCCTTGTTAACCCTTTCATTGTTTGGTAACATTACTTAGCCTCCATGTCTTTGTTGTGTGTTTTCTAGGTTTTTTCCCTCCCTGTGACTAATTTATAGTGTTATACCATTATGGTCAGAGATGAGGCTTGTATGGTTTCAATCTTCTTAAATTTATTGAGACTTGTTCTGTGTCCTAACAGGTGGTACACCCCAAAAAGTGTTCCATGTGCATTTGATAAAATGTGCATTTTGCTGCTTTGGGTCTAAATGCGCTGAAGATATCAACTAAATCCATCTGCTCTAGTGTGTCATTTAAGCCCACCATTTTCTTGTTGATTTTCTGCCTTAATAATCTATCTGTGGAGATCAATGGGGTATTAAAATCCCCTACTATGACTGTATTACTGTTGATATCTCCCTTTATGTCCATCAAAATTTGTTTTATATAGGTAGGTGATCCTATTTTGGGAGCATAAATATTTACATGCGTTATATCCTCTTGCTGGATTGCTCCCTTTATCATTATGTAGTGTCCTTCTTTGTCTCTTACAATAGCCTTTGTTTTAAAGTCTATTTTGTCTGATATAAGAGTTGCTACCCTAGCTTTCTTTTCATTTCCATTTGCATAAAATATCTCTTCCCATCCTTTTGCTTTTAGTGGTTGTGTATCTTCCATTCTGAGGTGGGTCTCTTGAAGACAGCATATATATGGGTTTTGTTTTCTTATTCATTCAGCTACCTTGTCTTTTGGTTGGAGCATTTAATCCATTTATATTTAAAATGATTATTGATAGGTACATATTTAATGCTATTTTATTCTTTTAGCTATATTTTTGTTTTTTTTCTTCTTTAAGAAAGAAAACCCTTTAACATATCTTGTTAATACTGGTTTTGTGGTAATGAGCTCCTATAGCTTTTTCTTGTTTGGGAAGCTCTTTATTTCTCCTTCAATTTTAAATGACAGCCTTGCTGGGTATAGTAGTCTGGGTTGTATGCCCTTGATTTTCATCACTTTGAATATTTCATGCCAATTCCCTCTGGCCTGAAATGTTTCTGTTGAGTAACCAGCTGACAGTCTTATGGGAGCTTCCTTGTAGGTAACTGTCTTTCTCTTGCTGTATTTAGGATTCTCTCTTTGTCTTTAATCTTTGCCATTTTAATTATGGGATGTCTTGGTGTGGGCCTTTTTGGGTTCATTTTGTTTTGGATTCTCTGTGTTTCCTGGACTTATCTTTTTCCTTCACCAGGTTAGGAAAGTTTTCAGCCATTATATCTTCAGACAGGTTCTTGGTCCCTTGCTCACTCTCTTCTCCTCCCTGGTAGCACTATAATGGGGATGTGGTCACACTTCATGTTGTCCTAAAGGTCCCTTAAATATCATTTTTTTAAATACTTTTTTTCTTTTTGCTGCTCTAATTGGGTGTATTCACTGAGCTTGTCTTCCAAATTGCTGATTTGGTCCTCTGCTTCATCCAACCTACTATTCATTCCTTCCAGTGTATTCTTCATTTCAGATATTGTATTTTTCATTTCCTGCTGATTCTTTTGTATGGTTTCTATGCTCTTTTTCCTGCTGCTGTAGTTCTCACTAAGCATTCTTATAATCATCTTTTGAACTCTGTATCTGGTAGATTGCTTGCCTCCATTTCATTTAGCTCTTTTCCTGGAGATTTCTCCTATTCTTTGTTTTGGGGCATGTTTCTTTATCTCCCCATTTGGGCTGCTTCTTTGTGTTTTTTATGTATTAGGTGGATCTGCTATGAGTCCAGTTTTGGTAGCATGGCCTTACGCAGTACGTCCTATGGGACCCAGTGGCACAGTCTCCTTGATCACCTGAGCTGAGTGCTCCAGGAATGTCTCTCATGTGGGATATGTGGGCCCTCCTGTTGTAATTGGGTCTTGATGGCTATGGGTCTGTTTGTGTGTGTGTGTGGTCAACCTTCAGGCTGGCTGACTGTGAGGGTCAATGCCAACCAGAGTGAGATGTCATGGAGGTGCTGACCACTTGGATCAGTATTTGCCTCATCAGTGTCTTCCACCTACCAAGATCTCCCTTTTGGATATGCTGCTTGTGAAACTACTTGGATCCTGCTCTGATGTTGTCTGAACCTGTCCAATATATCTACTAGTTGGGGCCTCTTGGGAGGAATTCTGGTGCAAACCAATGTTGGATGCTGCCTGTCACTGGTCCCAGGCAACCTATTTATTGTTACAAAGTGATCCACAATTTGTGGCTGCCTCAGCTAGGCCTGGCTTTGTTCAGGATGGATCAGGCTGCACACCAAGGCTGATTTTTACCAGCACCAGGTTGGGAGAATGTCAGCAAAAGTCCTGAGGAAGCCCAAGTTCTGCCTCCACCTGCCTCCTTTTATTCAGTCACTGAAAGAGCCTCTGGTGGTACTTGAGCTGAGTTGCATGACGTGTGTTCTCAGTGAGTCACCAGGTAGGGGCAAGTGGTCTTCGCCACTTCCATACAGGTTGAAACTCAGTGCCAATGATGGATCTGAGGCCACTCAGAAAATACCCCAGGGTATAGCCGATCTAGCTGCCACCAGCTTGGTGCTCACATACCTTTGTGGTAGGGGGTTCTCAGGGCGAGGCCAGAGAGTTTGTTAGGCCCAAGGAGACCAGAATTTGGCTGTGTGAAAGGAGGATTCTGCACTGGTCAGGCATGTAGAAAAAAATAGTCCCCATCCCAGAGCCACATAACTCAGTCTGTCCTGGACTCTGCAGAGACCTCAGCAGGATGGAGCCACCAGGAGTTGGGAGGGTGGAGCCATCAGGAGCCTGGAGAGTGAGGCTAGCAAATATCCCATGAAGGGGAGGCAGCAGTTAGGTTTACAGGAAAGTGAATGGAATGGGCCCCACCCCAAAACCACACAAGTCAGTCACTGACACCCCCTGGGTCTGCCCAGACCTCTACACTCCAGCCCAGGCAGCTGACTCCTTAGCATGGCACAAGTTCCCCGGGCGGGGCAAGAGGGAGTCCCGAGGGCGGGGCTATTGCTTTCTCCCAGGCTGATGCCGTATGGAGGGAAGTGCTCCATCCAAGAGAGATAGCCTTTGTGATGTGGGAGAGGGAGTCTGTACAGGACTCTCAGCAGCTGTCCCCTCAGTTTTCTCCCCAGAGTCACAAACTGCACTCTCTCTTCACATGACTCTAGTCAGCTCCACCCTTCCACCGTCAGAGCCCAGGATAAGTGTCTCTGAGTGAGATTTTGTGTGTTTGCCCTTTAAGAGGATGCCTGTGTCTTTAGCAGATTCTTGTCTTTCCCTGGCAGACAGAATCCCTGCTGATTCTGTGAACAGCCAGATTTCATGGGGTGCCTCTTCCCAGCTCTGATGTTCTGGTCTGGAGAACCTGGTGTGGGGCTGAAATCCCACATTTCTCAGGGGAACCTTTGCAGCTGAGATATCCATCTGGGATCTCAGCCACTGCCCATGGGAGTGGGGCCAGCCCTTTTCACGTTTCCGCCCTTCCTACCAGTCTCAATGTGGCTTCTTCCATGAATTATTGGTTATAAGACTTCTCTTCAGCTAGTCTTCCATTGGTTATTCAGGTTGATTGCTTTATATTTTAGTTGTAACTGCAGTTTAGTCCTGGGAGGGGGTGAGTGTAGCTTCCACCTGCTCTGCCACCATCTTGGATGTCCTAGGCCATTGGTCTTTAACTAATCGAGTTCTGCAGCAATTCCTTCCCACAAAATAATTTTTATTAATGAGAGGTAAGATGAGAAAACTCCACTTTGCCTTGGGCAGTCTGCTGATATGCTAATACCTCCTACTGCTGAAATGCTAATGAATCCAATGATAATCCTCGTCTAGACAGAAGGGAACACAGAGTTTGGAATCATAAAACTCAGCTGTGACTCCCTTCTCTGCTACTTACTGGTCTGGTGGTTTGGAAATGTGTCTCAGTTACTTCATTTGTGAAATGGGCTTCTCATGAGGATTATATGAACTCATCTGTATGGCTTAAATATGGTAAAGCACACTACAGATATTAATTATATGTAAATCTAAAACTATGTGCAAAAACTCATATGCATATTAATGTCCTTAGAGATAAATGGGGTCTGTTTCTGCAGTGTTTAATATGGCACCTCCCAAAGAATTACATTAGAGGAAGCAAAAATACTGCTTAGTGAAACATCTCCCTTCCATAGGTCTTGCAGACATACCTCTGGCATCTTTGAACAACAGTCTGAGAACAAGACTGCATCACTTGGAAATGGGAAGATTTTGAAATTATTTATCTAGGAGACAGAAGGAGTCAACATTTAAAACAGGGGTGCTAGAAATCTGAGAAAGTGTAAAAGTCTACCAATAGATGATTGACTAAATCAAGTACACTTGTGTAGTAAAATACTATGCAGCTATTAAAAACAATGTTTTAAAAGGATCTTTCATGACATGGAGAAATATTCATGACACATGTACTAAGAAAAAGAAGTTATAATAAAAACATACACATGCATGTCTATATAAATGTGTGTATGTAAATTTATATCTAGAGAAAACACTAGAAAGTAGTTGCTATGGACTGAATTCTTGTGTCCTCCCCTGCCCCAACCCTATTCACATGTCAGAACCCTCCACCTCCCCTGCTATGACGGTGTTAGCAGGTAGGGCCTTCGGGAGGTAATTAGGGTGAGAGGAGGTCATGAGAGCAGTGCCCTCATGAATGGGATTAGTGTCCTTGTAAGAGTCACAAGAGAGCCTGGGTCCCCTCTCTGCCCTCTGCCATGTGAGGACACAAAGAGAAGTCGACAGTCTGCAACCCAGAAGAATTCATCAGAATCCAGCCACCCTGACACCCTGATCTTGCAGTTCCATCCTCCAGAACTATCTGCAATAAACTTCTGTCGTTTATAAGCCACCTAGTCAATGGTGTTTTGTCATAGCGGCCCCGGCCGCCTAGGACAGAAATGCACTAAAATTACTTCTTTGCAAGTACAAAAATGGGCATGCTCTGCTTAAGAATAGTTCATCTTCTAAAAATCAATTTTAGATGACTGTAAATTTAATATGAACATCAGTTTAATATGAATGCTAAAAAATTTAATGCACTCATAATCTGCTGCACAGAAGTCTAAGTGCAGAACAGATCCAGTAATAGTATCAATATATTCTTGGCTGCTTAGTACTTACCCTGCAGAAGCTATAATATTTAAGAGAGAGGTTATAAAACTGGAGCTTATTCAGGGCTGACAGATCGACATCCAGAGTCCTACTAAGTGCTTTACACTTAGTGTGCCATTTCATCCTTATGACAAACTTGTGGGATCCATCCCATGTTTTACAATGATTTCTATATTAGTTTAAACAATAATAACTGAGAGGCAGCTGAGTGCAGTGGTTAAGGGCCTGAGTTCTAAAGTCAGATTCTGGTTTCAAACTCTGGATCCACAATTTGCTAACTAAATAACGCTGGATAAGTTATGTAACTTCTCCAAGTCTCAGTTTCCTCCTATGTACAATGGGATAATAATCCCACCTACATCATGGTGTGGGTGTGAGGATACAAAGTACAAATTAGTTTGTAAAACACTCTGAGGGTTTCACACACATAATTTTTAAAATGATAGTTATTTTTATTAAAAAGTTCCAGTGATTGAAGTGGCCTAGAGTATATTTTTGGAAGCTCAGAAAGGACTGTGATAGTTGTGGCAAGAGATCAAAGTGAGTTTGGGGAAGGACATAGATCTGATCTGGAGGAATTTTTCAACGTGTGAGCAGATTGTGTCTGCCTCTAACCACGACCACCCTGGATCTGTCTCTGTCTCTGTGTGTTAGGTTGCCTTCTCTCCCATCCTGCCTCTTATGCCAAACTCTCTGATCTTTTTCTCTTTAATTAAGTAATGATGGAGCTGTTCACTAAGGATGAGGTAGTATCGAGGCATTCCAGTGATGGGGAAAGATGTTATTCAAGGAGAAATCCCAAACTTCAGGGCAGTGTAACTTCGGATATAATACTTCGATTCATAAATTCCTAATCTGAATTTTGTCAATGTAAGTAGAATTCTATCTGAAGAGTTTAATTCATAGTAAGTTAAACCAATGAGGGTTTGGTTTATAAACCAAAATGTTCATTCATTTGCAACATTTAATAAAAGTGCCTGTAGAAAATACAGCTAGAGATTCACAACTGGTCAGGGTATGCTCTCCCTGGTAGGAAAGCCAAATTTTAGAATCAGAAGTTTGATTTCTGAAAATAGATTAAGAAGGAAGGAGTCATTTCCAGGAAGGCTTTTTCCTGTGTTGTGTTTACTGCTGTTCTTCCAGCATCTCCTCTGTAACAACACCCAACACAGTAAGTGCTCAGTAAGTTGCTATTGGGTTGAATAAAAGAATAAAAGAACAAAGGAAGGAAGGAATGAGAAGAGGAAGCAGTAGCAAGCAAGTGAGCAAGAGGGAGGGGGAGCAAGAAGGAGAAAGGGGTGGGGGAGGGAGGGCAGAAGAGGGAGACTGGTTTCTGGGGGGACTGTCACCAACAGGGGAGAGCCTGCCTCTTCCGTCACTGTCAGCCCCAGGCTAGCCATACAACACGATCAGACTTGCTGTCAAGTGCTCTGAGCGTCCTGAGGACTGCAGAGGGCTGCTACCCCAATGACAAATCCTTGCTTAAACAAGCATTCCACAGACACCAAGAATATGACAGGACACTGGACCTAGCCTCCGCCCTTCCACCCCACAAGGCATCTCTGGCCACGAGGCTCACATAATGAACTTTGGCTTTCTCTCTGAATTCCAGATTTTTGTTGTTGTTTTAATTTAAATTCCATCACCATGGAAAGCACTGAGGATTTGCAACTGATGAGCTTTCATCTCAGATCGGGGGAGAAAGCTTAAATGAGTTCAGAAATGGATTTCTCATTTTTAAATTTAATTTTCTTACATAGATTTTGTAATAGTACCTGTCCTTAGCAATCAGCTGAAGATTTGAAAGTCTCTGCTTTCCCTGACCCTCAAAAGGATTTGCTTCTTTTCTGCATTTAATTGCATCGTTTGCTCCCAAATCTGCATTCCACACATGAGTAATGACTACTTAGGAGGCCCTCAAAATCCCACTGCATTCCTCTCTATGCTCTATGCCCCAAACAGACCACATTTGTAAACTGACTGTAGGGATTCCACATGACCTCTCTCTGTCAATTATAAATCTGGGAAGTGCATCTTGTCATGTTTTCATGCTTTTCTCTTTTTCTCCCCTTTATTTTGGCATTCAGTTTTCCCATGTTTTAATTTTATAATTACACAAGTAGTAAAGTACAGAGGCTGCCTGTGCTAAGAATTCAACCAATACAGAAGTTATACAGAGTATGGAAGTCTCCCTTCAACCAGCTCCCCCCATTCCCACAGTCAGTCGTCATTGACTACTTGATTCACAGCCTTTCAATCTTCTTAATGATTTACATTCTTCACAAAAATACATGTTCTTATATAAGAGTATATAAGGTTATTTATTAAAACATAAATGGGATTTTACCTTATATATGATTCTGCTGTTTTTCACTAAACTGTATCTTTAGAAATAGTCAGGTGGCAAATCCTGTAGAGCAGGGGTGTCAAACTCATTTTCACCGGGGGCTACATCAGCCTCAGGGTTGCCTTCAAAGGGCGGAATGTAATTTTAGTACTGTGTAATTAAAACCACTCCTTAATAGTTAAGCAAGAACTGGGTGCTGCCACCCGGTAGAAACAAGGTGCTAGGCCAGAGAAAACAAGGTGGAGGGTGGGATTTGGCCTGTGGGCCTTGTGTTTACCACCTAGGTATATATATGGGGCGGGGGCGGGTTTTCCATAATATGCATACACCATGGTGCATTATGCCATTCTTAATTGATGGTCATGTAGGTTGTTTCCATTTTTTTGTTTCCAGTTTTATTTTTAGTAAATCCTTCTTTGAAAGTGTTTATGCACATATACAAATAGGTATAAATACAGAACTCTTTAACTAGAATTGTTAAGTCAAAGAGCATATGCAAAGAATTTTAATAGAAATTGTTTGACTTTCCTCTGAAAAGACTGCCCCAATATACGTTATTCTACATAATATCTATGAGTCTCTATGTCCATGAATTTGAGCCAACACTGAAATTTATTGATCTTTTTATTGTTTACTATCAGATAATTTTAAAAAATTATATCTCATTTATATTACCTTGGTGATTAAGTAGATCAGTTATGAGTTTACATTTTTGAGCCATATAAATATTTCTTGTTCTGTGAATTAGACCATTATTATCTTTGGTTACTATTTTTTTCCTATTAATTTGTATTTTCTACATTTTCAATATTAATCCTTTTTTTCCCGCTACATGTAACAGACATTTTTACTCGATTTTACATTTGCCTTTTATAATTGTTTATAGTGTTCTCCTTTCTGGTTCAGAAATTTAAAAATTTTTTATCAGAGGTGACACCATGATTGCCTCGGATAACCGTCTAGAGAGACGTTCTAGGCACGGTGCAGAGGGGGGACCCCGCAGGAGTTGGTGGCCCTCCTGACTCGAGGTGACAAGTGGAGACTCCAGGAGGGGCAGCGGAGCAGAGAGAGCAGCAGCACAGAGGGACAGCCGCAGAGAGCTGCCGAGGGTCCCCGGTGCGGATTCCCTTGAGTTCTGACACACGCATGCCTATGAGGAAACCGAGGCCAAGGGAAGAGCCAGCCCACAGGTTTAGAGTGAACAGTGCACAGCGCCCACACAGGGCCGGAGTAGCGCGTCTCCAACAGCCAGGTCGTGAGACTTCACAACTGGAGACTGTTAATTAGGACACTAAGGGTCTTGCCCTAGCCATGGTCCAAAGGGATCAAAGTATTTCCAAGTAACTTAATGATGTGGCAGAACAAAGCTCAAGAATATTTATAGGAAGTACGAAAATCCAGCAATCAATAAGACAACATGCAAAATGTCTGGCATCTAATAATAAATTATACAGCACGCAAAGAAGCCAAAAAATACAACCCTTAAGGAGGAGCAAAATTAATCAACCAAACTGACCCAGAAACGACACGGATTTTAGAATTAGCAGACAAGGCCACTGAAGCAGTTATTACAACTGGGTTCCATATGCTGGAGAAGCTAGAGGAAAGACTGGATGTGATAAGTAGAGGTATAAAGGATACTTTAAAAATCCCAGTAAAACTTCTAAGGATGAAAAAAATGTGTGAGATACAAATACAGTGAATGTGATTAATGTCAGATTCATCATTGCCAAAAAAAAAAGAGTAAATGTGAAAACGCGGCAATAGAAACTGTTCAAAATTAAACAAACTATAAGAATGACTAGATTGAAAAAAGAACGACTAGATCGAAGCTGACAACAACCTCAAGTGGTCAAATACATGTCACTGGGGTACACAAAGATAAGGAGAGTGTAAAGGAACCAACCAAATTATTTGAAGAAAAATTGGCCAAAACCTTTCTTAATTTATGAAAATATTTATAGTGTCATAGACCCCAGATCCAAGAAGTTCAACAAACCATTAGCACAAGAGATAGGAAGAAAATTACACGAACGCACATCATAATCAAATTGATTAAAAGAAGAAGATTTTAAACGCAGCCAGAGTAAACAGTCATTATTTCCAAAGAACAAAGATAAGAATAGCAGCAGACTTCTCACTGGAAATAATTCAAGCTAAAAGATGCTGCAGCAACAACTGAATAAGCATTTCAAGAATAATTTCATCAACCTAGAATTATTTAGTACATGAAAATACCTTTTAAAATTAAGGCTCTAAGTACAACGCCAAAAACTTACCCATACAATAAAAAGTCATAAAGTAAACTTTACCAAAATCAAAAACTGCTGTTTGAAAGATCCCAGCAAAAGAATGAAAAGACAACTGATAGGAGACAACATTTTCAAATCACATACTGGATAAAAGATTTTATAAATCTAAAATACATGAACGCTCTCAAAACATGGTAACAAGAAAACATACTATCCAAGATAAAAAGAGCAAACGAATCTGAACAGACACATTACTAAAGAAGATATACAGATGGAAAATATGCACATGAAAAGATACCCAGCATCACAGGTATCAGGTATATGCATATTAAAAAGCACAATGAGATATTACTACTTGCATTCTACAATGGCTACAATTAAAATGACTGAATATACCAAGTGTTGGTGATACTGTGGAAGAACTGAAACTCACACCCTGCTTGTGGAAATGTAAAAGGGTAAGACCATTTTGGAAAACAGATCAACATTTTCTTAAAATTTAAACATACACATACCACATGATCCACTTCCTTTGCTCCTAGGTATTCACCCAAGACAAATGGAAGCACGTGTGTACACAAAGACTTGCACACGAGTGTTCACAGAAGTATCTGTTACAGCCCCAAACTGGAAACAACCCAAACGTCCATCAACAGGTGGAAGATAAACAGGTTGCTGTGTCTCTGTCTAATGAAACACTATTCAACAATAAAAGAGGAATGCGTTAATAATACATAATTTCACATGAGTGACTCTCCAAATAATTATACCAAGTGAAAGAAACCAGACCAAAAAAAAAAAAGAGTACATTCTAGAATTCTTGAAGATGCAAACTGATCTAAAGTGAGAGAAAGCAGATTGGTGGTTGTCACAAGGGATTAAAGTGGGATGGGAGGAGGGACGGTTTGCCAAAGGGCCCAGGAAAACTTTTGGGGGCAATGGTTGTGATTTTTATCTTGATTAATGGTGGCATTGTAACAGGGTGCAGCCAAGAGGGGGGCCCCAAATAGGGATTTGGAATGGGGCCCAGAACTCAAGGTGTTCAGGAAATATTAAGATGTTCTCACCCCTTCCTCTTCAGGTGTGAGTTGGGGGAAGGGACAAATGGAGCAGGGCCATTAAGAGCTGTTTTGCATAGCAACAGCTTTGCAGCTAATCTCTGGCGTGGTCATTTAACATATCTATAACCTTTAACTGGTTACATAGATGTGTTAAATAGCTGTGGCTGTGCTCTGAGCCAGGGGGATGGAAATACTTCCCCACCAAGATGTAACTGGGGGGCAGGTCCCCTGAGCTACAGCACCTGCGTGGGAGGTCGGAGGAGATTGGCTTCATGGTATGGAGCCAGGTCATGCCTGCCCAGACTCACGATGGCAGCCCAGTAAAGCTGGAAGGATATGAGAGTGCTGGCAGGTGTAGCCAATTGTGGGAGGAGTCAGAAATGGGGCTGCAGAGGAGGATTGGTGTGGGGATTTAAACTGAGACTCAGCAGCCACTTCAGGGAGAATCACGTGGTTTTGGCAGAGAGAAGACTCCTGCAGCCATTGTGCAGGGAAGGACCACATGGTTGGGGCAGTGGAGAGAGAACCTCAAGGCTTTGCCAGAGTGGGGGCCCCCACAGCTTTAGAAGGGGGAACTACCACCCGGCTTTAGCAGAGATCCCAGAGACACAGCTGATGGTGCCGGAACTGAGGGAGGCCTACCAGCTGAGACGGATTACTGGGAAGAACCGGGGGCTGCCTGAGCCACAGACTTTTATTTCTTTTCCTGAGATATGGTACCCCAGACTGGGCAAAGTGGGGAAGGAAGGACTGTGTGTGTTTGTGGGTGTTTTAAGGGACTTTGGGATTTTGATGAAGACATTAGGTCACTACTTTAAGTCTGTATAGCAATAAACATTTCCTTTCCTTTTCATGCATCTCTGGCATTGAGAGACATCTTTCCTCTGGTGGCGGACATAACGAACCTGGGGGGTTCCTTTTGGTAATAGTATATTGGCCCCCTTTGGATCCCCCCTGTTGTTCTGTAACAGCATCACAGATATATCTCTACAGTGTATATCTATACCTATACCTGTATCTATATCTACATGTCAACATTGATCCAATTGTGCACATTAAACATGCAGTTCATTAAATACCAATAAAGTGCTCTAAATCACATCATTAAAAATCCTTAAGCATTAAAAAAGTAATGGTGATAATAGAGTGTATTACTTATTACTGTAAGTTGTTTTAATTACTGTATTTTTTGGACCATAAGACACACCTAGGTTTAGAGGAGGAAAGTAGGAAAAAAATTTTGAAACAAAAAAATGTGGTAAAATATCTCATAACATAAATAACATAATATTTCGCCAATGTCAATGTAAACAAAACTCAACAGCAGCATTAAAAACCATTATTCCTCCCAAATTTGGGGGGGAGGTGTATCTTGTAGTCCGAAAAATAAGGTAGTTTATTTTTATTTTTTTAATTAAATGTATTGGGGTGACAATGGCTAGTAAAATTATATAGGTTTCAAGTATATAATTCTATGATACATCATCTCCATATTGCATTGTGTGTTTACTACCCAAAGTCAAATCTCCTTGCATCACCATCTATTCCACGCCCTTGACCCTTTACTACCCTCTACCCCCCTCCCCTCTGGTAACCACCACGCCATTGTCTGTGTCTATGAGCTTCTGTTTGTTTTTCTTGTTTGTTCATTTGTTGCTTTCAGTTTCATATCCCACATATGAGTGAAATCATGTGGTGCTTAACTCTTTCTGTCTGACTTATTTCACTTAGCATGATATTCTCAAGATCCTTCCATTTTGTTGCAAATACTAGTGCCTCATCTTTTCTTATGGTTAAGTAGTGTTCCCTTGTGTATATGTATCATATCTTCTTTATTCAATCATCTGTCTAGGTGCACTTAGGTTGTTTCCATGTCTCGGCCACTGTGAATGATGCTGTAATGAACATAGGGGTGCATACATGCTTGCAAATAGATGCTTTGAATTTTTTTTTGAGTAGATACCCAGAAAAGGGGTTGCTGGGTCATATAATAACTCTATTCTTAATTTTTTGAGGAGCCTCCATATTGTTTTCCATATTGGCTGTACCAGTTGACATTCCCAACAGCAGTGAATGAGGGTTCCTTTTTCTCCACAACCTCTTCAACACTTGCAAAACAGCACATTTATTTTCTCACAGTTTGGGTGGGTTAGGCGTCTGGGCATGACTAAGCTGGTTTTTCTGCATCAAGGTCTCAGAACCTACAATCAAGTTTTCAGCAGGGCTGCATCCTCATGCGGTGGCTCAGCTGGAGAAGACTCCGCTTGCCAGCTCCTTGAATTGTTGACAGAATTCATTTCCTTGCAGCAGGAGGGCTGAGACCTTTAGAACTTCTGCTCACTGTGAACTAGAGGCTTTCCTCGGCTCCTACATGCCACCCACGGTTCCCTGTCATGTGGCCCTTTCCACAGGCTGCGTACGAAGTGGCAGCTTGCGTCTGCGAGGCCAGCAGAAGAGGGAGAGAGAATGAATCTGCTGGCAAGATGGAGTCTTGCATAACACAATGTGATACAGGCATGGCATCTCACCCCTTCTTCCACATTGTGTAGCATAGTCATGGGAGTGACATCCCATCACTTTTGTCATATTCTGTTGGTCAGACACAAGTCCACCCACCCTCTAGGGAGGAGATTACACAATGTCTGAACACCGAGGGGGGGAGGTTGACTCGGAGGCTGTGAGCCACCTGGACATTTCTCTCCTCCTAGAACAGTCTTCAGAATTTGGTTTCGTTTTTGGTAGATGCCCTTGATCAAGTTTTCTTTCTTTTCTTAGTGTGCTTTGAGGGTATTTGTGTTTTCTTTTGGGTTCGCGTGACTCTCTTCATTTCATTGCTTTCTTCAGCATTTGCTATTGAATTACATCAGATGCAATTTTGGCATTCATACAGATGAGCATATGAATTTGATTTTAAAAATCTGTTAAGGAGGTGATATTATTTCCAATACATTAGAATGCGGTGAATAATCGATGATGATTCAGCATCGTATTCCCGGGAAATACCCTTGCTAATACGTTGCTGGATTTAATTTGCAAGTATTTTATTCAGGATTTTTGCATCTACGTTCAGAAACCACCTTGAATTGCAGCTCGATTCTTATTTTCTGGTACTTTTTTTCTGTTATGCTAGCTTAAAGAATGAGTTGGAAAGCTTTCAAACATTTTATCTTCTCTGGAATTATTGATGTAATATAGGAATTATATGCTCTTTAAACATATAGTAGTATTCCCCCATGAAACCAGCTAGGCTGTTCTGTTGCCCACAGTGTGAGAAAAGGATGAAAAAGGGCTCGCTGGCCAGGCCGGCCCCAGTCCATTAGCTGCACACTCACCACAGTCATTGCTCCAAGGCACTCTCAAACTACTTGTGTTCATCGTTCTTGAGCTTGGAGTAGCCCTGTAATATCCCTGTAAAATTCATGTCCCACGGTGGTCCTCTCCTGGATTTAATCTAGCTGTGCTGTTGTTTTTGCTTTTTTGTTGTTTTTACTATTCCCTTTCTCTATGGATCTGATACTGTTTGCTTTTTAAATTTTTTTGCAGTTCCTCAGAATTTCTGGTTCCCTCATGACACACTTTCTTGTTTACCAGAAGGCTCAAGTCTTACCAATTCTATTTTCTTATTTCAAGGAACGTGGGTAAAGGAAGTACAAGAGGGAGGTACAGCTACCATTTTGATCCAGTTTTATTTTATATTATTTTAAAGAAAGAAGGGTTGGGCCAAACTTTGATGATGAAGTTGGATATTAAGTGAAGGCTGTAAAACTTTGAATGTATATCTGAAACATCTTCAGATTTACCAGGCTTATATAACAATGTAGAGGATGCCTTACGATCCACCAGAGAGACAAAAATAATATTGGCAATGCAGAGAACTTTTAGGAAGAATTATACTGACAATTAAACTTCTGGAATTAATTGTCACAGTAGTACACAATTTTTAAAGCTTTTTAAAAAGATCATTCAAAGCTTTCTAAGTCATAAGGATTGGATTCTGATTTGAAAGCAATATTAGTAGCAGTATTGTCTAAGATAAAAGTAGCTCCTATCCTATTATTAAATAAGGCTGTAATGACTAAATTGTTTAAGGTTTCTATTCCTTCCCAAGATGACAACTCCAGAATGGTGTAAATATTGTGACAGTTAAGTCATGTGATCCTATTTAGGTATTGTCATTCAATTTAATATTTGGCAGATAACCCCAGATACTACGGAATTAGAGTGAATTAGATCATTAGTGCATTTTAAATTAGTACTTCTAATATAAAACAATTGAGATAAGATGGGCCAACAAGAGCCAACTCTATTATGAAAGAAATACACATGAGGTTGTAAGTTATTTTTTATTTATCTGATACACTTCCCTTCTGTTTCAAAGTGAATGACTTCCCTTTTGCACATTCAACAATTACCTGAGCTTTAGGGAGTTTGAAATTTGTCTGAAATAGTTTGGGATACATGCATGTTGTTAATTATGGGATGTATGATGATCCTGCAGGCAAGTAAGTAACTGGAATGTCAGAGACTGGGGCACCTGGGTTCCACACCTTAACACAGAAACCCCTTCCAAAGCTACTGTAAAGGCAGGTATGCTGGAAAATCTACCTGAGTCTAGCCTTTGCTTCCTACCTGTTCCACTGCAAAGCCAGTCAGAAGGAGGCCTCTTGGTGGATGCAAAGGAAGGACATCACGTGTTCACTGGTCTTCAACCCATGTGGGACCACACTAGCTTAAACGTCCTGGTCCTCTAGTGCATTTAAGAATGGTAAACTATCAGCAATCTTTGCCAACGGTAATCTTGGGCAAGATGCCCATGCTTCTCCAGGCCCTCAATACTCTCTGCTGTAAGTCAGGGGAAATTTCACCACTTTATTTCCCAAGATGGCCAAAGAAAAGAAATTACTAGGAAAAAAAAAGGGGACTGTAAACATAACATCCTAAAATTCTAATTGTGCCTAACAAAGGAGCCATAAAGGAGAAGCAACAATTCTGAGACTAAAAACTTAGAACTGGCTACTTTGTATGCATTTGAACTCTTAAGCAATAACCTTTAATTAATTCAGGGCATTTAATAATGCAGATTTAATAGGATAAACAGGAAAGAAGTCTTATGACTCTGAAACGGGAAAAGGCAAATATTCACACCCATCTGCACATTTAGTGGCCTCTATTATTAAATTTTCAGTAATGGAGCAATAAAGTTAGGACATTAAAACCTGTGCCTTTGTCTGCACCTTAGAAACTGATTAATGTCAAAATGTCACATCTTTTTTTTACTATCAATAAACAGAGACTAGAAGCTGGTTATTTCTCTGAAGTGTTTTAGGGCTGCAAAGAGAAGAGACTGAATTCATTGATATCTTTATAATCATTTGGATTTTCAAGCAGTTAATTTTGAAAAGAGCAACATAATCTCAGAGATTAAGGAAGAAAGAAGGGGGAATGATCTATAGAGTGTTTTCTACAGAAGAAGAATCGGCTCTAGTCTGAAAGGCATAGCTGTGCGGAAAAGGGAGACGGTTTGGTGTTTTTAATCAGTCCCAGTTCTGAGTTCTCATCTGTTTTGTTCCTGGGATGAAGTCTTTATGGTCTGCATCTTTAGAGCCTCATGATGCCCAATTACATGACTCAGACCTGCTCCAATCCGCTCTGAGGGGCAGCTTGGAAATAAAATTAGAAATGGCACACTAATCCTTAGCTTTTTATTCTAATTTTATTTTATTTTAAAGTAGTACTTACATTATAACAAAATGCCCCTTGTGTCTGCTAGAATCCTGTATAAATGAAGTGGAAATTAGATACACAAGCATGCATACTACATTCAATCACGGAAAACCTTCATTCTTGTGTAAATTAAAATGATCCTCTGCACAGATGCAAAAGAACTCATCCAAGTAAAAACATTTACATGTAATTTACAGAATGTTTTCTCCCTTGGAAGCAATTGCTTTCCCCAGAATCATAAAAAGCTACATTTTAAATGTTGACTAACGCTCAAAGACACTGAAGCAAGCTAATAAACTGCAGAAATTGAAAGGGATCCAAATGGGAAAATGTAAAATAACCATACTTTTTGATGTTCTCAGGAAATGTTTGTCTGCCAGCAAGTAATTTCAGGTACTGTATTAAACAAATTACTTAAATTATAATTACTTGGCTTCTGAGTTTTGTGTCCTAATAATAAGGCAAAGCATATATACACACGATCTATATCTTTTCACGTTGATGTTTGCATTCTATGGTAAGTGCTTATTATACGTATTTTTCTTGGTCCTCACACTGGCACGTCCAAACTAATGGCTTACCTGACATGAAAGGGTCTTGTTTGCTGAATAAGTGCTTAGGGACGCAGTGAGCGGCTTTGCCGGTGCCCCACCAACAATATCAACAGCCGGAGGAAGGGCTCACCCAGAGCATGCGCTAAGACTATCCCGCACGATCTCTCCACACCCTCGTGTGCTGTTTATCACTAACAGAGTTCCCAGTGGGACTTTGTTGACTGGGGTAAATCACTTCCTCTCCCTCTTTCTTGTTTTCCTCATCTACGAAGTAAGGATAATAAATAGATACTTGTGGGTGTGATGAGAATAACCATTACAATGTCTACCTCCGTGTCCAGGAAAATGCTGAGTAATGAGAAGGATAGAGAGCAGGAATAATTATATCCCAAGATTAAGTACGAGAAAGCCGCTGACACAGAGAAGGAAATTTAGCCCTGTGCTTTTGGCCGCTCAGGCAGAAAAGGACCTGTCGTGCATTAACGTGCTGTCGCTGTCTTATGAACAGAAGTGTAGCCTTTCATTAGAAGAAACACCCTCTCCGTTGATGGAACTCTCTTAAGAGGCCTTTCTCATGTATTTCTGTGGGGCACTGGCCACCGTAATGGATGGGACCCTCCAGAGTAGCTCCATGAAATGCAGAGGCATTCTTCATGTGCTCATTTCTCATACCAACTGGAGACCAAAGCCAAGGGCATCATGTTAAATTCATAGCTCTATGAAGACGTTGCTAGGGGAAGCTGGAGTTACACATTCCAAGTGTGCAACTTTCTAGTGGTCCGACTTGATGAAACTGAGGAATTCCCCAGCAGCTGATGTTTTGGCAGGTCCCTGGGGCTCCTGTTCTCTGCTAGGATTTGATGGGAGCAGACAGTTTGCACTTGAGACACAGAGCGCAGCCAGGAGCTATTGTGTGCTGCCGGAAAAGAGCTCTCAGGTGGTTTAGGTCTCTGACAAGCTGCAGCCAAGGCTGATGCTTTGCCATGGAAATCAGGTGCTGGGCGGACACCAGCACTGTGTGGAGGCACGCTGTGAGATGACAGGTAAAGCGCTGACTTTGGACGTTTGATGCCCCAGGATGCTGTATCATGACTCCAGGGAAGATGTGACAAGACCACTAAAGAGTATGCAGATCTGATGTACCACTCATCTACCTCTGCCCCAGGGAACCTTCATGTGCGCCTTGGAGAAAGCTTACTTTTGAGTGGGGCAGATTGAAATGAACATGCTGCAGTGACTTAGTTGCCGACACATTGCCCCTAGATAATGAAATGCCCTGTTGGGGTGCCGCCTATCACTCTCCCTCTGAATGCAAGAGTCCCTGCTAAAAACAAAGATCTGGTTTTCCCATAATTGCCACTGAGCTGTCACTTCTGAAAATAACTAACCAATAGGTTCTGTTGCTTGTTATGGCCGCTCCTGGGTTGTGCTGGTAGAAACTGGGTCATCCATATGGAAAAGGGTGCTTATTGTCCCATTTGCTCCCACAGGTGTATGCCCGTCTCAGTCCATTTAAAACCTGGGTCAAAATGCTCAAGTAAAAGTTAAAAAGTGAGCATAAACCCAACCCATGTCCAGAGTATCCTGTTCTGCAGATTAACACCCTTGTCAAAAGAAAAAGGCCTCTGCCTGGCTGGTGTAGCTCAGTAGATTGAGTTCAGGCTGTGAACCAGGCATCACAGGTTCGATTCCCAGTCAGGGCACATGCCTGGGTTGCAGGATATGGCCCCCAGCAACCACACATTGATGTTTCTCTCTCCCAGCAACTGCACATTGATGTTTCTCTCTCTCTTTCTTTCTCCCTTCCCTCTCTAAAAATAAATAAATAAAATCTTAAAAAAAAAGAAAAGAAAAGGCCTCTGACAAAGAGAAGGATGTGAAGGAGAGGGCTATTTTAAAATCAGAAATGTTTCTTCAGAGACGTAGCACAACTATACAAAGAATTTGACCACCATTTTGATTTCTACACCAGAATTACCTTCAAAAAAGTGCCTGTTTAACTGGTTGGAGGGTGGAAAGCAAGTAAGACATGTGCAGTCTGAATGGCAGTGAAGAGATGATAAGGAGAGAGAGAGAGCAGCAGTGAGCGGGTGGCACTGGAGGTAGCAGGGTTCCTAACTAGGGTTATCTGGGCTGTTCAGAGAAAGCCTGCAGCCCAAAGCCACATTCTGTGCAGATGGTGAAAATCCAATTACAAAGCAATTCTTTCTTAATAGCTTCATCCTCTTTCTGACCTGTTATATTAAAATGCTCACGGAAGGCACAGTATATGAAGTCTCTATCAACTGAGTGTGAATGAGTTTATCAGGTGTTGTCACTTACTGCATGAGAAGTCTGGACATGGAGATGCAGCCATAGTGTGTTCGCACGTTTATGTGAGGCAGAGAGAGAAACAAGAGACAGAGAGAAGACAGAGAAGGACAGACAGACAGAAACAGAGATAGAGGGAGTGACAGAGAGAAACACCTGTAGTTGTAGGGGAAGAGAAGGTATATGCGAATTAATGGAAAGAGATGAAGGCACTGGAATTTTACCTATCTAGACAAACTTGAACTGGTTACTTGGCATTCCAGAATCTCAGTTCCTTCCAGAACAACCAGAAATAAAAATGCTTCTTCTTAAATCTATACCTGAAAGGATTTTTGTGAAGATAAAATAAGATGTACAACACTTGGCCCACAGTAGACATGCTATACACGTTCATTTTATTACCCATTAACTTCCCACTTCATAATCTTGCCCACGAGCTGCTCTAAGAAGCAGCAGGAGGAGGAAGGTGGGCAGGGGCAGTAGATAAAACTGATAGAAGAGGAAGTTCAACTTTCTGGTTTTCCTTCCAATCAATTCTTGTGTTGAACAGAAGGAAAGAGACCACCAGTAGGTGTCCAAGCCATGGGTAAGGACAAGTTAATGTATATATCTACACATGGTGTTCCATCAGAGAGTCCAAATCCAGTTGGTTTCTAGGAGAACATGCTTATTTGCATGCTGTTGTTCTTTAGACGTTAGCTGAGAGGTAGCTGGTATATGATCCTTTAGGACGCGCTTTTAAAAAAACAATTCCCATTGCTTTTTGTACACTGTCTTCCAAAGCCTCTGTTAATAACTGCATTTTGATCAGATCTCTGAGTATTGTACAAATGAACCTCCCATCAAAACTCTAAGGGCAACCCATGATATTATCTTTGCCAATTTAAATTCTCAAGGTGAAATACATATGTGCTGTAATTGGTGCCTTTGAAACATCATTTCCCATGGAAAGCTTTCAGAGCCGCTGCCAGCAAATGCAGCCTGGCAGGTCCAGAAAGGTGAGGCCTGAGTATGAATGCTTCATTACCAGCAGGGTTTTACCCAGGTGACAGAGATTCAGCTAACTGTCAATCATGCCCTTCTCTGGTCTTGCAGGAATTCAAAGGCATTAAGCTTGAGGTATCAGCCTGTTCAGATAAATAATTACCCTGGCTGAGCCATTTCATAAAAAGGCAAAATTCTGTATCAATATTGCTTGCCAGAAGCATTTGTGAAATTCACTGCTTCTCCTGCAGAGCAGGGAGAGCAGAGCACGTGTAAGGGGTAAGCACTAAACAGTGAGTGATGACAGTCCTGATTTCAGACACAGGTGATGGCTCCGCCTATTCTTTGTTGATTTCCATGACAGGAAAGCAATGTCATCGGACGTCACAGCAAAGATGCAATACCCAAGACCTTCCTTAAAGTAATTGCATTCCAAAATATTTATTTTTGTGAGAGAAATGCTCAGCGGGATATTTCTTTCTCACTAATACTATGGGTTCTCCAGAGAAACAGTATACACACATATACACATACATATATATACATGTATATAATGTGCTCCCGTGCATAATACGTACCCATGTTTTTGTGCACATTATACATGGGATTATTATACCCATTATTATACCCATGGTATGTACAATGTACATCCTTATTTTCCTTCAAAAATTTGGGCAAAAATATGCATTATACATGGCAAAATATGGTACATATATTATGGTCTGTTCGGGAGGTATCCACCATGCAACATGAAAAACAGAGATATTTATTGAAGAAGATACAAAAAACATTGTACATAGGACAATGATGTTGTAGTCCCCTTAAAGCAGGCACCCTGGGACCTCACACAGTTCTCCCAGTCTCCATCAGCTGCCCTGTCATATTTTTCTAAATCTCATCGATGGCCTGAAATCTCTTCCTTTTCAAAGGTGATTTTAGTTTGGGGAAAAGCCAGAAGTGGTAGGGCACCAAATCTGGACTATAGGGTTCTCAGTCATCTTGGTAATTTGATGTTTTGCCAAAAAAAACTCTGCATGAGACATGATGCATGAGCAGGCATGTTGATGTTGACATGATAAAGCTGCCAATCACCAGTTGCTCATATTTAAGGCCTTCTCAATCATCTGAATCGTTTCCACAGAGGAATGTTCAAGCTTAATGCTAAATTTGATGCAGATTCGTCGCTCTACTCTCGGTTATTTTGAATGCAACAGCCATACAGTACACATGCTCTCTCAATGGTGTTTACCGCCCCCCACTGACCAGTACAGTGAAGCCATCGTTGTTCATGCATGTGCATTCCACTCCAGTCTCCTTGGTTCTCAGGTTACACTGATGTTGCCCAAACTGTTCTCATTATATTAACAATGGCTGGACTTTTTCCAGGCAGACTATTTACTTATTTATACACACACACACACACACACATAGATATAGAGAGAGGAAGAGAGAAAGAGAGAGAACGAGAAAGAGAGAGAGAGAGAGAGAGATTTTAAGGAATTGACTCATGCTATAGTAGGGGCTGGCAACTCCAAAATCTGAGGGTCTACAGGCAGGCTAACAGGCAGGAGACCAAAGAAGATTTAATTTTGCAGTCATCTTGAGTCCAAAGGAAGACTGGGGCAGAATTCTTACCTCATTGGGAAGGTCAGTCTTTTCACTTAAGGCCTTTAACTGATTGGGTGAGGCCCACCCACATTGTGAAGGCCAATCTGCTTTACTCAAAGTCTACAGATATAAATGTTAATCACATGTAAAAAAACACCTAGATGGCAACATTTAGACTGGTGTTTGACTAAACAACTGGGCATCATAGCCAAGTCAAGTTGACCCACAGAATTAATCATCATAGTTGTAAAAAAAGATTCTAATTCCATTTTGACATTGTATTTCTGTCATTCAGATATATAACCACCTGTACCTCCATACTTGCATGCCTGATAATTTGAAGTTGATCTCTCTGTTATAAGGTTGCATTAATGAGTTTATTTCATACATGATGATGGAAAAATATACAAGGACCTAAAATTTATTTGATTACAGGATTTCAATTTGACTTCAGTTCTTAAGTTTCCGTGAATCTTAATTTCAAGTTTTTTTCTTGATAGTTCAAAAAAACATTAAGCTCATTCCACGTTCCAAGCACTGTGTACTAGGGTTATCTTCTTCAATCCTCACAGCAACCTTATATAGTTTAGGGTCTATTAATATCCTTATTAATGGAATAAAAACACCCCTAACATTTGGAGGGGAAAGAATTTGCCAAGGTCCCACTAATAAGTGATGAGTCTGGATTTAACTGGAGCCTGTCTGCCTCCAAAATGCAGACCCTTAACCACTAAACCCCAGTGTCTGCCAAAGCTCTATTCCAAACAGTGATGGATGGCTAGGTCAGCTGACTCTAATACAATGATCCTTATCATTGTAATTGATCTTTGCAAAGTCACTGACAGGGACAATGTTTGGTTGAAATAGCTGCTTGATCACTCGTAACTGCTTACTCCTAACATCCTCTTTTCTAACAGTGGTAGCAAAAAAAAAAAATTTGAAAATAAAAGCTCCTCCAAAAAGTGGTGTTTTTGTGCAATGACAGTGTCACAAAGTGTACTGAAGGTAACGGAATTTATTGCTTCTCCTTCTCCTTTCCTCTTGAATCCATCCACATGGAGTAACAGAGAAGGATGTCGATTTAGAAGCGTGACTCACCAGAGAGTATCAGCCTTTAACTGAACCAAGAATCAGAGAAAATCTATGAAAATGCAGACTTCTGAGCTCCAACCCTCATGATCCTGATCTTTTGCCCAATTAAGAAATCTGCAATTTTTAGTAAGTGCTTCCTATATCAAATGCACTGACTTTTTGGAGGCTTGTCACTAGCTACTCCAAAATGAAACCCACAGCGATGGGACGACAGACTCTGCAGGACTCGGGGTCTTCTGAGTTCCTCACTACTCTTGCCTTCTGGCCAGGACTGACTACAAATTTGCGGGGTTCGATGCAGAGTGGAAGTGCACGGTTCCCTGTTCAAATATCACCAAGGATTTCAAGATGGCAACAGCAGGGCCTTCCACCGAGTGGGGGGGCCCTTCGGAGAGTGAGGCCCAGCACAGGTTGGACACCCCATGAAGGTGGCGCCATTGCTTCCTGACGTGTGCTACGGTTTGGGAGACTGAGAGGTTGAGAGGGTGGGAGAGGGGGAGGATGGGAAAGCTCAAAGAAAAGTACTCACTATAGCTCCATGCCTCTGGGAAGGCTGAACTTCAGTGATTCTGGAGCAGGGGTGGGGGTGGTATAAAGAATGCGTTCACTCACAGAGAGTAAAAGAGGTGGGTGGGGCCACAACCAGGCCACCAGTCTGACTGGTGCAGGTCACGCACGGTAGGTCATTATACCATTTGCAGTAACTAAAAATCTTCCGGGCTGAGAAAAACCTGGTGTTCTCTTCACATAATTTTTCTTTTGTAAATGATGAAGTTGGTTTTAGGGAGAAAAATAGTGCATCTAACTTAGACCAGAATAAATCGGACAAACATGAAGTTAGTAGTAAAATTTGAGGAATTCATTTGCTAACCATGGGGGAATTCAAAATTATTTAAATAATTTTAAATGAACTAAGATAATTTAAAATTTAAATTATTTTATTTAATTCTTCTAAATAAAGAGGATTTAAAATTCAACCCCTAAATGCAAATACTAACTTGCAAAGGTGAGTGAATGAACAGTATACAGTTTTTTAAAAAGTAACCTGGGGAAGCTAGGACACAATTAAGAGAGTTCATTAATCTCTCACCATTTGGGCATTTTCTCAGCAGGAAGGGACACGGGCCTCCTAGAAAACTCGGAACACAGCTTTAAAGAATGATCAGTCCCTTTTCAAAGTCTGCCCAAATCACAACATGTACAAGCCTGGAGGATCACTGAAATTAGAGTAAATCAAATTCTGAATATTATCATATTTATTTTGGGGTTCTCCCCAAATGCTCATACCCCTCCCACCTCAGAAAACTTTTGCTCAACCCCATCAGAAGTACCAATACTGTGATTGTGATTACAAAAGCATAGGGCGCCTCTTCACAGATGAACTTTTCCCTAGCATAACCACTTGTGTCTCTTTCTTTATGATCCAAATTAAGTTACAGTGCCTTCCCTTCGTTCTGACTTAACAACAGGCAGCGAGGAACACACGGCCCAATGCCCAGATCACGCCGCCAGCCGTCTGGGGAGCGGGCTGGCCCGAGCAAACACTCACAGTGCCATTCCCACACAACAGCGTGCTTCTCGGTTCCCTCACAAAAGCTTCAATTTTATGTGGGCTGTAAAGCTAGTCTGACAATAAACACAGAAAAGGTCAGTGTAGATTGAACACGGCTTTGCAATAATAGGAATTATCTGATGCAACACAGAGGCGTGTTCTTCCTGTGCCCACGAGAGCCAGAGACATTCTGGATCGATAATAGAATGAAGAAATCTAAGATCTAATGTGAAATAGGTAAGGACCTTAAGTGTCAGCTATGACTAAACTATGAAGCCGTGATTAAGGTAAGTAAAACAAATCAGAAGGCCATTTTTCCCACCCTAGAAAAAAGGCTTCTGTTCTTGCTTAGCATTGTTCGAAGTTTTTTTTTGAGCAGTTAAACAAGCATAATATCATGCTCACTCATAGCGGACAGGAGCTGAGATAAATTTCTACTTTATGCATGGCACGTTTTAAGATTTAAAAAAGAAATTCAAGATTAAAAAGCACGGTATCTTTTGTTAACATGTTCTCAAGAGACACGTAATATAAAACAATTTGCTGAGTTGACTCTATCTTTCCTATATATAAGCCTGCCATTAATATTTGAACTAACATTGGGGATGCATCATAAAGTACTTTCTAACTTTCCAGAAGATATACAAGACATTAAAGTAATCTATGCATGAAAACTACTGCAGCTAGCCCCAATAATGAAGAAGTAAAGATAAGTCTGAGAAAATGAAGTATTCAATTTGTACTTATAAGAAAAGTAGGCCAAACGAAGTAGCTAGTCATTGTTTTAACTCATGTGCTTTAAAATTTCTCTTGTTAAAATATTAGAACTATTTAATATGAAATTTTACACCTTTAATGAATAATACATTATAAAATACCATTAGCATTAGTATAATACATGCAGAGAAAATCTTCCTACTTCATATGAATATTTTAAGAGAATTTTACTTGTAGTAAGTGTTGGGTTATTCTTTATCCTCTTGTACCAAACTCATATTACAAATTATATATATAATTACATATATATTACATATAAAGTAATTACATATATAATATATAATATATAATTACAAATTATATATATATATAAAACTTCAGACTATTGAAAAGTCAACAACACAGCAGTGAAAACAGATACCACATAAATGTTTGTTCATTCATTTGTACTTTCAATATATAGCCAATCTTGAATACTATTTAAGGGCACAGTTATTAAAGACAGAGCTGCAAAGGCATTGATCAGCTCGGTCCGCCGAACACTCGTTCATTACTCACGCACGCAGTGTGCTGCACCTGGCCTTCGGGTTGATTAGAGAATGCCACAAAGGAGAAGAGAAATTCAGATACACATTCTGTCTTCAAGGAGCCATGGGACTTGTTAGGGGAGCAGAATTTCTACTTTGAGTTTTTTTTCTTCACTATGTCATCAGCTTGCATTGACCCTCCCATTTATCCTCGTCACTTAGCCTGCAAGACTGTGGCCTGAACACAGTGCCACCCGGCTGAGTGTATGCCACACAGGAGGGACTGTCCTTCACGCCTGGTCTGTCAGGGACCAAGAAGTAGTCAAGTCCATGAGCACCAAGTCGGTCCGCATGGAATCCTCATTCCATATCCCGATGGGAAAACAGTGCAGAAGTATGGCACTGGCATGGGTTCAAGTACAGCTTCTGCCTCCTGCCAGCAGTGTGACCTTGGGCAAATAACCCAACCCTCTGATGTGTTTCCTCATTTGTGAAATTAGGCTAATAACCCTTATTGGAAGGCTCTGAGGATCAAATTAGTTAATTCAGGTAAAATAGTTATAATGGTACCTGGCACATAGCACTGGCTATTCCAAATAAGCACTGGCTGTTAACATTAATCAAAAATAAAGTTGTTTGTACTGGAAAATAATTCATGATTCTTCTTGGTAGGTAAGATGATCCTCTCCTTCTTTTCTTAATTAGAGGCATTTGATCTTTGTTAGAGTGAAAAATAACTATGTCTATACATATAGTTTTTATTTTTCTGAGAGCTAAATTTCTCCCTCTTTGAAGAAAAACGGTTACAGATTTAGTTCTCTGTATTAGAGACAACTAGCTGGCATCACAAAAATACGAGTTGGAACTTGAGAGGAATTCAGTGGGAGAAGAAAGTCCAGGAGGAAACTGGATCCAACTGAGGTTTTTGAACACTGTGATCAGTGCATTTTTTCCTTAATATTGCTGCACCCCTGGGTCTCTCTAATAGGATACAGTGGGGACACGATTCAGCAAAAACCATCCCTACGGAAAAGCCCAGAAGGAGCAGAATTTTTCTTTCAGGATAAATTAATTTATGAAAACAAGTGTCCATGAGGAGGGTGAAGTGCTCAGGACACCGGCACCATAAATGAACAATGAGCTGTTCCTGGTGTTCAAGAAGAAAGGGCCACGCTGTTCATTTTGCCTTCCTGATACACCCATTGATTAGGTTTGTATTGATGGTAACGTGGTCTGGGGAAGATGCTCCAGAGGATGCATGAGGGTCTCCTTGCTTTTCTTCCATTGCCCTAATAAAGCAAGTCATTACACCAGCCGAACAGTCACGTGATCCCATAATGAACTTCACTATGGCAGGCAAGCAATCACCCACGCACACAGTTCCACTGCCACTCCCGTTCCCTAACCGTATGGTCCCTGTTCCTCCACCCCTACACTCCGTCCTTGTCCCCCTCTTCCTGCCCCCGCTTGCTCCCCCGCCCCATCCACAGTTTCTTTTGCTCTCCCTCACTTCTCGCCTCCTGACCTGTCCTGATACGTGCCCTTTGGCACTGTGTCTTCACCTGGATGGCAGATGGCATTCTTTCATTCCAACTGACAAATATTTATGGAAATCGAGATGCAAAAGGCACCCACTCTGTCCTCAGGAACCTGAGGGTTTGCTGTAGGGAAAGTTGTAAAAGACAATTATGATACCGTGCTAATAAGAAATAAAATTCATAAATGCCAAAGAGGAGGTAGGAACATTGAAGTGCTTCTACAATACGGAAGAGAGCAACTTTCTGTCTTGAGGGTGGTTGGAAATAAGGGAAGACCCATCCCTACCCCTTGAAGAAAAGGTTGGTATTTGCCACGTAAGTGGGATTCCTCTGGCATTTACAATAAGCACCTCATTTGTTTCTCCCCGGCACTGTGATCACCACATGCCCTGTGGGCACACGCCCACAGTTGGGGATGGAGTTTCCTATCCTTTGCTCACCACATAGAGTGGGTACGATACGGTAGTCCCCAGCCGCACAGGGAGCCCTGAGCACTTGAAAGGTGGCTTGCCTGAGTTGAGATGTGTACACCAGAATTTAAAGACCTAGTCTAAGAATGTTAAATGTCATATTCAGAATTCTTATACTAATTACAAGTAGAAGTGATCACAGTCCAGCCACATTGCATTAAATATACATTATGGGAGTTCATTGTACCTGTTTCTTTTTACCTTTTAAAATGTGGTGCCTAGAAAATTTTAAATTATGTGGGTGGCTTGTGTCGATTCTCCCTGAGTGGGCTGCTGACAAAGCTCTGTCCACCACTGAGCATGTCGGTAGTCAGCTCTGCTCTGTCCTGAACGGAGCTGCCTGGGTGGGAAACGCTCCTGCCTCCAACCTAGTCTCACGTGCTGACCCAGCCTGACTGCAGTCGGGGGCAGGACCTGGGCCTGTATTCATACGAACAAAACAGCTGCTAAGAGCCCTGGAGAAACCGCACAGGCTTGGGAGCAGCACTCTGCCAGAAAGCTGCAGGACTCTCCGCTCCAGGGGCCAAAGGCCGTTCTATGTTGGGTCTGTGAGCATAAAAGGGGACCCCTATATCTGCAAATTCATCCTCTACTTAGAGCTTTCAAAATATGCCTATGACCTTTGTCACTGACTCACATAGTGTTCTTTAGGAGAAGATCTGTGCATTTTTTTTCTTGGACAACAAATAAAGTGAGCATTCCTTTTCCCTTTGTTTATTTAAATGGTCACATCCTGCTACCCAGTGCGGAGCCATCACCATCTGTTTTCTGTGATCTAATTACAAATGGAATAAGCTCTTAATTCCCCTTTCCATCATTTTCAGGTCTATGACATGAGAATGCCTCTGCAAATACTTCTGGAGTACTTATTTTTTTTTGTCACTCTTTGATACAACTTCTAGGGGCAAAGTTATTTGTTTGTGCAGAAATAAATTTCACTCAGAGGTGTTTACATGACAGAGATTGATACGTGTTTTCTATCAGTGCTCTGCCTGGTTGCCCAATTTGTTTATGGCAGCCTATCTTAGGAAACCAGGAAGAAGTGTATTTAGCAGCAAGTTAAATGCTTTTAAAAATCATGTCAATTTCTCATTCTTTAAAAAATGATTGTCATACACTTGAGACTCTTCTGAGCCAAATGTGCTGGATATGTAATTTAGTTTCATATTTCCTGTATACCACAGAGTGGGTTTTTTTTTTTCCCTCCATCATAGTTGATCTTCATCCTTTACTGTCTGGGGACTTTGAATTCTATTTTTAGCCATTTCATGAGTTGCCAATTTAATGCATTTAAAGAGTGCAGAGCAGATGTCTAAAACATTGAAGGTAATTAATTAAGTCCCGCAATTTCCAGACTACACAAAAACAATTTGCCATTGCCTGTAAAATGGTATAATTGAGTATTATAAATGCTTCCAGGCCAAGTCTTGCTATGAATTATTTAGTGCATCTGTCCTAATTAAAGACCTATTGGAAGATTAATGTCTCGTAACCTGACAAACTACTTTACTTAGTAACAAATTATCCATATAATGACCTCAAACTAAATTTATATAACCCAAGAAGCCATCTGAAAGGACGTACAAGCCCATTTCAATAGAAGGAATTTTCTCTGCATATTTACACTCATCTTCCCAATATCCTCTCAGCTTTGAATAGTTGTAAATGAAAATCAATCTGTTCCAAAATAAGTTTTCTAATAGCATTTCTAGCTTCAGTAAACATCTTGTAAAAAATACATAATTCACATCCCTTCCTGCCCCCTTGCTACACATGTCATAATGAATTTGTACTAAAGACAAAGATAAGTAAATTTGTGATATGAAATGCATTGGCAATAGTGGAAAATCTTTTTTCATTCTTATTCTAAGCTTGTGTTTTGGGGTTAGACGCTCTGAAGAGCATGGGATTATTTATCAGAACATGAGAGATACAAACTACACAGTCAACAACAAGCATCTGGGGTTCAACGATCAAATGTTGCTCTGCGGAGGGATCTCAGCTGATCCTATGGAAGGACAATGCCAAGGTCATTTAAACCTAAACTTAAATGCAAACAAGAAAGACCAACCCCGCTCTGGAATTAGGGACCTGAGGTGCCTACTATGGCTGGAATCTCCATGACACTATTTAAAAAAATTCATGGTATGCCACATTTTTGATGGGTTGGGGAAAGGGGTCCCCTCGGTCTCAGCTGATTGTGTCTCATGATACAAAGTGGCAGGGTGAGGGAAGAGGTGGGGTCAGCAAGGGGAAAGCTTAATATCCTTTATTTTATAAAAATGGAAATCATTCCCTCCCATTAGAAATGCCCTGCCCTTCCTTATTGTGAACTTCTTTAAAAGGAATTATACATATTATTTCTAAAATGAAACAATCTTCCCATTTAGGTCTCACAGGGGATTTTTCCATACACCTGAAGATCTTTCTCTCTCTCTCCATATATATACACATTCATACAAATGAGGGTAGGTTTACATTTGTTTGTGTGGACAAAAGACACCTAGGTTATGATTATTACAATAGCTTTATTAACTCTGTGCCTTGCACACTCCTAACTGTAAACCTACATTTGCTCACTCCTATATATCCACTGGCTGCCTTATTTTAGAGCATAAAATATAAAACATCATTAGAGTTAAGTAGACACAAAATTTTAAACTAAGTACATTAAAGTAGGGTTAATTGTCCACAGTTGTAAGAAAAGAAATAAGAGCTATTTAGGTGCGCAATGTTAGCATGGGGTGTGATACACATACCTATACATATATACTCATATATATATATATATATATATATAAAAGAAATATTTGGCAAACTGCTTTACTGTCATAACTTCAACTGCAGTTTGCTTATATACTATAGTTCACTCTTACCTGGACAGAAAGACAAATATTCAGAAAATTTTTCTTTTCTTGCCTGGGATCTTAGCACTCACAAATCATTGCTATTTAGTATTCCTTCCACACAATTTTCTTTTCCACACAGACTTTCTCACACTGGGGAAAAAAAAACTCAATTTCTTCTTTGTAGCCTGGCATGAACTATATATTTTAAGAAAAATTAAAAATTGTATGCTTTTATAGGAAAGCTCAATAGGGTCAAATTGATGGAATGTTACTTTACCACTTCCCTTTTCTCCTTTTGCTTCTACAGAGTATTTGGTGTTCTTTTCCACATGATTTTATCCAGGGTCTACTTCATGCAGAGGGGTAAAATTACCTCTAGTAACATATGATGGGTTTACTGACTGTTTTTTTTGCTAGGTTGGAGGAAAAATGCAGTGAAATGGATCGGGGAAAGGAGAAAATTCAGTATTTTTTCCTCACATTTGTTTTTCTAAGTAACAATAGCTCCTTGTAGAAATTTGGAATATAGGGAAAATTATAAAGAAAAACACTTCAAATTGTTCATAGGCCCATCAATTGGTGATAACCTTATTAGCAATTTGGTACGCTTTCATTGTTTTACCCTGCACCCGATATATGATGGAATCTTTCCCCTAGAGTTTTGTATTCGCTGTTACACTTCTCATCACATTGTGAGCCTCTGCCTGTGGTCCTAGCTTCTCACCTTTCTAGAAAACGATTATTTCTCCTCATAACCACACATGTTGCTCATGAAAAGCAGACAAAATTTGTTCTTCCCATGTAATTAAGTTTTAGACTCCTCAGAAATGGGAATTTAAGAAACTAGCTCTGATCGACTCACTAAGATTTCTACTGAGCAGTGCAGCGGGCAAGTTGTAAACCGATCAATAGAAGACAAATATGCCCACGTGTATGTCTGGCTGCAGAGACAAACACGCACTGCCCTGCCTTCTTGGAATTAGTTAGAGAAAAACACCAGCTCCCTAGTATACAATAATAATTAAAAAATAAATATTAAAAATCCTATAACTGTATAAATAAAAAACAGATGCTTTTACTTTAATAGCTATTGAGGAGTAAAAGTATTTTAGTGAAAAATCAGGAGTAGAACCCAATTGAAAGGAGCTTTAAAATGTTCTATTGTAGTATACCTACAATTCAAAATATGCTTTGGAAAAAATATTAGATTAATGGGTTATTAATAGATAAATGCACTTACTGCTCAGAATGGATAATCAGATATTTACTTATTTATTTATTAGATATATTTTATTGATTATGCTATCACAGTTGTTCTATTTTTTCTTGCCTTTATTCCCCTCCACCCTGCACCCCCTTTCCCACCAGCATCCCCCCACCCTTAGTTCATGTCCATGGGTCGTACATATAAGTTTTTTGGCTTCTCCATTTCCTATACTATTCTTAACCTCTCTCTATTCTGTACCTACCAGTTATGCATCTTATTGCCTGTACCTTTTGCCCCATTCCCCCTCCCTCTCCCCACTGATAACCCTCCATGTAATCTCTATTTCTGTTCCTGTTCAAGTTGTTTGCTTAGATTGTTTTTGTTTTTTTTTTAGATTCAGTTGTTGATAACTGTGAGTTTGTTATATTTTACTGTTCATAGTTTTGATCTTCTGCTTTTTCTTACATAAGTCCCTTTAACATTTCATATCATAAGGGCTTGGTGATGAGGAACTCCTTTAACTTGACCTTATCTGGGAAGCACTTTATGTGCCCTTCTATTATAAATGATAGCTTTGCTGGATAGAGTAATCTTGGGTGTAGATCCTTGCCTTTCATGACTTTGAATACTTCTTTCCAGCCCCTTCTAGCCTACAAAATTTCTCTGGAGAAATCAGCTGATAGTATTATGGGCACTCCTGTCTCCTTTTCTCTAGTTGCTTTTAAGATTCTCTCCTTATCTTTAATCTTGGCTAATGTAATTATGATGTGCCTTGGTATGTGCTTCCTTGGGTCCAACTTCTTTGGGACTCTCTGAGCTTCCTGGACTCCCTGGAAGTCTATTTCCTTTGCCAGATTGGGGAAGATCTCCATTATTTTTTCAAATAAGTTTTCAATTTCTCGCTCTTCCTCTTCTCCTCTGGCACCTCTATGATTCAGATGTTGGAAGGTTTAAAGTTGTCCCAGAGGTTCCTTAGTGTCTCCTCATTTTTTTGAATTCTTATTTCTTCATTCCGTTCTGGTTGAAAGTTTTATTTCTTCTGCTCCCAGTTTCCTTCCCTCCACTGTTGGTTCCCTGTATATTTTTCTTTATTTCACTTTGCATAGTCTTCACTTTTTCCTCTACTTTGCAATCATACTCAACCATTTTTATGAGTATCTGATTACCAATGTTTTTAACTTTGCATCTGAAAGGTTGGCTATCTCTTCATCACTGAGTTCTATTTTTAGAGCTTTGCTCTATTCTTTCATTTGGACCATATTTTTTTTTTGTCTCAGAATACCTGTTACATTGCAAGGGGCAGAGCCTTAGGTATTCACCAGAGCAGGGCAACCGATGTGGATTGTTGTGGCACTGTCTGTGGGGCAGGGGTCTGAGAGGGAACAATGACACTTGCTCGGTCCTCACCCCACTTTCAGTCACTTCCCCACTACCCACAAGCAAATTGGGGCCTTCTGGTGCTGATTCCTGGGTGGGTGGGCTTGTGTACATTCTAGGACCCTGTGGGTCTCTTCAACAAACTCTCCTGTGAGGCTGGGAGTCTCTCCCACTGTAACAACCCCCACAGGTTTTTACAATCAGAGGTTTTGAGGTTTTTTTTCTCCTCTGTTTCTCTTCCCAGTTGTTCCTCCCAGTTTATCCGCACACAACTGTGGGACAGCCTGGTCTGCCCACTGGCCCCAGCCCGCCAACTGGGGCCTTGCCACCTGGTCCTCTTTGCCCCAGCTGCCTGTCTCTGCCCCTTCTGCCAGTCTGAATGAATGTTTCTTCTTTAACTTCTTGGTTGTCAGACTTCCACACAGTTGAATTTTCTGGTGGTTCTAGTTATTTTTTGTTTTTAAATTTGTTGTTTTCCTTCTTTTAGTTCTGCGAGGAGGCAAAGTGTATCTACCTACAACTCCATCTTGGCCAGAAGTCCTTAAACTCAGATAATCAGTTATTTAATCATCTGTTTAAAATTGGTTTGTCACTCAAAACTTTGAGATTGTGATTTTGGCAAATCACAATGGAAGGTAGGTTTTTTTATGAGTGCTTATGTGTATTGAATAGTTTTTATTTTAATTTGTTTTGAGAGTTCTCTTGTTCTTTTGTCTTAGAATACCCCCTAGACAGGCACTGAAGGCTCAGCCTTGCAAATATTCATAATAATTATTCTCAGGTGGCACCCAGGAGTCCCTAAGACAAACCCTCAATTAAAAACACATCAGAAAATATCAGAAAAACACACACAAAATTAATTCTCCCACAAATATTAAATGTCAGGCCCTGGAATTATGAAACAGCTAAATTTAATGTCTTAATAGGGAGCCTAAAATGCATAAATGTATTATATCCATGCAGCAGAAATGTTAAAGGAATCGTAGGTTCAAACGGTCAGGTGGCATGATTCTGGGCTAATCTTTCATCTTTTTGCCTTCTCTCTGCTCTGTCTCCCTCTCTTTCACAGACACACACACACTTACATATACACCCACACACATATACAGACATATAGGACAGGCTCTATGTCTCTACTGTACAGTGATGCTCCCATTCAGATTGCTCTTCAGTTCACTTGAAAGGAAGATGAAAGTATGATGTATGGACCACTGGCCTCAAAGATGCCCAGGAGAAAATGATTTCTTAGTGAAATGTTTGGAAAGCAATATATTTTATTCCCTGAGTGGAGATTTATAGTACATATTAGCATAGTAAAGACTCTGAAAGACTTTCTGCAATAAAGAAACCTATTCTGAAGTTGTTTGAACTTGGAAATATTTATTTTGTTGACTATAAAATATTGGCCGTAGGGAACGAACAGGCAATGACATGGAGCATTCGGCACCCTTGGATGAGGGCGTTGCCAATATTAGGATGAAACCCGTGTGGGATGCACTAAGGTTCACAGACTACCCACCTTTCTCTCTGGGACCTTCTGGACTTATTTTATAAAATTTGTATGAACTGCAAAACTGCAGTATAAAGTCTTATATTTACACACCAAAATAAATAAATCCATTAAATACAGTAAAGGCAGACTGTAGGCTTTTCTCTGTGGCAACAGCATTCCTTCACAGCTCTCTGACCTAGCAGCTCTCATCAAAGGTGTAGTATTGCTCCTTTTGTTTCTGGGGTCTTTGAAAGGAACGTGGTATTCTGTAACATTCCAAAAACACTGCATGACAAAGACATTTCTAACACCTGTCTGGGGTGTTCTGTACAGAGCAGCTTTTGGAGGTGGTAGTTTCAACAACTACATTTATTTACTGACCAAGTCTTTTATTTTCGGAATCCTCTTAGAGGAAAATATGAAAAGCTTTTTAAAGCTGATTACATACACTTCAAGTATACTCAGGGACCGGCGTTTTCTCTTAAGAATTCTCAAACAGTGAAATTGACATTTTGAACCACGTCCCTCCGCACGAATGAAAGACAAGCAGGACCTTCCCCAGGGCAGTGGAATTCAAGTTACTCAAGACACAGAGGCAAGCTGATGTTTATGCTCCTAGGTGGCGGTCTCTGCGTAAGAGCCTTTGAAAGGGGAAAGAAATCAAAGTGGCACACTGAAAAGAAGCAAGGCAGGGGCTACTTTTCCACCTTGCAGACACAAATGCTTCAGTGACAGTTAAGACCCTAGAGTCGGGGGGGGGGGGTGTGGTCAGCTGCTGAGACACTACCGCGACAGGTAAACAGTAAAAGGTAAGACCTTGGGTCCCATTTGGAACCACGACATGTATGTCACCTATAAATATTGCATGAAAGAAAATGCCGTAAAGAGTAGACGGAAGGGGGAAAGAGGGGGGATATAGCCCAGTTTAATCCTCAACTCCGTTTTACAGCTGCCTGCCAAACAACCTCCAATTGAAGTTTTCGCTTCAGTGATTTTTTTACATTAGGCAACAAAGTCTTTTAGCTTTACATCACAACCTGAGGCAGTGTAATGCACTCTTTAAATGAACAATCAGGTGTTTTGCAACTTCTCTTATGAGTGTTAGTTGGGGAAGAGTTATCAGCCTTATAAATCAAAGCACAGTCATGGTGTACCAACAGGAGTCTTCAGCTGGGAAAGTCCGGCCCCCACCCTCCTTCTTTACCGATGCGAATCCATTCCCACACAAGGCTCCTGAGGGGCTAGGTCAGTGCAGGCCTTCGAGACCCCACATGAGCTCAGGGAATGTAGTAAAACACTGAAGATGCTCATCTCTAAATCTACTGCCTAAGAGTTCGTGGAATATTATTTCTAAAATTCTGAGCCTTTGCGTTTGCCATGAATCCTCCTCGGTGAATGATTTCTTCCTCGGAGTCCTTTTGAATGAGATCACTTTGTAAAGAGAAGTCGCTTAAAAATACATTCGGTCCTGCAGTGACCTCCCCTTGCCTCCCCTCCATTGATTGTGCTTTCAGAAAGGTCTTCCAAGCTGAGACTCTGAGTCAAAACTACTCGGTACAATGAAAAATTTTCATATCAGTAGTTTTACTTGAAATTGGAGTAAAACTGACACTCCAAAAACCCCTGTTGGAGAATATATAAACCACTCTTATGTAAAAATACAAAATCAGACACTTTAACCAAAGGCAATTTCACATTTGAGATCTCAAAGTGGCTATTTCTAGAAGAATCGATAAAGGAGAGTTATGAATTTCAGTTACCATAGAATTCTCTTTAGTATTAATGTACCTTTGCATGTGAGCTCTGTTTGATAACATAAAAATGCTACATTTATTTGAAGGTAATTTTTAGATATTGTTTGATACCAGAAAAGAAACTCTGAATAACAAGCAAATGTTCTTCCCCTAAATGGGGATATTCAAAAATCCATCCTAGCTCCCAGAGTGCTGGGGAGGCTCCCAGAGAAGGCCAAGGTCAGAGAGAGGTGGGTGGAGTCTGTCCCTAGGATGGGCCCTTTTTATCCTGGTACAAAAGCACACCTTTTTGGAAATCTGAAGGGATAAAATGTAAGAAAGAGACTCAGTTTTAGCCAAGAGAACTGATCATTTCTAGAGGCCTAGAGGTCGCCAGAGAATAAGATTCCCCAGCAACACTGGAGTCTAAAGACTTAGAAGAGAAGTGGCCGGAAGTGAAGTTTCCACCCACGCATCTGACAGACGTGAGGAGCACGCTCTCTGGGGAGCAGCGAAAACAAAAGACTGTCAGCCTGATTCTCCGGACTATTTGGACAGCTAGAAAGTAATAATTATTTTTTTTAAAAAGCTACACTAAACAATACACAAGAAATTCTGTATCTTACCCAATTTGTCAGCCCTGTAATAGTGGCCCTGAACGGACTTCTCTGCACAAGGTTTGCACAAAGGAGGTAAAATCTCAGGAGGTCTTAGGCCACCCTCAGAGAATTCTTAGTGCGGACGCTTTCTGGCCCGAAGCTGGACTCTCCCTTTCTGAGCTGTCATCCCCATCAAGAAGCATGGAAATGTACCTATTTATGGGCAAGGCCATATGCTCCACTGGGCTGCTCTCAGCGCAGTGTCACTGAGTAACAGCTGCTGTCACAGAGCCAGGGAGGACTATCTGCCCAAGTTCACACAAGGGGCATCCCTGCAGAGACTGCACTTCCTGGGATTTCTCTTGCCTCAGTTTCCCTTGGGCTCCCAGGGTGGGTCCTGGAAGGAAAAGTCCAGGTACGGAAATGGGCCTGAGGGAGGGAGGTCAGGATGGGAACTCTCGGGCTAAATCCCTGATCGCTTCTGCAGAAATTCTCAGCTCTACAAAAATCCACATTTCCTACTGATTTTTTTTAAAACAAGTGTAGAGAAGGTAATGTAAACTGAACCCTGAGCATAAGGGTTCAAAATCAGAGCTAACACGCCAGGTTTGCCTTTTCTGGGTGGACACCCAGACTGGAGATGCAGGCAGATGTCCTGGGCCGTGATGGGTGGGAAAGCTGAGGTTCTGACCGGCTAGACAACTTTGGGGATTAATCACCGTCAGCAGCAGAGATGGAGCCGGGCTTCCTGTGTCCACCACCAACCGCCTACCGTTGGGGCTGAAATGACAGAAGGACTAGAGACGTGATGAATACTGTCAGCTGTGAAGGCCAGTGGCCCAGTTCTGCTTCGCTATTGTAACTGTTGACCCCACAGTGGCATGAGAAAGCTTAACTTTTAGATAATCATACAGATGTTTTCTACACTCCACCTGTTACCCAAGTTACCTCTTTTTATTGCAGGTTGGGAAGGAAAAATATGAATCCACTCACTCAAATAATTCATTTCTCTTTTGAAATGACATGTTTATTTGGAAGCTATTCGTGTCTAAAAGAGTCATATTTAAAGTTTGGACAAAACAAGCTGACAAAACGCAGGGCATGTTTCATTGACGAGAGAAGCCTTGCATTCCCCTGACAGTTGTGTTCCTGCCAGAAGCAGGCACTGGTAAGCTCCTAGCACCTACACAGCCAGCTTCTCTCCATCTGGTCCCAAGTGTGAGTAGGGCTATGGCCAGCCTGAAGAACTATGGGTCCTAAATTTATTGCTGGCCATTAGTGAAATCTCTATCCAAAGATGCATGTATGTCGTTTAAATTCCAAGGATTTCAAGGTAAAGAATAATCTTTATGAGAATCTACAAATGGGTATCTTCACATGTTTGATCTGTTTAAATATCTGTGATAGGGTCAGCAGTTAAGATACTAGTTGTTATGGCTTGAACTGTGCTCCCTAGAACAATATGTTGTAGTCCTGACCCCCACACCTGGAAATGCGACCTGACTGGGAAATAAGGTGTCTGCAGATGCAATCATGTTAGATGAGGTCATGCTAGATGAGTGTGGGCTGTAATCCAATATCCCTGCTGCCCTTACAGGAAGCAAAGGAGACACAGAGAACACACAGGGAGAAGGCCCTGGGACAGTGGAGGCGGGAGTTAGAGTGATGTGCCTGCAGGCCAAAGAATGCCGAGGATTTCTGGCAACCGTCAGAAACTAGGAGAAGGCGAAGAAGGGTCCACCACTAGACTTCAGAAAGAGCAAGGCCCTGCTGACACCTTGCCTGGAGACTTCTGCCCTCTACAAATGTGAGACAATACCGCTCTGTTGTTTTAAGCCACCTAGCTTGTGATACTAATTATGGCGGTCCTATGAAACTAAAACATCAGTTGAACTATTTTGTAACAAATATGATAATTAGAGAAAACTTACTTTCTTATTTGGTGACACTGACATTAGCAATACTCACCATTTAAATATGGAAATGGAAGTTGTATTCTGACCTCAGCTTATGTAGTTACCTTAAACTGCAAAGAGAGTGCCAGAACAGATTGTCAACATTCTGAGGAGGGGATTGAAAAAGAAAAAGGAAAAAACAGAACAACAAACTAATATACCATGAGCACATAAACAGTGAGATTTAGAGGTAGCCCTAATGAAGAAATTGCTTCTAAGTGTGTTGTGTGATTGATTAATTATCAACACCGGTTCCCTCATTCGATAGCTATTAGTGAAAACCAGAAGTGAATTAATATTTATGAAGCTTATGTCAAAATTAGATAACTATTTTATCTTTTGGCCACAAATGTGTTGCCTAATCACATGTCAATGTAAGAAAGAAAGCCAACAAAGTTTCATCATCTCCTTGTCATCTTTCTTCACAAGTAGCCTCTTCCAAAGCCACAATGTTTAACAGAGCTAGGCAAGAGATACGTTCATCCATCATCTCTCAATTAGGAACGTGATATTTAAAAAAATTTTTTGTCCTTCTTCTTTAGGTTGTTTCCCTGTTACAGGCATGGTCAAATGCTTCAAAACAAGGCAGAAAGCAAGCAAGCCAGAAAAGGTCGGCCCTCACCATGAGAAGAGAGCTCAGAGGCCATGAGGTGAACCATGCTCACGTATGAATTATGATCTGGACAGCTGGTAGAAACAGTAACCATGCAGAAGCGGCAAGGGGAGGGGTAGCTGGATTCTCACTTCCGGCAGGATGGTGTTTTGGGCCGAGAGTACCAGGTGTGATGTGACCCTTCCATCTATGACCCCACTTGTGTCTTCAGTTCAGGCAGCCGCTCAGAGCACAAAGGCAGATTCCGCATGGGGCCATGGAAGCACTCCCGGTGGGAGAACCATGTCTGTGGGTTGTGAATATCCATGGTACATGCTGACCAATTCCCACAGACACAAAGGCCTTTCCTCACAAGTCACCTTCACAACGAGGCTCTCCCTGGACCCCAGCAGAAAATAGAAACTCCCTGCTGGAGGTTTCAACGCCCTTTTTCCGCCTCTCCCTGCCTTCTCTACATATATCTACACACTAAGGGTTTTACTTACGATGTTCACTGTTTTCCCCCAGTCCAGTGTAAATGCCAACAGGGCCTTTTCCTCTGTGGATCACACATAAAGTACTTGTTGAATAAAGGAACTGGAGAGGGAAGGACCTGGGCTTCATTTTATCATTAAGTATGAGAAGCTCAGTGACTCTAACCAACCACAGGTTCTCACCAGCGTATAATACTGAGAAGGAAGAGTTCTCACTTAGCTTACACATTTCCGAGGCCCGATGGGGCGTTTAGTGAGTAAACAGCAGAGAGCTGACCTCTGCTGATGGGTGATTGCTTCTCTAGGCCACCCAATCAAGCATCTGTCATCCACTGTACACTCTAAGCATTTTATCATTTTTGAGAATTGATTACCTCCAACTGCCAAAGCTAGTTTAATTACTTTTGAAGCATTTACTAGAGTTTAATATCTAAGGGCTTCATAAATCAACCCGAGGGGGATTAGGTGCCTCCAGAGCCCTTAAACTAACACAATAAATTGCTCGAACAGAATAATAAAGCCCAGATGAAATGATTCTTACTAAAAGCTTCACACACAGCAGCCTAGGAAGATGCACAGCAACAGAAATAGGTGTTTGAAGAAGCCCCAAGAGCTGGATCAGTGCCTAAGGGGGACGGAACTGCACATTCTAATCTGGTCTGTTAACAAAGTGCTGCTCACTGATCGAAGGTCACGTGGCCAGGTGACATTGGGCAGGCTCATTTAGGAAACCTCAGTGTGGTAAACTGCTACGGTCAGAGGCAGGTGGAGGGCCACGTAAGTCCTCCACCATGGAAGATGCAAACACAACTGATGTGTTACAACCAAAGGAAGCTTGCCTCCACATTCCGCCACAGTTACCTCTGTAATATCAGCCAGCAGGCACCAGATGTTCTCAGTGAGCACTTGGCATGAAAGGTTCATCTTCAGGCATACACTCCTACACCCGGTGATGCTCTGATGGCGGCTGAGCCCACTCTCATCCAGGGAAAGAACCCGTAGAAGGGGTTCACATGAGCCCAAAGAGCTCTCGACTTCCAAGGCTGCATTAAAGATGTCAGGTTTGGGGGCTTGCCTTCCACTGTCTCATGGAAGGACAATGGTATTCATCAAGTTCTTTGTGGTGAACCACCGATGAAAAATTATTTCTTACATATTTTATGCTAACTAATTAGCCCTTTGTACGTCTTTGGTTAACTAGAACAATGTAACAAGTATGTAAGTAGTCCCCTCTGTAGTGCTGATTCCTAATAAAGATATTTTAAGTGATAAAAATGTTCATTCCAGAGTGAGGTTTCGTGTGATACATTTGTATTTATAATGGCAGGGAGAGAGTCCAAAGAATTTAATGCATGAAATGTTCAGTTGCATTATTATGAGGGAAACACACTGGCTGAAATGAGCCCAAGTGGCTGGTGGCCGGGAATTCTGGGGTTTGGCTTCATGGCCCGACTTTGCCTTGCTCTTCGCAGTGCTTGGTGTCTGGTAGCAGTGCTCTGCCTTCAATGGTGACAATTCTAATCAGAGGATGATTCTGGGTCCTGTGAACCTCCCGAAAGGCATCTATGATCAGGCGGTACTCATTTGCTTAGCTCCCTTTGTTTTACCTTGTCTTAGTCTGCAGAAGTTCAAGATCAGTTTGGAACAGGAAAAGGAAGGTAATCATCAACTATTAATTCACATTATCCTAGGATGCATTATTGCAGAATTTTGCTCTACTGAAAAACCCGTATAGAATTCCAGAAAGCTTAACGTTTAGCAACCTGCAGATGCTAAGCCTTTGTGTTTTGTTGTTAACGAACTCGCTGACCAACATGCTGGGTGGGCATTGAAAGGTCAGTGAAGGGGCACCTGACACCCAGATTCATGGTCTATCAGGTGGTCGAAAGGTAACGGTGGGGGAGACAGAGTTTATCTATTAAATTTTAGAAGTACAGCTGGATACTACAAAATATATTTTCATTATGTGGTTCAATAAGTATATATAGCATAAGGCCTGATAATCATTCAGATGAGTTCTAGGATAGTCCTCATAGACTGTTTTAAGGATCACTTTGGAGAGATTTTTTAGCAAGTTTAACGTGACTCCTCTACTCTAAATACCCTCCAGCCATCTGAGCCACCCGGCCAGGGCCTTAATGAACTTTTTAAAGCAACTAACCTGTGTTAATGAAATTAGAAGAGATAAACAGAAGGGCAATGATGGGATGTATTTTAAGAACACTTAGAATAATTTTGATATCTACTTGTACTATTCATTTCTGACAGTAAGAGCTGTTAATTATAAAAAGATAATATAATTTATTCAACTTAAAGGATTATTATGTGTAAAACTTCATTAACCATGATAAAGCATTTTATCCACAGGTGGCATTCACTAAAAAATCAGATCATTGGGAGAGATATTTTAGAAAGCAATGTTTTCTTTTGCAGAAAATCAGTGAATGAGACTTTTAGAAAAAGGATATATTAATTGATATGTAAAAAAAATTCTCATGCTCTTCAAATAGTAATTTACCTAAAGAGAAAAAAAGAATGTTATTTGGGTAAAACTGATACATTTTAGATCCTTGCTATTTCAATTACTTTAATAATACTTTGAAAATGTAGTATTAACCACCCTTCCTTTTACGCTTGATCAGACCAGGGATGTGACTTAATGGGTTTCTTATTTGGTTTGGGGAAATGATCCCAACGGCATCTCGAGGTTGATGTTTACGGTGTCTTTTGCTGCGGCTCAGAGGCTCACGTGCTGGGATTTCACTTTCAAAGGAGTCAGAAATGTCCGCCAAGGGATACGTTCCCCCACCCCCTGCATCCTTCACAGACCTTTCCTTTCTCTTCCTTAAGAAGCAGTTTTCTTAGACATCCCATGGCAGGGACCCAGGTGACAGTCCTGTTACAGAGACTTAGAGGAAAGAGGCCAGGAGAGAGTGTTGCTGCATCGGTCGGTACCTCCGGCTGGCTTGAGCAGATCTGACCTGTCAGTGAACGTTGCTTCAAGTTTGTCCATGCTTTAGAAGGTAATCGAAGGAGGCTTCAGAATCTGCACGAGTTAACAGGCTTTGAATTAAACCTTCTGGATACACGTCCTGTTTTTTCCTTTCTGACTCGGGACCAGGGAACCAGAAGCGAGTCACCTCTTAATGTACGAGACACAGGAAGATGGAGGAATGTTTTAAGGGCCTATGAGAAATAAATATGAATGTTGTAGATGCCTCTTAGGCTTTTAAATGTTTCTAACAAGTTAATTTAATTGGTGGTAATTTAATGCAAATGAATGACAAGGGCGATGGTGCCACGGTCAATAGAAAAGAGCAATGTGTTAGTTCAAGAGAGGAAGGTAGTTCTTTGCCTATCTCTTTATCAGCATTTCCAGTTAGAGAAATTGTTTGTCTTCATTGTTCATGGTGAGGACCGCCCTTCGGTTATATATCACACTGTTAAAAAGCACTGGCAGAATTAATGTAAGAGTATGAAGAAGTTCTTTGTGGGTCTATTTTTAATGAAAATGCATGTCGAAACCATTATTTTAAAAATTGCTACTTGTATTATGCATCAGTTTACATATAACCAAATCAGTCTTCATAGTAACACTCCCAGCTTTAGCTAGCTTCTCTTTAGATAGAATATCCTATTGTAAGTTTGCGTATCAAAAATATTTTTGAAGAAAACCATATAATTATGAAATATAACATGTAGATACACAAATATCATATAATTATTCTCAGGTCTTCAAATATTTTCAGTCTGTTGGAATAGCAAAATACTAATAATATTAATTGGCCACAATTTAAAGATGATTGATACTATTATGTATTGCACTGACCTTGAATATAAAACTTCATATATACTATGTTATCTCAACTACAGTACAAAGTATACAGTACATATGGATGTGGTACATAGTCACACACCTACGATGTATAGGTAAGTATAGCAGGGTGCTGTATTCAAAGAAACACTCTACATGCAAGATGAATATTTCCAATCAGGTATGTTTTGAATATTTATGAACTATAAACCTGGTATTAAATTTTCCTATACATTTCAGGCCTTTGAAATAAAAGTTAGTAAATATTAAAGTACTTGTAGATCTATTTTAGGGTATTTATAATACTAGAAAAATGTATTTGACTAGTAATTGTATTTTGGGCTATAAGCAATTGTTGGTTTTTGTCTTGAAGAGTAAAATGTGTCTGAGTAAAACTACACTGTTTCAGAAAAACACATGTTGACATGTGACATTTTATTTCCTAATCCACTAAATAAAACTTTGAGGGGTACAAAAGTCTGGATTTTCCTTTCTGTTAACATTTATAGGGATACTCAAAGCAGTGCAGTATACTGGGTGGCCATTTGCTCCCAGATTTGGGTGTCAGAGTTAATTTTATTTAATTATCTATCAGTAACTAGGTTGACCAAAAAGTTTTTATTTTTTATAAGATGATTCTAGTATCACTTAGTTGTCTTTTTAAAAAATATTTTATTTATTTATTTTTAGAGAAAGGAAAAGGGAGAAAGAGAGGGAGAGAGAAACGTCAATGCATGGTTGCCTCTCGTGTGCCCCCCACGTGCAGGGACCTGGCCTGCAACCCAGGTATGCGCCCTGACTGGGAATCTAACTGGTGACCCTTTGCTCCCCAGTCTGGCACTCAATCCACTGCACCACACCAGCCAGGGCATTTGCCTTTAACTTCATTTGAAACAATTTTGTTAGGTTGTACTATGACACCTATCATATCAGTGTGCATTAAAAAAAACCTTACCAAATTGGTGAATTTTTGAGTAGCCATTTTAATATTGAAGACAGAAGAAAATACACATTTTGACATAGTATGCTTTATTATTTCAAAAAAAGTAAAAATGGAACTGAAACACAAAAAAGATTTGTACAGTGTATGGAGAAGGTGCTGTAACTGATTGAGTCTGTCAAAAGTGGTTTGCAAAGTTTCGTGCTAGAGATTTCTCACTGGACGATGCTCCATGGTTGGGTAGACCAGTGGAAGTCGATAACGATCAAATTGAGACATTAACTGAGAACAATCAACATTCTCCCACATGGGAGATAGCCAACATACTCAAAATATCCAAATCAATAAAGTTATTGGTGAAAATGAAAAATATGTCTTTTATTTTATGGGAAAAAACTAAACAGACTTTTTGGCCAACCCAATATATCTTCAAAAAATTGTAAGTTTTAACATCCATTAAGTACTTTGGTACCAACATAACACAATACCAATAGTACTAGCAAGTACCCTTGGGTATCACCTCTATGTAAATAAAAACTCTTGTACATGAACCATCCTCAGAAACAGACAGGAAAAAAAATAGCACAACTAGTGAACAAAAGGAGCCTCTCTGATAAATTTAGAATATTTACTAACATTCTGAAATATTCAGAGGAAATAATTTTTAAAACACCACCCTCAGAATTAGATAGCACTCTCCCTGTTTCTGGTACAAAAACTATACCTGTGAATTTTTTTCCTCATAATTAAAAAATTATCTTTTCATGTAAATTTCCTGATTATGGTCAGAAATATTTGGAACAATAGCTGGCATTGCTAAACCAGGAGACAATGGAACATAATTACCAGGAGCTTGGTTACAAAAAAAATTAAGAGGTGGCCACAGTTGAGCAAGAAGTGCAGAATATTATCATTTCTAACTCTCCGAGATTTACTCTATTTTCATCTTGAAGTTTGACTTTCTCGACCATATTTATCTTCCTGAACTGATTCAGTGAAATAGTTAAGAGTCAGAGGACAGCACAGCCTTATAATAATTAAAACCCATTCAACACGCAGCTCAGGGCTGGATAACTGACACGTTATTTTTATGTCTCCTACAGCGAAAATGCCTCCTTGCTGAGAATGTATTACTGCAGTACTTTTGATACCATTATTGAAATATTAACCTTCTATAATTAAAAAGTCCTTTTAGAAAAGCTCTCACATGGAATTTATTTCCTCTAGTAAAAAAATAATAGAAATTTAATTTCAGATATAGGCCTGTGCTGGCTAATTTAAAAACCAGTTAATTTTCATCTATAGCAAGTCCTAGATTTTCTAAATTTATCATACAATTTTTTATTATACTTTATTTGATGTCTATAATAAATTGCCTTGGTATGTTATCATTTAATTAACTCATAATAAGTACACTCTGTATCACATTGTTCTTTCAAAGCCAGAAAACCATAAAGCTTGCTGAGTTTGTATACATATGTTTTCTCAAGATTCTAGAATCATTTAAATAACATTCATAACCCTGTCAGCCATTATAAGTTTTTACGTAAAAATAAAAAAATGCAACATCAAGTTTAAACAAACTTATTAAAGCATAGATAGTAAAGAAGCCAAACATATCAGATTGCTCTTAAGCCACACTATTTGCTTTCTCTCATTTGCATCACATCTTAGTTTACCAAAAGCATGTCACTCGTATCTTCAAACAAATGCCTTCATCAATGTGTGTGCCAGAACCCAACTAAAATGTACATACAGCTGCAGGCAGACACGGTCTTCAAAGGCTCTAGCTTGCCGAATACTTAACTCTTTGTCTAGATGGACCACCCACCTCCACCTGAGTCCTTCCCCAGCCAAACAAAAGCCTTAGGTATGTGTCCTTTAATAGGACTCCATGTGATGGTGATAGGGCGCATGCTTGCAGCCCTGGTAACATACAGGGTCCCAAACCTTTCTTTCACACACAGAGGCTCGTCTTGAACTAATTTAAACTAAGCCGCATAGATCAACAATAATCCAACATTAGTGCTAAATCAGGATGCAAAACATAGCACTGAACATCCATTAAGCACTTTAGTACCAGCATAACACAATACTAATAGTGCTAAAATATGTCCTTGAGCATCACTTCCAAGGAAATCAAAACCCTTGTACACGAGCCATCTTTAGGAGGAAAAAAAAAGCATCTATTTCTTTCAGAAGTAAGAAAAAAAACCCCATAGCACAAGCAGTGAACGCAATGAGCCTCTCTGGTAACTTTGAAGAGCGTGCCAATATTCTGAAATATCCAGAGGAAATAAATCATTTTTAAAACAATGCCCTCAACATTAGATAGCACTTTGCCTCTTTCTGACTATATTTGACACATAAACTGCACCTGAGACTTTTTTCTCAGAACTTTAGAAATGCTCTCTTGATATAAATGGAAAGGCTTTTTTTTTAAAAAAAAGAAAAGCATCTGCTTGTGGTAGATCACTAAAACCCAGAATTATAAAAAAAAATTCATCAGCCAAAACAGGAAATGTATCTTCAACTCTAATACTTTCGTCTTGTCCAAAGCAGCTCTCGCAGAGAATCCCGAGTTATCTTTTCTCAAGGAGGGGTCGGCATACTATGGCGAGTATTTCAGCGGCGACAGCAGAGTTGGGTAGTTATGGCGGAGGCTCTACAACCCACGAAGTCTAAATATTTTCTATCAGGCCCTTTACAGAAAAAGTGAGCCAGTCCCTGATCTAGAGGATTCAGAACTAGGCAAGATTTCTGACTTCTATAAGAAAGCGATTTGAAACTAAATACCTGTGGGAGTTTATGCATGCTGTATGGAAATAGAATGACTGACAGCCAGAAAGTCTGGTTCAGCCACATTGAAGTGCTGTGACTGACCCAAATGCAGACCAAAGTCTGCACTGTGTCCTCACGATGTCCGAGAATTTATGTTCAGAACGCAGGGCCAGCAGCAATCTCAGTGGTTAGGAGGTACCATCTCGTGACTACTGAGCAATATCTATATTAACTACATAGGCAAATAGGGTTTAGTGGCTAAGAACTTTGGTTCTAGAACTAGATGGTCCAAATTTCATCTCCATCATTTCTTAGCTGTATATATTAAGTGAATTTGTTGACCTTCTGAGCCTTAGTTTCCTCACATATGAAATGAAGTTATTGAAAATAATGGGCCCTGGCTGGTGTGGGTCAGTGGATTGAGTGCTGGCCTTTGAACCAAAGGGTTGCTGGTTCAATTCCCAGTCAGGGCATGTGCCTGGGTTGTGGGCCAGGTCCCCTGTAGAGGGTGCACGAGAGGCAACCACACACTGATGTTTCTCTCTCTCTCTTTCTCCCTCCCTTCTCCTCTCTCTAAAAATAAATAAATAAAATCCTTAAAAAAAGAAACAAAGAAAACAATGGGACCTTCCTTACTGGGTTGCTTCAAGGATTAAATCAAGATGTGTGAAATGCTTAAAAATAGTGCTTGGCATGTAGTAAGTGCAGAGCGGGGCTCTGAATTATCACAGACTTCAGAATTCTAAAGAGTGAAGTTGTAGAAATACTTTTAGATTTCATCTAATGCAGGGGTGTCAAACTCATTTTCACCGCGGGCCACATCAGCCTTGAGGTTGCCTTCAAAGGGCGGAATGTAATTTTAGGACTGTATAAATGTAACTACTCCTTAACAGCTAAGCAAGAGCTCAGCTGACCCCTGGGTAGAAACAAGGTGCTGGGCCGGATAAAACAAGGAGGAGGGCCGGATTCAGCCCGAGGGCCTTGTGTTTGCCACCTGTGATCTAGTCCAAACCCTTCACTCTCTAGGTGAAGAAACAGGCAAATGGACAATGATTGGCTGGGCTCGTAGTCTAGGGCTCTGGGTTTCACTGGGTAAGCGCTCTTCGATATAAGACACCCCTTACTGGATTTTCTTATTACCATCTAGGTCCCTCTGTGGTAGGATTTCACCAAGTGCATTTTCTATTTAGAAACACATTTTTAGACATCAGAAGTTATCTTATGGGAAAACAGAATAATTTTATAGAGAAAAGAGAATAGTAGGTATTAAAGGGCCTTCTTAGACCTTAAGGAGATTCTGTGAAAACCGAAGGTACCATATTCCTCCCGGGCTCGTCAAAAGGCTGCAGACTCTAAGGTTGTTGTCCAAGTTAGTCTTTTTGATCTCATATTTTTCTTGCATAAAGGAGACTTTTAAGATTGATCTCTTGCATTGAGGAGTCTGTTTTAGCCACCAATTGTTGAACCGACATCCGTAATCTATTTTATTTAGATAATAATAGTGAGATTGTTTTTAAAAATTTTTTACAGGAAACTCTTCACTGCCTGCTTTAAAGTCTTGTAACAGAGCCCTCGATGGGTGGCTCACTTGGAACATCATCCCGAGCACCAAAAGGTTGTGGGTTCAGTTCCCAGTCAGGGCACATACCTAGGTTGCAGGTTCCTAGTAGGTCCCAGTAGGGGTGTATACAGTAGGCAACTGATCAATGTTTTTTTTTCTCTTTCTCTCTCTCTCCCTCCCTCCCTACCCCTCCCTCTCCCTCCATCTCCCTTCCTCTCTCTCTAAGATCAGTGAACATATCCTCAGGTGAGGATTAAGAAAATTAAAGTCTTGTTCTGAGCAGTGATGTGTGTGCTGCATTTCAAGCAGAAGCATTTTCTGCTTAGAGTTAACTGAGAATATCTGAAGCCAGCCTTACCTATAAGTTATACGTAAACCCATTTAACAAACCAGGGGGATTTTCCTTAAAGGAAGGAAGGGACGGTAGAAGAAAGGAAGGAAGGAAGGGTGAAGAGAAGAGAGAAGAGGCAGGCTGACCTTAGGCTTTGAACTTCTATCAAGCCCTGGTGGGCAGCCCAGTGCCCAAGAATGAGCTTGTGTTTGCATGTCTGTGTGTGGCTAGTTAAGAGGACTTTTTTTTTTCAATCAAAAGTTCTTTTAGCCCTGGCTGGTGTGGCTCAGTTGGTTGGAGCGTTGTCCTATAAATCAAAAGGAGTTCTTTAACCCTTTGATTCCTACCATGACTTATAATGGTAGGTTATTTATAACAGGAGTTTATAGCAAGAGCTCCTAACTTTTATTTTTTGTGCCATGAACCACTTTGTTCATCGGCAATGCCCACTCTAAGAATAACGTTTTTACTCTTTGTTTTGAAGTTATTCTGGACACGAAGTGGCAACAGTAGGTACAAGTTGCTCTGTGCACCCTCTGCCCCACCTTCCCAGTGCTACCGTCTACAATGTGAACATTGGGACATAGACAGAGTCTATTCAGATATTCCCAGTTTTGTGCACTGTATGCATATTCCTATGAGACTTTATGAAATGTATAACCGCTACTATAATTAGGGTACAGAACTCTTCCATCAGCTCAAGCCTCTCTCAGGCCACTCCCTTCATAGCCACATACCCCCAAATCCCTAGCTCTTGGAAACCAATCTTCTGTTCTTCACTTCTATAATTTGTATTTGAAAATCTAAAAATGTCACACATTATGTGACTTGTTGGCTTTTTTCACTCAGCATAGTTTCCTTGGGGTCCATCCATGCTGTTGGGTGTATCAATAGTTTGCTTCTTTTTATTGCTAAATCACATTGCACAGTATGAATGTACCACAGTTTGGTTAGCCATTCTCACATGGAAGGTCGCCCGGGTTGTTTCCAGCATTGGGCTACTGCAAATAAAGCTGCTGTGAACGTTTGGGCACTGGTCTTTGAATGAACACAGGTTTTCATTTCTCTAAGATAAACGCCTAAAAGTGAAGTTGCTCCGTGCACATTTACTTTTATAAGAAACCGCTGAACTGTTCTCCAGAGTGGCTGAACAATTTACATTCCTCCCCACAACATACAAGTAATCCAGGTTTTCCTCATCCTTGCCTGAATTTGATTTTATCATTATTTTTTTACTTATCCTGTGTAGTGACATCTCATTGTGGCTTTAATTTGCACCTCCCTGACAGCTAATGATATTGGGCATATTTGAGGAATGCTTATTTGCAAACTGTATACCCTCATGTATACTCTTTGGAGAAATTTCCTGTCATGTATCTTGCCCATTTTTTAAATTAAATCAGTTGTTTTGACAGTTCTTTATATATTCTAGATACTAGTCCTTTGCAGACAAGAAATTTACAAATGATGTTTTCTAGTCTGTGGTTATTTTTCATCATCTTCAGTTATTTCACAGGGTAAAATTTTAAAATTTTGATAAGATCCAGTAATTCAGTTTATTTTATAGATTATGCTTTCTGTGTCAAGTCTAAACTCTTCACCTAGCCCTAGGTGCTGAAGATTTCCTTTTTATTCCCTTTAATTATGATAGAGCTTTAGGTTTTACATTTAAGTCTGCCATCTATTTTGAATTTTTGTATAAGATGTAAAGTTTATGTCATGGCTCTTTTTGTTAGCAATGGCTAAATAATTGTTCCAGTACTATTGTTAAAAATGCTCTCAGAATAATGTTTTTGAAAACACAAAACATACAGGATTAGAAATGAAACCAATTTCATAAAAAATTATCAAAGTATTTTAAAGATACATTTTGAGATATTTTAACAATACAATGATTACAGAAATATCACCAATACAAACAGTAATGAACAGAAAAACCTATTTCAACAACTAAAATTTGATAAAACGTGTATGTGATTTCTCTTGGTCTCAAAATCCTAGGTACTGTTAATACTAATTATGTTTATTTGCTTATATTTTATTTATTTATTTATTTATTTACAGACAGAGGGGAAGGGAAGGAGAAAGAGGGAGAGAAACATTGATGTGTGGTTGCCTCCTGAGGGCCCCCCACAGGGGGCCTGGCCCACAACCCAGGCATGTGCCCTGACTGGGAATCGAACCAGCAACCCTTTGGTTCACAGGCTGGCGCTTAATCCACTGAGCCACACTAGCCAGGGTGCTTACATTTTTAATCTGAATAAATTCTCAATTTTTGTCTAGGGTTATTGAAAATAAAGATGCATTTTCCCCATCCACCATCAGGGACTCCATGATGAGAACTCCCGATTCAGAAGGAGGAATGGATTTACTCCGTATGGTTCTACAGATTATAAAGCTATGTCAACTGATAGATACTACAGGGAGCTGTATTTCAGCTTTGATCATAAGAGAGTATTAGAACAATCAGCAGGACGTAAATGTTCCTCCACTACTTGGTAAAGAAATAGGTTTCCTTTCCGGAAATTTTTCCAGCAGTTTGGGAGACCGATCACCAGGAACACGATGGGGAGGGTCACAGTGACAGTGGTGAAGACCCTTCCGTGAGCCAGGGCAGAAAGGGTGTTTAGCCCCTCTCGCTTCCAGATGTAGCCTAGAGACCCCCAGCCTCAACCAGGCCAACGGGCGAAGGACCACCAGAGGAGCCTAATGCTGAGTCACCGGCCAAAGGTGTTAGAAAGCCGTGATGACTTTTCCTCCCTGTTTTCTAAAGCCTTCAGTAGCTTGCTGACTGGTCGGCATCAGGGACTTTTGCCATTTTCATTATTACATGTAAATTCATTTACTGAAGGAAGAAAACACAAGCATTTAGTAGGACACGGTTGTTCCATTTTGACAGCATTTTAGTTATGAGTTCAGTGGTAATTACTGAAATAAATCATCAATAGGTGGTGGCAATATTGATTTTGTGTCAGCACCTGAGTAAACTATAACCCAGCCCCGGCCTGGAGCTGTGTTCATTGTCTTTTGGGCTTTATTTGTGAATTGCTGTCCAAAAAAAAAAAAAGCTTTAGCTTCCACATGAAATTGCCCACTGGGCTGCTTTTCCCAGGAAACCCCACGGCCCAAATCACCTCTCCCTCACTGGCTCTCACACTGAGCAGTCTCCTTGGACCATTTTACCTCACTCCCTTAACTAGTGTGAAATGCTAATATGGATGGCTGTGATTTTCCAACAAAGCGAAAGGAAAATGTGATTACTGGTCACAGGGTTTCGTATTAGCACTTGCTTCTGCTAATTTAAAAATAGGTCGGACTGCAGGAAAACCAATTTCCTCCCTTAACATTAGTTTGTTCTGCTGTTCTTTGTTTAATAAATATCCTCTGGGTTCAAATTCATGTGACTAGGAGAAAGAGGCTTGAGTTCCCCTTCTATTAAGTGTAAACTTGAAATCTAGCCTGATTTAATATTCTAGCTGAAGACCACTTTGAACTTGATCTTAAAACAAAATATAACAACTTCCATGGTTTCATTTATTTATTTTTTTGCTGGCTGACGCAGATAGAAAATCTTTGATGTTCTGAGTTTACTCAAGGTGAGTCAGGTAACTTTGAATGGCAGGGCAGTGAATCAGAATACTCTGACCTTAAATAAACTCAGATTAAAGAGTTTTCATTTCACACTGAGAAACAAAAGGCACTTAATGAAGCAAAACACATAAGCCAAAGCGTCTACATTTGCAGAATCACAAATCTCTGTCTCATTTAGCTGCCTTTTAGATTTTGATGAGGACTAGCTATGCGTGTATCCTAGAAAAATAGTTCTTATTCCTCTTTAATTGCGCTATTTTTGAAACATTTTTGGCTTTTCTAGTTCAGAATCCAGACTCCTTTCCAATGTTCAACTACGGTTTCGCCTTCATCGACACATATGTATACACAAAGCTCTCCTGCACAGCTCCAGGCTCCAGCCATAGTCTATCAGTCATAGACCATGCACTCCTTCCACTGCACCCGGCATTTCCTTCTGCTCGTCTCCAAGATTTTCAGAGCATCAGGGAAACTTAGAACAAATATTAATAATGATCTCATGTTGGTACTTGAATAGCCATCTTTTACTAAACTATTATTGACTCATTTAAGAGATATGTCACCTGTATTTTACCAAGAAGGAAACTGAGTTGCAAGGAATTAACATTACATGCCCAAGATCACACATTTCTTAAAGAGCATAGATAAGGTTTTTTAAACTCTTTTATTCTTCCCATTGGGTTCTCTTCTTGTGCCCTCCTTCTCCAATCTAATTGTCTATGGTAGGGTTGCTAGGAATACACATGGTTCTCACAGGTGAATCTCCATAAAATATATGGCTATGCATTTTGGGCTCCGTGTCCTTGCAATAGGTGTTCTATGCAAGTGCACCTAAAAGGCTTGGTATGTTTTACACTAGCACAGTGCCTTGCACACAGAATGAATCAATGAGTATGCATTAGAAATCTGTGACACGCCATCAAAACATTTCCATACATTCTCTAGGGGGTGTCAGGCTAATGTAAATGTGAGCAGAAAATTCAGCAAATGTCAACACGCTATAAATAATCACTTGGTCTATCAGTGCAGGGAATTTACATATACAGACATTTTCTTTGGGGAATACTAAACTTCCTAATGAAAAGGAGCACCTATTTAGAAAAATTAAACGTCAGAACAAAGACGGTGAACATGCATGGGCTTTGCATCCAAGGTCTGGTTTCTAGTTTTGGCTTGGCCTGAAGCTCAACTTCTGACCTCCAGTTTCCTCACATTATAACAGGCTTAACGACAGCTCCCTCCCACGTTTACTGTGGGATGCAATGAGATAATGTCTGCGAAATGCCCTTTGACATGGACCAGGCCCTGCATCATTCTACTTTTTCCTTTTTTCTCATATATCATGAAGGTTGCATTCAAGTTTGACTTTTTAAGAACTGACTAACAATGGAATTGATCCAGATATCACATTCTCTATAAGCATATTACAAATTTGAGAACTTAAAAAAAATGCTACTTCAAAAATTTATTTTGGGACCCAGATGCCACTTACACTCTAATCTGGGCAGAAATGGGACGCTGATGAATTAGGATCTTTTAAAAATATATTCTTTCACCTAGAACCTCAGGTTCTCAAGACAATGAAAACAAGAATCAGGCATGGCCACTTCTATCACGTCTGTCACGGTTGCAAGAATTGCAGGTGGTGTCTCAGAGGTCACAACATTTGAGCTATTTTAGAATTTCATTTAGACTTTTTCTATCTGCATAAAAATGGTGGAGGTGAATATGTGACTTATTCCAGGGTGGCTTTGCCTTTGACCTTGAAGTGCTCAATGGTTGCCCTGACCTTGCACGTGCTTTAGGTCTCTTTCTGTTGCCCCATTTGTCTATACTAGACTCTGACACAATCCCTACGGGTATGTGAAGGGCTGCTGCTTGCTTTCCTTACCCACCTCAAGTGATTATGGTTGACAAGTCCTGGCTTCATAAGGTTTCATAACCTTCATAAGGTTACTCTTCTGCTCTGTCCCCAGATAAATCTCATCTACTTGTCATCTACCCCTGGGATGTGGCAACTCAGAGATATAACACAAATCCAGGGCTGGGGAGGTCTCCCTCTTACAGAGTCAGATTAAGTGAAGTAACTCAGAAAAACAGCATCACGGAACAAGAAGTTGAGAGGTGACAGCTATTGCTTAATGCTGATACTTGAAACAATAACAGAAGGAGGCTATTCTTAGTGCCTACTAAGTCTTAGGCAACATCCGTGCTTCTAATTAAATTCTCACAATGCCAGGAGACAGGTATTATCCCCCCATCACACACACACACTCCACCCCATCATTTTAGGGATGGGAGAGCCTGGTCCAGAAACGCTGAACACGAACGTCTGCTTGATTCTAAGATCCGTGTCCTCAGATCTTAACCATGTTATGGTCTGACTCCAGGGTCTTCCTCGCTCTCCAACTCTTCATTCCATATTTTTAAAATATATATTTTATTGATTATGTTATTACAGTAGTCCCAAATTCTCCTCCTTTGCCCCCCTCTACCTGGTATCTCCCTTCCCTCCAGCAATAACACCCTTTTAGTTCAAGTCCATAGGTCGTGCATGTAAGTTCTTTGGCTTCTCCCTTTCCCATACTATTTTTAATACCCCCCGCTGTCTATTTTGTACCTACCAACTATGCTTCTATTTTCTGGCATTTGTTGTAACATTTCAATGGTCAAGTTCATATGTTTTCCTCGACAGTTCTGTAGCTTTGAGGCTTTCCTGTTCCAAAATTGTCAAAATGTGCTAGTTGAGGGCTTCTAGGCATTCAGATTTCTCCTCCAAGATCCTCCGTACATGAACGCCCTAAATTCCTTTTCAGTCTGTTGAGTGAAGCAAGTACCACCTATGCAAGCTTCCCTAAAACCACACACATTTTGATAATTAATACCCTTTACAGAAAGTGGACGCGCTACTATACTTTGAGAATCTTGAGGACAGTCACTAGGAGGAAGGAAAGTAAGGAAGAAAGAAAACTGAGGTCCCTGAGGAGGCTGGGAGCCCTGTCTCTTTGGTCTACCCTCTGATAGTCTAAGTCCCCCCGCCCCATTCTTTAAGGACTTCATTGACCCCTTATCTGAGTAGAATATTTTAGTTCTCAGTAGGGTCTATTAGTTGAGGTGTTTCAGATGCATTCAAAAGCAAACTCTGCTCAAAGGGTTAGACTCATAAAACAGGAAAGTCCAGGGTTAGGAGTAATTCTGAGTCAACCACTTGATGGTACTGCCAAGGACCCTGTTTATTTCTCTCTCCCCCCTCTGTTTTCTGTAGAGTCAGCTCGATCCTAATTCTGGCTGCCATCACGGAGGCAAAGGTGACCATCTAAGTGTCACATCTACATACTACAGAGTCCAGAAAGAGACAGAACATTTTTTCTACCAATTTCCTCAGAAGTCCCTAGATGTTTCCCCTGCCTCACTGACCTAAATTGGTGGTATTTCTTCTTAACCCAATCTCTGTCCAGATAATCCAGAGAGATTATATGAGCTGACAAGTTTACGTCTGGGTTATCTGAACCAGTCACCATACTGACGGGAATCAGACTGTCGAGACTGGACTGGTGTGTACTGACATGTGCCCATGCACTACCTGAGGACAGTACCATCTTTTCCCAGAATCCACGAGCTTTGAGATGGAAGCACATGGAAAGGAGACGGAGGGGAGTAATCCCTGGGCAGACCACCAACCAACAGTGTGCACACACATGAAGGGTGACAAAGTCACCACCAGAATGTAAGAAATGCCTCATGGATCAATACTCCTGATGAAACCGAAGGGTCAGTCTGTCTCTGGGAAGGGCATATTAACCCCTCCACATGTCTATCAATGTATTATTGTGGTATATGCTTTATATATATTCTGATTTTTAGAACAATAAACTCTGTTTAAAACACTCACTCACAAAGTATGAGATATTTAACCTGATATTGTTGAAGGAATTGGCTTGATGAGAAATTTTGAATTTAGCCTTCTTTGAGAATAGTGTGTAGAGTGGGTGTATTAGCCAGGACCCAACCAGTAAAATAAAAACTATCCGTTGTATTTTAAGAAAGTGAGTATCATCCTAAGTGAATTAAGTCATATGGAGAAGGACAAGAACCACACAATTTCACTCACATGTTAGATATAAAACAGAAAGCAACCAATGAACAAACAGAAAGCTCACGGACACAGACAACAGTGTGCTGGCTACACGAAGGGAAGGGGGTGGAGGGAGGAGGAAGAGGGTCAAGGGGGTTAAATGTACGGTGATGACAGCAGACTAGAACTGGAATAGTGAGTACACGTGCAATATGCAAATAATGTATCATTGCAGTGTACTCTTGAAACTTACATCATCTTATTAACCAGTATCAAACCCCATACATTCAATTTTAAAAGGCTAAATTTGGTAGAAAGACTGTTTACATAGGAAATGGAAAAGCTGAAAGCCAAACATGGACTGTGATGCAACCTGCAGATGAGTACAGTGGGAGGTTGCTGCTGCCTTTAGGAGAGAGGGCCAGAGGGTGATGTGGAGTAATGGGGAGCAGGGGCCTCGGGTGCCCAGCCAAATTGGGGCCGTTAAAAAACCTACTCAGAAGGAGCTTGAACCAAGGAGAAGATGCAGCTCCTTCTGGAGATGCTACCTGAGGCAAGGAGAGGGGAAAAAGATCCCAGCTTCTTCCTCCTCTCCCCAGTCTCACTCTGGTGTCCCCTCTGCCACTGGCCCAATGCTTCCAGAATCCAGCTGATAGGGAGGCTTGTTGAGGTCAGCCACTTGTCATGTATAGCATGAACCTCAGAGTAAACCAGCCCGGGAATGGCATGGTGGGAAAATGCAAGAGCGTCACTATGTCTCTACCAATAGTACCCCTTCTAAAGGGTGGGGCCGCTTGGTGGATTTCCAGAGGGGGGAGGCGGAGAAGGACCCTCATGCTGGGACGCTGCCCATGTGGATCGGACTGGAATAGAGATGAGCTAGAGAAAAAGGTCCCTTGGTAATTACGTGAATGAAATAGTGACTGAGAAAGCCGATGACCCCATGGAGAGACCGGATCTCACCACAGGAGAGCATGAAACCAGAGCCAGAAGCCCGACAGCCCAGACAAACCAGATAATGAAACAGTAGCCCAAATATCTCAGCCATTACACACTTCCATGCGCTCCCTAGTCCAGGCTGACTTTTCATTCCTGCGTCAAAATATGGATGCGTCTATGATACAGATTTAGTTACATACTCAAGGAGTCAGTTTAGGTGAAGTTTCTACATCAGAGTTGTCCACTGACTCAAACCAATGACGCCATTTCTCATTTAGAGCAGGATCTCAGATCGCCAAAATAGCTTTCCTAGTGTGGCAAGAGAGCTCAGTGTTTAAATACAGTTGGAATATTAAGCACAGTCCAAAAGGCCCAATTGTATTGTCTAATTCTGGCCATATTTCATAAAAATGGACGCCATAAATACAGTGGGGAGAATGGACTGGAGCAACAGCAGATGATGCAATGCCTATAAAACGACCCGAGGGAATACGAATGAGTTCACATATCAGTGTCCGAACCCCAACAATGTAACAGCTGTGTGCCTTCTCATCCTTGTCCCCGCCTAATCACTCCAGCCCCTTCTTTATTTCTCATCCCTCTGGTGGTTTGGAGCCTCATCCCAGAGATCAGTCTATTTCAACAGATTCTTTCGAACGACGGTGCTTGCTCCAACATCTTCAGAGAAGATTAATGCTGCTTCAAAAAACAATAACACTGCTTTTGGGGGTGATTGTAACTCCCTAATAATAGATCAGCCATATGACTCACTACACACCCAAGTCTCCTCTCGTGCCAGTAAAACAAAGAGAAATAAAGAAGGAGCCTTTTCAATGTATATTTCATATGCTATAACTCATACGAAATGAAACTCCTATTTATTCATCTCTTTTAGTAGCATCATGCATTTTTCAGTTGTCTGCTCCTTCCATGGTTTATAAATTATTTTAAACTCTTACACTACTATTCCGAAATACAAATGTATGTGTTAATATTGCAGACTCGGACTCTGCTGCTGATAATATGGGAAATTTAACTAGCTTATAAATGTTAACATGTAAAAGCAAAGGAAGTCCTGCTATTCATCTTCTCTGCAATATTCAGACATTCATGAAATTGAAAGTTAATGTACCAGGGACTTTCATTATCTGACCCATTCCATCCTATCTATTAGATTCTCAAAGCACTGGAGACAGGGGACCAATATGTCACCAACACAGGACTGGAAAGGTCACAAAAACGAAGCATCAATAAAGCACTACTTCTGAATTAAATTTCACAGGGCTCAGCAAAAAACAGGTTCTATGGACTAAGAGTATTTGTAAGAATGGAACTGATAGCTAGACATAACTTGAACAAAATGGAAAAGTATCTCTTGATGTTAAAAAAACAAACTGTTAAAGCTACCTACACATGTACAGAAAAATATTATTGTATATGCCTAGCGTGGAAAAAAAAAGAACTCTGCATTGGAACCACAACAAAGTTTGTAGTCATGGAATTCACTAGCAAAAGATACAGCCTTATGAAACTCTTGTTCTTTCTTTCCTTAAGCATTTAGTAGAATACTATACAGGACTTCAAAGTGGTTTTCAATACCTTTCCATAAATCACAGTCTAATTAATGTATACATCTGTGAGTTGATCATGGTCTTTGCTATTTCTACTGTCCGAAATATATCATTTCAACAAACTTAACACAAATTAATCCACCAAAATCCATGCTTTCTTCTAGCTCTCTTCATTCTGAAGAATTCTAAGTATTCAATTATTAAACAAGTGTATTAATATTTGAGATTTGCTTTCAGTACTGTAATTGTAACTGGGTGCCAGGAAAATGAAGAGATAAGCGTTGAACGGGGCTTTCTTTAAATTCGCTGCAGATACAGGAAGATATGTAAAAGGATAAAGAGTAACACAGCCTAGGCTGCGTGGCTGATGAGTCATGCAATTAAAGTTACAGGAGGTCCCCAGAAGGAGTAACTGTCAAGTCCAGATGGGGTGAGTAGGCAATCAGCGGGCCCCAGACGTTTGGATTTCAGTTTCAAAGGAACTGAGGGATTGATGTTGTATTGCTATTTTTTAAATTAAAAACAACAATCCTGCTATTTAAAGGCAGTATTACTTTATTGCTAAAAAGGACATTTTAACAAGAAAAGTTTGAGAGAACAACTAAGAATAACAATTATCAAATAATTTGAACTTAGTGATTAGCTCACTACATTATTATCATTTTTTTTTAATTTGGGGGAAAATTCTTACGTGGAAGCCTTTGGTTAATTCTAAGGGCTAAGTGGATACTGCAATACAGAAGTGGTACAAGACAGTCCTCCTGGCCACGGAAGTCAAGAGAAAGAAGCAACATATAGTGATGTGATAAAGTATTTAGGTACAGAAAAGTATTCATTTTGCAATGGACTGCATACAAAGTAATTGGAGTGGTCAGAGGACAGAGTGACCTTGGACCTGGAAGGCGTGGGACGTAGCTGGAGAGGAGAAGGGAAAGGACATTTAAGCAGAAGGGAGGCTTGCGGTCGATGGAAGGCTCGAAAGAATCAAGACGAATGGGGCCGGCCATCAGGAGACCAGGCAGACGGCAGGGGCGTTTTCATGTTGGGGAATATTGGGGAAACTCTCCTAAAGGCACTCATGTCAGCAAAATCAATCGGAGTTAAGTACACATAAAAAGGTGAGGAAATTCATATCTTTTTTATGGTTCTGTCAATAAAGGAGATAAATGTCAGTTTAGATAACAATACAAGTAAAATTGAATATGAACACACACACTGTTGTCCTTAATACTTCAAAGAGAATTTGGTAGTCATTACATTTTAAAAAATATAACACTTTTAAGAAAGGGAGGAAAATGTTAACATAAAGTTCAATTTCCTTTTATATTTTAATGATTTTATAAGTCCCCCAGGCATGAATCAACAAGCATTATCTTTTCTCCCATGTGTTACATTTTTCTTCTCTTCTTGACATGACTGAGTTATCTTCTCTCTTCCTTGTTTTTATCACGTCACACAATTTTAAACTTAAAATATGCTAGTATTAGGACACAGACTAGACAGTTGAGATGCCACTAAAATAAGAAAAAAGTATACCTTCTTGAAAAATGTAGTCTAATATTGTTTCCTGTAGATTTTAATAAAATCGTGGTTCTTTAAAATATAAGAAGTAGCCAGATGTCCTACTAAAACAAAAAGGTATTGCTCCAACAGCTCAAATACCACTGACTCCTTAAATGTCTTGGTACATTAAAAAAAATTTTTTTTGGTTGAAAAAAAATTTCTGTGTCTCCTTCAATCACTGTGGTCGGTTCGTGACCATCCTTCCTTTCTAGATCACTTTTGATAAGTTAGCTGCTTACAAATACACTGAACCCTCCGCCAGATCTCCCCCCAACCAGCCTTGGAATGAAGATCCTGAAAGAGGGTTAAAAACAACTCTCTCTCCGTTTCCCTGAACACAGGGCTGCGCGTTCCCGAAGCCTACGGGTCTACTTTACATTCAAAGGGAATCCGCGGCTCTTGACAGAAAGGACCCCAGAGAGGCCTTGTCCAATTGACAACAGAGAATCCAATAAGTCTTTTCATCTGAAGCTGTGAGATGTTATGTTGGGTGGAACCAAACAGCAAAGGGAATGCTGATAGCTCAAGCAGGTTTGGGGTGAAAAGTCTCTTGTGTTTGCTCCTCACCATGCACGCATGCTCCAGTTCAGCATTAAAGCCCTCAAGTTCATGAGTGAAGTAGTTGCACAAAAGGGGACGAGAAGTTAGGGTTTGACCATCTGACCCACCTTTTCGTCAGATGTGGAGGATTTGATATATTTATTGCAGACTGAATAGTTCATTTTTAAGCTTAAAAGAGTTTATATCCAACTTTGATTTCTTTTGTATCTTTGGGTTGTTTATTTAACCGTGAGCTATGCTTTAGTCAGATCCTCATACTAGAACATAAAAGGAAATTTTCTACATTTCTATAGGAACTGCTATTGCTTATACATGAGCCAGAGGGTAAAGCTTTTGTGTTTGTAAGTGGGGTATGACTTTGTACTTAAAGAATTCTCTGGTTTGCAGACTGGAGATTTCTTTGAGAAAAGTGCATTGTAAAGATTAGAGGAGGTAACAATAGGAGAAGGAAAAAAAAAAAACAACCAACCCTGCCTAGCAAGAACCTACTTAACGAGTTTCCTGTTACTATTGTCAGTGACTGCGATTATGGTTGAATTAGATCTCTCTGACAAAACTCATTACAGAAAATCTCGGCTTAGTGAAAAGATGAATAAATAAACTAGGCCCATTAAAACCTATTAGTTATTTTTCTTCTAAGGAACTAGAATGTTTTTTTCCTCCCTCCCTCCCTCCTCTCTCCCTCTCCCTCTCCCTCTCCCTCTCTCTCTCTCTCTCTCTCTTTCTTTCCCTTATCTAGAAGGCCTGAGAGAGAGGTGACAAGGAGGTAAAAGGGAGCAAGTGAAAGGCGGTGGTGGACAAATCCTTCAGGTCCACCAGTGTGACCATCTTCCACAGCCTCCTCCACGTACTAGAGTGAAAGTGTAAGTGGGTAGAGCTTATTGGGCAGGAGTAGAGTATAAAGAGACTCTACAGGTGTCTTGTTTCCTTTCTTCCCATCCCTGTTGCCACCGTTGTAAATTTAGACCCTTGGTTTTTTTTTCTCCCATATTCACAAACCATCTCCGAACCAACGGGTCACTCTGCCTTCCCTCTTAAAAGCAGTCTGCTCTCCAGCCAGCTTCCACAATGAGCCACCTCAAATGCAAATTTTGTTGATCTTATGTTTAAAACTCTTTGCTGGCATTCCATTACTTACAAAATAATGAACCCACTTATAACAGAGGGACCAAGGACCCCCATTATCCGGAATCTCTGTAGCTCACCGACCTTATTATGTTTAATCTTTCTTTTCTGCTCACTCTTACCGAAGCTCTACCTGCCAGACAGAACCACCTGAGGCTCCTTAGAGTAAGAACCTCCAGGGCAGTCTCACACCTCTGAGCATGAACACAGAGGCTGTTGTTCCTGAAATGTCCTCATCTCCAATCTCATCCATCTGAATCTAGAACATTCAGAAATCACAGAGCTCTTGGTGGAACACTGGGAAATATTGTCCTGTTGATCTATATGGACACATACACTTATATAAACACACATATATATACACATGTGTATATATGTATATGTATTTATATGCATATATGTACAAAAGTTTATGAGTGCACCCATATACTTGGAGTAAATTATCACCTTACTAGGTTTAAGCAAAAGTTACAGAAAAATAATTATGGGAGTATTTGCTCCTCCCCTTCCTAGGTATAATTGTGACATCGGGTACAGAAAATAAGACTATGCCCTGCGTTAAGTCCATTCCTCGTGAAATAGGACACCAGTGGTCTAGCTTAACAGAACGACACCTTGTCCAAAGGGCCGGATCTGAGAGCCCCACTTCTCCCTCCCCTTCCCATGCACAGGTGCCAGGTCACACACAGAAAACTGCTGGAGGCAAGGGCCCACATGATCCACCTACTGCACTCTCCCCACTGGGTTGGGGTTTCACATGGTCAGTTTGTTTGAACTCTGAGACTAATTGATCACATTAATAGACTACTCTAGAGGTGAAACAGTACTTCCTCTTGGCCTCAACTCACCTCTCTAAAGTTGCAAGGAAATCTGGTTCCCTCGTACAATAGTAACACCTAGGTTTGGGTGAACAAATTTGTCCTCATCATATTCCCGTTCTCACAGGCTTTAGTTGTTGATCATAGTTCCCTCAATCTTCCTATTGAAAGGGCTAAAGCCTCAGTGGTTCCATCTGTCCTCCCCTGGTGACCTGGGCCAGACCCTGTTCCTCTGCACAGTCTTGCTGTGATCTGATGTCTTTCTTTCCACGGCCTCCCTGGACTTCAGTTTCTTTAGCTTCAGCTTCCCTTGATTTCAAGGTGCAGTGACCAAAATTACACAAACTCTCCCAGGTGTGGCCAAACCCTGGTCTTTGTTTGTTGCAAGGGCAGGGATGTGGTTCATTTGGGGTTATGGGCCTACCCATTAATTCAAGTAACTTCTTTGGCATTCTAGAAAAAGAACCTGCACTGTCCATTTCTGGGACTGATAACATTTCATTCAGTTCAGCTGAGAAATATTGACTGAGCCAAGGCCATGAGCCTTCAACACTCTCATAACTACATTAAACAATGGTTAAAACCCATCATTTTATAAGCTTAGTAGAGACTGGGGCACAGAATGTAATATTAGTGCTGAGCGGGATTTAAGGCATCAGTGATCCCAATAGTTTTAAAACTTTTTAGACTTCTGGAAACATTTTCGTCCAATGAAAGTTCATTAGAATGCTCAGCAAATGAAAGTTGAGCTAGTCTAGTCAGAGTCGTTATTGGGGAGACAAAAACGCTTCCAGCGAGCCCTCCCCGCTAATGTTAACACATGCATGGAACAGAGCACGGAGTTGTAGGAACTTGGCTCGGGTCCCATCATGAACATTACTACAGAAAGGCAACCAAGGTGCGTCATCCAGGGTTATAAGTGTGTTAGGAGACCAAGAGTTTCTGACTCTTGATTTAGTACACATTCCCTCACATCCCTTGCATTTCCCTCTTGTGGAAACACACCTATAATTGCTTTTGCCCGTGCCTTGTAAACGACATCTCTCTGGACTGACTTCATGGGTTTATCATTTCACTATGCCTATATTTACTGTTCCTCCCTCTCCTCTCTCCTCTCCCTCCCTCCCTCCCTCCCTCCCTCCCTCCCTCCCTCCCTCCTTCCCTCTCTTCCTTCCTTCCTATCATCCAAGTAAATGTGTTTTTCACTCTCCTCTGTATTTGTTTAACTTTCTGAGGCCTTAGGTTGGCAGAAGCCTGACCTTCAGCCATCTAAGTTATGCTTCCACTCCATCAGACAAATCAATCTCTATTTGCACTCCGAGCTAATTTGTCCTGAATGGATTCAGAATGCATTTACTTGTCTAATTCCTTTAACCCACCTCATTTTCCTACATTCCTTTCCCTGATCAAGGAAGATGATATGATTAGGGTTTCTGCTGAAAGCAGCCCTGTGGTCTCTAAAAGTCCCTTTGATACCCTTGCGGGTGGAGGATGATTGACATTAATAATAGCCCCCATTCAGCTCCTTTGTAGACTGAGCAGCAGCTGATGCTGCGGCAAAAGCCTCTGCCGCATGTTTTGAGGCCTGCCAGGAAAAGCAACACGCCCGCATACCTGGCAGCAGGGAGAGCACGGTGCTGATGGATGAGGATGCATATACCAGCTGATAGGACTATAATAACACAACAGCGATAACCCTGGGTTTTCTGATCCAGGGCCATATCACACTCTTCCCACATGGTCTTGGTTATAAATGGAATCGGACGCCCATGAATGACAAGCAAAGAAAGAACATGGACCACTTTAATTTAGGAGTGGTCAATTGTTACAAAGCTGAAAGTAAATATGAGAGATAAAGGGACCAGACACTCGATCCAAACCATGAAAACTAACTTTTACCCCATCCTCATGGCGCTTTGTTTTTGGAGCCCATGCCCTCCTTTGGAGCGGGGTATAGGTGAGGAGGTTGAAGAACCCTTAGTGGAATATGCTGTAGCATTAGAAGCTCCCAAGATGGAAGCTGCCCTTTCAAATAGAACCTGCTGAGCTGGGCCCTACATTAGTTACACATCTTTTCCTTACAGCTCTGCATTACCCCGAATGACCATTCTGGTCATGCCGGCCATGGAGGATTATTCAACCGCACTCTAGCAGGAGGTCAAATGAGGGGAGGCTGGAGAGGCAGTGAAAAGAGACCAGAAATTGCTCTAATATCCTAATCCAATGCACGGTGACTACTAAACTCGATAGGAATTGCAGAACCTATTCACTGGGAGCAGGAACAACACCGCTGCCCACCCCGGGGTCCCCTGTGTCTCTAATACACACATTACCCAGAGTAATGTCACAACCATCCACGCGCACATTTAAAAGAGACATGTGCCATATTCTGTTCAAGTTCTATGTTCCCTGAACAAAAATGTTGCCATGGAAACCTCTACCATAAGGCAGGTGTAGTTCTGCAAAGGACCATGGGCTATGAAATCAGGTTCCCATGGCAACATTTTTGTTCAAAGCCCGAAGAATCTTAAATAAATGTGCCAATACATATTATTACCCAGCAGGATACACAGGTGGGATTAATAAAGTTCAATATTTGCTCAACTAAAAGTTATAATCATGGCAAAAATAAATGAATTAGCACCAGTTCCTATGGATGGCTTATATAAACAGAGATTGGCATTATAACACTCCTTCTACATGAATAAGTAAATATGTGCGAAGTATTAATAGGTACATTCTTTCATTAAGTCCGTAAGAGAGAATTCATCACAAAAATTGCAGAATTTTAAAATTTGAAATATATCTTCACCTCATAACTCACTGATGAAATTAACTCACTAGAACTTACTAAAGGGAGTTAAGATCACACTAGCCACCTGTAATAGCGCCAATTATTATGGTGACCAAACAGCTAAAGGAAAAAAAGGTCAGGATGATTTAACTATGTTATGTGAGCTCATGCTAATAAAATGTGCCCCTTGGGATATTTATGATAATTGCTATTTCCAGAGCCTCAGAGCATCTGTATAAATATGCCAAGAACCAAATTAAGAAAAGCTTCTCTCTTTATTTTTTACAAATAATTCAGAAACTAATAATCATTCATTATCATCACATATTTAAAAAAATGTGTAATGAAGCTGCACGAGAGCAGACAAAAATGTTATCACGTGGAGCTTCCTGATTTAAGTTTTTAAAAGAAGAACTTGCCCTTCGTTACCACTTCACATCCTCTAGCCCCATAACACTTCCACATAAAACGGGCATGCCTTGGAGTGCATCCTCTGTGAAGTCTGAGGCTGTGTTCAGAGTGTGCGCCATTGCTCTGCACAACGTCTGGGACTCATGAAACACCCAGTAACTACGTATTGAATGAATGAATGAAACACATTATCGATCTGGGTAACAAAGAGCCTTAGGTTACTGACCGTGTCTTTCACAAAATCATATACATAAAATTTGGGCGAGCCAAATAAAAGATTCCCATCAGTTCGCATTTTAAATTTAGAAATGCATTATCATTTTTTTTTGTTTTGCAATTAGTCTTGGCTCCTAAACCTCTAGCAATTTTACCTCCTCTTTTTCACCCCAGCAATTTTATCGAGTGGTTAAGGACTTGCAGTCAAACATACAAATGTACCAGGAGCTCTGAGCACATAAAAGACCCTTGGTGACCTTTTTTATTAATAAAGAAAAACTTTATCTTTTAAAGTGCAATTAACCAATGCCTAGTTTACCTGTTCTGTGCATTTTTCTTCACATTAGGTTTTTTAAAGTGGTATATCTGACTTAAAAATTTTTAAGTCAAATCTCATAGAACTTCTTATAAGGATTCAAAGATGCTAAACATTTAGAGTTTTAGAATGTGACCACCGTTATGAAACTCATTTCCAAACTTTCATGCCTTAGAATGATATTCTTCTATTCTACAGTGAGAGATCACTGTATTACAACTTTCTAAAGCAATGGGGTAGCAGCAGCTTAAAGATACAGAATTTTAAAACTAGAAGACACATCCAGGGTGCCCGGGGTTCCAAGGTGCCCGGTGTTCCAAGGTGCCCAAGTGGGAAAGATGGCCGTGCTCGGCACTCGGTGGAAATCTATCTGACTCCAAGAAACGACCATAGCCCCATCCAGGAGCCCGTGCTCAGCTCAGAGGCCTTGGGCCAGTCACAGTCCTCCCAGAGCCTAAACCCACTCACCATATAAATTGGAAAGAATAGTAGCTCACAGGGCAGAGGGGTTTTGTGACCATCAAAGGAGATGACGGTATGTTAAAGCCCACAACGAAATTCTACTTTTACCTCTAAATGTATAAACATGTTATTGTTGCTGTTATTGCAATTTTTTCAAAATCCTTAAATAAAGGAAGAAATCATCACAATGCACATGAATTCTTTAAAAAGTAGCATCTGGCAGTTGCCTATATACAGATTTCTACAGCCTCAATCTTAATTCTATTAGTGCCCAGTCATTTTCTGAAAGGTAACTGCCCAGGCAGGAGGCTGCAAGTTCTACCACTGGCATTTTAACCCTAAAGAATTATGATTCTACTTTGGTGGGTTTGTTCTGCTTTGTTTTTAAGTCACTAAAGTTAAACTCCAATGAGTTAGGACAATTACAATAGTTCTTCATTTTAGGAATCTCTGAAGTCCTGGAAAAATTTAGGTTGGAGACCAGATGATACTCCAGGAGAAATAATTAAGAGGCTTCAAAGTCTCCCAAAGTTTAATATAAGTCATATAAGTCAATACCCTAACATTTTTCACAAATCCATCAAAGAAACATGAATGTGTTAAAAAAAATCAAGTACATTTATTATTTCCCTCTTATCAGAGGAAAAAGAGTGAAAATATAAACAAGTCAAGCACATAAGAAAATATGCGAATGATTCTTCAGAGGATCCTCTAAATGAGGCCACATAAGCGATTTTTCATCCGTTTACCCACTTAAAGTGCTTTTACTGCAGTGTTTCTCAAACCTTCGGACAGGCAGGGTGAGAAGTGCAATTACTGGTTCTGCAAATCCTATGAAAAATTTAAAATTCTGCTTCACCTGGATGACTTCTTACAACCAAAAGTTGATGCATAAATAAAAATATTGAACGCTCTCCCAGAGGAAACCAGTGGGAGATCTGAAACCTCAGGAGGTGGCGCACCCATGAGGGACAGATACCATGCTGTGGATGCACCATGTTCACCTTGCTCCTGGCCCCTGACCGTATGTTCTGCGTGTATGGTGGGCATGGATGTAAACACATAATGATACGTTTTCCACATATGGTATTTAAAGAAATGCAGTATTCTTACCTGGTCTATTATATTACTCAGCTTTTCAAAAAAAAAATGGAGATTTAAATTCATGTTTACTGTTCAAGGAAAAAAATAACCCAGATAATAACGACAATTCAAACAACGGCTCCTCATGCCCAAAGTTGTGAGAATCAAAGTGGCAAGTGAAAAAAAAAGTATAAACAGGTTTTTTTAAATTCCTAAGGATAAAACGAGTTTCAGCAAGAAACCCCATCACCTGTCATGTTAAATTAACATTAGCACTAGTTGGATTGATAGCATCAGTTGGTGGCGTGTACCACATGCATTTGGTTTGGTCTTCTGCATGAGAACTGTGTTACAGGAGTTCATGCTTAGATTCAGGGCTGTGGACACAAATAGAGAGACGAATAGACAATATTAGGAGATATGTTTCTGAGTCAACACTGAACTCTCAATTTTTTTTCCTTTTCAACTTTAAAACGTTGACTGCTGTTATTTCCTTCTTAAAAATAGCTAGTGGTACAAGGTCCTGGGGACACAGGGATACAAGGGTGCCCCCTCTGGAGGAACGCGCGTCTGCAGGTGGAGGGGGAAGTCTGTCTGGAGGAAGGAGAATCCAAAATCTACCTTTTTTAATTTTGGAGCAACTGAATGAACAAAGTGTATTACCTTTCTCCAAGCTATTAACAAATATACTGCAGAGTAACTTTCCCAGTCGCCCTGTGTTTTACTAGGGAACTAAAGTGAAAATTGCGATCTGTCTGCGGTAGAGCACACCGGAGCGCGATCTCGGCCTGATTACAGCCTTGTCGAACTGTATCAGCATCGATTTGTGAGGCGCAGCCCCGCAGCGTGTCAGCGTGGCGCTGCTTCGGAAATGCAGCGCCAGGGCTCTTGGTTTTGATCCTGGGACCATCCTAGGGGAGCTTTTGTGTGTCCCCTTTGTGAATTACGGTCAGGCGGCTATTTGGGCCCTTCAGGGGTTTCTGGACAACCATTTGGGGGGTTGTTGGGGACGCTTGTAGGACACTGGGATTCTTTACTGGGCTAAAATGTCAGGGCTATTAAAAAACCATCTAGTGCCTGCCTACATTACAAGATTTTATTCCTAATCTTAAAAGACATCTACTGAAATGAAAAGACATTTTGTAATATTGCGTTCATTCCTGTATTACAAGAAAATGATAGGAAGTGAACATTTTAGATCAAAATGGAAAAAAAAATTTCCAGTGTAGAATGGTATAATTAAGTCGCACTATTTTTGCATCCATTGCTTAAGAGAAATTGGGTTCACTCATTCACTCATTCATTCATTCACTCAGCCATACATATTTACTGAGTTTCTACTATGTCCCAGCACTGTAGTTCGTCACACGACATAAAATTACCTGGTAATTATAACTTTAACAAAACTTAGTATATTAAAAGAAGGAAAATTCTGAAACCAAAATGATGTCCTTTTTTTATTTACAGAAACCTGGAACTGTTTTAAAAAACGTAGTTTAATGATGCACAGGCTTCACAGATTCTAGTCGGACAAAAATAGCACTGGAGGCGGCCACAAAAACGGCTATTATGAAGCATTGTAATTTTAGCTGAGTTATTCAGGAAGCACTTTTCCCTTTGACCTTGACACCGGCTAAGTGATAGAGCCCTTCCGAAGAGAGCACAGGTCAGAGATCTCGGACGCTGCACAAGTATCATTCAATAGAAAACACGGGTGCCCAACTTGATTACATGGAAATTGGTTTTGTACAATAGGAGCCTTTTTGTTCAGACTAGTATGGCCTCCTACAGTGTAACTTTCTTTGTACAGTTAATAGCCTAGGGATGGATTCCGAATTTCACACACATACACAAAAGCCTCATTATCATTTACACTTGTGCATGGCTAACAAAAATGAGCAGGAGCTACCTCAAATCATTAAAGCCGAAAAATGAAATTGAACTGAGGTGAGAAAAGCCTGTTTTCTTACAGCCCATTTAGTACAGATTAGCGTTAATTATCCTAGAATATTCCAACCTATAGAGAATCATTGTGCTTTGTGTTTTCGATATTCAGGAAAGCAGATATGATCCTTGTTTAATTTTCAAGTTCATTTGGACATTGGGATGCTGGTCAAACATTTGTTCCTTAAAAGTAAGTCTGAACTTGGAATGTTGATTCTAGTTTGAAATGAAACAAATACTGTTCAGGCAGGAGAATAAGAAATGAAGGCAAGGGAAAGGACACACAAAAACCCTACGTGTACTTAATTTATCCGACTGGAAGCACAGCAGAGATTCTCACCGCCCTCGGTGGGTGTCCCGAGGCACCCTCATCCTCCACACCTCATCTTCCAGCTGTGCACACGCTGCTGCCTTCGCTGTGTCTCCTGTCCTTCCCATACACAACCCCCGCTTCCTGTGCCCTCAGCTATCCTGGTCCCTCCTTGTCTCCACACCCGTGAGTCAGAGTGCCACTGCCTCTGGATGTCTAGCAATGGTGAAAAAGACAGGACGTCTCTGCCAGGGCTGTGGGAATTCCTGGGAGGGACGCCAGCTGACGTCCGAGCTCTTCTTACCTGCCCGTTTCTCAGGCGCTCTCCCCGCCCACATGGCCCTCAACCCCAGCAGCGTACATTTCAGTCTCCTTAAACTCCAGGGCCTGCTTCAGCTCTCAGACTTGGGCCCAAGGGCTCCAGATCTGGGACGGCCCTGCCCAAGGCCAGACACCAGTAGGAGCACCAGCTAGGTTCCCCTGTTGAAAAGGGTGGGACTGAGATTCATAAATGTAAGTTGACTACCCTTACTGTTACGAGGTTCCTTCACACATGAGAGATTACCCTTTGCCAAACTTTGCTTGGAATTGGTAAACTCTATCTCTTCTGGCCTATTCCTGTATTTTGTCTGTATTGCCTGAAAGTAAGGAGTAGCAAGGAAAAGATGTGTTAAGTAGCCAGATACAAAGAGGAGAAGCCGACATTTAAATGTATGAAGATGTTAAGTTGACCCCATAGAATGGAAGGGTCACAAGGGTAACTGCAACCTGCTGGCATCACAGTCCTCAGTCCAGAGTTTGGATTATTACCAACGTCCTAACTTCATCAGAGATGGGACAGCTGCTCCTTCTCTCCAGGCCAGAGACAGGTCCAGGCAAGTGGTGACCACAAAGGGGCACACACACGTTTATCACAAAAGTCACCCACTAGTTTTCCTCTTCCTAGATCCTAAACGGAACAATGACAGACGGAGGAACGCGGCATGCAGGCACTCTTCAGGCTAAGCACATTGGTGTCTGCGTGAGTTCCCTTCCACGACTCTCCATGAGAGATGTGTGTAGGGGATTTCCAATGCAGCACACTGGAACTGTGTTTCAGTTACTGGTGTTTAATTCACATAAAATAGCTGCACCTACTTCAAGTATACAGTTTGCTGAGTCTTGACACATGTATATGCCTGTGAAACTATAATCACAATCAAAATAGTTCAAGCATATGCATTGACCCTAAGGTGTTCTCACACCCCTCTGACCAGCTTGCTAACATTTCAAGATTATTATAACAGAAGAAACAATCAGCTTTATTCTCCAAAATGGACCACGACATCAACTCAATTCTAAATGACATCACCTCCCACTGGAAGTCCCTAGAACTCAAGGCTGGAACTGTCCAAAGCTCAAAACCATCTGGGTTATTGTATTAAAGCTATGTGTGTTCATGTGTGTAACTGTGTATGCACATGGGTGTGTTCACATGCATATGCACACGCCCCCACAATGTACCTTAACATGATATGCACAATGACTAGTGTTTCTTTCAAAAAAAAATTAAGCTACCTTGTTCACTAAAACAAAGTTTTGGAAAGGTTTCTTCTCACTTAAATTACTTTTCCCTTCACCTTACAGAACCAACCTTTCTGGCACATTCTAATTACTAATTTAGATACTCCATTGTTTGAACTTGAACTAGCCATTCAGATTGTTATGCAAGAACAGTCAACTTCATGCTGTTGGAAGGACACAAACAGGGGCCAAACCATTAGCTCCCGTCACCCTTGCTGAGTGAAAATTGAAGGATAACACTCGCACCAGGGTGTCAGGCTCTGTGAACCGGTGGCGTGGCTACGGCTCCCCATGCAATTCCTGGACACAGCACAGAATCCAGGCTCCCACGGAGGTTGGAATGATTTGACCAAGCCCTTCACAAATAACTCTTTTCTGGGTAGCATCTTTCTGCAAACCATACAGCTGTGGGTTAGTGAAGAGACATGTTCATCTTTCAGTATTTGCAAGAGGGACTAGTTTTTTTCCTAAATAACACATAGCAGGAGCTTAGCTAATAGGAAAGACTATTTATCAAGAAATAAGATCACTGTGGTGCATGTCAGAAGCCACTAACTTTATGAAGAAACCTCTTCCCTTGCCAAGTGGCAACTGGAGAAACATCAATCATCAATCAATCAATCAATACTTGCTGAGATCAGATGTAGCCACTTTCCTTCACTACTGCGGTTGTCAGATTTATAAAATAAGCCATTTGCTTGAGCCTGAAGTGAAATATTTTCCATGACTACTCTATGTGTAGCCTCACACAATACTAAAGCATTCCCTTGTTCCATAAATATGTATTGAATTCCTACTACGTTCGAGGCATTGGGGGACACATAAATATAAACGTGACATAATGCGGCTCTCGGAGTTTACATCACGGCAGAAATGCATATGGCGCTCAAGAGAACATTTAACTGTGATGATGGCGAAAGAAGAGGCGTGTGGCAGGAGGTCTGGAGCAGAGGTTTTCACCCAAGGACACCAGGGATGAGCTAGGCAAGTTCCCATTTTCATGAATCACTTTCCCTTTGTAACCCGATTAGACCTCCGATATTAAAACACTCTTTGCGTGTTTTCATCTGCTTCTCTCTTTCTTCAACCAAAGGCCCTCTGAGGACAAACTTATCTTTTGAATATTGGTACCAGCACCCAGCAGGTGCTCTTGCTCTTGCAGAATGGACGGAATGGACAGAATGGAGTGGAAACCGTACCGTCCACGACGCACGACTTCCAGGCAGCCAGGTCGTACGTAGCAGACCGGCGCAGGGAGCGGGGACAGGCAGCACCCTCCTGTCCTCACCTGAGACGACTTGACTTAACTTGCTACTTTCACGATTTACTTGCTGTAGAAAATTTTTTTTTGTTTAGGGAACGAATGTAGCTTTATTGTGTACAGTTTTGCACACACACAGAAAGACACAATGAATAAATATTTGTCTTCTATGATACTGTCCTGAAAAATAACCATCACACAGACTTTGGCCCATTTTCTTGCCTTTTGTTTGTGATAAAGTACTGTGTAGATATTAAGTGTTTTTTATATTCAGATATAGTCTATACCCATTTGATATTCAGCATCATTTATATGCCTAATTAATCAATACTTTGATCTGATTATTTATTTCCCTTTCTAATTAATACATTCCCACAGTCCCATAAACAAGAGTTTGAGTTCCAAAAGGAGCTTGTTCACTTTTATTGCACAACCCAAACTGCTTTTTTAAAAAATCATTCCTTCAGAATGGAACTGAAGCCATATTAAATATCCCTCTACCGACTTTATTTTTGGGACACAGCTTGCACCCCTGACCCTGGACATTCGGGCCACTGGAAGGGGCCCACTCCACCGAGAGGACAGTGCTGCCATCGGAAGGTTTTCAGTAAAAAGCGAAGACCAAGCCCCTGATCCCTGACCGATGCAGACCTGCTCAGGAGAAATCCAGTCCCTTAAGAAAGCTCCAAAGTGCTTTGCTAAGACAGATATTGAACAAACAAACTCGGCGATAGAGCATGTCATTTCCCTCTGGCCCCTCAGAAGCTTCTGTGTCTTCTGTGTCCCCAGCCTCCTGCAGGAACCGTCCCCACGCCGTCTGCCTCGGACACCACCTGTGCTGCAAAGCCCCTCCTCACCCTGCTGCCGCCTGAGTGAGAGGTGTGTGCGCGCCCTCCCTGGTGCCCTGACCACTCCCGCACTTGCTTTTACTATCATGCCATGGACGCGAGGACACTGACTCGATGGGATACCCTAGTCTTCGACATTCAGTCTCTGAAGGACAGTGTCGCCACGTTCATTGTTACACCCCACTGTGCAGAACAGCACCCAGCACGCAACAGGCACAGCCATGTTTGCTCGGTGAAAGGCCGACGGAATGAGGCCCTACAGGGTGGCCGGGCCCTGGGGAGGCAGGAGGGGACCCAGAGAGCCCACTGCACGGTCAGATTCGCCGAGCTCCGAGAGCGGTCACGGTAACAACTCTGGGCACAAAGTCCTCGCCTTAATATGTCACTGTGGGTTACACGAGAGAAACAATTTTCACAGCGTCCCTTTTAAACCAGTAAAGGTTGCCAGCCTACTAGATGGGCACTTAGCCCCGATCATCCCTTCAATGCAAAGGCCGACCCTTCTTCTTGGAGCCTCTTCTCAGACATCATACCTGTGCTGGGCAGGGGGATCCTTCACTCAGACCACCCCCTTCCCCCCCGAACACCCCAGGCGGGGAAAACATTTAAGATGTCCTTTCCTGCCAACCACATCTGCCTCTGGCCCGGTCACTGCTAAACGTGGATCATTTCTGAGCCGGTTTCTCGCCTGGAAGAAGGAGCCGAAGGAAATCTGCATGGTGAAAGCGCATGTAGCATTTTAGGCATGCCAATGATTGTTTTTAGAAGAATATAAGGCTGTAAATATTTTGAGAAGTGGACCCCTAGTGCCTCTTAAATATTCTAAACTACATGGTGTGCTTCATAATTATGTAATATATAGAACGCCAGCTGTTTAGAGTGTTCCTCTGGAGGCCCGGGCGATAGCGGAAAGCTCTTCTCCCCCAGTGAGAGCCATAACCAAGCGAGCAAGGCCGTAAAGCCAGACCCGACCGACGCCGGGTTGCTGGATTTTAACTCGCTTCAGAACAGATGTTTAGTCTGTGTGGTGTGGCGGCAGAGGAGCATATTTTTGCCTAAAAAGATGGATACTATGAAATTGTATGCCTGTAAAGTGTTTCAATGTTTATCATCGTATTAACATGTATCCACAGGCATACACATAGGTGGGTTGCATTTGGATGTATGTGAATATGTACTTATATATCACATATGTAAATATGTATATCTTTGCATTCCAATACATACAGGCATTGAGTTAAAAGATAAAACCCTGGATGCTTCTTTTCAACCGTGACACAGAGACACACTTGAACTTGTGAAGAAAAAAAAATGAAGCATGCTTTCCATGGGCCCTGCATCTGACCCAACTGAGGCATCTTCTCAAGGGCTTCATAAAAGGGTAAGCTAATTACTTATAATTTTAAAAATCCCCTTCCCAGTTGCATAGACCCTGAAAAATATAATCCGTGTAAGGACTTTGACTCTAACGTGGGAAATGAAGGGGTGAAGAACACAGACACAGAGCACTATTGGGACAAAGACACTTGACTGTAGGAGACCGTTCTGCGTGGGGTGGGCCCAGCTCCCACTCGGAGATGCACAGGACCCACACCCATGGATAGGTTCTCCTGTGGGGAATCAGACCTGCAATGTACCTAGGCCACTTTGAGTCTTGCTCTTGCTAAAACTCCCTCACCCTGAATTGAGGACATTTACTGCAAAGCAATCTTCTTAAAATCCATGCTAAACCTTCCAAGGATGAATGTAACTGGTTCAACCACTTTTGCCTTTTCATTTGCAAATATCCCTCTTCTGTGATGTGATTAGCGGCATTGGCCCCTTTGTTTTCCATAAAAGGTAACCACCAAAAGCGAACCTGTGCATAGTAAACGAGGACCATCATGTAATGGGCAGAGAAACCCAATAAAGGCCTGTCAAGGCAGAGACCACGGCTTTGCTCCCCTTGAGAGAAAAGCCATGCTGTCCCTTTTCCTCCACCAGACTCGGTAGTTCGTGTGAATGTCTCATTTCATCCATAATGACGCAGACACTGCGGGCCGGTGTCTGCATCATTTGACATCTTATCGGGTTTCCCACATGGTGAAGCCCAACAAGAAAATGGTAACTTAACAAAATTCTGTAGGGAAAAAACAGAGGTAAGACATTACCACATCCCACAGTCTTCACAATGGGAATGTAGGCATGGGTCTGCCATCAAAGCTTTCCTTGGGACATTGCTGGTATGGAGTTCAGAGTTACTCCTGCAATTTCTTTTAGAAAAATGAGAAGATGTAGCCATCCTGAAAGGCTAGAGCAGGAGAAGGACTATTGTTTCATAAGAAGAAAATGAATTTTACTCCCGGAACTCAATGGAGCAAGTCACTCAGAGCCTAATTTGGCTAATGCTGCCTCCAGACACAGGCCCTGGAGCCAGCCTGTCCTGCATTCCACCTGTGTAACTTACTACCTGTGTGACCTTAAGCCGGTTATCTGACCTTTGTTTTTCTTTTTTAAGATTTTACTTATTTATTTTTAGAGAGGGGGAAGGGAGGGGGGAAAAGAGGGAGGGAAACATCAGTGTTATAGTTGCCTCTCACGCGCCCCCTACTGGGGACCTGGCCAGCAGCCCAGGCATGTGCCCTGACTGGGAATCCAACTTGTGATCCATTGGTTCGCAGGCCGGCACTCAATTCACTGAACCACCCCAGCCGGGGAGTACCTGTCTTTCTAAGCTCGTTTCCTCATCTGTCGAAGGGTGACAATACTGAAAGGCATATATTCTTTTGTAGCTGTTGCACCTTATGGGGGAAAAACACACACAGACCATAAACAGGGATTACTACAATTTCCCAAATTGGTAGTCACAAAATACTTTCAGTAGTCAGCGAGTCTGTACGTGCGCACTGGACACGATTTGTGAGTTCAATTCTATTTAAGTTTGAGCAGAAAATGTACTGCGGAGAAGATAGACTGATAAGTGAGTAACTTGTAGGAGGTTAAACACATTATTGAGAACAGAAACACTTTCCAGGCCTCTGCTCACGTCTCTCTACCTGCGTCTCGGGTAGAGTCTGTGCCCTCACTTTACTTTTACTCGAGCAAAAATAAAAAGACTATTTAAAAATCCATTACAAAGGCCAGATAAGGCATGCTTACCTACCTACTGATTTAGTGGTGCTATTTTTGGAGTTCTAATCATTATTCATCTTCATTGGTGCTAATGTGGTAATGATAATATTACAGCTGTATCTATGTTCTATGCTCTGTCAATTACCAGTAAGGTGAAAACAGTCACATTAATAGGCAACGAGAAGGCGATACTGACAGGGGAATAAAAACTTTTTTTCAGCAGAAATGTCTCACGGTATAATTTAGGATTCTTTTAGCTGCCACGCATATCTATGTCACAGCTACATTACATGAGAGCCCCGTGTTTCCTCTCACCTAAAAATAATCAACCCCAACCTTGGTTTGTCATTCAACAAGTATTTATCTAGTGCTTGTGATAAGCCAGTCCCCTCTTCATTTCCTTTTCATAGAGAAGTTTCGTGAATCCATGATCTCTGCTAAAGACAACCGCGGCCTCACGGGCTATGTCCCGCTGCAGACACACGCAGTGTGGCTGCCAGGGGTGTCCAACCTGCAGCCCAGGGTGGCTATGAATGTGGCCCCACACAAAACTCTAAATTGACTTAAAACGTTATGAGGTTATTTTGTGATTACGTGTCACAATGTAGTTAATGTGTGGCCCAAGACACCTCTTCTTTCAGTGTGGCCCAGAGACACCAGAACGTCAGATACCCCTTAGACTAAGTTTTCACAAATTTGAGACAACATTTTAAAATGTGAATTTCACATCAATTTTTTAAAAAGGCTAGATGGTCTATTTCTTTTGAAAAACCCAAACCCCTGACAGCTCTGGGCCCCCGTTCCCACGTGGCAACGACTGACTGGGGCTGGAACAGGGTGTGGACGCTTGGACGCGCTGTACCCTCGCCTACACCTGTGCACACAGCCGCACGCTCCTGCACGCACGAGTACATTCAGAGGCTCTTTGCAAAGACTGGCCCTCGGAGACCAGACGTATCCCAAGTGGGCATCTGAGTTTTCAGCCCCTGCCCCGTATAACCACCACGGCCTGTCCCCCAGCACTCTCTGCTTGCTGGCCACAGCATTTCTGCCTCAACCAGGGACAGAACATTTCCTCTCAAAGTGAATTTAATCCTAACTGTCAAGTCCTATACCAGCCCAATCGGTCCTCCTCCTCCTTCCAGCCTCTCAGAAACGTCTGAATCCACTAACCAGCCCTGCTTTCTGGACCGCCCTCCATGCTGGGTTTCTCAGACAGATGTCTCTCCCTTGGTTCTCGCCCTGGACTCTCATCTCCCCTCTGACCTGGAACCCTTCAGGCGTCCACCATCACTGGTTTCCCTGCTCCACCGTCTCGATGAAATAACAGCCTTTCTCCAGTTCCTGCAACTACATCAGCCTACACAACAGCATGTTTATCTCCTGCTAAATTTCTATCCGGGAAAGGAAGTCTGTTTGTTGTTTGTCCCCAAACAGATGGCACCTGGAGCTCATGATGTCAAAAGGTAAACTCATTAGCCACCCCTGCAGATTATATCATTATCACTACATACACAGCCCTTACGGTGATCGGCAGTATCTGAGACTCCTCTCTTTGATCTCTTTGTTTTGGGACAACTCCCTCCACCACCTCCAGGGTGGGTCAGTTCTGTAGAAGAATGGCTCTTCTGTCTCCCTCCCCCGAAACTGCCATTTAGAAGAGAGGAGGCTTCATCGGCCCTTTCTGGCTACTCACTCCAGTGCAACAGGCCTCTGACTGGAGCCCTGGATGCTGCGCTCCTCCACTCAACTCCATCCTGCGCGTCGACAGCAGGCAAACCTTCCAAGAGCACTGGGACTCTTCTGTTCTGCTCCACGTAGCCTAGTGAAAGTTTGGATTCCTTAGTCTGTGGCTAATGATGTGGCTTCATCCTCCCCCTTTTACCTTCTCTTCTCCTCTACTTCTTTAGGCTACAAGGAAACAAAACTCTAGGCTTTTCACACTTTCTGAGCTTTCTTGCACTATACTGTATTATTTTCTCTATTAAAAACGGATTTTTTCCCCTTTTGCAGCAGATGGTCAAATGTTGCCAACCCTTCAAGCTTCAGTTAAAATATTACTTTCAAGAAAACTCTGGTCCTCCCGGGTGCAAATAATCTCTCATACTATTCTTACTCTACAACCACATAACATGTATTAGGTACTTGCTATACGCTGATGTTGTTGTAAGGCGAGTATTGTCATTGTCCCAGTCTTAGAGGTGAGAAAACAAAGTTAGAGACGTTAAATAACTTGGCCCAGTGTTGCCCAGCAAGTGACATAACACATCATCATTCCTTCCTTTCTGGCATTTACCACATTTGACTTGGTACTTTGTATATTTAAATTGTCATCTCCACCAGAGAGATACAAGCTCCCAGATGTCAAAGAGAGTGTTGTATATGGATATATTGCATTATATGCATAGCATCTGGCATGTGGCATGCACTCCAGTAAAATGTATTGAATTAATGGATGATATTAATCACCTTCTTTCTGCCACAGTTTTATTTTTATAAAATGGGGATAATACTAGGACTCTCTGTGGCCCATGGTGTTAGGACGGAAAAACTAAATCCAGTCGAGTCCTCTGACAGTGCCTGGGATACAGATGCACTGCCTAAATGTTGGTTATGCCGAGAGCTGCCATGTTGGTCGTTGCCTATTTGTCCCTCTCGCTGGCCCAGGTGAAAGCACCCACCCGGCAGGGGAACACTGCAGGGTTCTGCTTCATGCCTTCAACAGCTTTTCTCCTGCCTTTGTTGACTGCCTCAATTTCTTCTGCAGGTAACTCAGAAGCATTAGATTCCCCAAGAGAAGCTCAAAACCTTCTCACTGTCATGCTGCCCCAGCGGAGGGGACTAAGCCAGCACCACACCCCAGATGCCCCCAGGTCACGGACTCCCAGGGGTCAGAAAGACCAAAAGGACTAGGTTACTTTCAGCAGCCTTTCTGGTTACCTCAAATGCATCGCCAACTGGGGACCTGGCCTGCAATCCAGGCACGTGCCCTGACTGGGAATTGAACCGACGACCCTTTGGTTCACAGGCTGGTGCTCAATCCACTGAGCCACACCAGCCAGGCCTCAGTAGCCTTTCTGGAAGACACATGATACCCCTTTAATAGGACCAGATTCATGGCATTCTCAAAGAACAATAAATACACTGACACAAATGTGTGTGAAATTCATTATAACTAACGAAGAAATAGGAATTAATGATTATATTATTGTCCCAATAATAATAAAAGCTTTCTTAAAAATGTAATAACTTTCTTTAAAAAAACCCACGTACATTAACATATTCAGCCACAAAAAAATCATGACCTGCATAGAGATACTAGTTCCAACTTCCTGGTTAGTCATTCAACAGGCATTTGTGGGGCGAGTGCCAGAGCTAGTAGTCCTCGTACTCCAGGGATATATCCAGTGGTTCTCAATGGCTGGTGCGATTTTACGGGACATGTAGCAGTATCTGGAGACATTTTGAGCTGTAAAGGCTGAATAGGGCATCAGCGCTATTGGCATCTAGTTAGGGAAAGGCAGAGATGCTGCTAGACATTCTACAATGCGTAGGACAGGCCTCCACAAGAAGGCAGGCGCCAGCCCCTGAGTCGGCAGCGCCCAGGTTAAGGAACCAACCCTGACATCGACGTAAGGTGTTAAAAACATTCCCGATAGCTTGAATCTGAGGCCAGAAGTGCCATCAAAATTGACCTGGCCCTATGCAATGGGAAAAATGAAAGACACTGCTCCACATTTCATTTCCTGTTATTCTGCCCCGTAATCGATACATTCTCTGAATCTCTTATTTCCATATTTGTAGTAATAAATGTCTTCTTTAAAAAGAAAGTGATCTGAAAATTAATTTTCCCTGAGTTGCCCCCGCCAAGTGACATCAGCTTCCGAAACCCTGTTTTCCTGGTCGCCCGCGGCTCACGGGCTGAGCCGTGTGGCACGTTCCCCGCAACAGTGACCCCTCTGTTGAGGGGTCCTCGCCACTTCAGCTGGGGTCACCACGCCCAGGCGGCCACAGCCGAGCGTCTGTAATCTGTTCCCGAACGGACTTCCCGGGCGAGATCTAAGTTTCCATGTGAAAGAACACTGACATTTCAGGATTCTGCAAACACTATCCACGATAGAGACCTGACCAGGAAGAAAATAATGTAAACAGGAGAAATAAAAAGAGAATCCCATCTTGACAAATGGCAAAAAAAGATAAGCACAGCTCTTGAGGACAGATCAGCGATTCTGGTGATAAATGCCTGTTTTACTACGAGACGTTAAATTCTATTTTTTGCCATAACTTACAACACACACGATCCAAGATCCATTAAATTTAGATCCTAACATCATAAACTTTACTTCTGTCATTTACAAATATATAACAAAATTGTTTGATGGAATTCTCATCTTTTTCCAAAGGACTGCTTAATGTGAGTCAGTGGGGCTTTGCTTTGGGCCACACGTCCTGACACGGACAGGATCATTTCATCACCCCTGCCGTTGGCCTGTCTGTATATCCGCAGCTCTGTCTTCAAACTGCCGACTTAAGGAGAGCTGTTGCAAACCAAGAGATGCATGGGATTTTTCTGTACAGCCGATACAACAACATTAAAAGAACTACTATAATGTAATACAATAGATACTCATTTCATTTTTGTTTAAGCTGGAAAAACAAAATAGTCGATGGTTTGCTTAAAATGAAATTTCAAGCAAGCCATTTTCCTAATAGACCCAACCCTAGAGATACAAAGTGAATTCTGATAATGCCTTGGAAATACAATACCCTGTACTTTTAGTGACATGAAGAGCTAAGACTGTCAGCTAGGGGCCATAGGAAAGACAGGATGGTGTGAATGACCACAGAGGCTGCGTGGCTGGAGGCCTCCCTTTCATGGAGCCGGCCCCAGTCCCCACCACTGTTCTCCGAAGGATGATGCCACTTCCAGGCTGGCCTCTCATTGTGGCCTTGCAGGAAAAAGGCCTCTTCTTTCAGAAAACACTCAAGGGGATGGGGGTCGAATGGAGAGTCTCAATTTCATTTCTATCTTCTTGCTTGCATATTTCCCTATCTCACCAAAACACGGCACAACTTCACCACAATGAAGTATTCTCTAAGGCACGCCACACGTGGCTGGTGTTCCACTAAGCGCTACATGACAGACTAAGTCCTATGGTCTCAGGATTTAGAGGAGCTTGGATACCATGACTTCATGCAAACACATGCAAAATGGAAAGAAAAGATAAGTCCAAAATGGAGATGCAAGTAAGATACCAAAATAAGAAGCATTTAAATATGGGTGACTAAGGTTGTCACCCTCAAAATCTTACCCACAGAAAAGAGGGATCATTTAAATTTTATCTCCATTTCAGTAATGGCATGTTTACTATGTGGGTGGAACAAATTATCCAGTTTTTAGTGCAGGACTATGGGGTCAAAAGAGCAAGTTTTTTTTTAGTCAAATAGAATACTAATTAGCTAAATTCTTAAACAAAATGCTTATGTTCTCTGAGCCTTGTTTTCCTCATCTGTAAGTTCCTCCCCATATGAGTTGGCTTGGGTTGCCATAATAAAATACATAATAAAATTTCCTTAAATGACAGAAATTTATTCCTCACAGTTCTGGGGGCTGGGAAGTTTTAGGTCAAGGAGCCAGCCACTACTTCCCTGGGGAGAGCTCTCCCCCCAGCCACCTTTTCTGTGTTCTCACTGAGGCAGAGAGACCCCTAACCTGCCCCCAAAGAACTTATCCAAACGTAATTCCTCCCAAAGGGCCCATCTCCCAAAACCATCTCATCAGAGGTCAGGGCTTCACCATGAGGATTTGTGGGGAGGAGACAATTCAATCCACCACTCGCTCAAAGTTGCTGAGGAAATTGCACGGTGCTTGGCAGGGAAGGATCTCAAAACCTGGGCAATGCCCAGGAAAGAGCCAAGAAATGGGGAAAAGGCAGTTTGAGCCAGAAGCCAACGGTCAATGCGAAGGATCTAGTTAACAGGTGCAGGTCAGGCAAACATTTAGAAACGAAGAAACATGCATGTGCCAGAGGCCACAGCACAGTAGGATGGCTGAGTCCCAGCAACTAGGGGAAGGCAGCCCCAGAGTTGGAGCAGTGAGACAAGCAGGCACCTGGAACCACCAACAAAGGGTCACAACCCAGGCAACTCCTATCTTTATTTCACTTTTCATCTGACAATTACCCATGATGGGGGCTGAAGGGTGTGATCAGAAGTGGCAGCAAATGAATGGCCATGAATGTGTGTGTGTGGGGGGGGTGGGGCTCACTTTTCATGTTTTCTCATTAATACGTAAGGAGCATTCTATCCAGCCCTGGTGTCTACCCCATATTGAAGTGTCTTTCTCTTGCTGTTCCTATCTGTCAATCTGGCTGCATTTATAACCTTGCCCAGAGCTGTCTCACTGGCCTAAACCAACCCCACTGGTTCACCCCCAGGGGACTGAGAGGCCTGGGAAGGACCCATGTTTGGCATCAATTCTGTGCCGGTCTTCTTGTAGGTGGGGCTTTGCACCAGGCACCACCTGTGGCTCTTCCTGGTTCCTCCCCTTGGCTGCTATCACAGTGCCACGGCACGGATGGTTTCCTGCTTGCCATGGCTCCCAGGTGAACCCACAGGCTTCCCTGATGCCGCTGATCATAAAAATAAAACCAAGGTTGAGCAGCAAGCTACCCCATAGCATCACAGGTGCATAATCTTGTCCTTGCAAATTCCAGAACCTTAAAGGGGTTTGTTCCCTTATCTCCCTTACTTCCTCCGGATGATGGCGCTCTTGCACCCTCGGCCAGTGAATGTGAGAGCCCCTTCAGTGTTGTTCTTTAATTTTGATCTGTTTGTACTATAGCTGGGGAGAAATTCCTAAAAGTTTCCAGATCTCAGTCAGTCCTCACCCTCAGGTCCTGCTGCACGGCAGCCTTCGCTCTGTCTTTCCGAGCTTATTGAAAGGAAGCGCCTGCGTTCCCATTTCTGTATCTGTGTGTGTGTGTTCAGGATCTCATAGAGAGTTGGACACACAAGTATGGTCAATACATGCTTGCTGGCCTGAAGTAATACATTGACTTCAAGATTTTTTTCCTCTCCTTTTCCCCACCTCACCACTCTTACTATTACCAGCCAACTTTCTCTATAGGTCGGTTCAAGTCAGTTCATTGTTATCAACTCAGGAAAGGAAGTTGGATTTCAATTCCTGTGACAACATAATGAATGGAACGCAGTAACTTCAGTTGTACGCAGACATTGCTAAGATCAGGTAGGGCAGTCAGTGATATTGAAAAAGACACCCACTGTTGGTGGATTGGAAATGGAAGACCCTCCACTGCACACGTGTATTTACAAGCTGCTGCTGTTCATGCTTAATGCATCTGGTCGGTAATTAACGTCACAAGAAACATATATAAAAGGAAACACCTCTTAATAAGTATCACGCTAGTAGACGCTACATGTTACATTGATATAATTTGGGTAGAAATTGCTAAAATGACATGCAATTGACTCTCCTGTAATAAGCCCCACCTGAAGGAATAAAAGGGAGAGATTGCTAAGAATATGATTAAGCTTCACTAAGGTTTATGTTTTACTTCACTTAAGACTGCAAGTATTTTATTTAATTTTCTATGTCTATTCTTAGAAAGACTATTTGAACTAAATATACCTTTTTAATCTCAGCTCTTGTTTACAACAATTCTTTCTTTCCCATTTCACCCTAATCATATATGCCACTCAAGGTCTAGAATTTTATAGAGACATAACAGTAGTTATTTATATTCTGGGAGCAATACATTTTTGAACAGCTGGCAAAGCAGCTTAATATCACAGCCAATCATTTTTGGCTGTAAAAATTCCACATTCTACGGTGCTGTTGAATAAAGAGTAACCTCGTAATATTACTCACTGCAGGAAATGAGACAACTCTGCCCCCACCACAAACACACCACTTTTTCTCCTTTTTGATTTTGGAGTTTTTCAGTTGAGCATTAAAATATTTTATTACTGTCTGACAGAGAATTTACAGTGGGGGATCAAAATTACGCAAATGCAACTTTTATGTTAGATTGTCTGCCAGTAAAGCCTTTGTTTATTCAACCAACAGTTATTCTAGACTTTCTTCTCCGTATGTTAAGAACTTGGCAAAACAAAGATGAGGAAGAAGACAGTCTGTTCTGGAGGAGCTCTAATGAGGGGATGGAAATAGGTAAACATGTCTTTAAGATGAAACGTGATGACTATGAGAATGGACCCACAACCAGTGCACGGTGCTGAGCAGAGCTATGGGCAATGCTCCACCTGGAGAAACTCAAGAAAAGCTTTCCTGAGGAAGCGACATTTGAGTGGGAACTTGAGTGGTGAGGAGGCTGCAGTCAGAGGGAATGGGAGCTTTGGAAGGAGGCATGGGAACAAAAGGATGGGGTTATACAAGGACACAAGGAAGCGGGTGTGGGTGGAGGGCCGGTGCCCAGGGCTGGGGTAGAAGGCTAGTTTCGGCAACAAAAACTAGAGGCAGACTCTAAAGAGAAACACTGCGCATAGTGGACATCTAATTTGGACCCTGGACTCAAAATACTGTTCAAATCTTGATTTGATTACCTGCTGGCTACAGGTAAAGTCAATTACCTGGTGGCGGTGAGAAGGCTGCTTAACAAATCTCTTCACTGTCTCAGCCACGTAGTGCAGGTGAATAACTGCACTCGCTTCATGGGCTGTGAGGAGACTGCATGGCATTATAAACATAAAGCACGTTTCCAGGTTATCTCCATTTTAAATGTTACTGTCTGCCTTGAGGCGTGGGCATGTGAATGGTGGGAGGTGATGAGAGTCTTTAATCAAGCGAGTGGTATAAGATACTGGAGTTTTAGAAAGATAAGGGAGATAGAGGAAAGAGCTGACGAGAGACAGGGACACTGGGAAGGAGACTCATGTGCTGTCCAGGTGAGAGGTGACGATGGTCGCGTGCGGTAAGCACAGGTGTGAAGGAATAAACCAGAGATGTGTTTTTCAAGTGGGATGAACAAGACCATCTAAATTACTGAATTTGGTAGAAAGGCATCAAAGATATATGTGAAAATCATTTAAAAAATATATACAACCTATCTATATAACAATTTACACTATATATAAATATATTACTGGCATAACTAGATACCTATGTGGGAAAAAGTGAACCTTGACCCCTATCTCACATTATACATACAAATTAATTTGAGATAAATTGTAAGCCTAAACATAAAAGATTTATAGATATTATAGATATTCTGTCTTTCTGGAAAAAGCCCAGCCATCGATAATATAATGAGAACGGCTTGCCTAACATTGATGTAACCTGGCAGCCAAGGAGAGTGGACTGGAATGCGCATGTGTGAACAATGACGACTTCACTGTACTTGTCAGTGGGGGCAGTAGATGCCACTGAGTGAGCATGTGCACTGTGTAGCCATCACATTCAAAATGACTGAGCAAGTAAAGGAATGAATCTGCATCAGATTTTGTGTTAAGATTAAGTATTTCTCTATGGAAACTATTTGGATGATTCATAAGGCCACAGATATGGGCAACTAGTGATTGGCTACTTCATCACAACAACATGCCTGCTCATGCGTGACATGTCGTGTAGAGTTTTTTGGCAAAACATCAAATCACCCAGATGACTAAGCTTCTTTACAACCTACGTTTGGCACCCTGAAAATTCTGGCTTTTCCAGAAACTAAAATCACCTTTGCAATAGAAGAGATTTCAGACCATTGGTGAGATTCAGGAACATAGGAGGGGGCAGCTCATGGCAATTCCAACAAAGGGATTTGCAGAGTGTTTTGAACAGTGGAAGCAACTCTGGGAGACCTGTATTAGTCCCCAATGTGCCTTACTTTGAAGGGGACTGAGGCATCATTGTCTTATGCACAATATTTATTTTATCTTACATCTTCTTCAATAAATGTCTCTACTTTTCATAGCACATGGCTGGAGATTTTCTGGACAGACCATATATATTTATACGTGTGTGTGTATGTGTGTGTATATATAGAGAGAGAAAGAGGTAGGGAGGAGGATCAAAAGGCTTAGCTTGTGTAGAGATAAAAAGTATTCAGAATTTGGTCATTTGTCAGCATTTACTACTTATTTGCTGAAATATAAGTTATATACATTGAAATGCTCAAATTTTTCATTTTGTGGAGTTTGATAAGTTTTAGTAAATACATTTATGTAATACGCATCTGGTCAAAATACGTTCACCCATAGAAAATTCATCACGCCTCTCCCTAGTCAAATGATGCCCCCCCCCAAAAGGAAGCAATCATTGCTATGATATGCTAAAAACCTCAGTCTTTAACTTACTTTAGAATGTATATAAAATGGACTCCTACCGTATGCATGAGTTTGTGTCTGGTTTCTTGCACTCAACATGTTTTTGAGATATTTTGTGTTGTGAGTTAATAGATAATTTCTTTTTTTGTGTTAAAAATATTTCATTGTGTGAATATACCAACATTTGTTATTCATTCTCTATTTGATGGACATTTGAATTACTTTTATTTTAGACTACTATGAATAAAGTTGCTATGAAGACTTCATCCAAACCTTTCGTAGACACGCGCCCTCCTTTTCTCTCCTTTTCCTGGGTGAACGCTGGGTGGGGGACCGGGGAGTTCTAGAGCAGATGGGTGCATGTTTAACTGTGTAAGAAGCTGCCAAACTGTTGTCCAAACTGGCTATCCCGTTTCTGGTCAAGTATTTGTCCAGTTTGTTTTTTAAAAACTCAGGCATTTTGCCTTTGTACAATTAGACTATGGAAATTATTTATATATTCCATCTACAAGTCTTCTGTCAATTATACACAGTGTAAACATATTGGCTGTGTGTAAAACATCTTCTTTGTATGGCTTGCCTATTCATTACTTAATTGTGTTTCCTAATGAGCAGAAGTGTACGATTTTGATAAAATCCAATTTGTCAATTTTTTCTTTGATGATTAATAATTCTATGTCCCGGGAAATCTGCATTTCCCAAGGTCATGAACATGTTCTCCTTTGTTTTCTTCCAGAAGCTTTATAGTTATAGCTTTTATGTTTAGGCTTATGGCTCACCTCAAATTAATTTTTATGTATAATGTGAGCTAGAGGTCTAGGTGTATTTTTTCCATATGGATTCTAGTTATCCCGGCACCATCGATTAAGAAGACTTTCTTTTCTCCACCGAGTTTATGTTTTACCTTGCTAAAAATTAATTGACCGTATGTATGTGGTTCTACTCCAGAGCTCTACTCTGTCCTATCACTTTGTGATCTGTTCTACAGTCATGAGCACAGGCTCGCTCTCTTTAGGCCCCGTTTTCCTTGTGACGCAGTTTGGAAAGTCCAAGGGGAAAGTCAGGGTGCATGGGGAGTTTTCCTTCTCTCCAGGTTACAGCTCTGTGCCGTTCAATGTTTAAAGTTTGCTGCTTCGTTTGGAATTCTGGCTTCAGCCACACCGGGGCATGGCTACTCTTTCCAACAGTCAGCTTCACCACTTGGGGAAGGTTTTCTTTTTTTTCCTCTGTCCACACCAGCACCGCCCAACACGTACCCTGTTGGGGGCCAGGGTCCACGTTCAGTGGTTTTTGAATTGGTTCCAGTTCTTACTTCCTAATATAAGGTTTTCATCCTCTGCTTTTATTTCTGTTTCCTCTACCGACTAGGAACTCCTTGCAGTATTTGTCCTTGTGCACCTACTACCTAGCAGACTGCAGGGCCAAAGTAGAAGGAACTCAAAATACAGCTGTTAAGTGAGTAAAGTCACTGAATTGATTTAATTGTGATAGGATAGGATTCCACAAAATTAAGGCATTTCTTTGGCCTTCACTGTCTAGTTCGTCAGAATTTTTAATAATGGTGGTTACATGAACAACATTAACAGTTGTACTATTATATATCAAGCTTCAACTTTAGATGCTAAAGAACTATATGTGTGGTGAATGAACAAACTTCTCTCTAACAATAATCTTAACAACTGCCGTTCTCTAACCTCAGTCTTAGCAGACGTAATAAAGCATATGATATATTCCAATAAAGTTTAATTGAAACCCAATAATTTAATAAGTTTAGTTATAAGCCTTTTTACATTTTCCTATTTAGAAAATAAATTTTAATTCAATCAGCTAAAAACTTTGTGAAAAGAGTATTTTCCTTTCACTTTATGAAAATAAAGATAAATACAACAAAGATCAATACATTTAATTTATAAATTGTAATCCCTCATTAATATATTTTAAACATTATTTAGGCATTTGATACATTGTAAGGACCATCCTTACTATTAATGGTACTTTTACAACACTAGTAACTCACTAGGCCTTTAAAACTAAATCACTGACAATGCTACATTTCAAGTAATTACTCTGAGAAGAATCTTTCTAGATCTATTAAATATAAAAAAAATGTGATGCACAGTCTATATTCATTTGTTTTATAGTGAGTTACATTATGACAAGTTTCTGGTGAATAGGAAATACTTTTCTTATTAAACAGTCTATGTCAATTATCTAGCCGCACCACTCTGTGTAGGGTCCTAGTTTTTCAGAAAGGGTAACAGTCCATCTTGCCAGCATCACTGACCCGCCTGCTTCTGGTGTCAGTGTCCGTCTGAAAGCCGAACACTGAGTGAGCTCAGGATGACTGGGTGGGAGGGTGGATCCTCGCAGCTGTAGTGCCTAAGGCCACTGGGAAAAGCTTGCACCTCTTTTCTTTGTAGCTTGTTCTATGGCTTCTGGACATTCAATTTTTATGTTTCTTTATGCTTTATCTCATATGAACACATCATACAAACTTGAATTGTCAAACATTCAATAGAGAAAGCTATAAAAGTTCTCAATAGTCATTTCATAACTTTACCATATTTAAAAGTATGCGTTTATATAGTTCCAAAGTTGTGCTTTTAATAAAAATTTAATACCTTCTTAAAATCCATTAACTTTTACATTACAAATGTTTAATGTATGCTATGGTGAAATTAAATGCATTTGCATGGCAATAGAACTTCTGTATAATGTCCTATTATTCTTTAAAAGTGTATGAGATTAAACAATACTTTTTTAAAAATGATAAATCTTATGCCAGACTATTATGTGAGGTTAAACTCTGTACAAGTTTTTTAAATGAGAAAATGGGTTAACTGTAAGAGTAAGTAATATTTATTGAATACTTCTTCAGCTCTAAGCATATTTAATTCTTACTGGCTCTGTAATTTAACTCTCTCAACCATCCTGAGAGGTAGATATTACAACCATTGTATCGTGAGATGTTTATCAAAGAGAAAGAAGAGGATTAAACATTTAAATATTCAAATTTATGCCTTCAAATAAGTGTTATTCATTAAAACACCTGGGGAGGGCAAATACATTTCTTAATCGTGTTGCAATCGCTCAAATAGTTTGAAGTTGAATATCTTCACAGTAGAGGCACATTTTTAAGGATAAATTTGAACTTTTGAAACAGGAAACAATTACCGAGAAGTAGAATAATTAGGAAAGGCTCATGACCAATAAGCAATTTGGTAAATAACAGCTGACTCCAAAACTTACATGGAAAAGTGATGCATTGGAATTACCAACACATCGCCGAAGAACAAAGCTGGGAGGTTTGCACTATCCAATGTCCAGACTCACCATGAACTTGCAGCGGCCAGGCAGTGCTGGCTGGAGAAAGAGCAGAGCATGGAGCAGACTGGAGAGCCCAGACACAGATGTACTGAAATACAGGCGACGTCTGGGGGGTTTTGGGATACAGATGTATTCAATGTTGCCAAAAAAAAAAGTATAAAAATAAAATCGAAACAACCTCAATAGTCACCCCTAAATGTTTGTTTCTTCACATTTTCCACTATTCTTCATCTATAAAATAGAATACTACTCAGGTATGAAAAAGGAGAATTCTATGAACACTGGTATGGAGATTGGCTATACATGTAATACATTGGTATATAAACATTTATTCTAATTAACTAAATCCATACTTTATTCAGACTCCCTTGATTATGACTTAATGTTAACTTTTTTTCTGTTCCAGGATACCAATACAAATGTGATGGATTAGAAGGTTACAAATAATCAGGGACAGAGGTTAGAATGATCCGTATGGTAACAAATTAGAATTGCAGGCATCACATGTGAACCCACATTTAACTTCCTATAGACACATATGGATATATGTGGGAATGCATACACCTGGGTGTATATATTCAGGTTCCTATTCTCATGTGTACAGGTTTTCACCTTGTCAGCTGAAAGGGCCTAGAAACAACACCGCCCCAGGAGTAACAAGCACACCTAGGGCCCTAATTCAGTTTCTAATTCCATACTCGAATAACAGGAGCCAGGGCTCCCTGAAGACATGAAGGATTCCAGGACTGGAGCAAGAAACACACGAGATGAGCCCAGAGAACCTTGTAGCTCCAGAAAGTGAGAAAGTGCCGGCTCAAAGCAACAGCCACCACGGGGCCCATCAGAGAGACACAGGTGCCAACTAAAGCAGTCCCACTGACAAAAGCTGGAGTAATTTGGGTAAGGAAAGAAAGTAGTAGTGGATTACAACTCAATGTTTAAAATAAATATCTATGAGTCTGAACTGATATACATAAAGAATTGAATAAATAAATAAATGGGGGAAGATAGATAGATCTCCCATGCAAAGATTTTCAACTAACTTCTGTAGGTGTCACACCCTTCAGGAGCTAGAGCACGTCTCCCCACTCCTTACACGTAGGCTGTGCATAGTGACTTCCATCCGAAGAGTGTAGTGGGGGGGGAGGAGTAACTTCACAGTGAGACCCCTGACAAACACAACCTCAGCTGGCTGAGCAAGGTCAACCTCAACAATGATGAGTCATGTTGATATTGTATCATGTACCTTTGATAGAATATGATGCAAATGAACTTCACCTCTGTGGGCTTATCCCCCAAAACCCATAATCCCAGTTGGCTCATGAGAAAGACATTGAACAAATCCTGACTGATATACATTTTACAAAGTACCGGACTAGGACTCCTCACAAGTGTTAAGATCATCAAAAACAAGGCAAGTCTGAGATCTGTCACAGCCAAGAAGAGCCCAAGGTGACACAAGGATTAAATGTAATGTGGTATCTGAGAGACCAAATCCTGGAACAGAAATAGGACAGGTCAAAAATCAAGGAAATCTGAATCAAGTATGAACTTGAATGTTGAACAAGTATCAATAGTTGTTCATTCATTATAATAAATGTACCAAAACATGTAAAATGTTCATTTGAGGGAGGACTGGGTGGGAATATATGAATAATACTCTTTTCAGTAAATGTTAAGTTATCCAAAAATTAAAGTTTATTTTAAAAAATCATCCTCCTGAAAATTAACTCTAAAAAATATAATATCCAGGGTGGGAACATAAATAGGAAGTGTGGTTATAAAGTTACAACAATTGTCTGTGTTTATGGGGGTGGTTTTTAATTGGTCCTGAATGAAAACTTATCAAGGAAATTACTTTTGTAACTCAATGACAGCATCAATACACGTTCATCAGTCAAGTGTTAATCTGCATGTACTACTTAGTATCTCTTAGAATTGTTCTAAACACTTCGCACATCTTCCCAACCACGACTCTACATCATCTCTTGAAAGTGACTACAGTGAATGGGAAAATCTCATTTTGAAAGTATATACAGACAGTCATATCCCTAAGTGGCCACACTCTTGTAGGTATAAGCCCTGCCACGTTTCTATAGTGTAACAAAAGGTCTTGGCATTTTATAGCCACATTTAAAAACATCTAGAGTCCTCAGTGGAAAAATATTCTAAACACTTCATTATTGATTGTATAGCCAACTTCCATGTGTGTCTCAATATACTATGCAAGATTCAGGTATATGATGTTTTATTCAAGAAATTAATATGCCAAACTGTTCAGTAATGGCATTTTAGCCCTCCGTTTCCATGTTATTGATGCTATGAACTAACTGTAGTTGTCATCAGCGTTCAAAATACTTTAGGTGGCCTTAATTTTAGGTGCAATCTACTTAAAGATCCAAAGGGTTCTGTTTCAATGCAAATATCATACCCTAAATATTTTGAAAAACAAAAGATTAAGTGCTATAAACCTTTAGGACACAGATCTGCCAGTGTGTCAGCTATTTCCAATAAACCTGTCCATGCAACTCCAATTCTTTAATCAAAGAGGAAGCTCAGCTGTTTGGGTTGACATCCAAGCAGACTTTTCACATTACAGTCCCACATTACAAGAAAGCCCTTATTAATCACCCATCCAGTCCTTTTGTAGTCCTTGGAGTATACCCACTTTGCTCCTCTTTGATAGAGAAAAGCACAAGAGCTACTGTAAGAAGTGGTCAAATGAGCCTTAATATTATGTAACTAGTACCAGTGCCCTCAACTCAGTCAGCCTCTGCAAGAAAAATGTTTTGTTCAATTAGAACAGAAATACTAAAGTACCCTTTCCAAATCTCTTTTTGAGAGGGCATTGTGCTTCATCAAGCAGAGAAAAAAAGTGTCTTGTATCACACAGAAATAAGTACAAGGCTTTCATGTATTTATTTTGCCTCAGGACAACATGCCACCTTACACTGGTCACAACAGCTACTGCAAAAAATTATTCTCTGCTTGCCGGCACCATGGGGTGCCATCACTACTGGCCAGAGTGAGAACCCCATCCATGATAATTCGGGACTCAGTCCAACTGTGGTATCCAAGTGCAATCTAAGTTGATTCGGGGGGGCTTTATTTGTGAAGATGTTTAATCCTTTTTCATGTCCACTGGTTCTTGATTGAATGAAAAATTCAATGCAATACAGGCTTTAGCTCAATTGAATTCAGTTTCAGAAATCATCGAAAGTACAATTTATGAAGTAATTTTTAGAACTCCCTTTGACTACCTCAGGTGGGAGAAATACACTTAGTGGACTCTGCACCTGCCTAGTTCAGAGGCACCGTCCTCCTCCAGCATGGAGGGCATCTAGTGGTCTATTTCAAGTTCACGAGGCTTAATTCCAACTCCACGGGCAATTGCCAAGAATAAATTAGCCACTTCAATGAGACCCTTCTGTAACAAAACTCTATGATTGGAGCCCACACCACAAATTGTAGGTATGTTCTATGGAGGTACACATAAATCTATCAGGATATTTTTTAAAAGTTATTTGCTTAACATTACATACTCATAGACTTCCTGTCATAATTTATCCCCCACCCAAAGCACTTTAACAAATCACTTAATTCTAGATGCAACGTATTTACTTGCTATAGGCAAGTACCCTTGCAGATATTTTAAATGTTGGTACCTCACAAGTTTGTCATTTGTTGTGCTTAAACTATCAAGCCAGACATTCTAGAATGTTCCATTCCAGATGATGCTCAAAATCAAGACTCCCTCACCCCCACCTTCTGCCATATAAGAGCTTAAAAAAGAGTAAATGACTTCAAAATAAATGAGAAAAACATTGGCAGCAATGTGGATCGCATCAGAATGAGTCCAATGCATGTAATTTAGAACAAGCAAATGAAACCATGTCAACCATATGTTAATAGTCTGCTAGTCTCTGCACCTGAGAAAATTTTCCACATCAGCCTCTCTCATTTAGCAAGTTTAAAGCCAAGGCAAATACAGATACTTTGCCTGATGAAATTCAGAAATGAGAATTTTGCTGCAAGGTCCCCTAACTAGGTCTGCGTGATATATTCTGAGGCAATGAGAATATTCATCTGCATTTACCACTAGGGAATCTATGAGCTTATATTCGCCTCACAAAACAAAGTTTCAACTTTCCAGATGAATAAATTAGACTGCACATCACTGTATTCATCCATATGGAAATAACATAATACAAGCTTCCAATTTAAAAAAAAAACAGTTAGTGTTTTTCAAGGATAACAGATTATTATGGAATGTTTACAATTGAATAAACAAAAGTATAGGCAATAATAGTAAATGTAGACCAGGTATTTCAAATTTAGCTGATACAAATGTTGCAGGACTCTCTAAGTCTGCTAAAACAATAGGCAGACACCCGGGGAACATGTGAAAAACAGGGGGGCTAGAGAGGAACAGGCTTAGGAGATATGCCACAGAACCCAAATGTCTTAGTTTCCTATGGTCAGAATTCTAATATAAACAGAAAATGTGGAAAAGTAAGCATGCCTTCCTGATGGGATTCCAGAGGCAGTTCGGTCAGCTGGAAGGAGGCAAGCAGAGTGTAAAGGCAGCCGGAAGTCACGTGTTCACGTCACCATCACGGCAGAAACCAAGGGACTCCTGCATGGTGTAGATCACGACGAGGCAGCTAACTCCAGAAACAGTTTTTATACTTAATTCTTAACTTAGAAATTAGGAATTTACCAGGAGTCATTATTGGGCATGCATAAAATTAACAATCTCTTGAGATGTTCCTATAATAACAGTGTTAAAAACTAGCACCTTTTTTATCATTTGTTTAACCTAAGTATTTAAACACTAGGACATATGAACCTGCATATATAAAACTTTATGTAATATGGGTGTAGCTGTAAGACATGTGCACATACTTTTGAAATCATGCTTCTCATTAAATTCTCAATATCAAAGGAAAGTCTTGACCTGGATATTAACCAAGAAGATCCACACTTGGGGAATGTCAAAACCAAGGCTGAGGAATCTGGCTGGGGTGACCAGGACTGGGAGGTAAGATAGATTTGTTGAGCTAGCAAGGAAATCAGGGGGATGCCAATAACCCAATAAGAGGTGTTTGCTACCAAAGGTGATCAAAGCCAGGGGGGAACAGGCGCAGGACTGCCAGGGGAAGTTCAGTGGTGGGTGGTGCACAGTGTCTAGGACTTCAAGAGCATATAAAGCTTGTGACGGCGAGAGAGAGAGAGAGAGAGAGTCAGAGAGAGACCGAGAGAGAGAGCGCTCTAGGACAGGAGTCCATTTCTGGGAGAGAGCGAAGCAAGAAAAGGAGGCGGGATCTCTGGCAAATGGGAGCCAGATGTGTTCCTGCGATTCTCTGACCAGAAGTCAGTGTGATCCCAGAACTGAAGAGAGAGACTTCACCGGGAGCTCATTAAGATGTTGGAATATTTTGGTGGGAAGAATGACCATCATTGCGTTCATACCTCTTTTTAAGAAATAGGTGGCAATAAAGAGCGCATGCTGATGCAACAGGGCTCCTTAATGTCCAAACAATGTGGGACAATAACTAGAATCCACTTTAGCAATTCACTAAAAACAGAAGAAAATAATCCCAACTTAGAGTCACTTGAATGAAGCCGATTAGTATTAAGAAAACATCCACTATCTTTATTACCTTAATGTGAAAAGAGATCTGTAACCCCACATTCAACACGGCTTGTTTAAACTAGAGCTATTGGCTTTAAATACCAGACTGCGATTGATTTAACAACGTTAAGGGGGAAGAAAAATCTTGATTTTCATTACCAATTTCCTTCGTTCTATAGAAGGAAAGCCACCACCTCATTATAAACTTTGTATTTATTGGAAAGAATGTGGCTCGTGGCTAGTTATCACTGGCATTAGACAGCATCGTTTGTATTGTCTCAGAGGAAAAACCCAGGGCATTACCTCTGAAATTCAATTCGCTGCAATAATTGCTGCATTTGCAAATTTACCAGGACGCTCAATAAACTTAGCAGAGTCTGGCAGTAAACAAACATATATTCCGGTGTCATTGGGGTTAATAAGAAAATTTTCACTTTACATGGGAAACACAACAAATGATCAGATTGTGTTGTTCAGGCAGATAACCCAGCAAAGCCACAAGTGGGTCAGAGCAACCTCACACGCATGTGGTATAAATAGTCATGAAAGCAGAGAGAGGATATGTATAGGATGTTAAATTGTTTGCATGTTGTTTAATGAGTCACAGTTAATTATTACATGAGAAGATACCATCCATCTGTGCCTTTCATGGGCAAGAATAGAAATTAAACATCTTTTAGTTTAAAAAAAATCCCCCAATTGAAGAAAGTTAATTCTGCTTCAGATGGGAACACCTTAAAAAGAATTTTTCTCTTCTACTACCAGCATTTGCGAGGGTGGGTAATGGCTCTGAAAGCGTGCAGAGAAGGTCAGGGAGTGGAGGACCCGAGCGGTAGGACGGAGATGAGGGCCGCTCTCACCTGCGCTGCTGGCCCACGCGGTGTCCCGCTGCGGACACTGTGGCTGGCCCACGTGGGCCGTGCCCTGCTCTGACCAGGTTCCGAGGTAGGCACAGGGAGGGCACACTCAAGTCGGAATCTTCCTTCAGAGCCCTTCTCTTGATCTATGATCATGCCGTCTACAGCATTTGTTTCATGACTCAACAGAGAACATGTAGCAGTTTGATTGCAAATGTTTTCTAGAGAGAACGTGAGGGAAAATATATCTCGGTACAAACAAGTTCCCCCAAATTAAATCTCATTAGAAGCTAATTAGAAAGTGAAAGGGGAAAAATACTATATTTTTAAAATTGAAAAATTCCTGAAGGAGTAGATTTGATAGATAATGCCTAATGTATTTTGAAGTCCAATGCTGTCATTGTTCTCTTGATAGTCTTGCATATCATTAATGTTGATGTTTTAATATCAACAGTAGATATCACAGATCCTGAGAATTTTGCACTTTCGAAATCTCACCTATAGAATATAAGATTTAATAACTGCTATTAAATAATGTTTGAGTTAAGGGAAACATAATTGTTATGGTGATTATTGGCCCAAACAAAGAAAGCCCCAAATAATATGAAGGTCTGTATTACACATAAACTGGAACATCATAGATACACTGTGAAATGAAAAGTCCCTAGGTGTTGAAAGAACTAGAGCTCTTTAATCTCATTGTTTTATTTTTAAAAATTAATTTATTTATTTATTTTAAATATTTATTTATTTATTTTTAGAGAGGGAAGGGAGGGAGAAACAGAGAGAGACAGAGAAACATCAATGTGCGGTTGCTGGGGGCCATGGCCTGCAACCCAGGCATGTGCCCTGACTGGGAATCGAACCTGCGATGCTTTGGTTCACAGCCCGAGCTCAATCCACTGAGCTACACCAGCTAGGGTGCTAATCTCATTGTTTTAGATACAACTAAGCATAAAGGACTCCGTGTTTTGGACTTGAATTTACATTTAAAACATCATCTCCTCAAATAATCAGCTAGCGTAAAACAGTTCTGGCACACTCTGGGTTAAAGGAACATCCAAACACCATGGCATCATGTCATTGGAAATGATCATTTATTTAATGCTCGTGCAGAATTCATCAGGAAGGGACTGTGCGCTGAATCAGAGTTTTAATTTTTGAATAAAAAGCTTCCTCATAAAATGGTGGAATTACCTTTCAGACTCTTCCTTCCAAACTCCAGGAAGTCACAGCACATGATTTTTAAACAGAGCCTTTGCTCTCTGCCATTACTCCTTTCTGAGTAAGCAAATAAGTAATCCTTCTAATCACCAGGGCTCACAGGTACTATTGGTGAAACACCAGATCATCCCCTGCTGATTGCAGGAGAATAATGGCCAGAAGAGGTGCAGGATAAACATCTCCACAAAGGATGTCATGGCTGAATTAAAACGCACTGCTCTGGGAGCAGAGGTGGATTATGATTTTATTGCATTATAATCCACGGCATCATTAACTTGGAGAGTGTGTTCATATGCTTGGGTCCTTCTCTCAAACTGCAGTGGCGTGTACATAACTGGTGTCCATCTAGACAGACAGGCTCTCTGAGAATGAAGAGAGTGTATCTGAACACAACTTTTAAGCTTGAAATACCGGACCTGCCGTATTCCAAAATGTTGGAACTTTGTTGCATTCTCTATGTGAAGTCGTTTAAATTAATCTCGACCTTTAGGCCCAGTGCTGAATGCATTTATTTTCTTTGACCTCCCTCAATGAGCGACCTCTAGCCGTTTACTTCTTTCAGTTGATTTTTTTCTTAACTAAATAAAAGAGCTCTGTGAGATTTTATAAAATAGAATTATTAAATTTAAATGCACTGCCTCAACAGCTCTTAGAACCAATTTATAAAACGTCATACAAGGTCTTTCCAGAAGGTATTCAGACACGTAATATGAAAAACAGGGACATTTATTGAAGATACAAGAAACATTGTACATAGGACAATGACGCCTCAGTCCCCTTCCATGCAGGCACACAGTTCTCCCAGTCACCATAAACTGCCCCGTCATATTTTCCTGAACCTCATTGATGGTCTGAAATCTCTTTCCTTTCACAGGTGTTTTTAGTTTTGAGAAGAGCCAGAAGCCACAGGGCATCAAATCTGGGCTATAGGGGGGCTGAGTCATTTGAGTGATTTGAGGTTTCGCTGAAAAACTCCGCACGAGACATGATGCATGAGCGGGTGCATTGTCATGATGAACCTGCCAATCACCAGTTGCCCAGAGCTGCAGCCTTCTGAATCATCTCAACAGCTTCTGCAGAGGAATGTTCAAGCTTAATGCAAAATTTGATGCAGGTTCATTGCTGTATTTGCTCAGTCATTTTGAATGTGATGGCCACACAGTACACATGCTCACTCAGTGGCGACTACCACCCCCACTGACTACTACAGTGAAGTCATTGTTCGTGCATGCGCATTCCAGTCCGCTCTCCTTGGCTGCCCAGTCACAGCCATGCCATGCAAACTATTCTCATGACATTAACAATGGCTGGACTTTTTCCAAACCGACCTCATACATATATGCTTTAGCAATAAAATTAAAACCCTCTTCCCTTGAATATTGTCTTTATTGTACTCTTTTATATTGTTGTTTAATTTTATATTGTCTCTATATCCATCATGAAAGACAAAAACAATGACAATGACCATCTTTTTTGTTCCTTTTGAAATCATGGGAGGCTGGGCATCATCATGATCATTATAATCACCATCACCACCACCACCGTCCATAACTGAAGCATAGAGAGCACATATCAATGGGTAGGCACTAGTTCCAAGTTATGTGTGTGACTGTGTGTGTATATAAATTATATGATATATGAAATTATAACAATACATTATGTATAATTATACATATAATTTTATTCTAACAATTATGTAACAGTGCTTCTATTATTACCCCTATTTATTTACACTTTCATAGATTTTTCTAAAAATATCACCAGGAGCTTTCAGATGGATTTCAATGGTCATGACATGGACAGACTTAATTAAATCAAGGAAATTTTCTCTCAAGGTCTCAGAGGCCACACCAGATGTAAGGCATATGACAAGATTAATTTTCATTGTCTAAAATTAGGACAATTAAGTGCTCAGAAAACTACGAACACATCGGATCTTTGTTTCGTGTCCTTTTCTGTTGGTTGACCAACAGAATATTCACTAAATTTGAATAATGTGAATTAATTTGTTATATTTAATAAAAGCTAATAACATTTCATAAAAATAAAGTATCTAAAGGGCAAATGAATGAATAAAAGAATTAGCATATGAGGCCTCCGGTCCCATTAAAAGTATCATCAAGTTTTGAACATTTTAAAAATAGTCATATTTTCCCCTGAATAGCTTTTCACGCTTTTAAAGGAACTTATTATTGTATGAAGAAATTAATTTTTAAAAATTTTAGTAGAAAATATTTCAGTCTAAGAAAGAATAAATTAAAATCCACCTGGAAGAAAGATGTTCTGTTTCTTTAATTTTGAGAATTAATAATTCCTCAAAAATTCCTTATTCACAATGCTTTGTTTTTGAAAAATCGATCCCTGTTTGACTCAGAGAGTACTTTGTTCAGGGTTTTTAAAATTTAAAAACATAATTCAAGAATTAAGTTATAAGTTGATGAAAATTCTGAGAGGATCTATATATAAGGACAGGCCTGATCTAACAAAAATGAACTTGAATGAGATAAAGCAGGTGGAAATGCCCAACTCCAAGTCCAGGTTACTGGCTGGGCATCCGAGAATCAAAAGCTTAGTTCATTTGACCTGCATAAGCTTACAGTATGTTTTTATCTTTTCTATTAACCTTTTACTCTATGAAAATAAAACATGATAAGAATAAAGAATCATAGCCATACCAACCAATACCTGTACTACAGCTCACAGTTAATTACACATGATCACAGGTATCCTGGAAGGAGAGAGGAAGAGCCAAGGTCCTAATGCTCCTTCCGCCACTAACAAGAAAGCACTTCCACAGTTTCTCAAAAATGATTTCCCTGAAGAAGTCATTTCCCATACAGTCGACAAAGGATAGACCCTGTACCCACGAGGATCCTCTCCAGTATATTGTGCTCTCTCTCCACGAGGAACCAAGAAAACATAGAATTCTCCTTTGCATAAAATAGTTGACACTTCTTTCAGCAAATACATGGTGGATATCTGTTAGATAAGAAGAGTGGTTTCAAACACTGACGAGTACAGAGCTGCCCAAGGTCTTGTTCTGCCTTTGGGGAGCTTAAAATTTAGAAGAATCTGGCACTGGCTGGCATAGCTCAGTGGATTGAGCACAGGCTGCGTACCAAAGTATCGCAAGTTCGATTCCCAGCCAGGGCACGTGCCTGGGTTGCAGGCCACAGCCCCCAGCAACCACACATTGATGTTTCTCTTTCTCTCTTTCTCCCTCCCTTCCCTCTCTAAAAATAAATAAATAAATCTTTAAAAAAGATTTAGAAGAATCTCTAAGCCCACATACATCTAAAAAATTGTGTGTTAATAATAATACAATTATTTATTATTCATATGCCATCAATGTTTTAAAAATTATTTTAAAGCACTTTACATTAAAATAGCAGCATTTTCCTCTCTTGAGTGCAAAACAAAGCTCTTAATGAATTAGCAGTTTAAAAGAAATGACAGCACATGAGGAGGGCTTTAACAAAAGAGGACTCTGTAAAACTAAAATAGCTGCAGCCACATAACGCGCATTTGTTACAGCAACACTAACTGATCCAGTCGTTCAATAGCTTCTCTTTTATGAGGATTGTATTTAACATGGCTGAAAACCACTTTCAGCTCCAATAGGCATATTTTGGTCATGTGATGGGGTAGGATTTATTTGAAAAATCCATTGCCCCTGAAAAAATTAAGGGAGGTTTACTGTTTATAGTTGCTTCATACACAGAATCTTGATTTTATTCCTTCCTCGGGAGCAAATACTGTATCTCCCACTTATTCTCCAGTCATCCATTCAGTGAGTATTTATAGTATTCAGTACTATTTTAGGTACTGGAGGATCCTGAAGAGACTCTTGGCTCTGGAAGGCAGTAAATAAACCAGACAAGCTCTTTCCCTCACATCGTGGTGCAAGGGTAACAACTTAAACAAACGTATATGACGTCAAGTGCTAGGAAGGACAGGCCGTGGTAAGGGAATTGGGAGTATGGGGGGGAGGGGCTATTTTATATGGAGAGGTCCTCTCTGTTAAGCTGGCACTTGAACAGAGACCAGCCCAACATTCTGGGTGTGTTATGAAAGTGGAGCCAAAAGAATTTTCTGGTGGATATAGGAAGCAAGGAAAAGAGGAAAGTAAATGATGAATCCAAGGGCTGGGCAAAGGAACGGGTAGAATGGACATGGCATTGACAGGCACGGGAAGTCTGGGGAGGAACAGGTTCATGGTTAGTAGGTGACAGGGAGGTTGGAACATGGCTTCAATTTTGGACATTTTATTGTTGATATGACTATCGAAAATTCCAGCAGAAATACCCACTGTGCAATGGCATACATAAGCCCAGAGTTCAGTAGGAGGATGGAGCTAGCAATATACATCAGCCTGTCCACGGAATTTAATCAGGAAGTTGAAGAAAATTGCCAAAAGCACAGGTAGCAAACATGAGGCCGCTGGGCTGAATCTGGTCCTCCACCTTGTTTCTACCCGGCGGCAGCACCGAGCTCTCGCGTAACTGTTAAGGAGTGGTTACATTTCTACAGTCCTAAAATTACGTTTGGCCCTTTGAAGGCAACCATGATGCTGATGCGGCCCCCAGTAAACATGAGTTTGACACCCCTGGCCTGAAGGGCAGAACTAAATGGCAAAGATAAGAGACAGGAAGATCAAGCCCTCAGGTGCTCCAGTGCTGACAAATTTGGAAGATCAGACAGAACCGACAATGACATACCACTTCACATCCATAAGGTTGGTTATTATTTTTTTTAAAAAAGGAAAATAACAGGTATTAGTGAGTATATGGAGAAATTGGAATCCCTGTAAAATGACGCTGCAACCATGGAAAACACTTCAGTGGTTCTTCAGAAAGCTAACATAGAATTACCGTGTGACCCAGCAGTGCCACTCCGGGTACGTACTCTAAAGAGAACTGACAACAGGTCATCAAACAGACATTCGTGCACCCAGTTTATAGCGGCACTGTTCACAACCACCAAAAGGTGGAAACAACTCAAATGTTCAATGACAGATGAATAAAGAAAATATGCTATACGCATACAATGGAATATTATTCAATCATAAAAAGTAATTAAGCTCTGATGTATGCTACAACATGGATCAACCCTAGGAACATTATGCTACATGAAATAACCCAGAATTGAAGGGATCAATGTTGTATGATTCCGTTTATATGCGGTGTCTAGAAAGGCAAATTCACAGACAGATGATAGTGGGGCACCACGAGCGTGAGAAGGGGAGAATGAAGGATTAGGGCTTAATGGTTATGAAGTTTCTATTTTGGGTGATGAAAAGTTTGTAAGCGGATAGAGTTGATGGTTATATATTGTGAATGTACTTGAAACCACTGAATTAAACACTTTAAAATGGTTAACATGGTAAATATATTATGCATATTTTACTACAATAAGGAAATCCAAAAGAAAGAACTGACTGAGGAGACAGAAGGAGTGACTAATCATTGAGAAGAGAACTGAGAGAGCGTGCAGGCCCAGCAAACAAAGTACTTCCTTGAGAAGGAAATAATCGTAAGGGTTACAGGTTTCTGGGAGACTGGGAGGTGGAAGACTGAGAAATGATGGAAGAAGCGGGTAGACAGATAATGAAAGCTTATATTATTAACCTAATTAAAATGGTCCTTGGCCTTGGAAGTTTCATTTCCACAAACCAGTGTTATCAGCACAAATCTTGGCATTATTGAGGCATGGCATGAGTTATAACTAATTGTTGTGGAGCAGCAAAACCAGAGAGAAATGTGAAGGAGGGAGGGAAATGGTGGGGGAGGGGAGAGAGAGAGGGAAAGAGAGGGAAAGGGAGGGAGAGAGAGGGAGAGAGAGAGAGAGAAAGTCAAAAATACTTCAGCACAGACACCATTTTTACTAGGCCTAACATTAATGCTTTTATTCACTGACTTCAAAAGTATGAAATTAATCTATTTTAAAAAGAAACTAGGGGACAGGGAGCTGATTGAAACTAATCAATCAAGTTGGGAGGTGATTAATAGAAGGCAGTCTTGTATGTGCTGCAGGCGTGTCTACAATGCAGGTTGAGAAGTGGTCGTTTTATAGTTCATTACATATCTGTGTGATGTTATTTATTGTTTGCTTAAGCAATAGCAATTGAAGCACAAGGCCAATTCCTTGGAATTAATGACCCACTGGGAGAGTCCATTACCTCTGGACATTAACCCCAGTCAGCTCAGTTTTTCCAGGAAAATCCCTTTGAAGAACCATTTGTTCTCTGTCCCTGTAGCCACATATAAAAACAGAATTTTAAGTATTTCTTTAGTGTTAGGTCGTGGAACTACACTAACAGACCTATACTTTCAAAAGCAATAGAGTCTTTAAGATAATAGGGAGGGGAAGCCACAAAGACCATGTTTATCTTCTGAGTTTATCTTACTGCAGACAGCCACCTACTGAGCAGAAGAGAAAAGAAAGAGCCAAAATTCATGTCAAATGTTTCCATAGTCTTAGTTTTGAAAATACTGTTGTAAGTATTTTCAGGGTTTGAAGACTCCCAAACATCTCCAAGTGTGAAGGAGCTCACAATTCTCATCCCTTCTCTTGGTAAGAGCACAAATGAAAAGCCGAAGGAAGTGATAATGAAAAAAATCAATGAGATTAAAATACTGGCCCAGTAACAAGGAGCAACCTGTAAGCAGCCAGAAGACTGGCCCAAAGGCTGAAATTGCTCTTAGTGGATAATGTTTATATAAAAGAGATTCTACCTTCCCATTACATTTCCCAAAGCAATCAACAACCAGTATTTATGGGAGAAGGCAAAACCCTAATTGTTACCAGGACAAAGGGCCAGAGCACGAGAAAGCTAGACACAACCCCCATCACCCCAAGGCCAGGCGAGGTAATGTCACTTGCTTAAGAACAAAGAGAACTCAGTCATCTAAACATCTAGTCTACATTTACTTCTACCCTGGCTTTGCTCGTGTCATTTAATAATAACAATTATATAGAGAGATATATCCCCTTCTATTTATGCATATGTATCCATAGATATACACACATACTCTTACTAAGCACATATGGGCTTGTCCAGTCATCACCATCACACGGTGACCTGGGCGTTGCTGCACGGGGGCACAGAGACATTCAACGCCTTCCCGGTGTTTGTGGCTGGTCGATAGAAGAAGCCATGTCTGAAACTGTAGCCACTGGACTCCTCAGGCTACAGATTTATTTACTTGTTTGTTTATTTATTTATTTGTATTTATCGGGGTTCCATTGGTTAATAAAATTACATAGGTTTCAAGTGTACAATTCTATAGTACATCATCTGTATATTACATTGTGTGTTCACTAACCAAAGTCTAACCTCCTTCCGTCACCATTCACCCCCTGTTTACCCTCTTCCACCTGCCCCACCCCTTCCCTCCGGTCATCTCCACGTGGATGTCTGTGTCTGTGAGGTTGTTGTTTTTTTGCTCAATCCCTTCACCTATTTCACTCCTCCCTCCAGGCCCCTCCCTCTGACAGCTATCAGACTGTTCTCTGTTCTGTGTATCAGACTGTTCTCTGTATCTGTTTCTATTTTGTTTATTTTATTCATTAGATTCCACATAAGTGAAGTCATATGGTACTTGTCTTTCTCTGACTGGCTTATTTCACTTAGCATAATACCCTCTAAGTCCATCCATGCTGTCGTGAAAGGTGAGATTGCCTTCGTTTTTACGGCTGTGTAGTATTCCACTGTGTAAACACACCACTGCTTTTTTTAATCCACTCTGTTTCTCCTCTTAACAGATGACAGAACTATGGTTCACAGACATAAAATGACTTGCCCAAGTTTGTACCACCTATATGGTGAGCACTCAGTGGTTAATTACTAACTGCCTAATTCATGTTTCCAAGACAACTTCTTAGATACCATTGTGGGCTGAACTGTGTCCCCCTCAAATTCATGTATAGGAGCTCTAACCTCCTGTGCCTCATAATGTAACTACATTTGAAGACAGGGCCTCCAAAGATGCGATTAAATTACTATAAGGCCATGAGTATGGGCCCTTATCCAGTCCGACTGGTGTACTCCTAAGAAGAAATTTGGACAAATAGACACCAAGAATGTGTGCACATGAAGACATGTGGACACACAGGAAGAAAGCAGCCATAGATAGCCAAAGCCTTGGGAGAGATCCAACTGGATGACACCTTGACCTAACCCCTGCCAGCTTCCAGAACTGTGAGAAAATAAATTTTTGTCATTTAACCACCCAATCGATGGTATTTTGTTATGGCAGCGCTAGCAAACTAATACAGACACCAAATGTAATAGTCCCCAAGTTTGCTTTTAATGTTTAGCTGGAGCTTAAGCATTAGGATAAGTATGAAATATTTTTAAATGCTTTGGTATGTCACCATTTAGGATGGAGATTCTTTCCCATCCTTTCCCAAAGTTCTGAGCAACAACTTGTCCACCTGACTTCTAAAACTTTTAGGGGAGCTTCCTGTTCCATTTGATGTACGCTCGCTTTTCCCCTTAGGACGGCTTTTAAATTAAGTACCTTCCTAAGTTATCTGGAGTATTCCCAAATAACATATTTGACATTTCAATGCAAACTGCAAGTGAATATTTAGTAGCAGATCACACATCCCAGAACTCAATTATCATCCTGTGAAGGAGAAGGAAAGGAGACCTGTGATGTCTGAGACTCATTATGAAATGATTAAACTTAACTCTCTCTCTATATAGGGGGTGTGTATGTGTGCATGATAACAGAGTTATGTAGACCTACCTTTACAGGACAAAACATTGAAGCAGCTAAATAAAATGAAGTCCCTTTCAATAAGTTTTTAATCAAGTATTTCATATGTGCCAGGGACAGGTACATGATGTTAATGTAGCCTTGTTACACTGTGGGCATTTGGATTAGGAGCATTTGAGTTGGCATGGGAATCATTTTAATTAGAAATAAAATATTGCACTTTTAAAAAATAGAGACTCCATCGACTTGAGAGACTGCCATGGAGACTCTGTCTCTCGTCTTTCCTTTTTGGACAACACAAGGTGAGGAGGAGGCCATCAGCAATGCAGGGACGGGGTGGACTCGGGTGTGGGACCGCCCAATGTCTAGAAAGGGGGGCGGCTCAGGGTTCACGTCAGGCTCAGTTCTCCACTTATTATTGGTGATCAGAAGCCACCTTTTGGCCCTGGCTGGTGTGACTCAGTGGCTTGAGCACTGGACTCTGAACCGAAGGGTCGCTGGTTTGATTCCTAGTCAGGGCACATGCCTGGCTTGTGGGCCAGGTCCCCAGTAGAGGGGGCTCAAGAGGCAACATATTTGATGTTTCTCTCCCTTTCTCCCTCTAAAAATAAATAAATAAAATCTTAAAAAAAAAAGAAGAAACTGTGTTTTGACTCAACTCTGTCAAAACAAACTCAATCAGAATGCTTACAGAGGCCTGGCCCCATGTTACTCTGGAGATACAACATTGAACAACCCTGACCCCACTACTGAGGCACTTAGGATCTGCAAGATCATGTCTCTACATGAATGTACTCACACGATAGGGTCAATTTCCATCCCCACTAGAACGGGAGAAAAGGAAGAGGCAAAGGAAGAAAGTGAGGTACGTTACAAGCCTTTATTACCAGAACCTTCATCATGTTTACAAACAGCCCAGCCACTGTGGGGAAGGGGACAGGAGTGAGGGTAAGGCTGGGGGGGCAGGCCGCACAAGTACAGCCACAGGAGGCCTCCACAGGCCGTCGGGGGTAGGGTGCGCCTGGCTGGGCAGACCCACTGATTGCCCTGAAGTCGGAAAGCTGCCCAGCGACCATCCAGACCACAGGGAGCATCCTTGAGAGCCAACATTGACTTGCTTGGGAAAATGTTTTTCACAAGTTGCCACAAACAGCAGCTTTCGAGCCTCAACCTACCATTTTTCATCCCTTTTACGGGCTGTGAGCACAACTCACAAGCCCTGATTTCTCCGTAAGGGCCTTTACCTGATGAAAGGTCATGGAAAGAAATGGCTAGTAACATTTCACCCCAAGAAACAGCTGCTGTTTTTATATAATTTACAAATTCAGAAAGGCCATCCTCCCCATTCTACATCTATGAGGACTCGAATGCTTAAGGAGTTCTGATCCATGTTCTTAAAAACTCTGTTGACAGAATTTCATGGCAGCGACGACGCACACTAATAGATGGTTGGCATCGTTTCCTTTGCTTAGGACATGCACTAGCTCCTAAAGCTTGAGCACCTCCTCTCAGCCCGTTAAGCTGCCTGAGGACTGAAATTTATTTTTTAAAGATGTTTATTTCTCTAGATATATTGCAAAATAAACATTCAAAGGCCTATCACAATTATCTCAAAATTAAAAGCAAATCATTTTAGGATTGACATTAAGAGTCTGTCCCTTAACTTCTTTTACAGTTTATTCCATTTGAATCTACTCCATTTGTAAAAGCAATGAACAAAAAAAAACAAAACCCCCCAAAGTACTTCAATAAATTGGATTTTTAAAAAATCTTTATGGCAGCCCTGTTTCACACCAGATTTCGGATTAACACTGCCCAGAGAATGGTGCATAAAATCATCTGTTTTGCAGTTAACCCACTTAGTCCATCAGTGGCAAAGGACTCGGATTCCCTAAGTCAGCACTCTCGCCACTGAAATCCCGTTGGTGCTCATAAATCAGCGTGGACATGAAGCAGAAGCTGACCCTCTGAGTACCTCTGTGACTAAGATCCTTAATCTCTTTCCCTATGTGGGAAAGGACAGACTCATGTACTGCACAGGCCTCAATCTACACCGAGACTAGATCTTCAGAAAAGAAATTAAAGTACAGTCAATCCTAATGGAAGGCAGTGGGAACTCAGATAACCCCAAAAGGCAGCTAATCCTAAATGTGTTTAGCTTTGGCTAAATGGAGATTTAAAAATGGATAAACCGGGAGCTGATGGGATCATAATCCCCAGCTACACAGCCCAGCACGTCTATCTCAGTCTTAAAAGCATCCCTTGGTTCCAACTAAGAAACTGAAGTAAACCTAGTAAGCACTGAGCTTGCTCTCAAGGAGTGCATCATTCTACAGCTGAGATGAAGGATGCTGATCAATGACACCAGGTGTTCCTTGCTCTAGGGTTCCTGGTCCTTACGTTGTCTCTGGTTTCACCCACAATCTATGCCGTCCCAAACTCTCAGCACAATTTACTCACCTGTGGCATTTTAAGTAGACTACAGGCAGGGGGAATATAATTTCCATTTCCAAACAGTGAGACAGGCCAAGAAAACAGACAAATTATTGGCAATTGGCGGAACTGGATCCTAATATCTGGCCACATGTGACAAGCCCATGCTACCTCCCTAACCTCCTCAGAAAATACAGGGCTGTGCATGGCAGACAGACATTTCGCAGTGCTACGTGAATGCCTATTAATATATCAAACTGTGTAAACATTATCATTTAGACCTCGGGAACATATTATTTGCATAAACCTCAAAAGGTTATGGTAGCACTTTTTTCTCACAAAGGAAAATCAACATGTACGAGTCATTATAATTTATTAATCCTGTTTTCTGAAAGTAAGGTGGCAGAGCACGGTGACATAATACCTGATTCCATTATCACTGAATAATAAAGTTATTTTGTGTGTGTGTTTGGGAGAGGAGAAGAGGAGGAGAAATGGAGCACAGAGAAAACAAGTCATTGAGTGAAATGCCTTATAAAAGCTTCAGTTTGCCCTGACTGGCATAGCTCAGTGGATTGAGCGCGAGCTGCAAACCAAAGTATCGCAGGTTCGATTCCCAGTCAGGGGACATGCCTGGGTTGCAGGCCATGGCCCCCAGCAACCGCACATTGATGTTTCTCTCTCTCTCTCTATCTCCCTTCCCTCTCTAAAAAGAAATACATAAAAATCTTTTTTAAAAAAGCTTCAGTTTTACACATACGTCTAACTTTCAGAAGGAAGAGAGAGAAGAACATAAGATGAAGAAATGAAGAACTGAAATATAGGAAATTAATGATATTTAAATAAGTAGTAAGATTTCATCCTACAGACACGGCCTGGAAGCATTTGGTCGGTTCTCACACTGATGTACAGTAACGGCCAACAGTGACCAGCAAAGGGCGGGCACAGTCTCTGTGCTTCCTGTGTCGGGACCCCGGTCATCCTGCCCGCCAAGCACTCAGTGAGGCAGGTAGGACCATTGCACCCCCTTCACAGAGGTGAGCTTGGAGGCACAACTCACTGAAGGGACTTGCCGAAAACCCAGCGAGCAAGTTGCGGAACCCAGTCTGGCTCTTCGTCCTCTTCTTTATTTCCAACCATGGTCCCTTCCCGTCGGAGCCCAAAATGGAGCATTTCTGTGCATGCAGGACACAGGATCTTTTTACCACTGCTAATCTCTAACACAAACAGAGTCCCATGAAGGAAAATAATGGGGGGAAAGCTTATAGCTCCTCAACGGTTTGAGCATCAAGCACAATGAGAATGATTTGGAGAAAGGCCCAGTGAGTCACCAATAACGGGCGTGTGAACATTTTGTTTAAGTCAATGAGTACTTGCAGATGGAAATGCCTAGTTAAAGCACAATGGTTAGGAACCCAAACTGTGTCATCAGAGCTCAAGTCAAACACTAGCTTTGACCATGACCATCGACTAGCTTTGAGCATCAGCAAAGGATTTAACTTCTCTGAATTCCGGCTTCTATTTTGGTAAAATGGGGATAACACCACCAACTTTGCAGCGCTCATGAGGGGAATAACTGAGATAATATGGTAAAGTCACTTAGCCCAGTACGAGGCACACAGCAAGGGTCTGACTGTTATTGTTATTGTTGTCATTATCACCACTCTTCTTGAGCATCAATCAGTGTGGAATAAACTAAAGGCACTGGTATTTCTAACTGATATACAACACCAACAAAAATGGCATTATATTTAGTACATTGTCTCCATAAGTAACTAAAATTTACTCCTTCATTTAATGCTTAGTTACTGGTAATTGTTCATTTTATCAGTTTTATGTGCACTTAGCTAAAACCAAGCAGTGCTAAATCTAAATGGCTTATCACAAAAAGAACCTTCCTCTCTTTCACTCCGCTCACTTCCCTCTGCCAGTCCCAAATGTTTTAGCTGTTTCCTATGCCATTTACCTTCATTTTTTTCCTAAGTAATATGCCTATACATCTATTTTTAACTTATCAGTTTTAGCTAGTGAACGCTACTGTGCCACCCAGGTCCCCCTTTCGGATGGGGGCACTCATTCCCCCAGCTGCTGGAATGTGGGTGACTGAGGGATAGCTTTCAGTTGTAAAGAGTCACCTCACCCATGGTCACGACCTCTCCTGTCTTAGCTTGGTCGGCTATAACAAAATACCATTGACTTTGTGGCTTAGACACAGAAATTTTTATTTTTATTTGCACAGAAAATTTTATTTTTCACAATCCATGATTAAACTGCCAGCAGATTTGGGTTTTGGGGAGAGCTCCTTCTTGGCTGGCAGAGAGCCACCTTTCTCTGCACCCTCGTAGGGTCAAAGGAGAGAGTGCTCACGTTTATGCCATTTTCTATAAGAGCATTGAAGCCGTCATGAGGGCCCTACCCCTCATTTCCTCATCTGTACCTAATTATCTCCCAACGGTCCCACCTCCAAATACTATTGCATTGTGAATAGGCTTGAACACATGAATTTTTGCAGGACAAAAATATTCACACCACAGGGGGCCGTGGCAGCTTCCCATCCCCAATGGCAGGTGGATTCTGAGAGTTTAGTGGCCTGGCCCCTTGAATTAAGGCAGTGCCACTCTGAAGGGTCCATCTCCGCTCCAGAGCAAGATCTTTGTGTGACATCATCATCACAATTCAACTCCTCCCTCTGGTCAATCCTGTTCCCTTCAGTCTTCCACAAGTGTTGGTCCCAAGGACGCTTCTCAATAACCTTCTTGCACAGAGTGTGTTTCCTGGGGAACCTTAAGACATTGTAGACTTTTTGACATGGTGGTGAATCTAAAGAATCTAATGATGCATCCTCTGATCCTCTCAAGATTGTTATAGCACAACTTTTGGTTAAATCAATAGTCACTGTTTACATCACAATGACAATGAAATACCATTCATTGCTGAGCCAAAGAACATCCTTTGATTACTATTCCTTTCTCACATAAATTTTGTTCTGCCTCCAAATTAATATATTGTTTGTTCATCTGCTTAGTTTCTATAAACTTTACTTTCTTCCAATATGTCTTTGGATCTACCACATTCCTCTCAATACATTTTGTAAATCTTATCTGTAATAAATACTCCTAAAATGCTACTTAGTTCTTAAACACTCCTCTCATGTAGCCCTCCACCCTCTTGCTTCAATATGTACTTATTCCTCTGTACAGATGTCATGCTGACAATTCCCTTTAACATTCTTATGTGTCAGACTCCCTATTTCACAAATCCCACATAGTATTTATCTGTCTTCGTTTATTCCTTTGTTTTGCTGGAGCCTATTCTCCAGTAGCTTTCTCTAAGAAGGCATGCATGGCAAGTATATTTTCAGACTACATCCACATTTGTTACTCTTCGTTCAAATGTGATTAATAGTTTGTTTGGGCATAAAATTCTTGGTTGAAATTTACTTTCTCTCTGAATTTTAAAGTTTTCCCTTATCCAGTCTTGTTTAGTGAAAAGTCCAAAGCCACTATGATCCTTTCACCTTTGGATATAAATTACTAATTTTTTCTCAAAATATAAGAAAATGATTATTTATTCCTGCTGCTCTGAAATGTTGTGATAATGTGTTTAAAATTAGCCTTTTTTAATTCATTAGGCTGGATGCCTGGTGTAACTATTTAATGTGGTTGATGTGTTCTTTTGTTCTAGAAAATTTTTCTTTATTATATCTGTGATAGTTTTTTCTAAATTATTTCCTCCCACCTCTCAAGAATTCCTTACAGTGGAGTTAATGAACTGCTTAGATTGTCTGTATTTTTTATTTTATTTTTTATCTCTGATCTCTTTGTCTTTTTTTCCTACTTTCTTAAAGAGTTCATTTATTACTTTATGTTCCAACCTTTTAATTCTCCTTTTTCTTTTAGCTACACATTTTCAATTTTCAAAACTTCTTGGTCTCTGTTTATTTTTCAGAGCTTCCTGCTCTTATTTTTGGACATAGCCCTCAACTATCTGCAGATGTTACAGTATTTTTCCCTTAACTTCTCTTCTGCTCCCTGCAAAATTCTGTTTCCTCCAGGATTTTACTTGTCTTTCTCTCAGTGGAGGCATTCATAAAATAACATGTGACCCTTGATTTCATAAAAATATTCACAACTGAAGCTTTTCTTTATCCTCAGGGCTCACTTCATCCTTCAGCTGTTGTGTGTGAGCCTTTCCACCAAAGCTGCTCTTGCCGGTCCCATGCCTTGGGGCATACTCAGTACCTTCAGGTAGGGTTCCAAGAAGCACGATGACTAATTTCTTGATGATATTGTCCTCTGAAGGTTAGGTGGGAATTTATTCTGCTCCAGTAAGTTCATTACCATCTGTCTTCCTGCTTCAGCAATGTTTGGTGAAGTATGTTTCCACCCTTGCATTCTCTTGTTCTCTTTGTCCTGGCAAATTAAATTCTTTGGTACACTTCAACTGGGTTTGGGGACAGGAAAAAATGCACATGTAGGCGTACTCTCATTTTTAAGTAGAAGCCCTATAATATGTTTGATGTCCAAATATGTATTTACAATTTACATGCCTTATGATGAAGACTAGTTTTTAGCACAACAATATATCCTCTCCATGAGTCTTCTTTCATTAACCGTTGAGAAAATGGTTCACTCCAGGTGCAAAGTGAACAAAGGAGTTTGCACTTTAAAGGCAGAAAAAAAAGAAAAATTATACAAGTTTTCAAAGGAACAGAATCATAATTTTATTGTAAGACTCAATACAATTTTTAAAGATGTGTCCCTAAATACTTGTCTTTACAGAGCCATTAAGCAGAGTAAAATATGTAAGCAGGAATATATATTGTATATTTTGCACAAGTAGTTAAGCTTAGACAAGGAATCTTGACATGTACTGTTTGTACCATGCAATTCTTTCCAGAGGGATACAGATTCCAAACCAAAAATGGTGTCATTCAGACAGCGACGGCAATCAGAAAGAGGGTTTCCAGCTATCATGTGTCCAAAGAGAAGGCAAAAATCCAATCGCAACCTCAAAGGCAATCAGCAAATAACTGAATGGACATGGTGCCATGATTAAATTGTATCATGTATAAGATGTATGAACAGAAAGAAATTAGTCCATGGGATAAAGTATAGACTTTCTCTTAAACTTCTGCTCAAAATATTCACTTTCTTATTTTACATATACGAAGAGTGGATGAGAGAGAAATTCAGATTAAGGGACTGAAGGACATGGGGTAATATGTGGGACATTTAAGTCATTTCTCATAGAGTTACTATTCTGCCCAGTGTAATGATGTCTATAAATTATTGAAACTTCCAGCCTTGTCGTGATGATTTGGTAATAAGTCTAAATGCACTGAGGCATAAGAGAACATCGAAACATTACGCTGAGTGCTAAATGTTATCATCTGGTCCAGAAACTATTTCAGTAAATAACATCTGGTGAAAATAATTACCCTGCATTTTAAGTTGCAAAATGATGAGATATTTTGGAGAGGATGAAATGCAAACTTGATATTTATTTATTACAAGAATTCAAGAATAATCTTAAAAGTAAAAGCGGAATGCTACTCCGTGTGCTGTGATTAAGGGCAGACCCATCTCTGGCTTCTGGCTTGTCACGTTTATGTCTTCATTTTATTGTACTGCTGTGAAGCCTGATCTGAGAGCTCAGAGAATACGTACACTGTGGAACTCGGGATATTTACAATCGGAAATTTGCAGTTCACATACCTGAGTTATTTATGACATATGCTTCTAGTTTGCATCCTACACTAGAATACATTTGCCCACACTTAAGCAATCTGCTCAGGTGGGACTTAAGGGCCTTTTGTTGGGAAGAGGGGGAGGAGTAAAACCAGTTGAATAAAAACCTCTCAAAAACAGAAGAAAGTGTTGTGTGTTTACTGAGGTGTGTGTACCTGTGTGTGTGTGTGTGTGTACCACTGACTAGAGGGAGGCAAATGGAACACTCATTTCAGGTGAAAATATAAATGAATGTCCCAAATCTCAGCACTCATAATAAAATATTTTAATGTAGTATTTTACAAATATGAATGCAAAAAAGTCTACATGGCACATACAACAAGGCAGTGAATCCCAGGTGGGATCTTGTACAAGAAAGAGGGCATCAGGTAAAAACTTAAGAAATGTGAATGAAGTATGTACTTCATTTCATAAAAATGTTCATCATGAACAAAATGTCACTCTTTTAAATAAAGACCACCTGTAGCACTGATTTTTGTTTTTGTGTCAAACTCCAGTATAGCTTATCGAGGTTTTTGTGTAGTGGTGAGTATTCAAAAATAAACAAAAAGGTAGCCAGATGGCTACTGTCTATATGATGTAAAAGTTATTAATCTCTACCAATGAATACTAGTATTTATCTAAATAGTTTGTAAACTCCTCAGCTACAGGCCAAACTCCTTGAACACAAGAGATATATTTTACTGTACCCATCGTATTATCTAAAACTTCAACATTTTCCATGGACTACTAAATAAATACTTTGACTGATATATGAGGTGGGGGGGGAGCACTGAAGTGGAAATAAAGAGCCTTGAGCCTCGGCTAAGGTTCCACCTTGTCCAGAAAAAAGCATCTAATCTTATTTGGACTCAAGAATCTCATTTGCTCAATTGGTTGAATTGCACTGTCTATAAAGCTACCCTATTTTAAGAGTTAATGAATTTGTAATTTTTTAAATTTATTTTTTCAGCTAGGAATAATAACTAAGGAAATCATGTTAAAAATATTGCAACATGAAAGAACTAGTTTTCTCACTATTATTCATTTGATATCATAAAAATTGGGATTAAAGGTATAGTTATCACAGAATCCATGAGTCCTTAGTGGAAAAAGTTGAACATTGTGTTATGGCTACAAATTGAAGGTCTTGAGATATCAGAACAAAAATCCAACAGTTAAAACAGATACACTTCCGTCATTGCAAATTCATATTGTAAATAGAATTTCCTATTAAAAAGTAAAAAGAAACAGTTATTTTATTACTCTTATTTTTTAAAAGCCGTCCATAAAAGTCTACATTTAAACCTGTGATTGATCTGAAATAGTCTTATATAATCTAACACAAAAGTAATTAAAGTTCTAAAACCACTAAATGTTTTATAATATAACCATGATTATATAATCACTATATTATAATTAAATATAGGTGATTTTTAGAGGAAATTCTATACTGTATTGTAAAAATATAATAAGAACTGTGTTTATCTGATTTTAAAAATCATATCTTTGTGTTTTATAAGCTCAGGTCTCTTAATTAAGTTTTTGTAGTAATGACACATTTAGGCCATAAAATCCTTATCTCTGGATTTTACAGTGTAACAAAACGAATGGCAATCCATTTCCTATCACCTATTTCTAACAAAAAGTTCATTACATTTAAAAAAGTTATTCTAATAGTTAATGTAGCATGCAGTAGGACACTTTAGATCCTCTCGGGTATATATTATTACTTGAGTACTTCGCAGAAATGGGAAATATTAAGTTGAAATTAAATAAAATGCCTGAGTAAAGATTTTTTAAAATAAAATTTATTTGCCCACAAAGGTACAAATAAAAGTTCTAAAGGATTTTATTTATAGAATTTTAAAGAAATTGTGACTAGAATTGTTTAATGAAAACTGTCTACAGGGGTTTTAAATTGTATTTTATATTTTTCCTGCAGGTAGGATAAGTATTATTTTCATACTTTATTTGAGTTTAAGTAATTTATTTGTCAAATTACTGCCTTCCATTCCACACACAGAAAGGTAAATGTATCTCTGCCTGTTTAAAAGCAAACAAACTTTTCCCCACCAATTCTGATTGAATACAGGTCAATAGAAGTTTTGAAGGATGTAAATCAATGTAGACACTTAAACAAAGCAAATACAGGAGTTCAGGTGAAGCCAAACATTCATGAATCCTGGCCTACATGCACGTGACTTTGTAAATAGTGAGGAACAATCCATTAAATTCAACATCAGCGTTTCTAATATTGTAAAAATGAACCCCTCCCTTCACAGGTGCTCCTATCCACAGGCAGCATCGAGCCTTGCGAGAGAGACACTGCACTAACTTGTAAGGGGCTCAGCACGGAAGCTATTTGGTTCCCAGGCAGGCAAAGGTGACGGCTGCCTCAAGTAGGTTTGCTGAATTTAATTTCTTTCATGATAGGTTGTTTAAAAATTTACTACACACCAAATATGATGTCTCTCTCTAAAACAGTCAAATCGTAACCACATAAATCCTATAAGCTTTTGGTCTGCTGTGGCAGTTTTAGTCACAGTCTGCTTTCCTATAAAGTTATTACTGAGAAGCACTCAAATTTATACCTGGACTGCCCATCGCTACGAGACAGATGGTGGCAGAAGAGAGACCTGTCATTTAAATAAGTCACCATTTTCATCAATATGCTCGCTGGTTAACAAACAAAGCCTAGCTACATCTGAGTCATTACTTTCTGGCCTAGAAAGTGAAAAATGATCCATTAATCTATGTAGCTACATGCCTAGTTCCTTTTTCTCACTCTGTCTGTTTACGTGAAAAGCTGAACTGTGTCACTGGTAATGGAGCCATGCAGAAAGATTAGATACAGTCCTGTTTGTCTTTCCTCCCATTTTAAGCTGCATTTGACTTGACACACTCTTAGGGAAGAGAACAGAAATAGAAATGTCCATGAGGCTATGTACTCCATTCGAGAACGATGATGCTTTGAGAATCCACATATTGGGTATAGTAGTGAAAAATGAAATAGTATGTTTTTCCAAACTCCACTTGTGCTGTGGTTCTAAAGAAACACTATACTGAGGTCTTGGAAATCATCCATATAGAATATACTGATTACTTCATTTTGAAAATATACTGTCAAATGCTGATTTCCCTTCACGGATTACAGAGAATTCCCCCGTTACTCCTGCCTGGGGAACCTACACTTCGAGAAGTTGTTTGTTCTGAGAGTTGGCGGTTTGCATCTTTGGTAAAACAAACAAAACAGACATGCACACATTTTGCCAACAAAGAAAACAGCTTCTTCTTTTGATATATTAATGCTATCAGACCATTGTCAAAACCAAACAGGAGTTTCTGGCCAAAAGAGTGATGTCCTGGCCTGCACTGAGACACAGCTGCAATCCAGTTGGCCATGCTAGGCCCCATCTGTAAGAGTTGGATGCTTGGTGACACTGGCCAGTCTGAAGCCTATTTAAAGAAGCCCGAGAAAGCTAGGCAGACAGATGGTAAAGCAATATAATAACACAGAAAATCTAGCTTCTGTGGATGCTTATATTGCCTTCCAAAAGGATATTGCAAATACCAAATAACACTGGGTCATGGGGCATCTATCACTCACAGGCGCGCCAATGTTTGTAACCAATCCCAAAGTATCGGTCAAGGTGGTCATAAATTTCACTGCCCGTAAACTGAACACAGCATTCGGCCACTATGAGAATGAGCCATACAAACTGAGTAAGCCATTATCGATTCCGATTCTGCTGCCTTAGCCCATCCTCTTGCCTCTCTTAATATTGTTGTTGTTCGTTTTATTTTGTTTTGTTTTGCCATGAGATTTAGCTTTAATGGAACTAAGAGTATTAGACATAATGGGTTAAACCAAATGCAGATCAAACACCAGTATGGCCTCCCCTATGAGTACCCCAGAGGGAGGAAGGCGCGCTCACGGAGCTGAAGGCAGGTCAGCCTTCTGGGTAGGGATGCAGGACATGAGATCAGGCCACCTTAGGGACTAGATCTAATCCTAACTGTGACAGGACGGCACTAATGAGTTTGACTGAGGAGGATGTCATAACTGCATCTCCATGTATAAAAGTCCCCCCCCCGAGGATGTCTATTGATGAGAGAGCACGAGAGAGAGACATCGACGTGAGAAAGAAAACTGATTGGTTGTCTTCTGTATGCACCTTAACTGATGATTGAACCCACAGCCTAGATATGTGCTCTGACCGGGGCTGGAACCCACAAACTTTTGATGTATGGGTTGATGTTCCAGCCAACTAAGCCACCCAGCCAGATTTGCATTTACATTTTAAGGCTATCCTTCTCGTTGGTGAGTAGAGAACGGACTGGAGGAGACTAGCAAAGGGAACAGCAGGAAAACAAATCAGGTTACATTTTACTGCAAAATGGTCAGTCCGGTTTGGGCTGAACTATGGAAACATTTCCAGCCCAGCTGATAGAATGGAGGGACCGGAAGGACACTCGGCCTGGTTCCTGGCTCTGGCTGGCATGCCTCGCTTCTTTATGAAGTTGCTTTTTGTGCCTTAAATCTCAGTGCCATTATGATTTATGACTGCATGAAATTTTTTAAATTAAGATTTGTTTGATTGTCTGTTTCTATTAAGGTGACCATAATAGCAATTTTCCTTTTCCCAAACAAATGTTTTGCAGAGCACTGAAACTCAGCGTCTGTGTATGGCTCGTGACAGTGATTAATTTCTGTCGCTAAATTCTTTATTTTGTATAACTAATTTAAGATAGCTGCCACTTTTTAATAACTAAAGGATATAAATCCAGTATAGTATTTTTCTTGGGTAATTGATATAACATCTTCATATTAGTGACTATAAATTATGGCTCTGTTACCCCATTCTGTCACCCGGCAAAGCTGCTTGGGGCGTGCACACGCAGTCTGCCAACGTGCAGGGGTGCGCACAGTTCTCCTCAACCCAACAACAAATCACGGAGCCAAATACTGTCTGAACGAATAATTTAGTCAGAGTTTCATTCAGTCAAATGAAAAACTCACTGGTCTTGTCATGCCCCTTGCTTTGGTCATTTCTTTTTTAAGAGTTAGCATTAACCCAGTTGAAGAAGTCACTCTCTAGGTAGAAAAATGTCGGGGCTTCCAAAGAGGAAACTATCTGCCGACTTTATTTTACCGAAAAGTTGAGCTTCCAAAATAGTCCTCAGTAAATAGAAAAATAAAATTTCTCAAAATTTCAGAAGACTAAAAAACACCCAAACCTGATGACTGTGTCTTCTAAGTGGAAGCAATTCTCACTGCATACAAACGCCACTGCCCAAAAGGCAGGTCCACAAACATCGATGATTCTTAAACAGAATCTCTTGCCATGATACAAACAGCAGCAGAAAAATAAAGTAGCAGAACTGATGCCAAATGTATAAATGGCTTTTGGATTACACCAGATTGGCTTATATGTAACATAACTCTGTCCCTTAACCGAATAAGGGGGCAGGCGTTCTAACCAGCCTCAAAATGGCATCCAAGCCACTCAGAGAGAATGGGGACATCTGTGAGTATTTATACCCATAAAAAATATGTCAGTAAATTCTTACATCAAGAAATCCCAGCTGCAAATGAAAGAGGGTCCCTGATAGGATGCTATTAACCCCTCTCAGCCACCGGCAACAAGGACACCCCGACAGCAGCACTGTGAATACTTCCATACAACGGTAATTAATTACATTTAACTTGATACAGTTTGCAGATAAATGATGACTACATGTTTATGCAAAGTGTCCCCGTAAAGAAATGAGACTAATTTTCTTCTTGAATAGCTTGTGAAAACAGAAGAGCAATCACATTGCAGTGAGGATGCGCGGCAACATGTTTCCACGAGCCACGGCAGTAATTCCAAGTTCAGTCAGTCAAATGTCTGTCATCCACCAGCAGCTGCCGTGAACCCCGCTTTCTGTCAGAGCAAGAATGGGTGATCACTGAGAGCAAAAATTTGACGTGGAGTGTTCTGTGTGATGAATCTTCAACATACCCACTTGACAGGCTAAAACAGGCTTCTGGGAAGGAAAGACCAGTGAGAGTCACAATTTCAGTGCCGGCAAACTTTTTAAAAAGTTGTGGAAGATGTTTATGTTGTTACACAAAATTATCTCATCCGTTTCTGGGATTCATTCATAAAAATGTCTACAATGTCAAAGACATACATGGCAGCTAAGGGCTTATATTTAAGCAAAGAAGAAATAACTAGAAAATATAAGGACTGAAAAGGATATTGGTGTTTACTCAGTCTAGCCTCTGACTCCAGATAAGCAAATGAGAGACTAAAGTCAAACAACTCCTAAGCAGTAGAATGAAAACTAATTTAATTTATTTTGAAAGGAACTGTGTCATGAAAAAAGTTTCTAGAAAAATTATATAGTTTGAGTGACAAACAACAAAAAATTTAGATAAGCCATTTTCGTCTTCAAAGGAAGTAGGTTAAAACCTATAATATAAAATTTTAAAATATTTTTAATGGAACCTAGATATAAGATCTTTAAAGTCATTACTGTAAAACCCAAACACCCCCAGAGTCCAAAAAGTACAGGTATCAAAATTATAATTGAACCAAGACTTTGTTCTTGGTTTCTGGAGTAGTAAATCCTCATTTTTGCATATCTTGCCCCTTGTAACACGTGACCACATCAGTTTCAACATATCAAAACCTTAAAAACTACCTCAACATTTAAGGAATTCTATATGACAGAAATACCTTGGCTAAACCCAGTGATCATCTTCTTTTTTTTAATCCTCACCCAAAGATATGTTTATTAACTTTAGAGAGAGAGAGGAAGGATGAGAAAGAGAAACATCGATCCGTTGCCTGCCTACACGTCGGGACTGGAGATCAAACCCGCAACCTAGGCATGCGCCCTGACAGGGAGTCCAACCTGCAACCTTTTGGGGTCTGGACAATGCTTCAACCAACTGAGCAACTCCAACAGGGCATTATCTTCTTTATCACAGTAATTCTTCAGCTCTGAACAGTCTTTGTTTTATCCAAAATGGGTGTTAACCTCTCTGATTATAGATCTTATCTACCATACATGGTTCCAAATGGTGGTTGGTTAGTTCCAAAATTTTGACAAATGACATACATTATCCTCATTTGAGAATGCTCACAAGTGTGAGATAGATTGCAGAACTGTCTTAAGAAATGCTCCCAGCATTAGAGAAATTTCTATTATCTGCTCAAGGACACTTCTTTGAAAAGAGAAGTATTCTCTGGGAAAGGTAAAAAAAATATTGGCTTTAGAACTAAGCCAATAATATAATTTACACTTTATAGTTAAATATCTTTATTTATATTAGCCATATTTCTACAGTCTTATTATGAACTCTGAAGTACTGCATTTCTTTCACAGCTCCCTATGGTCCCTGGGAAAAAATGAGGTGTTCTGTGTACCGCCTGCATTCAGCAAATGTTATCAACACAATGATCTTAAACTCCTCTAGGTTAAGCTCTGTCCCCAAAGCCTGGAACTGCATGTAATTGATATTAGGAGTGGGAAGGCATGTGCTTAAATACCACTGACCCAGGCTGGCCTCTTGCACAGTGGATAGGGCATGGCAGTATTAAACTGTAGTTCGAAATTATGGTTTGACTTTTGTCTTGGAGAAGCAATTTTCTGCATTTTCCCACTTTCTAGGATAAGAAGATATCAAAAGTATCTGTGGCTGTTATATATATTCATATAAATATTGTCATATATATTCATATATATAGTCATATATATATATATATATATATACACACACTTACTTTTGTGCCAAAGATTGCTTTTGCACTCCTTAGCCATACTCTTGAATATCAAGAGTACTATACTAATGAGAGCAAAGCAGCTATAACTAGATAGAGGGTGTGTGTATGTGTGTGTGTGTTTGTGCAGTGACTTCTGATTCAGTGAATACCTTTGACGTGATAAGCACCGTGATAGGTCCAGATAAATTTCTCTCCTCCCGACCAGGGCCTGCCTGCCAATGAGCGCCACCCCTCCCCAAGTGTGCACGTTTAAATCATGCTGCTGCAGCAGAGAAAAGAAGCATTGACTTTCTGAATGTCAGAATCAACACTGATAACAGTGTTAATGCTTAAGTGAATGCATTGACTCTTATGTTCCTTTTTCAAAGTAAATCGCTCCTACTCCCTGTACAATCAAATGAAACAAGCCTCACATTCTAATTCTGTTCTATTCTGACAGTTTACTGTCATCGGGCAGAAAAGCTAAAGCAAATGCACTAACCCACAAATTGCTTCCAATTGTGTGAGAACTCCTTAAGTACATAGTAAGTAGCTCTAAGAGCAGAAATCTGGATTCCAAACAAATTCCAACATGATTCAAATAGCCTCTTACCATATTTCTTTTAGGAAATGCTTAAGTGCTGAGGTCTCCTCTAGCCGGCACACTTTCCTGTGTTCATTCCTGCATTAACTGAGCCTGTCACGAGGTCAGACCCTCCCACAGTGGGTCAGCAGAAAACCCTCCCCTATGGTGTCATCCTCAGTGCCAGTATATGTAAATATGATACAATTTCAGGGAAGTATGACATAATTAGCAGCTATTATTATGCAGCCCGCTATGAGTGCTAATTTGCATGTTTCCAATAAAAGTACACAGTGCCCAGTTAGCACACACAAGCTGTCATTTTTTGCAATACTATAATTATTACTTGCAAGCCTTAAAAAAATATCTCTATCAATTTCAGAAAAGGGTTTGAGAGAGATTACTGCAAATGATGATGGAATAATTAGCATTTCTTTCTGCTTTCCAAAAATTCCCATTATGACAATACATTGAAAATTTCATAAATACGTAAATCATGGAAGAAAATGTCTATTATTAGGCTTAAACTCAGGAGTTAAAAATGCTTAAGAAAGATGAAGAACAGATATCATAATGAAACATAAGTGCATTATTTCAGGCTTGGTAGCTCATTCTTGTTTGTGTTTCTTATTAAGGCACCAATTGTTCTTTTTAAAGTTAGAGTTGACATGAATTAGGTTTTGCATTTACTCAAAGGGCATGCCTGAGAAGATTTTAATTCTAGACTTTATCAATGAGGTGCTTATGGCCTCGGTTTGACCACAGAAATATAAGGAATAATGCAGAGATATATCCCTACACTACAAACATATTTTACTCTACTATATCAAAAACTTTTAATATAGGGACAAGGATATAACTGGTTTTAAAGTTATAATGAAAGTTTACAACAAAATCTAATCAACTGATACTTAATATCATTTAATTTATTAATATCAATTAATCTATTAAATGTGATGATATTTTCTATTAGTAGTTCTTATTCATCTATTGCATTACCAAATTTTTATAAAATTATTTGTGTACTCTCTTCTATTTATTATATTTATTTATGTTTACTGTGAGTCAACTCAGATCTTTTGTGGAAAAAATAAACATTCCTAAAAGTATTATCATTTAATCAAAAGGGAAAGAAAAAATAGAAAGTTCTTGGCAAGCAGAGAGCCAGCCTCTGCCCAACAGGGACCTCACTTCATTTGCATGTGCTACAGAGCCGGCCTCGGTCACGTGTTGTGGCATCTGGTTTGATCAGTTTCTGTGCGGAGGTTAATAATCACATCTCTTTCAAGATATAAGTTCCCAAAAATCAAAGAATTTCTCCAGGCTCCTTGAAGGTTGTGAGCCTTCTGCATGCATTAATTATAACCATCACTGACTGTACCAATTTTTGGTGGTTTCAATAATTCTTTTGGGACCCTGTTATAAACTCTCAGTAAATCTCGACAATTCATTCATTCAGCGAGTATATTTTTGCTGAGGCTTACTAGTACCAGAGACCATTCCAGGTGCTAAGGATACAACAGGAAGCATACCAAGCAAATAAAAACATGAGCTTTTGGTGCTTATGTTCTGGTAGGGAGACCCATGGAGAAATCAACACTCAGTAAATAAAGAATATGACACGTTAAATGAGTGAAAGATAAGTGGGAAAAAATAAAGCAGGGAGTATTGTGGGAAAAGAGAGAGTTAAAATTTCAAATCAAGTGGTCAAAGAAGTTCACATAAGAGAACAACATTTCAGAAAATACAGCCCTGACTGGTGTGGCTCCGTGGATTGGGGGTCATCCTATAAACTGAAAGGTTGGTGTTTTGATTCCCAGTCAGGGCACATGCCTGGGTTGTGGGCCAGGTCCCTGGCTGGGGGTGTGCAAGAGACAACTGGCCAATGTATCTCTCTTTCTCCCACCCTCCCTCTCTCTAAAAATAAATAAATAACAACTTCAAAAAAAGGAAATACATGAAGGATATCAGGTAACCAGCTTTCCAAGCAGAGAAAACAACAGGTGCAAAGGCCCTGAGATGGCAATAAGCCTGTTATGTTCTTAAAGCTCGAAGGAGGTCCATGCGTTGGAACAGGGATGTGCCCCCTGCTCAGTGGCAACAGCAGCAGCGTCTGACACTTTGTCAGAAACGCAAATGCTCAGAACTTCATCACAAAGTGGGGCTGAGCATGGTAAAATGGGGTTCAGCCATCTGTGCATTAACAACTCTCCTTCACTGTTATGGTGGCCTCACCAAAGTTAAGAACCTTGTCTGAAGCCAAGTGAACAAAAGGAAAGCTAATAGCAGATGAATTCAGAGAAGTAAGTTCATGCAATTTTACTCTGAGGGAGGAAAGGAGTCAGGAGATGGATATCACTGGAATAAAAAGGGGAGGGAGGGAGGGAGGGACGGAGGAAGGGAGGAAGGAAGGAAGGAAAGAAGGAAGGGAGAAGGGAAGGAAGGAAGGAAGGAAGGAAGGAAGGAAGGAATTACTAAGATAAATTGATAATGTAACAATCCAGACTGAAAATATGGAGCCAATAAATAACATACATAGTTCTGAAGAAATTCTGTCTAGTATTTGCATTGAGTTAACAAAGGTGGACATTCTGAATTATTGCATCATTTAAAGCAGGTTGCATGTGCAGTGCATGCATACGCACACAAGGTCTGCCTTCCCATCATACCTACATTTTGAGATCTAACAAGGAATCATTTTGCTTAAGAAAGAAACCCCTCCTCTTCAATATGTTCAAATGTAAGCTTTAAATAGGTAGAGACTGTGTTTTCTAATAATGCTGTGGACCACTACTAAGTAGTTCTGTTCCCTCTTAATTCATGTGTTGAAATCCTAACCTCCAAGGTGAAGGCATCAGGAGGTGAGGCCTTCGGGAGGTGATTAGGCCACAGAGGCGGAGCCCTCGAGAGTGGAATGAGCACTCTTATAACCAGAAAGATCCCTTGCTCCTTCTCTACAGGTGAGGACCCAAAGAAAAAATGCCAGCTGTGAAGTAGGAAGCAGATCCTCACCAGACACTGAAGAATCTGCTGGCACCTTGACCTTGGACTTCTCAGCATCCGGAACTGTGAGAAACAGATTTTTGTTGTTTATAAGCCACACAGTATGCAATATTTTGCCACAGCAGCTCAAACAGAGTAAGCCAAATACAAAAGTCTATGTCTCCTCCCACAGGAAAGAACCCATCTGTGCCAAAAGCCTTGGGGTATTTTATTTTGCACCATACATTGGAACCATTTCTGTCTAGTGAGAAGTGTGAAGTGTGGTAAGTGGGTCAAGAGTAAGAAAGAGGAAATTTTTAAAAGTGTATCAAAAGACTGAATGACAGTAATTTGTACAGTGATGACAATAAGGAAGTTTTAGGTGAGAAAACTCTGGTTTAATTGCTGCTTGTGTATGTACACCTGCACACATGTGCACACACACTACTTTAGTAACAAAACAGAAAAATCCCTTTCCTATTTTGGGGGATTGTAATTTTTTAACATGGCAAGTAGTTATGAGCATCATAAAAAATAGCTCTTGGAATTTTTCTACCTTTTATTTTCAGGGCTGATGTATTCCTTTAAATACAATTTGAGGCGTCTCTGACTTCTTTGTCATTTGTGGCTATCGTACACTTTATACCTCTCCGATGAAATGAGGCAGTTTAATATAAACTCATACTCTTTTATTCATTTAACTAAAGACATAATATGCCATAGGATTCTTCATCCCCAACAAGATCCCTCTGCACATTTATAGTATTGTTTCTGTTAATACAAAGTATTTGCTAACAGACACAATTTGCTATCAGACACAATTTGCAGAAACTTGATTATCCAAGAAAGTTATAATTTAGAGGCCAAAGAGTTGCATCTCAGGAATGTCAGCAAGTTGAGGTGATTAGCATGAAAATATCATTAAATGTCATTAACTAAAATGCAGCTGAGACAGATAGAATTCTCTTAGCCTTTAAATCAACAACAGTCAATACATGGAGAGTAGCTTAGCAGCCATCCACTGACTTAATTGTACTGCCAGATCCAGCTACTGATTACCTGGGCCATCCAGGTGGGTCATACCCCTGGCTGGACATTTCAGAGGTGAAATTTATAATAATGAAGCAGTGGCTGTTTGTACAAGCTCTGGAATTTGTTTTTCCTGGGAATCACTGTCTATGAATGCCCCATGACTTCATATCCTGATAGAGATGAAAAGCAGCAAAGTAACATCTTTCATCTTTTCCTCCTCTTTTTTTCCTTTCTTCCTTCCCTTTTTTATCTACCTTTTCTTCTTTGCAAGTCAAACAAACTGTGACAGCACTGTCAAACCAGCAGAGAGAGCAAACACGTGCAGGAGGAGATCAGCCATTCTCTATTACTATTTCCACTGTACAGGTGAGGTCCTGAAAAGAGTTTCCCTTATTTTCCCAAGGTCACAGAGCCTGTCAGTAGTAGAAAGAATCTGGTTCTAATCCAAACCACGTGTGCTGTTGCACAATGGATGCACCCCATCCGACCTCTCCAACCACACATGTACAAGGAGACAGGTCTTGAGTGATGAACACCTTTTCCCTCACCACGTGGGGAACTCCATTTCAAAGGCTCCTCATAACCAGACTTAGTAATCGGGATAAATCGGCACTTTTTTTGAATACCTACTGTGGTGAGAATGTAATACCCCTCAATAATTACTTGGCTAAATTCAACTGAGTTGCTGAGAAACTTCAACCCGAGGATTGGGCATTAAAAGGATAAAGAGCTTTTGCCCTGTGGGTATCAAGACCAAACCCATCTGTTGTGACTAAGTTGGAAGAGCCCAGATTTTTTCCTGCAGAGAGAACTACTTTCCAAAATCCAAGCATATCTCCTTTGACTTGTGCTTTCTTTAAAAAAAAAACTGTATTTTTGAAAATATAATGGTTATTTGAAAATAACTGAAAGTGGCCTTAGGAAAATTTAAGACGGTAATAATATCAAAGACAAAACTCATGTAAACTACATGCTGCCAGAGTTAACATTTTTATGTAATGCATTAAGCTATAGTAATGTTGTTTTACAAAGGATTCAATTAAATCAATACTTACAACCAACTCAGTAGCTATAGAAACACAGGGATGGATAAAGCAGAGTTTCCATTGTTAAATGCCTTATAAATGGAGATGACAATATCATCATAACACAAGGCAAAAATGCCACCGGAATGCTATATATCAAGATTTAGAAAAAAGAGATCATATTTGATTAGGTGAAATAAAAATTGAATATCCCCACACCCCAGGTTCCAAAATTAATTGGTCGGCAATCCCATAGCCTTTATCTCCTGCATAGCACTTCCTCCCCCTCCCCCACATGTGCCTGGTCAGTTCTTTGGGGTGAGCCGCTGCCACTCGTGGCTTGGACCGCTGTGGACTTCAGTCTCACAGAACTCTCAGCCATGCTGTTCACTCACTGCTGCCACGAGCTATGCTGTGGTGACATATTCCCTTGGTAGCATTTGCCCAAAATTACAGATAAGGAACCTCCCCTTTTCTCTCCCTCCCCCTATTCAGATGTTATAAGACAGTGCTCATTTATTCTACCAGGATTCTTGTCTTCAAGCTAAACACCCTGCCCCATTCAACTACTTCATAAATTAGAATTTCTAGACGTCACATCATCTTCAGTGTCAGCATCCCTCTAAATCATTGGTACCCAGAGCAGAGCAGGCCTTTCCTTGAGTGTGATACCCAGTAGGTTGTGGATGTTACTACACATTTTCCAAATGGATCAGTCAAAGAGCGTATGTTATTATGCATGAATCACTGAAATCCTAATAGGGTCACATGGGTTCCAGCACCGTGGCCTATTCTGGTAAAGGACATGACCCTAATTTTGGATGCATTATTCTTGGTGAATCCATGCTTCCTCCTGATCCCCACTCTACGTTCTAGATGTTTCATGAAATACATGAGTCCTCAATTCCAGGTTACCACTGTGAATATTCAGTGTCTAATATTCAATATCCTAGTTTCTGAAATCCACCATTGCCACTTTTGGTTCACCAGAAGCCTCCTGCGATCTTCCACTGCACTTTCTTAAAGAGAGCCTCCTGGCTCTTTCAATATCCTCGACCTCATTTGACTAAATCTGTGGCTTCTTTCATATTACGTTCTCATCTTGGACTTCCACTTGAACCTTTACTGCTTTAGCATTTGCACACTAAAGATTACTTGGCAAAGTACACACGACATGGAGAACGAATACCACAAAGCCCCATAACTTGAACCGCTGAAGGCTTCAGAAATAATTTAGTGCGCGTGTGTGTGTGATCACCAAACAACAGAGCAAAGATGTCATAGATGGTTTCACCCACACTGTTTTACGTATTCACCACAGCCGTCCTCTGCATGGAGAAAGCTGAGGTCTGAGACAGTCCCAGGAGGCCCCTCCTCATTTGTCTCCAAACTCAAAAAAGGAGAGAGTGCGGCACAAGGTAGGAAAGTAGCCAGGAAGGACATGTTTCTAAGCGCTCATCCTGGGCTGAGACTTGAGAATACAAGGACGAGCATGCTTTTTTGTCTGATCCCTTCGAGAATCTCACAGTTTCAAATCACTCATCATCACAAAATCCCAATGAAATAGGAACTAAAATAGTCATTTTTATAAAAGAGGAAATTGAAGGCCCTATAATGTGAGTACTTGCCCAAAGGCACAAGGCTAGCTTTTTAGCTTTTCACTGTGCCTGACCTCCTCTTCTGAGTCACGAGACACTCAGTGTGAATGCTGTTAACACGAAGCACATCTAGACAGAGCACCTGGTTAGATCGCAATTTGTAAGGGTGGTAGTTACCTGACTCACCCGCTCTGGACCGAGATTTTCTGGAGGGATCTATTTGATTTATGCATTTATCTCCTCAGAGGACAGCCTGGTTCAGAGCACAGACTTAGTCCACATTATTACCTATTCAATGGGTATAACAATCAGACCTGCCTTAAAGATTAAATAGGATAATTTATCTAAAGCACTCAGTACATCTCGGATGCTATTATTACCTGTATGACTCTGAAAATATATTCTCCACTAAAGACTTTTTTTTTCATTTCCAAACATATTTGTGTTGCCCTGACCAGCATGGCTCAATAGGTTGAGTACTGTCCCACAAAGTGAAAGATCACTGGTTCGATTCCTGGTCAGAGCAAATGCCTGGGTTGTGGGCCCATTCCTGGTTGGGGTGCGTATGAGAGGCAACTGATCATTATTTCTCTCACACATTGATGTTTCTCTCCTTCTCCTTCTTCCTCCTTCCCCCTCCCCCTCTAAAAATAAGTACATAAAATCTGAAAAAAAAACTTACTAAGGAAAATTTAAAACATCTATACAGGAAGAATAGTATAATAAACTTTTTTGTACCTATCTCCAGCTTCAACATTTACAACTCTTGAACAATCTTATTTCATCTATGTTTCTGTACATACACACAGTTACTTTGAATTAAATTCCAGACATCTATAAATTTCACCTGTATTGTGTATTATCTCTAAATGACAGAGACTCTTTTGTAAAACCAAACCAAAACAAAAAAACACAAACCCATTATCACACTTAAAATTTTAACAATAATCCCTTAATATTATCAAATATCCAATTGATGTTTTTAGTTCTCTACTATCTTATAACTTTCTGTACAGTTTAGTTAGATTAGAATCAAATTAAGGTCTTTACTGTGTGATTGCTATGTCTCTTAGATTCTTTTAATCTATAGCTTTCCTGTTTTTCTACCTTTTTCCCCCTGTAATTTTTTCTGAAGAAATTGAATCATTTTGTTTCTGTTAATACAGTTTCCTATAGAATCCTATGAATTATTTTGAAAAAATAACTTCTTACTATAAGCAATCCTGCATTCCTCTTTCCATCTCAAGGATCTTTTTCTGCTTGTCATAATTTGACAATAACTTTTGTCAGCTGTATAAAAAGTTTGCCTGAAAAATACTTATATATCTTAATATAATTACACTTAAATACTTATATAGTACTATGTGCCAGTACTATTTCAATTTCCTCACAAATACCAGTTCATTAAATTACCATGATAATGTTATTATCCTCTTGAAAAGATGAGATATCTATGAAGGTTCAGAGAAGTTAAGAAATTTTCGTAAGGTCATACAGCTAGTAAACAGGTCAACAGCTCTACTGAGAAAGTAAGGTTGAAGGAATTGTAAGTATTCACTTAATCCAAGCATTTTTCGCAGTGAGTCCGGCACAGCTGAAAAGGCGTGAGACCTGGACGTGCATGCTGAACACTCCACATGTGAGTCGTGTGCTTGTGAGGAGGCTCCTCCCCTCTCTGAGCTCGTGGCACACAGTGAGCATTTACTAAACAACACACATGCACCCTGTGCAGAGAGTCGTTTCAGGGGCAACTGAGAAACCTCTGCTGATAAAATTTCACCTTATGATAAAATGATAAAACACACCAGGCGGAAAAGCACTATGTAGCCTCAGTCAAGTCCCAAAGCTTTGGGTCGATTTTCTTAAGTAATAAAAGATAAACATTACTTATGAATCACAACAGATATTTACTGAGTTGAGCTTTTGAGTCACAACTGCTGAATGCCCAATGTGTACTAATTGCAGGTTGGGTTAATTAAAGAGACATCAATTGGTATCTGATAAAAATGCATAAAATATTGTGTTAAAATAGTCAAAAGATAAAAGGCAATCGATGTCAATTATAATTATACACATTTACAGAGACAAAATTATTAAATTTCAGAAGATAAAATTTCTATATAATATATTTAATAAAAATTGTATTTTAGATGTGACTAGTTGAGAAATAAGTTAAACACACTGGATTAAATCTAAACTGTAACTCCAAATTCAGGTATAAACATTATTTATCTTATTGAGCTTGGGTGTTAGCATTCCCAGAACAATTATCTCTAATAAATTGAAGTGTGTGCTCAGACTGCTTTTGTAATTGATTGATTGTCAAGATAATGGGATATACGGTGCTCTTCCAAATTCCCTTTAAATTTACTTTTTAATCATATAGCAACTTAGAGAAGAATGGTTTTCTTGTCTCTTTGTACATTGTAAGATTTATTTCAAATGCATTTTCACAAACAGAGCACAAAGTGATATCCTCTACTTAAAACAAATGAAATTGGTGATGATATTTTTCCACTTCCACTTTTTTTAATCATAAAAGAACTAAATGTTCTCTTGAAAAGGAAAAATAAAATTTAGTAGCTCACCTATCCTTAAAAAAAATCCCACAAAGGCGTCTACAAAGAAACCTCATTATCTTGACCTTTTGGAAGCCTTTGCTACATTCTGGTCACCAACTGTCTAATTTCATCAAGTCCTATTGGAAAGAGTATTCCCTCTTCCCCCATATAAACAGGAAGGCAAATAGCTTTCTTTAAAGCCAACCAATGAAAAAATATAGTCAGTCTAACTGCTTTCTCAGAGAAATAAGTATGAAGAGAAGTCAAAACCCATTCTAGCTCTAAAATAAGGAACCAAATATTTTCCTGGTATGATTTTTTGGTTTTCATTTGATAATAATTTTACAGATCATAAAATTTCATGGTAATTATATCATACAAGAAAACCCCAGTATAGTTTCCTTAAAACAAGCTCCTCGTATAAAAATGATTATTAGTTACATGTGACTAAACCATTTCATGTCAACAATTGAAAATAAACACCTAGCATGATCTAGTGGCCCATAACAGACAACTTCCGGTGCACTTAGATGAACGGAAGTGTGTGCACACGCTCACACACATGCGCATGCTCCGGAGTGGACAGGGTGGAAGACTGCACTCTAGGGGGCTGGTTTGTTTCAGTCTGGCAAATGTGACTCAGCTCTGTATGGAAAACCTACAGAAGCGACGTGGTGGGCAGGAGCCAGACCTTCAAACCAAGTTTCCCCGTGGGAATCAGGCCCAGAAAATGCACACAGACTGTTATGGCTTGCTCTTGCTGAAACTCCATCACCCTGGTCTAAAACAACAAATGTGTATTGTGTATCTTCAAGGCAATTCCCAAAGCCTGTGTGGATTCTCCCAAGGACAGAGCTAATCAGCTCGCCGCCATTCCCCTCTGCATGTTACTTTCATTTTAAAATGTAGACAGCAATATTCTATGTAATAGATAATAAATCTTTCTTTGATGTTAGACCCGAGAAAAACAATAAAAGCCTGTCTAGGCAAGGGTCGGGTAGCTCTCTTCTTGAGAGAGTGGCCGAGGCACTCATAGGCTCTCTCCCCTTGAGAGAGTAGCTGTGCCGTCCCCTTTTTCTCCACAGGATTCCCGTCGCCTGTGCATTTATTCTTGTCTTCAGTCACAACAGGCGGACTCTGCTGGCCAGAGTCCACCACGCTGCACAATCCAAAAAAACAGAACTGCCCAACCCACAGACACTTCATAATAGTATTATGAAGTATTATGGAGTATTAATACTTCATAGTATTATGAAGTATTATGTATTTGTTGCCCATATAATCACAAATTTCTCTTTTGAAGAGCAACTATTAAACAAAAGGGCCACAGTCACTCATCAGAATCTTCTCTTAAGTCTCACGCATCTCAAACTCTGTTGTCAGACTTTGCGTGTTGAACATCAGCTGCAAACTAGGACCAGAGAGTCCTTCCTGTGTTTGTCTTATAACACACACATACGTGCACTGGAAACAGATGTGGGTAGGATCTAGCTTGGAGGAACCTAACATGAACACTTTTAGACCTCATCAAAGAACTGCTATTGTGATGAGCTTTGAAAAGCTAAAAGAACAGAGAAGGAAAGAAGCAAAGACACATGCATACACATGCACAGAGGAACCGTGTTTGTGGTAAAGCACTGACCTCAGGTTGGTACTCTCACAAATACCGGTTTTCCTGCTAGTCAAGGTTCTTCCTCAACTGTTTTTCCCTTCTGTGCAATTACAATCAGATGCTATGTGCTGCCCAGGCCCCAGGAGTGGTTTATGGGTTCTATGCCAATAGCACGTGATCTTTATTACTAACAACATAAACACCAGTCATCTAAGACCATCATCCAAAGAAAAGTGCCATTTCTGTTTGCCTTTCTATGTTAACGCTCATCTGATGTATTTTGAAAATAGATACATTTCAACAATTCGAACTACACTGGTACTAATAAAATCAACATGGTACATACTGAAGTTATTGCACAATTTATAGAAAGTCTTAGACCCCTGCACTCAAGTGGGAAACTCAAGAAAATTTTGAAAGATTATCCAGTGAACAGCTTGTGAGGTATTTTTATCAAAACCCCCGGGGCAGCAGAGAATGTGGATATCCTGTGAGGGGGTGGCTGGTCCGAAGAGGTGTCATAGGTCACCAGCTTCAAGAAGGAGGCACCCCCCCACCAGGGGGTCTGCACACTCTGCAGACCCCTACCTAGCAGAGCAACAAGTTTCCCCTGGAGTGCCCACCCCTGGGTTTCTCAAACCTCTGGTTGGAAAAGCAGGGTTCTCTCTCTTTCTCTCTAGGTCTCATGTCCACGTGTCTTACTATAAAATCAGGACTTTGACTGAACTTACAATCCCCTTTAAGAAGAATCTGAGACAGAATACCAGTGATATCATTGTATGATGAATGTGTGAACGTCCACCTGTAGAAACAGATCTCTTATTCTTCAAACGAAACAACACACTTAACACAGTCAATTTTAAAACCCAGGCCACAAGTTTATCTAAGGTAAGGTCAGGCTTCTCACAGTGACCTCAGCTGCTCTGAGAGCTAACTGGGGACATGAGGACAGAGGATTGGCCTAACATTACAAAGCCATAGGTTACAAAGTCAGGGCTACAATCCCAATACAGACAGGTCACCAGCACTTTCAGCAGTTTGTTTGACCTTATTCACTTATTTAAACATTTTTGCTTCTTTGGTAAAAGGAAATCAATTAAGTGTTTAGAACAAATGAGCACTTTAAGAATCTCCTGGTGCTTTCTGCTTTCATCTGTACATCAAATAAAATGTTCTGAAGCAAGGTCTAAATTCCAGAGGGGAAAGCAGAGTAGCAGTGGGTGGACCTTTACCTTTGGAGTCCAAAAGGTGAGCTGATTCCTCCACAGTGTGGGGAGCGGCGGCACGCATCTTAATGAAAAGGAGGTTTTTTACCTGAAATGGAACATCTCCCTGCCTCTGAATCCCACAGGTTGGTAAATTCCAGTGGAATTCAGATCCAAGATAAATCATGAAAAGTAATGGGAAATCAATTCAAATGCCACCTAAATCTCAACTGCTCTAATGTTACCTTCAGAAAGGCATTTTTAATATCACAGGAGACCCTTTCCCAAAATACCCACGTGTAGGTCTCACCCTCAGACATTTGGGTGGAAAGGAAAATCACCCAGTTTTTTTGTTTACTTAACATCTCCAGACAGAACCCTCTGATCTGGAAATTACTTGTTTTAAAGAGGCAGTGATGCACATGAAAAGTAACAGATTAACTTAAAATAAAGCAAATAATAATGTAATATAAATAATTTTAACTAATATAAATGATAGATATTACAAGTAAATAATTTAAACTAATGCCAATAATTTAAAATTTATACCTAGAAGAATGTAAATAACAAACTGATGTGAATAATTGCCTATTCAAAGTGACTCTCCACCTATTTGGTTAGTAAATCACCTGTTTCTTCCTATTTCCAGAAAGAATGACAGTCCTAAAATTCTCTGTCCATGGACCAAAGGAACTGATACACTATGTATAGTATACTGAATCAGTTGCAGTTTGAACAGTTTGTGGCAAAAAATAAATAAAACTAGGACCTAGGTTTTCAGTACAGCAGCATCATCGACATCGTGGATTCATGCCTGTCCGACCAGGGGTGGGGAAAGCGGACAGGAAAGTCTCCCCTGCTGTGGACAAAGGGCAACGTGTTTGGACTATTCGGATGCTTCGCCCCCAGACACTTGTCATGGACAGGCAGATCTCCGACACAGTCAGACACTCTGCTGAAGGACCTCAGTTCGTCCCCGGCTGCTTTCTCACGGCCTGAGCCCGAGTTAGTAACTCTCCGGAGGCTTAAACAGCAGCTGGCCCACAGGCTGCGTCCTGCCCAAAGGTGAGTGGGCATGGCCTGCCTTTCAGAGCATGTAACATAAAAGATTTTGAATTATTGAATATTTCCCAGAAAGTTAAAGTCCAGGGATCTCACATATAAATGTCCTGACTAATGGCTTCTCCTTCACAATCAAAGGTAGTACCAGCTCTGGGCAACCTGCCGTAACCTGGAGGGGCTGGGCAGGCCCCTGCACTCAGGTTAGGGTTTTCGTCCAGGACTGGGTCCATGTCTGATGATCTTGTTGGGACCTGGTGGACGTGGGGTTTGTAAGCCTGCAGACGAAGGTTTGCATGCATTATTCAGACCATTATGGACATTATTCCGTCCTCTGTTATGGAAATGTTTGTAACTACAGTGACGAAGTATATATAAACTGCCTCTTAATATATATAAAATGTTGTGAATACTAATCATACAATCATACAATAAACTCCCATAAGTTGTGAGCTGTCATTATTATTATATCATATCCTCTCCTTCTCCGGGTTCCTTAACTTATACCATGTCTTTCTATATATTTTTTTTTCTTTTGGAGATTGTATTAGCAAATAACCAGTGTGCTGGCTTGTGTATAAAATATAAACACATGTGTACATGCACACATGGAATACAGGTAAAATTTGAATGACCTGCATGTGAAGCACAGATAGCAAACACCCTGGGGCCAAATCAGGCCCTCCACCTTGTTTCTCCCCGGCGGCGGCACTGAGCTCCCTGCCCCTAGTGAAGGAGCAGTTACATTTCTACAGTCCTACAACTACATTTGGCCCTTGGAAGGCAACAGCAAGACTGATGTGGCCCCCGGTGCAAATGAGTTTGACACGCCTGATGTAAACATGTAAGTTGGGAAAGGCTGGCTGGAGAATTTCAGTGGTTCATTCATCCTGTTCTATCTCAGCGGAGGGGCAAAACCGCCCGGCTCTAGCGCCAGTCTATTTGATTCCCTTCCCAAACCTCTATCTTGTGTACTTTACACCGTCTTTCTGGGGTTACTCTTATTTTAAAACTTCTGACATGTATTAAAACAAGTAACTTAAATTCACCACCATCCTCAGAGGAGAAGCGGCTTTTGTTTAGATGTGGCATAAGACACGCACTGCCTTTGGTGTCCTGGCCAAACAGCACACAACGGAGGCACCGACGTGCTCCGAAGAGGCGTCAGTCAGCACATCTTACTACAGTCGTCTAGCTACAGTGTGGGGTCGGCATGATTAAATTCACAGCCCCAGGAAACAGCACGCAAGTTACTTCCTGAATGGAGTGGCATAAGGATACCTGGAGCATAAAAAGAGAAAAGGAAGTTTAATGAAGTGTTGCCCAGGGAAATCCTACTGGAAAAGCACAGCGATGGGGGAAACAGAAAGTCCAGCCTGCTCTGGGGGGTGGGGGGGTGGGAGGGCCATGCTGTCAAGGGCGGAAGACCCCGAGGAAAGAAGGTTTGCATGCTGCTATTATGCATAATATATATTATATAATCATGTGTACTAAACAATGTAGCATCGCATGCTGAGTAAAACACATGGGTTCCAAGGCTAACCTAACTACAAACCAACCTTCTTCTTTTTTATCTTTACTAAAATAGTGATTTGTCTTTCTACTTTTTATAACACTACCCTTTTCATAAAGAAGAATTCAAAACCCAAATAGGATTTTTTAGTTACTATGAATAAATATAAACATCACCGAACACATCTAACTACCTAAATACCACCAACTGGTATTTATCAGTTAGTCATTAACAGTATCAATGAGTTTAAGAATAGGCATTAGACTAAAATTTGTGCCTTCAATTGGGACATGATGGGGGAAAAAGGAAAAGCGAGACAAAAGAGAAATCTGATTTTTAGACTAAATACTAAGGTGCTTGCTTAAAGGTTAGCTTTTGAATATAAGATTTTTAGGTTTCCCTTGGTCATAATGTGAAAAATGTCATCCCTCTGCCTCAAACAGCCTTGTGATCTATCACGTTCAATGTTCAAGCCCATCAAAATATACTTTCTAGAAAGGGTATGTGAATAATTAAAACACATACATGTTAATTCTGTGCTTCCCTGTGACCCTGTATGCCCATGTATTAACCTTTCTGAGTTACACTGTACATACTAGCTGTGCAATGAGATAAATTATCTATCATTAGATAAAGACAAGACTCCCCCCACCCCATTTATGACATTTCAAACATTTCAGGTCCAGGTAAGGAGGTAATTTTGTGGTAAAATTTTAATCAGTATCTTCAATGATTGACCCAAAGAATATAACATGGCTACGATTTATTTAGACTTATTATAAATATGATAGTAATAACAGGAAAGACATACCACAGACGAAATGCCAGGCATTGCTCTATGCACCTTCCACGTATCACATCAGTCTGTAAAGCAATGCTGCACGAGATTGATAATAATATCTCATTTCAGGGACGGGAAGACTGCCACACTCAGAGGTTCCATAACTGGCCTGAGGTCACACTGCTGGAAGCTGGCCCGGCCAGGATCCGAAGGGAGGCAGTACACCTCCAGAGTCTCTCCTCTCACCTGCGGGCCAAGTATGATCATGGGACCTTGTCATGGGTAATTGTATGTGTCTATTTGACTGGGCCCCAAGGCCACAGTGTTGGTTAAACACTGTTCTGTGTGAGTCTGTGAGGATTTCTGGGTAAGATTAAGATCTGAATGGGTAGGTTCAGTAAAGCAGATTGCTCTCCCCCAACATGGGTGGGCCGCATCTCACCTGTTGAAGGCCTAAAGAGACCAAGAAAGATGAGTAAGACAGAATGTATCCTCTGCCTGAATGTCTTGAACTTCAGACATCAGTCCTCACCTGCCCACAGACTTGGGCTTGGATTAGAGCTGACATGAACTGTTCTCTTGCTTCCCAGGTCTGTGGACTCAGACTAGAACTGTAACATCAACCCTGCTTGATCTTCAGCTTACTAACCACGAACCTTGGAACTTCTCAGCCCCATAACTCTGTGAGTCAATTTCTTATAATAAGTCTCTCTTTTTCTGATTTTATATATACATATATAATCTCTGATTGGTTCCTTTTCTCTGGAGAACCCAGACTAATCCAGACCTTAATATACATGATCTCACTTAATCCTCACATCTACCTAGAGAGATAACATTAGTCACATTTTCTAGATCCCAAAATGATGCCCAAGGCTGTATTGCTAGGGAGTAGGTTTTGAAGCCAGAGTTCGAAGCCAAGTCTAAACCCACAGTCCATACTCTTTCCACATAACTGTAGTACTCCTCTGAATATATAAAAACAGAAGAGAAAGTTTCAGGCTAAAAGAAAACTCAACTTCCTGGTCTTTCCAGGAAAACCCCGTTTCATGGTGATGACCCAATAGACATCTCTACAGATAACTGCTCACCATGGAACCCCAGCATACAACCTTTAAATGGAAAAGAATAAGTAGACTTATTTGGAAAATTATAAAATAAATTATAAAACTTAGGAAACTTTTAAGACTTCATACTGTTCCTTAATTTGTACTTAATTCAGTGATAATTCAACCCACCCCATTTAGCACTTTTATTTCTTTTTCAGGATTCCCACGGTCTCTACCCTCATTATGTTACCATGAAACAGTTCATCGGAGTGCCAGGGAGTCTCCATCCTTGGCAAAGGTGGTGGCAGGGGACAGTTCTTACACCGAGTACATAGAAAGCTAGAAATATCAATGAATAGGCCTCAAGCATGTGGAAAGCTAGCAAGATAACTGGATAGAGGAAAAAAGCCCTCCCCCACTTCTGGTACCAGGTTGGGGGTGGGACCATGGGAAGGCAGGCATATGAGCCACAGAAGTCACAATGGCACAGGGGGAGGTGCTGGAACAAAATGGCCTGTCAGTCTAACCTGGGGAAAGAAGGGGTTGGTTGGGAGGCAGCCCCATCCAAAGCACACAAAAGTTTGGGAAGCTGATTGGTCATTTTGAGAAAGCATTCCCAAGCTAATATAATCACAGGGGAACACAGAAGCTCTCTACCACTCTTGCTTGTGAGCTGCACTCACCTGGTGTACTCAGCTCTTCTCTCCATGGGCCATGTGGGCTTAGTAGCCATGCGGCCCATGGCTTCCAGGAGGGAGTCTCTCTCTCTCTCTCTCCACCCCCGCCCCCCGCACCTGGTGATGCACTTGCCAGTGCATCTATGCACGCTCTCCCAGAAGTACGTGACCATGTGGCCCTAGCAGCCACGTGGCCCATGGCTGTGCAGGCCCCAAAGCTCCAGGAGGAGCCTGAGATGAGCAGCAGCCGGGAACAAGCTAAGCTACCTGGAAGGGACTAAGAACACTCAGCAGGCTCCACCTGCGGGCTCCAGAGGACTGTACTTTGAAGTACTTTGAAACTCCAGACATTGGCTTTTGTCTTGGCTTGCTGAGGATGGTTGGACTTCTTTCATGGCAGAAAGAGGTGACGGGCTTTGAGACAGGAGTCCGCCATTCTCCGAGACCATGCAGCAGCAGCTGAATAAAACCTCTTTTCTTTTGCACCAGCATCTGCCTCAAGAGTTGGGCTTTTGTGGCCACAAGCAGCCGAACCTCGGTTTTTGTTTGGTTACAATTACAGATACCTTCTCTCTCCTTGGAAGCTGAGAGGTCATAGATAAAATTTATTAGAAATATTAAGGCTTTCAGATAAGTTCTCAAACTACTGCCATGGTTTACAGTGAACAGGAATGGAACTCAGGCATCACACACACACACACACACACACACACACACACAAAGTAGTTATTCTGATAACAATCAAAAGTTACAACAAAAAAGCCCTTTCTGATGCACAATGCCATTAAAATAGCTATCTTTGACAACTAAATACCAAATAATCAAAACAAATGTTAATTAGTGCTCAGCATTTACTATTCATAGAGACAGGCCATCATCTGTTAATTATCAGGCCAATAACACAGTATCGATCACAATTTGTCAACTTAGAAATAATTGAAGCCAGTAAAAGAAGACTAGAGTCTTTCAGTAAACAATAGTCTTTCATTTCAGAAACGCTTAGCCAGCTCTTCAATTGTACATTACCCCATTCATTAATAAATGCTTTTCACATAATTGTCTCTCTCTCTTGAATTGTGCTGTTTTTTAAAACAAAAATAAGGCGGGTTCGTGAGAACATATTAGGTATATATATATCATGTTGGCAGCCAATACCAAGTCACGATGGGATTAAGAGAGTCGATACCCAGCGGAGTCATAAAACAGGTGCTTCTTAGGCGCTTGTACCTCAAAGTGCTGATAGTTAAATTGGCTGTTTATCCGTTTTAAAAAATGCGCTGAGTGCCAACAACATGCTTTCAAGGTATGGACTGACTTATTCACAGATATGCTTTTATATTCTAAGTCTTAGTATTCAGTGCAAAGATACGTAAAGCAGTCATCTTCACAGATAGTAGCAAAACCCATTATTTGTCTTAAGACCCTATTCAATGTGAGTTTAACTTTCAACTTAAAGAAAAAAATAGATTCTATGGGAATGTGGTCTTAAAACATGGTCCTTAACATATTATCAGTAACCTTTCCTTGCAGAGCACCTGTAATGATTTTGTGAGGAACTGCGACGTGTAAAGACTGAACCACATTAAACACAGCTGTATGGCGAAGCCTGCTCTGACGCAAACAGGCTATCGCTCTGCCCACTAGAGCTTTCCAATTCTTATTTCATAAGAAAAAAAATTTATACCATAGCAAAGAAAAGCTATAGTTGTAAATATAAAAGGTAAGATAGAAATACCTGTTTTTATCTAACTTCCGGTCCTATGCATTCTGGACAAAGGAAACAGGACAAGCTCAGACATCATGGCACTAGAAACTAACGCAAGTTGCTGGCAATTAACATCATCCACGGGAATAAACAGGCCCGTTTCCAGCTGCAGCGACAGGCCAAGTGTTTCAACTCGGCAAAATCTCAGAAGCTCACCTTCCAGTTGGCTCTGAAACAGCTTTTCTGCGATAACCATATGTGCCCATTTTCTGCCTGAAGAATTTCCATTTTAAATCCCAGAAAAACATGAGTCATAATGGAAATTCTGACATGACATTAACTAGAGCAATGCTTGGGTGAGGGAAGGAAGAATAAAATAATTGGAACAGCAATCAAGGTTCTACCTAGAGAATTGGATGGCTAAACGGATAACCCCTCGACTTCTCACCCCTGAGACTTCAGTTGGACTCGAGTCCTAACCGGAGCGACTACAGAAATCACTGTGAGCACTGATGTGAAAAGAGGCCCAAAGTGAAATTAGAATGGTGGTCTCAGTCCAGTTGTTCTCGTGCTGTATTTCCAAATCACAAACCACGGCAAATGAGAGCTCTCCGAGAAGATGTACATAAAACGCACGCTTCTAGGACAAAAGAAAAGGGTAAAAAAACCACGAGCTAGTATTAATGAGCTGTGAATCATACAAATACATTACCCAAGTAAAATCATGTTACAAAACACATCTACGCTTATACAGAAAAGCCTTGGGCTATTGAATCACTGGCATTCTTTTCAACACTATATTGTTAAGGTATTAATGCTTTTGTTATAGCCTACCTGCTAAATGCTAATCTAGGGAAGTGGTAAACGCATTCGACTATTTAAACAAAAAATATTTTCACTTTCTGTTGAATTCACTTCAATTATAAAGGAAATAAAACCTAGAAACATCAAAATGTCGGCAGCCTGATAGACTCAACTACCAATGGAATGGAATCGGCCGCCATCCAAAGAAACACACAAACGCTTTCAGTATTGCTTAAGGCCTTTCTTGCAGGAAGGAGTTAATAGACCTAGCACATTTCAAGAAAAACACCCTGTTAAATTACAAATTACAACCAGCTCCGTGTTTCGCTGAGAGTGAATAATTCATTGGTACCTTAAATTCTTTCTCCATATCTGATTTCAAACGCTGCTTCCAACAACAGGTGCCGATCCATATAAACGACTCTCCTGACTCTGCTGGGGAACGGCTGATTACAAGCCGACAAGGGAAAGATGTGGCGGTGTTTGTGTCACAGCCAGATAGCATCTAATAAGATTCCAAAAACAAATACCCTTGCAAAAAAAATAGTATTACACTGGGGAAAACAAGACCCATTCCATCAAGAATAAATCTGAAACTCAGTCAAATAATATCATATTCACTTTTCACAGCGAATTACATGTGGCATCTGTGCCTCATCATTTGTAACTGTTGGAGAAAACCAGGCTCTCACCTTGACACCCTTTAGTGTTCACTATGGACTAATTTCAAGAATCCAAGCTTCGTCAAGCAACAGCAATTAAACCGACGGTTCCCATTGTCTATAGATGACAATATCGGGCTCCCCTCTTTCAACTTCCATATTTGGTTTAGTTAGAAGACACAGTTCTTAGCAGACCTGAAACACTTACTCAGGGCAGTAATATACGAGGGAAACCGCAAAACCAGTTGGCATGCCCTGAGTGTGAGGAAGATTTTCAAGTATTGCTCCTTTCAAGATGCCTGATTAGGAGGGTATGATTGCAATCACTAATTCTTTTCTCAAGGGTCACACAATTGTTCAGATGGCGTAGAAACTGCAATTACAAAGCAAAATGAGGGATGCTGGCTGATGGTCCTTTTTCTGAAATCCAATCCATTTTTAAAGTACACTGCATACCAATGATTGCTTTTCATCAGTTCCCATTTTATAGTAATATTTTGTGATTATACAGTTTCATTGAAAAATCTCATTAGTCCACAAAGCATTTGGCTTACATGAGTTTTCACATCATCAACGGTCTTGTTTTCCACTTCACAACTCAGAATTTCTAAATTGTGGAAATGCTGCATGTAGGCAATCTATTTGACCTGCAACCACGTTAGCTTGCAATGTGAACAGACGTTGGCTTCGCTTGATATGCTGCTAACATAATCTTTGATCTTTGACAGCCCTTTGCTCCACAGATAAAGTGCATGAATGACCACGAGCCACTCCCAATTTTGTTGGCTGCTATACCACAGGAACCAAAAATGTTAAATGAAAGAATGCATGGAAAGTTGAGCATTCTGGATATTCTGGATGCTTTTTTATTGTTGTTGTTGTGGCTCGAGGAACAAAAGAGAGAGTCAAGTGTTAAACAGCAATTCTGAACATGGGTCATTCACTGGGCAACAGGCTAATGGAGAGAGTTTAGGGAGACAGAAGAAATGAAATACAGAAACTCGCGAATAAAAAGAACATTTTCAATGTTTATCACTGCCAGGGTTGATCTGGCAGCATTATTTTGCTAAGCTACTGAAAATAAAATGAAGTCAATTTTTCTCCATCACAGCTGCATATGAACATCCTTCACTGGGTCAGTAGGTTATTGTAATCAGCATAGTACCATTTTCACAAACATGAAACTTCTGAGAAGTTCTCCGTGTCCTGTGTTCTTCTGACTGATGGTGTCAGCCCTAGATAGGGTGAACTGTCCAGGGACATTGTCATCATACAGACACGGTTTGAAATAGAGACTTCAAAAGGGAGACGCTACAGACTTTGGATGCTGGAGTCTAACATCAGTTGAACGTGGTCTCGCTGCTGGCCAGCTGTGAGGTGCAGGGCAAGTCACTTCTCCTGTCTATGCCTCTGTTCCTTTATCTATAAAATAGGCATAGTATAACCTCTCCCTCACTGGGTGCTTGTGGGGACTGAAAGAGTCATCTACGTGTTTAGAAGAGCCATACCTGCATATACTAGAGGCTCAGTGTTTACCTATTACATTCATCCCTTGGTAGCTGAGGGGAATTGGCCCCAGGAGCCCTTCGGGACACCCTAATGTACTAATGACTTGCTGCCTGCCTGCCTTGTGCTGGATCCTGGGAAAACCCAGCAGACTAAGACAATATAACTGGTCCTAGTGGAAAAAAGGACCAAAGAGACAATTAGGTTCGATGTGGTGAGGACCGTGATAGAGACACAGTCAAAGCATTCAATGAGCAACTAAGAAGAGACCTGTTATAGGCAGAAGCACAGAAAGACGTCCTGGAGGAGAAATGTTTGTGCTCGCTTGGACGGATGCACAGGAGCTTGCCAGGCAAATTAGTAAGAGAAAGCAGGTCTGGATAGAGGAAACAGCCTATGCAAAGCCATGACCTGCTTAGGAAATGGGAAGAGCTTAGAATAATAGAATAAATGATAGTTTTGGGGTATTTTCCATTTGAGAAAAGCCTTTTCAAGGCAGTGACCTGCTTTTATATTTTTTTATTCCTGGCAGTTGCTGGTAAATAGTAGTTTCTGAAATATGCATAGCAGGGTTATACATTTAACTCACAGTACAGTACTAATATGCAGCGGGAAAGAAGTGATCCCTTTATCTTATCTGTAGCTGATCTGTTTCCCTCACAAGCCCTCCCTCCACAGGTCAACAGAGGAAAACATTTTATGTTCCTATCCAGGGCAAAACGGGGTCGGATCCCACAGCTTAAGCCTTTCATGAAATGCTGAGTATCTCTAAAAATCTAGTCACCTCAGTCTTGCGCATTGTTTCCCTCTCCTCCTGCCCCTCTCCTGTCTCTCCCTAAAACAGCCTCCAGGTGTGTGCTTCAGGTCAGGGGAAGTATAAACTCACTCCGCAGAAGACGACTGTCAGGAAGCAGACCCAGAGAGATGGCAGGCTCTTCAGCATCCTCCCGAGCACTGCTCCTGAAGACAGGCCTGCCCAGGTCCCGCGGGGCTGCTGCTCTGCGATCTGCAGGCGCTGTCTGCTTTGCCTGTCGGGTGTCCACCATCACACCGTCTGCCTTCAGGGGGGCCTTCAAGGCCAAAAGAGAACTAAAGATCTCCCCCAACTGGTCAAATGCAATCCTTATTAAACGTTAGCCAACAACTGCAGATGTTGGGCAATCCAGAGTGGCATTTAAGAGCTATATGTCCAACCTGGCTACATAAAATTCATCATAAAAATTTGAAAATAATTTGCCTATCAGAATGAGAAGAAGAGAGCCTTCGGGTAGAAAATAAATGGAAAGAAATCAAGTCATACCTAACAATAATACAAAAAGACTGGTGTTGAGGGTTCTAAAGCTAGCTGTATGGTTGTACCAAAATATTCTGCAAGAAAATCATACAGAACTAGTTTTTTTCCTTGAGGCAGAGCTATAGGCGTGTTTGTCCTAAATTAGCAGTACACTTTAAATCACCAAACTTTTACTTTAGGGTCTGACATTCATAGGACATGGCAAGTCTTTAAGAAACACTTTATTTCTAAGTCAATATCTTGCTTGGTCATTCCATCTTTTGAAGATGAAAATTGATTTTTCTCAGCACTGCAAATAGGCTGTTCCCTGTTCCATCCCTACAAAGTGCCAGGAACACAGGCCAAGCCCCAACCCACCCAGGCGGCCTCAGGGTTTCTCATTCCAGCTTGATCTACACAGGAGGCTGAGATAACGTGACTTTCCCCACATCGGGGACTTTGTGGTTTTAAAATAATTTTCTTTTATTATCGGCAAAAGAGATAGTGAAATAGTACTTTTGTTACCAGCTGTCATCGTTATGTTACCAGAATCTTTATTCTGGGCAACAAGTACAAAGGACTGGCTCAGATTGGCCTTAAAAAAAAAAAAACCACCTAGCATGTTTCTTTGTGAAGCTCATTTCCCATGAGGACCGAAAGATTAATAGTCATTGGGTAAAGTTTGCAACCTGCTATGTTGAACTTATACACCCTTCCGAAAAAGTCCATCCAGAAGAATTTAAAGTGTCATTTTCTGTGCCGTACCCCTCTCATGGGCAGGACTGAGGAGCCAGGATGAAGAGAAACGTGGAAGCACCTCCCTGCGAGAAGATGCGCGGATTGTTTGAGTGAGAAGAAACGAGGCTCGTTACAGGTTAAAGTACATTTCCTTTGTGCCCGCCTTCTGCTGGGTGGTGGGCACCTATGTCATTACTACACCAGGAACAGTTCACTGCCACTTGGTATTTAAAAAGCCACACAGAAAATATTACTCTCACCTTAACAGTGGGGAATAAAAGGGCAGATAATCTACGAGATCATAAATTTCCTGGAGCGATCAGAGAGCTGAAGTTATGAGGCAACCATGCGAGAGGAATTCCAAAGAATGACAAATTCATCCAAGGAAGGAATGGGACACACAACTGTTCCGTCACGGGCAAGGGACGCAAAAACTTGTAAGAAAAAATGTTATGATTTTTTAAAAGACAGAATGCAGGTTTGCATGGCAGTTGAGAATACTGGGGAGCCCCGGACAGGAGGAGGACCCACACCCCCGTGCTGATCTGCGCTGTGTAATCACGCACGAGACTGAGGGCAGGAAGGAGAAAAGAGCAGGGGCACAAGTGTTCAGGAAGCGACTGGCAGCCACTCGGGGCAGCGCCCAAGTCCCTCCACTCCCCCAGACCACCCTCCTACAGGAAGCAAGGGCATTATGCTGCTGGAGAAGAGGAGGAGCAGGAAATCCTCTTGCCCCACGGCGGCATCAGAGATCCAGTGCTTGTGGGAGCTAGACAGAAGCAAAAGCCCTCTGCTCCTTAGGAAGAGGGGCACAAGCGAGGAATTCTCTTGGCCCCCAGATCCTGTGCTGACAGCAGTCAGGCATCTGTTAGTGCTAGAAAAGGGGTCAGAAACTCTTCCTAGTCAAGGTTTTGTCAGCATTCCTGTCCCCTTATGGTGGCAGGGGACAGGAATGCTGACAAAGCTCTGCTCCCAAAGCCCAACTTTACAGGACCTTCCCAAGACTGGTGATCGATCTTGTAAACCGAGCAACCCTCCCACCCTGCATCCAACTCCCACTTCCCAATCCACTGGCCTCCCCAGGGGCCTAGCACTTGGTAACAAGCAATTACAGTCTATTCCTGGGAGAAAGGCAAGACTGTCCGAGTGTGCGCCAGCTGCCGCAATATGAGGGTGGAGTGGGTACGAGAAAAATCACTCAGTGCCACCAGATCTATCTAAGCATAAGAGAGCCCATCACTGGAGGAATCTGAAGTCCGTGGTAGACCCAAAGTTAACTACAGCAACAATTAAACCCAAACCCCACCCAACTACAGATGAGGCTGACTCGGCCACCCCCAAGAGTGGCCTGACAGAATGAGGGGGGCATACATTTCTGAGTGTCAATACTATTTGCTTCAGTCGCTTCTTTTCTGTTCTACACTCAACACAATGTATGACATTCAATCAAAAATAATGAGACACCAAAAAAGCAAAGAAAAATGACTGTAATCTTTGTCTTTACTAAGTTCCTGCTTAGGGGAGAGGCCTGTTAGCCATTAGCTAAAATGGATTATAATAAAGAACTGTATTAGAAGTATTTCAAAGTATATTAGAAGTATTACATACACAGGGAAATGAATAATTATCTCTGCCTAGGGGGAGGTGCCAGGGAAAGCAAACAAGAGGCGTTACGTGAGACTTTGCCATACGGACACCTGGAATACGCATTCCTGCAGAGAAAATGGCTGCACAAAGGTATGGTTGGCTGCAGAGGGCCTGAAATACTGGCCGTTTCACAGACAGGCCCACAGAGCCTTAGGGGAGAACAGCTCTGTCCCTGGTGGTTTTCTCAAGGTGTCTGTGACTGGGCATCACTACAAATGCTCACTGTTCTCTGGACACACACACACACACACACACTGACTACATGCTGGGGGTGAGGTGACATTGTACCACAGCAGTCCCTGCAAGAAGGACTCTTAAATGCCTTTGAGCTCCTTCCTGAGTTGTATGGGCAAGGCTAGGTTTTCTTGCTACTGGTGATGGCTGATATTTAATTTAAAAGATGCTCTTAGATGAAAACACCTGTAATCTTTGCAGCCTATCAAGCATCCCAAAGACAGCATGAAAAGAAGAAATATTGGCATAAATTTGAATTAATTTCCCGTATTTCTCTATTCCCAGGAAATAATACCACTTCTTTTCTTTCTTATTGAAAAGTTGAATTAAGAGAACTGTATGGCTTTTAACACTTCTCATTAATGGTAATTAGTTTCTGCATTTCAACAACATTATAAACACTCACATGTGTTTTAGTAGGATGTAAAAATTATAGCCTTTTGGAAATCACCCAAAACTAAACCCTGAGAGCTTTTGAATAAAAAGTATAGTGAGGAAATGGCGCAATGCACAAAACTTTCAATACAAATGGCTTAAACTGATTTTCATTAATAAATTTAAACTCTCTTTTTTAGTTGGTTCAGTTTATTTATAGGCTGCCACTGAGGAGTTCAAGAAGCTTCAGGAATGCTATGTAATTAGTGTTCACACCCCGCCCTCTTCTCTGTGTGAGGACAGCGACTCCCTCAGTGGGTGCTGCTCCAGCCTCCCAGGATGGGAGAGACCGCCTTCCACCAGGGACGGGGACGGTGCCGCGGGTGTCACTGATCTTCCCCTCTCTCATCTAGACGGGGAGGGACTGGCACTCCAGCTACTGCACCCGCTACCCATTTACTTACACTTTCTTCTCAGTCCTTCAGCCCTTTCTCTACACCAGTGCGGGACCAGCTGGGAATGCAACCCAGCCAGGGCCCCAGAGACGGCACACATCCCCACGCGTCTCAGACCGCAGGTGTGTTCCTGGGGGTGTGCGAAGTGTGTGAGCATGCAGGCACTAAGATGAGCGTGGAATAGCGTGCTGGATCCCTCATTTTTGTCAAATATTTTTAGAGAAAAACATCATTTTTTGTCCAGTAAGAGTGGTCATCTCATGAATTAGAATGATAACGTTTTTAGAGCTAAAACAAAAGAAATTTGAAAATTGTCTTCACCCTTGCTCCAGGATACTCTCCAAGATCCTCCAGGCGCTGTTGCTCACACTCGTCTCCTAAGAGGGGTACTGCAGTGGATACTGTACAGCCCTCTTGTGTTTGTGGAGGTGAGTTAACACGTGAAGCAAAGCAATCTCGGAGGGTTGGTTGTAGCTAGTAGGCGGCAGTCCAGTCATAGTCATGGTAAAATTCTTTGAGAAGTTATAAGTGTTAAGAAGTGGATTAAACAAAACGCAGCTCCCACGAGCTGCCAAAGGAGACGATGAGGCTAGAATGTGTACGGAGCCTATGGTTTCTCCTGAGTCCAAGGGCCACAGGCCTTCAACAGCATGAAGCAGATGTCACTTTCTCAGTGTTCCACGCTCAACACCACCTTTAAGATGGGGAAAAGCCAAACCCCAATAAAAACAGCCTAATCAGCAAGAAAAATGTCTTCATGAAGTCTGTGGGGGCTCAGATATTCCAGGACCTGTCTTTCTGCTCTGGGCCGCGATGTGGCTTTCCCCTAAGAAGTCAGCTTTCTGATCTTCTGGAATAGCACTTACGTCATCCTTCTGACAGCGCTGGACCCTCCCTACAGCTGGCGTGTGCTGCCGGTGCTCGGCAGCGTGTAATCCCCCTGAACATCTGCTGAGCAGATACAAGTCCCTGGACTCTAGCTTGTTGCTTCCACAAGAGAACTGACATCGTGTTGAGGGAGTCTTCTGGCTCCATAAGCCGCATCTCTCCCCCTTTTATAGCAAGTGTTTCTGTCGCCCTGTTTTGTAAGGGCCAACTGCCCTCCGAGCTATGTCAGTGTTGGGACGCACAGAAGACAAAGAAAGAGGCACCGTCCAGAATCAGGAAGAGGCTCCGCTCACTCCTTGCCTTCCTCTGTAGATGGACGGACCGCTCAGGCCTTCTGTCTGATACGAGCAAACTAACAACCTGCCCCCTTTTGTCATTAAAACAAGAGAAGGAGCCTCAGCACTTTGCACACGAAACTAATATAATATTGAATGCCAACTCTACTTTCACTGAAAACAGAAAAGCAAGGAGAAACTTTGCACAGAGGCCAAACCGTCCTGCAATGCTGCTGCTGCCAAACCTGGCCGAACACCCGTCCCTCGGAGTTCCCGCGCCTCTCTGGGCCCACCTCGCTTTTGTCTCCACGTGGAAGAGCTCTACCGTTTTTCTGCTTCCGTACATGGTGGGAATTGCTTGACCATGACATAAAAATCCATGAGGTGGTAAAGAGAGACGAACATTGAGATGTCTGTGAAGGACACACTTTGGCAGCCTTCCTGTTCCTCGCCCTAACTTTCTTTCATTTAGCTCATCAGCCTATAAAAGCATGGAAAGATTTTTTTTTTACACCATACAGCAGCCTTCAGGGACATCTCCCGCCTTCACGTGCACTGCCTGACTCAGGTGGTTTCTCCGGGCACATTCGGTGGGGGGAGGGGGGTGCGGGGGGCACTGCGTCTTCCCTTCAATGCTCAGCTTCGTAGACAATAAATAAACCGCTCTTCAGAAAATTACCTCTTCCAATGTCCTCGATGATACCCTGGTGCCCTGTAAGCGTTGATTTCCATCACTGCAAAAATTAACTCACCTCACACAGTAAGCAATTCACTCCTTGAAGAGAAATTTTGTTAGGGAATCAAAGCCAATGCCACAAATGGAATCTTGCAACACAAACATCGTTTTTCCTTTTCCTCCAGATGCTATTTAGAAAACGACCATTATTATCTCATTTCCTAATAGTTAATGAAACAGAAACAATGCCAGTGTCTTTTCGGTGGCATATCAAAAGACCTTTGCCAAGTTTTTTTTATTCAGTGGGAGAAAATTATTTTTTGAGGTGTTAACCAGAATGGGTGAGAGAGAGGTGAAGGATTAGGGGTATTCTGTCAGAGTGATTTTTAAGCAAAAAAATTGCATTGGGAAACCATTGAGCCAGTGACAAAGGCAGATCATCAGAGGCCTTGCCAGAATCCATTCATCCCTGCTCCGTCCTGTGTAAACTCAGCCACTTCACCCCAGTGCCAGAGGAGAACACAGCAGGACCTCAGGGGTCCGAAACAGATCAGGCATCTTCCTGGGGCTTGAGACCTGCGACACAACCATGTTCCCAGAATGTCAGAAGCACCAACGGGACAGACCTGCTGGAGGTTTAGGAAGGAAATCAAATCACACATACACTTCAGGTTCTCTGGAAGGAATATTCATGAACTGAATCCTCCTATAATTCTCCAATATTTGGAGAGCCTTTGCTTTGTGCCAGGCACCCACCAGGCTAACGAGACAGAAAGGGGAGTGAGATAAAGACATTTAGCAGGGCTGCATCATGAAGAAACGTATAGGCAAGATGAGAAATTTGGATGTTAGTCTAAGCAGTGGAAATCACAAGGGTGTTAGGTAAAGGAGTGGTGTAATACAGTTTATGTTTTATTATACAGTAGAGAGATACATGGAGAACAGACTGGAGTGGGGGAGGTGGTTCTTCCCACACATTTATAGGGTGCAGAAGTCACAGTGAGTTTGGATGTTATTCCTGTTCAGCCTCTACCCATTCCTGTGTGTCACCTTCAGTAAGTCATCTAACACCCAAACAACCTCCAGCCTCAGTTCCCCCAAAATACTCTTGGATCATAGATGGTCTACGATCTCTTCAACAATTTAACTTCTTCCTGTTTCTGTCATTCTGTGCATGAGCCTTCATTGACGATGCCTTCCGTGTTCTTTGAACACAGCAGAACAATTTTTAAACACTGGAGTTTTCTCACATCAAAAAGCTTGTGACTTAAATGTACCGCATGGGGAATACCGTCAATGATGTTGTAGTGACTGAACGCGGTGTCAGATGGGTGTCAGGTTCACCAGGGCAATCGCTTCATATGGTGCATCAGTGTCTGATCGCCGTGTTGAACCCTTAAAACGAATACAATATTGTACGGCAACTGTAATTGAAAAATAATCTTTTTAAAAAGCCTGTGGCTTCTCCAAAAGACCAAAGACAGCAAACACTGAGTCTGCAAAGTGTAGTCAACGAACAGGTGTTGTGAAAAAAATTAAAAGACTATCAAACAAACACATTTCCCATGAAAAAGGCAACCTTCTGGGTGTTACCAGATCTGGATCAGGAATTAGGAGGCCTGAACTTTAATTTCATTTCTGTTATCAACTGACGGTTTAACTTTGAGACAGACGCCCGGCATTCCTGATGGCCTGAATAATAATTTATAAAAACGAGCTGTCATCTTCTACAGAAACCAACAAAATGCTCAACCTTATTCCCATGGGGACGGGGAGTAGGAATCACACTGAGCTAGGGGATCTTAGGTGAAGTACTTTGTCTCTGGGCTTAGTATCTCATTTATAAAATGAGAAAAACTGCATGCGAGTCACTTTAACATCCCTTCTTTAAAAGGCTAGGGCACAAGTGACATCCCGGAGTAAACTGAACCCACCGTTTCCCTACAACTCTGACGCCAGCAGGTGTGGGTGTCAAAGCAGAAGTGGAAGGTCAACCTTGCAAAGCTGACACCAGAATTACTTTCAAAATGTAATTAAGTTGCTTGGCAGAAACCTTCCATTCAGAATCAAAGTACTTTGAGAAGATGTAAGATGCAGAAGATAGTATTCTGTTTCAGTTAGATACACTGGTCACAAAATGTTATTGCATGCATTAATAACTGGTATTTAAAAAATTCTTACCATTTGCATTCTGTGACTGATGAGATAAGTTTTCTTTAAAAACATCCTCGTTGCCTTGGTAATGTGTCTTGGATTTCTGTAGGAAAATGTTCATTTCCTGGCTCTAAGATTATCAAAGATATGTCATGTCAGCTTAAAAGATGTTTCATGCAGACTTCAGAGTGAGCCCCTGGTGTTTATTTTAATAAGGTTTTCCATTTGCAAGCAATTAGCCACTCGTGACATACGACACTGTAACTGATGTCATCAGAGTGGCTAATTAAGTGTACTAATGCACATGACACTCCATGATGCAAGGGGCTCAAGGCACAAACACATTTCCTGGTTTCTGGGTACCACAGATTTAATACTTTGGCAGAAATTCATCTCAATCACATTATGAATTTGGTAATGACCTTTGTGAAGAACTCAAAACTGCCAGTTTTTCAAGATATTTGATTTGGCATTCCTAGCCTTCCCTTTACATTCAGTAATATTTCCTGCAACCTCAGGTAAGGGAATCAGCTCTGCTACGGCCACTGAGTTCAGTGTGATGAACAAAAATAGGCCAGTGGGTTTGTTTCGAGCTTATTTCTGTCTCAGCCTAAAGCAGAGGAAGTCTGGGGAATGAGCAGCTGCAGAGAAGCAGACCTGCCCGACTTGATCACGGCCGTGGCAAAGAGAGACCGCGTCTCTCTCTACCCGTTCCACCACGTGGGTGGGAAGTGGGGAAGGGAGCCCAGGGTCGGAGGAGGCGCTCGGGGTTGGGGATCAGGCAGATCTGCGTGCGAGTCCCAGTGTCACAACCTGCTAACTGAGGCCTCTGCCAGTGGGCCCAGCCCTCTGAGGCCCACCGCCCTCACCAGTAATTACAGATAAGAATTCCTGCTTCAAAGAGCTGTCGTGAAGATTTAGTGAAAGAAACTGGTGGGATAAATAGTAAATTCTCGACTAATACCAGGTCCCTTCTCACCCTGTGCCTTCCCCACTTTCGGTACTTTCCGGTGCTGCCGGACTCCCGAAAGGACTCCCTCCTTTCCTCCCTCCTTCCCTGCCCCCCTCCTTCCTTCAGATGTGTCCTTATGTGCTTTGGACTCTGGCTGGGTACTATAATGTATATATAACATATATAATGCTACAGGACACTGTTCCTGCCCTTGAACACTTAGTATCTAGGGGGAAAGATGAGTAATAAGTACTTTTAACACAGTAAGTACCCCGGTGGGTGGCGGGGGTGGGGGCGGGAGAAGCACACGGAAGGAACATTTAATCCAGTCCCAGAGCTGGCAGTGCTGAGGAGGAGCTAATGGTGAGTAGTAGGTGGCTAGATACGGATGCAGAGGGCTGTGAGCACCATGAACACTGCGTGCACAAGCCCAGAGGCAAGAGAAAGCCTGGAACTACAGGTACTTCCACGGACGTGGGCGCAAAAAGAAAGCTGCAGGAAATGAGCTTGAAGTCGGCAGAAACCGAATCTCAAAGTTCTTTGTAGACATGCTTAAGGAATTTGAACTTTATCTGGAGGGCCACCAGGGGTGACTACAGGGTTTTTTAAGTGGAAGAGAGGCAGAATACGATTTGTGCTTTAGAAAGAAGTTGGAGGTACAGGAGTAGGTCAAGATAGAGAGGCCAGATATGAGGCCTTTGAAGTAGTAGTCCAGGGCGAAGACGGTGGCAGCCAGAACCAGATTTTTATTACCCCTTCTTGGAACTGAGAACAGCCCTGGGAACTTCTGTGAATTCTCTCGCTGGGCAAACCGGGTTCCCCCCTTCTCCACCTTGCTGGGTGTTAACTGTTTAGATGCACAAGAAGTTGCTATTATCACTTGCACATTTCCTTTGTGACTCATGGTGTTTTTTAAGCTAGAGTTACGGTCTAGTGGATGACTTCCTAGGCGGTGACCAGCGTTTTGTTCTGGTGCCAGCGAGAACCTTCTTGACAAAATGCCCTTCGAACCAAACCAAACAGAAGCAAACAATGAAACTTGACTAGCCTTCTGCAGAATCTGTTTGATTACGGGTAAGACTGTGCACACCATGTGTGGAGGGGGAGCACGCTTTGTGAAATGCGATCTCACCTCCCACTTCAGCGCCCTTCCCTAACTACTGCTGCAGTGGCTTGGGAAGACCACTGGCGTTTAATAACACACGTGCAGCAACGGGGCTGGAGGGCAGACAAGAGCCGAAGACCTCTGATGTCTTAGGAAACGTGCCGACGCCGACCTTCTCGTGAGAAACTCAGGCATTTTAGATGCAACTGACTCTAGATATAATCTTACTAAACTTCTAACAGAAGGAATTACTCGTTGGAGGTACAAAATAAGAAAAAAAGAATCTTGCCTTTACTCATCTTGAAAAAGAGCTTGCAAATAAAATAACTTGAAAAAAGCTTACAGGGGCAGGGGTTGCTTGGCATGTAAAGCTAATGTTTAAAAATGCGCTCCAGAGCCACATAAATACAGCAACTGCTGGCTATTCATAGAGGAGTGCGAGTGACTGACTAGCAGGAGGCATCCCTTTAACACTGGTGATTTTCAAAATGCTTTGGGCCCACAGTATTTCTTTGCCAGAAAGCAATGAAGCGCGAAACCAATCCAATGGAACCCGACAGATTGGGACACCCCACTTACATACATTTTTGCCGAGCCTTCGACAAGCGGACACCATCTGAACCCTACGGCTCGAGATCATAAATCCTCCTGTGAGGCTCGTTTGTTAATAGCTGGGGTCATTTATCATCCCAAAGGGACAACCGCAAAGGAAAACACAATTGAATACAGTCAGTCCGTAAATGCTCATGTGTTTGCATGAGGCCTACTTTGAGCAAAAAGAAACTTCTCTGTATTTTCTTCCTAACACACCTCCACGTCCACACAGGCTTGAAGGGTTCAGATGTATTTTTTTAAATCTATTGTATCGATTATGCTATTACAGTTGTCCAATATTTTTCTTCCCCTTTCTTCCTCTCCACCCTGTACCCCTTCCCACCAGCACTCCCCCACCTTATTTCTAAAAACATTGCCACTTTTGTTCTCCTCCCTCCCCTCTGACCATTTTCTTAAACCACCATTTGCTGAGTGCTGGTTCCACATCACTTATTGGAATAAGCACTTTAGACGTAGGATCTCATCTAACCACAACAGCACCATGAAAGAGAACTCCCGTAACAAAGTATTACAGACTAGATGTCCTAAACAACTGATATTGTTTCATTATTTAGCTGTTGAACTTGTTTGCATTGGCGTTGTCCATCATTGAGTATCTTCCGTTTTGGGAGGGCTGAAGTCTAAGATCAAGGGCCATTGGTTCCTTCTGCTGGCTGTGAGGGAAGCATCTGTTCCAGGCCCCGCCCCTTGGCTTGTAGGCAGCCCACCCCTCCCTGTGTCTGACCAGTGCCACGCCTGTGTGTCAAAGTCTTCACTTCGTTTTAAGGTCACTATTCGTACTAGAGGAGGACCCATCCAAATGCTCCGTTTTAACCTAAGTCCTCCTATGAAGACCCTCCAAAAACACAGTCCTGCTCGTGTACTAGGGTGAGGACTTCAATATATGACGTTTGTGGGGGACCCCATTCAGCTCAGAACACAGGCACGACGATCCCATTTCAAAGATGAGAAAATCTGGGCGTGGAATGTCCAGAGCCAGAAAGAAAGTTGTGACATGAATTTTCCCCTGGGTCTGTGTGGTTCAAGAGAGCAAGCTCTCACTCCCCACCGGAAATGGCTCTCCAGCCTTGACCCCACCCCTTACCCACATCACATCACCTTCATCACTAGCCTCGCCATTGGTGTGAAAGTGCATCAGCTGATGCGGCAATGCAGAAAAATATGTTTCTACCACAGGTAAGGAGAAATGTAAACAAAGGCACCTTGAAAGCTATTATTCACAATCTACTTAACATGGCATGGTAATAAGCATCTTAGTCACAGAATATCAGAGAACTTGACCCAGCAATTTAGGAGCTTTGAATTAATGATGGACAATACCAATGCAAACAAGCTCAGAAGATAAATAGCATAAGCTGAATGAATCTCTATATTACCTAGATAATGAAAACATTTACATTCAAGAAGAACGAAGAGATGAGTGAGGTCAGAAGGAAGTTGAGGTAGTTTCATATTTAGATTGGGCTGGTCGGAAGGAAATCTTCCTCTCTCTTCCTGTTATTCAAGAACAGCTCAGGGAAGAGCTGTGGGAGCCTTGGAGAGCAGCTCAGTTTCTTTGGAATTCAGCTTTTTCAGAGCCCACTACGAACTTTAAGCACCTCACTCGTGCTCCCCCTCAGCGCTGTGTTACCGTGACAAATGTTGGAGACATGGTTTTAAACAAAATGGTGTAATCACAGAACATGTTAATTATTTAAGCCATAAAAATGAAGTCTCACAGCAAGTCTTATGAAAGTTTGATTCCACACTGAACATCAAAAGTAGCGGGAGAGACAGCTTGCTAAGTTTTTGTAGTCATGTTAAAGCAAATCAGAAGAAATTTGTAATATACGCCGCAGTAGGACGCGATCGTTAAGAGCACGACCGGCGATCGAATGACACACCTCCCTAATAAGTGAAGCTTCAGTTCCCCAGGTTGTGCAACATGGGCCCCAACTCTGCCCAAAGTTGGCTTGGACTAAAGTTTTCCCAGAATCAGGGGTTAGTCCAGATTATATCAAAAGTTCATCTGGGCAAAATTAAATGCTAACTGGTCACATGTCTTACCATGAATGATGTAGTATAGGCCTCAAAATATGAGCCCCAACCACAGAGTTACCCACAGGGCTATCTATGGAGAATCAAAGGAAGGCCATATACTTGAACGTTGTCCCAGGGAGTTACTCCCATTGAAAACCCTAATTTTCACCTGTATGTTTAGGGATGATGAATTATAATATTATATTTTTTCCTTCTTTTTCATAAAGATTTGTCAAAAGGTAAGCATCATTGGTCCTCGCCACAATCCTTAGCAAATAATAAAAATTTCCTATAATGCATAATTTGTCCAGGAAGTGTGTGTGTGCATGTACACACACAGAGACACATCCTGAGGATATGTTTTTATTGACTATAGAGAGAAAGGAAGAGAGAGAGAGTAGTATCAATGTGAGAGAGAAACATCCATCAGTTGGCCCCCTGTATGCGTCCCTACAGGGGATGGAACCCGCACCCGAGGTGTGTCCTGACCAGGGATCAAACCTACCACCTTTTGGTGTGTGGGACAACACTCCGACCGACTGAGCCACCTGGCCAGGGTGCGAGCACACACACACACACACTTTTATGCATTCAAACCTAGGGCATGGCTGGTGTGAAAACAAAATATGATATACAACTGTGAACTGTAAAAATTAAAATACAGAAACAAACATCCATAAACCACCTTCCCTGTTTCTATGGGTGGGACTATAAGCCAGTGAAAAATTCAGCCTCCTAAAAGGCCTAACAATGGGGTCTTATCTTTGGAAACCATAGTGTTGCCCTCAAACAGTAATAAATTTTCACCATTTCTCCTGATCCCACTGAAAAGCATAGTGACACAATTCCAATGCATATGTAAATAATTACTAAGCAGCAGATAATTATGCCCAAATCAATAGCCGGACAGCTGGGTTACTCTATGTCAAAACCCAGGCAATTCAATGAAAGCTCCCCTGAGAAATATTCTCGGTTGTTATGGTGAATGTTGCTGTTACTTTTGCATTTTGATTGATTAATACACAATGCACCTTGGCATATTTTCTATTCGGAATGCAAAACACTGGTAACACATGAGAAGACACAGTTGAATTCTCGTACTGTTTCTTAATGGAATTTTTCTTTAATCTTTCAGAAACACAGCAGAAGCTGTAAGTTTTACACCTTTCAGAAAGATTTCACTCCAATAATCTCAAAATAATATGCTAGCCTAAAGTAGGGTGACTATTTAAATGGATAGATGCATCAAGAAATTTCTAGCAAGTTATTCTTTTCATAATGTCAAAGCAAGGAGTTGATAGTAATTCTTGGAGATGTGTAAGTCTAACACCATAAAGTACACAGTTAACTGTGGAGATTGCTACATTAGTTTGATATACATTCATGGAGAACATTTGCATATTCACCACTCAGAGAGTGCATACAATGTTTGTAACCTTCAGGGGGAATGGTTTTTACAGGAGAAGAAAAATGAGAAAGACATTCAGAACATTAAAAGAGAACTTCACTGGGCAGTAGTGAAATCTGCTTCCTACTCCAGTCTTCTTATTCTGTCTTACAAGGGTCACCTCAGCCTTACTGGTCCAGTAGGAAGACTTCTAGCATCTTATACACACCAGTGTTCCAATCTTCCTGTCCCGAATTACTGCTCACAACCCCCCTCTCACTTCCTCAGTGCCAGCTGCCATGCTTACTGGGGACAAAACATGGTGTTTCATCCTGGGTGCCTCACTGGAGACAATTTCATTTAACTGATGTGCTTTCTCAGTGAGACTGGTGATTCGGTTCGGGGAGGCGACCTGAGCTCCATCAGCTGATCCTCGAGGAGGAACAGGACAGCTTCCACCGAGTGCTGTCAGTGGGAACCAGGCTTTTCCAGGGCATCACAAGGACAGCATCCCAGGGCCCGTGCACGGGAGACAGTGGTGGGGCGTGGTTTATTGGTGTGGACATAGAAGCTATCCCCTGGGTTTCCAACGTCCCATCTCCCTCTGTCCCACCATGGAAAAAGTCTAGCTGTGTCCTCAGCAGGCCAAAACAATGCCAGTATCCAGAGTTTCTATTTCATATGAAAGCTGAGTCCTTTGGAGCCTGCAGGTGGTTGCTTAGTGGTCGCAGTCCCCATCCAGGTAGCTTAGCTTGTCCCCAGCTACTCTGGTGGCAAAGTTTATGTGGCCATTAAGGCCACATGGCTATGGAGAGAGAACTCGCGAGTGCATGGGGTGAACGCATCACTGGGTGGACAAGAGAGCCAGCTTAATCCTTTTGGAGCCCCAACATCTGCTGCAGGCCCAGGAGCTGCGAGAACCAAAGGGTTGTGTGTTCCCAGGTGAGAGAGCAGGGATGAACGGAGGAGTGCATCACTGGGTGAGGGGGGAGAGAGAGAGAGAGAGAGAGAGAGAGAGAGAAGTGCACGCATGCACTTCTTTATCCCCCTGGGATCAAAACCAGGAGCTTGGGTTTGGGATGAACCAGGTGCTTTTTGAAAAGAACCAATCCACTTCCGAAACTTTCACAAGCTTTGCATGGGTCCACCCCTTAGTTAGACTGACAGGCCTCTATGGTCCAGCACCTCCCCGGGTGCCCCCAACATTCCAAGACTGGAGGGGGAAGGAAAGTATGCTAATCCCTTTGGCAGAACAATGCTGTGCCCACCCTGGGGTGTGAAGCTGCAGCTTCCTGGCTAAGCAAACAGGCTTCTGCTCCCCAGTTTGCCCAGCTCAATGTCGAGGTCCCTTTGCTCCCCTTTTCTAGCTAAATACTGAAGGTAACCCAAGTACCTTTGGCTTCTTATCCACAAACAATTGCACTGGCCTATGGGAACCTGGGCGACCACACACTTCAAGTACCATGGCCATTTCCATTTCACCATTTTTTAAACACAAGGCTTCTATTCTCTGCATTGGCAACCATTTAAAATTGTGGACCTCGTGTTTTTTTATCCTTATTGTTATCAAGCTTGAAGGGATCTAGTAACCTCTTCTCCATGGTTATCATCACACAGAAAACAATATGTTCTTCCAAACATCCCCGCCCCACATCCCTATAACTTAACCATAATCTACTGTTTGGTTTGCATCGGAAATATCATATTTAATTGTCTACAAATTAGACATAGAATTTAAATTTCTCTTCTTCAATTACTAGAGTAGTCCAATCCATTTGGCTTCAGTTTCTATTTGACATGAGCATTTAAGTGCTAAATACTCATTTTTAAATTAAAGATACGATGAGTGAAGAACATAATTTAATGGAGTTTTGCCTAATGAAACGAGAAGGGTTTGGACAATAATGAGTAGTAGGAATATTTTTTTCAGAAAATTAAGTGTTCAGAGTTTCAGTGTGCCTCCTGCTGTAGATACGAGCCTCTGTTATCTCGTGATTCCTCTTAGAAACTATTAAAGCTAAGCTGTTCCTGAAGAGCTGAATATAATAGAAAATCCATGTACACATGGCTATGTTTTCAGCTATCGGATTTTTAGAGGGGATTTACATCTGCTCAGACCAGCACCGCCCACACGATGCCTTCTGTTTCAGGCTCACGATGGTGAAGATGGGTTCATTCTCTTGTGGCGTGCTCACATTCCGTCCTCTGTGTGAAAACCTTTTCCTTCCAGCTCCTCTTAGCTGCTGTACTAAAACCACCTTTGGCTCCTCCATAGTATCTCTAAATTGCACCAATGAAAACAGTTCTTTGGATATGTTTTGTGGTCTCTGGCTAAGAAAAAGGAGATTGTGATTTGGCCTTCACAGCTCTAATCTCTTACCCACATCTCCCAAATAAAACACATTAAAGGGGGTTCGAATAACCAGGCAACATGTAAAACAATGTCTCCCGTGCTCTGAGGTTTTGCTTGATAAAAGTGCACTTATGCGTGGAAATGTGTTCCATTATTAATTAACATCTTTAACAGTAGGATACTGTTTTAGCTTTGCAGACAATCAAAAGAATTGAAGTGCAGTCTAACAAAACCAAGTCTAAGATTAAACATCTGAGATCAAAGTACAAGGGAACCAACAGGCAAGGTATTGTAACATGCCATGAGGAGAAACACAAAACTGAAAGGAACAAGTTCCGTGTGGTCCTTTCCAACTTCCCTGTCCTCAATTTCTGGTTACACAGCCCAAAGGAACAGGCTCCCTAGGGAACAGCAATCAAATAAAATTCAAGGTGGGATAGAGAAAGGTCTGTCTGTAGAGGCAGATTTTCTGGGAGACACACACACACACACACACACACACATACACACACACAATAAAATGCTTCTAACCAGCAGCTCCACTGGCCCATCACTAATGAGACCTATGGAACAAAATCTGATGAAACAAAGTCAAGAGCACTCAGTGCAGTCAACAGCAAGAGAGCTTGCATCCAGCTGAACCTGTGACACTAAATACTAAGCATCTAGCCACAATATGATAGAGTTTTCCCTGCCATTGTACAGGGACTCCTCAATCCTCTAGCTTCCCAATTAATATTTTTTAATCTCATTCTCTCTCAGCAATAACCTTCACAGACAATAATTCTCATGAGCATGCTTCCTCCCTAACTCTGCAGAAAATCTTCATCACCAAATATATTTATTGCCTCTCTTCTGTAAATCAGATCAAACATATGTCACTTCTTAGCTGTTACCCTAATCATGCTCAAATGCTCAGCAACCTCCCCAAATGTCCCAGAGCTTTTCGCCTTTCAAATTTTACGCAACTGAAAGTTACATGTGGGTCCCTTCCCACTGCCCATCACTTAGCCAGATTCCACAAGTCTAGTCACAGTTTTAAAACAAACAAACAAACAAACAAACAAGCAAACAATCTCCTCTGTGGATTTCTTCCATTTATTTATTTAAGTATTTTCTACCCAGTTGCCCTACAACTGAGTTAAGTTTTCCTCTTGCGTATTGCAAGCTCTAGATTCCTGAAAGCAAGCATGGAATTGAGGGCAGCTGAGTTTTGGTGAGCATTTCTGGGATATCTTACTGCGATTATCTAAAAATATATGGTTGTAACAAGTCATCACAACCAAAGTACAATGAACCCTTTTATTTTAATACACATAATTCAGTTTTGAATAGTTTATATTGTCTATATAGTTATGTTTTATTAATGTGTATATACGTGCTCATATAAAATTTTGAATCTACTGTATACTATGCTTGTATCAGCACGTAAGGTTATGTAGAGCACACATAAATATCTAATTACTTTTCTTTTATCTTGCCCTTTAGTGAGGATGTTGAGATCGGTGCATGAGATCCCTCAGATAATGGTTTAACGTTTATTACAATAATAAGTGTTACCATTATTCTGCTTCTCCTTTCCCAGGCCAAGGCCCCGGAAACAAGTTCCAGGGAAGTTGACAGCGAGGAGGGAGCTCATTTTGTTTAGCTGAGCCTGCAGGATTCCAGGACACTTTTCTACCAGCCAGAAACAGTTATAAGCAGACACATTACTAAGAATTTGCTCCACTCTGATTTATCTCCTTTTTCCATCAGATAACCTTTATTTAATGTCTTAGGGCCGCATCCTGCTGCCACTGGCCCTGCTCTGTTCTCCTGGTGGATTTATTAGCCGGCAGTGTAATTTAGTCTGTGATTTCAGTTTCCCACCAGCACATCACATGTGCCACCATCCTCCCTGATGATATTGGTTTAAAAATATTCCAGTTGTTCCTTACTCTGTGACGTCATAGGGCTAAAACCCAGTCGTTCTTATACAAGAATGTGGTACATACTTCTAAGTTACACTATCTGTGTCTTCCCAAAATCGTCGTCTTTAGCAGAACAATCACTCGGCTCCAGGTGTTGGCTGCTCTACAAGTGAAATACACGTGTGTGGGGCCTGAGATGCAGAGAGAAATGCAGAGACCCACCCAACACAGAGGTTTACAACAGCACAGGGACGGGTGGGTTATCTCGGAATACCTGAAAAAGCTGAGTTTGGATTTCTAGACTCCTCGAGCCCTTATACAAGACGCATGATGAAAGACTCCTAACTATGCACCTGCTTTACCTTAAGAAAGCTCTGTGTCCAAGCTTAATCTCAAAACCTAATTACACAAAGCCTCATTGGTTGTGTGTTGTTTTTTTTTTTAACCTCAAAGGAGAACATGGATTCTCTACCAGGATAATTCGGGATCAGATGGGGCAGAAGCATAGTTTGAAAAATGACATTTATCATCATAATATAACCTCATCTTTGAAAAAAGTCTCGTTATTTTTTCAATAGCACTTACCAAATGACATTTATTAACTACTTTAGATGTATTATGTCACTCAGGCAGAACAACCACATCCACTGACAAATGAGGAACCGGGCAGAGAGAGAGCACGTGCTGCATGTGGTCAGTGGCAGAGCTGGGGTTAACCTCTCGGGAAGTTCTCATTTAAGAAAGCATACCCTTAACGATGATGCTTTTTAAAACTAATTGAGTACCATTCTCTTATCATATATATATTTCTTGCTTTATTGTTATTGTTCACACTACTGCAGCTATCCTCATCCCCTCCCCTTTGTCCACCTAAAGTCTTACCGTTTTAATAGTAAAAGTTAAGTTGAAAGCTGCCCTGGCTGGCGTAGCTCAGTGGATTGAGACGGGCTGCAAACCATAGTGTCGCAGGTTCGATTCCCAGTCAGGGCACATGCCTGGGTTGCAGGCCATGACCCCCCAGCAACCACACATTGATGTTTCTCTCTCTCTCTGTCTCCCTCCCTTCCCTCTCTAAAAATAAATAAATAAAATCTTTTTTAAAAAAAGAAGTTGAAAGCTAAGGAAAATAAAGGCCGAGATTTTTTTTCTTAATCAAAAGAGAGTCTGGACTTAAAACAGTTGAAAACCAGTGAACCAAATTCTCTTCCAGATCTGAGACCTACAAGTCCTTCCTCCAGAGATACTGCTTCATCGACATTTGGCACTGAACTTGGACGGGATCCTTATTTCCTGTAATTACTACTGCGTATCAGCAGTGATGATGAATTTCAGTTTTGCTTTGATTAAATATAAAACATTTCATTCAAATACTAGCCAAACACACAGATAACACAAACATCCGTTCAGATTCCTGTGTGACTGGGCTCCCCTAACCTCACACAGCCCCAGAATACCCCGGCCTGCTAATCTCCAATCATGTCAGTCACATCCTGAAATGTATTCAAGAGCTTGCAACTCGCTAGTTAATAACTAGCTAACAATATGCATCCTGTTTATCTTAAAAATCACTTCTGATAGGGGAATAAGCTGCAGGCCAGCCTCACGTGGACAATCTCCCCTGTGAATAAAACATTTCACACTCGAACATTTAATGTTTAAAGATCAGGACTGTTAGTTAAATGAATTAATCTGGTGTGAAAACTATTTGCATTTTTAACATTAGAATTTCTCTCACCCCCAACTGTTTAGTTCACTGCTTGTATGATTATAATTAGCAAGAGAGGGGGAAAAGTCATTTTATTCAATGCTAAATGGCATTCAAGAATTCTCCAAAGGAACACAGAACGAGTGGGTGGAGCAGGAGGACCAGGAGGGCTTTTCTTAGAGTGAAGACACACTCTCTGCATGAAAAAGTGCAGCATCTTATTGAAACAACTTTATTTTTCCGCATGCATCAGCATTCCACTCATTCCAGTGAATATTCTCGTAATATTTATCCAGCGCTTTCTCTGTGCCAGGCCTTGTGCTAGGTGATGGAGGCTCGCTTCCAACTTGCAAAGGACAAGAAGTCTACGGTCGAAGGATGGGCAGAAAGTCAGTTTGCCTCTAACTCTGAGCAAACATGGTTCCACTGGGGAGTTGTTAGTAATCAGGACCAATGCACGCGGCTTCCAGTGTCCAGGGAGCCGGAGGACCAAGAAATCCTTTGTAGGGACTGGCCTCCATCTCCAGCCTCCGCTAATGCCACCTTCCCGTGCCTCCCGCCCTGACTCACTGTGCTCCAGCCACATGGGCCTCCTCTCTGTCCCCCACCCGTGCTGAACTGACACCCACCTCCACAGAAGACCCCCACTGGGAGTCGCCCCGCCTCGGTTCTCAGCCCCCAAGTTACCCCCAAAAGGGACAAACTTTGTAACCTCCATCCGATCACAGTTCTCAACAATCTGGTTCACTTCTTTACCTGCTTGTTGCCTGCCTCTCGCCACTGCTTGTAGGAACCTCCTCCAGAAAAGGTCACATCTGAGCTAAGGAGTTAGCTGGAAAGCACAGGAGAAGGAAGAGCAGTGTGTCCCAAATCAGGGAACACTGTACCTATTTACACGTTCACTTATGCACGGAAGCATGGGAGCGCATATGCTATTTGCTTTGAGACAAGAGACATGTTCAACATTTTTCTCTCTTAATCTCGGCCCCAGTGGCCTTGCTTCTGCCTGCACTGCCCACAAACCCTGCCAGGACTGCCGAATGAAACGCGCTGTGTGGAAAGTCCCTGCTGACTCTGTCATGTGCATGAACTCACAGACACTAATCCACCTCACAACCCCATGACCTGGGGACTGAGATACAGAAAGTTAAATGAATTGCCCCACATCACTCAGCTAACAGAACAGAGCCAGATTTCCAGCACGGATTCGTCAAAGTCCAGGGCTCTGAGCTCTCGAGCTGGATATTGTATTAGGGTATTAAACGTTCCTAATAAAATGCTAGAATACTCTAGGAAGGGATGAGACCAGCACTCCTGGTCTGTGGTCTGTATGCTGGGCTCAGGCATGGTGCAAATGATAACAGGTGTGTTCCACTCACTGGTCCCATCAGGCCCCTGGGGACCACTGAGGCCTGGGCGACAGGACCCCAGGATGACTGCTTTGGGTCCTGAGCACTCGAGTGTTTATCCCAGATGCCTAAACAAATGCCATCATTTTGTAAGCCCCCTATCTTGTGAAAAATATTGAGCCAGACTGGCTAAGCCAATATTAGACATTCAGAATTCGGCGTAAGCTAAGATGTTGAATTAGTGGCCACCCACTGAGTGGGACTGGAGAGAGTGGGGCAGCAACCCACAGTGCGGAGTGAAGGCAGGAGCAGAAGATGAGTTTGGGGGGTGGGAGGGGCCGATACAAGTGGGGAGCCAGGGAGCGCAGAGTGGAGGGAAGAGGGGAGGGTAGAGAGGTCAGAAAAAACTGGGTTCCTCACTGGCCACCACAAACTGACTGAGGACCATGCGTCAGCCCCCGGGTCATCCTTATCTGAAATCAGAGTCCCGCTTCAATCAGCTGGGTGGTGTTAATTTGATAATTCTTGGAAGACCTGGGAAATGGGGAAGAGATGAATGAGGGGGAAGCAGAAACGTACTCTATTTTTCCAACCGCTTTGGACTGCTTATATAATGGAGAGGAGAATTATTGTAAGGAGTGTGAGATTTTACACATATGCACTGCGTCCCACTCTCCTTAACACCCCTGCTGTGCCCTCCGCAGACTTCTCACCTGGGCCTTTTTACAGTTTGGGGTGCTTCCTGGCTCAGGTCTTCTGGGCAAGGACCCTGTCTCACTCATCTGGGTAGCTAGATAGGTAGCTAGCACAACACCTGGCAATAGAGGATTCTAAGCAAATCCTGGATGAGTGAGTGAATCAAAGAACACTTGTAGTTTTTTTGTTTTCTTTTAAAGACACAATACCAGTTGAAAGAAACATTACGTTCCTTATTTCTACAGGTATATAACTACCCATATAGACATCACTTACCTGTTTTGTGTCTCGATCCACAGATTACACCTGCCCTGCATTCTCTAGCTATCAGGAAGCAAAACCATTGGAACAACTAAATGATCACCTCAAATAAAGAATAATTTGAACAGATAATTTGACCTAAGAATAACTCAGGCATTTTGAGTTTTAGACGTTTTATGGTGAAACATCCCAGAAATGTTAAAGCAGATTTCTCTAAGAGGAAATTTCTCTGACAATATTTAACTAACCAAAAAAAAAATCAATTCAACAAGTCACAGAAGTTTCTGTTCATTGTCTGAGGAGAACAAAAGTAGCACCTCCCTTTATCTAAACACCTGCAATGCTGACATTTGTTTCCTGGGCCAAATTGGCTGGGATGTCCCGTGGAGTGAAGCGTAAGAGGAGAAGCCCCTGGGAGGCAGAGGCGGCATGAGGTCTCACAGTCCACGCAGTGACTGCCCCGAGGTGTGAGATGCGTTTGAGGCTCTCCTACTATGGGCTGTTATTTACAGATGCTCATTTCCGCCTTTTGAAATCATTTACCAGCTTATCAAACACAAATATCTTATCAGCTAAGTACTTTTTTTTTTACTACTTATGGATACAAGGTTTCCCAATTCCCCGGATATCACTACGGAAGGAAAAATCCTGTTTCATATCTCTATTACAGATTATGACCTGAATTTTATCTCGGTTTTGGTAACATGACATATGCTGATTGAATAAATCCACCACATTACTATTTTGAACAGGAAAAGATTATGTTTGTTGAAGAATCCCAACCTTTCACCAACCAGGCAGGCACACTAACTACCGACCTGTCACGTTTTATAAGCAAAATCATAAATATTGGGGAAAATAAATGCCAATAAGTTTGTGACAGATTACGCCAGTCGTGAGGGGTACATCACAGGGAAACCACATGAAAGATTTTGTCTTCATCACCTTTCATGATAAATTTATCTACTAAAATTGAAAGGGGGAGACTATTAGAAAAAAGAATTATAGGTTAATTGTTATCACATTACACTTTAAAAATGGTATCCCCCTGGACAGATGCCTACCAAGCAGATTGTCACACATGAACAAAGAACTTTAATTTGCAGAGGAACAACTACCCACTATATTAATAAAGTCACTCCTTGTTGTCTCTTAATAATGAGCTGTCAGGTGGCTTGCTTTGATTAAAACAACCGGCTTCCTGCTATGAAAAGGCCCGCCCCACTCCTTCCTTTCGCGTAGGGTGAGCCACATCCTTCTGCCTCTCTCCCTAATCGCGCTGTGGTTCACCTTGCCTGCGGTTCCGATCCTGGAATCTTTAAAAATCACTCCCCGACTTGCACGAATTGTGGTCTTCTTGTGAATAAAAGTCTCCGTCATGTCCTGTTATAAATTAATGATTATTTATCAAGACCAGATTTCTATTCCCTGTTGGAGTCTTCTCTTTTTTTTTCCCCCCTTCCTCTCACTGCCCCTAGTTGCCCCAGGGCAGGACATGGGACTCCGCAGCATATTGCCTTATGAATCTTCCTCAAGTACCCAATTATCCTGCTGCAGCCGCGTGTCAGCATCCTGACAGCTGCCAGCCGCGTGCAGGCCGCGCTGTCAGAGGTGAAAGACTGCCCAGCCCTCCTATTCCCCGCCGCGCTTCCATTACAACGCGGAGAAGAGGAACGCTCATTGAAAGGAGCTCCTTAGGGATGCGCAGAGGTCAAAGACTGCTTAGAAGAAAAGGCTGAGGTGAAAATTAAAAAAAGAGGAAGTGCCAGGATAGTCCAGACAGGTGCTGGTGCCATTACAGCAGAATACAAGCCTCCTGTCACCTGCCCGGGAGCTATTGTGGGGAGGGCGCACTCTCGGACCGATTTTAATTGAGATCAATTTCACAAGGACCATCTTCTGCAAAGTCCTTCAATTGACTGAAAACCAGATGAAGCTTCTGTAAGTGGTTTTTCTGTTGTTTCCACCAGGACCACCCCCACCCCCACCCCCACCCCCACCCCTCTCCCATCCCAATGTGATCACTTCTGAATTTTTAGAGATTCTGTGCTAAGGGAAAGAGCATTTACACTGGGCCAGTCCCTGTGTATATTTTAAAATAATTATTACTTGAGCTATATTGTGAACCTAACCTGTTACCCCAAGTTTTTATTAGCAGCAAACATTTATTAGTAGGTCAGAAATACAAAAGGCACCAGAATGTACCTGTTGCCTAGAAAGCAGCCTCTGTTAAAAATCATTGATGACACTCTGGGGGCCACAGGACTAACACTGGTGTCACTGGCTGGTTGCATCTTAAAAGGTGTCCACTACAGAAGTCATACGTTGGAGAATGGACTTGGGCCCACAGGTATTCAAATGAGTATAATGGGCATGTATGTTGTAATGGTAATCAAACTTAATAACCAGGGACATTATGAAAGAATTCATGCAAGACAGATGCCTATTTATTAAAAAACAAACAAACTGCTAAAGAAATGACTCCAATAACAGACAGAATGAGGTCCTGCAATGAGAGAAAACAGCCACCATGGGGAATTCTATGCAGGATGGGAGACAGATACTTGCCTTGAGACCAGGGTAAGAGGGGAATCTCTATTTAGGTGCATCACACTAGACTTAAGATACACAGCACAGAGGAGTTGCTTACTGTGAGGGCTGCAGGGGGTGGACACACACAATGTGTTAGGACAGTCATAGCTCTTCTCATTGAAAGACTCTCATGAATGAAGGGTGAGCAAAGGCATGAGGTGTGGCTCTAAGTGTGGAAAGTTCCTTTTCCTACAAGGACACTGGAATTTCCACAGTTCAGTGAGTCATCAGCCTCATCAGATAGTCACTCAAATAATTGCTGCGAGAATCAAGTGACATGATGTGGGCAAATCATGAGGTTTGTACCTGGCATCTAGTAGGAGCGCGCACACATGTGTGTGTGAGAGAACTGTACATCACATGCATCCTGTTTATATTTGAAACAATATACTATCTATTCCAAATGAGGCTGCACTTGTGTCAATTGCAATTGTTTTGAATTCCCTCCGAATTATTTTCAAAGCCTTCAACGTATTCCCTCTAGCAAGATTTATGGAGCATTTAATACCTGCAAAGAACAGTCTTAGACTGGAAAAACTTCCTGTGACATTGGCCTTGATTTCTGGGCAGTGCTGTCATTCCGAAGTGAGAGTAATAAAAGAGTCTCAAACAGGAAAACCAAAAATATATCATTTGGGGTCAAAGACTGAGATATACTCTATCAGACAAGGAGATGGCTGCTTAGGCAACTTGCTGCCTAAGCACGAAGACAGCTCCAGAAGAGGAGCTCACCGTGGTTGGAGTCCTGGCGGCTAGAGGACAGTCAACATTAGCCTCCTGAGTGACTGTCTGAAACCCCGACACCTGTTTGGCCAGGTGGGCAGTGGGAATTGTGAAACATACAGTTTCGTTAGTTTATAATCAAGACTTATAAGTTACGAACTTAGAATCTCCCAGTTAATCCGAACAGCTGAAACAATGAACAAACTGTTGAGTATACATGTCTGTAAGTTGGAGCAGAGGGCTTTTTTATTAGTGACTGAATAAAATCAAGAAATAATCAGAAAACAGTGGCTGAGTTCTGCCACTGAAGATTTAAACATGTCTTTACTTACAGAAACCCAAGGGCAGGTGGTCTTGCAGACCCTCTCTCATTTTCAGAGAGGAAGAGTTCTGAGAAGTTCATTGTTCTGTCCGACTACATTGTTCTGTCCAACTAAAAAAAACTGGATTGAAGTCTTATTCCAAATTTCTACTATACTTTGTTGTTATATAAATGAGATTTTAAAAAGACATATATAATTTTTAAGCTTGTTATTAAATACCCAAATAAATATTACTTTAAATACTTAAGAATCTTAGAACAGTGTGTTCTGGGAACGAAGAAGCCAATGACATAACAATAGCAGCCCACTGGCAGGAGTATTTCTAGAAGAGCAGATCTCTGGGCGTCAAACCTCTCGAGCCTGACTCACCAGGCATGGCTCCGGGAGTAGTATGACTTCCTTTGGACTACTGCTGCCATACCCAGGTCTATGCTTCTCTAACTTTATAAATTTATATTGTCATTTTGGGTTAGATAGAAAAAGTACCTTCATTCATCAATGGTCAAAAATTAGTTTAAAATTTTTCATACAAAAAGAGTAAAAGTTTCTATGAAAAAAATACAGTCCCCATCAGAAAGAACTATTTGTAAATGTGGTACTTACTTTTTCCTTTTCAGTTTTGTTTTTTTTAATGATTTTATTTATTTGTTTTTATAGAATGAGGAAGGGAGGGAGAAAGAAAGGGAGCGACACATCAATGTGTGTCTGCTTCTCGTGTGCCATTACTAGGGACATGGCCCACAACCCAGGCATGTGCTCTGACTAGGAATTGAACCAGCGACAGTTTGGTTTGCAAGCTGGCACTCAATCTACTAAGCCACACCAGACAGGACCCTTTTCAGGTTTTGCGCCTTAGTTTAAGTATGATATAGGTTAGCCTTAATTTACAAGTAGCTAATAACCAAAGTTTTTCATTAAAAAAAAATAAATGCACCAAGAAAAATGCCACAAAGTGAAATTTCATTCACATATAAGTTAGTATACTTGGAGAATTCGAAATTAAATTTCAAAAGACAGGTAGTCTTAATTTACCCATTAATCAAATTATTTCAGTTATTATTACTGTGAACATATTAATTCAGATTTTAATATGCATCCAATAACATTTCATTGAAAAGTACACCATTTGTATGCTTTCTTTTGTGGGATGGGATTTTTTTTTAATTTTATTTTAATCATTGTTCAAGTAGAATTTTTTTTAAACAAAGAGATATTTTTTAATTTTTCTAAAGAGTTATAACCCCCAATTTACAGGTCTGAGCCAAAACATAACTACCAAGGAAACAGAATTTTCCTTCCACTTCTGCACTCCCCCCAAGATAGCTCTCTTTTTCATACTGATTCATCAAATGTAATAACTTTTTAAGAGATAAAAGAAATGTAAAGGTCTTGCATTTAATCTCATAAGCGTCTCTCCATGAATTTTCCACACCCCACCCCACAGACAGTAATATTTCAACAGACAATGAAATCATTCACCATATCTATTTCCTAGAAGCCCTGTGGCATAAAGAAACAGAATTATTTTTGACAATAAATGATTGCTCTCCTAAAACATCAACACAGCTTCTCGGTTTCCAAAATCGCATTACTGCCATATTAAATGCGTCACCATATACCTACACTTGCAAAGACATAGGACTAGCTTAAAAATATTTTTTCTTCCGTTGTCTCCTCTTTGGTTCCCCTGAATTTGATAGGGGCAAGAGATTAACTTGTACCAGCGCCTGACAGCTCCTCTGCTTTACACCCCTTGCCCCATTTAACCCCCTACTAGCAGAGGAAGAAACTGTCACCATTTCACAAATAAGGATACTGGTGCTCAGAGAGCTTAATGAGAGTTCCCAAGGTAAGTAGCTGGTATGATCTGGAGCCGTGACTGAAGCCCATTCTTTCTGGGCTGACACCATTTAAGGTTTAAACTAATTTAGAATAACTGTACAGTAAAGAGAGTTTGTCTTCAGCTCTCAAACTTCCCAAGTGAAAACACCTTGCCTTTGTGGCCTTGGTTCTAGGCGTGGACTCCTGCTCCCAGCCCGCAGGCTCAGCCAGAGATGGATTCTGCTCTGTTCCTCCTCCCCGCCAATCCCCACTGCACTAACACTTACCAGGACTCTCGATAAACTCCATCCCTTTGACTCAAAGGCTCACCTGAGACACCAAAGCAGCAGGACATGCCCCAGAGAAAAGCCTACTGCAAACACTTCAAGGGAAGTGCATGGCTCCACTATTTAACAGATTGGTCAGCACAGAAAGACTCTCAAGTAGCCAGGATGACATCTTGAGCAAGCAGAGATGGTGGTGTCTCAGACTATACCTGGCAGGTTTCTGACCAGGTTTCTCTTTAGAGAATGAAGCCGGGATGTCTGCCTCTGCTGATGGTAGACCAACTTGTTACAGACAAAGGGTCCCACTGGGGACAATACAAAAAGCTGGACCAAAAAAAAATCTTTTTTTTAAACTATTGGAAGTTACCAAAGTAGGTAAGATATGAGGAGCAAATCCTCGAGGAAGGAGCATGGTGTCTGGCATGATTTCCCCCTTTGGGGCCTGGAGCAGGCGCTGAGAGGCTGCAGAGAAGGTCTGCCTGTCTTAAAGGGCAGCGAGGGCAAAAACTGGACTCCGAAGCCCATGGCTTTCTGCCGGCAGGTCCCCTCCCCGACAAAGCCTCTACCCTGAAAACAGGCGTGAGCTCAAAGCAGGCCAACATCCACATCGCCAAAGCCAAACTCCTAATCAACAAGACCCTTTGAATTAAAGTGATCTCCACTATCTTTACTGCTTCCTGAAATAAAAGTGCATCCTCCTTGAATAAAGATAAGTTTCACTGAGAATCTCAAACTATCTCTACACTTTACTGCACTGTAGTTGGCAATAAATAAAACATTATCAAGCCCTGACTGGTGTGGCTCAGTTGGTTGGGCATTGTCCTGAAAGGTCAATGCTTTCTGGCCAGGGCACATGTCTGGGTTTCAGGTTCAGTTCCCAGTCAGGGTGCATATGAGAGGCAACAAAGTGATGTTTCTGTCTTGCATCAATGTTTTTCTCCCTCTCTTTCTCCTTCCCTTCCCCTCTCTCTAAAATAAATAAATATTTTTGTAAAAGTTATCAAGAATACTAGAAGACTGAATGAAGAAAAACCAAGCGTGGAGTTTTAAGACAATGTGTGTACATACATACATACATATATACATATATACATACATATATACATATATACAACAAAGATGTACCTTTTTTCTAGGATTTATCAATAAATTCCATATAACCTCAACCAAAATTCCAGTATGGTTTTTTTTATTAAATCAAAAGGCTAATTCTAAAATTTACATGGAATTTAAAAGGGGCCCAAAACAGCCAAGGATATTATGAAGAAAGAGTTATTACTGGATACTAAGACTTCTTAAAAAGCTATAGTAATTAAAATAGTGTGGTATTAGCACAAGGATAGACAAATATACCAATCTACACAGTAGAGAGCTCAGAAACAAACTCACACTTAGATGGGCAAGTGATTTATAACAAAAGTGATACTGCACAGCAGTGGAGTAGAATGATATTTTTAAGGCTGGGACAACTAAATATCCACATGGGGAAAAGTGAATTTTATCCTCTACCTTATCTCATAAAAATAATTCTATGTGTTTATAGCTCTAAATATGAAAGGCATTGTAACAATACAGCATTGAAAAGATAAAAGAATACCTCAGTGACCTTGGAGTTCGCAGAGATTTCTTAAGTACAACATGAAAAGCACTAACTATAAAGGAAAAATTTGATAAATGGGGCTACATTACATTGAAAGATACCATGAAGTACTGAAAACAAAAATCACAGAGTTGGAAAAGATAACTGAAATACCTAACCAAAGAAATATGACTTCCCAGAATATATAAAGAATTCCTATATGTTTAACAAGAAAAAGACAATTCACTGTTTAAAAATGGCAAGAAATATGAATAGACATTTCACAGAGGAGTATATCCACAGGACCAGTAAACAGATTCCTCATTTTGCATGGTTCTGGTACGCACAATTTCACGTCATCCAAATCGCAGTTACTACAGTTTTCTTAACTGTAATTGCAGAAAATACAATCTTTGCTAGTAGCTCTGTAGCCCACAAATCACTAGGCAAATAACAGTGGTACATCATGACCAATGACCAGTTGTGTCACTCCTTTTAGTTTGTCAGTGACTGGTCAGCCTTCTGTCAGCGATTGGTCAGCCTTCTGTCAATGATCCGTCAGCCTGTCAGTGATTGGTCAATCTTCTGTCAGTGATTGGTCACTGTGCATCTGTTATTCAGTTCACACACAGCGGAGCATGTAGCTGTGATGCCTCCTTTCAGCCCAGTAACAAATCCACATGATGTTTTACAAAAATGGACAACAGAGAGGAAGCACAGACCAAAAACTGGAAGAAAATTCAAAGAAAGAAAAAAAAAACAGAGTAACAATATTAGAAGTGGAATTACAACATAAAGTAAAGGGCCTTGAGGAAGGGGTAATTAGCACAGGCAGGTGGCCCCTGCCACCATTTGAGAGACTACATTTTCAGCCAGAGGAACTCAATGAAGACAAATTTATCCATGTAAATCAGGAAAGTGGCTGTGATGAAAAGAATCAATGGGTTCCAGAGGAAGTAACTTCAGAAAAATGCTTCATATGAAAAGAAGTCTCTGAAACTTCAACAAGATGGGAAGTGTGAGGGGTAAACCTCTGGAAGATGATCCAGTCCCAGGATCTCAGCGCGTTGCCAAGGCCTGGAAAGGGTGCCTTCCCCACATCGAAAGTTCTATGTAAGTTCTAAAAAATAAATAAACTTAACGATACAGCAGTAGGAACTATATAAAAATGAAACATAGAGACAGAAAACACCTTTAAAAAATGAAAGGTGCATCAGTTATCGGTATAGTAAGTTTAAGCAACCTAATTTAAAAGATGAATTTGTGGTTAAAAGCCCTGTTAATTTACTCAAAATAAATAAATAAAATGGCATGCCCAAATGACTTCACTGTTATACTCTGGTTTCTCTTCAGACTGTATAAATCTTTTGTCTCTTATCAAATGGCTTCACTGGTAAAGTCTACCTAACATTTAAGAAAGAAATACTAATTCTATACAAACTCTTAGAGAAAATTGTAGTGGTAACAATGTTTCCACCCCTACAAGGTTCATTTCATGGGGCCAGCATTACCCTGATGCTACAACTATAAAACATAAGTACAAGAAAACTGGAGAACAATATCCTTTGTGAGCATACATCCTTAACTAAATGCTAGCTAATCAAATCCAAAAATACATAAACATGATAACTCAGCATGACCAAGTGGAATACATCCCAGAAATGCAAGGTGGCTTCAACATTCAAATTTCCATCAATGCAATTCACCATACCAACAGACTAGGAAAATAAAACCATACGATCATTGTAACAGACCCAGAAAAAGCATATCCATTTCTGATAAAAACCATAAGCAAACAAGGAATAGAAGGAAACTTCCTCACCCTGATAAAGAGCTTCTACAAAACCCAACACCTAACATATTACTTAATCACAAACGACTGAATGCTTTCCACCTAAGATTAAGAGCAAAGCAATGATGTCCTCTCTCAACAACGTAATGAGGTTCTAGCCGGTACAATAAGAAAAAGAAAGAAAGGGCATTCACTTTGGGAAGGAAGAAGACAGGCTATCATTCTGTGCCGACCTCATGGTCATTTATTCGTAAAAGCTTACAGGATGATAAATCTACTAGAACTAATATGTGAGTTTAGCAAGTCTGCAGGGTGCAAGATCAATACATAAAAATCAATTGTATTTCCATATACTAGCAATGAATGAACAATGGGAAATTGAAGTAAAGAAACGCCTTCATGAAAACATCAAAAATACAAAGTTCTAGAGAATGAGTCTAACAAAATAGGGGCAAGACCTGCACACTTCCAACCACAAAGCATTCCTGAGAGAAACTGATGGAGACTGAAGTAAACGGGGAGATGGTTACAGATTCCAGGACTCAATATTGTTAAGATATCGATTCTCAAATTCGTTGAGAGATTCTTTGCAACCTCAATTGAAATGTATATGGGAATGCAAAGGACCTAGAAAATCCAAAACAACTTTGAAAAAAAAGAGAATGATGTTGGGGTTACACTACCTGACTTCGACTCGTTACAAATCTACAGTAATCAGTGTAGTGTGGTATTGGCATCAAGACATACAAGTAAATTAGTGGAACAGAACAGAGAGCTCAGGAAGAAACCCACTGGTATATGATCAACTGAGTTTCGAGAAAGGTTCAAACTCAATTCAGTGGAGACGAGTGGCACACAAATGATGGGACATCCATATGCAATTTTTTTTTGTTTTTTCAGCTATTGCTTACATGCGAGTTAATAATTAATCCAAAAATTCATGGAGAAATCATAGACAAATTAGGGGCTAGGCAAAGATTTCTTAGGTATGACACCAAAAGGATGATCGACAACAAAAAGATGAACTGAATTTCACCAGAACTAAGGATTCTGCTCTTAGAAACTCATTATCATGAGAGCAAAAAGAAAGACCACAGGCCAGAAAAAATATAAGTATAAATCACTTGTCTGCTACAGGACTTGAATCCATAACACACAAAGAACCCTCAAAACTCAACGATAGGAAAGCAAGCAACCCGAATCAAACATGGACAAAACACTTGGGCAGACACTTCACTCAAGCATGTATACACATGGAAATGCAGGCATGTTGAGACGGTCTGCCTCATGAGCCACAGGGAAATACAAACTGAAACTATAATGACATTCCACTACACACCTATGTGAGTCCGTCATTAAAAATCTGACCATATCTAGCGTGGGCTGGGATACGAAGTCACTGGAACTCTGGCACATGGCCTGTGCGGACATACAATGACACAATCACTTTGGAAAAGGGTCCAACAGTCTCTTAAAAGGCTTCACATATACTCACTCTTTGATCCAGCCATTCCACTCCTAGGGAAAGGAAAGTATCTGATCTTATACTACTGTGTACATCAATGTTCATAGCGCCTTTATTTGTAATAACCAAACAACCCAAATGCCCATCAACAGGTGTATGAACAAGCAAATTTGGGTGTTTATACAGCCATATAGTTGTGGTATGTATAGCCATACAATCCTCTACCATAGTACTAGTGAATAATATTCATCAATAAAAAGCAATGAAGTTTTGATACACACAGCAGTGAACTTTGGGGGGTGATGGATACATTAATGATCTTAATGTAGTAATAGTCTTATGGGCATATGCATATTTCAAAACTTACACAATTGTACACTTTAAATATGTGCATTTTATTCTATGTCAAGTCTACTTCATTAAATGTCTTTTTTTAAAAAGCTCAGACACCCATCCAGTGAATCCGCCTTCCACACACTCCCATTTCTCAAACTGCTCTTTTTAACAGCTGCTTTCTTTCTCCTTGTCAGGGCATCCTCAGGCCAATTTTATTTTTAAGTGTTTGAATTTAAATAAATTTATTGATGAGGGCAAGGAACACATACAGATTAGGTGTGGGTCCTTCTGCCCAGTAGGAAAAGACCTTTGAGAGGCTTAAAAAAAATAAAAATGTGGTAAAGGGGAAAAAATCATCCTAATTTATTACTCATGTTACAGTGAGCGATCTGGCAGGAAACAAAACCAGCAGTTAATCTGCCAAGCAGAAAAAAATGCAATCCCATTGTTGGTTGTTATGAAGCATTTGGCTGTTTTATGGTGGGAGTCTATCAAATTCAATACATTTTACATGATTGCAAATTCCTTAAAATATGACGGTGCTATAGTGGCAGAACAGTGAGGGACTGTAGTACTTTACAATAACAAATTTTGTTATTCTTTGTAAATTCCACTGTTTTATTGTTAATAATAACAAGACACAAAATGCTATAATGCTATTTTAATATAAAGGAACACATGAGTTTTAAATGTGCATATGAAAAGGTAAGAATGGCCTTCTTTCAGAACGATAAGTCAGGCGTATGAAATAACAAGAAGACAATCTTATGGGTAAAATGTATCTATAAATATCTGTGATAATTTACTATAAATTACACATGATCCTGCCCCCACTTCCATCCCTCCGTGAAGTAAATGCCCTTAACCAATGATGTAGGATGACAACAGATTGTACCAATCTTTATCTTTCTTGCATAAGCTCTGTTAAATGCAACCCTAAATGGAGTGGCTATTTCCACGGTAATATAAGATGACACTTGGGATATACCAAGAGTGTTTCAATTATTGGGAGTAGCCTAGCCTGCAAGTGGCTTACTTGCTCACTTTTTCAATGAGACTCTAAGGCAACCACTTACATCACTCCCTACCGACTATGACCCACCCCCTCCACGGCCTGTCTGCCCTCACAGGGCCCCTGCTGTGCTGAGGGTGTCCCTGTGGCCTGACCCCAATGTCCCTAAATCTCCTCGGGCTGGCTCCCACCCTGGGCACCTTCTCTTCCTCTTTTTAAAAATATTTAATTGTTGTTCAAGTACAGTTGTCTCCATTTCACCCCCCCACTCTCCCCCCCCCAACCCCAGCCAACCCCACTTCCCACACTTGAGCCTACCCTGCTTTGGTTTTGTTCATGTGTCCTTTGCAGATGCTCCTGAAAACCCTTCCCTGCCTCTTCTGAGACTTCATCCTGACCCAGAACTCCTCTGCCACCCATCTAGCCTCTGCCACTCTGGGTGCTTCATCCTCTGTTTTTTTAAACCTTATTCTCTGTGTTACATACCCAACTGCAGAATCAAAGTTTGTTTTCCCCTCACATTTAATGTAATTTAGCATTTCTCCAGCTCAAACATGGATTCTCCGAATCTTCCTAGTGCACCTGTTCCTTCTCTGGCACCCGGGCCAGGGGCTGGGAGGGTCTGTTCCCTGCGGTCTCGCGCCTCCTTACTGCCGCTGGTCACTGCTTTCCCCGTTCTCCGACTGCTCCTCCATGGAAGTTCCCCTGTACCACTCTCCCCATCGTCCACCCTGTTCAGAAACATCAGGGCTGCTCTGCCGTCTTTCTCAGAACCCGCCTCACCATTCGAGAGGATGACGCAGCCAACGCCCAGTCCGTCCCAAGGTTCCTTCGCCTGGTCTAACGCAGGGACGACAAGGCTCACCTCACGTCCTGCGCACACTCCGACACTGCTCTGCTCGTGGCTCTGAGATACCCCTCGCTAATTCCAGCTGACTGTCCACTGTCATACCACATTCTTGTCACCCTGGGCTGCTAAGCTTCGGCACAGATTTAGTGGTGCTAATACGATGTAAGGTCGCAGTCATCATAATGAAGATCTAGTTATCTGGGCTGAAAGGGTGACTTCATTAGTAGCTTCGAAGATTCAATTTATAATGCACGTGCCACTCATCGCGGCCCACAGAACCAGTGGGGAGATGGAGGACAGGAATTGTTTTGACAAAGAAAGACACTTATCCCATAGGAATTTCGTCTCCTGCTTTAAAAAAAAAAAAAAAAGGAAAGAAGATTGCTCCCTGCCCCAGTAACAATGCAGTCACCACTGTATGCAGATGCACGACCTTGAACTCTTATTCTTCTTCAATGAACTCTTGTTCAAAACAACACTCCCAAGTTTTTGACTCAAACCTAATAGAAGATAACCTTCCCTTTGACTCTCTGGACTTGCCTGTGATTCATCACGGTTTGCCTTTCCTGAGTTACAGGTCTCTGCTTCTCCCAGATAAACTCATTTGCTGGTAAAATAACTGGCCATTGTATTTTTAAGGCCAATAAGCCAAAGTCATAAAAATCAGGAAAACAGTCATTGTCTTTAAGAAATTCCTCCTTTTAATTTAGCTAAGCAAGCCCATCTACATGGTAATTTTAATTTTTACCAGGCCATTCACCATCTGGCCCCAACTCCCTTCATTTCCTACTCTGAGCCATCCCTCCACCCTCAACCCTCCATCCCTGCCCGCCCCCAACCCTTGCCCTCTGGCCCACCCCTGGGCCACTCTTACCTCCCTGGACGTGTCATGCCTTTGCTCATGGTCATCTCGGCCCTGGAAATGTCTATCCCTTCTTTGGTTTAGTTCAAAAACATTTGGACTTTTCTCTTTGAGTACTTTTCCAGCTTTCTTTCTTTTTTTAAAAAACGCCATTAAGAATGTATTGTCTTATACAGGTGAAGAATTGGGAAGCAGCTAACCTGGGTGGTTCTGATGTGGGGTTTCTCAGGAGGTTACAGTCAAGGTGTCAGCCCGGGGCTGCCGTCCTCTGAAGGCCCGACTGGGCTCAAAGGGTCCTCTTCTAAGACTGCTCACTCGCATGGCTGGCACGCTGGGGCTGGCTGTTGGCAGGAAGTGTCAGTTCATTGCCACGCAGACTTCTCCGTAGGACTGGGACTGTCCTCATGACATGGAAGCTGGCGCTCCCAGAGCAGGTGGGCTGAGAGCATAATGGCATCTTTTAGGACCTAGCCTTCATTTCAGTTGGGCTGCTGCAACAGAATAGCATAGACTGGGTGGCTTTGAAACCACAGAAATTTAGTTTGCATAGTTTGGAGGCTGAAAGTCTAAGACCAGGCACCAGCTTTCTTAGGACAATTCATCACCACTAGTGTATTCGTTGGGTGCCCGTTATGTGTCCAGCATGTTGAAGGACCTAGCAGTTTATTGATAAGCAAAACAAATAAAACTCCTATCCTTGTGGAACTTTTCTTCCAGTGAAGGAAACTGATTGTAAATAAGAAAGGCCGGTAAAATATACAGTTTGTTATGTACCTAGTGCTGTGAGCCCGGACAGACGAATGGGAGAGCTGAGAGTTGGGGGGAACACAGTATTGGAGTAGGATGGTCTGAGAAGGCCCCTCTGCGAAGGTGGCCTCTGAGCAAACCTTTGAAAGAGCCGAGGAAGCAAGCCTGCAGTTGGAGGATGATGAGAAGAGCAGAGTTCACTGTTACTGTCTCGGTGTCCAAAGCTGGAGTGTGAATTCTGTGAGGTCAGGGACTACTTCTTCTGGGGGTGTGTGTGCCTCCTGCTCCCAGAACAGTGCCTGGCACCTGGTAGGCCTTGAGAAAAATAGTGTTTGAATTGAAATGAATACTGACAGCATGCCCTGCTTATCCTTGTCTGGGTACATTTCACATTTTTGGGTGACTTTTCTTAGAGGGGATGTTACAGACAGGAAAGTGAGGGAAAGATGACAAATGTCAGTTACCATGAAAGCAGCATACTCTATGCATTCAGCACTCATTGTCACACAAACAGTTAAAAGGTAACAGTTCTCGGTGTTGATACATTGACCCTCAAAGCTAAATCCTTGGCCTCCACTAACTTACTTACAAGTATCTAATAAAATGCAAAGGAACTTTATTTCTTTTGCATGGCATCTTATTAATATAAATGACCAGAAGTTTCATACTCCATCTTATCCTTGAACCACTGTGATTCACTGCAGCTCTACACTAATGGAAGAGCACTGTCAGCGCATTTTAAATGGATGCTGTGAAGGTATTCCAGGCTCGCCCTAGTATGAAAAATATTCCTAAAATATATTTAAATTATCTCACTGAACCAATAAGCAGCTACAAAATGGCTACAACAGTATTAGTTGTAGCCAACTGAAGAGTGAGCAGTTAGTGACATCTATCACACATAAGTCACAATCAAAATAAATCACAAGCTAGTAACCAGCTGACAACACAGTTTACACATACGAAACCCTCATAGAACAAGTTCGGGTGACTCACAGAAAAGAATAAAGAGGGTTTGTGCCTACTGAGATGACATCATCAAAGAGTAAAACTATCTCTGGAATATCCTGTGTCAATTAAGTTGTTGGGAAGCCAGCTGTCACAACAGTGTGGGTGTGCATTAGGTGCCCACTTGCGAGGGTGACCTCACTGGGAAGCAGAGGGAACACCTTCAGGGTGACACCTCCTTTCACACTGCACACCTGTGGCTTCACAGGCTGGAACCAAACTTCTGTCATAAACAGAGCATGTAGTCTCCTTGTTAGAATGAGGGATTATGCACAAAAACTAAAAGGAAAAGAACATTTGATGTACGATACCCCTGTTACCCTCTGAGTATAATTGTTTTTGTATAAAACTAAGGTTCTTATTTATGTCTTATAGGGTTTTTTTTTTTGTTAATGCTATGGTTCTTTTTACATTTCATTTCAATCGATTAGTAGTGGCTGGCCAGATCACTGTACCGAGAAGAATGTAGGCCAAATCCGCTATCAGCAGATAAGACTGCTGTGATCAATTATTCATGTCTGCCTTCGGCAAGGGTTAGTGTTACCACAAACGCTGTTCTTGGCTTCAAAGGATGATGCTACATTATTGCATGAAGCAGGTATGGTGACAGAGAAGAAAATCTACCTTGAGACCTGAAAGAAAGATGAAACAAGAAGAAGACAGTAGACAATGGTTGTCTTCCAGCTGTCCTTCCTTACTTGCATTTTCTCCTTGTCTTGAGTTTTGTGTTTGCTTTACTAAGGCAGGTCACTCCTTTGCAGAGTACAAACCAGCTACCTGTCAGGGTATTGAAAGACGAGAGAACGACACTGCATCTTTTGCAGTTGGGTCAGGAAAGTGGAATCCCTTCCACACACGTCCAGCAGGAAGAGCTCTGACCCAGGGCTGGGCAGCAGAACTCTCACGGGGCCTCTCTGCACTGCCAGAGTGCATTCCCAGGTGAGAATGAGCTGAGAAGGACTCTCTTAAAACTCATCCATGGGATCTCTGATGAGGAAAACCTGATTTGGGGGTGTGCTGGGGGTACAGTGAGTGTGCTTCCAATCTAGGCTTTCATGATGCTCCATCTCCACTTCCTAGGAAAAGCTCAGACTGCCTTGCATTTCCCACCGAATTCTGTACAAGGACCTCTGGGGACAGGTGCCAGTGAGGAAATCACAACTCTTCACAGCCACGGTCACCCGCTGCTCTCCCACAAAAAAAGGACATAAAAAAAGTAGTGTGGGGTGATATTTACAGCTCAACGTTATGTCATTAGTACACTCAGGGAATGGTTGTGATTCAAAACAAATTTAAATTTACTGTTGACCTTTCCTAATAATTCCAGAACTTACATTGCCCTGTACAGTGTAATTGTTTTTATTCACTGTCTGGATATGTGAAGACCTCATTAAATTTTTTTTTCCAGGCAAACTGGCCGCCGCTTTCTTTTGAAGTCTTATTCCAGCATAGATTAAATCCTCCCCCCACCTGCCACCATTCATGCAGCTCCTCGTGCGGACAGCATCCTCCCCATTCAGAGGGGTTCACAGCAGCCTCGTCACTGAGGACGTGATGTTCAAGGTTCTGACAGCTTCCTTGTGTTCCTCTAGACTTCTAAAAAATTAACCAACATTCAAGGTATCTTCTTAAGGCTTGGGGCAATATAAGAATAACCAGTATTATTACTTAATTATTCTAGATGTTCTAACCAGTGAGATAATACAAAAAGTGTATACATACATAAGAGTGGCATAATTGTAGGGCAAGAAGAAAGAAAGCTGTTATCTACCTTAAAAATCCAGGAAAAAAGTCAAATCATTGTACACTGTTTGACCCAGCTGAAAAGTAATTTTAAATAGCTCTAATAATGTAAATAGTGGCTATTGTTTAAAAAACAAATTGCAATATACATTATGTGGGAGGAAATGAAGGAACAAAGGAGAGGGGTTTTAAAAAGAAAATTTTCACCCAGAAAAGCTGTATAAGGTAAACAGTGTGGGGGAAAGTAGGTTTACAGTTGTTTGGATGGAAAATAATATAATAATTAATAAATAATGCAATAATAAACAGTTTTCATGTATTCACAACGATAAACCTACTTTTGCCTTATACTACATATCAAGAAAGAGCAGTATAACCAGACCATCTAGAAATATTAAGGAAAATGTCAGATAAAAATCATCAACAATTGCTTAAAGTGGTAACTTCTGGGAAAAGCATAGGAGTGTAGAAAGAACTATGATAAGGGGATTGTTTATTTTTATTATAGGCTTTTAAACTGCATTTGCTATTGATTTTATTTAACTATGCACATATATATTTCTTTTGATAAAAATAAATCATGATATCCATAAAATGAAACAGTATGCACTTTCTCAAAAGAATAGGGAACATTCATAACGTACTAACATGAAAATAAGTCTGACAAATGCTAAATTACAAACTATTCAAGTTGCAGAATCTTTAAACATGGTGATGCATTTTCTCTCTTTACTTTGTTAATTTAGATGGCAAATTTTACTACAACATATATTATTTTGTAATTAGAATGTAAGAATGTTTTGACCCAAGAAAACCCACTGAGCATCTGCCAAAATTAAAGTACCCAGAAGAAGGGAACCCAAGAGCTTTCCTATGTATCTTTAATAACCATCAGAATCGCGTGAAAATTTCCCATTCACAATGGTGACGAAAAGCATAAAATGCTAGCAGTCAGACAAATGCACACACGCTATAACATTTTATAGAAAGCTACAAATAACAACGTGTAAGCAGAGAGGTTAACCATGTTCGTGGTTGGAAAGCTCAATATTGTAAACCCGTAAACTCTCCTAAAATTAGTTTATGGATTCAATACAGACTGCAACAACATCCCCAACAGAATTTTCTATTGAACTGGTCCAGTTCATTCTAAAATCCATCTGGAAAAGTAAATGTGCAAAATTAGCTAAGGAGATTCTGAAAAGGATAAGTGCAGGGGGACCTGCTCTCCAGTACAACTGTCTGTGGCGTTAGAGCAGGAATAAACAGGAAGACAGAGGGACGTGGGAAAAGACAAATAAGCAACTCACACTCCATCTGATGGACCCATGACAAGATGTTAAATTTCTCTGATGAGAAATAATAATTAAGCAATGAGCAAAATGTTGAAAATAATAAGGAAAAAAAAACACAATAATACCCAATACCCAATTCTGGAAGATTTGTGGGGAAGCTATATTCTCATGTGCTCTGTGGCGACATGTTTCAGCCATTGTGGGGACAATCTGGCAGGAAATCTTGATGTGCTTAAACCTGACCCAGAAATTCTCTTCTGAAAGTCTATCCTAGAGATACATGTGTATGTGTGCAAAAATAGATATACGTACAATAATTTAACTGAACAAAAACTCCTGGAAATTACCTACATATCAATCATTGGGGGAAAGATCGTTAACTATGTGGCCATTAAAACAATGTCAAGGCTTATGTATTGATATGGGCAGACCTCCCAAGGCACATCATATTAAATTTCAGCACATAATGTACAGTATGACACAAGTTATTTGTAATCTCTACACAAGTAACTTGTGTGTTCATATGTACATGTATGTTCATATGTGCATAGGAAAAGGCTTGCAAGAATGTATGTACAATATTTAACAAAATTTCCTTCTGAAAAGAAGAGTGGGATTGGGTTAGGATAAAGGTAGAAATTCACATTTTAATTCACATATTCTAATACAAGTGTGAAATTTTTGCTTTGGGCAGAAATTTTTACATCCATCTGTAACTAGACATATTTTCATAATGCAATATTAAAAACATCCTAAACCAATATGCCAAAGGAATAAAAGCTATGGCAAGTATATTTTTATCATTTCACATTAAAGTTGAAACTTTAATTTTATCACTTGAACTTTTGGTTAAGGAAAAAAAATTACAAGTAGAATTCAAAACCAAATGTTTAACTTTCAGCTTTATCAATATCTGTTATTTTTTTCCTCTTTTCACTATGACATTTAAAGTTTCGTGGAGAAGAAGAATAGGAAGAAGAGAGGAAGGAGAAGATAATAAGGAAAATGCGAGTAATTCCGGAACATGTGTGAGAAGCCCCATTGCGTCCTAACTGCACCAAGTTGCTAGGCCATCTCCGCCTACCAGCGTGGTAGAAACCACAGCCTGGAGAGTGAGTGGCCCTTGGTCTGTCATGATAAGATCAGCCAGGAACATGAGCTGGTGCACGTCCGCGGGATGGGAAGGCCTTTGGCCTTCCTTGCACCCATAGAGAAGATGCAGATAAGACCCAACTGCCCACTCTCAGCCTTCTCTTACCCATTTTCGATTTCATCATGAAGGTATTCCAGACTAAGCTTTGCTCCTCTGTCTTCCCTATTACTACAGGGCAATGTCTTTTTGTAAAACTGCAAATCGCCACATGAATTGTTCGACGTGACTACTACCAATTCCTGCAAATTACTCCGAATGCCTCTCTTCTTTGTCTAATCAACACCTGACCATACAAATAAGTAAATGTTGGGAATTCAAATTCAACAACAGTAACCTCATACCAGGAGCCTAATGTGTGCAAAACTCTGAACAATATCCTTTGGGCAAACAAACGATGAATGTGGCAGGTACCGGCCTCACTCTCAAAACCCTCACAATGTAACAAAGGGGACAGATATGTCCACACCACTTTAATACCACACTGAATCAGACAAAGGCTTTAATAAAGGGACAGCACACAAGGAGGAGGATGATATCTAACCAGATGGATTCTAGAAGGCTTCCTGCGGAAAATGACATGTCATCTGAACCTTGAAAAAAATGAGGGAGAAGGGCATTCCCAGAAAGATCCATATAACCAAAGGTTTAAGGGTGAGAATGGCCAATAATTTGCTGGCGAGGCTTGATGGACAGAGGTTAAGGCAGAGGGAAAGGGAGGTAGATATAACCAGGAGTCAATCTAAAAAAGAAAGCAGGGGCACACACTTCTTTGAGAATCCTATGGGCTTTTCTTCTGGCCTGGGATTTATTACTTATCTATAGGAGCTACGTAATCTGAGGACGTCCTTGTATTTCACAGGGTTTGGTAAGTAACTTGGGCATTTTGAATCGAATAAAAAATTGTGTTATTCTCAAATCACTTCGTTTGTAACCTGATCACCAAAACAAAGGTTATTCCCACTTCAGACACAGAGGGAGAGCACCGCTCCTCAGGACTGCCAGGACCGCCAGGGGAGTCCCCATCTGCTTTCCCGAGCCTTTGGGACCCAGACGAGGGGAGGCCAGCTCCCACCGGAGAGCGCAGGAGGGAGAACACAGAGCTCTGGATGGCTGCAGGGAAGCAGGAATGAGGACGTACCCTGGACTTCGAGCAGAGCGCGGATGAAGTCATTAGGGATCTCTCTCAGGAACACATTTTTCTCTAAAGCCCTCTTCTCAAAACGCACACGCATGTCCCAATAAGCTGATACAAATGCATCCCACACAACTCCTTGTTTTAAGTCAGAGTCAGGCGAAAGGTGTGAATCATGCCGTAATGAAAGCCAAAAATAATAATAATAACGAATCACACTCCTACAGAGCAGTCCAATATTTCTTAAATGGGGGGACACGGCAATCCTTTCAGCCACTGCGTAAATGAGCAGCCAGGGGAGCGAAGACAGCACAGGAGGGTAGACACACTATTGCGTTCACTTCTAAGACTTCCGCAGGAAATGAAAGCCATGACGCGGTCTTACTGGACTCTGAAAGGCAGCTTTTTATACCCGAGACGTCTCCTCATTGAAAGACGGCATCGCATCAAGGATTATCTTGGCAAAAATTATGTCGGTTGATATCTCAGGGACCCCAGCTGTGGAGATGGTTGTTGTGGCTGGTTGCAGGGGCACATTCCGAAAGCGGTGGGAAGCCCCCCTCTAATTACATCAGGCTCCAAGGCTGACCAAGGAGTGGGTTGGTGAAAGGTACGCAGCGGGAATCCCGCAAGAGCATGTTGGCAGCCTGACCTGCGCTGATCTGACGGCCATCCTTTCTAAAGCAGCGCTCTTTTTCTCTTCTTATTATAAAACTATTTCATGGGCAACAGCACAGTTTTATACGGTCCCCCAAAAATCAAAAAAGAAAATCAAACTCACTTGTAATCGTACCATGCAAATGTGACAATTTTCAATTTTAAGTTTTCTCTGTTTTATCCTGTCATTCCAACACTTTCAAAACATTCATTGAGAAGGTACATCATAGGGTTCATCTGACTGATGGATACAGAAAAGAAAGAGACCTAGATCCATGCAGTTCAAAAAAAAAAGCACCCTGGTGAAATCAAAGAAACTGCATAACACTAGTTTGTAGATTCAGTTGCTTAAATTTTATTTCCAATTGCAATAAAGGCAACACAATAGAAAATTCAATAAAAACATTCTTTTAGGGGAAGATATTCATTACCAGAACATGTTCCACAGTAACAGTGCAAATGCCCATTCTAGTTAAACAGGGTCGAATGATTCCCCACTTGCTGTTCCATGATCTTGGGACACGATAAAGAAATCGCTAGCTAAGTAAATTTTACAAAGATTACAGTACACCAAACACAAAGAGGAAAAACATGATATTCAAAGGAGCAATGAAAAGCAACAAAATTTAATTCCACTTGGAGATGCTTGCTTGGTGCTCTTTGTCTCCCTTTGGTAGGATGGAGGGATGCCTCATAGCACAAAATAACCAAAAACCTAGACACTTCAGGCTTTTGAATTTGATCCACGCATTAAATACATCTTCAATTTTCAATTAATCCTGCAAATATTCAGTTCCGTCTTAGAGATTAGAGCAAAATGCCAATTAAATTTACATATGGTGTTAAATGTTTCTGGATCTGTGTTTTTATTTATTTTGCATTTATGGAGAGCCTGTTTGCTGAAGAGCAGCACACGTTTTCACTGGAAAGAGAGTTCTTTAATCAAGACAACTGGCACATTTTGATGTGTAGTGTATCAGTATTTTTCTATGAAAGAATCACAAACAAGCGCATCTTTGGGCACCTGTGAGAAACCAGGCTGATGGAGGAAATCTTTCTGCGAAAGACCTGAACCACCAAAGTACCAGGACCAGTTTGACCCACTCAGAAGGTGCCTTATAGTGTATTTATCTGCACTGGTCTCCCGGAGTTATAATGATTACTGTCAGCAGGGATGCCCTTTTCTCTGACGGCGCTGACACTGCTGAGTACAAATTAAAGGAAAATCAGATTTTTTTTTTAGCCCCTGAAAGAGTGGTGGGGTAGGGGAGGGGCGGAATCTTTCCTTCCATATCATTTCTCTCACTGTTTCATGATTGTCCAGAAGACTGGGCACCTGAAAATTTAAACTGAGATGCAGCACAGGAAACAGAGAGGCTTTTGCTGTTGAGCGGAGGGCAGGGAAGCGACGGTTGCTGAGACGCCGCCGTGTTCTTTTCCGGGTTTCCCTAGTCGTTGCAAAAGCAAAGGGGATGAGCTCTCAACACACAAACCCCTCAGCGTGAGTTTGTCCTCACGGCCTCGTCTGTTAGAACAAAAAAAAATGTGATGCGCCATTACAAATTTCCAAAGTGCAAAAACTTCTAAAAGCAAAATCAAAGGGCAGATTCCACATGCAAAAACCTTGGAGACATGGATGACCAGAACAATTATGAAATGAGGAGCTGCTTGTATTCAAGTTTCAGGATTGGACTGTGATAGCACAACAAACAGTGTTTTCAAATTGCTGATGACAAATGTAACACACATGCAATATTATTATTAATTCTCATATTCATGTTTTTCTCAGCTTCATGGTAATTCACACTAAAAATGAAAGTAGACCCCTGTTCTGACCAGGGCCTGCATAGCAGAGGTATGCTAATGTGGTAATGACATATTATAAGACGTTGCTTTTATGAAATATTCTACAAGATAGTCACTCGTATACAGTGAAATATGAATAATTAAAAACAAATCACACTTGTCAAAATAAATACATTTGCCTATTAAAATATCTTGTGTCTTTACTCAGACTTATTTTCTGCAATGGCAGGTGTCAAAGTGGAACTTTTTGTTGTAGTACATGTATCCAATTATGCACACAGTTCAGAAAAGAACTGACAGCAGACTGAAATGATTAAACGTATGCAAAGCAGTCGTGTGGCAAAAGGGGAGAATTCTCTGGAATTATTGCTCGACGACGATCAAAGACAACAGAATAAGCCCCAGACTGGAAATGGGCTATTAGTGGTATTTACTCCAAGCCTTTGCACCCTGAATATTCTCCTCCACGGTGGGAAGCGTGCAGTGAGGGGTCCTGATCCACTGATGTCCATTCATTTCTGTGGTGAGGGAGATCAATGTTCTGAGAGCAATTTTATTTATTTTATGCTTTGTTGCCCAGTTCAGTGACCAGGTTCCCCAGCTTCATATTTAACTTTCAAATCCTTTGCTAATTCAAATAATTTTATTATATATCAAAAGATATTATAGACATTATAATATTTTATTATAATAGATATGTAATATCTTAGATAGTATATATATAAGACTTCTGCATCCTTGTTCATTTTTACTTTAAAAATAAACCAGAGAGCCAGTTTACTAGGTTAGAATGAGGCCCTTAACTGCCAAGTGGACTCATGTGTCCCCAGGGCTGGCCTGGAGCATCCATCTCTGAAAGGAGATAGTTAGAACCTCATTTGTTTCCTATTCCCAAAATTTGATAAATGACCAATGGGATGCATTGGCACTGTTTAATTGAAGAAGGTGAATAAGTCCATAGAACACTACCCTTCTTTCAGCTCTCACTGCATTCGGATAGCTGCAGCAAGGCAGCTCTGCTCACCGGTGAGCACGGCTCATCCCGTGCGTCCTGTCTTCCTCCCTTCAGGGCATCATACGGGTCACCTGCCCTTTGCTGCTGTTCCTTCTCATTCTGATGAGGGTGCAACACACACATAGAAAAAGGGAGGGGACGAGTGGAGGAGATCATTCATCAGACACTGGGAGGGGTGGGGAACCAGGGACTGACCCTGGTGACAAGTGATCCTCACTGAAAAAATAAAACAAAGCGTAGTCCTTCAAAATGGATGAGGATGCCCTGGTTAATATCAGCATTTCCCCCTGGCTGGCATAGCTCAGTGGATTGAGCACAGGCTGGGAACCAAAGTGTCCCAGGTTCGATTCCCAGTCAGGGTACATTCCTGGGTTGCAGGCCATAACCCCCAGCAACCGCACATTGATGTATCTCTCTCTCTCTCTCTCTCTCTCTCTCTCTCTCCCCCCCTTCCCTCCCTAAAAATAAATAAATAAAATCTTTAAAAAATATATCAGCATTTCCCCCTCCAGCAAGTCAGTTTCCTACAGGACAGGTTTTATTTTGAGGGAGAATACAAATTTGTCAACAAAAAAGTTCTTCCAAGATCATACACAATATTCCCACACTTCTTAGATATATATGAGAACTTTGAGAGGAAAGCTTTGCCTTAAAACATTTAAAAGACACTATCTTCCATCACAATGTGAAGTCTGCTTTTAATCTATAATAATAGCAAGTGTGTTTTTCCAAATATTTATGTATTTTCTTCTTCCAAGTAAAAGTAAATATATAAAATATCAGAACAACACTCCAATGAAATGAGCTAGCTGGCATGGGCTATTTTATGTTTTAAAATTATATTCTTCAGTAAAAATTTTGAGATTGAGGTCTCAAATATAAGAGTTCTTTAAGGACAACACTTATTTGGAATCTCAAGATTCTATTTTTCTTATGGTCATTTTTTTTACATGAAAAGAAAAATAAATTGACAATTTTCTCATGAAGGAAAAATACAGGCATTGCCTATTGCCATTCAGAACGTTAGCACTGATAGCAGATCTGTATATTTATATCCTCCTCGTCCCATATAATAGGGACAAGCCATTGAGCACCTTGAAACTTGAGACATTAGTCTTGAAACATTGTTGCCAAAAATCCTTGACCTGGCTTCCTGACTCTAACCAGATCATGAAATCTGAAGGGACAAGATGAGGTATTAAACCTTGGAAGTGTTGGTTTCAATCAACACCGGTGCCCCATGGTGCGGATGCAGGGCAGCCAGAGGGCACAGGTCTGGGGCAAGTCTCTCTATAAAAATCATGTTTCCCAGGGTGTGCTGAACTCCGTGTAGGCACAAATCACGGCCACAGTTACAGACAACACCCATGACTTACTGCGCTTGCATGCAGTATGTAGTAGAATATGAAAGGAGATGTAAGAGATGGAATAATTTAGCTCTTCACACGTGCACAGTAACAACCCTCCCCTGAGCCTCCTCCCAGAAGAGGAGCTGGGCCACTTCAGCGGGTCACAAGGACAGGCAGACTTCTAATTCAAGGCTCTCAAGGCCCATCAGCTCCGCAGCGTCCTCAAAGCTTCCTGTCAATGTTGTTAATGGCAAATCTAAGCACGTGAGTGTCTTTGGTCAGGGTGCTCCTAATAGCAATGTGATTGCCCAGTGATTGAAGACAATCATAGCGAGAAGACAGAAATGGCCTGTTAGTTCTTTGTGGCCATCTCCCCTCCCGCCCCACAGAGCTGCTTTCTTTCCAAGAGCAAAACAGGGTGCTGATGACCTACGGAAGATTTACGAAAGCTTTTCCTACTTCCAAGTTGGCCACTACACACTATGAAAATCTAACACTGGGGGCAGAAATGAGAAATACATCCAGTGATACACACATGTATCTCCTCGCTTGATATTTCCAAAGGATTAATCAATATAGCTTATTCCTTATACTGTAGGTGTTACTTCTCTTGTTTTTGTCTAATAAAAGCAATAAAACCTATATGGAATATACTCTTATGCTTTGAGGGAATCAAAGGGAAAATTACACTTGCCCTTTTTTTCCTGCTCACCCCAAAGAATCCTTTATCTTTCTAAGGAACCACCCCTACACCATTCAAACCATCCCACTTGATCACAGGAGGAAGTTCAGCAAGTTTATGAGCTGAGGTTGTTGTACAAAACTACAAAAAAATACACATATTTTTATATTTGTTCTCTTCTCTCCTGGTTACAGGGTCTTTTGAGCAGTCTCCTAGGTCATTGTTGATGGGCTCTGCTGACATCAGAACAAGCTGTAGTCAAGAATTCACAGGACCAGAGAGATTTTTAAAAAACCCCATAATTTCCCAGACATGTTCCCAGCATGAGTAATGTGAAAGTTATTGTTTTAAATGTCCTGAGAGCATGCCATTTCCCAATTACATTTGATTAGGAAACCCATCTCCCCAAAGAATACTATCTGTTAATAATTCACATCACACCAACTATCACTGCCAATTTTAAAACTGTTAGAAACACACTGGTTTAAATGGGTTCCTTAAGCAAGTTTGTCTTTGAGAAAGTGGCTTCTAAACTCATTCTTTTAATACGTATTGAATGCCCTCAATCTTAAAGTAAATCGGTTTTAGTAGGTCAGGCTGTGGAGTAATTCCCACTCACGAACTGAGGAAATGGTATCTCTGTGGCGTGTTTCCTCGTCTCTAAAACATCCACAGTGATCAAATCAGCTGATCCACCCAAGAGGTTGCACGTGTCCACCAGAACACTCAATAAAAGTTAGTTATTATTGTGCTACTATCAGCTTTACAGATCTAAAGACGATTGAGGCCCATCCTTATAAAACAAACATAATCCTCATTCACCTTTAGCCTAATTCTTACCTTCATTCAGCTCCATGAATGGCCTCTCCCTCCCACGCTCTGACTTGCAAATCAGGTTATTTCAGTAGGAGATTAACAACCAGCCCTTTAATGTCTTTAATGCCTCTCATTCCATCTCAATTAGTAAATCATTTTTAAGTGAATAGATGGACAAAAAAAAACTGTGCTGAATCCTCCAATAACCACTGTTTTCACTTTCCCCCTAAGGTTTCCCACATTTTGAGACGAACAGTCTCAATTATCTCAGTCGCTAAATCAACCATCGGAAGAGACAAGTCCATACCTGCCTGTGTGGTCTTTCATTTTGGACACTGCTATTTTGGTTTTTAAGCAGAGCCTCCTCCCTCTGTAGTTCACAAAAAAATGAGCTATGAAATAACACTGATCGTCAAATTACTTTATTGACATCCACTAGAACACAATTGCAGGGAAACAGACCCAAGGTGCCTGGCATCGCGGGGCTGGGCTGGGGTCCATGGCTTCGGGGTAGGTGGGTCCCTGCAGGGGCTTCTGAGAGAGCCCTGGACTGGCCCCAGAGGCCACACAGCACTGGTCTGAAAGGCTATATGATGCCTTTGAACAAAAAGACAAGGCCATCTTTTAACAGCCGTGGGAGCACCTTTTGGGTGCATGTGCAAAATCTATTTTTCCCCATGTTTAAAGACCTTTAATTTGGAAATAATGTCAAACTTAAACATGCAAAAATGAATACAGAACAAAGAATGCCCATCTACCCTTTAACCAGACTCACCTATTTTTAACATTTTGCCTTATTTGCTTTATCATTTGCTCTCCCTCTTTGTCATTTTTCCTGAACCATTTGAAGGTAGGGTTACATATCCTTTATCCCTAAAATAGTTATGTACACCAAGCCCTTTACCACTCAAGAGCAGGGGTTCTCTCTTACATGGCCACAGTATGATTACCAACTTCAGTAAGTTTCACATTAACACTTTAATCTACAAAGAGTATTCCAAGTTTTATCAGTTGTCTCAAATATGGCTTCTATCTCAATTTTCTAGTCTCTGTTATAGGGGATAGTCTAGGGTCAGGCATTTCCTTTGCCATGTCTTCAGAGACATTAATCTGGAACGTTTACACAGTCTCATTATAAAAGACAGTTACTTTTACAGGAGTGACATTTTTGAAGAATATAGTTCCCTACACTCTCATTTATTATTTATTTTAATAGAACATCCCTCACTTCCAGTTTGTCTGATGTTCTTCATGATTATATTCAGGTATCATCCCAGGCCAAACTGTTGTATCAGGTAAGGTGTCCTCAGTATCATAGCTGATGATACACAATGTCTCATTGGTGATGCTAATTTTGATTATCTGTCAAGGTGTTGCTCAAATTCTGGACTGGAAATTACTGTAGATTTTTTCCTCACCACAAATAAGTAAGTAGTATGAGCAAACATGGTAAGACCATCTAAATCCCCTTCTCCTCATTATCAAAGTTTCGCCCTAGATCTAGCCTCTGTTGACGATTCCTGACGGGCCCAGTCAGCCTTCGCCTTCCTACTGGAAGCAGGGCCCTCCTTTCGCTCTTATTTATTGTTATTGTTACTTTTGGGTTACTGTCATGGACTCGTGAATTCCTATGATTTTTAATGGTTTATAATTCATTGCTGCACTTAATTACTTTGGTGCTCAAATTGTCTAAGATTTGGCCGGAAGAAGCCCCCTCGTGCTGGTCTCTGGGTTCTTGCCGTGTTCTCAACAGCATCATTGTTTTTTAGTGCCTCCTTCCCTTATGGGACAACAAGAAGACCCAGGTCCTTTGACCTGTCCCACCCCTGTCTTGCAGTCAGCCATTCATGGATCTCTGACTCCTTTTAGTGGGGAACGGTATTAGAGACAAAGATCCGGAGCTAGGTGGATCACTGCTATGGGAGTGTGTTTTCTTCTTGACATGCTCAGCACACAGAGCTCAGAAATATATACAGATGTAAACATACACGTGCACATATACCTACACAAACACAACCACACACATATATATACATGCACACAAAAGATGCATATTCTATACACTGTGAGTTCACCCAGATATCTCGTGTACCCCCAGCGGGTTCTTTCTCGTCTTCTCCCATTCCATATTTGTGTGTCTGCTCCTCACTGAGACCCCAACAATATCAGCACATTTACTTATTTGCTCGATTCCATATGTAAACTAGCATGAAAGTTGCTTTGCCCATTCCGTAAACAAACTTACCACATAGAGTCGAGGAACTGTTGCAGCTGCCACTCTAGCCTCCCCAAGACTCAGGATGTGGAGTCACATTCTGTGTTCATAGATACATGGCCCCTTCTTCCCTCCCTCCCTTCTTCTCTCCTTCACTTTTTACCTCAGTGGAGTTCCAATGGTAATTATAAGATACAGCTCATTTGTTTCCATTTGCTTCCATTTCTTATTGGTTTAATTTATTTTTTTGAATTTTTACAGATTTAACTTTCAAAGGTTAAAACCCTATAAAAATGTATACTGAGAGAAATGTACTTCCTCTCCATATCCTTTCCACCCCATTCTCACTCCTTATAGGTCAACAACTTGACTGTTTTCTGCTTTATTCTTCCTTATCTTTATTAAAGATACATAGTCTTTAATAAAGATAAGCATATATATATATATATACTTTCTAATTTTCCCTTCTTGCATCCATAAAAGGAAGCATACTAATATATGTCTTAGAAATCACCCTAATATACACCTTGGAAATCATCCTCATAATTTTTTTACAGCTGCATAAAACTCCAGTGTGCACGCATACATGTTATACAGGTATTTTATGAAACCAATCTATATTCTTGGAAGTTCAGTAGTTTCCAATATCTTGTAATTACAACAAATGCTTCAATGAACAAACTTAGGCACATATGTTTTTGTATTGCTGAAGGTTTATCTTTGGGGTAAATTCTCAGAAGTGGGATTGCTGGGTCAAAAGCACACACACACATAGTTTTGTTAGATATTGCCAATCCTCCTCTGTAAAGACTGTGCCATTGCCTCTTCCCGTCAGCAATGCCTGAGAATGCCTGTTTCCGCACAGCCTTACCGAAAGAACACCTCATCAAGCTTTCAAGTAGGTCAACCTGGTGAATGAGAAATGGTTTGTGTTGTAACAAGCAAGCAACGTATAACCAGAGACAGTGAAATTAAGAACAAACTGACAGTAACCAGAAGAGAAGTGGGAGGGGATAATGGGGGGAAAGGGGAAGGGTTTTCAGGAACATTTATGAAGGACACATGGACAAAACCAAGGGGGTGGGACCAGGGGTGGGAGGGGGGAGGGCTGGGGTTGGGGGGAGTGGTGGGGGAAAACGCAGACAACTGTACTTGAACAACAATTTTAAAAAGTTTTTAAAAAAGAAATAGTTTGGGTTGCTTCAATTTGCGTTTTTCTTATTATGATTGAATTTGAACATCTTGTCATATATTCTTTTTTGTGAATTGTTTCATCTTTTCCATAAAATTTTTGCTCATTTTCCCTTAATTTTTACAAGATGATATTCATTAGTGGTGTTTGCCTTTTATCTGCGATAGAGGCTGAAAATATTGGTGATTTGTTTTTTAACTTCTTTGCTTAGGGCGGTTTCCTTTTGAGTGTTTTGTTTGTTTGCCTTTGAGATACGAAAGTTTTTATTTTTATGTAGTCAAATTTATCTTTTGTTGTATAAAGTTTTTTTTAATAATCATTCAAAAGCCTTTCTCTACAAACAGGTTTTAGAGGGATTCAGTTGTTATCTTCTGGTATATGCACACTTTAATTTTTTTTAAAGATTTCATTTATTTATTTATTTATTTTAGAGAGGGAAGGGAGGGAGAGAGAGAGAGAAAGAGAAACATCAATGTGTGGTTGCTGGGGGTCATGGCCTGCAATCCAGGCATGTGCCCTGACTGGGAATCCAACCTGCGGCACTTTGGTTCACAGCCCGAGCTCAATCCACTGAGCTATACTAGCCAGGACTCACTTTAATTTTTTTACTTTAGACATCTGATGTGTTTGGAGTTTATTTCTGGGTGTGGTGAGAGAAATGGACCCAATCTGACCTTTTTCAAAATGGCTATTCAGTTGTCCCAACACTACTTATTACATTTTTAAAAAGATCATGTTTATCTGTGTTTTAATACCATTTTCATTTTATGTTGGTTTCCTATATACAATTGGATTACTATGGAGCTTGAATTCAATTCCATTTTATGTAGGAGAATGCCATGTTATTTGGTGCATAGATATTCATAATTGTTACAACTTCATTGTAGAATATGCCTTCTAATACCATAAAGTGTTTTTCTTTGTATTATAAAATGCTTTCTGGTTTGAAGTTCATTTTTTCTGAACACCTCTGAGTTTTGCATTCACATGATTTTATTTTTTAAATTGAATTTATTGGGGTGACATTGGTTAATAGGATCACGTAGGTTTCAAGTGTACATGTCTATGATACATGATCTGTATATTGCGTTGTGTGCCCACCACCCAAAGTCAGATCCTCTTCTGTCACCATATACTTGTCCCCTTTACCTTTTCATTCCCCCTCACTCCCCTTCCCTCTGGTAACCACACTGCTGTTGTCTGTGTCTATGAGTTTCAGTTGTATATCCCACATATGGGTGAAACTGTATGGTTCTTGGCTTTTTGTGACGGACTTATTTCGCTTATATGATTTTCAACATCACATTCATTGTACTCTACGGTTAACACATTTTCTGATCAATAGCACAGCTTTGTACTAGAAAAGTACAATGAAAAGTAATTAATTGGAGGTGTGATGTAGAGTTTGCAACCTCTTCTGTTTACCTGACATGGCAGCTCTAATGAACCAAACAGATACTGCAATTAATAAATTACGTAAATGTTCTTTTGCATTTGTTGTGGTGGCTATAATTATGTATGACAAGAGCTGATTTTATTATACAAATTCTGATTAAGATAGTCACTCTGTCTTTGTGTAGAGATTTGTTTTTCTGTCTATTCAGTAATATTCAAGTGTTGAGAAGCTTAAAGATCTTATAAGACAACTAAGGACAATGTGGATATATGTGCTTAATTATTGTTTCAGAAGATAAAATTTATATATGAAAAATAATTGGATTTTTCAACTTGGAAGAGACACACATATCACAAGAATGAGGCTGAGTTACTTGAAGTGACTTGCGTAGTCACACAGCTGGTTGGTATAAAATCCTATCACACATGTTGTTCATGGCTAGTCAAGCGTTCTTTCTCACACTTAACGTATTACATCTACTTCTGGACACATCCCAAAGACTTCGCTTTGCAAATACCTTGGCAAACAGGAAATTTGTGTGACCAAACAAGCCTTCTGACACACAATGCATTTATTATTGTCCTTTCTTCACGGGCCGCTTATATGAGAAATGAAACACTACAGTGCACCAACCTTTTCCAAGAAAAATGTCAGAAGGACAAGTAAAAGACAGGAAATGAGCGAAAATGCATTTCAGCACCTGAAAGGCAAGGCTCTGCGTGCCCATCATGATGATGACTCGACAGGTATGTGATGAGTGGGTCCTCGTGGTCCTGATCACTTGGGCTGTCATTCTTGTCAATCTAAGGGACGCCCATCAGGATCCCCACCCATCCCCGGGCTAACCCAGAAGATCCTACCGGCTCAGGTGGGAGGATGGATGGTAAAACTGATGAGCAGATTTCTAAAATGCTGGGAAGAGACTTTGGGTCTCCTGTCTGCTTTTGGATTTTGTTTTAGGTGATACGCACATAAACACACACATGTATGTATGCCTTTTTCTTTTTCTTAAGAAAAAAATAGTCAAACCAGCCTGACAAAAGAATCATTCTGATATAAAAGCTGTTAAGAATCATGGAGAAAAAATAATCTCCCCTCATGCTGGAGTTTACTGCTTACTCACAGGCATTTATATCAGAACAGCAGCAGGAGCAGGCACAAAACGCAGAGGCTAATCAGCAGGAAGAAAAGCCACACTCTGAAAACGCTAAAATGAGCAATAGCAGTGTCCTGGAAAGGGGCGCTATATGTTTTGGTCAAAAAAAAAATAACCGTGTAGCAATGGAGAATTTGAATCCCTAAGAATCATTAAAACTCCTCTCTCTGGCAGTTGCAAACCTTGTAAATCCACCAGGGAGCTCTTTGTGCAGAGATAATTTCTCATACCACTTAGAAAGTAAATTCATACATTTACAGAAAGGCATGTGATGATGGTCTATTTATGTGCGAAAGACGAACAAGGAATCTACTGGCCTCTCCGTTTTCAAGGGAGAAAATTCAAAGAATTTTCACACTACCACCTACAGACTAGGACAATGATTCCCAGAAAAAATGAAAATCATTCCTTTTGTGGTTTTCAGAAATGCAATGCCAAATTCAATGGTTTATTTTAAAAATCCCTCACAGGATTGTTTCATCCTGCAGGAGAAAGGTCCCATCACTAAAAGGAACTGCAAATGCTGATAAAAAAAAAGTGGGGAAAGACAAAAGGGCTCATTACAGAACCCTCAATATCAAGGGATTCTATTCTAAACAGTTTATTAAATTCTTCTTGTCATTCTCCATTGTATTCCCAGGCTGTGTGACGAGTGTTGCAAGGGAATAGGAAGCGCAAGAAGTCTCAAAGGCAACGCCTCTTTTCCACACTCAAGAAAATATCGCAGGCTCACAAAGAGTTAATGAAAAGACCCTGGTTCTTGATCTCATGGATAAAGAGCTCACCAATTAACCAGCCCACAGAAGGCGAAAATAAGTTCCATATCAAAACAGAAAAGAAGCCCTGCAATTTGCAAATGTCCAGGAAATACATGAAATATCAGTAAATAATGGAAACAGAACTTCAAAAATAGGCTTGGTGCATATTCAAAAGTGCCTTTCTCCAGATAGATAATTCTAGATGAACAGTTTCATGCACACGGAGCATTTGAATAATTCCACAGAATGCATTTTACCAGATCTTTCCGCCTAATTACAAGTCTTCGAACCAGACAACTGTACTCGAAAGATCAATGCCTGCTTGCACAAAGCATATGTAAAGCGTAATTAAGAGGACCGCTCCATGGAGCAGTGGATGACATGCATACGGGTGTGTGAAGGCTTCACGTGAACCTGCTTCATCTCTGTGATATGTACAATGGAGACACACTTCCAGTGCCCTAAATGCCTTTGGCTGCCATTTTGTAAAAGAAATAAGCAAATGAAAATGGAATTAAAAATAATAATAATGCACCCAAGCTTTAGATAAAATTCTTACTTGAATTTCTGAGTATATGGCAAGTCTAATGAGCTACATCTGGGAGTATTATTTGATTTCTAATTCTATTTTTACTTCCTAGTTAGATCAAAATTTGATATATTTCTAGGAAATCTGCGGATTTAAAACACGTGTCATAATTTGTTCAACTTGCTTCTCATTTTCTGAAGCTTAATCAACACAATAAAACATTAACATCTCAGATTACTCACAGGTATATTTATACTGTTCATGAAGAAAAGATGTAGAAAGTGTGTTTAAGTATGAGCATATCATCTGTGAACCAAGAAGATTCCCTTTACCTCTGGGGGAAAAGCCCGTGGAATTTCTGATATTGGGTGCTAATGACAGTCAGGGAACACAGGCAAAAATGGCACCTGAGACAGGCACCAATTAAATAAATGATAACTAGCAAAGTAATGTTGACTAATAAAGTAACAGAATTCCGCCACACATGAGATAGGATAAGAAAATGCACGGGGAACCAAACATCACGGGGAAATGACAATGTATGTCTTGGCTGTAAGACAATAGAGTTGAAGGAGCTATAACAACAATCCAGCCCAAACACACATCTTAAGGAGAAAGTGAACAGGAATCAGGGGATCGGAGGCCACAGAAGACCACTGGGTGGTACAGCCCCTGCCTCCTTCAGCATTCCCACTGAACCCCGATGTCACCAGCATCCAGAACCCTCTTGCTCAGTGAGCTTTTATTCTAAAGCATGTCAGAACATTAATGGAGAAAAATAACAGAGGGCATCAGAATCTCTACTTCGCTCTCCCTTGATGTCTGTGTGTTTTTGCTAGGTTGAGAGGAGAATGGCAATTATTATAAAATGTTTATAATATGGTTTCAAAAACCACTTTACAAAAGAAAAAAAAAGCAACTCTTACTTGTTACACCAGAGGAAGTATTTGGATCTCATGTTGAAACCAAATGGCTTTAAGTGCAATTAAATGAAAAACACGTAACCGGAGAGATAACACACTTTGAATTAAGAAGGAAAACGTGGAGCTGCCGTTTAAGAAATGCTCCTTTGTCTCCTTTCATGTTCTGTGCCTACATTTCGGGCCATTAACATGTAGTTACTACACACTTTTATTGATCGGTATTTTGAGCCAGCAATGGGTTTTAAATAGCAAAAATAATAATTAAAACGAAATTAAAATTGCATTTATTGAATAATGGACATATTGATCGTTTCCACAGGGTCCTAGGCTGCGAAGACGCCAAACGGGAGTGACTAAGCGGCAGCACGTGGACCCAGCTCGAGGGCTGGCAAGGGCGCGGCGACCTTGGGGCGGGCGGTGAAAGGCTCTGGTCTTCCACGTCCTCCTCTGAAACACGACACAGTTAAATAAAGAACCTCCACTGTCAGAACAACTCCCTTGTTCTTTTATTTTTCTCACTCTTACTTGATTTTGTTCTCTATGTGAAAGTTGAATGCGAGGGGAAATCATATGGTAAAGATTAGCAATGGAGAGAGTTGTGTGTGGCTACGATATGTCGGGATTGTTTGTGGATTTCAAAGAACCAAAGGCTGGCTGTCTCCGCAACGCAGGCTGGGCTGTAATCATTTGCTATTTTTAATTAGAGAGCTTTCATTACATCTCCTTATTATGAAACAGAAACAGAAGTGACTTTCCCAAATTGGATTTTTAGCTAAAAATCTCTTTGTCAATTCCTTCGGACAATAAAGTCTGAATGGTGCTATTTTATATCTCCCAGACAAATGTTTCTTTCATAAAAATGGGTGGGGATGAATGAACTTCAGAATGCCATCATTTTAGCTACATTTATTCTTCTCTATTACAAATTCAATAACCTTGAACCAGCGTTAATAGAAATTCATGGTAACTAATAAAAACCAAACTGGCCTCAAATTCCCATTGCTTCAAACACCACTTCCACACTTCCAGTTCCTCTGTCTCTCTCCCCAGCCACAGTCACACAAACAGACATCTCCACCCAGATGTCCTCCTGGAGCCTCGAACTGAACAGATCCATCGCCCTCCTTCTCCCTCCCCTTCTCCCAACCCGGCTCCGCCTTCGGTGTTCTGTGCATCTCAGATATTTCCACCACCCGGCCTGTGGCCTGAGTTCGGCTCCGTGACACTCTCCTCTCCTTTGCCCCAAACCCTGCTAAATCCACCTCCTAAATGTGATCCGATACCTCCCATCATCCCCATGAGTAGCACCTTAATCCAGCATTCTAAAGGCCAGTCTGATGACTCCTTGCTTCAAACTATGCCTGTGCCTGAGTGAAACCCGATCTCGCTAGCATGACATAGGACGTGATTCCTCGGAGGGCTCTGCCTTCACGGCCAGCCTCATCTTGCGCCACCTCTCCTTTCTACCAAAACTTTTCATTGTCCTGAGCCTTTTACACTTTCCTAATATTCCATGCACTTCCCTGTAGTCCTGAGTATGTCACGCCTACTTACTAGGAATGCCCCTTGTTCTCTTCTCGCCGGGCTAACTCTACCAATCCTTTGAAGAGCCTTTCTACTGTTCGGCTCAGCCTTCACGGACTGCCCACGTGTCTTCCCATTGTGTGATAGGCGTCCCTCCATCACAGCTCCCAACACGTGGCATTTTAACGGCTGTTGGACCGCAAGCCCATAAAGGCAGAGTCTGTGTTTTACATCATTGATTAATGTCTGGCTTATAATAAATGTTAAGTAAACACAATACATGAACAAATAGGTACCCATAAAGGGTCTATGAGGAGAGTAATCCTATGTCAAGATGCTTGGACCATGCAGGTACATACCTATTGTCTCAGCCTCATTATTAATAGTTCCCCCCTTCACTCACAAGTGCCTAGGTGCAGATAATAAATGATGTGGTCTATGGGTCAACATTCGAAATATACTTCCACCCTTACTAATCAGCAGTATCATTTAAAAGACACAGCAATGCATTCACACAGAGAGAGATCTGTGAAAGACAATCACTGAACTATACTCTTGCCCAGGTGGTAAAATTTCAGGTGACTTTTTGTCTTCCGTTTGTGCTTGCATTGATTGATGTTCCTTTCATTCACTGAGCACAAGTCACTTTTGCAAAAATAATAAAGTTACTTTGAAAAAGTCATAGTAAAATTCATTTCACATGGATTTTCTACAATATTCGGCTTTGTCTTTAGAGCTAAGGAAAATGCCGAGATTCTTCACACTGTAAGCCAACTAAGCATATGACAAAATAGCTCCATCATAAAGATAAAAAACATCTGAAGTTTGTGATTATATTCACAAATATGTCACCCAAGCCCTCATTCCATGAAAAATGAAACTAAACTAAACTAAAACAAACACTTCTAGTGGTCAGGATGCCAGAATATCCAGACATTCGGTTAGAAGTTGCAGCTTAGGGTCTAGACTTCCACAGCTGGGGATGAGAATAAATGCACAGACCCAACTTTCCAATGGTAAAGCATATGGAAAACATTAAATGAAACATAAACATTGCTAATCAGAATTCAACAGAGGTAACCTTGAATACACCCTCTTGTGTGAATGTGCTTCCACAACCAAGTCCACTGTGCAAAGCAATGGCTTTTGTCAGCTCACACAGCTAAAGCTCAGTGCAACATGAGTATGAAGAAAAGTAAGCATGTTCCTAACAAGTTTTTATAGTGACTCCATGTATAGAGTGAAGGAAGCGCCATTAGTCAGGAACTTTTAAAGGATACTTACATACATGTAAGCTAGTAGGAAAGTTTTCATTGAATTACAATTCCAAATAAAGCTCCAGACCAATTACTGTTAGTCACTTTCCCTAGTTTCTTGCTGACTTGCAGATGCATCAGAGAGAGAGGAGTACAAACGCATTTGTTCTGCCTGAATAGAGCTATTTAAGGCAAATCACCATTAGCTTTGGAAATCAAGGTGGAAACTATTGCTTGCATCTCTTCCAGAGTCAAATATTTCTAGCAGAGGAATGGAGATGAGGTCTTGTACATCAACTGAAAGGAAGATGATGGTGAGAGGTGCATGCCGGGCAGCCAGAGGCTCTGACACCCTTTTCCTTTGGCAGTGGACTGAGATGTCCACTGACAAATGCCAGAGCCTGCTTCTCTAATCAGACAGGGAAGGCTCAGAGAGGCAGGTCTCCCCACTTCCCAGGGGCCAGCAAACCAGCCAGTGGTGTGGTAAAATCAAGGCCCAGAGACCTGTGTTCAAATTCCATCACAGAATTTTGATCCATTTACTTAATCTCTTGAAGAGTTATAGTCATCTAACTTTTCTCTTAGGAGATGAATTCAGCATGATGGTGGCAATATGCCACCTGCTCAGAGTGACAACTCGTCGGGGCATCAGAAGCCCTTCAGCAACTCACAGTCTCTGGAACTAATACTCCCAGAGTGATGATGCGTTTTCTTAGTACATAATGCTGCCCTGGCCAACTTGTCTTCTTCCGTACTTTCCATCACCATCTACACTCTTACAATTGATTGGTCTAGCCCAGGATGCTCCTCACAGCCTCAGATAATTATCACCAAAGCACTTCTGCGAGTTTCCACGTAATGTCCCACTGCCACTACAGACGCAGGCTTAACCCATCCAAATCTGGTCGTTCTATCTGTCACCTACCTCCAAGCTAGTTTTTTCCCCAAGTGCTGAATCTTTATGAATGGTTTTACCGTCTGCACAATTAGCAAAACCAGAAATCAGAACCTCATCTTTCATTATCCTCTCTCTCACCCCCTGCATATATACTCAGTCACCATTTCTGTCTTACTCTACCTCTGAAGTGTTTCTTGCATGATTAAGTTTCAATTCCATGTCAACACCCTGTTTCAAGGCACTTCCCTTCCCCTGAATCACTCTAATTAGTTTCCTAGAGGTCTCTCTGCCTTTATTGTTGCCCCTTTAAGCACTGACCTCCTCAATCTGTTTTCTCCATAGTGTAGCCAAAGTAACCACCCTAAAACTCAAATTTTCAACTCATTTTCCAGTTTAAAATTCCCTGCTCAAAATCAACTCAAAATGGATTTAAAGACCTAAAACTCCCTGGATTCTATCCTTTGCATATAATATCAAAAGCACAGGCAACACAAGCAGAAGCAGACAAAGACCATATCAAACTCAAAGCTTCAGCACAGCAAAGGAAACAATCAACAAAATGAAAAGGCCACCTATGGAGTAGGAGAAAATATTTGCAAATCATACATACATCTGGCAAGAGGGTAATATTAAAAAATATAAGGAACCCATAAAACTCAAAAATGAAAAAACCCAAACAACCTGATTTAAAAAATGGGCAAAGGACCTGAAAAGACATTTTTCCATAGAAGACAGACAAGCAGTCGACAGGAATATAGAAAGGTTCTCAACGCCACCGATCATCAGAGAGATGCAAATCAAAACCACAAGGAGACATTCCCTCACACCTTTTAGAATGGCTATTACGGAAAATATGAGAGATAACAAACGTTGGTGAGGGTGTGAAAATAAGAGAACCCCTGTGTACTATGGGTAGAAATATAAATGGGTACAACCATTATGAAAAACAGTGTGAAGGTTCCTCAAAAAATTAAAAATAAAACTACTCTATGATCCAGAAATCCCACTTCGGGGCATTTATCCAAAGAAAAGGAATCAGCATCTTCAAGAGGCTCCCAAGTTCACGGAAGACTCTCCCTGTGATCTTCACTCGGCCAGCGCCTACTCACCTCCCAAGCCCCTGATCCACAGACTCCCAGCAGTCCTTCTGTGCGGTCCTCGCCCTCATCTCCTGTGTTGCAATTTACAAGGATCCCAAAGCCTAGCAAGTCTCTGAAGGATATTATATATTCAATAAATATTCGCTGACTCAAATTTTGAGCTTGCGACTGGGATCCTTTGCCTCCTATATCCTAACTACTAAATCCCATGCAAGGTCGCTAACTGCACTGAACTCCAGTATCCTTATGAGTAAAGCAGGATAATAATACCTATTTCACAAGGTTGTGGTGATGACTGGGACCTCACGTACACACGACCCTTGGCATGGGGTTTGACGTGCAGTTCACCATAACGATCTTAGTGCACCGGAGGCTGCAGGCCCAGGGACCGGTCCTGGCCTATACATGTACTTTGTTAGTTCACACCATTATTTATGATTGGAAAAAATTTATATAAAACCTTGAGGTTTTACTTTATTATGAAAAAAAGTCTTACGAGCGGACAGCCCTGAATCTGCATTTCTCACGCCGCCATCAGCTAGAGCCAAGTCACATCAATTCCTCTCGGAAGGGATGTAGGCCTGACGGGGCCACAGACCTCACTCATCCCCATCCTCACCCCTGACCTGCTTCTCAGTGTAAGACTGTCACTGCGCAAAAGTACGGAAAGTCCTTTGAGACAAAAGTGTTAGCCTACAAGTGCACGATTATACCTAGTCTATGGGAATTCAATGAAACTGCTTTTCCCCTTTCTCCACATGGCTTCCATGCTTGAGCTGAACTAAATTCATAAACACACTCTCCTATAGAAAAATTCTACGATTCTAACCTTGGGGTCAGCACTCTCACCTCAAGCAGTGGAAGGAAACAATGTATCTTTTATTTTAGAAATAGATTGCATGAGTCCTGACAGGGGCGGCTCAGTGGGTTGGGCGTCATCCCCCAAACTGCAAGGTAACTGGTTTGATTCCCAGTCAGGGAACACGCCTGGGCTGCAGGCCAGGTCCTCGGTTGGACAAGTGTAAGAGGCAACCAATGGACGCTTCTTTCGCACGTCAATGTCTCTCTTGCTCTCTTTCTCCCTACCGTCCCCTCTCTCTAAAAATAAATAAAACCTTAAAAAATAAAAAAAATAGATGTCATGAGCTCACAGACATGAACTTGGAGAGTGTTTTTTTTTTTTAAAAAACAATTTCTAAACCAGCTTCCACAGGTGGTGGTGACAGGCATGCTGACCTCACAAAGCCCAGGGGAGCTGGACTTTGCTCAATTTCTTGAAAGAAAGATGTCAGGCCCAGTGACCCCCCCAAGTGGGGATTGGCGCCCCTCCTTGCGCCTGCCCCCCACTGCTCATGGCATTTCTTTAAATCAGTGAGGTGCCCTGTTGTGTGGGGCTGGGGAGACGCCAGCCCGGCAGCCCCGCAGAGCTGCTGATTGTGGCATCTCCTTCTTAAAGCCCCAGCACACGGGTGTCCCACAGCACAGGAAGGGGGCTTCCCTCGCGGTCTCTGATCTGCGGCTTTGCTGTGTCTTCTCTCAGAATACAGAAACCAGTCTGTGAGCATCCTGACCTTCATACGCTTCTATGCAGATCAAACGACAGCCAGCATGCTTCAATAACGGGCTCAGAATTCAGGGTCGCTAGTGAGCTCTAATTCTGACCCCGATCCTCTGACCCTTATTGTTTAACCAAGGGGCCTCTGTGAATCCCATGTCTCTTTGATTATTTAGAGAATTACTCGTTAAAATACGTGGCATAAATACATATATATGCACATAAAATGATTTATACGTATACACACTATAAAACCATGCTTTAACTATAATTAAATGAAAGGACTATGATGCCAAGTGGTCTTGAAAAAAATCAATGTTTTTCAAGAAATGGACATATTTGATAATGTTCCTACAGCACAATTAATAATATATGTATACTTTGATCTATTTCTAAGACTCTAATTATTAACATCTTAAAGAGATACTGACAGATTTTGGGGGTAAAAATTTGCTCCTTCACCATCTTATAATTGAGGTTGTGTTTATTTCCACAAAACTATTAACTTTATAAATAAAAATTTTATCAGGTCAACAGATAAACTTTAATAACACAAGACAATAGATGAAGAATAAATCTAATTTACTCTAAAGATTTTAAAAATGTTTCCTAGGAATGTAAGTAAAATGTCTTTGTCCAATAATCTCTAATACTCCTTGGAATGCACACCTAGCTCCTCTCTCATCTCTCCCAACCATAAAGATGTGCCTTAAGGAACGCGCTAATCTGAAAAGGGTAGAATTCTAAGTCTTGCCTCCTCTGATTGGGCTTTTAAAGAAAACAAAATAGTGTTCAATGTGGAGCCGTGTTTCAGGAGCACACACTTCCAGGCTGGGTGTCTACATTTTCGTCAGTAAGAAATATTGTTTATAATTTCATGGGAGGTAAAACATTTCAGCAAGAGCAAACAAGCATCACACAATGAATCAACATCCAGTCACCTTTATCCCCATTCACATGCAAACAACGTCCCAATTTCCCTACTTGCCATTATGCGTGACATTTAAACCCAGTTTCTTTGGACCTACAACACTCATGAACCCCAGGCAAGCTAAGATCCCAAACAAAACCTTGCCAATGAATCAGGAATTCCTAATTTTGTTCTTTTTTAGAGAGCCTTCCATAAATTATAGCAAGTTCTATGAAACAAAATGCTTCAGATTCTACACTCCACCCAAGCAGAAAAACACAACTTAAAATTGCTTCTCATTGGTAAATAACTCACAAATATAATGAATTTGGGCTGATTTTCCAGTTGGAGGTTGTATTTTCTTCCCTCTAAATGTTACCTAGCGCAGGGTAAAAGAAGTAAAGTGCAAATCAGACAAGCAGTCCACTTTTATTAACTATATCAAATTCAAATGAAGGAATATAACTACTGCACAGTTGAATAAAATTAGCTTCTTTACTCTGCATATTAATTAATGTCCCCATTACCATAGATAATTAAGAAAAAAATCTACCCAGAAGATTAAAAGGGTTGTAGAAGGTACATCTAATATTTAAGCAAGTATTTCATTCCTTTAAAAAAAACTGATAGAATATTGAAGCCCATAGAAAAATATATCAAATATGAAGAAAATATATAGAATATACACCATCTATAAAAATATCAAATATCTGAGTTACCTATAAACAGAAATAGTTATTTAAAGATCATTAACAGGTGGAAGGAAACAGCCTTCTCAATGTACCAGTAATTTTCAAGAGCTGATCCTGGAGCAACACAGTTTTAAACTGCGTTGATCCATCTACAGGAGAATTTTTTTTCCTTCAGTAAATACAGTTTTGCATTGGCAGGTTCAACCCACCGTGGATCAAAAACAGTATTTCCTCGTTCCCAACTGCGTATTCCCAACCACAGCTAGAAAATACTATTTTGATCCACAGTTGGTGGAATCCAAATACCCAAAGGGCTGACCTAAGGTTTTGGAGAGTGGGAAGTTATATGCACATTTTCAACTGGATGGTGTGGGCACCCCCAACCCCTTTTGTTGTTCAAGGGTCAATTATACGACAGGATTAAATCATGACTCCGGCCTCATTGCATGTACTTCAGTATAATTAAGTCACTTGTTGGTTCAGTCATTGTACCTTTCACTAAGCACCTTTCACTTAAAATGCCTCTATTTTGTACTTTTTATATAGGTGTTTTATGGGTGGTTGATTAAGAATCCTTCCCGCAGCCCCTCCTGCCTCAATTTAAATCACTCAGGTTTATCTTTGTATGTGCTGGTCACACTGGAACAGAAAACTGTGACCTTCTATTATAGAAGCACATGGGTATTTTTATTACATCTGTAGGGTTTACTCATAAACATTGCATAGCCATTACCTTCTCTTTCCCCATTCTTCTGCTTTGGTCAGTGGGTGGAATTTTCCATTGTTCTGCTCCCATACAGCAAAACACACAGACTGGCTGTGACTCATTGTGGCACCAGTGGTGGCAAAGTTCGTGGTCCCTCCACCTCCAGCTACCTCACAGAGGACCAAAATCTGGTATTGTTAATTACAGAGGCAACAATACACTTTTATTTGTCCCCTCATGAAACCTGGGGTCTTTTCGTTAGCCTAGTTACATTTTTCCTCCTTTAAAGGCATTTAAACAACACCAATAGATACTTGAGAATCTATGAAAACTATGAAGTCTGTGCAGACCCCTCCCCTGGACACAACAAATTTGAGCATTCAATTTAGGGTGAGCCTCATTGTCATAGTTGTCATAGGGTTTGACATCATCCTGAAATCCCACACGAGTCCCTGTGCAATTTTAGGGTGCTGAGCTTTTGGCAGGAATGCTGTGCTTCAATTGCAAATGCACTGGGTAATCCCCAACAAATAAAATAGAATGATATATTCGAGGCTGTAGGAAAATGGAACATTCTGATGGTGGGAAGTTTTCATGATTCCCTCTATCCTAGCTGGAGGAATTAATGAGACTGGGCATATCTGTGGGATCTGATTAAAATTTCTTGCAGGATTAAGTGGTGGGTACAGGAGGGAAGGTCCCCATCCTTGGCCAAACCCACTTCAGTGTCCTACCTGATGATCTAGGTCCCGAAAGGAAAGTCAGCTCCAAGAAAAAAGCATTACTCAAAGTGAAAAACTGCTTGCACAGTCAGTTTATGAACTAGCAGGGTCGTGCTCACCTTGTGTAACTCGAGAGTCTTAGAAAGATGAGTGACAGAAACGTGACCCCCCACTTCCATGCTCGTCTCCGACCAGAATGTCTGCCAGCACGACTCCATTCCTCTAGGTCAAGCAATGCTTTCCTTCTCCTATACCCTTGAGCTTATCACAGGACTAGGCACAGAGCACTGATAAATATAAATATCTTATATCTAAAAGAAAAATCTCTTGCATGCGCTAAATATCTCAACCTTTTGCACGGTAATAAAATCTCTTGCACAGCACTACACATCTCAGTCTTTCAAGGTGAAAGATAATTATTCTCATGTCCACTCACGTGAGGATTCACAGTAGGTATCAAGTGGAGCACCAAGGTAGAAAGCAGGAAATAGATAGGAACGAGCTAAGTGCTCTTCACCAGAATGAATAATGAATAAAGTTGTTGTGACATCACAATGACTTTATTTGCTGCATTTCCTATGTCTGGGAAAGGAATCATTTTCTTCATGGAGTTAGGCACATCTACGTGGCGTGTGTTTTCGGGGCCGTTACTCTGGGGTGCAGTGGTGCAGATGGCAACCAGCTCACCACCGGCACCCCGGCTCATGCGCACTGAGCCCCTGCAGCCCACCAGGCACGGAGGCAGCCCCAGAGGCAGTGGGTAGGTTTTGCCTTAGACGGCAGTGGTGCACAGGATGAGCTTTCAGGCATTCCAACCTCTGTTTGGGATTATTCCTAGTAAGACTGGGTCTGCACCGCATTGGAAAGAAATCAGAAAGTCAGTTAATTTGTTCTTACACTGATGTTTCAATAAAGCATTGTTTGTTTTCTTCTTCTGTCACATGAAAGTGTTGCCCCGCATGGCCAGCAGCACTAAATGCCTGCCGACGTCTCTAAGGATGAATGTGTTTCAGGCAACATGCAAAAGGGGAGCTTGCATCTCGGATGGAAAGGTCATGTCTCAAACAGGCAGTACAGAGCGGGGTATTTCGCCCACTAAAATGATTTATGAACCCTGACTGCTGCTGTGATTACGGTGTTGCCTAACCTGAGCTCCACACGGCTTCTGGCATCATCTGGTAAGTCTCCCACTTTACAGATAAGGAATCTGAGGCCCAAAGAGGTGACATTTCAACAAATGGGGATATTCAGAGCCTTTCCCCAGGCTGCAACATACAGGCATAAATGTACTGAGAACAGCAATCAGTACAAAGAGAAGAGCTGGAAATTAAAAACTTTTATCAAATCTTCAAAGTCAGGAGGTTTAAAAGGAAATGGATTTTTTTTAAACCAAGAAATAATTACGAGGGCCACATACATTCTTATAGGAGGCTGTGATCTAGCTCATTACTTTCCTACAAAGAAAAAGAAAAAAACACTGTGATGTGTGTATAAAAACCCCATTGTTCACTTTATAGGAAACAAAGGGGAAAGTTTAAACAAAAGGTGTAATTTATTATTTCTGGATCTGCACAAATTAAACCAGGACAATGAAATAGGAAAATAAGTCAAGCATCTTCATGTTAGACTGTCATCGCCGTCACAAAACCCCAAGTCGTCTGAGAGTATGATTTCCCCCTGAGCATTTTATAAGTGAATTAAAGGAAAAGCGATTTTGGCAAACACATCATGAATTCAAACTCCAGTGAAACAAACAAGCATTTTACAGCGCGACTCTAAAAGTTAAGTTATTCTGAGTTTCTAGGTAAAATGAACAGATTCCGCGTTGCTCGCCTCCCACCAAACACTGCACATGTGACCACAGAAGGCCTGCCACCGTGCGCAGGGCAGACGACCACAGGACGCTCACAGTAGGCTCTCGAGGCTGTGGGATGGTAATCATGCACAAAACCCTTCAAAAGTTAGGATCTGAATCATCATTTAAACACACACACACACACACACACTCTTTGTAGGCATTTTGAAATTTTATAATGAGAGTCTAGTCATCCAACCATTAAAACTTTTGAGCAAAAAAAAAAAAAAACCAAAACTGTAAGACAAAGAAAGGAAGAGCATGAGTTGCGTAAGGCACTAACCTTGCTGGAGAGGCCAGTCTGACCTCCAGAAGTTCTGGAATGGGCTCACATTTCTTGGCCACTCTCCTGAAGCCTGCACTTCGCCATGTCCAGCAGGTCCATCTTCCAAAGGAGGGTGACTTGCGGGGTCACACACATTTTGCGACAAGGGGCCCTTTCATTTCATTGCAGCCAATGAATCAGTCAGCTTCTAACCAGGGATTCCCCAGCAACTGGGCAGAGAAGTTTATCCTGTGCTGCCAGAGCTCATTTTAACGGAGGAATGCGGGAAAGGAAATGCTGGTTGAGATCTTCGAGTGCTGGGCCTCCAACTTGGAATCAAAGCTCTTAGCTGCATAAGCTAAGCATGGAGCAGGCTGCCACAGGCAGAATAATTCAGGGATCAGGTTAAAAATGTGGACTTCTTGGGTCGTGTGCCCTGCCCCACTCTCCAAAGCATTGGCCACCCACCACTGTCCAATGATTATTAATGTGTCCTGGAGGTTAAAGCAGGTTTACAGAGGATTAAGGGGCCCAAACTTACTCTTACACAATTTTTAAGTATCCACAAGAGTTCAGTGAATCTTCAAAAGGATGCTTCAAGAGTTGAGGAGGCGGAACAAGGGAAGCTAACATTAAATTAAAAATTACTTAATTGCTAAGCAACAAGACAAGCATCTGAGCGACCTTCTAAAAGGCAGAGTCCCCAGGTCTAACTTGGTAGGTCACAGCATTGATTGAAAATCTTGCAAAGTCAGTGGCCATCTGGCTTGGTAACTTTTCTAGGTGCTTTTCCATTTTGGTACTAAGGAAATAGCAACATAACACTGTATTTCTTTTAAAACAAGGACACTTGTGGCCATTGAACCAGTTTTAAATGGGATGAACATGGTAACACTGGTTTATTTGAGTAAATGTTTAAGTTAAAAAATGTACCTTTCTTCAGTTTGTGAGAAAATTTTTAGCATTTTCCCCATACTTTAGGATGCTTCCTTGGAACTTAGCTAGATTTTGCAGGGCTCTGTTTAATTTTATGTTTATCATCTTGTACCATTGGGCCTTTTAGCTGTATGTGTTTAGCTTCAGCTAAATAATGGAGATTGTAAGTTATGTGTTCTTTTCCCCATCGCCACCCTCACAAGAGATTCTGGAATAATCTTGCCCTTTGGGATAAGCAACAAACTTTCCTAATAAAAAACTGACCCATAAATAGCTGCCTCAAACGGAAGCTGTCTCTGTTTCTACATGGTTATTAGAAATTACCTCCAATGAAGTATTTAGGGTTTGGGTGGCCAACCAAAATAGAATGGATGTTCAAACTGCTAAATCTGAATAATGACTCTCATGAGTTTATGACAGTGAACATACGAAAAAACTCTTGTCAAAGAAAGATGCAGGAAAAACACTGATAAGCATGCTTTTCAGCCCTTCTTAGTCAGACAGGCAGCGTGTATGAGGGGCACAGACCTCACACTATTTTCTACCCCCACTGCTCCTCGGCGCCTCCTGGGTAACAAAAGAGGACTTTGTGGGGAGGATGTGGCACCCACACTTTGGCGGTGGAGTCCACGAAGGTTGAGGGTGAGCCATGACTCTTGGGGGCCCCCAGAGACACAGCTCCATTGTCCCTGACAAGCGTGGGCACAGCTTGCAGTGACACATGAAGCTTGGGAAGAGGTGTCTCACATTGAGAATACTATTCACACTCATAAAAATATATACTAGCTATATCCTTATTTGGAACACGCATCTATTTTCATAGACCAAACACTGGACAATACTCAGCATTTTTGAAATTAGAAACTTAACATTTGTGCTTTTGCATTTTTGTAAATTTGTATTATATTTTTTCCATTACCACATAACCCCCAAATACCTCCCCCACCCCCACAGCCACCACACTGCTGTCCGTGTCCCTGAGTATTTTGTTACGAAATCATGTAACTACAGCATAACACTTAGATCAGAACTGCGACCACACCGGAGTTACAAATGTGTGCCTTCCTGGCACGGATTCCACGACTGTAACAATTCAAAAAAGGTCAGAAGCAACTTCCATTTCCCCAGTTGTTGCAATTTACAGCTTAAATAATTCACTTTGCCTTGTCTATCTTTAGAAGCAGAATCCACGGCACAAAGTCTGCACAGAACCTGCCCAGGTCAACTGATGGCTGTGTATCTGCCCTATTTTATCTTACTGGGAAAAACCAGCCGGCATTATATCTGACACACACAGAAAAAATAATACATGTATTTGAGAACATTAGTCTACCAAATTTCTAGCTGGAGGACAAATACATTATTTTTTGGCAACATGCATATACGAGTAACACAAAATAAATTTAACAGCAAGGTTCCCGTATCCCAGAAAATTACCATCTAAAATAGAAAATACTGAAACTGAGAGCCTCCTGAAGAACAAATGTGTTTCATTTATCCCACAATAAGCTATACAAGTGTCCAGCACCAAGGATTGAGGTCCCCCACATTTATTTACCCAAATAGGACTTGGCCAACCGGCTGGTCACAGCCCGCACAGTTGCTCAGGCCCGTATGTCTTAATGCCACGCGGCTCGGGGCCAGCCCTGCTGGGCAGACCTGGGTTGCAGACCAGACCCCGGAGAGCGGCTGAGCACCAGCACCGTCACGCTCCAGTCACTCACGTCCTCCATTCTCAATCAGGTTTTTCAAAGGCGTTCCCAGGGTGGCTGTGACTCACAGACTAGATGGAGAAATGTAACTATGCTACTTTAAAACAAGATCAAATTGCCAAAGTATGTATCTAGGAAGAAAAATATCTTTATGTAATTTCTTTGAAGGCTTTGGTGAACAAAGGAATTTTCAGTAGTGGAGACAAATGGACTAATGTCCCTAACGGACAAATAATACATAAGTTACATGTGCCATAACCATCCTGTTTCTTAGCAAGAAGCAGAGCATTTTGGGGAATAGACATTTTTTAAAAATAGCATCAAGAGTGACTTTTTCTTTGCTTCACGCTATATTTGTTCCAAATACGTGGTGGGGAAGAGAGAGAGGCAGCACCCAAGCAAGCGGGTATAAATGGTAAAGCTTTTCTCTGAGTCCCCGTTACCATTATTGAGTGTAATTGAACGTATTAGCAGGTTTCTGTAGGAACGTGATGTACTAACACGTGCTAATGTTCATTAGTCTCTCAAAACTGACATGTGAGGAATTTAAATATAGGCATGAGAGAAATTAATAAAGGCTAGCGCTGAATGAAAAGGACTAAACTGGTTTGAAATGAAGGAGGGGAAAGAAAAACTTGGCTGTGAAAAGGAAGACATCAGAATCACACACGGGAAAGCGCTCTCCTGACACGGCCGCTGTGCCACCGGGTGGGTGTGAACCGGCCCGTGCTCCTGTTCCCCTCGGCGGGAGTGCCCCCGTATCGCACAAGGATGAACTGATAAAAGCTAAAAATGGGGGAATGAAGGGGTGTTCTTTCTTTCATTTTCAGAATGAAAGGCATGCAAACCTCAGCTGGGTCGGGCCAGCTGGGCTGCATGTTTCCCTTCCGAGAAGACAGTCATCGAAGAAGCCGACTCTGCTGAGAGGTTCCCAGTTGAGCACCTTCGGGGAGCACCCGGATGGCAGCAGCCTCCTGGGTACTCCATCCTTTACGTCCAGTGGGCACACTGGGTGTAAGTCCACGTATATGCATATTCCATGACATCCTTGAAATAACCCAACGGCATTTGGTAGGTATTATCCTCTCCCTTTGCACACGGGAAAGCTGTGGTTCAGAGACACAAAGTCCTACTTGCCCGTGAGAACCCAAGCTCACTAGGGATCTACAGCTGAAATGAATTTACTCCATTCCACCGAGCTAACCCAACTGGACTCCCTCGGTTGGGATGGTGGAAACTCCCATTTGCTTAGGAGGGCGAGGGCTTGGCTGATGGAGCCCAGCTGCCTGGAGGGTCTCGGCTGGTCCCGGAGAAGGGTGGCTGTGCCGTGCTTGGGCTGCTTGGTGCCAGGTGAAGAGCCTTCCACGGGCTCCCAGCACCCAGACCTCAACCTGCAGCTCGCTGCTACCATTCTGTGATAGCAGCTGTCACTTCTCCCTCCTTGCTGTCCCCTCACGTCTGGAGCATTGCTGACTGGGAGGAGTGACTCTGAGACACCTTTCTCTATTCACCCAAGACAATGCCTTTAAAAGTCTTTTCCCTGAGTCCATCATTTGGTCTGAATTAAAGGTGTATTTGAGATTAGACTGCTGACCATGTCCTAACAGTAGGGAGCAGCAGAGGCCTCCTGGGTCCCCATTGTCCGTCAAGGTTTAGATCATACTGGGAATAATAAAATTTAACGTTTGGTAATGGCCCACCACAGGACTGAGCCTTTATTAGGAGTTTCAGGTGTGGAGACGTTAAATAAGGTGAGCGGCTGGATCTTCATCCAGACCTGTCTGACCCCAGAGCCCAGAAGCTGAACCACTTGGCAGCCCGCCCCAGCCACAGTGCCAGGCACTGGCCGCCAAAGAAACACTGGTAAAGAGCGGCAGACAGCAGGACTCCAACAAGGGGCATCTTGTGTTTTGTAACCCAGGCCAGCTGATACTAAAAAAGAACAAAATGAAGAGATTTTGTAGTTTCATGCCTGTAATTCATGTTCCTCCTAACAAACTACATAGATATCGAATATCTAAATTTTTGATTGGGGTGTCATCTCTGTTTGCTAAAAACGATAGAGAGCCTCACGAAAACTGGTATGTCTTAGTTTTCAAGGGAGTTAAATTATCTTATTCATTTCATGCATTTCCTAATCCCTTGGCATTTCTAGGTATTTCCATCAGTCTTAATACCCTCCCCAAGGAACTCCCAGAGCATAAATACAGCCGCCTGCTGGAACACTTACCAAATTTTATCCTTTCTTTAAATAATGTACGGACACATTGTCATTCCTCACTAAACACCAAACTCAAGACAACATAGACTTTACTGAATACATCTTTATATGCCCAACACCTTCTACAGTGACTGGTAGGTGGTAGAGAGTCAATTCAGTTTTGGTTGACTTAAATAAATGAGAGAACCGGTAGACACTATTGTTACAGTCAGTACTGCCACAGTCAGTCAGCATAACACACCACCTCAACCCAGTGGCTTGCAATGGCTGATGCTTATGGATTGGCCAAGCTGAGCTGACCTGGCTCCAGGCAGGCTCCAGGCAGGTCAGCTCAGGTCTGCTCCATAAGTATCCATTCAAGGCCTCAGGCTGAAAGGTTACGTGGGCATTCTCTTTTTGTGGTGGGACCCTGATGCAGGAAAGGCCAGCCAAAGAGTGCACATGTATTGCAAGCCTCTGCTTACATCATGTTGCTTAATAGTCCATTGCCTAAGCCAGTCACATAAACCCAAACTAGTGGAATGGGAAGCACATGACCCAGGAGGTGCAGGGGGGGAATAAATATTGGCTAATAACCACTCAAACCACCGTAACTATGAAATCATCACAAAGTCAAAAGAGCCGCTGAAGCAGAAATTAGACTAAAAATTGGGAGTTGCAACTAGAAATTACTTTAGAAGAATGTATGGATATCAGAGTCATCAAAGATAGTTCAAATTCTGACCTCACTTTTCTCATATGTAAAACTGGGGATATTAAAAGGTCCTATTTCAGAATTGTTAGGAGGACTAACAAAACCGCCATGTAAATGCTTTAGCACAGTGTCCCGAACATCAAGAAGTGGCCATTTTCAACACATTTTAGTGTGCATTTAACAAATGTTCACAATGATGCTACTGGTGGTAGTGGCCATGATGGTGAGGATGATGAGTTAGAAAAAAATTTAATTATTCATGGCAAACTAGTCTTCCATTCTCATTGCAAAGATTTCACAAGATCTATAAAACTAAACAAACGAAACAAACTTTTGAAGGTTGATTCTGCCAAATTTTCAACATAGTCTGTGATGAGCATTCTAACCGCCTGGCTCTCCCGCAAACTGCTTCCGCGTGTCCAGGTGCGTCTCCATCGGCCACACCCCCTTTGTCTGTGGGCCCTCATCCCAAGATCTGTGTCCCCCAAGGGCCTTCGCTCCTCTTCTTTACTTTACTTTTATTTCATGCTCATTCAATGTAATATGTCAAACCATGCCTCTCAGTTTCCCTTTCCTATCTTCCCTACCTAGACTTTATTATCAAAATGAAAAAGATACCAAAATCACTTTTTCCCCACTTAATTCTATAATGTCAATTCAACAATACTGAATTTGTAACATGTTGAAGGTGCTGTGTTATATGTTTCAGAAAATGTAACCCTAGTGGGTGAGAATATCTGTCCCTTTAACATTTGTATAATCCAGTAGAGGAGATACAGCTTCTCTGTCTCAAGAAAATGAAAGAATGGAGATGCAATAAATCTATACAATGGAATATTATTCAGACATAAAAAGGAATGAAGTGCTGACTCATGCTAGAACATGGATGTACCTTGAAAACATTATGCTAAACAAAACAAGCCATCATAAAAGACCACAGACCCTGCTATTTGGTCTAAAAGACCATATATGAATACATAATTCCATTTATGTTAAATGTCGAACAGGCAAAGTAGGAATAGAAAGTAAGATTAGTAGTTGCCAAGGAACAGTGGGGCGGGGGTCAGGGGGACAAAATGGGGAGTGACTGCTAACCTGTAAATAATACAGGGTATATGTCTGAGATGATAGAAATAGTCTACAATTGACTGTGCGGTGGTTACACAATCCCGTGAATATACTAAAGATCGTGGAACCATATACGTTAAATGGGTGAGTTAGACATGTGGATGCTATCTCAGTAAAGGGGCAGACGGATAGTTTTATACACAAAACTTGAAAAATTCACAAAAGAAGAAAAGAAAAAGGGAAAAGGAAGAAGAGAAAGCATCAGCAACATAATTTTCTGTAATGCTCTAAAAAATTATCTGAATTTTCAAAATTATATACAAATTAACAGATTGAGGTCAACGCCTTGCAGAAAAGCTGTTGTGTTGTGGCCTCCAGAGGAAATGATTTCCGCACCAATGTCAGCACTTTCCTTCACTTGGGAAAACGGCAGTTGTCCGTCTGGCGGGGTGTGACTTCCTCCCTGAGGCCACCTCCACAAAACTCGAGACTGCCCTAGTGTGAGCTCCAGACGTCCCCAGTCACTCCCGATCCTGTCAGCAACCAGCAAAGCTAACAGCATCCTTGGCTTTTTTCCCCCTGGTGTCAGAAGGAATAAGACTGCAGCCCGAAGAGGCCCTCAGCTGGGGAAACCTCACAAAGCAGAAGGGACTGTGGGGGGTGCCCGCTGGCACTTTTCCTCTCTTCAAAGCAAGCAGTGTGGAGCCCTGGTGAGAGTTTATCTGTAATAATCACTACAGTTTTAAAAGAGAGAACTGGTCTCTTTGCCTCATAAATGCCATCCTTTGGTGCATTTGGGAAGAAACTTCATCACGCTTTAGGCATTCACTAAGACGGTCTCTTTTAAAACAGCGACCACACACTAACACTGCCTGTATGTCTGTCATTTCATGCAGCTTACCCTTCATCCAAGGGATGCATCTGAACGCAGGCTAGGTTTCAATCTATTTGTCCTACAATAACTGTGGCATGGACAGCGCCTAATATGAGCGGAAGGAATGAAGAAGGAGGAGGGGGGTTAAGACAGTGGGAGAGGAAGAATGGATAAAGCGGGGAGGGAGGGAAAAACTTAAATTAACTATGACGCTTTAATTAGAATGAAATAGCCTGTCAAAATTTTTAAATTATGAGGCTCAAATAGTGGAACTAACCTAATATTTGCCATAGCATCCTTTCAGAGAGAATGTTACTTTTAAGGCCCATGGTTATTTTTTCAAAAGCATTCACCATTTATACACACTTGCACATTTTCTTACTCAGTACGAGGCGAGAGGTGAAGGAACAGTCAGAGTGTTTGCTGTCCAGGATGCACAGCAAGCCTGTGGCCTGGGACATCCTGACCCTCTGACGCGTCCCTCGTCATGAAGCGGTGAGAAACTAGGCTGGGTTTGTCTTGAGAAAATCCAAGGATGGAGACTCACTGAAAACTCTTCCATGGGCTGGAGGGGGACTTGTGAGCACACCCCTACCGACGGCGGAAATGGCAGGTGGGTGGGCTTCCTCATGTCCTCTGAGCTGGGAGGAGAGGTGGTTCACACAGGAGCGGCCTGATGTGCCCTCATGAAGAGAAGCCCTATGGCCAGAATTCTAGGGATAACAGTCCGTGGAAAGTGTATGCAAAGAACAAAACACACTGTCTGACACAGAGTTCCCGCCTCACGATTCATCGTTACCACACCAAACACCGCCGTGCAGGTTGGTTCTGACCATCAGAGACTATGAGACTGTTTGCTGCCCTGCGTTAGAGGTTATCCTGTCACTACTCGGGGCTGGCATTCACTTTAAAAGCAACCGAAACCCCCAAACCTTTCTCATAATTGCTGCTACATTACATCATCTGTTTTGTATGTCTATGACTGGTCTGAGTACCCCAAGTGTAAGGACTGTCATCCACTCCCACTGAATGTAATTTTACTGAACTTCCTTGTCATTCCACCTTTTGAGACCTGCTTAGAGTCAGGTTTTGCATCTCAACACCTTCCTATTTCCCCTAGCTTCGTATTCAGGAATTTGATCATTACCGATATCTTTATCCACCCAAGAAATGTATAAAATGAGAAACAGGAGAAAATAGAGAATGACTCTCCGTGACACTCAACTGGGAGAACGCACTAGAGATTGTCATCAGTGCAATAACGAGCCCTGCTTGGTCCGTCGGTCCATTATGAACCCAGCCAGAGATGTTATCGTGTGGGCCGGTGGCTCCCCACCAGCTCTCCAAAGAGACTTATGAGCTCCTTGGGCTGCAGGGGTAAGGGAGCAAAGGGAATCTCTCTAATCCCTAAGTCAACACTGTCTTTCTGTTTTCTTATTTTATTCTTTTTTTTTTTTGGCATAGTACATTTACACAGGATTTTTTGTTTGAACAAAAATTCCTTTGTGTTCAAATGAATCTTTGAAAATTACTGAGTTAGACAGAATTTCTCTATTTTCTATGAGTACATCATAAGACCCTTTGACAAATATCTTTTGAAATCCAGACAGGCTAGACTGACCTTCCCCTCGCTAGCACCCCCGTAATCCTACCTTCAAAGCAAATAATCTTAGCAAATCCATATTGGCTCCTGCTTATCTGCTTCCTTTTCTAAGAAAATTCTCAAAGTATATTTAAGAAACTTTCTTATTCTGAGCTGCAGTGGGCATTACGTTTACTATTTTTAAAAGTCAGGGCCACACGTGACATGCCACAGAGTTTCAGAAATTATCCTTTTCCCACATAAATCCTTGAACATGGTCAATAATGGTCTATAAATGTGATTCTTAAGTTCTTAAAGGAATGTTTGGCTGTGAATCATTCATACCGAGGTATTAAATTCATTTAAAGGAGCCAGAAGCTCGCTTAAAATCTCCTTCTGTTTGCAGCCTCATTCTCCCTCACCGGAAGCTTGTGAGTAGTTAGAGAAACTTCATTAATATCTGGGAAACAAATAACAAGCAAATGTGTCAGCAATACTGATTGGCCCTCAATAATAATGTTTCCATTCATGAGGAATTACACTTTTTCGTGGACTGAAATATTTACTAGGCATTTCATTTATTCAATAACTATTTTGAACAAATTCTAAAACTGGGGTATGGTGGCCAATGTTACTGACCTTTTTGCACATATAACAGATACAGAACAATAATCCAGTGCCAGGGAACATCCATCCAAAAAAAGTTAAAACATCAGTGGAATGGGAATAGTGTCTTTAAAACTCCGATGAAGTGTCATTTTGCCAGTAGTGCGCTCTCTTTTGAGCCAAACTTCATCTAGGTGTGAGACTGGCCATGCTGTAGGCTGCCATCCAAATACAAAGAAAGTTTCACTGCCGATTTCCCAGAGAGTACTGCAAACTCTAGACTGGGCACCAGAAAGAACACAGGGAAAAAGAAGGATAATTATGTAAAGCCAACATTTGAATGCACGGTGTACGACTGGCAGACTTCTCCCGACTCACATTAATATTCACATCGGGCACTGTTTAATGATGCCATTCAGAATGGGGAGATGGAGCAGGAAGAGGTATAGAGGCAATCAAAAAATAATTTATTGCAATAGAAATATTCCTCCTTTTGAGGCATCATTTTAGACAGAGGCACTTTTTTTCCTGTTCCTAATTTTACTAAATAGATGCTCTTCCCTGTCAAAACCCCAAGAGTTTTTTATGAGAATATAAATTGGTATGATAAAAAATTCCTACACAAATGTGTGTCACTCAGGTGACATGACACCTCGATCTTTGAAAACCACTAAACTGCATTAAGCAAAATCAAAGACCTTCAGCTGGCCATGAGGTGCTTCCCTAATTATTTGTATACAGTCTACCCAGGTAACTTGACAACTGAGAGAAAGGAAAAGAAAACGCTTCCCCTGCTGCCTTTTGTACTCTAGATCTGTCCGATATTGATTCAAATTAAAATTGCACCAAGAATGAGGAATCTGCAGGTTATTGCCAACATTAAACTTAAAACCTCTCTGCCGTAGGTAAATATTTCCTGACATTTCCAAGGCCATTGCCTTTGTACCGTTAGTAAAGGGATGGGGTTCCAATTATAACCTAAAATGCTTATCCTTATTAAAGACCTAGAGGAAGACAGAGGAGGAGGAGGAAGGGCAGGAGAATTACAATAACAAAGTAACAGCAACACAACTGACATCCTGGAGTGCTAATTATGCTGAGCTGCCCATGAATTAATTTTTAATCCCCAAAGACCTTATGAGGTAGGTACTATCACTATTTCCACTTTAAAATTTCTGAAAACTGAAAGGGTAATTGTCCAAGGTTATAAGGCATATCTAAAATGCATGAAATTAACGCTAATTACAAAGGCTAAATCTATGTCAGAATAAGTAATAAGGAGGTGGCGCAATAATGAATAAAAACACACAGATCAATAAAAGTCCAGTAACTCTTGGTAGATGAGAAAATATATCCTGAATTTAATAAACCTGGGTTTAATTTTTTTTTCATATGGCAAGACATCCTGAATGGGATGGTTGTCTTTTGTAGACAGCATAAATGGTTGCTGATGGTGGTTCAGTAGCATTAAGGCTAACTACACTGCAATCTTGTTGGTCATTGCCTCATGGTGGCAAAAGAGCTGCTGCAACTCCAGCCATCAAATCACATTCAAAGAAGTGAGACAGGTGCTGCCAAATGATTATATCAGAGAAGCTTTCTCAAACTACTCCACATCCCCCCAAATAGAAGATTTCCATTTAGGCTTCAAAGGGCAGAACTAAGGTCACATGGTCACCTGGCTGCTCCTAACTGAAAACAGGCTGAGGTATACGAACAGCATTGTCAAGACTGGTGTTGATCACTGGGACCTGCTTGCTGGAGCTGAGTATTCTATTGCCTCTGAAACTGAAGTGGGGTCTGCCAGCAAGGCCGTGGCTGGGTTTGGACTTACCGTAGTCAGCCACTGTGACTGAGAGGTCAGCAAACTTCTTCTGTAAAGAACCAGAGAGTAAATATTTTAGACTTTAAGGGCCACATATGACCTCTGCCATATATTGATCTTTATTATTATTTTTTAACAATACCTAATAAATATTTGATTTCTGAGCTATATAAAAAAATCAACTGGGTGAGTGGGCTGTAGCTGGCCGGAGGGTTAGAATAAAGCTGCAGGGATGAAATGCAACAGTGAAGAAGCTCCAGTTAGCTAAGACTGCTCATGGGTCTTACCATTTCCCTGTATCTGCTTTCTCAAAAGAAATAAGACTGGGAGTTAGAAGAGCCAGGTTCCTAGCCTAATAAATAGTTAATTTATTAAATTAATGAACATAGCCTAAGGGACTTGATAACTAAGTCACTTCAGTAACACCTAATAATTTCGGTTATTTCAGGTTCAGACTGAATTCTGTAGACGGACTCTATGAGCTCCAAGTTTCTTTTAGCTTTAATACTGAGTGATTCTAACCTTACGAAAGCATAAAAACGAAGGCAGCAGCATTTGTCATGATGACTAACAGCCCAAACACTGGGGACGCCGCATCTGTATTAACCACAAAATACGAGCAGACTGACTCTCTAACCCTGAGGCCTTCACGGGAACGGGATATTCATGCGCATATTCACCAGCGTTCCGGTGGCCCCTCCACGCACCCCACGGAACATGCACACCAGTGAAGTGCTTGGTCTGGAATAAAAATTACCCATTTCTCTCGGTCTCACTACTTGATTTTAACTGCAGCTCCCCTACCCCCACCCCCAGCAACCCCCAGGGTGCAGAGCCGAAAGAAGACTGTCCAATACAGGCAGTTTTTAACTCGAAAAGACTCTTTTTTTTTTTTGCAATTTTAATAAAGCAAGCTCTTCTTGCATTCTCTCTATAATCTGCTCCTGTTCGTTTTAACACAAAAGCAATGTTTTTAACTACTTGACACTAAGCAAAACTGATGCTCCAGGCAGATGAGCCTGGCTCCTGAGGGCCCTATTTCTGGGGGACTTCCACAGCCCCTGGGGGGGGGGGCAGGGTGTGCATGACCTTGGGACCCCAGGACCATCAGCCTGCTGGCCCTGCTCCACTTTCTGATTTGTTGTAAGCTTAGCTGGAGGTTTGTAGATCCTTTTCTCCCTTCGATTTCAGAATTACAAAAGGTGGGAATATAAAATAAATGTATGCAGAAAATAAATACAGTGAAAAACAAATGCATAGGCCCTCAGTTATATTTCAGTCTAATTGAAACATCTTAACTGACATCTACCACTGACCAATTCTTCACATCTCTAATGTGTTCAATCTTACTTAAATTTAATGGTCCTTTTAGATCTCAAGTTTTCATATACACAAGGCATAATGCGGTCAGAGTTACAATGAGCAAAAGCTTATTTTTCCACAATATATTGTGTTTTTAGGAAGATTTGTGGCAAGCATCTTCTGAGTTATATTGTTTTCTTCAATGAAAATGTTTGAGCAGGAAAATAAATCGTGGAAATAGCAAAGTAATATCAGATGACTCTATCGACGCTAGTCCTTTCTGTATCGGGGAAGGAGGCAGGACAAACACCTCTTACAAAGCTAGTGTGACGATTACCACAGTTGCCCTGCTAATGAACTGTATCTCAGAACCCTGGGTGGCTAGTTCAACAGGCCAGAGCACCCAAGAATGTGAGACGGGGACCAAGTGGCTTTACTCATGTTGGTCTCCTGAGCCACAGGTGCTGTTTGGGCCACTCCCTACAGTGGCCCAAAGATGCTCCATTGCCCAGGATGGCGTTTGTAGGAAACAGCATTCAAGGAGGAGAGGAGGGAGGGAGCAAGGGGACAGCTCCACAGCTGCTGCATTTCATCAGAGAGTCCCCCCGCCCCTTCTCCGTTCATTTAGCTCATCGGCCTGACGTGGGTCACGCATCTACTCTGAGACCATGCACTAGAAGAGACATGAATGCCCGTGACCGGCTCAGATCAATCAAGGGTTATTCCTTGGGATGAGGAATAACTTTGTGTCTGCAAGAAAAAGGGGACTGCCAGGTTGGGGGAAGGTGGCTGTCGCCTGGAAACCTGAGAGTGTCTGCAACCATCGGCATCACCCAGCAACCAGGTGCAAGGCCGGCATTGTCCCCAACATTGGCCTTCTCTTGTCCCCGCCGCAGCCCTGATTCACACTGCCTTCCATCCAACCAGAAGTCAGGTTCCACTGACTGCCTCTACAAAATGCCCCCTGCACCTATGCAACCTCATGACCTCAGTCACTCTTTCAGTTCATGTTTCATTGTTTCTTACATACAAACTTCCAAAACCTCCCTCCAGGACTTCTCATTCCAGCCTCTCTACGCTTTAAACCCAAGAAGTGAGTATAAGTAGCTATCTAAGAAACATTACTCAGATTATATTGCTCCACTATACATAAACCTTCACCTACTACCTGGACTTCAAAATAAAGTTCAAGCCCATCAGCCTGGAGGGTTAAGACCCTGTGTGATGAAGCTCCAACCCTTCCTTGCAGCCTTGCTGCCTATGGCTCCCTCCACACTCACGCTCACATCCACAAACACGGGAATATCATGGTTCCTCCTCCTAACATGGTCTCTCTTGGAACTCCCCTTAAAAACAGACCATCCCAATGTGCAAATCCAACCCCTCCTTAAGACAGTGTTCTTATCATCGTTATGGCAGCACACACATGGGAAGTGACACCGAGGTGGTGGAGCAGGCCAATCACCTGCGAGCAAGTGGCCCTTCCGCCGACAGAGTGCTGAGGCAGGATGGGGTAGGGGTGGGGGGGCGTTTAGCTCACATGTTGACTATTCCCAGCACCCTAGTGAGGAAGTGCACTCGCCTGCTGAGGCACCACGGCCTTTCTCACGAAGCCTTCTGTCAGTGTTTTCTCACTCTGCAATCTACCTGAGGGCTCTTAAGGCCGGGGATGCCTCTGTCTCGGAGCAGAATGGGTTCAGCTGGTGTCTTTCCTCCCCCACTGCTATGAATTCTTGGCTGGTGGACAGTAAACTCTTGGCCTTTAATTGGGGTGCAGTAAATACAGGGATAAAAGTGCAAATCGAACCCTGTGAACTGTGTGGTCTTTGTTCTGAGAGCAGAGCTCAGATCCAGGTCAGCTGGCCAGGGGCGTCCTCCAGGGATAAGGCTGAACTAGAACTTGGGAGGCATTCCCAGCCCGCAGGCAAGCTGTGAGAGGCACGGAGGAGAGGACCAGTTACCTCTGCAGGACAGGGTCCACTGCTGGACCGGAGCGCGGGCAGGCGTGGATGGAGGAGGTGAGGTCCCTGGGGTTGCCTCCAGTGGAGGGAGGGCCCAGTTGTCATTGCTCTTTTCAGCACGGGTTGCACATGGAAACGCCAACATTCAACTGATTTCAACGAAACACATTAGACTTCCTATAGAATCCCTAACAACTCAAGTGGCAATCATGTGTCATTAGGTCAGTAACCAGAAAAGAACTGCACAAGCTGGAAGGTGCGCAGTTTACTAGAACTCCACCAGCCCTTCTGTAAGGAACCCATCAGGCACAGGCCTACAGGGGTTCCTGGAATCCCAGGGACCGGGTGTCGGCTGTTTAGGGGTAACCACCACTAGAGGGCAGCCTTCCTTGTTAGGCAGACTGTGCTCTGTGATTGCCTCACTAGACACAGGATAACAATGACTATGGTCCACACATTCTTGCAACCAGCTATACTTAGGATATAGAAAACTAAACAACCAAGGGCATTTCCCTTTTTACTTTGGCTACTGGGAAGCTCAGATATAAATGCAGTGTTCACTTACGTACCTAATTCACTTCAAGGGCAGGTGCCTCTATTATTTTATTCATTTTAAATCCCATTTCATAAATTTAAATAAAAATGAGCAAGACGTTACTTTTGAATGGTTTGAAAGCATATTTCCCCCATTTTACTATGTTTTTGCAGAGTTCCAACCTCCCAGCTAGACACATGTTCTCCTTAAAAGATGAAGTAATTTAAAAACACGGGGGACTGTTGGAATGCACCAAAGGAAGACAATACTTTGAAGAGACGGATCCCATAAGCTGCTGTGTGTTGCTCAAATGACTTACTGAGACATGGGAGGCTCAAGAGAATAAGCGTAGATGGTTTCTCTGAATGTCCTTTCCCACCAGGTGCCGTGAGGGGTGGGCAGGTGCCCTGAGGTGTGTGCCCCATGTCGGTCAAGAGAGCAGTTGGTGCAGCAGAAACTCTGAAGTCTCTGCAGGCTGACTAAAGTGATGGACTCCCATTAAGAACTGGGTGTTAGCTCTGGCTGGCGTAGCTCAGTGGATGGAGCGCGGGCTGCGAACCAAAGTGTTGCAGGTTCGATTTCCAGTCAGGGTACATGCCTGGATTGCAGGCCATGACCCCCAGCAACCACACATTCATGTTTCTCTCTCCCTCTCTCTTCCTCTCTCTCTCTCTCTCTCTCTCTCCCCCTCTCTAAAAATAAATAAATAAAATCTTAAAAAAAAAGAACTGGGTGTTAATGATGCTCCCCGTCTCCTCACATACGGCTCTTTGGGGTAGACAGTCTCCCTGAGTTTCTGACCTCACTTTGCTCTGCCTGTTCAGTCCCTGATAGCTTGCTTTACCTTGACCTCTGATATCTTAACCACTGGCTCCAAGGCTCCAAGGCCCTCTTGCAGGTCCAGCTTGCTTCCAAGCCAGCTGCCTAGTGTATGTTCCAGGTTCCCATTTACCCACCTCCTTCCAGGGCTCAGGATCAGCCCCCACACCCCCACCATTTTGTCTAAAGTACCACTAGCTGTCCATCCCCTAGGCTCCCCCAGCACCGAGCTGTTTCTCCATCTTCAGGCTTAAATAGAGGCCAGTCGCCTTCTCTACTCTTGTCCTCCCTCCAATGAGACTCGAGTGTCCCTGTGCTTCGGGCTGTACGTTATTGAGCTGCGTGTTCCTGACATCCAGCCCAGTGCCCAGCACGGTCAAAGCACTGGCCACGTGCTGAGGAACCCACTTAACCTTTGCCTTTGTTTTATCCACAGAGATGACAGGGCTCCTGTGAGAATTAAATAAGTGAAAACATTAAAAAGTAGAGTGTTCTGGCATATTCTAAGCATTCAATAAAACTTAACCATTATTATTAGACAATAAGTGTTGAACAAGAGGCTAAGTGAGTTTGGATAAAATGATAACAGCAATATGAAAAATTAAATGACTCATCTGCCCAGTAATTTTTGTCTTTGAAAGACTTTCACATTCAATCTGCATCAATGACCTTGTGTGGTAGTTATGGGACATGTGTATCATTATTGTACAAGGCACATGCATGGTACAGACAGAGCTGGAATGCCATCGAAGTATGTACTACATGGAAGGCAGTGGCCGAAGTCCCTGTCTCCTAGCCCTGTCTGTTCCCTAGAATCCAGGCCAGTTGCGACAAGTTTTACATGAGACAGTGGAGAAAGTGACCCCCATAAGCTAATGGAACCCAGCCATTTGTTGCCAGCCTCTGTCAGAGCAAATTTCAATTAGCTTCCAGAACAGACCCTGCCACATAGCTGAGGCAGCAAATCCCATTTAAAGCGCCATGGAGCAATTTCATTTCATAAAACTATCTCTGCAGCGTAGGCCTGAGAGGATGCCACATTTGCGAAGATGGAAATGACATCATTATGTTCTAAGTTGAGTTTATAAATTACAAACCAATTCCAAAGGCCAATGAATCAGAAAACTCGTTTTTCCCAGGAATCCTTTTCAGTCACTGGGGGCGCAGTGGCATGGTGCCAGGGGGCAGCAGAGCAAGCCCTGGGGGAGAGGAGAGGGAAGGGCCCCAAGGCTGCACGGGCCAGCCACGTGTTCGGAAGTTTGACGGTGGATCAGACTCGTGTGCCAGCACCCCGGGCTCTGAGAAGGCATTTAAGAGGCTCCAAGGGCTCCATAAGGAAGGAAAGAGGTTCACAGGACAAGGACCCATTGACCAGACACCGTACTGCACTGCCGCTTCAGGACGTGCAGGAAAGTGGGGGGCAGATTAGGGGACAAGTGCCCCTCTGAGATATAATCATAAAGAACCTTCAGTAAAAATTGAGACTCCAGATGCAATGACTTCAGAAGAAAGACAGCAGAGTTGAGGACTGAGTCTTGTCTCTGGCTCAGCCACACAGCAAGCATGAAAGGAAGAGAGGAACTTAGATAACATGATGCCCCTTTGCACATTCTGTAATGAGACAACAGCCCAGAGAGGAATAGTAACTTCTCCATTGTCACACAGCATCCTCTGTTCCCCGCCATTTCTCGAGGCCAAGTCTAGCATTGTTCCTACTACATTTCCCATAAAAAGAGGTTCAGGATTTTATAGGCAAAGAAACTCAGAGAGAGCAATTCCAGGTAATAGGGGTTAGAACAGAATACTTACAGAAGAGGAGGTTAGGAAAGTAGGTTGAGGCCAGATAACTAAGGATTTCCGTGCCAAGTAATAAAGGGTAAACTTAATTCTTGAAAAGCAATAATGAAATTAAGGACTTCTTCAATCAGAGAAAATATATGGTCACTATAACCGAATTATCACTAACCCTGCAGCAGTGGTCCAAATTGCGGCTGATCGGGATGCTGTATTTGGGCCAGCCAGGTCCCAGAATGGTACCAAACCCACAGCCCAGCCAAAAGTCACCACACAGACACCATGTGACCTCCACATAATGGCACCTGGCCCAACTCTGGGTCAGTAGCTAGGTGACAGTCCAGCCAACTAAACCAAAACCATCCTTGCTTCATGAGACTTTGAACTTCAGACATACCATGATAGATAAGCAATTGGAACTGGAGTTGAAGCCACTAGGCAGGTCTAGCACAAGGGAATCGGGACCTGCATCAACAGCCTGCACTTCTGCAGGCGCCTGCACACCTCCTGTGGAGGCAACCGGGAGATTATCAGAAGTTCCCTCCCACTCTGCACCCTGAGATAACCATCCCCTTCCCAGATGGACCTTCATCTCCATGAGGCTTCATCGTGTGGCTCTTCCCAGGGTTCTGGGCTGCCTGTCTGCGAGTCCTGCCACAGATCCTTGTAATCGGACGGTGTGACTTCAGGGGACTTGGAGGGGGGAGCCTCTGTTCCTCCTCACTAAAGAATTTAACCAGCAGAGAAGCTGAGGACTGTCTCCTCAATTTGAACTCTTGGGAGGAGTCCGATGCACCCTCCCCGGTTCACACCAGGGAGACGGCCTGGAGGTCCCGGGAAGTCGGCCCCACCCCCCTTGCTTACTTCTGACCAGGTCCCACTTGGACCAGTCTCAGTCTCCTCCCTGACCCCTCGCTTGCACTTTCCACCCGAGACTGTGTGTCTAGAAGCTCCAGAGCCAGGCTTCTGCTTATAAAGAACTCTGGCTCTTAGGGACCCCCACTGGTCCTTTCTGCCTCAAACTCTGTCTGGTAGCACACTCACCCCAGGCCACCCCTCTGGGCCCAACCCCAAATCCCGATCCAACAATAGGGAAAGGAAGGCCGAACCCCCACCGGAATGACCGACTCAAGAATTTTAGGTCATTCTGACATGACTGGCCGACCACCGCGTTCTTGGTGAGTGCAAGAAGGTCTGATTAGCAAGACTGGCAGGTGATTTGAATTTCGCAGATAGGTCCAACAAGCTCACAGCAAACCACTGGAAATGATGCAAATTTCAATTCCACGCTTGAACACAATTTTGCGGGAAATATACTGCGTAGCAGATGGTGGTGGGAAGAGACCACTGAAGAATCACCTCCCTGGGGTGCAGCTCACATACAACACTGCCCGCACCACACTGCCCTCCTGAGTGCAGTCATCGCGCCAAAGCCGGCCGCGTCTTGAAGAAAGTCTCTGTTTAAAGGGGACACTTTTTTTCTCCTGTTTTCACTCCAGCGGGGTTGATCAGCTAGCAATAATAGAAGCTGCAACAGGCTAAATGCTTCAAGTTAATTACCCATTTCCTTCCCTCCACTAGGTGTTATCAGCCAGCCAAAATATTCCTCACACATAAATGTAAATTAAAACCCGAACACGCACAATGTAAGATGTGTAACAAGAGGTGTGTGCCCAGCATGGAAAGTATCTCATAAGTGAGAAAATTATGTTCATCGTTTGCAGAGCACAGCACACTGTGTAATGTGGGGTCTCCGTGCGTGGCTGGTGGCGGTCTTCCCGGCTGGTTAAAAATGAAAGCAGCCACAGCCACAGCGTGTGTCGATTTGAACTGGACCGTGAAGAAAATTAAGTCCAGGTGTATCTAAGGAATAAAGGTTTTAGATGAGGCCACTTTTTTTCCTCTCATCTCCTAAATTTTTCTCCTTTCACCAATCCAGTGAAGATGCGAAGTGATAGGGAGTGCATTGGTTTGCCAGAACTGCCGAAATAAAATATCAGAAACGGAGTGGCTTAATCAACATCATGAATTTACTGTCTCACAGTTCTGGAGGCTAGAAGGCCCAGATCAAGGTGTTGACGGGGTTGGTTGCTTCCGCAGGCTCTGAGGAAAAAATCTGTCCCAGGCCTCTCTCCGGGGCTTACCAATCCTGTCCTCAGGTTCACGTGGTGTTCTCCCCATGTGCGTACCTGTCTCCAAATTTCTCCTTTTAAGAAGGACATCTGGGATCAGGGCCCACACTGATGACCTCGCTTTAACATGATACCTCTGTAATGACCCTGTCTCTAAATAAGGCCATGCTCATAGGTACTGCGGGTTAGGACTTCAGCCTATGAATTTTAGGGGCGGGGAGGGTTACAGTTAAACCTATAGCAAGGGAGTTATAAAAGAACAGCTTCTAAAGGTAGCTCTTACCCATCTGTTACAAGAAAACACTCATCCTTTAAAAAGTAAGTGCTTTCTGCTTTCAAAAAACCTTCAAAATTCCACCCGAGTTAACCAAAGCATTCTAACAACCGGAATGCAGGAGAGACATATGCTGCCTGTGCCGCACGCACATGGAGTATCGCGAGGGAGGACCCAGCTTGGGCCATCTGGCTCGCCTTATCTCACAGCTTTTTTCACTTTGTTTAATAAGTCTGAGGGCGCTGTTAAAACTTCAACATTTGTCAAAACAGAATGAGGAAATTGAGGAGGAATCCAAGAAAAATAAATAAACAATCACTTTACAGCATGTCAGAATCAAAAAGGGCCGCCAAAGTCACCTGACCCCACCTTCTGTGCACTCCTGGAGTCCTCTCCTTAGCACCCTCTTCAAAGGGCCACTGGGTCTGTGCCGGTCACAGGCTCACCCCAGGGATGCCCATTGCCCTTCGCACAGCTGGAAGGCAGCAAATTCTTCCTGGTGTTGAATAGAATGGATCCTACTTCCACCTATGGCATCAAACAGAACCTGTCTAGCGCATTCAACAAATATTTGCTGTGCACACACCATGTGACAAGAGAGCCTTAGATCTACTAGGGACTTCTCGGTGATAAACACTTTTCTGCAAATATCTCTCATGGGAACAGTGTTATTCCCTTTGCCATTTTGGTTTCTCTGCTCAACAGAGAGGGTTTTCTATCCTTTGAAAGTATACTGCCCAGAACCAGATACAAGCCTGATGGTTAATTTTTTCTTTTGTATCTTTTGGGTTTGACTTGTCACTTCATCTTGGGTAACAGTATGATAAATTTATAAAACATTGCAATCTAATTAGTGTTAAGTTCTGTTGAATTTCAGAAAACATAAAGAAGTAAATAGTAGATTTTTGAGGAATTTCTGTAGATTATTTAATGGGTCAACCTTTTTTAAAAAAAATCATGCTTTGCACCCTATTTTGATAAGTTGCTTTATTTAAAAAAAACTAGAAAAATATTTATATTTAAGTACCTTACATGATTCTTTGGCTTACAGAATAAGATTAAAACCACAAAGATTACTTATAGATTCTTCACCACCCATTCCAACCAATACAGTATCATGCAATTTAAAATGCTACTAAACATAGCCACATGAGCATGACATTGGCCTAGCACTGAAAGTGACACACAGATAGTGTCAGAGAAATTTTCGGTGTGGAAATGCAACCAGATCATATTTTAGTGGTCAAGACTCTAATTATCTCATATAAGATATAAAGCCATTGGCACAGTTCAGAGCTTGAGAAGCTCCAGAAAACATTTTAAGTTCCCCACTATCTTTTTTTTAATTATTCACTTTAAAAAATAACTCTCCATGCTCCTGTTAGCTGATAAGAGAAGGCCCAGGGTTTTCTTCATGTCAGCAGGAACGTGGACAGGAACACGTGGACAGGAGGTGTTCTAGGAGACCTGCGGTAACTTCTGCAGCCTCCGTTCACGAATCCCACGACGCTGACGCTAGATGAAGCCGATGTGTCAGAGGAGCGAAAGAACTCTTCCAACTGAGCTGCACAAAGGATTCTGGGCACTTCAGAAAAAGAGGAGACAAAACTCGGTCCCTTCTTGAAAACCAGGATTGAAATAGGATCCCCACCTTAATATTGCTTTTGTGTTTCAGAACTCCCCAAATCTGCCAACGGGGTTCCTGCCTCTTGAAATGATTGTGTAATTACATAGCACTTTCCAGGGAAACTACCTCCGGCTCAGACGTACGTGGCAGGGGAAAAGGGCATCATTTCCGCACAATATCGTGCTGAATGCAGAACACATTTATTGTTTTTTAAGCAGTATCTATCAGCAACTGCCAGGTCTTTACAGTAGGAAAAATTAAAGGTAGTGTTAAAAATGGTATTTTTCACTGAACGAAGCACTCACTCAGGCTATAAATTTGAAATGATGATATTTAAGCATCCTTTAGTAAAAAGCCAGGCAGTACATATTAAATAAAAGACGATTTTGTCTGTCTGGCATAACTCACTTCGGTGGTTTTGTTAAATCTAAAATTTTTCCAGTCGTCCGTCTTCATGTCACAAACAAAACATTGTTTTCTAATAATATTAAACCTATATCCCAGATTAAAAGCTGAAGTTATTAAATTTAAAAGTGAATTTTTAATCCAGCCACTATGGAGAAGTAAGACCTACAAATATGCATGCAGCCTGATATGCTAACATACGATGGCTCTTAGAAAAATGACTAGGGAACAGTGTCAATGAAAGCTAGACACTAAATCCATCCTGCCCAGCTTTCGGTTTTTAAATAAAAATGAGATGATCTAAACCTTCTTCTCCCAGCAAGGTAGTTTCCTTATCAAATGGGTTTCCTACAATCATAAATAGGTTAATATCAATTTACCCAAAGTCTTGTTCAACGGTTTAGTGGAAAGACACTGGTCAGCAAACTGAAAGCCTAAGTCTCAGGCTTTATAGATAGCTAGTTTTGAGACACAGCAAGTCACGTGGCCTTGTTGCACACCAACACGCTAAGGACCAAACTGCAGTGAAGACACCAGACCCTGGTGGGGGTGGGGTATGAGAAGATGGAAACACCACAAGACAGGGTCCCACTCCCCCAACTCAACCTATTCTTGCAAGTTTGTAACGAGAGCAAATTTGAAATGCCGATTCCTTCCGTTTTTTTCTTTTTTAAGTTGTCATAGGAACATTTAACATGAGAGCTACTTTTTTTTATCAAAACGCTTAGTGTGCAAAACTATATTAATGGTAGTCACAACGTTGTAGAACAGATGTCTAGAACTTCCTCATCTTGCCATCTCCTCCTCGCTCCGCCTCCATCAACCACCATTCTATTCTCTCCCTCTATGAGTCTGACTACTCGTGATGCTACATGTAAGTAAAATTGTATGTTACTTCTCTTTCTGTAACTGGCTTATTTTACTTAACATAACAGCCTCCAAGTTCATGCACATAATAACCCATTGCAGGATTTCCTTTTTTAAGGCTCAATAATATCCCATTGTGTACATAAACCACATTTTGTTCATCCATTCAACCACAATAGATACTTAAGTTGCTTCCATATCATGGCAATGATGAATAATGCTGCAATGAACATGGAAGAGCCAATATCACTTTGAGACCTTGACATTGACTCCTGTAGTTTTAAAGTAAGAAATGGTAATGGGAAAAAATACAGTAAAAAAAATAAAAAATAAATAAAGTAAGTAAGAATTGCCTTCTGGGAATGCCTGCCTCACAAAAAAAGTCAAGACGAAATTAGAAATCTAATGAACAATATTTCTCTGTTTGTCAATATGAACTCAGATTAATATCTATCTCTCTAATGCATGTCTGTACACACAAAAATTACTGCATAGAGCACCAGAAATATTCCACTTGCCTGGGTAATATATCAGGGACCTAGAATCATGCTGACAATAGACTCCGTTTTAGAAATCACCTGAGATCTTTCCCTCCCTGAAACCCAATCTAATGTCTGTTGTAATCACCTGGAAATAACTGCAGTTAACATATCGGATGTAGTTCCCCAGAAGAACCCTAAGATCAGTTTCTTTTTTAAAGAATGAGAATCCTGAACTTACAGTCTTATCTTTTCAATTTCATCGTACCTTTACATGGCTTTAAAATTATAGTGCCATACATAATGTGTTTCACAGTAAGAAACTGTTTTTCTGTGACACCAGTTCTCGTTGATGCTTATCAACTTCACATACTGCAGCCCCTTTTCCACAAATCCCAGCAAACTGCATGCCGTCCGAGCCCCCATCTTCCGCATCCCACACCATTTCATGTAAGTATCCTCGGCCTGAATAATTCTCTCCATTTTTTATTCCCTTATTTTGGAACTACTCTTATTCTATTGGGTGAGAATTTTTTGTCGTTGGTTGTTTCTGCAAAGATCCCTTCCAACACTGGTAAAGGCATACTTCTGAAATAGGATCTAACTTACTACAAGTACCCCCCACTTTTTAAAAGTTTGCTTTTGGCCACTTCGCTTTGATGAAAGACTCTACATTCGTACCTGTTCTTGGTAACCAAAAGGAATCCTAAGAGAATGTTTGCTTTGACGGAAGAAAAGCAAAAAGCGAAACTAACATCCAGCACTGGTTTTGCAGGAGCTGTTCCTGATGGGAGGCGCCCCCAGCAGTGAGCGTGGCCCCACCAAGCTCCTCCCCTGGGAACCACACTCAGCATCAAGCCCCATAGGTTTAAACTTGCCTGTAAACATCTGAGCTTTATCTAGACTTATTCTGTGTACCCTTTAGCAAGATGTATGCTGAGATAATTGCTTCATTTTGCACCATTTCAGCTCACAAAAGGTTTCGTAGGAACACTGTACTTAGTTAGGGTGGGAGCAACCTGTATCTCCTTGTGTCATTAAAAAAAAATAGTTTATCGGAAAATGAAAACTCCAGAATGAAAGGCATTGACTTAGCATCGTCGTCCTTCCTGTCCAGTAGATCTATAGTTCATGAGTTCTGTTCCAAAGTAAAATGTTAAGTCAAATATGACGCACTTCCACAGCAAGAAAAAAAATGAGCATGCAGTCTGTAGCCTGTCCGTTCTCAAACAGGGATAAAAGATATTTTCTAAGGGAGAGATTTCACCAGTTTCGAGGCTACTACGTAGCTCTCAATCTGTGCTAAGACATTTTAAAAAATGTAAAATACACTCATGCCTTTTTAAAGTGTCAGCACAAATGAAATAAAATGAGTGGCTGCAATTTGGTGTGAACAAATTCAGGCAGCTGCTGCCGCGCTAACGAGATTGGAGGTTATCTTCCAGCTCTGCTGAGTCTGAAGCCCCTTCCTTTAGGATAATTGAGTGCTAATTCAAGTGAAGGAGCCAATGGGCCAAGATAGTTTTCATAAAATATGAACACTTCCTCCTGGCAGCTGCTTCTTCGTGAAAATTCGGAAATGCATAATCGCATGCACAGTGGAGCTGGTGGCGTCGAATCAATCAGATGACCAAAAATATACCATGGTTAATCCTTTCATGCCATAAGAGACCAGAATAACAGTAATAGGAGTCAAAAATAACGCTTTCACTTAATTACCTTTTTTCTTATGTTGTGTCTCCCTAACAAGTATTCAGACTCATGGCCAGAATTAGAGGATGGCAGTATGTTCATGGTCACCCAATGTGGACAAGTGCCCACTTGTGAAAGATTGCAAAGAGTGTGTCTACCAAAGTCCCAAGTCTCTAAAGCAATATTAAATAGCCACGTGTACAGTTTTAAAAGAACAATAATAAGAAATCACACATCACAATTAAATACAAAGTTTGTACTAAAATCAGTTCTTAGATGAGCTTAGAGAAGTTCTGCATATAAAAGTAACCTGACTTTCCAAATATTTGAGTATCTGCAGGTGGACCAGCAGAAAAACTCCAACCTGTGGTGCTCGGTGTCTGTACTGTATTGTGAACGTATCACCTGTCAATTCGTAGGCAGAAACCTGACGGCTTTTGTGATCCGTGTTTGGATATGCATTTGCTTATACACTGCCACCAACTTGCCACAGGCCACGCCGGTCCAGAATCAGGGGCGGCGCTCAAGCGCGGAGTCCTGTTGCACAAGCACGTGCACGCAGGCTCTCGTCTGGGTCCGCCGGTGTGTTCCACGTGAAACCGATGGGAAGGCCGTCGCTCTGCGGGGCTCTCCCATGGGGTGTTTGTCACACAAATAAAACCATCTTCACGGTCCGGTCCCAATCCCAGCAAGAGGAGCTCATGCCCATGGTTTTAAAGTTCTGCTCGTACAGATAGCTTGTTCTAAGTCTTATAGCATTCAGCTCCTCTCATGTGGTGCACTTTTCAACCCTGCAGTCTAGAACAGACCGCTGTGAGGGTGATGGATCTCCTTGAGGAATTCTGATGGGAAGCAGCCCCGCCTCACCTCTGCCCTCCTCCACCAGAAGCCATGATTTGTTCTCACTTCCTGCGTCCTCCAAGTCTCTCAAAGTGGTCCTACCACCGACTGACAGGACGTAAAGATCCTGCGATCAAGTCTTGGCAAGCTTCATCTCATTAGTGCCTGTTTTAATCATCAAGGGTGACAACCCATGATAAATTATGTCAAAACATACGATTCTATACGAGGAGAGGGAAAGTGGAGGAGAGTAAGGTACTCCAAGGATAGATCTGTTTATTCATCTAATTTTGAAATTGAAGAGAAAGAAAGACAAACCTGAGGGCAGGGAGCTCGTGGAACCGGAGGGGGGTGGGGGGAGGAAGATGTCAGAGGAGGAATTCCGAATAAAACTCGCCCCAAGAAGAAGGAAATGGGAGGCTAGTCATTTCTCATTCTGTTTAATTACCTATTTTATCTATCAAGGGATAATTTGTCTGAAGCTAAAAGGACAGGAAAGGGGAGGGGAGGGGCAGGGAGGGGAGAGGAGAGGAGAGAAGTTTGACAGGTCAGCGTATAGGCTGTTGGCTAGTGCCTGTGCAGGAACATGCTGACTCCCCGATGAACTTCCTGCAGCGGGGCCTGAGTGGAAGCAGAGATGGCTGAGACAGGATTAGGGCGATCACTGCAAAAATTGTTCCCGTCCATGCACTGCTAAAGGGAGCATCCAGGCACAGTCACCTCCCAGAGCTTTTCTCATTGTCAAGGGGCTTCTCAAGGACCCAGGAGGCTGCCTATGTAGCACCAGTTGTACCCACACTGTGAAGAGGGTCCAATCCCCTTCTCACTTTACTTCCACTCTGGGCTATAAGAGCGTCTCTCCCACTTACACAAGAAGGCTTTAGTGAAACACAGGCTTAGGGCAGCGAACAGAGATGAGGAGCTTGAAGGATCCCCCTGAGCCCTAGCCACACTCTGCATGCAGCATCTGTGGTTGCCCCTTGGGTCAGGCCAGTCCAATAACAGACATATAAACAAGGTCTTTAAATGAATGAAAGAAATGGCCGAGGACCAATCCGAGGTATGTAATAGGATCTGCAGCTTTACCGAGAGTCAGGCAAAGATGTGCTCCTTTCTACAAATCTCCTGAAACAAGAAACTGACTAAAATATGAACTGACAATACGTCTGGTTCTTGTTGCTTTTAATTCCAACTCAGGAAAGAAATATCGGAGTTGAACGCTGAGCCATCAGAGAGGCTCTTGGGAAAGTGTTTGGATTGATTCTTTCCCCCCCAAAGTATTTCACTAGTCAAAATACCAGGTTATTTTACATTTTTTAACAGGCAAAACTATCTGGAACGTAGAACAACGTGGTCAGTTTTCTCCATCTTAAAAAACGAACCTGCCTTAACTCTGTGCCTCCTCACTGCCTTCTTCCCTTCAAAGTCATGCTTCTTCCAAGAAATCTACTATTCCCTCCTTTCTATTCACTTCTCAGCTTACAGCAACTTGGCATCCTTTGTCACCATGAGAGTCACCAATCCTAGTCCTGCCCTAGCCGAGGGACACTTTGAACCGCTTGTCATATGGCCCACCAGCTTCTAGGAACTGCTCCCTTGCCCTCTGTGACACTGGCCACTGTCGTCCCTCTCCCGGCTCTCCTCCCTCTACACTGAGCACACCCCTCACTACGGACAATTCTTCTTCTGCTCTCTTTAAATGTTCTCCGCTCTCTCTGCTCCCCACGTTCCTGCTGGTGAGCTCAAATGGGCCCACAGCCTCAGCCACGACCCAGGGTATTAACTTCTCGCTGGTCCCCTTCCCCACCTTTATGCATATCTGAGGCATACAGGGTTGATTTTCCCATAATAGATACACAGTAAGTACCAATGGGTGGATGGATGGATGGATGCGCATGTCTGATGTATAGAAGAGGGTGGTCTTAACTCTGTGTGGCATCAAAGGGCTGGGTTTCTGATGAGGAGCCTGGATTACATTTGGTCTTACAAATGCAATAGCTTGTAGCTACCCTGTGAAGTCAGCACCATCATCATTATCCTTGAGTAAGTCTGTACAGACGCCAGATGGCTGAATGTCTCAAATCCAAGTCTTTCTGCTTCTCGAATTTATGTTGTTGCTGGCTCATATGGTAAACCTATTCTTAATTTTTTGAGGAACCACCACACTGTTTTCCGTAGTGACTGCACCAGTTCACATTCCCACCGGCAGCGAGCGAGGGCTCCTCTCCACCCACAGCCTCTCCAACACTTGCTACTACTTGTCTCGTTGACAACAGCCACCCCGACAGGTATGAAGTGCTAATAGAGAAGGGCACACTTCAACCTATAGAATTTTATTAACCAATATCACCCTCACAAGTTTAATAAAAATAAATAAAAATTAAAAAGCAAGCAAAAACAAACATCGAGAAACAAAAAATTGCAAGAAAGCACATTTTAATCTTAGGAAAGGGAGAAAGGGGAATGAAGTTTCACAACTGACTGAATAAAAAAGTGATCATGTGGACAGAAAGATAACTAGGATTTTATCCCATACATATTTTGTTTATGGATAGTTTTAAGGACGTAAGTAATTCAAGAGTTAAACCAAAATATATACTTATCAAAATTATTATCAGGGAAAAGATTTATGTTGTTTTCTGCTCTGTTACACTGCCCCACAAAAAAGTGGGGGGGACTATTCTTTCCCACCGTTAAAGAGAACACCCTGCAAGGTTTGCCACCCCAGGGGCTCCACTGCGGCAAAGGCTGGGGCCGGGCCGGGCAGCCTGGCATCTCCGGGGAGGGGGGCAGTGTGGCTGCAGGAGGCAGACTGCCCCACGGCAGAAGCGGAGGCTAAGCAGGGCTGGGGTGCGGGGTGGCCCGTAGGGACAGAGAAGTTGATTCCATCTCAGGAGAGTCTAGATGACCAGAGGACAGAGCAGGTCAGCCACACCTGGGCCGGGAAGTCACACCTTAACCTCACAGGCAAGCCGCCCTGGGGATGCCCAGGTATCGCCACGGAAGGGCTGTTTGGGGGACCTGGAGTCCCACCTGAGTTTGAAGCAAGACTCAAGGCAAAACAGTTTTGCCATAAAAAGATTTTTTTTCTTGGAAAAACAGTGGCTCTGGAAGAGGTCATGAAATTTATATGACTAGAAATATCGGTATAATTTTCTCGCTTTATTGAAATAAATAAATCATGCTGTAGAATGTGATGACTCTTCCTTTTTCAGCTGCAATGTTTAATTTTGTAAGTATACTTTCCAGGACGGTGAGAGGGAACACATTTGAAAAGCTATTAAGATTTTATCAGACGTTATCAATTCATGACACAGAAGTGTGTCACACACGTGAGTGAGAAGGATAACCTGAAATAATTACAAATAGATTTTTGCTCACAGCAAACTCAAAACAAGCTCTCTTAATAAATAGCCTCCTTTTACTGGAAAGTTGTCTAAGTGAAAGGGATTAATTCATGGTCGGAAAACACAGTCCAGCCGTGCTCGAGGGACAATATCTCAGCAGACATCTGGAGGAGCCCCTGATTAATTAATAGACTAATTAATCAGACAGCTGTACTCTTAGGAGAGAATTTAATTGTTTGGATTAATAACTCTACTAATTAATCCTAAAACCCAACAACTTTATAGTTGAGAAAATGCTGATTTTTCTAAGGACCCATCTGTATCATAAACATCCTGCCCTACTGCTCCCTGGCTAACTAGACAACGGCAGCCCAGGATCCTCAGGGCCATCAAGAACCCAGGTGAATTTTCAGCCGGGTCACCACCCCCACCCCTCACCCCCATCATCCCGACCCAGCCCTGCCAGCCCTGATGGCATTAAAGGGAAAGTCCTCAGATGGTGTTCATTTGAATTTGAAGCACATGGTACCAAAAAGTCAGACATTTCCTAGAAATACGGCTCTGAATAAAGTTAAAGAAAGATCACCACCAGCTGGTCTAATTGGTCCATGTGGCATTTTTCAAAATAAAATAAAAGCAGATAGACCCTTCTTCCAGATGACCTGTCAAACAGGTAAAGCAGAAATGGACAGATGTTAGAAAATGGGCATGCTTGTAAAGTAAATAAGAAAAGTTATATTTTAAAAATGCTATTTTACAAAAGGTAAGTGATTATAGTGAATCTTCATGAGGTTTATAAATAATTCTTATAACATTAAAGGAATTTTGGGCTAATAGCTCATTAATAATAATAAAGAATGTTTGATAACTGATTATTCAAATAGAATCTTCAAATGACATTCTTAGAGCACATGATAACTCCATTTCTATGGAAAATTTCCATCTAGTTCATTTCCAATGAACAGTAGTTTCCAAGAGTCACTTGCATAAACACACAAACCAAAAATTTGCCAGAGTAGCAATTATGGCTATAATCAGGTACTAGTAAGTTTAATAAATATGCAACCAGAACTATGCTTTTAATCAATTTAAAAAATTATAGAATTTAAAACGTAATAGTTTTGTATGAAGAAGTACACAGTACTGAACGTACCACAATAAAGACACAGTCATGGACCAGTAAGCCCTGGCAAAGAGGAAAAGGTTAATGAGGATGAAAGAAATTATAAAATGATCTGATTTTCTAGATAATGTTTTAGTTACTTTTACATGGCTTTGAGTATCTGACTTCTCTGGACACCTGGAAAACACAGAAGATATTCCAGCTAACCACATAATGTGAAAAGGACATATCCCAAATATATGTTACTTCAATATCCTGGCCAGAAAAATCTCCACTGCTATACAACTAAAACACATTTATCTGTGTCTTAAAAAATAACAAGGATGCCCTGCCTGGTGTGGCTCAGTGGATTGAGCATTGGCCTGTGAACCTACTGGGGACCTGGCGGGCAACCCAGTCAGGGCACATGTCTGGGTTGCAGGCCAGGCCCAGTAGGGCTCACTCAAAAAACAACCCCATGTTGATGTTTCTCTCCCTCTCTTTCTGCCCCCGCTTCCCCTCTCTAAAAATAAAATAAATAAAATCTTTAAAAAAAAATAACAAGGATACTATTGAGTTGTGGCCAGGGAAGTTATTGTCATTATTTTCCAGATGAGAAAACAGAGGCATGGGGAGTATAATGTCTTGTCTACAGATTAAAATTTAGTAGTGTGCCCATTACTGAAGTGGGGTGAGAAGTGGGGGCACTTCTCCTAAGGAAGGCAGAAGGGCAAGCAGGCAAAGGCTGCACTGAAGACCTGAATCAGAATCTAGACTCCGCTGGCTCACCCTTGGGAAAGCTATTCTAAGCTTCAAACCATTAAGGGGGGGGGGGAGGTGGAATACTACCTCTCTCATGGGTTGATATGAGGATTAAGTTACATATTGCATACAAAGCTTTTTGCACTGTGTTAATAATAGTAATGCTTGTTATTGTCATTATTATGAAAAACAGATCTCATAATCTCATGGTCTCTCTTGCAGATTTTTATGGTTGGCTGTGAGGTGGAGTGAATCTCAGAGCTAGATGAACTCTGAAGGTGACCTATTATGCTGTGGTCTTACAGGCAGAGCAAGTTCTAAGGCAGTTTATGAAAATTACTCTACCGTAGAAAATGAATAGCTTCACCAAGCTTTTCTTCTGCGGTTTTAGGCAGGTCCAATAAGTTGGTTTTCCAGTTGGGGCTGGAGAAGGGATATGCTAAGTGAATAAGTATTCTGGTAAACAGAACTGTTGCATTTTGAACTTCACGTAATCACCAAATCCTGAAGAAAAGCGTTGACAGATACGTAACAAGAATGACACCAAAGGCACTTCAGTTTTCTTATGAGTCTCCAGAAGGAACTTAAACCTCTTGAATTAACTGAACACCATCAGACTAAATCCCAATTTTCCTCATGCGGCCAAAGTCCAGAGACAAGCCAGTTAGTGATGATTTCTGATGAACTGATTGGTAGTGAAGAGTGATTACAGTTATCTTTCCAGAGATACAGCTCTAGTTTGGATAGTGTCTGAACTCCCCCCTGATCCATCCCGCTGCCTGGTATCTTTCTCCTTTCTTTTTGGAAAGAACCGGTCATCATCACAACTCCATGAAATGTGTTGAGTTACATACCTTAAGGCGGAAACAGCTGTTGGCCAATGCCTGTCTCTGTAACATAATGGATTAGATGAAAACTTACAAAACAAACTCAGTCTCAATGATCTCTGCTGCTCAGAACTTGGCATAATTAAAATCAATGGCATTATCCATAAATGTCTTTATAATCTCATTGCACTTTCAATCTTCTCTGCCACCAAAACCTTTGCACGAGAGTTGTTAATGAGAAGGAAAGGACACTACTGCATTCTCCTCTTTCCTCTCTTACCTAACCCTTGACTGAGTCTTAATAAGCAAAGAACTGAGAGAAAGATGAGCAAGGGAGGGGAGGGAAAAAGATCAAAGTGCTCAGAGACAATGCACACACGAACTAATTAAGACTAGGAGACGGAAGCGGTCATGGTTGCACTGTAGCCGTTGGCTCCGGTTGCTTTTTGCTTTACTTTCCTGGGGACGCGTCTGCAAAAGATCTAAGTAGACCTCTTACAATGGACGTGTCCTGTAAGTCTAGGACGTGCAGAAGGAAAGGAGGAGCAAGGGAGGATTATGGAGCGCACAATGGAGTCAGACGTTGATGCATGACTTTGCAATTTTAACTCCTTTGAAATCCACATTCAAGTCATGCCTGTGTCTGTGGAAAATCTTCAGACGCAGGCAGACTGAACAGCACTGCGTTCAGCCAACTGCAAACGCCTGGCACCCAGTGCCCCTGTACAAAGCCGGGTGTTAGCTGCTATTTCAAACATATCACTTACAAAGAACACACCAGATTTATAGACTAAACATTTTAAGGAACTACGATAGGCTCCCTTACATTGATAACTTGGTGTATAGAAGGTTTACCTTGATCCCTCAATCTAAAGCAGGCTCTCCACCCTCCTCTTTAGTAGCCCTGTCCTTTTGCCTCAACATGTTGACCACACATTTATTTGAAAATGTATCTGCATGTTGTCTGCCTCCTCACTAGACAGTAGGCTCTGCAGGGCAGGGAGCCAGGTCTGTTTTGTTTGTTACTCTAAATCCAGACAGTGTCCTAGTACATGACATGAAGCAGGCCCTCAATGTTCAGCAATAGGAATAAGTGAATGAATGAACGAACGAATGGGAAAATGCATGGGTGCTGGGTTCCACTCACAGTAACTTCCGGTGTGACCGGCCAAGGTACCCTCACCTACCAAAAGTTCTTTGTCTGTTATATGAACACAAACACAAAACACCACACACCCCTAATAACCTGTATGATGCCCCAGGACTCTTATATAATTTTTTAAAATTCAGCCCTCCAGACTAAATGATATTGAAGCCTCATCTGGCTTCAGGGATCTGTGATTCCAATTCTACTTGAAGGAGGCTCAAAGCCCTCAACCTTTGATAGATGTTACAGATCCTGAACACAGCGTGAGAAAATCACATAATGGTCACAGCTGTTACAGCCAGCTATGAATGCCTACTGTGTGCCAGGTACCAGGCTGGGCACCTCACATATGTTCTCTCACTTATGCCTCAAGCAACGTTTCACAACGGATACAGTCTCTCTGTTTTACAAATGAGCACACCAATACACAGAAAAGTTAAGCATGTGGCCCAAGGCTTCACAGCTAACTAAAGTTTGTAATCATTAATGTCTCTTAGTACCCATGGTGCTGGGTGTTATTAATGTGTGGACTGAGTCGTTCAGGAGCTTAGAGCTTATTTGATAAAAGATTACAAAAGAGGTAACTTCTGTTTGCTCTACTCATTGTGAGAAGCACATAGATCAGTGATCGTGGACCTGAGTGAGGCCAAGGGCTTTGTGAATCAGGAAAGAGGGGAGGCGGACATCAAGGGGACCCAATGTGTTTGGGGACCAGGGAGAGGGTGATGGGCACGGTAGGCTGAGTAGGGGCAAAGTGAGAAAGAAGTCTAGAAATGTAGATGCAAAGTGACTTGGGCAGAGCTTTAACTATCTGGACTTCATCCTTTAAATAATCAGGGACCCATCTTCTATTTCGGGAGGTGCTGGCATGTTAGCTTGAGCGCCTCCTCCTCTGGGGGCCTTCCCCCAACACCTGAGACTGTGTGGAGCACCCCTCCTCTGCTGCATGACCGCCTGGAACCCCTTTCCTGGCACTGACCCTCCCCTATTACAGCTGCCTCCTTGTTTGCATGGTGGGAGAAAAACATTCCTCGCCCCCCCCCTTTTTAAAAGATTTTATTTATTTATTTTTAAAGAGAGGGGAAGGGAGGGAGAAAAATATCGTTGTGAGAGAGGAACATTGATCAGTTACCTCATGTACATGCCCCAGCCCGGGACTGAACCTGCCACTCAGGCATGTGCCCTGACCAGCAACACTTCACTTTGGAAAGTGGGCAACGCCCAACCAACAGAGCCACACTGGTCGGGGCAACGTTTTCCCTTTAAACAAGAACAACATGAAGCCACTTGGAGAGTAGAACAATTCTTATCAGCCAAGGTAGGGCTTATTCAGGACATACCTAACCTCTCCTTGGACATAAAAGGTGGGGCACTCCAGAACCTAAGAGAGAGCAAGACTCGATTCCTTTCCAGCACTAACTCTGCCCTGCTTTTCCCAATGCCCTGTGCTGCTCTCCCCCAGGCGGGGGGGAATTAGAGAGACGTCTGGAGACAGAAGAGCACCTTGCTGGGGCCGCAACCCCAGAGCCCTTCTCAAAGGCGGCTCTGGAATTCTGAGCTTCATGTCCCTGGAGCATGTGCTGCCCTGGGTGGAAGGGGGCACCCATAACTTTCCCAAAAGTGTCACAGTGATCCTCACGTCCTTACTCTAGCTAGTCAAATGAGTAAAAATCTCCTATAGAAACCCCCATGTCAATGAAAAACTGAGTAACACACTCCCCAGATACACGACTGAATCGAATTTGTGCTAGAACGCTGCTGGGTACACTGCGAACTGTACAATGCAAGCTGCTCGCAAAGAACGCGTCCAAACTTGGCATTCAAGTGTTTCTCCACGAAGTCAAAGTAGACTTATTACTGACTTTTTGTCCCAGTAAAGAAGAATTGAAAAGAGAAAAAACTAGGCTGTGAAACCAAACAGTGACTGACCCCTCCGGCGGGGCGTGACCCCCTCCAGTTCGGTAAACACGGATCCCCCGCAGGCGCAGGGCCAGGCTGGGCACGTGATGGCGTAAGGATGGTCGGGGACTTCGCTCACTGAAGGAGCGCACGTTCCGCCGGAGCCACGCCGTCCTTGAGCGATGTTAAAGAAATAAAACTCCCCCAGTTTATATGTGGAAATAACTATGGGCCATTGAAGAGATAAATGCAAGCTCTCTCTCCTGGAAAAACCTAACGAAATATTTAGAACCATTAAACCATCACGGTTCTGGCTCTGACTTCAAATAAACAGGATAAATAAACCCTCCCTTCTCTGCATTTTTAATTTAGCAAAGCCTTTATCCACCCTCGAAGAGCAAGTGCATCTCACATTTGCATCTTATTTGAAATGTACTGGCATTTTGCTTGATTTTTTAACTGCAGTTTGGCAGCCCTGAACCGTCTATTTGGAGATATAAAGCAATATCTGCTCTGAGTTTCTCATTCTGGGCCCATATACACATCCATATGCATACACACATTTAAAATATCTATGATGGTTATATACTGGGCTGGCCAAAAAGTCTGTTTAGTTTTTTCCATAAAATAACAGACATAGTTTTCATTTTCACCATTAGTTTTACTGATTTGGATATTCTGAGTATGTCGGCTATCTCCCACGTGGTGTAACATTGACTGTTCTCAATTAATGTCTCAATTTGATCACTGTCAACTTCAGCTGGCCTACCGACCATGGAGCATCGTCCAGTGAGAAATCTCCAGCACGAAACTTCCCAAAGCAGTTTTGCCATGTTAAATCAATCACCTCACCTTCTCCACACACTGCACAAATCTTTTTTGCATTTCAGTTGTGTTTTTACCTTTCTTGAAATAATAAAGCATAACAAGCCAAAAATGTATATTTTCTTCTGTCTTCAATATTAAAATAGCTACACACATAATCACCAATTTTGAGAAGGTTTCTAAATGCATGTTGATATGACAACTGTCGCCACAGTACAATCTAACAAAACTGTTTTGAATGAAGTTAAAGACAACGACGAAGCATTACTACAGCCATCTTATGGAAAAAGCCAAATGCACTTTTTGGCCAACCCAATATTACTGCTGGGATTAGGCAGGGACAGACACTGGAGAAATGTCAGGTCAGCATCCAGTAACATCACTACATTTCATCTCCTCAGTGCTGCGTTTGAGGCACTTGCATTTACACCGTATTACATTCTCAGAGCACTAATAACAATGGCTAACACCTACTGCGCATGTTCCACATGCCTGGCTTCACTTTCAGAATTTTTACATATGTCAGTTCATTTGATGCTCTCGTAGTTGCGACAGAGCTGGAATTCACACCCAGGCAGCTGGGCAGCAGAGTCCGGACTTGTAACTGCTGCACTGTACTGATTTCCTAAAAAGTGCTGCTGTTACCCCAGGCACAGATGAGGACCATGGGCCTTGGAGAGACGGGCTAGTGGCTGAAGGTCACATGGCCCGCAAACAGCCAATCTGGGCTCAGACCCCGGTCATCTAGCTCCAGCCCCCAATCCTTTATGTCTCAATGTATAGTGGCCACTCCAGCTGTGTCTCCGTGGCATGTATGAGAAAGGAAAGCTTGGTCTTTGAGAAGCGGAGGTGGAGAAAAGTGGGAAATGTTCAAAATATGAGGGTCATAGGAACAAAGTCCTTACAGATCAACTGACTGCATATGCCACTGGCCACATCTTTCCAAGTGAAATGAGTGCTGTTGATAGCAACGCCGGGAAAGCAGGAGCAAAACAGGAGGTGCGATCACCCGATAGGGCCCTGCCAGAGTCATGCCCGTATTTCCATGAATTGACTTACTAGTTGAAATAAGGAAAAAGCTACCTAAGGGAAGAAGAATCCACATGCCACGTTGCCACATTCTGCAAGCTGACCTTACAACAAAAGTATATTATCTTGATAAGCAAACTACAGCTCTTCCAAAATCTATTTCAAAATCACATCACACGGTAAGACATGACATTTTATTCCGGGAAGTGAAAGGATTGCCTGAAAGCAGACAGTGATATTCATATTGTATATTTATCTAAAATAATTAGAAATGAATCAGATACATACCTATATTTCAAACTCCTACCAAGATTTATTAATTAACATATAATGATTCCTCTTAATAGGTGAAGGAGATTTAGAGCAACTTGATTTTGGTCGTTGCTCCTCATCCTCTATTTCCTCACATTATTGCACGTTTCACCTTAATTTCTTTGCTTCCTTTTATAAATCCTAAAAGGGCAAGTGTCTCCCATTGTAAGAAGTCTACAAAGACAGGCTTAAACTTAAAGAGTGGAAACAGTTGATCCACTCACTATTCATTTTGAAAAAGGGCAAAGCATCAAACATTGAAAGTTTCCAGATTATGGATCATCCTTCAGGGAAATGCATCCTCAGAGTCCAGCTCTATTTGTTACTCTACAGTGAGAGGTAAAACAGAGAGAGGACTAAGTTCTAGGAACTTAAAGAACAAAGTGAGTACGTGCTCTGGCACACAGGGACGGGCAACCTATGTCAGACAGTGGAAGGAAGAACCCAGGGGAGGAAAAGTCCTACCAAGTTTTGAAAATGCTGCAGTAGAAAAAGTACCTACTGTGTGGTAAATTCAGAAGCTAGTAGGTGTACCCCTGTTGGTACCTTAATACAGTGATTATGACATGAGTGTCAAACGCCTGCTAAGTGAATATATTTTACACATTTTAGATGTATTACACTACATGATATTTTCCCAGAACAGTATGTCTTCGAGATTCATGAAGAATATTTGTAGCAAGAATTAGAGTGATTTCCAGGAGCTGAGAATACAGTGTTGGAAAAGACACGGGTCTTACCTTTCTTAGGTGCGCAGTCCAGCAAGGAAGACAAGCGTTACATAAGTAAGTGCACAGGAAGATAAACACTCTAACACTCCAAAACCAAATCTGAGTACCAGAGTAACGTCCATGTTATTGGCATTAACTTCATAAGCAAGTGTGCAGGAAGGCAGCTATTCTCTTATGAATTAAGTTTACTTATTTAGTGTTCCTTTGTACTGACTTTATTGGGTGGCACTGGCCAACAACATTACACAGCTTTCAAGTGCACGCTTCCACAGCACATCACCCGTACACTGTACTGCGTGTTCACCACCCAAGTCAAGTCTTGGACCATCAGTCCATCACCATGCCTCCTCCCATCCCCCATCCCCTCCTCCACCTGTCTCCAGCCCCCTCCCCCCCAGCCCCCCAGCCCCCCACCCCGGCAACTGCCACAGCGTGTCCCTGGCGGTCAGTGTTTCTCTTCTGCTCAGTCCCTCCATGGAACACAGAAAGCCGCAGAGGAAGAGCCGTGGAATATGTGTTAACATAATTTATGTACTAATAACAATCATATATGAGTTTCCATCATTTCGAAATTTTGTCTTACAACCTGTCAGAAAAAGAGAAAGAAGAGGATCAAGAAAAATGGAAGAATGATCATGTATTTCTTCATTTTGACTTTTATTTCATTAATTGGCTGTTATTTTGTTTTTGCTGCTATAGGCTTTTTCCCCACACTTGCTATATCTTTATATTTATATCATTTACTTATTTAAATGGTTAGGATATAAACTATAGCAGCTACTACTTTAACCCCTATTAGTATCAGAGTATGGAGGAAACAATCTTTTAAAGATCTAGGCAGTGTGGACTAATGTAAAGAAAGACCATTAATGTTCATTAGCTTAAATGTGGAGTTCAGGCAAAAATCCTTTAGCCACCGCATTCCTCAATCTCTCCGCAAACAGTCATAGAGCATTTAACATCCACAGTAACAAAGGTACTCCTTCTCTGGTTTGTTTTCCTTATGAAAGGCATATGCATTTTTATTAAATATTTATCTCCGAGCGAAATTTCATAAGATAATTTTGAAGGTATACACAAAAGAGTTTCCCCCCACCACTTTAAAATAAGTAAAATATTTCTGTTTCCAAAGCTTCCCTAATACACACATCCTGACAAATTGGTTTGTGATGAGATGAGACCAGGCAGGTTGCCTGTAATTGAAGACATTTTGCCAACAAGTGAGCAGCTGCCAAAAGAGGCTCTGGCAGCGCTCTGAATATAAGCGGATGATCCCTATGTAAATACCAAGGCTTTCTGCCCTTTCCAAGGCGGTGATTCGGGCCCACCTGACTGGCAGATACCTTAATTAATCATGGCGCCTGGGATGGCTGTCCTCGCAGATGCCTGTTATCTCGGCTCCGAGCTCACATCCCCTTCCGCCCCATCCTTTGATGTGACCCATTTCTTTTTGTCACGGCCACGTTGTTCAGAATTGAGACACCAAGTAAATTTGGGTTAAATTGCCCTTATCAGTTTTTGCAGTCCTTCAACAGGATTTTTGTCAACACTGAATTTTTACTTTTTCACTATATATATTTTTTTTTGACACAGAGATAGCATTAGGATTTAAGAAAATCAAGTTCTCAAGGGACACAAAGGGAAAAAATAAACAAATGGCACCACATCAAATTAAAAGGTTTTGCAAAGCAAATGAAACCATTAACAAAATGATAGACAACCCACTGAATGGGAAAACATATTCGCCAATGATACATCTGATAAGGGGTTAATATCCAAAATTTATAAAGAACTTATACAACTCAATACCAAACAAACAAACAAAAAAACAAACAATCCAATTAAAAAATGAGCAAAGGACCTGAATAGACACTTCTCCAAAGAGGACATACAGGGGCCTGGAAACACATGAAAAGATGCACAATGTCACTAATCATCAGAGAAATGCAAATTAAAACCACAATGAGATACCACCTCACACATGTCAGAATGGTTATCATCAATAAGTCAACAAACAACAAGTGTTGGCAAGGATGTGGAGAAAAAGGAACCCTTGTGCACTGTTGGTGGGAATGCAGACTGGGGCAAGAATTGTGGGGAAAAAACAGTATAAAGTCTCCTCAAAAAGTTAAAATTGGAACTGTCTTATGACCCAGGGATTCCACTTCTGGGAACATATCTGAAGAAACCTGATACACTAATTCAAAAGAATATATGTGCCCCTATGTCCATTGCAGCATTATTTACAATTGCCAAGATTTGGAAGCAGGCCAAGTGCCTATCAGTAGATGGGTGGATGAAAAAGCTGTGGCACATTTACACAGTGGAATACTACCCAGCTGTGGAAAAGAAGGAAACCTTACCTTTTGTGACAGCATGAATGGACCTGGAGAGTATTACGCAAAGTGAAACAAGCCAGTGAAAGAAAGACAGGTACCATATGATTCCATTCGTATGTGGAATCTCATGAACAAAATAAACTAACAAAACAGAAACACACTCCTAGATACAGAGAACAGGCTGATGGCTGCCAGAGGGGAGGAGGTTGGGGGGACTGGATGGACAATGTGAAGAGATTGAGAAAAAAAACTCATAGACACAGACAACAGTATGGTAAGAGGGGGGTAAATTGTGACAGAAGGAGACTTGACTTTGGGTGGTAAACATGAAATACAACATTCAGACAATGTGTCGTAGAAACCTATATAATTGTACTAACCAATGTCACCCTAATAAATTCAGTAAAATTTAAAAAAATCAAAGTTCTGTAGAAATTCATAATTAAAGACCAAAGATAAGAATTCTTTAAATGAGAGAGAAATGGCAGGTTCTTAGTACTATATATGGGGCTTGTTCCTTCTGCAAAAAAGGAAGTAAATTGCTGCTCTTTTGGAACACCTTTCAGGCCATTAGGAAGCAATTTCTTATGCTATGTAGTAATTTATTAAAGGGATTCCTAGTGGCCTCAGGGACTTAATGCACCTGCTACACAGGAGCACGTTGTCACCTTCTCATTAACATGGTGGTTCTCGCCCATTAGGTAAAGTCCATGCGAGGCAGTAGTGGAGCCATTGCAGCTCTTAGGAGCAAAACCTATTCTCTTTGGTGAGATCAATTACTGAATTTGGAGGCATGTTTTCTGACTTAACAACCGCTGGGAAAGGGTTCATGCTACAGCTCTATCAGCCTCACCCTTTCCGGTCACTATTGCCTGCGATACTATTTACAGTGGCATTTCGAGCTATCTCAATGGCTTTTCATTTTGAACCTGTCCATGTTTCAAACCCCTCACTGGCCCTCCATCTAGTTGCCATGACATCCTCCAGATTCTTCTATCACTATCCACGGTTCTTAACCATGGGTCTACACCAGTGCCCCTGCCATAAAGAACAGTGGTTCGCTCAAGGGGCTGGGGCACTGGGGGCACCATGTAGAGTCAAGGTGAACAGATGCAGTTTGTAGAAGCCCTGTAAGTCCCACGAATCCTTTAAGCATAAGCTTTTACTTATAAATCCTTGATATATTAAGAACTATTGATTTGTTATACCTATTTTACCAGCAGCTACTTCTGTGAAGTCAACAACGATTTTCTCCCATGCTCCTTCTTTCCTTTTCTGTCACATTTTCTAATGAGGGTTTTATAGGTGATAACATGCTTGCCAAAAATAACACCCAAGTTACATTTTGCTAGGCACTCACACAGCTCATCTAATTAGTGGCCTGAAACACCCCAAAAGAAATATGTGTCTTTGTTTACTTATTCCAAGAAGGTATATTACACTAACAAATTATCTACATAATTGTAATGCATGTAGCTATTCATCAGTGATAAGTTTATAGAATCAGGGGGACAAATGCCAACTGAAGACATGGTCCCACATTGCTTGGCATGGTCCTCATTCGCCAGCAATAAGGAGAAGGCCTGTGGTCCTAAAACTGGCCAGGACGGTGACCGTGAGGTGGAGGAAGTTCTGCCTAGGCCGGGGCAGCTTCAGTCTAAGGCAGGGGCGTCAAACTCATTTTCAACAGGGGCCACATCAGCTTTGCAGTTGCCTTCAAAGGGCCAAATGTAATTTTAGGACTGTGTAAATGTAACTACTCCTTAAGCAAGAACTCAGCACTGCTGCTGGGTGGAAACAAAGCGCTGGGCTGGATAAAACAAGGCGGAGGGCCGGATTGGGCCTGCAGGCCTTGTGTTTGCCACCTGTGGTCTAAAGCCACTGTCCCAGGCCAGTGCTGTGGTCTTTGGCATCCTGAGATAAGAAACATGGGTGGTAATGAGTTTGAGAAGCAGTGGGTCAAATTATGTAGCTTAAAGAATTTCTTTATCAATATAATCTAAAGACAGATGATAGTTCTTGGGGAAACAAAAGGAAATCCTCAGTTAAGAATGTCTGAATGGCGTCTACAAACCCTCCATAAAAATGCTCTGAAACACTTAAGGGGTTTTTGGTGGGTTGTGTTTTAGTAATCATGGAAGTAACACATGCTCAGTACTAACATTCATTAATAAAAGAAGAAGAATAAGAATGCCTATAATCACAGCAACCAGAAGAAAGAATTATTAACGCACTGCCATTTGACTTTCTGGTATTTCCCTACATGTTTAGACCATACAAACTTCTACTAAAATTATTTACTCCTTGAAGTATTTTACAGTAATTTAGAGACTTTTTTAATGTGACAAAATAATTGAACATTTTTATATATTTTTTTCAGAAATGAAATAATATATAAGAGACTTATCTTTCATTTGTAAAAAAAAATCAACTGCTTTTTTTTTCTAATAAAATTCTTTCAGGGAAGTTGTCAATATTTTGTGGGGTATCCAAGTTCCACTTTTTCAAAAACTTCCATTATTTTATGTAATTATCACATTGCTCATTCTGCAACAATGGAACCCTCCCATAAATTTCTCTTGCTCTTCATTTTACCACTCCATGGTGCAGAAAGGCAAAAGGTTACGAACTAGTTTATGGGCAGTTTTTCATTTCAGTATAGGGCTGATGGTTCCTGCATAAAATTACCTGTAACCTTCTGGATCTATCTCTCAAGTCGTTATGCATATGATTTAACGGGCTGGCCCAGGCATATTAGAGTCAGCTAAATATATGGATTGTGTGTGTCAGCTCCTTCTCATAAATAATAACGTTGTACTTTCTCTTTCAAAACAATTGGCTGCCACACTGACAACTGATTGTAGGAAAAACAAAGAGGGTTCCTCACGATGGATCTTTAATAGGGTTTAAATAATAAAAATTAGAATGTGGGAAGCGCAAAAGCATAGCAATGACATTTGCCTTGTTTGGAATGTAATCCGAATCCTCACATTAATTCCATGCTCTGTGTTTAAACGTTAGTTCATTGAGCCTGGCTGATTAAGCCAGAGACATCTTGTAGTATTTCTTTCAATATCTAGCTAACCACGGTATTGGGTTTAGCAGCTATTCCCTTCAGAGCCCCGCTGAGGCATCTGGAGAAACAGCTGCTCGGCTTCATATTGGAGAAATACTCATGTAATGAAATGTTTATGTTTGGAACTAGATATCGATTTTATACACCCTATTTTTATTTAATGAATCGGTATGCTGCTTTAAGAAATCATTAAGTATTTTAATGTTTAGTCATATTTTCATCTTGCGTAACAAGGTTTTCTCAGAGGCTGATAGCACCCGGATCCCAAGACACCCCGTACGCCAGAAGCAACTGTGTTTCTAGCACCTGCCGAGACAATGGTTCAGCTGCACACACCACGGCAGGCAGGCAGGCAGGCAGGTGGGCAGGCGGGCGGGCAGGCGGGCGCTGCAGGCTCCGCTCACACAGACAGGTGCTGCTAGCACTGGGCCTCTGGACGCAGCGCCGATCCATTCGGAAGCCCCACTCCCCGCGTAGGGCTCTGCACCTTAGATATTTGAGGATGCATTTTCATAGAGTTTTTTAAAATTAAAACCCTCCATGTACAATACCAACTGCAGAGAGGAAAAGCCGGAACAGTTAACTGTGCTTACCTCCTGCTCTTAGTTTGGTCAAGGGGGAATGCCTAAAGCTCCTCTTCCTTCTAGATTTAGAACTTCCCAGCTGCTTGCTGCTGGGTCCTGCTGAGGGCAGGGACCAGTCGCTTTCCTAAAGCCCTGCGGAAGCACTGCTGATTCGGCTTGTGACTCTTTTTACAAGCACACTTACATCAGCTCAGTGTGTACATAAAGGTCACTTCAGAATCTACGACATAAAACTAATTTTGCAACCCCACTCTCAGACAGGATCTCTCTCAACTGCCACCTACTGCGCCTATTAACTTACCTGTGGCCACACCATTCCTTTCCTTATGCTAAAAATCGCACTTCCTTCTGCCAAAGGTTGATGTCTCTCTCCCTCCACCTGTTCTTGGACCCCAACCATCCACTCTCCTCAGGAGCCCCCTCTCTGGACCATCTATCTATCTACTCATTCCCTTTCCCACACATCAAATCTCCTAACCCTCCTCCATCACGTAAATGCTGATGCTATGGCTATGTTCTGTGTTGTCCTTTCCTCTGTTCACTGTACGGACTGTGCCTGGGCCATCTTATCCGTGTGACTTAACTAGCGCATCCCAAACATCTATCCCAGGAACACGATTCTCCAGACGTGCAGACATATATCCCACTTCTTACCGCACATCTCCCTGCAAAGACCTCAGACTCAATGTGTCTGAGACGGAGCTCCTCACCTCCCCTGCCCTGCTAATGGGCTCCTTCTCTTGTGCACCCTTTATGAGTGAATGGCACCAGGCATGGAGTTGTCTGTCCAGCCATACGGTGACCCGTCCCCTCTCCTTCACCATCATCTGTTCACAACCAGGAGCCACTAAGAGGGAAATCCCATCACTTTTCAGGGTACACTTTTGTCTAAACAGGGCTACCTCTTCTCTCTTGAAGTTCTTACCCTGGGCCTGCCTGTTTGGAAAGGAGAGGAAGAAAATACTTGTTCTTTTCCTTGGCTAGAACGTGACAAGAGGTAGGGTAAAAAAAAAAAAAAGCCACATGGAGCTTTGCCCTGAGGTGGCAGCCATTGTCGCCCGCTTCCGGGAGTGCGAGGCCACGCACACACAGAGGGAACAGCCCTGCCACTTTCCTGATTCTAGATTTAAGTGAAAACTTAAAATGTTTTAAAGTCATAAATTGGCTACAAAAAAACCCAAAAATTTAATGTAAGAATTTACCAGATATATAATAGTTAAGGAAGGAGAACACAAAATTGCACATCTTTTATGAAAATCTAGACCTTATTGTCTGTGTTATTACTGGCCACATAAGGCTACTTAAGTTTAAATTAATTAAAATTTAAAGCTGCATTCCTCCATAGCAGTAACCATATTCCGAATGCCCAACAGTCACATATGGCCAGTGGCTACTGCACTGGAAGTTGCAGAATAAATAAAACACTGCCGTCACTGCAAAACAGTGCTGCCGGGCAGTGCCGGTCTAGACGAGGACAACGAAAGGAATCACGGCAATTACACCAAAGGGAGGCGGGAGATCATGGGAGGGAAAGGCCAGCGTGGATTTGCAGTGAAAAGAGCTGCACCTTTGGCTTCCCTGGTGCAGAGGAGGGGCTGACCACGGAGGTGGTGGGGGACAGTCTGGGAAGCGCTGCTCGTGAATTTGTAGGATGGTGGCATTCGAAGGAGCCTGAATGAGAGTGGCCTTGATGCCAGCAGCCTCTGGTTCTTTCTCAGAGTCACCACTTCCCTCCACAAACACCTGGGCAGGAGTTGTTGGCACTGGAGTCCGGAGGAGCCTGTCTTGGTCTTCAGTGCACCTGCAACCCGCCCCCAAGTGCACTTGCAGTGGCGGTCTGTGCCTGGCTTTCACTTCCATGCGCTAGGCTCTTCCCGTCATACCCAGGCCATCACACATCGGCATTCTGATATGCCTTTCTGAGTGAGAGAGAACGTAGAAGCCAGCACTAAATGACCCACACCCACATTTCTTTAGATATACAAACTCCACGATGGTGGGATTTATGTCCAGGTTTTCCCAGTACTTACAACAGTGGCACAAGTAAGGATTCAAACACAGTTGTCGCATGAAAATATGTCAGGCATGCAAATGCCACTGGCTATATACATCTTGAGAAAGAAATGTTTGTAATACCCAGCCTATAAAATAAAGTAGGCCTTCTTGGTGTAACGATAAGGATCTCGGACCTGCTTCCAAGATACGGCGTACATATCTCCCTTCTTACTCACCTGATCACTCCAGACTGCAGAGCCTCCGGCCAATGTCCCGTCCTCTCCAGAAGACCACACACTCTCATCCCTCAGGCCTCTGCGCCCGAGGCTCCCCCATGTGGGAACCCCTCCCTCCTTCACTCCACTCCCACCTTCCCACCACTAGCCAAAATCCTACCCACCTTTTAAGACTGTTCGTCCAATCACACACACCGTTTCTTTACCGCCCCCCCCCTCCCCTGTGCTTTAGGAACTTATTTGGCATTAGTGCCATTTCGTTTGGATAGAGTTTAAGGTCGCTGCACGTCATCTCCTCCTGCATGCGGAAGGCTCTGTCCCTTCCTCCAGTGTCCCCAGAGAGCCCAGTGCCGTCTCCGCAGGGTGTGCCGCTCCCTAAATTCTCCTCAAACTGGGTCATTCACCGGGCCTTGATTCATCATCACACGGTCTTAATAGCATAGCTGTCCAATGTGAAGATGAATTATGATGACGATGGCTAACATTTATTGGGCACTTACTAGATACACCGCACTGCACAAACAGCTCACAGAATCCTGACGTAGGTGAGGTGCCCTGCCCAAGGCCACAGGGATTCGGGCAGCAGAAAGGAATTCAAACCCACGTCCAACTCCTTTCTTTCCACTGATGTTTGTGTTTTCTTTTCTTCGCCTCATATTTTATCATCTATAATAAGGATGCATTGGTTTATGTGTTCACTGTGCAGATATTACTCTTGATGTTATGGATAAAATATAAATAATTAATACCCACAAGTGACTTTCAACCTCTGCCATGTTTTCCTTTGGATATTAGCTCCGAATTTTCTGTGACAGCATTTTAAACTACAGAATCTGGGCCATAATCCATTAATACAGGGTGGGACCAACGTAGGTTCACAGTTGTTCCAATGGAAAATAATCAATAAATAGCCATGCGAGAATAAACTCTGTGTTTCTTGTGCTTGCAACCATGAACCTACCTTTGCCCCGCCCTGTGCTGACCATTCTTCGTGTCTATTATAACCAGCTTCCCACCAAGGGGAAAATTAGGCTTAAGTGTTTCCTATACCTAGATAATCCCTCAGAGTTACTTTCGAACCATGCAAAGAACGAACTCATCCTTTACTGTAAGGACATCCTTCTTCTCCTATAGTGGTTTAGAACTGATGTGATTTAAAAGCTCCTCGGGGTCTCCAAGGCGAGCAGAGAGCAGCATTACCCAGAGCAGGCAGGTCACCCTCCTAACTTAAGGGCGCTTTTCTTCGGGGAGGTACAACTGGAAACCAGTACTGTATTTCAGTGGCTCAACATTATTTACTGTTTATGAAGCCAAATAAATTATATATAAGTAGACCAAAAGCATTCCACTAATACCGCAACTAAGCAGCAGAGTAACAAAGTAATTAAACCTTAAGCAGCTATTCATTAGTGTTGAAAGATCCAAAGGCAAGACTCAAAAAAAAAATGTATAAAGCCAAGGGGCAATCAACTCCTGACGTGCAATAAACTAAGTGCACAGCACTTTCTTGTCCTTCCCTGTTCTCTCAGCCGTACATAACTCCACGGAGCAGGCTTTGTAAGTGGTTTCAGCTTCTCTCCATCGTGCGACACGGTCAGAGGCTTTGCCTTACTCCCTACATCGCATTTAACAGAGCTATTATTTTGATAGATTGGAGCTTTGTCATAGTGTATGCGATGCCAGAATATAACCTTCATCAGTTTATTCCTTTCCCATTATTGGCTAAGATGACACTATGCTTTGTGTTACAAAAACATTAAGTACTAGATACTAGATTTTCATATATATTCAGTTGCTGTATGCTTTTTAAAAAATAGTTCATCAAAACCAAATACAATCTGGCTATCTTCCTTAATGAAAATAGCTACCAAGGTTCATATTAATCATGTCTCTGGGGATTTTCAATGTAAGTATAGACTTAATTTTTCATTCAAAAATCACTTTTTTTGTCAACTCTTTCCTCACACTTCCAAAGTCCAGGAAATGAGCCAAGATTTTCAGAAAACACTTTTACGATGACTATTCTTCAAATGTACTTGGAGGAAGATTAAAGCACAGAAAAATAAAAGTGGATGAGTAGGACCTATGGGCCAAAATAGATATATCTGATTCATTTTGTTGTCAGTTCCAAGAAAGAACGAGAGGAAAAGAAAGGAAGGAGTGAAGGAAGGAGGAAGCTCAAGAGAGAGGAAGGGGAAGACAGGAAGGAGGATGGGAGGGAGGGAGGAAGGCTCGACAATTTCAGGCGATGGTTTTAATGTTTCAGACTCTGCCTTAGTTTTCTATCTATCAAATTATTGACTGATTTTCTTTGTCTTAATACGTATGTAAATTCTCCCTTGTTTTGTATTTGATGGGAACAATGAAATGATTTTCTAAAGGGAATATTTCTAATGAAGACATTGGTATTTTATCAAGATGGGAATTATTGAAAATTAGAGTTCATTATGTACAAAACTTCTGTTATTGATTCATGAAAAGTGTAGAAGAAATTAGGTTGTCTCACCCAAGGTTCCACTATAATAAATATTTGTTACGTAAGTTTCTCAACTTGGGTGTCATGTAGAATATTCACGGAGAATAGGGAGTCCTGAACATTGGTACAATGCTGCCTACTGGTTTTCTAATTAAAAAGAAGTTTAAAGGTTATCAATAACTTAAGACAAAAAGACAGAATCAACTTGTGCAATAGAAAATGATTTTTATTGGGTTCAAAAATTTCAAAATGCTAATTTTTCTCTCAGACTCTATAAGGTGATTTCAAACGGCAGTTTAGTGCTCTTCATAGAATACAGGAGAACAAAAGCAATTAAAAACCAGTAAAAAAAAATACTTGCATTTCAAGCACCTAATATGTGCAGTGTGCTTAATACAGGGTGCTTCTCTCTAAGACTCACAAGTCAACATTTTATAAACCTAAGGACACCCAGGATAACAGAGGTAAAGTGAATTTCCTACGGTATTTAAAGTGACAGACGGCGAGGAGAGATGGGTGGTTGAAACTCCCTTGTAACTTCACAGACATGCATATTTCATGGATTCCAACACACGCATTTTCACATGCAAACACGTGTGAAATCAGGGTGGAGGATAACTGACGGGGAGCTAGAGTCGGTTCTGATTGGCAGCTAGTGGCGCGATCGCCACCATGTGCACACGCACTGATGCGGCAGCCATGCTGGGTGGCACTCCCACAGAGGGGTGAGCCCATGTGGGACATTTCAGCTAGCAAACCACTTAAGGATCCTGTGAAGAAACAAAGGAGCCACTGTCTGAAAACCTTCTGCAGACAATCTCAGGTTAGATGAAGAAAATATGAGCACAAAATGTGTAGAGCAGTTTGGGTGACCCCGCCCCCCCACCACATGACCCTCGCCTTGCCCTCGGACGCGCTACGTCAGCAATGCCCCTGCTGGTACAGGACCCAGTGGGGACAAGGGGCATGGAGGGACCCGCGCTGAGAAGTGATCCAGAGAAGTCTTCCTAAAAAAAGGGGGGAGAGTTACCTCATGTTTCTTATTTTGACTTTTATGTATGTTTGTGATCAATCATGAACATCTATGCACACAGAAGTCTAAGACTGCTCTGTCAATAAGTTGAAAATAAAAACCCTAATTAGAAAGCAGTGTTATGCAACCGTTGAACTGGCCGCATACTGGTGTCCTGCCCTCTAGGGCACCTGAGACTTGATGAGACGTCGTATGTTTGATACCTTTTTTGTCTCGTCTCCTGACCCCTCATCACCCCTTCTTTTACGATAAACCCCACTCTCATTATTCTGCTCCTCCCACTTCTTAATTTACGGTCTCTTTATTTGGGCCTGTGTAATATTTGCCCCTATAAATAGAAAGGTTAAGAGGAGAGGCTTAAAGATGTACTATGGAGATTCAAACTCCGGCATTCCTGCTTCCAGGCTGTGTGGCCTGGGGTAGATGACCGAACTCTGGCTTTACCTCAGTGTCTGCATCTGTAGAGTGGGTATAATGATCGCATCTGCCTCACAGGGTCATTGTGTCAATGAGAAAATACATGCGGAGTGTTTGCAACAGTCCTGAGCACAGGTCATTCTACTTTTTAATGCTGTTCTATAATCAGATCAAGAATGTAAGCCTCTCTCTGAACATTATCTTGAAAACAATTTTAGTTCATGAGTCACAGATCTCTCTTCAAGTGTCCCCCCCTCGCCAACACCCTCCCCCCCAGCCAAACACCTCCCCCTGCCAATCCTGCCTGGCTGCTGTGTGGTAAAAACTCAAGTTTCTCCAACACAAGACCCTCCTCTAGGGCATCTTACATGTTATTTTGTTCAGTTTCCACATTACTTCTGTGAAGGGGTGTTATTATCCTCAATTTTCAGATGGCAGAGAGACTGGAAGAATTTAGTGACCTGCCTAAAGTCACTCAGCCAGGTGTGGAAAGCTGGGATTTGCATCCAGGTTTTTGTTTGTGCAACACTTGACTGTTCTTCCCTCCCTTCCATATGATTCACGCACATCAGGGAATGAAAAGAAAGACAAGCCACATAATCACTGTATAGTTGCAACTTTCCTCTTAGGTCAAGAGGTTGTAATTCTCAGCAGCTCTGTGGGATTCAAAACCAGGTCCAAAAAACCTTGGACTAAAGTTTTTTTAACTATTCCACTCTGTTTTTCTTTCTTCTTTTTTTTTTTTTTGGCTTTCTATTGATAGAAGGTACAAGTAAACTTTAGAGAAGAAATAATTATCACCAAGGACAAAATCACAGGTCATGAATTTATATTAAAAATTTCTATAAGGAAGTGTGTCTACAATGCAATCTAAGAGGGAAGTTAGTGTTTGTGTAGGTCAGTTTATCAAAATATCTCTAATTTTGTCTAGCAGTACTCCATATGCTAGCATGTATGCGATAAGTATATTAATCATAGTTTGATTAGTTTTAATTGCTGAAATAGGTTGATATTTTCTTAGCTTTATCACAGGAAGAGATGATAACCCTCTTACAATTCAGGCTAAGAAAATGGGACCAAAATAAAATCATAATTCAAATCGTGTGTCATTCGAGTATTTGTATGTGCCTTCATAAATTACAATGTTTAATACATTTCAGGAAAAGATAACCTAAATATATAAATTCAGTTCATAAATTACTTATATTTATGGTTTTATACACAATAACACAGGAAAGTAAGAGGACCTAAATAACAAGGAAACCACACCCCAAGGTGAACTTCTGATAAAGAAAAACTTGGCTTCCTGGGACTCGGGGTAAAAGGTAAGCTGTCTCCTTTCAACACAAAGGTCACAGTGTCCCTGCAAGTTCCCGAAACCAGGAAATACCCTGGGGGAACCAACTCACACAACCTGGGTGGCTAGTTTCCTTAGCAGCGTGAGGAAGTCCATCCAGTCCTCCATTCATGCATCAGGAGTCCGGGGTGGGGCAAAGGCAGGTTTACAGTTGTTCACACGGAAAATAACACAATAATTAATAATAAGAATAAACTCCGTGTTTCATGTACTCACAACTGTAAACCTACATTTGCCCCCACCCTGCCCAAATTATGGAGCCCCTGCAACATGCCGGAAAATATGGCATTTTGCCACAGGTCCCCAGGGACTACGGAAGACCAAACGGGGACCACCACCAGAGGGGACAAGCCAGGTGGGTTCACAGCTCCCTGCAGGTCGCAGTAAAAAGCTGAACCAGGTCACTAACTTTCTTCAAAACAATGTGAGGTTATTCAGGTACCGTCTGTTTCCCAAACCTTTCATGGTCTCCGTTAGGTGATGCTGTTCACTGGCCACTTTCATAGATGAGACAGTTAAGGTGTAAAAAAAAGTGACTTGGCTACTCACCAGGAAAATCAAGAACAGATTCAGGGCTTCTGATTGAGAGGTCAGGATTTAGAAAAAAATCAAATGGATATTCTTCACTCAAAATGGCTATTTTTGCAAATGCTGTTACGTAAGTTAATTTCTAAAATAAAGTTAAATTGATTGAGCACAATGGATGTAAAAGAATGCACACTGAATATATACAATTCACAATCAGTGCTCATTATTCAACCGAGAAACAGATGAGATTCCACGGACATTCTGTTAAAGACACGGATATATTTTCAAGCAGTGGAGGTTGGCCAAAAAAGGGTCTGTAACTATGGGAATGCACTCTGTCCTCAGGGTAATTCTAGCAGAAGGAAAAGAGTAACTTTTTTTTCATTTAAATTTGTTCAAGATTCCTCTTTTAAATTTAAAAAAATCCTCAGTGGGGAAGTATATGGCCTGGAGAATAGAAAGTATTCATTTTCCAGGTTCAGCTGAGCTACTTGAAAAGCTGCCTTCTGTGAAGCGATTTTATTAATGATATTTTATCATCCTATTCTTTATTAAATGAACACCTATTAGGCTTAAAATATACATTTAGTGCTGCCCACCAATATCACTGACTTTTTAAAATACACTTGATAGATCAAAGAATACTTAGAAAAATTTTATTCAGGTATAGTTAGTACACAATATTGTATTAGTTTCAGGTGTACAACATAATGATTCAACATTTCTATATTGTGTAATGTGATCACCACACTAAGTGTTGTAATTATCTGTCACCGTGCAAGCTTGTAACACTGCCATTCGCTATATCCAGCTTTATCACCCACCCTCCCCACCCCACTTCCCCTCTTCTAATGGTAAGAGAAACCATTAATCTCTTTCTATAAGCCTGTTTCTGTTCGTTTGTTAGTTTTTTTTAGATTCCACATATAAATTAAACCACATGGTATTTGACTTTCTGTCTTATTTCATTTAACATAATACCCTCTAAGTCCACCCATGTTGTCACAAGTAGCAAGATTTCATTTTTTATTGCTGAATAATATTCCATTATATATATATTCCATTATATATATAATATTCCATATATATGGAATAATATTCCATATTCCATAATATTCCATATATGGAATATAATATTCCATATATAATGGAATATTCCATATATATAATGGAATATTTTATATATATATAATGGAATATATTCCATATATAATGGAATATATTCCATATAATAATTATAATATTATATAATATAATAATAATATATAATATAATATATAATATAATATTATAATAATATATATTATATATAATATATAATAATATATAATATTCCATATATATAATATTCCATATATAATGGAATATTATATATATAATGGAATATTCCATAATATATTCCATATATAATGGAATATATAATGGAATTCCATATATAATGGAATATTATATATATATAATGGAATATATATACATATATATACACACACACACACACACACACACACACACACACCACATCTTCATCCATCTATTGACGGGCATTTGCGTTGCTTCCATATCTTGGCTATTATAAATATCAATAATGCTGCAATGAACATAGGAATACACATATCTTTTTGATTTCGTGTTTTCCTTTTGTTTGTTTTCAGATAAATACCCAGAAGTGGGGCTGTTGGGTGGTACAGTAGAATCTCCCTCCATACTGCTCTCCAATAGTAGCTGCACCAGTTCACGCTCCCACCAGCAGCGTGTGAGGTTCCCTTTTCTCCACATCCCCACCAGCACTTACTTGTCTTTCTGAGGACAGCCATTCTGACCCGTGTGCGGTGGTACCACGTTTCCTCAGCGGTCAGTGATGTTGAACATCTTTTTGCATGTCTATTGACTGTCTGTGTGATTTTTTGGGGAGATGTGTCTCTTCAGGTCCTCTGCCCATATTTTGTAGGTCAAGGAAGACTTGGAGCCTAAGGTCCTAGAGCTGAAAGGTCAGGTTGTCAGCGCCTGCAGAGCCCAGGGGCTGCTGGGAGCTTCCATTTGTGGACACACATGTTCTGCTGCTACAGCCCGAAGAACACTGATCAAAGTCGAAGTTAACACCAGGGTAGAAAGAAGGGTGTTTTTGGAGATGCCACAGATGCCTTCAGGTGTGCTTCCTAGGATCTGACGTCAGACAGAAGGTCAGAGGTCGTGGGAAATCTCCATTGTCTGCCACAATCCCAGGTCATCATGAGCACGTCACCAACTCCTGGCAACTCGGTGTTGTAACGACATGGTTTCCGAAGCGGATTAGCTTATCCTAAGGTTCTTTTTCATTTCTGAAATTCAAGTTTTTACATACTTCTTTCTCATATTTACTCTCTATCTCCCTGCTTTAAATTTACTTTCCTCGTGTATGCAGTGGGAATAAAAACAGCCATTCAGTCCCCAAAACAAACCCCAATGCCATTTGTACATAACCCAAAACACTACAACAGAACTTCAGTATTTGGGGGCAGCTTACCACGTGCTCATTACTTTGCTAAGCATCTGCAACAATCATTCCATTTACTGAAGGTCCTAATCGGAAAGTGGTAAGGCTGGGACTGAACCCAGCAGACCCTTGACCTAACAACCCCTGCGATGCCACTTCTCTGTAGCTGAATCACAACAATCTTCCGGTGACGGAGATTCGAGGGCGGTGGGCACCACTGCAGGGAAACTCCGCATACCCTGCCAACCACCGAACACATCCCACCTCCCCGCCTCCCTCTGTGGTGGGCCAACATCGCTAGCACAGAATCGCATGCGCTCACCCTCAGGGATATTTCAGTTGGAACAGGGAGAAAGCCACAACATACACATATGTAATGATCCCATAAAAGCATCTAAGTATACATCATAATGCTTTATTGGAACTGTGTGTGCAAGGTGGGAAGCCTTGTTTTTTCCTTTCTTTTGAGTTAGAAGTCTGATTTCCCATGCTAACCATAATGCTATAGTACGGTAAACATTCATATATTGTCAGTTTAAACAACGCACACACTCTATTCCATGCATCAAAACGTAAATGGTCACAAAAGAAGCCAAGGCGGAACCACTGTGAAAGTCACAACGTTTATTGAAGAACAAACACATTTGCAAATCACAGGCTGCACGGGCATCGAGTCCACCGTTCACAATGCTGTTTCATTCTGCCTCCTCATACAAGCTCTTTCTAAAACAACAACTGAAAGGGCAAGAATGTGTCCATTAGTTACATTTACAAAACCAAGCCTGCAGCTTACTCTTAGAACACTCTGTGTGTGCCAACTTGGATGTGCATGCACTGATCATTTGGGGCCACGCACGCATTTCCGCATGGGCGGGAATGTTCAGTGAATAATGCTGCCCTAACCCAAACAGCACCTCAGAACACTGTCACGCTTAGGGAACGGGGAGAAACTGCAGTGAACCACAGAAGCCCTAACATTTGCCCCGGTCATTACACCACCCTGCCCTCAATGCCCACGGCACAGCATGTCACTTTTGGAAGAGTAAGGGCGAACTTGTCTGGCAGAGGGCATGCTACAGAGTACATCTAGAAAAGACATTTGCCGTCTTAGATAATATGTAAAAGTTGACTTTTTTTGGTTCCAGTGGGAGAAATGTCGGTCAAATTGTCTAAAAGATAGCACCCAGCTCTTACTGTGAAATTTGACCTCCCATTTTCCTCTAAAAGTTCTCTTACACCAATCATAAAAAATTTAAAGTTCATTTTCAAGAATTTAAACTACTTAAAAGAAAACATCTATTTTGATAAGTAAAAATGGTTATGTTCATTTTTCTAAACTACTTTTTCTTTTTCTTTTTTCTTTTTTTTTTTGTCTTTTAAGGAAATATCTAAAATAGTGATCATGGAGTAGAAACTTAACTTGATTTTTTTTTCTCCTTGAAGATTAATAATATAAAGTTGAATAGGAATTTCTAATCAAAGAATCTGAATCATGTAAAACATCTGATGTAAGAATATCTAATTGATGATCCTTGAGGCTGTTTTAAGAGCAAAATTAGAAATTCTAAGACAGAGAGAAAGCCTAGCTGATTTGCTTTGCTCTGTACAATCAATTTTGCGTAATTTAATACAGCATCTATTATGGCTTTATTCTAAACGCACACTGTCAGCTAATCTCTTCTAAGAATTCCCTGTTGGTTGGCTCTTGGTCTGAATGGAGAACGTGTAATTTAAGGTCGGGCTCGAGATCATTTCTTGTTTATGTGTCTGGAATTATATTCCACTCTTTATTCCTTATGACTCTGAAATTCAGAGTTTTTCCACCTGCCAGAACACAGTATTTGGACACCTAATTAAATACTATATGTACGAAGTTATAGAAACCAAATAGTCTGTCCAAAAATTTGATTTTCTTTAACTTGTCCTTCTGTTATTCCTCAACACCCAGGCAAGGGACCTGTTTACAACACTCCTGAGGACAGTCTCGGTTTTCCAGCAGGTGCCCCCAGTCCCGGGCACACCTGGTTTCCCCTCGCAGACAACGGTTTGCTGGTTCACAGGCACCTGCTTCGTACCCTGGCTGACTTGACCCCAGAAGCAGCTTTGGGGGAAGGCCCCTTTGCATTCCTCGTTTGGAAGTCAAGTCACACAAACCACAGGAAAATGCACATATGCCACTCACTAATTTGCACATCAAACTTATGAATCTAAAGCCTTTATAAAAGAGGACAATTAGAGAAGCATTTTCACACGTGCCTGTGTGACGATTCCCAGACTGGGCAAGTGCTGGCCTCACAAATTCGCCCACGCTTGCGCTCAGTCAGTACACATGCACTCAATGGCCACCGTGAGCAGCCACTGTAACTTTTCCTCTTCTCCTTCCTCAAAGAAAGCAAGGAGGGGGGGCCTTATTCAGGGGGCTTAAGGCAGCATAAGAACGTGGCAGTTTATGCTTGAGTTTTCTTGTCAATTTTCAGGTAATCTTTGGAAAAAGTAAAGATGGTAACTGACAGTCAAGAAGGAAAGAGAGAGAGACACTGAGCACCTACTATGTGCATGCACTGGGCCAAGAACTGTGTGGGTGTAGGATACAGAACTCCTAAGCCTCTTAAGAATGGTAGGAGGTATTACTTTGACCTAAGATCTGTCAAACTCCAAATTAAAAATTCAATTCTTATTGTTTTGTTGTTGACTTTGCAACACCAAGGTGTTAGAAACTGCTTGAGTGTGTGGATAAAGAACAGAAACTATTCTATGTGGATGTAAAGAAAGTTCTTTGGTGGCTATGCATTCCCTATGCCAAGAAATATTTTCTGGAAATAAAATCTTTTTTCTCACTCCCACAAACATTCTTTTAAAATGAATTTGAAGCAAATTTTGCTATAACCCTCCAAATTCTTCAATATTAGGAAGTAAACATTTGTAATCAATCTCTCTGATGTTCTAGGAAAAACATATCAAGATAATCCTCTAGTTTTGATAATGTATTTGTCCTTGGACTACTTCCTTTACATTAAAAAATTAAGAATATCATGAATGCTTGATAAAAGAAAAGACACTGAAAAAATTACTCTTTTTAAGAGTAATTATCGCCAAGATACAATTCACGGCAAGACTATGCTTTTCTCTTATAGTCTAGCTCTTACTTCATCCTGATTGCATTAGACTGCATCCTAATGCCCACAGTGACAGTAATAGATTTTTCAGAAGCGGGGTCGCTGCTAGCAACAGTTCGGCAAAGGCATGTACGTGTACATCTGTGAAATACATCTGCCACAGAAGCCGCACCTGGAAATGAGGTCTCTAACAGGAACTCATTTATTATCATAACAAATTATATCTGTAATCTATACAGACCCTCCCCCACTCCTGAAAAAAAATATGGCTGGCTAATTTTAAAGACTCTAGATCACCAGAAAAGTTAAAGTTTAATTGGAGGATAATCCTTACAAAACTGCAAGCTATGTATATTTAAAGGACAACATGTACATGCTTTTAGAGCTTAATTTCCTTGCATTTACATTAGGAATGAGACTGAGTTTATCTAGTATCTAAATTAATCTCTAGAAGTAGCTGAACCCTATACATTTTGGATTTTTAAGGCAGCGTTGTAATCAAATTGCCCTTGGAGACCTGACCTGCCTCCCCCTCCCCAGGGACCAGCAAGCACCAGGAAGAAATGCATATAGATGTCTTTCCTTTTGGGTGTTCCCAGCTCTCGGGCTTCACGGCACTGCGGCAAACTTCCATCTCTCACGCACTTCGCAGCACAGGAAAGATTCTGCGATACGACACCGCTCAGATAGCTACTCTCAGAAGCTGCCTGACTCCGGAGCTTGTTGCCTATCTCGTATCTCTTCTGATAATCTCCTTGTAACTCAATTTTTAGTCCCATCCACACGGTTGCTTTTTCCCAGCAGAAAATAAAACTGCCAGTAGCCAAAGGCAAGAACAATAGGAATCAGAAAAACTCCACAGTCATCTTAAGTTCCTCCTTCCACCTCATTCTGCTCTCCTTTTTGATGTGGTTAGATGGGGTTCTTAACCCGGCAGAGACGGCGAGTGACCTGAGAGATACAAACAGACTCTTTTCTTAATTATTGTTACATCTATGGGGTGTACAGGTTCAAGGTCATGACCGGCTTAGATGTTACGGCTTACCATGAGTCACTACAGAGGCAATGTGTAACAATGTTTAAGAAAAGTGTTTGTATCTCTCAGGTCAGCTGCGGCCACCTGAAAGCTCACTGCCACTGCCCACCTCCCTGCCCCCACGGACCTGAAGCCAGATGCCAAGAGCGAGGTGGGGTGAGGCTCTGCACCAGCCTGGCAATGCCCGTGGTGAGGAGAACCGGCCCCAAGAGCCAGAGCTGACGCCTTCGCAGTGTGTATCAGCACAAGGCAGTCTGATTGGTCCTAACACCAAACTTCAGCCAGAACCAATTTAAAAAGAAAAGCTCGAAAAAAAATGGCTTCCTTTGGTCATGTTCCTTAATGTGCTAGCTTTATAAATGGATCTATATATGAAATGACTATATAAAGTACCTTAAAATAAGAATTCCCTCACCAAACTATTCAATATAAAATTATATAAACTATCTCAACCTATGAAAACACAGTCCCATATAAAGTGAAAAAAAAACAGGTTGAAAAACAAAATTAAAGCTACTCTTATCAAGTTAAAGGTTAATTTAAAAATAATGTAATTACTAGCTAATGCCAGAAACCGGCTGTTTGTCTGATATTATACTTAAAATTCATTAAACCCCCAAACCTTAGCTAACCTCATTTATTTTCCTCAAGAACTCATAGAATAGAGGGAAGAATCCCAAAATATGCCTAAGACTGTATCTCACAATGGTGTATCCTTTAAAAATGAACCCAGTACTTGTTAACGTGTAATGTCACTGCCTCGTTTCTAGCTCTCATAAGTTAGTTACCCAGCAGACTGATTATTCCAGAATTTTTCCAAGCAAAAGGTTAAGTTGATGAGTATTTCCAGCATCACCATCCATTTCCCTTTTTGAAAGAAGGTCCTAAATATGCCCTTTTCCAGTCTTCAGGCACCTCACCAGTCCTCCACGGGTTCTCAAAAATGATATCTAGCGGTTCTGTGATGACTTCGGCCAATTCATTAAGTACGCTAGGATGCCAGCCAGGGGGACCTGTGGATTTGAACATAGGGGGGTTACTGAGGTTCTCCTTGACCCATTCTCCCCCTAGTTCAGCACGGGTTCCTGCTCCTCGTATTTTAAGTCAGAGTTGTCTCTTTCTGCATATCGCCTGGACTTTTGAGAACCAGCTTTAAGTTCTGCTTTTTGATCTATTAATTTTGTCTTTGAAATTAATAAACACAAGTATACTTTATTCTTCTTAAGCCTACTCTTCTGAAGTTTTGTTTTAAAGAGGTTTCTTTCCTTTTTCCTCTGATGTTTCTTATAAGACAAGATAGTAACACAAAATTAACTGTGCATCACGTAACAGTTTGCCTTCCTCAACCACATCACTCAACACTATCCTTCAGCATCTGTTCTAACAGAGTAGCAGTCAGCACACTGGGGAGCCTTCTAAACGCTCCATATCCATGCTCAGAGGGTGCGCATCCAGTAAACTCGCACCTCCAAGTGCTCCTTCAAAATGCACCTTCCAAAATAACACCGATTCACAGTCCCTTTCCATCCTAATCCTGTGCATGCAGAGGCAGTAACTTTTTCACACACACACTCACATTTAAAAAGCATGGTGGTACAAGAGCTAGAAAGAGGTTACGAGGACTTCTCACAAAGCAGTAAAGTGAGCAGAATTCACATGCAGTTGTATGGTCATCTGTGCCAGTGTCTGGGGTTGACCTTACACCAAGGATCTCCAGGCTCTGAGAGGGGTCGACAGTTTTAACCCCTTCATTGTCACAAGGAGTCTTACGAAGTTGAAAGGCAGCAACAGATTACAGTTCCCTGCCCATCTGTCACGGCCTTGCCGTGCGCCGAGACTCCCTCGACAGATCTGCAACGGACAAAGGAGAGGAAGACAGGACAGTGCGGGGGAGAGAGGACACCCGTCTTCCTCAAGGTGTCTGAGATGACAAGGGGGATTCGGCTGTTTACTTGTTTTGTTTTTGCTTTTAATTGGAAAAGTTTTTACAAAAGGGGGAATCTATTTTTGCTTTCTTTTGTCTTGTTTTTCTAGTCTGTATCTCTCACTGCCTGCCCCCACTTTTATGCCTTACAAAAAATAATTCCCATTACAGGACTCATTAAACAGACTCTCCTGAAAAACAATCATACACACTTCTCTAGGGTGCGACAATTTGTTGGAGCACATGCCATGTGCACCCCTGCTCAGAGAGCCACCTGCTGATGGCAGTATGTTAACTAACATGTCATCGCTAATTAGCTTGGGTAACTACTTCCAGCAGTTGCATTTGTATGGAAAGAAAGTATTACTGTCCATGCTCAGAAAATTTCTTTCTCCAGAGAAGCTAGCTATTTTCAGACCTTTGTGTGTGTATGTGTGCAATTCTAAGTAATAACAACTTATCATCGATATATTCAAATAGTCACTCAAAGAAACCCATCAAGCCAATATCTCTATTAAAATCACCTTCTGTTACAAACTTTGAAAACGTGATATGCAATCTTTCTTTCGTGGGGAGTGAGAAGTTCACCTTAACATGAGGAAGGCAACACTGTTTGGTTTTTAGCGCTTTACTACGTGAATAAATGAAAAGACATTACACTAAAATCTAGTTCCCCCGTAGTGCCAGATAACTCGCCATTTCTATCAGAAAACCCAGAAAGAGCCTCGGGTTACAGCATCAGCAGATACTAAGGGACAGGATGGGGCCGCCAAGCAGGGAGGCCACATCGTGAGGACGAGGACGTTTTTATTCAAACAAAAGCTTCTCAGATGTCGCCCTGCTAGATCTAGCTCTGCCTGCAGCCAGGAAGAGGGCCTTGCCCCCCCGTGAAAGGTCATTTTATTGTAGAACCATGAAAATAAAGACAATGATTTCAGAAAGGTTATCATCTAGCAAGGGCAGACACCCCCCGCCCCCGCCCCATACTGAACTTTTCTAAAGATGAGGATTATAGGGTCATTCCAATCCAGCATCCAGCTCACAGCCCCCGAAACCTCTCGTGTCTTTGGCTGAACAGAAAACAAACCGCATTCATTAAACAAGCCCAGCCTTGCAAGTTGCTGCGTTTCATTCTTTGGGGGAGCGGGTGGGAGGCAGACAAACAGGATTTCGGCAGTCGGGTCATGGAGAGTTCCAAGATGTGAGAGCAGCGCGGAGCGCAGTAATTAGCCGAGCGAGCACACGTTGCTTCACAACCACGGGAAACGCCAGAACCTTCCCCAGGTACGGGGGCTCCGCCAGGCTCCGGAGGCTGACAGGCGCGGGACAACCCCACTCCCGCTCCCGCTCCCGCCGGAGCCTGCTTCTACCCCAGTGCAGTAGGAGGGGGCAGATTTTTAACATTCTGACCAAGGTGAAGGGGCTAGCTGCTGGAAAGAATTCTTCTGGGCCAACAGGCAGGGCCAGTCCGGGCTCGCTGCACACAGCTGCCCCCCCACGCGCACAGTCACGTTGCGCCCTCCCCTAAACCACCTGCCACCCTCCTCCCAGAGAAAAGCTCCTTCTGCACGCCACCGAGAACAGTAATCCGTCTATACGTGTGTGTCGTCGTCTCTGGGTGTAGTACTGGGCTGACCTAAAAATCGTGAAAGGAACGGCCTCACATCTGGTCCTTTCTCATGCAAGCCAACCTCTGGGACAATCAATAGCAAGTTATATTTTGGGTTCCATTAGCGCTCCTGAAGTTTCGCTATTTTAATAAACAGAGTTTGTAAAACATGAATGCCAGCAGTGTGTATGTGATCTGCCCGTTCCTAGGAACCATTACTGAGAGGTTTATTCTCAGGTTGGCCTGTCTCCCCTTACCTGTCTTAGAGACCACTTGTCAATCACAGAGTTCATGTGTTAGGGCCGCACACACCTAATCCTTGGGCTGAACTGTGTAACTCCCCAATTTGTTCTAGGCTATGACGGGGGATGGGAAAGGTGTGGGGGAGCCTCCCATTTCAAGGTCTTTGGCAACTGTCCTGATCTGAGAAGCATGGAAGGGCAGGAAACATTCTTTGGTGAATAAAGAAACTATAATCCCATGGCTAAAAATTATGATTTGTGAGATTACATTTTTTCTCCATTTATTATTTTGATTTTTAATTGATTTCAAGTCTGTTACTCCTTTTACTTGTGATAACCCCTAATCAAAGGCAATCGGAACCATAGGCAGGCTAACCCACTTAGAAGTTACTTCTCTATTGTGATACTATGCTAATGACGTATTAGCTCCAATACAGTTATAGACCCAATAGACATGCATTTCCCACACTTGGTTGCTGGGGGAAAAAATAATAATAAAACTGGTTACTGTACATTGAGAGTCCATGCAATTCGTTTATAACTCACGTTAAAACGTGAGTTAGGAATGACAGTGCAAATGTTGCCCCCTCTCCTCCTTGGATGGCGAAAGGGACACAGAGCTGAACCTTGGGGCCCTTGGCGACAGGACACAGGACATTTTCACTGCACGACTTTCTCAAGCTCAGTTTACCAGCATTCAGCCACATCACAGTGCCCAGCACCACGGGGCCAAGGGAGGCTGGGGGTCTGCTCAGAGAGATGGGGGGGCTGCCACACCGCCTCATTTTAACTGTGGACTTCTCCGAGGGCAGGAACACGTTTTACTCTTCTTTTATCTCCTGCGGGAATATTATCTATAACGTCACACACTACTACTGCTGCCGGTTGATTGAATCTCCCACACTGTAATTCTCACACATCATTTCTCAGCCAACTAAGTTCCTACCAGGAAATTTTAGTCCAGCACATCAGATAGGAGTATAAATTCCTTTGCCTCTACAAGGGAGAAAAAGTTACCAATCTGTGCGTGTGTTCACGAAACCCAGATGTATCTGAATGGCCAACTCGCTGTCTTTGAAGGCCTCAGGGGTCTTGTCTCACCGGCTGTGCTGTGGAGGCCCAGGCTGCCGCCCAGACGCCACGCTGGAGGCCGCCCTGTGTTAAACAGAGAGCTGTCTCTGCTGGAGGAGACTTACAGGGTAGATTTCTTTAGATTGACTGATTGATTGGTTTTAGAGAGAAAATAAGAGAGAGGGAGGAAGGGAGAGAGAGAACGTTGATTTGCTGTTCCATTTATTGATGCATTATTCCTTGGTTGATTCTTGTACGTGCCCTGACCGGGGATGGAACCTGCAACCCTGGCGTATGGGGAGGACCCTCAAACCAACGGAGTGATCCGCCATGGCTTAGGGACACTACAGAAGAGAAGACTGTTCAAACTCCTCCAGAATATTCTGCACACGTGCATATATTTTTTGCTTTGAACACAAATACCCAAATGCTGCATACATATTGTGGACCACCACCCTGCCATCATCCACCATGTGTCCTTGCAAAACACTGATGTACTGCCTGGCTCCTGAACAAACCAAGCGGGTCTTAATAGACAGCACTGCTTCTCACTGCCTCCTCGTGACCCACACGGTTCCAATCTTCACTCGGGTCTTATCTGCAGGTTTTCAGCAAATGCAAAGTAGACTAAAGAGGCTGGAAATTATCCCACCTGCTTATTATTCAGAAAACTCACAGAAATGAATTCAGGGGTTAAAAGATAAAAGCGCTTTTGTTTATGCAATCCTCAGGGTATTAACCAATTTTATAATTTTTTCCAACTGAATAACTATGTAAATCCCAATTTCTTAAAATCATTGTGTTGTACTCATCACCGAATACTCTGAATGTGCTAAATTCCCACACAGGGGTTATGGTCTGCAAGCCAGAACCACCTGCCTGCCTCGAGGTACAGCCATGTCTTATCTCTACCAGGAAGAAATTACCAGGACTTATCTGTTGGGATTTCTAGATTGTTCTTTCAACAATTTTATAATAATTAACAGCTTGTCACAACATGAAGCTGGGGCTAAGTCACTATTCTTTCCTGAAATCTAAAGTACAGTTAAAGAGACAAAATGTTAGCTGGAGGGGCCAGCGCCTTCAAGACAAAAGAGGGAGTGTGGGCACATTTATGGACGAAGTGAAAGGATTCTATGGGGACAGACTAAATGCAAGAAAATAAAGGGATAATTATGGACTTTGGCCGAGAGTAGATCCCACAGGTGGGATTAGTCTTAGAAGGGAGAGGGGTAATTCCTCATGGAAAAAGAGGCAAAGGAGAGCAGGTAGATGAAGATGCCAACACATTTTGAGGCGAAGAAGAGTGAGGGTGGGAGCTCGTGACAAGGGACTTCTGGTTCTCAGTCATTATAAACCAACGCTATCTGAAGACAGAGGGGGAGGTGAGAGGTGCAGTCTGGGGCTGGTGGATGGAGTCTGAAACAGCCCCCAAAGGAAGTCCGTTTGACAGCTGCAGGAGCGCGGATTCAGCTGGACTGGACCACATGGAGTTATGGTGATACAGGCTTTTCAAGTTTCTCCATATTATGCTCCAAGGTCTCCAAATACCACCCCAAACAGATATCAAGACACAGGCCTGTGAATACACAACACCAATCCAGAACAGAGGTCATGATAAATGCTAGAGCATGCTGAACACCAGGGTTCTGTCCTCCAATGCCGTTCCTTAAAATGTATTTGGTCAGTCTTTTGAGGAACGAGTCCTGTTATGACTCTCTGTGTCTGTCTGGGGTGCTCTCGTCAAATAGCACAGGCTGGGTGGACAACAAACAACAGAAACATATTCCTTACAGTTCTGGAGGCTGGGACGTCTAAGATCAAGGTGGCCACAGACTCAGTGTCTGAGGAGGGCCCTCTTCCTGGTTCATGGAAACCACCTCCTGGATGACTCTTCAAATGGCAGAAGGAAGCTCCCTGGGGCCTCTTTCCTAAGGGCACTGATCCCATTCCTGAGGGCTCCACCCTCAGGACCCGGTCACCTCCCAAAGGCCCCACCTCCTAATACCATCACACTGAAGAGTAGGTTTCAACAGGTGAACTTTGGGAGGGCACAGTCATTTAGTCTCTAGCAATATCTCTCTCTAGCCAGGCTTACTGGCCACTCACTCAAGGGTTCTCATCGCTCTGTCCTTCCCTGTCTCTCTCTCTCTCTCTCTCTCTTCCACCTGCTCACAGTAAAATCACCCATTATTAAGTACTAGTGGTCTTTAAAATCACCATTAACGCTTATCTCTTATTATGATGGTGAGCAATAAACTTGCCATCAACAGTACATTTACAGTGCATGTTGTGATCATCATTACCTGCCTAACCTGGTAAGAATAACAACTACTACTATTTGTTGAGTGACCATCCTCTGTGTCAGACGCTGTGCGGAGACCATTATATAATTATGTATCATCCCCGAACTTCTCACAAGCTAACGTGATGGCTGTCCTGGACCCAGTTTTACAGATGGGAAATGTGAAGCTTTCAAGTGCGGATCACCTGGCAGGGTCAGAGTGCTGATCAGTGGCAGAGGGGTTATGTCCAACAGCAAAGTCCAACCTGGTAAAAATATGCCTGCACCCCTAGTCATTTTTGATTGGGAACATTTGTAGTTGAATAGTGTTTCCCCCCAAATCACATCTACCTGGAACCTCAGAATGTGACTTTGGAAACATGGTCTTTGCAGGTGGTTCAGGCTCTGGGGATAAATCAGCCCTAAATCCAATCACTGATGTTCTTATAAGAAGAGGAAAGGACCCAGGCAGACGCACATAGAAAAGGTGGGTGTGTGAAGACAGGTGGACAACGGAGTGATGCATCCGCAAGCCCAATAATGCCAGGAGCCACCTGAAGTGAGAGCCTCTAGAAGGGGCGTGGCCTCGCCCAAACCTGATTTCGTATTTCTGGACTCCTGAATTGTGAGAGAATGAATTTCTGTTGTCCCAAGCCACTCGTTTTATTGTACTCTGTTACAGCCACCCTCAGAAACTAATACAGAACCCTTACACATAAATACATCATTCCTCAAATTCTCTCAGGAATATTTTTGACTCCTTCATTGTTTTTCACAGCATACACTCATGTGGTTTTAAGCAAGGGTATTTTGTTTTTATTGAGAACATTAAATGTTGTGCATAATGCCTATTTAGATATAGTATTATGTTAGATGTAATTCATAACATGTAAGGAAAAATTTGACTACTACCTTTTAAATAAATGATGCAAACAATTTAAATTAATTAAATACATTAAAAACTATACACTGTGCTATACATGGACTCCATGCATATTAAAATGCAGACTGATATTTAACTATTTACTACAGCATCAAAAATAGAAAATCAGGATTTGAAACAATTATTTTTCTTTTGCTTAATGTCCACTGATCTATTTATTTACTTAAATATTTATGATTCATTTTAAATTGCAAGATGAGAGAAGGTCTCAGTGGCTACTTGCAAGCATTTCTCTACTAATAGCACATTATTTTTATTTCCAATAAACTAGAATTGAATATAATTGCCAGTATTTCCCTGTTTTAATATCAGTTAAGAATGAGAAAGAGTTTAATATGCAACACAAGCATATTTGAGCTCCAGGAGGGTTTCATTTTAAAGAAGAAAATATTTAAACAATTTGTATTGAGTTATTTAAAGATATATAATTACATTCACCGTTCCCAGCCTGGACAACTTTTTGGACTCCTCTGACAGTTCAGAAAGCCCCATCCAGCAAATACCGCACTGTTCTATATTAGCAGTCCTCGAACTTTTGACTCCAGGGACTATTTGCATTTTTTAAATCATTGAAGATTCCAAAGAGCTTTTGTTTATATGGTTTGAAATTACAACTAAGAAATGTTTAAAATATTTACTTCATCTGAAAATGCAGAATAGTAACTGCCTTACATGTTAACATAAATAGCATATTTGTATGAAACATAAATATATTCCTCTCCCCAAAAATGAACAAGAAACATGGCATTGTTTCACATTTTTGCATATCTGTTTACTTGATAGACAACTGGATTTTCACATCTTCCACCTTTGATCTACAGCAATATGTTTCAGTTGAAATATAGGAAGAAAATATGGCCTCACATAGATGTAACACTCGGAAGAAGAAAGTATTTTAATAGTTTTTTAAGGGAGGTAATTGTAGATATACTTTTTGATACCATGCCAAAACTTGACAACAGATTGTTTCTTAAAAGTCAGTTGCAATGTGAAAGGTCAAACCTCACCAGTGAACTTTTTACACAGTCTGCTATGTAAAAATCATCAGTCCATCTCCTATTCTTAACGGATCTCTTCCCATATGTGATTTGGTAATATCATGCATTGGTCATTTGGATCATATCAGGCTGCTGAGTTGTGCAGATCTTCCGAATGTTAACACACATCATTATACAATATCAAAAAAGGAACATTTGTTATTATCACCACCCATTTCATCAAAAAAGCCTTCAAGTCTTATTAACTGTCCAGCTCATTATGGTACACACACATTTTTCATAAATGTAACTTTTCTGGGATATTCAAATTTTTAACAGTAACTATTGTCAATTGTTCTCCTTGAAATATTAGGTCTACTTGATGGGGAAATTATCTGCCACATGCCCAAGTCTAACTAACCATGGCTTTTTCTTCCATTGTTCTTTCAAGAGAAAGTGAAGTTCTATGAATGAAGCTGCTAGTTCAGCTGGTAACTCAAACAATAGCCTAACCGGTCTGCAAGGAGACAAGATTCATACACACTTCCATTTGCAACAGAAGTCTTTATGTTGTAAATGGTTCCATTTTATTGGACAAAATATTTTTAAAAATGTACTCAAAGGTTGAACTTTAATAAGCACTAATTTCTACTGCTTGGTCAAAGATATTTTAAGGAAAACAGCTCTTTCTGGCATGTGTGAAGGCAAAGAATACAGCAGGCACTGATCCAGTTTGGTGCCACTGCCTTAATGGGCACTAACGCACCGGCACTTTCACCCACTGCTGCTCCTGTGCTCCCAGTGCAAATGTCCACATGGTGAGAAGAACAAATAGTGTCAGAGTATGGCTGTGAAACAATTACTACCTCACAGATGTCCTATAAGGATCTTGAAGACCCCCTCTGAGGACCACACTGTGAGAACCCCTGCTCTATCCCACTTCCAGAGAGTCAAAGTAGAAGTCACACAATCAGCACCAGCAATCCCGGGCCAACTCGTCAGTCTGCAGTGTAAGTACACCCTTCAAAAAGAGAGCTCCTTCCTAACAATTGCTGGGGATTCACCTTCCTGGCCCCCACCTGGCTTTGCCCCGTGTAGCTAGGAAGACTCAGGCCTTCCGCCAGGAGGTGAGCTGATTTTCCTCACCAGTCTGGTAAGCAGGTTTGCAAAAGACAGTTGACCTGGGCAGGAAAATGCTTCTCTCAGGGACTCTACTTGCCCGCCTTGACAATAGCACAGCTTTTGAAGTGACTTGGGCAATTCTAAGAACAGCTAGCCTGTCGCATCAATATCACCTTTGGTCTCCTAGTGTCCAGTCCCAGCTCCCTGAGCACTGAAGCATGGCCTCCACTGGGCTTTGGCCTCACTTGCCAAATTGGAATGGGCAGGGGAGCAAGACAATGGCCACAGTCCTCTTCAGCAGTCCCTTGGAAAGCTCATTAGCATGTTTATTGGCAGCCAGAGTGACGAACTATCTGAGCATCTGTGTTGGTTTCTATCATTCCAGCTCTTCTCTGGTTTTGGCAGGGGAAGGTGGGACACTTTCAAATGTCTCATGAAAGTGACATATTCTGATACCATCATTCTGGGTTTCAAGGACCACGAGATAATTTCTTTAAAGGCACAGTACCTATGAAGTCATCTGAATAATCCTCAAGATGCTGGCCTTGTCCATATGAATTCTGAGGACATGTAGGTGGGTGACCTACAGAAGCAAAGTAGGTAAATAGGACAGAGTTCCATCACATACTGGAGGCCTTTACCACACACACTTGCTGTTATGAAGTGACAGTTCCAGAAGGTTTAGGAGCAAAGCCCAGATCAAAGGGCACTGCAGTTACAGTCCAAGGTAGCCTAATGTCTGTGTCCAGAGTAAGCCCAGGGTAGCTCTGCATGTGTGTGTGTGTGTGCGTGTGTGTGCGCGCGCGCGCGTGTGTGTGTGTGTATGTGAAGTTAAGAGTTAGAGGAGGGGAGTGGAGGGTACATAGTGTATACTCTACCTCAATTTAAACCAGCCTATCCTTTGGGTAGTGATAGTGGTCACCAAATCCCTTCCGGCCAGGATAGAAGTCCCCAGGGTCATGCATTGCAGAGGCTCAGACTAGAATGAACCCCTAGGTTTCCTACTTCCTGGACGGCTAGCCTTGAGCACATTTCTTAACCCAATTGCTTCCATTTCCCATCAAAACAAAACAAAACAAAAAAAACTGGAACAATAGTGCCTACGTCTTACAGGGTTGTTCTAAGGATTAAACCATCTAATATTTGTAAAACTGTTGAGAACAGTATCAGGCACAGTGCATATATACGTGTCTGGATGTTTTTTCTAGCACCTACTCCAAAAAAGGCATGGAATTCTATTTCCACGTTCAATCACTGAGTGACATAAACCCACCACTAAAGAGGCAGAGATACTCAGTCACATCTTCAGAATGAAACATAACAAATGTGCAGCAGCATTAAGTTAATCATCCACAAATGTTATTAGAATAAATCACGAGTAATGTGTATGCATTGAGCACTGCCTAACCATTAACTTTGAAAACTTTCACTTAGCTTTGTGAAGCATGTCCTATAGAACATAACTACCACAGCTGTAGTTCTCGGCTTGTCCAAGCATGAAGACCTCTGTAATTGTCTGAAACACAGACTGTCCACACACGCACAGTACGTGTGTGTGTACATACACACATATTAAAGAAGGAGTAACTCCACTACACATTTTTCTTACTTTCTTACTGCCCTTTGCCTGAGAAAAATGACTGCTTTAAAAGTGACCAAGAATTTAAGAATGCCTTCAAATAAACTTAGACAAGACATATTAGATATCCAGAAACAATGGCTGACACCCAAATAGTTTCCAGAATTCTTGTATTCATTTTTCAAGGGTCTGTGTTCCTCGGATTAGGAGTCACTTTTCCAGAGGACGAGAATCAACAGAAGCTGAAATCGCATTCTTGAAGAAATTCGAATACATTAAAATAAAAATTGGTTTACCAAGTGAGAGTCAGACCCCAGAATCCAGACGCTACACTCTTGCATTGGTCAGAGCAGTAGTTCAAGAAGCTAAAGGCCAACATTTTTTCTGTCTTAAATCAGAGTAGCTGGCTTTCCTTTCCACGCAATCTTCCACAGTCGGGCCTTACAATTTTCCATTGTTTTCGCCTTGGAAATCTGACACACTGCAGCAAAGACAGCAAACGGGGAAGCAGATAATCCCGTGTAGTTTCTGCAGGGCCCACGTCGGGCTCCAGGGATAACAGGAAGGGCCGGAACTCACACAGGCCCCTGGAACCCTCCCCACGAAAAACACAGAAGTTTGATGGGTTGGACGGTTTCCAGAAAATGCAAAACCAGAAGTAATAAGGGATTTTACACCCTCCCCCTTCTGTTGACAGGAGTGTCCCCTGTATGGCACAGAACACAATCCTAAGAGCTGGCTTTTGTCCCTCGGATAAAAGAGAATTTTAAATAAACATATACATCTGTTGAAATCACACTTGGAACCGAGTTATTCAGTTCTCTCCTTCTGTTCTTCTCATTTCCCTTGAGAACGAATGTAAAATAACCTTTCGCATTATTGCATTTTACTATCGCTTTAAAGAAGGAGTTGTTTTTATTTTGGGAACATAATGTGCAAAGTCATGCTATTTAGCGCTACATTATATTCACAGATTATGCAAGTTAAATAAAGACACCTTGCTGATTTCTTAATATAGATTCAGCTAAGATTAGTTATGCATCTGCCACCTTAACATTCAGTTTAGGGGAGGGGGTAGCCTTAGTTAAAAATCACACTTGCATGGTAAGTGCTTAGAATTTCATGGTTCATTTCAGAGCATCCCAATCAAGAATTTAATTATGTCAAAAAAGAAAAATATCTTCTTAACAGCCAAGATTACATCCCCTTCAATTTCTTCCCTGCCCCGGCCCCAAAGTGGATCACGTTCCTTAATGTCTATGGATTTGTTTTCTGACCTATGAAATAAGGAGTTTGGTTGGGGATTTTAAGATACCCTCCAGTTCTACCATGCTGTGATTTTAGGAATACTAGAGAGTAGACTGATGAGGAGGCAGAGAGAAAACAGAGCTAAGATGCTATGGAAACTTTCCCAGTTCAATCCCTAAACAAGGCATTTATTTCCTACGCTGCCAGACAAATGTCCCACAGGACACGGTCAGGGGATGGCAACTCCGAGTCGAAGCTCAACACACAGATCTACCACAACCTCAGCTGCACTGTAACATACAAACACTTGCTTAACAACGCGCTGTCCAACCAATCACTAAATCTTGAAAACACTAACTCCTCCCAACCAGCAGCTGTGTGTTTGGGCATCAGGATGGACCGAAACTAACGACAGATTAATCTGTGTGTGTGGGAGGAGGAAGGTCTTATTCTTCTTGGATCAGCAAATCTAACAATAACTTCCGGGCTGAGTGGCAAAGTGTTTATGCTTGCAAGTTTCTAAAACTGCACAGTATAATTCTTTATGCAGCCGAATGACGTACATAATTCACTCTGGTGGTGGCTAATACCTCGATTGGACCAATTAAATGAGGGTCTAACTAGTGACAAGTCACATTCCCCCAACAAACAGAGCCTGAAACAAAGATTTATGTGCAGGCGGTTTATTTGGAAAGGTGATCCCAGAGGGCAGAAGTAAGGGCCAGGAAAGTAAAATAAAGGAGGGAAAACCAACACGAGAATGTTTATGGAGTTGGCCACGTGGTGATGTGTTGTTCAGTTCTGCGGGACTTTCCAAAGGCCCTTAACAAATGCATCTCGGGACCGTGCGTGGAAGGGAAGAAAGAGGGAAACATTCATCCCTCAGCATCTATTACCCATGTGTCGAGGTTTGCCTCATGGGTGTCAGTCTTCCCCCGCTTCCTGTTTACACATCTGCGAGCGCCCAGTCAGCGCCCACTGGACTGCATGACCAAATCAGAGGACTACCTGGACACAAAGCGAGAGGCAGGGGCTTACGTCAATGAGAGGTCAGGCTGCTAATTGAAGCCTCTGTAGAACTGCTCACTCAGCAGAGGCTGGAACAGATTAAGGCCAAGATTACTTGAAATGGCACACAGGAGTACCAGGCAGGTGTATCAGTCAGGATACGCCAGGTAGGCTGCAGTAACTAATAACCCCACAATTTTGCTGCCTCATAACAAAGATTTTATTATTTTTTTAAGATTTTATTTATTGATTTATGTTTTTAGAGAGACACCAATGTGTGGTTGTCTCTCACTCACCCCCTACTGGGGACCTGACCCGCAACCCAGGCATGTGCCCTGACTGGGAATCGAACTGTCAACCCTTTGGCTCGCAGGCCGGCACTCAATCCACTGAGCCACACCAGCCAGGGCAGGTTTTATTTTTTTTTGTCTTGTGCTGCAGATCTAACCTGGGTCTACCATAGTTCTGTGCCATTTTCTTTACTCCAGGACCAAAGGTGACAAAATAGTCTCTATCAGGAACATTGCCAGTCATTGTGGTTTCAGGGAAAATGTTAAATTTGTGAATGATGCACACTTTTGTAAATTTTTTGCCTGGAAGAGATCTGCATCGCTCTAGTCACCTTTCATGGACCAAAGCATGCCATCTGCCTATTCTTAGTTCAAAAGGCGAGGATATAGAATCCCACAGGGAGGGGCAATGAAGAAGAGCAATTTGGAGTCCATTAATACAATCTATCACACAATGCCTTAATTTTCATGGGAGAACAACCAAGGGTTGATTTTTACATATTTTGTGTACATCGTGAAGCCTTTGAAAGAAAATTCATCCTCTCTCCTAACCTCTCTTCCTGTATCTGCATCTAATTCTCATGCACAAAGAAATGTTTCTTTTCAAATGTGTATTTGGGCAAAAATACAGGTTCCATTAAACGAAAACTTCCTTTCTAACCTACCCTGGGTAGAAACATACAGGACGCAGAATTCTAAGAATGACCCCAATGACCTGCCTTGTCCAACCCCTTCTCTTCTCAGTGTGGTTGGAACCTGTTGATAACATACGATGAGATGTCACTGTCGTGATTAGGTTAAATTACATGACACAAAGCAGATTCTGGGTGGGCCTAATCTAGACCTGGTCCTTTAAAAGCATAGTGTTTCTCTGGCTAGCAGGCAGAAAGTCAGAGAGACGGGGAACATGAGAAGGACTTGACCCACCGCTGCTGGTCAGAGAGGGAGGCGCTGCATGAGAAGGGACTTGGTTAGCTCCTAGATGCAGGCGCTGGCCCCTGGCTACCAGCCAACAAAGAAACAGGGACCCTGGATCTACAGCTCTCAGGAGGTGGATTCCCCCAAAGCCTAAATGAGCTTAGAAGCAGATTCTCCCCCTAAATCCTCCAAATCTGAAACCAGGCTGACTGATACCTTGATTCTGGCCTCCTACGATCCTGAGCAGAAAACCCAGGCCAGCTTTCCCAGAATACTGACCTACAGAACGATGGGATAATAAATGGGTGTTATTTTTTGCCATTACGTTCATGGTCATTTGTCATGCGGCAACAGAAAACTAATACAATGGGTAACCAGAGGTATCAGCTGAAATGTTTTACTGTTAAACAGCTAAATAACGATTCTTTCCAACCTTCAGAATGGATGACATTACCCGAATGAAAAAAGAAAGGCCATCTCACAGAGGGAGAGAAGACGAGGGTCACTGAGGGAAAGGCAGGACCCACGGTAGGACAGACCGACAGAACACACTGCAGCATTCACCCCGCCGGGTGGTGGCGTCGCGCCTGCACTGGGCCGCCAACCTCTCTGAAGGAGGGAAAGGGGCGGAGGGTCTAGGATAAAAACCGGGAGGTGCCAGGTCACAAGTGAGAGGAATTTGGGTCCAACCATATGATTTTCTTTCTGAATCTTAGTACATGGGGTTGGGGGGGGAGGGTGGGGAGAGCATCGAATTGTTTAAAAGATGCCACGCGTCCACGGCCTCTTTCCATTTATAAAGTCACATGATCGCATGCAGAGAGTTCAGAAGCATGCACCCTGCAGCGGAGGAAGCACTCTGCTCACCTAATATCCTCCTACGTCCTTTCCCTCGGCACCAACGGAGACCGTCGTTCTTAGGCTGCCCTATGCACAGGCTGGGGAGATTGGATGAAGCTCTCTGGTCAATGGGATGTACGTAGAAATAACAGAAGTCATTTGCAGGGCACACTCATAAAAACATCCTGAGCCGGCCTTCAGTTCCCTCCTCCCTGCGGAAACAGGCCCGTGGCTGGAGGGAGCCTGGGTCCCCTAATCACTGGGTGGAGGAAAGACTCCGCCGACATCCGCTGGACTTTGCAGAAATAAGTTTTTGCTATGTTGAGGTGTTGAGATTGGGGTGTGTGTTGGAAGGGTGTTATTTTCTTATTACAACATAGCTTAATAATATATTATCCCGAATAATAGACACGTATTTTCTCATTTGATTTGATTGAACAGGTTTAGGCAGAATTTCTTTATCTTTGACCTTTTTGATTTAGTATAACATCCAAGCACTACACAAGAACATTAACATAGGAATTTGAATATCAAATTTAGTTACTGTTAGAAGAAATTCATATTCTTGCACATCTGATATTTACTCTGGATTTGTGTCTTACATAAAATTACAATGAGAAGCATGTAAATCCTAAAATACACACACACATATATACACACACACATATATATATGTAAATTTACACATACATATGTGATTATGAATAACAGGGATAATGATGAACCTCTTCCTGCAATGCCAATTTAAAGTGGACTTATCATCCCTGTCCCCCATTGCCCCCACTCCCAAATCTTTTCAGCTTGATTTAAGCAATGGCAGCCTGGAACAAAGATGAATTTAAAATGAAAACTAGCATTTGTTTAACGTGGAGAAGGACTCACAATGAGAAGTGAAATTATTTTCCTGAATATTCGGAGAAGATGTTAACTATTTATAACCCAGGCTGTCTAACCTGATCACCCATTTTCCCATTTATCTGAAATGAATTTCCAAAGACCTAAGAAGAGACAAAGGCTAATACAGATCCTTTAATGTACAAGATTATAATTAACCTAATGTCTGTTTCAAATTTACTATTATCTATTAAAGAATAAATTATCTTACAGCCCTCTAATGTAGCTTTTAAGCTTTAAACCACTGACCATAACTAATAAGCAGCTTAATAGCAAGAATACCCTAAATAGAGCCACAGATCGCAATTTCACTGAGTGTAAATCATCATCATTTTTAACGCAGAGGCAACAGCAAATCTCTGTAATTACTGGGTGCATTTTGAATCACTTTTATTATTACTGCACTGGCCCCATTAAAAAATCCAAAACACTGAACTGCATGGAATATAAAACTGGAATTATGGTACCCCACAAAGTCTAATTGAAATCCATAAATTTTGTACTACTATTCAGAAGTATTTTGTTGCCAAAGAATTTCAGCTATTCCGAATTACCTTTGAAAACACTTGGTCGGTCCAGAGCAGTAAAGTAAGCGCATTTTGCACTGCCAACTTTGGGGAGTGGATTCTGGAGCAAAATTGTGGATGGTTTCTTATTCACTCAGGATGTTACATTTCTAAAGTAAACCATAATAGGCAAAAAAAAATGAAAAAATCAAATCGAATATACCACCCACAAAGACTATTGAACAGTGCATCTCTTCCCGAATCACTGGTGGATGTACCATAATTCTGACTACAACAGACTCTGCAACATCCGCGTTCAATCTCCTTACTATAAATTTACCAAAGGGAACAAAGACAACTTCCTTACTTGTGTGTCTCTGAGAAGTAAATGCAGGACGAGCCCCCAAGCCATTCTGAGGAATAACTTTCCGCGTATGTTTAATGGTGAATGATTTAATAACTGCCTCTTAGACGTGCTCCGTAATTACCGGAGTTCACACGAGTGTATGTGTGTAGATACAGCACGTACTGTTTACACCACACGGCTGAGCATGCTGTGCAATCACCCTACTACAATCAAAGACTCTATACATTGACTCTGACTAATTTGCCTGATGCCCACAATTGAGGTTCCAGCCCTGCAAAACCGACAGTTTTCTTACGAAGAGGTTGTGCCACCACAGGCAGTCTTCTTATAAATGATATGCATTATAAATGTCTATTCACCGTATCCTGGCGCCTCACGGGTGTTAGCCTCCTTTGGGTATCTTTACAAGCTTAAATATACCTTTTCTACTACCTTTGAAAAGAGAGGGTCTTGTTCTCCTTTGAACATTCTCTCCCATTCTATATGTCCACGTATACTTTACATTCTTCTGGGATGCCTCCACTCCTCCTCCCAGCTCAGATCGGGACCTGACTCCAATGCCATTCTTTAGGTTATAAATTCTCAGATCAGCCAATCCAGAAGAATTCATTCTCCTTATTTTAAAATCTTTATTTAAAAACCATCCAGATTTTCCATCTTTATTGCTTGAGCTATCACTTAACTTATGCATTTAATATTTCACAAAATTCGGTCCCTTCTTATCAACCACTGTAAGTTGATCAAGGGAGACAACAGCTATGTGTTGGAAGTATTAAAGTATAAAAGTATAAAAGTATAAAAGTATAAAGTATAAAAGTATTAAGTATAAAATTGACCGGAATTCTAAATGCTTAACATGTGTATAATTTTTGAACTAGGTGTCCTTTCTTACGTTATTTAGTTCTAAATGGTGTATATTTTGATCACTATATGCAATTTAGCAAATCAAGCACATAAACACCAATACAAAGACTCGGTAAATTTTTTAAAAATTAAAAATTTTGTTCTCCTATATAAGTTAAGTTACATAATTCTGACTTCGTTCTCATTAGAACTTTCTCCAGCAGTGGAGTCCTATCTGCCAGGATGCTCTCGTGTGAAATTGTCAGAACGTACTCCTGTGTTTGAGCAAATCACTGCAAGCGAAGAACAAATGGCTTGTTTTTCAAGAGAGAAAAAGAACTTTGCGGTTAGAAGGAATGAGACTTCAAATCTTGATTTTTGTCACTCTGTGGTCTTGGGACACTGGTTCAGCGGTTTAAAAAAAGCAGGACGAGGAGGTAGGGTTAGACTGATACCGGATCAGAGATTCTCAAACCCTGATGCCCAGAGTGGCCCCCCCGCCTTCGATGGTGGCAGGGGGCCTCCTACTCTGTGCACCAATCGCTCATTCACAGAAGCTACTTTCGACTCTGTTTTTGGCTTTGAGATTTCTTATGAGACTTTTTCTCAAAAAGGGTTCTACAAGAAAAAAACCCAAACACTGAAAATCCCATCCTTTCACCTGTGAGATGACATGCACCTACACATGCTCCCATTTTATACAGCAGAAAACTCAGGTTGAAAAGCAGAGAGGCCCACCTCCCTCAGGGTCCAAACTGAAAGTAGCCAATGGCCGAACAGGGATCTGACCACCGTATTTCATGTAGAGTCACTCTCCCTATTCCAGGTGTGTCCCCATTCCAGGTGTGACAGGCTATCTCCACACTGGGGCAGGAGGTCACCTGCCCTCCCTACCCCATGTCATGGTCCCGGCCAAGAACTTGCTCTGGGGATTGTGACGGTTAACTTTGTGTGTCTACTTGGCTTGGCCATGGTACTCAGTGTTTTGGTTGTTGCAAGGGACTTTTTAGATGTGATTAACGTTCAAATCAGTAGACTTTGAGTAAGTAGGTTACCCTGCATAATGTGGGTGGGCCTCATCCAATCTCTTGAAGGTCTTAAGAGAAAAGACTGAAGCACCCCACCCCTGCCCCCCGAGAAGGAATCAGGAAGGATTCTCCCTCCAGACTGTTTTTGGACATGAGACTGAATGTCAGCTCTTCCCCAGGTCTCCAGCCTGCCTGCCTGCCCCGTGGATTTCAGACTCACCAGCCCCCACAACTGTGTGAGCCAATTTCTTAAAACCAATCAAACAATCAGTCTCTCTTCCTAGCTTTCTCTTCTCTTCTCTTCTCTTTTCCTCTCTCCTCCCCTTTCCTCTCTTTTCTTCTCTCCTCTCTCTCTTACTTACTCTTTCTTTCTCCTTTTCCCACCTCTTCTTTCTCCTCTCTCCCCTCTCCTCTCTCTCCTCCCCTCTCACATACCCTTTGGCTCTGTTTCCCTAACACAGGGCTCTTCATCCTGGTGGACTTGCAGCGACTCTGTAACCTGCCACCCCTGACGTTCCTGTGAATCCCGTAGTCTGTCTTCCCCATCTCAGCCCAGTCGATCTCTTAAATGATCAAAGGCGAGCCCACCATGCAGCTGAAGCCTCGGGGCTTCTTACCTGGGTTTTCTCAGGCCTTTTACTTAATTGTGCATTCTGCTCCTTAAAAAGGGCCCCCTCAACGTGAAAAGCTTCATGCCTCATAAAACCTGGCTCTACACCTGGGTTCAATGAATTAGTCTGGGCCCCGACATTACACTGAACCCTGAATGGGCTGACCTTGCCAATGGCAGAGCGGCCAGACTCCTTCCCTTCCCAGCGCCTGACCAACCCCAAGGCACGCTGCACTGCACGCACGTCCACCGCAGGAAGTGAGATACAGCTGTCCTTCAAATCCCAGCCCAGAAGAACTCAGGTAGCTTCAGCACCGAAAGTCATAGGAACTACAACAGTAAGGTCTCAGTGGGGTGCCACTAAACATTTAATAACTGGCTGTCTGGTGGGGGGGGCATGTATGCACACATACACATTCATACATTTTAAATTTTACTACTGTAAAGCATGTGTAGCACACCATTTACAAAAGGATAATAAACTCTAAAATATCCCTTATTGTAAATTCCACTTACCCAACTGACGGTCACAGAACACTTCTACTGACATGGGCTAAATTCTTCTATTGGAAGCCATCCTATACGGCCTATATAACAATAATGGGTATAGTTCTGACATGGAAGTTGGTTGACAGGTGTGTATACATAAATGAATAAGATGCATATGGATGCAAGCGTCCTTTTGGTGAGCATTGCACTCAGTGCAGCGTTTGCGGGGTGCTGGGCCTTGGGGCTGAAGAGCTGAAGAGTGCACTGGCCTGCCTCCACATCTTACGGAACGAAGCAGACTTAAAACAGCAATTATCTTGCTAATAATATGAGATTACAATTAAATACTGCAATTGCGGGCCGAACATTTTAAATGTGTTGCCAAATTCAATCCTACAATTTACATAATCCTAACTGACTATTAGGACTTTACTGTAGATTTCCTACATGGATGGACTTTACTCACATAAACACAATTACAGTGTTTTTCTAAAATATGAGGACAAAACTTAATTGAGCATTTTCAAGCCTAAAGAACCTCTTTAATCCCTAAGATTTTTTAAAACAGAAAAAAACGATTATTTTTAAATCCATGAACATTTAAAGGTCCTGGAATCGTTGAAGGATATATTCTGGTTTTGTTACATAGCCTTCTCAAGCCAGGAAGGATCTACGGTAGGAAAAAAAAAGGCGTATGTTTTATAAACAGAACACTATTTAACAGTGCTTTAGTCAAAGACAGTCATTTACAATTTTAAATAAGACTAATTGCAAAGGAGAGTCGGTCAAGTTCATATAGAGGTTAACGTGGTTTAACGTGGGTATGTGTACCATGATTCTGTCATTCTCAGAAAAACATATTAAGATGTTAAACGGCAGAAGTGGCAAAAAACTGACTATGCAAACACCAGCTCTCAGGACCCAGAACACGACTCCTCCCCCAGTGTGCGGGGGCCACTGGTCCGGCCCCCACACGTCATTCATTCCCCAACGCCAGGCCAAGCCCCTTCACACGCCCACTCTCTTCCTTTCCGCTGGTGATTCTCACTTAACATGTACAACAAATCCTTTGTCTGCAAGGTTTGCATCTCCCCGGTTGCTCGGCCTATTAAGGTAATTGCACAACCCTCAACAACAACCCCAAAGATTTCAAAAACAAAATGAAACCGAAACCACAAGCCAGTTGAGGCTGAGGAGGCAGGGGCTGAGGCTGGATGGCACATCTCCAAGATGCCGGCTCACGGAAGGAGCTGGAGGGCTTGGAGGGCTCCGGAGGGCACCGTGGGCCGCTTCGCTTCGTGCTTCTCTGCGGAAGGGAAACGAGAGCTGACATGCCCATCGCTTAGGAAAGCTGTCTGCACCTGCCTCCTGCACACCACACACAGGCCCCGCGCGGGGCGAACGCCAACAAGTGAAGGGCACGTGTGTGTGCGCGCTCCCGCTAATGCGATTCCTGTCCATGCCAGCTCAATTCGTGGTTAAAAATCTTAGAGTATTACCAAGGAGAAATCTCGAACATAGACGAGAACTATAATCCTTCCTGTGGCTAAAACTCTCACTGTGTTTGTTTGATGGTTCTTTTTTTTTTAACAGAACCTCGATTTCAGAAAATATCTTCCTGTATATCGTAAAGACTAACCCACTTTAAGAAAAAAACCACCATAAGAAAAAATGGTCAAGAACACCAACTGTATATATTTTAAAATGTCCTCTCAACCCATCTCTAAAATTAATAAACCTTTTAAATTAACTTTATTCTTTTAAACACACAATATAAATCATAAGTATCTCAGTTACTATTGCATTGTATAAACTGGGCAGACCCTGAAAGAATTATTTTATGATAAGATGCAAAAACAGTTTTACATAACAAGGTATTTGCAAGTTCCCAACTCATTTTTGTTGGATATTTCAAAATGTTCTAAGATGCATACAGTGCTAGTAACACAAGTGATGTGAGAAGTACTAATATAGACCGACTGCTAAGGTGGAGATGAAGTAGGCAGCAAGTACAAAGGGTCCAATAAAATCTTTACTGACGAATGTATTCTGCATTCTGCCTTCTCTGGGTGCTACCCTACTTTGTGCAAAACTCCTGGAGGGCTTCCTGTGACATTAGTACAATGAAGCAACAATGACATCCAATGTTTCTGGGTATCTTAACAACATAAAGAAATAACTTATTTATGTGTATACCTTGTGAGATACTTAAAGTTTACACTAGTAACAGAATCAAACGTTCAATTCAGAAGATAAATTCACCTAAGTTACACTTAAGTTGATATTCATCAAATTATTAGAATAAGGCCAAGAAAAAGATATAATAGTTTAATGCAGGAATCAGTGGTCCACTTTATTTGATAAGGTTACAAAACAATACTTACAATGTTTTTACATTTGAAATATATGATTGCCTACTTAAGAGAACTTATTTCTTTGATCTGCATAAATATGGCTGCAAAAGCTAACGTTTTGGTAATAGTTCTATTGCTAATATGCCTGCAAATTTTCACCTTTAATAATAGCTAACACTGAATACATATTAGATGAATAAACTTACTGAGTGCTTACTACATATCAAGGACTATACCAAGTGCTTGATATACATTTTTCTCATTTAACCCTCAAAACAATCTCACGGGGTAGGAAACAATATTATCTTCCATGTATAGATAGATAAGGAAAGAGTGGCAGGGAAAGGTTAAGCCACCTGCCTGAGGTCATACAGATCAGAAGAGTCGCAGCCTGGTGCATCTGACTTGAGGGCCTGGGTCCCATTACCTGTACTGTTTAGCATTTGTTTAGTTCCTTATTCTCTAGTAAATGTCATGCAAAGATGCTATGGATTTAGGGTCACGGTTTCCAAACTTACTTAAAATGATGGTAGTAGGACAGCTCCTGGATATGCTGGAGACTGAGCTCTTCAGAAGGAATCACTTTTACTGGGCAACAGTTAGTCCCATCAGCTTCTGAGCCATTAGATTCAAGCTCAGGTTCCCACCATGTGCGACCCAATTGACTTAAACCCCAATGTGACCCCTTGCTAGGTGGTATAGCACAGATAAAGCTCCTCAGGTCAGTGCTGCAGGCTGAACTGTGTCCCCCTTTAAAATTCCTAGGTCGAAATGCTGCCCTCCGGTATCTTGGAATGGGACTGTATTAAAGACAGGGTCTTTAATGAGGTAATTATGGGAAAGTAAGGGCATATGGACGGGTCCCAAACGGTGGTCCGTGCCTGTGTAAGGAAGGGAACTTAGGAGATTGGGGCACAGACAACACGCGGACTGAGGGGTGACCATGTGAGGACGCAGTGAGAAGACGGTCATCAGCAAAGCAAGGAGGGACGCTCCGGAAGAAGCTAAACCTGTCCCCACTTTGATCTTGGACTTTTATCTAGCCTCCAGAAATGTCAGAAGATAAACATCTGTTGCCTAAGCTACCCAGACAGTGGTATTTGTTATGGCAGCCCTAGCAAACTGAAACAGGCAGTGATGAAGTCCATGTTTAATCCTTTCAGGGTTGCCCTGTGCAGGAGTTCTATGCTTCTGACCCTAAAAATAGACAAATGAATGGATCACCATGGGAGCAACATAGCAGACAAAGTTTTTTAAACCAAAGCTCAGAAGATAGAGGGTAAGGGGTCACAAAATAAATGGGGTACCTGTGGATAAAGAGATTAAGACTTCCTGAGGAGAGAATGGGAAAGAAATCAAAATATGGTAAGAAGTATGAAGGAGTGTTGTAAAATAAATAGGTGTAGGTAACTCTCCAGGTCAAACATATCTGACAGGTCCCAGCGGGTGGAACACACTCTAAACTCCTCAGCAGGCAAGTCCCTCAACGACCCAGCCCAGTCCTGAGCTGCACCCTACACCATGGAACCGCTGGCCTCCTCCCTACACTACCGCCACGGACCACTCGTCAGTCCTTTCCTGGCGCTTTCCTTACGCAGAGATCTTGTTCTGCTCTTTGATGCACGCATCCGCTCATTCAGTGAAGATTGGCAGCAAGGCGCCGAATGTACAAAAGTGTGTAAAATGGACAAGATCCTTGTAGAACTCACAGTCTAGTGCCCTCAGTTTCCAGTTCCCAGTCCACAGTGTGGCTCCACCAAGTGACAGCCTGCCTACCTTTCCCATGCCAGTTCCGCTCCAAAGAGCCTCCAAAGCCCCAATCAGAAGGAACAGCTCTCTCTGCGGTGCTCCCATACAGCTTGGTTTATCCTTCGTTTTGGCATTCAGATCAAACTGAAATGTTACATGTACTTAGTTTAAATATTTATTATGTATGAATTTGTGGATGTATTTGTATGTGCACAGGCACGTGCTCAGGTACATACAGATACAGAGACAAAGGTCAAGTTCACACGCACATGCTCAGGGGACAGAGACAGAGAGACACAGGTAGAGACAGTGATAGACACAGACATAGAGATAAGATCTTCCTCCAGGTGATAAATGCCACCGGGGCACAATTTATACCTTAGTTACCTTTGAATTCCCCACTTAACACCTAACATTGCTTTGCATGTTCTCGGTGTTCAATAAATATGTGCTGAATATAATTAATACTATTAATAATAATCAGTAATATGCTATGGTGCAGAACTAAACAAAAATATGATACTCACCAAATCTAAACCTAAAAATTACTACCTTTAAAATATTCTTTCCTGCAAAACACCGTTCTCCATTCTCTCGGCAAATGTTCGTGCTTTTTAGCAGAATAGCAAGAAGCCCGTTTCATCATCGGCGACCTCTGCCACGGGAACTCGTTTTCAGCAGGCCGTCTGAAGAGAGTCGTGTGTAGGTGCCAAATGAAATGCACGACGGCCAGGTGTGGTCTCTGCAGTGTGTCCAAGAATAACGGCCAGAGGCTGTACCTGCATCTGCTCAATGGAGCTTTACAATGGATATCCAGACTGATCTCTTATCACCATCCTAAAACCACCTAGCTTTCCAGAAGGTATGCTGCTTTCTCAGTGTGTTTTTGTACCTATTGGGACGTGCATCAACAGGCTGGTCCTACTGAAGAAGCAGAATTTGTCAGGCACAGTCAGGAACACTGACAGTCCCTGGTGCTTCTCTGATGGAGGCTGGCAGATGATTCTCTCTTCGTCAGGCTTTGTGACACAGGTGTCAACTGGGTTTTGCCTCAAGAAACCAATTGCCACGGCTCACACCGCAATTAGAAATCAGAACAGCTCTGGCTGGGTGGCTCAGTTGGTCGGAGAGTCATCCCGTACACCAAAACGAAATTTTACCCTTTGCAACGGTATGGATGCACCTGCAGAACATTCTGCTAAGTGAAATAAGCCAGTCAGAGAAAGACAAATACTGTCTGATTCATTCATATGTGGAATCTAACAAACAAACTGAACTAAACAAGCAAAACAAACGCAGACTCATAGATGGAGAGCAGATGACAGGTAGCGAGCGGTGTGGGGGAGATTAGGGCGTGGAGGGAACTGAGCAAAAAGGAAACAGGACTCATGGACATGGACAAGAGTGTGGTGATTGCTGGGGGGAGGGGGTGTAAGGGGGCAAAATGGTAATGGGAAAAATATAATAAAGATTAAATCACTAGAAAAGTGAAAAAATAAAATAAAAACCTGAACTGCTCTCTTTAGTATGTCGATGGTTGTGGTTTAAGCGTGACCACTCCACTGAGACTAAAAACAGTGCCGAGTCAAAAACGGGAAAAACTTAGGATCCTGTCCCTTGTAACCCCCAGCTACCTATGCTCTGGACATCAGCTGAGCTTCCTATTCACGCGGATCAAGTTCTTTTTTTCCTTCTGTAGTAATGTCCTATGGACTTCACAAAATGTTTCAAAAAGGCAAAATTGATAACCAGCTTGCCCCTTCAAGGGGGCTCCAACACACACCCCTTCAAGGGTCAGCCATATATATCATCACCTCCTCAGAACCTTCCTGCCTCTCAGGTTAGATGCTCCCTCGCCTACTCATCGTGCTCACCACAGTGAGGGCACGGGAGGCCCCTCGACTGGCCTGTGCTCCCAGTAGTTTCTGAGGGCACAGACTGAGTCTTATCCTTCAAGGTAATTCCACCACCTAACACACTCTCTGACACAGAGCGGTCAACAAAAATATTTTGAATAAATGCAGAAATGCATCTATGCAATAGCACAATCAAACATCAATTCTGAAGTAACATAGTGAATGAATATCAATTCTTCCTTTAGGACATCAACAATACTTGGAGATCTTACACCTTGGTCCCTTAGTATATGCAGAAGCTAAAGCAACACCAGCATCGTCACGACAACATTACTGGAGTACTTACCAAGTTCTGGGGATTTTTCTAAGCCCTTTATGTGTTCTATTTAATTAAATGATCACACAAAAATATCACATGAGATATGTCCAATTCCTGTTCCACTTTATAGTTAAGGAAACGAAGGCCCCCAGAAGTAAAGTGATCGGTTCGAGGTCCCTCAGAGAGTGTTTTCATAGACAGAAATTACCAAATGTTTTTTTAATTATACTTTAAATCATTTTCTGAGAAACTACCACATGTTCTTATAGAGTTGCATAGCATTTCTGACAGATTTGTAGAGATTTAATTTGCATACCATAATTTACCCTTATCTACACAGCCCAACGAGTTTCACTATGTAAAATGTATATTTTATTTTTTATAAAAAATGTATAATATCAGCACCTACCCTTAAATCAGTTAATTTATGAAATCATCCTCTTTTGCAGAATACATATTGGTATCGAAACAGTTCGAAGAAATGCAATGGCTATCTACAAAAACACTAGTTTGGATTCACTGTATGCTGCCTCCCTTGTATTTCCTATTTTAAGTCTGCATACCTAAAAGAAAATTAAAATTTTCAAACACTTTATATTCAGCAATTATTCAAAAACTACACTGTTTTCCTGCTATAGTCTTCATAAAGGGTTTTAAAGGTTCAAGTAAAAATAAAAAGGTGCTAGGGTAACTCTGCGGCATTGTTCAACAGCATTTTTATATGGGACAATCGGAATCCATGGAAAAGCATGGAATGCTTCACGAATGTGCATGTCACCCTTGCACAGGGGCCACGCTGATCTTCTCCGCATCGTTCTGAGTTTAGAGTACGTGCTGCTGAGGTGAGCACCGGTTTTGTCTTTTCCAGGGTATCGTATAAAGGGAATCATCCACTATGTAGTCTTCTGCATCCGGTTTCTTTCATTTCGCCTGCTTTTGAGGTTTACCCACGTTATTGCAAGTATCGGTAATTTGTTCTATTTTCCTGCTCGTTAGTATTTTATATTATGAACATATGACAATCTGTTTATCCATTCACAAACTGATAGAGATTTGGGTTATTTCAAGTTTGGGCAGTTTTTGTAAAGCTCCTATGTGTATTCATATACCCGTCACTGTATGGACACATGTTTAATGTCTCTTGGGTGGACAGCTGTGAGTGGATCTGCTTGGTTATATGGTAAGTTACGGTAAGCTATGTTAAGCATCTGTTCACATTTTAAAAAAATTTTTGTTTTATCCTCACCCAAGAAAAAAAAATTTTTTTCACTGCTTTTAGAGATAGAGAAAGGCAGAGAGGAAGGGAGAAAGAGAAACATCAGTCGGTTGCCTTCTGTACACACCTGGCCTGGGGATCTGACCCACCACCGGGGTAGGTGCCCGGACCAGGAATCAAACCTACAATGCTCTGGCTACAGGACAATGCTCCAACCAACCGGGCCACACTGGCCAGAGCTGCTTCTGTCCACCTTTATAAGAAACTGGCAAACAGTTTTACAAAGTGACTGAACCATCCTGTATCCTTATCAGAAATGTATGAGTTCTACTTACTTTATATTCTTAACTGTACTGGCTTTGACAGGCTTTTTAATTCTAGCCATACTAATGGTGTCTCCTTGTGGTTTGAATTTGCATTTATCTAATGACTAACGATGTTGAATATCTCTGCATGTGCATAACTGCAATCCGTATATCTTCTTCAGGGAAGGTATAAATGTTTGTTCATTTCCTGTTGAAATGAATTTCTTTTTATTAGTGAGTTGTAAGAGTTCTTTATATATTCTAGTTATCCGTCCTTTATCAGATAGGCACTTGCAAGTTCTTTTTCCCAGTCTCTGGCTTGACCTTTTATATCCTTAACAATATGCTTTAAATGTATTCCTTAACAATGTAATATTTAATAAATCAATTATTTTTAGAACAGTTATTTTTAGAACAGCTTTAGGTTTACAGAAAAATTAAAAAGACAGAACTGTGAGTCCCATATAAACCCACACCCAATTTCCTCTATCATTAATGGCTTACAGTAGGATGGTATGTATTTTATAATTAGCAGCCATTTTTAAACTTCTTACCTGACAGTTGTAACATCCTGGCCATTCTTGGGTTTAATTCTAGTGACCGTTTTTTCTCTTGGTAGGCAATTCCCCTCCCCCCCTTTTTTTTGGTATATCTTGTAATTTTTGATTAAATGCAAAACATTGTATCTGAAAGAACAGCTGAGACTGGGGTCGCCAACATTTACTTCTGGAACGGGCGTATCTCTTCTGTTGTCAGGCTACTATCCCGCGTAGCTGAGTCCGTCTGAAAGTTGTTGAGGTGGGTTTGTGCTTTGTTGTGGCCATGGTAACCTTCAGTGCAACAGACACTATGATCTCCTCCAGGGGTAGATTCCCGGCACCTGATGTTTAGTGTGAGGCCCGAGTGACAAGTGGGTGTGAGTTTTAGGGGGGGTTTTCTTGAACTTATGAAATTTTGGTTGGCATACAATAGTAGAGCAGTTTCAGGTGTACAACACAGTAACTAGACATTTACATACCTTACACAGTGATAAGCCTGGTAAGTCTAGTAAGCACCTGTCACTATACAGAGTCATTGACAGTAATGCCCATGTTCCCTGTACGCTATGTGTCTCTGACTTACTTTACAACTAGAAGCTTGTACCTCTTAATGACAGAGGGTTTTCTTAGCGTTCCCGCTCCACACTTACACAGCCGAGTGCCTCGCTGCGCCCGTGTTCTTCCCCAGATTCAGGATCGTTACTCCACGTGGGTCTCACGGCGGGGTCAGAACGTGTTTGCTGCTTTATTCTCCTGCCGCAGCCTCGGTCACTGCCAGACCCTGTGAACGTGAGCTTCGGAGGCGAGGCTCTCTCCGCCTCTTCCCCGCTCCGTGAGTCACAGCCAATCGCTGCCCAGTATTGCCGCTGTGTCTCGTGTGCACGCCTGACCCTCTTCGGCTATGGCAGCCCTCTATCTAACATCAGTTCCAACTCTGAGCACGAGTGGCTTTCCCACCCCGCCCCCCTTGGTGCGAACAGGACTGCTCTCGCCTCGGTGCAGGGCCGGAACACTGTCTCTCCTTCTCCCCACAACTGCCAATCCGTGCCTGGCGCCAAGTGCTTGGTCAGCGTTCCTGCCCATCCCCGGCCTGTACGACAGCGTTTGTGTCCTACGACAGGAGTGCCGGGACACTGGGGGAGTTTGTGTCTGTCTCCCAGGGGCATCGATCATCACCCGCAGGCCGGCACCGCTGAGGGGCTCTCTCGTGTCCTGCCCCATCCCCAGTCCTTCCCCTGAGTATGGTGGAGGCCGATGGTGAACAGCGACAAGCAGATACAGATCCTCTTTATGCCTGGGGCTCCTGGCAATTTGAAATCATGCTAGCCCATGATTTCTATAATAGCTTTTAAAGATGTAATAGCTTTTAAAGAATTTTAGTTGTTTTCTTTATATCTTCTTTGATGGCTACTAACCCTCCAGCTTGGGCTCTGCCAAAGACAAAACAAGGATGTATCCCTTTTCTCCCTGGAATTCATACCCCCTGCCTGCCTGTAGACCTCAGGTTTCTGATGAATGGGAAAAAAAAGGAGTGATAGCATAGGTTATCCATCTTTTTGTCTTGTGATTAAAGTGGGAGCAATATTTTCTTACAGCTTTCTACCCCTGAAGTAAAATCAAAGTCCTAGAGTTTAAGATTATTTAAAACATTATTAATCCTATAGGATATTACAGTATAACCAGAGCTTTCTCATTATTTTTAAACTCCTCTTTTCTTCCAACAAAATGAAGCCTCATATTTAGTATGTGAGTCTTTTCCACACTCGAATGACCTGAATGTATCCCAGACACATTCCAACTCAGACACACTGACGTTCGCAGATGTAACAGGGCTCAGGCTTACTGGAACGATACAACGTGTCAACTAATTCTTCAGAACAGGCCACTTCCCGGTCACAATTAAGGTCTAGAAGACAGCCTGTTTCTGTAAGTTTATCATCGCTACCCTCTGAATTTCAAGTATTTATTCTTAATTTTAACACCAAAAAAGACCATTTAAATAATGAATCTAAGCAAAGGGGATACTTAACGACAAATGATTAAACAGATCTTTTAAAGCAAAACAAAGATGTATGTGCAAAAAAAAAGTATCTTTAAAAGTAATTTCTGTAGGGAGACTCTGCTTATTACAACAGTGGAGTTACTCACATGATCAAGATATGAATAAATCATTTCTCCACTGAAATGCACATTTCTGAGAAAACCAGCCTTATCACTTGGTAGTATCACTTTTGTTTTGTTTTGTTTTCCATTTGATCGTGTGGGATTTGAGACTAAAAATAGGACTACCCACTAGCTAACTCGTCTACCCAAATGACTTTCGGCTGCTTCCAAACCCCAAACACCATATGCCACCGTGGGTATTCAAAAGCTGTGCTGGAGGCTACGAAAGCAACTCAAATTAACTTCAAGAACTATTCCAAGTAAGAAAAGGATCACTTGATTAAACACTTGGTTCCCATATTATTCTCCACTTGTCTAAAAGAAGGGAAGCCTTGGATCTTAAGAACTAATCAACTAAAATAGCAAAGTATGAATTTAGCAAAGACAGCAATACAGCAAAAACTCCTGAAACATTGAACCAAGGAGAACCAATACCTGTCTTGCACAGTATGGCACACAGTAGCAATCATAGATATTTCATGATTGCTAATCACTTCATCAGTGGGTGCTCAAGATGAACAGGACATTTTGTCACCAAATTGGTGTGATTTAATTTATATATGACTATCTTGTCTCCTTTGTCAATCAGTATTTGTAATTAATACATGCTGAAAGAAGGCAGGAATTCTCCTTGTCTTAAATTGAATATAAAATATAACTTCATTCTACCATAACATCTTTGAAATTCATATTAATTAGTATGCTATTAATTTTTTTAAAAAGTAAATGTCTGTGACTTATCCACTCCCAAACCTGTAAGTAGACAAAAAAAAAAAAACCCTTTAAGCAATGTTTTTAGGCAGAATTGCATAGCATGAAGACCATGGGCTCTGGGGTCAGAACACCCGGTTTGCTAACTGTGTGACTGTGAACAAGTTACTTCAGGTCTTTAAGCTTTTCCTCGCCTATGAAATAGGGATGGCCAAAATAACATCTCCCTCGGAGGGCTGTTATGAGGATTGAATGAAATAATGCAGGAAAGCACACTTAATAAATAATATAAACTATCACCGCTATTATCATTCTGCGTATTTCAAAGCTGTTTTTCAAATGCTGTGCCTGGAGAGGCCTCCATCAGCAGGGCGCAGACCCTGACTGGGCAAGTCTGTGCTGAAAACAAAAGTCAGTGTAGACAGGGATGGAAAATGGGACTTTAGCTCTGCAAACTCTACGGGGAAAGTGAGGCAGGTGGCTGAGGCGCCAGAGAAGTCCCCTCCAGCTGTGAAGAGGCAAATCAAACATTCATACGTAATTAGTATTTGGCTGAATTAAGAAGAAGTCTAATTTTTGCAATTAATGAAATCGGAGCACCATGAAAAGTATTCAGAATACAGGTTGAGTTCACTGTTCTAGGAGCTCCCTCTTTTTCAAACTGCTTGCCTTCCAAAGAACACAGTCCCTTTCCCCCGCCCCCCACAAATCACTTTCAATATAAATATTATTTAGCATGTGAACCTCAAAACAGCCATGTTGGGGGTGATAAAAATATCATACTTCCTGCCACAGTATGTAACTCGTATGGCTCTGCAGTTCAAGCATGTTACCATCAGTGGTTTAATAAACAATCACGAGACCACCAGGACATCCGATGCACCACCATGTCCAATATAAGGGATCTTATGAACGGATAAATATGCCGGCCCAAGCTGCTATGCCAAGAAGTGGCAGTAAAATCTCTGATTTAAAATGACAGCAGTAAAACCCCAAGTTAATGTCAGCAACCTAACTCCAACTCTTCCATCACCTCTGGGTAATGAAGTAGATTTCAAAAGAGTAATTACTTTGCATAGCCTCTGGCTCAACTCTAATCTGAAGTGGATACAATATGCATATCTTGAATTTCTTCCGACTGCACAAGCCCCAACAAGCCAGGGGTAGAGCGTGGGTTTGTGTGATCCCAAAGAGCAACTAATTCCATCTTTTCTTCAGATGCCTTATAAACCACAGCGACTAGGGCACAGACCTTGGACGCAATTAACAACTGAGCACATCAACGATTTTTTTCTCTCACATTTAGGTAGAGTGACTTTTCACCTTAAGCAGATCCTGTAGGGAGTAAGTCTCAAAATTAACTCAGTGGTTTTTTTAAATGTAAAATATTTTCTTTTCATAAAGATTAACTATGGCTTTATGATTTCCTGGCTATGAAAATATTGCTGCTATTTAATGCAGTGGGACTTTTGTCAATCAAGAGTTTCCCAGAGGAGCGCTTCATAAGCCAGCAGTGTTCCACTCTTGTTGATACATGGCTCCTTTAAAGAGGTTATATCTTTACCGCATGATGGATGGCTCGCTTGAGGGGCTTTGGGTGCCTCCATTTCTGCAAACTCAGCTGAACTCAGAACCTGCTGTGGGTGTTTTCTGGAGAAACGCACCACTCCTGTACCCCATCTTTAATCCTTGCTTCAGTGGCCTTTAAACCATCATTCTATTTGACCTGTTAACCAATGTGTAAATGTAAATCAAGGGTTTGTTATCATTGTATTTCAACAGAGCTTTTCAGTTTTATTTTTGTTACACATGGGGCTGTTGTTTCTACGCAGAGCCAGACACTCAGATTAACGGGCCACTTCAGTTTATTTTACCAGGGTTTGAATTTAACAGGGCACGTGGCCAGCGGCCCCCCATCTTCATGCTCCACTAAAGGGCCTGGGGTGGGGCGGGGGCAGGGAGGGAGCAGAAGGGTTGAGGGGGAGTGGGGCCAGAGGCAGTGAGCAGAGAAGGGGAGGAAGCTGTGAAAACAGTAGAATCAGTAGGGAGTCCCCCTCCCCTGCTTCAGAGTCTGTGCCCCCACCCCCACTCCCCACCCAGTTCAGAAACTAAATGCCAGCACCAACCAGAAAACTGCACTGTTGCCCACACCTGCGTGGCTGTCACCTTATGAGCAACAAGGGTCAGTGCTCGCCCCCCATCTCACAGCTGTCCCTGTCTCTGTGCTTCGGGTGACAGAGTGTGCAACCTCCAGAAAGCTACCCACGGGATGTCCGCTGTAATACATCCACAGACAGAGATGGGCAAAAGTAGGTGGATTGCCAGCCCTCATTACCTACGAGATAAATCATAAGTAAGGATATGAAATAATAACAAGAACGTTAAGACAAGCAATACAAATAAATAATATAATCACAGGTAGATAAATAATAATATGAGAATAAACTGTATTTCATCTACTCACAACTGTAAGTCCACTTTTGCCCACCCCTGGATACATGACATCGTGATGACGATTGTCAGAGTGGTCACCAAACAGAGGGTGAGTATCAGACGTCACTCATGGAAGAAAGAGTGTGGGATGGAAAAGAGCGTGGTGATGATCTGGGAGTCAGATTGCAGGATTCCTCCCCTCACTTCAACAGACATCATTTCGTTATTTAGTTCACCCCACCCACGGTTTGTAGGTGGTTTAGTATTGGGAAATCTCTCAATGTAACACATAACCACACTAGGCCCACGAAGAAGAAGCCTTTCAATTATTCTGAGTTTGCTAAAAACACATTTAGTAGCATCAACTATTCATTCCCAATAAAAAGGCCCATAGAATTAGGAAAACAAAGATGCTTTTTTAACATCATGTCTGTCTTAAGCGGTCAGCTAATAGCAGAAGCATTTCCATTAAAATTTAGAATATGACAAGAATACATAATTATCCTTATTATTTAACACTGCTAAATAAAATTGCAGCCAAGGCAATAAGACTAAAACACAGAAATAAAAGCTACAATTCCTATAAAGGAGGTGATAAAATTATGTCGTGTGTATGATTAAGTGTAAATTCTATTTCATAGGTGAGATACTTTTACTAAATTTAAATACTTTCAAGTTGAAGTGTATTCTTTATTTTAATGGTTATTTCCTTCAAAACTAAAAAAGATAGGAAGAAAATAATTACTATGAATTATTCCTTAACTATTACCTAAAATAATTTTGTCAAGTAGAGGTGGGGTGTTAAATAATGAGACACTCTGGGTGTCAGATACAGTAGATACACTTCTGCTCTTATTATAAAACTATGAAATGTTCTAGGGAAAATACCTTATAATTTGGAAAACCTGTTCATTATGATTTTGGTAAAAAAAAAAAGAATATATATTACTTATTTCCCTTCTCCTTCTGACATAGTCCAAATGCAATAGGCCCTATTTTTTATATTTATAACTTTATGGAAACATAACAGTAAGGTTTTTTGAGCTCATTAGACCATTTACTTCCATTAGAAGCAGTAATGAAAACTTCTTCAACTATCAGATGTCATGTAGTCTCGGTGTAAGAGAGACTTAATGCCTTTTGGCATGGTCTAGTCATTTGCCCTTAATCCATTTTGTATCGACTAAAAACAAGGATTCCCTTCCTGTTCCCCCCAGGCCTCTCCAGGTCCACATCAGTGCTTGATCTGGAGTAGCATTTTTTTCCCATAAAACTTAGAAAGTAGCCATTGAAAGCCTTTCAACTCAAGTGCTAGTAGTAGTAGCAGTAAGCCTTAGCTAGAGCCAAGGACTCGATGCTGTTTCCAGTTCTACACAGGCCATGACCTTAAGAAGCCATGGCCACCATGGTTCTGGGTGAACTCTCCCTCTTCCCCACAGGCCAGGTCCTCCCAAATACCTTAGAGACCCCTTATTATACATAGTTCAAGGGCCAGCCCTGGCCAAGTTCACGCCACCTGACTCACCTTACTTCAAGACAATTCACTTCAGAACGTACTTCTGGTCAACCAGAATCTGGAAACTGACATCATCTTTCAAAAATTGTATTTTGATCAAGTTCTTTCTTTCTTTCTTATTTTTCATGGCGTACCTTAGACAACGACCTAAGAGCTGATGAGGTTGGAGAGGGCATCCTTCCTACAGCTACCTTTAGCTTCTTTTCCACTCACAAGTGAGGCAGGAAGAACGGGAATAGCTATGGCTTGGGTAAGACCTGCGATGACACTGCAGGGAAGAGAGCCTTCTAAGACCAGGACAAGCCAGTGACATGTCAGAAGGACACCACGAGACTCCCCAGATCCAGGTCACCCCATCGAGTGCCGCCATTTACTATCGTCTGTGTGCAGCTGAGCTAATTCCTCTCCTTCAGGGCCACGGGGCCTTCCCATTCATGCTCTATTTGGAGAGCCCACCATTAGTGCCTTGCTCTTTGCAAATCCACATGGAATTCATTGCCTTTTGTGTTTTGAAAAGCCTTGTCGAAAAATGCCCGTATTGGCAACACGGATACACCCCAAGGGCATATTTTTAAGGGTCTGAAAATACGAAAGGGATTACAAATGTAAATTCTGAAGCCAGACTCATGTTGTTAGTTTCTGGTTGCCATCACACACTTTATTGAATGCCATGACTCTTAATGGTCTGGTTTGCTTCCAAATTACTGTAGCTCTTTACCCCAAGCCAGGGCCACCTCCGAAGAAGGCAGGCAGCCACCCCGGCGATGCTCCGAGGAGGGTTCTGTCGACGCCAGAGTCTCCAAAACATTTGGAGCAGCTGCAACACTGTCCTCGACCCAGTGCCTGTTTTGAAGAACTCAACTTAATGTTGAATATCTAAATTCTGAAATGTTTGCATAGTTTTAAAAATCATTTTTGTTCATTGTATCCTCAGGAACATAGGAAATCATTTGCACCAAAAACATACCACTGAGTAATTGCCACACACCTCTGTTATCAGGAACGAGACCCGACACAACCCGCTCTTCTGTGCACAGGACACAGAACCAGAGGCCGGAGTGTCCGAGCAAAGCTGGGTGCTGGGTAACAGGTGCCGACACAAGGGAGCACCCTCCAGGAGCCAGGCGATTCACCTGGCAGGTGTTTTTTTCTCGATGCCTGTTAATATCCACAGGCTGCAATTTATTGGTAAGATATCTCCATGTAGGGAGCTGGGAAATCCATGAAAATTTCAGGGCCTTCTGCCTGAGTAAAATGCTCAGGGGTCCTGGGGTGCACACTGAGATATCCTTCCTGACGTCAGGATAGGATGTTGCATCAGTCCCTTCCTACAACTAAAAAAGGGGCACAAGGCCTAATGGGCTTCTTCACATTTTGGAAGCAGCACATTCCTCGTTTGGTTGTGCTGCGCTGCTGCATGTACTGAGAGGCTGGGAGAACTGCTAGTTTTGAGCTGGGCCCAGAACCAGGAGCACTGGGAGCTCTTCAGTGTCACCCCCACAAAGGTCCCTGTCTCCTCGGCCATCCTTCCTCTCCCACTGTCCACCACAGCGAAGGTTCCCCCCCCCCCCACCCCGCCCCGATGGAAGGGAATGCACCTCCTGATCAGTGCTCTGGGCACAATTCCCTCCCACCCTCTCCGGGACCTTGACCTTCAGGTTGTGTCCTTTTTCCCATCTCCTCACTGCTCCCCTTCTCTGGATCCCGCCACCAACACTTGGACATGCTTCCGTTTCTCTCATCCTTAAAGAATATCCACAAAACTCTTCCATCGACCCAAAGCCTCTCTTCTTCCTCTAGCTGACGCCTCACATCTATCTTCTCATCCGATTTTGTCCAAAAGTTCTCTGGTGCATACAGGAAGTGGAATATTATTCAGTGCTAAAGAGAAAGGGGCTATGCAACTGTAATTGAATAAATTAAAATTTAAAAAAAAAAGAGCTATCAAGCCATGGAAAGACATGGAGGAAACTTAAATGTGTATTGCTGTATTAAAAATGCCACTCTAGCCCTGGCTGGCATAGCTCAGTGGATTGAGCTCGGGCTGCGAACCAAAGTGTCGCAGGTTCGATTCCCAGCCAGGGTACATGCCTGGGTTGCAGGCCATGACCCCCAGCAACCCCACACTGATGTTTCTCTATCTCCCTCCCTTCCCTCTCTAAAAATAAATAAAATCTTTAAAAAAAAAAAGCCAGTCTGGAAAGGCTACACACTGTGTGATCCCAACTATATGACATTGTGGAAAAGATAAATACACGAAGAGGGTGAAAAACTCACGGTGGGTGAGAGGGAGGGATGAATGGGCAGAGCAAAGGGGATTTTCGGGGCAGTGAACATACTCTGTGTGGTACCAGAATGGGAGCTAGGTGTCATTACACATTTTCCCAAATCCACAGAATCCATAGCTCCAGGAGAGGCCCCCAGTGTAGGCTACGGACTTTACAGGTGACTCTGACCCAGCCACGCAGGCTGGTCCACGATCCTCAGTGCACCACTGATGGCAGACGCTGACAATGGGGTGACCGCGCATGTGTGGAGACAGCAGGTATGCAGGAAATCTCTGCACCTTCCTCTCAATGTGCTGTGAACCTAAAACTGCTCTTAAAAAAAAGAAAAGTCTTGCACACACCAAAAAAAGGCTGTCCGTGTTCCCTGTTCCTACCTCCTCTCACCGGTCCCACCACCTAAACCTGCTACTTCAGAGACACCACAGCACAGGTCTGCTTCCTACTTGGCCAGAGTGTGTCCTCCTGAGCAGTCCCTCCTCCCGGAAGCCTCGCTGTTTCCACCGGCTTGCGGAGGTCACTGCCACCCACCTCTGCCTCACCTCTCCACTCACCCCTTTCGCCTCCCTCAGTTTTTCTTCCTCTGCTCATCTCCCTAATCCTGGTGTTCCCCAGCATCCTGTCCTGTCCGGATCCCTCCGCTCTTCTCCCTCAGCAGCTCATTCCTGTCCATGGCCTCTATGTGCTGATGACTCCCACATCTAGATCTTTTGCCCCAGAATCCTTCCTCTGTCTACTGCCAAATTTCCAACTGCCAACTAAGTTCATATACTCCCCAGGTGCATAGTGTACGTTTAAACCTGAAAGTAACATCTTTCTCCCCAGACTTGTCTTCTCCTGGGCCCCCTAGCTCCAGGAATGACATTGGAATCTTACATCAGAAATCTGCGTGTCATCCCCACCCCCGCCCCTCTTGGCCTGACATTTGAACAGTCATCAACTTCTGTCAATTCTGCCACTCAACTGCCTCTCCTGTTCCCCTCCCACCGTCACTAGCAGTCCAGGCCAGCAGCAGATCTCTCCTGACACTGCGGCCACCCCCTGACTGTCACCCTGCCCCTGGCCAGGACCCATCAGTAGCTCCCCTCTGGAGATACACTCCAAACTCCTCAGTACGGCTGGCTTCAAGGCCACCCAGGACCGGCCACTGTCTGTCTCTCCGTCTCTCGCCACTTCCTCCCAGTGTTCTGGGCGCCAGCCAGGCTAAATTCCATCAGATCCCTTTGCATGCAAAACTTCCTCCCCTTCTGGCCTCTGCACACACTGTCCCCTCTGCCTGGAACACCCGTACCCTGGACTCTCCTCTTCCTTGGGCTAAACACCCCAACCTTTGGTTCTCGGATAAAATTCCAGTTCTGGAAAGCCAGCCTTGACCCCACCTCCCTGCGAACTAGATTAGATGCACCTGTCCACAACTGCATGTGCTCCCTATCAAAGCCATCATCACACTCAGCCATTACTGTTCATTCATGTTATGTCTTTCCTGCTAGACCTGAAGCTCCTTGAGGGCAAGGCTTTTGCATGCTGCCAACTGCAATAACCTGGAGCCTAGCAGGAGGCTTTTGCAAGTACCTTGGGCAAGTAGCGCAAGGATGTGTGAAAGCTTTACCCAGTGCCCACCCTGTGAAAACAGTGGCTCCTTGCCTCACTGAGGCAGAAACCGCGGCAGTCAGAGGCGCCTGCTCAATACAAGGAGGAGAGGGCTGGAGTCCAGGTGCTCTTTCCAAAGCTACAGACGTCCTTTGCAAAACAAGAGAAACCTACTTGTTACTTACACTGTAACTCACCTGAGTGGGCAGCGTGACAACTGATAAGATGTAATGCACACACCTGGAGCTCAGCACCCAGGAAGGTTAAATGTCACTGTAGCAAACCTTAAATCTTACAGTCCTCCCAGGTGATTCTTGGGAGAAATCTCTCAACTTTCTTTTCCCTGCCAGCTTCACTATTCCTGCCTTGATCGCCCTCCGCATAATCCACTTTCGATGCCGTCTGATATTCTCATCACAGTACAGAAAATCACAGGGATCAACGATGCAAATGACTACGAAGGAAAGGCGAGGCCGGCTCTCACAAGCAGAATTCGAACTGTGTATGACGAACCCTACACATTCCGATCGCGACAGAGCCGAGGAATCTGGACGAATTATAACACAGATCACATTTAAAAAAAAAATAGTCCTGGCACTGTCTGCAAAGAAAAAAGCTGCATCAGAAAACAAATCCTGAAATAATTAAAAATACCAAACTTAAGCGACAACGCACATATAAGCAAATGCGCAATGACTCCTGTGATCTGGCAGTGCAGACACGCAAGCCCAGTTTGGGTTACATTAATCACATGTTCGTTTCCATCTCTGCGTTTGTTTTTCTTGTAACAACTATGTAAACATGCAGTGACAGAATTATTTTTAAAGTTACATATGTCAACTCCATGTTTTGGTCTCCCTTAAATACGTACAGAAAGTGCAGGAGGATCTATCTTTATTATCCAACATTGCTGTCATGAGATTTATATAGCAGCTGACTGAACAGTTATTTACATGGAAAGTAAATGGCATCACAATGTAAGGTGAAATTTTCTTCTGTAAACTGCACTCGCTGGAATGCATTACCGTCGCATGCACCGCTCTAGGCGGCAGCCCACAGTCCAGAGTCTCGGCCCAGACATTTCAAGTCCTCGGAATCAATTTTCTTGCACTGAGGAATCTTTCTCAGCTTCTAAGGTTGGTATCTAGTCTTGTTTCTTCAAGTCTCAGAACCCAAATGTGTTACTTCTGGTACCCCACTCTCACCTCCAGCCCCCCCTCCCCCCTCAACCCCCCTCCTCTGCCCTCTCAGCCCCATTACTAACCTCTTGTCCTCAAAAATAAGCAAGCCCTAACGACGCCCCTTGTCCTCTGCCTCCCTTTCTGTCCAGGACGTGAACTTACCACGTGCCCAGGTTCTTCCATTCTCTCAACCTCAGCCCGCCTCCCATCCTGGGATATGAGTCACAAAAGTCTGACCTTGAACTCCTTGGACCCCCTGACTCCAGACATGGGCCGTGACACTGCTGGCCCCGCCCCTCTGTCCACACTTGGACAGAACTCTAACTCCCCAGCCCGGGAAAAGCATGCCCTCCTCTCCATCCCCCCCATTTTGGGCGTGCGTCAGCCACACAGTCAGCGTGTGACCGGGACATGGGTGTGATGTGAGGGGGACTGTCCTCCAGACGTGTCCTCTGTATAGTTTTCAGAGCGCAAATGGATGCACTCAAGCAAGTTATCTGAGTTGCCTGTCTTTCAAACTAACATATGGATAATATTAAACCTTTCATTTGAGTCCAACCTAGATACTGTTATCTACTTTTTGCCGTTTTCTCTTGAACTTCCTTCAGTCCAGATATTACGAGCTTTCCTCATAATACCCACATATTATGAGGCATTTCCCTGGTAGGGTGCTGGTTACAATCCCCCTCCAGCTACAGCATCTTTCCCATTTCATCGCCCCCCACCCCCGACCCCCAGCCCCGGGTTTCCCCATGCCCTGATTTTCCGGCTGAGGTGCCCCTTTCCCTGGGTAACTGCCCGGAAGCTGGAGGATCACCTGTGCTGTCTCCCTCCCTCCCCTCCCAGTCAGGACCCCCTCCCCAGAGGGCTGGAGAAACCTACGTGGGACAGGTTCAGGTGGGCGCAGAGCTCGTGTGTGAAATGAGACTGTCTGCCAGGTAGTCATGCCACGCCCAGGCGCCCATGCCACCCTTCCTCACCCAGCAGCTGCTGGGACATCAGGCTCCTTCCCCCAAGCTCCTGCGCTGGGAGCTCCTCGCCGGGTCCTGAACGTCTCACTCCCTCGTGTTGTGTCCCCCTCTTGCAAACGCAAGGCCCCTCAGGCTTTCTGTAAGTCACAGCTGCGCCTACTCCGTCTGTTCAGGACGAATACCAGACCGAACGGGGCACCGGGCACAGACCTGACAGCACACCTCGGCGGCCCCACCGCGTCCAGAGTCCTCAGCACCTACTACCTCTCCATGCCCAAGTCGAAGGAACTTGCCCCAAGTGGGCTGACGTGTGTTTGGTTAACTTTCCCACCAGAATGTCCAGGTCACCGGTCCGCTTTTCAAGCGTGCAGCCGGGATCTGACTTGACGGAACTGAGAGCAACAGCCAGCACGACTTTCCCCTCTTTGCCTTAGTTTCTCAAAAAGATCAGGAAAAGAACTGACGCAGGGAAGGCTGGAGAAAATGTAGATATTAAGCATCCTTCTGGTACCCTTCAGACCCAGACTCGACCACAGAGGTATCGGCAACTGCCCTTTTGCTTCTGGATGGAGTCCAGCTGCTGACAGGTGAGCAGAGGAGACCACACAGAGACTTGGTCCGAGTTTAGAATTAACAGCTGAGTCCAAGATCCTGTTTTACTAACCGCTAGTGACACCAGGCAGAAAGGAACAGCGAGCGAGCACAGAAAGAACACAGAAGAGAATCCCAAACACCCAAAGCGTTCTAGCCTCCCCACAGCCACCCGGAGCCGGGCCGCCGAGCCTGGGCTGTGGCGCCTGGGCGTCCCCTCCGGGGCGGCGCCTCCTTACCTTGCGGGAGTACGGGGGTTTGCTCAGGTGGATGCTGTCGCGGACGAGCTTGTCCCTGATCATGATCTTCAGCTTCAGCTTGGGGTAGCTCACCAGCTCCCTGCTGTGCGGGGAGGTCGTCTGGCTGCAGGGGACCCCGCGGGTGCCCTGGGCCGGGCCGCCGCACGGCTCCCCCCGGCGGCCGGTGGGGCGGGGGACCGCGGGCGGTCCGGGCGGCGCGGGCTGAGGCTGCGGCTCCAGAGTGAAGTAGAGGCCGGCGGCGGCGGCGTCTTGCTCGCGCAGCCGGCGCACGGCTTCCAGGATGCGGCGGCGGTGTGCGGGCGCCAGCACCCCGATGGCGTCCAGGTCAGGGTCCCCGATCTGCTTGCACACCTCCAGGTCATCGTAGCCGTTGTCCACGAAGGACTCCGCGTACTGCGGGAGCTGCAGCGCTCGCAGCCACTCGTAAACTATGTTGGTGCACATGGTGGGACTACAGCCCCGCCGGCGCTCGCCGCCCAGCGCCGGAGCCGGACCCGCGGCTTCGGTTCTCGGAACTTTTAATCCTCTCCCCCAAGGGGAAAAGCGAAATGGCAGTAAAGTTTTCCTTTTAAAAGAAAGGATAGAGCCCAAGACACAGAGCCATCAGAAGAATCCTGAAGACGGAGAAGCGTAAAAGCGGCGGAGTGAATTCCCCAAGCAGCCTGGAGCTCGCAGGCACTGGCGGCTGGGCGAGCCGCTCCGCGCCGCCCCTGGAAGCGCCGCTGCCGCCGCCGCGGGGAGGGGCGCGCGGCGGACGCGAGAGGGGGGCGGAGGCGGGCGGGGCGCGGCACACCCCTCGGACCCGCAATGGGTCAGTGGTGCGCGGTGCCACCCCGGAGTTTCCCCAGCCGGGGCAGTCCCGGGGCTGCACCGCACATCTCGCTTTCTGGTCGCCGCTGTCGGCGTCTGAACGCACGCCCCACACTGGGGAGGAGGCTCCGGCTCAGACCCGCGGCAGCCCTCGAGCGCCTCGTCTTAGCGAGTGCGTGTCACTGTCGTCCTCCTAATGGGGAGGGGGTGTCTTCTAAACTGCCGCGCTCCAGCGGCTGCTTGGATTGCTCTTCACAATTCTCTTTAATCCGGTTTCTCTAGCCCGTGGAAATCTTTGCGCTCAGGTCGTCCCCAGCCTCCCTGACTCCAGGCTGCACGCCCGCGGGCTGCCCAAGGGCAAGTACTGTCCGTCCCACCTGGCTGGGCGAGGCTGTGAGGTCAAGTTCCCTTCTTTTCCAGTCCGCGTAGAATCCCGCTTCCTCCCAGTCCGCGCGCGAGCCAGAGACTTGAGATCTGGCTGCTTCCGTGGGCGGCAGCTCAGTGCCCGGAGCGGCGTCGCTTTGGCCCCGCGGGTGGGCGCGACGTGGGGACCGCCAGCGTCCAGCGCGCGCTGCGCGCGGCCCCTCCTCGCTGCAGCTGGGTAGGCTGGGCAGCAGGAGCGAGTGTTGCTACTGGCTGGCTCTCCCCCTCCTAGACCCTAGGATCTGCGAAAGTTTGGGATGGTTTGTACTCTCCGCACGGTTGGCATTCCGCACGGCCCCCCACCATACATACATTCTACCGGGTCCTCCTGTCTTCGACCCCTCTGTGCTTTCTCTTCGGTTTCCCCACCCTGCATTCTGCTCGAACGCCCCGGGCGTCTCTGCCCCCGGGGACACGTCGAGGCATTCAGTCCTGGAGCCCGGGAAGCAGATTTCTCCGGTCTCTGGGGCGCGTTGACGTGGGTACCCCAACCCCCAGCTCGAATCACAGGAGATGCTCAGACAGCTCCGCCCGCGGCACTCTCTCTACAGGGAATAACAAAATCCGCCGAGTTTTCCCATCATGCCCAAAGCCTGAGCAAGCGCCTGGGAGCGTGCGGACTGGAGCGGCAGGTGGAACAGACCCAGTACCTCTTCTAAATTTCCGAGTATCTCTTCCTGGAGCTAAGGGATTTTTGGTCGAGGTACTCTGTTGGGCGGATTCACGGTCTCCGGGTCTCTTTTCGCAGAAAGGCCGTCCGAGTTCGCACCTGAGCTATGTCAGGACCTGAACTGGACTTCTCCTGAAGGAGTCCGCGTGGGGCGTGCCAGACGGCGCCCAGCGCCGACCTTGGAGGGTGACAAATGGTTTTCCAGTGTTTTCCAGACCCGCGCATTTGGCCTTTGGTGGGAGGTCCCTCTTTCCCGAATTCAGAAAGGCCAAGCTTAAACCCTTTTGGGACGCAGACCACTTAAAATCAGACGACAGCTTTGGTCCTTTTGCCCTGGACAACACCAGACATAGGCACACCAAAAATATTCCCTACGGCTGCGACAGCAGGGAGTGGGGCTGGCGGGGCGGCCGGGCGGCGGGGCGGCGGGGCGGCGGGGCGGGGCTGCCTGGGTTCCCAAGCCCCGGACTCGTGGATCCCAAATTCAGAAAAGCTGGCAAAAGGAGCCTGATTGGGAGGGGGAAAGTGGGCAAAGAGCTGTGAGGCTAGGAGGGGGCTTCCCTCTCCTCCCTCCTCCTGTCACCCAGGCCACCCCTTGGGGAACCCGAGCTAGGGTCGTGGGCTCTGGTAGGTTTTTTTTTCCCCGGTGCTTGGAAGCTGCAAGCTCCTAGCTTTCCCTGCGGCGCGCAGCTCGCGGCCTCTTCCCGGCCAAAGTGGGCTCACAGCGCCCCCTCGCGATCTTGTGGGAGAGCTTTGAAAGGCGTTGTCTGAATACCCCCAAACTCTTAATTCAGCCCAAGAAAGTGAGCTTCAAGGCATTACATCACTTCCGCTCCACCCCTCCCCCCACACACACCTTTTTAAACACCTGTGAATGTTTACACCACGTTTACCTTTACACCCCACGCTCTTCGCTAAGGACCTTTCCCTTTGGGGAGGAACGTATTCCAGCAGCTAGAATTACGCTGCTGAAAGTAGAAATTGTAGCAGATGTCTATCTGGAACTTACTATGTGTTAGGTGTCTATACATTACCTACCTGTCTGGTATGTAGTATGATTATCCAGTGTCGTACAGAATAAGAAATTGCCCCGAGATGTCACCGTTCGCAGAGGAACAAAGGTTAGAACTCTGGATGGGTAAACGCAGTCAGTGCCAGTCTTGCGGTTACTAACCTCCGCTGTCTGCAGCCGGTTCCGTGGCGCATGCCAGAGAAATCGGGCTGCTCAAAAGAAGGGACTCCCCCCCCCTTTTTTTACACTAGGAAACTTTCAGCTTCAGGTCTTATTATTGTGTGGTTTTCCTCCCCACGTTGTGCAAACAGCCTAACGGTGCTGCTTCCCAGTTCTTCGTTTGCTCGCGTGCAGGCTTCTCCCCTGTGGGAGCTCACAGACATTCACCTTGTCTCATTAATCCTCCGTGACGGCGGCAAGTATTTTTATTTCCATTTTATAATTAGGGGAACTGGTTTGGGGGAAGATGAATGACTTGCCCAAGGTCACCCAGTAAATCAAGGGAGAGAGGAGCACCAACCTGCCATGTCCAAGAGTCTCCCAGCAGGCGGCACTGATTCTCCTTTATTTATGTGCGGTGTCACCATCCAATTAGGAAATAAAGCACCCTAGTCCCCTCTTTAGAAGGCTTTTATAAATTCATCAGCTGTTAATCAGCCATAAATAAAACTTAGATGCTGCAACATCCCGAGAACACTCCCGGGAGACTTCACTGCTGTGAACTATGGAGACACTTTTTTCTGGATACCCCTCTCCCTCCCTGTCTCCTGCACTTGTTCAAGCCCTCGGGCTTCCATCTTTCCACTGCTTGCGTTCACATAGTGACCCTTTTCATACATTTGGTTCTAGGGGATGCTCCGTGTAATCTCAGACGCAGAAGTTTTTTTATAGCCAAGATGTGTCTCTATCTACAGTTAAAGTCCCAGGTAAAACTGGCAAGAACAATGGGCTAATTTTAAGATTCAGAGCTAGTGTTTTAGAGCTAGAAGGCCATTGGACATCATTCCAAACATCTGCCTTACGTGGAGGAAGTCAGGGCTCAGCAAGGTCACTTTATTTACCTAAGGTCACACAGCTACCTCATGACAGAACGGGGACAATGACCCAGATCTGTTTCCTCATGTTCTTCACAAAGCGCTGCATTACCTCATTTTTGCCCTGAATGCCTGGCGACTGTCAAAATCATTCATTTACTCATCAAATGTTTATTAAGTAGCACTTCAGTGCCAGGCCTGAAGCAAAAAGAGTTTTTTTTCATTGGCTGGAACTAGAGAAATCTAAGTATTTTAAATATGTAGAAAATAAACTGGTTGCTTTATATGTTGTTTCATGAATTAGGAAGATTACAAAGGTGATATTTTCTTCTACCTTCAATTAATTATCCAAATCCTGTGAAACATAACATTAGGCAAAATTTACAATTAGACTACATTTATATCCAGACAGCCATGCACTTTAAAAAAGCAAGTTGCACCCTGGCCGGGTGGCTCAGTTGATTGGAGCATTATCCCATACACCAGAAGGTGGCAGGTTTGATTCCAGGTCAAGACACAAACCTAGTCTGCAGGTTCAGTCCCCCAGCTGAGGTGTGTATGGAGACAGTCGGTCAATTTTTCTCTCTCACATTGATGTTTCTCTCTCTCTCTCTCAATCAATCAATAAGCTATCTTTGAGTGAGGATTAAAAAAACAAGTTGCATTATGCTTTTAAGCACAGCCTTAGAACACAAAAATAATTCATTCGACCCACATTGTCAAGTACCTATAATATTACTGTGGTCGGCGGTTAGGCGTGAGCAGAGCCAGGAGCATAGACCAGGCACAGAAGGTCATCCAGGGCCGCAAGCCCTGGGTGCCTAGCAACAGACAATTGTAGGGTGGGATCCCACTCCCAGGGTGACCTTTCCCCCCTAGCATATCGCTGGTTCTGTGGTTTAGACTCCCTGACCTTTCCCGTCTGCTAGGCATGCAGTTCAGGCCCTCCCCTGACCTTTCCTCCCCTGGCATGTCAGTAGTCATGTGGCCGACCCCCTTAGCGGAAGAAAAGAGAGCCAGAGAATACCGCATAGGCCTTCCATGCCCGCCCCTGCACGACCAACCCCTTAAGCATGAAGCCCCAGACATAACATCCAGGCCCTGCTGTGTTTCAGCTCCAGGCCGAGAAAAGCAACAAAACCAGTTGGGCAACGCCATGACTGACCTCAGAATCAGCTTTGATGACAAATGACTCCCTCCCCCGGTGCTGACCAATCAGTGGAGACCACACCCCTGAGGAGACACACCTGGAAAGTTGATGAATCGTCTGTATTGATCCTCCCCTGGGACTTCCGGATAAAACCCCTCAAGAAAGACCCTCTGGAGCACACCCCAACCTTTCCCCCTTTCCTTCACACCGCCCCTCTCACCCCACACGTATCCTCGATTTCTTTCCCCGGAGTTCCCAGGGCCCTTCTCTTGCCTCTCTAACTTGTTTCCTGGGCCCACGCAGCCCAGCCCAGCCGGCTCACTTCTTCTACCTCTGTGACTTGCTAAACAAACATTCTCTTATCATTCGCCGAGTTCTGTGCTCCGACTTCTTTCTTAGCCAGAACTCAGGTGCGGAGGTTGCTGAACTGAGGCCCCATCCGCCAGTGATATTCTAGTGCCGTTTTGCCTCCAACATTACAAGTATTTTGAGTGGTATTGTTTTACTGGAGTTGTTTCTTTTTATAAAAATTTTGGAAACATTTATCCTGCTGATTATTATTTAATACATTTGGGGCCAGATTTTCTTCTTTTCCAGAGAGGACTTCTTGGCTAATGAAAATTAATGGAAAAATGGGTTGTGGAGAAAGATTCTTTTCAGGCACCATTTTAGAAATATTTCATAACGGTAATAACTCTGGCAAAATGCCTGTTGATACTTTCAGTGTACTACATCATTAGTAATTATATTCAGGTTTTACATTCTAAATATACAGAAAACAGCTTTTCTACTTTGCTCAGTCTCTGCAACTTGATTTAAGGACACAGAGTAAAAAATAATTTGTTTTGAATTTTTTTTTGGTGCCTCGTAAGGTTTCACACCATTTTATTTTGAAGATAAATGTTCACATGTAGTGTGTATAAAAATTAAATTCCATTAACATCTATTAACCATCCGTCTCCAGAGTACCTAGCCTTGTAAAAGCCAAAGATATATAATATTCATCTTGCAGTGCGGGATATATCTTGCTTCTGTATAAACCATGAGCTTAAAGAGCATGCAGGAGGCACACGTGCCGTAGGGAGAAATGCGCACAACGGACTTGAGTGGCGGGACAGACGATCGGTTCTCTGGTGACTGGGGCGAGGAGCTGGGCTGGCATCCTAACTGGGGCACTGGGTGGGGCATCTGGGAACACGTGTGAGCTGTGTACTGCGTACATGTGAGTGACAGCAGCACATGGAAGAAGGAGAGACAAGGGCCAGTAGGGAGTGGCCGCGGGATGCCTGTAGACTATTCATTGCTATTATAACAGGCCTTTCTTTAAGAAAGAAAAGTTAAAAAAATGCTCAAAAAGTCAGAGACCTGGAGGTCACTAAAAGAAAGATAGTCAAGTAAGAGCTTCCTAGGGATAGAAAATAAAATGAGATGCATTTTTTTTAAAAAACTCTTATCTTCTTATCTCTGGTAACCCCCCAAACATTCTATATTTTTAAATGCATTCACAGTCCAGGCTGGTGTGGCTCAGTTAGTTGGGCACCAACTGAAAGGTCACAGGTTCAGTTCCCCATCAAGGCACATGCCTAGGTTGTGAGTTTGGTCCCCGTTCAGGGCATGTGCGAGAGGCGTATCGCTGGTTCTGTGGTTTAGACTCCCTGACCTTTCCCATCTGCTAGTCATGTGGTTCAGGCCCTCCCCTGGCATGTCAACAGCAACCGATTGATGTTTCACTCTCACATTGATGTTTCTCCCCCTTTTTCTCCCTCCCTTACCCTTTCTGTAAAATTAATCAGCATGCTCTATGGCAAGAATAAAAAAAAATAAAATGCGCTCACAAAAAGGAGGTAAAGGTTAGTTCAGTGTTTCCCAAGGTAAAAACAGTAGGTCTGGTATTTTGTTAAACAATAATAAGCAGCTCTTAGGAGTACATTTTTGTAAAACATCTAAAGCAGCAAAGTTAACTTGGGACCTAAAAGTCAGGTTATTTAACCTTATGCAAGTAAGGTGATATTGATAAAATCTACTTCAGACAAGTGCAAGTTATTTGCATAACCCTAACTATGAAATCTCTCAATTTATGAGCAGGTATCCAAACTGAATAATGAATATTCCCATCTAACAGTTTGTTTCCATTTGGTTGTGAGGACAAATTCCTGAGATCTATTTGGCTTTTGATGACCCAAAGTTCTCATGACTTCTTGATTGTTTCTTTTGAGTTTAGGTAATTTTATGTGTTTGTTAAAATTTTTCATTCCTGCTTATTTGGTTTGCATTTGCTATTGAAATACTTACTCTATAACTCTTGAGCCTTTAAATGATGAGAACTCTGCATGTAGTCAGAGCTCTTACGACAACCCAAGGGCGTGTCCCTTTTCCAGCTTTGGAGAAAGGCTGGTGGAGCACATCACAGTCCTGAAACTCTCTCTGACCTTGGACATCACTGTTGATGTGTATGTGAAATCTCAGGCCTTTTTTATCAGCCCTGAGTAGCGCATTGGATCCTTAGACCAGCAAAGCCCTATTCCCAGAAGTGTGGTTGACGAACCTGGGAATAGTAAATGTTTTGAATAAATCTTTAAAACTTTTCAGCTTACCAGTTTCACCAGAGACACACTTCAGACTCTTTACTGGGGTTGTGTCACTGCTTGCCTGAGTGAGCCCAGACCCCCACAGCTATGACCACGGCCATGACCTCAGGACCCTGCTCACCGTCAGTGTGTTCTGACCTCAGGGGACTTGCTGGTCATGGGTGAGGAAAGAAGGTCTTTAGGGCCGGCCCAGGAAAAGATAGAAATGATACATTTCTTATACTGGACAGCAGGATGAATCCCAAATGGATCAGAAATGTAACGATAAAGAAACAATATTCTTATCAAAAGAAAACATAGGTACATTCTTTGGTAAATCTGTGAGGAAGGATTTCTTAATTTTGATTCAATTTCCAGAAGAAATGGAAAAATAAAGAGCGATACCTTTGATTACATAAATATGATAAACCTTTACATGGTCAACAAAATAAAAGTTAAAACATGAGCTGCCATTAGCAAAGGAAAAAGACAAATGACACAGACACCCTGTGGGAACACTTTTAGAACGTATATGACTCAAGGATCGATGTGGCTAATGCCAAAGAAAGCACCTAAAAATAAAGAAGGAAATAGTCAACAACCCTATAGAAAAATGGGCCAAAGAGTTTCCAGTAAAAATGCAAATGGATATTCATTTTAAAACATTCTCTACATTCTTCAAAATAAAGAAATGCACATTCAAACTATCATGAAAGACCATTTCTTACCTATCATATTAGCAAAACTCCAAAAGTTTAGCAACAAACCTATTGATAAGGCTATAGAAAATCAACCATTCTCATGGATGGAGAGTGAAAATGCAGTGATACAAACTCTGTGTTGTTCGGAGTTAGTCAGAAAAATAAAGCTCACATTATTTAATTGGCAAAGAGTTTGTCAACCAGGTTTTGAGGAATTTAGAAGACAAAAAGTAGCCCCTCCCTATACTCAGTATTTCAGGTGTGGTAACTTCAGGAAGTAGCTATTAACAGAGGGAATAGAGGGAGGGAACAAAGGAAAGAGGTTGGGATTATTGGAATATAGAAACGTGGAGGAGGACCCTTGCTGAGTGTGGATCCAGAACTCCGACAAGGGCAAGCTGTTGTGTGGGTTAGGACCAAGAACACCAGGATGTTGAGATCAGACCTCTGAGGAAGGGGCACCATCCGATGAGGGAGGTCCCTCGGAAGTTCCCAGGAGGAAGCCCACAGAGCAGCGCTTTCTAGGGAGGGTGGCTGCCCAGCTAAGGCTGGTACCCCAGAGAGGGTCCGAGGAGAGGAGAAAATTAAGACACTGTGATTCCCCTTACTGGACAAAAAACTGTTTGTTGCAGGGGTGACCCTGACGGAGAGAGGAAGCAAAGCAGAGAGCAAGTCCCTTGTTCCTCTGTTGGCCTTGCAGTTCACGCCAAGCGCGCTTTTGCCAAAACTTTCACAGGCAGGCAGCTGGTAAAGCATAAATGTGCCGTGAGTCCCAGCACCAGCATCTCAAAGGGAAACAGTATGGAGGGGAAAATGGTGGCTGCAGAGATGAGAACAAAATAAATGAATAACCAGCATAACCCCTATGGAGGGTATTTGATAAGATCCAACAAATTTAATGTTTGTGAGCCTTTGATTTGGCAATCCCACTTCTAGGAATGCATTTCTAGAATATACTAGCAAAATTTAAAAGCTTTTTAGCTAAGCAGAAGACCTGAAGTGCTGCATCACACCACTCTTTGTGATAGCTAAATATTGAAACCGGCCCAAATATCCATCAATACGGGACTGATGGAATAAGCTGTGATTAATCAACACAAGGACGTACTTGGCAACTGGTAAAAGAAATGAAAATGATCTCTATACACTAGCATGGGGTGAGCTCTGGCACATATCACTACATACTGGGAAAAAAAGTAAGGTAGAGAAAAGTACTTGTGTGTATTACTCTTAAGAAGGAAGAGTATGAATAGTAAACTATTCTGAGTAGTAACACTGTTGTTGGTAGTATTTGAATTATTATGCAGCGATTATGTATGTAATGCAGTATAAATCAAATGAGTTGGTTTCATTGAGATAAAAGATTTTTGGCATAATTGCAAGGAGATAGAGTTGTAAAATCAATGAGTGAGACGGATACTGAGCCAGCAGTATCCATCGCTGCAGATGCTCATTGAAACACGAGAAAAACATACACAGGGACAACCGAGTCCTGTGGGGAAATAGGTACAAAATGGCCACTCTCTCTAGTGGAGAGCACCCCATCTTCCTGCCCAAGCAGGCTTTTATTAAGAATCCAGATAGTTTGTGGATTACAGTCTGGCAGGGAAGATCAAAAGGAATAGGTAGCTTTCAAAGGTGCTGACAGAACTCCCGCTGGGATTCTGGGCTGAGATTTTGTGTTTTATCACTTAAAAAGACTACAGGACCTAAAAGGCTAGTGTCATTTCCTGCCCATCCCTTCATATTCTAATTCAATAGCATCCTCCAGCAAGCAGATCTCACAGGATCTTGTATATTCTGTGTCCCAGGCCTGATTACCCCGGGGGTCTGCCGACTCTGGTCTGGCCTGCACCACCCCTGTTATTTCCGCAGGCCTGAGTCAGGCAGAGGAGACAAAGGCAGCCAGGAGACTTGGATTTCTCACAGCTAAGAACAAGGACTCAGGCTTTGACAAAGCCGAGGGGGGAGGGGTCGATGTCGATCACCCCTTCATTTCCAAAGCCCCCTGAATCTCTCCCTGGGGCCTCCACGTGATCATGCCTGTCTTAGGCGATTCCCTCCTTGGGAAATTTTACCTGTCATTGGCTAAATGATCAAGCATTGGAGACCAGGCACGGAACAGGCAACATTCATGCCAGGGAAATAAGTTTTGTCTCCTTAGTGGCTCCTGGTCTGGAGGTCTCTCACTCAGCCTATGTTACGGGGGGTTACAGCTTCCCGAGACCAGGCAGGGTGGTCCCCAACAAATGAGGTTTAAAAACAAAACTCTGTAGTCCTAAATTTTGATTTAAAATGTCAACAAGAATTTATGTATTTTATCTTTTTTAAAAACAAGCATTTTCTTATGTCTCTATTAAAAAGGGGTAGAAAAAAGGATTTACCCAAAAGTAATACAACCTCCAGCACCCAGAGTGCGTTCTCTAATCATTTACCACTGCACAGCTCCTTAAAGACATGTTTGCTTCTAGATGTAATGAAGGAAATTAATTAGATCAATTGAGAAATGTTTGTCATCCAGAAGGCAAGGCATCTATCAAAGCCTGCTAGACATGCCAAAAGGGCTCAGGAGCCAACCCGAACAGGCCCCCACCAGATAAAGATGGAGTAATTTGAGCATTTATTAATGATGAGTTGATCGAATTTAATCACTTAATGAGTTCATCAGATGTGTTTAGACACACAAGTTTCTATGACATTTTAATAGAATGCTAATTGGTGACCTTTAGAAAATTTTAGAGAACCACTTCATTATTTTAAAAACTGGTACTTTTTCTGCTTTTCCTAATTTATTTTTACCTCAGAAATCAAAATCACTGATAAGTAGAAATTTTTAATAGAAGCATCCCAGCTGGAGAATTAGAATATCACTAACAACTCCTGATAAAGCAATGAATCTACTGATAGATCTCAAAGTAAGATTCCCTAAGACTTTCAGGGGGACAGTTTAATGTTATTTTCATGGTGATGTGAAGATGTTGCAAAAGTAATTGTGGGCGAAACTGCTGGTGCTTCAGCACCAGTCCAGGCAGTGGCACCCACTGTGCCACCGGCAGTCACAGTCACTGCATTGCATTCTCAACCAGCACATACGGCAAGAAAAGGTCCACCTAAAAGTGTCCCAATGATGCAGTAAAAATTACTAATTGTATTAAATATTGACCTTTGAGTACTTTAACACACATTCTATGTGATAAAATGGGAATCTATGTAAAGCACTTACGCTGAATACTGACCTCTGCAGGTCATCGCCTTAAAAACAACTGTGGGATTGAGTTGCCAGCTAAACTAGCCACTTTTTCATGGAACACTATTTTCATTTGAAGGCATTTCTGACAGAAAAATTATAGTTATTGTAATTTGGGTATTTGGCAGGTATTTTCTTGAACATGCATGAAGTAAACCTGAAACTTCAGGAGAACAACTGATAGTATCTGATGCCAGTGGTAAAATTCAAGTTTTCAAATAAAAATTTGAACATTGGAAAATCTGAACTTGCCACCTTGAGCTTGACAGTTTGCCAGTATCTTACAGGCTTCAAAAAAATAGGATCAGTGGTTATTAATGAATGATTTTTTGAAGTTGAATAATGAAATTGTTCACATTTGGAAGATCTGTATATATTAGTGATTCAATATTTTCCAAATAATATCACAAAATCATGCATTGGTAGACCTATTAAAACAGCAAGATAAGTCAATGGAATTTAATGTAGCAGAATAGAGTAAGTTTCTTGATGTGGTTTCAGATTTCATACTGCAACTAACTTTTAAGAAACTACCATGCCAACTTTTGATATAGTATCAAATAAGATTATCTACAATTATCTGACAAGGTATTAAAATAATCCTTTCATCTCCAACCACACATCTTTGTGATATTATATTTCTTGATGTACTTTAGCTAAAGCAACAGATTGAATACAGAAACAGATGCAGAAAGAAGAATCTAGCTGTCTTACAGTCTATTAAACCAGACATTAAACAGACATTAAAGAGATTTGTAAAAATATGAAGCAATGTTTCTCTTCTTATGAATTTTTCATTTCGAAAATATAGTTATATCATAAAATATGTTATTCATGTCAACATGGAAAAGGTTGTTATTGTTATTTTGAACAAATAAATATTTTCAAGTTGTCTCCATTTTAATATCTAATAAAATAAATATTAATAGATAATATTACTCTATTATTAAATAATGATAATCTCTTCAAGATCCTCAATCATTTCTAAAAGTCTAATACCCTTGTAAGAAAGAAAGTTTGATAACTGCTGATCTACTTAATGTCAATGATTGACAACCTCACAAAGAAGAGAAAAATTCAGACATTGTTACTTGTTATTGGAAGTAGACACTGCCTATGGAGTAGTTTTGTCAAAAATTATATTGGGCCTGAGTCTGATCAAAGCTCTACATCTGACCACCAAGTTACAGGAAATACAACAGATGAACAAGTGGGAGAAACAAGTAGCAAAATTCGAACTGAGGAAAACTGTGCAGGAAAAAAAATGACCTGGTTTGTTGAACAAAATCAGTGAAGCGTGTGGGGGAACAGAGAGAGAGAAGGAAGGAGAACTTTGACAAGAAACATAAAAGGCAGATCAATCAGTTTTAAAACACAGATCCTTTCTGGAACCTGATTCAAGCAAACATTGTTAAAAACCATTATAAGAAAATGAGACAAATATGAGTAATCACTAGAAATGTGTTGATATTACAATATTGTCAATAATTTTTATGTGTGATAATGGTATTATAGTTATGAGTGTTTTACTACTTTGATGTCGCTATTCTATATTTTAGAGATGAAACTTTTACAGATGAATTACTATAACACCTGAGTTTGCTTCACAATAACCTGTGAGAGTAACAGGTGGTAATGTATGAAACATTGCTAGCCATGAGTTAAATGTTGAAACTGAGTGATATTAAATCAGGTTTGTTATACTGTTCTCATTACTTTGTATGTTTGCAAACTTCCATCATAAGAAGGTAAAGGAATGCGTAGGTGATGCAAACTATCACAGCACTCTGTGGGGTGACTCGCAGCCCTGTAGACAGACACAAGCGTAATTAAAACAGATGACTCACGTCTTGGAATGAAACTGACAATGGCACAGATTAGAGATACTATGTACAGGTCACAGAGGGCTCGGACCAGAACTGTGGATGGACCGCTATGTCAAAGAACACGCTCAGTGTCCGGCACACAGTAGGATGGAACTAGCCGGCACACAGTAGGATGGAACTAGGTCTGAGAAACGCGGAAGCACCGTATGTCACTGATTGCCTTTTTCTGGTCATTTAATATTTATTGAGTGCCTATTATGTTTCAGTCCCTGTTCCAAGCATGGAAGCACAGCAGTACCCCAGAGACACAAAGTTTTTTTCCTCATGAAACTTAAATAAATAACTCTTATTTTAGGAGAAGATAAACATATGAAAAGTAGAAAGCGTAGAAGGTAACAAATGCCATGAAATATCTGGGAGAAGGAGTGAGGAGAGGGAAGCCCGAATGCAAAGGAACGGAGGCAGCCCCAGTGTGGAGAGAAGCGAGAGTGGGGGAGAGGGCGGGGCCGAGTTGCCACAAGAACGTTGGAGCTTGTTCCAAATGCGACAGAGAGCCCCTGGAGGGTTCTGACCAGGGAACACCAGCTGACTCACAACTGAACAGGACTCCACTGCCTGGTCCATGGAACAGAGGCCAGGGACCAAGAGTAGAAGCAGTGAGTAGAAGCTGCTTTGGCAGGTCTTGCAAGGAAGGCCTTGGATGTGGGCACTATATTCGATAAAGTGGTGAGAAGCATTGAGATCTGATGAAGCACTAGTTATAATTCTTGCTGGATATGGCCTGAGAAGAGAGGAATCAAGGTTGATTCCTAAAGTCCTGGCATGAGCAATGGAAGGAACAGCCTGGAAGGGACTCTGAGAAGCCCCAAGAGGAAATGAGACGGAGCAGCCAGTGGGTAGGGATCCAGGGACTGAGGATAAAGCCGTTTGAAGGAGGGAACGAGTACCCGTGTCCATGGTTGCCAAGGCATCGGAAGAGAGGTCTGACTTGGCACTGGGCCACAGGGAAGCCAGTCCCTGGCCTCTCCAGGAGCCGTGTCAGTGTGGTGGACTGTGGGGAAACTGAAGGCGACAACATAAGCAATTGCTTTAAGGAATGTAACTATATGGAATCAGAAAAGTGGGGCAGGGGCTAGAGAAGGATAAGTGGTAAAGGAAGGGTGTTTTTTAGCAATGGAAGAAATTACTGCATGTAGGGCTACAGAGAGGGGTGATCCAGGCAGAGTGGGAAGGAGGTGATACAGGAACAGAGCTTGGGCGGCAGGGAGGGGATGGAACCCAGGCATAAGTAGAGGGTCTGGTCTTGGTTAGAAGCCCGGTGGGCTCATTTCATTTGTAACTGGCCAAGTCTGTGGGGCCACACACAAGCACATCAGTGAACTTAGAGACGGGAGGATGTGGAAGTTCTGTTCTGATTGATAACAGAAGGTGGGGTCATCTGCTGAGAGAGAGGAAGAGGGCAGGGGAGATGTGAGATGGTGCAGAAATAATCATCCCAGAGAGTGGGAGAGTAAATTGACTAGAGAAATAGATCAGGGATGCCAGGAAGCCTGGGGTCACCTTGGAGGCTGATGGTCGTAAATTTAATAAGACCAGCCAGCGGGACTGCGTTCTCCTTCAGTAGCATCGAGATGCTCAGGTGCGGGTGCAGGTGCAGAGCTGGCCGAGGGTTCACGTTAACTGAACCTTGACTTAGGGAAAAAGCCAGAGTAAAATGCAAGGGAAGGCTGACATGTAAGAAATGAAAAACTGAAATAATCAAACTTAGAAGTTTGACAGTCTTTCTGATAAACATCATAAACCACAGAAAGAACTGATCTAGTTAATCCAATAATCTAACCAAAATTTATTTATATAGGGTTACAAATTTTTAAAGGATTAGTATAAATAAAGTACTTACTAAAACCGTACTGGAAACTTCTTGAATCAGAAGACAATGTGGTTATTATTATGAGCATCAGTTACTATACTAGTGAAAGAAGTACCAGTCTGATATTAGAGAGACCAGGGTGGGATGGTTGTACTTAATGGAATTCCAGATAACCCAACTTAAATTCTAATTGAAATTACCTGAATATAACCTAACCACCATGAAAGCGCTACAGGAAAGGAAATCACAGGACTCAGAAATAGTTTCCCAGGGCCTGGAACCAGTGGTAGAGATGGGAAAAGGTGATTTACAAGTCAGGGTGAGCACAGGGAAACATAAAATTCAGGCACAAAGGAAATAAAATAAATGAGCACAAAAGCGACATGAAAGGAAGAGTTTCTCCTTTAAATTTTATTGCATTAATGCTATACCCAGAAATAATGGAAAATGACTTAAGGCCACTTTTTTCTTTCCAGAAAATTCTGAAATATTATGTTTTGGATTGGTAGAAGAAAGGCAGATATAACTTAGAAAAATCACCATGAAATATTTATAAAATAGGAAAGCTATGAAGTAGACTTTCTGAAGAGGTCTAAATTTAAGATCTTTGAAAAAACTATATTTCCTACAAAGTTCTATGAGATTAATGGAGAAAGTGTTTAACCTTTTTTTTTTGACAATAATCTTAAGGTGTTCATTAAAATGGACAGTTTATGAGGAACATACTGGATGATAAATGAGACCACAATGATCAATGGTGTAACCCTACAGAACTTATGTCCATATATCTTTTAGCTCCGTGTGAAATTTCTAGGTAAGGGTGGATTTCTTTGACACAAATCATGTCAATGTTGGTATGTGGTCAAAGATACAGTGTTGGGCCTTTCTTTAAGTACAGAGCTCCAACACATGAGTTCAAAGGAACTTTTATGTGATACCATAAACCTAGGAAATAACCTAATGGTTTAAAAAAAAGTCTTCCATAGTCTAAAGTAATCTATAAGCAAAATGTTTTATTTAGCATAACTTTTTGGTAAATTCCATTTTTCCTTATAATAGTATATCACATTCTGAATTTCCCTTTCATAGCAATATTTTGTGTCCTACAATCAGGTTAAGGCCAAAGGAAGTTCAAAATATGATCTGTAGATCAGTAGAAAGAAAGCCATTCATATCTTAATATCAACACAAATTACTGGGCTCCATCAAAGACACCATTGAAATACAAATTTTCAGACCCAGCAGCCCCTGCTTAGTCTCATGCTGACCCTACTGTGTTGTAGTATGGGACACCAGTCCTTCCTGTCATCCAAACCTCTGATGGCCTTGGTGACACCACACTGATTTCCTTCCTGCTGCTAAATCCTTCTTACCGAGTCTTGTGCCCTGGGCCCAATTTGGCGAGCAATCACCCTTCTGTTTCATAAATAAGCCCATTTTCCATGATTCTTTTCAATATCGTTCTTCTTCCCCATGCAGCTCACTGATTCACCTACCATTACCCAAAAGCCACAGCTGCAGCTGTTCCTCAACCCCCTCTCTCGTGCTTTAAACCCAAAGTTCTACGTTTCTTGAAGGACAAATGTGCATGAATGTCTCACTGCCAATTAAACTGAACATTTAATTTTACCTGCCCCAAACAGAGTCAGTCACCTTCCTTCCCAAGTTGGTTCCTTGTCCCCTGCTTTCTATTTATTTGAGCCAACAGCCTTGCACTAGGTGCCACAGTGCCAGGCATTGTGAAAGGCCCTCTGGGCATGAAGGACACTCACCCCTCATTCTGGATGGCCTTCGGCACAACGGGAAGCACAGAGGCTTAATGCCGATGGTAACCCCATGAGTAAGTGCTCCGCTGGTCAGTCCTAGAGGGAGAGCTGGAGGCGCCTAGTCGGTTTCACGCTGAGCAGCCGGGCCTGCAGCCCGGAGACAGTAATGAGCTACCTGAAATGTGGTTTTAGAAGCTGATAATGATGTGAAGAATAAGCTGGAAATGCCAAGCCTTACCTTGCCCAATACAATACCCACACAATGTATTGGCATGAGGTATGTTTATGTTGGTATATAGACGACTTTTATTGCTGGGGAAGGGTACAAACCGGTTCAAAGATTCAGCAATTTCATTCCAGTGCACGTATCTTAAAACTTCTCCAAAGATCTCTAAGAATGTTCCTAGCAATGTTGTTTGTAGGGTAGAGGGCCTTGGAGGCAGCCCGTTCTTCATCGCTGGGAGGGTGGATAGGTCAAGTACGACAGGTGCACAGCATGGTGGAGCATCCAGCAGTTCGAATGCACGAAGGAGGGAGCACAAAACAAAGACCTCGGAATGCAGCTGTTCCGACTGTTCCACATGGAAGGCACACATGAGGACTGGGGAGGGGGAGGCAGAGGAAACTTCAACTTGGTATCTCTGCCGTGGGCTTGGTACAGACGCGGTGAGGAGATGGAAACTTCTGTGCTCCTGACGTATCCTCCAGCTGGAACGAGATGAGTTCAGGATCTAGGCACAGATAAGCCTGAGGGCAGGTGCCTTCAGCATCGGCAGTTGAGAATAACATGCTGGGGACGATTGAAATGTGCCCTCCCACTGCCACCAGCAAGTCCTGCCTTTCCAGACTCTGCTGTCTGGGGGCCCCTCCCCAGGAACTCCCCCCTCCCCACGTTTTATTATGGACCCTTCATCAGACCACCTACCACAGAGGACCGGACTCTTTGGGGAGGTGGTGTACAAAATGGTCAGATATCTGATCTTTCAGCTACACTGCCGTGTTCAGTGTCCTGACCCTGAATCGCTACAGATGCAGGGCCTGGGGCAAGTTATTTCCTCTCTGGAAGCTGTGGCAGTGTCTCCTCTTTAAAATGCCTACGCCCTAAGGCTGTTGGGGGAATTGAATTAGATAAATCAGGTCAAGTGCTTAGAATGGTGTTTGACAAATAGTAAGAGCTCCATAAATGTTGACAAACATGATTACTATTACCATTATTATTTTTATTATTATGAAGTTCAACTGAGACCTATTCTCCCACCGTGTAGCTGAGCATGATGCAAAGTAGCCTTGTTTCCACAAGCCATATGAGGATTTACTGAGGACCAAGGCCTTTCAGAGGTCCTCGCACATTTGTTTCTTTGTAAAGCACAAGGCCAATGCCACCACCTTGGGTGCCTTGGGACAGGGCTAACTTCATTTTACAGTTGGCCACGGGGGTTGATACTCACTAACAGAATACAGCAAACTAGATATGCTAGGGAGAACAGGTGACAGGCAAGACTAGACAGAGAATTCCTTTCCCCGTTCGCCCCTGAGTGGTGGCAATGAAAAACAATTTGAGGTAGAGCAGTGAGGAATAAGTGAGAGTTATAGGGATAAAGAAAACCCATTCCATCCGTCTTTGGAAGCATCACTGCCAACCCTCCTTGGTATTTTTTAAACATGAAAGGTTGTGCTTGTCCCTTTGAATTTGACAACTTCTTTAAGCACCTGAAAGATGAAGCGGTAAAGGAATGTGGTGGCGTTAAAAGGGAAAGGTCAAGCTTGAATTCCAGCATTCTCTTGACAGGAAAACAAAAATAGACATGTTAAAATAACACCATATATATATATATGATCTGGAAAAAGAACAGCCATTGTTGACATATGAGAATGGTTTGCATGACATCCGTGTAACCTGGCAGCCAAGGACAGTGGATTGGAATGTGCATGCGTGAACAATGACACCCTCAGTACACTAGTCAGAGGGGGCGGTAGACACCATTGAGTGAGCATGTGTGCTGTGTGTCTGTCACATTCAAAATGACTGAGCGAGTACAGCAACGAATGTATGCATCAAGTTTTGCATTAAGCTTGAACATTCCTCCACAGACACTGTTGAGATGATTCAGAAGGCCGAAACTATGGCAACTGGTGTTTGGCAGCTTTATCACGACAGTGTGCCTGCTCATGCGTCACATCTCCTGCAGAAAATTTTGGCGGAACGTCAAATCACCCAGGTGACTCAGCCCCCCTCCAGACTAGATTTGGTGCCCTGCGACATCTGGCTTTTCCCCAAACTAAAATCACCTTTGAAAGGGAAGAGATTTCAGACTGTTGATGAGATTCAGGAAAATATGGCAGGGCAGCTGATGGTGACTGGGAGAACTGTGTGAGGTCCCAAGGTGCCTACTTTGAAGGGGACTGAGGCATCTTGTCCCGTGTACAATGTTTCTTGTATCTTCTTCAATCAAGGCCTCTATTTTTCAGATTACATGGCTAGATTCTTTCTGGACAGGCTATGTGCATATTTGCAAACTTCTTAAAAGTATAGCAGTTTCAGTCCTGCCATATTTCAAATTAATCACCTCACCAGAGACAGCGAGCAAAACTGAATATAAGTGCTAACTTTCCCATAAAAAGTTGGAAAATAACAATTATACCAAGACTTCATTGACAATAGAGTAAATGTACTGAAACATATAGCATAATAAAATCTTTTATTTTTTGAAAAATTCATTTTTTTTTCTGATTATCAAATGAGTCTAGACAGGAAGGAACAGCACAAAAATGTTAACCAAGATTATCTCAGGATGGGAGATAATTTTTCTCAGCTAGGAATGAATTTTACTTTGTTTTATACTTTTCTGTATTTTTTCAATATGTGGCAATTATATTTACAGGCAAGTACAAACAAAACATAAGAAATGGATAAATAAATATTCCTTTCTTAACATTCATGTTTTGTTGGGTATCACCTTCTCTAGGAAAACTTCCTAAGCTTTAGGGGACCCTCCACCTCTAAAACTGGATTGGGGACTATAAGCAAGGGTCGGCCTCCAGGTTTGACAGGCACTGCCCAGGGCCGTAAGCCTCACCCCTCCTTTCCTTGTGTGCCGCGTGGGGCAAGCTGACCACAAAGAGCAGGTGCTCCCCACCTGGGATCTCGCAGGGACCCAACCTACACCACCAGGGGCTGCCCACTGGCAAGAATTCTCCCACTGCCCCACCCCTCAGCCTCCATAAAAACCTGTGTCCTCTCCTTGTCCTCCCAAGTCACTCTCCAGGAGACCTTAATTACATAAGAAAGAAGCGTTGCCAAATCCTGTGGGCATGCCTGCGTCTGGAGAGGCCATTGTCAGTCTGGACAGAGGGTGGAATCTAAATCAGGGAAGGGAAGTCCCTTCTGCTTTTTTAGAGGAGCTGCGACAGGAGAAACGTTTTATTCTGTATTCCCCCTAATGCCCAACTTTTATTTCCTTCGCTTTGTTTTTGGAAGGGCAAAAATGTCTTAGTTTTGTCCATTTTATCCATTTATTCTTCGAGGGTTCATACTTTTGTGTCTTTTTAAGAATTTTTGCAAGATTCGGGGTCTCTAAGGTTTTCTCCTATTTTCTTCCAGGAATTTGGTGGTTATTATTTTTGAACTTATATCTATGACCCATCTCAAATAAATTTTTGTATGTAGTGAGGTAAAGGTCAACATTTATACATTTTTATTTGTTTGCCCACTACCCAAAGTCAGATTGTCTTCCACAAAGTTTATATTTTCACATGTTGGATATCCAATTTTTCTGATACCATTTATGGAAAAGATTGTCCTTTGCCTTTTGATTTCCTGAAAATCAATTGGCCAGGTATGTGTGGATCGACTCCTGAACTATCTATGCTATTCCATTGACTTATATGTCTACGTCTAGACCGACTTTAAGCTGTCTTGAATACTATTGCTGTAGTAATTGGGTCTTGAAGTCAGACAGTGTAAATCTCTCAATTTTGTTCTTCTTTTTGAAAGTCAATATAGGTATTCTAGGTCTTTGAGATTCCATGTAAATGTTAGAATAAGCTTGCTAGCTTCTACAATATAATAACAATAATAATAATAGTAATAATGATAGTAATAATGCCTGCTGGGTTGCATTGAATCCATGGATTAAATGTGAGGGAAGTTGACATTTTAACAATTTTGAGATTTTCAATTCATGAGCAGGGTGTTTTATGTAGATTTTCTTTACTTTCCATTATCAATGTCTTTGTAGTTTTCAGTCAGCAGGTCTTACCCTAAGAATTCCATATTTGTGTTGTTACTGTAAATGCTATTTTTAAAATTCTAATCTCTAATCACTTACTGACATTATAAAGAAATGCAGTTGATTTTTTTTACAGTGACTTTGTGTCCCATAATCTTGCTCAACTCATTAGTTATAATAGGCTTTTTCGTATGTTCTCCAGGATTTTTACATAAATGATCATATTATTTCAGAATAAAGAAAGCTTTACTTTTTCTGTCCCAGCCATGCCTTCTGTGTTTCTCTTCTGGTGTGAGTTCTCTGGGTAGGGCACCCAGGACAATGCCGGACGTGTGTGATGAGGACACATACCCTTGTCTCGCTGCCTCCTGAGAATACAGCAACACTTGGTCTTTCTCCCTGCTTCCGAAGTCTACCAGAGACATGGATCTCCTAGAACTCAGAAACTATTTGGTTTTTAGATTACTCTTCCTCTTCCTACCTTACAAACATCGGCACTTCTGAACTGTATGTTTACTATCCGTTCTGTCCACCACTCCTAATGATCATGATGTTAATGAACCTTAAGCACAGTTTTTAACACTGCCACGTGATCTCAGAATCACTGCCATCTTTCCATCGCCTCTTGCCAGCCTCTTGCCAGCCTCTTGCCAGGCAGACTGCGGTAGCCTCTTAATGAGTCTCCCTGCTCCTGTCCTTGTCCCCTTACCATCTGTTCCCACGCAGCAGCCACAGGGACCCTGTTAAGACGTAAGCCAGGCCGTGTCACCCTTCTGCTCAGGGCCCTCCATTCTCGCTCATCCTTTCTCTCGCAAGAGGAGAGGAGCCAATGTCTTCAACACTGCTCCGCCAGCCCTACGGGATCCCACTGCATCCACAGCTCAGACAACGCTCCCACTGCCTCGCTCCGGTCCAGGGGCACGGTCTCCTTGCTGATGCTCAGTGTGACCATCGCACACTCTCTGCGCTCAGAACCCGCACACTTGCTGCTCCCTCTGCCTGCAGTGCTCTTCCCTGCGGCGTCTGTCTTTGCTCAAAAGAGCTTTCTCTGACCACTTCAATGAAAGTATCACACAAACAAGCCAATAAATAAACAAAAACTTTCCCTCTCACACACAGCCTGCGCCATTCCCTGATTTTATTTTTCTCCCTAGAACTCATTATAATTTAACAGAATATTTAAAGTAAGTTCCATGAGAGCAGAGATGTAGGGGGAGGGGGAGGGATTGTTTCTGCGTACTGCTCGTACGCACTGCCTAGAATGCTGCTTGGCTCATGGTAGGTGTTTAATGAATGTTTTTGCAGTGGATGACAGAATGATAGTGCTTGATGTTCTTAAAAAGATCAGTAAAGACACGCTCTGTGGGAAAATCCATGAGGCACTTACAGACCTAGCAAACTTATGTTAAAGAGTTTGCCGCATTTCTGCAAATTATTGGGAAGGAAAATACTCTCATTATATGCATTAATTGGAGTAACATTATTGGGGTAACGTACATAACCACAGTTTTATGATTTGGGCTACTCCTCTGACTTATTTTACTTTGTAACAGTGTCTACTGTGTTTATAGATGTAGAGCAGAACAATTGTAGCAGCCACAAAGAACTTTGCAATAAAATGAGAACCGGTCTCATTCGTACCAGCTCTTCCTACAAGGTTTCTAATTTTTCCATCATTCCATAGTTTAAAGTTCCATGCCCCACACCGAGCGCTTCTCTGCCTGGTGCTGAGCCCGCGCCCTGTAGACAAACGGGGAAGAATAAGGTACTAATGTGTGGGCTCCCTAGCACGGTGGCGTTTGGGTTTTAGCATAAACTTATATTAACAAAGTAAAAATATCAGATTCAATTATAGATATAGAAAACCTCAGAGACACTAGGAGGAAGAGAAGACAAAGTCAGAAACATTTCAGTTTTAAAATAATAGTGTTAGTATTTCTCTGCACAAAGCACTTACGAGAACTTTACCTCACTCACTGTAGGCCTCGAAATAAGTATTGTTATCACTGGAAGATGGGCCGACCAGGGCTCAGAGAGGCTGTGGGTCGTTTATAGTCACGTAAGTATTCAGTGAATGGCAAAGGATCATCAACCTGGTGTCTCACAGCTCTACATGATGTGTTCTTTTAACTGCATTAGGTTAACATACTGATTGATCCTTGATCAAAAATTATCAAATTATCTGAAATAAACTGATTTTTGAAAACATTCCAAAGGCATGTGTGTAAAAGAATTTCAACTTTTTATATCCACCATTTTTAAGGCAAAAATATTTAGTCCAAAACCTAGTATACAGTTTTAAAGACTGAAAAATACAGTTTGCAGGCCATTTATTTTTTACAAAATTGAAAAGTAACCTTACTACTAGACCTACAAGCATGACATATGAAAACACAATTCAATCAAATGGATTTGTGTGTATTTACATTAGGTATATGCATTATGATCAGATAAAATGCCTCATGGTTATTTAAGTGTGTAAACCAAATGTTTAAGAAATACTTCTTTTGATATCTGAAATGCAATATTGGGTTGGCCAAAAAGTTTGGTTTTTTTCCATAAGATGGTTCTAGTAGTGCTTAGTTATCTTTAACTTCATTTGTAACGGTTTTGTCAGACTGTATTGTGACAGCTGTCATATCAGTGTGAATTTAAAAAAAAAAACTTACCAAAATTGGTGAATTTTTGTGCAACCATTTTAATATTGAAGATGGAAGAAAATATGCAACACTTTCAGCATATTATGCTTTATTATTTCAAGAAAGGTAAAAATGCAACCAAAACACACACACACAAAAGAACTGTGCCATGTATGGAGAAAGTGCTATGGCTGATGGAACGTGTCAGAAGTGGATTTCGAAGTTTCGTGCTGGAGATTTCTGCCTGGACGATGCTCCACAGTCAGGTAGACCAGTTGGAGTTGATAGCGATCAAATTGAGGCATTAATTGAGACCCATCAATGTTATACCACACAGCAGATAGTCGAAATACTCAAAACATCCAAATCAATAAAGTTGTTGGTAAAAATGAAAAATGTGTCTTTTATTTTATGAATAAAGCCATACAGACTTTTTCACCAACCCAATAGCTCTGTTATATGCAGTTTGTCCAGCTTAAAACTCATAATTAGAACCTAGTCAAACAGATGAAAAAGTAGATGCCTAAGAATATACTCATAAATGTATAATTTATCCTTGTATATAATTAATTTATGGTATACTCTGCTTTGAAAAATTTGAAATAAACCCAATAGATCTCAAAAACTTATTTTGATTATAAATGGTTTCACAAACAACACAGTGATTTGACTTTCATCATTATCTTCTAGAATAACTGTTTTTCTCCCCTGAAATATTAAAGAAGCCAGATGTCATACTGGGTATATAACTTAGAACAACAGCAGAATCTGCTACTTTATTTTTCATAAGATATTTACTCTCTTATACTCCAAAAAATTCACAAGGCACTCAATTCATTAGTGGAATCTTTTTCATGTCTTCAAAGCAGTAGCTTTATTTTTAAAATTCTAGTTATATCCAAATTTATAACATGTGTCCATTGTTTTTCTGATCATTGATTTTGAGTATGGTAGCCAAAAACCAAGCAAATATCTTTACAATGCAAGAAAAAAATAAACTTTTTCATAAGACTGCTGTAAAGAAATAGCACGATAGATTATGACATCATTAAGACAGCTCAACAGCCCTGGTGCAGTAGCTCAGTTGGTTAGAGTGTGGTACTTATACACCAAGAGTTGTTGGTTTGATCCCCAGTCAGGGCACAAAGCAGAAGCAACCAATGAAGGCATAAATAAGTGAGACAACAAACTGATGTTTTTCTCTTTCTCTTCCTGCCTAAAATCAATGAAACAACGACTGCTTAACAATCAACCACACAGAGGGCCTCACTGAACTTTAAGCTCTTTCTTATGCCTTTACTAATAATTATAATCACTTTTTAGTGTCCTGGGGTTCTTCACCCTGATAGCACTTCCGGTCCACAAGCTCCACAGAAATGCTGACAGTACACACAGAGGCCATTCATTGGTATTTCCACTCTTATTATCTTTGTCTCTTTCTGTGGTGTCTCCACCTTTTACTTTATCTTGATATTTCTTTTGATTTTTGACACTGACCATTAGTTTACTTTCTACATCTCAACTTCTTTCTTTAATTAAAATAATTATGGAAGACATACTCTTTGCAAGGTATTATGCCATTTCTTTCTTTATCTGATGATTTTATCTCAAATTCGTTCATTTCTTTGTTTCCTCCAATCATGTGCATAGAGAAAAGGACTTATTTTCTAGTAAACTAACCATATTAGTTAATATTTTTAATCCTCCCTGTTCATATTGTCTCATTGCACCCTTTTTAAGTAGAAACTTCTTTTTCTATTATAAGCCTCACGTACTAACGTATAGAAATAGGGTACGTGTCCTCCTTGCTCCCCTTAATTCCCTGTGAAAATAGACAATTAGCTGACAACTTCCCGTGCAATAATATTCACATTCCTGTCTGCTTGCCCTTCTCGTTCAGTAGAAGTACGCATGCCCAGAGATCCACCCACCTGCCCACCAGAGCCTTGGGTCTCCCTCCTCCACCTTCTCCATGACGCTGCTCTGACCATTGCTGTGCCACTTCCCCTCCTCCCTCCTGCATTTGTTTCTCCAAGCCCACTGGGTAACTCTCATCTGCATGGAAACTGCTCTGACATTCCCCTTCTTAAGAACACTTCCTGAACCCCCATGACCCTCTCTAGGTACATCACGATTTCCTGTTGCTCTTTACAGCGAAATTACCAATTATCTTTATCCACAACCTCTCTCTGCTTTGTCAGCTCTCCTGATCATCTCTGCAGAGCCCCTCCCAGTCAAACCTCTTTCCTCTCTACTTTCCCCAAAGGTCACTGATCACCCTTGTCTTCCAGGCCTCAAATCCCAAGGCTCTTCTCTGTCCTATTGCAGTACTCAATGCAGTGAACCACTCCTTTTCCCGGAAATACTTTCTTGGTTTCTGAATCACTAAACCATCTTGGGATACACATAGCAGAACTTATATTCTGCTTTCTAAATCTGAGCAAGGAGGGGTGGACTTGAGGCAATGCCCAGGGGGTTCCTCAAGCGATCACATGGTGTAGGAACAGAGCACAGCAACATTCTGAAGGTCAGAGCCTTCCATATCTCATTCTCACACTTTGAGGGCTGTGCCAGTTCTTGAGTAGCTCGGGGAATAAGGGTGTGGCCCTGCCAGGGCAACCTCAGTGCCTGGAGTACTGGGTGCGAGGCAGAGCAGGCAGGGTAGGGGAAGTGGATTAAGTCATTTTCCTTCCAGAGGTCCTCACATGTGCTTAGAGTGATCAGGCTCTGCAGAAACCACCCTGGAAAAAAGAACTTCCAAAGTCTTACTTTTGTCAAGGGGCACATTGCCACACCAAACAGTGCAAAATGGGTCTTCCAAGGTGTTACAGATAGGGGGAGATCTTGCAAATGTAGGGTAAAGTCATAGACATCATCCGGGATGTCCTGGAGGCATTGGCCATAATTCAGGTTCAAAATCTTTTTCTGAACCCACATTGTCTTAGACAGTCGAGTTACACTGCTTTATATTGGATGCAGTCATCGTACTAATATACCCTAGCAGCAAACTGATTAAGTGGCTTTTGATTTCGGCAAAGTGAGCACAGTTAAAGAAGCCAGATTCTGATCTGCTTTTAAAGTGTATGGAGTCACCAGCTCAGACTGTGGGAAGCAGAGCTGTGGAGGGGGGGTTATGGGGACAGGGAGGGGACAGAGAGCCAAGCCTCCCATCCTCCCCCGAAATTAGGCTACTTCCGTTGTCAGAGAGGAACACTTGTTCATTATGGAAGACTCACACGTCTGCTTCAACTAAAGTGCCCAAGAGCCAAAGATAATGGGGCAAAAGACAATTTAAATCACATTCTCTAGCTAGCGACTAAATCACGTACTTTTGTACTGTCTCACTGCATTTCATTACTTCAAGGCCACAGATTTGCTCCTGCAACCTTAAATATCAGGAAAACACACTTTTGGGTTGTATTGTCCTCTATGATTCATGGCTTCTCAGCAGTAAACAGAGAGTTTGCTTTAACAGGTTTTTCCTTTTCAATACCTGCTGCTGATTTATGGTTTGTTGTTTGAAGGGCTTTGAAAGTGTTGATTCTGCTAAAAATATAGTTACTTCTGAATGTCATTAGAAGTTTTAGGAGAATTTTTATGGCCAATACCATTTTAAAAGAGATCCAAACCATATCTTAAAAACAAAAAAGACATTAGCAGTAGTTATGGAATATTTTTGAAGGATATAATATTGTTATTTTACATTTTGGAGTGTTATTGAAATTTATATGAAGAAAAAACCAAACTTTTACTTGGGTATATTTTGTGTTACTTTCCTAGTTGTAGTTATAGTTACTTTTATATTTTATGTTATTTTGAAGTGGAATCACCATAGCCATCAATCAGGTGTGCAGGCCACAAAATAAGAAGAACTCCCACTATCTCAGTGAAAATAAATGAGCCACTCAGGTCAGAGAAAAGCTATACATCTGAGTGGAAATACCTCATCCCTGACAATATAAAACAACTCCCTGAATGTGATTAATAACTATCAAAGTTCCTGTTCAGTTAGGAATTATTGCATCTGAGAGTCATGAACATTTACAGCTGAAAGGATCCATAAAGATAATTTAGTCCAATCTCCTCATTTTTCACAGATGGAGTAACTAAGGTGCAGAGAGAGAATCAAAGACTTACCAAAGATCACGCTGCTAGAACTAGAATCAAATTCCACACCTTGAAACCTCTATTGCAGTGAAATTAAAAAGACATTAACTAGGTTCCATTGCAGGCAACATTGCTGACTAAATGTTCAGAAGAAAGGAAAATTGCAAAAGAATTTCAAACATTTTACAATGCATGGTTGAGCTGGCAAGAAAAAGTACAAGTAATATGGGCAAGATGATAAGAAAGTATAAATTTAGATTGGCGTATAAGTGCTCTAGTGGTCTTTGTCCATGGTATTTGCCAGTCCCTGGGGGTGCTTGAGATTTAAAGAGCTACATACAAAATCTGAAGCTTGATCAGAGTGGAGATTTGGACAGTGGAATCCCACACACAGCTGGAAATTACAAAGGACAGTAATTTCTGTAGAAGGATAAAATAGAAAATTAGTGCCACCTGAAGGGAGAGTTAGAGAACATCTCCAATTTGGCTCTGAGTGGTGCAAGAAAAGCAGGTTTCCCTGGAAGATTCCTAACATTCAAGTATTTAGGAACAGAAATACATACTTCCTATGTGGTGAAATTCCACCTGGAAATTGTTTTGGGGGTTGACAGTATCTCCAAGGACTGGGCAAGGCAAACCCACATGCTTTCTGAAGACCTGCACACAAAGCCTTACCTCCTTTCTATGCTAATGTTCCAAGGAACTAAGCAAAGGAGGAAAGAAATCCCCGTGAGTGAGACACAGAAGAGAACAAGTAAGAAAAACAAACCTGTGGCGACTTCAAGTGCTGCAATAATAAGATAGAATAAGTCCTGTATGCAGTGGTTCTGGATTAGATTTTACATTAAAAATGACATTAAAGCAGTAAAGACTAGGCCAATAAGAAAAGAGATACAAACAGGACTTCAGGAATTAATAGTGCTTAATGTTAAAACTTACTAGATTCCATAAACAATGCAAAAATAAAATGAGGAAAAAAGTTCCATTTATAATAGCATAAAAATACAATACTTAGGAACAAATTTAACAAAGAAGTGTAAAACGTATACATGAAAAGGATAGAACGTTGGTGAAAGATTTAAAAAGATCTAAATAAGTGGGAAGACATCCCACGTTCTGGTTCAGAAGGCTGGTCAAGGTAGCAGTATCTCCCAAATTGATCTACACATTCAACACAATCAAAAATATGGCTGGCATCTTTGAATGAATTAACAAGATGGTCCTATAATTTGTGCATAAATTCAGAGAACCTAGAAAAGGCAAAAATAAATTTTAAAAAATATTGGAGAACTCTGCTGATTCCAGAACTTATTCCAGAGCTCCACTAATAAAGACAGGATAGTACTGGCATAAAGGCAGACATAGGAATCAATGGGATAGACTTGAGAGTCCAGAAATAAAACATCACATTGAAAGTCAGCTGGTCTTTGGCACAGATGCCAAGACCATTCAGAGGGAAAAGAATAGTCTTTTCAACAAATAGTGGCAGAACGATGGGCTAGCCAATGCAAAGGAATGAAATTGTAATATTTATACAGTGCTGATGAGATTGTGAAATAATTTACTTGCTTCAGAAGTTCCTCAAAATGTTAGCGTAGAGTTACTGTAGGACCCAGTAACTCCTTTCAGATACATATACCAAGAGAAATAAAAACATATCTTCACAGAAAATATCATTCAGGAATGTTCATAGCAGCATTATTCGTGTTAGCTGAGGAGGAGAAACAACCTGAATGTCCACCAAGTGAGGACTGGATAAATAATATGGGTGGTATCCATACAGTGGAAAATCACTCCACAAGGAAAGGATGATGTAACAATATATGCTACAACATGGGTGACTCTTGAAAACGTTATGAGCATTGAAAGAAGCCCATAACAAGAGATCATATTGTATGATTCTAACCATATTAAATGTTCAGAATAGGAAAATGTGTAGTAACATAAAGATGGATGTTTTCCTAGGAGCAGGGATGCAGGAAAGATGGGAAGAAATGGGAAGTGACTGCTAAAGGCTGTGAGGTTTCTTTAGGAGATGGTGAATATATTCTAAAATTGATCGCAATGGTAGTTCACAACGCTGTGAATATTCTTAAGAAAGCACTGAATGGTACACTGTAAACAGGTGAGTTTTACGGTATATAACTTATCTATCAATAAAGCTGCCAAAAATCCAATGACTATAGAAAGGCAAAAAGGGTCCCAGTGGCGAAGATGGAGTAAGCACATGCCACTCTCCCTCATTAGCTAAATGCAACTAAGAAACCAGACACGTGCGTGGAGGCTCCATCTGAGGACTGTGAAAAGTAAAGAGTACCAGGCAGACTGGAGAGAAAGACCGGAGATGAAGTTACTACCAAACTGACAGTTTACCATTTCCCCCCTCTGTCATCTTCCAGCCTGAATGCCATGTAGCCTGACACCCAGAATCAGGAACTGAGGATCAGACAGAGAAGCCTCGGGAGAAGTCTTCTACTTCTTTCTGCCTTGAGGAGCAGGAGGAGTTCCGACATTTCTGTTGCTTTGTGTGACTCTGTTCAATCACGTTCATGTCCCAAACTGACAATCAGGTGGCATGCATATAAGACTGGTGTGCATAAAACTGTAAATTCTTTGCAAGTAGAACTGACATTGGCGAGTGGACCTTGTGGCCTGAACCTAACCAGGTCAATTGCCTCCCAAACCAAACATGTCAACATGCTCCATAGGATTAAAATGAGACCCAAAGTCTCATAACATAAAACTGAAAGTGTTCAGGACACAGCCTAGACTTGCTCGGTATATGAAAAGCCAGAATGATTTCCACAGTCACAGGAAAGGAGAATGAGCAGAGGCCAATGCTGAGATGGTACCGATGTCAGAAGGATCGGACAAAGACTTGAACTGCTGCTATGCAAATATCCCAGCCAGCAGTTGTGAACATTCTGGAAACTAATGGAGAAACAGAAATCCTCAGCAAAGAAGCAGAAGATATAAAGAAGAACCAAGCTTACATTTTAACACTCAAAAATAAAATAACTAAGATCAGGAAGAAGATAAGGACATTCACTCTTGCCATTCCTATTGGCCATAGTCCTGAAAGTCTTAGCCAGTACAACAAAACCAGGTAGATAGATGATAGATAGATGATAGCTAGATAGAAATAAAACTGCCCCTATTTGCAGAAGGCATAACTGTCTACATTTTTTAAAAATCCCAAGAAATGTATAAAGACACTTCTAATACTAATGTAGGAGATTTAGCAAGTCATAGGATTGTATACAAGGTCAACACATACAATTGATTCATATTTATATATGTAGCAAGGTACTGAACACTTTTTTAAAGTACCACTTACAATAGCTATAAAAAGCAAAGAAGACAATTTAGCTATAGATCTTACAAAACTTACACAGAATTTGTGAGCTACACACCACAAAACACTAGGTAAATATGAGCAAAAAATTTGACTTCAGGGTAAAAGAGACACAAATGGCAAATAAACACATACAGACATATTCAATCTCAGTAATTGGGACATGCCAATCAAATAAAAATTAGATGCCATCACACACCTACTGAAATGGCTCTAACTGACAATAGCAAGTGCTGACACGGATGTGGAGCAACTGGAACTCTCATGCATTGCTGAGAGTCATGCAAAATTTTACAGCTGCTTTGAAAAATAATTTAGCAGGTTTCTACAAAATTAAATATATGCTTATTATACAACCCAGCAGTGCCAATGAAATGTTGGAAAGCGCTGTGCTACACGACAACACAAATATCCCAAGAGCCAGGTGCTCCCTAGCAAAGAAGAGTAATCAAGACACAAAGCTCCTTCAGTCTCAGATGCATAGGAATGACTTACAGGCCTACTTTCCAATTTGATTTGCTCAGGTCATTTGTCTCCCAGAAATGATTACCGTATTTTTTTCAGACCATAAGACACATCTAGGTTTTAGAGGAGGAAAATAGGAAAAAAATTTTGAAGCAAAAAATGTGCTAAAATATTTAATAACATAAATAACATAATATTTCACCAATTTAAATGTAAACAGAACTCAACAGCAGCATTAACAACCATAATTCTGCCCAAATTTGGGGGAGGGGGAATGCATCTTATAGTCCGAAAAATACGGCATATGCTACAGTGATGACATGAGTATTGGAAATGATTGATTCCTGTGTTTTTCATTGTAAACCATCCCATCACATTTCCAGCTTACCGCATTATCTCTGGTCAGCACCGTTTGCCTGATCACTTCTGGGTGAACGGATTAAGCCATTTCCGAGATGGATAATTTGAGCACTGCTCTGTAAGGCACAGCCTGGCAGCCGGTTATCCCAAACTAAACCATTGTTTTGCAAAGTCATACTGGATGCTAGCATTCTTTAACCCATTGGACACTATAAGCATATTGCCTGGGGCCTGTTCAGAGCACCATGAAATGTTTGTAATTTTAAAAAGACAGACGTCATATTTTGAAGGAAAAATGCCAAGTCAAATTAATAAATGTTAGCGAATGTTTGGCTAAGTACCTAGAAGATACAAAATTATGCCAACTAATCATCTGCACCTAAACTCAACACTTGTGAAGACACATTGTACAGGATGGGTGCGGGGAGCTGGAGGAGTACCCATGGTCCTCAGAGATCGAAAACCGCAGAAACAGTCAATCCATTGCTCCATTTGGTAGCGTGAACAAGACCAAAGAGTAATTTTCCTTGATTCCCTACCCTCCCTGGGCCTAGTTTCCTCATCTGCCTGTTGGATTTGAACTGTGATGCCCAAGGTCCCTCCAGCCAGAGTCAGTTGGACGGATGCTCTAACGTCTCAGTGACCTGTCTCAGAAGGTCTGAGTCTCAGCGCGGAGACTCCCAAGCTCCGTGAGAACTCTGTGGGGCCCCACTATGCACCCTGGGGACCCTGGCTGCTTTGATAGCAGTTCTCAGACTTTCACTGGGGAACAATCCAGGTCTGTGTTTCAAATGCAGATTCCACAGCTTCTCTCCCAGATATTTTGATTGTGAAAGTCTTAAATTGAGCCCAAGAATTGCGCTTAAAGCAAACATGCAAAGTAATTCTGAGCAGATAATCTGTTTGAAATACACTAAATCCTCAAGGTTAATAATACCACAAACTGACCAGATTAACGTATGCTGCTGAAGAGCCACTGTACCCCTGTGCCCTGTCTTTTGTTTTGAAAACAATTAAAACAAACCTTTGTGCAAGAATCTTCGAGTACATTAAGTTCCATTACAAAAAAGAGTTTCAGAGGAAGGGGTTGGATAAAGAAAAGAGTGCTCCATCTAAACAGATTTTTCCGAACTTGTTTAATTTTCTGCGAGGGCTTCCCAAGCTGAAAGATGTGCGTCCCAGGCTGGAATGTCCCACGGAGGCCAACCGCACTGTTGGACGAGATCCAGAGTAACTCCCCTGTATCGCTGCGGAGATGGGATGAAAAGCAGGAGCAGCCACGACAATGCCAGAGGAAAATGGCAGGATTTAATGGAAGGGAGCCAGAGACCGAACTGGGGAGAAGACGATGGGTTGTCGTTGGAGCCTCACTCGGCGATTAGAAACAATTCCCGTTCCGTGAGTCGAGGTGGATCGGCTGGCACAGAATTCAGGCTTTCCCATTTATTGTGAGATGACGTGTTCCGAGGCGCCGGTGACGTCCTGCGAAGTGGGCTGAGCACAAACCCTGGGGGGGCCAGTGTAGCGCTGACGTTTCCAGGCTAAGTAACCTGAGGCGAGCAGCTGCTCCACCTGTCTGCACTGCATAGCCGTAAATTGGTGCAACAGCGATCCACATTATGGGTTTGTTCAAAGAAATGGAGTGAGAGATAGCACATGCACGAACCCACTGTAAAATTCGAGGCTTATCAAAATTGGGGAATCGCTACTTTTAGGAAGCAATTTGCAGTTTACGCCAGATAAAATAATTAGATTCCATTGCCTTAGAAGTATGGCAAAAAGAATACTGGATCTTGAATTTAGAAGCTCTGGAACTTACAGGGGGTCTTCTCCACAGAAACCTGAGATTTTAGGCAGCTAACAATAGAGTAGATAAAATGTGAACTTCTCAAGAAATGGGCTTTGCCTGTTGTTTGGGAAAAGGAGTTGAAAATTTCTTTCAGAGGCTTGTGGTTTCACTGCATCTCACACCATGTTTCCTTAGGGAAGGCTGCCTTCACCTGCTGGGAGGGACCCACTTGGTCTAAGAAGAAACCATTCCCCATTCCAGAGCTCAGTTCGGGAATAGGCGTGGCTCGGTGAGATGTGATGAGGTGTTTGCTGAGGCTAGGAAAGTTCTCCACGATTCCGTGGAGCACCCCCTGATGCCCCTGGGGGTGCATGTGAATAGACACGAGCCTGGGAAATGCCGAGGTCATTTGGCTCCTAGCTGGATGGCGGAAACACGGAGCTGGAGAAAGCCGAAGAAATTACAGAGACATGGAGCTGAATCCCCTGGGTTCGGTCACCCTCTGTACTGTACTCCAACCCGGCAGGCCTAATTATGGGAGTCAATTAATTTCCTTCTCCATCAAGATCAGAAGTTAATCGTTGGTCATTTCAGAATATGGCCTGTGCACAGTGGGCGTGTCATTAGCCAGGTCTGTAGCAGGTGCTCTTTTGCTGCTTGTCTCTCAGTTGTAACAACACGAGCCACCCTGACGCATCTCTGGAGACACAGCCGTCAGTGTGCAGCACGCAGCAGGAGCCACGTGCTGAGGCTCCCAACCACATTCTGCTCATCGGTGCCATGGGCTGTGCCATTAAGGCCCCCCGCAAAGATGCTGTGTATCCATGGTGGGCATCGCCAACAACTCATTGAGATCTACGCTTATTGGTGGGAAAAGTTGAAATAAGTTTTTGAAAAATCAACACACAGCAATCTAATTTCAACACGAGCTCTGAATGAGATAGTCTGGCAGCTCTAGGAAGTGAGGCTTTTACAATTTGTTTCTAGTTTTTAGATGTTGGTTTTAGGTTGACAAATTCTACCAGATGGTTTGATTTTCATGAAAACCAAGTGGTAAATAGACATCACACAGGGCGGTGTGGGGCAGGGGCGGAAATAAGCTAGAGTTTTAATTAACAAATTTCCTTTCTGCTAATTGTAGGTCTATCAGTGTCATTCCGATTTAAACCGGCAATCCCTCCTCGTTAATGACTTCCTAACGATCCTGAAGCCATGAGGCTGCGTCAGGGCTGCAGAGAGGATCTGTCCCCCCTGGCCCATCCACTGTGCCCTGGATGCAGGGGGGCGCTGGGCTGTGGGGGCTCACGGTACGGCACCGACAGCCAGGACCCCCAAAGAGGGGAATCGAAAAGCATAAACAAGGTGAATGGGGTCAGCTTTTTGTTTTTGACTTAGTTCTTTTATTTTGCTTTTGTTTTTATGAAGACGCCATAGACACCCTATTTCCAGGCATCTACTGTCCTCTTGTTTTCATGAAAAGTTGACTGTGTGTAGTATTCTTGGATTGGCCTGTTCTTTCTCCTGGCACCTTGAATTTTCCCCTTGGAGGCAGTGGAGAGGCTCACCGTTGGACACCCACCACCGTGGAAATGGATGTGTGTAAAAAGCATCGGTGGATGTTAGAAGTGGTGGGTGAACGTTTGGTGAGGAGGGGGGCGTGTGCACAGACAGGAGGGCCATGCTCCGGTCCCAGTGTCTTCCAAACCACCCCCCATCCCCTCCCCCCGGGATGTTAACCAGAAAGATCTGCATGGAAAAACCCAGGTGCTTGCCTGGTCTGTCCTCCAGACTCTGGGCCTCCCGCTGCCCACAGCCGGGCTTGGCCTTGGCCTTGGCCTTGCTTTCAACAGAGCACCTTGCAGACCCTGTTTACGGGTCACAGGGCTGGGATCTATCCAGGTTACAGGAAATTATAAAGAGCAGAATGAAGGTGCTATTCTAAAGTAATTAGCTGGGGACAAACAGGAGGAAAAAAAAAAAGTCATTATATAAATGCAGGCCATCCGAGGCCATTTTTAGGCCTGGAGAATGTTGTCAGGTCCCCGATGACTCAGATTTTTTTTTTCACCTTTTGGTCTAGTTCATCCGGTTCACCGTGAAAATGTGGTCTCCTTATGACTGCTGTTAGTAAGCCCCCGTGGCATCAGACCTTGCACCTTTATTTTTAGTCTGACTAAAGATTAATTTTCTAGTTCCAAAAGTGGAACTGAGTACAGATCTTCTTTTACACAGTACACAATGGGCCTTCACAAGAAGAGGGTTGCCTCACAAGGTGTGCACAGCGCTGAGGCTGACCTTGAAGTCCGCCTGCCTCGCTCCCCAGGCTCGGTGGGAGGAGGGGGAGTAAAGGCTTCGTGTCACAGCCCTCGGTGGGATGGCGCTCACTGACGGTGGTGACTTGGGGCTACTCCCAGGGGCCTGTGGGGCCTGAGAAGTTGAGCTCATGCCTGGTCTGGGGAGGCCCAGGAACCCCTCCATTGGCTCCAGTAGTAGCACAATGTGGACCCTGGTCCTGCCTCCACAGGCTGCCCCAGGGAGGAAGAGGGAATGAACACAGGCCCTCCCTTTCCTGAGACTAGGTGGGCATTCTCAGGAGAGCAGCTGCACAGCAGACTAAACAAGCTTTCCCTGAAAATAGCCACCCAGCTGGGTAACCTCCGTGCCTCGGGGCACTTCCCAGTGACTTCAAGCTATTTTAATCAGGGTATGGATTGTGTGTCCTTATCTCCTATATCTGGACTTACATATGCACTCTTTTATTTTCTGTATAAACATTGTACCTTATTTATCTTTTGCTATATTTGTCTTTCACTTCTCATTTTAGTATTTTGTCTTATTTCTGAATCCCTTATTTTAATGGCAAGTTGGTATAAAATGAACCAGCACCAAGTAGAGTCTGCATGTCTTTCTTTCCAGTCTCCCCTCCATTAGCTCCATTCACACCCTCTCCAGATACCAAAATAAACCTTCCAACCCTGTCCTGAATGACTCCCTCAGCCTTAAAGAAGTCTCTGTGGGAAAGAGTCCCAGCCTCAAACCCAAGTCCATTTCCCTGCAGACCCTGGCACAGCAGCAAGCCCAGCCCTGGGGCCCCAAACCTGGCAGAGCTGTGGCTCCGTTGGTCCTCTGGAGGATGGCAGGGGAGGGCCGTGGGGACAGGCACCCTCCCCGGGACAGCTGGCAGACCCCACTCACTCTGTGGACCATGGAGTCCCCACAGGGTGTTCCATGGAACAAATGCCCTTCAGGATCAGGGGCCCAGAGGTGTGGAAGGGCCTGCCTTTTGCCAGGAAATTACTAGTAAATGCGGAATGTGTATTTACCCTTGTGGAGCGGATAGGGTTACAGGCAGGAGGGCAGCAAGGCCTAACAGGGATCTTGTTGTTCTTCTGAGTTCCTGAGATGAGGTGGAGCTTTTCCAGCCCCACTTGCTCTGCCTTGGGGCCCATCCTTCTGATCATGGTCACTGCAAACGTGTGACTGTTACTAGCAAGGGCACATGGTTTCTTTAGGTGTGCTGGAATATAAAAGCTATCAAATGTCTTTGCCCTGGAGACTGGGGAGTTAGTTCCTGAGATGATTTTAAGGAAGGACTAGCCAGCCTGCATAGAAGGTGCTAGATCACTTTGGCTGTTAAATACAGGATGACTAGATATAACAGGGAGATATTAGAAAACTGCCACTGTAAGCCAGGTGGGGAGTCAGAAGCAGAGCAGGTATTTGGGGAAAGGAGATGAAGGGGTAACTTGTAGGGATGTTTAGGAAGCAACCCGTGAAACTGAGCACAAAGAAACATTGCAATGAAAACTCCTAAGGCTCTGGAAACAGTTTCGCCTATATGGGGTTGGGCAAAAGCAGATTAAATTGCTAGCCATCATTACCTAAAAGATAAACCATAAGTAAGGATATGAAATAATAGCAACAATAACAAGACAAACAATACAAATAAATAATACGAGAATAAATAAATAACACAAGAATAAACTCTCACAGTGGTATTCACAACTGTAAACCTACTTTTGCCCATCTCTGAAAGCCAACACACGGAATTTCCAGTCTTAACTGACACAGTTATCAGAGGAACAATTTCTGCAAGGTAAACCTTTGATTTTGGAAGGGGGATTGGAAGGACGGCGAGATTTATCCAGCTAAATTAGCCTATTACAAATATTCTTTACAGCCCATGATTCCATTGTATTAGAAGAGGTTAAATCCCTGGTGCCATTTAAGCCACTGACTCAGAATTATTGTGAAGTGGGAGGGGAAAAAAGAGAATATACAAAAAGGTGGGAGAGAGGAGGGCATATCTTCCTGAGAAAAGTTTTAAGAACCCATCCTTTTGGGAAAACGTGTTGCTTTGGGGGGCTGACTTTGTTTCTGGTGGAAAGTTTTCTAAGAGGTGGTGCATTTGCTGAATAGTCACATTATCTTCTCATCCCCAAACACACACATTTGCACCGGAGATTCCTCCTTAAAGACTCTCCTTCTGGGTGGTGTCATCACTTGGCTAAATTTCACTTCATTCACCCTATTTCACGTCTTAAAATATACAACAGAAAATTACACAGTAGAAAAGACTGACTTCATGCTCCTCTTTTCACTTATTTCGAGTTTTACTCTAAAAGAGACTGATCATTAAGGAAAATCCCCACGCCTCGTCTCACAAAGGGGTGCGCGAGCACACTCTCAGCGTCAGCCTTGCTGTGAACAAACAGCATGGGTGTGAGACGGGGCCCGTCAGCAATGACCCGAGCACGGCCATCTTTCATTAGCTCCTGATACATTAGGCGGGATGGCAAAGGTTTGGACTAACTTCCCCAAAAGATGGATGGTAAGGGCCCCTTGCCAGAGCCGTCCTCCCGCCTGTGGTCCAGGCCGCCCCAGCCTGGCCGTGCATCAGGAGACACCCTGGAAACGTCAGAGGCTGCGGGCTCGGGGTGGGACTCACGTCTGAATTACTCAAAGGTCCAAAAGGTGATTCTGTTCATCGTGAGGGCTTAGAAACCACGGTTGTAGTAAATGAGTTTGCTAATTGTTCTACCCTGCTAGAGAGATAAGCCCGTGTTCAGTTTTCAGCATCTACCATAGATCACATGTGACATTCACCATAAGTCCTGCATGATTTGACAAGTGTGCCATGGACCAGAGAAAAGGCTCAAATAATTTCCCTGGGGTTATAAATATGCAAACGTCAAAGCCACAGCCAGGGTTCACAGTCTCTGAAATTTCAGCCCGTTTTATGAGTGAGGCCTGCTGTCATCCTTCCTCCCATCTCCGATACAGTCCAGTGAAATCAGGGTAAAGAAAACAACAACAAAAGAAAATCCCTCGGATGGGTGTGTTGTAAGTGTTCTTCGATAAGGTTTGGAGTCCAAGTTCAGGGTCCTGAGCGTGATGGTACTTTTTAAATTTGAGTCATATTACAAATAATGGAACTGTGAATTTAAAATAATTACAAGACATTTAGAAGTCTAAAATCTGAAGACACACCAAAGCTTGATAATGAAGCAGAAAAGACAATAGAAAAGAGTACAACTTAAGTCTCATGGCTGGATCCGGTTACTAGGCCCCAAAACAAACATGGCACCCGTTCTGTTGAGAAGGATGATGTTAAAGGAAAGAAGTTCACGAGTTAAGGGAAGCAAATCCAGTTTAATGAAAGAAGAAATAACTATTCTCCCTGCTGCTAACATGAGTAGCCAATGCACCAAACCCTTGGCTGTGGGCGGTACTTACACATCGACATCTCCGCATGCGCTGTCTGTGTACAAACACAGAATCTACATCCAACTGTGTTGGTAAGAATAGAGCAAAACAATTTCAAATTTCATTATGCAGCAAAGTTAAAGTTATAAAAGTGCGTTGAGCTCGGTGGCGAGGGGCACAGAGCTAGCAGAGCGGATGGACCTTCGGTTTGGGGACTTGGGGTTCTGACCCGGCAGAAGTGAATGGGCCAGTGGCCATGGGACCAAAGAAGGGTCTGAAGGGTCTGCTGGGTCCGGAGTGACGGCTCTGCCTCCAGGGCCTGGCAAACACCTTCAAGTCCATGTGCTTCAGGCCCGGTCCCTAGGGTGTGGGGTCCAGGGGTGGATTTGGGGAAGGGAGGGGCTGCCTTCAGGCCAGGGACATGCCTAGTTCAGCCTGTTGGGCAAAGAGGGAGGGGCAGGGGAGCAACCAGCCTGGACCAGCCAGCTCCCAGCCAGGAGTGAAATGGGTGAAAACCGTGTGCTGGAAGAGGCTCTTGAACTCCCCTCTGGCGGTCCCTGATGGGAAGTGAGACACATTTACAACCAAGGGGGAAGGAAATGTACTGGGGGTGGGCTGGGGGTGGGGGCGACATGTCCTTAAAGGAGCCGGCTTTGAGCTGGCCTGGGAAGAGGAGGAGTGGAAAGTGTGTGGTGTATGGTGGGGGAGGAGGGACCTGGCTGGAAAAGGCTGGGGAGCTACCGGTGATACTCTGGGGATGTGCTGTGAGGTGGCCACATGTACTTTAACACTATTCTAGGCCTTGTGGGCCGAGTATAAGTAGCACAAACTTCCTACTGTAAAGAATAATCCTTGGCCTTAGGAAGTTTTCCTTTTAAAATACTATTAAGTACTACGTGTGTGGTTCAGTCCCATTGTGAGCCTAAGCTGCACTCACGCTTGGCTGCAAACACAGTGAGGACTTTGGAAGATGAGGAAGGTCTTTCCGGCAGGGGTCCTGCCAGCAAGAGAGCCCGGGGCGCCATGTAACAATGAACTTATCCTGAATGAAGAGTCAGTCACAGCCTGGAAACTCAGGGTGGAGGGTCAGAACACGCAGCTTCATGCCCCACCGAGTGTTCAGGTCTCACATCTGGGTCCCAGGGCCCTGGCTCAGAGCCTGGGAATGACCGCCAGGGCCATCTGGGGGAAACCTCTGAGAAGTGCAGACACCGGGTGTGGCCAGCAGAGGGCCGGCCCGGCGGCACAGGCAGCCGTGGGAACCCTGACAGGCCAGGGGCTGTGATAAATTCACACCAGCTTCTCCTGCCTCCCGTGGACAGTCTCGGGTGGACAGTGTCATGGTGGACACTCACAGTGGACAGTCACTCAGTGGACACTCTCACAATACAGTGAACAGTCTCACAGTAAGCGTCATTGAAGGGAACTGGAACAGATGCACAGGCTGGGGGCTGGAAGGGGTGCGGTCAGTGTCAGAGAGCATGTGCACAGGTAGACAGGCAAGGGGACCCCTAAATACATCTTTTGTGCTTTTTTGAAAGGGAGGTTGGAACTCCTACAGCTGCAGGAAAGGACCGTGTAAGGTAAACAGAGGCAGTCTGGCTTCCTCACCCAGGTGTCTGGGCAGCTACGGGAAGCCGTTTCCCATAACCTTGAAAATGGGCCTGATGAGTAGTGTTCTCATAGCCTTGAGACTGGATCCGATAAACTGTTCCCGCAACATGAAGTGAGCTCACATGTGCAGAATTACTCCGTTACATAGTGTTCCGGCTCGAAGTTGGCTTTGTTTGCCTCCAGTACTTAAGCAGGCAGGGACTCCCTGCTGGGTGCCATGACATGTGCCACGCAAGGGGACAGGTGACATGCAGTGTGCCACGCAGGGACATGCAGGGAGACACGCAGCCTGCAGCGTGCATGGCTCGCCCACCCGTGAATAAAGGCATGTCGAGCATCCCCACGGCCCTGTGAACATTCTTCCGTCTGCCCGAATCTAGCCCCGCCTTGACGGGCTGCAGCCCAGAGTGAGACGCACAGAGAACGCTTTTCCCTGTCCTGGCTGGACCAGGGCTGCCAGGCCCTGCAAGCTGGGGTACCGCTGGAAACAGAACGGGGAAGGAGGTGAAGAGCGGAGGCAGGCAGGTGTTATGGAGAATAAGGAGAAACTCGGGTTAGAGGGAGGTGCGGAGGAGACTATTCCGGGCACGGAGAACTGCCTAACGCAGAGGCTCTCAAAGCGCAGGCAGGACCCGGACAGCAGGCGCATAACCGGGGAACTTGGTAGAAGTGCAGATTGTTGGATCCTGCCCCGAACCCACCGAATTAGAAACACTGGGGATGGGGCCCAGCAGCGGGTGGCTCAACGTGCCCTCCAGGTGACTGTGACCATGCGTGAAGGCGTGAGAGCCCCAGGCACAGCCTGAGGCCTCTATTCCCAAACGTCACATGTGCTTCGACCTATTAGTGTCACCTGGAAGCTTTAGAGGGCGGACTCCTGAACCATGCCACGGCCTCTGCAGCTCAGCAGGTCAGAGCTGAGCAATTCAGATTTTTTAAAAGATTTTATTTATTTATTTTTAGAGAGGGAAGAGACAGAGAGAGAAAAACATCAATGTGGGTTGCTGGGGGCCATGGCCTACAACCCAGGCATGTGCCCTGACTGGGAATCGAACCTGCGATGCTTTGGTTCACAGCCCACGCTCAATCCACTGAGCCATGCCAGCGAGGGCTGCAATTCAGATTTTTTAAAAAAATTACCAGGTGATTCTGTTAAGTGTTAAAGTTTAAAAACTATTATCTTTCTAAGACAATGAGGCCAAAATGAATGGAAGAATGTGACCTCATGACAGCAAGGGCCATTTACCAAGTTGTGGAGACAGCATACACCCAGACCAAGAGTATGGGTCCAGGAGTCAGCAGGCTAGGGCTGAATTCCAGGAACTACTATGAATCTAAGCGTCCTTGCCTGTAAAGTGAAAATAAAAATAGGCCTCCCTCAAGGCATTGTTATAAAGATGGAGGTAACGCATTCAAAGTTCTTAGCACAGTGCTTGGCACGCTGTGATGCTGTGGTTATAGTACTAGAGTATCCTTCTGAAATGAGACTGGATGTCAGGGTGGGGGCGAATTGAGAAAGACCTCGAACGTTTCAGGTTGTATGGAGGTTGTATTAGTCAGAAGTCTCCAGAGAGACAGAACCAATAAGACATCTTTGTCAGTAAGTTAAGTATAGTCTATGCCCCTACCACCCTGACCCAGCTCGATCTCTCCTAAATATATAAATTATATGTAAATACATATACACAGATATCTATATCTATATCTATATCTATCTGTCTATCTATCTATCTATACATGCCTTCCAGGTGACTGTGCCCTGTGCTAAATACAGACACACACACACACAAACACACATATCCAGAGAGAGAGAGAGAGAGAGATCATTACAAGGGACTGGCTCACGTGACTGCGGTGGCTGCGGGTCCGAGACCTCAGGCTGGCGTGCTGGAGCCCTGGGAGGGCCGATGCTTTAAATCCCGGACTCAGGCCAGGAGAAGACCACATCCCCCTCACACCACAGCCAGGCCAGTGAAGTTTCCTCTTACTGAGCCTTTGTGTTCTAGTCACGTCTTCAATGGACCAAATGAGGCCCACCCTCGCTGGGACGGCCCGTCTTCCTTCCTCGGCCCACCGATTCAAATGTTACTCTCCTCCAGAGAGGTCCTCATACACACCCAGAACAGTTTTCGACCACATACCTGGGCACCCCATGGGCCAGTGAAGTTGACACCTACAATAACCACGTCAGAGGTGTCTGATCTGAGCTGAGCCCTGGGCTACATGGGGCAGATGAGTGATATATAGACAACACCTGTGTCAAGAAAGACGTTGCGTTAATTGAAAACAAAAACTCAACAGTTAGCTTGAATGCAAGTGTGCTTTACTTACATTCATTAAAAAACGCACTTTTCATGATCAAATCATGCATTGCTGTGAGTAGAGGCAGAACTGTAATAGAGTATTTGACCAGTGTCGTGTTCGGTTGGACCTCCATCACAATTGGGGCGAAGCAGGATTTGTGCGATTTGCTCTGCAGGCAGCTCCGTGAGCAAGAGGCCCATCCATCAGCAGGAGGGACGGTCTCTGCTGGGAGGTTGGAGGGCTGGACAGTTTATAGCAGATGTAAGAATCTCGAAGAGGCCCAGTCAGACACTAAAATGCACCTAATAAAGGAAATATTTTTAAAGGAACAAATGTCACCCCTGAAGACAAATGAAGACTGTATACTTTTATGGAATGAGGTTTATAGAAACATTTGTCTTCATTTGTTATCTGGACCTTGTGAAATACTTTTCATTACCGTTTGCTTCTAAATAGTCCTGGTGCCTTACTGTGCATGAAGTGCATCCAGTTAAAATGACATTTAGCTTTATGGGGGTTTTTAGAGAATTTAAGAATTCTTCCCTTCCCCCAAAGAAATGCAAATCTATACATCTGTAAAAGCATTTCTAAAACTGTAAATTTGAGAGCGGGGCTTTGCTGTAAATATTAAAATAAAGCACCAGGAAAGGTCATCAGACCTTATCACCAGCTTCTTTGATAGATGGAGAAATGAAGTCCACCAGGGGTGACCGGGAATGGCCGTAGCTGCCCAGCTAGACAGTGAGGGAGGAAACACCTTTAGCTTTTTCTGATTCTCACTCCTTTCCTCGTTCCACTGTTCCCTTAACAAGACACTGGGAATCGAGCAAGTGCGCTCACGTGGCAGACACAGTCTCGATGTTTTCCCACACGTTTTCTCATTTGGGCTTTATAGGCGTCCTTGAAACAGGTGTGGTTAGGATTTTTGATCCCCTTTTATACATGAGCGAAAGGGAGCCTCAGAGAGAAATACTTTGCTCATGGACACGCGGGGCTGAGTCAGGACGTCCAACCCGGATCCAGTCGGTTGGTTCTCTTGACTTTAAGTCTAATGGCCCGAAGAGCAAAAGAAACGGTTGCGTTCGAGGAACAGATTTCGTTTTCTTTATCCCTCCTTAATGCTAACATGCATAGGGGTTTTTCCAGTGTTGAGTTATGAATAAAGCCCTTCTTTTTTTGCATAATCAATGGCATGTTTTTACAAATATGTGAACTAAGTCATTGTGGTGACAAAAATGTTGACAATACACTGAGATCCTCAAAACCTGCGGACTGCCAGGCTGTTCTGTGATCGGTCGGTGAGCCAGAGATGGTGAGGGTGGCCATGAAGGGCATTGACAAGGACACCTGAAATACAAATGAAAGTACCAACATTCATTTGTAGCTGTACGGGATCGTGATGTAGCTTTTTTCCTCAATCTTTGTCCATTTTAATTTTATTTACTTTTTAAAAGTCACCAAGGAATAATGCTTGCCACAAGCGATTATGAAGGACAATCACATCCAGTGTGGCGTGTCCACAGCCTCCGCCAGGCTCGTGAAGACAGGACAAGAGGTGTTCATTTTTGTTTGTTTGTTTCAGAGAGGGAAGGGAGGGAGAAAGAGAGAGAGAGAAACATCAATGTGCGGTTGCTGGGGGCTGTGGCCTGCAACCCAGGCATGTGCCCTGACTTGGAATCGAACCTGCGGCACTTTGGTTCACAGCCCGCGCTCAGTCCACTGAGCTACGCCAGCCAGGGTGAGAGGTGTTCGTTTTTGCCCAAGTGCATGCGCGCGCTGTGTCCTTCACTCCACAACTGGCTTTTTGTGTCTGAAATTTTTCGACAGGCGTTCCCACGGGTTAATCTCAGACCCACATCTCATTTTCAGGCTAGTTTCTTTGTAAACACATATTTCATATAAATGGAATACTATCATGTGTGTGTTTTTCAAGTTAAGCTTTTCTTTCTCCTTTTTTCTCTCCCTGCGCCTTTTCTCCTTCCTTATTCCCAAACCAGGGACTCCAAACTTTGTTAACAAACTGGAGTCTCTTCCTTCCGTCTGTGTGCTTCACACACACCTTGTCTCACGTCAGATCTGGGCTGCACCCTTTTTTCGTAGTTCAACTTGTCTGAAATTTCGATGTGTCCTGCATTCTTAGATTTAATGAATTACGGTATATATACATATATGCTATATGTATACTATATATATAATGTATGTACACACACACATATATTATATTTGGGGGTGTTTTTTCTTACTCTTTCCTTTACAAAAGTGAGATCATCTTTTATATTTTCTACATATTGTTCTCTTTTACTTTGAAGAATCCCTCTAAGAAAAGTGATATAAGTCTAATCCTTTTAAAACATGTATTGTATATATTCAGCATGCCTCCAGTGACGGTTATCTGACTTATTCCTAGTCCTTTTTTTAAAAAATCCTGCAACAAAGATGTTGCAATAGACATTCCTGTTCATATACCCTTTGTGCTCGGTGCTTTATTTCCCCCGGGATAGATTCCAAGGAGCGATATTTCCCGTTTGAACAGTGTTACATTTGTTTTATTTTAGTAGCATTATCAGGTTACTTTCCACAGCGGCGGTAGCAATTTATTCCCGCTCTGGGCAGTCGTGGCTGCGCAACAGCCCGCCCGGCAGTCAGTGCTGCCTGGAGACAGCGCCGGGCCCTTGCTGCGCTCGGGAACCTGCAGTCGGAGTGGAACTCGGCGGCGGGGGCTGGGGGTTTCCGATCCGCGTGTCTCTGGGACAACAGCCGGGGTGACCTGCCTGTCTGGAGGCTGCGCAGCTGCGGGCTAGCCAGACCTCTCTCCTTTCCCACGTCCCTCAGGGCCTGTCCTGGTCATCTCCAGAACAGAGGTGTGTCCAGCGTGGCCATCCGGGGCTCAGGCGGAGGCCGCGGGGCCCTTTATAACGTGGCGTTCGGAACCCCTTTCGGCCACGTCCCCCGTGTTCTGTTTGTTACCAACTCGTGGGATGTCCGCCGGGAGTCAGGGGGAGGAGGAGCGAGTGGTTCACAGACCTCGTGGGCAGTGAACAGAGTACTTGTTCGTAGCCTTTTTTACCCGTTCGGTCAATCTGACAAGTCAAAACTGAAAAGTCATTGTTCCTTTTATGGTTCCCTTGAGTTTAGGTGAAGATGAGCATCTTCTCATGTGGTCGTTGGCCGCCCGAATCACTTCCTCTATGAAATGCCTATGCATATATTTGCTTCAGTTTTCAAACATTACTTTCTTAATAATTCATAGGACCTTCTTGTACTTTAGAAGTGTCACTTTCGTCCCACATGTTACACATGCGTGTGTATTATTTAAAAACGTGGCTTTGTTTTGTGGTGAGTAGGTATTGGGGTGGAGCCACTGCGGGTGGGTCGGTGTTCTTGCAGAAGAGACTGCGCGTGGGTCCCCCGCCCCTCCCCCGCGGGGACCCCGCAGGAGCCTCCCCCAGCGCACCAGCCAGCCTGCCGGCGCCTGACGTCCAACCGCCCAGCCTCCAGAACCCTGGGAATAAATTCCCGTTGTTTATAAGCCTCTCTGCCTGTGATATTTTGTCGAGAGCAGCCCAAACAGACTAATACACTTACCTTCTCGCAGGAGAGAGACAAACAACTTAACAATGAAGACGAATGAACTTGGCATTTTTAAGAAAAAAGGAAAGAAGGCCAATGCGACTTGTGCAGTCACACTGTAAGCGAAGAACGAAGGAGCTCCGAGCAGAGAGGCAGTAGGCAGGGGTCAGATGGTGAACGGTCCTGTAGGTCTCGGCAGGGAGACCTTGTCTGAGGTGTCACGGGGATCCTGGGAGGCTGTGGGCAGGGAGACGAACAGTTGTGTTTACCTGGGACGGCGCACCGGCTGCCGTGTGGGGAACGGACTGCGGGGGGCGGAGAGCGGAGGCCAGGAGGCCAGGCCGAGCTGGGGGGGCCGGAGGCAGAGGCGTGGAGGGTGGCCTCGGCGGAGAGGGAGGGACGTGCACGGGCTGCGTGGGCCGTGGAGGCGGACGTGGCGGCATGTGCTCTGGTTTGGATGGAGGGGGAGGGGAGAGTGGGGGGGGGGTCCTGGGGGAGGGCTAAGTTTTGGTGGAGAAGAAAATCTGAAGTTCTGGGTTTTCTAGTTTTTTAAAAAATTGAAATCGAATTCACATAACATAAAATTAACCATTGAAAGCCAACAGTTCTGAGACATTTAGCACACCCTCAATGGTGGACAAGCAGCACCTCTGCCTCGTGGAAAACGTGGAAGTTCTGTTCTGACACGTTCACTTCGTGGGGTCGAACGGGCAACTCCCTAGGTGACTCCGTTGTTCACGGCGAGATCGTGGCTGAAGACTCCAAACTCGGAGTCCTGGTGGTCAAAGCCACGAAACCCTGGCTTCACCTAGGGAATGAAAGCAAGCAGAGGAGCTGCCCCAGTCTGTCTGGTAGAGGAGGAGGAACCAGCAAGGGACTCCCAGGGAGAGCCGCCCCTGCAGAAGGAAGACAACCAGCAGAGGGCAGCACCTTGAATGCTGCTGAAAGCAGGGGAGGCCCCATTGGATGGGACAACGGGGAAGTCATCGGTGACCGTGACAAGAACGGGTTTAGGAGAATGAAAGTGAGAGACATGTGGGGTGAAAACAGACAGTTTTCCTCGCTAGGCTGTGACATGGGGGTGTACCTGGAGAGGCCTGGCATGGGGCGAGGGAGTGTCTGTTTTGAATGTCAAGACAGGAGAGTGTGGTTATGTGCAACCGACAATGGCCCAGAAGAGAGAGAGAAATGGATGCAGGAGAGAGAGGGGGAAAGGAGGCAAATCCTTGAGGTGGTGGGAGAGAGAGAATCTGGTGCACAAGTGGGGAGGTGGCCCAGCTAGAGCCCCAGGGCTCCTGCTGCGACAGAGGACACAGCAGGGGACCTGCGTGAGATGCAGGTAGGCTGGTCAGTTGGTGGCAAGACAGTGAGCGAGTTCTCATGTAATTATTTCTTATTTTCAAGGCAGTAAGGAGAGCAAGCAAAATGCCATCCATCTTGAGGCCCTTTGGTGCTGGGAATAAAGAAGGGAAAAAGGAGCTTTTGCAGAGGGTTACAGTGGGAAGTGTCAGCAGGGCACACTTAGGGCAGAAAAGTGAAGGACAGGAACCCACTGAAGAGCAGGGACATTCGCTAAGTAATGGTGAGTGTTAGGGACACAGCGGAAGGGTTGGGAAGGTGCATGTGTGTTGGGTGGGGGTGCATAGGGAAGGAATGGGGGCCATGTGTGGGGAGAGAGCCCTGTTGGTCATGGAGCCCCGGCTCTGTCACTGTGTGGGGCCCGGAGGTAAAAGAGGAAGGCTGGAGTGACAGAGTGGCCCTGAGAGTGTCTCAGCAAGATGGACCCCTGGCACAGCTCCAGTCCAGGCATGGGGCCACTGGACAAAACTCTCCCTCCAGAGGGGCAGCCTCGGTGCTCACCAAGCCACACCATCATCCTCATCCTCAGGATGCCTGGCCTCCCAGACAGCCCGCTGGGGGTTCTGGGCGTCTCAAGTAGGATGGGATGGAATGCTGCTGCCTGCAGTCCTTTCCACTCCTAGAATCCTGGACGCTGAGAAATCGTTTGCTGAAGGATCAGCTGTGTGCCGTCTGAAGTACGGCACCACCGAGTGTCTAGAGCAGGAGGTGAGCTTGAATGGAATTCGCTGGCATCATTTCCAAGCCAGCCCCCACCTCCCCCACCTCCCCAGGCTGTAGAAAAATTGTCCCTGGTGCTGAAAAAGTTGGGACTGCCGCTGTAGAGGACGACCAGTAGGATTTAATCAACATATCCCCATCTTGGAATACTTTTACTTAAAATTCAATCTGTTAGTATAAAAATGGTTATGGAGGCAGGGCTGTAGGGTGGAAGGACCGAGGGAGGGGGGGAACTGTGTCAGGTCTGTGTTTGAATCTCAGCCCTGCCCCTTACCAGCGAGGCAACCCTGGACAAGTCACAAACCTCTTCCCTTAGCCCTCAGGCCTCCCCGTCCACTCAGCAGTTTCTCGGTGGTCCAAGGACGAACAGTGTTACATGAGGACATCAGGATGCTCTGGGCCTGTAATCAAGGCGAGCTGGCTTTTCTGCTCTGTGCTGAACATGGCCATCTCAAGAAACGTCAGCTAAAGCCAGGAGAGCAATCCAGAACAGGTCCCACAGAAGGAGTAACTTACAAAAAGAAAAGCCGTGGGAACGTTCTGACAGGAGTCAGAAAGCGGACAGCCGGGCTCCCAGGGCCGCGGGCAAGCCAGGCCAGTGGGAGGGTGAGGGATAAGCCCAGGGAAGCGTGAAGGGAGAGGCGGCTGCGGAGAGGTCGTTGTGCAGAGGCAGCTGACCGTCCACCCCTATTTCAGAGCAGGGCCGTTCATCTGAGCAAGTGAAATGGAAGCGGACCCACACACGGCATAAAGGCTGGAGGGACCCATGAGGGAAAGGGAGGGCCCGGCAGGACACAGACGACTGAGTGCAAAGTCAGAGTGCCGCCTGCGCGGGGGAGGGTTAGGAGGGAGGCCGGACGCAGAACCCCGGGTGCGGTGGAAGATGCCGGCTGCGCAGTCCGAGCCGAGAAAGGCCAGGGGGCGCCCGCGGGTTCCCGCGGAGCTGCAGCGAGGAACTGAATTGATGTTGTTGTCTGGGCCTGCTTGAACGTTCCAGCAGTCGATCTGAGTAGCAGGATTGGCACGTGGTTTCTGGTCTCTCTTTAAAACATGAGAGATGCACCTGATCGCCGTGGCTCGTGGACTTTCCCCAGTCATTAGTGCACCGCAGGCTGCCGGCACTGTTTGGGAGCTCAGCAGAGCAGGGCCGGCGCGGTGGAGGGAGGGCCTCCGAGCGCGGTGACCCGGGCTCTGCCCCGCGAGCAACACGCAGGGATGTGCTGAGTGGGTACCACCAGAGGGAAGACAGATGTCACGGCTGTTGGGGAATAACCCTTAGAACCAGGAAGGTGACCAGGAGACCAGGCCTCAGCATCCTGTGGAAGCCCAGGGTGTCCACGGAGAACTTCACTAGGGAGTTCTCGGTGTAATCGTGGTTTTTTAATAGAAGGATGGCTTTAAGGAAAAGAGAGCCAACCCACCCATTAACACGCCGCTTTGCCCTCCTGCACGCCTGTGGTGGCAGCCACTACACTGGTCTCTGCAATCGGGGCTTCTGGGCGCTAGGCAGGCAGGAGCGCTTTTGCACCTCCGAAGGGACAGCTCCCAAGGGGAGCCCGAGCTTCAGGTCCAAGGGCTGCTGATGAAACTCGGTGCGAGGTGGGTCACAGGCAGGAAAGAGTAAGGTTTGGGTGGAAGAAGACAAACGTGCGCTGAGCACAGAAAACGGAGGCCCAGGACACGTCTAATCCGAAGACTGACCTGCACCCTGGGCCTGAGGACTGAGCTGGAGCCTGCCCTTCAGGGCGGCATGAGGGGAGGAGAGGAGCCCTCGCTCCCACCCGCCCCGCTGCCACCCGCCCCGCTGCCACCCGCCCCGCTGCCTCTGGGTTGGGAGCAGCTTCCGCCTTGGAACCCCGGAGGCAGCGCGAGCAGAACCCGGGGAGGAGAGATCAGCGCCCAGCTCCAGCCTCAGGAGGGGGCCTTCGGGGCAGCTTCTGGGTCATTCCCCCCTCCCGCCCCCCCCCCCGGCCCCCGTCTTCAAAGTGACCCACGTCAGAAGGAAGGGAAACAGTGGGTGTGTTAATGAGGTCCCGTGTTCTGCTCGTGGGCTCCCCCTGGACAGGGTGTGACATCTTCTCAGAGAGTGAACTCTTCTTTTTTTTTAAATATATTTTATTGATTATGCTATTACAGTTGTCCCATTCCCCCCCTTCATTCCCCTCCACCCTGCACACCCCCTCCCACCCACGTTCCCCCGCTTTAGTTCATGTCCATGAGTCAAAAGTTCTTTAGCTTCTACATTTCCCATACTATTCTTGCCCTCCTCCTGTCTATTTTCTACCTACCATCTACGCTACTTATTCTCTGTACCTTTCCCCCTCTCTCCTCCTCCCCACTGTCCTGTTGCTAACCCTCCATGTGATCTCCATTTCTGTGGGTCTGTTCCTGTTCTAGTTGTTTGCTTAGTCTCTTTTGGTTTTGCTTTAGGTATGGTTATTCTTGATTGTGAAATATCCTTCTTGATCCTTGGTGATATTCTTTGCTCTGGGTCTTCAAACCAGCACACAATACCCATTTCTTAGTTTACCCACTTAAAATTTCCACCTTTCTTGAGAGTTTCAAGGGAGAATTTTAAGTCTTTCAATGTGAAACTATTTTGCAAACTAATGAGAAAAAAAGACAATAAGAGACATAAGACTAAAATGATCTCTTGTGGATTATACTATTCTAGTTTTTAATCTAAAAAGCTGAATTGAAATGTTCTCTGGGTAGTTAAAGAGTGGTCATGAAAACAGAGTAAGAATCCGCCTGCTTACTCCAAACCACCTTTGACTCCGCTGCCTTGCGATTCCGTGCCCACCCCCCTTCGCCCGCCCGCCTGTCTGAATTGCGGTCTGTTTACCATGCAGGCAATCCCGTTTACATTAAACAGAGTATTAAATATAGACGTGCCACACGAAACATAAGGTATTATAGTACTTATTATCAATAATAAGCTTTCAGAAATCAGTCAAGTCTTCAGAACTGCCAGAAACATAAAAGCTTTCATATAAAATATTAGTCCCTATCAAATAAAAAAAGATTTTATATTTTGTATTTATGGAGAAATTTTGAAAGAAATATCAGCAGCTACTGAATAGGTATGACAGAAATATGGATATATTGAAATTTAGATGAAATATGAAATATATAAAAATATATGTGCCCATGGGTGTATATGAAAGTCTATGCGCATGTGTAAATACATAATATATGTTTTGCATATATCATGCTCCTAACCGGCCTCCCTTTTTCATGATGTATATAAAATATACATTTCATAGTTATACAAGTGCATAACTATGAAATGTAGATTACGTATTTAAACATATGCGTGTTTTCATATCTATGAAAGCTCTTGAGTTTTATCACTTTAGCAACAAACGTTAATGGGCATCTCCTACTTGACAGGTGTGCCGCACACTCAGGTCACAGAGACAGAGATGACCGTCTCTTGTCTCGAGGAGCTCGTGGCCTAGAGAGGAAGTAGGTGGCTGAACAGCCCGCTGGACCGCACTGCGGCGAGGGCCCAGCCGGAGGTGGGGGGGGATGGCGGTTGTAGCAGAGAGGGGAGAGCGATTAATTACTCCTGCGGGCATGGAAGGCTTCCAAGAGAAAAATGCCATTTCAGCTTGGCCGTGAAGCTTTCGTGGGACTTTTCTCAGCTCAGAAAGCGATGAAGGCATTTCTGCCATGAACGAGAGCACGGAGAGCCGACCCCACGTGCTGCTGGAGCAGGCGGGAAGTGAGGCGGGAACGGCCCCTGGCCCCAGAATTACGGAGTGTGGAAGGTGGGCCGCTAAGTAAGTTCAGTTAATACATGGAGCTTTCCTATAGGCTATCGGAGGGGCCTCTGAAAGGTTTAAAAAGAGAACTGCTTGACTGGGGCCGGGATAAAATAACTGGAGAGGGAGGCAACTGAAAATAGGAGGCGTTTGGGAGTGTGATCGCTAACAATAAGCTGAAGCAGAGGCAGCCCCTGAGCAGGGAAGAAAGAAAAAGGGTGAAGCTGGGAGTCACCTGGGAGGGGAGCCGCTGGTGACATTTTCTCCCGAACAGGCAGGTAGCAAAGGCGCTTCCCCCTCCCTGTCCTCAGGTTGGTGTTGCTGCCAAAGGGACAGAGAGACAGAAAAACGTCTGTCTCACTGGGTGTAAACTCCAGGGCAGAGTCTTGGTGTGGTTCGCTTTTCCCTTTCCAGAGTCTCCGAACAGACTCGACCCGTCCTGGTGTGCAATGAAGGTCTGCTGAACACAACAGCAAGCTGACTTGAAATTCAAAGCGGAATTTTGGAGCTCATGCCATTCCCAGTCGCTTTGAGGCAAAATGGCAGCGGAGGTTCCGTCATCAAGAGCTGAGGTTCTGTCTGGCCTGAACAGGAGGCGCAGAGGATGGTCTCGTCCTGTCTGCACAGGCTGGGGCGCAGCAAGAGCACAGGGCTCTGAGGCTGACACCTTCGGGGATTCCCTGCAAGGAGCGTGGGGGCATGATGGAACTCACTGGAAGCATGAGGGCCGAGGGGAGGGCAGAGGGAGCCCCCCCTTTCCCTCTGGAGTTCAGAGGCCCTCGCAAGGTGATGGCGTGATAGCAGAGGTGCCTGGGTGGCATGGTCCGAGAGAGCTCCCGCGTGTCCAGCAACCCAGTGACACAGGACAGCGTCTCACCTGAAACTCAGGAAGAGGAGAACTTAGCTCATTCATTCTTCTTCAAGCCTGTCTGGGGGCCAGAGCCGGAGGGGAGAGAGGGAGAGAGCACAGGAGGTTTCAGCACCTTCAAGTCTTCAGAGAGTGCACAGTGATAAACGACTCAGAAGCAAAGGGGCTATGAGAAGTGTTTTGGGGGTCATGAGTTGGATTCCTAAATTCAGGCAATTTTTAAATTTATTTATGGATATTTTATAAATGATTTATGATAAATACATGAACTATACTATGACTGAAGAGCAAAAAGTATTTACTCTCTTCACCAGAGAGAACACATTAATAGTTATAAATTCAAATGTATATACTCAAAAATAATTGGCAGGCACTGGGATTCTCATTCTATTTTAAAGGCAACTACACTTGCATTTTAATAAGATCTTACATCTTGATGATAGTCGGCAATAAATGCCTCCTGAATTGGCCCCCTGGAGAAACGGACCCCAAAGCCAGCAACCCCTCACTGAGTTCTGGTCATCTGAGGGAGCGGACGTCCCAGCAGCCTCACTAGCAGCAAGGCTGTGCGATGGGGCATTTGGAGTCCACTCACTGCTCTGCCCGACCAAGAGGAGTGTTTGTTACGAGAACCACATCGGGTATCAAGGTTCCTGAGCATCAGGCACAAAAGCACAAAGTCCTGACGATGGCATCCACTCTGACTAGGTCAAAAGCATGGATTCAATTTAAAAAGAGAATGCGAACACATAATTAATGAAACTATACTAAGAAAAAAACCAAACTAGCTTTTGAGCAGTCTAGACTTCTTTTCTATGCTTTCTTATATACAGCACAGCATGGGTTTCTGCAGATATCTTTGACGGCCCCTCTGGAGGTGAACAGATGCCGCTACCTTCTCTGGGCCAGCGGCTCGTGCGGCCGAGGGGCAGGGGAGGGCCAGCTGGAAGGGGAGCGAGGCCAGAGGGAGAGAGCGCTCTGTTGGGGGTGTTTTGGAAATTCCTGTGCATTTTTTTTGTTCTAATGTCTGACTTTAGAATTTATATATTTAAATAGATTTAAAAAATTATTAATCATGCTCATTTCACATCTCTGGTAAAGACGTATCAAGCTTTAAAAAATGCACATATAGGCACATGTATTATCTATAAACTGCATTAGATGATAGTAGGGAAAACATCTGAAATACCTGTGATATCAAGGGGATACCGGTCCTAGGGCATCGCTCCAGATCAGGATTCTCAGAGCCTGGTCTGTGGACCAGCCCTTTCTGTGCCAACTTGTTCAAGCGCGTTAAAAGGACTGACTCTTGGGCCCACTCCACACTTCCTGAGTAGTAACTTCTGGGGGGGTGGCCCAGCAGTCTGAGTTTTAACAAGGTTCCCAGGAGATTCCGTGCTCAAGTTTGAGAACCAGAGTATAGACTAATAGTATCTGTAGTGACCTTATTGTTAGAGGAACATGAAGCGCTATGTTTTCTGAAATGTGCTCTCCTAATTTTTATACCCACAGAATACCAATGATTCCTTGGACTCTTCGAACTTGGAAGTGAAACCATCGTCTGGTTAAATGCCCCAGGGGAGGTGCGAGGGCCGGACCAGGGGCTGCCAGCACAGCGCCCCCTCTCGCGTCACAGGGTCAGTGCCAATGCTAACAATCTCTGCTCGGCACAGGTGGTCAGGGTACTAAATTGTTTTTGCTTTATTTGCTGAGATTTTGAAGGCCTGGAGGTTACAACAATGAGCAGAGATTGCATTGCTGTTCATAAAAGTTACAAATCCACTCAATATTTAGGGGGACCTGAGAAACAAAGAATTATAATATCCACCCCCACCCCAAATTTGCAAACACATGTGTTTGGTTTAAATGATAATTACTAAAGAGTAAAATGACTTAGGGAGAGGCATCAGGGATGGAGACAGGACTGAAATGGAGGGAGGCGAGAGGGAGAGAGATGAGAAAGCGGGGAAGAAAGACTCAGAGATGAAGTCGGCCCAGGAGAGACGCACAGAGGTCTCCTGTGTGGGAGCAGACACGCAGGCAGCCGGTCTGTAACAGTAATGCTGTTGGTCCCCTGTCCCTCAGACCACCTGCGGGGGGCAGTGTACCTCTGGGTCTGCCACAGACAGTAATATTTACAACAGACAAGGAAATAAAGAACCTGAGTTTAGTATTTAAACGAAGTCCTCACAATTGTTTACCTTCCTTTGCTGGTAACATTTCCTGTATTATCTCACAGTTTGTTTTCATTAATTAAATGTCTTACTCTTATGTTGTTTTTAAAGGTAGTTATGAAAATCTGCAGGGGTTTTGTTTTTTAAAGATTTTACGTATTTACTTTTAGAGAGAGGGAGGGAGGGAAACATCAATGTGTAGTTGCCTCTTGCACACGCCCTACTGGGGACCTGGCCCACAACCCAGGCCTGTGCCCTGACTGGGAACTGAACTGGTGACCCTTTGGTTCCCAGGTCAGCACTCAATCCACTGAGCCACACCAGCCAGGGCAGGTTTTGTTTTTTCAAAATCACATAAAATTAAATGTGAATGAAACTAAAGGTCTGAATATTTCCATTAAGTTTTGAGTGAATAGAATACATAGTATTGATATTAGACAAGTGAAAATTGAAAAAAAAGACTTAGAAGTCTTTTCTTTAAAAGACCATATTTTACAAAAATAAAGTATGTTGACATACAAATCATGCTATTTTTTAAATAATGGGAAACAAAATTTGCCAATTGACATTAAGTTACAATGACAAACATATTTCTAAAAACAGTGGATCCACTGTCCCATTTACACAGAACACACCCAAACTGTTTCTTTGGAAAGCCAGAGGCATGCTGACAATCCCTTGGTCTTTACATTTTTATCATTTTATGCCTATATTTTCTAGAAAAATACTAAAATTTCTTTTGATAATAAACCAGGTCACTGCGCCAAATGACCTACATCATTTTACAACAAATAGTGGACTATTTTGTCTGTTCTATATCTCAGGGTTTAATAACTCCCTAGGTAGAAAGTATCTAACGTGGAAACTAACCTTGGCCAGGTCTGGTTTTCCCTCGGCACAGGGCGCCCTAAGCCCCAGGCAAACGCTTCGACTGTGAGGTGAGGCACGACCGCCACCATGTGGGCGGTGGTACGCTCTAGAGCTCAACACCAAATAAACCTTTGACTTCATGAGAATTACCGTATTCTTTATTCTGAAATGCAATGAAAACCCGCTTCAAGTTACATAACTTTAGACCAGTTCACGTGACGTTCACTTTTGGTACAAGTGATCGGACGCTGATGGTATTAACTAGCAATTACCTACAGCCTCCAAGTACGCTCCATGGACCAGCGGGGTCTGTATTATACCTGGGAGCTTACTCGAGATGCAGACAGACCCCACGGCGGATGTCTTGAACCTGAACCTGCACCCCCGAAGGTGCTCGGGGGACACTGCTGTACACACGGGCCAAGCCGAGAAGCGTTCATTCACAATTCGCACCCATGGCTCTCATCCCCTACTGGGCTCCCACGCAATCAAAAAGTCCAGATAGTTAAGAAAAATACAGCTTGTCTTACTTGAATTACTTGATTAACTTGACTTTCCCTTTGCTTACGTTAAACTAATGGGTCGCTTCCACAATTCAGAGAAAAAAAATAATTAAAACAAATCCTCCAGAAAAAAGGGCTTATTTAGTTTCAGGAGAGATTAGAGTATTTTATTTTTGCCCAATCAGAGCCCTTCAGCATAAAGAGACATTCATATACATATATATGAACATTTTCCAGAAACATTAATTTATAGTACATTTTTAAAATACCAGCTTCATGGTATTTATTTACAAAAATATTTCATTACCTAATTTTAAACCTTTTGCTGTGATGACAGTTTGTAAAGTACAGGAATGCAAAATAACTACAAAGTTTAACACATTTTTAGTGTTTGCAATACTGCTTTTTGGATGTTTTTTAAAATGAAATAGTACACAGATGGGTCTTTTTTTTTTTTTAAACCGTACTTAAAATGCATATGCCAGCAATCACCTTTGAGATAGTTACTGGACTGAGCAAGATATATATCAAAATAAGTAAGTCAAGTGCAGCCACGGAACACCACCTGCACGTACAGCTTCAGGTGAGCACAAGCTAGAGCTCGACACCACGCATGCTGGCCCCTGCGCGAGAGGAAAACGTAATCTTGCTCTTTTTTTAATTGCTTTGGTGATGCATTCACAAGGAACCAATAGTATAACTAGAAAGCAAAATGTTTTTCTGGTTCTAACTACCGTGTTAAGCAGAGGTCACACCTAAAGTATCACAGTACCATTTATTTACAAAAAAAGTTAATTAAAAAATTTAAAACATGATTTACCCTCTTTACATTGTTTCCTATTGGTCTGAGTCTGTTGTCAATTCCTTACATTGTCTTCAGGTGAAGCAAAGTTCAAACGACACAACACGCATAGCAAAAGTATTTTTTTTAAAAAATGAAACTCCCAAATAAGTAGGATTCCATGGCCATTAGCCTCTATCCATTGGAAATGCCTGAGCAGAACAGCCTACAATACTGATTTATTCACATGTCACACATGATAAAATTTAGCTTCCACTATGAACCTCGTGGTGAAATACTGGCAAAGCTTACATTCATGATTTTTCTGATGTAAAGAGTGTAAAAAAAGAGCAATTAAATGTAGCCCTAGACTACTGTACTCAACTTATAAGTGAACTAATAATTTTAGACTGTATTAATAACTGAAGAAAGCCATGTTATAACCCTGATCATTGGGAAGTTATTAAAACTATGTAATTCAGCCAAGAAAGGTAAGCTGAAGTTTTCCCTTTAATTTTTGTTGTTGTTACAACTATTTTCTGCCCAGGGACCTTTAAAATGTCCGTGGCAGTAGTTAAGATCATTACTATTCACAGGAAAAATGATCCCCAATAGCACTTTACAAGAAATTGGTTGGAGTGATGAAACATATAATCGACAAAAGCTGTAAATAGCATCCTCACATTCACGTTTAAATTAAAAATAATTATGGGCATAAATTTCAATCCAACAGAACAAAGACCCTAAACAGGGGAGGGGGAGGACACATAAGATACAGGAGTGCTCTTTTTCAAACTAAATACAGATTAAAAATTCTAGGAATATTGATCAAGTATCAAACTGATAAGGAACAAATTCTATAAACTACAAAATAAAAACCTTCATTGACAAAAATACATAAACTCTGTTTTCATTTTTGGAAATTTATTTTTAAAAAAGGTAGAAGAAAATACCTGGAAAACTATTTTAAATATATATATTTTAAAACAATAGGTAAGGTAAGCATCCAACAGCAAGCTGCAGCTATTGAGAAAGATTTTGCAATGATTGTTGTGGGTATTTTCCCCAAAATAAGATTAATATTTGAAAACACTCGATAGAGGGTTTTAAAACCATAATAATATCTTTCCTGTCACGTGTGAAGACTTCCAAATGATGTATGATACTTTAAAATTAATTGTATCTCGATATGAGATACCAGTATTTCTTATTATAAGCGTAAAACATAACTTTTTGTATGGATAATATACATACTTTTTAAGTACTTTGACTTAAACTTAACAGGTTCACCATTGTTAAAACTAAAGAGTACATTTATAAAAATTCCATTTTAAAACTAAAAGTATATTCTCTAGCAGTATGTATAAATATAACATGTTACTGTATGATCTGAAAACAAATCTGAAAGTGTTGCAGAAATTTAAAACCTAGAACACCGGAACATACAGCAAATGAGTTTACTACACTTTATGCTTGAAAACGATATAAAAACCTATTCAAGGTTTTAAAACTATGATCAGTTTGATTGTTTCAGGTGCAGCTAGCAGCATATTCATGATTTTGGTATGTTTTATACATATGTGTCACTTGATTGGAACTGAGAAATGTGGATTAAATGATGATAAAAAGTTTTCATTACCTAAAAAAGTGCAGAAAAAATTCAAGTTTAAAGTTCAGTGCTCTTTATTTTGAAAAACCAAATAAACAAAATCCCAAAAGTTAAAATGTCAAATAAATCTTTGCCACAAAAAATTTACCTTTGGATATAGCTTTTCTAATGTCACGTGAGAAAAATGCCTCAAGCAGAACGTATATGGAATATAGAACTCAGGGGAAAACTTTGAACTCCGTGGTGTCTTGCACACGTTTTTCCTTTCCTCAGCTGTCTCCCCACCACCCCTTGGAACCTAAAAGTATGTAACACTTTCAGACTTGTTTAAAACACTCACAATATCTACACGAAATAACTTCAGCGGTACCTACAATTAAGAAATTCTAAGCAAAAAGAAATGCTTCTTTCTTTAAAGTACTATACTTAAACTAATATACTACACATAACATAGACAAGTAAGCAGCATTTTTTCACATCCACATAAAAATCAAATTAAGTTAGCAATAGCTCGGTTTTATATCCATAACCATTTTTGGAAATACTTTGTACAATTGAAATGCAAACCAAGGGGATTAAGATGACGCAAAACTTCAAATGGCTATAATATACAGAATCTGTCAGAATATAAGATTTCAATGAACTTTCTAAGCAAGTACATATGGATTTCAGTCTGAAGAGTGAAATGAACTGGGTATGTGATACATAGAAGGAAACCACTTGCTATTCACAAACTGCTAATCAATGAATACTTCAATGATTTTAGAGCCAAGGACAAATGCAAGGAAGCACACATAATCTTTCATTTTTCTAATATTTTCTATTTTGACTTTTTTGGTTTGTTTTCCTGAAATCTTGGCCTGCTGGTGACTATTTCTGCATTTACAAAGAAAAAAATAGAGATGTTATCTCTCAAATTACAATAAATTCCCTGGGTTAGTTATTCCTGCAGACTGTCTCTTATCTACAGACTGAATCAAGTATAACTTCAAGAAGTTTATTTCCTATTTTCAAAAATACTTAAGCTTTCTAATCCTAAGTTTCTAGTGTGCTGTGCATAATTTGTAGATTAATTTAAAAATGAAATAAAATAACCCAAAATACTGGTTTAAAATTTTCTTATAAAATCCATCTCAGGTAAACGTATCTACTTCTCTATTTGAAAATAATTACAAGATTGGTTCATTTTATATACAACAGGAAAAACGGCAGTAACAAATAAATGGATATACAATTAACACAACATAGCAAATTAAATAATTACAGCTAATATGCCCTTCCACAAGAATGGGTAATCAACCAACATATCACTTTATTTAGTGCTTCTCAACTCCCAGTCTGTAACCATACCTTTAAAAAAGGGCCTAATACTTCCTGTGACATATGAACAATGGGTTTATTAGATAATACACAATATAAATTAAGCCATTTGTAAATGGCTGAGTGTTCATCATACAACTGACATGAATGAAACAGAAATATGTTATTGATAACTTTCTACAAATTCAAAAACTTTTGAAAAGTACTGTATTTTTAAAATACTTCTTTTGGCTTTATCAATGATCGCTATCACATATATTTAGTTCCTCTCTAATGACATTAAAGCAAATTTTAATGTAAACTTTTGAATCCGTAGTGCACGTTGTACAATGTAAACAAAAAGGCTTCACGGATGGAAAGAGGAAGGAGGGCAAGACGCGGGACAGACTGCACGGAAGTGAGGTGTGCTGCAGGGACAGACACGCAGTGACCGCAGTGACCGCACGGAACAGAGAAACCACCGCTGTGTTTGCTACCGGGTTGTGCTCTGATTGTCTCCATGAAAAGAAGGAAATGGTTTTCAACAACTTTTTATAGAAGAAAATGTTTGAATTTCAATAAGAGTGATGCTGCTATTTTGCTTTTCCTGTGTCATGCTAATAACAATCCAGGACAACCTCAGGTGCCTGCGTGGTGAGATTATTTATTTCCAAGGTCCTACCGAGTTCTCCTTCCTGTCTGCAATGCTGTTTTAGGAACCGATCGTTTACTGTCCTCTGATGGTCTCATTTGCATTTTATTCCAATACAGAAATAATTTAGTTACAAAAATGCACATATTTTCCTGTGCTTTGGCTTCTTAAAACCTTCAAAGGACATGTATAGTATATTTCTACAGAAAGTATTTTGTAGGTCATCAGACTAGGCTTTATATAGGTAACTGCTGACGAGAGAGGCTTGTGATTTTCCATGCGGCAGCATGTGCGCTAAGATTGAGTCGGCTCATCACCTGAGTGTGCTGTGTGCTGGAACTGTGAGCAAATCAAGGGCATCTTAAAAAGGGAGCTGAGCACTTGACTGAAATAATGAAACAGTTTTTAAGCAATTTAATTAAATAATGCAAAGGTACATTTGGTTAAACATTTTATAAAAATTCAAGCAAAATTAAAAACTTAGCCAATCTCAACATTTCTACAAATTTAACCAGTAACTATTTTGGGCAAATCCGCCTTGAGCTGAAGTAATGAGGACGAGGACAAGGGACATTGAAGTATTCTCCTCACCACAAGGGAGGTTTTTCTCGCTTCCCACACCGCGTAGCCACTACATGGAAACTCCCAGAATGATGAGCAGTTCAGTCATGCTCTACACTTTTCTTTTCAATGAAAAGTGATGTATCACCTTGTTTTGCTTTTGACAAAATATGGACTAAACACAAGTGTACAAGAACAAGAATCCAAGAGTAGCCCATACACAAGTCAACGCTGTGTATGTTTTTATTATTTAAAGCCCACCATTCAGCATGTCCGTCTAGAGAGATGGTAAGGAACAGTTTGCTTCGTTTTCACTAATGACACTGATGACCAGTCGGTGGAAGGCAGGGGAAGTCCACGACAGCCGTGCGCGGTTCAGTCAGTGGGGCGCACGCAACGCCCCAGGTTCGGCGCTCCCGATGCGCAGCCGCTCTCTCCGGGGTCAACACTGACGGCCGCCCACACACGGCACAGACCGCGTGGCGTGTGAAAGCTCAGCACTGGACTGACCCAGGGAGGGTCCCTGCCGCGTCCCTCAACATCCCGCTCGGGGTCTTCGTCTGTAACGTGTGACCTGCGCAGTTCCTGAACTGTCATCTCGCAGCGGGCACACGCCGCACGCCGAGCGCGGGCGGGGAGCACTCCGCAGTCACAGCCACATGACCGAGGTAAAACAGTGCGTGGTTGTGCTAGGAAAGAACAGCATCCGGTGATGAGTATCCTTCAATGTTAACTTTCCTAAAGTAAAATCAATGAAATTAAAAAGGAAAATTCTTTTTCCTTTTGGCTGAAGTTGGACTGAGTTGGATTTCTGGGGGTCAGAACTGGTACCACTTCTTATCTTTGTATTTCAGCATCATCTAAAGGAGAGAAAATATGAAAAGCATGTTTTAGAAATGACAGAACAACAATATTTGTAAGTTATAACCGATTTCTCTATTTTTCCGAAACATTGTATCATTCTGAAACATTCTGTAGTGTTACTATAGTTTACTTCAAATCAATTTAAAATGAAAGCAGTTAAGAACTATTTCATTTAGAGAAACAAAGTCCATAACTATTAAGGACCAGCCCAGCCCCCAGCCAGGCAGCTCAGTTGCTTAGAGCGTTGTCCTGACACCCCAAGGTTGTGGGTTTGACCCCCGAGTCAGGGCACATAAAAGAATCAATAAGTGCATAATACACAGAACAATATAAAAATCAATGTTTTACTCCTCTTTCTCTCCCCCTTCCTTGCTCTCTAAAATTAATAAATTAAAAAAAAATTTAAAAACAGATCCAGCCTAGAAGACCCTCACATCTCTTAGACATGTGGCATGATTAAATTCTGGCTCAGTACATTCTTTGGTGACTAAGCTAATCACTTACAAATAAGGTAATTTTCAGTTGTCTAATTTTAACTAAAAATGATGCTGAAAGAACCTGGAAATGAAAGGTTAAAACTACCATTACTGCCACCTAAAACTGACTGAGCATTTACTCTGAGTCTGCACGGTGTGAAACACTTCCTCCACACGATTTCATTGGGTTCTCGGAACAACTCTGTGAGTTAGGGAGGATTATCCTCTCCCTCTTACCACGAAGAAACTGAAGGTTAAAGGGGTTACCCCAAGTAACACAATGGTGAAGCCGGGGTTCGGGTCCACGTTGTCTGATTCAAGAACCCATGATCCTAACCAACTCAATGTACTGTCTTCCTTCCACTCTAGAATATGACTCAAGAACATCTGGTAGGAGGGGAAAGCCAGCAGGTTGAGACTGAGCTCTTAGCTAAATATTTAGAGTGTAGATATATTCTGAAATGGGCTGAAGTATTGCATGCTTTGGAGATCACAGTTAGGTGCAGGGTTACGCCCACAGAACCCCCGTTGTAGATCGAAGGCTGCTAGGCAATATTGCAGGTGTGTGTCATGCTGGCACCAGGACTGACAGAAGACCCCTGAATCTCTCTGAATCCCTGGCCAAAAATTTTCAGGTCAAGTTACCTCTTTTATGCATTCTAGGTGTCAGCACTCTTGAGCAAGAAAGAGATGACTTTTGACTGAAAAACATACAGAAGATCTATTGCTGCTAGATTGGGTATTCGAACATAAAACCTTAACATGAATTTTTCAGACAACAGACTCGACGTGTCCTCAAGGTGTAGGCGAGGGACTGAGTGTGTGATGCAGTCCAGTGTAAAGCACCAAGGAACGGCAGACCTGTGTGTCAAGATGAAAAACGTGTATTCTATTTAAAGGCCTGAAGAAATTCAGTTTCTTTTTTTTTAAGATTTTATTTATTTACTTTTAGAGAAATGGGAAGGGAGGGAGAAAGAAAGGGAGAGAAACATCAATGTGTGGTTGCCTGTCGTGTGCCCCCTACTGGGGACCTGGCCCGCAACCCAGGCATGTGCCCTGACTGGGAATCGAACTGGCAACCCCTTGGTTCACAGGCCCGTGCTCAATCCACTGAGCCACATCACCCAGGGCTAAATTCAGTTTTTTAAGTGCACTGTGCTGACCAGCAAAGCGTATCTGTAGGAAGACTGGTTAGGAAGCCATACTTTACAGAAGCCCTTTCTAATCTCCACGATGATTTCCTAGTTCATACAGATGAGTCCCCTGCAAAGATGCATCTTACTGCCCCTCTGTTTGAACAGGTCTACAGACAGACACAGACAGACTGCAGTTTGAATAAAAGTGTTTGCCAATTGCAGTTTCTTAGATCTACCTAAAGAATCTCTAAGAGAGGGAAATTACTTCCTTCTGAGGGAGAAAACTGGTGGTAGAATGGGAGGCATTTAGGAAAGAGCCTTGTTACTGCATTCCCAAGAAACGGTTGCAAAGGAAAAGCCTGATGGTGAGCAGGTTCCCTCGGACTGATAAACTTCAGGAAGAGACCAAAGCTGCTGAGACATTCTTGTAATAGTTCCCTCTGGTGGCAAAAACTGGGAACTCGCAACTGTATGGAGAATGCACAAGAACTCCTGAGCAGATACAAAAACACTACGAAAATACAGTATTTTCATACTTATTCTAATGAGGTGATTTTTGTTTAAATGCTTGTCTGGCAGACACACCTCATGAGCATGTTTAGAAAACGAGTCGGCGCTGGACAGCATCGCCGCGGTTCTTTCCTCCAGGTCGCCCAGCTTCTGCCCTCGCTCGTCCAGCGCCAGCCTGGCCCGTGCCAGCTCACCGACAACTCCAGACGCCGCTCCCTTCACACCTTCGATGCCACCAGGGCCGGGGATGTGCTGCGCAAGGCTCCTTGAAGCCTTTCCTGAGGAAGATTCTCCAACTGAATGAATTGATAAACGAAAGAGTAACTCAAAAAATGAAAATTTTACTAATGCAAAACCCTGCCAACTGATAGCACCACAACAATTTTTACATGGAATGACAATATAACTGAAATATTTATGTATTTCACTTTATAATTAATCATGTTTTCTTTTATCATATAGTTTTAATTTTTACATACTTTTTCAAACATGCAAAACACAGTGCACATTATAAATGTTGGACTCCATGTACAAAAGGACTTGTGCAAAGAAGGGACTGGTCATTATTTATTGAAATGAATACTGGGTATACAGATAACCAGTTTGTATAACAGTAAAAACTGCTAGGTGCAGAAGAAAAATTGGAGGTAAATTAAAGATATTTAAATAAAGTACATAGATTTAAATTTAAATATTCAGATTTAATTGAGCTTATTTACTCCACACTGTGTCTTACTTCAAATACTATGCTTAGGCTTAAAAGAAAAATGAAGAACTTATTCAGTATTCTATTTTAGGCTCCAAAAGTTAGATTCGTTACATCCCTTTCTTTCTCTCCATTTACCTTGCAACTTACCAAAGATCAAATGTTTCCTTCAAAAGACCTCAGGTATTCACAGCTTCCCTTCCCTTGTCATCCAGACCCTCACTGCCTAAGCAGCTGAAGTACTGCAAGTCAGACTCTGTTAAAGACTGCTGCCCCATTCCCTCTTCCCCCAGCACTCGTTTCTTTCTTTAGAAATATAATTCACATACCACAAAACTTGCTCCTCAACAATCCACTAATTTTTAGTTTATTCAAAAGGTCGTGCAACCATCACCAGTATCTATTCCTGAGCATTTTCATCACTACAAAGAAACACCCCAACTTTATCAGCAACCAGTTTTCACTTTCCTTCTTCTCAGCCCTTGGCACCCAATTCTCTCCTCTATTTTCACATTCTGAACATCTCACATAAACAGACTCATACAGTGTGCAGCATCTGGGGTCTGGCTCCTTTCATGTGAAAGACGTTGTCAAGGTTCAACCATGTCATGGTATGCAGCAGTACTTCACCCACTTAAAGACTGACAATACTCCACTGTACAAACAGACGACACTGTGTTCAGGCACCCATCAGCTGATGGACGTTTTGAGTTGTCTTCTCTTTTTGGCTATTACAGATAATGCTGATATGAATATTTGCACCACTTTTGTGTGAACATGTTTTCAGTTCTCTTGGGTATATACCTAGGAGCATAATTGTTGGGCCACACGATAACTTTGACTTTTTGAGGAACTGCCAAAATTTTTCCGAGTTTACAGCATTTTCCATTTTCATTGGCCATGTATGAAGGTTTCAATTTTTCCACATTCTCGAGAGCATTTGTTAGTACACACCTTTTTGATTACAGCTGTCCTAGAAAGTGCAAAGTGGTAGTTCATTGTGGTTTTGACTTGTATTTTCCTAATGACAAATGATGTTCAGCATCTTCTCATGCGTTTATTGGCCACCTGTATATTTCCTTTGGACAAAAATTCAATCCCTTTGCACACTTAAAAATTGAACTATTTGTCTTTTTATTGCTGAGTTGTAAGAGTCCTGTAAGAGTTCCTTATACATTCTGGATAGTAGACTCTTATCAGATGTACGATTAGCAAATATTTTTTCGTATTCTGTGGGTTATCCTTTCACTTGATGGTGTTCTTCGGCTTTAAATTTAAAGAAATCCAATTTATTTTTTTCTTCAGTTGCCTGTGATTTAGGTGTCATATCTGAGAACCATCACCTAATCTAAGGTCACAAAAGTATACCTATACTTTTCTTCTAAGAGTTGTATCGTTTCAGCTCTCGACATTGAGGTCTTTGACCTATTCTGAGTTCATTTTTGTGTATGATCTGAGGTCACGGTCCAACTTGACTCTTCTGCATGTAGTTGCCCAGTTGCCCCAACACTATCTGTTGAAAAGACCATTCTTTCACCACTGAAATTTCATGACATCCCTGTAGAAAATCAATTGGCCAAACACAGATGAGCTTATTTCTGGACTCTCAGTTCTATTCCCCTCATCTAGGTACCCATCGTCGTGCCAGGGGCACACTATCTTGATGTTTACAGATGTGTGGTCGCTTTAGAAACCGAAACGTGAGTCCTCCATGTTCTTGCTCCTTTTTTAAGATTTGTGTGTGTGTGTGTGTCCATATTGGATCATTTTAATTCCTGCATGAATCTTAGACACAGCTTGTTTCTTTGTTCAAAAACCCAGCTGGGATTTTGACAGGCATTATGTGAGTGTACAGATTAATTTTTACAGATCAATGTCGCTTCTTTATATGCATATGTACACACATACCATGAGACTTTGCTTTAGTTTATAAAGATTATATAATTATATTTATGTATTTATTACTTTCTTTCCAAAGCACTATTTCCTGTATTTTCTGACACTCTATCAAGGATTAATTTTTCTCTTTTTCATCCTTTACAGTTCTTCTGAGAGTGGTGGGAAGGCTTATTTTATTTTTCCATTTGTCTAAAAATGTCTCATTCTTGACAGATATTTTGAGTACAGAATTCTAGATTAAGTATTATCTTCTGTCAATGTATAGAATCATACTGGCTGTTGAGAAGACAGTCTTCTTTTTGTTAAAAGGTATACTACATATACTATACAGTATAGTATATATAATATATGAATTATATATTCGTGTAATATATCTAGCTGTGAATTTATAACAAACTATCCTCCTTGGAATTCAACAGGTTTCTTGAACATGTGAACAGGTATCTTCTACCAATTCTGAAGAATATCTAGCCATATTTCTTTATACATAATTCTTCTTCATATTCTTTCCTATTTCTTTCTTGAGAAGGTCTAAATATGTATTAGATCTTCTCCCTGCAGCTTCTATTTCTTTAATCTTCTCTGTTTTTACATCATTTGCTTCTCTGTGCTACACTCTGGATGCTTGATTTGGACCAATCTTTAATTTATGTAATTCTCCATCAGTTTCATCTAATTTGTGGTCAAATTCATCCACTAAGTTTTTAATTTTGGTTTTTGAGTATTTTAGTTCTCCAATTTCACTTTAGTGTTTTATACATCCACTGTAATGATTTATAAAGGTTCTAGTTACTTGACAAATTGCATGGCACTTACCCTCTTGAACATAATACGCATAATTATTTTGCAGTCTATATGTGATAACTGCAATACTTAAAGTACCTATTATTCTCACTGTTTTTTTGTTTTATTGATTATAGTGTTTATTTCTAGGGTTCCTGGTTATTTATGACTAGTATTTGAAAAATTATTTCTAGAAATCGTTTGAGTACATGGATGCGTCATCTTCCTTTGCAGAACACTTTCACTGGCTTCTGCCATGTGCTGGGGACTTGGGCAGTCTGCAAAAATCTTAACTAGTTGAGAGTTTTTTGGCCACTCAGGTCATCTGAAGCTGAGTGGAAAGCCTGTGTGTGTGTGTGTGTGTGTGTGTGTGTGTGTGTATGTGCGTGCGCACACACTGCTGATTTACTTCCAGTCCATCCTACTCTTCAGGTGCGACCCTTTGGCATCCTTGAGAAGAGGGGGACTGTTTATCAGTGTCCCCACCCTTGTCAGTCTGGGACCCCATCTGGCTAGTCCTAACCCAGTTTAGTATCTCAGCCTCCCGCAGCAGATTCTCAAAACACTTCAGAATAAAAGTGGCCTCAGGTTGCCAAGCTCACCACTCTAGGTTCCCGCTCTTCCCGGGGGGAACTGTCCTTACTATATTGTTAGCTCTTTGGTGTTTCCAAACATCTAAACATGTTGTTTTTAAAGTCTGTATAATTATCCTCAGTAAGACGGTTATTCCAAATTATCAGTCCTCCATGACTTGTACAGTCTTCATTTTTTAAAATGAATTAAAACTGACTAATCCTCATTGATCTAGGTAAGTTTTTAAAAATAACATTGTACTGCACTGCTTATTACTGGTATTTAATCTTACAGTCTTTTCTAATTAAACACAAATACAAAGTTCTAAAATATTTTAGGGAAATAAGAGGATAAAAGAAAAGAAATTCAAGTATAGGTAATAGCTCCTACTACTTGAGAGACAAGTCAAACATTCATTGATTCATCAGATCACTCAAAGAGCAATTTCTAATGTGTTCATTCCTGTTATGTAGAAGGTAGTAAATGAGCCAGATTTTCTTATTTTAAAGAAGCTTCCAGTGCAATGAGAATAGTTCTGGAGACTTCATAAGATGCAATAAATGCTTAAGTAAAAACCTTTTCAAAATTAAGGTCATTGGTTAGAGGTCCTCAGTTAAAATAATAATGATCACAGTTAACAAAAATACTTTCTAAACTATTCATGTCAAGCTGTGAAATACTCATTTAGCTGCCTGAAACTCTTCTGATTTTGGTTCCCTGAGTAAAATAATCCCCTGAATTGCGTTAGAGCAACAGAAAATAATTTCATGTATTTTGCTAAAACATGGATATGTTCATTGTTGTGACAAAGACAAAAAAGGTGAAATAAAATATATACAAGTAAAAAATTATACAGCTTGAATTATACATGTTTGTTTTAAGATATATGACACAAATTAGATGAATCAACTTACACAGTTCTTCTCTGTCAAGAGATTGTGCACCACCTCCAAATAAGCCTTTAAAGAATCCCCTGTTTGGTGCTTCGGGCGTTTCTACAGGAGTGAAGAGTTCACCCAACATTTCCTTTAAAATCAACACACATTATAATTGTTAAAATGTCAGGAAACTAAACTGTAACTCACAAAACCATCACTGTTAACTCTTTAACTTAAGCTTTTAACATTACCTGTTGAGATTCACAAAGAATTAAGAGCACATTTCAAATGATCCCACCCAAGGCGCACCGACTTAGTCCAACAGTAAGTTATTAAAACTAATCTATGACTGACTTGCTGTTGTTGCTACTTTGGCTGGATTATCTTCCTTACATTTCAAGCAAAGATGATATTCCTGCTTAAATCGGAAGAAGACTCCAATCTTTGACAAAATTTTCACATAACTTTTATTATTATTAAGAATTGGTAACTTGATTGATAATTAGCTTTTCCTACATTAGAAAGAAGAAAAGTTACTTCCAAGATAAAAGTCTAGTGTGACGATGAAATGCAGTCTTGAAGTTACCACCTTCAGCTGAGTCAAAAAATTAATAATTTAGAAAGACACACCGACTTATTTTTTCATAAACATATGCTAGGAAGAGAATTATGCCAGCACAGACATGGAATTTCAGAAATATGGCTGAGAGATGGGAAGGCTTCTTTCTATATTGTCAGTTTTTTGAACTACTGTCAGTGTTCTACTAAGCACCGAATGATAAAAGTTGGAGACAAGAAAGGTTACTAACATGTTATTGACTTTGTAGATAACTCATAGAGAGGAAAAAGGACAGTAGCGACTCTATTTCCACGGCTGCTCTGAAGAGCTTTAGAAGCAAAATAAAAGTACAGTGAGGCTGTGGGTTTGCATTTCTGCCCAATAACAAGCAGCCACTATACAAAACACACATACAGTCTAGGTTCCCAGTACCGGTCCTGCTGTGCTCTGGTATTATATTACACTGGAGCTAAAGTTGTTTTTTTTTTTTAGTTTCTTCCTGAGGGCTAGACTAAAAAGTTCAGAAATAGAACTAGTATTATTTCTTCCTAAAATGTTTATAGAATTCACTAGTGAAGTTGTCTGGGCCTGAAATATTCTTTGTCCAACGTTTCTAACCTCAGTTTCAGTTAATCCAACAGATACAGCGGGTGATCTTCAGGTGATCTATTTTTTCTTAGTTTTGGTCACATGGGTCTCAGAGGAAATTTGTCCATTTGCATTTACGATCTAGTTTTTTAATTTATTGTTATACTTCCATTTTAATATTGGTAAAATCTATAGCAATGTCACTTCAATCATTCTTGACATTGGTGATTTGTAACTTCTCTTCATAATCAGTCTGACTTGAAATCAATATCAATTTTATTGGTTTTATAGATCAAGCTTTTGATTTCACTGATGTTCTTCTACTGTTTCCCTATTTTCAACTTCACTGATTCCACTTAAATATTATTTTTCTTTACCCTGCTGGCTTTGAGTTTAAGTTGTTCTTCATTTTCTATTTCTTAAGGCGGAATCTGAGGGAATGGATTTGATGAGAATTTCTTTTCTAATACATTTCAGTGTTATGAATTTGGTAAGTTTAAATACTCAGTTGTTTTTTCTATTGCTAAACTTTCAAGTTACCTAATCTTTTCTTCTACACTGCATGACCTGTTATAATTCCACCCAACATACTCCTCATTTCAAACACTGATTTTCACCCCTAGATGTTCAATTTTGGTCTTTTTATCTTTCATGTCTTCACTTTTTGAACATAAAGAATACAGTGATAACTGTTTTAATGTTCTCCTGTACTAATTTTAACATCTGTGTCAGTTCTGGCTTTGTTTCTATTGGCTGATTATCCTTCTCTCATGGTCTTGCTTTCCTGTCTCCTTGCAGGCAATCTGACTGGATGCCAGACATTCACCTTGTTGGGTGCTGGGTGTTTTTTACTTCTTCTGAGTCATCTTGAGCTTTATTCTAGGATACTAGAAAAGAGCTTGACCCTTTTGGGTCTTGCTTTGAGATGTGTTAGGTAGGCCTGGGGCACTTCTCAGTTTTAAGGTTAATTATTCCTCACTAGAGAGCCCAGCACTTTTTTTTTTTCACTAATATACATCCACTCACTCTGCAGAAAGTTCCAAGAACAAGTGCTTTTCTGTTGGCAAGCACAGCTGTCCTAGATCACATGGGAGCAGCTCTTCCTCACACCGGGGAAACAACTGTATGCTTGCAACACACACACACACACACACACACACACAAGGGGGGTAGGAAAAGTAAACATACTAAGGTCTAACTTGTTCCTAGGAAACTCGTAACAACTGCAAAACCAAAAAAATCAGAGGAAAGGTATAAACAATCATCTAACCACACACGACTTTTAAAAAAGTACTTTTCATAAACATAGTCTTGAGCGATAAAGTAAACCTAAATGACTGAACAAAGATTTGTAAGAAGTATACAAATATTTGTATTTTTGAGATTTTGAAAAAGTGGACATCATGAAAATAAATTTCCATTTCTAGTCCCAGCTACAAGATAAAACCGGTAGGCACCATTACAAGAAATGTTTAAATGGAAGGAAAGAAAGAAAGAACCTCTGGCCTCAGAGCCAGCACACTGTCCCCATTATATCCCATACTGCTGCCCTGGCTTTACCTCCAGCCCTTCGGCAGTCTGCCACGGGCACGACTTTCTCTCACTGTGTTCCCTTCAGCAGAGCATCTGGACTCCCAGCTATCTAGAGAGCCGAGAGCCTCAGTGGTCTACCCTATTCCCTTTTGAAGTAGGCTGAATAACGGCCATTGGAAGACATCCAGGTTCTCGTCCCTGGAGCCTATAAATGTCACCTTGCAATATGTGATTTGATTTGATACAGATTTGATGAAGTCTTTTACCATGGGGAAATTACCCTGGGTTGTTTTGAGTGGATGAGTCCTAAATCCAACTGCAAGTGTCCTTGTACGAGAGACGGGCGGAATGGAACCTGACACACACGGAAGGGGAGGAGGCAGTGTGACGGGGAGGCGGACAGTGGGGGAGCACGACCCCCATGACCCCCATCCAAGACGTCAGCAGCTACGAGGAGACGGGAGAAACAGGGACCGGATTCTCCTCCGGAGCCTCTGAAGGGAGCACGGCCCTGCCAAGGCCTTGATTTTGGCTCAGTGAAAATGATTTTACACTTGGCTTCCAGAAATTTGAAAGAATAAATGTGGAAGGATAAATAAATTTATCCCTTCAGATAAATTTATGTTGTTTTTAGCCACCAAGTTTATGATGGTCCATTACATCGGTCCCAGACCTAACACACTTAGAAATCATCAGTATTCTTCAGTCTGGCTGCCGGGAACAGGCGCTGCTCCTGGCCCTGGCACCGGGGAACAGTTGCCTCTCACCCTCCAACCCTTTCAGGGCTCCCTCCCTGGCCAGAGAGGCCGCCTCCATAGAGGGGCCCAAGAGTGCGTCACTGAGCACTCGTGGGGGACCCTCTGCGGGCCTCCAGAGTTCCCTCTCTGCTTCTCTGTCCCAAGAACTCTGCACTCTGACTGTCAGACTGGGCTTCGGATGGACACTATAAGGGGCCGCAGAAAACATACTGACCCTGAGGAAACTACAGGAATAGTTTGGCTGTTTACCTGAAGGTTTTCACAGGTCTCTTGGCTGTAAGTGAGCCTCTGGATCTCTGTCGGTGAGACGAGATACAGCGCCTGTCCGTTGTTGGTGAAGCAGAACGTCCTGGCTATCCGCATGTTTGTGAGGGGCAAGTAATACACGTCCAACAGGGGCCTTAAACTTGGCAAACTTGAGGAAAAAGTGAAAAACTTGTTAATAATAAACAAGGCACGTTTTAATCCTAAACAAGTTATTACAGAAGAAAAAAGCGCCAGGGGCCTCGGGAACCTTATGATTGAGTGCACGCCAGCGGGGGAGACAAAACTGACTTGTGCTCCTCACAGATGTGCTTCGCTATTAACTTTAAAGCTGGATTCTCAGTTCATAAGACTGTAAACAAGTGATTTATTTCAAAATCAATATAATTCTTTCATATGTTTTGAGGGAGGAAATGCTGTGTTTGAAAAAAACCGAAGTCTCACCTGAAAGCCATAATATGTCCGTTGGCACAAAAACACGCGAGGCAGACACTGTTGCTCAACGCCACGATGTCTCCACGAAGAACAAACGAGGTCTCCGTGATGTTCTGCTTGTACGCGCAGTTCTGAGTTGGCAGTGAGATCACTTTTGCTTGCTTTTCAGAACATATCACTGCGTACTGGTTTTCACTAATTTCCTGAGATGAGGAAGGGGATACAGAGACCGGCCGTCTTTTTTTCGATTTCTCCTTTTCATCTTTTTCTTCGGGAACATTGTGTTCTCTCCAGGATTCATATGCAGGGGGCACTAAGCAGCCCGTGGTGTCCAGGAAAGCCATTCTCAAGATCGCCCCTTTTAACCTCAATATGGTACCTAAAATATGGAAATCCCATAGATAACGAATATGTTAATCCACACAGTAAATGTATTGATTCCAACTCTGACACCAAATAGATACTCAAAATATGCACAATGTATACTAAGCTGAAACTGTTTACTGGCTTACTGACAGGATCCCAACTTCAGATATCTGAATCTGGAAAAAGATATGAATAGTACATGTCCCAACACAGGTAAGTGCCACCAAACAGATAAATGTGGAATGTCACGAACTGTGCCTTTTCTCACACCTGGCAAACGTACTACCAGCAAGCATGAAAGCAAGGAGACGGCGTCTACAGCTGAGCTGCCCCAAGTCACGGCCACCAGCCACGTGTGGCCACAGGGCGTCTGAAGTGTGCCTTGTCCACGCGGTGGCATGCTCTGAGAGGAAAATACAGGCTGATGTGAAGCCGCAGTACAAACAAAATTAAAAGTAAAGTACCTCGGTGATTTAAAAATACTGATCCCAAGCTGAAAAGTATTTTGAATATATTAGACCAAATAAAATGTTACTAAAATTACCTTGACCTGTTTTTTACTTTTTTAAAAATGGCTACTGGGAAACTGAAAATTCTACATGTGGCTCACACTGCATTGTGAATGGACAGCAAGTGATCTACAGGTCCAATGAGAAAAAAAAAATCCACATATTTCTAAACATTACTTCAAAAATCATAATTTCCTTTTAAACTATTAACCAGTAAATGTCAAATACATTCACGGTATTATTTTGGTCAACTTATAAGTCTCAATTTAGGTGTGATATTTCTTTACTTGTTTTACTTTACGGGACCACCTTTCCCCCCATCCCCATATCCTTGAAAATGTAAATGCTTTATACTCATTTCTAAGTAAGCTGAAAGAGTATGAAGGATTTGAAAACCAATGGAAGGGAGGGTATAGAGTTGATTTAGCATTCTGCAACAGTTCTTATTGCAAAAGATTTTAAATTTTATATTATTTTATACTTTTATAATATTTTATAGTTTGTAAAAAATTTTCTATTATTTACTTTTACTTCTCAGAGAGTTTCCAATGTTCTCTCAAAATTCTTCTTAAAGGACAAAATATCATTCCTCTCCTTTTTGTATTTATATATTTTATCAATAGCAGGGTTGCCAGATAAAATAAAGAATATCCAGTTAAATTAGAATTTTAGATATATATAAGTATATTTTAGTATGAGTATGTCCCAAATACTGCATTATGTTTACAAATTCCACACAGGACTTTTGGTACTTATATTAAAAAATATTTATCTGAAATTCAGATTTAAATGGTCATCCTGTATTTTACTTGCTAAATCTAGAAACCTTAGTCTACAGTCTAGGTCTGTTACATAGACAACTAAACTATTTTAAACAGTCTGTTAATTTGGGAACTGTTTATAGTATACACAAACATATAATATATGGGATATAGTAATCCCAGCATGCAGATTTTCTGAAAATGTTCCAAGATAATGTTTAAATATATGCTGTCCTGCAGTTAGCACAATTTTGTATGTTTTCCAGCAGAGTAGTAGTAACTGGTGGGTTCTGCTCTTGAAGGGAAAAAAATTTGGGAACAAAGTAGACTACTTCAGGTAGTCTAAGCACATAAGCCTATTTGCTTAAAAAACAGCTCTCTTCTCTTCAGTTACAATACAGATAATATGGCATGAATGTAACTATTATATTTTAAAACAAGTACATTATTAAAAAATAAACCTCAAAGATTCTACCATTGGGAATGGACTAAAAAATTCCCTCTTACATACAGTAATTATTTTATATTAAAGCCGGTTTACAGCTAATTTGATTTTATTGTGAGTTAAAAATATTTTAAATATTTATATGTATTAATAGTAAATTATCTATACTATATTTAACCCCTTTTTCATTTTCATTTATTGGAAATATCTCTTATTATAAACTAATACATGTTTATTGTAGAAAAATAAAAAACTACAAATCAGTAAAAAGAAAATAAAAATTACCCACAATCCCACTATTCAGTGATAACATTAACATTTTAATTTTCATCTTTCCAGTTTATTCCCTATACACTTAATTGTTGTTTACTAATAAAAATAAGATTAGTAAGAGCATCATCATTATGTAACCTTTTCTAACTAGGCATGCAGTAGTACATACTCAAATATTTATTGAGCTGAATGAATAAATCAAACTTCCTTTAATGTAAAGTTATTTCAGAAAGGAGCATTAATATATAATTCCATTTTAATTTCAAGTATTGTTAAAGTCTACTCTATAAACAAGAAATATGACCAAAATCACACTTTCTTCTGTCTGGATCAGCAGACACTACTTGTGGAAACCAGAATTCTCAGTTACTTCCAGACCTATCAGGCTCTCCATACGTTTGATGAAATTTAGTCTTGTTTTCAATATGTAAGCACTGTGAGTTTTTCCTTAAAAGCTACTACTAAGTTACCTTTACCTAATACTTCAAATCAGAAAAGTAATCTATTTTAAGACTTCACATTTAGAGTTTAAAAATGGTCAAGTGTGTTAACATTTAAAAATATACCTTTGTCTTTCTCCTGTACATGTGTCAACAACCTTGTGCTTAGAGAACATAATATTTTAAGGTGTCTTGGAATGCACTGGAGTAGAAGGGTGTTTTTTACTTTCTTACACAGTCGTCATGTTAGACACGATCCTACAGTTCTACCCAAGTAGCTGTAGAAATAAACGATATTCTTTAATCTATTCCATGTATTCTTTTTGCATGTGCATACAGATTTTCACTTATATATGTGTATAAATATTTTTTAAATTATTTTACTGTTGTTCAATGACAGTTGTCTGCATTTTCCCCTCACCACCATGTATTCCTTTATTAAAAACATACAACTGTAACAATCTCCATTTAGTTGACATTTTAGAATTCTTAGATTCATTCAAAAATGAAAGGCAAAGGCTTCCACGGCGTTACAGTCAGTCAGACCTGCAGCGCCAGTGTGGCCCCAGAGCATACGCACCGCTAGGAGACACGATCACGGGCTGCAGAAGCCTCTGCTCCCCTCCCGGGGGAAGGTTCAGGGCAATGACGAGCACCGTTCCTAACGTGGTGCCAACCCACAAGCACGGGGAAGGAGACGAGTCTGCCTTTCGCGTGAACGTTTCGCAGAAATGAAGAGCAGAGATGGCTTCTCGAGTTTCTTTGTCAATGCTGGTTACGCTCGAACTCCGGGATCGGCTGAAGGAATTGTCTTTTACATCTAAAATGATTTGAAATGTGAGATTGCTTGTTATAGAATATCACTTTTTTTTTGTTTGGTATACATTTAGCTAAACAATCTGCAAAAAGACAATATCTGTAACATTTAATTTTAATCTTTTAATTGGAAAAGCAATGTACTTTCACGCTAATACTTCTTCCTTCGCTTAATTACAAAATGTAAATGGACAAATCCACTACTCATAACTGAGCTCGCATCCCAGTGAGTCTTCGGAAGTGTGATCTTTAGGTTTTCAGTGCGGCACTGTGTTGGCGTACTGGCTGCTTTTCTAATCTTAGCTCTTACACCTTCTCTTCCCATGGTGTTCTTTCCTCCTTTGGTCACACGATTTCATAATCAGGTAGAACTAAAAAAGTGTGGGTATTTTCTGTTTTCTTCATTTAAAAATGCATTTAGAAGTACTCTGATTCTACCTTCAAATTTATTGTATGATGCATGCACCTTTTCCCCCAGATCTGCCCGGATGAAAGCCTTTGACCTATAAAAACTTAGCTTTCATTTTTCTTGAATGCCATTTTAACTGCACTCCACAGTCATCTGAGGTATTTGTCACCACAATGTGTAACTTGTATTAGGTATGCTCCCTGTTCCCAGCTGTGTCTGCAATGACAGGGACACTTGTAAATTATACTGGTAAACCCTCAGTAGCTTTCAGCTACCGTCTTTGCGGCCAATTTCAAGTCTGCCTCAAGCCCTGCCCTTTTATCTCTTGGAATTGCATTTCGAAATGTTTATGGGCAATTTTGCTGTTATGTCTCACTGTGCAAAATCGAAACACGTCATTTCCCCAAGGCTCTAAGTTCTTCTGATAGTACTTTTTATATCAATGACACACCAGTCCTCCTAGGAACAACACTAAACGAGTCACAGTTTTGGTTCTCCCCTTTCCCTATACATCTACACCGATGGGCTGCCACGTCCTAAACTGTTTTGCCCATGGTCTCTTTCTTTCCTTTCTTTCTTTTCTTTCCCTTCCTCCCTTCCTTCCTTCCCTTCCATAGCCAATCAAGTCCCGGACCCCAAATTCAGGCCTCCATTATCACTCATACAGACGACCGCACATACCCAAGTAACTTCCCCACCTTCGCTGTCAGTGTTACAGCACAACTCAAATAATATAATGTACAGTTACCATTCTATTATTTCTATTTTAAAAACCCTCAGTGGTTCCTCTCTACTGTTCAGGCCTATAATCTTATTCGTTTTTAAGGCTCTCTACAGAGTATCTGTCTTCCAATGCTGCCCTGCTTCAGTTCACTGCGGGAAAGAAACCCAGCCAGCCGGTGTTCTCCCAACACACCCTGCACGTACGTGCTTTTGGACTTTCGCTTGTGATTGGAGCCCTCGCCTCACCATTTTCTCGACCTATCAAGATTGTGCTTAGTGTCCATCTCAAGTACTGTCTTCTTTATTAAGTTTATCCCGATTCTCAAAACTGTCCAGTTTTTCTTCTGAATCTCAGTGTCTTTTTAAATTTTTTAATTTAATTTTTAAACATATTTTATTGATTATGCTATTACAGCTGTCCCATTGCCCCCCTTCATTCCTCTCCACCCTGCACACCCTCTCCTGCCCACATTCCCCCCCTTTACTTCATGTCCATGTATCATAAGTTCTTTAGCTTCTACATTTCCCATACTATCTTGCCCTTGTTATCTCTTCCATGGCATTGATAGTTCTAAATGTTATATATAGAACATGGCTTTCGTTCTATAACTACTTCTAACTTGTCTTAGACTCTAAAGTGATATTGTTTCCTAAGAGCTATAATATTTTGATGCCCTGAATATGAAAATATTAAATAAATACTTGCTGAACACAGATCTAAAGTTGAAAGTATTTATACCAATGCATTTCTGCTGCACCAATGAGATATATTACAATTTCTACAAGCTTCTACTGTTCACACGTAAAAAACCATTCCTCAAATCACATGCTTCCAATGCTATTGTGAAATAAATGACTTCATAACATCATGAAAAAAAAGCATGTTAAAATTCTAAGTATTTTATTAAATAAAAAGGATATAACTGAATTCTACTTATGCCCCCCAAAGCTTTTTATAATCAAATTTAGATTATCGATTGAAAAACATATCCACAAATAATTATATACAATGTTGATTATAGCTAGCCTCTGAAAACAGTAAAGCTACTAATTTTGTAACAGCATGAGACATTTCTATAGTTTCTAAAAATGCCTCTTTTTTTGGCCTGAGATGGTACTTCCTGTTACAGATTATTCCACAGTAGTAAAGAACTACTTAATGTAAGTGAAACAACTTGCCATAGCAAAAGCTTATCACTGAGAGTTTGTGATATGATACTCATTTAAAATATTAACTCTTTGTAGTTCCCAGTTATTTTAATAACTTTTAAATTTATTTTGTAATAAAAATATTTTTGTTACCTTAATAAAACATACATATACAAAATAATGAACATATATTTTCAGTTGTGATCTAGTGATAAAAATGGAAATCAATGATATAAGAAAATTTAATATAAATTTCACTGTAAATTAATCTATGTGAACACTCTTACTGATAATTATTAAAATTACAATAGATGATTCACAACCATCTATAGTGTAGATGTTAATTCATAGGCCAAATAAATGTTTTAATTAGCTAATTTAACCATATAAAATTCATAAACTACAAATGGATGCTTATTATATGGCTTCCCTTTAAAAATTAGATTACCAAAGAAATTCCTAAAGCTATTATCAAATGGAAAAATGAAGTGAACCAGAATCAACTTTGAACTTACAGACTGCTTATTTTATCTGCCTAGAACCGTTTTAAAACAAGTTAGAATCTCTAACAGTTCATGAATTACAACTTCCCCTGACAGCTATTAAGTTATATGCTGTGGCTTAAATTTTAGAAATCGGGCAAGATAAACACATGGACTCAAAATTTTAATTTTAGTAATAACAGCAGAAATGAAAATAGCAAGGTCTACCAGGTGTTATATACTGTAGTAACAGTTATCATTTTATTGAACCTACATAACAGTTATCATTTTATTGAATCCACAAAACAACCCTGAAAAGTATTATTGTCACAATTTAACAAATAATAAAACAGAGGCTCAGACAGGTTAAATGACTTGCTCGGGATACAAAGCTAGTTAATGGAAGAGTTAGGATTTGTGCCCATGTCCAAGTCTAAAACTTTCTATGAGACAAAACAAGGGTTACTCATATCATCAACAGTGTGAGTGGAGGATTTTGGTTATTATTGAGTATTACTAAGTTCGGTCTTCAGACACAAACACATGCATGCACACACACAAAAAACACCTCCACGAGTGGTCTTTCCAGCAGATCGAAACTCGGCTAAAATTTGTCATTAATGCCTCAACCCACTGCTAGCTGATACAATGGTGTCATAAAATCATTGCTCTCGTGTGACTCTCTGGATGCCCAGAACATTCTACTTGTACATAGCCTCCTGTCCTCCTCACAAAGAGCCTAACACAAAAAAGATCTGAATCCCCAAATCAAAACATGATGCGAACAGGTGTATTTGGTCAGACTAAAAACTAGGACAAAAAACTAATTCACATCTAAGTCTGTAACAGTTCAATGTCCTGCCTCCTGTGGCAGACACTTGAAGAGTGACATTAGAAGTCTCACAGTATCACCCATAGCTCCTGCATTTTGGGCCACGGAATCTGGAAAGGCAAGATTAGAGTGAAAGTGTACTGTTGCACAATTTCCCTGTAAGCAAAAGTGGTTTCCACTCACAGAAGCTTTCAGAGCTGTGGGACAGTCTAACGGCCTCACCTGCTTCAGCAGTATCTCACAGTTTGATCCTATCAATATAGCTGCTTTTCACCATTAACTCCCCAGTTAACAATGACCGGCTAAGAATCTTTATCAAAAAATAGTTCAGCAGCACAACGACTTGAAGGCAAACTACTTAGACAACATGGAGACTGTTTCCAGGCACATATCAATCAAAACTGTAGTCGGCTTAGGGAATTTACATAGCACATACGCTAAAACATAATCTAAAGATGATCTATAAAAGCACTGAGTATGTACTTTGATTAAATTATTTATATAACTTAAAACTGAGTGTTCTTCTAAAAATGACTATTTTTACTAATTTTATAAGCATTTGTTCTGGCTGGTGTGGCTCAGTGGATTGAATGCTAACCTGTGAGCCAAAGGGTCGCCTGTTCAGTTCCCAGGCAGGGCACGTGCCAGGTCTCCAGCAGGGGGAGCTCAACCGGCAACCACAACCACACATGGATGTTTCCCTCTCTTTCTTCCTCCCTTCCCCTTCCTAAAAATAAATAAAATCTTAAAGAAAAAGTATTTGTACATGTGTTTTCTCCCTTTTTAAGATACTAAAAGATATAAAACCATTTTAACTAGTAGTATTTCATGTTATTAAAATTTTAGGCCTCTGAGAATCTCATGAATACTCTGGATCCTGTTGTTGGAAAAAGATGTGTATTGTAAGCTTCAGGTACAATTGGGTTCAAAATACATCTTTCATTTTCACAGTGAAGGAACTATAGTTCTCAAAACATGTTATCGTGTGTTCTAGGATTAATTCATGTTCCCTAAACACCAGTGTTACTACAGATTTCTACTAGATTGTTTTTCCTATGTTCAGGGATGGAACCCTTTATTAATGCCAGCAGAAGATATTATGCCTACTCACTCATGATCACATGCTTTCTATCAGTATAACCGATGGAAGACTATGATTTAGGAACGCTAAAGTCAGTATGGTGAAACTGACCAACACTTAACTTTGTATTATGCATAAAAAGAGAGTTAAGGAATCTAGAGAACAGTGGGAAGACGAGATGGGTAAGCAAATGCTAGGGAGAAAATCTAGTTATTTCTAAGACAAAGATGTGTAAAATCATCTTTACAGTCATACTTCTTGTTCAATTAAAGGCAATAAAAATTTCAGAGATAAAAATGTGTTTAAAAAGAAGCTATGCTTTAAATATTTATTACATAAAATCTTTTTATCTTTATTGAAATCTCATTTGTCCCTTGCTGGTGTATCAGGGAGACGTTTTTAAGCTGCATGTAAAGCAAAAGAAATGTGTGAATACATTCACTCTATTTTCCTAATAATGGACTAGTTGCACAGAAGGGGCTAAATAAAAAGAAGTATTCCTCAACTTATTATCAACAGAAAGTAATGATTCTTTGATATGAATTATTATAATATAAAACACTAGTAATTTATTTTGAAAATATTAAATTCTTATAAAGTAAATTTATAAATTGTAGAGTTCAGAAGTTTGCAGATGGGTAAATGTGATATAACAACTTTTAACAGAAATTAACCTGAAATTGCACAAATCTTAATCTTATACTAATTTTGTTTAGATATAAGTTTGAGAGAGCTGAGGAAATGTATTATTTTGATTTGCTTAATTTTATAAATATCTTTCATAATTTACAGGTGACATTCTAAAGGCTATTAATTCTTAAAATCTTAGTCATTTTAGACTTGATTTCTGATGAAAATCTAGTCTATGCTAATTTTAAATCTTCTGATTTCCTTGTCTTCCCATTAAAGGGAGCTTAACTGGTATGGATTTTCATTTACTTTACTTACCTAAGTCAGGCTTTAGGTCAGTAGGCAAGCTTAACTTCCTTGACATCTTTGCTGAAAAATAAAATGCATTTTTAAACTTCTGAACAATCTTTGATTCATACTTATTAACACCAACTGCTCTTGAAGACAGAGGCGAATGTGTATTACTAAATCTAGATGCCAAGGTAATTGAAATGATTAATGATATGGGTGGAAAATAAATCCTACTTTCAACTTTTTAGTAAGTATGTACTTACTTGCTGTGATATCTTTTTGTGGTTGAAGCTCTTACTTCAACAAGGAAGCCTTTTATATACTCTGTTAACTATTTCTTAGGCTCAAAGGAAAGTGTAAGGCTTCCCTAAGAGAAGCAAGGTCATTTCTCAGAAGAAAGATGTGGCAGGTGAGGACTGCGAGGCAACAGACTGCGTTCGGGTAAGTAATACAATAAAACCGTTCCAGCCCCTCATCTTCATAGCTAGTGACTTCATTATTTGTAAGTTAATCTCTAGAATGTAGGACAAATCTGTATCTACAATCAAATTTAGATATTTGATTACATCATAAAATCATTTAGCTCAACTACTACTTGATGTAAGTTAACACGTTTCTACGTTTCCGTGAAAACCCAAAAACAAAGCCATGCTCAATTTAAAATTACAATATTTACAAAAATGTAAACTATAGGATTTTGATTTTTTTTACTTAGAATTATAATAAAAAAACCCATGTATAAACTTATTGGAATTCACTTTCATCCTCAAAATCAGTTATTGCCTTCTTCTAGGAAGTGATTTACAGTTAGGAGTTGTTTAACTCTATCTGTTAGATTAGTGTCTGTACATGCAAATAGAATAGTGCTTCCTACGTGAAATTTTGAAAAAGCATTTGTTAACACATGAGTGCATGTGTCAGGATAAATTCTGCACCGTGAGAAGGTATTTAAAGCACAGACCCTGCTAGTCCATAAAGGCGCCATGTAAACAAAGAGAAACCCAATCATAGCAGGCAACTTCCACATCTAAAAAAACGACAGACCCAGTGTCAGAAAAGAGGCATTAGGCAAACTGTGAAGAGGTGGGGGGAAGTCAGGTTTTCATTTCTAAGCTTCACTATTAAAAAGAAAAAATAACGGGTCAAAATGGGTCAAATATATGAATCAGTCTTTTTCCCATTTTCATTCTGACTTAATCAATCTCATTTAAAAAGTAAAATGTAATATAAAACTAGAATAGCCAAATGAAATCTATGGTTAATTGATCTCATATAAATGGTTGTTATTGTATGTAATAGTCAATTCTATTAAAATTAGAATACATTATATGCTCAAACTATATTCTAAAATACAACATTAACATTTCTGAAAGAATTCAGAGATTTTCAGCAAATATCATAGGTACAATGGACATATTCTGATAATATCTTTACAATGTACATGTTATGTGATATAAAAAAATCAGCCTGGTACAGTCTGAAGATACTTTTAGAATCAGATGATGTGATTGCCTCTCTCCACCCGATCATGCTGTTATGATCCAGTTATTCCAAGTCTTGGGGACCAGTGTTTATCAAACTTGAATGTGTGCATCAATCAGCTGAGGATCCAGCTAAATCAGATGCTGATTCAGTACCCCTGGGCTAGTGCCTGGGACTCTGCGCTTCTAACACACTCCCAGAGGATGCTGATGCTGTCTGTGGCCCACATGCAGAGCAGCGAGCTCCTTAAACTACAGCACCTTCAGACAGAAACCAATACTAACTCACCAACCCAGTATGTATATACATTAAGTCCACAACAAACGTTTACAAACTTCAGTAACTAGTTTATACAATGTAGAAGTGTAAAGTGTAGTGACTAGGACTGAATTTGGAATCAGATCAAAGCTGAGTAGGAGAAACTATGGGACAAAGTTTAAGAGCCAAGACATTCTGTCAGCATGTCACACAAAGGGGTTCTTTTAGCAGTGCCAGCCTAGGAACTTCCAGGCTTACTTCTTGTACCTTACTAGGCCACTGCAGAACTGCCTAAAGCTAAAGCTATAAATGTTTGCAGACTGAGGAAGAGAGAGATGGTAACTTTATGAGCTGCAGGGTACTTCAGAGCAGGTATGAAACTGGGTGACAGGAAACGGCGAGTTCAGAATGCCCAAGGAGTCTGCGTACTTTTGACACCATAGGCTTCACATGGAAAACACATCGTGACAGGAAGGTCTTCAGAAGATCCTCAGAATTTTTTCCCAATGCTTCATTGACATTTTATGTTTTTTTCCCACTAGCGTATTTTATGATAAGTCTTATTACAAAACTAGACATTAATGCAGGGAGATAAACTATGTCTTTTTTTAAGCTGCAGAAACTTTACAGTCTAAAGTGGGGCAGTCTCCATTTGAGTGAAGGACACATTCAGAAGTGAGCTTTCCTTACGTGGGCCTTTGAACATATCTTGGGATTAAGAAGACACTGAAAGATTCCAACCAAAAATAAATTGTATGTAAATTAGAAGATGTAACAGTGGTTTGTGAAGGTAAAAAATAATTATGTATAACTGTGGAACTAACAAAGTTTGAAAAATTGAATAAAGTTAACATGTTTCTCAATAGATATAACTATACAAACTGGATTGACAAAAAGAAAAACTTGCTAATAACGTTAAATAAAAGCAAGACTGTTATTAAGGAATTATACTTCCAATAATAATGTTCTCAGTCCTAAGAAATCTGTTAAGTGACATCTTTCAAATATTCATGTTACATTCCATTCAAAATATAGGAAAAAATGAAAGGTAGTTATTATATTTAACAATGAAATATAACTTCAGGATCAAAAAATCTGACAGAGAAATTATTCCAAAAATTTAATTATGTACTAAATTGTTTTCATGAAAGTTTTATGTAACTAAATTCTGTAAGTTCTAAACTGTATATAGGAAAGTCCCTTCTAACTTTTTACATTATATAACAGTAAAGTAACTTCTAAAGTATTACTAAGATAAAATATATTACAAAGAAAATTTGTTGAGAAAGTGTTATGCTACTGTGCTAGTACATAATTAATTAAAGTGATTTAACTATTACCAACTGAACCCACAAAGAGGTAAATAATTGATTTTCCATATATGAAGAGCCCTTTGCCCAAGAATAAACCACTTTATTTTCAAAGAGACCAGAGGTGCCAAGTCAGCCAACGTTAATATGACGAAACAGGGTTCAATTTACAACATGCAGACAACATGGACACTATTAACACTTCTAAGAATTTTTATAATTTAATTTTACTATATAGTAAACTTTGTCAGTTGAGACAAAAAGTAAGCCAATTCCAGCTGTCTAGAAATTCATCCAATTTCATATAATTCAAAGAATGTGGTGGGAATTTGGGGGGAAATAAATAATAACAGTATAGCAAAATTTTGGATCGACACCAAAGATTAAATTTGTTCTCTTTTCAAATATACTGTTTCTCAAGCCTTTGAAATTTTTCAGAGAATTTTCAAATTTTTATGAGCAAAAACACTAATTGTGTTCTCAAAGTTTAATTATATATTTCATCTGCCATTTCTGAACTTTGTTAACCTTAGAGTAATTCATTTCAAAGCTTTTCATAAAAACAAAAGGATTAATATAAAGTACTCTCCATTGCTCATTTTTACTTGGTGGGGGGAAGGGGCGATCCTAGAAAATCCCCATTTAACTCAAGGACAGTGCAGATTACAGACTAAAAGAGTTAATCTTTTGGAGAAGCACTTTCTTGGAAATTTAGGATCTTGATAATAGAAGGAAGATGAAATAAGGTAGAAGAAAATATAAATAAAACTCTAAAGGAAAAAATAAATTTCAAACACAGGAGTATAAAGTTGTACTACTTATGGCATAAATTGAACCCTGCTTTAACGTAAGCAAAAATAAAAATTAATAGAACAATTCACACTGTAAGTCAGAGGAAGAACTGCAACTCCAATTTTACTGATTTTTAATAATTATTTCCCAATGAGTTCAGAAGAAACACAGCCCAAGAGATTGTTTAGCATAGGAATAACAAATTAATATATATAAATGCAATGCATCAGATAATTTTTTGGTATTGAGTTAGCATTGCATATAGCAAGGATTAGAAACAAAATAGAAATTTCTATTTCCTACCTATATCACTGGCTACCATCTTGGAAAACTTTCTGCTTTTGGTCTTCACTGAAAACAACATTTTGATATAAAATGTCAAAATCTATTCAAAGTAAACTAAATGAATTAAACATAATTAAAAGAAACACTTTAAAATAAAGATACTATACCCTTTTCTATAAAATTATTCATTTTTTGTTCATCATCTGAATTATGTGGTGATGAAGAACCTACACAAATGAAGACAATGGAACAGGCAAACAGTCAGTCACAAACACAGAGTTGTCACAGGGATCAGCACAAACAAAATAATCTGGTACCTTCTGAAACAAGAGCCCATACCTCTGGCCACAAGTAAATACAGTTAACAAGAATTCTTATAGTACCACAGTAAGAACAGCAGTCAGTAGTGCATTATGTTTCATGGCAGAACAACCCCTAGTACACATAAATATTAACTCTAAAATGTTTTTTATAAGTTACAACCACTGGGCAAAATTTTGGTAGATATTATATGTTAGAGAACAGATAGAGAAAAATATAATGAGAGGTTAACAGTTTCTGAAGAAAAAAGGTAAAATTTCTTGGTATTAGTTAACTGAATAAGGTTTATCTAGCAGAACTAAGAATCCTATACAAGGGCTATACTGGTAAAATTTATTTTAGTGTCAGCTTTCAAGATAGAAACTTCAAAATAATATACAAATTCTATTACCTTAGAGGCCTTTAAAATACTGAGGTTAATGCTTACAGTTTTAGCTATATTCAAATATTTATTTAAGTTTATAAGGTAAGAAATGTTAAATTTTACTTTGGTTATGACTACTAATTATTTTTATACTTATAATTTTATTTGTCATTTTCTTTGAAAAGGTGTTTCTAATTTTTCATAGTATTTCATTTTAACATCTTTTATTAAATAGTATTTTAATTGATTTTTATTAGAATTAAACTATTTTTTATAATACAGTTAAAATGGTATCTCATCCATTAAATGTTTCAATCTCAACTGTACATAAATCACTTCTTCTTTGAATTCTCCTAACACATTATCTGTATACTTCTCTTACGATGTTAATCACTTAATCCCTTATATTTTAAGTTTACAAACATCTGACCTTTCCCACTGGACTGAACTTCTGAAAAGCTGGCCACCAACTGGTTTATCTTTGCATCACCTTTGCACTCAGTGCAATGCTGTGCCTGCAGAAATCACTGAATAAACATCTGCCAAAAGAATCAAGTTTTCTACTACCGGCCAATCTCAAACATAATGGGCAGTAGAAAAGATTTTTCTGGTTTTTTTTTCTTCCTTTTTTATCCCAGTGAAAGCACTGAACCATAACGAGGTCAAAATGTGACCTCCCTTTGTGCCACAAAACTGGACTTGCTTTCTTTGGCAGGTAGACAATATCCTTGAGGTGTCTCTTCACAGACCAAGCAGGACTTGCCAGCATGAGCAGGGTCCAACTACTTTATAACAGTCTTAAAAGATTACTCTTTAAAACTAAGTAATTTTTGTTAAACAGCATTTATAGTTCCTCATAAATCCTACATAAAAAATCACGTAAGTAACATTAAGCTCAATAACACTTTAAGGACTAGACATAGTTTACTTGTTTTTCATATAAATATAACTCACATTTACATAAGGTAATGGATCCTGGCTGGTGTAGCTCAGTGGATTGAGCAGAGGCCTGAGAACCAGAGGGTCGCCAGTTTGTTTCCCAGCCGGGTCACGTGCCTGGGTTGCAGGCCAGGTCCCCAGTAGGGGGCTCATGAGAGGCAACCACACACTGTTGTTTCTTTCCCTCTCTTTCTCCCTCCCTTCCCCTTCTCTAAAAATAAATAAAATATTAAAAAAATAAATAATGGTTATGATAAGATACTATATATTTTAAAATACCACTGTTCCCTTTGATAGTCAATATAGCCACACGAATTTACAAAATTTATTAATATGTTTTATTTCATAAATTTGAAAGTAGAGTAGCAATATAACATACCTAAACACAAGTATAAAATTATAAATATTTTTAGCATTTACTACCTAAAATAAATGACATAAGCCATAACTGTAAAGTTAAAAAGCTGATTTATAGATTGTTTTCCCCCTAACTGAACATGTCTACCACTGCTTATCATAATTATATGATAGCCCATGAAAAAGTTCCAAAAATGCTTTCAGCCCTGGCCGGGTGACTCAGGGACTCGGAGCACCGTCCCAGGTACCCAAAGGCTGTGGGCTTCCATTACCCGTCAGGGCACATGTCTAGTTCCTGGGTCAGTCCCTGTCAGGGCACATACAGGAGGCAGCTGATCGATGCTTCTCTCCCACATCAATGTGTCTCTCCTTCCCTCTCTCTCCCCCTTCCTCTCTTCTAAAATCAATACAGGATATCTTCAGTTGAGGATGAAAAACTGTTTTCAGCATGCCCTATTTGAATATATTTACCAAATTACTGATTAAATAAACATAGAAAATATCTACAGCTTTTTGTTTTTTTCTAGGGTACATAGCAACTCATGAAGGCACCATTTATGTCATGGTATGTGTGGCTTTTTCAATTTGAAATGACCTAACACATGTTTTTATCACTTTAGCATAAACACACACACATGCACACACACATTTTGAATGCAGTGCTAAAAAAATTTCCAACATTACTAAAGTGCTCAGTGAAGCAATGTGAATTTTTTAAAAAAATAAAGATCAAACAGAGATGGAAGGAATAATTTTCTGTTAATTTGGAATGGCAGAACTAATTTTATATTTCTGAGACTGATTTATTTAAAAATAAATGGGAATGATAAAATATTTTTAATAGAACTTTAATACTGATTAAACTGTTGAGATCACAAATCTTATGAGATTTAAGACCTTTTTAGAAAAGTTTCTCTTCCTTTATATGTATTAGTTTGAGTAAATACATTGATTTTGATAAAAAGCATATTCATTTCTAAAATATTGGTCCTCTTCTTAGTATTTATGAGGAACGCACTGCAATGTCCAATGGATTGTTATATATTTCCTCTTCTCTAATTGATACCAATAGTTTTCTACTAACCATACTGGCATTAGTAATCTAAAATGGACCATTTAACTATTTATTTACCTTATTTATTTTCCACGGCATTGTAGAACATATGGCTTGTAATTTAATTACTGCTTTCTATGGTTTTAATTACATGATCCCCCTGTGGCTCTTCACATTCACCTCAGGCGCACCCCACCCAGTTTTCTTTCTGACCACCCTAAATTAGTAAAATTTACATGTGTTGGAGAAAGTAATAATAAATTATTCTTTTAATTCTGTATTAGAATGCTAATAGAAACGAAGGCAAAAAGTTACAAATATACGAATAGTAAGACAACTGGCCCATGACAGGCAGCAAAAACTACTGTTAACTATTTAAAAACAGACAAGCGGTCAAGGACACAAGCTGTAACAATGTAGTGTCAAAGAGGTTCCAGAATTCCACTCTACAGCTCCTACTGCATGTCTTAGCAGTTCCGTATGCCTGACATCTATCTCTTGCTACATAAAACATGTTTCAGGCACAAGTGCTATTTATTAAAGTCTAATTTGGTTTTTGTAAAAGTAGCCTTCCCTGATATGCAGGAATACATACAAGTCTTCAGAGAATGCTTGTATCTTTCAGAACATAATCAAGAACTAAGGTAAATAAACTAAGAGTTTTCTATATACAGGTAAGAATTTTGGACTTCTCAATGCTATCTGAGGTCATATAAATTTCTCTATGTTAAAAGTACACTGTCTTTTCATATGGACCAAAGAGTACAAAGTATTTGAAAATGTTGAACAATGTTTGGATTTCTCTGGTATGAAAAAGAGAATTTGGAGATTTTTAATCTTATGCACTTTTTATATTTATATACTTATATTTAAATATACTTATATACTTATCTATAATTACCTTTTGCTGGGTTATTCCAAATTGCTAGATATAAACACCTATTGAAAGTTTGGCTTAAGACAAAAAGGAGTATTAATTTACTTGGCCTCAAAGTTGTTAAAATACTTTTGATGGTTGTTTAGTATATTAAAGGATCATGTTTCATGTCCAAATTATCCAATTTGTTTATAGCCCTATGATGACAACTGCATTCGCATGGCCTTGAGTGAAGGTGAAAAGAACGGAACGGTACCGTATGTAATCAAAGGAAGAGCAGCCATAATTTAAAAATATTATAATTCTAAATTCCAAATTCAGAAATAACTCTGGTCCTGTAAGATTGGAAATATAACTGCCTGCTCCATATTATTCATTCAGACTTTATTCTACCAATGCTCAGACGTAATATTGGGTGCTAATTATGTGACTCCTATAGCTCAATGTTTTATTAGTTTGATGTGTGAATTTAAATATGAAATTTAAAGATTAAGGAAACCAGAAGGTGGATGTATTTTAAAAAATGGTTAACTTGTATAAAATTACAGGAAAATGTAATTTTAAAAAGAAAATACAGCAAAAGCTTTTACAATCCCGTATGTAATGAAATGCTACACTAAAATATTAGGGAGTAAAGTAGAATGGACTTCTCAATATTTTCCATTCTTAAAACGCTTCCTGATGTGGCAGGACCAGCTAAGGGTCAGGGTCTGTCTAAGAACAACGTTACCTTATGCTAAGGACAACCTTTTCAGTAGAAAGTTGATGAAAATTCCCAGTCAGAATGATTTAATAAATGTGGTAATTAAAATTATGAAGTCAACTTTATTAAAGATTAGCAAGCTTTCAATCCACTGGAAAAAAAAAATCAATTCAGGATCCACTTATAGAGACTCAAAAGCTACTCAAGTTCCTTTAAAATATTTATATATATATATATATATATAAATAGGTAACATAAAGACCAATATATAAATAACAGAAGGACAACTGCTTTAATATAGCTATAAAATTATACTAGATATTACACTGATCACAAAACAAGAACAAATATAGTCTAGAATTATTCTGTCAAGCCACCATTAGAAGACAAATGTTAAAAATCTTTCACACTTAAATGGGTATTATGCAAGGGTTAGAGTACTACTCTACCAAGTGAGGACAGGCATGCCTACCGCAAAGACAAGACTAGAGATAACTAAACCACTTGATCCGATGGTAAGAAGTAAAATATAGATTCCCTAAAAAGTATAACTATTAAAAGACTAAGTAAATAGTTATATGACTCTTAACAGGTAATAGCTATAGATTTTTATCTAGGGCATTTTTTTTTTCACTAAATGAGAAAGCAAAAAAAATACAGTTATGACTTTAAGAATAAATATGTGACACTGAAGTTCCTTGCAGGTGTATTTTAAATGCTCATCTATAAAAAAAGGAATACTAAAACTCTGTGCCGGTTTTCGTAGGATTATACTTATTAATGAAACAAACAACAAATTACCAGAAGTTGGAGACTTGCAGCGGTCCTCTGGGACTACGGTCCCCTCGCTGATATCACACAGACCTGCTAAGAAAACAAAAACGGAAACCAAATTACACCACACATTTATATAAACACAGTTTCACCTCCTATTTGTAGTACACGTTTAATGGTAGTCCATTAAAAAAAATCCAGAAGATTAAAATGCACCTGACATTGGTACTATGCGCCTTTGTTTTGAGATAGGAACATAAAAAAAAATTGATCAAAACACCTCAAACTAATATGGCAGTCATTAATTAAGAAACAGAATTTTCAAGAAATAATTGCTTTTCTTCAAGGAAAACTAGATATAATGCAAAACTTTGTTTAAAATCAGTAATTTGAGGGGCCCATGATCTATTTATTATTGGACTCCTCTTGGGGAGAATAAATATTGGTAGTAAGTTTGGTGATTGTTACATCACAGAGACCTTCAGCTCAAAGTGATTTCCCGTATGTGTGTCTCAAATATCTCTCTTACATATTTTTCAATAATTGAAAAATATTTTGTACCCCCAATCTGTAATTTTAAAATATTGCGCATTACTTATCTTACAAGGCTATACTTCTTAAAAACTATCCAATCACATTTTTTAAAGTTCTAGATAAACTCTTTCTACAGATTTTTGTGAATTATATAAAACTAATCTATTTGATAATATGGCCTAAATTCATAGGAGAAAACACAGCAAGATATTTTATGCTATAGACAAGAATTTAAAAGACATAGCAAATGTAAACAATTAGTATGAATATGAATTTGCCTGGTGATTTAAATAAAAATAATTATTGCAAATTCTTTAAAAATTACAAAAAACACGCCAAAAGTTTGGCGCAGTTGGGCAACAGACAAGGGGCCACGCGTCTGGGCTTCTGAAACGGCCAGGTGTCACGCAGACCTGTGACTTTCAACCCTTCTCAGCTCATGGCACACATAAACTGATTAGTAAAATTCTGCGGCACACCACGACACATATTTTTTGCTGATCTGACAAAAATAGGTATAATTTGGATTCATTCACACTGGATGGCTCTTGTGTTGGCTATTGTCATTTTTGAATTTGATAATCTAAGGAAGTCAGTGCCCCTGACTAAATAGTCAGCTACTGCACCTTTCAAAAATTCCTGCAGCACACCGACTGAAAATCACTGGCACAGACATATGTGCATGTATGTGCGTTTCTGCTGTTCCATTCATTTGGTAAAAGATACGATGTCACAGTGTCTACAGTCACCAAGAAAGCTCTCACAGTAATACTTTCAAGAGAACACTGAGCACTGAACTGGGTTTATAAGAAGTGTTTTCTATTTTGAAATATACACCATTTGTCTTCATTGGATAGAAAGTTTTTGAATAACAGTTTTCAACATTCATCAAACTAGTGTCTCTGTAAAAAAAACAACTAGTTTTTATAGTTTTAAAATGATAGATCAATTATAAGTATGCATTTAATCCTTGACAAGATATTTGTTTGTACAAATGATAACAGGTCTTTAAATGGTAGCGATATGTGGTAATAACCCAAACAACCTAAGTAGTTGTCGATGGATGCATGGACCAAGGAAATGTGGTGTGTGCCTACACATACACACACACAATGAAATATTACTAACAGGAGTGCAATGTTGCCATTTGCAACTGCATGGATTGACCTCAAGGTAAATGAAAGAAGAGCAAGATAAAATACCTTATGATCTCACTTACATGTGAACCTAAAAAACTAAAACAGAACAAAACAGAAACAAAAACAAGCTGACAGATACTGAAAATAGAGCTGTGGTCACCAGAGGTGAGGGATATGGGGATGGGACAAATGGGTGAATGGGGTCAAAAGATACACACAGTTATAAAGTAAGTCATGGAGATGTATTGTATAGCAGGGTGACTACAGTTAATAATACTGTTTTGCATATCTGAAAGTTGCTCAGAGAGTAGATCTTAAAAATTCACAAGGAAAATAATTTGTAACTATAAGATGACTGATGTTAACTAGACTCACTGTGGTGATCACTCACAATGTATACAAATAACAAATCATGATGTTGTACACCTGAAACTAATATATCGTCACATGTCAATTATACCTCAATAAAAAATAAACACCATAATAGTGACAATATTCTCTAGTGTTACAATGGGCCTAGTACTGAAATAAGGTCAATTTTGAAAATTTAAGCCTTTTCTATTTTGTAAATTGCTACTAAACACTATAAATATGTACTATGGGATATAATTCCCATTCTTAAAAACAGTAAAATACCAATTTCTTCTCTAGGAAGAAATATTTAGGAAGGTAAGTTAGCAAATATGATAGAGACTCTTTAATTTCTAGGTAGTAAATTACTGAATAAGCCAAACTCCTTCGCTGCCTTCCATCTGACTCAAGGTGCAAGTCCAGCCCGCTGTGCCTGGTTGATGGAAACAGTCCTATGACACATGACTGCAGCAGGCAGCATGCGCCCACCGTACACCTCTCTGACCTCATTTCCGCTGCCTTCACCTACTTCCGGCCTCTCTCCCTCTCTCTACTCCAGCCACGCTCCTCCTCACTGTACCTGGAGCTCTCCAGGAACACTGCTTCAGAGCGAATGGACTTGCTCCTCCCTGCTCGAAATGTTCTTTCCACAGGCATCCTCACGGATCACAGCTCTCTCACTTCCTTTACATCTCTACTCAGAAGTCACGGGGATGCACTCTTTAAAATTTAACACCCACGTAACTGACATTTCAGATCTCCCCTCATTTAATTATTTTTCCCTTTAGCACTATTATGCAACTTACTGTGTAGTACTTACTGGCAGATATTTAATTGTCTATCTTTTCCAGTATAATGATTTCCATGAGGACAGAAATTTTTGTCTGTTTTATTACCCATACTAGTGCAGAGCACATGGTAGGTGCTCAGTAAATGTATCGAAAACCTGAATGAATACATGTGAAAGAGTTTTGTAGAATATAATCTAATCCATCTTCTCTGATACTGCAGACTGCCTTCAACAAATTCCTAGTGATATAGTTATATGCTTTGCCCAAACGTACCCCAACCAATTAGCTACCTGGTAATAACCAACATTTACTAAGCGCTTATTATGTGCCAAATACTGTTCTCAGTGCTTGATTTATTTAACCCCTGCTGCAGCCAATAAGGTAGACAGATTTATCCTCATTTTACAAAAGAAACTGAGGCACTGAGTGTTTTGGTTATGTTATACAGTGAGAAGCACATAACTACTTCTAGAGACAGTAAACTTGACTGCCATTGTCAGAGACACTTCCTTTTCAAATGTTTAAATAGGAGGCTTAATCTACTGTTTAAAATGTTCAACAAGACAGTCATATGTTATCCCACAAAATACATTCACTAACTGAGCCCCACTACATCAAAGTAAGTATCAGGTTATAAACTGGCCCAGTAGTCCTACGGTTTAGTCCAGGGACTGGCACAAGTTTTCTGTGTAGGTCCAGATTGGTTTTCGGAGCCACTGTCACAACCGCTCCCCTCTAACGTTGTGGCACAAAAGCAGCCACAGATAATAAAACATAAGCAAATAAGCAAGGTGCTGTTCTCACGAAACTCATCTGCAAAAACGGGCAGTGCGCCAGATTTGACCCACAGACAGCAATTTGCTGACTTTCAGTCTAATCAACCTGGCAATTATTGAACTAAACTAGGTATTTAGGTCACTTCTACCTGTCTAGGTCATAAAAGCATCAGAAAACTCTTTACCAAATACTGGCTGACTTGAGGAAATATGTCAACAGGCTGCCATGAGCCAGTCCGTTAGTTGCCAGATTAAAAAAGTAGCATTAATTTCAGCACAATTTACTTTTAGTAATTTACTGCTGACTTCTACCGATAATCTCTATTGTCAATATGCACATAAGGCATCAGATACTTAGCAAATCATTCTAGGATTTTGAATGATTTCTACAACAAATTTACTGATTTATAAAATATCTGACTTTCATTAAATTGGGAGTACTATACAAATTCTCTTCACAAATTTTCTTGACATCTTTTTATTATTGCCTGATCTGCCTTATATAATATAGCTTAGACTTTCATTTCTATTATTTTTTATACTTTTCAGAGAAAAAAATCATTCTTATTAATGGAGACTTGAGAAACAAAGTCATTTACTTCTACATTTTGTTTTTTTTAACTATCATTTCAAATCACCCTAAAATGGGGTCCTAATCCTCCCTGAACTGTATTTCCACTGTAAACTGACATTTTGCTTTATTTCACATTTTGGGGAAATTAGCCTTAATTCAATACAGTACTTATTCAACTACCAACATTTTTATTCATTCTTGATTGTATCACGTGTTTCTTAAACAGTATTATTTTTCCCTATACTGCACCCCCTCCCCCACAAAAATTTAACTGGCAGGTACTATTAGGCTCCACAGCTACTTCTCTTTTTCTATCTTATTGACAATATTGAACCCACTTGAAAGTACTTGCAATTGTATAGTCAAAACTTCACTATTAGAGCCACCTCTCCATAACTTTTGAAAATATCTTTCCTGGAGTCTAGATAGAATTAGATATAGCCAGCTAATTACCTTCTTTATAATTATCAACTTCTAAGACTAAGTAAGCACATTTTCTTATGTGTCTATCATGTTCGCATCACTAAAAAGATACTATTTGAGGTTTAGAACTATATTCAGGACAGAACTTTTCCTTTTGAGCCCTTCATGGAGTGAAGAAGTGGCCAGCAAAACTAGACATATATTAACACATTTCATTTACATTAGAATTAAGACTTTTAGCAACATATAGGTAGTTGAAACACTTCATCACTACTTGTCCCTGTGACAGTTTCATAAATGTTATTACGAAGATACTATATTTTAATCAAGAGTTCAAATGTATTTTAATATAGCTATAAAATAGTTAAACAGTAATGTTTTACCTTATAAAATAATTTCATAAGTGACATCTTATAAAAATATATAATCATCTATTGGTAACAAAAATTTCTCTATTAAAAAGAACAGTTTGACAGTATTTGGGCTACACTTCAAGAATATATATTTTTATTTATTTATTTATTTATTCATTCATTCATTCACTTATTTATTTATTTATTTTTAGAGAGGGAAGGGAGGGAGATAGAGAGAGAGAGAGAGAGAGAAACATCAATGTGTGGTTGCTGGGGGTTATGGCCTGCAACCCAGGAATGTACCCTGACTGGGAATCGAACCTGGGACACTTTGGTTCCCAGCCCGCGCTCAATCCACTGAGCTATGGCAGCCAGGGCAATATATTTTAAAATATATGCTTTAGTAAGACTATCATTTCTGCATCAATGCAATTAAAGAATTTTAGTGCTGCCCTGGCTGGTGTGGCTTAGTGGACTGAGCGCAGGCCAGGTTCCCAGTTGGGGGCATGCGAGAGGCACCCATCGCTATATCTCTCACACATCTGTGTTTCCCTCTCTCTCTCCTTCTCCCTCCCTTCCCCTCTCTCTAAATAAATAAATAAAATTTTAAAAAATAAGATAAAATGACATATATACCTCATTTTAAAAAAAAGAATTTTAGTGCCAATTATTCTACATTTAATTTTATTTGAAATATAAATAATTACAGTTTCAAATTAAGACAAAAATACTCTTAATGTTAAGACACATTTTAAATAACTCATTTAATTTAAAATATAATTTTAAATATTATTAAAGTGAGCAGTCACAATATATAAATATCTTAAATTGACCAACAAAAACTCAGATATTTAGGTGCAGGGTTAGGACTAACTCTTCAATACAAAATGAATCAAATAATGATGGGAATAACACAGGGTTTGTAGAGACTAAAGTAGAATGCTGTAAAACTTAAGAAAAAGTATTTTTTAAAATTACATTGCAAAATTGGTCTTTACCCTTGGATAAATTTAGGTATTTAGTTTCTAGCAATTTTATGTAAACTACAATGAGGTATCAGTGAGAAAAAATTAATTTTAGGAATAAAAAAATTATAAGGTTTGTGGTAAAATTGCTAAAAGTATTTGTCTGCCCCCCAAAATTTCTTCTCTATCACAACAATGTTCTAACTTTCTAACCCTAAATACGAATTTCTTTAATTTATAAAGAAACTGGATTGGGTTACAAACATTGCAATAGCTGTGTTTCTATATATATTATGAGATGAATTTAGGTAATGAGTATATTATTATAGAGACAATGTTCTAATAAGCTTTTAAAGAAATAAATGAGAAAAGAAACAATGATTCTACAGACAACAGCAAACATGCCATGATTTTACTGACGTGGAAGAAATAACTTACTTAAAAAAGAAGAACGGAGTTTTTTCACAGATTCAGAATATAAGCTAGTAAAGCCGCACATGCAAGAGGTCACAATCAGCATACCTTAGTGAAGCAATGGAAAGTGAAAGGAAAGAAAAGGAGACAAAGATACTAGAATGGTATGGCTGGGACAGTTTCTGCTGAAGACAACAAATGACAAAATGATTACACATACAAAGAAAAATAAATGGGGAAAAAATTCAACCAACAAGATAGCAAGGTCTATGCGCCATCACCTTTTTCTTCTCTCATGAATGGTGACACGGGTAGTATCAGCCAATAATGTCCAGAGAGCAACTGAGAAAAGAATCTCAGAGAGAACTTGAATTCAGTGGGACTGAGTTGGTGAGTACAGACCAGAGCTTCCCAGTGTCCCAGTGTCTACTGCCTTTCAGCAAATGGGCCAAGTCAGCCCAGGACAGGGTTCCCCTCAACCCCTGGTACTGCAGGGCAGACCGGAGCCTGCAGGCCTGTTACTGCCGGAGGCCTCATTGTTCTAGCCCTCTGTGCCCGAGATCCAGTGCAATTTTCTCTGTGAGCCAGGAGGTTAAGGGGGGGAAAGGTGAGTGATGGTATAGACAACTAACTATACATGTGTTCATGAGGTATCAGTATTAAGACATTTAAAATTAATGCTAATTATTTAGCAAACACAAAAGAATGCTATGAAAAGAATGGATCCGGGTTTGCATTGAATCAGGCTATGTGAGAACACTGTATTTTCACTGAACTGAAATTCACTTTTGCATCAACTTTTGCACATGGAAAATGATTCTTTTTAAATGAAATCACTGAAAAAATTGATTGTGGTCTCACAATACTAGAAATAAAAGGGACAAAACTTTGAAGTAAACTTTTGTTCTATAATGAGGCAAATTTTCCTGTCATTATGATTTAGATAAAGAAATTTGATTTTGTAGTTCTTTCCCAACATTAAATAAAATCCTAGAATATTACAAACAAAAGCAAAATCTAATAATAATACAAAACAAAACAAAAAAAGAGGCTCAACTTCCACTACTTTTTGACAGTTCCTGTATTACAGACTAAATCACACAAGCTATCTACCTAACTGAAGTACTTACATTCACAGAAGTAACTAAGCATTTATGGGAATCTTAAAACTCGGGGTTTTTTTCTTTTTACCTCCTGAAGGTTGTCGAGATTTACGAGGAGACCGGGGTTCCCTCCGATAAGGGTCATTGGAGCCATACAGTTCAATAGTGCCCAGGTTGAGGAGCACTGCTTTCTGGAGGTAGTCAACCATCGCAATGCCGTTACAGTTGCCAAAAACTACCCTGGAAGAGGAAAGAGAAGATATTTTAACACAGATAATAATTATTTAAAAATGTAGTCTGTAATGGAATAAAAGAGAAGCATGAAAGGTCTTAGAGAAAATTCCTCTTTGAACAAAAAACTACCAGACATAAAAATACAGGTTGCATATGGCTTCCGATGGAACTGGATAGATTTTTTGCAAACATTAATGATTACAATCAATATCATTAAAAAAAATCTGACATAGGAGTTGCAACTTGATCAGAGGCATAAATCCCTAGGCTAAGCAACATCTAAGTCTGAGACTCTCAGGGGAAGACATTCTCTTCCACCAGGAAAGCAGGGGACTGTATCTTCAAGACAGTTTTGGTAATCAAGTGTGAATGAATAGATTTTATTCCTTTAAGATCCCTTAAGCAAGGAGCAGAAATCTGAAAGACAGAGAGGGGCTACATAAGTACATGAAACAGGCAGGTAAGGACAACGGTGGGCTGCAGAGCGTACAACACAGCTAACGAGGACAAATGTCAACTTGGTTCCTGCTGACGTTTGCCAGCAAGAATGGAGACACGGTTCAGATAATCGGATTTTTCAAGTGGAAACTCTAAACATGGATTTTCACATCAAATAATCTTGGCTACTAGTTCAAGTTTTTAAAATACACGAAAAGGGCTAACCAAAATACAACTGTGAGCCAATGAGGCCTGTGATCAACTGACTTGCAATTTCCTTTGAAACTACCTACGTTTTCTTTTTCTTATTCCCTGTTTGTGTCCTTTATGGCTGTGGGCAGGAAAATATTAGAAAGAAGAAGGTCTGTGTCCTGACACTGTGGGACAGCAAATAAAAGACATGAAAGAAAACCATCTGAGTACACAGCCGGTTGGAGTGGGGTGCACGACTGCAAAGGGCAGAGCAGGTGGTGACAGCTAGAGGAGAAGCAGCGATGAGCGAGTCCCCAGGCTGGATGGAGGAGAGACACAGTGGCCGACACGTGCTAAAGAGCTCTGGAATGAACAGTTAGCATGCGGTTTCTCTTACAACACAATGCTGATTTTAAAACAAACATAAACATTATAGTAAAAGTATAGACAGTTAACACTATACACTTGAAGGCATGAATTAATAAGTACACCTGTACTGCAGATGAATACTTCCTTAAACTATTACTATGTGTGCACAATCTATACAAGTTAACTTTGAAGCAGAAAGAACAAATTACGCAGCTGTGGTAGACCATGTACAGATTCAGCTTAGCACGCAGTCTTCCAGGCTGACGTTGTCAGACGCCCATTCACCTGTTCATAACAGGACATAATTTCTGAAAGTATATGCAGGAGAGGACGTAGTGACTTTAAACCTTTACCTCAAATAATTCGCTGGTCTGCGAGTCACCTGACTTAATACCAGGAAGCAATATAATCATGCACGGAATAATTATTCAGAACAGAATTATGTTCAAATAAATACACATTTGATCTGAAAGTTATGTAACTTTTTAAGTGATACTATAAAGATAATCACTTCTATTTTCAGAAGCAAAAAAATGTATGAGACGCTATGAAGAGACTGAGAAACACACAAGTTACACTTACAGTCCGTAAGAAGAGTTGACGGCCAGACTGGTTATCTGTTGTGGCGGCTCTCCCCCTACCCACACCAACTGGATGACCAGCTCTGTCTGATAGCCTGGAGACTGTTTGAGTGGTGAATTTTTAACTCTGTAAGAAAGGAAAACATGTTACTTTTTGTATCTTATTAGCCTATATAATTATAGAATCATGCATAAATAACTATACAAAAATAACTTTATATATGAAATTGTACTACTTATTTTAAAAAGTAAAAAATCAGAATCCTATCCTCTAGAAGCACTTAATCCAGACACCAAATACGTACATGAGTTAAAAAAATGAGAAATCGTGTGCAGTAAGCCCCACACACAGAGTGGAGGGAGAGAGCAAGGGCGAAGTGGGCGGGAAGGGGAGGGCGGGTGCAAGGAGGGCAGGGAGGGCTGAGGAGAAGAACGAGAAGCAGCAGTCCTGGCATTAAGAAGAAAAAAAACACAAGTTACAAAAGCACACTTAAAACTTAAAAACATGGTTTAACTAAATGAAAACTGGCCAAAAACATAAGCTAAAGAATGAGGAAAAAAACGGGAAATTTATTTTCGTGTGACTTTTTCTAAAAAATATATACCTTAATTTAAGGTAAGAACTTTTTTTAGGTTTTTCTTTTCTTTTTTAATTATATTTTATTGATTATGCTATGACAGTTGTCCTGGTTTTTCTCCCTTTGCTCCCCTCCTCCCAGCACCCCCACTGCCTCAGGCAATCCCCACGCTTTTTTTATGCCCATGGGTCAGGTGTATTAAGTTCTTTGGCTGCTCCATTTCCTATACTGTACTTTGCATCCCCATAGCTGTTCTGTAACCACCTATTTGTACTTCTTAATCCCCAAGGTGAGAATATTTTTGATCGCACAGACTCTCCAAAAACTGCTCCTATAAAACATATACAATTTTGAGGATTCTGCCTTGGAGTGACAACGTATGGAAGAACAGCAGCCAGACTACTCAAACTTGAATCTCCTGACACCAAACTCACAGGTAAAAACGTGTTTGAGTCATTTAGTTGGTACTTCCAGTGAAGAGGACCATGACACCTGACCTTTTACTGAGGTATTTGCTAGACCCACTCTGGAGAAGAAAGGGGTTGGTACGTGGTCCAAATTTCAGGGTGTACGTGAATCACTAAGGGTGCTCTGGTGCTGAGTTACAGTCACTTCTGCCTGTGCCAGGCAATGCACTCAGAACTGTCCGTACACTAGCTGAGGCAGAAGTTCTGGTCTTTCCCAGGGAAACACCCACTACTCAGCTCCAGCTGTCCATCTCAAGACTCGGAAATCCTGCATACCATTCATCTCCACCAGTGACGGCCTCTGCTGACGTGAGCACAAGCCCAAGAGTCTGAGTACACTATTCTTCCCTTGTATGAATTAGGTGAGGTTCAATGAAGTGTCCGCTGGCCCTCTGCTTACTTAATGTGCTCATTAGAGTAAATTCTCAAGAACAGCAATAGCCATTCAGAGACAATTTTAGATGCACATATGACTACATTGGCATTTTTAGACCTAAGTGATGAAGACACACAAAACTTACGGAATTATTTTACCTGGAATGAAGAAACTACAAAAGTTTTTAAGCAAAAATAAGCCAGCCAAAACTGGTTACACAATCCACACTGATAAAAAGTTAGACACCAGATCAAGAAATGACAGAAATGACAGAATATGTAAGATTTTAAAAAATACAAAATGGGGAGTGGGTAGGTGTTATGTTTTATGTCCACAATGATTACATTCAGGTTATCATTTTATTGTTTTGGATATATGTAAATCAATTTGTTTACTTTTTAAAGACAAGGTTTGAGCCTTTATAAAAAGTTCCTTAATTCATACAAACATATTTAAATGTCAAAATAATGTTTGGAGGCTTTGTGGTTTCAAAACCATTTCTGTTTGGATGAATGTCCTGCAAAAACACAATTAAAATCTTTAAGTAAACACAAACATAAAACTTTATTGGCAAAAGGAATAGTGGAAACATCTGTTTTTAAAATGTTTCTTCAAAAAAGAGAAACCAGTAAGGTACAAAGGCATTTTGTATAAAAAACAAAACAAAAAAAATTTCAGTATTAGTTATGGTAACATCATTCAGTTATAATTCTGATTTTTAGAAATGGGCTCAAAACAATGTGAAGTTAATAAGTGTTTACCTGAAGATTATTAAAAGGAAAAAAATGAAGTATAACTCAGATTGTCTGTGATGAAAAGTCACTACTAAATATGAATATATGCATTCTACACAAAAATCTCAAAAATCTTACCAAAAATATGCTACAAAAATAAACCTCTAAAAATTGTACTTTATACACTAATAAAAATTAAATTTAATAAAAAGCTGGAGAAATAAACATTGACGTCAGGGCATTAATGGAAACTTTACAAATTTAAGTTTAAAGTAAAGGAGTACTGAGTAAGTAACCAAAGGGAAGAGTGTATTGTAGGATTCTGTATTTGCAAGTCTCCTTCCAACTCCACACGGGCCAGATCTACAGCAAAAAGGAGGTGTGAGTTGAGTGTAAGGGAGAGACCCACAAAGGAGGGCAGCTGGAGAGGGGAAAGAAATCCGAGACCCTCCCGGGAAAATGTAGTTGATTAACTTCGGTGCTTGCACTTTTTCAGTCTGACCAGTTTCTCATCCTCGGCACCACAGCATTTTGAACTGGGTAATTCTTTGCCATGGGGCACTGCCCTGGGCACTACAGGGTGTTTAGCTTCGCCCCTGCCTTCTGGCACTAGATGCCAGTAGCACCCCCATTTCCCCTGGTGTGACACTGATAATATCTCCAGATATCGCCAAATGCTTCCTGAGGAGCAAAACTGTTCCCCATCTGAGAACTATTAGCATAGAATACACAAACTCAAAGTTATTCGAAATATAAAGATTTTTAAAGTTATACTATACTTTAAAAATCACTGTGATAGAAAAAATCTGCCTTATTTTTGGGGTGAATGCATGTTTGATTACATAGACATTCTCCACAGCAACTGCTGAACTGCTACCCACCAAGAGAAGAGATTCTAGCAGATCTGCAAGCGAAGCAGTGGCAGCGTAGTTCTTTAACCAGCGCAGATTGTCCTCTTTCCACCCTCTCTGCCTTGAATCTGCCACAGTCTGGCTCCCCGCCCCACCACTCTTGTAATGGAATCTTTGACATTTCCCATAACCACTGTTCAGTTACTACCTTCACTGTCTTCTCTGTAAATGTAATACTTTTAATCATACTCTTCATAAAACTGTTGATTGATTTTTAACTCTTTCCTCGTTGTTTTATTCCTCTGCCATATTTAAGGCCCATACCCTTGGATAAAATTAACTATTAATATAAGTTGGACAGAAAAAAGAAAACTTTGTCCAATTTATTCCTGTACAAAAGCAAAATGTATTCAAAATTGGAATGCTACAATAAAGGCATTTAAATAATGATACTGTGGTGCTAGAGAAGATTCAAAAAAAGACAAGTAAATGATTACAAAACAACTGAATCTCCAAAGACTGAATAAGCAGAATTTTTAGAATGGTAGAAAGCAGCCTAAACATACATTTCGTCCACACATAAATCCAGACTAAAACCATCAGTGGTTTAGGAGATGGAGGTGGAGATACAGAAGAAAGATCCATGCTAGTCCACTGTCTAAGGATCAAATCTTCATACTTTCGGGATAAAATCATGGAATGCAATCCTATTCCTCTTGATGCCACAGACATAGATATTGGATCAATCAGAACAAAACACAGACAGAGCTGTTCTTATGCCATTTGACTCCATTGCAGAAAAATGTTACCATAGCTTACTTATTAAGGCACACAACTCATCTAAATTAACAGATAATTTCCAAAACATCTGTATCGTTTACTAACTTACTTCAAACAAGGGACGTTATCCCGAAGGCCATCAGAGGAACTGCTACTGGTGGAAGGATGAGACTGAGGAGGGATGGGCTGAGGATTGGCGCCCCCCACTGGTGTTGGCAGAGGCGGTGCCTGTTCACCCTCCGGGGATTCCACATCATTTATCTCATACAACAATCGAACTTCAAGCATCTGTTGTAAAAGTAAGATAGCTCCTTTACTCCCAATAAATGTGATTCACTTCCTTACAGTTTATACACGCTTGCACATTTTAGGGGAAAGAACATTTTTAAAGGTAAAAATTAGTAAGATTTCTAAAGATAAGGATTTAGCCACAAAAAAAGGTCTCTGACTCAGCTCTTGAAAAACGATGTGTATGTGTGCAAGTACACACACACCCACACCCAAACACGCATTACGGTTTTAGAATTCATGGAGTTTGTTAATATCAAACTAGAGTATGCTCATACTCAGATGAGCTTTGTTTAAAGGAAACATAAGTATTTAAGGATTTAAATGTTCAGTAAGACATGCATAAAAACATGGTATTTTTCAAAACAAGACAAATGGCAATGTAAATGCTCAGGTAATTTTAAAAATTCTAGACAAAACTGACTGCAAATAATCTTCTAAATAATTTAAAAATTTTAAAAAGTCAGACATCTGACATTGAAACAACCATGAGACCGTTACCGGAATGACTTCTGTAATAACTTCTTGTTTGCTGAATCTATAAATAATGACGTGAGCGGAAACTCCAGCGATGCACAGCATTCTACTTTCTGGACACCAGGAGATGATCTGAATGGCATAGGGATCTTCATCTACAATGTCTGTGTTCGGCTTGTCATCTTTGCTTCTTGACTTTTCAAATACTTTAGCTGTCTTTAGTTTATACAGTACTTGAAGAGTTACTAGATAAAAGATATATATTAGGTAATTTAATATAAAAAGTCCAAATATAATGTAATATTTAATCAGTTATACTATGTAAGAAAATAGTCTATATTTATTTGAACCATACTTTGATCCCCACATTTGTTATACTTTTAGATAATGCATTCAATGTACTCACTGACCAAAAAAAGTGTACCCATTACTCATTGTATTCATTAAAAAAAATCATCATCATGATAAATTTAGATAACCTGAAAAAAATTAGTAATAAAAAAATTTGTAAAAAATAAATTAAAATAATAAATGACATTTTCTTCCTAAAATGGTTTTCTAATATTTTCTCTACAAAAGAGAACAATGTTATCTAACACTTCTAGAGGATGAAACATAATATATCCTGAGTTAACTGAATTCTGAGTGCCTGCTATGTATGTTTTACAAACATTAGCCATTCATAGCATTCTTTCCTTTTTTGCCATTATATAACCACCACAAACATTTCAAGAAGACAATACAAATTTTGTGGTATATGTTTAGAACCGGGCATTAAAATCATACAAATTTTTGTTGATTTATCACATATGCCTGCTTCTCCCATTTCTGAATTAGAAAAAGAAGGTTTGAAGAAATTTTGAAGACAAGATTTGAGTACTTCTGTTGAGAAGCACTAATTAATAGCCTGAAGAATATCTTTAATCTATTAAAAATCCTAAATTCTTACTTGATTAATAGGTATTAAATTTATGCCTTTGAATTTCAAATGGAATGTTGGTGATGCATTAAAGTACAGGTTGTACAAAAGCAGCTATTCTACAACATGTAACATTAATAATAATGCTCAAAATACTTACTTGCAGAAGCATCCCAGAACTTAACAGACCCATCGGCATGCCTATGAAAAGCAAATGAATTAAAAATGTTATTAAAAAACGTTTATATTTTGTTTCTTTGAAGTATATTGTTATATAAAAAGACAGTCACCAAAATGAGGAAAAAAGATAAAATTTAGGGTAAATTATCAGTTTACAGACAATAATTTATTTCTTATTATGTTTCAGCATAAAGGAAAGCACTATCTGCCCAATTAATTAATGCTCATGTGGTCTTAATTATATTTAGCTATTACTGATTTACTTGGTGAAACAGACTTTTACTTACCCTGTAATAATTATTTCTGGGTAACTCTGAGCACCCAAACCCCAATTACCTCCATTGATGGGCCATTCCTGAAAGAAAAGATTATTGTATAAAGCAACTTCCAAGCACATCATGCATCTTTATGTATATCTATGGCAAGAGTAAACAACATACTTTGCTTCCAAAAAGGATTTTTCCATTTATTTTCTCTAGGAAAGGATTCAGTGTTATCAAACACTTCAACGTGATAGATATAAAATGCTGATGTATTTATGTAACATTAAATAATCAAACTCATGTCCAATACCTTTTTGCTGTAACCTTGCCGTTTCTGTCTAGCGCCAACAGAATAAAGTGCAGGAATAAGGTCCACAGGACAATCAGCAAAGTACTCGCAACACGTAACGGGGGATTCATGTATACTCAAAGGGTAGGGATTTTCAAATATAGGATATCTTTAACAACAAGAAAAGGAAAATATTCATTAACAAATTATTACATATAATTAATGCAATGAAAACAAAATAATTTATAGCTTTAGAATATAGAAAGTTTTGGTTTAATTAAAACTCAATATCCTTTGAAGGCCCACATATTATCTAAAATTATATTTTAACTTAGTAAGTTCTTTCTACAGAATTTTACAAGTTACATACATCTAGCAGATTTAATAAACATGCATATATGTATAAAATGACATCTTTTATAATGACAGTTGCTCAATTAGAATAGTAAACAGAGAAGCTGCAGTTGGTACTACATACAATACATATACCACACACTGGAATAAGTGATTTATATATAGTTAACTCATTTATTCTTGCACCAAACTTATGATGCAGTATTTGACCGAAGAATGAAAACTGAGAGCGATGTGCCACAGGCATGCCGACTAGCAAGGAGCAGTACAATGTAAACTGTGCTCTTAACCACAAAGTCATAAGATTCTCAATTAACAGACACCTAATTGTTTTATCAGTAGAGATAATACAAATTTTCAATTCTCCTTTTTTCCCTCCATCAGTGTAATGTGTATTGCAATATGTGATCTATGAATGCTCTCTTGTTTCAGTGATAACCTAAACGAAATTCTATCTTAAATGTTTTCTATTTATAAAATTATATTAGAGCAAAAAATGCTTTAAAAAATCATAAAATTAAAGTAAAATCCTAACTAAAATACAATGGTATTCCTTTCCTGGTTCTAAAGCCCTTGGAAATAAGAATGATTACTTAAAAATATCTAGAAAATCAGAAACCAGCTAAAAAAAGTCTAGTAAGTTCAGACTTAGCTAACCTGAAAAAATTAGATGTATTGATCAGTCTACTACTGGAAATAATTAAAAACAGGAAAAAAATATCAGGGAAGTCCTTTCTAGACTTCAAAATGAACTCAACTGTCCCCACTCCCTTCTCAGCCACACATAAAAGAGCAGAAGGCAAAACTCAGGCAAACCAACAGATGCATTAAAAAATGGCAGGCAATTTTTATCTCTTTATAAACACACCGCATAATCCTTAGCTCAATAATTCTACCATCATTATACCAATACACATGCCCACTCACAGGTTACTTGTACGATATTTTCTTTAACAAATATGTCCCAGTATAGAACACATGTGAAAATACAACTATTTAAAAACTTACCTAAGTAAAAAAATAAAATCATATTAAGAGTAAGTTATTCTAGGACAGTTATTTAGACAAAAATGTTTTAAATTCCTTTATTCCACAATGATATTGTTACTGCCCCCTGAAAAACCCCATTGATTATTATAGCCAGCAAGTAACTAAGTTGATGTGAATTTAGGAATGCCTTAAAATGAGAGAAATAATATACTCTATTTACACTTCAGGGTTTCCCACTCTCAGTACTATACACATTTTGCATCAGATAATTCTTTGTGAGGGAGTATCTTGGGTACTGTGGATGTTTAGCAGCATTTCTGTTCTCTACCACTAGATGGCAGTGTCAACCCCTCCCTTCAATAAAGTGTCTACCCGGACTGCCAAACTAGCTCCCAGAGAACAAACTTGCCCCCAGTTGAGAAAAACTGAAATACTGAATGGGTAACTTGATGAAAAAAACATGCTTAATGATTATCTCTCAAGAGATATAAATAGATAGTATAATGTTCTATTCAAAGAACTTTAAACATTGTATCACCTATGTTAGAAAAAGCAGAAAATGGAAAATAAACAAAAATTGCAAAGGAACTATGGTGGGAATTACAGATTTGATATGATACATCTGATTAAGAGAGAATAGAAAAAAATAAAGAGAAAAAGAAGGCTAACTCTGAAACGTATATGGATTTTTGTAGCAAGCGGAGTGTTTCAGTTGCTGGAAACTATGTAAGAAAAGCATGGAAGATTGACACTTGTGTAACACCCGGCTCTGTTTTCCAGGGAATGTGGCGCCTGCAAGAAGACAGTGAAAAACCAGGTTGGAAAGGTACCCTGCATTCCAACCATGTATGGTAGCAAGCAGGCTGAGGTGCTTTTAAATCAAACAATAGGGAACCACAGTGGTTTGAAGAGGAGAGTGGCAAGATTGGTGCTGCGTGTAAAATCAGCCTGGCCATGGCAGCCGTGACACACTGCCACAGGCAGTGAATACGGTTGCAGAAACTACAAGAGCTATCTGGAGGTCAACTGTGTGATGGACTCAATGTTGGACATGGTGACTCCCTATCCCCCAGGGTATCCGAGCATTAGACTGAACGATGAAATTTCAGAAACCCAACAAATTCTGACTTAAAAAATGGAAACTCTGTATGATCAGCTACTAGAGAAATTTTGTAGGTAGAAATGTCCATCTGGAGTTATAAAAAGAGGCCAAGGTTATAGATATAAATGCAGTGGTTTCAAAAAAATGAATGTTACAAACATCTTTTTTTCATCACATACTAAAATAATTGCTTGTCAAATTTTATTTCTTACCCATTTTGTGCAAGGTCTATAAGTACTAAATCCTTTTCTAGAAGAACAACTACAGCATATGGTTCTTGAAAATCTGGAATAGGAAAACAATACACGAATAGTTTTAAATATGCAGGAAGAAAAATATTAAATATGAAAGACAGCAAATTATAAATATTTTTGTTGGTTTTTATTTTGTTCCATTTTCTCACAGATTTAGAATCTTCATCTTGTATTTAATATAATTTAAGGTAGTATTTTCGAAATGAGATAAATCTATATAATAACCTATATAAAATTATTTCAGTTTTATAATAGTGAGTAAAACAAGAAGCCTGTAACTTCTATGGTATTTCAAATTAAAAGGCAGCATATGGCCAACAAACTAAAAATTTAAATCCAAATGCACATAAGAACTCTCATTATTGGATATCTTAGAAGCCCAGTGGAGTACTATTATAATATTACATAGTCTTTATCTTGGTTATTTCATATATGCCTGCTAACTATTAAATGCATTACATCTCTACATCTCAACTAGCTTCAAATGAAGTAAAAAAGATCCAGATTTAAATTCCCCTAAAAATTTATGCAAGCTGTGATGATTAATTGTATATGTCAACTTGTCTTCTCTGTGGTGTTCATTGGTTTGGTCAAATATTAGTCTAGATGTTGCTGTGAAACTATTTTTTTAGATGTGATTAACATTTAAATCTGTAGACTCTAAGAAGATTATCCTCAATAATGGTGGGCCTCATCTAGTCAGTTGAAGGCCTGAACAAAAACATAAACTTTCCAGGAAACAAAACAATTCTGCCTTCAGACTCAAGATTGCAGCATTCACTCTTTCCTGAATTCTCAGCCTGCAGGTCTGCTCTGCAATTTTAGACTTATCAGCTTCCACAATTACATGAACCAATACTCCAAATTCTCTGTCTGTATTTATACCTGTCTCAAATGGCTGTGCTTTTCTGGAGAACCTTGACTAGAGTACCAGTATTTTAATGAATATTAAAATGTATCTTTTTAAAATTTTTAAAAAATATTTTATTGATTATGCTATTACAGTTGTCCCATTTCCCCCCCGTTATTCCCCTTGGCCACGCACACTGCCTCCCACCTGCATTCCCCCACTTTAGTTCATGTCCGTATGTCGTACATGTAAGTTCTTTGGCTGCTACATTTCCTACACTACTCTTAACCTCCTCTGTCTGTTTTGTACCTACCATCTATGCTTCTTATTTCCTGTACCCTTCCCCCTGTTCTCCCCCTCCCCTGACCCACTGATGACCCTCCATATGATGTCCATTTCTGTGATTCTGTTCCTGCTCTAGTGCTTTGCTTAGTTTGTTTTGTTTTTTTTAGGTTCAGTTGTTGACAGTTGTGAGTTTGTCGTCATTTCATTGCTCGTATTTTGATCATCTTCTTTTTCTTAGATAAGTCCCTTTAACATTTCATATAATAAGGGTTTGGTGATGATGAACTCCTTTAACTTGACCTTATCTGAGAAGCACTTGATCTACCTTCCCATTCTAAATGAAAGCTTTGCTGGATAGAATAATCTCGATGTAGGTCCTTGCCTTTCATGACTTTGAATACTTCTTCCCAGACCCTTCTTGTCTGTAAGGTTTCTTTTGAGAAATCAGCTGACAGTCTTATGGTAACTCCTTTGTAGGGAACTCCCTCCTTTTCTCTTGCTGCTGTTAAGATTCTCTCCTTATCTTTAATCTGGGGTAATGTAATTATGATGTGCCTTTGTGGGTGCTTCCTTGGGTCCAACTTGTTTGGGACTCTCTGAGCTTCTTGGACTTCCTAGAAGTCTATTTCCTTTGCCAGATTGGAGAAGTTCTTCTTCATTATCTTTTCAAGTAAGTTTTCAACTTCTTGCTCTTTCTCTTCTCCTTCTGGCACCCCTATGATTTGGATATTGGAACGTTTAAAGTTATCCCAGAGGTTCCTAAGCCTCTCCTCATTTTTCCTAACGTGGGTAGTTTTGTTTATGCTACAAAGGCACTTACTACTAACAGGTGATACAACAAAATTAACTTCTGAAATGAAACTGGCAAAGTTATGAGGGCGGCATCTCTTCCCAGAAGAATGAACACAATACATTAAGGAAACTACTAAGATAACATTTAGGTCTTTGTTCTGAATATAGATATATGTATAAATGAGCTTTAAAGATGCAAAGCTTACCATTTGGGTATGGTGTTTCACACAAGGTTAGGAAATCAACAATTGAATAGTCCATTTCTAGCACAGCAGTACTTTTCCCGTGCATGACTGTTAAGCAAGGTCTTCTTCCTACAGTATCATATGACAAACCTCCTGATAAAATAATAAAAGGTTCCCTGGAAATAAAATACACAGGGTTATAAACAGCATGGTGAAGACTAATTATTTTCCTGCTACATCATAAATGTTTTATTTAGTGAAATAATCAAAACTTATTATTGTAACATTTTTATCCATCATTTACTTGAATGTTTGCATGTGGCGTTTGTAACTGCATTAGGTAAGACCCAAGTGAAGTCCTAAAAATTAACCAGTAATAGGAATGAAGGTTGACCACATTTCACTCTCAAACCTCCTCTTGGCCCCTAAAATATATTCTCTTAGCCTCTTTATAAAGTTGTCAAAAGATTCTTCCTGGGTTTCTGCTGCTAAGTCTATTGAGTGGACTTCCTTTTTTCCAACCTTATTAGCCAAGCCTTCTAAAAAGGAATGCTGATGCCCTAAGGCATCAATTGTACATAATGAATTAACTTATCACCGATGCAGCAAGAATGTACTCGCTACAAGTCACCCTGGAAAAAGCTGAGAAAGCAGTCACTCAAATCACTTCTGTAGGGCTCAATTTTCTCCTGGAACCTTTGCTGGTTGGCTCTCAAACCACAGTTGCCATGCACCTCACTCGGCTGCTGCTTCTAAGGAGGCCCCCAACAGTCTCCCTGTTAGTCGTCATTAAATTTAATAATTTTTAGACCCACTTTTTAAAACTGCATATCTAAATATGCAAAAGAGAAAAAACTACAAGTGCTTTTATGTTCTGTATTTCTTTACCTTCAATTTGCCTATTCACGTTTTTTGTTCATGTTTTTGGAAGATTAGTAATCCTTTTGTAATTGGTTTGTAAGAGGTCTTCGTTTTGTAAGGAAATTAGCTCTTGTTCTGCCTTATGTGTTTTCATTTGTTGGTGGAAAAGTTATTTATGGTACAACAATATACAGATGATTTAAAATGTTTTGTACATGACTGTTTTAAGTCCTGTAATTTATGACTTGTAGGTAGTTCCTTAATGGTTACTCTGTGGCCTGTAGGTCTACCATCTTCCTCTTCACATCTCGTACAAGCAGTATGGAACACTGTGCAAAAGAAGTTCTGGAACTAATGTGCCCGCATTTTTAATCTCAGCTGTGGTTTTACTTTCTGTGTGATCTTGGACAAGGTACTTAATTTCTTTGTGCCTAGCTTCTGAATCTACAAAACGGAGATGGAGTGGTAAATACCCTCAGACAATTACTGAATTAATTAATACATGCAGAGCATTGGGGTTGATGCCTAACACACAGTACACCCTTGTTAAGAATTACCTAAGGTTACTGTCATTGTACAATAATCATCACCACCCCTCTGAAAGATTCCTTCTTGTAATATTTGGGGGGGGGGATTGAAACTTCTAAATTATATTTATTCTTATCTAAAACAATAAATAAAATTCACTAAAATTTACTTAGAGTAGCAGTAGTGCAGGTGGGTAACTTATAAGTAAATATAAACATTAGGTCAAATAATTCAATTGTTTTTTATGTTTAAACTGTTTTTTATATTTACACATTTTACCTATTTAAAATATATAAAATAATGTGTTGTGTATATGTTTGTATTTTCTTATTGAAAACTTTACCTTCATGTAGCCCTGTTACCCTTTAGTATTTTTTCACAGCATTTATTGCTAAAAGTAATTTGTTTATTTTGCATATTACTCATTTTGTGAAAATGTAAGCCCGTGAAGGCCAAGGGTTTTGTCTGTTTCATTCATTGCTGTATCCAAAGTGGTGCCTCACAGGTAAGTAAATGAATTAGTAGGCAAGCATGTTACCCTAATCACTGTCCAGCTTACTACCATTTAGATTTTTCACCACTAAACCTATTCGGGCAGTAACCAGAACTTACAATTTGGTCCTGAAGAACACTATACCCATACTTACACTGTTTCAATGTCTCTGCATACTGCGGTCATGACAACTCTGGTCAGGAAAGAATACTTAATTTTCTCCCACTTTTCCTCACATATAATGGATAAACAGAATATGTCTTCTCTCTTTCGTACTTTGAAATACAGCATACAACTGAATATAAAATACTATGAAGAAGGGTGAAGTGTCCCAATTAAAACACAGTGGGTGGACTGGGCCAGGTATTTTATTACATAATAGTTTAAGAACAGTCTGGTAAGTGTTTTTACATATAGCCAACTTAAAAAAACACACAGATAGTATTAATCTAAGAACTGTGAATAAGGAGATGCTGATTTAACATTACTGCATAAAATTTCCATGGAGACACTGGGTAGGTATGGTAGGTAGATGACCAGTTCTCAGACAGTTAAACTGTTAACATGGTATTAAATAACACCATAGCAATTAGGTTAAGTTTATTCTCCAATGGCAACTAAGTGTTCAGCGGCTTTGTAAACTGGCTAAACTTCATTACTAAACTCAGGAGAAAAAAATATACAACAAAAATATTGATAAAAAGTAGTTTGAAAGGTATATCAAGATAACACTCTTTTTCATAATAGTAAGTTTCCCCAATCCAGCAATGAATGCATATATGCATATACTTTTACTTTTCTTATGTACTGTTTTTTTAAAAAAAAATTATCTAAGTTTGCCAGGCAGGAGTCACCTTATGAATTCCCAGAGGTTTTATGTTGTTCATTATAATGCCCCAAACTGTAAATACTCATGAAGTAAATATTTTATAAGAAATTAGTCCTAAAGAAAATAAAGTTAAATATTTTAATACTAGACAGTGAAATGACATAATTCAAAGTCCTTGTTCGCATGTGGAATTACATTAAATGTTCTAGGAATCTAGGTTATTTCTAAGATAATATGCAAATTACTGAGGTAGGGAACTTATTTAAGTAAAAGGTTAAACTTTTTGATGTTCTAATGAAGTCTAGGAATAATATAACTTTATTCCATTCCTTTAAGTAGAATTTAAATAGAAGTTCTTTTAATGATATTGGCTATTACCCAAGACCTTCATCTTCCAAGACATCAAGGTTAGGAAGTTGTTAGGTTGGACATTCTATAATTTTGACTGGAACTTGTAAGAGGCTAGACACTTGGGGGAAGTGTATATGCCTCCTTCATTGATTAACCTCCTCAACCTGACCTTGGCAATAGTTTTGGCTGAAGTCGTTTCTAGAGAAGCTTTCTTCACTTAAAGGAGGCACTGCTACCCAAAAACCTTTAGTATAACCAATTTGCTCAGCTGGGTTCTGGTAACACCACCCCTTCATTCGCCCAAGTTTTTTGAGCACCTTTATCCCTAAGAATCAAACTGTTCTCGTGTCTAGTCTAGACAAACAGTACACTTATTATAGTAAGTGTTATGAAGAAAATAAAACAAGGTAAGAGTCACAGGCTGAATGTGATCTAGACTGAAGGTGAAGGAGTGAGGAGCACTACAGTAAGACAGCGTGGGCAGGAAAGGCCCCTGTGCTAGAGAGACAGGAGCTGGGACCAGAATGAAGCGGAGCCGGCCATCCAAAGGCCTTGGGGTGGCGGGAGAAGGGTGGACTTCTAGGCAGGAGGAGTAAGCACTACAAAGACGCCCATCAGGGACAAGTATGGTGTGTCTGAGGAACTAGAAGGCCCGTTGGTGTGCCTGCAACACAGTGAGTGAAGTAATCCACAGAAATACATGACTTAACCCCAATGAAGAGCCTTTCTCCTCCATCTCATGCCCACAGTTACTTTGGTTCTGGCCTTAATAACCTGCCGCGTGTATTATTACAGCGGCACCTGTACAAGTTATTCACTGCTTCAGGTAGATTCCCCCTCATTTTCAGTTTGGGTAGTTCCTATTTCTCCTTTGAAACTCAGTGCAGTAATTACCTCCTCAGAAAACTTCTCAGCCCACCTCTCCTGACTGAGTTGGGTGCCCTTCCCACAGTCCTAAGCAGCATCTGCGCACCCCTTCCCAGTGTTTACCAAAATCAGTTGTCACTGTTTATCTACTTTCCCTTTGTATCACGAGCTCCTTCAGATCACAGAACGTATTTTCTACTTCAGCACTCGCCTGGCCTTAGCTAGGTGTCCCAGAGAGTGCTGGTCCGTCTGACCAAAAACATGAGGTCTGTCTGAAAAAAGCCCGACCATTGTTATTAATATAAAGAGAAGAGTTCTTTGTCTATAATAGTAAAGTACACACAGCCCCTTAAAACTACTGAAAAAGATGATACAAACTGGTAACACTTTAAACATGTTATGTAGAAGAAAATACCAAACTGAATATGCTCTGAGAATATAATCAAGTGAAAGTGGATTCCCTAAGTCACTGAAAAAAGACGGGGAATATGAACAAATTAAAATAAATGTTTAAGAATGGTGGAATTGCAGGTAATTTGCTTCTCCTGTGAGGATTTTAATAAATGATATAACTTCTTTACAAACCTAGATATTTCAAAAACACCTTAGAGAATAAGATATTAATGGTGGTTAAAAATGAGATTAATGTAATAATTGCGAACAAATTATACGTTTTTAAAAGAATGCAATTTCCCTCTGAAATTCTATGGAAGTACTTTGCCAGTTTCTAATGACATTTCCATATCTGTCATTACACAAGTACTGCTAAAATGTACTTTATGCTGGAGAATTTTCTGCTTCCTAGGCCACTCAGGAATACCTACGTAAACCAAGTTATTCGACAAGCGCTTATACTAAGTGCTGCTCTTTGCAGCAGGGCCCAGCAAGTCTCCTCTTCCGTCATTTAGCCCCCACTCCCGCCTCCACCCTTCAGGCAGCACGCTCCCCTCCACAACATTTCTTCTTCTTGTCATCTACTTCACCTACTTCCATGTTTCATTTCAGGACCCGAAACTTAGCTTAATCCTAGGACTTCTGGTTCTGTGGCCAAAAAGAGGTTTTCAGAAGAATGTATCTGGATCATATAATCACATGACAATGCCTTTAGTGTTTAAAAAATAAAGTTATCTCCTGTATCGTAACAAATTCACGTGAAAAAAAAAACTTTCTTACAAAATTGTTCCCTTTTCACTCTTAGTGACTCTGACACCAATAGCTCTGTCTTTTCTACCACTAGCTCGATGGAGGTCTTCCTTAATTGAAAGTAAAAACGAAAATCTGCCTTACTCTTCTTGTGAGACATAATTGCTACTCATCGCTAATGCTGAATTCTTTGAATGCATGTTCTAAACAGGTGTTTTCTATTTTCTTTTCCTTTCTTTTAATGCCCTTACATCCTGGATCGTGTTTGAAATGATGCTAATAAAGTACTCCTAAAAAATTCATTCTCCCTCGCTGGTGTGGTTCAATGAGTTGAGCACCAGCCCACAAACCAAAAGGTCGCTGGTTTGATTCCCAGTCATGGCACATGCCTGGGTTGCGGGCCAGGTCTCCCAGATGGGTGTGTGCGAGAGTCAACCAATCAATGTTCTCTTGCATATCAGTGTTTTTATGCCTCTCTTCACCCCTCCCTTACTCTCTCTAAAAAATAAACAAAATCTTTTAAAAAAATTATCTTTCCTACAATATACAAGGTCTGGTCTGTCCAGAAGGTATCCAGCCGCATAATACAAAAAAGAGACCTTTATTGAAGAAGATACAAGATACACGAAACATTGTACATGGGACAATAACACCTCAGTCCCCTTCCAAGTAGGCACCTTGGGACCTCACACAGTTCTCCCAATCACCAGCAGCTGCCCTGTCTTATTTTCCTGAATCTCATCAACAGTCTGAAATCTCTTCCTTTTCAAAGGTGATTTTAGTTTTGGGAAAAACCAGAAGTCACAGGGTGCCAAATCTGGGCTGTAGGGGTGCTGAGTCACCATGGTGATTTGATGTTTTGCCAAAAAGCTCTGGAAGAGACACGATGCATGAGAGGGCACACTGTCATGATGAGGCTGCCAATCACCAGTTGTCCACAGCTGCAGCCTTCTGAATCATCTGAATAGTTTTCGTGGAGAAATGTTCACGCTCAACACAAAATCTGATGCAGATTCAGCTTGCTCTATTCACTCAGTCATTTGGAATGCAACAGCCACACAGTACACATGCTCACTCAATGGCATGTGTACTGCCCCCACTGACTAGTAAAGTGAAGTCATCATTGTTCACACATGTGCATTCTAGTCCACTCTCCTTGGCTGCCAGGTTACATCGATGTGGGAAAAACTGTTCTCATTACATTAACAATGGCTGGACTTTCCCCAGAGAGATCTTGTATGCCTATTCTTCCTTCTGTTATCATCCCAATCAATCTTTCTACAGCAGTGCTTAACTTACTCTCTATAAACACTTCAAGGACATGATGCTGTTTGTTTCCTTTTCCTCCCACCCCTGGTCAAAATCTACTTGTCCTCCTTTCCACCTCTTTGTTTTAAGCATGTTTCAGGATAAAATGCCAGTGCTGGGAGCCTTGGCTCAATAGGGCTCTGAACTACCAGGGAACCATTGTGTATGTGCTCATTTTTCTTACGCTCAGGCAACATCACCTCCACTGTAGCAATCACCACTGACTGAGTACATTATGTGGGCTCAACAGACAGTCACTTTCAAACACAGTGAAACCTGCCAAAGATCTCGAAATAAATTTTTATATCAGTAGACTTAATTAAATATGTGGTATCAGTTTTAATTAGCAGTAATGAATTAAAAACTAATATAGTGAAAAGCTTTAAAAATAGAGTGATCTTGGCACTTTAAACTGAGAAGCAGCCCTGGACTAAACTCAATAAGGCATGTACTCAGGTACTAAATGAGGTGTTCTCATGTCAGAAGACAGCTCTCAGTCTAGTAGTCTTAGTTTTCTAGTTATGTGAATTATATCATAAATGTGTGACAGAATTTCAAGTCAAGTTGTCTTAAAATTAAGAAAGTGAATTATAACTTACCCTAACTAAGTATCAGGTTTAAAGAATAAAACTGGGAGAAAATGTTCTGGTTTTGAGAGACTGAAGATAAGATCAATCTGGAAGGGTCTTAAGTATGTCTCTAAAGCTACTGATAATTTCTGACTACCACAGTGATGTTAACATGAAAACAGTGAAGGTTACCTGATGAGGCATTTCAAATTTTAAGAATCTAAAAACTCAAAGAGGTGTTTACCCATTGGGTCAATTAAATATAAATCGTATGGATTTTTCTTAAACAAGTGTTAAGATCAAGTACCATGCATGACCCAGTGAGATACCATAAAATGTAATCTAGACTTCATCAATTTATAATTAAATTTGTAGACTAGAAGTGCTCTATGAAGTTCTCTAGTCCTCTGAGTAGCTCGGGTCACTTGCATTAAGTTATCCAGCCTGTTAAAGGCACAGATAGATCTCTCAGTTCACATCTGTGGGATTACTTGTATTGAGTACGATTTAATTAGTGTTAACTTAAGATCAGATAAACTAGGGAATTTTAAAGCTACTCCTGTACTCAGCAAACTGAGTGACTTGTAAAGGGTTAGGATGATTCTATCCTAGCCCACACTGTCTGTGAAAATATTCAGGGTACCAATTAAGAACTCCAGCTCTGGAGAAAACCTGGCCTCAAATTCCAGCTCTGTGACTTCTTAGGGCAAGATAATTTACCCTAAGCTCTCCATAACTCACTATCTATATGAAGACAATATAAGTGCCCATTCTACAGTGATGTTATGAGAGGTAGGAAAGACAATGCATTCAAATTGCATAGCAGAATACCTGGCATACAGTAAGCAAATAATGGATGTGCACTTCCCCTACTAATATTTTTTCTTCTTGGTGTTTGGGAAACAAGCCATCTAAGTTAGTGTCTTCAGTTCAAGACATAAAATACTATTTTTTGTGTCAAGAAAGGATACAAGAATTGCTTAGACAATACAAAAGGAAACTGCTTTTGTTTCTGAAAGCAGGCATGCTGTCTAAATGAGTTTCTCTTCTTGTTGCCATGGCTTAGCAAGAATTGGAATGAAGGAGAGAAAATAAATATGAAATATTTGCTGACTTTAATACACTGGTGGCGAGGGAACAAAGATGAGTAGAGATTCCATGTATGATAAAAGGAGGACTAAACACTGATGTAAAGACTGTTACTAAACCTGTGAGTCCAAAACACTGTTCTCAGTGGTCAACATATCTGTGAACGAACTGGAGAAAAGTTTCTTCATCTGCAGTTTTTTAGCAGGTAATTTAGCAAAGCAATTGTTGCAGAGGGATCTCTGGGTGTAAGTATGATCTTTGGGATTGGTGGTTAATGTGAACAGAGACTAGGTTTCATTAAAAAGGAAGTGTAGAGTGGTTAAAGGCACAGACTTAATTAAACCTGGGCTCTCCAGCTTATGAGCTGTAAGACCTTAGGCAAGTTGCTCAACCTCTCTGCTTCAATGCTCTCCAATATTAAGACAGAGGTATTAATAGCTGCCTCACAGGATTGTTGCTAAGGTTAAATAAAATATGCATACAGCTCTCAGAGCACTGTAAGTACAGCATGTTAAACAGATGTCGTTATTAAAAAATAATTTACAGCAAAGAAAAAAAACTACGATAGTGAGCATGTGTTCTGGGGCAAAAACAATCTTTGTGCAGAGGCTGTTTTGGGCTTCAGAAAGTTAGGATTCTTTCATTGGAAACCAGGACCCAGGAACAGTAACGAAAACTCAGGGGTAACAAGTTTGCAGGTGTTACTAAAACAGACCTAGATATTTTCAGAACCAGAATATCACAAAGGTACCCTGTGCTTTTATTACAGTCTGTGTTTATTCATTTTTTTAAGATTTTATTTTTAGAGAGGGGAAGGGAGGGAGAGAGAGAACATCACTGTGTGAGAGAAACATTGATCAGTTGCCTCCTCTACACACCCACGGGCTTGTGCTCTGACCCCTGAGCTGACCAGGAATGGAACAGGTGGTCTTTGGTTTTGCAGGAGGACGCCCAACCAACTGAGCCACACTGGTCAGGGCTTCATATTCTTATATAGGTAATCCACCTAAGCTTTTAGTTAACATATAAAATTAAAACTTAAGAAATCACCTTCTATTCTAAACCACTTGAAAATACACTCTGGCACCAGAGAGGGTGGGGGAAATAAATACAAAAACCCAAAAATTTTCCTTAAAGTTAAACACATATATTGTGTGTGCATATCAAGGTACGGTAGACTCTCCTTTTCTGCATGTGCTGCAAACTAAAAATGCTTTCTAGATTTTTTTTAAAGAACACTTAAAAAAGGATTTTATTTATTTATTTTTAGAGAGGGGGAGAGGGGAGAAAGAGAGAGAGAGAAACATCAATGTGTGGTTGCCTCTCACATGCCCCCTACTAGGGCCCTGGCTTGCAACCCATGCTTGTGCCCTAGGCTGGGAATCGAACTGGTGACCCTTTGGTTCACAGGCCAGCACTCAATCCACTGAGCCACACCAGCCAGGGCACTTTCTGGATTTGTAAATAGCTGTAAAAATACACAGAAGAACAGTATTTCATGGCACATGAAAAGTATATGAAATCCAAATTTCAGTGTCTGTAAATAAAGCTTTATTGGAACTCAGTTGCACTCCTTCATTTATGAATTGTCTATGGCTGCTATTGGGCTACAACAGCAGAGTTGAATAGTTACAACAGAGACCCGTATGGCCTGGAAAGCCTAAAATATTTACTCTCTGGCTCCACACAGAAAAGGTTTGTCATAGCAGGTGTTGTGATGAAAAGAGATAATCTTAGTCATGACTCTCTAAAGTGACTAAATTACCAAACTGAATCATGATAATACATACTTTTAGGTTCCCTAACAGAGACACTTCCCCCAAAACTACTGATTCTTTAATGGTGGTCCATTTCTTGAGAGAAACTAACTCTTCTAATGATCTGTAGTGCAGAAGTGCAAGGAGGTCAATGGGGCACCTATTGGAAAACTTGAACCCGCTCAGAGATGCACCCTCTGCCAGTAGAAAATCTGGCCCTGCCTACAACTACTTATGTAGTCTACCGGTGAGAAGAATGTATAGAAGTAGAGAAGAAAAAGAACTAGAATTTAATCACACACCTACAATGTGCCAAACACATTATATTTCTTTTAGTTCTTCACAACAATAGTCTGAAGCTGGAGTTACTGTTCCTATTTCATTGAGGTAAGGAGAGAGGGTCAGTGAGGTCAAGCAACTAGCTGAAGATAATGCAGCAAGTGGAAAACCTGGCATTTGAACCGAAGTCTGACAATCAAACACCTAAGTTATTTCTACTAATCAGGGGCTTTTGAATGTTATGATTATGACTCATTGTAAGCAATGCATTTTACTTCATGTTACAATATACAGATACATAAATGTACACAACTAAACAAAAGTTTCATGAACCAATACTTACCCTTAAAGTGTACAGTGCACTCTGCTATTTCCTATGTAATCTATAAGTTAAAAATCAGTGGTCACAACCAACAAAATTATTTTCACAGAGCACTAATAGATCACCATTACCTGATGTCTAAAAAAACAAAAATCACTGTCCTAAATCACAGTATTTCTCAATCTAGGGAAGGATATTAGTGGGGTTCTTTAACTATTATAAGGTCTGATCAACCTTGCCATTCACAGACCTGCTTTTGGATGCAAAATCAGAGAATAACTACATTTTAGAGATTTGTTAGAGGTTATCAAATGCTATTTTGAAACTAATATGTGAGACAGCTGATTTAAATAGTGTGTTCCAAGTGGTTCATAAAACTTTGTTTACTCTTCATAGCACCTCTGCAAGGTAGACACTATTGCTCTCATCTCACAGAAGAAGAAACAGGCACAGAAAGCTCAGTCCGTTTGCCCAATACTGCACAATGAGCAGTGCCGAGGCAGGATTCAGACCCGGGTGGTCCGGCTCCAGAGTTCACTCTCTTAATTACTTTGCGCCAGCAACATTCCCTGCAGGACTCGACACCCGAGTCACATTCGTTTTTCAAGGCAACACTTCAACAGAACTGACTTAACATTTACATTCTGACTTTTTTCAAGGAACAGGCATTTAAAGAATACTGCCATTATCTTTAATAACAGTGCTATTAAAAAGCTGTATTAATGATATTGCCACTGACCCCTATGTCTGATCTCTCCTGGTATAATATGCACTTTATTTTATTAGAAAAGAAAAGTTACACATCTTGATTCCATTTTCTGGTCAGAGTTGACCTGTGCCTCGCAGTTACACTATGCTTTTATCATTACCAGGTAACAACAGCTAATTCCTTACGGCTACGTTTTTCTACACACCAGCCTATCGTTTCCTTCCTCCGTTCAGTAACACTATGCCAGGAGCTGGACAATTAGAAGTGAGACAGTTGTGTTCCATACTTTCAGTGAGCTGAGGATATGCTTTAAATGAACCATTTCATTATTAATGATAAACATAAGTTCTAGAAAGGAAAAATAAAGCATGCTCTGAGAGTGTGCTACTGAGGGACACAACCTACTCAACGTAGCTATAAAGGACATCCTTAAAGTAGTGACATTTATGCTGAGCTATAAAGGATGAGAGGCAATCTTGCCTAGAATGATTTCTAGGTAAAGAGAAGAAAATGCAGAAGAATCTAATGAGGGAAGGATGGCTCTTCTAATAAACTCAGGTGATTTGTCAACAGGAACTAACAGAACACCTTCTGTTGGCCTCTGCCCAAGACACTTGCTAGGGACAGGACAAAGGTGAGAGCTGTCTAGCTTAATTTACCTGCTCTAGGTGGGAGGGGCTGGTTCTCAATGTTGGCTGCATATCAGAATTCTGGGGCCCTATGTCAAGGAAAGGGGCGATGGAGTGAGAAAAAAAAAAGGAAAGCTGAAGACCACTACAAGAAAGGAATCCTATTGATTAATTTTATAGAATCTACAAATGCATATAAAACAGTGAGACTTTTTTTTCACTTCTGATCCTATGAAAGGAAAAGTATTGCTGCTATTCGGTAAGAAAACCAGAACTCATAAATATCACCATCATATAGGAGTGAAAATGGGAACAAAAAGAGGGGGGAAAATCTTCCCTGATTTTTGCCTTTATTACCAATCAATATGTTAAAATGAACAGATAATTCAAAAGATAATTAGGACTGTTAGTTTAAATGTTTAGACAATTCATTTTATGTTGTATTATAAATACTGAGGTTTTTGTTTCATCCCCCACCCCCTGCTTTTTTTTTTTTTTTGCTGCCATGCTTTTACTGTTTACATTCCTTTGCCATTGGACAACTACAGCAAGTAAAAAAAAAAAAACTGCTAGTAGTAGGTTTCCTAATAAGGACAATCATTTATAGAAACTTTATTATGTACCAGGCACTGTGTGAAATGTTTGAAATACATAATTATTTCAATTCATCACAACCACCTTTTGACCTATTATCATATTCCTGTCATCAATGAGGAAACTGAAGCACAAATAAGTCAAATAACTGCCAAAGGTCACACAGTGAGGGATCCACAGTCAATTAAACCAATGCTATTACTCTTGGAGTTCATTCTACCTACTGTCTGAACACAGTTTATCTGATGGATCCCAGAGGAAGGCTAAAGAGGATCGAGGTGGAAAACATATAAATCTTAATGATTCTTCAGTCTAGTGTCTTTTGCCAAATGAGAACAGGGTTGAGTTAACTGAGATTTGAAGAATAGATTAAAAAGGGAAGCAAGTCAGTTACACTAACCAGCAGTTGTAAGTTGGTATACAAAAAAATATGCCAGCTGCATAAACTTGAATGGGCATCTAGTAAGTCTAGTAAAGCACAGACTGCTGGGCTCCACCACCAGACAGAGTTTCTGATTCCAAAGGTCTGGTGTAGAGTCCACGAATCCGCATCTCTAATTCAAGTTCTCAGCTAATGCTGCGGCCCAGGAACCACAATCTGAGACCCATGGGACTACATACACTACTTAAGTCCACTCTCTTACATAGCTATCGTGAATAGAACCATACACTTTTTCTGGGAAACTAGTGCATAAACAAAAGAACTCCTTTAGAGTTTAAAGAGATGTGGAATTTAAAAAAGAAACATTTAGAACTTTTAAAAATTTGTTTTCCAAATTATATTTTAAATATAACATTTGGTATACACAAAAATATATGTAAGATATATAAAGTATAAAAACCATGTAATTCTTATATCTAATAAAGGCAATCGATATCTTCAAATATAATTAACTTCCTTTAATATTAAACTATACTTATGTTTGGTATTGCCAAATATTCTTACGACAATAGTTTTTGAAGAATACATGTAAAATTTTATAATTAACATATATAGTATAAATAGGTTAATTTTAAAATCACTTTTTCTTCATTGTTACTTCACAATTTTTACTAGCAAATAAACTCTATGTTAACTGAAGACTAATCTAACAGAATGTATGAAGCTTGATAAGAAAATAATTCAAACATTCCAGGATATATAGCAAAACTGCTAAATACAGAGAGAACTTAGAAGTATTTTATCCTAAATTTACCAACTTTAGTTATTTTGTGAAATAAAGCATAAAATTTAAGACTGGGCTAGACCTTTCTAAAGTAGGCCTTCAAAAATAGTGGTAGAATAGCCTTCAGCGCTATCTGAGCAGTTATACACAATGAAGATTGGCAACGAAGGAAAGTCTTACCCAGATCTAGTCGTTTTGAATTCCACCTTGAGGATAGGTTTGCATGGTTCTGGCTTCTTCCCATCCTTTAACTGCTTTCCTAAAATATATTTTCCTGCATTAAATTCTAAAATTCTAAGTTACTCTAAATTCTTACATTGATAGTTTATAAAATGAAAGTGAAATATAATGAAACCCACCATGAAACAATAAAAGTGATTCTGATATAAGTAGTTAATACGAAATATTTAAAATAAGTAAATTTACTTCTTGAAATTCAGTGCTGAAAAGCAAATAAACAGAATAACTTTGTAACATTTATGCCATATAATTTTAGTAAGATAAATTGATAGTCTTCTTAATATTCTTAATTGCAGATGAGCAAAATAAAATTTTAATTTGCTAAATGAATTCATGTTTTAACATAGCTAAGTTTGAAAAAAATAAATATAAATTAGATTTTTACCCAAGTGTGACAGGCTACAAAATTAAACCCCATGCTAATAAATTCACTTATATATTTATTCTCCCAAAGTAAAATTCATCCATTGTAATATCTAGAAGGCTGCTAAAATACACCAACCTCTATAAAATGTGTCAGGGACTCATATTGTCAAAAATATTAGATTATTTTTAAAATATTTGTTGATTTCTGTTATCTATTTCTATATGTTCATTGCAGAAACAACTCTGAAAAACGTAAAGAAGACACCTATGCCCATTTGTTAGAGATTAATTAACTCAAACAATATTTTCTTTAGACCCCAAACATACACCTCTAACCCCGACACCTGTCTTCCCTCCCAGTTTCCCCATTCTCATGGTACCCAGCTCATTCTAACACACTTTACACTGCTTGCTCGCCTCACCAACAAGAATGTACATCCCATGAAAGCAAAGGTTTTTAAGTGTGTCTGTGTTTTCTGTTGATGCATACCTGGTGGGTGCTCAATAACTATTTAATGAGTGAATAATTAATAATTTCTCCTTTGAATTCCTAAAAAAGAGACATCTGGGTAGAACTGTATTCCAAAAAGACTGAACCAATTTATACTTCCATCAGCAATGTTAAGTATTTTGCCACACCTTACCCAAACACTATTTTTTTTTCTAATTTGATTGGTGGAATGGTTATCTTATTTTAATTTGTATTTTTTATTTGCTAAATATTCTTAGGCTTACTGGTCATATGTATTTCTTCTTTTAAAAATAGCTTATATCCTTTACTCATGCTTGTATGTAATCTTCTCTATATTTAAAAATAAATTTAACATTCAAAGCTCTTTAACATTGTGTCTAATATTTTCCCTAGTATCATTGGTGATTAAATTCTTTGCAATTTTTAAACACTGAACATTTTTAAATGTATGCATTTAAATAATCAAGTCTATCAGTCTTGTCATGTTTCCAAGAAAACTTAAAATCCTGAAATGTCAATTCTTACAAAATTAACTTACAAATTTAATGTATAATTAGAATCCCAATAGCTTTTCTTGACTTGAAATAAAGTTCACGTTGTAGAGTCAATGCCTATGAACAGCTGAGAAAACTAAGAAATGAGATTAACTTCCAGAATAACACAGCAAGGATCTTGGTGAACTCACTTTCCCACAAAAAAAGAAACAGTAAAACAAGTTCAACACTTCAAAATGCTAGAAATTAACGAAAGCCACAATACGCACAAAAGGAGTGGGGCACTGTCTACCCAATAAAAACAACTGCACCGCAGAGACAGGGAAGACCGGAACATTTTGCTGGAGAGCTGTTCCCATCCCCTTCACTCCCAGCTCGGTGTCCAGGTGGAGGTAAGAAAAGGTATGAGTCAACATAGGGGACTGGAATTTTTTTGCAGTTCTATTAAAACCAGTTTCTCTAGAGCACAATCCATATTTTGTCCCAATTTATAGATCCCTGGAAAACTATATTCTCAAGGTGTTGTGGTAATTTCACTTGAGACAGACATCAGCTCAGGGAGGCAAAAGGCCCTACCCTCGGGCACCACAGAAATAACAGCAATCTGCTGGCAATACCTGGCTGCCTAAGGCTGTGGTTTCAGGGGGAACAAGTAAGAGTCTGGGCAGGAATTTAAAATAAAACCTTGAAGAACCAGACATATTCCTAGGGACCTAGGAGGCTGCATACAAGTGCAAGGCTGTGTAGATGACCTAGAAAGACCTGGGAAAGGAGAAGGTCAACATCCCAGTCACTCATCTCTGGAGGACTTGGAGATTTTGAGCGAACAGGAAGTTAAAAAAAATTAATTGGCAGAAAGTTAAATTACCTATGTAATACCTATTGCTGGCAGGAACACTGAAAAAGTGGAACCCATACATGAAAGTAGAAATGTGAAAGATACAGCCTTCTTTGAAAGCAGTTTGAGAACATTTATTAAAACAGAAGTACAAAAGAACCAATTCTTATGAAATATGTACAGGCTGGTAATGGCAACATAATTAGTAGTGATCAAGAACTGAAAACAAAGTGAATGTCCATTAATTTGGAATTGCTGAATAAATTGTGGAAAACTGTTAAAAAACAATTGGCTACTTCATGGCCATTAAAATGAAGGAATTAGGCTACGCCAGATAACATGGGAGATTTCCCCAAAGTATAGGGGTTAAGAAAAGCAAGATCCTAGAGGATCACTTCTTTGCCTCTTTATACAGAACTGACTGTGCAGTGGAATCTTGAACCTCTGTCACCCCAATATATAAGAACCAAGAGGTGACTAGTGATGCAGGTAAGTAGAACACCAGAATAAGGTACTGGAAGGGACTGCTAGGGGAGAAGATTAGATGGTTGAAGTGGAAGAAGGAATTGAGGAAAAAAGAAAGTTATGGGAAGAAAGGAGGTTTAAGTCTGAAAAGTCTCCCCTCATGCTGTACAAGGAACAAAGTGAGAATTTCAACCTCTATGTCCATCTGTTCAGAGACACAGGACCTTTCATAGTAAAGCATGTAAATGTTTGCTCTGAAGGCCAGCAGCATCAGACTTTATCTTTTACCACCCAAAACTCTAATGGGAATTTCAGATTGTTATAATTTGAAATTACAGATGCAAATTTTACATTTATTTAAAAAAAACTAGTTACGTATTTTTAATGAAGTAAAACAACGATTCAGATATAACTCAATTTAACTTATTTCAATATTCACTGGTAATCTTTCAATGGCTAAAACAATTTTTAAAGAATGACATCAAGTGTTACATTTTCTGGACCCTTTTTAAGTTTGAGATTATAAATCTTGCATAAAACCTGGCTAGGTACAAATTCTTAACTTTTTTTTTTTTTGAGAGGGAGAGAAACATCAGTATATGGTTGCCTCTCATGCACCCCCAACTGGGGACCTGGTCTGCAACCCAGGCATGTGTCCTGGCTGGGAATCGAACCAGTGACCCTTTGGTTCGCAGCCTGCACTTGATCCACTGAGCTACATGAGCCAGGGCAATATTCTCAACTTTTGTCTTGCTCAATGTCTTTTGATATTGCTCTATTGTGTCTAGTATTTAAACTTATAATAAAGTTTAAAGCAGTCTGATTTTTATTTCTTTGTACATTAACTTTTTCCCACCCCCCTGCTAGAATACTAACAGGGTAGTTTCATTATCTCTGTAAATCAAAATGTTGCAGATCTACAGTGATCTTTCTTCATTAATCTTGCTTGAAAATTTGTTATTTTGATTTGCATACTGTTTTTTTAACTGAGGTTTTATAAATTATTTCACCTATTATTGCTTATGTTCCAGAAAGGTTGATTTGTTCACCAGTAACCCAAGATTAACCATTGTCTAAATCAAATCTAATAAGGCACTAGCTAAGATTTTATTTAAAGGATGTTTACAAGATCACCAAATTTCACCACTAGGTGTCATCTGTGCTTGTTCTTTCAACTACTTGTGAATTACCTTGGTAAATTGTTTCAAGTTCAGGTTAATTATAAAACTTCACTTGATAAATCACAGAAACCTCCACATCACATCTGATTTCTTCTTGTCTCTTACTGTGTCCTGCGTCCCACTCTCATAAACCACCCAGCCAGCAATGAATTAATTGGTCCAAGTCCTACTGATTCTAATTCCAAAATTTTATCCATTTATACCCAGTTCTTCCTATTTGCTGTCACAAATGAATTCTCCATTATTTATTGTTTACTAGTTCAGTGGCACCCTAACTGACCCCCTATTCTGCCCCCAGCTCACCTGATATACTGTCATGTTTCCCATGGTATATGAGTTACAATGTAGGGACCCATCATGAAAGTCAAACTCTGTTATGACATATATTCATGCCTTGGTATGAGTTTCTGTCTTTGTGCCCACAGGAAGTTTAAACTCTGGTCCTATTAAACTATTTACAGTTTTCCAAGAACACTGTGTTTTTTATTGTGTCTTCGTACCTTCTGACTAAAATGACTTTTTATGTTCTTTTTTTGTCTCGTAACACCCCACTCATCCTTTATGATCAAGCTCATATAACCTGAATTTGTGAATTCAGCACTTATCATAATGTAATATAGTTGTCAGTTCATAGATCATTTTCATTCACTGGACTATGAGTTCTTCAAGGGCAGTATAGGTCCAGTATTGAAATTCTGGTACATAGGAGGTAATCAATAAACGTCTGTTGAATGAATGAATGAAGATGTATTAAAAACAAGTGAGGAACACTGACAAAAACAAGTGCTTCCTAAGTTTTTAATTTTGCGTTTAGATTGTAGAACACACTTTCTGACAGATACAGCTGTTAAGCAGCAGTGATGTTCTCGGTCTGCAGCTGGATGGCCAGTACGGGAGCCACCACTCACACATGACCACTGAACACTGGAAATGTAGCTCGTCCAAGTGAAGTTGTGTTTTAAGTATAAAATGCACGCTGGAGTTCAAAGAGTACAAAAAAGAACGTAAAAATACTTCAATTTCGTATGTTGACTGCATGTTAAAATGACAATATTTTGCATGTTTTGGGTTAAATAAAATTTATTTTTAAAACTAATTTTATTTGTTTTTACTATTATTAGTAGTAAATTTAAAAATTATACATACAGCTCACATTATATTTCTACTGAACAGTGATGTTCTAAGAAATAAATGATTCAAATTGGAGAATCACACTGTTCATAATATTAGTCTGAACTGAAGAGCACATTCTTTCCTTATGAGTGTGAGAGAGCTGATTTACAACCAGACTGGATACACACACATATATTTGATTTTGACTCTTGGTTAAAGGCAGTGGGATTTATGATGTGCTTGTTCAATGTCTAAAACTTCCCAAACTTCCCTGGTGATCCCAGTGCCTTCATGGAAGGTTGGCAACTGGCTTAACTGGCCTGGAGAGAATGGATTATCCAAAATATTTTAGGACTGTATAAATGCAACTACTCCTTAACCATTAAGGAGCTGAAACTACATTCGGCCCTTTGAAGGCAACCATGAGGCTGATGTGGCCCCTGGTGAAAATGAATCTGACACCCCTGGATCATTTACAAGGTCTCCTTGAGAGTTTCTCTTTGCACTCCTAGAAGTCAGATCTTGTGTTCGGAGCAAGGAATCTCAGCACAACCCACCTGTGCACATGAGCACTCACTCATGGGAGCTTGCATATGGGGCACCTATCAGAACGCTAGCCTGCAATCTCCTTCTTCTGCTGGACCACGTCCTTTGCCTTTAAATAAAAGCCTTATTTTGAGTATACTCTATGGAGTTTGGTAGGTCCTTTCAAATATATAAACTGGGGTAAATTTTGCAATGAATTATATAAGGAACTAAAGTATGGTTTCATTATTTATTGAATTTTTATGCTTTGGGTGATTCTTAAAAGGAGATTTATAGAATTATTTGTAAGTCACATCCTTAAAATATTAAAGTGACTTTTATTAATGTAAACTTTGATTTTATTTTTTCCTTCAGCAACACTTGATAAACGTTCCCCAATCATGTTTTATTCCTTAATACATGTATTGATTATACTGATGAAAAAGCTCTGGAAACTAAATTTTAAAATCTCATTACCTACAGTGGACACCTATTAATTTTGTCCATCAAACATCTCCATTTCCTTTGAGAATCCCATCTACTCTGCAACACAGCACACACATGCACACTTACAGGGCAGATTCTGGGGGACTCTGGGCCAGCCACTCCCTTAACCATGATGACTGCATGTGAGCCATGCCAGAACTATCAAATTTCTTCCCTCCTAAACAATGGAAGCCCATCTGTCGTAGGAGGGAAACAGAAGCAGAGTTTGCCTTCTAGACTCTGCATACATAAACACAGATTTACAACCCACCAATATGGGACCAACTCTGGCTTAATTTCCTCATATGCACCATGCTTTATACCTCATTCAATCCTGACATTTTGCATATGATAAAACTAAGTCCCAGAGAACAGTAATTATTTCCACAAGGTTTTTTCTATAAAGCGAAGCTAGAATTATCCAGGTTGTCTGACTGCCAGGAATGTTCTTTGATAATCATAAAAACTAGATTAAAGGGAGCTATCATTCTTTATTATCTGTTCTGATTAATGAAAAATCATGTTGAGCAGTTTCAGACACAGAAATGGAGACTTTCAGAAAAAATAATACTACCTCTACCATTCTGATGCATACAGTAAAATTATCCTACATTATATCAGAAAATTCTTAAGTGACTTCAAATTATTCTCCTTTACTGGTCATTCTACCATCACTATCTAAGTAACTGCTATGTCCCTCAGAGTAAATGTCCACTAGCAACAACTTTAGCAGTGAAGGGTGTCATCCAAGGCTAATGACTGAACATAACTAGCAGACCTGGAGAACTGCCTCATAATTCAATTACAGTTCCAGCACTAGGCCACCATGTCTCTAAGTGATTTTACGGAATACTAGAGAACCACACGCTGTTCTGTGAATAAAAGATACTAAAGTTAGGTAAGTCTGGGAAAACCCACATAAAATAAGTGTATTAAATATACAAACCAATATAAATAATTAATCTTTTAAAAATTAGTATTTGTGAAATATATTTTGGAGATTACTACTCTAATCTAACTCTTTTGGTCCCACCTTACCAAGTAAATAACATTTCCAGATTTATATTTTCTGTAACCACATACACAGCACAAAACAATTTCCCGGTACTTTCACTTCAGTTAGTACTTCTATGTTTAAATGAGAACGCTGAGGTTCAGAAGTTAACTGACTTCCCAAAGTCACGGAGCCAGAAACTACGGAGTCAGTGCTTAACCACAGGCTGCTGGCTTCAAAACTCCATGTCAGGCCGGTGTAGCGTTGTGTTTTCTAAACAGATTCTTCAGGACATCTTAAGGTATTCTTAACACTAAACATCATACTGGTAGGAATCCGAAAGTACAATCAGTTCCTGGTTATCAAGGTTAACACCTACAAATGTTTTTTTAAGAATAAAATGCTTAACCATTAAATGGGTTTAAACATAAAAAAAAAAACCTAACCCGGGCAAAATTTTTAAAGTCTAGTACTTTTAAAGTAATTTACTATAACTGTTTGTTAGAGAGTAAGGGCAAGAGACAACACTTTAATTATTGTGGAAAATAACTAAATTTAGTAACAGTAATGAGGGAAAAAAAACTTAAGTTTTGATCCATCAAATCAAACATTTAGCATACTAAAAGTTATATACAAGAAATACAGCATATATATTAATTTATTATGGTATAAAACATTTTTGTATTTTAATGTAAAAACATGCATTGGTTTTGGAATGGAACTCAGCTATTGACATAAATTTAACTTTGGTAGGTTACCTAGCACTAGCAATAAAAAGTAAACATTGTTACTACTGGAAATATTTCATATTTTGTAAGTAAAACAACTTGTGGTCATCTATATTTTTAGACTGATAGACTATACAACAAATGCCATCCTACCTTTTAATACCTGCCACAGAAAAATTTTTCTTTACTTACATTTTGTTTGGATTGTAATGTTGAAAACCATTAAATAAACATTCACTGTCTTATTTATTTAAAAATAATTTTAGCTAATGACTCTTTTTTGCTAAGATACTATAAACTCTACAGAAACTTATTTATGCCACCTCTAAAAGTTGGCTCTCAAAGAGGTAAGTTTTCAGTATAAAAATAGGATGAAGATTAAATAGGAAACCTCCATTTGGCAACCATCACAGTAATAATTGATTCAGCCAAGAAACATCATCAGATACTAAAATCAGAGGGTAAAGTTTGATGAGGAATAGTATGTTTATAGGCCCAAAGTACTCCTCCAAATCAAAGTACTTATTGATTACAAATACAAATAAAAATACTTATTAATTTCAAAGAGATAAACAATACTGTTGCAATGGAGAGACCTAGTAGATAGAAGCTTAATCAGAAGTTCATACCAATGCAGGACAAATCAAATACAAGTTCCACTTGAAAGGATTCAAAAAGAACACCAGTCCTTTTGGGATAGTCCTGCCAAAAATGTGCAACCTAAATCTGATCATGATGAAACATCAGACAAACCAAAGTGAGTTCCATTTCATACAATAACTGACCTATAATATTCAAATTCTGTCAGTTATGAAAAGTCCAGAAAAGGCTCAAAAACTGTTCCAGACTGAAAAAAAACTGAAGAAACATGACAACTAAACCTAATTTACATACAGACTTTTTTTGATAAAAGGCAAACAGCAGTAATACAGGAAAATGTCTTGTATGTAAGAAAGAGGTACTGGAATACTTGAGGGTGAATGAGGAGTAATTTGACAACTTCCTCTTAAATAGTTCAAAAAATATTTTTGTATAATACCAAAAAAATTAGATAAGCTTAAAACTGAAAAACTAATACTAAGTATTTTTATCATTTTCAATACAAGTTTCATTTGCTTCTAGATTTAACAGGTTTCTAAACTAATCATCTACTTTTTTGGTTTTCTGGATTATTAGGTTGCAGCGGGATTGGGATCCTAAGATTCATGAGAATTCTCAGGGGTACTACCAAGACTGGGGACATAGGCAGCAAGAGAAGGAAGAAAAAACTATATTAAGGAAAAATGGAACCTACTACCATAAGGGCTATTCCCTAGACACATGCACAAACAGATCTGTAGCAAATTTAAAATACATACTTTTCCAGAAAGATGACTGCTGCCACAAAGCAGTGGTAAAGTATATCACAACACTGGGCTTCAAGAATTGTTATTTTTACCAGAAAACAGACAAGTCTAAAAGAACTTTCTGCCACAGATAGATAAAATAAGTTTTAAACTTTACTGTTTAATTTCTACATTGCAATATTTCAGAATGTACTGATTTTTTTTAAAAGTAGGCATTCATATTTTAAAGCAAGCAAAGAAATATTAGCAATAGCTACAAGGATATTCAACATACTACCATTTTAAAGAACATTTTCATTAATGGGACTTCCCTTAATTTGCTGGGTAAGAACTTTTTAAGGTGGGATTGTAGAGTGAAGATTAATAAAGAGAGACAAATTCCTGGGCTCCACTCAAAACTCACAAAAGGCCTTCATAACCTGTTTTGAACAAATTCTCTAATAAAAGCTTCTTTTATGTTTTATAGATACTACTTGTGCAGAAAAGAGTTCACATAGCAGGCCTGAGACTGCTATTTCTGGAAAGGTGGGCTTGAAAATTTAGTTCATGCTTGGCATCTGGTAAATTGGCTTTGAGACTGCAGAGTGGCCCACTGTGCCTAAGCTGTCTGCACAAACAATATGGTTTACAATGAATCCCCGCCTTCCTTGTGGGAGTCCGGAATTCTGTTAGGTGCTGAAGCAGAAGGTGCCTACAGACTGCCTCCATAAAAACTCTGGACAACAGAACTCAAGCGAGCCTCACTGGGAGAAAACACTTCAGACATGTGGTACTAACGCATTGCTAGGGGAATTAAGCGTGTCCTGTGTGAGCCCACTGGGAGAGGACTCTCAGATACTCAAGCAGGGTTCCCCCCAGATTTCACCCCACATGCCTTTTCCATTTACTGATTTTGCTTTGCACTATTTTTGCTGAGTCCTATGAGTTTTCCTAATGAATCATCAAACCTGGGGTAATTGGAGGTTCTTCAACACTAATGTATAAAATTCCTTCTGCAGAATTCCAAGATTTCAAAAACTGTTATATATTCATTAGCAACTTGCAAATTGATAACTTTAAGATGACTAAAGCTAAAAGTCAGTTCTATAGTACTCACAAAGTTATTTACTTTTGAACTACTAGTGAAACAATATTCAAAAGATAATTTAACATTCATTTTCTCAAAGTTCAAAGTTGCTATTTCAACTGCAAATATAACTTGAGATTCTATTACATGATTATTACATATTATTTCTACATATGTAATTATTTTTAATGCCATCAAAATTAAAGACTTATCCTTATCCCCCGCCCCCCCAAAAAAACGCCAGAAAAACAAACCCATATGCATACACAACAGTTACTGTCCATCACAATTTAGGTAGTGATACATTCTTACCATGTGGAGTGATTGTCTGCACAGGTTTGGCAGGGGACCTCACATTCCATATAGTCAAGGTGCCATCTGAATGACTACAAATAAACTGTTTTCCTTCATGATGCCAAGCCACAGAGTGAATAGCCTATAAAAAGGGGGCGACAAAGTCCATTTTTAAAAGCTTATTCAAACACAAAGGTATTCATTATTGATACTGCAATTAATTTTCATATAACTTTTTATCTCCCAAACAGAAAACAATACAGTAACCTTACATTCCCATAATAATTTAGCTCTCTTGCAATACAACTAGGATTTAATTTAGTACTGACATTATTTTAATTCTTTTTACTAAATTTACTTCCTAAACCAGCCTAAGGAAGATATAATAGTAATATATGTGTTTGCATATGTATGTGTGTATAAAATTAAAAGCTCAAGAAAATGAAATGTATTCTTATTCTTTCTTAGAATAAACTGCACCTAAATAAAATACCATGTAAGTAATTACAACCAATATTCCATGTACAAACTAGTTGCTTTGACATAGGACAAATTTTTTAAATTAACTAAAATTCTAAGAAAACAAAAATGTATACTTGGAATTAAGATCAAATAAAAATACCTCAGGTTGGCCTTCAAAACATGTTATGCGTTTCTCATAGTAAGTAGAGAATCAATTTTTAAAATCCAAAGAGAACCTCTCTTGACTAGAAACTTATTTTATACCTTTAAGTCACTTAAAAAATGATCTGAAAAATATTTTTATATAACTCTATGTTACCCTTCAGTTCTTTGTTCTAATATTTAATTTTTGTCTGTAAAAAACATTTTTAATCACTCTCCTAGGTTCTTTAAATTACCTCTTAACTCAAGCTGATATACTTCTAGTTCTTAATAGCCAAATGACTTTAAAAGCTGCCCTACTGTGTCAGAATTGTGGAGTACAGCACAAAAACCATGTACCCTAACTAAAACTTAACAGTTCTGCTTATGTACAAAGTCAACATTTACTATGATCTAATTCATGTCCATTCATTTGGATTCCTCAATGCTTCTAAATTTAAGTTAAATGAAACTATTTGATATTATGGATCAGATTTAAAAGCTAAAATGACAATGGATAAAGCCAATACGAATTTTCCTAAATGCCAATATTTAACACAATGTTTTAGGTTCAAAGTATCTGTAAAAAATTCTAAATGAAATCTTAAAACAGTAATACATTTTTCCAAGTCACATATGATATTCCACAAACTCAATCTTAAAATAAGCAATTCTTTACAGATAAATCATTTTTGCAAAATATGAGCAGTGCTAAGAAGCTTATTCACAAAGCCATTTAAATCTATTTTTTAAAGTGATAAGGGAAATACAAGAGTGGTCTATAAGTATTGTCTGGAACCTATAAATAAAAAAATTCTAGTCATATATAAAAATATGTACATTTTTATAAACATGTATTACATGTAAATGGAAAACCAGTATTTCTAATTTGCCAAAGAAAACAATATGTATCTATTTGAAAGTACCTTTATTTAAGATATTAAATTATTAAACAGTCCAAAAATAAGCACTAATTTACAATTATTCAGGATAGCAGTGAGAAAAATATTATAGAAAATACCCTACTAAAGAAAAAAACAAAATGAACTTTACATGCAATAAACATGAACAAGTTTTTTCTATTATTTCTGCAATTTTCTAAATACAAATTCAACTTGGCAGAAGATCTCATTGTTTCTAATACTCTTGCTCTAATGCTATTACATGTAATACTACATGTTACATATGTATGCACATATAGTCTATATAAGTACCTATAAGATCCTTATATAGCATATATGTAGTATTGTATGTATACATATAGTACAACTAAAAAATGGGCAAAGGACCTGAACAGACACTTCTCCAAGGCAGACATATGGAGGGCCTAGAGACATATGAAAGGATGCTCAGCATCACCAGCCATCAGAGAGATGCAAATTAAAACCACAATGAGACCACTTCACACCATTCAGAATGGCCATCATAAACAAATCAACAAATAACAAGTGCTGGTGAGGATGTGGAGAAAGGGAACCCTAGTGCACTACTGGTAGGAATGCAGACTGGTGCAGCCACTGTGGAAAACAGTATGGAATTTCCTCAAAAACCTAAAACTGGAACAGCCTTTTGATCCAGCAATTCCACTGCTGGGGTTATACCCTGGATTCTTAAATCCTGAAACCCCAATCCAAAAGAACCTATGCACCCCAATGTTCACAGCAGCACAATTTACAATAGCCAAGTGCTAGAAGCAACCTAAGTGCCCATCAGTAAGTGAGTGGATCAAAAAACTATGGTACATTTACACAATGGAATTCTATGCAGCAGAAAGAAAGAAGGAACTCCAACCCTTTGCAACAGCATGGATGGAGCTGGAGAGCATTAAGCTAAGTGAAATAAGACAGGTGGTGAAAGAGAAATACTGTATGATTGCACCTATAAGTAGAACCTAATCAACAAAATAAACAAGCAAGCAAAACAGAACCTGAGACTTGTAAATAAAGAACCATGTGACAGTAGCCAGAGGGGAGAGGGGAGGGGACAATGAGGGAAAGAAGGAGAAGGGTCAAGTCAAGGAACACGTATAAAGGACTCATGGACAAAGACAACGGGGAGGGGGTGGGGGGGATTGAACATGGAAAATGGCAGGTGGGTAAGGCAGGGGAGAATAATGGGGGGGAAATGGGGACAACTGTAACTGAACAATAAAAAAAATTTTTTGAAATGTCCCACCGTTTTGTCCATTCAACAACTGATGGGCACTTGGACTGCTTCCCTATCTTGGCGATTGTAAATAACACTGCAGTGAACACAGGGGTGCTTAGTTCTTTTGAATTAGTGTTCTGGGTTTCTTCCAATATATCCCCAGAAGTGGAATCACTGGATCAAAAGGCAGATTTTTGAGGTATCTCTTTACTGCTTTCCACAGTGCATTATTAAATCTTTTGGTAAACCCATTCAGAGAATTTTTCATCTGAGACATTTTATTTTTCATCTTTAGAAATTCTACTTGTATTTTTTTAAGTCTTCCATGTCTTTCCTCAACATGTTCATGCATTCATTTACCTTCTAGAATATAAGGGAGTCTATAACAGGTTTTTTTCTATCTAAAAATAGAGTAACCTATGAAACCTTTTGTAAGTCAAAATGACATAAAGTGAAGAAACAATTCCCATTCATTTATATTTAAAAATGCTGAGCATTTCCAGTCCTAAAGTTCAGTGTTCACACAATGTCATTGTTTCATTCATCCCAATCCAAATCTGTAATTACATCCAGTTTTATGCTAAGTGTAATACCCCTAGCACACTCTCTTAAGCTTTTTTGATACCTTAGGACACATGTTGCTAACGAGTACACAAAATAAGTCAAGATAAAGCACAGGTGCTCACAGGTACAGTTCAGAGCTATGGTGACTTGATGCTGAAAGGCTGAGTGGTCCCCAGAAAGGAGCTTGGCAATGCCACTCTTCATCCTTGGGACTTACGCTGTCTCTACATGGCCTGCTGCAAAACAAACACTGACCGCGCACTCTTTTCATTTTTTGCCTTTATTCGTAACTGTGAAAATCTTCTCCAGATTTCTTTTGGTTAAAGTACTATGCTAATGTAGGCCTTTCGCAGAAGTGAAGTAATGTGAACTTTTGAAAAGCGAGGAAAAGCTGTACAGACAGGCACCACTTAACAATGAGAATGTGGTGATTCAGGTGCATGCAAACATCATAGAGTATAACTACACTTCTCTAGATGGCAGAGCCGACTACACTCATGGGCTCTGCGGCACACCACCACCACATATGCCATCGTTGACCAAAAGGTCCTTTTGTGACATCAGACTGTATTTGTTGTGTCTACTAATTCTAGCATATGTGTCAATTTCTGAGTCTTTTTATTAACCGTACTTTCTTCACATTTTGAATCAGATTTTCTCGCATCTTTGCATGCCTCATAATGTTTTATTTGGATGCTAGCCATTGTGAAATTCATGGTGGGTTACTATATTCTTTTAAACATTTTCTGGAATGTAGTTGTTATTACTTGGAAACAGTTTGGATTTTGCAAGGCTTGTTTTTCAGCTTTGTTAAGCTAGCTAGGTCAGTCTTTAGTATAGAGCTAGTTTGGCCCCACTGAGGTAACACCTTTGTAAGTACTTTCCTGATGCCCTGTGTATTACAAGGTTTCTCCACTGTGCTGGGAATCTGAACTATTCTCAGTCTTGTGTGTGCCATAGAAATTGTTCTACCTACTCCTTTCCAGATCTTTACCAAGCCTCTCACACTCATGCATTTATCGGTAGTCAACTGAAGACTCGGGGTGGGGAGCTCCTTGCAGATTTTTAAAACTCCTTCTCTAGGTAGCTCCCCACTCTCTGGTACCTTGCTGTATAAGCTACACATATGTTGGCTTCCCCAGTTTTCCAACTCTGTCTCCTCAATTGGAGGGAGACTGTTGGACTTCCTTAATGTATTGAGATCTGGAAAATCTCTCTAGGCCATAAGCTAAGGCAACTGAAGGGATCACTTTGTTTGTACCCCTTTCTCTAAGGAATGCTTATTCGATACTTCTGCTGTCTCATTTCTAAACATTATTGTTACATATATTTTTCCAATGTATTGTTTAAGCGAGAGTGTAAATCCAGTCCCTGTCACTCCAAAATGGCTGAAGCCAAAATCACTATTTTAACTTATAAAAAAATAAAATAATCAGTTTTAAAAATAGATCTATTGGTCAAAACTTCGTATATTAAAATATTATTTGTATAATTTCAAGATATTAATTAGTGAGCCAAACAATGCTTAGTAACTAAAAGAATGAGAAACAGAAAGTATACAGCTATGAAAACAAAGGAAGTTCTCTTTCAGTTATGTTTACAAAGATAATATACAGTCATTTATAAAGTATTCCAATTCTTGCTACAATTATACTATTTAGCTTGCTGTTTGAGTAACTGAAAGCATCAATACGAAAACTTGACACCTTTTATCATAAAAACAAACAAATAAGCAAAACCATTTACACATTTCCTAGCCCCATTCACTGAACTGGAAATCATGAATGCCCCCATTATCTAAATTATGGTCAGACACTATTACATACTGAAATAAGCCACAGTTTCATAGGAAAAGATCTTATTCTAAGTTTGGGACAAATATACACAAATTAATAGGTACACTTTGTTATAACAGATAGCAAGGAAGCTATCCAAGACTACTGTCATCACCAAAGAAGTTAGGAACCAAATAAAGGAGCTTCACTGACCAAATATGAAATAATTTGAAAATCAGTAACTTCAATGTACTGAAGCACATCAAATAGGTTTAATCTTTGAATACAGAGTAAAACTAAACATAAGAGCAAATTGGTAATAGTTGAAGATTACTACAAAACAACCCCTTTAGAATAAATATTGAAAGAAACAGAAAGAACAAAGTATTTATCCTGTCTTTCCCATATGAACTATACTACTGCATAATCTAGCACAATAGCTAAGAGGAAATCTCTCTGCTGAAGTGGCCTAGCTAATAAAAACAAGGAAGGAAGTACAGAATTAGAACGTGCCATTTTGCAGCCACTTGGCACTAACAGATAACAGGCCTTGAATGTCACTGACAGTTAATATCACACACACTGTTCACACCTGATATTCGCACAATATTCTACCTGACAGAAGACCAACAGCAGCATCTATGAAGTAATCTTGCTAAAAGTCAAAAACAAACCTGAATTAGATCAAGCCTCAGTAACTATCCAATTTATAGGAAGTGTGAGGGTAAAAACATATTAAACGCATTGAGACTGCACACAGTAAAACCCATTGTTGGGCAGACTCTACCCTCAACAAATAAATGTCAAAAAAGAAGAAATGAGGTAAAACACTAAAAAAAAGAGTGAGAGGAGAGGTCTACAGTTTAAAACAGACTTAAAAGACTTACTAATCAGTCACAATCAATCTGTATTTAGGTCTTAAAGCAAGCAAACTATAAATGTCTACAGCATATCGCAATCATTTATATAAAATAAAAAATACAATGTGTATTAATTTGCTTACAAATGTACAGAATACCTCTGCAAAAATACATAAAAAATTGGTATCACTGGTACCTGGGGTAGGAGAATTTTATGGCCAAATGATAGGGATGGGAAAGAGAATTTTAGTATTGTTTTAGTATTGTGTAGTATTATCTTCTAGTATCTTTTGTATAGTAGATACAAAAGATATTTGTGTGTTTTATTGAAGTTTCAAAGGTTGCCTAAACTAAAGGTATTAATTGGGTTCTTAGAAAAGCTGCTCTGAACTAAAGAAATGATAATATCTTTTGATTAGCAAAAATAATGAATGTTATTACCTCATCGTATGTGTATCTGTAGTCAGCTTTCTTTGACTTGAGGTCCCATAACACTACTGTTCCAGATTCAAAGCCAATCAAAAGCTGTAATAAAAGGAAATGCCACATTACCTAGGAATGATATTAATCATATGAAACATTCCTTTTATGACAATAAAAATAACTATTATCATCAATATGTTTCCAATATAATATAAACATTTGCATTGCTAATTACTAATCACATGGATGACAAATGAGAATACTACATTGTATATTTATATCTTTGATTAATAGGAACTCAACATTTATCAAACACGTTTTTTGGAAGAGAAAACTACCATTTTGAAGTCTTTAGTGTATATTTTTATTAATATAACATAAAAATTAGCACTACAAATTAACATGTTATGTGCTTTAGAGTTTACAAACTTTCCTAATTCAACACATTATCAGGTACTTTCATTTATTTATCTATATAATAATTAGTTCCAAACCACAGCCAGCCTAGATCCTCTCACGAGATTTAGACTCCTGATTCCACAGGACACATCTCCACTTACCCACTCAAGGAGAATCTCAAAGTACATGTGTCCAGAAGTGAGTTCTATATTGTCTTCCTTACCCTCCTCTGGTATTCTCTGTTGCAGTATCTCTCTATTCCTTATCTCACCATTCGTTAAGTTGCTCAGGCAAAAACCTAGGGGTCACTTTAACTCTAGTTTCTTCCCCATCAGGTAAAATCATCAAGTAATTTTAAAATTGCATCCTATCACCTAATTTACTTTCCTCCACCTCTAACACCTGGCTCTTGGTTCAACACAAAAAGATCTCTATGATGATCACTTATCATTATGCTGTACACCTGAAAACTAAATGAATACAATATTGCATGTCAAGTATAATTTGTTTTAAAAAGACACAAAGACTCTTCTGGTCTCCTAGTCTCAATTCCAAGTCTTGTTCCTTTTTTTAACCCATTCCATATTGCAATGCAACTAGAGTAACAGTTCTAAAATGCAAACCTGATCATGTAATGATCATGTAATATTATTGAGTATGAAGTCCATACTTAACAAGATTTCATCATGGTCTAACCTCTGCTTACCTCTCCAGCTTCATCCACTACCACAAACTCTGTACCTAATACACTCCAGTGTATCTTTTAGCTCATGATCTCTCTTACCTTGGAGCCTTTGCACATGCTATCTACCTGGGCCACTCTATTCAAATGTCACATTCTGCCTGACTAATCCTATTAATTCTTCAGATGTCCTTTTAGCTATTACTTCCTCTGTGAAGCCTTCCTTGACTTTCCAAATGTCAGTCAATGCCTTTTCTATGTGCTCCAACAGCACTCTGTACTATATTTATCTGAAGGGTCACCACACAGTATAATGGCCTTGGCCTTATCTGAATTGTCTTGCAGACAATAACACTGGTCTATTTAGGCAAAGATTGGTTTTATCTTATTCACCACTATATTCTAACATAAGACACAAGGCCTGATCTGTTGTAGGTACTTAACAAACCTTTATGAATCAATGAATTTCAGAATGGAATGCACATTCTTGCTTTATAAACTATCTGCTGCCTATCTAATTTCTGCTGTCCACCATCCCCAACCCAGCATTTTCCAAATCTCAATATTCCATCTGCTTGAAATCTCCTCCCCTTTTATTTACTCAGCAATGTTTTACTCATTTTTAAGTCTCAACTTGGTGTTGCTTCCTTGGGTAAGCCTACCCAGTTCCTCTGGAAAGACAAAGATGCTCCTTCTCCTATGCTAGTACATGCCTTTTCATCTCTATGTCTCTAATAGCTAATATACTGCCAAATACATATTAGACACTCAACTATTTGTTTAATAAGTATACAACTAGCCCTGGCTGGCATAGCTCAGTGGATTGAGCACGGGCTGCTAACCAAAGTGTCGCAGGTTCAATTCCCAGTCAGGGTACATGCCTGGGTTGCAGGCCATGACCCCCAGCAACTGCACATTGATGTTTCTCTCTCTCTCTCTCTTTCTCCTTCCCTTCCCTCTCCAAAAATAAATATAATCTTAAAAAAAGTATACAAAATTAAAAAAAAATAAGTACACAACTAATTACGAGGTAGTCAATATTATCATTCATTAATCTGAAATATGAACAAAGTTTGGGGCAGACCCAGTAATTTTAACGAAACAGCATTTTAGTAGATTTCAGACTACAGTGCACTTGGAGGAGCCAGTCCCCAAAGTTAACAAAAGAGGTCTTCCCACCTTGGTGGAGAGTATAGTTACTCTCCACTCCTGTGGTTTCACTTGTTTTCTTGTTTTTTCAGAATGTATATATAAGCCATACAATATTTGTTGCAAGGCCTGGTTCTTGAGTAGTTTGCATATTTAAAAAATACCAAAATTTTTACATTTAGTTAATAAATATATTTTTTAGAAAAAATTCTACCTTTCCTTCATCCATTGGATTATCACTTATATGGACAACAGGTCCTGGATGAGATTTAGATGACCTAAAAAAGGAAAAGTTGGTAAGGTTTTTTTCTCACCTAAACTTTTCAATGCAATTATGTATTCATCAAAATAAGAATAATGAGTGGACAATAAAGACATATTTATAAAGGGTGTAAACATTTCAGTAATTGATCAGTAACAGATGTTTAGTTCTTACCATGGATCAAAATAGGAATCAGAAAAAATTAGTGACTGTTAAATTGATATAAGCAAAATTTAAAATTAAGTACACTTTGCGTATAAGAAATAATCTTCAATTTAGCATTTTAGCCCAGAAAATCTATTCTCATGGTAGAATTCTCAGATTTAATATTTTTAATAAAGCAGTTTCTGTAACATTGCTATCTCATTTTACTCAATTCCAGCCTCAATTCCAGTTAGGGCTTCTCCTCCAGTTCCACAGTTCACATCAATAATACAAAAAATTCTATTATGTTTTTTAGAAAAAAATCAACAGATAAACCTGCTCAGATAAAATGAAGTCATGAAGCTAAGAATGTGGCTGAACTGATGCCTACACAGTAGGAATAAGCACCTCCAGTCACAGACTCCGAGGGCTGAAAGATCGGTCCACTTGATGAGAGCCATTTGAGAAACCACACAGACACCCACGCCAGGGCCCGTCACCAGATGCTGTGATCAGCTCAAACAGCAGACCACAAAAACCCACACCCTCTGCCAAGGGACTGAGATATGACAGTAATGTCCCTGCCACAGGAAGGAAAACCAAACTTAATGTACTATTATAGATGCATCAACACACTTCTTAAGATATATGCCACAAATTCATCATTATGTCAAAGTGATATAAGATCTGTGAAACCAACAGTACAGAATTGTTTAGAAACAAAACAAAAAGAAACAATGAAAATAAATCTCGGCAATATCCTTAAATTTTTATTTTTATGTCTAATTAGATAAGAAAAAGCTTAAGAGAAAGAGATAAGATGCAAAGATAAGATTCTGAGAAAACGTGAAAAATTAGCAATGAAAGTTAGGATTCTTAAAGCCCTTTAGCTCACCTAGTTTTTGCTGTTGTTACTGTAAAATGAAGCAATCACCATTATATCAAAATTAAGGGAAATTAATTGCCAAGTTAATTTTGCAATGTTACACGACAAACATTTACATTACATTTATTAATTATCAAAAGATACCAAGTAGTAGTTGAAATAAGTATTTTCCAAACAGTGGTAGCAACTGATTAGTGGGTCATAAAATCAATTTAGTGGGGCATGACAAGCATTTGGAATAAAAATAATTACAAGATAAAAAGAACAGTGTTCTTCATTTAGTAAGAATAATTTTCTCATTAAACTTGTGCTATAGTTCTTACATGTGAACACATACATGGGGTACACATACAGGGTTGGCAAAAGTGGGTCTACAGTTGTCCATATTGAAAACAATATAATTAATAAATAATAAAAGAATAAACTGTTTCATGTACTCAACTGTTACCCTACTTTTGCCCATGTCTGTGTATAAAGAATTTAAATGTACAACTGCCAAAAGGACAATATTACTTACAAAAGACTAATCTATATTTAATATCAAGAATGTCTAACACATATCTAACTCAATATCAGTTTAATGATTAGATATTATATAACATTATCATATATGGTACTGATACTTCCAGACATGGAAATCTGCTCAAACTCACAGTTCAATGGCTTTATTCCACATAATGACGTAGCCTGAGAGTGTGAAGGACTCCACATTGACAATGTGTATATTACCTCGCTCGGTGCCCACATAGAGCCACTTACTCTGAAAAGGCAAATGGCAAAATGTAACCCTGTAAGAGAAAAAATGTATTTTAAAAATGAGAAAAATATCTGGTATATTTTATTAATTCTACTAGAGGGCCAATCATGATAATATATAATTTATGAAAAGCAAAAATGATACATAACCATTCGATTTAACTACTCATTGAGATTAACACTTAATTATGCTAATTTTGCTAAAACATTAGATTTATCTAGTCATTGTGATTAATATTTAATTATGCTAATTAAACTTATGCTTATTGAAATATAAGGCCTTATAGTAAATAGCTATCCTGGCACTATAGACAGAAGATAAGTTTTGAAATTAAAACTGTTATCCCTCAGTATCCTTGGGGGATCCTGAAACCAATTCCCAAATCCACAGATGTTCAAGTCCGTGGCATATTTGGGTATAACCTACGTAATTCTCCCATGTATTGTAAATCATCTCTAGGTTACTTATAATAATACAATGTAAATGCTATGTAAATCGCTGTTATACTATACTGTTTAGGTAATAACATAAAAAATGTTTGTACAACATGTTCGGTACTGATGGAACCATTGTAGGCCTTCTTTTTCCCTGAATATTTTCCATCTGCAGTTGGTTGAATCTGCAGACGTGGAACCCATGGATACAGAATTCAAGGACAGGGAGGGTCAACAGTAGGTTTCAAATTTGACCGTGCCATCCACTAACTGTGTACTTTGGGCATATCACCTTTAACCTTTCAGCAACAAACCAGGAGGAGTCCAATACCCACATCATCCCTATATAATACTGTATTTCTCAGGCATGATTAAACACAACATCACCTGGCTGGTGTAGCTCAGTGGATTGAGCACAGGCTGCAAACCAAAGTGTCGCAGGTTCGATTCCCAATCAGGGCACATGCCTGGGTTGCAAGCCAGGGCCCCCAGCAACTGCACATTGATGTTTCTCTCTCTTTCTTTCTCCCTCCCATCCCTCTCTTAAAATAAATAAATAAAATCTTAAAAATAACCCCACACATCACTCAGGATCTGTGCATACTATTCCTTCCAGGCAAAATGCTCTTCCCATATTTTTCTTCTGTTCCAGATTCAGTTGAAATACCACCTTCACTCAAACTGACATCCCCACATTCTTGTATGCCTATCAGGCTTTCCTTGTAAGAGTTAGGATCTACTCTCCAAACTTCTAAGCCTCTGGAAGGGAAGAGATCTTCTGTGTGAGGCTTAAACAATGTTACTGAAATATAATTCAGCTACCTCCTCCTAGGTCCTGATGATGTGTGAGAGGCCATCAGTAACAAATTACAATAATCTACATGCATGTATTATACTTTATTATCATTTGAACAATTTCAAACATTTTTTCTATCAGCTCATTTGTTTTCAAGGCAAAGACAGAAACTACCTTGTCTTTTTAGTACTACTTATTTAGAAAAGAAAGGGTAGTATGTTATGAAACCATATAATGCTCATCTGTTCAGGTTCTGATTGTGTTTCTCAAAACAGACTAAAATTCAATGGAGTAGCATTTCACGTAAGTCACTCATAAAAGTCACTGCTAGACTACCAATACTGACACTAGATATTAGGCAAGATATAGCATACAGAACATTTGCTATTTGCATTAATACAAAACTTCACTACCAAGAATTTTCAAGATGAAACATTTATCAAATAAATGTATATGCAACTCATAGTCTCACTATTTCCTAAAGGTAATATTCTTTTATATGATTACTTCAGGTTCACTGTCTATATTTTCTGTTGAATGTTTTATAAGATGTCATCTTTAGAAAGAATTTATGTAAGAGTAACAGCACAGAAATGTCTACTGAACCAAAAAAAAAACCCCATTGTGTAGTACCTTATTATTTCACAAGGCAGTAAGTTCATAGGACCATTCTGAAAATTTTAGGATCATTTAGGTTTCAGAATTCAGAATTTTCTAGATTTTAGAAAGGTATGTAATCCATGTTTTATATATTACTGAGTATGAGTGGTAGCATCTCATACACACTGAATATTTTTGAGGTATAATATTAAAGTTTATTTTTTATTGAGGTGTAACTGCCGTATAACATGTTATTAGTTGTAAATGTATAACATAATGATTCTATGTATATGCACAGTGTGAAACAATCACCAGAGTTAAGTCTAGCTAACATCTATCACTATAAATATAATTAGAAATTTCCTCAGAATGAGTACTTTGAAAATCTATTCTCTTAATAACTTTCAAATATACAATATTTACAAATATACAATAATTATAGGTACTGGCAGTTTCTTTAAAAATTAAACATATACACACCATATGCCCACTTCATCCCTATGTATTTACCCAAAGAAAGGAAAGTACATGCCTATAACAAGATTTATATACAAATGTTCATAGCAGCTTTGTGATAACCAAAAACTGGAAACAATCCTGATGTCCATGACCATCAAGAAGTAAATGGATGAACCAATTGTGTCATATACTTAGAATAATATTCAGAAGTCAAAGAAAAACTATTGATACACACATCGCAGCTCCAAATCCTCATGATGAATAAAAGAAGCCAGAAAAAAGGCATATTGTATGATTCCGTTTATCTATAATTTATACGCAATAGAAAATGCAAACTAAACTACTGTACAAGAAAACACATCAGTGGTTTCCTGGAGAATATGGAGGTAGAGACTAATAACACTGAGAAGCGGTTACCACAAGAAAACATCTTGAGGTGATGGGAATATTCCTTTTCTTGATTGTGATGCTAGTTTCATACATGTATATCTATGTTATGAGTTACCAAACTACATTTCAAATGTGTGCGGTTTATTATCTGTTAATTATACCTCCACAAGACTTTTAAAATTTTCTGTTTTCATAGATTTGTGGATTGAGGAATTATGAAACCAGATTGTCATTCCGACTAGTATATAGTGACAAGCTCTGGAGTTAGACTGCCTGAATTTACTTTCCAGCTGTGCCACTCACTCGCACATACTGACCTTAGTCAGCCTCTCAGAGGCTCAGTTTCTAAGCACTGAAGCACGCCGCACAGTGTTCCTGCCTCATGCTGTTCACCGAATACGACAGAGCCTGGTCGATGCTTAACAAGAGGTCTCCATAGGTAGGTGTTCAATAGATGTTGGCTAATTATTATTAAAACTAAACGATATCCTACCAGCTAGAAGTTATAGGCAAATTTAAACTACATAAAGTAAATAAAATAGTTTGTCCATTTCCCTTAGACAATTTTAATTTCCACATTGCTCTAGAATTTAGCATAGAATCTGCATAGACCAGAATCATAATCAGTGTTTATCAAATGAATTAATGCAGAAGTACATCCGAATGAAGCAGATATTATTTAGTACTTTTCTTGAATTAACTGTACGTTACACTGTCTTGTTATCAGATGAAATTTTAAGTATGCATTAATGAATATGGGAATGTATTAAAATAACAGCAGTAAGATGAAAGCAACTTAAAAATCTGTTCAAAGAATTTCCTTTCTATTTATAGTCTTATATATCTTTTCTGATAAACTGCCATAGCTACTTCAGAAAAATCTTCAAAAAGTGAGCTTCAGAGACCTTCAAAGGCCATTTACGTTTGTATTGATTTACTATATTCTTTACTAATTATAACTCAGTTTACATAAAACATTAAAAAACTTCTGGAAATGTATCCAAATAAATCAAAATATTAATGTTTCTTGTGAAATAAGACCTTAATATATAACAGCAAGGACTATCAAAAACAAGTATCAATCCTTGCCCAAGATGGAGATGTAGGTAAACATGCCTCACCTCTGTGATCAACCATAGCAAAAAATACAACTAGGCTACAAAACAAGTATCACCCAAGATTATGAAAACTGAGGTATGTAGAAGTCCGACAACCAAGGATTTAAAGAAGCTACATTCATCTAAATGGGTAGGAGGGGTCTTGAGATGCAGAGTGACATGGAGTGGCATGGAGCAGCGAGGAGGCAGGAAAGGTGGTCCTACACCAATGTGTGGTGGATAAAAATCAGGAGGGATACCCTGGGAGCAAGGGATCACAGCACTAGTCCAGACCACCCAGTCCAGGGTTCCAGCTCTAGAAAGATAAATCCCTGTAACTTCTGGCTGTAAAAACCAGTGGGAGATAGGGTGTGGGAGGGGGAGGGCAGAAGAAACTATGGGATTCTCAAGAGACTACTCTTAAAGGGCCCACAGTGGACTTAGGACTCACATGGACCCATCCCCTCTGGGATTCAGCACCAGGGCACCTTCAGCTAGAAGGGCACCAATGGCATACAGGGAAAAAGTGAAGGCCAAGTGCCAGAAAACAGCTTCCTCGCAGGCAAAACTCCAGAGGCCAGACAGCAGCATTGTCCCCTCTCAGAGCACTTGCCCACACAGAGCAACAGAGCAGCTACAGGTGTTTCTCCACCTTGGTGATTACCTAAGGCTCCACCCCATACAATTTAACAGGTGCCTTTTCTACAACAGGCCACATGGCTAACACAGGGAGTCAGCTCTATCTAATACATAGAAGCAAACAAAGGGAGGCTGCCAAAATGAGGAGACAAGGAAATATGGACCAAATGAAAGAACAGATCAAAACTCCAGAAAAAGAACTAAATGACATGGAGATAAGCAACCTATAAGATGCATAGTTCAAAACACTGGTTATCAGGATGCTCCAGAAACTTACTGGGTACTTCGACAGCATAAAAAAGACCCAGGCAGAAATGAAGCTTGCATTAAGTGAAATAAAGAAAAATCTACAGGGAATTAACAATGGAGGGGATGCTGAGATTGAAATCAATGATCTGGAACACAAGGAAGGAAAAAGCATCCAATCAGAATAGCAGAAAGAAAAAAAGAATGAAAAAAAACGAGGATAGGCTTAGGAACTTCGGAGACATCTTTAAAGGTGCCAACATCCAAATCATAGGGGTGCCAGAAGGAGAAAAGAGCAAGAAATTGAAAACTTATTTGAAAAAATAATGAAAGAAAACTTCCCTAATCTGGTGAAGGAAACAGACACTCAAGTCCAAGAAGCACAGTGCGTCCCAAAGAAGATGGACCCAAAGAGACACCAAGACACATCGTAATTAAAATGCCTAAGGTTAAAGATAAAGAGAGAATCTTAAAAGCAGCAAGAGAAAAGCAGAGTTACCTACAAAAGAGTTCCCATAAGAGTCAGCTGATTTCTCAAAAGAAACTATGCAGGCTAGAAGGGACTGGAAAAGCATTCTAAGTCATGAAAGTCAAAGACCTACATCCAAGATTACTCTATCCAGCAAAGCTATCATTCAGAAAGGAAGGGAAGATAAAGTGCTTCCCAGACAAGGTAAAACTAAAGGAGTTCATCATCACCAAAACACTGTGTTATGAAATTCTAGAGGGAATCATATAAGAAAAAGAAGATCAAAATGATGAACATGAAAATGATAATAAATTCACAACTATCAATAATCTAATCCAAATAATAAACTAAGCAAAGAAGCAGACAGGAACAGAATCATAGATATGGAAATCATTTGGAGGGTTATCAATTGGGAAGGGGAAGGAGGAGAATGGAGGTAAAAGTGAGGAGATTAAGAAGCACAAATTGGTAGGTACAAAATAGCGGGATGCTAAGAACAGTACAGGCAATGGGTCAGCCAAAGAACTTACATTAATGGTCCATGGACATGAACTAAGGGGGGGAGGAAGCTGGAGGGAATGGGGGTACCAGGTGAATGGGGTGTAGTGGGGAATAACTGGGACAACTGTAATAGCATAATGAATAAAATTTACTTAAAAAACAAATAATTATCAACTAAGTATCAGTTAGTGAAACAGCAAATATCAAATAGAAAAACAACATATATCGACAGAAATCATGAATAACATCTGAGAAAACTGTTCCTTGTTGTATGGGAGACTCCTGAAGTTCCATTTTGAATGATCTTACTTTGAATAATGAAGATGCCAAAGTGTTTTTATATAAAAAATGATATGAAAAACAAAAGCAACCTGAGAGTCATTAGCAACTGTTAACTACATTTTTCTATTTTTATATCAGATTTTCCTTTATTGTACTCTTTATTGCATAGGTGTATTTTAAGTATCTTCCAGCCTGTAGCTTATGTCTTTTTTTATTAAAGAACTTTCCCTCCCTCCCTCCTCTTTCTACACATGTATGTGTTCGTGTGTAAGTATATACATACACACACCTATAGATATACATGCATACACACACACAAATATAACCCTATGTGTACATTATGCAAGTTTGCTATTATCAAATAATTTTATTAGTTTTTATCATGTTTTCTCATTCCTCCAAAATTTACTGTTTCCATAAGTCATTAAAAAAGCCTGGACCAACATAGCCTTTCATATTTTCTTCATGTTCATAAAATACACATTGAATACATAAGGACTTTTTGATGGGGAGAAAGTCACTGTTTTCTTTTTTTTAAAGATATTGTACAAATTGTTCTGAATCTTGCAATACTACCTATCAGCAGCTGGTGGATGAAATTTGTCTTTTACCTTTACGGTAAGCGTATGGTAAAAAACTTTTAACCCTCTCCTATGTAGCTTGTACTCTTTCGTGTATGCTATTGAGGCACACACTGCCCATGTTACAGATGCTCCTTATATCACTTTTTTCTAAGTTTAAGTTTTCTGTGGTCACTTCATATTTAAGTGTTTAACTGGTTTACAACTCATTTTAGTTATGAGGTAGGGACCACTTTTTTCTATATTCATAAGAGCTGTCACAGCATTTTTTATTTACTGCATCTTTTTTTCTGTTTGTAATGTCACCTTTGTCATATAAGTATCTGTCTCTCTGAATACATATGACTCTGGATCCCTTTACTGTGCTTTTATCCATTTGTCTCCTTCTAATTATTATGCCATTTTAACTTCTACAGTTTAATACAATTTAAGTGCCACAATCTCATATTTCTTTTCAAAACTGTCCAGGCCCTTCTTTTCTCCACAAAAATTTCAGGATCAGTTTAAGTCCCATGAACAATCCTGTTAAAATTTTGATTGTAATAGTACTGAATGTATAGATTTTGGTGAGAAGTGACATATTTTACAACTTGAGTATTCCTTCCTATGAAGTTCTCCAAATGTTTATCATCTTTTAGTCCTTCAATAAAGTTTTGATATTTTCTCTATATAGATAGATCTTATATATTTTTGCTAGTGTTATTTCTAGAAACAAAATTTCATGACATGTTGTTTTTTCCCTTTCATTTGCTTTCAACCTGCAAACTGTATTCTGTCATGTATAATGCGCAGTTTTTTGTCCAAATTTTTGAGGGAAAAATAAGAACGCACATTATACCTGGGTATAATGATTACATATCAGGGGTATCATAATCCCATGTACAATGCACACAAAAATGTGGGTGTGCATTGTACATGGGAGCCAATTATACATGGCAAAATAACGTAATCATGCTTCAGTATATACTTTATAAACAGCTCAACAGTTGCATTTTTTTGATCAAATTAGTTTTTAATCAAATCTAAAAGTCAATGATTTTACTACCAATATAATTGAACTTAGTTTTCCCATCCTGTTTAGGATCTCTTTCTATGATTTTTATCTTTTTTCCTTAACTTCTATTTATTAATTTCCTTCATTTCCTTTTTTCTTCCCCTAATGATTTTAACATTATATTCAATATGTGTTCTATCCTTCCAGTATTTAACATAAACTATTCAAGCATTTTATTCATCTTCGTTGTCTCAATACCCAGCATAATCCCTGGTACACAGAAAGTAGGCAATGTTTGGTGAACCGAACTTAATTAACCTCCTAAAATGTTTTTTTTCTTATTTCCAAATATGAAGCACTACTCCCATTTTATATTATTCCTAAGCCAACCAGTAATTTTACAGTCCTTTCAGCAGTCTAAGATATAATTTTTCTGAGCCAGTATTGCATTAATACATTTAGAGGAATAATACACTGTGGTGGGCAAAAGTACATTTACAGTTGCAATTATGTGAAACATAGAGTTTATTCTTGTATGATTATTAATTATTGTATTATTTCTTTGTATTATACTTGAACCTCTTTGCCCTAGGCATAAAAACAAAGTTTTTCATTCGTTATTTTCTCTCTAGTATTTTCCACAACACTTAGGTCATGCTGATGGGCAAAGCTAAAATGCTCTTATACTCACCACTGATTACTAGCCCCTCCGTCCATATAACCTTTTTATACCTTAGGCGCATTTTCAGGCCCTTGTGCAACGAGACCAATCTCTTTGAATGTCTTTCCCAATTTCCTTGTCAGAATTTCTTACTTGTTATGTATAATTTTATTCTAGGAAGTTATCCAACACCTTCTTAAGCATCCTTCCTTTTACAGTCTCAAGGTCAACAAAATCACAATTATCTTTCCTGAAACACAGATTTTTTTTTCTTTTTAAATTTGTCTCAGCACATGGTTCTCTATACTCAGAGTCCCAAGGTGACTCATCATTTCCATGTCACCAACCAATTCTCTTTGCAGATTACAATTGGGCCCAGAGAAGTAGATCCCTCTGTGCACTTTCCTACCAGGCCTGGATACCATTCCATTTCTGTATTCCAGTCCTGAATATCATCCCACCAAATTGCTCTCATGTCTAATGCTTGTACACTTCTCATTACGCTGCTTTCAAAGAAAAATATTTTGCTGATATGATGCAATTACCACAAAAACTGTAATTCTAGGTCTCTGATTTGTTCCAATATTATGATTAAAATTTTTCTTGCACAGAAATATGTGCAGTGAATTAATTAAAAATCCTGGGAAGACCTGTATACATTTTTTAAGGGCTGGTATCTAGCCAAATACTCTTTTACAGCTCTTCCCTATTCATGTGCACTGAGCAAATTGCAAGCCTCATACATATGAAAAGCATAATATTTAGGTAGTATTATGATGAGAGTGTAATGGGATAAATTAAGTTTCTTTTCCTACATTGATTTATTTATGAAAATCTGATGCCAGCGCAGAAGCCAGTCCCTGAAGTACTTATAGGCACCAACTCTCCCTCTACTGTGTTGGTACTCAAATGAATTACTCCATTTGTCAAACGGTTTTTTTCTCAAGAGGACTTTGGACATTAATGCTCCACTGATAATTGCTAGGATGTAATTTTGATTATTAATGTATTCCATGTGATACTATATATTCCTACTCATTAGTGTAAGATGCATGCATGCTTATTTTATTCTCTAAATGTATAGCTATATCTATCATCAAATGAAAGAGTTATGAATCAGTATTAGAAATAAACTGTAAATCAGTGTTAGGATAAAAGAAAAATATTTATCTTTAAAATAAACATGTTAATTTTAATCTAAAGACTGTTACTCAGGTGCTTAACATCCTTATGCCAAAGAAAATTCTATTCTCTGAAATTTCACAAAGAAAATTGTCTTGACCCCTGAGAATAAATAATGTTAAAGTGTTTTATAAACAATAAGGAATTATATATAGAATTAAGAGATAAAATTATTAGACAATAATAGTGGGATCTAAATAAAAAAGCCGATATATATAATTGAATCATCAGTCTTAAAAGGCTTCATATATGTAGAAATTTAACATGGTTGAGAATAATGGTCATGTTAACTCAAGGCAATGAGAAAAGACTAGTAGATAGTTGCAGCTGCTTATAAACCTATGACTGCCTCCCAATTAGAGGAAAAAAGCAAAGTAGAAGCTAAATGAAACATAATATATAAGGCAATTACCCAACAGAATATGCCTGTCAAACTCTCAATTTCGACATAAACAAACTATCTCTTCTTACATGTATAAACCCAAAGGTGCATTACAATGAGGTTCACCAATATGAAGCAAGAGGAATGAAGGAGACATATATCAGTTTCCTAGAGATGCCATAAACAAAAATTACCACAAAGTAGGTGGCTTAAAATAATAGGAATTTATTATTCCAGAGTTCTAGAGGCTAGCCATCAGAAACCAAGGTGTCAGCAGGGCCAGTCTTGCTCCGAAGGCTCCAGAGAACGTGTGTCCCACACCCCCCTCTCTCCCAGCTTCTGGCACTGCCAGGTGTCCTTGGCATTCCTTGGTTTGCAGGGACTCAAGTGTCAGTCCCTACCCCATCTTTACATGATGATCACCCTGTATGTCTGTCTCTCTTCTCCTCTTCTTATAAGAACACCACTCATATTCGATAAGGTCCACCTTAATAACTTCGTATTAACTTGCTTACACCCACAAAGACCCTATTTCCAAATAAGGTTACAGTCACAAATACTGAGGTTAGGATTTCAACATCTTTTGGACAACACAATTCAATCCTTAACAGGTACAGGGCATTCAAGGCCATGCCTCCAAGGTTCCCTACCAATATACTGCTATGACCAACACTTTTCAGGTTGCAGGGGATTTAGATGATGCAGCTACTACTACTGGTCAATTATTTATTGTGGTGTAAACTGTATAAAAGATAAATTCCTAATGAGACATGAACCTGGCAATTGGCACAATAAGCTACATGCTATTCAAAAAAGACATCTAAAACATTGTATTTTCCAACTTTCAAAGTATTTTTGCTTTTTATGATTAAAAAGTATTCTGTATTATATCCTTTTTGGTTTCAGCCTCCTTCCCTGTTAGGGACTGAACTATGCCCCTCTACCTCCCCACTCATTTACTGAAGACCTTCTCCAATGTTCCTTTTCCAATTAGTTGATTCTATAAACACTAAATAAAATCTCTTAAGTTAATGCAGATATTCCAAGTTACAAAAGTATTGTTGAATAAAAATCCAATACCTTTAAAAACAAAAGTAATTATACAGGTAATTTCTACATACTATAAACTATTGTATGTGCTTTATACGTATTTCTTACTTTATACATATTAACTTTCTAACATGAATCTTAGGATTTTTGTGAGATCATAATTATCCATTTTATAGATAACAAAATGGGTATAGTTACAAGTGACTGGTCTATGAACTAAGATTCAATATACATAGTTTACCTCGAGTCTGCAGGTGTAACCACTACGGTATACTGCTTCTCAGGTAACAGAGAAAATCACATTTTAAGATAAGTGACTAAACATGGTAAGAACGGAACTTGTATAAGCTGGCTGCTAACCAAGGAGGACATTCATAAGTTTGTGTTATTGCTCAATTCAAAATCATTCTACGGAAACTGAGATATATATTTACTTCATACAAACAAATGTCACTTTATTGGGCATCTGGGAATCTTAACTCTGACCAAGGTCCTAATCACAAGGCCCAAGTGTGTCTTGTTTACAAATGTACAAGAGGGGACCTGCAAAAACCAGAATTACCTTCTGGAGGGCGGGCCCCTTGTAGTACAGGCTTCCCCAGCTACCTGAGCATTCTAGGAACCCATCTGTATCAGCAGACCAGCTAGCACTGTTGTGAAAGGCTGCATTCCGCTTCAGTGAATTTGTTTTGAAAACTTTCAAAGTGTTTGCCCATTTCATGACGGGTGATTTACGAGCCCACCTGCCCACACCACACTGAGTATTCAGCAGCCTTTGACCAAAAACTACATGGCCCCCGTGCCCCCCCGCCATATCCACCCGATCTCACCCGGAGAGACTTTTTTTTTATTTCCCTGGATGAAAAAAATATCCTCAAAGGGAAACATTTTGCTGATATGGAAGAGGTGAAACAAAAAATGGCAGAACCCCTAAAAGGCATCAAAACCAACAAGTTAAAAAAAGAGTTTTGAGCAATGGAAAAAACATCTCTAATGTTTTTTAAAGATTGGATGCAACAGGTGTATTGCATCCAATGGAGAGTACTTTGAAAGCGACTGAAGTTTAAACATGTACAAATAAATACACAATTTTTAATAAATAAATTGTGTTTTCAGGGGCTCCTTCCTCATATGCTCAGGAGTCAGCATTAAGCTGGTACATAAATAAGCATTCTGTAATCACCTATGGAAAAAACTGGGATAAAAGGACAAAGCATTTTAATATTTGAGGGAAAAGAAATAGTAAAGATGACATGAATTAGAGAGGAAATTTTTCTGCAAATTAGGATACCAATACACAAATCAGTGAAGTAAGAACTCACTGATGTGAATTCTTGAGTTCAGTGAAGTATGAACCCAAGTTCACAGAATTAAGCCAAGACTTGGGACTACCATTTCTATATTTTTTTCTTAAACACATAAAAGTAAAATCATATTAAAATATCCATATTACATGGTTACATAAGAATGTAAATGTACTGTACACTTAAAAGTGGTTAAGATAGTAAGTTTTACGCTGTATATTTTAGCACATTTAAACAAAAACTAAAAAAACCTACATTATGAAAAAATGCAATTTAAATCACCACATATAATTTCTGTATGTCTATAAATTTCTACTAAAATAAGAAAATTTAACTACTTAAAAATAAGACAATATTGTAATAAAAACCTTAAGTTTAAATTATTTTATAATTGTTCAGAATGTAATAAAAAAGCCATTTATAAACTTTTCACATTCTGTCTAGCTTTCTTTGCTTCAGAAGAAAAAATGTAACTAGCATAATGATGAAATAAAGTAATTTAACTATTAAGTTAACCCAAATCCATCATTAAGTAAAGAGAAAACTAATTAAGTTCCTGCTTATTTTACTTCAGTGTCAACAACAAAATAAGCAATGTGGTAATCATTACAAGTATTCACAAAGAATCCAGCTTTTTTCTCTTTCTGGTCATATGACTAAAATTAGGGATGGTCGTATGACTTGCTCTGGCCCACAAAATGAGAGAGGAAGAGATACATATAAGTTCCAGGCAGAAGCTTTAAGAGCCCATGAGAGCTTCATCGTATTCTCTTTCTTCCTCTGCTACAGAGACTGGCAGTACTGTAAAGACCATTCCTCCACCAGGATTCTGGAAGACTGTAATGAAACGGAACAGAGTTCCAGCAAACCCACGTAGGTCATTCATCAAGTCATTAAGATTTTGAGAGTATTTGCTACGATAGCATAACCCAGACTATCCTGACTTACACAGATATAAACACTAACTATAAAGAAGTTAATTGTATACGGAAAAGAATGGTTCTTACAAAGGCGGGAGATGGAAGGACGGGCAGGGAATGAGAGGAATTTGTCCCAACAGAACGCTTCCATCAGGGCATTTGAAAAGTCCTGAATGACTCAGAACTCAGACTGAGGGGCAGAAAAAGTCTTCTGACTGGGGACAGATTGATTCCTAGAGTGGAGGACAGCCTCCACTCCCCCTTCCCCTCCCCACCTGCAGCCAGGTGCAGAGGAGAAGCAGGCTATCCCAAATGCCATGTCTCTCCTTCCTGCCATGTGAGCAGATCTGAACTTCAGTAGTGGGAGAATAAACCACGGTTCACCCAGGAGGCACCAGGGCCTTTTCTTGGCATTTTACATCCAAGAGCTGCCATACAAGTTTGTAGCCATCTTAGAAAATTTCATCCAAAGCACGAGGACCAGGTACTCATGCTATAGTATTGTTTATTGTTGCCTTAATGAAGGTCAAGCAGAAGCTGAATCCTGAACTGGACCACCTAGGTTCTGCTGGTCAGCCGGGTTTCGTTTACAAGTGTGCTCAGCAGCTAGCATTAAGCTGGCATACAATGAGCATTCTCTAATTATAAAATAAATGGGCATGGGACAGCAATTAAAACTGGGAACCCCATCAGTTCAGTTCATGTGTAACTTTTAGGACCAGGGCACACAACTGTGCAGGCTGTGCCCTAAATGACAGCACTCAACCAAGGAGGGGTGTGGGAGACTCTGTGAGGCTATGTCCACCAAGAAGGGCCACTCCTTTGTACTCAACACAAAGGCTCCTTCTGTTGGTCAAGATATGTGCCTACAAGCACCTTACAGACTAGCTCAGGGTTCCTTACCCATGTTTACCAAAGCTTCTTGGATACCATCCTTAGAGGTGCTGTAGAGCCTTACTCCATACCTGACCATTATCAATTCCTGACTCTGAGACTCCTTGAAGTTTGACCCACTCTCTCCGTGACGAGGTAGCATGATAACCTGCAATGTATTTGTTCATGAACTTGGACTACATACTGTGACATTCCTATATCCCAGTGAGGAAAATGGACATGACACTAGCAAACAAGGTGTCGGTATTATTCTGCTGGAATCTTACATTCTGGCAGAATCTGTACGGTGAGTGGTAGTTTTAAGAGAACTTTCACGAAAGAACATCAGCACCCCCGTGTTCACTGCAGCATTATTTACAATCGCCAAGATGTGGAAACAGCCCAAGTGTCCATCAATAATTGTATGGATAAAATAACTACGGGACATTTACACAATGGATTGCTGCTCGGCTGTAAAAATTTACCCTTGGCAACAGCATGGATGGACCTGGAGAACATTATGCTGAGTGAAACAAACCAGCCAGAGAAAAACAAATCCCATGATTTCAGTCATATGTGGAATCTAACGAACACACTGAACTAACAAGTAAAATAAAGACAGACTCAGAGAGCAGTATGATGCTAAGTGGGGAAGACAGGGGTTTAGGGGGCAGAGGGATTGAGCAAAAAAGGATAAAGGACTCTTGAACACAGACAACAGTGTGGTGATTACAGCAGGGAGGGGGATAAAAAGGGACTAAATCATAGTGAAAAAATACAATTAAAAAATTAAAATAAATAAAGAGAATTTCTATAGTACTATACTGACCAAATGACATCATTTTGATGTACTGTAGGTCACAGTTTCTTAACTTTGACAGTATTATTACTTTGGGCTTGATGACTCTTTGTAGCAGGGTATTGTTTTGTGCATTGCAGCATGTCTGGCAGCTTTCCCGGTCTTTGTTCCCTAGACGTCAGGAGCACGGCTCACGCCCACCCCCACCTGTGACAACAAAAAACGTCTCCGGACATTGCCACATGCCCTCCGGGGGATAAAATCAAGCCAGGCTGACAACTACTCTGCCAGGTCTCCTTTCATGTGCAGCAGGTGGTATGAGACTGACAACAAAGGTATGTGTCCTGGCACTAAGATGCCCACCACTACCTCCTCCCGCTCCATCGCATTTGAGGCTGAAGTGGGCTCCCCCTGAGATCCAGCTGGCTAGCAGACTGAGGAGCTCTGCCCTGCAAGTTGAGAGGCTGGCTCTATTCCCAGTAGGTAGAAAAGAACTGAACCTTGACTTTTTGCTTACTCTTCCTCCCTAATCTTACCCCTCCCTCCTTCCATTAACTCTTCCTTCCCCTCTGTCCCTCTCTTAGAAGTAACGCCATGATTCAACTAAAGCCACTAGGTGACTTACCTTCTCAGACAAGATGCAGCCCAAGAACAAACTTTGCTGCTGACCCCCTGCCAGCTCTGGCCTCTGTCCCCCATCATGCCCCCATACAATAAAGATATCCCTTGCTGTTGACAAGGCTTGTCTTTATTGTACGGGGGACTGAACTTCTATATTCCCAGTAGCCTAGTTTGCATACTTTGAAGGCCAGTGTGGGCAGAAGTATAGACTCTCAATGAGACTGACCTGGTCATACAACCTCAACAGACTGACACTTATCAAAGGGGAACCATGGTCTGATGCCTGTCTTCCACCAAACACACTTACTCCACTGCATTTAGAGACCAGCGAGACCCACATTTCTTTTACACATACAGATGTAATAAATACTCATATACAGACATGTACACATATATACATATGGATTTTATATATATAAATGGAAAAGTAGGTCTCACAAGCAATTGGGGACAGGAAGATGACTATATTCCTACTCACATTTCATTCAAAAGTAAGTTCCATTTAAATCAAATATTAAGCATGACAACTACAACCTTAAGAGTACTATAAGAAAATAAGTAAGAATGTTTAATGAAATTGGAGTGTAATATGCCTTTCCAATGAAAGCACAAACACACATCATATGAGAGATTTCTGTGATCAAGCTGTTCTATTCTACAAGTATCTTACAGATATATTCATTAATGTGGATAGGCATATATGTAACATAACACAACACAGCAAAATGAACAGCAGACAGAAAATGACATAAGTGCCCATTAATAACAAAGACTGACTGAACAAATTATGGCATTTCCATACAATGGAGTATCATGCACTTATGAAAATGACTAAGGACGACGGTTTAAAAGTGCCAATATGCAACAACCTATCAGATAAAGTTACAGAGAAAATATGTAATGCCTTCCCTTTTATGCAAAAAAAAAAAAAACAAACCCAGTTATACAGAGATTTTTGCTTATATACAAAGACTGCAAGTATTTCTAAAAGGACACAAAAGAAATTTATATGGTTGCCTCTGGAGAGGAAGATGGATCTGAAAGGAAGAAAACTCACTATTCACCGGACATCCTTAAATGTTCTGAATTATTTTTAGGGTAAAATCCATCACAAGAAAATAATATCAGAGAACAAAATTCAAAGAAAATATTTCAAAACAGAATAGCAAATACATATATATGTGATATGTTTATACACATATATACACACACATATATGAAAACCAAGAGATTCTCACCTTTCTCTGCAAAATTTAAGTGAATGAAGTATGGCAGGTCTCTTTTGACGTAAATTCCATAAATGTAAGGTGTCATCAGCCAAGGCACTCACAAGAGCTCCCTTAAAAATAAAGTACAATATATTTTATATAGAACGCAATTTACAAATACTGTACTATTATTGTACTATTGTTATGTAAAATGTTACTATGGGAGAAACTGGAAGAAAAAATGCACAAGACCTCTCTATTTTGAAACTAACTGCTAGTCTCAATTATTTCAAAATAAGAAAATTTTTTAAAAAGGAAAAAAATCTGAGTCTTCATATATGGGATTGACAACCTTTTTTTAACACTTCATGCAGCTCTATGGAGAATACTAAGGTTAAAAAAAAAACAAAAACGCTTTCTCTTACCCTGAAAAACCCACACAATTGCATTTTATTTGGATCCTAATTTTGCTGAATATTTTTTCTTTAACTCTTTACACTCATGATACTTTTAATCTTTTGATATGAACAAAACATTTATCAAAAGCCAGAGGTACTATTTTCTTTCTCTCATATACATTTAAGAATTAAAGGGGAAAATGATGTCCACAATTATCCTCACATGTAAGAATCACAGAGTTGTTTCTGGGATAATTTCTCTTTCTTCCTTTTATGACCAGCTTTTCCTGCCGGTCACTACTCATAGTAAGCATCTATTCTCAGAGCCGATTATACTTTTTAAAACCTGCGAACACACTGTTTGCTCTGCTGATAAAATGGGGTTTCTCTAACTCCTTCCAAACTACACTCTACCAAAAAAAAAGATATCATCAATTACTTCAACCAATAAGTGACACATCAAGAACTTTGGACAATAATCAGTTTCTAATGGATTTTAGTTTCCTGATTGTGTTTCAAAACCCATTTGAGAAGTTCATTTTGTTATTTATAATAAATTCCATTTTTAAAAACATTTTAATATCGATTTTTATGTTTTATAACTTTCAATATCACTGAAATAAAATTTAAATGCAGCACCCTCTACCACAAAGATTTAGCTTACACCATTCTATCTGCAACACTGTTTTGAGAAACATCATTTATATAACTGTCCAAAATGATGTCTTATGGTGAATTACTATTATCTCTGACCTGTAAGAAATTAGTTTTTTGTTTACATATTTCAATATGAATGAATGCAAGAAATCTTGAAGACGAGACGTGGCTCTAAGTCATACATAGGTAGGAGAGATTAAAGCAATCCACTGACCTCATTAATCAGGAACTGGAGCTGGATTACTGCGGCTCCGCTGTCATGTTGACAATAACATTCTACTCCTGGACGACCAAAGCTGTCATTAATTCCATTAAGGAGTTTATGGTATGTGTGGGCTTTTTATAGAAATTTGGTAAATATTATAACAGACTCATAAATATTCCAATGACCTGAGAGTCAATACATGCTACTTACTGAGGTCTACATTTAGAGTTAGGTTTATTACACATCAAACTAATCAGGTAGTCTCTGTTGAAAATCAGAATGTTCAATGACTACAGATCTAAAAGAAATAAGACAGTATTAGGAAAAGAAAGAAGGATTTAAAACAGCAATAAACAGAAACAAAATAGTACATATTTATACAGCTTTACTCTGGCCCAGGTGTTTACTTTCACTTAAAATAAAAAGATGAGGAATCTGAAAGGCAGACAAATGTTATTTTGGAATATTGCTCTTAAATAATCCTTTTTCAGGAATTTTTCATTCCTGTATGGTTATTTTAAAATAGTTTTTACTAAAAATATAATGAAGAGCCACGTAACTATGTGGCATGATGTTATCTCACCAATGACTATGTCAATTTTTACAACAGGCTTGAATAGAGATTAAAATGCAAATTTCTATGAATCTGTATATAATAACAGCAAACACAAAGCATTTTCTTGTTAGGCATTTTATAAACATATTACATACTTTAACTAATTTAATTCTTAAAACCCATGAAGAATATATAATTTCACCTCATATAAACAGATAAAAAACTACAGCACAGAGAAATTAAGTATCTTGCCCCAAGTCACACAACTAGAAAATAACAGAGATGGAATCTGAATAATATTCTAGCTCCGAAGTCTACACTCTTGCTTAATAAGGTATGGTGAATAAAGAACAAATAAAAAGAAAAACACTTATAGATCTTATGTATCAGCTGTTGTTATATGCTTTTATCCTTTATAAACTTGAAATGAGATGTTAGTCATTTTAATATGCTGCTTTAATAATATACTTTACACTACTCAATAAATATTAATACAAAATAAAAAACTAAATATAAAAATAAAATTTCATGGGATTTAATAAAACAATAGCACTCTATATAAATTCACACTCAGGTATAGAGACTATTTCTACATTCCATTTACACATGTCCTAGGATTATTCTTAATTAAAAATAATTGCAACAAAGATTAAATTCCTATTCTCTAACCATTTTTTTTCTTTTTGACTTCTAGAAATATTTCTAGGTGGTATTTATATTCAACGGATTTTTTCATTTTATTACTAACAATTCACTCTTCTATTATTTTATAAAGTCACAGACTAACTGAACATATTTAGCCAACAGCACCCCACTCTTTAAACACCTTGAATTGATCATTATTATCATTGATAGTAGTATATTTGCTACACAAATTGCCCAAATGCAACTACAGGAAACTAGATTTCAAATTGCTACTACTGGCACCTGGTGGTGCCCAATCACACACTAGTAGGATAACGAAAGAAATGTCTTTATCTCTGTTCACTCATTTTTTCTCAGATGACAGCAAAGACTTTGCCCTTCTATTCAGTAAAATGAGTCTAATTCAAATCTTCCCAGATAAATTATTCTTCCTGGTACCAATTAGCAAATTCTCTTATTCCCATTTTATATGACTAGTGTAAAACTTCTCTTACATGATCAGATCAGGACTGATAACTAAGGTCATAAAAAATGTGAGCTATTGTGCAGAATCATAAAAATTTTCTACTTACCTTACATGCTTTTTACACATAAAACATAATTTTGCTAATCTTATGATATTAGCCAAAGACGTTTTCTTTAAGTGTGGCTCTATTAACTAGAGTTCAGCATTATTTTTCTTGAATAAAAAACATAACCATAACTACCCAGGTATAAGATTTATATTTAATTTTTCAAATGGAACTTTAAAGATACTGGCAACGCAATCTAAGTACAGCATTTCATATAGTTTTATGATTTCTTTTCCAATTGTCTACTGTTATTTTATCCACATAAGAAAAGAAATTTTAGGTGATTGACCTTCATGAAGTTTTTCCAAAATATTCACTGTAGGTTTTTACATATTAAAAACCCTCTCTTTTTACATTCATATTTCATCAATTTATATGTTATTAATTATGTCATTATAATATCAAATATTAAATGCAAACAGATTTGGGAATAAACAAAACTGACTGTTGGTAACTAAAGGACAAGCAAATAGTTGTATTAATTTGGGCCTCATGGGAAACAGCCTACCAGTCTTGAAACTTTAGCATGTTGTGGGCATCAATCAATATTTTACTCAAAGACAATGAAAAGTGTCTGTAAAATCCAGAAATTTAGTTACATGGAGGTCGAGAAAAGTTTTATGCTTACTTTATAGATGGCGCTATTCCAGACAAAACTGTACTTTTTTATGAGATTAAATATAGTCATTTATTTCTAGCTAAGATGATAAATCTATTTTCTTAATATAAGAAATACTGAGTATCTATTGAGTTCCAGGCACTGTGCCTTAAATACATGAGCACACACATACACACAGTCAATTTTTACACATATATGTCAATTCCTAACTTACTTTATTTTAAAACAGGAGAATAAACAGAGGAAGCATGTCCAATCAGTATTTTTACCTAGGTATATAATAATAAAGTCAGACTAGTGTAATAGTATAAAATTAGACCAAATGTAACTCTTAGTAGCAAGTAAACACTATAAAAACCAATTAGGCATAAACAATATGCCAATCATGTATTTTTTCTAGATTCGGGTTTCATATTAGTTAAGGTAATGAATACCTACTAATTTTAACAATGAAGCACTACCGCCCTGCGGAATAAGCCAAAAGCTAGAGTACTCTACAAATTCTAGCTGAAAGTTTCAGCCAGCTTCCTTACAAAATCTTCATGTGTAAAATTATCATCCAAAAAACATTTTAGAGACTATAGCTATGTGAGAGGAACAGTTCCTAGCCAAGTTAAATAAGACATTAAAATGAGTAAACAACCCTATGCTCAAAAAGCTCACAAATCAAATACTACACATTAGAATAAAGGACAAAAACCACATGATCCCCTCCATGAACACAGAAAAAAGTCTTCGACAAAATCCAACACTATCATCATAAAATACTCTGTGGGAAGAGTACTTCTTCAACCTGACAAAGGGCATCTATGAACAACCCACAGCTTAATATCACACTTTATGCTGAAAGACTGAATGCTTTCCTGCTAAGCTTGGGAAAAAGAAAGGCCCTGTCCACTCTGTCCATTTCTAGTCAACACTCTACAGAATGTTCTGGCCAGGGAAAACAGGCAAGAAATACAAAGCATCCAGACTGGAAAGAAAGAAGTAGAACTATATCCACAGATGACATGATCTTGTATATGGAAAATTCTAAGGAACCCACTTAAAAACTTTCAGAATGAATAAATGAGTTCAGCAAGCTTTGCACAAGATCAATATACAAAAATCAATTGTACTTCTGTACACTGGCAATAAACAATCTGAAAAATGAAATTAAGAAAACAATTAAATTTACAGTAACACCACAAAAAATACTTAGGAATAAATTTATCCAAAGAAATGTAAGAACTGTACATTGAAAACTACAAAACATTATTGAATAAAGATCTAAATAAATGGAAAGACATCCCATATTCATGAAGCAAAAGACTAAATAATGTAAAGATGGCAATATTCACCACTGATTACAAAATTAAGGCAAACTCTACCTGAATCCCAGAATCCCAGCTTTTTTCAGAAAGTGACAAAGCTGATCTTGAAATTCATACAGAAATGAAAGTGACCCAAAATAGTAGAAATAATCTTGACAAAAAAGAAGAAACTTGGAGGACTGATACTTCCTTAATTTCAAAACATACAATGGTATAATAATCAAGACATGTGGTATTAGCATTAAGGTTAGACATATAGAGCAATGGAATGAACTGAAAGTCCAGAAACACTGATCATATGATCAGCTGACTGTGATAACGATATCAAGATCACCCAATGAAGAAAGCAGAGTTTTTTCAACAAATGGTGGTGGGACAACTGGCTATCTACAGAACAAGAATAAATCTGGACCCCTAGCTTACACTATAAACAAATATTAGCTTAAAATGGAATACAGACCTAAGAGCTACAAATATAAGATCCTTAGAAGTACACATAAATCTTTGTGACCTCAGATAACAGCATGGTTTCTCATATAAAACACCAAAAGCACAAGCAACAAAAGATAAAGATATGTTAAAAAATTACACTTCATCAAAATCAAAAACATTTGGTGTCAAGGACACCATCAAGAAAGTTAAAAAGACAATCCACAGAAAATATCTATGAATCACATATCTGATAAGGATTTAATGTCCAGTATACATAAAGAGCTTTTACAACAGCACAACAAAAAACAATCCAATTTAAAAACAGGGAAAGGATTTAAACAGACATTTCTCAAAAGATATGCACATGAAAAAAAGCACATGAAAAGATGATAAACATTATTAGTGATTAGGGATACGTGAATAAAAGTCACAATGAGATACCATTCCACATTCTCTAGAACGGCTATAATAAAAAAGACAGAGAGTAGCAATGGTTGGTGATAACAGAGAGAAATCAGAATCCTCAATTATTGTTGGTCTGTAAAATGGTACAGCCACTTTGGAAAACAGGTTAGCAATTCCTCTACACTAAACAGAGTTACCATGTGATTCAGCGATTCCATTCCTAGGAATAGAAAAAAGAGAAATGGTAACACACAGACACAAAACTTCTACACGGACATTAACAGCAGCACTACTCGTAATAGCCAAAAATGAGGAAAACAAAATGCCCACACGGGATGACTGAATAAATAATATGCAGCCTATTTATACAATGGAATATTCAGCCATAAAAAGAAATAAACTAATACACGCGACAATATGGACAAAACTTGAAAACATCATGCGAAGTAAAAGCCAGTCATCAAAAACTATATATTGTTTGACTGCATTTATGTAAAATGCACAGAATAGACAAATCCGTGAAACAGGCAGTGGGTAAGTGGTTGTGAAGGACCGGGTGGAGAAGGTAATGGGGAGTGACTGCTAATGGATATGGGGTTTCTTACTGGGATCGTGAAAACGTTCTGAAATCGAAGTTTTGATAACTGCATAACTGTGACTATAAAGAAAAGCACTGAGCTGTACACTTTAAAAGGGTGAGTTTAATGGTATGTAAAAAATCTCAAAAAACTTATTTAAAAAACAAAAAATCAGCTTGTATGAATGATAAATAACAATAAAACACATAAACAGGCAAAAATAAAGACTGAATTTAAGGCAGAAAAATGATTACACTTACCAATGAAAAGTTAAAACATTATATTCTTACATATACTTTTATATGAAATATCTTTTATGAATTTAATTAGCAACCTGAATGAAATGCAGCTTAGTAACAGGAAAAAGTAAGACTGTAGTTGAGCCTTTTTGCAATTAAGCTCCTCATTTCCTTCTGCCCTGCATTCAATTTAAAAATTTTTTACTTTATTCAAGATTTAAACACAGGAAATATTGAACAGATAAAAACAACAACAGCAAAAAACACAGTACTCTCTTATGCAAACAAGAACTTCTAATATATATAAAAAATAGTATGGTTTTAGATGTATTTCTATCCCACAGGAAAAAAACAGCTTTTTAAAAATAAAACATGAGGATTTATATTTCCATCTAATAATTTACAATATACATTAATTCTTAAAATATAATGATGAAAATTATTCAGGAGATTCCAATTTTAAATTACAACAATTATAAACTAGGGAAAAAAAAGACTTTGGATAAAGATGGTAAGCTGAACAAATATGTTTGCTATCACTTTACTCCAAGAACCTATTTAAAAAGTACCAACAAAGAATAAAGAACTTGGAAAATTAAAAAAAAAAATAAATACAATATAAAGGATTATTTTAGATGTTAACAAGAAAAAAAGAAAAGTTATCAAAGAAATAACAAGAAAATGTATTTTACTTAGCATCTAAATAATATGAGTCTTCAAATGGAAATACCCAGAAGACCCACATCTAAATAATCATGCTACAGCCTTGTCACGTGAACACTTGAAAAGACTCTCTAGAGGCTACCAAGAAAAAACAACAAACTAAAGGTCACCCTCAAAGTAAAGACAATCAAAGACAATGAAGCAATGCCCTCAGAGTTGAGATAAAGCAGTTTTCAATTTACAACTCTGTATTCAATCAAACCACTAAAAAAGTTTAATGAGAGATTGTTTAAACATGCAAGACCTCAGACATCTTATCACTGTGTTAGGACGCCACTGAAGGCTGTGTTCTGATTAATCAAAAGAGGAAACAAATAAACAAAAAACCCAATAACACAGGGTGCAGGAAATAAAGAAATCTACCCAGTAAAAGATGAAGGAAAAGTCCAGCATAGCGAGGCAGCTGACATAAACAGCTAAACAGTCCTGGTCCAGACTGAAGTGGGATTTAAGGAAGGACAAGTATAGGAGAACAAGAGCTTCTCCAGAAATGTGACTCGCTCCTGGAGAAGCCTGAGGAATTTAAGCAGGAGATGAAAGCAGCCAGTGAGTCTAGGCCGCGAAGGCGGGCAGAGGAAGACAACTGTACAAGAAAGGAAATGTACTTGTATAGGATACTACTTGGCTGCGGAATGAAAAAGAATCATCATCATAATAAAAAAAGTCCTAATGCATTTTTAACTTCTAGAATCAAACAAAAAAGTTTACTTGTCTCCAAGTTTTCCCAACTTGTAGCTCCATGACAATTGGTGGGAAAGGAGGAAGGAAAAGGAAGATAGGTTACCACTTTCATTTTACAAGGTGGGGAGCCAAGGGCTAGTATGCATAGTTGATGGAGGAAATATAAAGAATTAACCGTAATAGTTATGGGAAGTTCCAAACGCAGACAGAGAAAATAAACATAGTGACATGACTATACTGGGAGGGGAGACATGAATCAAATACTCATTTTTCAAGGCAGGAAGTCAAAAGATAATTTCTAGTGTTGATGATTTAAAAAACAATGGCAAAGCATTTTCTTTATAGAGTCAGCAACATGAACAGAAGAGAAAAATGGTTCCTGCTGCAGAGGAGTGGGGGGGCAGGGCATGGGACAGCGGGGCACACACTGTTACTTTGCTTCCTGACTCCCTCTACACCATTTAACCTGTCAACATTATCATTACAAATTTAGTTTACTTTAATGAATTTCTAAAGTAGAGAAAAGTAATAGTACAGAATCAGACAGACCATTAAAAATAATCTAATAATCTACTACTTCTATCTGAACTAGCTTCTAATCAACTGGATAGGAATATGCTCAAAACAAGATCTTATTAATCAATCACTACCAAAATTTAATACAGTGGAGAATACTTCATTTTGTATCGTTATGACCTTGAATATATTTGCAATACAAAGCCTTTGTCAAATAATATTTACACTTTTACAGTTGAGTACCCCTTTCTATAGTTTCAACTACTTGACAATTATCAATTTTTAAATCTTTTTGAAGATATTTTTGAGAATTTTTTTGCTATGAAAGTTGACATAGACTTCTAGCTTCCAGTTAATATTACTTCCAGCACATAAGTAATTTAAAAGTTGTCATTTCACCCTGACAGTAAGTAAAAAGCTGAACAAACGAAAAATCAGCAATTCTTAGATTCATCAGTGAGGTCAAGAGCAAATCAGTGCCCCAAATTGCAGAAGCAGGCCAATACAGAGAACCACAGCTTACCCAAATAAACCAACCAGGAATCAGTGCCTGGGTAGGGAAATCTAAACCGTGAATCGAGGAATTGCTGGAGGCTTAACGTAGAGAAATCTGAGAGTTAGAAACTCCAGCATGACCCATGACCCACGCCTGACTGAGTTTCACCAGCATGAACCCCACCAGGTTCTCACAATGAGTATCTGAGAAAAATCCCCTCCTGCTTCCAGCTTGGGAAGAGGGAAAGCAACCATTTATAAGTGTACTGGAGCATTCAGTTCTTAACAAGGTCCGCCCTCAGGAGGAGCTAACAACAGCCTAAACTGCTGGGGGGTTCATCAGCACCTAATTGACTTGGTGGCAATACCCAATTCCAACCTGCTCTAGCCATCCTAACTCACCCGGGGGCTGAGGGGAGGGGCAGGAGAGGACTGAGAAGCACTTGTGAAGTTCACAGGCTCACTAAAATTATAAAACCTAATTATAGGACTACGGAACACTTCCCCTCTCGCCCCACACCTTACCACAAAAATGAATCTGGACACAAACCATATACCCTTCTAAAAAATTAACTCAAAATTGTATTGCAGACCTAAATGTCAAATACAAAACTATAAAACTCCTAAAGATAACACAGGAGAAAACCTAGATGACATTGCATATGGCAATGACCTTTTAGATACAACACCAAAGGCATCATCCATGAAAAAAGTAATTGATAAACTGGACTTCATTAAAAGTAAAAAGTTGTGTTCTGTGAAATATGTCAAGAGAATACGAGCCATAGACTGAAAAAAATACTTGCAAAAGACACACCTAATAAAGGACTGCTATCCAAAATATACAAAGAATTCTTTGAAAGTTTAAAATTCATTTGAATTTACAATTCAATAAGAAAATGAATAATCTATTTAAAAAATGGGTCACAGATCTTAACAGACACCTCAGCAGAGAAGATTTGAGTACACAAACGGCAAATAAGCATATGAAAAGATGTTCTACATCGTAAGTCATTGAGAAAACATAAATTAAAATGAAAAGATACCACCACAAACCTACGAGAGCAGCCACAATCCAGAACTGACAACACCAAATGCTGACTACGATGTGCAGTAACAGGGACTCTTGTTCACTGCTGGTAAGAACGCAAAACAGCATGCCTACTTTCGAAGAGAGTTTAGCAGTTTTTTGTAAAACTGAAGATACTATATTGTCTAGGAATCACACTCCTTGGTATTTACCTAAAGGAGGTGAAAACTCATATACACAGAGAAACCTGCACACAGAAGTTTAGAGCCACATTTTCCATAATTGTCAAAACTTGGAAAGAACCCGGGTGTCCTTCAGTAGGTGAATGGACAAATAAACTGGGGTACATGCAATCAGGTATTATTTAGCACTGAAACGAAATGAGCTATCGGCCATGAAAACACCCAGAGGAAACTTAAATTCATATTACTATGTAAAGGAAGCCAAGGTGAAAAGGCTACATACTACATGATTCCAACTATATTACACTGCAAAAAAGACAAAAGTGTGAAGACAGTAAAACAGGCAGTGGTTACTACAGGTTAGGGAGGAGGGACAAATGAAAGGTGGAACACGGGGGTTCTTAAGGGAATAAAATTACAGTATTCTGTATGATATTGCAATGGTGGACACATGTTATACATTTGTCAAGACCTATGTAAGTTTTGAGTGATTATGCCATGTCATTGGTTGTAACAAATGCACCACTCTGGTAGGGAATGTTGATAATGGGGGAGGCTATGCCCAGTGGGAACAGGGGCATGTGGGAAATCTCTGCAGTTTCTGGTCAACTATGCTGTGAACCCAAAACTGTCCTAAAAATAAAGTCCATTAAAAAAATAACATATTAAGAAATTAAGCTAGCTGTGGACATAATTGCTGACTCACAATTCTGACATTTTACTAGTCTGCTATATAAACCAAGCTATAGCATGCACTATTTCTGCGGTAAAAAAAAAGAGACAAAATGCTAAAATTAACCATGAAGAATGCAGAGCTCAACATTTAAAATTTTCTTCACGTAACTGTAACATTTTACAATTAGTGGCCAATGGTATTTTAAAAATCATGTCAATCAACAGCTTTCTTTTCATATGAAATGAACATCAATACAAAAGTAATTGCAGTTTGTAGATTAACATATCACTATAGTATCAACTGGTGTGAACTAGGTCTCTAGTTACCTCTTCCACTATCATTTTGAATTAGATTTTTTATCATTTTTTTAAAGATTTTATTTATTTATTTTTAGAGCTAGAGGAAGGGAGGGAGAAAGAGAGGGAAAGAAACATTAATGTGTGATTGCCTCTTGCATGCCCCCTACTGGAGACCTGGCCCATAATCCAGGCATATGCCTTGACTGGGAATCGAACCAGAGGCCCTTTGCTTCACAGCCCGCTCAATCTACTGAGCCATGCTGACCAGGGCAGATTTTTTGATTATTTATAAACAAGATCAGTTGAAAAATATTAATTCTTATTGTTTACTGTTTTGGAGTTAGGACTAGGACTAAAGGGATCAAAATGAATTGTATTTATCACAGGCAATTCTTTAAAATGGCTTTTGATATATAAATATACTTTTAAATGAACCACTTGCCCAGTCTACTATGAAATATGGTCATAAATAATAGTGGTATGGGTTAAAGATACAAGAAGGAACATACGTTCTCACATGACAAGTGAAAACAATCTTTTATCCCAGCATCCGTTCTCAGATGCTTAATGGCTAAGCTCTTTTCTCAAGTATGATAAAGTGAATCTTAAAAGAAAAATATGACACATTATGAAAAATACAGTACAAAGACTGAATAGATGGAAAAGTCTTTTTTAACACTTTTTCTCCTTTCAAAAGACAAAAAGGAAAAATGCACAAAAGGAAAGCAATTTAGCAGAAAGTACTGCAATAGCTGATGCCACCAGATTTATAGTCCCCCTTGGCAGAGCACCGCTGTGAAAAAGCAGAGGTACTGCTATTACAAGGAAAGATTATGTACTTTTACGAAATGGTAGGATTAATCACTCTTCAACAGACAACCTCACAGGGAAAAGTGTCAAAGTTCTAGATAGGATTTGCTTAAAGAAATACACATGCAAAAACTGTAATACAAATACCTCTAATTTAAAAAACAAAACCTTGGTATTTAACAGTAACTATCATATAAGTTCTAAGATTATACATATTTTATAAATAACATCATGTGTTAAGCAACCCTTAATTTTTAAGATGATCATAAAACCAAAAATTTAACTGTTTTTAGATAAAAACCTTTATACTGCCCCTCATTTTAAGGGAATCTAACTTACTGTAGATTAGTGCTTATTTTTAAATCATAGCACAAATAAATATAAAGAAATAAGCCCAGTATGTCATCTTTCACTTATTTTTCTTATATAACAACTTCCAAAAGGACTAACATCAGCTGGAGAAATGGAATTAAATAGGAATCAGCCTTATTTACTGAATAAAATTATATCTACATGCACTGCCACTGGAAAATGATGCAAACACTGAGCAATGATAAATTTTTTCAAAAAGTAGATATAATTTCAGTTTCCAATTAAAATACCACGTACATTCTTTCCAAAGGGGAAATGCAATGTATCTGACTCTAAAGAAGATAACGATGCACCTGAATTTGTTTCTAGGAGCTTTACAAATTTTTTAATGTATATTTTACATTTTTAAGTAAATGTAAAAAATAAATTAAATGCAAATATAAAAATGTAAAAAATACATTAAATGTAACAATATACTAGATGCAATGTATTTTTTAAATGAATGTTATTTATTTTTTAGGTCTTCTTCCACATATGAAAATGAATTATTTCTATCAACATTTGCAGACATCTAAGAAATCACAATATTTTTGTAAAATGCTTACTGTAAAAAGTGAATTATCTAATTATATCAATATATCTATGTAATAGTAATGAAAACTTAGAAAAATCTACAAATGAAAATATATTTTTAATTAAAATTAGAAAGTAGAGGTCTCAAACAAGTTGAAAACTTCAACATAATTGATCACTGAAATTCCCCTAAAGAATGTCTAATTAATTAACTTTATTAACATACCAATTAGAATTCACAAGAAAAATAATGCCTCTTTCACAGGATCAAAAAATACTTAGGAAAATTTTACTTGGCATGCTGTGGCACTATGTGCCACTGAGTATTACTGTTTCTCAAAATGTTTCTCTATTTATGACTAAAAGTTAAATTTAAACTGATGTGTAATTTATGATATTATAAACAATCAGTACTAATTCCTTTCGGAACATTCGTCTCCACATACAATTTAAAAGCAAGGCCGAATGATAAACTAAAGCAGGGACTGGCAAACTCTGGCTTGTTTGTGAAATCCAACCTACTGCCTAATTTTATAACTAAAGTCTTATTAAAATATCTACATTCCTTCCTTCACATATTGTCTATGGCTGCTTTTGTGGTACACTGGCAGAGCTGAATGGTTGCATCAGAGACTATAAAGCCGAACTACTTGCTACCTAGCCCTTTACAGAAAAAATTGCTGACTAATGAACTACAGACTTAGATCTTCATTACTTGAAATGTATGCACACACCCACCCTCCTTCAATATCATCTTTAGTAGAGGATACAGTAAATTGATCATTTAAGAACTGCATGCTCTTTGTTTTGATTTTGTAATTATATACTGACTATTGTCTGGTCTCTGGGCCCTTGCTAAGGCAGAGGGTACTGCCTGATTCTGATCTCCACTGTTTTGGACCCCCCCACTGAATCTTCTCATATGTTGTAACATTTCCAACAGCTCATTTGAAAGAAAATACCAGTCAACATTATAGCTATACCTTCTAAAAGATTTAATTTTAGACATTTAACATCTACATAATATTAAAGAATAGTAATGTATTAGATTTTAAATGCTGAATTAAGAAAAACACGGTTACATGGGTGGAAGCAGAGATGGAATTAAAACAAACGTGCATCACAAAGACAAAGGCACTGGAATTTAAAATAAGAATTACTTTAACAGGGAAAAATGTATTCTGGACTTAATTAGTGTTTTGGGTTCCTCTGGATATACTCCCAGAAGTGGGATCACTGGGCCAAATGGCATTTAAAAAAACATCAGCACCCCTATGTTCACTGCAGCAATTATTTATAATCACCAAGATATAAAAGCAGCCTAAGTGTCCATCAGTACATAAGTGACTAAAACAACTATGGGACATGTACACAATGGAATAGTATTCAGCTGGAAAAAAGAAAATTTTACCCTTTTCAACAGCATGGATGGACCTGGAGAACATGATGTCGAGTGAAATAAGCCAGTCGAGAAAGACAAATGCCATATGATTTCACTCATATGTGGAATCTAATGAAGAAACTGAACTTAAAAGCAAAGTGCGGACAGACTCAGAGGCAGAGAGCAGGCTGACAGCTCTGGGTGGGAGCGGGTAGGGAGTGGAGGGATTGAGGAAAAAGGAAAAAGGACTCATGGACATGGACAACAGTGTGGTGACTGCTGAGGGGAGGAGTATACAAGGGGGCTAAATGGTAATGGCAAAAATATAATAAAGATTAAAAAAGAAAGAGAAAAAGCACTTAAGACATGCTACACTGTGACACACTGAGTAATGAGGAATAAATGGTGACAGCAATTCTTTCTCCTGCCTCCCCTCTCAGTCTACCTTCCACGCACAGCTCAAGAAGGACAAGAAAAAAGGGTATGCTGTAAATAGAGCCAAAACTTCTTTAAAATGAAACACAGGAATATGACAGATTAAAGCAATTAGGATTGTGAAATCCAGAAGTAGATGACTTCTAGATATTCAATTCTTCCAAAAATGTTAAAAATTATAATACTGATATATAAAGATCACTTTCTTCTTCACTGTTGCAAACAAAAATTAGAGATGGGCTCAAATCAATGTACAATGTTAGTTATGTAGAAGCCTGAATATCTTTATTGGAAGAAGTCTGAGTAATTAAATAGGAAGATACTATTTCTTTTCCTTAGAATGACTCACTTCACATGTGACTAAGGGAAGAGAGATGTTTCAAGTACTTTTTAATGAACAGGCTTTTATGATTATAGTTTTATAAACTTTATTTCATAGAAATCAAGTCAACACTTTGTTTTGTTTCCCAAAAAGTTTTGTAGCACTAGATTATGTTTAAAACCTATCTTAATAAAAGGCATTCAAATATAAAAGGTAAGACATAGTAAAATGATCTTTTCTCTATGTCATTCTGTTATATGCTTAAACAGATGGACAACTGTTTAGGTAAAACCAAAAAATTTTATTAGTCTGCAATCCTAAAATACTGAGTATACCTTTTGATGATAACATGCCAACTCAGGACAGGAAATTCTCACTTACACATTACATAACAAATCAATACTGACACTCTGATTACTAATTTTCATCTTATAAATAATGTGTCACTTCCAGTGCTTGAAGTCAAGCTGTGGTTATCTTTGCCTTTATCTTTTTTTAGTGATGCTCACACCTATAGTCCAATTATTTACATGTGCATTGGCAGTTACTACTATTCCAAGTTACTATACAACTAACAAATTGAGCACTCAAATTATGTACCAGCAACTGAAGGAAGACAGTCTCTACACTAAATCTCTTACATAAAAATTAGTAAAATCAAGTACTTAGGGACCCAGTATTATTTTTCAGTAATTTTACTTTAATTTGACACCTTGATCATTAACACTCAAGAAAGGAAACTTCATTAATATTTTTAAAAGTCCCAGATTTCCTCATCTGTGGCTTCACTTTCTGTGATTTCAATTACCCATGGGTCAACTGTGGTCCAAAATATGAAATGGAAAATTCTAAAACAATTCATAAATTTTAAATAGTGCACTTGTTCTGAGGACTGTGATAAAATCTTGCACCTGACACCAGGTCACAATGCCTCCATCACTGCCTCACGTCATCTCATCACACAGGCACTGTCTCACCTCACACAGTCATAAAAAGAAGGGTGAATACAGTATAATCAGATATTTTGAGAGATCACATTCACATAACTTTTATTACAGTGTATTGGTACATTGTTCTATTCCATTGTTAGTTACTGCTGTTAATCTCTTACTGTATCTAAAATAAATTAAACTTTATCATAGGGTATGTATGTATATGAAAAACCATAGTACTCATAGGGTCTGGTATGACATGGGGTTTTAGGCATGTACTGGGGGTCTTGGAACAGATGTCCAATGGATAAGGGGGGGGCTACTGTACAAAAACAAGCAACAACACACCATCTCAGTATTTAATATGCGTTGTTTCAACAAGAAGAAAGCGTTTTTCACAAGGTTTTCCCTTCTCTCTTTTGTAGAAAAGGTTTGCACTTGAACCTACTGACTTAGATTATGAATGTGGTCAACAGACACCAAGTACAGGGACCCACGGCGGGGAGGAATCCAAAACTCCCTCCTCCTTAACGGGCACTTGGAACCACCCATCAAGAGCCCACTCTAGACTAAACGGTCCAGAGCACTCCCAAATCCTTCACTGAAAAAGAAATTCTAGATACTAGAGTTTTTGGAACTCTTGGAAATCATTCATTACAGTTTCCTCATTTTATGGAGGAAAAAACAAAAGCCTAGAGATTTTAGTTGGCTTATCCAAACTTAATCTGTCAACTAGAACACAAATCATATAATGGTAAAGGAATTTCTCCAAAATCCCGTTACCTTTTTCCTTCAGAATGGCACTGTCAGATTATAATTTTAAAAGCAAATTATACTGAAAAACAAATGAAAAACAGACAATACCAAATGGGTGGGGGCGGGGGAACTCATCTTACTTAAAGCAGAAAGGCTTAACAAGCACATACCTGATTCCATAATAATTAACATATCCCTTTTCGATTCCATTTCAGATTTTATCACACATTGTTTCCCTCCACAAGGAATTCATTGCAAAATAACTGCTTCTAGGCCTACATCACTTCTGGTGGGTTCTAAAGTAACTGTGTCTACCCCTCCTGCTGCGGTAATCCATGCTGAGAATCACAACCTACAGCTGACACAGTGTCCTCATTCTTGCTTTTACACAAAGTCCTCTTAAAAGAAGGGTTAAGAGTTGAGAAGTAAAAGTAATGCAAAGTCCTTATTTCTCCATTTCTCCTCTACAGCTAGAATTCCAAATGACAGACTAGCTTTCTTTTCTGAACAGAAAGGTTGGCAGGGCAGAAGAACAGATAAAAATCTGGCTAACTTCAAGCTAAATATATTGTTTCACTTTTAACTATTTTGAACAAAAGTCATATTTCCAAGTCCTTTTTCCAATATTTTGTTTCCTAAATTAAAATTAATAAATAGCATTCAAACAGTCTAATGCTATCTTACAAATGCCAAATTATTAAACAATCATCTATTTATCATCTATGTGTAAGAAACTTTCACATGACTTGATTACATCTAAATATTTTGCAAACTTGTGGTTGAGAATAACAGTCATTTTAAAGCCACACTTTAAAGAGAAAAACCATACTTTTTAGATCTTTTACTCAAAAACTGCATCAGCTATAAAAATAAACGAAATTAAGGCCTTTCTACACAGTGCCTCTCAACAGTTATTTGCTAAAATAAAAGAAAGCCCTGAAAATTAAAATCACAGAAAAAAATCTCATTAGTAACAATGATATTGAATGTTCACCAAAACTGTCCCTGCGTGGTCTTAAAAACTACAGGTACATGTTATTGCATCTAATCCTTACGTTAACGTCATGAGCTAGGTGGGGTTTTTATTCCTTTTTAATTGAAGAACCCGGGCTAAGTGCAGAGGTTCTTCACCAAGGGCCCCAGGAAGACTGTGGGGGAGTGTGGGCTGCCACACTGACAGCAGGAGCAGACGTGGCATTCAGTAGGTGGGACAAGGGATACTAGATAGCCTGCAGTGCGCTGGATAAACTCAATGGAATAATCCAGCCCCAAAATGCTCCCACTACTGAGAGACACTGACTAGGATACATGGACACTGTCAAATAGCTAATCGTGGCTTTGAACGAGTCCAATTCAATAACAAAATCAAGGAAATCAAATGCAAAAGCTTACCAAATTCTCATGCTAACATAAGCAGTCCAGGCTACCTTCTCAAAATGGCAATATGACCAAAGTAAAAGATGGCAAGTGCAAATTATTACTGGTACTTTGCCACCTTCTCTACCAAGTTTTCCATGTCTGTCTTGTAATTGCCTCAGTATATTTGCAAAATTTTTTATCACCTTTAGTTACTCCTTTTAAGACATTATGTACAAAGAGTCATCAGGTCCTTCTCCAGTTCCCATTCTACTATCCCGTTTTATATCCATTTTACTGACCATATGCGTTAACAGTTACATTTGAAGTTTCACTTAGTCTATTCTTTTCTTCCATGACATCACTGCCCCAATAATCACCCTAAATCACACTCTCTTCCTGTCAGCATCTCTTATATAACTACAGTGATTCCTCAGTAACACCCAGGTAACCCCAGGTTAACATTCAAGGTGCTCTACCAAATGGCTCCTTATTTCTCCCCCAACTCAATTAGGATCAGTATTCTAAGGAGCCTCTTAATATTCCTCTAAATTACGATGATAATTCCCTTTTCTCTAATTCTACCCACACTGTCTGCCTAGAATAATTTTCCACTCATTCTTCTCTGCCATTCAGAATCCTTATCTACTAGTGAGTATAAATGTCACCAAATGCAATTAATTTCCCTGTAATCTAACTTTGCACAGTGTCAGTAAACCACTAAATAATTCGTTAATATCAATTATGTTTATCTAGTTCTAGTCCTTTAGTTAGGACTGGAAACTTTTTGAAGGCAAAAATCACATTTTCATTTCTTTTGAATACTCACATTTATGAATATAGTATAGCTACTTGGGGATCACAAAACTGTCTCTCAATGAAATCATCATCTAATACAGCACCTTCATTTTTAAAATTAAAAAAAAAAAAAACCCCTAATTCAAGTATACATAATTCTTTATTGACGAGAACCAGAATTCAGGCCACAATCTGTATCCTAATGTTAACCGTTAATTAATGCTTGTTAAATAAACTCCAAGGTATATTACTAGATGCGCCTTCATTCTTCAATTAGAAGCTCTGTCCCCCTTTTACTTATCCATAAGGGAATAAATAATGAGATTGTTATATCCAATTAGTTTTTAAACTTTTTTTAAATTTTTAAAATTACAGTTGACATATATTAGTCTCACATGTACAACATAGTGGTGAGCCATTTATATTACTTACAAAGTGATCATCCCAATAAGTCTAGTACCCAGCTGACACCAGACATAGTTATTACAACATTATTGACTATATTCCCTATTATCCCAATAGTTTTTGATCCCTAGATTATTCATAAGAATCAAATTTTACATGGCAAAAAAGAGAATGAAAATGAATATGAATTATTTAAAATAAGCTTTCCTGCTTCCTATCAATAAGTACATTCCAACTTCATATTCTCTCCAGAAGCCAAGAAGACTGAACATAAAGCATGTTTTTAAGTAACATCTCAGTCATCTGCTATACATTAATGCAGCAAATCCATAAAATTTACACTGTCTCATTATTAGTTAGATATCACTTAAGGACTCAGATTTTCACCAATTCTTGTCTACAAATAAGAGATATCAGATACAACTTTCTTCATGTTTTTCTTAACCTCAAAGTAGGTTAATACAGTTCAGTCCCCCAAAATTTAGGAAGACCTTCCATTAGTCAAATCAGATATGCTTTTCAAATTCCAATGGCCCAATTCTACTTCTGAATATATCTCCTATTTCTGCTCAACAATTAAAGAAAAAATTTTATCTAGAAGCATATTTCTTCTCTAAAGATACCTTTTAGGACAACTACATTACAGGCTACAAGTGTCTAATATAAGAAGAAACCAATTTTAGTAAAGAAGAATATAAAGAGCAAGGGCCACAGGATTAATCTTTAATAATTCTGCATATTGTATCAATATGGAGCTATGACATTAGAAACTAAAATTTTAGTTGTCTACCTTTGAAAATAAAGAAGAGAGAGAATAACATATCTTAACTCACACATGTGGAAATTAGGTAAAAATAAAAAGGTCTTAGTCATTTTCTGTAAGTCAAGGCCATAATAAATACAGCTTAAAAACTGATCTACATAAACTTCACAGAAGGAATGACTAGTGGTATTACTGATAGACAAACCAATTTACTACTCTGGAACGTTCATAGAAATCTCAAAAAAGGGAAAATAGATATTCGGTAAATAGTTTTCCTGACTTAATTCTAAATCAGTAATATAGGTTCTAAAAAAAAAGTAGTCTGATTGTAAAGTATAATTACAAATTTATTTACACTCATATAGTATTTAACTATTTAAAAAATGTGTATAAGCAAAAGTCATATACAAGTAATGGTTTTGGACAACTGATCCTTGCTTTTATTTGGCAATTAGCATTAGGCCTAACATTTCTACTCCTCCCTTGTGTCAACTTGCTAATTACTCAAAAGCAGTAGGGGTAAAGGTCCTGTCTAAGAAAAGTGTGTTTTATAAAATCAGCCTTGCTAGTGGTACTCCCTTTATAATTACATTAAATTACAAAAGGGGTACATTGCTGTTAAAAGAAAAAGGAAAGTTATTTACCATGACAAAATTGAGACTGCATTGGGAAAATTGTAAAAATTCAGCCCATTTAAAAGAAAAGCAAAATCACATTAAAAATAATTGATTTAATTCAACTTTTTGCTTTTAGTCCAGTGATGATATACTTTTGTTGGGAACAACAACAACAAAAAATCAGCATTCAGTTCTAAACAGCCATCTAGATCCAACAATACACTAATCTTGTCACTACAGAGTTTTACTGAACACTCAGTACCTACACTGACAGAAATTAACTTTATTTCGATCTTCACAAGACTACAAATGGGAATCCTAAGTGAGAAAGTACTGATCATTTGGTTTAGGAATAAAAATTTCTGAACAATTTAAGCCAAAAATATTCTAGTCTGAACTATTTAGATGTTTGGGTAAGAGCCCTTTAGACAAACAATTTAGAAATTCCCTGATTTGGATCTTGGCTGGTCAGACGTTATCATTTTAATAGGTATGACGGCATTACTGATATTTGCTATGGATGTGGGACTTCCCTTAGTAAGAGTTCAATGGCCCATCATTTTGAAGAGGGCACACTGATATCAAACGAAAGTTTAGCATATCCTAATACCATATACAGTACTTCTTTGAAGTGAAGATTTTATAAAATTATAAGGAAAAAGCAAGGCACATGTTTAACTTGAATGCAGGTCCTCTGCCCCCCATCAGGAGCCAGGTGGAAGTGGTAAAAAGCTCCCTCCCCCCCGCCGCCATTTGTTTGTTTTGACAATAGTAATGTCTAGTGAATTTTTTCTATTTACTACCAACATATTACTTCAGTAACACATAGAAAGCAGATATCCTACAAATGACCAAACACGGTGTTTTCTTTTAAAACTCTTATGTTTAAGTTTCAAAATAGGGTATTTAGGTTGAGATGGTTCAATGTCATCGTAAAAGCAAACACAATTTAAGTTAGTTTTTATAAGAGGAAATGAGACATAGTCTGCATTGTTCAGACTAAAAAAATTATCTTCAAGACTGAGTAGGTATTTGGAAAATAATAGGCTATGACAAAACTTCTACTCTAGTTCATGCATAACCAGGAAAAGTAATTCTCTATTCAAATACTTCAGAATACTGCTAACCTAACAGTTTTTATACATACATAACAAATGCAGACTACAAAAGGAAAACACCAAGAAGAGTACACTTATCTATGTGCATTATGCTAAGAAAATGCTCTGCAACTTCTGGAAATAGCAACCTTTCATAACTAGCTATATAAAATTAAGACATTTGTCTTCTATTGATTTTTCTAGAGGGACAAGTTAGAAACAGCCAAATTCAACTTCTAATTTGAATAATAGGTCATAAGTTCAACATCAACCACACACAATTGTTAAAAACCAATTAAAACGTACCCTGTGCTACTGTCTTTAAACCTGATCCTTAACACATTCCATTCAATCGACTACTAGTATAAGCAGATATATGCCCCTTAGAAACTTCTAGCTCTTAGCAAAGACGGTAAAACTTAAGAACTCTATGTGTATATGTTTAGCTACTATTAACTGAGAGCCAACAAAGATCATAACAAAAATAAAACCTGAATGTATTTATACTTTTGAGAAAAGCCAATACCACATGATTTCCCATAATATCTACCCGACCATTTCTTTGGAATTAAACAAGAACAACAACTAATGAGCATCACAGCAGGACTGGGAAGAATACAGTAGAAGTTTAAAAAATAAAATTCAGTGGAAGGATACAGCCTTAAAGCACCAGTCTGAGTCCCCACTGCCAGGATCTTCTGCACAGGATCAAAGGCCAGGGCTGAGGGCTGGTAGGGAAATCCATGGCGAACAGTCTAGGCACGGACAAGTGACATCACACCCACCAAGGCAGCAAACAGAATTTAAAAACAGAAAAGTCAATAAAGGCAGTAGAATCTAGAGCCAATTATAATTGATACAAAACACATATACGTGTACTTACTGCTTTAAAAAAAACTATGAAATCTATATTGACAAACAAAACTTACTCGTATAGAACATGAAACAAACAAAACAAATCTATTCCAGTATTACACTGTAATTTCTGCTTTTCCATAATACTGGCATTTTATAAAGGAAAAATTCTTATATTCTATATTATTATGTCTGAGACCAAATTACTAAGTTCGCAGTGGTCAAAAATTCTATAAATTCATTTAAAAATGCAATTAATGTATTATTTCGAGTGTGATAGCTTCATCACTTTATTTGGATTCGAACCCAGGTACTTCTAAGGAAAAGCTGTCCTATACACTAGCCAAGGATTCAGTCAAGCAAATTCTCAAACATCTATCCCAACGTTTTGCAATTACAACAGAGTAAGTACAACACATTTTTGCATTTTGCTACAAAATTCTTGATCATTTTAGGGCATTCGAGCAAAAAAAAGTGCTACCTACACACTTTCAAAAAACTCTAACATACGAAAGCAGGTATTTATGGGGAAGGCAGGTATTATTAATACGAAGTTTGTATTTATCATGGAGCAGCTGCTGATTTAATTCGCTGCATCATTCTTTCTGAATTACATACCGCTATGGCAACTGTCGTGCCACTAACAGGCAAAAATCACAGTACTAACTTTTTAATCAAAGGTAAGAGGGCCCTGAGATTTCCTATGTTAAAGCCTCCTACCACATTCTAAAAGAAAAAGTAATGAGCAAATATCTCGTTGAACAGGTTTGGCTTTTTGATAAACATTCATCAGGCACTGTTTCCAAGGGAAACTTAGAAGTTGGTGAATTACACTAAAACGCTGGGCTCTAAAGCTGTCAGATCGTTAACGAAGAATATGAATTAAAGATCAACAGAAGTTGGAAGTAACCCGGAATGACTGCTGCATGTGAAGGGGGGGAGGGAAATCAACAACAAGGTGTAAGATGATGTCAATCTCCAAAATAACCCACCAAGCAAATGTTTGCTAGAGGAGGAGCGAGCCCTTTATTCGCTTTACGGTTACTATTGGCGCTCTATTCCCCGGGACTCCCCTGCGAAGCCCGAGCGGTCCCCGTAAAACGACCCCAAATTTCGCGGGCTGCACGCTCCGCTCACCTTGCAGAGCTGAAAGTGCTCGGACTGGAGCGTTTCCTGAATCTCAGGCTCCCGGTTCCCGGACGGATGCTGCTGCGGCTGCTGCTGCTGCGAGGCCGAGGACGAGCCGGCGGTCAGGCCGTCCAGCACCTTCCTGATGTTGAATTTCCTCATGGTCTCGGCTGGGCTCCCCGCGGGCCCGAGAGGGGCGGCGAGCGGAGTCCGCGGGCGGGAGGAACGAGCCCGGGCCGAGGGCAGCTCCGGCGGAGGAGTGGGGGCGAGTGGGAGTGTGAGGGGAAGGAGGCAGCTGGGGAGAAGCAGAAGGTAATCCGAACAGGAAATACTGCGACGACGACGAGAGAGCGGCGGCCACCCGAACCCCGGGCGGCGACCCCTCTTCCTCCGAGGCCGCCGCCGCCGCCTCGCTCCGCAGCCCGGCGGCTCAGCAGTGGCGGCGGCGCCCAGAGCCCGCGCTGCCCAGCCTCACCTGGCCGCGGGCTGACTGTGCGCCGCGCCGCCGCCCCGGCTCGCCCCCGCCGCCGCTGCCGCCGCCGCCGCCGCGTCCATGGCGGGTGGCCCCGCCGCTCCTCGCCCGCCCCGACCCCGCAGTCCCTCGGCGCTTCCTCCCGCTCCTGCGGCTCCTCCTGCTCCCCGGAGTCGCTGGCTCTGCGGCCGCCTCTCGGCCTCCCCGCTGCTCAGCGCCGCTGCCCGCTTGGCATCGCACGTAGGGCGCCCGGGGTGGGTGCCCGCGCTCTCCGCTCCGCTCGCCCGCTGCCGGACCCACCCGCCCTCGCTCCTTCACAGCCCCGGCTGCCTTCCTCCGGCGCCGGCGCCGCCCGCGGTCCCGCCCGGCCGCTCCCCCTCGCCTGAGCAGGAGCCTCGGCACACGGCACCAACGCCCGCCCCGAACAGCAGCAGCAGCGGCAGCCGCGGTTACAGCGCCCGCCGCGGTGGTGGCGGCGGCAGCTGGGCCTCCGCGGAGCGGAGCTGCTGAGCATGCGCACGCCCACTGCAAACCCCCTGTCCCCCTCCTCCGCGGGAGTGGAGTTGGGGCTTAAATTATCCCCTGCGAAAATCCCAGACCACGGCTAAATTTCTCCCACCCCGGTCGCCCTGCTGGAGTATACGCAGCTGCTGCTCCTGCAGCTGGGATAGTAAAAATGTTGACTGATAAGCAGCAGGAAACATTTATTTTCAAATTCGGTTTTTCAAGTGAGGGTTTATGCTCTCACCGTTATAAAGATGTACACACTCCGGGCCGCTGGCTGCAATTTTAGTGTTGCTGCTTTATTGATGGGCTTTGTTTTGGATTTGGTATTTGAAAAACTGCGTCTTGACAGCGACTGTGTCTGTGGCAAGAGGATGGCAAACACAAAGGTACTAGAAAAGGAGATAAACCTAGATGGGGAAAAAAATGAATTCTTTCGTAAAAGTATTGGTGGCATTAAAGTGTGGCCGCGGCAGTTAGCTGCTAGAATGGAATAGGCTACCGAAGGAGAACCGCTCCAGGGCTGGGCGTCTGCCGCGACCAGTGACACGCCACTCCTGGATTCTGTCTGCACGCTAAGGTGGGTGTGGATGGGGGCGGGAGCGAGGGTGCAAGTAAACACCGCGCTGTCACTCATTTCAGAGCCTTCAATCCGCCTCTAACGCTGATTATTCATTAAGTAATCTCCAGTAGCTTCTCCACTCTTTCAAGGAAAAGGAAGGAAAAGTGAAGATTTTGCTAAGATCTTTCCGCTGCTTCCCTGAACAATCTCGCTTAGACGCTTGGAGACAAATGTCTGGCTCAAGTTTGAAAAGGTAGAGAGATTCAAACTGCAGGTACCCTCCCGGAGAGTGCTTTCAACAAGAAAAGGTGGATGGGAAACGTAGGTATTTGATTAGGAAGAATGTGGAAAAACTGGAAACCAGCGAAAACCTAAGGAGTGATAAAAGCTCGTAAAGACCAATTTTAACTCGTGGGGTTGGGAGTTAGGAGGAAGGACATTCTACCGGTTTACTGATTCATCGCCCCAGAGGGTCCTGCGAGGAGCCACAGAAGAGCTTGCTCAGGGTTTTCTAAATCCAATTCAGAGTGCCCGCCCTCTTCTTTATGATTGGCCGCCTTCTCCCCCGGTTAGGTAAATTATCGTCATACTATTGGTTGTCTTGACAGACCTTCAACAACAGCTGGCAAACCAACAAGGACTGGGGCTGAGGGATTTCGGGAAATGTAGTTTCCTGTGGGGCTTCCGCATCCAAGGAGGATGTGTCACCCTTGGAAACTGTAAAAATTGTACTGCGTTTTAATATTTATTGAATTGCTCAGTTAATTCACTTGAATGCAACGAACAATAAGTTTAGGATTTTCTTAAGCTACTTCCAACTGGTTCTGAAGTTTCTGTTTACTAATTTAGTGTGCTGAATCATTTTATTGAGCATGAGACCTTGTGCTAGGTACTGAAGGTGCAAAAGTGCAGTTCGTGCTTTCAACAAGCTCACCACAACCTAAAAGGGGGGAAACCTCACATAAATAAGTAATTGTAAATCAAACAATGTGATGAGTTCATTGATGGAATCATGCATGAAGAGGACTTAAGAGGGTAATTTAACCAGCCAGAGAAGTCTTGGAAATGATGATATATTTTCCATAGCTGAGTCCAGAGTAGAAGCTGACCAGGTGAAGAGGAGGGAGAGCATTGGAAGGCAGGTAGGGAAGTAATCAGAAGTACCTAGAGAGTGTTCTTTAAAATACTAATACCTCCGTAGGAGTAAATTGCAAAACAGAGAGATCACTTTCCATGCAGATTTTTATCCACTTTTTCATCTAGGTTGAAAATAAATCTGTTGGGTAATTTGTCATCATTGGATTATAAAACTCTTTGGAGAAGGGACAGCTTCTTGCTGAGAGACCTTGTGGTGGTGTAGTGGAAAAATCCAGGCCTCTGTTGTCTGCCAGACATGAATTTCAATTCAAGCCTTGGTAATATGTGCAACCTTGGGCAAATTCCTTACTTTTCCTAAGGGCTAGGTTCCTCATGTGTAAAATGAGATTAATATCTTCTGCCTAGGGTTTTGTGAGGATACACTGGGAAAAAAAATGTAAAGTTTGCACTACACTGGTTAGCGTTCTGTAGATACCTAAGAAGGTCAGTTTTTCCCTTATACTATCAGGATATTTGAGGTGAAAGGGACTTCAAGAATTTAAGCCAGTTCTCCATTGTTGACTTTATCATTTTTGTCTTGATCTCCACACCTCATCCCTCTCATCAAATATGAATTCATACTACCTTCCCAAAACTTTGGTTCATAGAGGACACATGGAATTTAAGATGAGCTTGGAGCATGTCTACTAATGTAATTTAACTTTGTGAACTTGCAATCCATTCTCTCCAAGCCCAAGGAGACCAGGATATATTCAGAATTCTATTAGAGGGGGAAAAAAGCCCTAAAATATCTACTTTTAGGATAGCAAAGATGAAATAATGGACCCTCAAATTCATGATATTTCTTGTGTCAGTTTCAATTGATCAACTGATTTTTAAATTAAGATAAAAAATTTAAGAATTTAAATTAATATTAATTAGAAATTTTAAGTTTAGAATAAAATTACTAAAAAATTTAACAATTTATATTATTCAATTTAAATTGAGAACATAGCATAGAGTTTTACCCATAATAATCTCTCAACAAAGCTTTATTTTGTGTGTGTGTATGTGTTCTGTTTAATGAATGAATCAGTGTGTTCATTCCAAGCTACTCAATAGCTTTCTGCCTTTGGGTATGTGACATTCTCCCAAATGTAATTCTTTCTTAACCTGCTTTTTGAAGAATGGATCAGGAGATGATGATGTAAAATATATACCACTGAAAAATTATAGCGATCTGTATGTATTACATTTAGCTCTAAACAATACTCAGTGAATACAATGAAAATTAAAAGGCAAAAAAAAAATAAAAACAATCAACATACAAAAAGAAAAGTAGCTCATTAAATTATTTGGCATTGGAGGGCCGAGGACCCAAAACAGAGATTTCATAACATTTCTGAATCTGCCAACCCTCGTTATCTCGCACTTAAAGGCTACCAGGCTAACTAAGGCTCTGTTATTAGTCTCACAGGGGCAGCTGGATGCTGATTGAGAGGAATAAAGGAGAAAATGAAAATACACAGTTTTGTGAGAAATTATATTATTAACAAAAACCTCTCTGGAAGGTAGACCAAATTTATCTCACCTGCTACCATTCATTTATATAGAATTAACTGCAGTTTACTGAGTCCCCAAGGATGTATTCATGACAATAATTGATTCACTACACCATTTAACAGAATATTGAATTTAAATAGTAAATTGCAGCAGAGATATTAATTAGTTTGCTTATTTCAGGGCCCTTTTCTAAATGAATCTCCTCGGTCCTGCTGAAATGCTGGGTCTGGGCAACAGTGTTTTAATCAGGTGACCATGTGTCCTGTTCCAAACTGATTGGATCAGAAACAGACACCTGAAGTAAGCCAAGGCAACAGATCATCTGGGAATTTGGAATTGAATCATAAAGCTGGTAATTGGTCCAAACCAAGAAATCATGTAGAGCTGGGACTGAAGCAGTGAGTGCCCATACTTAGATGGGACACAGGAGAGTGGAGCAGACACAAATGACAAAGAAATGACTCTAAGGAGGTGAAGAGTACAGTCTTCATTCCTGTTCTCCAGATCCCAGTTCTTGTTCCGTGTGAGCAATGGCTACACTTTCTTTCCTTCTTTGTGCAAACAAGTTTCAGTGGGTTTCTGGTTCTTCCAATCAAATATTCTTACAAGAATCAAAAATTCTTTGGTCTAATCAAATTTAGACACAACCTGCCCCAGAATGTAAAGAAACACAGATTTTTGTAGCCATCTTTCATTGCCCTATTTATCTTCTACTCACAATTCTCCCCCAGGGTTGACAGGCTACTGAGATAGTCTAGCAGGGAATTTGTGGTTTAGCCTGGAACAGTTCAAAATAATTGCTGTGGTGAGAAAGGGTCAGATTCTCAATTGTGTTTTAATGGTAAAGTCAAAAGGATTGCTGAAGTGTGGGGCTTATGAGAGAAAGAGGCAAGGATGATGCCTCCGTTTTTTGGTGTGAGCACTTTGAAGGGTGGTGTTGCCATTTACTTATCACGTTTATGACTCGTGGATAATTTCCAGTTACCGTTTGTACAAGAGTGGACTTGACAAATATCATCAGCTGAATCAACAAGCCTCGCCAGGGAGCAAGCAGGATCCACTACGTTGTGATCATCTTTGTCAAGCTCTGGCCTTTTCTAAAAAAACAGATTAGGCAGATATTAGTGAGCCTTCATTACTCCATAGATTACATCTGTCACTATGTAATGTGATTTGTAAGAGTATTATTAAACTATATACAAAAATGTCTAGATGAAGGTCAGCAAGTTCAAGTGAAGAGAAAATTCCACAGGTACAAAACAAAACTAAGTGAGCCAAATGAATACTTAAATGGAAAACACGAGGCATTAGTGTGAGAAAGAAATGTCAAATTCTTGAAACTTAGAAACTGGGCAATTCAGAGTGTCTTAATAAATTCTCATATGTTTCAAATGCTATTTATACAATGGGAACAATATTTGTGGTAAGGAGTAATGCTTCCAATATTTTTAATGTAGGTATTATATTTTAGAATTCAAGTATTGTCGTAAATATTTTGAGAACTTTGCTAAACTTTACCAAAAGTTCAGCTTTTGTTTTCAAGTAACTCCTTATAATTTGATCTGTGGACTGAAGACCTAGCAACAAAGTTTGTACTTTATTGTATTTTATTCAATTAAAATTAATATACCTTGGCTACTGAATACTCTTTGAAAAGCAGTTAAAGTTACTATTTTGTTTCAGTCCCCAACTCCCTCTGCTTCTTTCTACTCTACCTGCACGTTCCCTGCCCTCCGCTAACTACTCACCCTCCCAAAAGAGAGAGAATTAATAGTATATCATAGTATTTTAAAAAGCATTTTCTTAGAGCAGGTAAAGTATACCAAGTGTGATACTGAGGCCACACTTTTTTTTTCATTAAAACACATGCCAATAACTAAGTGCTAGCACGCTAACAGAAAACCGGATGATTTTTTTCGCTCAGGGAGAGGGGCCTGACCTGGAGCCCAGTGGAAGAGGGTGAGTCACTGCTGACTAATGCATTGCGCTGCCTTCTATCTCGGGCCCTGAGGTTTGACACAGAGCTGTGTCACAGCTCTAAGTCATCTGCCTATAGAACATTTTGGTGCCAACTGTCCTTTTTTGGAGGGGGGGGGGGCAACCTTAAAGACTACTTACTACCTGAGAAATCAAAGAAGGATCATCAAAACAAAAACTTGAAGGTGAGCAATCCTCTCCCCAGGGACCCATCACAGCCACATAATAGCACTAACAGTGAAAATACACCAAGGGGTGCTGATGAACTCAGAGGTTTTTTGTAGGGGGTAGGTAAGCATTGTCTCAGTACAAGGATGGAGTTTCTCAAAATAGGACAGGTGTTTAGTTTTACCCTCAGAAGGGATTGATTCCTTGGCCGTGATTTTAGCAAGCACCATTCACTTAGGCCAACAACAACTTACAAACCCACAGTTCCAGTGTCTACTTCCCTCCAGCTCTGAGTCGGTCATCTTCAACTCCTAGGTAACCTCTAGCCTGGTTTTCTCCTCCTTTTATGTTGCCCTGTTATTCTATTTTCACACACCCACAGTCTCGATTCTACCTGGTTTCATTACCAACTAAGTTCCTTTTGGTATGAAATTTTTAATGACAAAAACAATCTCTATTAAGTAACTTTCTAACATGTTAGTAAGCCGAAACGTTAGTACAACCAATATCAAAGATTTTAACTCTACTCCAAGTAAAACGAAGCCTGTTTATTCTCAACACAATTACACACCCATGCGTGCTCCCACACCACCCCCACCCCCAGCTCCCAAAGCCTTGAAGAACAATTTAGATCTTTCTGAATGGTTTCTTAAGAGAACATTAGAAGGAAAACACTTGCCATAGCAACACTTCCCCAGATTTCTCATCACCTATTTGTAAATCCCCTCACCCCACTTGACCCCACCTCAGGGCGGTTTTCCAACACCTCTGTCACTCTTTCCTTAGAAGGCCCACCCCCAATCACTCTCTCCAAATTCCCCCCTCCTGACACCTCCCAGATATTTTCTTATCTATGTACTTTCTTATGTAACACCATCTAGTCCCTTCTATCTGGCATTCAGCTAATAACAAAAAAAGAGGGTGAATCTCTCAGAAGCACAAAGAATATTCTTCACAAGGGAGAAATGCAGAATGTGACTATGTACACTTTAGTAGTTCTAGTTCTCCCTGGCCCATAAATACATCCGGAGAGATACTAATCATGACATTGGAGACACAAAATGACGGAAGTCTGCCAAGGGAAGGAGAAACAAGAAGAGTGCAGGACTAGTGCCGTTTTTGAGGCAGAGCGTCAGAATCCGAATCCCAGCGGCGCTACATTCATCTGCCAGCAGGATAACCTTGAGCATCCATTCCATAAACGTTTGCTTTGCGCCCGCTGTGTGACAGCTACTTTGCTGGGTGTTGTGGGGAATAGAAATGTGAAACCGCTTGGCTGTGTCCCTTAAAAAGATGACAATATAGTCATAAGGAAGCAAACTCCCTAGAAGGAGTGACAAGAAGTAATGCCCGTGCATCATCCTTTTATTCTCCTAAGGATTATTGCCGCATTTCATTTCAAACTCTCCATAGCAACACTCTCCCATTGGGTATGTGCTCATCGTCATGGTACAGTGCCTTGTCCCAGAGGATGGGCATCCGTGGAATCAACACCTGGGGTTGGGAAACATGGAGGGAGGAGGAGGAAAGACACTGGAATCAATCAATTCCCTATTATTCATCCAAAAACTCCAACCACTCCCACTAGGTTTCATCCAGACCAGAATGACCCAAATACTTCCACTAAGACAATCTTGTTTAACAGGCCCCAAATACAACTTCCCTTTCTTGGTTTCCTCATAACCGTAATGAGGATGTAACTTCAGGGTGTGGCTTCATAGCTGGGGTAAGCGTAGGTTCCCACATCCTCCAGGTTAGTTCCCATTCACCCTCCAGTACGGAGTGATATGCCCCTTTCTGATTTTGTAGTGATGAAATCAGTGAGGATTCCTTTCAGCCCAGGCCCACAGAAAGAAAAGGAAGGAGGAAACCATAAGGCTTTTCTTTATCCACATTACTCTTTAGCAATTGGAATGATTGCATTTTTGAGAAGCCACTGGGAACAAAGTAATGTGAGACTATCAGTAGACCAAAAAATTTGTACTTAAAACCAACACATTTATGAGGGTGAATGCGACACTGTAAGAATGTTAGTGGCATTGCACGTCACATCTATTGCTGAGTAATATTCTCTGTCTCTGTGCTGGTTCAAATGATTCATACTTAATTTTTACTCATGAGGTTTGCTTTCTCTGATTTAGTAAACGTTTTGCCAGTGTCCTATAGGAGCATCTAACCTTAGTCACCTTCGTTTGCCTAAAATGCAGTTGCATAACATCAATGCATTCATTCTTCTTCAGTGACTGCTTCTTAATTGCTCTTCAACTAGAAATGTTCTGCTTATTCATGATGAGGGAGTTTGTTAAATTCAGGAAATTGAGGAAGAAGTTCCGTGATAGCCTTATCATGGTTCACCAGCTTAGTGAGTTCCTGAAAGAGGCATCTCACTGTAGCTGAAGCTTACAGCAGAGCTCCCCATCTGGTGATCATGTTAGTGCTAACCTGCAGCCTACTCGGATAATACTACTCCTCCTTTGGTACTCAGATATGCAGAGCTGAGGATGCTCACTTTTGTCACGGTGGAACACAGCAGCCTCAGACCAGGAGGCAGGCACGCCTGGGTTCCGCCACTAGCTAAGCAGCGTCATTTCGTGCTTATGTTTTTATTTTCTCATATGTAAAGTAGCTATCTATATACCTTAAGTAGAGTGTTATAAGATTAGAAACAAAGAGCATGAAGTGCCTAACTCAAAACCTGTTAACACAGGGTGGGCAAAAGTAAGTTTACAGCACGAGTATGGGAAACGCAGAGTTCATTCTTGCACGATTATGTATTAATTATTATTTTCCATGTGAACAACAGTAACCCTGCTTTTGCCCCACCCTACATCCTGAAATTAAATGGTTGCTTTGAAATCATTGCATCATGTCTATAGCCACTCTCTAGGTAATTTTATTCTGTTCTTATGACTTAAAAGTTATCTAACGTTGATGACTTTTGTATGTCTTTTCATACCTTCCCCCCGAAATTCAGATTTTATTCATATATGCTTCTTTGACATTTCCACTAAATATCCTAAAGGCATCTACCATTTAATGTCTAAATTGTTCACTTCCAATTGTAAACTGTAGCTTACATCTACCACAATCTTTCTTTTATCTTTTAATGGGGATTCTGCCCTCCAGATGTTTAGGCCCACGTAATTTAATTTATACTACCTACTCCTCTACTGGATTCCCTACCACACAACATACACACACACACACACACGCACACACACGCCTGTATTTCAAGTTCATCCCATCAGCTTTACCTTCACAACATTTTCATAATTAGACAAATTCTCACAACTTCCCTTTTTCATGCCTTAATTGAAGCCAGAATCATTTTTCATCTGGATTATTGCACTATATACCAGACTAATTCCCTCTCGTCTATTCTAAAAAGAGTGAACAATTTAAAGGTAAATCAGATTATATCAGTTCTGAACTCAATTTCCTCCAATGGCTTCCTATCTCACTCAAAGTAACGGTCCAAGTTCTTTACAGCGGTCAATAAAGGTCCCATGGGGTCCCTACTCTCTGTCCCCACATCCATTTACTCTCTGCTTGTTCACCGTACTACAGTGAGCACTTGCTTTCTTGCTATTTTTTGAATATAACAGGAACACTTGTGCCTTAGGGCTTTGCATGTATTGTTCCTTCTACATAAACCAGCGGTCGGCAGACTTGCTCTTTAATGGGCCAGATAATAAATATTTTTAGTTTTATGGGCCACATATAGCCTCAGTTACAACTACTCAGCACTGCCAATGCAGTGCAAGAGTAGACATAGACAATATAAGGGCTGAACGTAGCTAATTTCCAATAAAACTTTATTTAGGAGAACAGGCAATGGGCACGATTTGGCCAGCCTCTGGCCAATACTGCTCTTTCCCCACATTTGGTCTATATAATTTATTCCCACATATAACTTATTTCCACCTTTCTTTCATGTCCCTACCCATTGTCCCAAATGTCACCTTATTAATGTGGCCGTCCTTGACTTTTCCCCATAAAATAGAAGCAATTTTACCCTTACTTCCACCACCGCACAACATACTCACAGTCACTTCCCATCCCCACCCCAGTGCCCTACTCAGCCTTCCTTTTTTCTCCATAGCAGCATTACCTGACACACTACACATTTATTTGTAAGGGGCTGTTTCTTCTTTGCTGTGTCCCCGGGGCATAGAACAGTTGATTGAGATGGAATGAATCTATGAGCTCTGGGCCAGAAGGCAAGAGTGCCTTCTGGCTTCTCATAAAAGCCAGTATAACCCTTCAGCAAGTCAATTAACTGCTGAGGGTTATAAACGTTTGTTTGTAAAATGGGAAAAAAAATAGACATACTGTAGATAACAAATTGAAAACCTATAAAAATAGAAATACAAGTTTTGTTGTTTCGTTGCACTCTAATCTCTTTTAGGAAAAATGTAAGTACTTCATAAGTCAAAGAACTTTGACTTATTAAAAGTTCTAGAGGACCAAAGTAATTTTATCTTTATGGTAATTTTCTCTGTTTTGAATTGTGTATATAGAGGAAAATATTGAAATCTTCAGGAATCATTTAAAGAATCAATCTAATTGATTTCTCCTTTTCCAAATCATTTCTTAACAATCTAAGCATCCACAGCAGAGATCAGGCAGAGGCCATCATTTGGGCCTCAATTTTATAATTTAAGAACTAAAAGTTATTACAGTTTAATTAAACCTAGAGTTGTATCATTGATCCACCTGTTTCTCTCAGTAATTTGATTTGCAAGCTATGATTTATATTTATAGAACATTTAAAATGGAAAGATCATATGCTAGAATATTATTATTTAATGCTTTTGACTTCTAGTTCCCTGTGAATTAATTCTAATATTTGCTGTTATTAATTCTGAAGTGATCAAGTTTCAGAGATACGCAAAGCTCTAATTAATTGCAAATGCTCATCTTCTCCTACAGAAAACCTTGGCCTCTTCAAACAGTGGAATGAGCATTTTTTTATATGTTGGGTGGAGAATTGGGGTCCTATCTGACACCAGAGTGGCTTTAGGGGTTAGAGAACTTGGAATGAGGGAGTGGGGCTAACCTAAAAATAAACACCAAAACAGCTCTGGCAGAGTAAAGCCCATTTCGCCTGCTGCCCCTGAGCATGAATTGTTATGTCCAATTAGCAAACATAGGATCTGAAATTTTCTTGGCTGCTCTACAACTTAGATTGCTGCTTTAGTGGCAGCCAAATAATTATCCAGGAGCATATTTTGGAGAGGAACAGTGATCCCCAAAAGAGCTTATTTGAAACATTATTATTGTAGCAGCAGGCATAATAAAGTTGAGAATAAGCAAGGAGTGAAACATCCTTCATCTTTAAATACTAAAATTATTTTCTGAATCAAATCCCCCCCACTATTTATTTTTTAACCTGTTGTAGAAAATTGGTCTTGCCACATCAGGTGGGCTCAGGGCTTTTTCAGCCATTTCAGGTTTTCAACTCAGTTCTTTCAAGGTGTTTTGTTTTCTGTCTCTTTCTCACAATGTGGGGGGTGAAGAAGCATTAGCTTCTCAGCCTTGGTTTGACTTTCCAGGTTTGGAGCAGAGGCAGTAAATCACAGTCCTTCAAAGGATGAAGAAATGGTCTTGGAAAGACACCTCAGCTTCCTACAGGTGACAGTCAGCTGAGATTTAGACATCAGCTCAACAGGTTCTATGTTCCGTTCTAGTGGAGAATGTCCATGTCATATCCTTCCAATATGATACCCCTCTGTCCAGTTCTAGGACCCAAACTAGGGGCAAGGGCCTTTCTCCGGCCCTCTCCCTTCTGCTCTCATGCTATGTTTGTACTGTTGCACCTACTGAATTTGGGAGCCAGCTTTCTTTTCCGGGATACTTGCCATTTCCTTGGTCTTCCCCTGAAACAGAAGGCACAGGTTCTTTTCTTTTAGATTGCCGTGCTTGAGGGGATCGAAGGGAGAAAGAAGATACTTGAAGAGATAGATGTGTTCGTGGAATGCCCTTCCCCAACTCTCCACCCCAGCTGGAGAAGGAGGCAGAAAGTGTAGGACTCCCTACAACTTAACCTGACTCTTCAACTTCTCTCTTCCTTTCTTCCTTTCTCATAGTTATATGCAGACAACTGAGAGAGCAGACAGAATCTTTTTCTCCCCTCCCTCACCACTTTTATCTGCCTCTATAATCTTTCTATTTAAAATTTATGCTTAAAAATGAAAATGTCTCATTCGATTACAGGCACAGTTTTCACAATTTTCCAAAGGGCCAAGCAGGGACCCAGCTCTCTGAGCCTCATGGCGGAAGGGTGGTTGGAGAGGTGGATGATGAGTGAGAGGGAGATCATGCTAATTAATGTGTGTTTCCTTATCCCACCCTATGGGGTTATATTCCTCATCCTCATGATATCATTATTCCTATCTTGGCATAAGTTGTTATGAACTTTAGAAAAAGGAAGTCATTGATTTTATCTTTAAATATTATCATAAAAATCCTAGAACTTAGTTATCCACATTCTGCATAGTTCCTTTCTCTACACTTCGAAAAGTATCGCACTGTTTGTTTCTTCCTTTAGGGGAAAAATATTGACATCCAGGTTATCTGAAGTCATGGATTGAAGATAAGGCAACAGCTTCTGTCAGGGACATAACATCCCACTTCTTTTCGGTATCAGAACAAGACCCTCTGCCCTAGGTAATCCAAGATATGCCCTTAACTGACAGTGCAGTCACTCTTGTTGGCAGCCCCGCTCCTCCACACAGCAGCCCTGGACCTGTACTCCCCTGAAGGTCACTTATCCACATCTCCATGCCTTTAGTTTTCCCCTCTCCTTTCACCTAAGAGAAGGGTAGTTAGGAAGAAATCTCAGAATTTATGAAAATGAACACTATTTATTTTACATATTTCTGTGAACTTGAGATGATTGGGGCTTAAGGATAGAAATTCGCAATGAAAATTTCAAGATTTTGAATCTAAGTTACAAGCAGCACCAATCACAAATATTCAGTTGATTCACCCTGACTTTCTCCTAGGTTCCATTAACCATTCTCCAGGGGCCAGTTAACTTTTTCTCAGGTGCTCATTGTAGTTCACTTCATTTCAGTGGTCAAAGTCTTTAGTTAATTTTCTATCCAAGTATTGGAATAAGTAGCATTTCTCCTGATATCTTATTACCTCTGTCTTCCTGATTTTCCTTTGTTGAAACCAACTTTTTACTTATTGTTTTTTTATTAATGACTTGTGTAAACCAGTAATTTTGAAAATGTTCATGGACTCTTGGCTGCTCACAATCCAAACAATGAGAAAATTCAACTAGCCCTAACGGTCTGAAGGTCCAGCATATCTGCTGCTTATAGTGATGTTGCTACTATGGTGCCTAATGCTGATGTTCCCATTGTCTTGGGACATTTATTAAATGTTATGGTATTTAATAAACTTATTAGAAAGAGAAATATATATTTGCATCTACTCTACTTATATCATCTTCCACTGTATTTTTTTTAATGTATCTACTCCAAGTGTCAGCATGGCAAACTGAAAATTTTGTTAGGCTGGTTTCCCGCCAGCTGTCCTATCCCATTCTCATTGGCTCAGTCGTTCTGTCCTGTTTCATTCTGGACTTTGACTCAGGCTTTTGTTCTGGTCCCAATGGGGACATTGTGAGATTCTCTACTGTTAATCTCAGTTCTGGCCTTGCATTACCTTGGGTATGACTTATGACATTTTCTACTGACTCCAGCCATCACCACTCTAACTTAGAGATACAGACTGGCCCCCTCAGTTTCCCTTACTTGGCATTGTGCCACACCAGCCCTCTAGGATGCGGCTGAGTTCACTGGATTGTGGTGGTGAGGAGGCAGTTAGACTCTATGATGCACAGAGTGACATTCAGTTAACCTGAAGAGCCAGCACACCTAAACATCTCCAAATTTATATACAGATACCAGAAAACACACAATCTCTTACCACAACATAGATTTATTAAATCGGTTATTTGCATAATCTGTTGTTCTGATTCCAAGGTTGTGTCTGATTCCAAGTTCAGGCTTAATCCTTGCCGGTGGCCACACAAAGGTTGATTCCTGACCGGCAGAGATGGGCTGGGTAGACTGAAAGAGTCCTTTGACTTAGCATTTGGGAACTGGAGCATATGGGTTGGTGAAGTGTGGGTTCAGAAATGCAGTCCTGCCGCAGCAGGCTCAGAAACACTTTCTCTCTCTGTCATCTAGCTGCCTTTCTACTTAAGAATTTCTACTTAAGCTCACCATAAATGAACCCTAAGCTGATGCCAAGATACTTTGTTATGCCAACAAGAAAAAAGGATCAGGAAAAGAAAGAATAATGCTCAGTAACAACCTCAAAATCTTTCATTTGTATAGCATTTTACAGTTTTAAAGGCATATTGTCTATTTAATATTCACAACAATACCTATACATCATGGGTCCTATTTTAGGATTGAGGAAACAGCTCAGGGAAAAAGAATGGCTTGTAAACTCACACAGCCAATAAATGGCAGAGCAAAGGGGAAAACTCAGCTTCTTAGACTCTCTTTCCAGAATCCTTTTTTTCTATACCATACTTCCTTTGTGAAAACCCAAGTTATAAAATGATAAAACACGGGCTTGTGGAGAACATATGCTGTTATTGCTTTATTTTAAAGATTAGTCCCTATCCAAACTAACCGAATGGGAAAATATATTTGCCAATGGTACTTCAGACAAGGGTTTGATCTCCAAAATATATAAAGAACTCTCATGACACCACACCAAGAAGACAAACAACTCAATTAAAAAATGGGCAAAGGACCTGAGCAGACGCTTCTCCAAGGAGGACATACAGAGGGCCTAGAGACATATGAAAGGATGCTCAGCATCACTGGTCATCAGAGAGATGCAAATTAAAACCACAATGAGATACCACTTCACACCATTCAGAATGGCCATCATAAACAAATCAACAAACAAGTGTTGGAGAGGTTGTGGAGAAAAGGGAACCCTAGTACACTGTTGGTAGGAATGCAGACTGGTACAGCCACTGTGGAAAAGAGTATGGAATTTCCTCAAAAAACAAAAGATAGAAGTCCCTTTCGATCCAGTGATCCCACTGCTGGGATTATACCCTAAGAATCCTGAAACACCAATTCAAAAGAACTTATGCACCCCAATGTTCACAGCAGCATTATTTATAGCCAAGTGCTGGAAACAGCCTAAGTGCCCATCAGTAGGTGAGTGGATCAAAAACCTTTGGTACATTTTATACAATGTAATACTACACAGCAGAAAGAAAGAAGGAGCTCCTAACCTTTGTGACTTAGTGGAACCTAATCAACAAAACAAACAAGCAAGCAAAATAGAACCAGAGACATAGAAATAAAGAACAAACTGACAGTAACCAGAAGTGGGGAGAGGGGTGATGTGGGGGAAAGAAGGGGAAGGGTCAAGTCAAAAAACATGAATAAAGGACCCAAAGACAAAGACAATGGGGGTTGGTGATTGAAAGAGGGAGGTGGGGTGTGTGTAGGGCAAGGGAGGGTAATGGGGGAAAATAGGGACAACTATAATTAAACAACAATAAAAAATTTAAAAATCATCACATGTACACCTTAAACTTATACAATGTTATATGTCAATTATATCTCCATAAAATTTGGGAAAAGTTGTGGGAAAAAAAAGATTAGTCCCTATCCAGATTTTCCCCCTGCTACTCAATATCCCTTTTCCTGTGACTTCTTCATCTAGGCTAAATCTAGCTCAGCTCTAAAATGTCCTTACTCTCCATCCACCAAATATTATTGTCCTCATGAAAAATATTTAAAGTTCAATGAACATGACTATTCTATATTACTCCTTTAAATTTCTTTTTTGAGTATCTGGATTTAAGAATTGAAGATTTTATACTGTACCCTGTTCCCACATTAAATAATCTTTATCAGAAAAGTTTCATAGCCTAAAACTGTAGATAGTGTTGACTTCTTCAACCACATTAGGTACCTCCTCACAGAGAATTGTGGGGTTTAAAAAACACAGCACCTGAAAAATACTTAGAACAATGTCTTGCACATAGCATGTGCTCAGTAAAAATGATTTTGTTACTGCTATTATTATTATTATTATTATTATTATATATCATATAATGGTATATGAGAAATGAATCCCTCTCAGATCAGACTGAGGAAGATTTAAAAATGTACTTAATTCTAAATGAAAACTGTATGCTGTCCTTCTGACTTATATTTAAATCACTGACCATTTAGGGTTTTGTTCTTTTAAAATAAACATTATTATTAATGTTTACAAATAATAAAAGAACTCCAGCCTGGTAAACTTCTGTTGACAAGTGATAGTTTGAAAAACCTGTTCTGCCTTTATAATTACTAGCAGTGAAGGTTGTTTGGTTGTAGTTATAGACATGTTTTTTGTACCAACATTTTGTGGCAGAAATACTATAGTACTGAAAATGTTCTTGATTTTTTCAGTTCCTTTTATTTTTTTCACTGCTAAGGATATTTGTATGAAAATAATTTTCTTGCTTAGGAATTCATCTTCTTGTACAACTATTTCTCTCACTTTAAATAGAAATGCATTTTTAATTCTAAAATATGCATAGTATCTCTCCCTAAGAAAATGGATACAGTTCTTCTTTTATCAGTTTATCCTACTCTTTCCTACAAACCATTCTGGCTCTTTTATATGGAAATTCTTCTATTTCCAAATATTTAAGCTCATCTTAAAGCTCATCTTTCTACACATAGCTAAAATTGTGTGTCCTCAATGAAATTTTCTTGTTGGTTTGAAAGGGAGGAGACTGCTTCTGTAGATTTCAGTTTGCCTCCATGCACAACTCTCTGAACTCACCATTCCTCCAACTACATTGGTATTTACACATTTGTTCCTGTTGGATCACTTTAATGCTGAGTGGTTGTTTATGACAGCTGGCCATTTGATATTTGAACTTCTGTATTCTAAAATCTCTTGGATCGTGAACAGAGTTTAATGATTTTTTATGTGATGCCTACCAGAGAGCTACATCCAGGTATAGTATTAATAATTTTTTGGTGCTGGTATCCCAAAATAGCTAGTGGTTTATTTGCTTTTCTAAATTGGATGGTTTCGATTGAGTGTGTGCATATTCAGCTTTATTTGTGTCTTTTGCATGCACAAAAACACTAGCTAAGCATAGTGCTGATCAGAGAGAAGACACAGACTCTATCCTGCCAGCATTCTCAGAGAAACAGGCTGACAGCAAAGGGATGGTGCCTTAAACTCGGCTTAGAGCAGAGGAAAGTCTGCTCACGTTGGTCCAGGGCTGGCATCAGTGTGTCCCTGCCCTCTGAGAGAAGGTCCACTCTGATCTGCTGGGCCTGCTTCCTTCTTCAGGTTGCATGGTCCTCTCAAGTGTGTCCACCTAACAAAGAGAGAGGAGCTATGGGCCCTGAAGGCAACAGTTCTATGTCAGTGAACAGGAAATGATTAAAAAAATCCAGCTGTCAAATCTGAACATTTCCATGTGGATGCCCCAAAAAGGAGTTTTTAAAAAACTTTATTTATTTACTTTTTATTAATTTTTTTTAGAGAAAGAGGAGAGAGAGATGGAGATTTATATAGAGAGAAATATCAATTAATTTTTCCACTTATTTATGCAATCATTGGTTGATTCATTTATATGCCCTGACCAGGGATTGAACCCACAACCTTGGTGTATGCCTACCTGCATTGTTGATTCAACATGTATAAAATGAAGCTGTTCCTTTGGGGGAAGAGTGTTGCAGGTGGAGGGATCAATCACAAAAAGAAAGAATCATGGGCATGGACAACAGTGTGGTAATTGTGGGAGGAGTTGTGTGTTAAGGTGGAAGAGGATACAAGGGGAACAAATGGTAATAAAAATACAATAAAAATTAAAAAGGAAGATATACAGAGGACCCATAAACATATAAAAGAATGCTCAACATCAGTCCCATCAGAGAAACACATGTTAAAACCACAATGAGATACCATGTCACAGCAGTCAGAATGGCCATCATTAACAAATTAACAAACAACAAGTGTTGGAGAGGATGTGGAGAAAAGGGAACCCTAGTGCACTGTTGGTGGGAATGCGGACTGGTGCAGCCACTGTGGAAAACAGTATGGAATTTCCTTAGAAAACTAAAAATGGAACTTCCTTTTGACCCAGTGATCCCACTGCTGGGATTAAACCCTAAGAATCCCGAATCACCAATTCAAAAGAACCTATGCACCTCAGTGTTCATATTGGTGCTATTTACAATAGCCAAGTGCTGGAAATAACCTAAGTGCCCATCAGTAAGTGAGTGAATCAAAAACCTTTGGTGCATTTACACAATAGAATACTAGATAGCAGAAAGAAAGAAGAAGCTACTATCTTTTGTGATTGCATGGACGGGACTGTAGAGTATTATGCTAAGTGAAATAAGCTAGGCAGCAAAAGACAAATACCAGATTAGCTTACCTATAAGTGGAACCTAATCAACAACAAACAGATAAGGAAAATAGAACCAGAGACTTGGAAATAAGGAACAAAGTGACAGTGACCAGAGGAGAGGGTGGAGGGATATAACAGGGGAAAGAAGGGGAAGGCTCTAGTCAAAGAACATATATACCGGACCCATGGGCATGGACAACAGGGTGGGGATTAACAGTGGGGAAGGGGGTGGGTGGGGGAGGGGAGAGCAATGGGTGAAAGATTGGAACAACTGTAATTGAACAACAATAAAATTAAATTAAAAAAACATAAATAAGGAAGCTGCTCATTTCTTGCTTGGAATGTAATCATTTTCTTATACAGTAAGTCCTCACTTAACTTTATTCTTAGAAACCATGACTTGAAGTGAAATGATGTACAACAAAACCAATTTTCCCATAGGCTAATTGACATAAACAAGAGTTAAGTTTCTAGTATTTCTGCTACAAAAAACTTTACCAAACTCTAAATAAAAACTCAAAACACTTTTAATATTAAACATTGTAATAAATGTGAATAGTTCATGCATTTAAGAAAAATTAATAAACACAAGTAAAATAATTTGTTTCAAATCATTTTTTTTGTCTCATCAACATTATAACAAATCAACATTGACGAAAAAGACCTGATGCCTCTCTCTTGGACAGACTACATCCAGCAGCCAAACCAGGTGGTCTGGGCAGTCATTTGAGACTTTTTCTCCGCCCCTTCCCCCCCCATTCAATTAGACACCAACGCCCAGAATCCCACATTTTCAATAGCTCTTGGTTTGCTTCCCCATCCTCCCCTCCCTATCATACCCCTCACCCAGTTTGGGCCTACATTATTTTAATTTAGATTATTGCAAAGTTGAGTTCACTGTCTTCCTGTCTTTAGCATGGAATTTCTCTTGCTACTTGCACACACACGCCTCCAGAAGTAATGCTGCTACCTCCTAGGGACTGCAGGCATAACATAAAGAAGCTACATATTAAAATTTAAATTCAATAAAATCCAACAGATTAAATCAATCCAAAGTAAAATAATCCAATTTATTTGCCTTCAGTGACTTCATATCTTAAGGTTGGAATGATTAGAGAATTATGTTAGGTTTTATAAGAAACTTCCATTTTGATTTTTGTTTACTTTTTACTCTATGAACTTTATTTTTTTTAGAACAATTTTAGGTTCACAGTGAAAATGAGTGAAAGTGCAGAGTTCCCATACATGCCCTGTCTCCATAAACACACAAGTTCCCCTGTTATTGACATTACGGTGGTAAATTTATTACAATGAATGGACCTACATTGATATACCATTATGCCCCATATTCACAATTTACATTAAGGGCTCACTCTTGGTGTTGTACAGTCCACATGTTTTGACAAATGCATAATGACATGTATCCACCATTATCGTATTGTACAGAACAGTTTTAGTACCCTATTTTCCTTTCTTTTAAATTCTGAACTCAAAAATTTATCTCTTTTGACTTATTCTCTGGTTTTATAAACAGTGTACACATGATACGTTTCCTGACTTTTTTTCTATTCCTTATTAGAAGAAGGCACCAGCCGTGCCATTGGAGACCTGTGTGGTTGTGACGTGGACAATTTCCCTGTATTACTTACTTTTTTGATCTGTGACTCACCAAATTTCTTTCATATAGAGCCTACAACTGATTGGGGCTTTATTTACTTCCCCGCTTATTAGATGAGTCTAGGCAAAAGTAGACACCCAGTTTCCCAGATTTCCTTCTTAGTTTGACTTTTCTGTTACATGCCCAGGGCCATCTCGGGTGAACCACAAAGCAATCGGCAGATGCCTGCTACTTGTGCTGGGCCTGGAGGTCTCCAGGAGAAGCCAAGCTGTGAACCTAGGCTGCCTGCTGCTTGTGCTGGGCCTGTGGCCACTTAGCAAGAGGTCTGGGGTAAGGTGAGGCCAGTGCTGTTTGAGAAATTTTAGGAAAGCCAGAAGCGTGAGTCAAGAAAGGCCATTTGTATAAAAAAGTCTCTGAAAATGGCTTGGGTGGGCCCGCCATGGAGTAAGGCAGGGTCTCTGATGATATTAAAGGTTTTGGAGAATAAAGCCAATAACCATCCAAGATATCCTTCACTTTGGATTTCTTTCATGCTTCCTCACAATTAGCTTCAAGGTTTGTATTATTGACTGTAATCACATAGATGTGAGGTGTCTCAGGGCGTTGTGTCAGGGAGCACATAATGCCAGTTTGTCTCCTTATTAATAATATTAACCTTGATAACTTAAATAAATGTATGTTTGTGAGGTTAATCTGTTATCAACTTACTGTTTCCCCTCTGTAATTAGTAAGTAATTGATAGCGGTTACTCTGAAAGTATATAAATACCTTCTTGCATATCAAACTTTCATCCACTATTCTTAGTATTCATGAAGCTGAACTCTCTTGTCCTTTTTGACATGCCCCTACTTTAGTAATATCTTCTTTTCTGGCACAACAGAAGTGCCATGCTCAATTTTAGTTTCCTTGCCCTGACCCTGGACTCAACCAATTCTCTCAGGATCCGGGTTCCTTTCAGGGAAAAATGATACTTAGAAACAAAGATTTGGGTCTCAGATGTGTTCATTGCTTTTGTGGTGTCTCTACTTCTAGGCCCATTCGCTTGTCAGAGCTAAGAAATGTGAATGCACACCCATGTTTTATACTTTCTGTAAAATTACATGTGTTATATATTATCTAATATGCATATATATGTATATATAAACATAATGACTTCATACTGATATCTCCAATTGCAATTCAATGCCACAGGGTCACAAAATAGTTAAAAGGTAGAATAGATGAGACTTGATATTAATTGGATGTGGGGGAAGGGAGAGGAAGAATTCAAGGTGACTATAAGTTGGAAACATTAATGTGGGACTCCCAAGAGTTCTGTGTAAAATGTTTTGTGTACCAATATTTTTTGTGTGTGCCAAATCTACTAATAAAGCCTAAAATTGCATTAATTTTTAGCAGCTCTATCACAGTGTTCCTGCTTATTGATGTTGTGGTCAAATAAAACTTAAGGTCCTTTTACATTAACAGGTTCTGCTAGGTCTCCTATCTGTTCTTACGAATTTGATTTTTTGAAACTATTGCATGTATTCCTGTGAAATTTATCTTTTTAGTATTGGAACATTATTCATCCCCTTTAAACCTTGGTTTAGTTAACATACTGATTGTCCCTATAAATTAACCTTTATACCAAGGGTTTATTATTATTATTATTATTTTAATCATTGTTCAAATACAGTTTTCTCCTTTTTACTCCCAATCCAGTACCCCCTCCCAAGGTTTATAATATGCTTTCTATGTGTTTTGGCTGATCCCCTGAGCAGCTAAAGCAGAAAGTCAAGATTATAGCACAATGTGGATGGTAGGGGCAATAACCCCAGAACTGTAACCAGAAATGGGGTGATTTCTTACCGTGGTATTTGATGTTATACACGCGTACATATCCTTTCATGGTGCTTTCTGGTATAGTTTGAGTACACATTCTATACTCATCCATAACACGCTGTGTTTTCTTTTATTGTGGCAACAAAGATAATATTTTATAGATGGTTATGAATGATAGACCTGTTTTGGGTATTAGCCTGCCCCATCCTCCTTTCTTTGTTGGCTTTCCTTCTTGGTGGGCTTTAGTGGCATTATTTACAGGTGAGTTTTCATCTTGACATCATATCTGATTGAAACACGCCTCAAGACTGGGCTGAGCTAATTTTGTTGTATGTAATGAAAATTTGAATTAAAACTATGAAACTTAGTTTGAATTAAGAGAAAACTAGTAAACTATGGGTGGTTAATATTCATGATAGACTTACTGAGCATGAAAATTGAGGACCAAAGTCCATGCTTAGAAGGGGAAAAGTAAAAAAAAAAAAAGGAAACAGATACAAAATCAAAGGCAGAATGTGGAAAAATGGGAATAATGAATAAGCCAAGAAAGTGAGTCTTCACAGAGGCAAAAAAATTTGCTGTTTGGAGAAAAATGGAAGAAAGACCACTCAACCTGACCAAGCGAGAGAGCAGCTATTTCATGAACTTGAGCTTGGATTTGTTCAATCAAAAATCTCTTTAAATTACATTTACAGAAAAATCTTTGTAAATGACGGGGAAAAGATTTATGTTTCCACAGTACTTTGACTTGTCTTTTAACTATATGAATTTATAATAAGTCATAAAAACCTGAATAACATTGATTAATAAAGTAACTTCACAGGAATCGTGATGCTGATCTTACTTTTATACATATTCATCTTGAAAGAACTAAAAGCAGCTGTAATTGATGTCATTTTTGACTGAGGCCCAGGTTTTCAGTTATTCCTTCCAGAATGATAATGACCAAGAACTAGTGGCCACACCCAAAGCAATCCTTTCTACAGGCAGCCCAAACTAACAAAAGCAAACGGCTGCAAAGGTGTTCTGCTTCAAGTGCAGTTATGAGAAAACTAGAAATTCTGAAGTTAGCCTTCTGAAGGCCAGTCTTACAAAATGTTTAGGACTCGAGCCCAATGTTCCAGAGAATTTTTTTTATGATTGTTTATCACATGGTTTTGAACTGAATACATCTTTGCTTTGTATCTCTAATCTTTTTTTTTCTTTCATGTTAGTTTTGTATTCCACAGAATTCTTTGTTTTTGGAAAAATGAACAAATTCATAGAAGTTGTGAGATACAAAGACTATATGGCCAGAACACGGTGTTGTTTGAGTGACCTTCTATCAGAAGAACTTTGAATGAATCATCAGAAGGGCGAGGTTCTAGACAAAGCTCTACCATTACTTAACCATATAATGTTGGGCAAGTCGATTGACTAGAGTTCCCCTCCCTTCAGCTTTCTTCTTTCTCAAGTACAGATGGTAATCTCTTTCCTGCTTACCTTGGACTTGGAATAATCAAATGTTCACTTTGGAAATGGTAAAGGTTTATATACAATAATGCTTTGTTAATATTCTGAAATAAAAAATTGACTAGAATTGACCAGAGTGATTTCGAAGTCCAAGATATTACACTACTAGTCACTAGTTTTTTTCTACATAAGAAGGATGCTTTGAAACATACAACTATCTACATTTGGAACCTAAAAGAAACATGTTTAATTATTTATCTACAATAAGTAGTGTATATCTTTGTTTATGCCAATATTTTTTACTGAAAAGAAGAACTGCAACTAAATGTAAAGGGTTCATAAATAAAAATATTTACCAAAAAAGAGAGTTACTTCCAATTGCATGCAACCGTTATTATGAGCAGTTTTCTCACCTGTGAAATAAAGATCCAAAGAATGTTAACTATAGGAGTAAATGTTAGCTCTGACCTTTGACCCAGAATGGACTTAGGAGGGAGAGATTACAGATAAGAAGTGTGAAGCTGAACAGGTGTAGAAATGTGATCTCAGGTGTAGAGTTTCACAGCAAGTCATCTCTCCGCATTCTGAAATGGTACGAAATGGTACGTTTCCCTGCACTTGTCTCCTGGGAGGTGGGTTATTATTGGCCATGAATTCCTGCTAAATGTCAGCCAATCAGATGGCACTTCTCTGTCCCTCACTTCCCAACAAAATGTTAGATATTCTTGTTTTCAACCAATCTCTGAAAAATCATGATACAACCAATTTAGTACAAATTTAAGAAATATTTCACTAGGCCCATCTAGTTGATTTAAGGTCTTTTTCACAAATATTCACAGAAAGCTATCATTGAAATCCGACCTATATACTAATATAATGCGAATAAAATATGTTAGATATGGATAAATCTTTATGTGACAATATACAAGAAATGCATGGAAAAATGTAATGAAAACTTAATGCATAATAAACACTACTTTACAGATATTCATTATTTTAGGCTGGTCACAATAGTTCAGAAGAATAGTTTCAACTTTCTTCATCTTTCTAGATTATTGTTAAATTAATTTTGACTATTGTTCTAAATACATTCATAATTTCCTATAAGATATAAATATCATGAGAATTAGAGAGCAGGGTATCCAGTTTACCGAAAGTAGTAGCTGTCATTGAGAAAACAACTTCGGTTCAGTGTGGGAATAACACTAACGAACTATGCATAATAGATATGTAACAAGTGGAGATATTTCATCATAGCAACAATGTAACAACAATGTAACATTATATTCATTTTTCAGAAAACACGGATAAGCACAATAGGTCTTGCATAATGAAACCCTGGACGTGCATCCTTGGGGATTTACCAATCATTATGATTTTAAATTTAAACAGGTTTTTTTGTCTTAAAATAGAATCTCAAAAAAAAAGCCCAAATTTACCCACATAGTACCTAGAGTGTTAGGTTTATACTGAACAGCACTGATGGGAAATAGCGCCTGCAGGACAAGGAACAGAACCAAATTTAAGTTAGAATTCTCATTTATCTGAGAATCTGCTGTATTTGAAATGCCATCTCCTGACTTAATTCATTTTAAAAGTTATCATGTTTCTACATTGAATATACAATGTAAACTCTAACCTATATTAAGGTTCATTTTTAATTATGGTTTTTCCTTTTGGGTGAAAGTATAATTTAAAAAGAAAAATGGCATCAAGCAGACACATTATCTTCAGATGATAGCTCCTCTGCCATTCCTTGAGTGGGAGATGCTTTCGTCCTGCAGGTGCAGCCTCTTTCCAGAAACACAACAGAATTAAAGGCTAGCTGTGCTTCTGTTTTAAGTGCAGTGAAATACAACACTTCACACCTACTATAAGCTAAGTGCTTTCACTGACTTTTCAGTAAGACTCATTCTTGGGTCACTCCATGGGATTCAATGCCAGATGAAAACATGACTGTGAAAAACAAAAAAAACAAAAAAATACTGAGCACCCATATGCGAGAGAACACTTAAAATTTATAAGGCAACTATTTCTTTAAGCAATTAATGATACAAGTTTCAGACATTGAAGTATATCAATTTGTGAATAAATAAAATAGGAATATTTTTCTTATTTTAACAATTCCACTTGTATTTAACATATATAACACATCCTAAATACCAGTGCTTCTCAAATAAACAACTGGTTCTTGCTGATGACAGTCCTGAGTTGTGTATTAAAATTGCGTGTACCCAAATTCTAGATCCCCTCTCCGAGAGTAGGTCCTGGGTGCCTTTGGGAACCTGTAATTTTCATGCACCTCCTGTGATTTTGACGCACATGGTCCACCCATTGTATGTGAGAAAAACTGAGAATTTGAAAGCAGTTCTGAAAGGAAAAGTGGTTGCAAGCTATGCATCTCTAATTGTAATATACTTCTAGATGCTTATAGACACCCCATTGAGGAGAGAAAAATATTTTAATCAACGGACAATACTAGACTTGGCTTCTGGCCCCTCTGTACCCAGTTGCGCATTTTCTGTATCACTTCTGTCTCTGAGGTTTGGTCCTTCGTTGTTCAACGGCGGGGGGAGGCGGAGGTGTGTGGGCTCCATAGTACCTGACATGGCTTCTGATGTGCCTTCCTTCTGTCTGGAGGGATTCTGTGTTTCTGCACGTCACTTTGCTTGCCTCCTGGGCTGGGTTTCACGTGAGCATAATTTCACTGACTAGCAGCACTTGATGAGATTGGAGTGGGAGTAGATGTTCTTCCTAATCTTAATAAATTCCACAAGCATTATTTTGGGGAGTTTATGATTGTCTTCTCCTCTCTTGGGAAAGGACCTCTTGGTGGAAGGAAAGCAAGGTAGGTCTGACAATTTTACTTATTAGTAGGAATACAGGAAATTTTTTAAAAATTATGGAAGCTTTAAGGGCAGAGTGTGTCTTGGATTTCATTGGTGAACAAACAGGCTTGCATCACAGAGAATAAATTCATGTCATCCTTATTACTCACAAACCATGTGATTATTTCAGTCAAATAGAAGTTATGGGATCTTCAGTTTATTTCTAGACATTCAAAAGAACGTTGGGTACCTTTCAAGAAAGTAAAAACCTCCAGAATCATTTAATGTGGAAATAAACTTGAATGAAATAGCAGGGCCACTTATATCTAGCTTGAGCATCTGTCAATAAGTTTCATGCCTCACCAACCCATAAAGGAGGAAAAGAAAAGTCCTTTGATTTTTCTGCCTTTCAATTCTGGAACAGAACGTCTCTGACTTTAAAATGGTTGATCTCCAAAAAAAAAAAGAGAAAATGAAAAGAGAGCTCGACATCCTATTAATTGCTAGTATTTTTAATATTTCAAAAAATTAGCTGTATACACTCCACTCATTAACATATGCAGTTATGACATTTCCAAGAAGTGATGGCATCTGGTGCTAAGGACGAAATAGTGGAAATTTACTGTAAGAAGCCTGATTCTCCCACCTGTTCTGTCTGAAGAAGAAGGTTTTCTGAGGCCACTCAGTGTGTCCGCAGCTGTCTAATGTGAGATAGACATGTAAACTTGGTACTTTTCACCAACACTAAGATTTGTGAATAATAATAGCAAACAATTAGATAGCGCTCACTTAGAAATTATTTTAGCACTGCATACGTACTTGACATATGAACAATATATTCATGTAAGTGTCAGGACAGTGTCACTATCTCCATCTTACAGATGTGAGCCTGAGCAATGACGAAAGGACATTTCTTGCACAAGGTTACATACCTGGTAAGCAAAAAGGCCTGAATTCCAACCCCAGAAACCCGGCTCCGCAGCCTGTGTTCCAGGACACAGCACACCTCTCAGCCTCGAGTTAGTTGTCCTGCTGCATTGCCATCCGAAGAGGCTGTGCCGTGTCATCCAGGTAGGCATTACGGAAACATTTTGGGACTTTCCTTAATGCACTTGATTGCTGATCCATTAGAAGCCAATCCAAACAGAGTGAAGTACGCCCCCAGCTTCTCAGTCTGGCAGCACAAAAAGGAAGTGAGCTGTCCCTTTGGCTAGATGCAGCCCACACGGACTTGCTTGGTTTGGTCTGTGGTTTTGGCCTGGACAAGGTTTTACATTATAATTAGTTATCAAAATAAACACACTGAAATTTAAAAGGCTTATGTACAAAATCTGAATTTCTGCTCCCTCTCAGAAAACCGGAGCCTCTACATTGGGTTTGGGTACCACTTCCCACAGACCTCACCATCCGTGTCCCCCAGAACCTGGGACCAAGGGTCACTTACCTTTTGTCACAGCTCACGTCTTTTGTGTATGTTACCTGCCTGGCTCCTGTGGACATTTGATTTTGTGACACTTGAGCAAATATAGTGTTTTCAAAGAATAGTGGAAACAACAGCTTTATTTAAAGTTCTAAAAGAGAATTCCAGAGGGCAATTTTTAGGTTACAAAGACATTTCTTTCCGGTGTGTGTCTATGTGGAATTAAAGGATGAATGCAGAGCCTTATTCTGAGCAAAAGAACCCAGGGGCAGATTAAAACCTCAGGACACACAATTCTGGCCCATCCCTCATTATCTATGTGCACTCAGTCAAGCCCTTCAACTTTCATGTGGAATAGCATATTTTCCACATTTTGTGCACCATTCACATTATAAAATAGCAAGAAGTATTTTCATTCCGTGGTCAATGTGTACTATTCCGAAGATCAAAATGTTAGCAAAATAAATAGAAGAGAGATTCTAAGGCAACATTGCAAATCCCTCTCTCTCCGAGGATGAAATCATTGATTCTTTAATAAACAGGATCCATCAGAGTTACCACAAGAACAGACACTAATTTGGTCATATCTGCTGAATAAGAAATGAACAAATGTGTTTCTCTAATGTACTGCTGATATTTTTATCACGTTCAGAAATGTGTTCACCAAGAATTGTCTCATGCAGAATTCTGTAACTCAATCTGCTTTGGACTGAGTCTTTAAAATGTTTACCTTTACCGATTATACAGACAAATCCCCGTAGGCTTTGTTTTTTCTGCACTGTCAGAATTTGTGTAGCCATATTCTCAAACTCCTAGGAATCTAGCTATTGATTCATCCATATGTTCACTTGGAAGATATTTACCAAGTGTCTACTGCATGCCAGGTTCTCAGCTTCATTATTGCAATTTACAATCCGAGACGTGGTTGGAACAATGAGAGCTATTCAAAGTTATTATGGAAATGCAGAATGCTCAGCGTGCTCATTGTTATGTTTTATGGCTTGGGATTACTGATATTACTGCAGGAATATTTTCTCACATTTGAGTTCCAAATTAGTAGCAAAGCAACAGACATCCTAGACATGCATTTCTCTCGAGGTTGTTTATTGCAGGCTAAGAGAAGCATCTCCACAGTGTTTTTGTATCTCTGCATCATCAGTCAGCTGGCACTGAAGAGGAAGGAATGATGAGAATTCAAAGTACTCGTCATTGTTCTTTGTGAAAAATTGCGGTTTGTTTTTCCCCCTCCTATCATTCCTCAAAGTCTGTCTCGAGCCTTTGGCATTCTGGTGCACTCCACTTGTCCAGTCCTTCCGCCCATGCCGCACACTTCTCTTCCCTTCCTTCCAACTTTACGCTCAACTTGGTCCGTATGGAGAAACATTTTAAAGTCACATATACCAAGGTTTCCTTCATGCAATAGATAGAATATCTTCAATTCTTTCACCTTAGATTAAAAAGATGTATAATCTATGATTCTCATTGGATCTCTTAAGGTTCCAAAATGCCCATTCATACAGAGCCTGCAAGCAATTATTTCTAAGCCTGACCACTTGTACACTGAACTTTGCAGCAGGTTCCAGCTGAGACTACCAGCCAGAAGCCTGTTAATGCCCTAATGAAAGCAATTTGTATCAACTAAGTCACAATGGAGAAGTAAGGGAAAAGGTTAACCCTGCCAAATGGGTGTCTTATTAAATTAAATGAAAACTGCATTCACTCTTTTCCCCGAATCCTGGGTGAAGTATAAAGATACAGGATGCATGAGCTAGAAGTATTTTTGGATTTTGTTTTCTTTTCACTCTCTGCTTTAGCACATGCTCATTTGAAATCTCTTCTCTACTTTTAGTTCACTGTCAAGAAGTTTCTCCCCTGACTCTGAATATATCAGAGAAGAATGATTGAGAGCTCCGTGTGTGTGTGTGTGTGTGTGTGTGTGTGTGTGTGTGTGTGTGTTGGGGGTGGGGTGGAGTCCCAAAGAGAAAGAAATCAGGAGAGGTCTAAATGTCTTTTTTGGTCAACTGTTCAGCCAACAGCTTGGGTACTCTGCGAATGCCCACATTGTGCTTTAGGGCTAACAGGTTTAGCTGCCTCTAAGTCTATTTTGTTAGAATTCTTACAATGTGGAAATACATTTTCCTAGGGGTTAATTTTCTTTTCCCTGCAGATAATTCCCAGCAGATTAGCATCATCTTCAACATTTGTGAGCACCTAGGATGCCGTTCTAGGTCTTGGAAATGCAAGAAGACAGGGGAGTGTGAGGCGTTCTCCATTCTCTCTCTTTCTCTCTCTCTCTCTCCCCCTAACCCACCCCTCCCCCTCTCTCAACCGTCAGGAGCTTACAATTTATGTGAGGAACAGATTATATGCATGTGCACATGCAGGTAATGGAAGACATATTGATGAGTCGTGTAGACAGCAATGATGTAAGAGAGGGTGAAATAAGAAGCTGAAATGGAAAGTTCCATGGAGAAGTATTAACACTTTAAATTTGCTGAGTCTTAATGCTCTATGGCCTCATATTAACCAGAAGCATGACAACTATTAGATACAATGGAAGAAAGTCCTTGGGGCAGAAAACATATTTAGTTTTTTCCTCCTAATTTCTCTACCAGGGATCTATTTTTTTTGGCTAGACTACCTGGTGCTCTTTGGACTGCCCCCAAATAATTGCTTTAGAACAAGGGTCAGTAAATTTTTCCTGTGAAGAGAGGCAGAGAGTAAATATTTTAGGCTTCATAATCCATGTGGTTTTTGTCACAAGTACTCCATGGTACAGTTATAGAATGAAAGCAGCAATAAGCAATATGTAAAAACTGAGTCTGGTGAGGTTCCAATAAAACTTTATTTATAGACACAGAAATTGGAATTTCATACAATTTTTATGCATCATGAAATAGTACTCATCTTTGGATTTTTTAAAACCACTTCAAAAATATAAGCCATTCTTAGCTCATTGCTGTGCAAACATGGGCCGTACACTGGACTCAACCCCTGGGTGACAGGTTGCCGACCTCTCATTAGAAGACTTCGCCATTTGCCAGACTTTACCCTCACTACAGCTCTGTGCAGTTTCCTCCTCTAATAGAAGCTGGGTCCAGTTGCCATACAAGATTTAGGTAATTTGGGATCTTCCAAGCATAAAGCTAAAGTTAGTGTAATGATTTATTTGATATTAAATGACTGACAAAACTTCAGATCAGAAGAAGTCTCCTTGACACGTTAAGCAACAGAGACTGCTGTCCAGGGAGAAGTTGAGCAACTAGAACGTCGGATGAGGGAGCCGGAATCTGTGTAACTGGCAGTGAAGCCTGAGCTCACTTCCTCTGCTTGAGCACCAGGCTTGTGCTCTGGGGCAGCAGAACAGAGAATTCCTCTTTGTGGAAAAGATCGCCCCAAAGAAAAGACTCAATGATACTGATACTCATTAACTTCACACTGAAATTTTTTCAATGCTCCACATCATTCTGTCATAGGGAGGTAAGTATAAAAGCAACAGCTTTAAGCATGGAAAGTGGGTGCCAGAGGGGAGCAGGACTTGGGGATGGAAAAAAATGGAACAGGGACCCTACTGGTTATATTTTAAGCCTTGTAGTAATATTTGAATTTTTAAATATTTTTAAAGCTTTTATTGAACTTATAAGAGTGACATTGGTAAATAAAGTTATATAGGCTCATGCGTACAACTCCATAACACATCATCTGTATATTGCATCTTGTGTTCACTGCCCCCCGCCACCAAAGCCTAGTCTCCTTCTGTCACCATTTGTTCCTCCTTTACCCGCTTCCACCTTCCTCCACCCCCCTTTCCCCTCTGGTAGTCACCACACTGCCGTCTGTGTCTGTTTTTTCTTTTTAATCCCTTCACCTTTTTCACCCATCCTTCCCTCCGCAGCCTGCCCCCGCCCCCGTGCCGACAGCTATCAGTCTGTTCTCTGTATTTGTGAGTTTGTCTCTATTTTGTTTGCTTGTAAAATCCTATATACATGTGTTCATAAATATAATGATTTAATTAAAAATAAGAAAGTAAAGCCCTGCCTGGTGACTCTCAAGGCCTACAGCACAATGCCACACTTTTCCTTTGGCATGTCACACAAAACGGCCTATCACTCGGGCACAGCACAGCTTCTCGGCCTCGCCGCAGTCACCAGCAAGCAAGCACCAGTCCAGAACTGTTCCATCCAACCCACTTTTACATCCCTGTGTTCTTGTTTCTGTTGTTCTTCTCCTGAAGGTCCTGCCCTTGCTCTCTGCCTGGGAAACTCCTTATACTTCCGAAAACACAGGCTGAAATATTGCCTCCTCTCTGTACCTCCCACAGACCCCAGGGGAATCATTAACTGGTTCATTATCCATGTCCTCTCAGCACCTCTGAGAAGCTGACACCATAGCATTTAGCACAGAGGGTTATTTATTTATTGGATTCTCATGGTGTCAGAGTGTAAGTATCTCAAAGCAAGAATTAGGCCTGATTAATCTTTATGTCACCATTTCCTACCATATAATAGGTGCTCAGGTAATATTCATTGATTTAAACGTGTACTTGGCTACACTCGGATGTTTAATAAAGGAAGAAGCCACACAATTAGTGACCAGCTGAATTGACATATATAGGGGCAAAGGTTAAAGATGAGTCTTTACATTTTTAAATAGTTGGTGACTAGGAGACTGATGATATCATTGATAGAATAAAAGGGAGGAGTTTCTTCTGCAACAAATGTAACAATTTTGTTTTAATTATCTCTGAACTGTGGATTGACCGTGAGTCGTCTAATAAATATTTATTATCAGAAGTCAGAGAAACTGGTTGAATTTCAAAAGATGAGCTAAGGTGAAAAACATAGATTATATTGTCACTACCATAGTAGACCATCTGTGAATCCAAGATATTTGGTAAGATTTCTGAGGTAGATAATTGCCTTAAACAATTATTCTCAACTTCAGATGTGCACAGGAACCACGTGGTGAGCTCGTGAAAATACACATTCCTCTGGCTCTACTTCCTGAGATTCTGAATCAGACGGGGCCCAGGAATCTGCATTTTGACCCCCACCTTTTGGAAATTCTGATGGAGATCATCTCTACCTAGACCTTGAGAAGTTACTGACATAGTGAAAGAAGGAAGGGAAGAAGGGGCTGGAGTGATTAATTTGTGAGAGAATCGGAAGGCTGGAGAAATATGTGTATTCCGTGTAGGAGAAAGGGTTGGACTGATATAGTTTGGAAATGGCTTTGCTAGCATTGCTACTATCTGCAGAAAACAGAAAACACTGGAATTAGAATTGACCAGTTAACTTTATCTGTCTTCAAAATGACTTCTTCTGATTCATGGTTTGAATTTAAAAATGTTATGTCACGAACCTCATAAGCAGCTCGCTATAAGGACTTAGAAGATATCTGGGAACCCATGTCCCTTGGCGACCTATGTTGACTTAGAGTTTTACTGCTCTAAGTCTCATGCCTCTTTATTCCACTTACCAAGTGCTTTTGCAATAATGCCATCAATTATATTTTCAAATTTGACATCCTTTTGTTAAGCAAATCACATAAAAAATCGACAATAATGAGTATTGTTTTTCACTATATAAAATACCCCTTTGTGATGACTCATTTTTACAAGCAAAACTCAAAAATATCTATCATTTACTGCATAAATTATTATTGAAAAGTTGGCTTTTACTGCCAACTCTGGAAATAAATGAAGCCTTGGGAATAGTTTCCTTAATCAGTCCAAATTCCATTTTTAATAGAGCACAGCTAGTTCTGTAATGGAAACAAGCCCAGCTGAAATTGAAATGATAAAATAATACTTATTTATTTAATACATACATACATACGTACGTACATATTAACCAAACATATGTTACAGTTAAACTTGCCAACTGCTTCATTACTAAAAAATGATACTAATTCTGCAAACTACCATTGCCTGTTACATGTGGAGATAAACAAAGACTAACCAAATGAGAACAAAGATTATTATCCAGAGCTTGTTGCAGCTAAAAAGTTAGCCACCATTGCATGAGTTTGGCAGAAACAAAGACGGGCAGAGGGTCTGAAAGGCTTCACACTGAGTAAAAGAATGGTTTCCGGCATGCCCTGATGGGAGGCTGTTGGTATAGGGAAGCTGAGGCTGCTCTAACTAGAAGTGGGGCATCGTATATGATAGGTTAGGGGTGCGGATTTGGGTTTCTCTGCTTGGTCCCAATTTGGAAGTCGGAACAAAAATTAGAGAAACTGTCAGTTATAACAAAGTCCTGACCACTTGGGGTGATTGTTATAAGGATCATTGTTTGACTTCCTGGACCAGTGGCTAGAGATAGTCTGACTTCTGACAAGTTTGATTTGCAGATAACAAGTTGGCTTCCTGGGCTGGTTACTGTCGCTAATGGGTTGGTTCTGTCTATGCTGGTTGCTGCAGATTATGGGTCAGAGTTCCATTTTTATATATGTCTGTTCACTGTATAATCAGTCTCACAATCACAGATATGCATGTATATTATATATATACACACATATATACGTATCATAATCACAGACACACACACACACACACGATTTTAAGGCAAAATTGTAAAGTTAGATCTCCAAGATTTACTCTACAGCAACAGAGACAGCTGAAGATAGATACATATGTTATTATTTAATTATGCAAAAAAGAAATAAAAACCATTGTAAGCAGTACTTCAGATGTTTAGCGAACATATATCGCTGAGCAAGTATTAAATGTGAATGTATATGTTTAACAAAAGTCCTGGAATGTTATATATTATAAAAAAATCACATGATGAAAAGCCCAAGAGAATCACTGAGGAACTGACTCACAGTTTATTCCTAGGACCAAGGTGGGGGCAGGAGCAGCAGCTCTTTGTGGAGAAGTCCACCGATGCGTGCAGCGCGGACTTTGCCCGTGGGTGGGAGCCATGTGGGAGGAGAAGGGGAGTCCGTCCCTCTCCCTTGAGCTACATACTTCAGGAAGGCATTCTAAGGGAGTTGGGAATCTGACTTTTCATTTATAAATTCTAAACTCACCTTCAAATGGCTACAAAGGTAAAAAGTATCAAATATATTTTATTTAATGGTTTATTAGCTTGATCTACCATTTAAAATATTCTCACATTTGGTATGTGGGCCTCCACTTTCTCCTCACATTTTAGGGGCAGGCCAGATTGACCCAGAGCCTGCAGACAACGTAACTTTTAGGGGCCAAAGAAGGGTGCTGTACGGGCAGGTCAAACAGAACAGGGAGGGGGTTTTCCCCCCTCCCTGTCCCAAACCACCTGCCCATGCAGTACATTCTATTGGTAGCATAGTTAGAGAGCTGTAGATGAAAAACAGCTGTATGGGTAATATACTACATTAATCTGTATCTAGTAAGGAAGAATAGTCTCACAAATTATATTTCCTTGAATACTTTAAAATTTTTGCAGTTATATGTATGTGTGTGTATATATATATATATGGAAGAAAGGAAGGAAGGAAGGAAGGAAGGAAGGAAAGGGAGAGATAGAAAGAGAGAGAGGAAGGAAGGAAGGAAGGAAGGAAGGAAGGAAGGAAGAGAAAGAAAGAAAGAAAGAAAGAAAGAAGGAAAGAAGGAAAGAAAGAAAGAAAAAAGGAAAGAAGGAAAAAAAGAAGGAAAGAAAGAAAGGAAAAAGGGAAGGGAGAAATTGGGCATGATCCCTTCAAAGCAGTAATTATTTCTTCTAAGGTGAAAAGTAATTAATTACAATTAAGGGCTCAAGGTAAAAAGCAACTAACTGTGTGGCTTTGGCTTTCTACCAGTGTCTCCAGTGTCTCCCACAGAATATGAAGTGCTTAGGACCAGGGACTTTTCTTATTCCTTATCGTCAGAGCCTAACACAGTACCTGGCATATATTAGACACATGTATGAACTTGTTGGATATGGGGCTAAATGAATCAATGGCAGTATTATGTCCTAAATGTGTTCACTTTAAAAATTAAAGGTGCCCAGCCAGTCACTCACATATTAGCAGGGGATTTAGGCAGAGTATGTTGTATCCCCACTTTAGAGATAGGAAGAGAAGTTGTGATTATGTTTTGCATAGTTAATGCCTGTGAAATCATTTAAAGAGACTAAGAAATAGAAATATAAGGCCATCATAATACAGCGTGCATTTAAAAAGCAAGTTTTAAAAAAGGTAGCCATCAGATATCTAACGTCAGAAGATTGTAGCCAAATCCCCAAGCTGAGTAACTTGATTAAATCCTTCATAATGAAAATTTTTATTGAAAGAAAAAATTTTAAAATTTTATGCCACTGTATCACTAGTTCATATATTATTTTCATAATTTATTTCTGTTTTTCTACTTGCTTTACCTTATGAATTAATTTCATAAGGCTGTTACTTCAATTCCGAAAAAGACTGAGTTCCCCAAGGAGAAACTGAATTCATACTGTCTCCAAGAATCAAATTGCTTGGGTTTCAAGGACAAGGGATGTGTGTATTTCACATTTCAAAGGAGACTCAAAATGCCCTCAGCTCCTTTCTGCAGCTCCAGCTGACCAGATATCACCTTAATATATAAATAATTTTACTGAGTATGACCGTAAGACATCTTTTAAAAGTTAATTTTTCTTTCTTATTTAAAAAACAATTTCTCTGCATGATAAAACATTTATAAAAGACTGTAAGGGAGAGAGTTATAATCATCCCTAACCCCACTATTCAGGGATATTTTAATATTTTAGTGTATTTTTCTGCTCACTTTTAAGGATATAAGTGTATAGGACTTTTATGAAAAGTGTTCTATTACATGTATAACCTTATCACATTGTAAGCTTTCCATATTCATAAACCTTCTTTGAAAATAAGATCTTAGTGACTGTAAAAGATCTACAAAAATTATTCGATAGATGTAGTGAAGTGAAAATGTGTTATTCACATTACCCTACTTTTTATGGACAAAAGCATTGACAATTGTTGGTAGGAAGTAGGCCTCTACAACTTTCCTCTCCTCCCCCCACACCCAGGGGCTTCATTGTTGCCGCTGCAAAGGTTTCAGGGGCATTGGTAAGCTGCTCCAGGCGGGAAGGGAGGATTGGTTTTGTTCTGCTCCTGTAAAGGGGAATCCGGGAAGATCAGAAGAGGCCAGTAAAAGGGAGAACACAATGAGATGTGTGTTGCTCTCTCTTCATTCACTCTTCTATCAGGTATTCCTGATGATTAAGATCATCGGTAGACTTCTACCAAACTCAGAAAAGTTCAGCGTGAGTGTGAGTGTTGTTTTTAAGAAAATGGACGATGATGCTTGACACTGAGGGTTCCAGTTTAGGTTGACATGGGTAAAAAAAACAAACAAACCAGCACACAGAGATGCAGGGGCTGGAGAACAAGAGTCATGACAAGTTCACCCTTGAGATTTCACAGATAGGCTGGAAGGCTTTGCGGCTGCTACAGACCATGAAGTAGATAAGGTCATTGTCTTTGGTCCCAGGAATTTCCCTTTGGAACGGACAAACTGGTCTTTGGTTTTCCTCTATTTTCCTGCTCTTTTCTCACAGCAGGGCTACCTTGTTCTCTTTCACACCCTCCTCATTCACATTCCTGTCTCTCAGACCCATCATCTTTGATCTTTCTCTCTCAGTTGTGTTTGTATTTTTTTCTTTTGGCACCGGCATTTGCAACATGAAAAAGCCTCCCTCTGGGTCCTTTCTGACTATACCTGTCTGGCCAAAAGCTTCTGGCTTCTCCAGATGCTGGTTGTAACTGAATCATGACGACATAGCTGTCTGTGTTTCCTTCCTGGCCCCACAACGTACAACCTGTACAACCTGTCTGCTTAAACAAGCTGCAAACAAACAAAGCTTTCCAGACCTTATGTCTGTAGTTTATCGAAATGCAATGTGTCATTTGTCTCTAACATGTCCCCTACATTTATCATGCTATCCAAGTTGGAAAACCTTCTTGGTTCATAACACTCTGTGGGGAGACGGAAAGACAATCAAAGAATTTACAGTGTCATTAGATGAATTAGAGCCACCACCAGTATGGATTCTTACTCTCAATTTTATATTTTGTCTAGAAAAACAAACAGTTAAGGGTTCATTTTTCAGTGCTTATGATGAAGAGTTAGAGAGTATTACAGTGTCTATTACATAAATGTGACCAGAATACTAAAATAATGTATTTTGCAAGATGTTTCACGTTGAATTTGTTCTTCCACGGTGATTGTTCCTCCCCGACAACAGTGTCACAAGAAGCAGTTTCTGTACCGGGTGGTTAGGGTAAGAGTCTACTGGGCAGGGTTCAGGTTACTTAATATCCCTTTCAAAAAACTGTAGTCTGTCTTATCAAAATGTAATCCAAATATGGCATGGCAGAAGAGGAAGCTTTTACATTTTTAAAAGAACCCTTTAAGATTCAGAGACTCTTCCCCATTCTAAGAGTCTTCGAAAGTATTTAGAGAAATAGGTTATTCTAAGCAAAAAGTAGCCTTTGGTTTTCTGCTATTGGAAAACCATGGGTTCTTTTACATAGGCTTTGGGTTTATTTTATTTTAGTAACTTCTTTAAATATGACCTTATTTTCAATTATATTGCATATTATATTTTGTCTATCTACTTTTACATATCATCTAATATGTTTTTTATGATAACCTCATGTGTTTGATGGGTCAATATGCCCCGATTATTAGTAGAGTGAGGATCAGAGCACATGTACCTTAGATCCAAGTTTGGAGGTCCTGAAATTGTGTTATATAGGCTGGCCCTTACTTTTGTTTTAATTCCTTACAATTCTTCTAGAGGAAAAAGATAAATACAGGAAGATTTGATAAGCTTTGTGGAATATATCACTAAAATACAGTAGTACAGTAGATTTTTATTTTCCAACCTAACAAACCAAACTCTGTAAGTGCCTTACAATAGTACAAAATATCAGAGTCAAGGCTTAAAACTAGCTGAAGAGAGATTCTGCCGGACTAAGAAATCTCCTGGTAAAAAACAAACAAGCAAACAAACAAAAATGATATCAAAGCTTCTCTTGGGAGTACCTGAGGTGGCACATAGTAACTTCTGAAGAAGGCAAAGGAAAGTCCTTGATCAGTTTTTTCTCCACCTGTTTCATTAAAAATGACTCTGGAGTATTTATGCACTATTTCCTGCCGTTGCCCCGCTGGATGGGGGACGTTCCTCCAGAGTGGAGAACTAGCACGCCCTTAAGCGGGGATCTGATGCGGCTGCTAGCAAAACCTGAAAGAGGAGAGTTACACTTATGACTAACCTAAAGTTGGTATCTCATCCGTGTTCCCAACTTTCCCATTCTTCCTGGTTTCATATTCTCTCCCTCCATCTCCCCTTCCCCTCACCATTCCACCCTCCTTTTCTTTTATGTTTTTTTTTCTAAAGAGGATTTATTTCACTTTTGTGATAAGAGAAGAATGAGAAAGGCTCAGGGGGTTCAGCCCTTTTGGGCTGGGAAACTCACAGGAGTAACTTGTGTGTGGGGGAAGTGGATGGAAGAGGAAAAGGAACCTTGAGAAATAAGAATCACTGAGAGTTTGCAAATACGTTTGCAAAGAGTTGGTATGGTTGTACCATCATGCTCCCATCTAATCCCAACACCCAGCCCCACCCCACCCCCGCCCCCACCGGTCCTGAGCGGAGCTGCTGTTGGGGCTGGAGCAGGCAGGTGGCTAGGTGTCAGGGGGTTCTAGGCTCTTTGGGTCTCTTGACAGGACATGCAAAAGAGTCTCCTTTTGCACTGGGTCACAGCCTGAAGTCCAGACTGCAGTGTGCTGGGGTGAGGAATGTAGCTTCCTAGAAGGTGCCAATTCTGAGACCTGTAGGTCTCCAAGAAGAAGGTCAATATCGAACCACCTGAGTGGGCCTGCTCTTTCTGGCACTCAGGGAATTCAAACGGATGCCAACAGGTGGCCTGAAGCCTGTCTACTTCTGATGTTGGGATTCGCAGTGCTCAAGGCCATGGCATTTCCTTTTCCTGTCATCATCAGGTTCTTTCTATTTGTCCACTGCATTCCTAGACCTGGGTGAGCCCAGCCCAAGAGAAGTGGAGAGTGGAGGAGATCCTCTGAGAGCAGGTGCTTCACGTGCATGATCACATGTAATCCTGTCTCCAACCTAGTGGGCAGGTTTGAGTGTGCCAGATTTATCTATATGGAAGTAGAGAAGTAAGGAAATGGCCGCCACCAAAGAACACGTCCACCTGACCCCTGATACACTGATTTTCCCAACATAAGAAATGGGATTTCCCATGCTCATGGAGTGGGGGTGCGGAGGGAGAATGGGGTTCTGTTACAAGGCAGTGGAGGGAGAAGGTGAGATGGGAAATTCTGAATCCTGTAGTGGGAGGACGGGGAAGGGGTTTGCATATCTTTGGTATGTACGCTTTCAGAGTTTCCCCATGTTTCCCATCTGCCTTCACTAAGCTATAAACATCTTGAGGAACACAGTTCCTTTAACCATTTAGCGCACTCTATAATTGCAGAGGAATAAATGTTGAATTTGAGGACTGTCCATAATCTATTATCACAGTGTTCCTGGTGCATATGGGAAGAGTTACTGAGAAGGCTGTAGGCATTAGGATTCCCAAATGGCTGCACCAGGTGAAGTTCATGGTCAATGCTTTTTGAGACAAAGTGGTCAGGAAACACCTCAGGGGGGACAGTGGAGGGGTGGTGATGATGCTTGCTGCCCCATTTAAAATTAGCAGCCCTTCTCAAAATTTATTAATTTGAGATACACTGAGAGATACAATAGATTGTTTTTGAGATGAATTAGTTAGAGATGGTGTCTCCAGAACGGTGAATCATTTATTGTTTAAAATAAAACTAGGATAAATTCAAAAGTGATATTAGAATAATGCTACTCCTGCTCCTTGCCATGGTCATCCAATAAGGAGGAAAGAATGAAATTACATCCAGCTCACAGGGACTGGGGTCTAAAGCTTCATAAATCTCTAAGAGTGAGCATTAGGGTCAATGTCATCAGTGAAAAAAATATTGAGAACTGTAGATCCTGGTCTGGTGTTTGGCCCTTGGGCATTGTGCTTTATGTTTTTCATCTTTATATGCACCCAACAGCTTTCCTGTTACAATGTAAGTGACCTGGAATAATTCCTGTGCTTTCTGTAGCTCTCAGTGTTTTGCATAATGTTGGTATCTAATAAAAGCACAATGCAAAAATCAAAATCAACACATCAACAATGATGACACATCACTGCCCTCTAATCTTCGGACCCCTTTCAAGTTTTGTCAGTTGTTCCAATAATGTCCCTTACAGCAAAAATTTAGGGTGTAAGACATTCACGATCTGACATGTATCAACCTTATTTAACCACCTCTTTCTCAATTTCTATTCTATGTGAAAACTAAACACTCTATACAAAATAAATTATGGCTTCCCACCAGGTGTTAATCTTAATATAGAGGGTGCACACAATATGTTTAACCAGGCACACCCTTAAACGTCAGCCCTGTTTATGTTTGCAATGAACAAACAGGGTTGAGTCATCACGCGTTAAAATGAATTTTAGGGATGTAGTTCAAACAATCTCCAGGATGTTCTTTTCTCAGGAAGCTCTCATTTTAAGGCTCTGCGTCTACTCATTACAGTATGACAGTGCTGACTAGAAAAAAATTCATCAGTCTCAAGAATAGATTGCTTCAGGAGGCTGCCAGGCATCTGTGAGCCGATTCTCCAGGGCAGCCACTGCCTGGACAAGGAATGAGAATGAGAGATGGCTGGCAGGCCCTGGGCTGTGTCCTTCACCTTGCCCCTTCCCTCTGGTCCATTCTAGGAGGGAGCCTGACTAGAAAGTACTGGGGGGTGTGAAGATGCCAGTCTTTGTGTACAATGAGAGGTTGAACACAAGCCGCCCCAGAGTGAGGAGAGCAGACGGAGGCCCCGGGGAGTGCTGCACCGGGGGAAGAGGGGCTATACTTGACAGCCGAGGGGAATTTGGAAGGAGTGTGGGACAGCGTGACAGTTTATGTAAATCTCTCTGCCTCGGAGAATTGGAGATGGCAGGATCTGTAGAGCACAGCTCAACTTTCCCCAGTTCTGAAATACTGGTTACGCAGATTAAAGCTCAGTTTCAAAATTATTCAACCCAATCTCTCTTTAAACTTTCTTGCTAAGAGGAAATAAAAAAAAAAAACCTTGATGGAAATGTACAGGGTGGGGCCAAAGTAGGTTTATGGTTGTGAGTACGTGAAACAGAGTTTATTCATGTATTATTAAATATTTATTAACCGCTGTATTATCTTCCATATGAACAACTATAAACCTACGTTTACCCCACCCTGTATATTTTCTTTATTAGATTATATGCACAACTGATCTCATTGCTTTTTTGTTTTCTTTCTTTGAGCACCAGTGTTCTGTCAGGAGCTGTTCTCAATTCTTGACGCCAAGCATCCAGGGATGAAAAATAGTCCTGTGCGCAAGAGCTCACAGAACTTGTCCGTCTGCCAAGGAGACAGACCGGAGGGGAACTCGTGCGGCTGCAGAGGGTTGTTCAAGTGTCGGGGGGAGTGGGGGAGGAGTGGCTGAGAGATGGGCCTTGTAGTGTATGAACAGCTGTATTTCTACTTTTTAAAAGAGATTTTCTTTATTTATCTTTAGAGAGGGAAGGGAGGGAGAAAGAGAGAGAGAGAAACATCAATGTGAGGTTACTGGGGGTCATGGCCTGCAACCCAGGCATGTGCCCTGACTGGGAATCGAACCTGCGACACTTTGGTTCACAGCCCGTGCCCAATCCACTGAGCTATGCCAGCCAGGGCTATTTCTACTTTTTAATTTCAGAATCATTTATCTGTTTGCTTTTCAAATCGCTTTATTACTTTATCAAACTTAAACAGTACATTTGCACTTGTTTTTACTCTAAAAGCCTAGCATTCTCTGCATTGGGATTGGGGCATACTTGTTTACATAGTTAGAAAGGCTAGTTCTTCTCTTTCTAATGTATGCCATTCTTACCTGTGTGGTGAAAAGGACCACTGGATGGTCAGCGTGCCTCAGGAAATGGCGGGGAGATGCTTGGGTGAACAGGGAATGAGAGCAGAGACAGCTTTGTACCTCTCCGACAAACTACAATTAAGGCTATTCCCACAGGCTGGTGACTATGAGGCCGTGAGTATATCGGGGAGGGGCGGTAATATAAGAAGTAAATTCTTAGGCAAAGGAAGGTGGGGAATGGGTGGAGGGGGGTCATTTTCTAGAGGAAAGTCAGGTGCTGTTACACTGTTATCACAAGGAAGAATCGAGAGTCCTGACTTTTCACTACTAGCTTGTATCTTGGGTTAATTACTTGATCTCTCTGAACCTCTTTTTTCTCATAACCCAAAACAAGGTGGTTAAAAGGTTAGATATGCAAGACCGATGTCTGCTGGAAGAGAGGGAGGATGAGACGAAGATAACAATAGTGACAATGATGTGTGGTCCTAAGCACTACGTGAGGAATTCACCTACTGGATGAGGTAGACCTGATCTCTGATCTCCCCAAATGTGCGGGCAAAGGGAGAGGTGATCACGGTGCAGTAAAGGTGGTGTTGTAGGGGAAGTGAAGCGTTCTGAGAGCTCCTATGAGGTGTTTTGAACCCACGCTTGGGAGATCGGGTAAGAATTCTTTGAGGAAGCAATATCTGAACAAAAACTTTATTCGAGGCAAAGAAACACAGTCCAAGCAAAGCAGAAGGAGGGAGGGTGGGGGAGAACAGAGGAACGTGTGTGTAGGCACAGAAGAGGAGGGCCCAGGCGTCTGAAGAAATGCAAAGACTCTCTGGAAGGCTGGAGCAGGCACGCGCAAGGCGGAGAGCACGAGGAGTGAGTCTGCAGCGTGTGGGAAGAAGGACTGCTGTTCGAGGTACGAACTTTGTACTACATTCTAGCAGGCCCGGGGGGCCCCTGGGAAGTTTTAAGCAAACAAAGGATGACAGGATTCACATGTTTTGAAAGTTTCTCCTGATGGCAATGCAAACTGCTAGCAGGGAGAGATTGCGGTTGCGGGCCAACCGAGCAGTTGTGATGACCCCAGGGAGAGATAGATGATGGTGGCCCCCACTATGGAGTGATAGTCACGACGAAAACAGCACACAAATAGAAATATTCAGAGGGTAGAAGGGATAACATTTCATCAAGTTTATATGTTTAGAGAAGAGAAGAGAGTTTAGGAGGAGTCGCAGATTCTGGTTTTGACAAGGTAGTACTTAGACTTTTATTTATTAAAGTGGTTTTGGCTGCAGGTGGTAGGAAACCCTGGGTCAGTGCATCTCAAAGTGCATTTCTTGGACAAATAGTACTAGCATCACCCGGAAACTCGGTAGAGCTGCATGTTTTGGGGGGCCCTCCTGTAGCCCCATTTAAAACCTCTGGGAGTGAGGTTGAGCAATACCTGTTTTGGAAGACTTTCAATTGATTCTAGTACTCTGCTAATTTGAACCATCATTCATAAGAATAGCAGCCTGAAGAACGGGAGTCTAGTTATGTTTCTCCGCCATTCTTTTGATTCTATCTCTTGTAGCTTGTATTTGTTCTCAGGCAAGCTCCTGTGGGACTCACAAGGTGCCTGCAACAGTTTCAGGTGTCAGACCAAGGCCAGCAATAGTTATGGGCGGCAAAAGGAGCAGTTCCTTCCTGTGTTTTTTTTTATTAAGAATGAAGAACCCATCCCAGAAACACCTCAGCAAACTTCAACTCCTGTCTCATTGGCCAGAATTGTGTCCCATGCCCATGCAAATCCTCTTACTGGCAAGGGAAATGACTCTACTCTTATTCGTTGGAAGGGCTTTCAACCACTCAGGGCACACCAGGGCTGGAGCTCAAGGGTCTCATGATACAAATCAGAACAAAACTGGGGTTTGATTAGGAAGGAGAAAGGGCATGGGTGGATTTGGGGTAGGCATCCATCTATGTCTGCTGTGGCACCAGTTACTGGGACATCGAACATAAGAAGAGAAGCAGAAATGATGGGAATAATAATGAGTTCAATTTTAGACAGATTAAATTTTGGATCCTGTCAGACATACAGATGGAGATATTCAGAAGGCAGTTGGATGTGGAGATGTGAAGCTCTAGAGAAAATTCTTGGCTGAAGATTATTTGGGAATCATAAATTTAGAGCTAGCAGTTGTAGCCAAAGAAGTGGATGAAATCACCCATGGAGAGTACAGACATGAAGGGAGGAGAGCCCCTAGGGGATCTCTGGGGAAAACCAGCATTTGAGCAATAAGATCGTGAGATGCATCTGAGGAGGGGTCTGAGAAGCATGGTCCAGGAAAACAGAAGGCAAACTCAGACAGAGTAGCATTAAGGAGGCCAAAGAAAGAGTGTTTCATATGTAGGACAAGAGTGGTCAGCTACTTCAAGTGCCAGAGAAACCTCCCAGGAAGGTAAAGTTGGTAGAGTGTGAATTGTTTCAGAGCAACGCCCGGGATGACACCCAATTTCAGTGACGAGACAATGAGGAGTGGAAACAGCAAAGCAGACAACCCTCTACAGATATAAGACTGGGCAATGAGTTTCTTAAGGTGGAAAATAAGATAGGAGGAAGTCTCAAAATTATATTTAGATAGGACAGAACAAGGCTAACATTCAAAAATTTTTTTCAACTAATGGGGAAGTCTTTATGGTTTCGAAATTGTTTGAATGAATTGCTCCAGTAGAGAGAAGAGTTGAAGCATTTGCTGCCCAGCAAAGAGCTGGGATGAAAAGGAAGCAGAGGAGGATTCCATGAATAAAAGAGGAGGGAAGGGAAGAGAAGGGGGTGATATGGAAATTTAAGAATTCTGGCAGCATATAATCTAAATGAAAAGACAAGGTTAAAACATATAAAACCAATAGTGGACAATAAAATGTTTATTTGTGTAGAAGTTACTGTAATTGCAATAGGAAGTCATGGAAGAGAGAGTAAGGATTAACCCACTACCCTCAAGTGACAGCCAAACTCTTAGAGGGAACTGGAGCATTGTAAAGCCATGTGGTGCAATTTAAAGGCAATGGTAGTCCTCCCAGTACAATCTAGGGGTTTATGATGACCTCATAGGAAAGGCTTGGCTCTGTATACACTTCCAAATTGCCCTCTATAATGATGAACAATCATTAACTAAATGTCTTTGTTGTTTGTTCCCCAAAAGCTACCAAATTGGAGTGACTTTTTAAATACTGGGTTATCCAACTGAAAGAGCACTTAGCCCGTGTCATCCTTAGACACACTTTATCATTTAATTTAGCAGGCTGTGTCTCCCAGAATAGTTCTATTTATTTTATCTACCTTATCGATTGCCCAGAGGACAAATATGAAATATCTGATTTACCAAAACCTCCTTTCAGTCGGAGCAGGTTGAAGTTAAGAATAAAATTGCTTGATAGGTGAAAGAAAATGCAAAGAGACAATGACTAGCAAATTAACTCTGTTGTCACATAAAGTATTTTCTGAATTCATTTTTGTTTTAGTACAGTATACAGTTCAATGTAGGTGCTTCGGTGTTTTTCCATCGTGAACTCATTTGTTGTGTAGTAGAGATTTGGTTTTTGTGGTGTCAGCAAACACAGGTACAGTCCCCAAAAATGTTTTCTCTTTGCGGCTGCTTCTATCATCAATCATCCTTGTGAGAGTTTAAGTACAAAGTGAGTTTAACATTCTTAGGTAGTCTGTTTCTGATGAAGTGCAGTTACTTTCATTCTTTAAAAATTATTTTATTGTTGTTCAAGTATAGTTGTCTGCATTTCCCCCCCACCACTCCCCCTCCACCCCAGCCATCCCCCCTCCCTCCCCTGCTTCCACACACCCCACCCTTGGTTTTGTCCACGTGTCCTTTATAGTTGTTCCTGAAAACCCTTCCCCTCTTCTCCCCTACTACCCCCTCCCCTCTCTTCTCTGGTAACCGTCAGTTTGTTCTTAATTTCAATGTCTCTGGTTCTATTTTACTTGCTTGTTTATTTTGTTGATTAGGTTCCACTCAAAGGTGAGATCATGTACTTTCATTTTGATGAGTTCACTTTTCAAGTAAATTTATTCTTGGTATTTGCTGCATCTTCTAATTTGCTGTTCTCATTGAAAAAAATATGATTTACTCTTTTAGGCCTTGGAGCTGTCATTGATAGTGTTTCTCTCAAGCAGTCACCCAGTCCCTGTGTGCTTAATTTAATTGTCTTCATATTTGCAGAGGATATTTTATTTCTATATCATTCCCTGCAGTCATATTTCATAGTTTGAATGCTGAAATGCCTGATTTGTTTTAGTATATATTTATTTATTTATTTTACTTTATTATTTTATTTATTTCTTTTAGTGTATTTTTTTCCTCTCTCGGGATGCAAGATTGGGTTGTTGTGAACAGACTGGTCGGTACTGATGAACTGGCTGTAGAACAATCGTTCAGTTTTGGTGAGGTTGACTTACTAGCAGCAGTGATGCATAGTGAAAACGGCATCCCAAAGTGTATCTCTCCATAAAAACAACAATGAAAAAGCCTGGGACAAAATAGACAAAATCAACTATTTCAGAACTCTGGAAATTAACCAATGGCTGGTAGCAACCCAGGAAGCATTTATTCAAGAAGAATTGCTGAGCGAACAGATCAGGGCTGGAGCTGTTTCAAAGCTTCATTCCCAAAGAACTAGTATCATTTCATCTGCTGTATTGTTCCCTGGGAGATCCAGCTGGAAAGGACTGCCTTTGTCTTACCTGACTCAATCTCGCCCGGTGCTAACTAAACTTCTTGGCCTCCGTAATCAGGTGGTCAATTCCTTGTAATAAATCTCTCTTTTTTTCTCTCTCAGTATATATAGATATTATTATATTATGCATAATATTACTTAGTATATACATGATATTAAAGTATAAATATATACCTACAGAATATTATTTATTAATGTTATATTATTTTAATGTAATAATATAATATAGATGTATATTTTTATATAAACACATTTTTAAATAATGTACTATCCTACTGGCTCAGATTTTCCCGACTAATCCAAGCACCTTTCACTCTGAGGCATGCATCCCACTTGCTGTTATCCCATTGGCTGAAGCAAATCTCCGAGCTAGACCTGGAATCGTCGTGGGAGGGGGCTCTCCATGGTGCAGACAAGGATATTGTCAGCCATTGTGCAAACAATTGCCTAAAATGAATAAAGTTTTCCTTAATCTATTCCACATAGTATATCCCATGGTCTCTGAATTATGTTTCCACGGATAATACTTGTCTCTCCCGTTGGTTCTTTCCCAGAAAACTAGGAACATAACTTGAATTCATATTCTCTAATTATTAAAGCATTTTCAAGTATAGGCACCCAAAATATATTAAATAAAACTGGACTTATTTTCAGGTTGTTTAGGGATAGATGAAGATGTGTTTAATCGTGAACTGTGTATGACAATGATCTGAGGAAAAAGATGCTAAGCTTGGGTATTTTTAGCATCTAGGGTGCTGATAGGTTTCAGATTGACAGATTCTATTAAGCCCCACAATTCCATAAGTAGTACCATTAATTGCACTTGACTTACTATTAACTACATAACAGCAGCTGTAGCAGCTAGGACAGTAATACCACTAATTGGATAATCAATATGTTTTAGGTATGATTTTAAGTGCTTTAATTGAATTAACTAAGTGAATCTTGACAACCCTGTGAGATTGGCCCCATTATTCCCATTTTCGAGCTGAGGAAATATAAAGAACTGATGCCAAAAGAGTGAAATGGAAAGGACTTGGTAGGTGTTTTTCTTGAGAACATGTTGAAAATATTCTTTTTTCCTTAACATTTCAGCCTGTCCTACACGTATCCCTTGACATCCTGGTATGGAAGAAAACAAATGCCCAGTGGATGAAGCCCCAGATTTCTGTGTCTTCCCAAGGACTCCACTGGCGCTGCTGTCTCCCCCCATGGTCCCCTCACACCTGGAGCTTCCTCTCTGCAGGAATTTGCCAAGCTGCATTACTTCTTGAGAATAAACATTTCTCCTCAGGCTCTGAGGTCAAAATGTAACTTCAGCCAGGCCAAAGCAGTCAGCAAGATGGGACACTCTACCTGAGCACACGGAGGAAGGACTACTGGCCCAAGAATCAAGTCAGCAGTAGCGGAATATTCTAAACGTGGAGGAGTGTCGTCAGTTGGAGGCTGTGTCTTATAACTGTATGTTTTATCAGGTGAATGGGCAAGTATTTATGGTATTTCTGAAATGAGAATGAAATAGGGTAAAACACCTTTCTAGTGAGTCCTATTTGACGTTGTTTACACGTTGACGTCATTAGGAAAAGAATATGAGTGTTACTCATTTTTACTCAGTCTTATTCGAGTCATCTCTTGACTCTGTGGATCACTTTAAACTTATAGTTTCATTGAAGAAAATTGTAACTAAATTTAGAAATAACCCACTAGAGTGTGTTATTTCATGTATTAACTTGTAAGATGCACTTTAATTTTATTAGAATGAAAAGTTATACAAAATAATTCTGTACAGAATTCCTTTCTAAAGATGTGTGTTTCTTATAAAGCTGCCACTAAAAATAAATATTTCAGTGTGTCTCATTATAAATGTATTAAGCCTTCACGGTTTTAATAATAGTCTCTTAAGATGTCCTTAATAACAAGTATAGATAATTGCAAACTATTATTGTAGAGAAAATTATGGAAACACATAAATGAGATTGCAATTTGAAAGCATAACATGGAGAAAGTTCATTTCCCTTACATATAAATTCTGAAATGTTCCTGAAAAGATCAGAGTCAAGATTCATCTCTAACTGGAGCATATGCTTCTTCCAAATATAAGCTACTTCAGAATGCTCCTTCTTTCTGATAGTTCTATACACAAAATTGAGGCTTGTTTACAACTCCAAACATGCCTTACTGTAATAGAAAAAGGAAGGAGGAAGGAAAGCATGTTGGGCGTTACCTTATTGATCCCCAAGTCTCCATATCAGGAATTCACTCACCCCCTCAGGAAGACCCACACTGAAGTTTCTGTGCAGACGACCCAGGCTCCAGCCGTGGCCACCACAGAAATAAAGTAAATGAAGCCTGTTTAATAATAAACACAATGGAAGATCATGTCACACCTTCTACAATGCTAATTATCAAAAAGACAAGACATAACAAGTGTCTGCGAGGACAGGAAGGAAAGGGAATTACTGGGCACTGTTAGTGGAAATGTAAATCGGTGCAGCCACTGTGGAAAACAGTAAGGAAGTTGTTTTTTTTAATAGCAGACAAGAACTTTTTTAAAAATTTTTTTTAATTTATTTATTTTTAGAGAGGGAAGGGAGGGAGATAAACAGAGAGAGAAACATCAATGTGCGGTTGCTGGGGGTCATGGCCTGTAACCCAGGCATGTGCCCTGACTGGGAATCGAACTTGCAACACTTTGAAGAAAGTTTTTTTAAAAAATTAGAAATAGAACTACCACATGATACAGTGATATTACTTTTCGGTGTATATATCTGAAGAGAATGAAATCACTAGCTCACAGAGATATCTGCGCCCCCATGCTCATTGCAGTGTTATTCACAATGACCAAGATGTGGAAACGATCTAAGTGTGTGTTGACTGATGAATGGATAACGAAAACGTGGTGCACATAAATGCAGTAGGTAGTGTTAGCCACAAAGAGAAGGAAATCCAGCCATTTCAAGAACATGGTGGGGCAGAGGGATGCCTGAGGGCATTATCATAAGTGAAATAAGTCAGACAAAGACATAATCTGTACCATCACATTTATATGTGGGATCTACAAAACCCTGAACTCAGACATAGAGAACAGGTTGGTGGTCATCCAGAATTAAGGGGTAAGGGAAAGCAGGGAGATGTTAGTTAAAGGGCACAAACTTCCAATTATAAGATGACTAAGGTCTGGGAATATCATGCACAGCCTGGTGACTATGGTTACCAATACTGTATTGCATACCTGACAGTTGTAAGAACATATCTTAAATGTTCTTACCATTAGCAAAAGGCAACTGTGTGAGGTGATAATTGTGTTAACTCACCTTATTATGGTAAACATTTCATAACCTATACATGGATCAAATCATCACTAGGTATACTTTAAATTTACACAATATGATATCTCATTTATATCTCAAAAACAGGACAAAAGCTAAAAATTAAAGCTGATAGAACACCTAAAGATATCTATGAGAAATGACAGATATTTTGCATGTAATAATCAAAGAAAATGTAGGAGTGTTGTTGTTATTACTATAGGTGATGACTGAAACTCATTCTACTATAAGTCATCAGACTTAGCACATGACAGAGGCACAAAGTTTATGAATGAAGTTGTTAAGAAGATTTTGCTCCATTCCAGGCACCTACTATATTCCAGGATGTATTATAAACAGCTAAGGGTTAATGTAGTCTTCTGTGGGAAAGGCACCCATTAAAATACTTTATTGTATATGGTAAGTCATAAGAAAAAAGTCTGACCAGAAGGAGAAAGGGAGGGTGTGATTTTTAAAAGATAAGTAAGAGTTACCTAGTTAAAGAAACAAGGAATGCAGGTCTAGGTAGTCAGAGCATTGTAAGTGTCCATGAGAAAACGAGTGGATAAAACAACTATGGTACATGTACACAATGGCGTACTACTCAGCCACGAAAAAGAAGGAAATTTTATCTTTTGTGACAGCATGGATAGGCCTGGAGAACATTATGCTGAGTGAAATAAGCCAGTCATAGAAAGACAAATACTATATGATCTCACTCATATGTGGGATCTAATGAACAAACTGAACTAACAAGCAAAATAGAGACAAACTCCTAGATGGAGAGCAGTATGACATCTATGGAGGGGGAGGTTAGAGGGTGGGGTGATCGAGCAAAAAGGAGAAAGGACTCATGGACATGGACAAGAGGGTGGTAATTGTGGGGGAGGAGGGGGTATAAGGGGATTAAATTGTAATGCAAAAAAAAATACAATAAAGTTTAAAAGCAAAGATAAGTAAGAGTTACCTAGTGAAAGAAATGAGGAATGCAGTTCTAGGTAGTCAGAGCATTACAGGCAAGGCACAGAGGCGTGACATGTAAGGTATGGCCCCGGGAACGCCGCATTTCCGTGTCCGCACTGACATGTAAAGTCAGAAGTGGAGAATAATAGATTCAAAATTCTGTGATGGTTGAACTTGGAGGAAGAGGAGGGATACAGCCTTTATTACACTGCTGGGTTTCTTACTTTGGGATCTTTCTACTATTGTCCACAGAAGAATCTGTTCTTCATTTTAGTTTCCTTGTACTGCTCTTGTTCAGTTTTTTCTTTTAATCAAATTACAGTAGAGGCACAAAATCACTTATTGTACTGTTCCCTCTTTTCTCAATTAATTACAAGAGTTTGTGAGATTGGAATTATCCATTTAAAATTTTGGTGGATTTACTTGTAACACCATCTAGGCCTGATGCCTTTCTATCTGGGAAAATTTTATATTTCTGGGAAGATTTTATATTTCTAATTCAATATCTTTGGTGCTTCTAGGTCTATCCAAGTTTCTGTTTCCTTGAACAGTTTTGCTTGTCCTTGTTACCTTTGTTTGAAAATGTATTGATTTAAAGTTTATTATATCTTACTTCCTTTTAATTCTCAGCTGCAGGTCTAACTGTGTTCCCTTTCTCACTTCGAGTATCATTTACTGTGAACTTGCCTCTGTTTTCTTGATCAGTCTGGCCGGATGTTTGTCGGTTTTATCTGTCTTTTCAAATAAACCAGTTTGGCTTTGTTGATATTCCCATCAGATGTTGCATTACATCTCCTTAGGTTTTCCTTTTCCCTTTATTGTTTTCTACCTTAACTGTCTTTGTGTTTCTTCTGTTCCCTTCACAACATTCAGGGTTGAATGCTTAGATTGTTCTCAGCCTTTCTGATTTTCTACTGTCTCAACAGTTTCCATTTTACATTTATTTATCTTGTTATTTGATTAATGCCTTTCTCACATTTATAGACTATCTACCCCTTTAATTGAGGACCATTTCACTTTTTGGCTGTGATTTCATATCCAGCATTTAGCACAAAACCTGACTCATCATGTGGCTCAACAAATAAATGCTGAAGGGAGGAATGTTTAGTATGATTTGTAAACTGCAACACAGTATCCACATTAAATTATTAATATATTTGTCTGACCTGAAAATAGTGTAGTGGCTTGGAGCATATTGGAATATCAATGTAACTGTCTAAGGAAAGTTATAGAACCAATATTTTTGGTTCTTAGGGAGTAAAAATGCCTTTAGGCAAATGCTTTTTGAATTGCTGAGAGTTACAAAAACAGAAGTGGTAGTCATAAAAGCGTTTATGAAGCACCGTCTGCTTTCTGCATCAAAGAACTCTATGTCAAGGAATCCTCAGGAACATTATGATGTGATTATCAATTTTTACCACAAGAACCAGAAATTATCCTTAATTCTCATTAAGACATTATAAATAGTTGATGTCAGTTTTAAGTTCAAATGCCAGCTATGTTTCTAATTACCTGTGTGACTTCAGGCAAGTGACTTTATCCCTCAGAACTTCAGTTCCCTCACCTGAATGGGGATAATAATACCTGCCGTCCTTACCGTATCATCGCGAGGATTAAAGTAAGTAATGGATGTCAAGGGCCTGGCATGTTGTCAGGCACACGGCAGGTACTCGGTAACTACTACTTGTTATTATTGGTACCGTTACTGTGGGCTCATCATGGGAGGGCCAACTCCTTATGCTTCTTCTACCTAATGCTCAACACGCTGGAACCTCAATATCGAACTCCAATGGCTGCAGAATTGAGCTAAGATTCACGTGTTGACCATGGTGGATGATTTAGAAATAAAGCTATGGAAGAAAGGAATTACAGCTTTGTCATTATTTAGTCATGCTCTTTAAATTCAGGTTTAAAATGATTTGATGGTGAAGAACCTAAAGATCTCCTACACGGAGGTGGATTTAACCATTTAGACAGAGGCACTGGCAAAAAATGCTCTGGGGAAATAAAGATGAACATGAGCAATAAAAAGGTGATCTCTGCTATTGCTTTGTTAAAAATAGGTACATTTGCAGGGAAAATTCATCTAACGTTTCCTTCACATGTGCAACTTTCTCTGTGGAAGCTTTCCGTAATTCCAGTAATGGGAAAGCTGGATTGAAATCATGCTGTTATGAATTTATTCACACCAGATAATGCATAACATGACTTGACTTCTGGAATGACCCAATGTGGGGAACGATTAATTAGCTGTTACAGTGAGGCTCTCTTCTGCCCAGACCATGTGCATCTGTTGCATCAAATCAGTGGCAATGCTATTTCTACTGGAGAATTTTCATTTAAAAAACCCTCAAATATATTAGAAAAATGACTTCCAAACTAACATAAACAAATATAAAAACCAATATTTATTATGGCGTGTACTAAACATTTTTTGCACCAATTATTGTTGTAATTTAGGCTGAATAATGCCAGCTATTTTGCTACTCTGCTCAAGTCCTCTTTTGAGCCTACAATGAACCTGTAATACTTATGAAAGGAGTTACCATAGCAACCTATATTGATGTCACAAGCTCAGGCTTCTGACTTCATTGCATAATGCAGTAGCAACTGGCTTTGCAGCAGAAACACCCTGCTAAAGAACAAGTATCTTGGTTCACAGCAAAGAGGACAAAGAAAACAGCAAGTTATAGAGGGTTGAATGCTGGATTGTGAGTCAGATTGTCTGAGTTCTTATTTTATCCCTGCTTCTCACTTGTTGACTTGTTTTGAGTAATTGTGTTTACATGTTTGCACTGATGCTTGAAGCAAGAAATCTCCTATCTATGGGCAGAAATAGAAGAAAAAACCTCAATATTTAAGGTTTTAGCATTTGGCAGACATCCTAATAAAGCCAAAGCACCCTAAAAATACCTTGGAGAGATAGGAATTAATAATGCCTTATAGTAGGTATCTAGCTAGCTCATAAAGATAAAAAAGACACTTTGAAATAAAAAAAAAATCCAGCTAGGCTTTGTTTAATTTGTATTTTTTGAAATAGTAATGTGTAAAGAATAAGAATGAAGTCCTAGTCTTAATTGTAAGAGCACTCATACATAAATGTCATATTATATATCTGTAGCTATTTAAAGATTTTTTTAAAAGTTCAGAGTAGGGTGAAAGATTAATCTATTAATGGTTATGATGCTTCTCATGTTTATATGTCTGCATTAAATTATAAATGTTTCTTAATTATGTCATGCGAATGTTTATTCTCATTTCAAAATAACTGAATACGTGAAATGGCCTTGCTAATTTAAAATTAAATTTAAAAAAATCCTAATGGCATTCTATTTAGAGTGGCCTGATCTTTTCATTGGAGCCTATGATCTGTTCCTTATGTCAACTGGTCCAGCTTTTTATTATGCACTAAATTTCAGAATTGAGATAATATTTTAGAGTTGCAAGAGGATTAAACTAATAAAGTTTCTCACAAGAAACTGAGGTAAAAACAAGAGATAGATTTTTATTTCATCTCAGGTAATGAGCCAGAACATTCCGATAGCGCTGCAGCACTTTCCACGCCCTCCCTCCATCTGCTCCAAAAGCATTCCAAGATATCAGCAGAAATTTAACACGCCACAAAACTTCATTAGCTAAACTAGCTAAACTTCATCTTTGAAAAATCTGTAGAAAGACACAAGGTTTAGGAAAATTGAAGTTACTGTTGAAAATGTAGCGCCAGGGAGAAGTTGTGGCTGTGTTTTTCATTAACACCGCAGGCATTATGTCTACCTACCTAGCCGATGTGGTCCTTCTTCTATCCTGGGGAAAAAAACCTTTTTGTGTGCTTATATGACTTTAATTCAACAGATTTTAATTGACTTTATTGACATGAAAAAGTCCCAAGCATATACAGTAACATTTTGTTTTTGTTTTAATTAATTAATTAATTTTTTAATTGTTCTATCACAGTCGTCCCAATTTTTGTCATTTTGCCCTCCTCCATCCAGCCCAACCAACCCCTGCTTCTACATTCAGCCCCCACCCCATTGTCCATGTCCAAGGGTCCTTGACTAGTCCCGTCCTTTTCTTTCCACCATTGTCCCCCTCCTTCCTCCCCTCTGGCTGCTGTCAGTCTGTTCCATGTTTCCATGTCTCTGGTTCTATTTTGCTTGTTAGTTTATTTTGTTCATTAGATTCCTCTTACATGTGACATTATATGGTATTGTCTTTCACCAACTGGATTATTTCATTTAGCATAATATTCTTCAGTTTTATCTATGTTGTCGTGAAAGCTAGGAGTTCCTTCTTCCTGCTGTATCATATTCCATTGTGTAAGTGTACTCAGTTTTTTGATCTCCTCATTTACTGATGGGCCCTGAGGCTGTTTCCAGCACTTGGCTATTGTAAATTGTGCTGCTATGAACATAGGGGTGCACGGGTTCTTTTGAGTTGGTGCTTTGGGACTCTTAGCATATATTCCCCAGCTATGGACTTGCTGGGTCAAAAGACAGTTCCATTTTTAGTTTTTTGAGGAAATTCCATACTGTTTTGCACGCTGGCTGCACCAGGCCCCATTCTCACTAACAGTGCACTAGGGCAGTGGTCCCCAAACTTTTTGGCACCAGGGACCAGTTTTTTCATGAGAGGGCCGGGGAGGGGGAACCTGAGTTGGAGCTCAGGTGGGGTAGAAGGTGGGGCAGGAGGTCAGGAGGCAACGCCCTGGAGAGCTTCAGTGGCTACTGTTCACCTCTTGCTATAGACCGGATGGCGGGTGGGGAGAAGACCGAGACAGGAGGCCAAGCTCAGGCAGTTCCTGATAGGGCATGGACTGGTGTCAGTCCACTACCTGGGGGTTGGGGACCCCTGCACTAGCATTCCATTTTCTCCACATCATTGCCAGCACTTGTTGTTTATTGCTTTATGAATGACAGCCATTCTGACAGGTGTGAGGTGATATCTCACTGTGGTTTTAATTTGCGTCTCTCTGATGACCAGTGATGTTTAACATTTTTTCATATGTCTATGGACCATCTATATACCCTCCTTGGTGAAGTGTCTATTCAGATCCTTTGCCCATTTTTTAATTGGGTTGTTTGTCTTACCGGTGTGGAGGTGTATGAGTTCTTTATATATTTTGGAGATTAAACCCTTTTCTGATGTATCATTGGCAAATGTGTTCTCCCACACAGTTGGTTCCTTTTTCATTTTGATGGTGGTTTCTTTAGATGTGCTGAAGCTTTTTAATTTGCAGTCTTATTTATTTTTCCCTTTATTTCCCTTGCTCTAGGAGATATATTGTCAAAAAATATTGGTACATGGGAAATCTGAAATTTTCTTGCCTGTGTTTTCCATGAGGATTTTTATGGTATCACAACTTATATTTAAGTCTTTTATCCATGTTGAGTTTTTCTGGTGTATGGTGTAACTCGGTGATCTAGTTTCATTTTTTTCTTTTTTGCATGTACCAATCCAGTTCTCCTGACACCATTTATTGAAAAGATTATTTTTATTCTGTTGTATCCTCCTGTCCCCTATGGTAAAATTTTGGAAAAATAATAACAGGAAGGTTAGTCTCCGTATTTTTGTTTTTCAGTTTAAGCAAAGAGACCAAGTCATATTGGTTACCTTATTAATGCTACTTTGTACCTTGCCCTAAATTCCACTAAACATACACTGAAACATCACATCAAAGGACTGTAACTATAGAAGGAGATTTAGTTGTTTTTTTTTAAATCAAACTGAGGTCTGATAGAGTTAAATAACTTTCTGAAAGTTGTTCATTGGTGGACAAATCTATACTTTATTTTTTATTTATTTTTAGATTTTATTTATTTATTTTTAGAGAGGGAAAGGAGGGAGAAAGAGAGAGAGAGAGAAACATCAATGTGTGGTTGCTGGGGGCCATGGCCTGAAATGCAGGCATGTACACTGACTGGGAATCGAACCTGCGACACTTTGGTTCAAAGCCCGCGCTCAATCCACTGATCTACGCCAGCCAGGGCCAAATCTGTACTTTAGACAAGTACTTCCTACTGCATCATGTTGTCGTGTTCCTGCCTGAGGGCTTTAATCCAGGCTCTTCTCCCTTACGTCGATTCCTTTTTCTCTTAACATGCTTTCATTCAGTGTTAATCTGTACCCCCTTGGCAAATACCACAAGAAATTATAGAGAAATTTCATTAGTCTTTTCAAAGAAGTAACTTTTGCTTTGTTTATTGCTTATTTGCTTTGTTCATTTCATTATCTTTTACTGGGTAATAAACTGCTCTCAGAACATGTTGGTTTTCAAACACCACCATTTCATTATTCCATGATTTTGTGGGTCAGGGATGTAGGTAGTTTGCTTGGGTCATTCTCTTGCTTCATGTGGTAATGCCTGGGTTTATGTGCTCGTGTTCAGTTGGGGGTTGGTCTAGTCTGAAGAGCCCATGGTAGCCTCATCCACATGCCCGATGCCTGGGGTAGGGTTTCTACCTCTGTTCACAGGTACAGTGCCTTGGGTTTCTCTCTCTATTCGCATAGCAAAGGGCCTCTCCAGATGGCATCTCCAATAGAGTGTTAAGACTTCAGATGTTGCTGCTCAGAAATCTAAGAATGTTCCAAGAGATAGGAAGGAGAAATTGCAATTCTTCTGGAAGGCCAGACATAGAACTGACAAAACATCACTTTGGCAGTCACAGAACAAAGGTTCAAGAGGAGGGGAAAGAGATTCCTCCTACCAATGGGATGAGTGTCAAAAAATTGGGCTATCTTTACTCCATCACATTGATTCTGTCTTACATTTTAGTTTTCTATTTCAATAATCTATTCTTTTCTTTCTTCCTTCCATTTTCTTTGTGTATATTCTATCATCCCTCCCACAAAAACTTTGTTTTTTCTGAATTCTTAAGTTATATTTACATCATTATTTTTACCATTTCTGCTTCTAATATAGGCACTGAAGTATAATTTTTCCTAAAGTATTGCTTTTATTGCATTTCAAAGTTTTGGCTATTTTGATAGTTTGTACTTTGTTCAGTTTTAATTATTTTCAATGTGTCATTGTCATTTCTTCTGTGACCTATGAGTTATATGGAAGTGTGGTTTAAATTTTCAACTATATTGGGCCTTAGTAATGTATCTACTTGGAACCTAAAAGACATAGCCATCGAATGCAATGTACGATCCTTATTTGTATCCTGACTTGACCAACTTAAGAAAACATATGAGAAAATTAGGACAATTTGAACACTGGATATTTGAGAAAATTCTACATATTTAAAAAATATGTAATAATATTATGGTTATATGAAAAAGGCCCCTAATAAAGTTATGACAAATATTTAAGGATAAATTTGCTCCAGGAAAATTCAGATGGGAGTGGGTATATAGATGATACAATTGGCTATAAGTTAAAAAATTATTGAAGATAGCAGTCTTTATATTACCTCATTTATTCTTCTATGTGTTAGAAATGTTTCAAAAAACTATGTTAGAAGTTCATCTCTTTAAATAATGGTTCCTGATTTAATTGCATTGTGGCTAGAGAATGTAGTCTGTGGGCATATCTATGTATTTTTATATACATATATTTACATTTATATATGTATACACACATACACACAGAATGTATATATTCTCTATGTAGTTTACACATATAATGTAGAATATATGTTAACACACATATAATGAGTCTCCCTTCTTGCTTTATGGATTCATAAATTTTGATAAATGCACCATATGTACTTGAAAGGAAATGTGGAATATCTTGTTATCTCTCTCTCATCTATTAAATCAAATTTAATAATCCCATGTATTCATATTTTAATAGATTTTTTCTGCTTGAACTATCAACAATTGATAATAGTATGTTTCATTTTTTATTTGTATAGTTTGTCAATCTCTCTGTAGTTTTTGAATGTTTTGCATGATGTAATTTGAAAAGGGTTCATATGATGTATGTGATTGCTAAATCTTATTGGTAATTTGAAAATTTAATCTGTAGATATCACTTCTTCCCAATAATGTTTTTTAACTTAAAAGCTTTTTATTAATATAACTGTCCCAGCTTTCTATGGGCTATTATTATCACTGGATATTTGTTTTAATCATTTTTGTCTTTATATTGTAGGTGTGTCTCTTATGTAAAGTGGATAGTTAAATTTTTAAATCTAGCCCTAAAATTTCTGTTTTAAACTGGCAATTTTGATCTATATACATAAACACTATGATTATTGACATCTATTTACTTATTTTTATAATTTAATTTGCTCTTTATGATGATCTGTTTTTTCTGTTTCTTTTTCTCTTTCCTTCCTTCTCTCATATCTGATAACTTTTTAGATCTTCCTTTTACCTGTGGCGTTTTGCACCAAATGTGTTTTGCATATGTTTTCGGAGTCATTCACTCTGGAAAGGAAAAGAGAACTTTCCTTTCCTTTGCCTCTTCCTTCCTTTTGAATTACCTTCTTTTCTCATTCTATTTTTCTCCCTTTACTGATTAGAAATGATATATTCTACATTATTTTCTTTTAGTATTCTGAACATTTTACTGAGTGTCCATTAACTTAATGTCAACATTTAATCAATCATTTACACCCTCTCTTTCCTAAACAATACAAGGCAACTAGAACAATGATTTCAATCATCCCTCTGACTTCCATGCTATTATTCAAGTTCTACCATTTTACTTTCCCAAATTAGACATGTTAATTTTTACTTTACAAGACAAAGTTTATTTAGATTCACCTACATGTTTACCAGTTTTCACTTAATTTTCTCTTAGATCTTCCTTCTGGAGTTATTTATTTTTCTTCCAGAAATATATCTCTTAGAAATTTCTTGTGAAAGTATGCTCTTCCTCTCTCAGATTTTATATAAAACGCTCGACATGTATTATGGTAATTCTCTCTTAATCTTGAAATTTTGTTAGGTATAACATAGTAGACTGACAAATATTTTCTTGAGATACTTTCTGGAAGAAATTTTTCTGTTGCTCTTGGTTTTCACTGCTGCTTTTGAGAAAGTCTGCTTTTCAACTAATTATCATTTCTTTGCAGGGGATCTCTCTTATCTGATCACTTTTTTAGGTCTTATCTCTCTTAAGCTGTGGTGTTCAGCACCGCATGTGTTGGTATGAATTTTTTTTGTATGTATTTCCAGAACCATTCATTCTGAAAAATTCTCAAACATTATATCTTTGAATATTTTCTCTCCTCCATTTTTTTGTATTATTAACTTGTACAATATCATTCTATTCTTCATGTTTATTTATCTCTTTTCATATATTGCATTTTGTTTTCTCTTCTTCATTCTGTATAATTTCTTTAGGGCAATCTTCTAATTCCTTAATTCTCTCTTCAGCTATAACTAAGCTGCTAGTTTCCTCATTGAGAAACTTTAAATTCAATTATTATGGCTCTACTTAAAAATTTTTATTTTTAAAATTTGCTCAATCTTTTAAAAATAATGTTTATCATGGCTGCTTCTTTTTTTGAATTTATTTTTTATTTCAACTTTATTTAGAGTTATTTTATATTCTGTACCTGGTAATTCCATAACTTAATGTTATTGGGGGGAGGGTCTGTCTAAATAGGTTGTTTATTTTTGCTGTTGATTCTGACGCATGGTGAACTGTGTCCAAGTACATTTAGTCAGTTTCATAATCTATGTGAATTCTTGGGGTTGTAATTAAACATGCTTTCCTCTACAGAGGATAGAGTTTGGTTCTCTTAGGTTCCTTGGTTGTTACTGACCTAAGTCCATTTTGTTTACCATTAAGGTCTTCATTCTGACATTAGAATATCAGATTCTATTCATGCAAACTTAAAGCAAAGCCAAAACTTGGTATCTGAAACCAGCTTTTCCTTCAAAGTAACCCCAGAGTTTTCCTTGTTTGCTTACTTTTCTCTCCAGTTTTAACTAATGGTTCTCTCTCTCTCCTCCCCCCACCCTTCTCATGGCCTCAGCATCTCCAAATTTTTTCCTTATTTTTTTGTGGATTCAGAAGAATATTTTTATGAATGTGGGCTGTATTTTGTCCAATAACTAGATATAGAGGGTGTGGCACAAATAACGCCCTTTCTTATCACAAAATCTATAAGAAAATCTGCAAGTAATTCTGTAATATAACAATATCCCACTCAAGCAAACATATGACATATTAGGTTAAGTGTTCAAATTTAAACTATAAATTATTATATCCATATTATTAACCTACCAACTACACTCAAGCAGGCGTTACTTCTGCCAGACCCTATATTTTAGCCTCTGTATGTTATTCAGACTATCTGGGCAGGTTAATTTCTCCAACCTTCTGTTGGCTGATTTGAATTGTTCTCAGTGTTTTCCTTAATCTGATTTGTCATGTGCCATATTTTATAGAAACTATCAAAGTTCCCATTTTTTAAGAGAAACATCCCATGTTTTCTGACATAGATACTTCACCCTTGAATTTTTTTCTTTGGTCATTTCAATAGTTTTAGGAATGCAGAATTGTTGAATAAGTGGGATAAAGTAGCACTCTTCAAATCAGAAGTTCACAAAATGTGTTTAAAGGATAAGGCTTGACAGTGAAATTTCAGTGAAGAATAGCCTAAAGGATGAAGCTGAATTTAATATTGACAGATTGATGAGGACAGAAGACACTTAACATTACATTTATCAAAAAGTAAAAAATACTTTTCTTATAGAAGAGAATATGACATGATAAAACCTGTTGGGAAAGGATGACAATTACAAATAATAGAAATTGAGTTAGTAGGAGACTGAGATCAGGGAAGCCAGATTAGAAGTCCTTTTCAATTCATCAGATATGATGACAAAACGGCTGAAGTAAGGTGATAACTAGGGACTGGGAAGAAAGCTACTCCCTGAGATACTTAAGTATTGGTAGCTTCTAAGAAGGAGTTAAAGGAGGGAGAAGGAAGCAGCATGCCAGTAATAACAATATAGATTATGTTACCACTATTGGTAATCCAAGGATATAATCCTGAAGGTTTAATGTTATTTTAATACCACTGAGAATAAATACAAGTTACTAAACATCTTTATAGTATTCTTGAAAGGGCACCATTTATGGAAGGAAAGCTTGGGCTTTCGCATTGACTGCCACTTATTAACTGTGTGACCTACAGAAATTTACTCAACCTTTGGACCTCAGCCTCCTCCTGAATAAACTCAGGTGATAACGTGAGTCTTGTGGAATTATTTTTAAGGTTAAAATTGTACAAAAAGTTTGTAAGTGGAAATGATCACTGAATTATTTGACTGGGAGTCTTAACTGGGTTAGAGCTAAGGTTTGGAAGAGTTAAGTGAATGCCCAGCATCGAGATACACCCCCTGATTTACATGGTGCCCATGAGTTCATAGCAAGGAAACTGGAATCCTTTCAACTATTAAGTCTTGCTTGTACAGGCAAGGATAATGCACTTGTGAGAGATGCAGGTCAAGAAAAAACACTAGACTAGTCAAGTGATGACGCACAATGGCCATGAACCGTAGACAAGGGCAAAAATCATATGTGAACCAATTCTCCATTTGTGGACTCTTAGCAAAACATGAAAAAAGGGAAGAAGACTTGAAGTCTTGTCACTTACTTACTATAGGGTACAGAAAAAGAAATTGATCATGGGATACAAGAAATATTTGTGTGGGAGGTCCAATGAAAGTTGAATGTAGTATTTTCCAGCTGTGGTTTTGGGAGAGAGTACAGCTGGTTAGATCAGAAACAACACTGGGGGAGAAAGACAATGTGATCTGTTAATATTGGGACTGGTACATTTATGCCTGTACACGTATTATGGAAGGATTAAACATAGAAAAAGAAGTATTTAACATAATAATTAACCATTGGATGCTGGCTGGGAGAGAGACATGAAATAAGGAGGCACCTAAAGGAAATGATGGACTATGAGAGAGGAGGGCCGATAAGGGAAAAGAGCATACCTACAAGTGAGGGGGCTGGTGAGATGACAGAGCAATGGTTTCCCACCTGTGTGCTGCAAGAATTTTTAAAACATGCAATACCTGACTATTTAGTCAGAGACACTGACTTCTTTTCCTTGAGATTGTCAAATAGAAAAATGACAACAGCCAATGCAACAATAACCCTCCAGTGTGAATGCCCTATCTTGAACCACACATATATAGATCATATAATAGAATTGCATCTTTCATGTTTCCTAAAAAGGTTGTCTCTGATTGGTTAATTCTTGGTACCAGAAATCCTAATATACAAGAATAGACATTTGATTTTTTAAAAAGTCCCTTGGGAGCAAAAAAGTGTAGGTTATTACTATTATTTCTGTAAACCAATAGAAATTATGCCTATTTTTATCAGATTGGCAAAAAACATACTCTTTGGTGTGCCACAGAATATTAGTAATTAGTGAATGTGTGACATGAGATGAAAAAGGTTGAAAATTTCTGCCTATAAAATAGAAAATGTGCTGATCTGGAGAAGCATTTCAGAGGCTTCTAAAGGTGAAGCAGTTAAGAGAGATGGAGAGGTTTAAGGTGTGGTTTAATATTAACTAAACGGAGTCAAGTGGAAAATTCTAGTATTGATATGATCTAGGAAGTACTAAAGGATTCTTGTCCATGATTGCCAAGGAATGACTGGGTGCAAAGAGTGAAAAATCAAGATAGAAGATGAGAGAAAAGTATCCTTTTTACCAAAAAAAGTATCCAATTTAGCAAAAACAATATTAAGCTCCTACTCTGTGGTAGGCACTCTACCAGGTGCAGAGTTACTTGGACATAGGAAAGAACTCTCCTCCCTCCCTCGCTGAACTGAGCACTCAGACCAACGTGGCTGTCTCATCAGCTTCTCTGTTTGTATCATAATCTGCTGCTAACTAGCTTCACATTTCTCTTTTCTATTTCCGAGTTCCCTAGAGAGGTATTCAATTTGTTCTGTGCATTTTTTTCAAACTAGGTCTGGAGTCTTGTTTACTGCCTTAGTCAGCAGATTGGCAGCCTTTGTGTTAGGTGTTCGTTCCTGTTTAATCCTTCTCTGACGAATGGGGAGGGTAGACTGGGGCAGACACGGCCATGTCCTGTCTGCAGGGGCTGTGATTCAGGCAGCTGCTCTAGCCTGCGTACCCCAGAGAGCAAACTCTAATGTAAGACTTGATGCTACTGTTTTTATTAAGGAGGGGGAGAGTGAGTGTAGAAGACCTGAAGTAGGGAAGGAGGAAGAGCTGATCAGAAGGTGTGAGGCTGAGGGAGGTAACACAAATATTGATGATGTCATGTCATAGGACTGCCCTGTGAAAGGACATGTCAACTGCATCTTGGAACCACGACAGTTGAGGAGAAAGGATAAGTGTCTATTGAGACTTAACTCTCTGATACCAGACTGCATTTGTGCGCACTAAGCAAGACCACCCACACCTTAGTGCCAACGAGGCCAAGTCCTGGGTTGGTGAGAGGCACATTGTGTCCTTAAAGTAAGGCACTGAATGAATGACATTCAAGTTTTTCCTGAATGAAATCATTCCAAACACATGCAGAGCCAGCTGCAGCAGCAGCCATTGAAACAAAAGACACATGAAGTTGAGGGACTGTGAATTGGTATACAGGAGGCATTGAATACACAAAGTAATGGTAGACAAGCTAGTTAAAGGCGTGAGAGGGCAGCTCGGGTGGAGGAAGCAAAGAGGTTCTCATTAGTCCCAAAGTTTAAAACAGAGTATCAAATAAAGTCCAGCAGATGCTTGAGTCTCTACTATCTGCAAGGACCTTAACTTATATCCTCACTGGCACCATAAATCTGAGGAAGAAACTTTACCATCAAACGATAAAGTAATGAAAGACATCACGTGTTAATAGCATCACCTAGCATAAACATGTGTAAGAGGAACATAGAAGAGACAGGAGTGAGTTATACATGGAGGAGTAGGAGAGTCTCTGGAAGATTAAATGTGGCTTTAATGATTAAAGTTAAAATTTTAATAATAATAAATATAAAATATGGCAAACCTTTAGAATGACTTTATCTCTGCATCTTTATCTTATTAAAGTGACATTTTTACAATTTAGATATTTTATATTAAAATAGAAATTAACATTTAAGCATTTAAAAACAACTATGTTTCCTTCTATAGAAAATGAGTAGTAATTTTTTCACATTACAGCACAATGAATCTACTTTTATTTTAGACACAGTATGCCAGAATTCTTAACATATATTCTTAAAATGGAGTTACTATTGAGAATTGCATGTGATCCATAAATGTTTACTATAATTGATTTAAAACATTTCCTTCTTAGGGATGGGTGGGGTGAGGGGAAGTGTTGGGGGTGGGGGGAAATGGAGACAATGGTACTTGAACAACAATAAAAAAATTAAAAAAATAAACTAAAAAATAAAAATGTTCCTTCTTGGCCTGTCTCTCTCTCTTTACCCACACTTTCTTTCTTTAGGTGTATCTCTTTGCTTTCTTTCTCCTAAGATCTTAGGCCCTTCTTTTGCATCTGTAACTAGTTTCTTTAGCCCACACAGTCCAGCTGGCTCACCTTATTTCTTCTACCTCTGTGACTTTCTAATAAACTTTTGCTTGTATTTGGGAATGTTTTCCCTTGTCTTACTGTGTAAAGAGGAACTGAGAGAGTAGGCTAGGAACTGAGTCAATTGGGGCAGCAGGAAAACAAAATATAGATCTGGAGTTGGATTAGAGAGATTAGGGGTTTGAGGTGGGTAGATCAAAACTAAATGCTGTAGTCAGGGCATGCTTTCTCGGTCTGAATTTTTTTCCGTAAGATAAATAAAATAAGTCTGAAGAGATGTTGTAACTGGGATAGACAGAACTCAGATTTTGAGAGGCAGAATCAGAGCTTGATAAACAAAGACAAGGACAGATATGACTCCTGGGCTGGACTAGCCATCCCAGTGCCTTGATTTTGCACCCTGACCAAAGCTTTGTCTTAATTCCTTAGAATGTGAATATGTCTCTGATATTCCTCCCTTGAAGGGTAGAGTTACCAGCCTTCATATGTGGCTTGGCTTGTGGCGCTCACCATTGACTGAAGCCTCATTTCAATAACACAAAAACAAAATGTGGCGTGGTACCATGGTTACTTTTAATTAAAGCATATTTAATGTATGCAAATATAATCACCTTGCTTTGCAAAATAAAGAAACGTTCAAAGTAAATAAACAAATACACGGGCTATTCCATCAGTTATTCTACTCAGTTGTGTGCATGGAGATGGGAATCTGCTCTTTCCTGAGTTGGTCTCCATCCTGTTTACCTCATACAGGATGATGAGCATTTTGCTCATAATTGGAATACAAGTCAAGTAGCAGAATATGTATGTGAGTTTTTTTGAAATAACATGGATCTCAAACTCAAGCCAGTTGGCTCACTCAGGTTCACCTGAAGAATCAGCAACCTGTCCCAACAGTGGATGGAAAATGTCCTATGCTGGACTTGCTGGGGGACTATTCCACTGCCTTCCTAAGAGATGTTTCAAAGGTAAATTTGACCTTAGGAGATTTTCACTTTTGATGTTGACTTTAGAACCAAGATGTAACTTGTACAGAACATAGAGTTTTCAGATATGACAAGGCCTATGCCAAAAAAGAGTAAATGTGGCAATAAGGAGTCAGGGTTCCCATAGATAGCCTTGTCGTTACTTTACCAGCATTAGGGAAGGGGAGCAGATCTAGTAAGATGGGCAGGCACTAGAGTTGTTTGAGGACCTGAAACTTGTAAGTGGAGGAATTCCTTTCCCTTCCAGTTATCTCCTCATTTCTATAGCATAGATCTTGCTCAGACTTCATCTTTTGGTCCAGGCAAAGGCATTTGGGTGTCAACCATGTTATAGGCCTGGCCCTATAACATTATTAAGAATTATTATCCCCAATTTACAGATGAGAAAACCGAGGCTATGAAGTCAAGGTGATTTACTCAGTTAATCAGTGAAGGAGGTAGGATTGGGAGGCAGGTAGGTATAACTGTAAAGCTTGTCTGCTTTCCAGCATTGAATGTCCTCTTCCTTGAATTTCAGTCTTACTAGGGTCTTTTTAAAATTTTAATTGTTCTATTAGGGTCTTATTAGGGTTTCCTGAGGTTGATTGCGTGCTCTTTGAAGGACTGGAGAAATTCATTTTCTTTTACCCTTGTATGGGAAATCTTTCCTAAGTAAGAGTCCGTGAATTATAAGGCTGATCCCCTTCCTGTAGAATTCATTGCCCAACGTGGAATTAGGTGGCGGTAACAGAAAGGAGGCCCTGGCCAGCAAATAGCGGCTCAGCTACTATTTGGACTTCATCAGACTATTTGGTCTTATAATTTTGGCAGCATTTAGGTAAAGCCTATATATATGAAAGTGGATGGTTTAGTTTTCTTGATGGAAAGTTTAATTTAGCTCTCCAGCTTGTTGCTTTTAGCTTGCTGTAGATATAATTGCTTATTTAATTGAGGATGCATCCTCCCTTTCAGAGGACTTTAAAATGAATTTCCATGGATTTCCATAAATTCCCCGGGGACTACTATAATGTGAAAAAAAAGGGAAAGAATTGCCCAGCTGTGCACAGATTTAATGGAATTATGAAGCTTCCGGGTGTGGGCTTGAAAAAGATATCTGGGGGAAATAGTCCCTCACACTGTTGGAGAAATAAACCATTAAATGAATTTGCTCTCACTCCGATAGAAGATGATTTGAGAAGCCAACATCAGCCAATATTAAAAAAAATAACCTCATCTTAGCAAAAGCTTGTGAAAATTCTGTACATTTCAGAAGTCATCACTATTTCTGAGAATGGATGTTAATATCAATGTTTTATTACAGGATTTTTCATAGAAGCTTTTATCTTACAATTGTTTTCTTTAAAACAGAGAGAATTAGAAAATGTCTGTATCTCGTGCTTTCAAATCAAAACCAATAGCACCCACAGGTATACTTATCTTTAAATTTAATCAAGGTCCCCGGCCTCATCCGGGACAGAGTTAATAAATGGTGGTCTGTATGCCCTTTATACCTCCACTCCTTGTCAATGATGTGAAAAGATCTAAGAAGGTATCAGCTTCTGGGGCCCAGAACTTTTACTCTCTATTTAACTTTAAATCTTTCTTTAGGTGGCAGGGTCCCAATTATGTGGTTTTGCCCTCAGTGGCTGGTTCCATAGGTTGGTTAGAATAACAAAATAGTGAGAAGAAAAACTCAGGATTGCCTTGGCCTTGGATCATAAAAACTGAATTATGATTTTTTCAAATTAGCACCTCAACATTAGCCAGCTGTCTATAAATGCATGTCTTTGGTCCAAAAAGGCTTATTTAAGAATATGGATGGATCAATATTAATTTATATGCTGTGCTGGAAAAGCAGCCACTGATAGGGAGTCAATAGGTTCACCTTTTTGTATGACTACATAAATCAGTCAGCAAGTACTCAGTCACATGTAGAATGCACTCTATAGAACGTGCAGCAAAGAAAGAAATATTTGTCTGTGACACTGAGTTTTAGGATCTATACCAAATAAACAATAACAATAGCTAACACGTTTTGTGCATTCCTCATATGCCAAGATCTTCTTTATATCATCCACCATACAATAATGTCATCCACTTCATATTGTCTTATTATACAAATTATATCATACAAATTATATCATCCACGTCACAATAATTTTATGAGTTAGGCACTTCGATGATCCTATTTCATAGATGAAAATCTGGAGTCACAGAACAGCTAAACTACTTGTCTCTCAGATAGTGTATGGGCTAGAGAGAGTACCAGCTATAGTACTTTGACTCTAAACTTTATGCTCTTCTAAAAAAAATTCTTATATTTTGGTAAAATATACATATCATAAAATTTACATTTTAACTATGTTTAAGTGTATGTTTACATGCATGCACTTAAAACACTGGCAGTAAGTGCAATACATTCACACTATCGTGTAGCCATCAGCACCATCCACCTTCAGAGTGCTTTCACGTTCCCAGACTGAAGCTCTATGGCCATTAAACAATAACTCTCGTACCTCCCACTCCCAGGCTCCAGCCAATCACCATTCTTTTTTTGTTTCTATGAGTTTGGCTATTTTAGGTACCTCATATTACTGGAATCATACAGTATTCATTTGTGTCTGGCTTATTTCACCTAGCAAAATGTCTGCAAGTTTTATCCGTGTGCTTGCATGCATCAAAACTTCCTTCCTGTCTTAAGGCTGAATACTACTCCATGTTTATTCATGCATCTGCTGATGTATCCTTGGGTTGCTTCTTCTGGCTGTTGTGAATAATGCCGCTATGAGCATGGGTGTTGAAATATCTGCCTGAGTCCCTGCTTTTAACCTACGGTAATCCTATGTTTGTTTGAGGAACTGTTTGACTGTTTCTCATAGTGGTTGCACCATTTTACATTTTTACCAGCAGTTTGTGGGGGTTGAAATTACTCCACATCCTTTCCGACATTTTTTTTCTAATAGCCATCCTAGTGGTTTCTCATTGTGGTTTGAATTTGCAACTCTCCTAATGATTAGTGATGCTGACCATCTTTTCATGTACTTATTGGCCACTTGCAGATCTTTGGAGAAATGTCTAGTCAAGTTGTTTATTTTTAAATGGGTTTTTTGTTGTTGTTGTTGTTGAGTTGTAGAAGTTCTTTATGTATTCTGGATATTAATTCCTTATCAGATATCGGTTTGCAGATATTTTCTCATTCTGTGGGTTGCTTTTCCCTGTGTTAATAGAATCCTTGGATATACAACATTTTTTAATTTTGATGAAGTACAACTGACATATTTTCCCTTTTGTTGCCTCTGCTCAGACCATATGCTGCTAATTACTACACTGAAGCATGGGGCCAAGATTGCAACTTGCGAAATTATTTGGTACCAAACATATCTCCTGATGATGGGTTGAACATGAGGGTTGGTGTTTTCAGGGAATGTGTCTGAGAAGCAGTGAGGCCTAGTATATTACAGATGTGCTCAGGGCAGGTTTCTCGATGGATCCGTCTTAGAGTAAGAACTGATTGAAAAAATTAATGCTGAGTCAACTGTGTGGAATCTCTCTGTCTTTTCTTATGTGTTTCCTGGGCACTCATTAAGGGATGGGAGATGGATGGGGAAGGGACACGTGGGTACTTGGCCATGAATGGACATAGATCTGCCAATCTCTTAGGTGTAGACACATTGCCAGGACATTTTCCATGAGAAGTTTTATTCAACCTAATTTAAAGAGGTGAAATAAAACCTCCTTGCATTTTCATTCTCTGCCTGCCATTGGAAACTCACTTTCCCTTGGAGCTTAACCAAGAGAGAAAGAAAAATAGAGAAAAACAATTTTTTCCCTTGCCTGTTGATCTCTGCCTGAGGCAGTACTCAGCTCTGTCCTCTTGGGTAGCACCAGGCAGAGGGGACAGGCAGAGAGCTGGGTGCACGCTGTGCTCCTTCATCTGCAGAAGGTGTTGTGAGTGTGACTCACGTTTCGGCTGGAGGGCTGTGCTTCTAACTGTGTGCCCTGCACTTCCCCTTCAGTTTTTGCACTTGGGATGCATGTAAGATAAAGTTTTCTTCCCCCACCATACTGTTGGTGAATTATTAATTTCATGCTTTAGTGTAGGGTGGGCATGGAGAAATAATAATCTATAAAGTAAATAATAAGAAAACTTCTTCCATAACATCAGGTACTCACATGAGAGGCCTATGCTTGCTCCAGGCTCCGAACAATCTATATGTTGGTGGATTCATACAAAGGGTTTGCAGACACGATGATGATGGCTCGAGAGCTGTCAGGAAGGTGGAAGTCAGAAGGGCCTTTTTGTAAGCCTCCCCAGAAGCCTCCACAGCCACAGTATTGGTGCAATAGTTCCCCCCTCTTGCAATGGTTTGGGTAACAGGGGTGAGAGAAATTACAGTGAAGACAGGACTTCTGGGCCCCCCTGATTGCACTCCTTGTGACATTCTCCCTCCTAGTCTGGGGGCTCTGAGGTTCAGGGGTAATACCTCTCCCTAAGCTCAGGGTCATAGTGTCCTTCCTGATCGTCGCCAGACTGCAGACCATTTCACATCACCTTCCAGGCTACTCTAGCTTGGCTTTAATCCTCTTACACAGAGGAGCAATGGTGTCTCTGCTCCATGTCAAAGGCCAAGAAAAAAAACCCCAGATATTTTCAAGGAAATTTTAATAATGGAATTTATTTCTCACTGTGTTTAAACTCTGTGCTAGGTGCTTACATAATTTATTAAATTGTGATAACAAAATTCTGAGATAGATTTTATTACAGTAGTTCCCCCTTATCCACAGGGGATACATCCCGAGACCCCCAGTGGATGCCTGAAACCACAGATAGTACTAAACTCTAAATATACTGTTTTTCCTACACGTGTGTACCTGTGATAAAGTTCAATTTACAAATTATCACAGGAAAAGATTAGCTAATAAAAATAGAACAATTATAACAAGATACTGTAAAAAATTATATGTGACATTATTAAGTAAGGACTACTTTTTTAAAAAGATTTTATTTATTGTTACAGAGAGGGGGAGGGAGGGTTAAAGAGAGGGAGAAAAAAATTGATTGGTTGCCTCTCATAGACACCCTGACCCAGGGAATGAACCAGCAATGTGGCCTGATGGGGAATTGAACCAGTGAGCTCTGGATCTGTGGGGCAACACCCAACCAACGGAGCAATACTGGTCAGGCAGTGAATATGACTTTCACCGTGGCACCACAACAGTGAATCTGATAACCACGAGGGCTACTCAGTGACTCCAGAGAGGCGGCCTGTACAGCATGGACACGGGGGTGGAAGAGACGATCTGCATCCCAGACAGAGCAGAGAAGGACAGTGCAAGATCTCATCACACTACTCAGAATGGTGTGAAATTTAAAACTTATGAATTGTTTACTTCTGGAATTTTCTATTTAACATTTTCACACTCTGGCTCAATGCAGGTACCTGCAACTGCTGAAAACAAAACTGCGGATGAGGGGGGACTACTGAGTTTCCTTTCCCTGTTGAGGACATTGAGGTTGGGGAGGGGAAGCGAGTGTACACACGGTAGCTCAACGCGGACAGCAAAGCTTGCAGTCTGAGCAGGTTTCCGTGGATACGCAGTCCGTCCTCCTAGAGCTCTGTCTGGGCTGGGACCTCTTCCCGATCTTCTCTCTCTGATCTTTGACCTTCCTTCTTTTCAAGTTCTCATTATAGATTCCAGGAAATTGGCTGACCAAAATTAGCAACAATTATCACTTTTTTTTGAGGAGCCAGTTGCTGTTCTTTAAGCATTCTAGAAAGACGGCAGGCATCACGCTGGATATAATCCAAGCGCTGGTCGATAGTGCTGTTCTCATGACAAATGACTCGGGTACACAATTTGCCTGGTGGAGCTGCTATCTGATCCACCAGCACAGCGCACTGAGGAGACGCAGAGTTCACGCTGCTTGTGGAAACCCGGGGCAGAAAGAATTGCTGCACAGGGGGAGATAATATCATTCAGTGGCAGTGAGGAAAATTTGCAAGAGAGAACCGTTCCTGCTCACGCTGAGGCCTGTGGCACAGCCGTGGCTTCTCATTTTGTGGCAGAAACGACTTCCCGGCTTATTTTTTCTTTCTGCCGCTTAGTTTTGGCTCCTTCTTCCCTTGTTTTTATCGGCAGAGTGATTTTTTTGGAGTGTCAGTTTCATGACATAATTATTCTCCTGCCAAATCCAGTAATCAAGTGAATTATTTATTGATTTTCAGAAAGAATAGGTTTATTGTGCCTTCCTTATTCTTGAACAGGCTAATTTGATACAAAAACCTATTAGGACTAGACAGTGCTACTAGTAACTATAATTGAGCCAATAATTTAGAAAATGTTGTTATTTTCTTAAATACACTGCAAATGTCAATAGTTCTAATCATTTTCAGATGATGTTTCCAAAACAGCAAGACGGACTGGAGCCTGCCTTTTGAAAATCATAGCACGGGTACCTGGCAGCTCCCTTGGCATCAGTTTCTCATAAAAAACACAAAACTACAAACATGTTTAAAGAGTTCCACTTGGTAGCTGTCCCTACAATCTATATACTAATGGACATAGAAAGGGCAACCATACAACCACATATGTTTCTTAAAGGGCCCGCGGGCTCCAGGAGGTGCGGCAGAGAGTGTGTTGTCATGCCATAAGGTATTTCTAAGATCAGTGCTGCTGGGGTGGGGAGGTCATCAGCATATTTATCATTACTGTAACAATAATAATAGCAAATATGTAGCATTCCAAGGTGCTACACACTATTCTGAGCAACTTACATGTGGTAATTCATTAATCCTCATGGTAACCCTAAGAAGTAGAAACTATTACCATCCCCACTTTACAGGTGAGGATACTGTAGCACAGAAAGGTTAAGTAACCTGCCCAAGATTACCCAGCGAATAAGTGGGAGAACCAAAATACATACCCAAGCTGCCTGGCTTCAGAGTTTGCACTCTGAACCATTACTCTGTATGGCAACACTTATCAAGGTCATAATGTTACTATAGGTAGTTGGCTAATTATTAATAAGGAAGGGAAGCAGAAGGAATTGGACATTGAGTTCAATAAACTGGGGAGGATGGACCTGTTTGCTTCACCAGGAAGCTACAGCTTCACCCCTCAGGGGATCACAGCATTGTGCCTCAAGAGGATCAACACCCTTCCCATCCCTCTTCCAGTGTGGGTCCCTGGGGAGGCAGGGGGAGGCAGGCACACGTTCAATAGATGTCAAAATGGCGCAAGCATTTGACAACAGAGGCCTGTCAGTCTACTGAGGGAGTGGACCCATCAAAAAGCCCGAGAATTCTTGGGAAGTTCATTTATCATTTTGGAAAAGCACCGGGTCTATCCCAAACTCAGGCTAGTATAATCCAAGAAGAACGAAGAAACTCTTTCTCTCTTGCTTGTGGCCCACACTTGCCCCGTGTGTTTGCTTGCTCTCTCTTGCACATGAGCATGCGACCATGTGGCCTCGGGGGATGAGCAGTCACCAGGGCCCACAGCAGACCATGGGCTTCAAAGGGCTGATCTTGAATATGAAGCAGAAGATTTGGACACTGGCTTTTGTTTGGGCCTTGCCGAAGACATGATTGGAGTTTTCTGATGGCAGGATGGAGGGAGATGGGGCATTAGAAACCCAGGGGCAGCTTCTGTTTCCACTGGAATGAATTTTGCCACACCATAGTCTCCACCGCATGGGCCCGTGGAGTGCTTTCTTCACCAGCCCATAGAAAAGCCTGATTTCCACTGGCAACAATGCTTTTGCCACCCATCCTGCTCGGCACTGAGGCTGGAGAGAGAAAAACTCCTCAAGGGATGTACGGTATGGTGCATATGATAGATACAAATCTGACTCCCATCTTCAGAGGTCATTTTAAAAGTTTCTGATGACAGGGAGAAGATTTCCTCAACGGTCAATGATTTGCATGGCCGTTAACAAAGAAGCACTGCTCTCCACAACACAAGTGGCACAACGGTGCCCTTTACTCAGAGTTAGAGCAAAGCAGTGACGGCAGTGACAACAGCTGCCCCAATGGCCACTCACTGAGGGCTTCTGCAAGGTGGGCACTGTGTGAGATACTCACGTATAGACTCACTGCACGCTCTCAGCTGCAGGAATTGGGTCTCCTGTGGATGGATCTACACACTCAACCCCACCCCCGCGCTGTTGCTTTCGGGTCAGTCCCGTTGCTTATTCTCCAGCAGCAGCCCCGCCTTGTGTCTCTAGACACGGGAGGTGCAGGATATTCCCTTGCCGGTTTCATGGTGTCAGCTGCGAGACATCCCTTTTCACAGAAAATTCAGAAATCACACTCCAAACTCCAGCTAGTCTGTTTTTATGGATTTTGCGGGGGAAAAAGTCAGCTAATTTCCACACTCCCCTGATCTTGTTATTTTCATTATCACACTTCTCTGCGTTTCCTTGTTTCAATCAGGACTAACACAATGTAGCAAAACTGCATGAGCGCTTCTTCCCAGAGTGCCTCCCTCTCCACCGAGAGGAGGCGGCCCTTCGTCCTGTGGACGGGGCCAAGAAGCTCATCGACCCTCTTGTTATTTATTCAACGTGCAGATGCTTAAATATCGGGCAACCTTCGGATACATCTAAAACTTGAGGTAAATAGGTAAACTGGGCTGCAGAAAATTTCAAGGTTTCCCTACCGATGCCCTTTCTCGGTTTCACCAGCCAGAACTGTGGCATGTTGAATGGACAGCCCTGAGCTGTGAATATCCATGATTCCCAAGTGAGGAGATGCAGGATTGCATCCTAAGAGAGTTGGTTCAGGTTAGATCCCATGTGAGATCGGGATGAAAAATCCCAGTTCAGAAGATTCCCACCTCTACAGAGATCTTTCTTTAGCTGTTGTAAAATCTCTGCATCAGAATTTGATAACATCAGCAATAAAGCTTGAAGAATGTTCCTTTCTCTCAGTGTCTGTCTCCATGTACACAAACATGTACCACATGTGCATGCGTGTGAAGAATACACGAAGCGCAGAATTAAAGGAGAGTAGAGGATGCAGGATACACATGTTTTAAATTATACTTGTGTGTATCGGAATTAAAAAAGTACATATTTCTTTTGAAATTGTATAAACACTTTTAAGACAAAGAAGCAGACAGTTCTACAGTAATCAAAAGAAAACTTGTGCTTCCTCAAAATATACGGCCATTACCTTTCAGAGGCTTAACCTTCACTTAACAAATGTCTGTATTTGCATAGCCAGGAACTAAAATAATGCTCACATTAAAGCAACCATTATTTACCTGCCACAGTACATGACAAAATAGTTTTAGAGTGATTTTACAATTACATTTTTAATGCTGTGTTTTGGCTGCCCAAATGCAGACTTGCCAATGTAATATATATTTTATATTATTTTTATGTGTAAGCAAAGTCTAAAAATAGGTGATTTTTAAAAGTTTGTCATTTCATTGTATCATCCCTAGTAAAATTATGGGTCCAAAATGGATATTATAGAAACATTTTTAATAGGACAGAGTTCTATAACACTATCAAATTTTTTTATGCAAATATGACAAGGGCCTGCATCACTGACCGACTTTGAAAAAAAAATAGATTAAAGCCTGTGGAATCTTTTAATCAGATCTACTTTCCACCATTACACAAATGAAAGAATGCCTACGACTTTGCTGTAAAATCAAAGCAATTCTAATCCATTAAAAAGTTCTTGCTCCCCCTGCCAGTGTTGCAGACAGCTTTACCTGGGGAAAAAGTGTCTTCACAGCATCTGTTTTGCTTTCTTTCTTTCTTTTTTTTAAGATATATTTTTTAAATATTGTGCTATTTTTATTTTTATTTATATTTTTTAGATTTTATTTATTTATTTTTAGAGAAAGAAGGGAGGGAGAAAGAGAGAGAGAGAGAAACATCAATGTGCGGTTGCTGGGGGTCATGGCCTGCAACCCAGGCATGTACCCTGGCTGGGAGTCAAACCTGAGACACTTTGGTTCGCAGCCCGTGCTCAATCTACTGAGCTACGTCAGCCAGGACCTTCCTTCCTTCCTTCCTTCCTTCCTTCCTTCCTTCCTTCCTTCCTTCCTTCCTTCCTTCCTTCCTTCCTTCCTTCCTTCCTTCCTTCCTTCCTTCCTTTCTTTCTTTCTTTCTTTCTTTCTTTCTTTCTTTCTTTCTTTCTAGATTTTGCCTGTTTGTTTTTAGAGACAAGGGAAGGGAGGGAGAAAAAGGTAGAGAAACATCAATGCGTGGCTGTCTCTAATACAACCAAGTGCTGGAGCCCTGGCTCACAACCCAGGCATGTGGGAATCAAACCCTTTGGTTGGAAGGTTGGCACGCAATCCACTGAACCTCATTAGCCGGACTATTCAGCTTTATTTTCCCTGTGGATAGCTACCCTTCCAGGTTCTAGGATATATATATATATGAATCCATGTTCTTTTTTTGGAATGCCTCAGATAACCTCATTTCCACGTAGATGTTCACATCTGATAGCATGTTGTCTTCTTGCAAATGAACGTATTTTTAAGTCAAGGGATTAAATCTCTAATGGTTGAATACAAAGCACCAGAAAATAGGAGAGACACTGTGGGAGGTCATTTCCCAGTGCTTCAGAAATAATAAAATGAATGCATATTAGAGGGCTTTTACCTCTCTTGACCCTTTCCATAAATTATGTGTTGCTAGTACTAGTAGAAAAAGAGCATGGGTTGGACGGATCTTCCCTATGTTATATTCTGGTGGTGAAATATTTTGATAGTCCCTTTTTGTTACATTTTATTTTTGCTAACGTCCTTAGCATAATTTTAAAGTTTAGATGTTAGCCAGTGATAATTTAGAATTAATTTGAAACTAATTAAAAATAAGGTAGCTCAAGTAATATTTTATTTCTATATCTTAAAACATCCAAAGCATACAATCTCTGAAGTGTCTCTCTGAAATATTACATTGTATGAATAATAATAATAACAATAAAAATATTTACTGGGCACTTAAAATGTGCCAGCCACTGCACTAAGGCTTTTTTATTTGTTTGTTTTTTTACAGATTATGTTTCCTAATGTTTGTAAGAACTCTATGTGGTAGGAACTGACTGCCCCTCTTTACAGAGGAGAAAGTGCAGGCCAAGAAATCCTTAAAACTGGTTCAACATTCAAAGCTGGAGAGTGGCAGAATCAGACTTCGCGCCTGATTCTGGTTCACCCCACAGCCCTTCACTTCGAACCATTGCCCTCTGGATGTAATGACACGCCAGGCCCGTTCTTATTGAGAGCCGAGTGCGTACCAGGCAGTGCTCTTAAGTACTCAAATGGCGCTCCCCCTCATTGGTCGTGTTTAAGTGGACTGTTCAGTCTTGCATGGCTTAGAAGTATTAAAGCCATATCCCAGAGTCACTATTGAGTAATATTTCCACCACAGGACACTAATCTCAATCAAGCATAGAATAACGTAGAACAGAAAGAATCCTATTTTAATTCTAATTCAATTCACCAAGAAAACCCTTAGTTCAGAGTCCCTTTAAAGCAAGGAGAAGTATAGAATTCACTAATTTTCACTGATTGAGTTAAGCATTAAGTTGAAATCATAACAAGAACTTTACAGTTGCCATGCATAGTTAGTTTCTAGGGTAAATGATGTCTAACGTGTAGCTTGTTGTACCTGAGAAGAAGTTGTTTTGATTTGCTTCATAGAATTCAGAGACTAAACTTTTCATTGATTAAAGTGATTTGCTCAGCATTATGGTATTTTGAATAATGGATTAGGAGCAGAATTCTTGTGTAATGACATAATGAGTGAGAAGCTGTTGTACAATAAAAGGGAGAAAGTATTTAATTAAGGAGATATAATTTTCTTGACTAAGCAACTAGGTCAGTGCAGCTATAGAGATGACAACTGTTATAACAGGAGCAGATTGGTGGCCTAAGATATTTTGAACGGGTCTCATTTTGGTGACATCCTCAAACTGGAAGACCGATAGCAACTTGGAGTTCCCAAAGCTTCACATAATTCTGCTTTAAGATTCCATTTTTCCTTTGCACTGAGCCTTTTTCATCTGCAGCTATTCACTACCACTCCCCTAGCAGCTCCAAAAGAGGGCTCCCTTCATCCCAACTTCCCCAAGCGGGAATCTCTGTGCTGCCCTGTGCAGTAACGACCTCCCCCTGCCGTTGCCGAGCCTCGCAAATGCGCAGACACGAAGAGCAGGTACAGCTCATGGGGTGGGGGACTCTCTCTATGGGAAAGATGGATAAGAAGCACTGCCTTCGTATCTGGCATGTCAGCGTTGATTAATTGGATTAATTACATTCTCTGCCACACTGGTTTTTAAAGCAATACTTCCCAGTGCGGTTTTAACATGTAATATCCATTGTATCAGTTTTCTATCGCTGCCGTAACAAAGCCTCAGAAATTAAGGGGCTTGAAACACCAAAAGTTATACTCACAGTACTAGGGGCGAGTAGTCTGAAGTCCAGGTGGCAGCAGGGCCATGCTCTCTTTTAAGGTTCTAGGGAAGAATCTGCCTTTGCTTTTTCCAGATTCTGGTGCTTTCCGGCAACCGGCAGCATTCCTTGGCCTGTAGCTGCACCACTTCCATCCCTGCTTCTGTTTTCGCATCTCCATACAGACTTGTTCCCTGTGCTCATGCATCTGTCTTCTTTTTTTATGGGGATACCAGCCATTGCATTTAGGGCTCACCCAAATTCCCTATGACTTCATTTTAACTAAGTACATCTGCAAAAACCTTCTTTACAAATAAGGCCACAATGTGAGACCCTATGCAGACAAGAATTTTGGGGGGACACTGGTCAACCCACTACAAAGTATTAATTTATGTTGGGCATTGGCTTGGCTCTCAGGACATAATAATGAGCAAAAACCATAGTGTATTGAAAACATGTGCTCTTTGAGAGCACATAATGGGGGAAACTGATCAGGTCGAGAAGTTGGGAGAGCCTTCTTGAACTGAAATATGAAAGTCGAGTGGGGGACAGAAAAGTGTTCCAGACAGAGGGCATAGCAGGTAAAAGTGACTTAATGGAGGGAAGGAGCACATTGAAGAAACCCAAATATAGCCACCATAGCTGGTTTTCTCGTACTTCACACAGTTAAAAATTAGAATATGCCCAAATCCTGGTCTCTAAATATAATATAGTGCTAAAAGTAGACAGGCACTTTGGATCAATGTTTGACTCTTGGTTCAGGGAAAAAATATACTAGATGTCGATCTTGTTGCATCAAAGGGTAAGGGAATCCACAGACTACTGGGGCTGTGTCCCAAGGATATAGGAGGCAACTTAGAGAAGCTCTTACTGGCCAAAGATGGAACAATTTGAGTATCAGTAAGATATTACTAAAAAACAAACAAACAAACAGAAACACATCAAGTTTAAACCCATGAGAACAGAATGATATTGAAAAACCTCAGTTTTCAATATTGGAGGTTTCTAGGGAACCTACTCATTATTTCAAAAACCAGTAAGACGAGGAAAGAATAAAACATTTAGTTCTCTTGCCTCTATGAGTGCCTTCAGGATAACTGTAGACCTGCTGAAGGAAGATTTCTGTCCATATAAGTAGGTCAGCTAATGGATGATAAAGGAATGGTAAAATATCACCATATTTTAAAACTCTCATGAAATAATGGGTCCAAGCATTGATTATTGATGGACACTAATATCACTAAAAGAGAGACAGCTGAATATTATGCACCTCTACAAATTTTTACCCCGAATTTGAACCTGAATTAAGGTATCTTCTGGAGCGATCTACACTTTACAGGAACATGATAAATGATATGATAGAGACGTAGTCAGCAAAATGTTAGAACATAATAAATACTGCAAGAATAAATTATCTGGTTTCTTTAACAAATGAATTTCCAGGAGAAAAATGAGGGAAAGGGGACCTATCAATTAAAAGAGATAAAGGACCCATCAAACAAATGCAGTATGTGGATCTTATCTGGATCCATATCCAAATCAACCCAATGGTAAAACAAACAAACAAAAAACCCCTGCATGTCTTATACAATAAAAGAAGTCCAAACACAGTCTGGATATTTGATGACATTAGAGATATTACTTTCTTTTGTGTGTGGGGGGATAAGAATAGTGATATAAGGATAGTGATAGTTTATGTTCACAAAAGAGCCCTTATCTTTTTGAGATGTGTCTGAAGTATTTATGAATGAAATAATATCATAGCAAAGATTTGTCTCAGAATGTTTCCATTGTTGGGAAGGGAAGAAGTTGGCAGAGTAGACGAAACAAGCAAGGCTCTGAATTAAAGGGTTTTGTAGCTGGTTGACAGGTGCATGCTAAAACCAGATCCCCCCCGCCCCACCTTTTTTTGGTATTCTTGACTCTTTTCAATGAAAAGTCAGGAGGGAAAAAATGCAGAAAATGGAAAAGAACACTCCTCTGTGAATTCCTGCTTTTCTTCTATGCCATTGTAAGTGTTTTTATGCTCCACTCTGGGTAGCGCTGGCTTCCTCCAGACCAGTCACCGAGGTAATGAGTCTGTTGCGTTTCCAGGCAGGGAATTTGGTAGAGTTACAAAGTCAGGATCCCTTGAGGTCTTTTAAGTATTGAATTACCAAGTACCACGGGAAACTGTGAAAGATGATGAAGGCCACAGGAAACTGTGAAGAAAACTCACTACCTTTTCATTTCATCCCATTTATTTATTTGTTTATTTACCTACTTACATGTTTTCTAAGGGAAAGATGAACCCAGGAGAGGGTGTGGATGGCGTACCAACAACAACAAAAAAATAAAGGCCAGATTTCTTTTTTCCTTGAATGTAACAGATTAAAGCTAAAAACTAACCCAACAATTTAAATAACGATTACTTGATTGATGGTAGACACTACTTCTCAGTGAACAATCAATGTTTACTTAGAACATTGCTTATATGATTTCAAATGTTTGTTTTTCTCTGAAATTAATTGCTACTCAAAACTTAAGGCAACGTAGATGCATTTGCTTTTAGATGTTTGAGCTCTTCTCACATTGTCTGATGACTCTGTAGTAAGTTAGCTTTGTTGTCATTTTTATCAGAAATATCTTCTGGTGAAAAAAATTGCTTTGTGGCTTGTATATGCTGTTAAAGACAAGAGGGGAGATGGTGAACATGTCAACGTCTTTTCTTTATTACAATATATTAAACACACATGCCACTCATAAAAATAAAATCATAAACTTACTCATCATGTATGCCTTCATAAAATACAGCTCGTGGAAATCGGTCAAAGTGAAAATGCTGACAACAGACAAACTCGTTTCCAGCTCTAACTTTCCTCTCGAGCTCCAACATGACAAATTGACTTCTGGACGTTTCCGTCTGGATGACCTTCCCACAAACAACTAAAAATCAATGAGCTTAATTGAGTTCAAGTCAACAATTGTTTATTGAACCCCTTTCAGGACATGTGTTTGAAGCTGGGGACACATAGATGACTAAGATTCAGCCTCTAATCCAAAGAGACCATAAAAACACCCCAGAATTAGTTTCATCAGAACTTTTATTTCTTCTGAGTTGCATGTCTTAGTTGACGGCAGCACACAATCCCCAACGCCAGAAACATTTGAATCATCTTTGACACATTTCCCCTCGCAACTGGCATTCAGTCCCTTTCCAAGTCTTTTTTATTCTGCTTCTAAATATTCTCTGATTCTGCACCCTCCCCGGCAGTCCTGCTGTTGCAGATTAGTTTTGCACTTTGTCATCTTTCCCCCAAAGACCCTGCGCCCTAACAAAAGAGGGGCAGAACTACCCAGCACCAGCCCTGTGCGAGTGCTGGAGGGCTGGGTCCAGTTTTGTCAAAACTTTGACTATGTTTTTCCCTACCAGGAACAAAAAATCCTAATTTTTATTGAAAACGCTTGCGTTTAAAATATTGGCTCATATTTTGAAATCACTTAGCAAGACAAATTATATCCGTAGGCCAGTTTATAACCCTTGCTTTTTTGCTTTGAACCTCTCATCATTGATTATTATGGAAAACTATTAATTTACTAGGACACAGATCAAGTGCTGTTTAATTTGTGAATCCTTCTCCAAGCTGAGTCAGAATTAATAGCTCGCTAGTCTGAACTTTCATAAACCTTGATTAAACTCAGATTTAATAATCAAAAAGTATAACATGCTTGAGTTACACAATAGATTCTTTAATTATTTAATATAATGAGAGTTTATTGGGGAACAAAAATCCGTTGATATCAGAAGAAAAGAAACCTTTGATTTTTTCATCTTAGTCAAAAATTATGATGTAACAAACAAGTAAAAACTTCAGAATAAATAAATTTTGGGAACAACAAGAATTTGAAATGGGGGAAAAGGGTTCCATTTAAGTAATGCAGAAAGGTTATAAAGTCAGGCAAGGAAATAGGAGGCAAATTCCAACAATATAACCTTGGGCAACATAACATACAAATTAATTTAAAAAGAGAAATATACAACTTTATAATCATACTGGATTATTTATGTTTCAATTAGAAAAAGCTTAAGCACAGCAAAAATTAATGAGAATTAGAAAATGTGAACCAAACAGTTGACAAGGTTGATCATACAGATAATTATACATACAGGCACACAAAATCTTACACCCGGTGTTAAAAATTATGCATTCTTTTCAAGTTCACATTAAACATTTACAAAAACTGACTGTGAATTAAGTCATAACACAAAGGAATCTCTACATATTCTAAAAAATGATATACAGAGACTAGAATCTCTAAATATACTGCAATTAGGTGGGAAACAAGAGAAGGCAGTTTAAAAAATCTATATGGAAACTTAAAAATTCACTTTTAAATTACACACAGATTAGAAGGCATGACTGGCATAAATTGGTTTTCAGGTTGGATGAGAAACCAAAATAAGTGCTCTCTATACAAAGGGCATATTCAAAACAAAGTGATTCAGAAAGATTGAAAGGGCAGACAAGGAAATGGGAGGTATTAAGCAAAAATACATGGAGCAATGATATTAACCTCAGTCCATCAAGACAAAAGTGTTAAATGAGGCAAGGAAGTATACTTTAAAAATAAAAGGTAAAAAAAATGAATGGATGTAACATTTATTTTTATTTTTTAAGATTTTATTTTTTTATTTTTAGAGTGGGAAGGGAGGGAGAAAGAGAGAGAGAGAGACAGAAACGTCAATGTGCAGTTGCTGGGGGCTGTGGCCAGCAACCCAGGCATATGCCCTGACTGGGAATCGAACCTGCGATGCTTTGGTTTGCAGCCTGTGCTCAATCCACTGAGCTATGCCAGCCAGGGCTTATTTTTTAATTTTACTATTATTTTTATCCTTACACAAGGATATTCTTTCATTGCTTTTAGGGAGGAAAGGTGGGGGGAAGGAAGAAGGGGAGACATTGATGTAAGAGAGAAACTCGATCAGTTGCCTTTTTGTACGGGCCCCAACCAGGGACAGAACCCATAGCCTGGGTGTGTGCCTTAACCAAGAATAGAACCCACAACCTTTCAGTCTATGGGATGATGCTCCAAGCAACTGGACCACACCGGCCGGGGCTGGGTGTGACTGTTTGAAATTTCAATCACTAAATACCAAAATGAGAAGCCAAAACTGATACTTGGCCTGGCCACCTTTGTGAAAGGTATACATCCCACACCACCATCAGAAAAAAGCAAAACAAAACACACTTTCCCTCAGAGATAAACCACAGAAAATCAAGAACACTGGAGTCCATTCCAGAATGAAGCCTCAAAGCTCTTTCCTGTCAAAGTTGCTGACTGTGAGGGTGAGCAATATTACCTCAGGTCTGGAGATGCACAGCAATTCTTGCAGACAGGACTATCATTGAGGGAGAATGACCTTTCAACATCAGTGGGGAGTTATACACAGATAAACAATAACTTGCTGTTTTCTGCTACTTTCAATATTGACTACATCCTTTATTCCAGAAAACCAGTTCTCCTGAAGGCTGGACTCCCTTACAAATATTGCAGATAGGAGTACTTTTCTTAATGCTCAATTCTTTTTTTCTTTGAATTTCCCTTTATTACAACATCCAGGTGTACCAAGCATAAAAAGCAGGAAATGTAACAGAAACACAGTTGGATAAAAAGGGACAAATGTGTTCAGAAATGGACAGAAATACAATGATGGTAACATCAACTCAAATTTTGACCCATGACAAATTAGGGAGACAAAAAAAATCTGAAGAATATGATTAATCTATACTAAATAACCAGAATATTCTTTTCTTTATTACTTTTCACCTTTCTCACTGTTGATTGCCCATGAAAAAAAAATGAAGATATTTAGTGCACTTAACTACCTTCTGCCATGAACTTCACATTTGCTTGTTTGTATTGCTATTGTTAAATTGATAATATTCATAACATTTTCCCTCATAATCTTTTCTCCATGTATTTATTTACTGTTCATCACTAATAACTTTGTTATGGATTCTCCAGTCATCTCTTATTTGACTATCAAAGCAGCTTCCTTTTTCTGTAAGAAACACTTGTGACTCCTCTGTCCTCTCAGTTCTCTGATGTTTGGACATACACAGGGCTGCTGTTGAGAGTTTAGGCTCTATGGGCAGACGGCTCAAGTTTGAATTCGAGCTTTGCTACTCACCATGTGACCTTGAGCAAGTAGTTGTACTTACAGTTTAATTCCTTAGCTTTAAAGCATAGACACCTGTGAGTTCTGTGTATTCTGTGTGCTGGCCCCACCCCACACCCACCCCAGATCTGCTCTAGACCCTGCCCGGCCTTATTCCATTCTCCAGGAGGCTGGCCACTGCTCTCTGCATCATCTAAGATCCCTGGACCCTGACTTCCAGCTGAATGTGGCCAATGAGAGGCACTTGCGGAAATAGGAAGGGGGAGGAGAGAGGTGGGTATTTTCCCCTTGTTTCCTCCTGCTAGACCCCTTGTGAGGGCAGTCCCTGTGGGTGGCCACTCCTTCCCACTGGATTCCATGAACACTGCTTTCTCCTCTCATTCCCCAGTCCCGAGGGCAGTAATGCTATCCTATTGCTCTGTTTTCTGGGTATCTCACCAGACCTTCTTTTTCCTTTAACCTTGACTACCTTTCTAAGCGGTCCCTTTATTAAAAATTTCTTCATTTAAAATATCTAGGGCGAACTGTGTTGCCTGCCGGGATTCAGTGTGATACAGTCCTTAGTTTTGGGAATGGCCCTGAAGACAGAATTCTCAGACTGGGTTGCTAATATAGAAAGCGAATTCTTGGATGACCTCTATGCCTAGGAAGAGAGGACACAGGCAATAGGTGGCATGCTGTGCCATCATGATCACTCACATTACTTTCGTAGCAGCGTGAGATGGAGAGCCAGTGAGGAGGAGCCTTTAGAATCCCCAGGCGGCTGCACTCCCTGATATTGAGACAATGATAATGATGGACATGCAGGGAACGGAAGAGCTTGCATAAAAATAAGTATATTGCATTACCTTCAATTCAAGACAAAAGTGATGAGACCCAGGAAGGTGCTAGGGAGGCCTTAAGAGAATCCCTTACTGTTTGAAGCTGCAGAGCAGGCAGGAATAAGGATCAGCCCTAAAACTGACCTGCTCAGAGGCAGAATCACAACTCATTACAGGATGCTCTTTTTAAAATGTCTATACTATAGATGTCAGCTTCTTTTACCAACCACCATGATGCTTGCTCCAAAGACATATTTACAAAGTGGCGTGGCGTCAGGGTCGGATGTTACACCTAGGCTTAACAGCATAGACTCGTCCTTACCGAGGCTAATACGACTACTACTCTATTGCTGAGTGTCCACCCTATCTACAGCACAGGCTAATACCTGGTCCCCAGCTAGTTCCTTTCTTCAGGGGAATCCAGTGCTAAATTGAATATCTTGGTTTCTTATCATCATGGAGAGGAAAGCTAACTTAATGGATAGCTATGTGTATGGGATTCATATTCTGGTTACAGATTTCCCTTTCCTTCACACATTTCTTCTGTCAGCACTACCATCACCATGAGGGACCCACAGAATGCCATGGTATTCTTACACCATCATCTTCAACCAAGAAACTCATTCACAGTGAAAGAAGTATGGCAATGAACTCAGGCTCATGAATTCACAAGCGGCTTGAGTGACAGAGCAGTAGAAAGGCCTGCTTAAGGCCAAGTTCAGGGTCAGCATGAAGATAATGCTGTAGGATGTCATACTGCTGTTTTACAGAAAGGAATGTATGTATACTTCACACCAGTAATGTTTGTGCCATTTCCCCACATATACAGTCTGGGAACCCAGGAGTGGAGTTGTGAGTGATCCTTCTCTCTACTCCACCTAATAAGCTAGAATTTCATCTTTCCCATTTCTTTAACCTTGGTCTTGGTGTTTGGGAGTCCTTACTGCCTGAGGAAGGGGGTTTCCACAAGGTTAAACAGTTTTGTAGCATTAAATTAGAGAGAATGTCCCCTGCGTGTTTTCAGTTTTCCAAGGCCCTGAAGTGACAGGCTATGGTGCCTGATCCCTGTTACCAAAGGGGAGTTAGGTAACTGTTATTCAAGGTGACAGGGAGGACTAGGTCTGAAATGCAATCATGAGCACACCTGTAGCAGTTGCCACCACCTGGTTCATTACATACTTGTTTCTTAGCTCCACTAAACTGTCAGATTCATGAAGGAAGGACTGTGGTTCTGTCTGTATCATTGCTCTGTCCCTGGTTTCTGTAGTTTGGCAGCTGCTTAATCAATATTTGCTAGTGAATGAATGTGCCCTTGTGACTCTCAAGCAGGAGTTCAACTTTCGGACTCGGGAGCCTCAATTCGCGTTGAGGTTCCATTGCTTTGTACCTGTTTGACCCAGGAGAATGCATGACCTGAACCTTTCTCTCCTTTAGAATTCTCACTCATACAGGTCTAACTCTCTGACTCATGAACCCCAAATCCAAAATGCTTGGAAAGCCTTAAGTTTTTGTCAGTTTGCCACAAACTGCCATGAATTGATATAAGCTACTGTAGAATATATTTTTCCAACTGAGTGTGAATACTCACAGATTCACTGCAAAATACTAGTAGGTTTCCATACCGGCTGCTTTCCAGGAGCCTTGGATTTTATGTCTCATAGGGAACATGCACCTTATTGTCTTCTAAAATCCGAAAAATTCAAATTTCAATACACATTAGGCTCTGGAGTTTCTGAATATAGAGTTATATACCAATAATAGGGACTACCGAAGGGTTATGGTTTAGAGGGTGGAGGGATGGAGCAAAAAGGAAACAAAAAAGGACGAATGGATGTGGACAACACTGTGGTGTCTGGGAGGGAAGGGGATATAAGAGGAATAAATGGTAATGGAAACAATACAATAAGATTTTAAAAAATAAACAAACAAAAATGATTAAAAAATAACGGGGCTTATCTTCTGGGTTGTTGTGTGGGTTCCATAAATAGGCCGAGTGTTTAGCCCCTGCCACACAGCAAACAATCAATGTTAGCTCTCCGTATTCCAGGATCTTTTGTTTTCTCTGATGCTTCTGGGACCGAGATCTCTTTAACTCTTTTCTGTCATGTCTGAGATCAGTTTGTATCATTGCAAACTTATCTTGGGGGCTGGGTAATGTATACAGTATTATGATTATTTTCCTTTGTGAGAGGGACAGAAGAGAGGAAGACAGTTTATGTGGATTGTGGGTAACTGTTTTATGAGCATGCTTTTTGTTGCCACTACTCCAGTGTGGTCCAAAGCCTTGCCCAGAGATTACAACTGTGTGAGGTCATGTCCGAGGCCTGGGGAGATACCCAACTTGGCATGGATCCTGGAAACTCTTCTTTCCCTAGAGACCACCAGCTGCACTTTCTCCTGTCTCCCCGACCACTGTTCATGCCACCAGAAAATGAGGCCGATCCTGCAACCTCACCATTTGCTGGGAAGAAGTTCCTTTCTTTGTGGCCTCCTTATCTTGGGCTTCTTGCTCCTTCAAAAGAGCTTGTTTTATGTCTCTTCTGTTCATATTTTCCTGTGTATGGTCTTCTGTTTTGCTAGTCATATATTCTATTGGATATAATTAGTCCCAGGTCATTGTGAATAGCCTGCCTTCTCTTTGGAGCTTTGTTCTCAGCTGGAAAAAAAGACACAAAACAGTCAATGTGCTCTGGAGACTTTTTCTGATTCTGGGAAGACACAGGTAGATTCTTATATTTCTTTTTTTTTGAACTTCCTGTACCTTCTGTTTCCTGAGTGCTGTGGAATCAACTGTGTGTTTGTGCATATGTGTGTTTGTGTGTAATATATACATACATTATGCATTTGTCCTTTTCTTTCTTGTCTTCTCTCTCTCTCTTTCTTTTTTTCACTGTTAGTAGCTTTACTGGTTCCTGTAATAACAACAATAATGTCTGTCTCTCCCCCTCCCCCTCCACCCCCCTTCAGCTTATGCTTTTCACAGAGTAGGCAATAAGGTTCTGTTTCTTCTTATGTTTGATTGCTACTGCTTTATTTTTGATGTCTTGTTTTACTTAAATTTTGTAAATGTCTTTAGTTGTGGTGGGAGCAAATCTGTTGACAGTTTAACTCTGTCAGCTTATGTTGAAAATCTCATCTACTACATTATCTTTTATAATACAAAGGTATATTGTCCCAAAAGGCATTTCATAGGAACTATTGGATAAGGGTAATTAGATAGAGGGTAGTTAAATTTTTCTGTTCAGAAGGGAGTTAAAAAATCAAACAAACCAAACCCATAGAATTGAGCCCTATCAAGTGCCACAGTGAGAGATCTTGGCCAATTAAGATGCGCCAGTCATTCAGTCCATACATTCATTCATTCCACAAACACCCTTTGAGCACCTGCTATGAGCTGGGGACCTGTGGACAGAGCAGAAAAAATGAAAAGAACTGAAAATTTTGCTTTTATGGAGCTTATGTTCTATTGGGGAGAAACGCAACAAAATAAGCAAGTATATTATATAGCTAATTAAAAGATACAAGAACTATGAGGAAAAGTAAATCAAGAGAGGACAATAAAGCCTGAGGCAGGAAGCAGTTCCAGTTTCTTCCATTTGTGGAAGGCCTCCCCGAGAAGGTGACATTTGAGAAAGATGGAAGGGATATGAGGAAGCAAGTCATCCGTGTTTGGTGGGGAGGCTGCATTTGAGCAGAGGGAACAACAGCAAGGTAATATTGCTCCACTCCCGTTTTTTTCCTCTCTTCTTCTGCAGCAGCAGAGAAAGGTCCTTTGGTGACAGGGCTGCTCAGGACATTGTTTCAGTTCTTCAGTTCTGTGCCCGCGTGTCATAGAGCCCGAAGGGGCTGATCCTTTCAAGCAATTATTAACATTTGCAATCATTTAAGTATCTCTGCTGGCTATACAAGAATAAGTATATATAAGTGAGTAGCTGTTGAAAAATGTAGGTCACAATAAACTTACCTTTGTGCTTGTTCTTCTGTGAGTTAGTACATGTAGGTGAGCAGTGAAAACCCTAGCAGGGGGCCCGAGTGGCGAGCAGCCGAGACTGGTATGCAAGAGTTACAGATCTGCCAGGTCCTTTCAAGGAAAATTTTGTTCTTTGTTTCTGTTTGTACCTTGTTCCCTCTTGCCGCAGTTAAATAGGGGCCTGGGTTTGAACTGTGCCTTCCTCTCTCGTCTCTGCACTGGCCTCCACTCCCCAGAGCAGAAGAGTACGATCTCAAAGGAGACACATTCCTGCTTCAGTGAGTCGGATGGTTTTATAACGTGATTTTAATCTGCAAGTAAATTGTTCCCCTGAGAATATGTGCTTGTTTTTTTTTTGAGAAAGGATTTAACAAATAATTTTTAACACATGCTCAATTTTATTTGAAAAAGGCATACTAAAACATGATTTGGGATTTAGAACAATAATCTCAAAATAGCTGAGAGACTGTAGTCCCATTTGGGAAAAAATCACTATGAAATGATTTTTTTCCTTCTCATTCTGAGCATTGCAGAAAGCAAATCCAATTCGCAGCAGCTCAAGTATATGCTCAAAGAGAAATCTCAAGTCATTTTCAGCCCCCGGGCCCTGGAGACCTCATTACGCTGCCATTACAAACAGACTGCAGCCAGTCGTTGATGCCTTTCTGTGGGTTAAGTGAATGGCCCAAGGATTGCTATGCAGACACGTTAACTAGTTGCTGGCTCGTACACGAATAGGTGCGGTGTACCCTGCTTTATGGAATTAATGCATTTTTGTAAAACTGTGCTCTAATTTAATTGTATCTTAAACGTGTTACATCAGTGATTCTCAAAGGGCACCTTCCCTGAGCAGGTTTATCAGAATCCTGGAGGTTTTTACCAGTCTTGTAAAAAATTCCCACGCACCTTCCCCCACCCCCACCCCATTCTACTGTATCCTTCGAAGGGGAGTAAGAGTCTCTGCTGCGGAGAGTTACTGTTCTTGCCTGGCTCTCAGAAATGCTGGAGTGGAGACCAACCAGGTTGAGAGCCAGGAGGAGGCTTCCCCCTCTGTGGCCCTGCAGAAGCAAGTCTGCACTCCAATCTCACGGCGCTTTCCACATTGCGTTGTGATTCTTTGTTCATGTGTGCTCAAACTAGGAGCACCCAGAGGGTAAGAGTGGCAGTTGTTTATCTGGTAAAACTTGTACATAGTGGCTACTCAATAAATGTTACGGAATGGGTGAATGAGTGATTTTCAAAGGTACTCTATCTTGAAGGATCAAAATAGTACAAGGTTAGTTCAGTCCTTTAGGGATTTAACATGTAACTAGCAGAATAAAGCATGCACATGTGAAAAACAGATCTTAGATTAAACCACAGCAATTGTCTTAGAATAAAGCCTGTTAAATGAGAGACTGTTTTAATTGGCTGAGCACCTGGATGGATTTGCCTATGTGAAGAGAGAGATGATACTGATTTTGAGAGTAAGGACTGGAGGGAATTGAATTGTTCTACTAAACAGAATGAAAGAAAAATAGAGTTGCTAGAAGGTGTTCCAGGAGGGAGGGGGATGGACTGAGGATGACCGAGGTGGGGGCCGAGAGAGAGAAGCCCGTCTGGTGAAGGGAAGCTGGGGCAATACAGGAGGTGAAACAGCCACCGAAACCCACATGACAAATCCCCAGATGTTATGACGAATTGTCTTGCCTTTTTGGAGTGTTGTTCAGTTATAACTGTTGAATGCAGATCTGCTGGCTACAAGTTATGCAATTTCTCCTTCCTCATAGGAGATATAAGATACATACCACACACACAGAGTTCTGAAGAGATCTGGTGCAAAACAGCCGCTGAGCGTCAGATGAATGACAGAATACAGAGTAGAGAAGTTCAAAGTGGGGGAAGTCTTGTGAGGTGAGGCAGTTGGAAACTTTTATTTCTCATTTGAAGAAATTAGGATTCGACTTGAATCATATGAGAAAAGTGAGTTTCTAATAGGGGACTATTATTTATTAAGTAAATTCCCACTCCCTTTATTTTAAATATATTTATTTGGCTCCTAGAATATGTCAAGCACTGTGCTAGACTGTCCAGCTATAAAGATCATTAAAACATGATCCTTGTCTTTGAAGAACATGAGCCTAAGGGTGAGAATGGTTTCATAAGCAAATAATGACAGCATCTTATAAAGTGATAAGACCTACACTGGGTTAAGAACACGCATGGCAGAATACACATGGAAATGGCACTTTCTGCTTGGGTGGTTTCAGGGAAGATTTCACTAAGAACTCACTGTTTGAACTACGTCTTGACGGACACATAGACTGGGAGTAGGTAGAGATTAAGAAGAATGTTTTAATCATAGGGAATAATCCAAGCGAAGCTGGGAGACCTGAAGTGCATGGGTATGTGAATACCACAAAGCTCAGTGTGGCTGTACGGAGTGTGTTGAAAACAAGCTGTGTTGTTACATTGGGCCAAGGAGGTGAAAGGTTTGAATGGCATTATTTATAGACAGAAGGAACCTCCACAGGCTTCTGAGCTGGAGAACATGATCAGATGTGCTTTCGAAAGATAACTGTGGAAGATGACAACGAAAAAGGAGAATCTGATGGCCAACAGTTTGTGGTATTTACTTTATTCCCAGTACAAAGTGATACACATTAACTACTCACGACAATGCCGAGACAAAGGTCCTATTATTAACCCCGTTGTACAGATGAGAAAATTGTACAGGTTACATAGCACGTAAGTGGTGGAGTCAAGTTTGAATCCACTGGTCTAACTGCAGAGTTGTATTTTAAATGTTATATCAAATGAGTCTGTTTTAAACAGAGGCAAAATGTGCAAGACAGATATGATGAGGTTTTAAAATAGGACAATGTACAGGATGATAAAAGAAGTGGAATCCAAAACCACAGGAGGTGCGGAAGTAAGACAAGACAAAAGTGAGCCAATTTCTTATTTGGATTGCCTGATAAATGGTGATGATATTAACTAAGAGAGACATATCACTTTACTCAGAAAAAAGAAAAATGCAGCTTTTCAATGGGTTGCGACCTTCATGCCCTCAGTGGGCATCTAACCAAATGGTCACACTGACACATACTCCTGTTTCAGCGTGGATGGCCAACATCAAATTCATGGAAAGAATAAAATGCTGATGTCACAACTGTCGAGTTAAATTTAAATCTGTGCACACAATGCCTAAAAGTCAGACGCAGAGGGAGAGTTCGGTGAATCAATCACTCACCCCACTGCTTGGTGTCGCGGGACAGCAACATCTGGAAGGCTAAATGAATTTCACTTTTCCCATAGTTTCTTTGCCACCATGGGCTGCCACAGTGAAGAAACGAGGCCAACCTCAGATATACAGTCGAAGAAGCAGCAGCGACAGCATCTGTGGCTGTTTCCGGATGGTACAAACACTCTTCGCCCCTGGCATGTGCATATAGATTGCTGAATTTCAGGGAGGAGGAAAAATAATAATGCTTTATGTTGACAGAAAGTTTTCCAAAGTGTTCAACATTTTCCCAGGAAAAAGATCCAAAGGCCAATATGCATTCCTAAATAATTAATGATGTAGCAGTATGTTTGATTCTTTAATACTTCTTTATGTGTTTTCTGAGCGTCCGTCAACTCTGCAGAACTAAAATATGGGGATGAATGAGAGCTCATTAAAGTCAAATCACACGTTTTCTTCTTTGTGTACTTTCTAAAACAGCGGGGGCAAGGTTAAGATGTTTTATTGCAAGCTGACCCATTTAGAGGATAACCTCCCTTTGCTGAGCCCTATGTTTCCACATTGTTAATAGGCTTTCTGTTTATTAAGTTTTGAATTTGTTTATTGATGCTCGTGCAGTTGTTCCACGGGCAACTGTATGGTGGTGGGCAGTTTTCGTCTAAAGCCGCTGGAGGACGAGGTCCTGTCTGCTCACTCACAGTGCACAGCGTGGCCCGCAGGGATGGTGCACTGTGTGCTGCTGAATAACTCTGCTTAATGACAGCGTGTGACTCATGATTTCCAAATACCTGTGGGGAATCCTGGATAGTTATTGGCAATACAGACTCATCACTTTTAGCTGTAGTACATTTTATATGTAGAGATATATAACATAATAAATGATAACTGAGAAAGAGATGACATTTTTTTCCCATCAAACATTCAAGAAAGTGATCCCTAAGACCTTGAAGGATAGCACCTGATCATGTTACATAACGCTATCAAGAGCTGCAGGATATTAAATGTCGTTCCTGCCATGTACTTTACAGATGAAAGTGTGAAGCATTAACATTTTAAAAAAATCTAATTTAATATCTACAGCACCCTAATTGAGATATTAATATTATTCCTGCTTTATAGATAAAGAACCCAAAGCTTGAAGAGATTAATTTTCTGGAGGTCATACTATTAACAAAGCAGGTCTGAACAGAGGGGCTCCCAAGACAATGTTCCTTTTACCTCCTACCACAGCCAGGCCTGAGGGTTGGCAACATCTCGGGAGACTCGGCAGGCTTTGAGGGATGGAGGGCTAGGGGAACGTCAAAGAACCAGTCCTTCAGTTGGAATATAGAAGCTATTTACAGATTATCAGTGAAGCAAAACCCTCCTCCCCACACAGCACTCATGTTCAATATTTATTTAAGCATAATCCCCCACTATGTGGACTTAGTCATTTAGTCATTCGATGACCTTGGGGAAGACAAATAATTTATCTGATAAAATACAAAAAACAGTGAAAACAAACCATATCTGTACTAATTTATTTAAATGCTATTTCTTTCCATCTATTTCCAAACATAACTGTTCATTGAGCATCTATAATGTACAATTTTATTGTGCTAAGCACTACAGCAAGGTTTAAATAACAACAAAAAAGAAAGAAAAAGAAAAAGAAAAGAAATGTACTTGTTTATCCCCTTAAGTTGGCCTGGGGAAGAGTAGACCAGCTGGTCACTACCACACACCCTGATGCAGACAGATTCCAGCCCTCGGGGTCCCTGTGTTGTGGCTGTGATGGATAAATTCACATGGACTGCAGAAGTCCTTCAGAGAAAAGGGATGGCATGGCCACTCTCTGAGTGAGAGAGTGCCCTGACCCTTGCCTGGAAAGGCTTTTATTACTTTTCTGGGTACATTAGGTAGAGGATGGTCCTCATTTACTATGCACAGGTTTGCTTTAGGTGATTACCTTTTACAGATAACAAAGGAAAGAATGTTGCTAATTACCTCACAGAAAAGGATGTTTGCAAATGTAAAGGAAAAAGTGGTTGAACTGGTTACACTCCATCCTTGGGAGGTTTAGCACAGATTTTAGGAAGTTACTTTAAAGATGTGCAGCAAACATTTGCAGCCTCAATTCAGGGTGAGGGAGTTTTAGCAAAAACCAAGCCTCAAAGCAGCCCAGGTACAATGCAGGCCTGATTTCCCATGGGAAAACCGATCCGTGGGCTCAGTTCCCGTGTCCCAGCTCACTCCCCACCAGTTTTCCGAGTCAGGGGCTGGGCTACATCCGCCATGCCATGAGGATAGGTGCCCTACACACCTCACCTCCATTTTTTTTCTTTTTGCTTATCCACAAAGCACAGCTGTTTAGATATCTTCTGGAGTCTTTGTTCAAAAAAAATTCTAAATCAACAACATATTCGATGTTTCTTCAAATTTGAAATAGTATTATAAAATTGAATGAGTGAAATCAACATGTGACTGATGCGTTTAGCTATTTGGGGGAAGTAGACCAAGGCACTGCAAGTGTGATTGAAGTGCGTGTGTATACAAAACGCTGAACCACCTGAGGGTAATCCCAGGACGGAAACAGAATTTGGATTAGAAATCACCTGTAATTGCTGAAAATTTCACAGGAAGAAACTCGAATGTACTTAATTTTTCTATGAAATCTGTTCTTTTTTAGTGAGACACCATTGCCACATGATAGTAGAAACCTGAATTTGTTACCATGCAGGTGAACTTGGTCAGAGCAATGACTACTCTGTTCACGTGCTCAATCAAGTCCAGGTTTTTCTTGTTTCCACTTTCAAATCACATACTGCTTTGCATTCAAAACTAGACTCTCTCTAGCATTGTTTTCAAGTCTATCTAGATTCTAATTTTAAAACATCTCTAGATTTAAGAATATCTGAATTCTCTTGTGACCTTGCTTCCTCGTGACAAACGATGCCCTGTGAGGTCATACGGGCAATTTCAGAGAGTAGCAGAGGCCATCCTGTGGGTCGAGGGGGAATCTCAGTAATTATAGTGAATTTTGTCCTGTGACACTATCATTTGTACCTCTTTGGTGAAAGACCACATAAAAAAAATGTGATCTCTAGAACAGATTCAAACAGTTTAAAAAAATAGGAATGAGGTAGGAGGAAAATATAGTACAAAAAGAAAGGAAAATAAAGAAAACAGAATATACAATTGATGGCTGAATGTTTTCTAGACAATAGTGTCAATAATTTTAGTATAAACTTGCAATCTTAGTATTGCATGCCATGTGAAATTCACTAGTGACAAAACAAAATAGTAATGAAGCACAGTGGTCAAGAAACTGGTCTTGAGGACGAGCACCCATATTTTGCTGAACCTCTCTGGCATAGTTTGCATATCATAACGCTATTGCATCTGTTTGTCCATGGGTCCCCAGTTTGCCTGTTAGGCTATAAATTACCCATGGCTTAATTAGCACTTTTATATCAAGTACATGGGCTGAGGTCTTATGAAAGTCTCAAGATGGAAACAGTAGAATTTTCTCAGAGCACTCGTGATGCTTTTGAGTGATACATCTGACTCTAGGGTTGCACTTTGTATTTGTAAAAAAAACAAAGTTAAATAGCATTTTAAACAACAACAATGAAAAATAAGATCCTTGCTCTGCATGAGAGGTACTTGTCTGGCAAATGATTTACATTCTTACCTCATTCTTACCTCGCAAACATGCTGTGTTGTCCACCCACATGGTTTTCTCCACCCCATGGGACTCTGTGGGAGGTGCCTTAGACAACATCAATGCTAAGATACGCCTACCTACCTTTGGAGAGCTTGACTCATTCTTTGGCTGGTGACCACTTAGAAACTGCTATAAATCTTACATGTTTATGCAAATATGTGTATTTCTGGTAGGAAAAGCAGGGTGAAGGGGAATTTGAAGACAAAAGTGAGAAATTAAGTATTCCTCATGATACAAACTTTCTATTACTTCCTGAATTTTTTATAGAAAATAATGGTTCGGAGCAGAAGTTATTCCTTGAGTCAATGGATCTCAAAAAGATTAATAGAGAAACTTTGGGAGTGCCAAAAACCACCGAGAATAGTTATTGTTGTTTTTGTTTTTTATATGTGAATTTTTCTAGATAGAGGGTTCATAGTTTTTTTGAATTTTAACAAGTGCTTCTGATTCAAAAAAGGGTGACAATTGGTCTAGAGCAAAGGTGGCAAATAAATTAGATCTAAAGCACAAAGATAAAACTTTACATAGCAGTTTCTTGGAGTCTTGTGATGAGAAGTATACCAAGTTTCAGCAGAAAGGACTGATAAGCAGTATCTGTTAGGTATTTGTGTGGTGGAAGAAATGTTTGCTGTTCCTAACTTAAACTGATTTTTCCCAGAAGATTCAGCACATTTTGTGTTCTTGATAGTAATATTTAAGAAATATTATTTATGATCTAGGGAGAATATAAAACAAGAGGGGTATTCTGTTTAGTCTGCGACTGAGTTATAAATTTATTTAAAAAGTTCTTGACTGTGGATTTGAGTTGTTAGTCTCCCTTTCTTCATATTTTTATATTGGAACAATTTGTCCTCCTTGAGTAATATTTAAGACATCTACAAATGTAGTTTCAAGTCAAAAAATATTCCTTGGTATCAAATTCTTTTGTTAAATTCATGAACACAGCTGCTGATTAATTTAATAGCAACTGTGAATATGCATTAAAGACTAGAATTTGGCCCATCGCTTCTATGATTATGAGGAAGCAACATGGATAAAATATGAAACTAATTTTAGTAGATTCATAACAGAAATGAAATGAGCTCTACGCTTAATGTTGCACAAGTCACTCTCTGCTAATCATTTAGGTCTTCTGGGAAACATAGAAGCATCCTTCTTTCTTCACTCAGTGTTCTTAGCTTTCTTGATGTCAGGCGGTAACCCAGATCTCGAGAAGAGAAGGCACACTTTTATCCCCACTTCCTTCCTCATAATGGAAAGGGGGAAGTTGAGACTGAACAGACATAGACACAGCTTACTTTATCCAAGGGTTGAACATTTCTCACTAACTAGGGGCTCTCCATTCCTACCGTTTCCCACTGGCAAAGGCAAACACCTGGGAGAGGCTCTGAAAGAGGGAATCCAAGCTCTTTATGTGAGGCTTCAGTTGGCCAACAAATATTTACTGATCCCAGACTGGGGGCAAGACATTGGGCTTGGTGGTGGGGACCTGAATGTGGATCACTCATGGGTCCTGCCTTCAAGACTTTTACAATCTAGTAGGGAACCTAAACTGTGTTTACCAATCACTCTAACAGGAGGTGGAAAGCCAAAGCGCCTTCAGAGAGTGCAAGTGAATTATTACAAGAGCTCAGAAGGAGGATGACCTCAAGTATACTCGGGTACCAACCCATCCTACAAGTTTGCTTGCTGGCTTCATTCCATTAAGCTTGAGCATGTGTGGTTTGGGGGCCACTCCCCTTTCTGGTCAGTGACCAGGTAAATTTCTCTCTGTTCTGCTGTGGAAGAGAGTATCAGCGCTCCCCTTCTCAGCTTCGGTGGAGAAAACGAAACTCCACATATTGTCAGGTATTATTTAATACAAGCACTCTTGAGTTTGTCTTCATGCCAGAACATTTTAATGATTCATTGTCTTAGTGACGTGTCATGTTAATTTCATTTTCATGGAGCCTGGAGTTGACTTGCTGTTTCAACAGTAAATTAGCCTCTCTTAAGCATAAGTCAAAGGATAAAAAAATAATACTGTGGTATCATGGTAAGTGCCTGCAGGTAATATATGCTTAATGCTTTTGGAAATGTTATGTATCTAATTAGTCAATCTCTGCAAGTCAGAGGATTGCAAGTTAAAATCAGAAAAGTGTCAACTACTGGGTAGACACCTTAAAGTAGCAATTATTGAACAAGTCAGTCTCTGCTACTGTAGCAATTATTAACATTAAACAGGAATGAAGGAATTATTAACATCAAATAGGAATGTAGGAATTATTAACATTAAACAGGAATGAAGAAATTATTAATATTAAATAGGAATGTAGGAATTATTAACATTAAACAGGAGTGTAGGAATTATTAACATTAAACAGGAGTGTAGGAATTATTAACATTAAATAGGAATGTAGGAATTATTAACATTAAACAGGAATTACTAGCAAGGAAAATGAGATGATTAATCATAATTTTTAATAAGAGTCTTATAAGATATATTTTAAAAATCTAACTCTTCAACCTGGAACCGTTTATTGCTAGATGCAGAAACTCAAAGCCAAAGCCCACTGAAGGAATTCTGCATTTCTTGCACCTCTGAGATGCTCTTACAATGAGGAAATTGCATATTGCACATCTAGAAGTGAGTCAACCATTATCTTTAAATTCCAGGACATTCAGAGAAAACTAGAACTTGGGGAGCTAATACTTATTAACTCCAGCCTCAGCTATTTCTTCATATCTTTCTCCTTCTTGTCCTTTCTTAGGCAAACTCCACCCCTAGAATGACAAACTTCACATAGCTATCATCTTAGAGGAATGCAAGCAGACCAGTTCATAGAGTGAGCTGAGATTACTATGATTCCTGCTCATAATGTCCTTTCTGTTGTACATTTGTGTTGGAAAACTATTAAACTTAACAGTCAACCGTCTGCAAACAACTCAGCATAATTTAGTTCGGTTATCTTTGACCTTCTATTATGTCATGTTCTATTATTTAGCTTCTCCTGTACACAGAATCTGTTCAGCCATTCATGCATGCACATGGCAAGAACTAGGTCTGGGTGTCTGACAGCTCGGGGAAAAGGATGGAGCGGTGTTGTCGAAGAGCTGCACGCGAGGACTGAGAAGGCCGTCAGTAAGGCCGACTTCACAGTAAAACATCCAACCAGATTTCACATTTCCAATGTAAACGTACTGAAATCTTGATCTCCTGGAATTCTGAGGACTCAATCTCTTGGAATCCTAAAGACGTGTTTAAAAATCAGACTTTCAGAGATGAGATGTGAAATGCACTGCCGACTTTGATTTGGGTCCTCGTTCTGCCGGCTAGAGGCTCTGTGACATGGAGCAAGTCATTAAATCTCTTTTCACTTTCCTGCTTTGCAAAATATCACGGGTGATACCTTTCCGAGTTGCCATGAGGGCCAAAAAGAGAACATGTAAAAGGGTTTTGCATACTCTAGACTGCCGTGCAAATAGTAGTTCTGGAGCCCTTTCACAGAAGGAACAGGGGCTCAATAAATGCTTAAAAAGCAAATGTGATTCAAACACACTTCAAGCATTGAAACTATTAAAATTCATATTTATCTCAATAATTATCATGATACATTTGAAAACTAGTTTAATATATTTTAGAGAAAAATGAACAAGGATGGCAAAAGGAGTCATAACATAGTTTGGCTTCCCCAAACATTTCTAATTTTAACTCAGAGAAAGTCATTCTGACATGCAGATATTAGATGAAAATAACATCTAATTAGGGATGTTTCTCTCTAAATCTGAAAGCTATTTCTTCTATAATCTTAATTTCATTTTCTGATTTTCTTTAAAGGCCATGTAACCTACCAGTCAATACATTTTTTAGACACCAAACCACTTTTTATTTGTTTGTTAGGCTCTTTGGAAAATATAACTCCTGTCCTTACAGACTGGGTGTGTCCCAAGCAAGCCCGAGCATATGCATCATTACAAAAAGTTAATTCAAACAGCGAGGTGGCTGCCACAATGAGGGTGAGGGTGGGTTATCCGGGGAAGGTGTAGGTGGGACCTGAACCGAGTGTAACGGAGCTGGGCCTTTAGAAGGTTAAACAAGGGCCTGGCGGCTTCATTTCTCTAGCAGTTTGTTACTTGCTGATGAACATTTCTAAAAGTATTAGGACAAACGCATTACAATTTTATCAAGTTATAGACATAAACATGTTAGAACCAGGCGTACAATATAGTGATTCTTTATTTGTGTATATGGCACAATGACCATCACACTAACTCTAGTTAATATCCATCACCATAGAGAAACATTTTTTCTTTTTTTTTCCTTTTTTTTAAAAGATTTTATTTATTTTGCCCTGGCTGGCGTAGCTCAGTGGATTGAGCGTGGGCTGGGAACCAAAGTGTCCCAGGTTCAATTTCCAGCCAGGGTACATTCCTGGGTTGCAGGCCATAGCCCCCAGCAACCTCTCTCTCTCTCTCTCTCTCTCTCTCTCTCTCTCTCTCTCTCCCTCCTTTCCCTCCCTAAAAATAAATAAATAAAATCTTTAAAAAATATATTTTATTTATTTTTAAAGAGGGGAGAAAGAGAGAGAGAGAGAAACATCAATGTGCGGTTGCTGGGGGCTGTGGCCTGCAACCCAGGTATGTGGCCTGACTGGGAATCGAACCTGCGACACTTTGGTTCGCAGCCCGCACTCATCCACTGAGCTACACCAGCCAGGGCTGAAACATTTTCTTCTGTTGGGGACTTTTAGGACCCACTTTCTCAGCAACTCCCCAAATGTGCATGTGGTATGAACTAGAGTCCCATGCTGCACATTACAGTTCCACGACTTGTTTATTTTATAACTGGACATTATTCCTTTTGATCCCATTCACCCGTTTCACCCACCCCCACTTCCTCTGCCTACCACAGATCTATCTCTCTGTATCTATAGTTTGTGCATTTTTAAAAACAATTCCATCCATGCCACCACAAATGGTAAGACACTATTCTCTTTTATAGCTGAATGATATTTCATCATATGTATATCACAACTTCTTTATTTGTTCATCCATTGATGGACACTTTGGTTGTCTCTGCATACTGGCTATTGTAAATAGTTTTGCACTGAACATGAGGGTGTACATACCTTTTCGAGTTAGGATTTTTATGTCTTTTGGCATAACACCCAGAAGTGGAATTGCTGGGTCATAGGATAGTTCTATTTTCTGTTTTTTCGAGGGTCCTCCGTACAGTTTCCCAGAGTGGCTGCACCAGTTTACAATCCCACCACCAGCGCCCAAAGGTTCTCTTGTCTTCACATCCTCACCGACACTTGTGACTTGTTGGCTTTTTGTCGATAGCCATTCTGGCAGGTGTGAAGTGGTATTTCATTGTGGTCTTTATTTGCATTTTCCTGGTGGTTAGTGATGTTCAGTATCTTTCTATGTACCTATTGGCTGTCTGCATGTGTTCTAAGGAAATACGTTTGTTCAGATCTTCTGCCCATTCTTAATAGAATTTATCTTTTGCTCTTGAATTGTATGAGTACTTATTTTGGATATTAACACCTTATCAAATACATGATTTGCAAATATTTTCTCCCATTCCGTAAATTGCCTTTTCATTTGTTGATAGTTTTCTTGGTAGAGTAGGAACCTTACATTTTAAGTGCAGACTATAACTGTTGTATTTCTATGAGTATTTGTTGTTTTCGTTGCTACAGCTTGTTTTCAAATTAGATAATGTTGTTTTGAAACCATAGAAATTGTCAGCTCTTAAGTCTTGCATTGTGACTTTAAATCTTATTAGCATTTACCTTCCACTATTGTAATGATATTGAGACATACATAGCCAGCTTAAATAAAAAGTCTCCGCCCTCACCAGTGTGGCTCAGGTGGTTGGCACAGTCCGCAAAGTGAGAGGTCACTGGTTAGACCCCCGGTCAGGGCGTTTGGTCCCCCGTCGGGGTGTGCACCAGAGGAAACCCATTGACGTTTCTCTCACACATTGATGTTTCTCTCCTTCTCTTCCTTGTTCCCTCCTCTTCCCTCTAAAAATACGTAAGTACAGTATTTTCTAAAAAGCCTTTAATTTGAGCTCCAATGCCCATTTCTAACTTTCGCCATATTTTTCCACGAACATGAGTGTATTGTTTAGAATTCAGCATGACTTCAGGGAGAATTCTGCCTTCCTAAAGAATTAATCGTGGAAGTGCCCTCACTCCACCCCACCCAGATGCTCTTCTGAGATGCAGTAAGTGTTCTGCTTCCATCGCCAAAGTACCGATGAGATTCTCAACTGTGAAAGTCCAGTTATGTATTCATTAGCTCTCTCTGGGTAAGTCAATTCAATATGGTCTGATTTCATCTCATGAATACCACTTCAGATTTGTGCAGGTTTGTTCCTTGTTCCAATTTGGGGTTGTTTTATTGCAGTAAAATCACTTCTGATTTTTCACTGACAACTCAAAGTAAGTGCAATTTTTCTCAAGAGGTTCATGGCTACCCCCTCTCTCCTCCTCAGATGGTGCTCTGCTGGCCTGGGTGGTTGCAAAAGCAGCCCTCCCCAGGGCGTCCCTGCCTTACTGCTCCAGCAATCAGGACTCTCTTCTCTAGTAATTCTAATAAACGACTGTTCCTTATATTCTAAACGACATGGCACATAAACATCTTTTATTGCCAGTTTTAGGTAAATCACTAAAATCAAGCACCAGGGACTCTGCTGGATGGGAGAGTAGACAGAGGCAGTAAAATGGAAAAATACAAAGAGAACCTTGAGAGATTGAGTCTGAAAGGGTCAGAGGCCCCATGCCAAATCAAATTCATGTTGCGAAGGTTTGTTCCAGTTTTCTTAGCTTCCAATTTGTTTCTTTCTCTGCCTTGCTTCTTTGTAGGTTTGTCGAGTTTTACCTCGAATCCTTCTCTTTCTCCTGTATGACTGGCTTCTCTGAGGCTCCCTGGCCTAGCTTAACTTGGGAAGATAATTATTCCATCCACTGATTTTCCTAGGATGACAAAAAACTGGTTTGAATTTTTAAGTTGTCATATTTTTTACTTGACATGATAGCTTCACCTAGGAGGTAGAGGGTTATCATTGGGAAGAGGAAACCTTGATCTGAATCCTGGTCCACATTAGGCAATTCTGAGTCTCAGTTGCTTTACCTGTAAAGTGGGACTAGAAATAACTCACAGAGTAGTTGGGAGGATTAAACATCCTAACGTAGTGAAATTGCTTTATATACTATAAAGTGCTAGTAAAACTTCTTATATTTAACAGTTGAAAGGAGGTAGGGTTAGCAGTTACAGGCAGCCTTTGCTTGAAAAGAGAAAGGCAGGCAGTTCCCCTGGGTGTTATTATTTACATCAAGGAATTTGCTGGAAACATCTGTTTACACGGACAGAATGTATTGGCTCACATGGCACGTATCCCTGAAGTTGTGTTCCTGGGGCAGGCTGGTTCTGTGGTCAGGATAACATTGCCCACACTGGTTTCTCCTGTCACCGCTGGTCAAGACACAGAGCGAGATTTTACAGTTTTTCCCATTGATCTGTTTCCTGAATCCACTTGTTCAGTTCCTATTTACAGGCATTCCCTTTAGAAGTTCAGGGGCAACCGGAGTTCGTGCAGCATGCATGCCCTGCTTCTCTCCTCTTAATTTATACCTGCCTATTGTTCACACAGTGTTCCTTTCCTAGGTGTGTGCTGGCCATATTAATGGCTCCAACGGTGGGGCCTCAGGTCAGCCATTTGAGGACTTGCCCTGCTTTGACTTGGCTTCTGTGCCAGTGTTGACCTGCCTGGCAGTGGCATCTCAAGTAATAATGTTGTCTTTGAATCTGCTGCTGTCACCTTTAACATTAATATATTTTTAACATTTTTCACAGTGGCACTTGGTCTAAGGTATTGAGAAGATTTATAGCTAATGATTAAATCCATTCACCTGTATTCCACTTACTGACTCACATCCGTTCTGTTCAGGGGCAAAGCTTTTCAAAGGGCTGATTGAATGATTGGGGCTATACTTTTATTTATTTAGGCATTAGGTATTCTCGGATGCCTTTTTGACTATGCCTGTTGGACTAAGGTGGTTTTAACTAGTGCTTTCCATAATATTTCAGGGACCTGATTCCCTGGGTTAGAATTATAGTTCCAATTCTTACTAGCTTTTTGATATTGTATGAATTACTGCCTCTCTCTCTGTTTAAATATTCATAGGTGTAAAATGTGGAGAAAATTGGTATCAAACTCATATTTTGGTCCTAGAGATTAAATGAAAAAACCCTTACAAAGTGCCAATCAGAGTGTGTGGTATGTATTAAATACTCAATTAGCCTGATTATTATAACTACTTAAGAAAATCCAACACACAGAATGTCAGAGACATGTTACTGAAGTAGACAGCCGGTGTTCTGATCCGGACACCTAAACTTTGGCCCTTTTAGGAGGGTTCTAGATTTGGGAAGCCAAAAGTTAGTCCAGCTACCATTAATTAAAACTGATTTAAATCTTTTAAGTGTTTGGTGGGCGAAGGGATCTTGAACAAGCTTCTGATTTGGGTCAGATTTATGAAACTAATAAATTACTTCATCCAGTAAACATGGACCAAGGGCTACCGAGTGCCTGACTGAGCACCTGGGCTCAGACATGACGGATACAGGATTTTTTTTTTTAGAAAGACGCCTCACTCCTGTTTGAGATGCATACTCTCCTGATTTTCCTCTGCTCTCACCGGAACCTTTGTTATCCTGGATCTTTATTAAACTGCCAGGTGGTCTCACCTTGAATCATTGACTATTGAGGGTGCCCTGATGATTCCCACATTTGCTTCTCCCTTAATTGTTTTTCTTTTATTAAAGATGATTTTAAGAGCAGTTCTTTATTTTTTATTTTTTAAAGATTTTATTTATTTATTTTTAGAGAGGGAAGGGAGGGAGATAGAGAGAGAGAGAGAAACATCAATGTGCAGTTGCTGGGGGTCATGGCCTGCAACCCAGGCATGTGCCCTGACAGGGAATTGAACCTGCAACACTTTGGTTTGCAGCCTGCGCTCAATCCACTGAGCTCCGCCAGCCAGGGCTAAGAGCAGTTCTTTATTCATAGCAAAATTAAGGGGAAGGTACAGAGATTTCCAATATACCCTTTGCCCCTGCCCCCACTTACATCACTTTTCCCATTATTAACATCCCCAGTAGAGTGTACATTTGTTGTAACTGATGAATCCACATTGACATCATCACCCAAAGTCCATAGTTTACATTAGGAGTCACTGTTGGTGTTGTACACTTTATGAGTGTTGACAAATGTATAAGGACATGTACCCACTGTTATGGGCACTGCCCTGAAAGTCCTATGCCCCACCTAGTCATTCCTCCTCCCCGTCCATCCCTGGCCGTGTGGGGCCAGATCTTTGCCCTCGCCATTCTCCATGTTCTCCCCATTTCCTGGCTGCATTCTCTGTCTTCATCAGGAGCTATCATCTCTAATGCCTCTCTAGGGTGTTCTGCAAATGAGACCATATGTTTAGTGGGTACAGTGAGGCAGCAGTGTTTTTTGGGAGACTTTTTTTTTGACCTGTGGGTCAGAGACTTCAGTGCGTATAATCCTGTTAGGAAGCTATGCTGACTTGGAAGGCTTCATTTCTGATTTACAAAATCATTTGCACTCAGAAATGAAGTCCCCATACCGTGCCATCTGGTCTCGGTGCTGGGTTGCGAAGTGCAAACTTCCAGATGGATGCTCTGCGCGTGGATGCCGGCCCTGCAAGCACAGGCAGGTTGGGGTGGGGGGCGGTGTTTAGGGGAGGGGAGGTGGACTTCAATGGATTTCTCTTCGATACAGAAGCCTTATACTGTCCTCTGGGCACCAGCCTTTCTGTTTTATTTATTTTTTTTGTCTTTCCCATTGTTTTTCTCTTTCTGAATATTTATAAATAATTTTTGTTTGGAACTCCTTTAAATAACACCTTCCATTTCAGTTTTTATTCTCCCAAGTTCTCCTGGCTCATAGAAGAGACAGCCTTTCAGGGTACAGGAAGTGAGGAATGAACATTTGGGGGAAAGTAACAGTGAACCTCCTACAGTAAAATCTTCATTTCCCCAGAATTTAATCCTCCATTTGATATAAAAACTTTTCAGATATTTTATCTATATGATGATATTCATTAGCAACATTTACATGCATTTATTATATGCTAGTCACTGTTAGGTGTTTTATATGTTTTATCTCAGTTAATTCTCACAACAATCCAATGAGGCAGGTTTTATTATTATCTCCATCGTAGAGAGGGGAACATTGGAGAGGTGCCGAAGAGATGAAGTGACTTTCCAAGGTTACCCAGCTAGTGAGTGAGTTTGCTGGGACCTGGATCCAGACGACCTGGGTCCAAATCTGCATTCTCAACGGGTAAGCCATACTATGATTTTTGTAGAGGAAACGGATGTTCTTACGGATTTTAGGTGAAATCTTGGTGTCATATAAACTTCTCTGGTTCTCCTGAATGTGAATACACATTTTTTAAAAAGATTTATTTATTTATTTATTTTTAGAGAGGGAAGGGAGGGAGAGAGAGAGAGAGAGAGAGAAACATCCATGTGCGGTTGCTGGGGGTCGTGGCCTGCAACCCAGGCATGTACCCTGACTGGGAATTGAACCTGCGACGCTTTGGTTCACAGCCCGTGCTCAATCCACTGAGCTACGCCAGCCAGGGTCTTGAATAAACATTTTATGCAAATCTGTATTAAAAATCTTTTTTATAAAGCTCCTCCCATTTCTTGTTAAATTAAGACAAAGTTCTTTAACCAGGTATTTGAAGTGTTGCCCATTAAAAGCCATTTGCCATTTCTTTTTGCATCAGTTTTGTCACCCCTATTTAAAAAAGTAACTGAAGAACTTTTGGAAGTATGATGCAATGGAAACATAATTTAAAAATTCCATGTCATAATCAACTAGTATTTTCTAGATGTGATAGGAGTTGTAATGATAATAGCAAGTATTCTTTGAGGATCTATTTGATTCAAAATACTCTTCATAAACTTCCCTCCTAAAGTTTTATTTTATTTTTTATTGGCATGCATATTTTATTTATTTATTTTTATTTGTTTCCTTAACTAACATGAAAAAATTCTTGACAAACATGAAAATTGAAAATATGAGGGTCATATATGTGGGCATGATATATATTTAATCTTATAGTAAATTTTTTTCATTTCAGAGAACTGGAATTTCTTCTATCTATACTAGTGTACCACATTATTTTGCATATAGACAACACCATCCCCTCCTCTGCATGCTCATGAGAGGAAGAACAAAAGTGTGGCAAGTGTCATATTCCCAACTATTTAACAAGCTCACCAATCAGACACTGGCTCATGCTCTCTTCACAAATCATGCTCCACCCCTTCTCCCAGGTATCTAAGATGGAGCTCTTTTCCACCTACAGGAAGCTAAACATGTAATGATTGTATTTCTTTGTTTTCTCTCTTCGGTTCTCGAAGAGTTCATGTCATCTCCTAGTACATTTTTATTTTCACCTAGTTTTGGTCTGCTTCTAGCTTTGGCCTTAAAGAGTCCTTGTTCTGTGCTCCTCTCACCTCAAACAATTTCTTGTACCTAATAATGACCTGGGTGAGGTTTCTCTTCAGCACAACTTCTTAAACACAAAGAATCAGACAACCAAACCTCCTCTCTCTGCTGCCTGTAACAAGGGTTTGAATAACAGAGGCCTGTCTCTCTGTTCTTTCCCTATAACTACTAATTCTGCGAGAATAGAACACAAATAAGCCTCTCAATTTTTTGTCTTAATACTATATTATTTTTTATATTTGCTTCTATATATTCCATTCACTCATTTGTTTGGTCACTCATTTAATATGTGTAAAAATACGAGCAAATATGTGGAGAAAATGGCAATAAATCTTCTCAAGAAATCCTGAAATTTTGTGTAATAGAGTTTGACTGTCATTTTGATAGACAATAAAGACAAAATGTTTGACAATGATAGACAAGAATGTTTGGAATATCAGACAAGATATGGATTCTGCTTTCATTAACATATTTTTCAGCTGGCAATACATATAAAATTGTTTTAAATCAAACAGTAGAGGCTGATAGTCCACTTATTTTAGAAACTGAATAAGTCATTGGGAATTTCAAAGACGAAGGCATTTTTTCTGAACTCAAGGAAGGGAGGAAAGAGACAATCCAGAGCTGATTATAATGCAGTGGTAAGTGCTGCAAATAGAAGTAGGTGTGGGATACTATGGGGCATGGGGGAAGAGAGAGCACCTAGAATAACCTGGGAGAGATCAGAACAGTGGCTGAGAAGATGCGATCTTAAAGAGGAGGAGTGATAGGGATGGGGATAGAGAGATTCCAAGGCCTTGGGTTGGAAGTGTGGCTTATTTAGGTGCATTGTAATAGGGGGAAGAGGGAGAGGGGGAGAGAAGGGGAGAGACAGGGAGAGAGAAAGAGAGAGAAGGAGATAGAGAGAGAGAGAACAAGATGGAGAGTGGGGGAGAAGGAAAAGAAAGAATGGGTGTTTTTTGGTATACAGTTCATATTCGAGATGCCAAGAAGAAAAGCTAATTTACTCATTAGTGCCTTAGGATGCCCTAGGACATTAGGGCTTAAATCTCTGAGGGGCTCCAAGGGAAAAGGCTTGAACATGGCTAAGATGGATCAAGGTGATTTTTTAATGTGACTCTTTGGTATAAAAGTTTTGAATTCAAAATACCCTTACTTTTGGCCTGTTCTTTATATAGTATTTGTTCCAGATTTGGGTGTATCACTTTTTGAGTTGCCATTTCTCCCTTTTCTCCCATCCTCTTGCTTTCCTTCTTACCACTTTGAAGGAGTCCTCAAATGATTGGCTAGTATAGGATTTTCCCTCCCTGCATGGACCTGGGATTTTGTTCAAGGCTTTAGACCTTAGTATAAAACCCTATACTGTTTTCCCCATTCACATCCTCTGCATTTGATGTTAAGCAGCATTTTCATAGCCAGAACCAAAGTCATGGTTCCGGTCACGGCAAAGATGACTGGAGAGGTGGTATTTAGGCTGATCGAGGAAAGGATTTTATTTTCAAAGTGACTGAGATTCCCCAAGTAAGTTTCTATAACAGTTTCCCAGGCCTTCACATTGAAGGAAGCTTTTCTTTTTTTTATTTCTTTCTCTCTTGTTTTCTTTTTGTAAAGCTTAATTGTCTTCAAACGTCCTCTGAGCAAGGTGCTTTGTGCGTCTCTCTCTACATTTTTGCAAACTGGTTCACTGCACTCATCATCGCTGGAGAGGGAGTCAATCAGCATCGCTCTCAAATGGCAAGTCCCTCCTTTTGAGAACAGATAAGATGTGGCTTCTGCCCTTTGGCCCTGCCAGCACGTTTCTGCCAGTCAGGGCACGGTCTTCTATTTAGAAAACTTCCAACCTTTTGTTTCAGGGGCCTCCTGGCACAGATCAAGAATGAGCAGGCCTAGGTTCACAAAGGTTGGCCCACAAGTTGGCATCTGCTCCTCACCGTCCTGTGTACGAGCCAAGAAAAACAACTCTTGTGACCTCCTTTCAGTTTGCACCATACTGCCAAAAAAGAGACATGATTGAGTTCTTTAGAGAGATGCCTAGTTCTTCGTCTAAGCCCTGAGTATAAATTCCACACAATGTACAGTGTTATCTAGGGAGCTGGAGCCCAGGAATTTGAAAAATCAGGTTAAAGTTACTAAATTTCACGCCCTGGTGAGATGGTGGGTGTGGTCATCCACAGGGAATGGCCAATGCAATGGGTCGGGACAAAATTAGAAGCAGTCTTGGCTTATTTTCATTACAGTGTTGTGTGAACCAGACCTTACTCCTGTAAGGCCAGTCATCTGGCCTGCTTCAATTAAACATACAAAAAAATGTCTTGAATAAAGCCACGGTTGGAGTAGCGAAGGCAAAGTCTTTTCTTCTTAATGGGAGAGAGGCAAACTTCTCACACAGGTTATTTTCTCACACAGGTTATCTATTGATTTATTATCAGATGGCAAAGGCTGAGTTCCTCAGGCCCCAAGAGTGATGAATGGCGGAAACTCCTATGCTGCTATGGGTAACTGGTCTGCTTTTATTGGGCCAATAGCAGTGAGGTGATGGCTTGTCTGGATGTAAAATGAAATCTGCATCCCTCTGTTTTTATCTTGACAGTTTCTGGTGCTACCACTGCTTTTTGGTAAATCTCATTATGTGATCTGAGCATCTAAATGAAAGGTTCTTTTCTGCCAGTATATCAAATAAACCCTATGTCTGCTCCTGGAATCCTTATGAGCTGCTCTGTGCACCAAACAGCTGCATCAGCTTTAGAGGAAATGAGTTTGTTCCTGGGCCAGTATTTCTCAGTTAAGGGCATGTTTAGCATGGCAAGGCTAACTATGAAGTCACTCTGATAAACAATGCAGAAATCTTCATGACAGTACACTGTTCCAAAGTCTCCTTTCTCTCTAAAGCAAGTAAGTTAGACCCAATTTTTCAAATATTTACAGCAGTAAATTGTATACTTTATACTATTTGAAATTTCATACTGCACAATTCTCCTGCCATTATTGGGACCATTTTCTCATTTCATTTGCAATTTCTTTCAAGTAGTCAGGAATTTCATATAGAAATAGAAATGGGAATCAAGGTTCTTGCTATAAAATAATTCTTTTGTGACTGTACCTGATATTTAGATATGGGGTAAATTCCAAAGAAAAGGCTATATTCAAACATTTCAGTGAAACTAATAATGCCACTCTTTTAAGTTATTAACACATAAAAATTTTATAATGTGTTTTCCTTCAATGCATTGGTTTAAAAATGTTGAAATGATATCCTAAGGCTAAATTATTGTGATTTTATTTATAACAACTGGTAGCTATACATTTTTGCTCCTAAGATTTAAAAAAGTATATACAGCTCTGTGGTTCCATCAGAAGTCTATTACTTTCACATTTTCACATTTATAACTTACCACATTTATGTGAGTTCAGCTAGCAGCAAGCATCTTGAACTTAAGAGTACTGAATCATTTTTCTCCACAAAAGAATCCTATTAAAGAGTGTAATAAGATTTTGAAAATTAAAAAAAAAAAAGCTCAGGCCTTGAGTTATAATGGTTCACCCAAGTCAGAGATCACATTAGATGAGGCATGTTTGAATCTTACTTTTCAGTTTCTAGACTATTATTTCTTCTACCACATTTCAGGGAGGTGAAATTGATGACATTAGAGACAGACAGGAGGGGGATTCAGGGGAGGTTTGCAGACACGACAGCTCTCCAACTCTGACGGGCCTTGTCGTCCCTAAGGCTGCATTCCCCAGGGGCCCATGGCCATGTCAGTGGCCCCCACCCAGGTTTTATTCTGGTGTCCGTGCTGCCTGCTGTCCTTCCCGCTGGCTGGGTTTGCAGTCTCAAACTCATCACTATGCATCTTAATTCTTTGGTGTGAGTACACCAATCAGGGGCTGAGAGGTTATCAGAACCTCAACCTCATTGTTTCTTATTTGGATCACTCACCACTTTTAGTGGCCACATTTGATGGCTAATGATGAAAAGAAAAAAGAAGTAAGATTGGTGGAGGCATCAAATCCTCACTCCACTTCTTATTCTTTTTCACTTTCAGTGTATTTTAGTATGTGAATGGGGCTGGATGATCAGAGAGTTCCCGCTAGCATACTTGTTAGGGAAGCAGTGGGTGGCTCATGGACCCCCACGTAATTGGAACGAGCACAAGGTCATATGACAGCACTGAATGAGCACTGATCACTGCAGTCTGAGCTGAGGTAAGTCAAGTGTTAGCTTCTCTTCTCTTCTTCTGTTAAATGGGGCAATGATGTCTTTTAATGTCCCAATGTCTCTCAGATAATAACATGGGATAATCCACAAATGCAGGTCTTTAAAGGCTGTAATTAAATGGAATGTGTCATTTCCAGTATCATAATTGCATAGAGGACATAAAACTCAGCTGGCTACACAATTTTATATTAGAAAAATGATTGTGTGAGGAAAGAGCTTTGTCCTGATATTCTTCCCTTCCTTCCCGCTCAGAACTAAGAATCCATGAGTGTTGCATAAATCTCCTTTGGATTTATTTTTTGTTTTGTTTATTTTTTTGTTTGTTTTTAGAAAAAGATCCCAAAATATTGGAATTGAGAGCATGTAAATGGTAGAAAAATTTCTATACCCATGATGTGTGCTCTCTGCTTTTGTAGCGACAACAATAGTAAATAAGAGTCACCATTTACTAGTTATTGTCTCTCACATATAACAGTGGCCTTTATGCTTTCTCTGCATTGTCTTTTCATTCTGACAAAGGTCCTATGATAGCAGTTGCTGTTATTATTCTCATTTTAGAGTTGAGGAGATATTGCTCAAAAGAGGTTAACTTGCTTAGTAGAGAGTTTGAAAGTCTTCAGTGTGTGGGAAGTTGCACTTTAATATACTTGGTATATTCTCACTCCATTTTTTGTAATTATGTAAAAATAAACTACAGCATCACTCAGTATTAGTCTAAAAGGATCTGAGGTGAGACAACAGCATTTGGTTAGTGGATAACCAAACAGCTGTTGGAGGTGCGATGTCACAAAAACACAGAAGGATCCAGGAAACCTGGATAATTAGTCAATAATGATTGAGACACGGGATATTTCCTGAGGGAGTGTTTAACCAGCTGGGAGGAGTGTTGGACCAAATCCTTCTACAGGTCAATTACAACAGTCATTGTTTCTGGGAAATGTCTTATTTTAAATACTCTGGTTGAATATGTGCACTTAAAGAAAAATGATTGATGTTTTTGGTACTAGATAGACTGAAGCAGTTATGATAAGGGGAAGTCTGTGAAAGGGACTGATTGTAGTTCTCTAGAACAAAATATGAGAGAAAAAATATGTGTGACAAGGGAAGCATGTTTGAATACTTTAGACTCAAATTTTTGGCCATAGAAGTTGGAATTTATATATTATCTCTTCCTCGCTACCCCCCATGGCAATGGGAAGCATAATACCCTTCCAATAATATTGAATAAGCCAATGTTCACCTGCAGAGCTCAGCAAAGGAGAGCTGCAGGGAAATGCTGAGCTAAGATAAAGGCCAAAGGCAAAACAACAAGGGGGGAGTGAGGAAGAGGAAGGAAAGAGAAGGAAGGGAGAAAGAGTTTCAAAGAAAGTCAGGAGGAAGTATTGGCAAAATGGAAGGCCATGATGAAAAGGTAGGAAAGTCATAGCTGACCTCAGAGAATCCTAGGCATCTTATCTTTCCTTTTTTTCTCCCATCAGCTCCTTGCACAGTTTCTATCTTTGCTACCTATTGGTGTCACTTTGACCACAGAATCTTTCCCCATTCTCACTTGTCTCTTCAGACACCCTAGCCCATACCCAGTCACTAGGATCCTCATCAGATGCTTTCCACTCCTAAAGAAGGCCAAGAGTTGAGCACCCCAAGCAGGCTAAATATTTAGATCATGGTTACGGAGGAAGGAAGGGCTGGTGCCAGCTCAACTTTTCTTCTGTTACTTCCTGCGATTCTGCTGTGGCCCCAGACTTGCACCCCGACTCACAGCAGCAGCGCTGGAGGTCACCAGAGCCTCCTTTCTTAGAAGCAGCTTGGCCGCCTTCTGCCATTACGAGGCATGGGCCTCGGCTGAGCGAAGGACGTCTCACTTTCCTCCACCTCAATAGGCAATCACATCTATCTCCCTTGCATGTATAAAATCGCAGCCCCTCTTTGAGGGAAGGCCAGGTACAAATAATTTTCCCCAGGGACATTTTAACACCTCAGATAGATGATCTGCTGGGAAGCTTTATACTGCCTTTCTCCGGAATTTTACTAACCATGCAGGAACTCCCTCAGCTTCCCTTTCCTCGACTCTCCTCCTGCCCCCATCTCTCTCATACATGCACACTTAGGAGCTTAATTCTTTGAAAGTCGATTCTAATTTGCTGCCTGTGCTCTTAGTTTCATCCTTTCCGTATCCTCCGGGATGGTACTTGGTCACTTACAACCTCTAATTCTACAAACACTGAGTCTATCACCATTTCAAACTACAAAACAATGTATTTCCCTTGATCGTGTGCCCTCCTGTAGCTGTAAATCCTATCTTCTTATAAAGCCACAGTTTTGATAGTACTACTACTACTAATTAATATTGATTATTAAATATTTGCTATTCTGTAAGTACTTAATGAATGCCTCAAATAGTCACATGGAATGGGTGTAGTTTTTGGTTTACAGATGGGGAAACTGCTACCTAGAAAAACTAAGTACGTTGGGTCACACAGAGACTAAGGGGTTGAATCAGGATTTAAAGCCAGAACTCTGAATCTACAGCCTTTTGACGATTACAGTGGAGTTCTCTGACAAGCCTGTGCTTGCTCTCAGGGCCTGGGAGGAGAGTGGTGACATTCTATCGATACCATCTAGTAGCCAGTGCAGTGACTCGTCTCCATTTTTATTGGTCTTGATTGTTCCACAGCATTTGGCACCATAAATGCTCTTTCTAATGGTTCAATGGCACCATTTTGTTCTGGTTATTTCTTATTCTGATTATTCCTTCTCATGCTCCTTCACTGGCAACATTACTTCTGTCCGATGAACATTAGTGTCCCTCAGCCCCAACCTTGACTACAGCACCTGCTTACTCAAAACTCTTTCTCCCGTGTAGACCTCTCACCTGCATTCCACAATATTATTTCTAGCTGCCTACAAGACTGTGACACATGGATGTTTCCCACAGAAACTGAAAATGCAACAGCTAGAAGGCTGGACCCCTTATCATCTTTCCTGAACTACTTTTTTTATGTGTGAATAGCATCCTTCATGCTCTTACAACTTTTCATGCTGTGTTAGCTTCCTAGACTCCATGGTCCCCACTACTAGTAAAAATAAATATATTCCATGTTGGCTATAACCTGAATGTTTATGATCTCCAAAATTAATGTTAAAGCCCCAATCCCCAGTGCGATGGTATTTGGAGGTGAGGCCTTTGGGAGGTAATTAAATTTAGATGAGGCAATAAGGGTCAAATCCCAAGGATGGGATTAGTACTCTCATAAGGTGAAGAAGGGCCCGGAGCTTTCTCTTTCTGCCATGTAAGGCAATGGTGAGAAGGCAGCTTCGTGTGAACCAGGAGAAGGGCCCTCACCAAAAACCTAGCATGCCGGCACCCAGATCTCAGTGTTTCGGCCTCCAGAACTGTGACAAATATCTGCTGTTAAAGTCCCCCGCCCCCAGACTATGGTTTTCCACTATGGCAGCCCAAAGCGACTGAGACGATATTCTTCCTATTTTTTTTTTTCAACTCTACTCCTCTCTGCTTTTTTTCCAGACTTCTGTTGTCATTCTCTTGAACCAGGCCTTCCTCTCTCTTCCTGTCCTGGTCTATCTTCACAACCTATTAAAAACTCATTCTTGAAGTAGTCACCAGAGTTCATTAAAACAAACAAACAAACATCTGCTCATGTCATGGTAGGCAAAAGAAATATCTTCTTGTGTGAGCATATTAAAGTCAAACCATGGTTTTGGGTAACTTCAGTAGTTCGCAATGGCTCTATACACGAGGCCAGAAAGGCACTGCAGCACAAATAAGAAATTCTCAGGTCTGTGAGTTTTCACTGTTGAGAAAACCCACGTATTCACCACTTGAAGCAATATACAGGATATTTCTGTTACCCTAGAAGGCGTCTCCTTGTTTTCCAATAAATCTCTCTTACTCAGTGAGGTAGCCACTTTCTGACCTCTACTAACATAGTAGTTTTCCTGTTTTTGAAAGTCATAAAAATGGAATATACAATAGATACCTTTTTATGTCTGGTATCTTTCACTGAAATTATTCTTTTAAATTCACCCATGTTGTTAGATGTTTTAATTAATTGTGGGTAAAAACCTCAATATGGAATTACTAGTTAATAGATGTTAAATCTAGGAGTAAAGTTGCTGGGCCACAGATCACAAGCTATACGTTTAACTTTATAGGAAGCCAGACAAATCTGTAATGGGGTTGCATGATTTTGATCTCTCACCAACGGGCTGCAGCTGTATATCCTCGCCAACATTCAGTGATGTCAGACTTTGTGAAGTCAGCCATTCTCTTTGCCTAAAATAATGTCTCATTGTGGTTTTAACTTACATTTCCCCCACGACTAATGATGTAGAGCACCTTCCCACGCATTGATTGGCCACGCGCTTATCTTCTGTTGTGGGCTGTCAAGTCTTGTGTCCATTTTCACTTGGGTTGTTCATCTTTTTTATAATTCATTTTTAGGAATACTTATATGTTGTGAAGATAAATCTTTTGTTAAATATATGTACTGTGACTTATTTTCTTGCCCTGCGGCTTGCCTATTCATTTCCTTAAATAAGGCAAAAGTTATTAATTTTGTTAAAATCCAATGCATAAATTTTCTATGCTCAATGCTTTTATGTCCTTTTTACAAAGTCTTTGCCTACTCAATGTTTACAAAGATATCTCCATTTACATGTAGCTTTAGGAGTCATCTTGAACTAATTTTGTGTTTGAAATGAGGTAGGGGGTTGAAGTACTTCTTTTTCCTTTTGCTGGAACCATTTTTTAGAAAGGATTCTCCTTTCTTACTGACACGACTTATGTCTTGTTAGAAAATCACTGACCTTATATGTGTGGCTCTATTTCTAGACTCTTCATTCTTTTCCAATAATCCACAGGTTTATTTTTCCAATATCTTACTGTGTTGATTTTTTTGGTTATTGTATATTTTAATGTCTTTTCAAAGCACTCTGTTCTGAAGATCTATTCATTAATTTGGGGGCCTAGTAACACCATATTAATTGTAGCTTTATAAATGTTTAATATCTAGCATGAAAAACTCTCTTATTATTACTTTTCTTTCACAAAATTTGTTAGATTTTTTTTGTGTTTCCTAATATGGAAATTTAGAGTAATTTTATCATTCTTTTTTGGAATTTTTTATTTAAATTTTTTTCTTTTTGTTCAATTACAGTTGTCCCCATTCCCTCCCACCCCATTATTCTCCCCTGCCCTACCTACCCCACCCCCCCCCACTTTGCACATTTAATCTTCTCCCTGTTGTAGTGTCCTTGGGTCCTTTATACATGTTCCTTGACTTGACCCTTGCCCTTTTTTCCCGTTTCCTCCTCCCCGCCCTCTGGTCACTCAGTTTATTCTTTATTTCCATGTTTTTGGCTTTTTTGGAATTTAGGCTATCACTAAACCTATATTTTAATTTGGGAAAGGTAGACATTTTTACAGTACTAAGTCTTTCCACTTAATATCATTTTCTTAGCTGTATTGAGGTATAATTAACAAATAAAATTGTAAGACATTTAAAGTATATTATGTAATGATTTCATATTTGTATACACTGAGAAAAATTTCTCCCATTTGTTAATTAACAAATTTATCACCTCACATATTTACTTGTTTTATGAGACAATTTAAGTTCTCTTTCTGAGCAAATTTCAATTTTGCAATAATGTTCTCAACTATAGCCACCATGTTGTACATTAGATCCTCAGACTCTATTAATCTTATAACTGAACCTGTGTTTTGATTACTAGAACTTTAGAGTAAAGTTGAAATTAGAAATTAGTTGGAGTTAGTTGAATAAATATATGTCTTACAACTCTATTCTTGTTTTTCAAAATTATATGGCTTCTAAAAAGTTTATCTCTTTTTTGTAAATTTTTTATTAGCTTGTCAATTGTTCCAAATAGATATGATAGCATTTTTACTAGGATTATGTTGAATTTATAGATAAACCTTGGCAGAATGGGAATCTTAACAATATTAAGTATTCAAATCCATGAATATAATATGCTTTTTGCCCCTTAATTTATCTTTATATTGTTTTGTAGTTTTTAGTTTGATGGTCTGCATGTTTTTCATGACATAGGTTGCTAGTTTTAAATGCTATTAAAAATGACCTGACTGGTGTAGCTCAGTGGTCTGAGTGCCAGCTGCAAACCAAAGTGTCACCAGTTTGATCCCTGGTCAATGCACATGCAGGCCATGTCCCCAGTATGGGTGTGAGAGAGGCAACCACACATTGATGTTTCTCTCCCTCTCTTCTTCCTTCCCTTCCTCTCTCTCTTGAAATAAATAAATAAAATCTTTTAAAAAAATAAATGATATTAAAAATGACACTGTTTTGTGAATTTACAGAAGCAGAGAATAGAATGGCGGTTGCTAGGATTCAAGGTGGGGAAATGGGAAGATGCTGGTCAAAGGGCACAAACTTGAAGTCCTAAGATGAATAAGTTATGGAAATTTTGTGTACATAGTGGTAATGATAACTATTGTTAATAAAACTGTAACATATACTTGAAATTTGCTAAGCAAGTATACCTTATGTGTTCTCACCACTCACACACAAAAAAGTTAACTGTGTGAAATGATGAATATGTTAATTAGTTTGGTTTTGGTAATCATTTTATAATCAAATCAGTCGTCAGGTACATCTTAAATATATTTACTGTTTATTTGTCAATTATTCCTCCATAAAGTTGGGAAAATGGTACTGTTTTATAAATTTCATTTTCTATTTTATTCTTTGTATATAGAAATATAATTGTTTTTTGTGCACTGATCTTGTATCTTTGCATATCAATTTCAATTGCTAAAATGGAAAAATGTGCATCTCATAATCAAAAGAATGATATTTTTATTACTGTTATATAAATGTGGAAATTTAGGCTCAAGGATTTTTATGATGTGGTAGCTAGTAAGAGGCAGATCCAGGAATTGGGGTCAGGCCTTGCAAAACTAAATTCCATGCTTTTTAAATCCTGCCATAACTTCCTCACATATGCAAGCTATAGATCTGAAGTAGTAAACTAAAATTTCAAAGGGGAATAATACTAAAATTTGCCTGGATCTTGTGGCAATTCCTTGTTATATTTTTAAAAAATGCTTAGACAAAAAATCCTCAACCTGCAGGGCTTAGCTCAAAACACTTGAATGGATGAGGATCTGAAAAGTCATTTTCCTTGAGCCTTTTCCTATCTTTCAAAGCCTACTTTATCCAAGGCCGTGTGCGTGTGACCGTATCATCCCACAGCTAAAAACAGACTCTATTTCAGTGATAGCTTCAATACACATAAAATGAAACAAAATCTCAGATAATGACAATGATTTTAGAGCCTATGTCCTCCAGGAATCAAAGAAGAAGGCTCAACAGCATGTCACGGAAGGATGGAATGAGGAATGAAATAGGTTCGGTGACAGCTCCTTAAAGTAATGATGAAGCACTGACTTGTGGAACCTGTCTCCCTGCACTGGCTCTAGCAGGTCACTTCGATTTACCATCCCTGTCTGGCTATATATAGATAAGTGCTTGGAATATTAAAGTGCCTTGTAGACTGGTTATTTAATTGCTACAGAACTGGTTTCACGAAGGGAAGAAAGAACAGATTAGAGTCGAAGATGTAAATGTGAAACCTGACAGACTGCCGTGTGGTGCTCAGGTCTATCAATAGAACTGTCAGCCCACAGTTTCTAGCTGGCTATTACGGATCCATGTAATATGAGAGGAACACACTTGACAACTCTGGGGCGAGAGCAACTGCTCTTGCCTCCAGAATAGCAAGAAATGCTGTATTTTTGTCTTCTCATTTCCCACGCTATCTAGCATATTATACATTATCAAAATAATTTTAGATTGGAATAGCTTTCTTGTTTGCTCATGAAATGTTCATGCTTTCCTTTTGCTCTTTTTTTCCCCCTGTTGATTCCTCACTTCAGTATCCCCGGTGGTTTGCTCTCTTTTGAATGCTAGAGAAGTAGGTTCATATTTTTGCTGTGTCTCATGACTGCAAACTAGAAAATACACAACATCCATTTTCTCCGTTGACTTTTGCTTTGGAAAAATCTTGTCATTTCAGCCTACCGATTGGAAGAGGTAACCACATAACAGAAAATAGACTTAATGTGACTTTAAAATTCAGTTACTTAACAGTCATGTGTCCAGCAAATATCTACACTGCTGAGGAGTCAGTAATGAACAAAACTTTGCTTTCACATTTCCTAGTTTCTAGAAGGGAGGTACACCAAATACAGAAATGTAATGATAGCCCATAAGTGGGACAAAGGCATGTTTTATTAGTGTATTTAATACATATTTTTCTTTATTGCAATTATGAAGGTAGGATAGCAGTTTATCTTTGTCTGCTCAAGCTGCCATGACATAATGCCGCACACTGGGTAGCTTAACAGAAATTTCTTTTTCCATATTGCTGAGTGCTATATGGCCTTTTCTCTGTGTGTGTGCAGAGAGGAGCTCTACGGTATCTCTTCTGATAAGAACACACTGATTCTGTTGGAACTCCCACCCTTAGCAGCTCACTTAACTGCCCTTACTTCCATAGAGGCCCCATCTCCACATGTGGCCATACTGGGAGTTAGGGCTTCAACATATGAACTTGAGGGAACTCAAACATTTATCTTTGTCTCTCTCTCCCCTCCTTTTCTCTCTCTCTTTCTATATATAAATACACACACATAATGGAGATATAGATATATATATCACATAAAATCTAATCATATATAATTATTTGTATTATTTTTTATTTTTTAAATTTTATTTTAATCGTTGTTCAAGTACAGTTTTCTCCCTTTTACTCCCAATCCAGCCCACCCTCCCAACCCTCCCCACTTCCCTCCCATTACCACCCTCCCCCTAGTTTTTGACCATATGTCCTTTAAATTTGTTCCCGTGAACCCTTCCCATTGTCCCCCTGAAATTCCCTCTTCTCTCCCCTGTGGTTACTGTCAGCCTGTCCTCTATTTCAGTGTCTTTGGTTATATTTTGCTTGTTTCTTTGTTTTGTTGATTAGGTTCCTGTTAAAGGTGAGATCATATGGTATTTGTCTTTCACTGCCTGGCTTGTTTCGCTTAGCATAATGTTTTCCAGCTCCATCCAAGTTGGTGCAAAGGGTAGGAGCTCCTTCTTTCTTTCTGCTGCATAGAATTCCATTGTGTAAATGTACCATAGTTTTTTGATCCATTCATTTACTGATGGGCACCTAGGTTGCTTCCAGCACCTAGCTATTGTAAATTGTGCTGCTATGAACATTGGGGTGCATAGGTTCTTTTCAATTGGTGTTTTAGTATTCTTAGGATAGAGACCCAGTAGTGGAATCGCAGGGTCAAAGGGAGATCCATTTTTAGTTTTCTGAGGAAGTTCCATACTGCTTTCCATAGTGGTTGTACCAGTCTGCAGTCCCACCAACAGTGCACTTGGGACCCCTTTTCTCCACAACCTCTCCAACACTTGTTGTTTGTTGCTTTGTTTATGATGGCCATTCTGACTGGTGTGAAATGGTATCTCATTGTGGTTTTAATTTGCATCTCTCTGATAGCTAGCGATATTGAACATCGTTTCATGTGTCTTTGGATTTTCTGTATGTCCTCCTTGGAGAAGTGTCTGTTCAAGTCCTTTGCCCATTTTTTAATTGGATTCCTTGTCTTTTTAGAGTTCAGTTGTGTAAGTTCTTTATATATTTTGGAGATTAGACCCTTGTCTGAGGTATCGTTGGCAAATATGTTTTCCCATACAGTTGGTTCTCTTTTAATTTTGATACTGTTTTCTTTAGCTGTGCAGAAGCTTTTAATTTTGATGAGGTCCCACATGTTTATTCTTTCCTTTATGTCCCTTGCTCTAGGGGACAAGTCAGTAAAAAAGTTTCTGTGTGAAATATCTGAGATTTTCCTACCTATGTTCTCCTCTAGGACTTTAATGGTGTCACATTTCATATTTAAGTCTTTTATCCACCTTGAATTTATTTTTGTATATGGTGTAAGTTGGTGCTTGAGTTTCATTTTTTTGCACGTGGCTGTCCAGTTCTCCCAACACCATTTGTTGAAGAGGCTATTTTTACTCCATTTTATGTTGCTGCCTCCTTTGTCAAATATTAATTGACCATAGAGACTTGGGCTTATTTCTGGGTTCTCTGTTTTGTGTATTATTTATTTAATTAATATAAATGCATATGATTTATATTATATATCATTAGATTTTATGGGTAGCAAGATTAAGTTGTTAATATGCATTAAAATTAAACATAGTTTCATTATTGACTTCTTTCTTATCAGGATTTTATATCAGTGTTGGGGTGATAGACTTTATTCAATAAAATAAATGCAAAGAAGATATACCAAATATTGTGTTCTTTTGTCCCTTCCAAAGTTAGTCACTCTCTTATCACTATAAAAAATATTGTAAATTTTGGTTAAGAAGTTGCAGTCACCAGATTAAGTGCCAAATTTTGCTTATTCTGTCTGGATGCATCTTATGCTTTTGGTCTTATAAAACAGTTTGCTATGTCTCTGGTGTTTTGGGTTGCCAGATTACAGGCTACTAGGACAGTCATTTCTTGAAGAGGAAGTGGGAGGAATAGCGCTGGACTCTAGGGTGGAGTTATTCCTACTACCTGCAAAGTAAGGAGTGAAGGGGAGAAGAGAGAGTAAGGGAATTGAACTAATATAGCGCCCTCTGCATGGAAAGGAACATGAGGAGTAGATAGGAGCATTCCTGCCCTATCAGGAGGGAATCTCTCTGCCTACAGTTTGAGTCCTACTTAAGCTCTTTTGAAGAGTAATGAAATTACGTGGTCATTCAGCCTTGGTTGTGTTCAAAGAAAGACATAATATAATAAATGGGTTCCTATTAGCAGGGATGCAGTGACTTCTCCTTGACTGAAGAATTAACTATTAAAGGCATCAAATTTTATTTCACAGAGGTTGAATCCTGATGAGCTGAAAAGATATTCCAAGTACTAAAGATTTTGCTTGAGGCCATCCTTCCAGCTTGAATAGACTTTTCATGGATCAGCTGCACTGATGCATTTTTTGGCTTGATCATTAGATTTTATATTACTGCAGTGACAAATAAAACCATTTCAGAAGAAGAAGCTTATTAGACTTCAGCATTTTGGTTATGAGTAGCCTACATTTTACTGAATATGAATTTAAATCACTGCAAGACAGAAAGAAGGAATATTAATTTCTGGTTACTTATGATGTGAGACTAAAAGCCCTTTAAAAAATAAAATTAAAGTAACCATATTAAGTTTAGGAGATAAAAGCTTTAATACATTAAATATTGATATACAATCCAAATTTTATCCCATTAATAATAGTGTCTATTGGTCTGGTTAGCTCAATTTTGGAGCATAATATTTTCCCCTTATATCTACTACTTCTCATGGCTGTGTTTCATGGCCAAAGGTTTTATTCTTCTAATCTTATACAGATGTCTCTGAATGTGTCTCACTTGTCATAAAGAGAACAAAAAAGAGGAAGGGAAGGCATCACTGTGTAATGAAAAAGCATGAGACCTGCAGTGAGTTAAGAAGGGAAAAAAGACATAAACCCTACACTGTGCCTAAGACCTTATCATTATTATTTTATTTGAATCCACATGTGTCTTAAAGGCAGAGACTGCTGTCATTGAAGCTTGGAGATGTTCACTCATTTTCTCTGGGCCACAGGAGGTTCTGAGATCCAAATTCAGGTCCATCTGGTTCCAGGGTTGTGTGCTCCACCTGCTACAGTGCTTCTCAGTGATGGAGTTCTATTTGGTAAGCCTTTTAGTGTGTCTATAAATTAGGAATAACTGCCAACACCAGAACATTACTGTCCAAATTAAAATGGCACCATGTGTTAATGTGCTTTGCAAACTCTCAAGTGACAAAGAATAGAGACGATGTATTGTGGATATACAATTAAAAATTTAATGCAATTGTTACAATGGGGAAGACACTTCAAAACACCCATGCCCCTAATGTGGTGGTGTTCACTCAAGTCACCTTCATAATAAACAGGGACTATAATAATTAAGAAACACATTACTTGAAAACTCTGTCAAAAGCAGCCATGTATGTCGGTAACCAGGATCACTAAGAGGAAACCTCTGTAGCCACTTTGATGCTGCTAATTGACCATTGAAAATGATAGGTATGGTTTTCATAGGTGGGACACAGAGCTGTAGCATAGGAAAACATTACAACGATTATAACTTAGCAAGAAAAGAGAAATGTCAGTGGGTATTATTAAATATAAGATATTTTTCTATGGACTGTCAGAGAAATTCTTTTGTTCACTACTCTTCTAGAAAAGGAGAGAATAGTTAGTGGTAATAAGCATATACACAGTTTTACCCTTCAAAAATGCATCCGTCTTTTGTACACAGTAATCAAATTATTTCTGGCTGACAATTTCTGGCGCACAAATCATTTGAAAACTGCCTGGCTACCACTCACCTTGTTTCATCCTTGCCCACACATTTGTCAGCCATCAGAACCACCTACAGCAGCTTCCACTCAAATGGCATGGTTCATAACAAATCCCTTCAAAGTGAAAATAAATGTGAGCAGTCGGGTGACACCTTCTTTTCTCCTCCTTCCTCATGGCTGGGGCCCATTTGGCACCAAGCATCACACTGTCCAGATGGTGGCCACTTCTCCGCTCCAGCTTTAGCACATTCCCTGCCAAGGCCCCAAGTGCCAGTTTTCCAGTGAGAATCTGCTTGCAGGAAAAGAGCTGCCTGGGTTACATCACCTCCCTTGCAGTTGACAACCAGGCTATGTTGAAACAAGGGCTAGGGCTGGAGCAGGGCAAGGAGGCAGGCAGAGATTGGATTTGTAGGAAAAAGGGAATTATTGGAGAAATGAACTTACCTGTGTGACTTTTGGCGAATTATTAGAAGTCTCTTGATTTCAATTTCCTCATCTCTAAAATGAAGGAGTTGAACTGAATGGTTATCTGACACTCCTCTAGCATTCTACAATCTTGTGATTATTTAGTACACAAGTTTCAGGAGGGTGACTATGAGCAAGACCCTTTCTACTTTATAGGGATGGCTGTATTATGGCCAGCCAGTAATTTGGGGGAGGAATAAATAGGTTTCAGACACATGTGGGAGGTAGCTTCTTTATAGTAAAACTAGGTCTGTTTGATGAAACATATTCACTGAGATCCTAATTTCAGACTATCATGGCCTTCAATATCGAGCAGAGTTTTCTAGGCAAGTGCAGATTTCTCGTCTGCAATTGTGTAATTGGTATTGTGTTGTTGATTCAGGAATTGGACATTTACTGGATTTCTACTGTAAAGTAGGCACGGTGAATAGTTTTGAACCTAATATCCATGGAACAGGCTGTGCAATGGTTCACACCAGCAGACTACAAGTAATTTTTCCACAAGAGTGCCGAAGTACAATATATGTCCTTCCAATATTTTTACTGAAGTGAAAGCCATTCCCAGAGGTCTGGCCTCATCTTGTGTCCTTAACTCTGGCCATCTGAGCCACTGTGAGTGCATACTGCTCAGGAGTCTTGGGTACTTTCTGGAGCTGTCCAAGGTACCAATTTGAGAGGGCACTTGCAGCGTTGACACAGGGCTTTGGGTTCTGGTGCAGCTCCACACTGTACTGGGTAGCAACTCACACTGAGTTGTGTAGCTGTAAGTATTTCTTTGTAGATTCTGTTATCTACTGTGTAAAAAAAGTAGAAGTCAAAAAGAATGCTTATAAAAAGATTGCTGCTTTGATATTCATCTTACTCTTGTCCAAATGATGAATCATCCCTTCATCAATATGTTTTTAATAACTGTTTTGAATGTACAATAATACTGAATATTTTGTAATGACCTCCTCAACTTTTCTTCCCATTTAAAATTTCAGCTTGGAAGTGGGGAGTGTATGGGTAGAGCTTGACAAAAAAAATTGTTTTTCTTCTCTTTGAATATGCTAGGATTCTGCATATGATTATGTATTCAAATGGGTCTTTTGTTTTCTATACTTTTCATTTGAAACACATTTTCCCTGTGCCATATACTCTTTTGTGCCTACTCAGTTAGTTACAACTAACTCAGTTTACAAGAGTTTATATAAGGCTTAGAGATGAGAGGCTTTATGTATCAGAACTGTATTAGTCTATTTAAGTTGCCATAACAAAATGCCACAAACTGGGTGGCTTAAACAACAGAAATTCATTTTCTCATAGTTTTCAAGACTAGGAGTCCAGGGTAAAGGTTCCAGCTGACTTGGTTTCTGGTAAGGACTCTTTTCCTGGCTTTCAGATGCCTTCCTTTTCACTGTGTTGCTAGCCTTTCTTCAGTGTATGCCTGTGGTCTGAGAGAGAGAGAGAGAGAGAGCTCTCTGGTGTCTCTTCTTTAAGGGCACAAATTCGATTGCATTTAGGCCCCATCATTCTGAGTTAATTTAACCATAATTACTTCTTTAGAGGTTCCATATTCAAATACAGCCACACTTGGGGTTAGGACTTCAACACATGACTTTTGATGGGAATAAAACCATTTAGAAGATAAGAAGAGTGTTATAGATTCTCAAGAGATGTGTAGTATAAGACTGGGGTGGTACAGTTTGCTGGCTGAAGAGTATGGTTTTTGGAGTCAGTCACATTTTAGTTTGATTTCTGGGTAGGACTTGAATAAACAAAGGAGATTAGATTGTCTGTATATCAAGAGCAAAGCAAGATGGTACAGGCAGTGGTGAGGTTTTGTGTGAGTTGTGAGGTCTGCATTAGGAAATCAACTTGGAAAGATATAGAGCTGGTCTAAATATAAGAGGCTCTTCCAACATCTGGCAGGGAATTTATAATTGCTGGAAAGTTTTGAAACAAAAACGGAATCTGAGCAAATATGTTTTCATGCATTTGGTCAAGCAGTGGATTGCAGAGGACAGACAGAAAAATCTGTAACAAATTCATGGATTTGAACTAGAGAACAGGGAGCAGGAAAGGAAATGAGTTTATTCTGAATGACATTTAAAGAAAAAAGCTAAGTTTGGGGACAATTTCGTTATAGAGGATTCAATCAAAGGAAGTATCAAAGATGACTAAGATTTTGTTTTTTGCTCAATTTCTAATAAATGTTAACTGCTATACTGCTCTGTTTAAGAAATATGTAAAAATTTGTGGATGAAGAAAAACAAAGAGGGAAGACTTTTAGAACTTTTGAGGAGCTGGAACCCAGTTGGTAGAAAGGGATATTTGAAGAAGAGGGATGTCTAATATTCAGATGTGAATTGTGTGTGTCTTTTGTTATGATTTAAGGTCTCTCTGTTATTCCAAGAACTTCTTTGGCATCTGCTCTACATAAAAGGATTTTTGAACTCTCCTTTTAGTTTCTTTGCTTTGGTCTTGGTGGAAATCAAGTAAAGGGGCTGAATTACTCATATCATAGATATTGTACAGAACTTGACAGTTTGTGGAAAAGTGAGATGAAGCACACACTGAACTTATCTAACATAAGTAAGAATTTGGAGGTAGGTCATAACATTAAAACCTATCCTGCCCACTCCAAACACACGTCCTCACCTACCTCCATCTTAAGGCTTTCATTAGACTATCAACAAGATGTGGAATGGGAATTGATCAACCTTATCTAGATCTGAAGGCAAAAAGATGACCACAGCTGATGAATGCTTTATATATGAAACTAATTAAGAAAATCATAAAGGAAAGTCACATCATTAAAAGTAATCTAAATGAAGTAGGATAGTTCTAATCCTATGAGATTCATTCATAGCATGATTATTAATATACAGGTTTACTTAAATTATTTAATGTCCCTTTATAAAAGTCCTTTGGAACCCACAAAAATAAGGAAGCTAATATAGAGACAAATTCTTCTAAAACACTTTCTAGCAGGTTTTCAAAAAAAATTATGCATTTGACAGTCAAATTTATTGAGTACCAGTTACATTAATTAAGCCATTTTGTTGGGTCCTATGAGAATATGCAAAAGAACTTTGTGGTGTCTGGCCTTGAGAAACAGAGTTTACTTCAGGCATGTGGAGGTCATTTTCTATTGACAGAAAGAGTAGTAACATGGAAACTTAGCTTTTGACAGGAAGTTAGAATACTTTACTACTCTTTTCCAAATCTACTATTTTTTCCTACTATTTCAAAAAGAGATATTATAGCAGCATACTTTAGCCTCTGTTTTTAACCTAAATTTGAGATGAGATTGGGGGAATTCTAGAAATATCAGAGTTAGTAGTCATATAGTGATTAGAACGTAACTTTGTGTGTGTTTGTGTGTGTGTGTGTGTGTGTGTGTGTGTGTGTGTGTGCTGGGGAGCAAGGGAGAGAAAGGAGATGAAGGAGATAGGCACAGAACATTAGTACCAACAACTGAGGGAGAAATTGGAATTTTTAATATAATAGAGCACTTGTATGTCTTAAAACTTTTTAACTGACTTAGAAAGCTGGAAAAATTACTAAATCAGATTTATTTGCAAGCTGTTGAGTATTATCCTATGTTTCATTTGTAAATATATTCTCAATATGCATTTGCCCAAATGATATATTCAGTAAAAGGCAGTTACATGGTTTCATTCACAGTATAAAGTATCATAGTCTGGCAAAATATTAAAATTACCTAGTTTGGACATTATCTCCATGAATTTTTCTCTTACTTTAAACTTTCAAAAAGGAGAAACTGGTTTTCTCAGTGGCAGCCTAGGACATCCTTGGAAAACTTGGATTAGCTTGGATTATGTAAAAAGATTCTGAATTTAGTTGAAATCTGCCTAACTGTAACTTTCATTTATTTATACCAGTTGACCATTTGGAAATGCAAACAAAGTAGGATAATTCCTTTCACAATAGAGCTCTGAAATATTTAAAGCTTTCTACCATGTCAAACAGAATTACATCCTCCACCGCATTGGACTTTGTGGATTTGTACTGAGTCTTCTGTTTCTGACTTTTCTACCCACACACTCTGAGTCTTTCTCATGTGTGTTACTACAAAATTGCATCTTCTTCCCCTGGCCTCTCCACACTCACATTGTATTGGCCCTGCTGCAGCAGATGGACCCCACCCAAAATTTGGGTTGAATGCTGAGACTGATGATACTACACACACACACCAAGAAGATATAGAAAGATTTATTACATAATTGAGGTCTTAGGAGATCAGGGCAGGTTTCTTAAGCAGGTCTAAAATGGCTTGAGAAAGCAAAGACAGGAGATTGGCTCTGCCTTTTATTTTAGTTAGAGGTTGGGGCTGGGTAGGGATTTCATACACAGGTCAAGGCTTGCATGGTTTGAATCTCTTGTCAGAGCCAAAGAAAAGAGCATCCAAGCTTTCTTAAAACTTGCCCACATGTGGGGTGGAAGGGGAAAAGGAAGGATGAGGAAAAGATGTCAGCAGTCAAGCATCAAAAACGGAGTCAGACTCCCTGTTCTATCCTACTTTTGTGCCATCGATATTCTGGACTTTAGCTCAGGATCATTCTTTTATCTTTATTAAATTTAGTCTTGTTAAATTCAGTCTGTTATTCCAAGCTACCAGAGTCCTTTTGGATCCTGATTTTGTTCAATAGTGTTTTTTTAAATATTACCAAGCCATTTATCATTGGAAAATGCAGCGAAAATAACCTCAAATTTTTTTATGCTTGGTAAAAATATTGAATGTTATAAAGCTAAGGACAAAGCATTGTGACATTCAATTCAATTTTTTCCTCCAAGTTGGCATAAGCAATTAACTATCCTTTAGTGGAGCCAATAACCAATTCACCAAATTAAACTAGCACCCAAACCTTATTATTCCAGATTGTCTCAAAGACATTCTGATCAAATAGTGGACAATGGAAACACTCTTGTGTAAGCCCAGGTGATCAACCATATTAACAGTGGTCTACCTGATTAATAATGATACCAAAGGAGGGAACGTGGTTGTATTTGCTTTTTATCTGTCACTCAGAATGCTGCCAGGACTCAATCACAAATTTACCTCTCTGTGGATTTTGGAATTCACTTTTTTTGGCCATTTCTTCTATCGCAGGTTTTGTAATACTACTTACTATCCAAACAAGTTATTTTCATAATGTGATTTGTAACCCACCATTGTCAGGAGATATAAATTTATTTAGAATGCATAGGTGCTGAGCTTTAAAGTCCTTGCCCTCACTGAGCTTCATTTTCTCCCAATAGTGTTTAGTCTAAGTTTTGGAGGTTGAAAAGCATTATCTTTATATCACTATTATATCATTTCAAAGTTATGGCCTTTTTATGCTCTAAATAAAACCAAGAGTTACTTAGGTATTTTAATTTTTCCCCCAAATCTCAACTCATTCGGGAACTCAATTTTCATAACATGATTCTTACTGAGCCTACTGCTATCATATCTAATGTCTGTTCATTCATTCATTCATTCATTCATTCATTCAACAATACTTTTTGTCTCTTTGCTATGTTCTTGGCACCATATTACCAAGATGATTGATAAGATACCTAAGGATACTTTTCAGTTGTATTTTCTTCTTATTAAAATATATGTAGCTACATTTTCAACTTTCCTTCTATTTTCCTCTTCATTTTATTATTTTCAATTGCACTCAAAATTACATTTTTGAGAACATAACCCTTTTGAATCATAATCTCTTCAGGAGTCTTATGCCATGAATAATGCATAGCTTTTCTTTAAACATTTTGAAGACATTCACAGAATCTAGAGCATACAATTCACGATGTCCAGTCTTTTTCTCAGAAAAAATAAAATTCAAGATAACATAGTCACTTTCTTTCAAAGTTCACATAATTTTCACTTTATCAATCAATGCTTCTCATTGTCAGAACTCAGTCCAAAGTAGTAATTTCCTCTGGCTGTTGTTTTTCTTTAGAGATCACTGCTATTAATGGTATTCAAATACCTGTTACATGTTGGCTTTTAGCCAAATACAATTTTTTGCCTGTTCATGAATGGTTGAAGTCTTCTTTCACTGCTCATAAAGGATAGAATCCTCACTGTTGTTCACCCCTAATTCCTGCACCATGATAGGTGCTCTATAGTAGTCACTGTTATTTTATTAGTTACTCATCAGTCCCCAATATGCTCTGTCTTCAGAAAATGGAGATTTCTATGCAGATGTTGATTTTCTTGACTTTTAGCACTGCTTCACTTCTCCTCTTAAAAATCTCTTCCTTTCTAGTAAGACAAGTTCTTCTAACATCACGTTCTAATGTAAAGGGTGATTATATCACACATTTGAGATTTATTTTTAAATATTTTTATTTCTTTGACTTTTATTGAATATCTATAAAAGAATAGTAATAATAAATATTTGTTGTGCAGTAGCTGTCTGTCAGGAACTTTATAAAACACTGTATATAAATTAACGAATTTGGTTTTTGTAATCCAACTGAGAATAAAATTTTCCAAGGTCACATGATTTTAAGAGAATGAGAGGGACAGTATTCTAGGTACTGATAATTTAGTAATGGGTGAAATGGAGAAGTTTCCTTTTATTAGAGAGTTTACAGGCCAGGAAGAAAGCAAATGTAAATAAATAATTATGATGTTTTCAGATGATAGGTACCATGAAGAAAACTAAACATGGGAATGTGGCAGAGAGTGACTGGGGGAAACAATAACTTTTATAAGGTGATCAGGAAAGGCCTCTCTGCAGAGTTGACTTTGTTGATCAACCAGGCTGCTTTCAGCAGCAAGTCTGAGAAGCTGAACACATAATAGTTTAAACAATAGAGAATTTTGTTATTTTACATAAAAAGATGTCTTAGGTAGAAGGCTCTAGGACTAGTTAATTAGAGTAATGGATGTGAGAGACTATTCATTCTTACACACCCATCTCAGAATGCAGACCAGCTATCTCCTTGCTTGTAAGATTGCTGCATCACTTGTATGTACTTCATCTTCCCACACCTTAGGCAAAGATTTTAAGTAAAAAGATACAGTTTTTCCCCATAGATCTCTTTTTTATGCCATCAAAAAACTGTTCCCAGACGGCTTTACATTATATCATATTGACCAAAATCATGTCACCTGTATGGGAAATAAGACAGCCCTAAGGTCTAAGACTTAGACTGACAAATTCAGCCCCTTGAGCTTTGGTTTCTTAAGTATCAGAATGACCAAAGAAGATTAAACAACCAAAACATTAGGGACAAAAGAAGAGATAGGTTTGGACAGGCAACCACAAGTGCCTGCAATGCCCTGTGTCCTGAGTAATGGGAAGTGAAACATATGAAGATATAGGGGAAGAATATTCTTGGGAAGGGAAAGGGAATGGCCGGTGCAAGTCCTTGATAGCAGAAAGTAGCTCAGTATGTTTAAGAAACAGAAAGATGTGCTATTGGAGCACAGTGTTATGAGAAGCAGTGGGTGGGAAGAGGTATGAATGAACAGGTATAGGGTTTAAGAATGCAGGCTGAGGACACTTAAAAAAACACACAAAAACCTAGCCTCTAGTGTCTAGGTTCAAATAACAGACCTACCATTTAGTATTGGCTTTGCACAAATTACCTAACCTATCTGTGTCTCAGTTTCTATGTCTTCAAAAGGTTATAAATAATAATACACAACTCATGAAATTATTGAAAATTAAAAAAGAAACAAGACAAACAGCATTTAGAACAGGACCTGGGATATGTAGATGCTCAATAAATGTTGGCAATCATTATTATATCTTTTGTTTAGAGTGTAGGTCATGTAGGGTCCTATAGACCATAGTAAGATATATTGATCTTATTCAAAGTAAACTGTGAAGTCATTGGAGTGTTCTATGCAGGGAGTGAGCTAAAATGATTTGAGTTTTTAAAGAATATTTTTCTGGCATGTATAGATTATAGTACATGGCTAGGGGAGAGCAGATGTAGTATAGTTAATAAGCATTTGCAGGCACTTGGATCAGGTGGATTTGACTAGGGTGAAAGCAATGGGGAGGGAGGTATAGCTAACAGAACTTGTTGACAGCTTATATCTGAGTTTGTAGTTAAGGGAAACAAGGTATTCTAAATATTTGACTTGGAAAGTTGGGAAAATGATGATACTCTTTGTTGAGATTTGGAAAGGAGTCCATAGGAATCACAAAACCATCAAAGGGATCTATGAAAAAAATGTTGTGAACTTTGCCTTAATATTCTTTGTTCATCAATGTGTTCTTTCACATGTCTTTTTCCCCCCTCACCTCAGAATATGTTTATTAATTTTTAGAGAGAGAGGAAGGGAGAGAGAGAGGAGCATCGATGTGAGAGAGAAATGTTGATCAGTTGCCTTCTGTATGTTCCTTGACCCAGACTTAAGCCCACAACCTAGGTATGTGCCCCAACCGAAGATGGAACCTGCTATGTTTTGGTATAAGGAATGATGTTCCAATCAACTGAGCATCCTGGCCAGAACTGTTCTTCCACATTTCTTAATGAGTTTTTAAAATCTTTCCTATCTTTTGAGGGACTCACTTTACCTCAATTTATACACTTGACTTGTTAATAAGATGATTTGTGAAGATAATCTTTGTCAAACTGGGTTATTACAAAGCAGAAGTGGAACATAATGAATTTAGCACTCTTGTTTACTGTGTCCCAAGACTTTCAAAGCCCAGCTGCTCAAGTTTAGTGACTCTTATGAAAAGTGACTTGTAGTTCATCTTCATTTTTATTTTCCCTACCCTTCCAGCTGCTGGAGCCTATTTATTTCCTGTAGATAGATAATAATTTTATTTTATGTTTTGTTCTCAGAGTCATGATGAAAGGTGGACAAACTAACCATTTCAGTTTAGCTCTATTGCATTCCTTTGATATGGTCCACTTGGCCTTCAGAGATGGGTAGATACATGCCCCTTTCCCACATGTCCCTAGCCCTTAACAATGTCCTGCTAGAATATAATCTATGTAAGTGTCCAGCTTTGCAGATCATATGGGTTTTTTCTTTCTTACATGTATTACTGAAAATCAGTAACACTTAAAAAAAGTTCTTGAAGTTCTTATAAGTGACTCAAACCTTGTTGCATTTTGATGACAACTTAACAACAATAACAAAACCAAAACCTTTAAAATATAATTGTTTATTGGCAAGGACCACTATGTCTTTCTTTGGCTCAGAGGACATATATAGTTGTATGAAATAACTAAAGATGGCATCATGGATTCCAGTAGTATTTGGAAATTTAAGTTATTTTTTCAGGAGTAATGTTAAGATAAGGTAGACCATCAAAGGGTAAGCCCTTTCCAAATTTTCTTCCTTATGGTTAAAATTACTACTTCAGTCGGGACTTTTTGGTTGTAAAATACAGAAAGCCAACTTGAACTAGTTATGGCAGAAAATCTAGGCTTAAAAATCCAAAGAACAGAACAGTTAAAGACAGTTTTACAAGGCAAGGAGCAGCTCCAGAAATCTTAGGCACTGACATTTGAACCCTGCCAAGATTGCTTTTCTTTCCATTTCTCGTCTTTTTTTTCCACCCCTCAGCAGTACGCTTTCTTCCACTGACAGCTTTAAGGCTGCTTTTTTTCTTTCTTTCCAATTTTAACATCAGAAAAGAAAGGATTCTACCTCCGAGATGCACACGGAAAAATACCAAAGAAGAACACTAGTCAGGTTATGTCAGAAGCCCACCGTCGTCAATTGCTGTGATGAGGGAGTCCAGGTGGCATAGTAAGAGAGTGGCCCCCAGATAAGGAATCTAGAGAGGGTGAAGGGGCAGCTCCCCAACAGAATGGAGGATGCTGTGTTCAGAAGAAGAGAAAACTACTAGGCAAAAGCAAAACAAAACAGTCAAGAAAAAAAACCCAGCAGGTGTTCACTAAAAGAATTCATTTGCAATGTGGCTAGCGAGAATTGGATGTTAACTCAGCAGCTGGGGAATAGAGATTTAGTGGTTGAGGGGTGGCGTACACCTCTTCTTAGTCGTCAGTCCCAGACAGTTAAACTCATTGGGTGATTTTATTAACAGACTGAGATTTCTAATTCAAGATCAGCACTTTTCCAGCAATCAAATCCCATTGAATTGTTTTGCTTTCTTTAAGTTTTTGTTTTCATTTAGAGAATTTGCTTTTTTTCTCTGTCTATTGTGCTTCAGGGACTTTCATGTCAAAAAGGAGTTGTTTGGTAAATAACCTATCTCAACTGTTTTGGGGGTTAACCAGTATTTTCTTTGTATATTAATAATTGGGAGATAGACTAAACAAATGTATTTGGAAGACACACCAGGCATATTTATATTTGGGGTAATTCCCATTTTATAGGCCAAATTATATTCACAGAAGGTAAGTTATTTGTCCAAGGTCACATCTCTTATTACCCAAAAGTCTAGTATTAAAATCCCCGTACCACTAGACATCCTTAGTTTTATGTCATTTCCATTGCATCAGGCTTGGTGAAGGAAACGTGAGAATAAATTCAACAATAACTAAAGGCAAAGGACAGACTGGATCATCCCAGTTTACTTTGAACACTTTCTGCCACTGGGACTTAGAATATGAAGCTGGAGGAGGAGCTGTCTAGAAGGGAGATGCTTGTCTCCCTCACACAGGCAGGATCCTCAGGGTTGAGAATATTTAGGCAGCACTGGAGAGCTCTTAGAGGAGAGATATTCATAGATTCTTCTCTCTCCTTTCAACCAAGGTTCAATCAGATTCTACTCATCATGTGTCTCTCCAAGCAACCCCCCTTCTTTTTTTTTTTTTTTTTTTTTGCTCTGCTACTGCTGCAGCTATACTTCTGGTCCCTCATTTTCCCTGCTTCTCAAACAGCCCCCTTCTAACTCATCACCATAGTGATCTGTCTGGATCACATCATGCTCCAGTTTAAAATAGTTTAAGTCCTATCTCTTCCTCTGACCACATGAAATAAAGTTCATTTCCTTCACCCTGACATTCCTCTTGGACTCTTCAACCTCAGTTCCTGCCAGCATCGGTCCTTGACCAGTCAAGATTCTGAACTGACCTAATAAGTAGAACTTCTAGATGTTAGAGCTGTGAAGCCTTATTTATCTTCACAGCTATTATCTATTAATGCACAAATATTTATCGAACTGAATAAATAAACTGAATATTTATTCTCTTTAAAATCTACATTAGGTCTAAACATCAGAAAAAATGAATCCACTTAGTACATAAGTCAATGTTTTGTAGACAAAACTGTAAATATAAGTCATTGCCCTTGTATCTTACTTCTTCAGTCTTCTGAAACTAGATTCATCACTATTGTAATATTACAAGCAACTGATTCAGTAACGGAATTTGAATTTTGCAATCTGATTTGAGGTTTGAGGGAATAGCTGGGCACTTCAGGCAAAGCTAAATCCTAACTAAATCCAGGCACAGAAGTTTTCTTATTTGGTTTTTGAAGGGTTTTTAGCCGTTTTGAATCTCTCGTCATGTATTTCTCTTCCAACTTCAGTTTTGAAAAAGAGTGAATGAAATGAAAAAGAGATAATGCAGAAGACAGTAACAGGCAGAAGACTGTAAGCCCTGATAAACAAACAAATCACTCCTGGAGGACAAATGTAGTTCTCTTAGTGCTATCTGAATGGGAATCCACTGACTCCTATGTCTAGGGACCTCCCTAAAATGCAAAGTCTTTATGCCCTGCTCAGTTGTCCATTAGCAAGTTCAAGCGGAGGCTACCCTTTCTTTGGAAAGAGTGAAGATTATTTTGTGATGGTTAGCTAATGTGTTTCTTGAGATATATGAGAAATTGGAGAAATTTTGCATCACTTTCTTTTTCTTAGATCCCCCTTAAAATAGTATCCATTAAAGATTTATCTGAGTGGTTATATGTAGGGAAGTTAAGGAATCTAGAAAAAAAAAAGATGGGATGGACATACTTCAGTGACATTAACTCAGCTCTAGGAAGGTTGAATTTGGGAAAGTTCAGCAGTTGTCCAAATTGCAGTGTCCTCAGGAGACTCATTTTTGGTCCATGCAATGGAGGTAAACTTGGAAACCTGGGCAGAAGTTTTGACTGTGGACATATCTTGGTATCAACATCAAACATCAGGTATCAGCTTTCCCACAGCAAGACGGATCCTGGGTCCTGCTTCCCTAATACTAGTTTCATTGGTCTAGATGTCTCTGGACTTGGGTGAGGTTGGGCTGTCATTGTCAAGCATCAGTGACTCTGAGCAGGTAGGAGGCAAAGACAGGTCCTTATTTCCTTTTCTCTGTCCCAGTTCCTGGACTATGCCTGGCACACAGGGACACATTATAAAAGTTTATTGCATAAGTCATAACCACTTTTGTCATATATGTAGTTTGGAAAATAGGTCGAGTTTGCTTTATAGAGATGGTTTCTGAGAAATTCTTATTTTAAGGCCTTTCCTCCTTTTCCTGAAGCTCCCTGCATTGGCTTCTGTGGTTTAGTGTCTCCTGGTTGTGAGCACTTCCAAGCTCCAGCCCTTGTCCTCCGACTCTCTAGATGCTTCTACGCTGATGACTCCCACAGATGTCAAGGTCGGTGTGCTCAAATCTGCTCTATTCCTCATGTTTGCATAAGCACACATGATTCATGTAATTTTCATCTGACTCCCCTCTTCCTGGACCAAGGTCGGTGTGCTCAAATCTGCTCTATTCCTCATGTTTGCATAAGCACGCCTGATTCATGTAATTTTCATCTGACTCCCCTCTTCCTGGACCATACTTATGGACTCTGTCTTTTTTGGGACCCATGGTTCTTTTCAAGCATGCAGGCTTAACCTTGAAATCATTTTTCCTCATTAGACACTTATATTTTCCTATATCCAGGGAGTTAATATGCCTTGCCCATTTTCTTTCAGACTCTTTCTCATTACTTCTTTTTCATTTTTATTCCTCTGTAATTACCAATGCCCAAATCCCCTGTGCCTCATTATTATCATGTTTATAGATTATTACAGCCTCTTATAAGTTTTTCCTGTCTGCAGTTCGCCGTCCACACATCATCTGGCATTTTGATGTAGACTAATTTTTTCTAAACAGATTTGCTCAAGTACAAGTTTGCTGATTTATATATGGTTTTAGATCTCACTATTTGGCAAAATGCTTTTCAAACTAATGGCCTCATTGTTCCTGCAAACATATAAAGGATTCTTTTACATGTTTGCAGGATCCTTTTTCCATAACTTGGCTTTTGATAAAGCTCTTGGTCTGGAAACTCTTACCTTTGTACTCTGCCACCTGTCAGGGCTCAGCTCAAGCATGTCATACCACTTTCATAAAATTTTATGTGACTCTTAACTGATATCATTTGTAACTAACTGAGCCTTTAGAAGCTGTGCTGGGTTTTTTGGATGGTTTACTCCTGTCTTATTTGCAATAATATGTTGTAAGTTTCTTGACATTAGAAAGCTTGCCTTGCACCCTGGCAGGTGTAGCTCAGTGGATTGAGCACAGGCTGCTAACCAAAGCATCACAGGTTCAATTCCCAGTCAGGGCACATGCCTGGGTTGCAGGCCACGGCCCCCAGCAACCGCACACTGATGTTTCTTTCTCTCCCTCCTTTCTCCCTCCTTTCCCTCTCTAAAAATAAATAAGTAAAATCTTTTAAAAAATTTTAAAAACAGGTTAAAAAAAAGAAAGGATAAGTAAAGGTTCAGAATTATTAAAAAAGAAAAAAGAAACCTTGCCTTGCATGTCATTGGTTATTTCCTCAGTACAAGCCTAAGTATCTACAACATTCTATGAGCTTAATAAATATACCCTCTGCCTAAAACAATGCTATTAGTACATTCATTTTGGTTTATCATTTATAGTTATCAAGCATTAGGTATTGAAAATCCTAAAAATGTACTCATTTATTATTTGCTATTGCTTTGTAGTCCTTGATTTTCAGGGTATGTTTGGGTCAGCCTCCTAAAGGATAGAATGGATAAAAAGAAGGGATTTTCTATGTATTATAAGGAACTATTCTGTAAGCATGCCAAGTTAATATTAATTCCATGATGGTTACTAGAGAGAAAAGTTTAGTAGGGACAAGTCAATATCCAGAATATTTATAGTCATCACTTTTATTCTTGTATTTCTATGATTGAAAATGAACTTGTTATTGATCTCATATGTGGAGTTAATATTGCTCATCTTTGGTCACTTAGTGGTTGCAGTAAGTAAGTAAGTAATGGTAACAGTAAAAGTAGTAGATGCAATAGCACTAATAGAAATAGCAGTAAATATCTACCATATTTGTAGGTATTATGTACCAGACACTGTGCTAGGTGTGATACCTACCTTATTTTATTTATCTTTATAAAACTTTATAGGGCATTATTAATCACCATAACAGATTCACTAACTTTGCTCAAAGAGGCTAATAACTTGTCTAAGGACTATAGTTAGTAAGTGGTAGGTCTGGAAACCAAGCTCAAATATGTCTACTTTCAAAGCCAGATTGCTGTCATATTGCTTACCTTAGTGAATCAATGGAAAAAGTTTTTTTTAAGTAAAAACTATACTATATATGCTTTTAGGTGCATTGGTTGGAGCCTTCTTTTATGATGTGTCTACATGAGATTAGTTGAATCCTGAGTGTTCTGAGGTACAAATGTATGGTCTAAGCAAACTTGGGAGAGTGAATTTGAGCAATTCCAAGATCCACTATGGAAAAATCAGCTCTTAAACTCCATTACCCCTTTACCAGACATTTAGGCTTGAGTATTTTAGATATATCTACTCATGTAAACCAAATGTGTAGTATTATGGAATTTACATTAATCTTGACTTTTTCAGTCTGAAATAATAAGTTCATTCAAAAAATATGTAAAATTCCTCACCATTCAAGATATAAAGAATTTACTACTGCTTTTTTTTTGCTCATATTAAAGACTGAGACAGTGCAACTCAAGTTATTTTATTGGGTTAATTCTAGTACTAATTGTTCAATCTTCCTTTATTTAAGATTTTAGTCATAATACTCTCTTTGCAGTGCAGCTGCTGTGTATGTTGAAGTTGTAACGTGTGAAGCTGGTATGTAGTTGAACCAGTTGCTGTCTGACAAGTCTTAAGTTATTTGTGGTTCATATTGTAGTCCTATATAATGTGTGAATGATTTGCCCTTGGCATTGATTCAAAAGATAAAATACAGAAACATTTAATATAGAAATAAAAGCATATTTTGTGTTTGCCTTTTGGGAACCTAAAATTGCTTAGTTTTTTCAATAACATGTACAGTTTGTTTTCCACGAGACCACACTGGTTAAAAGTTCATAGGGTACAATGATAGAATCAATATTTCTCTGACTTTACCTCCATATAATTGTGAAGCCTTCAATTCCCCTTAAACAAGTTTCTAGGTGGTATCTCATAATACTTAAGAACAGTCTCTCTTTTGAGTGTTGGTGCCATGATGCTGGGGATGGTTCTAGAAAACATCTGCTAATATATCATTGCCAATGCCAAAACTACAGCTTCCAACATTTATGGATGCCAAAGCTACAGCTATTAGGAAGTCGGGAGCTTTTCCAGTTTTTTAAAGCTGAACCTCCCATGCCCTTCCATTGTGCCATGTGTTCTACTAAATGGAGAGACGTCCTCTTCTGGGATACACATTCCCCAGTCTCAAATCAGAGCCATTTGTATTCCTGATGGCTCATAGACACTTCAGCTTAGTCACAGTCATTTATCTTAGACTTGGGCCAAGTTTGTGGGCTCTGGGGCTGAGGACATATCTGTATTTGAAATTTTTCTTCCTCAGCCTGAGGGTGGTTTCCTCCCAAGAGGCATTAGGTCTCTCCTGCAAATTAACCCCTGGATGACAGTTCCAAATCCTCCAGATTTGTCCTTTGGATATAGCTGTCATAATGCATTTACAAGTTATATCTGAGCTATTTTTACATGTTATTGTCAGCTAAACATTCCTGTGCCCTATATATGTTAGCAAAAAGTGCATTTTTTGTGAAATATATAGTCATATGTTCTAGTTATTGCAAGAAGAAAATTTTAAGTATGTTTTATTGATTATTATTACAGTTGTCACAATTTTCTCCCTTTGCCCCCCACCATCAGGTACCCGCTTCCCTCCAGCAATCCTCTCCTTAGGTCATGTCTATGGGTCATGTATATAAGTTACTTGGTTTCCCCATTTCCTATATTATTAATAACATCCCCCTGTTTATTTTGTACCTACCAATTAAGCTTTTTAATACCTGCACCTTTTCCCCCATTCTTCCCCTTTGCCCTCCTAGCTGATAACCCTCCAAATGGTCTCCATACCTATGATTCCATTCCTGTTTTGGTTGTTTGCGTAGTTAGTTGGTTTGTTTGTAGATTCAATTGTTGATAGTTGTGAATTTGCTGCCTTTTTAATGTTCATAGTTTTGATCATCTTTTTCTTAAATAAGTCCCTTTCATATTTCATATAATATAGGCATGGTGATGATGAACTCCATTAGCTTTACCTTGTCTGGGAAGCACTTTGTCTGTCCTTCCATTCTAAATGATAGCTTTGCTGGGTAGAGTAATCCAGACTGTAGGTCCTTGCTTTTCATTACTTTGAATACTTCTTGCCAGTCTCTTCTTGCCTGCAAAGTTTCTTTTGAGAAATTAGCTTACAGCCTTATGGGAACTCCTTTATAGGTAACTCTGTGCTTTTTTCTTGCTGCTTTTAAGATTCTCTCTTTATCTTTGACTTTTTGGCATTTTAATTATGATGTGTCTTACTGTGGTCCTCTTTGGGTCCAACTTGTTTGAGACTCTGTGCTTCCTGGACTTGTATGTCTATTTCCTTTGCCAGATTAGGGAAGTTTTCTTTCATTATTTTTTTCAAATAAGTTTTCAATTTCTTGTTCTTCCTCTTCTCCTTCTGGCATCTCTATGATTCAAATGCTGACACATCCCAGAGTTGTCTTATACTATCTCCATTTTGTTAAATTTTTGTTTCTTTCTGTTCTGGTTGAACTTTGTTTTTCTCCTTATGTTCCAAATCACTGATTTGAATCCTGACTTCCTTCCCTTCACTGTTGGTTCCCTGTAGATTTTTCTTTATTTCACTTAGTGTAACCTTCATTTCTTCCTTTATGTTGTTGCTGTACTCAATGCATTTTTTGAGCAACCTGATCACCAGTGTTTTCAACTCTGCATCTGATGGGTCGGCTATCTCTGTTTCATTTAGTTCTTTTTCTGGGTTTATTTTTTATGTAGTTTCATTTGTGCCATATTTTTTGTCTCCTCATTTTGGCAGCCTCCCTGTGTTTGTTTCCATGAATTAGGCAGAGGTGCTTTGACTCCCTATAAAAGGCACCTGTAAAGTGTGTGGGGTTGAGCCTTAGGTAATCACTAGGGAGAAGCAACCCACTTCACTGATTTGTGGCCCCGTGTGGGGGATGGGCTTGGAGAAGGGACTATACCACTGCCTGGCTTCTGGGGGTTTGCCTGGCACTCTCCCCATTTCTAGTCACTTCGCCCACTCCCTGTATGTGACTGGCACCTTTCCAGCTGTTGCCCTGGTGTTGAATTCTAAAATGGGTGTATATTTGTGTATGTTTTAAGACCATGTGGGCCCTTTAAGTGGAGTTTCCTGAAAATCTTGCAGTTCTACCACTCCAGCCCCAACTGGTTTTTATAAGCAGAGGTTATAGGGATTTATCTTCCAGGAGCTGGAGCCCTGGGCTGTGCAGTCAGGCCTGGGACTGGGATCACTCACTCTGAAAGTATCCCTCCCAGTTTTTATCTACCAATGTGAATGTGGGACTGCCCATGCCCATTCCACCACATCTACTGCCTGTCCATGCCACATGGTGTCTCCTCATCTCTGTGCCCTGTCTCTGTGTCTCTGCCTCTCCTACCTATTTGAATAAATTTGGCCTTTTTAACTTTTTGGTTGTCAGACTTCCATACAGTTTGATTTTCTGACAGTTCTGGGTGTTGTTTTGAAATTTAGTTGCAATTCTTTTTGTGGTTGTGTGAGGAGGTGAAGCGTGTCTACCTACACCTCCATCTTGACCAGAAGTTGCAGGAAGAATTTAAGGTAAATTTATTTTAAGTGACCTCGACAATAGCTTTTTTCCCTTCCCTCCTTTTTTTCTCCTTCTTTACTTTCCTTCCTTTCTTCCTCTGTCCCTTCTTTCCTCTCTCTCTTTCTTTCTTCCCTTTCCTCTCCCCTTCCCTTCTCTCCTTCCTTCCCTGCCTCCCTCCCTCCCTCCTTCCCTCCTTCCTTTCCTTCCTTCCTCTCTCCCTCCTTCTTTTCCTGTGTTAACTTGGTTTTCTTATGCAGGAAGGAGGGTAAGCTTTTAGTATGTCCTAATTTATCTGCCTCCTTTGCACACCGAGCATTGCTGTATTAGAGCTCTTCTGACTTTTAACTGTTGGGAACCGCCCTGACTGGTATCAGAAGCTGAAACCCCCGCCTAGGCTAAGGCTAAGGGAACGCCCTTGGAACTGTAGGCCAGCAAGGAGACAAAAGCTTATCTCCCTGGCAGGAATGCTGTTTCTGCTGCTTTACTCATGACTGAACCCCAAAGCTTGGTCGGTTAGCCAAAGACGGGTAAGATTCCCCAAGGGGGGAATGATCTAAGACAGGCACGATCACTTTGGGAGGCCCCCCAAAAGAAGGACTTGGGGGGCTGCAGCAAAAGGGGGTGATGGACCCTCGCTCCTCGTCTTTGACATAGCCTGAGTTCTCATCATCTGGGAGAAAACCTCCTTGTCTCTCGGTTGCCTTAGTTCCCTTGCTCCACCTAAGCCTGAAACAATGACAGGGTGGTGCAGCTCTGTGCTGAAAAGGGCGGATTCCCTGGGGTGATCAGGCCTAAGAAAGAACATGTAATATTACTGTGAAAACTTCTTTGTTTAGAGTGCTCTCAGTTGAATGAAAGGGGTCCAAGGAGGAAGTTATGTTCCTCAAAGTCTTGCAGCTCTTTGACCCCGACTCAAAATAGACCCGCAGAGTTCTTTGTTTTCTATGGTTCCTTACTTCCCCTAATGAGTACTGTACTTTACCTGAATTATTATGCAAAATGAGCCCAATAAAAGCAGGTATGGATGGTAAATCAGCATGCTCCCCACTAGGGGGGGGGGATGGCCATTTCGTCCCTACTTCCCCACAGAAACTAGTTTGTCTCTGTGCATGTGTGTTTTTTCTCATGTGTTTATCGTCGAGCCATCCACAGCATTCCGTGGTCACTGCTGGCTGGTGACCCACGCATCATTTAACTTTTGGTTGGCATCTGGTGATGACTTACACTGTTATTGTTTCAAATCTATACCAAATCAACTTCCTAAAAAATACTGTCCGTGCTCTATGAGTTACTATAAGTCAATATTACTTTCCAGTTAAGGTTGATCCACCCTTGTTTTTCATTGTAGTCAGATCACACAACACATTATGCATTCATGTTTTTCTCTGGTTATGATATTTGGTATTGTGATATGCTACATTACTGCTGATCTTTATTTCAGTCAAAAATTGTCATTGGAAATCAGAAGAGTCTGAGTTATGGCATTTGGTGAATATTTATCTACAAATTTAGAATGTTTTTGACAGAGGATTGACTTAACTGAACATTTGCTACTGAGTAAAGAGCCAACTTCATGTGCAGAAAGAAACTTATGTGTCAGGTACTGTTCTGGATGCTGGTGCACAGTGGGGAGCAGACGAGTGCCAGAGCTCACAGGGCAGTAGGGAAGAAATTCATTGAATAGGTAGCTACCAGTACTGTATGTCTGTGAGCACAGAGCTGGAGGACCTAATAGAAAACCTGTTTCCTCCTTGAGAAATCTTAAGGGAGAAATAGTGTGGACATATTAATTTTTATCTAGTGACAAATATAACTATTTGGATACATGTAGAATATGTGAATCATAAAAGCCATGACATATAAATTTATTTCAGATTGAAATACAATATTTTCCTGAAAGTACCTTAAATTTTCTGTACTACTTAATCTATCCTTTTTAGATGGACAACCACATCATAAAAACAGCCAAACACAAAGACCTGAAAAAAGAAAAATAAAACAAAACTAACTATAGAAAGAGCAATAGGAGAATAATTTTGTAAAGGCTTATTATTTAGTCTCATCTCTGCCCCCACTTTCCATGCCCAGTGGCTTATCTTGGTTGCCTGGTATTTAGTGAGCTTTGAGATGAACTTAAAAACTATAATATAATCCTTATTAAATACACCTAATTTATAATTAGAAAGGGAGCAAGCTTAGGTATCTATGTGAGTACCATATATATATGGCCGGCACAGCCTGGTCAAGTCTTAAGCTTTGGTAGTGTTTAGTGTAGCTTGCCACCTCATTGCATTGTCCCCAATGAAAGAAGTAGGAATGGGACTGGCTATTTGAGAAAGCCATTGAAAACTTGGTGGTGGTCAGGTGGAATATGGGAAGATATAGGAATAGCCTACTGAAAGAAGATATTATTCTTCAGCAATTTGAATACAGACTATTGAACAGCTTGGCAGTAGGGGTGCGATGCCCTGTGCAGTAAAAAATGCATGTATAATTTTTTACTCCCTCAATGCTTAACTACTAATAGCCTATTGTTGACTGGAAGCCGTACCGATAATAGAACATTTGATTAACACATATTTGTATGTTATATGTATTATATACTGTATTCTTACAATAAAGTAAGCTAAAGAAAATGCTATGAAGAAAATCATAGGGAGGAGAAAATACATTTACAGTACTTTATGCATTTATTTAAAACACATACACAAAGTTCACACCTTTGTTGTTTTAGGGTCACCTGTATGGCCAGCATGGCTCAGTTTCAGACTTTTTTTTCAGGACTACTTAAAAAAAATCCATGCAAGAGAACAGTAAAATTTTTGCCTTCTTTTGGAAAAATGCCTGACAAAACAGATGGACTTTGCCTAATGCCCTAAACTGCCAGCTCATTTGGTGCTTTAGACCAGAAGAGAAAGGATTTCAGAGTTCTACTACCTTTACAGAAGAAACATTGTTTAGAGCCCTCTACATCCAATTCCAGGAATGTACGTCATGTACAGGGAGAAGAGCATTGCAAGGTCAGCAGATTCCAGTCTTGTCAGGACTGCATGGGCTCATGAATAATACTTGGAAGTGTACCTGGAGGGAAATTTTTTGGCAGGCTGTAGGGCACAGGTGTGAGGCCAATATACTACACTAATTTAAACCTTTCTGAGTTATTTTCAAACAAGCTACAAATTTGTACATTTCATCAAATTAGGCCATTGCCACTTATATTAAATGATATGATAGATATAAAGATTTTTCAAAGCAAACAGCACTAAACAATTATAAGCTATTATGATTGCTGTCTTTGTGCAGGTAACTCAAATAGTAGTTGTGATTGTTTATGTCTAGGAAGAAACAACATGAAAAGGTAATGTTCCTATAATACAAGAGTGCATTTGCCTGATTAAGTGAATTTGTGTGTTAAATTAATTTCCCTCATCCCAGCTCTTTGAGAAGCTTGGACTGCATTAGTTGCTAATGACTGCAGTTGTGACATTTTTATGTCCCAGGATGGACCACATTTTGTAATCTAGGAAATCTCACATAATGTGGGAGTATATGAAAAGAGTTTTTTTAGATGGGACAACTGTGTTTAAGATTGAATGTGTAATTCCTTTCCCCAGGGAACAATCAAGTAGGAAACAGCTCTTTCTGGGACCTTCCTACTCAGCAGCTTATGAAAGTATGCAACATTACTGTGACAGGCACTGGCTTAGGTGTAAGAGACAATGTAGTTTACAGCTCTGTCAGCTCTGTCGGTTATTGTGTCTTTTGATAAGTTATTAACCTTTCTGGGCAAGGTGGCTACTGCATATAATGGAGCCTGAGAAGGAGCTGCCAGATGGGTGGGAGGAAAAGTGAGCTAGGATGGTGTCCCAGAAGCCCACACAGACTCTGTAGCCTTGAGAGTTGTTGGATCCTGCATCTTGGCTTTCTTAAAGATACTAATGTCTTCTCTATACAAATTGTGTCCAGTGCTGCTAGTTGGTTGATGAAGCATCAATCAAATGCTTGATCACTGAGGAATGAAAGGCAGAAATGAGGTGAATGCTGCTAGGGAGGAAGAGCCAAAGGAAGTGTGCCCCCCTTTTATGATTGAGTAATAATGGCTTCATTATATTGTACTCAGAATCGATCAATAAACAGGGAGGAAATAATTGGTGATACCAGAGAGAAATGGACAAAATCCTGGAATGATATTCTTGAATAAGTTGTTAGAGGTAGGGGAGATAAGATATAATGTTTAAGAGAAAGTGCAAGTCTTGGCTGATATTTTTCACAATCTGTCCTGAAGTACATTTACTTTTCTTATACCTAAAACACAGTTTCACCTTCATGCTTCTGTGATCTCCATTTCTCATGTGTAGAATATTTCCAAGGTTCATTCTTGAGGGGTTACTATTCTTTCAAAACCAGTACTAAGTTTTTTTTTCTCTTAATGAAGTTTATTCCAACTGCCAGAGACCCTCTAGAATGAACAGCAAATAAATGCTACCAGACACCTGTGATGTTAACATTGGAAATGAATTTGATTTAGTTACTTGTTAGTGAAAATGACTAGGATGTCATATTCACATAATTTGTTTCTGTCACAAGAAACCTCTAAAACTGCACTATTTATATTTAGATTTGTTAAAATGAAATAAAATTAAAAGCTCACTTCTTCAGTCACACCAGCCACAAAAATGCCACATACAGATAGTGTCTACCATTTTAGAGAGTGCTGATTAATAACGTTTCTATTTACTGGAGAAAATGCTGGTGGACAGCACTAGGATCAACTTCAAAAGAGTCCACAGTGATGCATAAACAGACCATGTTTTTGCCCTCAGGGAGCATATAGTGCACGAATGGAGCTAGACATGTAAACATGATACAGACATAAACATAGACATAAGTGAACACGGAACTGCCTCTAACTGGGAAACCAGAAATATGCTAGAGAAAGCATTTGAGCAGAATTGTTATGAAGAATAAACTTTAATTGTTGAAGGGAAAAAGAATTCTTAATTGAGGAAATAGCATGAGCAAAACATGAGAATGCATGAAGTGAATGTGCGTAGCATTCAAGGTAGTAGTCTAATGCTGTTGAGCTGTACTATGCAAAAACCAAAAACAAACAAACAAACCAGCAACCCTCTTCCCCTCACAAAAAAAGAAAGTGCTCTCATTCTGTTTCAACTAGTTATCCTTTCCCCTTGAAATTCCGAATGGGATAAACAGGATGCAAGATGTCATTTATTAGTTGGGTTACCGCCAATGCTTCTTGTGCTGACTTCTGATGAGGCTCATTTTACAAAACAGCTGTCCTGAGTGTGGAAATGTCCCCATATTTGGACTTGTGCAGAGAAAACAAGCAAAAAGGCCAAGGATAATCTAGCTTGTTTTCCCCGCAGAAGTCCAAATATGGGGACATTTTCATACCCAGGCCAGCTGTTTTGTAAAATGAGCTGAAGCGATGCCAGCCTAGTTAGGCACACAGGGAGATGAGCTAGCTGGTCAGTCTCAGCACACGAAGGAAATAGGAAGCAGACAAGTGGGTTGTACAGGGGTGATGTTCTTTCCCCTCATGCAGCAATCTCACCCACTGGTAATCATGACCCAAGCAGGGTTCTAGCATTTGTACATGTGTTTTATATATCGGCAACCTTGATGAAGGCACTCATAAATTCTGTAAAGGCTAATCATGTATTTACTCATGTTTTTGTGTAGGTGATTGTGCAACCTAAAAGGGGAAAAAAAGAAATTTGTATCTTTCCCTTCAGTCTTTTCATCCTTACTTCTTCTTCTTCTTCTTCTTCTTTTTTTTTTTTACAGTATTATTGTATTAGCTAGAACATCCAGTACAATACTGCGTAGCAGAAGTGATAACACAGGCTTTGGGTTTTTTGTTTGTTTGTTTGTTATGTTACAGCTGAAATGTTTTTAAAGTTCCCTCTTTAAGTATGATGCGGGGGAATAAAGGAATTTGTATCTTCCTCTTCAGTCTTTCTGTCTTCGCCTCTTCTTTATGGGATCATTGTATTGGCTAGAACATCCAGTACAATCCAGGAGAGCAGAAGTGATAACACAGGCTTCAGGGGGATTTTGCTGTTGTTGCCATTGTAGCTGAAGTGTTTTTAAAGTTCCATGTTTAAGAATGGTATTTGTAAGTACATTTTCTCAGGTAAAGACCCTTTACTTTTCATCATAATTTCACACCTTTTTATAAACCAGGAATGAATAATAAATCTCATGCTTTTGGTCTTTAAAAGTATATTTAGGTGGTAAGATGACTTAGCTCCCTTGATCTATTGATTTAGTGAATTTTATTGACGGATTCTTCTGTTTGCTTAATCACTCATATCTTCCAAAAATTACATGTTTGTAAGATATTTTTTAAACATGACTTTATTGGATTTGAGCTGCAAACTTTATTTGGCTATTCAGGTATATTTTATTGGCTGTGTGTGTGTGTACTCTGTTTAAATATCAGGGGTTTGTTGGCCTAGTAAAATAAGGTGGGTGGTTTTTATTATTTCTTATTTCTCTGAAACAGTTAGTATGAGGTTGAGATCCTCTGTTTCTTGGAGGTTTGTCCATTAAGTTTTTTGAGCCTATTTTCTTAATGAGAAGATACACACAATGAGGTGTTAGGAGAAAGGGAATATTTGCTTGAATTTACTTATTTGGTTATTGGTATATAGATTTTCTATAGCTTTTGGAGCCAATTTTGGTAATTTTTGTTTGTTGACATAAAAATTGGTATCACTGGCTTTCTTTAGTTACGCATTGCCTAGTACCTCTTTTTTTTCTAACTTTAAGACATTCTGTGTCATTTTATTTCACTCATGACTCATAAATGAAACATAATCAGATATTGTGAATACAAATTAAGGATAGCTATATTTTCATATGTCCCTGAGTCCTCTGTATGTCCTTCTTGGAGAAATGTCTGTCCAAGTCCTTTGCCCATTTTTTGACTGGGTTGTTTGTCATCCTGGAGTGGAGTCGTGTGAGTTCTTTATATATTTTAGAGGTCAAATCCTTGTCCGAGGTATCATTGGCAAATATGTTTTTCCATATAGTTAGTTCTATTTTCATTTTAATGCTGTTTTCTTTAGCCATGCAGAAGCTTTTTATTTTGATGAGATCCCATTTGTTTATTCTTTCCTTTATGTCCCTTGCTCAGCATCACTAGCCATCAGAGAGATGCAAATTAAAATCACAATGAGATACCACTTCACATCATTGAGAATGGCCATCATAAACAAATCAACAAACAACAAGTATTGGAAAGGTTGTGGAGAAAAGGGAACCCTAGTGCACTGTTGGTGGGAATGTAGCTGGTACAGCCACTGTAGAAAACAATATGGAATTTCCTCACAAAACTAAAAATGGAACTGTCCTTTTCCTGGAAATTTTATTGCTGGGATTATATATATCTTAAGAACCCTGAAACACCACTCCAAAAGAAACTATGCACCCCAATGTTCATAGCAGCACAACTTATAATAGCCAAGTGCTAGAAGCAACCTAAGTGCCCATCAGTAAATGAGTGGATCAAAAAACAATGGTACATCTACATGATGGAATACTACACAGCAGATAGAAAAAGGAGCTCCTACCCTTTGTGACAGCATGAATGGAGCTGGAGAACATTATACTATGTGAAATAAACCAGGTGGTGAAAGACAAACACCATATGATCTCACTTTTAAGTGGAACCTAATCAACAAAACAAACAAGCAAGCAAAATATAACCAGAGACATTGAAATTAAGAACAAACTGACAGTAACCAAAGGGTTAGGGATGGGAGGGGATAATGGGGGGAAAGGAGGGAAGGGTTTTTCAGGAACATCTATAAAGGACACATGGACAAAATCAAGGGCAGTGTGATGGGGGGAGGTGGAGTTGGCTGGGGTGAGGGGGAAATGGGGACAACTATACTTGAACAATAAAAAAATAATTTAAAAAGAATACCTATATTTTAATCCATAACTTTTAACCCCCTCCTTTAAATGTTATGTCCAAGATATCTGGGTACTTCTCAAGTGTACTTTATCTGCCCTTCAACATCATTTTTCTATGCTTTATATTAAATAGTTCTGATTTACATATTAAAATGAACAATGACAAATGATCACTACTATAATTAATACTATTTCTACAGCTATAATTCCAGCCTCTATCACAGCTTACTGCTCTATATAAATTCACTCATCTAATTTCACAATATGTGAAATATGTACCACCAACCTTATTTTACAGATGAGAAAACTGAGTCACAGAAAATTTGGACAGATTGAACGAAATTGCAGTGGTAGTTTATCTTGTATTTGAACTATCTGTCTTAAATTTCATACTTCCATGATCCAGTTGATTAACTAAAAGCCTGATAAGCTAATGATTTTCTGAGAACACTGAGGACAGAGCCCGGATGTTCCTGAAACACTTTAACCTCCCCTTAGTGAGGGACATTTCTTCTACAGATAACCAATCTCATTAATTACATTTCGCCCAATTTCATTCTCAGCATGCAGATGTAAAGTCATGTGGAGTATCTTTCTTCTGACATCCCCATCTGCCTTACTAGAATACCTCTGTGAGCACCAGAGGCTCTTCCTCTGAAACAAGAGTCCGGAGGGAAAGAGATAAAATGCGTGTAATAGTGAGAAATTGGCAGACAACAAGAGGTCAGACAAGGAAGTTTATATGCAGTAACCGCTATATTCTTAGTGAAGTAGTAGCAAAAGTCATCCTTTTTGCTCTGACAGTGAAAATCCCTTTTTAAGACCAGTGTCTTTAGTGGGTGGTGTCGATGAAATTTAGATGAAGCAATGACATTTGTAGAGATCCAAGAAACATTCACAAAATCTACTTTAGTAATTCTTAGTGGCTGAGAAAGTTGGCAGAGTAACCAGTGAGTTTATGAAGACAGAGGCATCCAATATGCAATAGATATTTGTCCTTTGGTTCAGAACAGAGAATTGCACTTGAGTTATGTGTTTGAGAATCATCAGCTTGACCAGTACTCGATACTTGAAGAAAATATAATGCATGAGATGGCCCAGTCGGAGTGTGTAGATCAAGAAAGCAGTAAGGCAGAGTGGAATCCTGGAGATGAGGTAAGGGTTGGACCTCAAGAATGGAGCATGTGGAGATTAAGAAGGAACAGTGAGAAAGGGAGGAGATGCCAAATGGAAAGACGAGGAAATCAATGTTTAAGGTGTTGTACATGGTCTGTGTGTGTCTGAGTCATCCTTTTATGCACTTTTTAAACTGCACACACACCTAATAAATACTGAATGAAATAATATTTTCTAATGCATTCTTTAAGATTTTTAAGAGGCAGTTTGGTAAACATGTATAACATGTATAAAACACTGAGTGTGACAGGTAGGAGCCCTAGGTTTACTCTTAGTTATTAAATATTCTGTATGATGTTGTGACCTACTTTCTCCAAGCATCAATGCTTGTGAAAGTTTTTTTTATACACAGAATGACACTATATAAAAGGGGATTATTGTTTTCTAAAGTTGTTTAATGTAATAAGCTTAACTACTTATTTTTAAACTGTGTTATTTAAAAATGTATAACTTGTGATGGGGAAGATTGTTTAAACTATTGTTTCCTTGGCTAACATATAAATAAAAATGACAATGGCGATATGCTCTGTCCTAAAACCCTAACCAATTTTCACATCTATAAAAATTTAATTCATAATAAATTGTATTTAAGAGAATATTTTATTCACCATTATCAGGGATATTTCTTAATGAATTTCTGTCCTTTTTGGCCTATATTTAAGGCAATATTATGAGGTACATTATGGAGTAAAGTCCTGGGGAGCTATCCTACATTAACTAAAAGTACTTTTCTCTGTCCATAATATGGCATTTGCCTGAAATCTCTTTTGTCTGGCATTAATATTTGCAACAGTAGCTTTTGTTCTTTAGTGTTATCTTTGTTTATCTTTGTATACTTACTAAATGTAATGTTTCTATATATTTGAGTATTAAATGTGTTTTGTGTAAACAGTAAATAACTTATTTTTTATTCTATGTCAGATCTGTTTTCTCAGGGTTGAATTAATCCATTTATATTTCTTGTGATTGCCGATTTGGATTCATTTCGACTATCTTAAGTTTTTATCTTCTATTTGTTTTTTTTGTTTGTTTGATTTTGCTTCTCTGTTTTTGTTTGAAAATTTGCTTTTGAATAATTATTTAGCTTGTATAAAACTGTAGGCTGAAGAATTTTTTCTTGTCTCTGGCCTCTATTTTTGTTGATGTGAAATCTGCAATCCTTCTAATTATTATTTTTTATAGGTGATCTCCAAATTGCATTTAGGGTTTTCTCTTTGACTTTGCATTCTAAAGTTTTATTCTGATGTGACTTGGTATAAATTTATTTTTTTATTCCTGTTCAGAATTAACTATTTTTACTTAAATAATGGATTGATTTTTGTTCTGGAAAACTCTCCGCTATAATCTCAATATCTGTATTGTCACCATTTTCGTTAGTATTCTTAATGAAATTCCTATTGTAGCTATGTTAGACTTTCTCAAGTTACTCTTCATATTTTAAGTTGGTATTCACATTTTCTATTTTTTATAGCTCTGGGTAATGTTTTCCAGTTCACGTATCTTCTCTTTGGCTGTGTTGATGTCCTGTTTTACCCATTTCTTGCATTTTTGATTTTGGCAATTTGTTTTGTTAATTTCTGGAAATGTTTGATTCTTTTTCTAATATACCTTTTCGAATAGTGTCATTAATTTTGTTAGTGCTTTATTTCACATTCTTATATTTTTAATCACACTTATTTTGAAGTATTTTAATACTGTTCTAAGAGTTTAATTAGCATGCTAATTATCCTCTTATATTTGCTGACTTTCTCATAGTGATCCATTTCCTTACATAGTTGCAGTTTCTTTGGGTTAAGCTCACCTTCACACTTACTTACCTGTGGGAGTTGTGCATGATCTGGGTTGCATATGGTATCTTTGTTGTTTGTCATTTTACTCCTGTGAGAAATACTAGTTTCCATTGAACTGGGATCAGTTTTTGCTTTTTAAAGTTTATTTCCCAGGTTGAGTGTCCTATACCAGTTAGATAGGACACATTTAGATCTCCCACCTAATCAGACGTACAATTTAATTTCTCTTGGAAATTTAACTTACCTAATCAATGTTTTAAAATAGACTACAGGCTACCTTAACAATTCTAGTCCTTTTTTCATAGAAAACGTGGCTATTTTATTGTCCTAGCTTTATTCAAGTACTTTATTTCCATGTCTCATGTTCCTGGATAGGAGTTAAAAACCTAAGCTTTTTTTTTTAAGTTCTTTTTTTTAAAGTTCTTTTTTAAAAGATTTTATTTATTTATTTTTAGAGAGGGAAGGGAGGGAGAAAGAGAGAGAGAGAAACATCAATGTGCAGTTGCTGGGAGCCGTGGCCTGCAACCCAGGCATGTGCTCTGACTGGGAATCGAACCTGTGATGCTTTAGTTCGCAGCCCGTGCTCAATCCACTGAGCTACACCAGTCAGGGCTAAAACCTAAGCTTTCACTGCCAATATCTATATTAGGTTCTGATGAGTTCTTTTCTTCCGAACAACAGAAGTATGAACTCTTTCATTTAGTCTTTCATTTATGAACCTACTGTTTTCTTTCCTTTTCTTTAAGATTAATTTTGTATTTTGCATTTTATTTTTTTCTATAGCAAATAATTTTATTTCAGAATGTGAAATGTATTTGCAAAAGTATAGTTTACTGCCACTTTTAGTCTGACATTGTGTACTTGAAAAAAACCTTACAATGTGAGAAATTCCCTTTGTGTATATTGTCTGACTTCATTATCTCTATATGTCTCTTTTTAGTCACATTTAATGCCTTGAAGAAGTCTTGAGATCTTTAGATAAATTTTCTGAATATTGAAGAACTACTTTCATGCAAAGAGACAAAAGGCCTGGTTTCTGTTTAATAGAATACTATAAAAATTAATTATCTCTGAATTAAGAGGGTTTTTTCTTACCCCTTTTTAAAAAGATTTTTTATTTATTTATTTTTAGAAAGGGAAGGGAGGGAGAAAGAGAGAAAGAGAGAAATATGAATGTGCAGTTGCTGGGGGCTGTGGCCTGCAACCCAGGCATGTACCCTGGCTGGGAATCGAACCTGCGATGCTTTGGTTTGCAGCCCGTGCTCAATCCACTGAGCTACATCAGCCAGGGCTTTTCTTATCTTTTTTTTATCATTGTTCAAATATAGTTGTCTCCATTCCTCCCAACTCCCCCCACCCTAGCCATCCCCACTTCCCACCCTTGATCCTACCTCCCTTTGGTTTTGTCCATGTACCCTTTATAGATGTTTCTGAAAACCTTTCCCCTCCCCCCCCATAGTTTTGTGTTTTAAAAATGTTATGTTGACCACGCATCTCTCTATATGTGTTTGGAGTGGAAGTAGACTCTGTGTCACAGAGCCTGTCCTATTCCCAGAAGAGACAATATACATTAGGTCAATTTTAATTACTTCATTATCTTTAAAAGTAGATATCTTTTCAAATATTTTGTACTTCAGTGCCTGTATGTAGGTAATTTTTCTTTCCATCCCAGGAAAGAAAATATAATGTAGTTTAAGAATTTTGGAGTTGGTTTCAGAATTATATACATGGCATTATTTCAAAGCAAAAATTTCAATCTTGATAGAATATGTTGTAAATCTTACATTAAAATTATATACCTTGGAGCCCCAGTGTGAGAGAGGTACCGTAATCCTGCTCTCTGCTTTCACTGGCTTTTACTGGGAAGTTGACAGGGCTGCTTACTCCCTTTCCTGTTTTATACTCCTAACACAAAATTGATGTCGTCTTGGTCTCATTTTACTGTTTCTCATGTACTCGACTGTTGCTGTTCCTTCTGACTGGACTTTTGTCCAGCCTTGGTGTCCTAAACACTTCTCCCTGGCTCCACCCCCACACACCTGCTCTGGTGTATGGAGCTGTCCTCAAAGGGTCAGCAGACACAGCTCGGGTATTTTTCCTTTGGAGAGTAGTTGGATGGATAAAAAATATGAACATGAGCAGTTGGGGTTCCTCAAAAAGATACATTGAAGTCTTAGTCCCCAGTATTTGTGAACGTGACCTAATTGGGAAATGAGTTCTTTGTAGATTTAAAATAAGGTCATTAGAATAGGCCTTAATCTAATAGGACTGTTGTCATTCTAAAAAAAAAAGGAAAATGCCATGTAATGACAGAGACACATAGGAAAAATGCTCTGGGATGACAGAGGCAGAGACTGGAACGATGCAGGTACAAGGCAAAGAATGCTAAGGATTGATGGCTACTCCAGAATCCATGAAGAAGCAAGGAAGGATTTTTTCCCTTTGGCTTCAGAGGGAGCGTGGTCCCGCCGACACCTTCATTCCATCTTCTGGCTTCAAGAACCGAGACATGATAAATTTCTGTTGTCTTAAGCCACCTGGTTCATAGTACTTTGTTATCTAAGACCCAGGAAACTAATGCAGGTTCCTTTAGGGGAACCTTCATTTTCTGCATTAATGAGTATTGGATTCTTCCTGAAGCTTTTGCACATGGTCAAAATCAAAAAATGTTGTCACCAGACTTGAAAACCCTTTAAGATGAATACATATCAACTTCCGCTTTTGTTTCCTTTTTGCTTATAACTCGTCATCCTTTCTTATGCTGTATGAGGAAGTGAAATGCCCACGCTCTCCTCACTCAGCCTGGACCAGTGCCGAGGAGTCACTTTGGGCTGCTGCTCCATCTGCCCCACGGTAGCATCTCTGCACCTCGCCACCCTGGACTTCAGCCTGGAACAAAATGCTGAGACACTCAGAAAAGATGAAGCATGTTATTATTTTGTTCCTACCAAGTTCTGCCTTAGATATTTCCTAAGATATTTTCCCCTGTCTGTTTATGCTATATCCATGACGAGTCAACAAGAATAAACACCTGCATTTTCCTTAGATTCCACCACCCCTATATTTTAAAAAAGAAAGTATGCACTGACCTTTCTGAAACTCTTTTTGTAGGTAACAGCTGTATTAAAGCGTCTCCCTACCCTCTGGTAAAAGTGAGCCCTTATAGATTGCTTTAAAATGACTTGGAGTGGGAGAAAAGTAGAATCATCCTGCTCTATTGTAAAGGTCAAACTGACTGACTGCCTCAAATGATAACAGTTATTTTACTTACTCATTTTTTTCAAGCAGGTATGAATATATTTCTGATTTCTTTTTTTCTCCAGTGATCCCCATCCACCCACTTACCACCTTTTCTCCTAGTGTTTTCTCTGTGCTGCCTCACCCACCTCCCTACCTCCAAACAATTTCCAACAGAAAGTTTTGCATAAAGGCGGTGCCTATTAATAAGTGTACAAATTGTACATGATGAAAGGTATGGGAGGAAATGGAAGCTATTTGTCAAATATGAGTCTTTCGGGGGTGCCAGAGAGGAAGAGTAAGTGCCCTTATATCTCAGAGCACTTGCTTTCTCTGCCTTTTTTTTTAAAAGATGTTATGCATTTATTTTTAGAGAGCAGGGAAGGGAGGGAGAAAGAGAGGGAGAGAAACATCAGTGTGTGGTTGCTTCCCATGCATCCCCTACTGGGGACCTGGCCTGCAACCCAGGCATGTGCCATAGGCTGGGAATCCAACCAGCGATCCTTTGGTTTGCAGGCCTGTGCTCAATCCGCGAAGCCACACCAGGCAGGACACCTTCTCTGCCTTTACTTTACTTCAGTCCTTCCCACTTAATGCCTTGGCATGGGCGCGTGGCCGCAGAATGAAAAGCTAGAGTCAGGCTCCTCTACTTCTTACATTTTCTTCTGGCACAACCTGTTCCCATTATCCTTTATGAGAAGTGTGAATTAGTCTTTTATTCTGTGTACCATGTGCTAAATGATGAATACATTTATAGGGTTTGCTTCTTTCACAGGAGTTCAAATTCTGACTCTATTAGCTCTACAAAAGTCATGTAACTTCTCTGAGCTCCAGTCAATTGTGTATGTGTAAAGTAGGAGTAATGATACTTACCTTGCTGGGTTGGTATAAAAATTAAATGACATAATGTTCATTCTTGGCCTTGGACCAGCATTTAATAAAACAAATTTCAATGGTACTGATATTATTTGGCTTTGTGCTCATTTCCAATTTCCAGCTGGCTGTCAATATTCTCCTGTGGAAAAGGTCCTTATATAGGTCCATCACCAAATGGAAACCTTTGTCTACACATGAACAATCGTGTTGCTGCTGTCTGAGATTTCTTAGGCACCACCCTCCTTTAAGAGGCAGTGTTAAAGGAATGGAAGGCAGCTGGTTCCTTTTGAGGCCTGTTGGTCTCGGAGCCTTTGTTGAAATGGGAGTGCAAATACCACCCTGGCAGGCAACGAGGAGTCAGGCTGAGATGGGCCTGGGATCAAGGGCATGAGAAGGCCTTGCTGAGGAGCCTTGGGAACACACAGCGCAAGGGCATGGGTAGCAGTGCTTTGAAGCCAGGTCTCCGATTGCCTAGCTGCTTATTAATGCATTTTTCCCCAACACTTCCTTGAAGTTGATATTAAACTAATTTTACAGATGGAGACCCAAGGTGCTGAGCTTGCTCTCTCCAAGGTCAGTCAGCCAGATGGAAAAGGTAATACCTAAGGAATTTCTTTCATCTTTTCCCATAAGGGCAAATGCTAATGGTGCTTAAATAAATGACTCTTTCTAAGTAGCAGCAAATTGGATTGAATACGCTTTTCATTTATACTGAACTGGGGGACAAATCTGTCCCTTTAAATTGGAAATTTAGAAAATGATAGAGATTTCTGAAATAAGCTTTATGTATTATTTATTAGTTGGTGAGGAAAAATGGCAATTAAATAAATTAGTTTGTACAGCCCATAGTTTATTATTCGGTAATTTTTTTCCTTTTTTTACATTTCCCTTTTCAACATCTGTTAGCAGACTTTCAACGACTTTCTCCCATCCCCCCCTTTACTAATACTGTTTTGGAAACAAATTGCAGGGAAAGGCAAGTAAAAATTTCATTTTCAGATATTTTCTTTCTGCCCCTATTTAGTCAGTGGTTTGTTGCTTTATTAATTTCATCTTGTCATGGAATAAAAGTGAAGTAATTCTTTATAAAATATATTATCGATTTTACCTAGCTCTAAAAGTGAACGTGAAAAATTAGATAACCCTTAAATGTCTTGGGCTTGGGGAAATGCCAGGGGAAAATTCACAAGGAACAAGGGAGATATTTAATTCCGCACTCTCACTGTCTCTCTCTAGGGCACTGTGGCCAAAAGAGCGTGCAGTTTGGAGATAATTGCCCTGAATTGCCCCGAGTTCCAGAGCTACCCCCTGCCAGCTCGGAGAAATTGGGGGTCATTTAACTTCTTCATATTTCAGCTTCTTGGCCAAAATATGGTAGAAGATCTAACTCCTATCTGATTGGCTGATGAGGACAAACAAAAGAGATAACACATGTATTAGAACTTTGTAGACTGAATACTGTCACAATTGATTTTGTGTGTCAAACTAGCTAGGCCACTGTACCCAGATGTTTGGTCAAACAGTATTCTAGATATTTCTGTGAAGGTATGTTTTAGGTGAGATTGACATTTAAATCAGTGGACTTTGAGTAAATTCTATTACTCTTCATAATGTGGGTGGGCCTTGTTCATTCAGTTACGGCATTAACAGCTGTCCCCAACCTTTTTGGCACTAGGGACCTGTTTTGCGGAAGACATTTTTCCATGGGTCAGGCTTGGAGGAGGTGGGAGACAGGAGGCAGAGCTCAGGGGGTAATACAGGGGTGTCCATGGCTGGGGAGGAGTGAGGTTGGGGGCCCCTACCTTAATAGAAAGAGTGACTTCTGGGGAAGAAGAGGAAATTCTAACAGCCAGCTTCCTTCAGACTTGAACTGCAGTTCTTTCCTGGGTGCCAGCCTGCTGGTCTCCCCTGCAGATTTTGTACTTTCTAGTTTCCCAATCACTGAGCCAACTCCTTAAGTCCCCCTCTCTCTACCTGTAATATACACGCATTCTAGGGGTTCTGTTTCTCTGGAACCCTGGCTAATATACAGGCCATCATACAAACAGAAAATATGGTTGATAAACATCTTTTTTTAAAATTTAAAAAAACATTTCATTTTCTTCTATTTTTTATTTTCTACTTTTGGAAAGGGCATAACTCTTTGGTGAAAAGAGCTTTCTTTTATTTATTTTTTGATTGCTTTACTGATTAACATACTATAGGCTTCATGAATTTTGTGTCCAATTTGATAAAATTTGATCATTTTTACGGTAACAACACCCACCAACATTGTTACAAAGGATGTTCCTATCATATCAATATTTACAGCCGTCCTTTTGCAGCTACTTTCTTTTTCATACCCTTTGGACCCAGGCAACCAATGGTTTGCTTAGTATCAGTACAATTTTGCTTTTTCTAGAATTCAATAAAAAATGAATTCACAGAGTGCATAGTCTTTGTGTTAATGTAATCCTTTTGAGAGATATCAATATGATTGCATGCATTGATTGATACTTTGTTCCTTGTTTATCGCTGAGTAGTATTTTATTGTAGGAGAATCATTCCATTTTGTTTATTCACACATCAGTGGCTGGACATGTAGATTCTTTCCATTTTGGGCCATTGTGAAAGAAGCTGCTATGAATATTTGCATAGAAATCTTTGTGTAGACAGATGCTTTCATTTTTCTGGGTAGATATAGAAGACAGGAATTGCTGGGCCATAAAATATGTGTTTATTTGTTTTATAAGAGGTGGTCACACTTTTGAAAGTGTGTTGCCATATGCAATGTGTGATGGTTCAAATTGCCTCATGTTCTTTCAAGTACCGGGCAATTTTAGCAATTCTAGTGAGTGTGTAGTATCTCATTGTGGTTGTAATTTGCATTTACTAATGGTTAATCACGTTGAGCATTTTTTCTTGTACTTGTACCTCTCTGTTACTTTCTCTTTTAAAACCTTTTACTCACTTAAAAAACGGGTTGTTTGCTTTCTTCTTATTAAATGTATATGGAACCACAAAAGATCATCAATAGCCAAAACAATCTTAAGGAAGAACAAGAAAGCTGGAGGGATCATCCTTCCTGATTTCAAACTCTATTACAAAAAATAGTAGTGAAAACAACATGCTATTGGCATAAAAACAGACATACAGGTCAATAGGGCAGAGTAGAGAGCCCATATATATACCATGTATAAACCATGTATACCCATGTATACCCCTATATAAACCATGTATATATACACGGTCAATTAATTTTTACAAAAGAACCAGGAATATACCATGGGGAAAGGGTAATCTCTTCAGTAAGTGGTTCTGAGAAAACGGAATAGCCACTTGCCAAAGAATGACACCGAATCCCTTTATCTTCACTCACAAAAATCAGCTAAACATGGATTCAATGCTTGAGCATAAGACCTGAAACCATAGACTCTAAGAGAAAATATAGAGGGTAAAGTGCTTGACATTGGTTTGGGCAATTCATCTTTATTTTGACACCAAAAGCAAAGACAACAGAAGCAAAAATAAAGTGGGACTGTATTGAACAAAAAGTTCCTGTACAACAAACAAAACTGTCATCAAAATGAAAAGGCAACCTAGGAAATGAGAAAAATATTTGCAAACCACATGTTCAATAAGAGATTAATATCCAAAATATCTTTGGAACTCATATGACTCAATAGCCAAAAAAAAAAAGACAACCTAATTAAAAATGAGCAAAGGATCTAAAGAGACTTTTTTCCAAAAAAAGACATATAAATGCCCCAAAGGTACATGAAAAGATGCTTACCATTACTAATCAACAGGGAAATGCAAATGAAAATCACAATGAAATACCCCCTCACACTTGTTAGGGTGTCTATTATCAGAAAGATATAAGATGTATGTTTGCAAGGATGTGGAGGAAAAAAAAAAAACCTTTGTTCACTTTGGTGGGAATGCAAACTAGAAAACAGAGGTTCCTTGAGAAATTAAAAATAGACCTTCCATAGGATCTAGCAATCCCACATCAGGGTGTATATTCAAAGAAAACAAAATCATTACCTCAAGGAGGTATCTGTACTTCCATGTTTATAGCAGCACTGTTCAAATAGCTAAAGTATGGAAACAACCCAAGCGTCTGTCAACAGATGAATGGTTAAAGAAAATGTGATGCGACATACACGCAGAGACACAAAATGGAATATTATTCAGCCAGGATCAGTTGTAAGAAAGAAGGGAAATCCTGCCATTTATGACAACACGGATGAGCCTGGTGGGCATCATGGTAAATATAAACCAGACAGGGAAACACCAGTACTACATGGTATCATCCATATGTGGACTCTTAAAAAAGAAAAAGTTGAACTGATAGGAACAAGAGAAGAAAAGTTCCTTCGTGTCGAGTTCCTTTGTGAAAAGTTCACATGGGGTAGGGAAAATAGGGAGAAGCTGATAAAAGGGTATGAACTTTCAGTGTAAGATAAATAAAGTCTGAGGATCTAATGTATATGGAGACTATAGTTCATAACACTGTATTATTGAAACTTGCTCAGGGAATAGAACTGAAATGTTCTCCCATGTGCACACACAAAAGGTAAACATGTGAGATGATAATGTATTAATTAACTTGATGGAGGAAATTTTTTCCCAGTGTGTATGTTTATCAAATAAAGCATCACCTTGTTCACTTTAAATAACTTACAAATTTATTTAGCTCATGCATACTTTGTTCAATTTAATATTTTTATTTTATTGCAAATGTTATTTTAAAATAAACTATTTTTAGAACAGTTTTTGACTTAAGGAAAAGGTGAAGATAATACAGAGTCCTTTTCAAGCTTACTTTTTCCCAGCAGTATCTAATCTGCTGCTAATTTCATTCAGTGTATATTTTTATTCCAGATGTTGTCTTTTTCATCTTTAGACATTTTATGTGAGCCTTTTAAAACCAATCTCTTTCTTTTCTTTCCTATATGTATTGTATCTTATACTTCCTTGAACATGTGGATGATATTTTTAATAGTTGTTTTAGTATTTTCATCTGGTAATTCTATTATCTGTTTTATTTCTGGGTCTCTTTTTATTGATTAATTATTCTCCTGATTATGGGTAGTATTTTTTGCTTCTTGGCATATCTAATACTTTTTTATTAGGTAGCAGATGTTGTGAATTTTATGTTATCGGGTGTTACATTTTGTTGTATCTCATTAAATAACATCAGACTTATTCTGATATTCCATTAGGTGTACTGGAAATTGCTTAGATCATTTCAAAGGTGCCTTTAAGTTTTGCTTTGGAGGGTCCTCAGCAACTTAAAACAGTTGGGTTGAATTGTCCTCACTATTGAGGCAACATCCATCTGAGGGATGAACCTACCATCCCATGTATCAGAAAGTCTTTCCTTTCTGGCTGGTGGGAGCTCACATCGTTCCTAGGTTTTGTGAGATTTGATTACTGTTCTTCCTACCCCATCCAGTGATTCTTTTCCCAGTTAGTTTCTTCACATAAATGGGCTGATGAGTGCTTAGCTGAAGTTTGGAGGGCCCCCTTCTGTATATCTCTGGAACTTTCTTTGTAATTTCCTACTTTTAGTATTTTTGTCCACATGTGCTAGCTGCTGTAGCTTTCCTTAACTCCAGTGTTGACCCCCTCAATTCTGCAAGACAGCTGGGTTCTTTTGCAGTGTCTCTCCCCTCCATGGCTTTGAAATTCTTTTGAGGCTATAACTTAGAGCTATGGTAGTGTTTACTTCATAATCCCATGGTGCCCATTGTCTAATGTCTAAAACACTCATTTTATGTATTTTACGCAATTTGCTAGTTTTTTAATGGGGGAAGATGAATCTAGTCCCTGTTATCCCAATATGGCCAGATGTGGAAGTTCCTAATCATGCTTTTCTGACTTTCAGTCTTCAAGAATATCAACTTACAGCCATAAAGAAATAAATCGACACGCTTACCGCAGTGTCAGTGTGCTTGCATTTCAATCCTGGTTGTTCTATTAATCTCTGTGTGATCTTGGGTAAATTAATCTCCCTCTCTGAACTTCAATATTTTCTTCTATGGAAGGACATATTTTGATGTGACACTTTTCAGATCACCTCCCTGTGGCTCTAAAGCTACTCCAAAGCAGAGCCTGTAGTCTGAGGATACAGAAGTCACTGGGCTCTAGGAGGCATCCTGAGAGTTAGAGGGGACAGGATGTGTCTCGGCTGATGTGGAGAATCTCTATAGAAGACACAGGGCAGGGCACAGGATAAAGTCCTTTGCTTTAGTGATTTAGGCAAAGGTCCAACTCTTAGGGTCACTCGTTCACAATTCAGCCTCAGAACATGCTATTCAATCAAAATTTATGTTTGTTATTTTTGGAGTCGTGCAGCACAACCCCTGCTGTATTGCACTACAGACCTGAGGACACTGGGCCTCAATGAAGCAAAATTCTCATTCATCTGGTTAGAACCTGGGCCCAAAACTGGAGGCAACTCCCATCGCAATGAACATGCAGCTCACTGGAAAGTCATTATTCTTGTTTCCTCTGGGATAATCAGCCAAAGTCAAGATATCTAAGGTTAGAGAGTTAAAATCCAGAAGGAGCCATTCTTTGGAAGCACTGGCAGAGAACTGAACTAATTGCCACCTTTGGAAGATGAACCATTGTATGAGGCTAGCACAGGCCTTAGAGTTCAACTGCACAGATTTGACTCTTGGCTTTGCTCTTTTCTAGCTGTGTAGTCCTAACTCTTCTATGCCTCCGTTTCCTCATTGGCGATATGAGTATAAAAATAATACTCTCACCATGTACTTGTTATAAGGAATATGTATATGAGTTAATATATAAAGGAATAAATAAATACATGAAATAAGCTAATACATAAAATAAGACTTGATAAAGTATCTGGCACTCCTGATACATTCAAATGTTAGCCTTTTTATAATTACCTTTATTTAAAAACTACTGATCCCTCCTAGGTAGGTCCTGTGTGACTTCAGGAAATGAAGGAAGTTTTCCCTTGGTTAAACCTTGGTTTACCTGCATTATCTGGGCCCAACCCTACAGAGCTTCACTATCAGCTAAGCTTCTAAGCAACACATTAAATTAGTGAAATAATCCCTCATGATTGCTTAAGATGTTTCTCCTCCTAGGAACATTTGCATTTTTATAGGAGACTCTGGAAGGTACAAAAACTTCCTAGATCTAACAAATGCTGTTTCAGGCCATTCAGGCATGGCTGTTATACTGAACAACTCCAGGGGGTGCCATCCTCGGCAGCCAATGAAGAACATAATTTGGTATAGTGCTTCGTAAACCTTGTTCACTGCAATCTCTCGAATTATGCAGGGAATAGAGAAAAAGAACTCAAAGAACCCTACCTCACCTAATAATCTGTAGGACTTTTTATCTGATTTCCATATTGGACACTGGATTGTCTACGAAGATTGAAGTCCAAAGGTTTTGAATAGAATACTTAAAAAAATGTATCGATGTAATAGAAAAACATTCCTCACCAGGAAATGATCTAAATCCCTATAGCTTTGACAAAACCAGCTCGAGTTGGGATAATGCATGAGGTTTTCATGATCAAGTAACCTGTTATGTTCACAACACACACTTCCACTGCACCTTTGGCAGGTGATTGAAGCCAGTGAGGCCAAGTAAAAAACAAATGTCATTGTGTGACTGACACAGTGAATATTGAGACAGCTGAATTCCTCAAATGCCAAAGTCTCTTAAATTTTTTATCCACAAATACATTTATAGAAAATCCAAAGGGGTTTACATAAACATTTTTATCGGATTATGGAAACAATAGAACAATATTTCTTACATTCTCTTTATTCTTTTCTTTTGACCATTAGGATCTTACCCTTCCATCTTTTTAGGATCTTACTTTTCCATCTTTTTTCTGCATTCACACAACAGGCACACTTTTAAATATGATCACTCACTATTAGACCTGGAAAAGGCCTTATAAAAGGCATTTTGAGTAATCTTTTACCAGGGACAGATTTCTCTTTATCATATGTCATAGAAGCCAACACTTTAAGATGCTACAAATGGAGATACTTTGTAAAACTTTTTTAAAATACAAAGCACATCCTATAGAGGCTGGCATCTGAAAATTGCCGAAGTTACATAAAATACATGAGGTGGTATAAGGTAAAGCTTGGGTCCTCAAGTAAAAGTGAAGGAAATAAAAGCCATCAGCCGTGGGAAGATGGCAGAGTGCTACCTGGTATATTTTTCCTTCCCGTGTGAGTAGATCTAATCCCATTTGCTTTTCTTATTCAACCATTTATGTTTACTGCTTCTGATACTTTCTTTGCTTTACTGGCTTCTAGTCATGAATTGCTGACATAGAATGCAATGAGCCCCAATTAATTCATACCTGGGGAGAGTTGGGCAAAGACCTGAGCAGGTCATTGGTTGTGTTTTCAGGTGGAAAGAGATCAAGAGCTGGCTGTGATTCCCAATCCTGATCAATCTGCTAAACAGATTAAAAAAGAAGATATGCAATTGGGGTATTTGGGTAGTGAATTAGGTTGGAGTGTGTGTGAGCTATAGGATACTTTTGTCTGTCCTCCCAGTTTTTGACTAAGAGTAGGTCATTTGGGCCCTTACTCTTAGATACATACTTCAGTTTGATCTCTTAGCTGAGTCTGTATGAGGCTTGTCATATGAGGAGATGGCCCCTTTGAATTGGAGGTAGCCCTGGGTTCATCTTAATAAATGTTCTCCATGGGGTTACCAGGAAAGACGCAATCCAGAGTGGGGCACTTGTCTGAGATGAAGGCCAAAAAGAACAGACTACCTGGACACATGAACTGTGACAGCTTTTGTTCTTTACTCTAATTTCTAATTTACTCTACCATAGAGTACAGGGGCTGACGTGACTCTTGGCCTTGACCCAAGACATGTCTCCTCCTTAGAAATGACACAAGAATGGGGCTATTTGAGTATGCCTAGAAGGGGAAATATACAGCAAACATAGATCAAGTTTGTGGTCAGATAAAGGAGATGGCAGGACTTTTACTATCCATCTCTGGCTTGCTCCTTAGGGCCCCCGCCCCTTTTCCACCTACCTTGTAGGCGTTTCAGCACTCTCACACATTCTCCCTCTTGCTCTTTGGTTCTGTTAGCTTAAGTCAATTCGTTATCTTTTGCGCTTAGTTTACAAGTGAGTTTTGCCATGAAAATCATACTCGGAGAGGACCTTCACTGTTATTCTTTGTAGCACTTTTGAAAAAAGATTAGTCTTCCATAAGTTATTAATAAGTGTTCCAAGAAAGAGGGTTCTACGGTCAAATGTGTTCAGCAAAGCTACATCCTACATCTCTCTGTGCTTTTTACTGTCAAAAACAGTTAGAATGCATCTCATACAAACTTGAGCAGAAGAGGGAGAAAAGGAGTTGTGGGTCATTGCTTGACTGACATAACTGCAGGGCAGACTGGGGAGCTGGCCTCAGGGGCTCCACCAGGAACTCAAGCTATGTCATCAGGTCTTTTTAGTGTCTCTTCACTGGCACTCCTACCCTCGAACCTTGTAGTTGTGCTTGTATTTGTGAATTTTGCTGTTTTCTTGTGTGGAAGGCTGTCCACCTTGCACTGGAGTGGTGGCAATGATGAGGCATAGAAAGTAGAACACTCACAGATTTTCAGGCTAACACCATCCCAGTTGCATGGCTTTCTAGATGAAATACAAAGCCTTTCTAACCACAAATATATATGTAAAATCCCACAACAAGCTCTCATTGGCCTGACTTGAACTGTAGTCTAAACCCAAGCCAATAAGCACAGCCAGCGTTAATGGGGTATTGTGATTTGCCACAATACAGTTCCAAGGCCACCTCTTGTGATCAGGGAATCAACTTATTATGATTGACAACTCTACCAGAATTGGGAAGAAAGGATGAGGGCAAGTTTTTCAGAGGAAAGAGTTTATTGTTGACAGAAGTGGGAGGAGTGATGCTGTGCACATGAAAACAGTGGCTGTCCTTAAACACCTTTGCACCTTGGAATCACTGGGGAGATTTAAAAATAATACTGATGTACTGATGTCTTTCACCCTCGGTGAGTCTGATTTAGTTTATCTGGGATATGGCGTAGGCTTGGGGGTTTTAAGAGTTTCCCAGGTTATTCTAATGTGCATCCACAGTTGAGAAATCATTGCCCAGTTGCTTTTCCAAGTCATCATGTAATAACATTCCCAAAGATTAATCCTTCTAAATCTCAGTCCTCTGGTCTAAACAAAGCCCGGATTCCACGAGAATGTATTCGAGACTCATCCCCACTCTATGATCCCCCAAATGTGGGGTTTTGCTGGTGCCCAAACAGCTGTAAAAGACCTCTTGCTTCTCACACATGGTTATCCCATCTCTTCAACTGAGATCAGAGCTGTCCATTGAGTTTTTCTCAGTGATGGAACTGTTCTCCTATCTGTCTGATGTGGTAGCCACTAGACACGGGTGGCTATGGACCACTCAAAATTGTGGCTAGTGGGACTGAAATTTTATTTTAGTGTCCTTAAATTTAAGAGGCCGCATGTGGCTAGTGGCCAATCAGACAGATAGAATGTTTTACTTAGTGCATCTCAGTCAACCTTCTGTCCAAAAAGGTCCATTTTGTGTAACCTCCCTGCCCTAAGGTTTTCCCTGAAGTCTCCGGTTGAAAGAGGTCTCTTCTTCCTGCCAATTACTGAGCACTCTATTGGACCCTGTAAGTGACACTTAATCTATCCCATCGCACATTGTTCTTTCTGTCACCCGTGCTCCCACTCCAGATTTTAGAAATTTTTTGAGAGGTGGAAATGATTAGAGGGCTTGTGTTTAATAAGAATCCAGTGAGCACTTGTTAAATAAGTACAGGCAAGATGGCACCAGCCACAAATGGCTGTATGCACATAAACTGCGGAAACACAAAGGCATGCCTATCACTAGGCAACAGATACATACACATGGAGTTTCACGTGTTCACACGCGAGAAGGCATGTGCCCCAGCTGTGTGTGAAAAACTGGGTCAGTAGGATAGGTGGGAGAGGATGACTAACCCAAAAAGTGACCACAGGGTGCTAGCCTATTTTATGTGGCTTGGAGGCAAAAGCAATGGTGAAGGTGGGGAGTCCTAAAGATGTTGATTAGAGTAAATGAGGACCTGCAGGCACTCAGAGTGCCTTCTAAACTAACACTTCGTGAACAGTTCTGGAAACAGTCCTACAAAGTAGTTATACATTCGTCCTGAGCCAGGCTTTTTTTCCAGAATTAGTTTGTAAGATGATGAACTCTCACTTCCTAAATTTTCTACAAATGCTACTGTTGCTGAGGAAATGTCACTGTTAGAGAATAGAAAATTATTATTCCAAAGGGTTTTAAGAACTGACTGAATCAGGTCTGGGACATTATTAAAATGGTAAGATAAACTCAAGTACTTTCTGATAAAAGAAAAATTCTTTTAAAAAAATATGGTCCCTTCTGAATTGTAGCCAAATGTCACTGAATCATTTTCAATGAAACTTTATCTATTAACAGCGAGGAAATGGAATGAGGCTCGGAGCTCCTCCCGGGGGCCCTGCAGCTGAGGTTTCTGTCCCTTGAGATCACGGGTAATGGAAGCTGCTGGAGCTGGAGGTCATTAACATTTTGAGAACACAGCAAACTGACACTGTGTAATGTTATGACATTTCATCCGAAGACATTTAATCTCTTTTAATCAGTGTTTACGTTGGTGATTCTTCATAGTTCTTAGCTTCCGCATAAAAATGGAATGCTTTGGCATGTCATTAACAAGAGACTAATTTACTTATTACTCCTTGCAATTATTTCCTTCCTCCTGTCCTTTCTCCTTCTCTCCTTCCAGTCTCTGTTTTTTCTCTCTTCCTTGTTTCTGGGTTTTGCTTTCATGTGGGCTATTTTTTAAAAGTGCTTTCAATGTTTCCTTCTGCTGATATTCTTCCTGGCAAGTAGGTAGTCTTGGGCTTCTCAGGCTACCTTCTCAGTAAACTTTAAGTACAGAGTCTGGAAGAAAAACAGTCTCACCTTTCCGAAAATTTCTCATGGTCCCCATTATCCCTGGTTTAATAAACAGCTTACTCTCCTCTGCACATTGCTCCATGGATGACTTCCCTGCACATAGTTTTCTTCTCCCCTGCTGTCATTTACTTTGGGTATTGTTGTAGCCTTTGTCAACAAAAGTGTACTGCCGCCAATCTAATGTCAACAAAGCTTCCAAATCTGGAGTATGGAAAGAGGAAGAAGCTTTATTCAAGAGAAAAATTTGCAAACTGGAGAAACAGCATCTAGTGGAAACTGAACTTATGTTCCTCTGAGACAAAGGGGAGGCTCCTTTTTATAGAGAATGTTCCTGCCCTGGTTCCTGATTGGCCCATTGTATGCAGATGAGGAATCTTAATTTGCACAGTCTGACTGGTCAAAATAGCACTGTCATGACTGGTTGCTTTCATGCATTCTGATTGGTCATATGGTCTATGCAGATGCCATCGAGGACATAGCTGCACAGTTCCAATTGGATGGTGTGGGTCTCAGCCCATTGGTTGAAAGACGAGTTCAGGTACTCCTTTTGTAAGTGTCAGCTCCACCGTCAGGAACGCAGTTCAGGAAGCCTGGCTGCTCAGCCTGTGACTTGCGGGCAGTGTAGTGTGCATGAGAGGCCTCTGTCAGAAATGGCTGCTAGGTTCCAGTTATGAGTTTGAACTCAACCATGAGGAGGACTTTTGGCACATATATATGTTCCTTCCTGAGGTTCACAGCTTCTAGCATCTGCCTTTATGCCTTCACTACTCTTTCCTCTTACGTGCAGGACACTTTTAAAGCTACTTAAACTTTTCTTTCCCTCTCAAAACCTTTTCATTACATTGTTGATTGTTTTATATTAGAGATAGAATATATTCCTTAGCATTACCAAGTACATTTCACATTTCAATAAATGAACAATTTCTACTATAAGTCTCTTCTTTGTGCCAAGTGGTCAAAACCTAATCTTAGTTTAGGGAAGTACTTCTCAACCTTGACACTCCTGATATTTTGTGTTGGGTAATTCTTTGTTTTGGGGGCTGTTCTGTGCACTGTAGGATATTCAGCAGCATCCCTGACCTCTGCCTACCAGATACCACCAAAATATGGCACTTCCCAGTTATGACAAACAAAAGGTATCTCCAGACATTGCCAAATGTCTGCTGGGGGAAAAATAGCCCACACGAGAAGCACTGGTTTAGCGGAATACTCCTCCCTTGCTGTGGGATTATGTCTACATTCTAGGGCAGAGATTTAAGGAGGGGAATGCCTTTCCTTGAAATCATTTGTCACTCACATAGACTAAGTTGAGGGGTCCTTATTATCATGGAAACTTTGAGTCCCTGGTACATCTAACAAAATCTGGTGAAGGGATCTCTGTCTCTATTCTTTCTCTCGGGCACAAATGCCATTCCTACTTTATTGAAAGATGCTCTGTGAGGTGGCCTCAGGTCTGTCCTGGGAGCCAGGCCGAAGGACAGAAACATAGGGATTGTACCGGCTCCAGCCTCTCCGTGGGGGCTAGGAACTCCGTTCTACCAGATCTTGTATTTTCTCTATAGAGAACTTCCAATAAGACACTGAGCTCAAGAACCCACCGTCATCTTAGCTCTGCTTCTGCTGTACCTCTTCTCATTCCTGCACTCTGGACCGTCTTTGTATAGCCTGAGGATGCAGTGGCCTGGCTTTTAATCTGCTTTTCCAAACGTGATGTTTTATGGGCTAGAAGTTACATAGTTATTATACTTTCAACACCAAAAAGATTTTCTCTGCTTCCTGCTATATTCTCCCTTCCCTAAGGCAATTAATTCTGCTGACTGAATTGGTGGAGAAAGGATACAAGAAAATGAGAGGGAAAAAGTTCATATAAAATATACATTTGTTAAGAATTATTATTTGTTTATTTAGATACTATATTTATATAAGCCTATAAACATTTAGAAAGATAGATAAAGAACAATTTTATCCTCAGCTTACAGAAGGATGATTAGGACTGTGGGAACCAAGAGAGTTTCAAGGAAACAAAGAGCGTAGGTGATGGTGGCTCCAGAGCTGGGGGTCCTGTGGGTGGGGCTCCCACGATGAAATTGGAATCTGAGATGACGTAGCATAATTTCATCTGTGTACTATAGTTTTGCTTTGTTAGCCAAGGCATCCTTAGTAATCCTCTGCCTTTCTGGTTTTCTGGGGGTCACTGGGTTTTGTAAGGCCTCTTGTCCTCTCCTCTCTCAATTTTCCAACATACATTCAGTGTATGTTCTTCTCTTTTTAAACACTAGTGTAAACTGTGCATTATGTCACGTAGTTTTAATACATATGCATGGTATTGTGTTATTTTTTTTTTCACTCAACCCTATATCTAGGATCTGGTGGGTCTAAAGAGCGATCATCTCTTTTTTGTTTTAAACTGCATTTCCCTGATTACCCATGACTTTGGGCACCAATAGTGTATTTTTTAAAACCTTTGAACTTCTTTGGCTAATAATTGACTCAAATATTCTTTTCCCAGTTTTAAAATTTGGAATTTTTATGATTTTTTTCATATTCATGGGTTACTTGTATATTCTAGATAATAATTCTCTTTCGTTTTTTAAGATATGGAAAGTATCATATCTCTGCCACATCTTTATGTTAATTTTATTTAAAAGGGTTCTTAACTTGATGTAATTAAATCTATTCATGATACTTTGGAATTGTGTTTATGAAGTTCTTCCCTGAACTTAAGGCACATTATCTTCTGCCCTTATTGTTTTATTTGGTTTATTTCTTTAATACATCTAGATTTCATCTTTATATGTGGTAATAGGTATGGATTTTCCTCCATAATGATCAGTTTTCCTATCATTTACTAAACAGTCTGATTTGTGGTTCCATCTTTTTTATGTAATAAATTCTGAGATATAAGTCTATGTCACAGCGATCCTGGTCTGTAGTCAATTTGTCTCTTTTTGTATTAATATCATACCGTTTTAATATAACAATCATATAGTAAATCTCAGTAATTTTTAGTCTCAATGTCCATCTCATTTTTATGTTATGGTGATACTGTGTGGAATCATAACTCAGGGTTGCTTATAAGTACATAAATACATTCTGTCAAACCACACGTGAGCATTCCCGTGGTAAACCAATAGAAGTAGAAATAGGAGGAGGTGCTGAGCCTATTGCGTTTCGGGGAAGAGCACAAAAATTGAGTAGCACTCAACATTGGACTTTGGGCGGGGACTCTAGTTTAGGCTACATGTTTTTTAAGTCACATGTTTAAAAAAGCATTAGCTTCTATAAATTCTAGGGAAAAACATAATAAATGAATTTAAAGTTTAATGAAAACACTTTTTGGGTAATAGAGGCAAATAAATAGAAATGAGTGAACTGTAATATAGATCTTTAAATATCCTACAAAACACAGAAGACAGAGAGGGAAAACATGAGATGCTGATAAATGTGGAAACTGAATAACAGGGGCCAACGTGTATCTCCTAAGAGTTCCTAAAGGATAAACTTCATATAATGTTGTCTATATAAAATAATAATAGTAATAATAACAATGTCCTATATGTGGGATAAAAACAAAGCAACAAAGAACTAATTGGATAACAATAGCAATAAACTGGGAGGAAGTGATTGGAATTATGTCCGAAGGTCCTTGTATTGGTGAACAGAGGGTAAAAATACTGATTACTGTTAGACTTTGCCAAATATGCATATTCAAATTTCTAGATAATCACTAAAAAAGAGAAGTTGAATATGTATATTCTGAAGGTGTAAAAGGAAAAATGGAAAGCAAAAGAGAAAAAATTAAATCTAATAGAAGTCATGAAAAAATGTCAGAAGTTTGGGAGAAATAGAAAGTACAAAATAAAGTAATAGAAATCCCAGTATGAGGTCTGTCTGGAAAAAGTTCAACCTTTGTTAATATATGGTTTATGTGACATTAATATAACCTGGCAGCCAAGGAGAGTGGACTGGAATGTGCAAGGATGAGCAATGATGACTTCACCATACTAAGCAGTGGGGGCGGTAGACACCATTGAGTGAATATGTGTATTATGTGGCCAACACATTCAAAATGGCTGAGCAAATAGAGCAACAGATCTGCATCGAATTTTGCATTATGCTTGAACATTCCTCCATGGGAATTATTTGGATGATTCAGCTATGGGCAACTGGTGATTGGCAGCTTTATCACAACATACCCACACATGTATCACGTCTTGTGCAGTTTTTTTGTGAAATATAAGACCACTCAGGTGACTCAGCCCCACTACAGCCCAGATTTGATGCCCTGTGACTCCTGGCTTTTTCCAAGACTAAAATCACATTTGACAGGGAAGAGATTACAGAACATTGATGAGATTCAGGAAAATATGATGGAGCAGCTGATGGTGACTGGAAGAACTGTGTGAGGTCCCATTTTCAGCAACTCTGATGTCTGGTGAGATCTTACTTCTTCACGCATGGCTTTCTTCTCTCTGTAACCTCAGATGGTAGAAGGGGTGAGGGAGCTCTCTGGGAATTCTTTCAAAAGGCTAATGATCCCATATATGACCCAATTATCTCCCAAAGGCCCTACCTATTAACACCATCACTTTGGGGCCTAGGATTTCAACATATGAGTTTTGGAAGATACAAACATTCAACCTTGACTCACTTGCTATCATATTCCAGTTGGCTTTGGCCAGTGGGAAACCCTGGTAGGAGACTAGAATGTGGGAGGAGAGAGATTGGGGAACTTCTGTTACCTGGGAGACCCAAGGTAGGGGGCTCTACCTCCTTGGTTCTTGCCTTGCTCGCAAGAGAAGAATTCAGTAGAGAAACAACATATATAGTAGAAACAAGATGGCAAGTTTGTCTATGAAATACACTTGATCATGAAGCTTCAAGTGGACACCCATCTAGTCTGAGTGCCCCTTGTATAGTGGAAATAAGGTAGTAAGTTTACACTTGACCATGAAGCTGCCAGCGGGCACCCACCTAGTCTAAGTGGTCTGACTATTGGGGTTTTAGGGGTTTTATGATTATAGCCTGCTTCTAGGTTGCCCCTCTTCCTCCTCTTTCCAGACAGTGGGATTGATACACAGTTTCAAAGCCTTTCTTCCCAAGATAGTGCAAATGATACACACAGAACTTCAAGGGCTCCCCTTCTCTTGTGCTAGCATGGTTTTTCTTGTAACCTTTGGAAAACCTGAGAATCTCATCAGGCCAGGCTCAGGACTGCTGTGTTAACTGGTGAGGCATGTCTCCCTTTTGTTTCTAGCTTCCTGTTTTCTGTGTTTGATTGCAGTGGGTGGGAGGCCCTGTGTATTTCCCCTTCAGCTACCCACTCCTAGCTGCTACCTAACACTTCTTTCCTCAATTTCCTTGTCTTTGGGCAGCTTTCGTATCCCTAGTAACTATAGCTTCTTCCAGCAAGCTTTTCTTCCCTGTCTCAAAGTCTTACTGGTTTTTGTAACATTAGGCACCCCTTGCTCATTCAACATTAGATGTGGGAATGGCTTCTCACCCTCACTGGTTTCAGGTCACTCAGCTTCCCTGGTTTATTTCCTAAACATTTTGCAACATATTTAAGTATCTTTTTCTTTATAACCACTTGATTTGCACCATCTGGGGTAAATTTTTATTCCTGCCAGAACCTTAGTCACTGCTGTTTCCTCAACATCTAGGGTAATATCATACACAACACAGTAGAAACAACAACAAAATGAGAACAACTCAGAAAGATAGACTCTTAGTAACCTAGAGTTTGAAAGGACTTTAACAGGCAGGTGATCCAACTTGTTTCGTTATAGATATGGAAATGGAGCCTTGAAGAGGCCAAGTTTACTAGAGAGGAAATCTAGGCTCTACCCACTGGGTAATGTTAGATGACTTCTTGAAGAACAGCACACCACAATTATCATATGATGATGTTACACCAGCAGCATCTGATTAATCCAGGACTGGGAAATTAACTCCAGGATTATGGATCCACCTATTGTCTAGTTGTAGCCCATGAGATATCTGGCATGAGACTTTGCCCAAACAAAATGACTGTGACCAAGTAATCCTCATCAGATTCTCTTTCTTGGAGAATTTGAATGTGAAATATAAAGAGCGTGTTTCATTTGTTAATGAAAGCTCATGCTAAGAAAGATACAGAAGTTAGGTATCAGAGACTACAATAGGGCAGTGGTCACGAGAGCCTATGAGTTGGTCAGGTTATGAAATCATTCAAGTTCAAAGTACAGATGACATGACTCAGCAGAAACTGAAGGGTATCTAGCATCAGAGATGGAGAGAGGAGCTAAGTAACAACACTGGGGAGAGATTGGCAAGAGTTGTCTTAACGAGGGAGTGACAAGTTGGTGTTGGGAGTACAATGCCTTTGGATTCTGAATCATCTTCTAATTCTAAAACTTGATTCTTCTCTTTTGAAGTCCAGAATACACCTGTTACTGGATTAGCAAAGATTTTCTTAGTTCTTTTTCCCCATATATATTTTTATAACATGCCCTCATTATCTGAAGTTCCAGAAAATACAAAAAAGTAGAAAAACTGAAGCTGTGGCTGCCAGTTTGGTATTCTTTCCACCACATGGCTCACATTGAGTTATCAATCAAATTGGAATCTCATTTATGATTCCTTCCTATTCCAGCCTAGTTTAGAGAAAGTTCAAAAAACCATTCTCTGATAATTTTATCATTCTCTGAAGGCTGTCTAATATTTTTCTTTGACATTACTTGTGTGAGTTTTGGCATACATTGATAAGAGCCAGAAAGTAATCCAGAGGGTAAGCTCAAATTTCAAAATTCATTTTATGTATTTTTTTAACAGATAGTCTAAATTATAAGTGGAGAAATAAAAAAAATATATAAATGTCTGGGGAATGACAGTGAGAAGGATTGCATGAAAGATCAGTGGTTTCATTCTTCTAAAAGTTAATTCCTAATATCCAAAATTCCAAGCAGTACTGCTCTGAGAATAGAGTCTCCAGTGGAGAGGCAGCTCAGCAGGGAAACAGGGCAGAGAATGAAGTGGTGGTGCATGGAACAGACCGAGCACTAGGGGAACAGACAGAGCACGCACAGCAAGGGCATCAGGGGTGTATGAAGAGCAGCCTGGCACAGAGGAATACATTCTTTTGAATGATTCTGAAAGGGGTGATTAGTATGAGAGAAGCATAGGGGTGTCATTCATCTTGATTGTTCCAAAGCTTTTGACAGAATATTTTCCTGAGGATTCTTTCACAAAAAGTGAATTCAAATTGCTTTGAAAATTGGCTGAGTCCAAAATGAAGAAAAATGATAAATAGAAAAATGCATCCAGTTTAAAGAAAGTAGTTGGAAATGACAAAAAAATTGGTATCAATTTTTTAGTCTTTCCACATTTTGAAAAGTTACCTGAAGGTAGTTTTAAAAAACTGTATGGTGAGTTTAACTTACTGTGTGTTAGGTCTCTGAGTACCGTGGGTAGACATCCTGAGCCAAAATGAGGAAGGGTTTAGGTTGCTTCTAGGTGCAAGGGGTGGTGAGATGCTGTTTGGACGGCAAATTTGTTAGAATTTCCAGCGTGTTCATTACTGTACATGGAAATTTTAGGGCAAATTTTATATCAAGATAATTCTAGAAACTTCTGGATATATATTATTGAGCAGGGAGACTGGTGATTCCTGATAACAAGAAGCTTAGCATCTAGGATAAGGGGGTTGAGTCATACTCACACACACCTTGTACAGGATATAAGAGATCTGGAGCCTGGTGCCAACGGAGTGTGCCAACAGCATTTCCGGTTTCTGTGATTCCCTTTTCCTCCCCATTCTAACATTTCTAACCCTTCTTCTCTTCTTGAAACCCGAGGTTTTAAAATATAAATTGGATTATGTCTTTCACCTTAAAACCCTTCAAGGACCTTCCATTGCACTTTCTAAATAATACAGAGATCTTACTAATCAGTATTTTTGACCTGCTCCATCACACACAGGTCTGGCATGTTGTAGGTTCTCAACGTCTGCTGAAAAAAAATTAATAAAAGGAATGACTGATTGATGAATAAATATGTATGTGGGGTAAACATATTGCTAAATATTTAACTTGAGTTTTCTTCTGAAGCGCTTCTATCTAACACAGTTATAGAGAGGCAGTGGCAATTCCTATCAATAAAAATGATTGTTGTGGCTGACATACAGCATGGACGTTGTGGCATCACAATATATTTTTAGTGTCTGTGTCTGATCGGCTCACCAAACCAAGGATGCATTTCATTTTGAACACGTAATTATATCCAGCAGCACGCTATAAAAGTTATGCAAATTGTGATCTGCACCAGAGCAGGGTATACATGAAAGTTCTGAGAACTTGCACGTATGTAAGAAATCTGTGAGTTTTTAGCACCATGAAAGTGGGTATTTAACTTTATTCATCCTTTTATTCCCCTCAGTGTCTATTATTATGCTGAAGACTGAGTTGGGAATTAATCCATATTTATTGGTTTAGTAGAATTTTAAGATAATTCTATGTTCTTATATGTTTTGATTTTGAAATAATTCCAGTTTGCAAACTAGTATTTTAAGAATGCATAATCAGTCCATTTATTTTAAACAGTCAAAACAGAGAATCATAAAAAACGATTTAAGTATACCTTAAAAATTTTTACTTTTAAGATATGAAGTGTACATTTATCCAATTCGTTTAGCAATCTTTTGAAATAAGACTAAGACCTATTCTGTGGCCATTCAGACCATATCCTTGGGTTCATTTATAAAATAATTTATCTTTATTACATTACCACAGCATAAGGTATAATCCTAAATCTCCATACTCTTGAAAGCAGAGGGAGAAGTTAGATACATTTGACAAAGTATCCATCCAGAGTCTTTTTAGTTTTTTTATCTTCTCTCCTCTTAATCTTATATAATCATCCACGCTCATTCAAAAGTGTGTTTTTAAGTGAATTGCCTAGTTTTGAATCTCTCCAAACCACTCAACTTCACATTGATGGAAACAACAATTCTGTTTTTCCCACTTACATTTAATTAGTTTATTCAATAGTAAATTAAATTATATGTTTAATTAACCATATAACCAACATAATAGATTGGGAATTGATATCAACTCTTAGTAAGCATATCATTTAAAGATAGTGTAATGGAGAATGGCTATGTTACACTACTTGTATTAATCTTAGTAGATGTTGAACCCATCTTGTTACTCTAACCTGATTTTTCTCTTAAAACTTGAGCTTGAATATTAAGTATTTTTTAGCCCTAGCTGGTGGGGCTCAGTGGATTGAGCACCAGCCTGGAACCAAAGGGTCGTTGGTTTGATTCCCAGTCAGGGCACATGTCTGGGTTGCAGGCCAGGTCCCCAGTAAGGAGGCATGTGAGGGCCAACCACACATTGAAGTTTCTCTCCCTCTCTTCCTCCTTGCCTTTTCCTCTCTCTAAAAATGAATAAATAAAATACTTTATAATTTTTTAAATTTTTTAGTGTACTTTACAGTTCAGGAGTTTCCATTCCTGTGTAAACCTAGGAAATGGCCTGCCCCAAGACCCTGGCTCAGGGTCATATACGAAGCTGCAGATGGTCGACTCAAGAATGGTGACCATAAAGACCCATACGAGACCATAGGAAGACGTCCTCCACAGCCTACACACCCTGTGCATCCTACACATCTTGTACACACTGTATGTCCTGCAAATACACTATTTTCCCTCCCCCTCTTTCAGCCCAATAAAATCTCCTTGACCAGAGCTATTAAGATGGGATGTGGGACAAAAGTCCTCCATCTTGTCAGGTGGCTGGCACTTGAAAAAATCACTTTCCTTCACCCAGCACATGTCCCACAACTTTGGCTTTTATTGAGACAAGTAGCAGAACCTGCATTTGGTTGCAGTAAGAACAGAATGCCAACATTCCAGAGATATTATTAGTGTGAGCATTTATCCTGTAACAAAAAGTTGTTGAGTCAGCAGAATCTGTTAACCTGAGGACAGTTGGGAGAACTGTCTATTGCTTTGTAATGGTAATTAGATTGCAATTACATGGTTAACAAACAGTGTCTAATAATGAATGTAGTCTGAAAGAACAATCACAGCATATTCTAAAGAGCTTTAATATTTAGGCTACAAAGGACTTGACATTCTGGACCACATACTGATCTTAACTATTTTAGGCTATGACTATGGCTTTAAAATAAAGGACAGCAGCCATTATTTTTGTGAATCAAGATCCTTTGTCCACCATTCATTCAAGAAAGTGTTGATTTCAAAAAGTAGTGACTAGAGATGGCTTTCTAGAGCAAAGAGAGGAAGTGTAAAATTCAAATATACCTGTGAAATCCACAATCATTTACACTTTGATGCTAATGGTGTTAATGAAATGACTTTTGCACATAGCACATTTAAAAGGGTTTTCAGGAACATTATCTCATTGGAACCTCACACCCTGTGAGCTCAGTACCTTAGCCCTCGTCGTTACCTTAGCATCTGAGACGAGGGAGCTACTGCTCAACGAGATCAAGTGATTTGCCTAAGTTTTACAACATTAGTACACAACTGTGACTCAGGTCACATCAGTTGAATTACTGTTTTTACTTGCTGTAGCTTGTTGTGTAATACATTGTTTTGAGCAGAATAGATTGTCTTTCTTCAATAGCAAAAATAAGCAATACATTATTATTATTATTATTATTCCCTTCACTCAATTACTACATGCTTACTACCGTACAAGTGCATTTCTCTGTAATAGTTTGTCTTCCCTACTAGACTGAGACACAGGAGAGGAGTGATCAACTCCTGTCTGAATGTCAGTTTTCCTTGTCCAGCATGTGTCTGGTGACCTATTGATTTGGTGAAGCTGAATTCAAAGAGATGTAGCTTTATCCATTTTAAGAAAAAGAATATATTTTCTGAGCATGTTCTATTATTTCTAAAAAAATTTGGTCATTTTATTTTTTAAGAAAAAAAAATCCTTGGAGATATTGGGGGAAAATACTTGAATGCAAAGTGAATGTATTTCTTCTTTCAAAAATTCCTTTTGCAGGAGTATGTCCTACAGAAATTATAAAAGTTACAGAAACACTTGAAGAAACCCGCAAAGATGTTTGTGTCAGGATGACCATTGAAGCATTATTTGCAATAGCGGAAATCTGGAAACTACCTAAGAGTCTTTCAAGAAGAGTTTAATTTTTAAAGTTTTTGTATGAAGGAGACCCCTCAAAAACTAGAATTGTCTTCTGGATGGGGGGGTCCTTTGTAGTATAGGCTTTCGCTGTTAGATGAGTGTTCTAGGAACTTATCTGTATCAGTGCACCAGCTGGTGTTGTTGTGAAAGGCTGTGTTCAACTTCAATGAATTTTTTTAATACTATTTGAACACGTTTGTCCATTTCATATGGGTGATTTACAAGTGCACCAGCCCACGCCATGCTGAGTGTTCAGGAGTTTTTGACCAAAAATAGCATGGCACTGTACCCCACCCTTCCTAGTCACTGGATCTCAACCCTAGTGTCTATTTTTTTGTTTCCCCAGATGAAAAAAGTTCTCAAAGGGAAACATTTTGCCAAGGTGGAAGAGGTGAAACAAAAAACAGCAGAAACACTAAAAGGCATCAGAATTGATGAGTTCAAAAACTGTTTTGAGTAGTGGAAAAAATGTCCCAATAGGTATATTGCATCAAAAAATGGAGAGTACTTTGAAGGTGAGTGAGGTTTAGTCATGTAAGGATAAATACACAATATTTTATAAATAAATTCTGTTTTGGGGGGTCACCCCTCATCTAGTTGTATGTTACCTGTTAAAAGCCATTTTAGAAAATAAGCTAGATTATCTATACTTATAAGAAATTAGCCCTGGCTGGTGTGGCTCAGTGGATTGAGTGCGGGCTGTGAACCAAAGGGTCGCTGGTTCGATTCCCAGTCAGAGCACATACCTGGGTTGCAGGCCAGGTCCCCAGAAGTGGGGGGGGCATGAGAGGCAGCCACACACTGATGTTTCTCTCCCTCCCTTTCTCCCACTCTTCCTCTCTCTCTCTAAAAAAAATAAATAAATACAATCTTTAAAAAAAAAAGAAATTATATCAGTGTATTATTGACTAAAAAATATTTGGCAATATTTAACAGAAATCTTTATTTATGTATAGCTTTAAGTATGTCTTAGTTGTTGGGTTTTTTTTTATCCTCACCTGAGGACATTTTTTTCATTGCTTTTAGAGAGACAGGAAAGGAGAGAAACATCGACGTGAGAGAAAAGCATCAACTGGTGGTCCCCCGTATAAGCCCGGACTTGGGGCCAGTGCCCAGACCGAGGATAATACCTGCCTGGACTGGGGATCAAACTCCCAACCTAGGCACAGGCCCTGACCTAATCGAACCTGCAGTCTTTGGTTATGGGATGGTGTTCCAACTTTGACCTATTCTTTTAATTGTAAATTTTCTGAGAGGGAGTGTTTACATGTTTAAAACTCTGGCCTGTTTGCTCTATATTTCAATTTTATTTATGTTATTTTTTGCTAAGGTATTGAATTCAAGATCAGGAAAACTTACCTGAATATTTGTCCCTTTTGATATCTGTTACAGTTTTTCTTGAAGCTTAATATATCCTCAACTTTACCAATGATCTACAGATATTGCATGATGAATTCTCTATTTTTATAGCAGCATGCACAATATGTACCATATATCATACATTTATATACCCACATACTTTCATTTATATCTGTATATCTATATATACCTATAAACTATGTCTGTTATATTTTGGCATAAAATAAATGTAAACACATATTATCTGTATATTTAGTGCCATAGATAAATATATATATATGCACATATAACAGAATTACTATGTTACTCAACATAATCCTTGAACTCCTGTTACGTGAAGCTCCCAAGATACTATTAAAGCATATTCCTTGGCCCCATTCTTAAATATCCTGGCTAGCTACATCTAAACCCAATGCCCCTCTATAATGAGCATGCCCTCTACTGAGTGGGAGATTGACATGACCCAGAGGGAAGCCCTTGTGTGTTCAGATCCCTTGTTTGACATTTGGCGTTGACTTACTCAGCTAACTTTGTTTAACAATGACACAATTGACTGCATCTTCTTTCCTCCTCATTTCTGATCTCTAGGCTGTTTGTCAGACTCATAGGTATTATGCACCTATATCATATTAGTACTCTGCGCTCTATCTTAATTTTCTTAAAAACTTATTCTTTGTGTCATCGGCCATCTGTGTGTCTTCTTTGGAGAAGTATCTGTTCAGGTCTTCTGCCCAGTTTTTAATTAGGTTGTTTGGAATTTTTTTTGGCTTTGAGTTGTCTTTATAAATTTATTGGATGTATCATTGACAAATATCTTCTCCTATTCAGTAGGTTGTTTTGACAGCATGGATGGACTGAGAGGGAATTATGCTAATTAAAAATAAGTCAGATAGAGAAAGGCAAAACCCTATGATTTCACTTATACGTGGAATCTAAAGAACATAATAAACAAACTAAATAGAAACAGACTCATAGATACAGTGAACAGATGGACAGTTGACAGAGGGAAGCAGGTTTGGGGGGCTGGGCGAGAAAGGTGAAGGGGTTAGGAGGTAAAATATGGTAGTTACAGAATAGTCACAGAGACATAAATTACAGCACCGGGAATGTAGTCAATAGTACTGCAACAACTATGTGTAGTTCCAGGTGGGCACTTGAAATATCGGGGTGACCACACTGTAAAGTGCATGATTATCTTGCACTATGCTATATACTCTTGAAACTAGTACAGAATAATATTGAAGTAAACCATAACTGAAAAAATGAGATACAAAAATAGTTTGTCAAATTAAAAAAAATTATTGTTCGTGTTGTAACCATTTCCTAGTTTGATTGGGCATAGAATTTTCTCTATTTAAAACTATTTTGCTGTTTCCATAGTTGTAAATAGAGATCATTTGCCCATCTCTTGCAGAAGTTCGTCATTAAAATTTTCTTTAATTCTCTAGTTTACCCTATGCAGTCAGTGATTTTCTCTTATTGTTATCTATTACCTTACAAAGTCTGCATTTGCTGAGAATCCAGAGTCCTGAACTGGCAGGACATCATAATACAATTTCAGGAAAAGCATCGAGTTTTTAGATCTACAGGTAATACATAAGCCTCATTTAGCCAAAGTGCTTACTATTCCTTGCTTTTATGGGTCCCTCAGTTTGTAAGCTTGCAAATTTCTCTCCCTGCCCATTCTCTGGGGGAAGTGCACACGGACACCATAATAGCCAAAAGGCACTCAGCCAGAGAGAGCAGAAGGATAACAGAGATATGAACTATCCACAAATGGAACAATCAACCTCTGGACAATTGAAGATTAAATTGTATCACGATTTCTTTGTTCATTTTCTAGGAGATGTACCCAAGACTTTCTAGGAATAATCTAAGGTAGGGTAATTGCTCTGTAGCTTTTGTTACAGACCTACTCTTTTAGATGCCTGCTAAAAATATGATTAATTGATCAAACATCCTGTTCCATTTTTCCTTTTCTATCTAACTGAAGTTGATATTTTACCAGGGTACAAGTAGTATCATGATTCAATTGGCTCGGGGAAGCAAACAGAGCATTTTACTTCCCTTTGACTCAGTCAAAGGTCAATTGTTAGGATTTTTTGTTCATCCCCACGTTAAGTTATTTTTCTCCCTCTTTTCTTTAAGCTTGACACCAGTATGAGAAAGTTCAAGTTCCATAGGCTATTTTACAGGGGAAATGTTTTTTCACTGCATGAAGATGTGAATTTACTAAGGCTTATAGGGCACCAAACATTGATCTCAAATTTTGTTTTAGAGAGACTTGGGAAAATTTTGAAAACCTGCCCATATAACTTCAAATACAGCCTTGTACTTGCAGAGAGCCAGGGTTGGCAAATATGCAGGGTGTCCAACCTGAAACCTGACATGGCTCATTAGTGAGGCTCTCTTCACCATGCAGTGCTCACATCTAATATCCAACTTCTAAATTCTTTTCAAAATTCCATAAACTAATAGCATACTCTACGGGTAAAAGCAAACAATCCAATAATGCAAGTAAGTAAGTAAAAGACCCTTGACTGAGCAACAAACGCACCAGACAGGCCTTAGATTTCTTGACTTTTCCTGTCACATACACCAGAGCTCTCAACCATCCTGAACTTTGCCACCTTGTTTAGCTTCTTCCCTTATCACACACACAAAACTTAAATAGTTGTAACTGCACTGTTTTGAACACTGAATAGAAGTAGAGTGTAGGGTGTCTTGACTTGTCTTGAATTTGGCTTCCTTTTGGTTGAATTGCTGTCTGGTTTCTTTTATTCCATTTAGGTTTCTTTTGGCCTCCTGGTCCTCCACTATGGGGCTGCTATACTATAAAAGCAACTACTATTTATCGAGAATCTACTATGTTTATAGGCATATTAGATCATTATCTTTAGTCCTCCCAAGCACCTCAACAGGAATTTATAATGTTTCAGAAGTAAAGTTGACATTGAACTAGGAAGTCACGTAACCTCTATAAGAACGTGTGACTTGACTCAAAGGCCCATGTCCCTTTCAGTACTCCCTTACTCAAAGTAACTGTGGAAGTTTCACTTTATATAAAAAGAAGGATCTTTATGCAAATAAAAGTTTCCAGGGTGGATTTTGACAGGATAACCATAAAACTACCCTACACAATTTCATTTTCATATTTTTTCATATAGGCTCACATTAGTTTTTGTCAGCTTTTCTCGCTCAGGTGTTTGCTTTGTGTACCAACTATTTCTGTGTAGCATGGCATGAACAGAGCACATTAGTCTTCAAAATTCAATACCTCCTGTATCAATAAATATAGATATCATCTCCAGATAATAAGGTCCCTATGATTTTAGAAAGGAGAAACAATGAAGCAAAGTTTATGTAAAGAGCGTTGAAGTTCCCTAACTTCAAAAGCAGAAGGGCCATCTATCATCTTTATAAATAAGAATAAAATTTTGAATAGTTCTTAAATTATAAATCCACTGTCTCCTGTTCCCAGGATTCTCTTTCCAGTGGGTGACTAGCAATGTGTAGATTAGTCAATGCTTCTCTTTCTTCTCCCCCTTTTCCATTTGTTTCTGCTAAGAAATTTATAGTTGTTTGTATTTGGAGGTCTCTCCTGTAATGATAAATGATGTGATATCTGACATGGGAAGTTAATAGGGAAGATAAAATTAGCATTGGGAGCAAGTGAAAGGATTTGCAGAAAAGTGAAAGAACTACAAATAGCTTTATATTCCTACAGCCAAAGAAGGAGATCGTTTTAAGAAGGGGTGATTACTGCACTCAGATGCTATGTAGAATAACAACAACTGGGGAAAGGGCCATTGGTTTGGATAGTTAAGAGGGCAGTAATCTTTTAAAATAATAACAATTATAGTATTTGGTGATGGGGACAAAAACTGGATTCAAAGTTAAGAAGAGAGAAGTAGAAAGCCCCACCCATCTGGACTATGGTTATATTTATTCTGTTATTTTATTGTCCTGAAATTCTTTCCTAGTGATCTGACTTAAGGTCTGATCCAAAACTGATTTATGAACATATGTGGTTACTGACACAGAAATGATTTAAAATGAGTTATGGAAATGTCTTGTCTAACTAAGGCTAACTTTCCCCCTGCAAAGCTAAAAAGGTTGAATTAGGACCATTTTGAGCAGAGAATTTGTTATACATGACACAGTCTTGCTGGGTTTGCTGACTCAGTAACCTCGTTTAGAAGGAAATAGATGTTCGTTCAGATACAAGTGGTGGACTGGGAATAAAGAAAACGGCAAATTACAAATAAGATGCATTACCTGCTTTGTGGTTTTTTCTTTCTTTTTCTTCCTCCCTATTCCCAAATGTCTATAAAACACAATGAGCATAATAAGATTAGGTGTTCATAGTTCCCCGTTATGGACTATCAAACAGACCAGACCTAGAAGTCCTTAGCTGTAGACTCATGCTCCAGAATAAGGTAGGCTGCAATTCTACAGGGGACAGTGCTGAGCACACCACCTGGAAACACCAAGTGGACCACTCCAGGAAGGTGGCAATCAGACCTCAAGAGCATCCACTAAGGAATCGCCTAGTTAGAAATAGGATAATACCAGATACAGAAATAAAAATGAACAAAAACTGAGACTTTCTGGGGGCTAGGAGAAATTATTATAAATAAGCAGGGCGTACTGAATCTAAATCAGAAGATCTGAGTTCAAGCCATGATGTCACTGGTGTGATTTTGAACAAGTTACTTTGCCTCTTTATGGGTTTTTTCCTTACCCGGAAACACAATGACATAGTACACCTGGACCGCCACCCTGCAGAGTCTAGAGAGGGCCAAACATTAGACCTTAAGCAACTGTGCATGAAGATTCTTATTTTTAATATTTATCTTTTCATTTTCCTAAAGCTTGGATTTATATTTGGCATTACAACTATGTTCTGGATAGATCTGCAAACCCAGAAAATGTGAGTGATTGAGAATTTTTTAGAGGTCATACTTTCAACTAATACATCAGAAACCAAAACCAAAACCAGAAACAACCAACCCACAAGCAAATCTAGAAAATGAATTAGGAAAGAGATCATTTGTAGAAGTAGTAATTTGTACAGCAGAAAACTGTAGATAAAACCACATTTTTGGACTTAAGGGTTTTTGCACAGTTATATAGTATAAACAGAGCAGGTACTTACTAGTTATTTTATGAGAAAATAAAAATAAAGGCCATATTTTTCAAATTATGTCAGAACCATCTTTCTGTGAAATGGACTCACCTTCTCACGTGTTGTTTAGAGTAGTAGTAGCTCCCTCCCCACTGCCCCGATTTCTCTTCTCTGAGCACCTCCGTCCAGCTGCAGCAGGAAAAGCCAGATGTGCCCTTTTCCTTCCCCTAGAATAGGCCCACAGTGGAGTGGACCCTAAGACATGTCCTGGGCATTTGATGTCTGGATCCCTAGGGTGTGAAACAGGGCAGCTGTCAATGGCTCTGTTTCCTGCCTTAATTTTCTAAAGACCTAGAGAAGAAGGAGATTTGGATTCCCTGATGGACACGTTGGTCAGTATGTGGGCTTTGGGGTCAGCTGGATTGAATTTGAATTCTAGACCTCCATTCTTTCTCTGGGTGATTCCAGGAACATGATTTAAATTGTAGAGTTTCAGGCATGTAATCTGTATAATGAGATGCATAGTCTTTGTAAGGTCTTTCTAAAACTTAGGTAAGATACTGGGGATAAATGCTTGCACCAGGGCCTGTACACGTTAGACACTTAGTAAATGGTAGCTGCTAGGATCTCATAGGTTTGTGGATTTAGGGGGAGCTGGAGAAGAAGGTATTCTTTCTTAGATACTACCCGTCCTATTTTCCTAAGATCCTTTGGAGGCTTAAGTGTTTTGTAAAGACATTAGAGAGGGCAGGTAATATAGGGACAGAGAGGGGCTCTGCCCCTCAACTCCTGCTGCAAGCAGAATGCCTCCTTTATCTGTAATATTTTTGGCTTCCTAGTTTTAAAAATAATATAAGGAAAGAGTTCTGAAGAAAGAAAAATAATTTTAGTACAGCTTTACAATTTTATAAATAAGGAAACTGAGACAGTGAGTCAAGTGATTTGCTTCATTGCCCGTTTATTAGATGCTTCCGGTGGGTACACAAATTCCTTATTACTATCAGCATGGCTGATAGGTGTTTGTTTCAGGTCATTGGGTCACCTTTTCAGGTAGTTCCCCCAGGTATTAGCCCAATTTGCTTTGCCCATTCTGAGCACCAGAATTTGACCAAAGTTGCTGATGGAGTCCCCAGTCAGACTGATTATCTGAAAATATAAAGACAACGCATAGACAATAAAACAAGGGGAATGATCATACCTGTCATGTGAAATAAAAACTCTGTACTGTTCTTGCAAGTGAATTTCAGAATAATTAAAAACTAGGAACACTGAAGGATATAAAGCAGGTTTTGAAATTAATTTCCCATTCTTACTGGAAATTGGTAAAATCCTTAGTCATGTGCCATTAAGAGAATTGTCTCTGTTATGGTCCAGTCAGGATGTTTCTCATCATTCATGTTCTGCTGATATAGTTCATATCCTACCCCAGACTGAGATGACATTTTCACTTTCTTCAATTAAGCTTTTAGTCATAATTACAGTGAAACTTAGTCTTTGCATCTGCAATTGCTCAAGGATTATACTGTAAATCAACTGATTTCTAAGGGAGCTTCAATTCTGAAAAATGCCTCTTGCCAGTTCGGAAATGATCATGATGAAGATGACATTAACAGGCAATGTTTATTGAGCACTGCATGCTGCAGCCAGGTTACAGACAGACAGGAAGGGACCATGCCCAGCACACCCACTGCAAGGTTAGATTAGGCTCCTGATTCAATTAGCCAAGGATGCAAACCTAATCAGAAGGGAGGTGGCCACACAGGATAAGAGCAGAGGCAGCAGATCTCAGCAGAGCTTCCTTGGCTCCCCCAAATCTAACAGGATCCCACAGCTGCCCAAGGCACTGCTCATACAAGTACAAATTGTCACTTGTGCCATGCCACTGCCCTTTAATAGTCAGGATTTATATCATTTCTGGAAGGACTTATGTAACAACCTATTTCCCTCTTGAACTCAACTCGGTGTCTGCAAGATTTCATCCCCCACCAGAGATCGAGGAGTGCCAGAGGCTGGATGCTCTGGAACACAATCTCTGATTGAGTCTCTGGGATGCTGGGAAGGCCCATCTTCCAGTAACTGTTCTTCAGGTGCCCCTACTCTGAGATGCACTTTTATGCAGCGTCTCATTAAATTCCCAAAAAGAGCTATTGAAAGTTCACAGTCATTATCCAAAACCTTTAGGTTCATATATGTTTTTGAATTCCAAACTTTCAGATTTCAGATAGGCTATCAAGTGCATATGTCATTGCTTTAATCTGTACCACCCCCAATGGGATCTGGGGCAGCACCGCATAAGTAATCACATCATACATTGGATAAATAAAGGCTATGCATTGTCTTATCTCAGCTCAGGCAGGATTTGCTGCAAATTAGTTTTTTGCCGAATGTATGAAAAACCATTTGGTTCTCAGAATGTCTTGGATGTTGCAATGTAGATTAGGGTTTGTTGACCTATATTATTATCTTCATCTTGCAATAAGAAAATTGAGGCTTGGAGAGTTTAAGAAACTCGCCCAAGGTCACAGCTAGTAAGTAGTAAGGTGAAAATTCAAAACTAAAGTCTGGTAAATTCCAAGCATGCTTTTTTATAAGAGTACCATAACCTAGCCTTGACTCTCTTTCAATTTGAGACCATCTTTTATTTTCTGACTCTTTTCAACAAGGCCTAGAGTAAGGGGAGAACAGTGAAGCAGTCACCTGGGTATAAAAATGTAAGAGGGTCTCAGTAATCAAGATAGATCATTTTTAAATGCAATATATTTACAATTAAAAATTATTAAAAAATCTCTGATGAACAAAATATTAAAAAAAATAGATGAGGATAGGATTAGTGTTACCCCAGTATCCTCCAGTGGTCCATTTTCTAAATTGCTGTCTGAGTGGTGCTCCATTCTGGTCTGTTTTCACTGAGAGGGAGTATGATGCTCCATTCCTTTTGGGTGACTGCAGAGTGGGGCCCAGGGGAAGCAGTTCTCCAGTGTACAAAGTTCATGGGCATCACTAGGTTTCCTGATTACCGGGATTAAAATGCCATCTGGCTACGGAAACCTGGATATTGTTTCATCCCAGCCACAATAACACAAAGAGAAGGGATATTTTTATAGATATTTCCACAGCATTAAGGTATTGCCATTGGTATGGCAAAAGTCCAAGCTGGTGCAATTTCAAGTTCCAAATTAATTCATTGGAAACATGGTGATAGAGGAGAGCTCTATGGATACCCTGGACCACTAAAAAAAAAAAAGAAGGAATATGTGGGTCTTAGAAAAAATTAAGCCTAAAACATAACTGGAGGCAAAAATTACAAAAATGAGCTTGTCCTACTTGGGCACATCATGAGAAGGCAGGGTTCTTTGGAAAAGACAATAGTGCTGGAAAAACCAGTCAGTGGAAAAAGAGGAAGGCCATATATGAGTAGGACTGATTCCATAAAAGAAGCCATAAGCATGAGTTTCTATGAGCTGAGCAGGGCTACTGGGGACAGGACATGGTGGACATCACTCATCGTACAGTCGTCAGGAGCCGACTCAACAGCACGTAACACATACACACTCAAGTTCACAATTATATCAGTCAATAACCAGGAAGAAACAATTCTCTCAAGAAAGAAAGTTTAGTGAAGGGATGACTTCCTGAGTCAGGGAACAAAAACTGTATTGCCAAGAGAGAAGCAACAGCAGAAGCCAGTATTGCTCTCTGGTCTGTAGGGAAAGAGGAAAAATGGGGTTTCTGGAATCAAAGAACTTGAACATTGAGGAGGGACTTCCAGGCAAGACCTGTAATTGTAGAAGATGCCATCCCTAGGCAAGAGAAGGCACACTTTCCCCAACTTTTCACTTCCCCCATCTCCCTCCAGCCTCTTGAAGGGAGGGCATCCCATCGGCTACACTGACAAGGAATAGCTTGAAGAGAGCTTGGCTGGGGCAGTGGGTAGGGAACAGCCTCTTGGGGCACAGTGGAAAGGCATCCAAGGGTCAAACAATAGCCCACTTTTCAAACTCCCTTTTGGTAGGGCTGAATAAAATTCTTGAAGTCAATATAAGGCATCATGTAGACAACACTATTCTTTTTTAAAAAAATAAATTATATCAAATAAAGAACATACACATTTAAAAAGTACTTTTCAGGCTACCTAACTTTTTGGTAAGGTTAGTTTTTTACTGATACCACTATTTGCTCCTTTGCATGGATGCTTAACCATATTTTAAATATTTAGTTCCTTTTTCTGTCTTAGCCTTTCTTTTTCTACTTTAATAGGGAAAGAGAATCTAGGACAGGGATAAGCTGGAAAAAACACACACAGAATGAGTTTTGTTCATCGATTTTTACAAGCTCAGATATCTATCAGGGTACTTCTGTCTGTTTAGTAGCATGGCTAAAGGAGCTAAGTAAGGAAAGTAGGAGGAATGAAGATAGTTACCACTTAATTTTATCACTATCACTTAAAATTAAAATAAATACTCTTAAGTAAAATTGGTATTGATTACACAGTATTCTTCCCATTGTAAAAGAGAGATAATGATTTCATTCTCCTTTTTTTAAAAAAATTATAAGAACATTTAAATTGCATACTAAAGAGAAATGCTAATGTTGTTCCTTGGCAATGTCTTAGATTTCTTTCTTTTCCTATTCAAAATAATAAGACAAAGATTAGAAAAGAAGGCATTAAAGATTTTAAACAAAAAACAATCCTTCTGAATCAGCATTCAAAGACAATGGAAGGACTCTGGGGATGTAAGTAAATTAGTTACTGTTGTGCATAGTTTTAAGAACATGGTTCAGGAGTGATGGTCATTTGGTATGACTTAGGGCTACTGATGTGGACATATTCTTTGAATACATGAGAAATCTATCCTGGGATAACAATTGATTCATTTTCGATACACATAACCACTCTAGGACATTATTTACTCCAGGATTGCAATGTCTAGGTGGGGTGTGGAGAGAATGAGAGCAAGTCTATTTTCCCCGGAGGACCACCAAAGACAGAGATTCTGCAATGCCATCAGAACCCTTGGTTCTGGTCTCTTTTCACACTTTCAAGTTTTCATATAATTTAAGGCCAAATTACCTGGTTGGTGTCTTGTATCACCATGTTCCTTCAGCTGCTTCTAGGGTCAGTGTCCCCCTGCATCATCTGGATTTTAACCATCATCCACTTTTCAATGCAAATTGTCTCTTGGTAGAGTTGGGCAAAGTACTTGAATTCAATATGTCATCATGTAGAAAACACTGTTAAACTTATTTCCCTTACATTATATCAAACAAAGAACTTACATATTAAAAAGTAGTTTTCAGGCTACCTATGTTACTGGTAAGGTTTAGTTTCACACTGATATTGCTATTTCTTCCCTTGCAGGGATGCTTAACCATATTTTACATATTCAGTTTCTTTTTCTGCTTCAGCTTTTCCCTTTCACTTTAATGGAATGAAACATTGGCAATTTTTTTACTTTGTTTTACTTTCAGAGACTCACAAGGAAGAGATACCAAGTCAAATTTTCAAGATAAATTGGTTTTGGGGGGATAGTTCTTCATTCAATTATATATAGCCACCTTTTATTATTTATTCTGTAAATAACATTGGGTTATGTGCTAGGAATTTAAAGATAAATAAAGCTTAGTTGCTTATTTTCAGAAGTGTCAAGTCTAATGAGGGAGACAGACCTATAAAGATGATTTTATCTAATGTGTTAAGAATAATAATGGAAATATTAACACATTTTCCTAGATACAGGCATTTTGAGCCAACATTCATAAACAATTGCTAAGATAAATTTAAGTATTGTTTCTTTCTTAGGTTTCCAAGAGCATTTATTTCTAAAGCTACATTTTTTAACCTGCTTTATCAGTTATGTAGTGTGGTGTTGTAGAACAAATCTTTATGTTAGGGACACTTGTGCTGATAACAAAATGATGTGTCATTTCTGTGACATAGAGTTGGACACTTGTGATTGCCATGAACATTTAAAAGATGAAACCTTGTGGTTTCTTTGGAATTTAACTCAGAGGTGATGTAGTTAAATGCTCAGGTTTAGAAGCCTGAGAGTTCTAGGTTTGAATATTGGTTCTGCTTTTACTATGTGCCTGGGCAGATTATATGAACCCTTTGAGGATAGATCTTCTAATGTTTAAAGTAGGGATGAAATACCCATAAAACAGCATAGGAGTGGTGATTAAGTAATAAAACATACATAAAATAACAAAATGCCTATCACAAAAAATCTGATAAATGATTCTTATGACTTATTGACTCCAAAATATTATTTGCACTATATAATTCTAAATTTTTTATTAGGGCACCACAAGGATCATCATTGTTCAATTAAATAGAGTTTATAAAATTATAAAAAGGTAAACAAGGATGCAATTACATAATCATGGATTTTTTAATAGTGCAGCTGACCCTATTTTGACAATAAAAATGCTAAGATTTTGATGGTCCCATCAGTTACTTAGAGAAGGCACGTCTGCTCATCCTACACAGTGCCTTGCACTTCAGTTGTCCTCTCTCATCACCTCCCCCCATGATGCACGTGCATCATAAACATCCCTCCTCACAAACATTTCTGATTCCTGTTCCTTTGACAGTGAAGCTGAGCTGTTCTATCACTGGTGAAGTGTGAATGAGATCCTGTTATTAATACAAACAGAGGCACGCTCTGGGTATTATGCATTTATCAGATCAAGCATCGAAATGTGAAACCACGAAAAACAACTAATGAAAACAAGATGAATATTGTGAGCTAAATTAATGCTGTCATCTTCCCCAAGTGTGTCTGCCACACGAAACGGTCCAACGGCAAAAATAGAACAAGCTGGGAACACGGGGTTCCACAGTATAGAGGATCTGAAGCATAGACTTATTTTCCAATGTGTTAAATTGCTCAAATGTCAGTGGTGAATGATTATTAGCCTGTGATTACCCCAGAAAAATCCACTATTCTCCTTCCCAGTGTTTCTAATAGAATTATACCATAAAGCAACACCAGCCACATCAACAAAATGAATCTGTGTTTTGGAGCCTAACCCAAGATATTCTCTCAGGCTCCTGCTCACCTACCTGCTCTGAGTTTCAAAGCCACCACCTCCTTCCAGTGCCCACATATTTTTTTTAGCTGCCTTCTCAACTGTGCTTCCAATGGAGCTGAAATACCAAATCAAGAAAGTATATTGCTACGCAATATTTTTGACACTAAATAAAGCTCTTGAAAGTACTAAAATTAGTATCTGTACCTATTAAATTCATTTTATCTCCTCCTTAAGTTAATATCATCTTTTTAAGTGGTTCATGCCTTTCTGGTCTATGCTTTCATAAAGAAAGATTCTAGAAATTCTGTGTGCTGGCATGTAGTGAGTAACGGTTTGCTCAGTCACCTGGAGAGTTGCTTTGGCTTGAGGGCAGCAATGATGACTACTCTTGATTCAAGGTAGTTTTGTCATAAAGAAGTGGGTTGGGAAAAGCTGTCAATGACCCATCCCTTTTTGTTCTCTACTGTCTAACATGTGTCCGTGAGGCTGGGATTCTGCTAGACAAAGTCTGGGTGAGAACAGAATAGCTAGTATGTTCCTAAGGTCAATGTACTTGGTTACCAAAGCTGATAAACCAGCTTCTCCTGGAAATTCTTCCCCACCACACATACAGAGAATTCTGGCCAATGAGATTAACTCAGATGCCAGAAAATGCTCAGTGACCATGACATGCTGACTGGCTAAGACATTCTGTCACTCAGGTCACAGTGATATTTTGCTTGAGATTCAGGATTGCAGAATGTAGATTCCACAGAAGCTTTGTTTAAGCAACTGATGCGAAGACATTGCAATGTTAGTTGGCTTACTACTTTAAGTTCCAAACATTTTTAACACTTTACTTGATTTGCACTCGGACTTTGGAGGTAGATAAGACATAGTCTCTGGCATCCCGATAGTCACAGTCTAACAGGCAAGATATGGACAGGTATTGACTGAATGAGACAGACTACAAGGTCTGAGGGGAGAGAGAAAAGGATTCCCTAGTGAAGGCTGCAGTGGCTGAGTGGGAGGTACCTTAGAGAAGGTAAGATAGCAATTGACATTTGACCTAATCCTTGAAGAATGAGTAGGAATGATCTGAAGCAGGGGGGAAGGTCTTAGAAACAGAGGGAGTAACACATGAAGTGGAGGCTATAAATGGAGGCTCTGATGAAAATGGCTGCTTTGAGGGTTTTTGAAAAATTTAAGATTAGCCATTTGACTTTCTGGTATTCTTCATTTATTTTACATAGAAGAAAAGAAATTACTACTGGCATGTGAAAAATAAAAACAAAACAAAGCAAAACATATGTTCCTTCAGTCCTTTGGGCTTAATATGTCATCATAAAATCTTTACATTCAGGCTTGAACTTGAACAATGACTGGGACATTTTCTGAAACTGTTGAAATATTGCAGAAATCTCATTGACAATTACTATTAAGTCATGATCAGAGATCAAAATTTATAAAGAGACTTTTATATTCTGATAAAAGGATAGATGTTTATGCTACTTCACAATTGCTCCACCTTCTCAAATACCATTCCACTACTATTATTTCTTCGATGACTTTGTGCTGGGTAAAATGGGTATGAAATTTCAAGCTGAAACTCCCTGATGTGCTTCTCATATAACACGTGAGATGCCTCAGTAGGAGTTTCTAGTCAGTAAGCCTGCAAACTTATGTATTACAGAAACGAAAAGACCAGCTATTCTCATGGATGGTATTTTTAATAAGGAGAAATAGAATTACGTCCTGGGTCAGTGGAGTACAGGGAATATAAATTCTGGGAAATTTCTCTGATAAGATACAGAAACTCAGGCTTAGAAAATTTTATTTAAAAAAGAAACTAGCTATAAATTCAAAGATAAAGTGCAGGTTCTACATAAATAAGGGTCATAATGAGCAGGTTCCCCACTTACAAATCCTTGAGATAAAGCCTACCAATGGGGACTCTCAACTGTTCACAGAAGTCAGCATCAGACATCCTGATCATTAACAGGGCAGCCTCAGAACTGCTTAGCTAACAGCATTAGAGTGTTGCAGTGTTGGTGAACACGTCTATAAATAGCATGGGTGTGTGGATATTCAGTATGATATATAATTACTTTTTAGAGATATCTTTCACAGCATTTCTAACAAGGCTATTTGCCAAAATTATTGGAAGAACTATGTGTTCCTCAGCAGTTTAGCACTTACTGAACATTTTTCATTTCGTTCTATATGTTAGGTACTGCATTAGCTTCAACCACTGCAAAGGACAAAAAGAGACACTGTCTTTGTTCTGTGAGGAGTCAATGAGTGCAAGTTCCTGGGGCCAGAACTGTGTTTTTTGTTTTGGGGAGTTGTTTTACAACCATATTCCTCCTGTCATCACAAATGAATGTGATAGAAAGAAAGGAATCAAAGATGAAACCACTGGTTTAGGGGAAAGAATCTGGAAGGATGGAGATGCTGTTAAATAAGAGGAAGGCAATAGCAGAGCAGGTGTGAGGTGAAGATGGGGTATTCTTGTTGATCATGTTACGTTTGCAATGTCTAGTGTGCATCTGTGTGGAGATATGAGGTGGGAAATTGCATGTGGGGCTGTGTTGCAAGGGAGAAGGCTTTGTTGGACATATAATCTGCCTGTGTACAACATAGACGAGGTCATTTAAAGCCACAGACTGAAAGTGATCACCAAAGAAGGAAATATTGGAGCATTCCAGTGTTTAGATGTTGCAGGAATGAGATCCCAACAGATAAAAGAATTGTTATACACAATTGAAGTAATGTTCATAACATGTCCACTGGCATCAAGTAAAAGAAACCAAAGACAGTAGAAAACATCCAATGAGCTGAATGGTAAAGCGAAATACTTTTTGGTTGCATGGCTAAATGATCTAACCTAAAGAATCTATTGAACATCTGAACCAAATGATAACTTTGCAAAAAGCATGTTGCTTTTAAAAATACTTAAAAACAGGGAGAGCGAGCCATAAAAAAATTCTTAAGCTCAAGCAACAATGATTATTTCTATAAGAGACCAGATGAGCCCTCGGACACAGACAACAATGTGGTGAAGGTAGGGTGGGAGCGTGGGGGCTGTGTGGAAGGACAATGGGGGTCATTCATAATGGTTTCGACAATCAAAATTAATAATAAAAACAGATTAGCCTAACTTACTACTATTGTGGCACATTAGAGATCAGTATACAAGAAAAATGAAAAATGTACTTACTGTATTTTTAATTTTGTCATTATAATTTGCTTGATCACAACATTTTGTTAAGGCCTTTTGCCTAATAATAAACCCACACACATATACTTTGTGACCATGAGTTAACCCTGGATTTTTTTGTTCCACTCGTAAGTTTTTCACCCCATATCCATCTCTGTTATGCTGACTCTCCTGCAAGTTTTGATCTTAGAAGGAGCCCCTGATATACCTCTTCAAAGGAAGCAAAGCCTTTCATTAACTATACAGGATCCTAAGTTGACTTATATCTCAAATTTTTTTGTACCTCATATTTTTAAGAGAGGGGTAGCTGGCAATGAGAAAACCAGTGAATCTAAACCATTAACGACATATTTTCTGCTCATCAAGAGTACATTTTGACAGATCAATAGTGTTATTTATTACAGAGGGCAGTTGACATACTGTCTAGGTGACATGAACCTTTTCCTGGAGTAATTGACCTGAGAGCTTTGGTGTAAATTATATTTCGTGGCCTAAAACTATTTTAAAAATAAACGCATAGCAGTGTATCCTCTGTCTGCCCAGAGACTTGGAATAAACCTTAGAAGGCAACTGCTGATGTTGAGAAGTGACTAAGCAGGAACTTTTGGATTCTGATCATCTTCTGAGAGTAGCTGGGGAGCTGTTGGGTCCTATCACAAATCTCACCGGCCTGCAAAACTCGAAGTCCTGCAGTCATTTATGAAGTTCAATCATCAAATATTGTTTCTTTCTTGTTCTTTCAATATTTATTTATTCATTTAACTTGCTTGAGTAAAGAGGTTACAAGCAGGAATCGTAGGCACAACACTACCATTGCCTCTCTTCATCGACAAAAGAAAATACATGAGAATGAGGTACAGACACCTATAGCTGCCCTACAGTGGAGTGGTCTGAAGTTGCTTACCAGGTTTCTGTCCATGTTCAGTGGTAGGAATCAGCCAGTCCAGCTGACTTCCTTATGGAGCTGTGTCTACAATGGACCACAATAATCTCTAGGTCAAGGTTAGCGCTGGTAGTAGAAATAAGACCTAACTCTGGGGCACCTATTCTTCACTCATTTTTACCACAGAGAGCCTGGGGTTCACTGCTGAAATACTATTGTTTAACACTTCTATCAGTTGAGGGGGAATGTGAGTCCACAGATTTTCTAGAAATAATAATGTTAACTGCCCCCTAATAGAATCCAACCTAGGTTTGCCCAAAGTTGTTATCTGTTTTCTATTTCACTGCTATCCGACCCAAAAACTATGATAAGAGATTGGTATTCTCTAATATGGTGTTCTAACTTCTACCCAATTTGTCTGCCACATAATATATTTTATTAATATAAAATATATTATTTTTAATAATGTAATATATAATATACTATATAATAATATAGTATTATTATTATAGCATAATATATCATCACTATAATGTATTACCACATAATATATTATCATTTTGACAGCATTATCACTTCTTACACTTTTTCAATAATTATAGGCACTTAGGGATGGAAATATGTGAAGAGTTTGTCTAATTTCTCATAGTTTCAAGGAAGATGGATTTAATTTTTTCTAGGGACACATCCAGAGGAATTCCCAAATCCTCAGCAAGTAACCCAATTTCCCTTAAAAACAAAAGACCCCTTATGTTAGAGAAATCATCCTCATTGTTGGCTCCTCAGAGAAGCTCCAATTGCCTTCACCCCAACCCCATTCACTTTTAAAGAGGTGGCTGAGATGGTACAATGAAGATCAAGGGCAAACACCAAACCACATTTCCAAGAGAGGACTTTCTTTTTGGCATATCATGGGATTTGTTTATTTTCATTTATAGGAAATTACACATTACTAAGTGGATGTGCTGATTATATCTTTAAAATATATATTGGAATAAATGTATAAATACTGAAATATACTTCTGCCTTTGTTCCACCTAAAATTCTCTTGCATAATGGAAAAACAGATCTATAAAGTGTTAGTTTGGCTATGCCCTCTGTGCATCGATCTTTGTAGGATAGCTGTGGATTGCCAAGTTCAATTTTTTAACCCCTAAGTGTTACAGCTCAACCATAAATGTCTTAGCTATAAAGTGAGCATGTCAGACCCGATAAATTCTAAAGTCCCTTCAATCAGTAAGACATTCAGTTTTTCTATTTAGTTTAGTCTTAACTGAAAACAGTGTTCAGCAGGGCCGGCAGGCATGTGCACAGATCTGAATTGCATGGCGTGCCTTCTCTTTAGCCTCCTCTCCCCTAGGACATGTTCATGTCCCCCTGGGACAGTTAGCACTTTGTTTTGTCCGGCTTTCCCCTGACACCTTTCTGGCTGTACTTGGAAAGGAATCGTGGTCCTGGAGTTGATGGGTGTGGCTAGCATTGTGTAATCACCTGGGCTGAGACCCACACAGCATCCATGAATAGAGGGCGGAGTTAGCAAGTAGATACTGCTGGAAGGATGGAAAAACCCCAAAGGGGTTAATCTCTGGCCTTTCTTTTCCTACTTTAGGGTTCTTTTTTATTATTTCTCTTTCTTCTCCATATATTTATCTTTATGTTCCAAGATGTGTAGGATTCTTTAGCAATTATGGAACATGCTTTTCTGAGTCTGCCAGCAAATTCTTCTGAATTAATTTTTAAAAATCTGAAAGGTGGACCCTATCCATCCAGAATGCCTTATTAGTATCATGAAATTCTCAGCAAGATCTTTGGAGCATGTCTGATAAAAGAATAGAGGGTGTGCATTACATAATTAGTTTGGACCAATGGAGTCAACCTCACTTAAACTTTTGGACTTAGGCCAGGCTAAAAGCAAGCAGGATAAACAGGAAAATCAAGTTCCTTGTTTTAGATCATGAATTACTTGGCTAGAAAGTTGTCTTGTTAAAATGTCTTTACATCATCTAATTTTTAAACTGATCTCACACAAAAGGGAAAAGCTGTAGAACTCCAACATTTTCCACAAAAGAGAAGAATGACAGTGTTACCATAATGACAGATCCGGTGTCTAATTGGCCAAGATCTAACACCTAGTGGAGGACTATATTTTCTCAGGGACCTGGCACATTGCATGCTTTTCTCCACAAGCGGGGTATATTAGACCAATTATCTCCAACCAGGGGAGATGTCTGTGGTATTTAGAGCTAACCAGGTAAGTGCATCATATTCAGACACGTGTCCCATGGGAGTGTGAGTCCGATGTGCTTACCTAAATTCACTTCTGCCCTTTGTCAGCCCATATACACCAACCTCCTTAGTTACTGCAACTAGCCGCATATAAGGATTTTTAGCAACTGGAAATCACTGTGATTTTTCAATGTTTAAGCAATTACAGATTCTCTTACAAAGGGGAAATACTCACTTTGAAGTCCTGCCCAAATTGGCTATTGTTTGCACATCAAATGTATGCAGTCAAATTTATGTTTTCTCTTCTTCCAAAATATATCTTCCTCCACATTGCTCTACCGCAAAGGAATTTAAAAGGAAGGAAATTATTCCCCACCTAATATTTTTAGATAATTTATTTATCCATTTCTTAAACAAATATGTCTTTTAAAAATCTACTATAAGTCAAGCACTGTTCTAGACATTGAGTAGAGAGTGGTGAACAAGAACAAGCATTCCTTACCTATGGGCCTTAAATGTCGTCTGGGGACTCAGGTCATTAACTATTGTTCTGAGTATTGCAATTAAGCTAGCCTTCATTTATTTGTAAACACAGCTACCTATGAGGTTATTAATGGGCACTGATTATTCAAAACATAATTTTCTACCATGCAGGATGCCATTATTTATAATCTCACGGTGTATGTGTATCTGTCTGAGAGCTTAAAAAGAACCGAACTGTGTGGCATATATTATCAACTATAATCACAAGACTATGAATTTAGGTGAGGATGTTCTACTGTCCTGAAGTTCCAGTAATAAATTCATCTCAGAAGCACAGAAGGTGCAATATACATGTTCATTTTATGAGAGCCTTCAAGAATTATATGAGTAATTGAATTAGGTGAGAAAACAATAACTTCTAACTAGTGAATGAAGTGGATTTCAGCCAGCGAGAATGGAAGGATAGAAATTTTATGTTTAGCTTTGAATTTATTGTAGGAAGCCAAGAATTACAGTTTGCATAGCTTTCTTTTATAATTTTATTGGAATAACTGAGAAGTCACTTGTATGTTTGACTGTCCTAGGGGAAAGACATTTATCAGGTGGTAACATTATAGTTGGACACCAACTGAATTTCTTCAAATTTTAGAGAAAAGGAAATAACTACCAGACTCATAAAAAATACCCTGACATTTTAGCTCTTGGGAAATCTCAAGTGAACTATGAGACCATAAACATTCACTGAAGTTGGTAATTCAGCCAGTCTGCCTGTATAGATTTGTGTCAAAAGTATCTCCTTTGAATTAAAACACTGACTGGCATCACATTTATTTACGAACTTCAGGACTAATGCTGATTCGTGCATAAACTGGGCTTGTGTGTAGTAAAAATGTGCAAAGCACAACATTAGAGGAAAGAAGGGGGCTCCTGGCTTTTACATACATATGGAACTGTTTTCAGGTGAGACATTTAAACATCAGAGATATCTTTTGGTGAAATGGCCAAGTTTGAGAGTGTTTTCTCATGTCCTCAACTGAGAATGCAAACTTTGCTTTAACTGGGTAGAGGCAGGAGGATGCAATTCAATGTGCGGTAACAATTTAAGTGTGGAATAGAATCAAATATTTGCCTGAAATAAACTGTATTTGTATTATTAATATGTTAATTGAGTGATTTATAGAATATGCCATTGTGATTACCCTTCTAAAAGCTGTGCTTTTGGAAAAGACAATTATCAGATGGGTGATAAACCCTCTGTGATCCCAAGTTGCAAAGAAAAAAATAGGTTGATCTCAATTAGTGTTATTACAGGAGAATGATCTGGTGACTGTGCTAGTCATCCTGGCAGGGCCCTTTGAAGATTCAGGTGGGAATGACAGCAACAGCCAAATGAAAGGCTGGTAAAATTAAAATTGATGACCACATTACATATTATACAGAAACTCATACATTATACTCAGTGAAAGGAACCGTGCAATACAAATAGGAAAGCCACAGTTTCTGCTGACTCTTAATTATACCTTTTTTTTCCCATCTGTTTCTATTCTAGCACCTTAACTCATTCTAATAGAATGAGAGAGACAGGTTTCTATAGGACTTAGGAGTCAGCTTCAGGGCTTCTAAAGCTATGCAGTTCAATACACATATGAAATAGAAAATTTGACCACTGTTTGTTGAAAGATCACAAGGCCCATGGAAATATGAGATGCAAAAGTTAGTGCAATGTAAGAAGAAAATATATTTCCTACTCCAAGATGTTAATATGGGATGTTTGGTTTTGATATGCCAAACACTGTTAGGAAATGGCGAGTTTGGAGTAGATACAAAATTAACACTTCACTCAAGAATGGAAAATGATAAGCTCAAATGATATTTTCTGCAGAAGGAACAATATTTTTTCCAAGACCAAAGCAAATAAACAGATGACTAGACCGGGCACTGCAGGTAGGAATCAGTGACATCACAAGATGACTAGTGCTTGCTGGGCAAAGAAGGGCACCTACAGCTTGGATGTCAAGGACAAATAAGCTTTGTGTGAAGACCTAGTGTTGAAGAAAATGGGAAATTATACAGAATCATCCGTTGATATTACCCTAAAATGTTTTGCTCTGAAGAGGAGCCCTTGGAAGACCATGGTGTTCTCTGTGCTATTCAACAAGATTTTCCGTAGGACAGCATTCATGTCCTTAATCTCTCCTCAACCCTTGCACCACAAACATGCATGCTGCTTTCCAAATATTTTAATGATTTTTTTCTACACATGATATTCCTTAGTTTTCCCTTTGTTCTGGGACTTTTTAGGTAACAAACCTGGCCCCTTTAGCCTTCTCAACCTTACTTTGCCTTCAAGCTCATATCAGTTGTGTTTAGAGTTGCAGAATAATCTTGTATTTTCTGCCCAGAATGCCTCCTCTAACTCTTCTGTCTGACAACCCTGTCTTTCAAAGTCTACTGCAGACAGTCCCTCCTCTGTGCAAGTCTTCCCTGATTGGTTCAGGTAGGTGATGGCCACCTTCCCTCCAGCCCCCCATGGCTCTTCGTAAACACTTCTTTTACAACACTTCTTTCACAGTTTGTTGAAATTGTGTTTGCATTCCTGTTTCTCTACCTAGGTGATAGCTCTACAGCTGGTGAGAGGAATCTTCTCCCTAGTCCCTGATTCAGTGCATAATATGTAGTAGGCTCTTACTAAGCAGGAAATATTTATTGACTAAAATTTCAGCATTTGCCGAATAAAAGAGTACATGACAGTAAAAAGGATTGATTTTGTGATAGCTCCAGGGCCATACTGATTAACCTAACTAGCCGAACTCCGTTAATAATTGGGATATTCATGAGACTTGCTATCACATTTTTCAAGTATGTAATCTGCTTGGAAATTTGAGGAATAAAAGCAGCAAATCAATATTTGAGAAGGCATAGAGGCTAACCTTTCTTGATCGTAGAATGCATATAAATCTGAGTCAGAAGAAAAGTTGTAAAATTAAAGAAGTGATCTGAGAAAATATTTAGCTGAACTTCCAAAGAACATGTAAATGAACTTTCCTGTGGCCTCCCAGAGAGTCACTGGCCAAGCACCAAAATCCAAACCTCCAAACTGCCAATCCTGTGCCACTTCCTCTGTTGTCACGGCTGTGACAAGTCCATTTTCAATGCTGTGCATCCAGCATAGAATGCAGATAATGTGTCTCTTCTTTTTTGCTCTCATGAATAATTTTCAGCAGCTCCCTCTACCCCCGATTACTTTCTGTTGCCCTGCTGGTTTCACCTTTGAAAAGGACATCCGATCATAGAGCAAAGAGAATTACCCAGTATCTCTTTCAATATCCCTTCAGTCAATCAGCCAACAAGTTATTTATTGAGCAGTTGCTGATGTGACCAACGCAGGGCTAATATGATAGAGTTGGCTGCTTTTAAGCTCAATGCATCAATTAAATAGCACTTTGCATGATTTTGACTTGGCATCTCTCGAAGGACAATATTTTTCAAGGCCACTGTGAACTCAGTAATGGGAAGCTCACGCAGTAATTAATTTTACATGGAATCATGCATTTTGGCCTGATCCCCGGTATAGGTTTTAAGGCGATCAGATACAAGGACTCCAGGAAAAAAATTCTGTCCTCAGATGTTCAAAGACTATGTCTATCTGGTCTTCACATTTTACAATGGAAACTGAATACCCAGAAAACAACAAAATGAGAAAGACATTCTTCTTTATATAAAGTTTTGAATGTCTTATTGCACTGATGATTGGAGATCAGGAGTATGGTGGGAGTGAGAATGACCCTTAGGAGATTGTGATAATTTTTACTGATACTTCGATGATTTTTGCTGAGATGTAACTCAGGCTTCAGTAGAAATATAAAGTGATGGGTTAAACCATTTAAAATGGAGGCTTTCCTGTAAATCAGTCCACTACGTCACACTTAGACACTGGCCCTGAGGAGCTGCTACCGCAGGGCCACTGGCTGGCTGAGGAGCCCCAGGGGTGTGGGAAGGTAACCACTTCACAATCTTGTAACTCTGGAGGCTGAGCAATTTTCAGGATCACGCTGGTGATTACAATGGGCTCTCAAATTTGCATAAGGTTGTTCCCTTCCTGTTCGGTGGACAATGTTAGAATAAGAATTAAACTCAAGATGGAGTTGCCAGAGAATATACAGGACACTCAGTTACATTTGAATTTCAGGTAAATAACAAATAAGTTTTTAGTGTATGTCCAAGATATCACATGGAACATACTTTTATTTTAAAAGATGGTGTTTACCTAAAATTCGAATTTACCTGAACATCCTGTATTTTTACTTGCTAAATCTGGCATTTATAAATCAGGACTTTGAGTACTTCCAGGCCAAGAAGGAGCTTTGGGTGTTGCAAAACTATAGATTCCATCCTGCAAAGCTATGTTAATTAGTCACAACTGATCCGACAGTAGAAGTTTAGCAAGGTCAGGCTCTTGGGTAATACATGCTGGGAAACTGCCTGGGAATAAGTATTAGTGACACGATTGCACACTTGCTAAGAAAAAGAATTTGGAGTCAGGTGACACGTGTTTGAATTCTGACTCTGCCACTACTAGTTATGTGACTTTGGGTAAATTACTTAACCTCCCAATACCTTAACTACTTTATCTGTGAAACAGAGAAAATAATACCCAAGTTAATGTTGTTTTAAAGATTAAGTAGACTGATAAACATGAAGTATTCGGCACATCAAAAACTATATAAATATTAATTATTGATTATAAAATTAACATAAATGGGTATGTTTTAAAAATTAATCTTAGACCTCTTATATGTAATGTTAAACTTACCACCCATTTAATTTAGTGTATAAAAAGGATACTTGAGTTAATTACATGTTCTTGAGAATTCATTTGTTTAATCAAGCAATGTTACATGTATTTTAATTGCATGACTTTGTATGTAGAATCACTGGATCTCCATGTCAATCGAGTTTTGTCAACTTCTACTATAATATCACACTAGAGGAATTAAATTGTTTCATGACAAAGATCGAGGAAAAACTCAGAACTTTTAATATTGTTTTAAACATAAAGTAATTGTAAGAGGTAAGTGCCTTCCTGATATCCAAATAAAGTTTATATTCAACAAGGTTATCCTAAAAGGAGTAGTTATCTCCTCAAATTGTCAAGAAAACATGTGATTAATATGACATCAATGTAGGATTAGAATAGAAAGTGAAACAGTGAGTTCACGAGCTTTTAATAAGGAAAGTAGACTAAAAATTTCCTAGGCAAACTCTAGACATTTTAGATAATGTCACGAGTCTGATTAAATAGAACTATGTCATTCAATTGGAAAGTAGAAATATAAGTTAGAATTTTATCTTTGGTCTATGTAAGAAAACTCATTCTACTCAATCTTTTTGTTTTTAATGAATCAGACATGGTGACTTTTTTCATCTTCAATTGAAACAAATAAAAATGAAAATAGATTTCATTTACATATAAATGGAATTATATCCAAGTATAGAGTGGTTGCCTCTTGATATTGGGAAAAATGAGACATTTCAAAGGTTTTTAATAGGAGAATTTTGAAGAGGACCTATTTGGAATTAAGGTACAATAATCACTGCTGAATGCTTTTGTAGCTTCAATCTGATGCCTGCGTGGTTGAAACAGCTTTTCTGAACTTGGCCTCTTGTGATGGTGTTTGCAAAAGACCTCTCAGCATCATGTGAGGGGACTGTTCAAGTCCTGAGATCCCCAGTGGAATCCCTAGTGATAATTCAGCCGAGATGGCTAGGCTTCCTGGTGCTACTCTAAGAGCATCCAGTCAAATATGTAGGGAAGTCGGAGTCACCCTTCAGCACTTCCAGAGCACCTTGTAGACTCTGGGTCGCATGCTAATCACCCAAGAGGCAGAGTTGCTAAACTAACCACTTAAAAGAGGGTAAGGTTGGGATGAATACAAATGAAAACACACACACACATCACATTGAAGGGCTCATTGAAAATGTGCATGGTACTTTATCCTGTGCTTCATTGTAGAATTATGTAACCCTTTATTTTCCACTGAAATTAGTTTGACCATTTCCCCTAATAGGTACCTTATTTGCTTCAACTCAGTTCTTGGAAGGAAAACAACAACAAAGAACCCTAACATATACAGGGAAAGTTTTCTTTGACCCTTGACTAAGAAATTTGTCCTATTTTAGGTGTCAAGAGAGAAAAGAATGAATAGTTAATAAATTCCTTTTTTTGTCAGTTCTGATATTTGGAATAGATCAAAAAAGGTTTTAGCTAGTTATTGCTTATAGGTGGATAAATGCAGCGATCTAATTATTCAGTTTTATCAAGGTTCATAGAAAATAAAGATGATCATCTTCGGATATTCTCTGGGAAACTTAGACAAGTTCATTGTTTAATTTCTTTTTCCAAGGCTCATGGAGACTATACGTATGTTTGCCTATGACCTTGTACAGCCTGAATGCAAAGAAGATGACTAAAGCAAGAGGCGAATGCTCAGGCCAGACAGCTAGGACACGGAGCGACGCGGCGCAAGGAGAGCAGAGGACCCAGAAGGAACTAAAGCTGGCATCGTTGTTCTAGTTGATCTTAGTGAAAAGCTCCAAGAGATGGCCTTCTGAATCTAATGCATTTCTTATTGTTCACTATAAATAAGACTGTTAGGGAGCTTCTCTTTGGTTCCATTCTCTGGAACAGGGGTGTCGAACTCATTTTCACCAGGCGCCACGTCAGCCTTGCGGTTGCCTTCAAAGGGAGGCGTGCCAAAGGAGCAGTTACATGTATACAGTCCTAAAATTATTTTGGCCCTTTGAAGGCCATTGCAAGGTCAAAGTGGCCCCCAGTGAAAATGAGTTTGACACCCCTGCTCTAGAACAATGCTACATTGGATCAGGCTAGCTAACAGATCTTTTAAAATATAATAAAATATCTGAAATACTTTGTATTAACAATAAAATATATCAAAATGCTTATACCATTTTAATAAAAAGGAAAGATTAAGTGAGTTTTTAGTTATCTTTATTTATAAACTTACATTGATAACAAAATTTGTACTTTAAACTAAGTCTTTTTTTTTAAACTTCTAAGCAGCTGTCCTTTTGTCCTACCACTCTTCTGGTTTATGGGCTGTTTGAATTAGATGACCTGAATTAACAGGTCTGTTCAGTGTGGCCCTGTAAGTGGGACACTAGGGTCAGGTATATTAATGGACTGTTGGCTAAAATATAATTAGGAATAATTGCTTAGCAATTGAAAATAGAGGTAAGTGTAACTTTATATGATAGATTTATTGTTCAAAGGAAAATTATGGCACTTTCACTCAAAATGTCCAGTAGAGAAAAACATAAATGATACTCCTCAAAACTTCTATAAAACTACTTACCATATTTAATATTAAAAATGACAAACTAAGACAAATGTTAGTGACATATGACAAAGGGTTAATAGCTTCAATAAATAAAGAGATTACATACAACTTTCTTGTTAACTTCCAACATTTTCCCCCAACTCCAGGCCACTGTCTGGCACATTGCAGACAACTAAAATTTGTTGAATAAAAAACCATATTATTGAAAAGGTGAATATCCCAATAGAAAAAAATGGTATGGAATTTAAAGAGGCAATTACAAAAAAAGTATAATAATTCATAAATATATGATAAGAGTCCCTAACTTCACTAATGATCAAATAATTTCAAATTAAAATATTATAACTTTGTCTTCTAAGTTGGGCAAAGTTGACACTTACTAGTGTTTGAAGAGAATGATGAACCAGGTGCTGAGATGATAAATTGTTATACATCTTCTAGAGGTTTAGTTATATGCATCAAAAACTTAAACATCTTTATCTTTTGATTAAGAAATGCATTTTGATGTAATAAGCAGAGAAATAATGTTACACATTGCTTATAATTTTATCAAAAGTTAGACTCAGTCTATATGTGCATAATGTAGAATTATTTAAATTAACTGCAGGGCATCTGTAACCTGAAATAATAAGCAGCCATTCAAATTGTTTTAGAGATTATTTAGTGACATGAAGGAATAATTAGGACAGATAATGTGAAAAGAGCCAGTTAAAAAGAAATTCTAATTGTTGAGTATTGCTTTCAAGGATGTTTATTATTTTCATAAAATTTAAATTTATGAGTTAATTTAGTTCTGTGCAGCTGAGTTGAGTTCCGAGGGGGTGGCAAAGCCATACATGCAATCTAGCTCTGTTTTAAGGAGTGCATTATGAATTTCACAGAGACAGGCTGTTGGGGAATTCACCTAAACAATCACTCTGATTAGTTATCTTCACGGCATGAGATCAATGGTGGTTTTTATCTTTTTAATACTCCAATGTATTTTTGAAAAATCACCTTGTCATGAAGTTTCTTCTCCTTTATAGTGAAAATCGTTTATTTTAAATAAAATTTGAGTTCCTCTGGGTTGCCTGAGTACTTCGTGGAAGATTGAAAAATCTTCCAGGGAGAAGAAAGGCACCTCAGAGACAGAGGCCCATTGCCCCCGAGGAGGGGGGGGACAGAGAAGGAGGGAGAGGAGCCGGTCCACCTGGGTGTTCACCTGAGAGGGAGCAAGGCTGTGTAGGGCAGGGCAGCAGGGTGGGGAAGACAGCTGGTAGGGTGGGGGTGCTCAGTTCGCATCAACCCAGGCTCCAGGCCCCAGACTCCTTCCACTTCCTGTAAAGACAAGGGGGCAGGGCAGCTGCAAGAGCAGCCAGAGCTGAGGGTCAATGGAAAAGCAAATTCTTCTCCCAGCAGCCCTGCCCAGGCAAAGGAACCAGATCCTGTAAAGTGGCTTGAACAGTGTTCATGCTACAAAAAAATGTGTGTCTACCTTGACCCTCAGCATTCAGTCTTATTTGGAAATAAGGTATTTACAGGTGTAATTACAGATCTAAAATTTGTGTCTACCTTGACCCTCAGCATTCAGCCTTATTTGGAAATAAGTTATTTACAGATGTAATTACAGACCTAAATGATGAAATCAGCAGAAGAAAAGGAGAAGGGAGAGGGGAAATTGGATCCAGAGACATACAGGGAAGAAGGTCTTGTGAAGATGAGGATGGAGCTTAGAGTTACCCAGCCACAAGCCAAGGAAGGCCTGGAGCCCCTAGAAGCTGAACGAGGCAGGAACGGAACCTCCCTGGGGCTTTCAGAGGGAGCACGGCCCTGCGCAAGCCTTGATATCTGGCATCTGGTCTCCAGAACCATGAGAGAATTAATAAATGCCTAGTGTTTCGAGTCACCCAAGTTGTGGCCGTTTGTTATAACAGACTCAAGAAACTAACACACGCTGGTGAGATGTCGAGGCCAGGCAAAGTCTAAAAACAGGGGGAACGCTCCTGAGCCCACTCTCAGCGAAGTCCCTCATCCTTACGGCTGACAAACAGGAGAGCTGGGCCCAGGGCTCGGCCTCCACCTCCCATTCTGATGTTTGTGGTGCTTTGTGGATGTTGTCTTCGTAGGTCGTGAGTTAAATTTAGTGATCACCCACAGCAGGTGAATGCATGTTTCTTAATGCTTGCCTCTTGCATGAATTTGAAAGATACTCATTCCAGACATTTAAACTGGGCACCAGGCACAGAGATTGTCTCGTGGTGTTTTTGCCCAGGGAGCTGGTTTTCCTGTTAGTTTTGGTGAAATGTTTCTATGTGTTCTTGGGGAAGAAGTAAAAGGGACATTGCTGGAAGATTTTGTCTTTCCCAAACTGGGGTGTGAATGGGAATTCTGAGGTCCACTGGCCTTGTCTGATGCTCTCTGACGAGGCACGCCAGTTGGCAGGAGAAACAGCCTGATGCCCCAGTGAATGTTAGAAGATGAATTTCCATGCAACTGTAATAACTTGGAGAGAAGAATACCTATGTAGGAATTCCCCCTTCTCTGTAATATTCTTCCCATGTTTCACGGTAAATTCCCGCACAAGACCTGACGTACACTTTGGCTTGATTAATAACTCAGGCAATATATTTCAGAAAATTCTGATGTCTGTATTTAGGGTCCATCACCTTTAAAAAATCTTAGTGATAAACATTGCTTATATATAACAGGGGACAGTAACACCTGTAGCTTGGCCGTGGTAGTCACTGATACCCAGTAGATCCTGCTGCAGGTAGTGTATTTATGGCTGTGCTATCACATAAGCAGAACACAGAGAAGGGGCTATTGCTATTAGTTATTAGGCACCAGCACAAAAGGGTTAGGAGCTTTGGGGGCATTATTCATTGACAATAATCTGTAGCCTGCTGTGAACAGTGCTGCATGCTGTGCAAATATAGCAAGAGTGCCTTCATAAATAATTCCAGAAACACGAGCTGTGCCAAGGCAGATAGAATATGTTGATGGTGGGATGATGTGTAGGGCCCCTGGGTTTGCTTATGTGTACGGGCTGACTTACCCTGGGTGAGTGAAGACACTGCCTTCGCTCAAGCAGGGTTTGGGCTCCATCATCCTGGTTTTCTGTCCTCATCTCCTTTTCAAAAAGCAAAACAGAAGTTTATATTTTAATCATATCTGTAGGGGGTTGAAGTCTTTGTCTTACAGAATTACTTGTTTGCTTCAACTGTCTCCTTCCCAGCTTTGTTCCTAGAGAAGAGGGGGACAGAACTGGGGTCAAACATTTATACCTTTGTGTACTGGTGTCTGTTATGAGTGTGAAATATTTCTTTCTTTTGCTAAGATTCTGAGGAGTTATTTTTTTCTTTTATAATAAACAAAAAACCTACCTTCATCCAGAAAAAAAAATCGATCTTTCTAATAATGAAGCAATTGGCTTGATACTCCCTGAACTTTATCTTCTTACAATATACAGTGGTATTGTCCTTATTTTGGTGATGAGAATGTAATATGTTTTCTCTTCTTGTAATTATCTCCTACCAGCAACAGAAATGGATTCTTAGCCTGTCCAGAGATGCTGATATCTACTTATTTTTAGGCTGTTTACATGCATAGACAGGAGCAGTCTAAACCCTTTGTGCTATTTATGCAAAAACAATGTTATTCACACCCTCGGGCCATAGCTCTGAGCCAGGAAAATGAAAGATTAGATTACTTACGGAGCATTTCTCTCCAGAATGTGACCATGTAGCACATATTTGAAAGAGAAGGGCTTTCTATGGGATTATCCAAAAGAAGGGCAATTTCTTCCCCGAATCATCCCAAATGACACGGTGGGAGGCAGAATAATGGCCCCCAAAGGCACCCATGTGTTAATTTCTGGAACCTCTGAATGTTTTGCAGGTTACAGGGCAAAAGAGGCTTTGAAAATGCAATGAAGTAAGAATATTTAGATGACATTATTCTGGTTTATCCAGCTAGGCCTAATACAAGGGGTCCATATGAGTGAACAAAGGAGGCACGAGAATCAGTGTGTCAGACTGATATAGCAGGATAGAGACTCAATTGGCCACTTCCGGCTTTGAAGATGGAATTAGGACCATGAACCAAGGAAGGCAGGTAGCCCACGCAAGCTGGAAAAGGCAAGGTAACAGATTCTCCCTTAGAAACTCCAGAATGAATGCAGTGCTCCCAGTACCTTGCTTTTAGTCCCCTGAGACTCCTGTTAGACTTCTGACCCCAAAACTATAAAGGGATAACTGTGTTATTTTAAGTCACCAAGTTTGTGAGAAATTTTATGGCAGTGACAGGAAGCTAATACAGAATCCATGGAAATAATTCATACTAACACCTCTATAAAAAGTTGATACATTTTCACTCATCCCATTATATTAAGAAAATATTTTTAAAACAGTATTTCCTGAATGTCTACTACATTGTTCTTCAGCATTAATGGTGCATCAGCGAATGATACATGATCACTTATTTGTTCTCAAAATACTTATTCACTGCCTACTATTTGCCGGGCACTGTTCAAGGGGCACAAGGTGGAATAAAACAGCTTAGCTTCCTGTCCTCCCGTAGCTTGTGTTCTTCTGTAAAAGAAAGCGGATAAGGGCAAGTTGTATGAAGTGCTGCAGAGAAAGTTGAAACAGGGTAGGTGATAGAGATTAACTGGAGAAAAGCTCCCTTTGGTCAGCCGGACAGGGAATGCCTCTCTGAGAAGGAGGAGGTGACATGTAAGCTGAGACAAGAAGGTGGCAGCCTTGATGTGCGTGGATGTGGAACTGAGGATGTTCAGAGACAAGTTGGGGCAAGAGCCTTGAGACAGACGTAGCTCACTGAGCAAGTGAGAGTGGCTGAGCCAGGCCTGTGAACAGGGAGCGGTGTGCACGGAGAGCAGGTTGTGGAGAGAGGTCACTCAGGGTTTTCTAGGCCCTGATAAAGAATTTGCATTTTATCCTAGGGGAGCTGGGAAGCCGGCGGGGGCATTTCGGCACTGTGCAGCATGAGCTAATGAATGGTACAGTTTATTAAATGACCTTAACATAATTAAAGTGAATTTAGAGATCAGATAGTTCTATTCTCCTTTTTTTCTTTCTCTTTTTCTTTTTCTTTTTTTGCATTCTCTTTATGATCTCCCTGTTAAGGTCTTATTAATTTTGGAATTAATTAGAGATTATATAGCGTAAGTCTCTCTCCTTAATGGACACTGGTGCCTACATTGGTTAACTCGCTTCTCTGGAACACAAATCTGTCTCTCATCTCAGGCTCAGGTGGGTGGTACAGCTTTTCGCTGTACCACCCACCACCTACACACAATTCCACTAATTCTTCTTCAGTATCAACTCTCTCCTGTCTTCTTCCTTTTAAGTGAAATCACTCAGGGGCCAAGACCTGTCGTATGGATAATAAAGAAATTCTTACAGCTAGTGGAACTGGACTCAGGAATTGAAAAGAAAACTTCGTAAAAGATAGACCCTTTACAGCGCTCTTCACTGTGATCTTAAATTCATGAATGGTTTATTCTAGGTCATTCACATTGTTTTATGAAATAAGTTATTTTTAGTAACAGCCTGCATAACCTCTTGGTTTTTTTTTCTTTTTATTTGCCAAGGAGAGAAAAGGATAGTGCTGAAAATTGGATGGTTGGCCGTTGCTAGGCACCAAGCAGACATTCAGGGAGTGGCGACGAAACACAAGGAGATTTAAAAATAAACAACCATTTTAATCTTTAACCACAATTCCAATGAAGCAGACTAAGTTATCTGATCACTAGTAGTCTCCAAACAGACATTTGGTACAAGAAATGGCATAATAGTTTTGAACTTGCAGTACTTTCATCAGTGGTTTCTACCTAATACAGTTATTTTTCCTTCTAACATATGTGTCAGGTTCACTAAAATTTACTTTTATAATTTTCAGGTTTAGTGGTTGGAAGGGTGGACAGTTGTTGGCAAAGCAAAGTAAAATTGATGCTATTTAAATTTCAGTAGAGTTGGCTTGACTATGTCCCTAAAGAAATCCTTGTAATCTGGGCAGAAATGGAGTAAAAACATTATTCATTTCATGATCCTGGTGTTTTTTTTTCTATCTTCATGCAGAGCTTCATGCAGAGAGGTACAGCTTCTCCCCTAAATTCTGCGGGGCCTCTGTAATCTCTGTTGCAAACAATGCAGCTTTGTGTACTGAATTTTGTATCATAAAGTACAAGAATAAATGAGATAGACCCAACGCTACTGGAAAGAGCAATGCCATGATAATATGTTATCTTGTAGAATTAGCAACACCTGCTGATGACAGAGGGCAATACTACGGTTCATAGAAAGCACAGCTTTCAAAGCCACAGTGCTTGAGTTTGAATCCTGCTCTGCGTTTACAAGCAGTGTAAACTTAGGCAAGCTGCTTTCCTTCTTTGTTCCTAGTTCCTCTTCTGTAAGACGCAAAAATAACAATGACTAGTCATTGTCGTTAAGATGATTGAAAGGGATAATGTTTGTGAAGTGTTTAGGAAAATGCCTGGCTTAGTAAATATTGAGGACGTTATTTGGTAAAGTAAGATACAGACATGTACACGGGAATGATCTCTCATTAGATCCTGGTATTTTGTCCACTTTTTTTTCCTGCCCATGTTCTTAAAGTACACCTAGAAAAAGGAGCTATTTAATTGTTTCCAAAACACAGTTCTTATGAATAAAGAAAGAAATACAACATCCTATTTAGAGCAAGTCAGTCTTTGCTTTGCACAGTTCCTGTATACACGAACCTCAGTGACTGTGGTTCAGTTAACACCAGTCCTTCAATATACTGTTCAAATTTTAGTTACCATGGCATATGAACTAAGTGCACAGAGTGCAAACTTCCTGCAAGCTCTGCATTCCACAATCACTATGTCAGCAACAGATGCCTGTTGTGAATCCTGTCACTTCTAAAATTTGCTGGTGGTTGGTCACTGCCTATCTGTTACTAAGCAGGCGGTTGAGCTGTTTCCTTGTCTCCCAGTGATAGGCCCACATGACATTGGACACAAATGGATAATCCAGAGATGAGCTGGTCGACAAAGGTGGGAGTTCCATGGAGAGACGAATGATACAAAGTTAAGAAACACAAATGGAGCTATCCAAGAAATAGCAGACAGTGGCAACATTGACATTGGCCCATTTGGGACAATATGAAGCCAGAGGAACTTAGTGAAGGGGAACTCGTTTACATAAATTGGGCAAGTGATTGTAATAAAAAGGAAAAAGCTGCCCTAGGGAAAGTGACTTCACATTAAAAGAACTCTTAGAGATATTTTGCAATATTTCTGAAAGCACGAAGGCTACAATGTGTGAAGCTGATCAAACTCAGAAAGCACCATGACAATTCCCCAAAGCAAGAAAGATGCCGATTTTGTATCTTAAGTTATACAATGACAAAGAGAGGGCAAATACTGTTCAAACTACTCTTGTTGAAAGGACAAAGAAATGGAGTTCTCAGCCATTCTAATATTTTAAATTGCAATCTACAAAGTAACTATTATTTTTACTCTTTTAAAAATTTCCTTATATGTGTATAAACTTTGGTAAGAGAATATTGTAAAATTTTGACAAACATTTTTAAAGGTCATGGAACAACTGTACTTTTCCCCATCACTTATTAAGACCATGTTGCTTGGTCATTTGTATGGACCTGCACTGCCCCCCAAAGTGGGGACTACATGCACTATTTTAGAGGCAGCGCCTATCCAATAAGGGAGGTGGCAAAAATCACGTGAGCAAAATGATTGCGCTGATTGGACAAGAACCTCGAAAACAATAAATGTTTTATTCAAACATAGCAAATTATTTTATCCTTTTTTTTTTACCCAATCACTATTAAATAGTGTCACAAAACTTTATTTGTTTGGCATACTCAGAAAGAAGAATTCTTTAAATAGATCAAAATACCTGAAGTCTGCATTTTCATTTCTTGGCTCTGCAGTTTTCACGGGGAAGGAGTGAAAGAAATTTTTTCTTTTTCCTTCAGCGGTTCAGGAGAGCGTGTCATTGGACATAAATTATACGCTCAATATAGAGCTTGAATTGTGTAAGATCCCACACTAAAGGGCACTGAATGTCAGTGTTCATCTGAAATAACAGCGAGAGCATTACAGTAATTTTATCCAACTTGAGAAAGAACACAAAATTTAAGGTTTCGTAAGTGGGCATAATTAAACTTTTGACATTCATAGACTTCTAAGGTTTTTAGATTAAAAATAGGCCTAAATAGTTTGTTCACCTTTTTCCCAATGATGCTTAACCTTTAAATATAATAAAATCTAATTGAAAACCTGTAGTGTAGGATTCCTGCACATTTTAAGGATTGCTGATACACCAACATTCTTAAGAATATTCCTTTTTGGTTCAGGATCATGCAATACACAGTCCGCCCTTGCCAAACTTAGCTGCAACCAAGGAGAAACTTCCTCTGCATTTCTTGGAATGGAGCCTCTGTTTATGTATTCTCTGCTAAGAGAAGAAGAGATAGTATGAGAGTCATAAGAAGATCTTCATGATTATCACTTTTCAAGTTGTCAGCAAATGGTCAGCAAAATTTGGAAGAATCAGAAAACTGTGATAGTCTGAGGATTCACAGCTCTGTGGATGGACTCCCATCGCCTCACACTCTCTTCTCCTGATTCTTTGCCTTGAGAAGTTTCTCAAAATTTGTTCCACTTTGGATTCATACTGCTTGATTTCTTAAAAGTCAGTAAAAAATTGTTTTCTACATTCTAAAATGTATACAAACACAGAGAAAACACCTGTGATTTCAAGTAAGTCACAATCATAACACTTATATTTTTGACCAGAGGAAGAGAAATGCAATGAAATCTATTTTATCATCAACTTGAAAGGCAAATCTCAAAAGGTAGATACCAAGTCTTGTTAGTGGTGGTATAGGAAAACAGTCTCCCTCAATTTTTTGCTTCTGGGAGTATAAACTGATATATACATGTACATGAGAGTATCAACCTGGGAAAACATCAATTTGGCTATATCCATCAAAAGCCAAAATGGGGATCCTTTAGCCACTAATTCTGGTTCTTAGACTTGTCTAACATATTGAACATATATGAAGTGATGTATGTACAAAAACTCACTGCAAAATCATTTGTAATACTAAACTGAAAATACCATGTAACAGGATGTTAAAAATTACATTATTACTAAGTGCCAACAAAGTGAATTTCAAATACTAAGTCTTAAGATAGATTTCTTTTTATAGGAAGTACAAAGAAAATGCTATGGGAATGATTCTGTGACTCTTCAATTCATCAGCCCGGGTCAAGGATGATAAGGAAGGGCTAAAGGTTGGCAAGGCTCTATAGGGGCATTATTTCTAAGAGGCAGGAGGAAAGATTAATAGCACTCCAAGCTGGGTGCTCTGGGGAAGATGCTTCAGAAATATGTTCCCTGAAGTTGAATGTTGCAGAGAACTTGGTGTGTGATTTTACCAAGAAACTGAAGTGCCTGTGGTAGTGCATGAAGGTGACTGAACTGGGATCAGCTAGCACTCCATTTGGCAGAGCAAGAAAGGCAGGGTATTGCCTGTGGACAGATGTGGCCTACTGGATAGAAGGTATAGTAGGCAGAGAATTGGCCTCTTAAACATGTTTATGTCCTAATCTTTGGTACCTGGGAATATGTCAGGTTACACGGCCAGACAATTAAAGCTGCAGATAGAGTTAAAGTTGGTAACCGGTTGCTCTTGAGGTGGAGAGCTTATTTTGGATTATCCCGAGCCTGATGTGGTAGAGAGTGTGCTGAAGTATCATGAGTCTCTGTGAAAAGAGAGCGAGTGTTTGGAGTATGCCTAGGTGTGTACCACTCAGAAGATCATCACCCTCATCTACCAGGATTGGCGTTAGAACCTCCGAAACAAGAGGGAGTAACAGCACACTCTCAGAGAACTTGTTGCTAGTGCAAGGCATTCTAGCACTTCAACAAGGCGACTTGTTTGTATCAAGGAGACAAGGCAAGAAAGCAGCAAGTGACATCAGAGCAGTCAGTATCAGGAGCAAGAGACAGCTTGGTGACCTGAGCGGAGTGCTCAGAGCCCATAGCAGGGTAGCAGAAGGCTTTGGTGGCAAGCTGGGACTGGGAAGCCATGGGCAGAAGCAATAGGGGAGAAGGAAGGACATGAAAGCAGCCTGGCAAAGGATCACCTTTGCCCACTCAAAGTCAAGAAATTCATCCATCCACAGATGCAGAAGTTTGGGGGGAATTTGGAGTTAATGGAAGCCAGGGTATGGCCTTCTGAAATTCTGCTGGAGGGGACTGAGTTAGAAAGATATATTTTAAACAATAACTCAAGCATTTACTTTGATTTAGGAAAATATAGGTAAAATTACATTAGAACCAATCCACACTTTATTTCCGTCTTCCCTAGCAGCAAGACTAATTTTCACATTAGGAAAAGTTGAGTCATTGTGGTTAAGAAAAATATCAAATAATGATATAGGAAAAGAGATGATTACAGCATATTTATCACATAATGAAGAAATTGCTGATAGGATTGTGGAGACTTTATAAATTATCTTTTAAAAATTGTGAAAAGTAGAGACAGTTCCTCTTTCTTCTTTCTTTTAACTTTTCTAAGAGGAAAAAAACTCTGTTCTGGGGTCATAGATGTGACTTAAATGCTTAATACACTTTCAAAGAGGATTATGAGGATGTTTTTTAGATCAAAAAGAGCTAACAGATTCACCAGGAATATGTAATGTGATTTGATATGCTTGAGTAGAGTATGTTTGTTAAAGTCTCTAAATTTTTTCATTAATGAGATGGTGAAAATGACTTTAATAATAGCAATAGAATGGTTGCCCTCAAACTAAGTATATGACCCTGTGCTTTTCAACTTTTTTTTATTCATAACTTGAATGAAGACAAAGTCAGTCAGTTCATCCAATTTCTGAATGATACAAAGATAGGATTCTTAAAGATGAACATTCTCAAAAGGGTGGAATGAAGGGTTAAAAAATAATGCAATATGAAGCAACAGAGATGACTGTAAATTATATGTATGTTTAAAACAACAGTGCAAAGTACAGATTTGGGGGACTTTTGTAATTAAAATTGATGTAAGGTTTTAATTGGCCAGCACAAATTGGAGTGGACGTGGATGATACAAAGGCATATGAATTTTTTTCTCACAGATGTGATAGCACCCAGAATGAGGAAAGTAAAAGCTCACTGTTCTCTGGAGAGAATAGACAATATCAAAATACTGGATTTAGCTTTTTCATATCCTACTGACCTACGGGCACATTAGGGCTTAATTATGAGAGAATGGCCAGAATCAGAACAATTAACCTGAAAAATAGAAAATTGTGGTAGTACACAATAGCTGCATTTAAATATATGAGAGATGGTCACAAAGAAGAATTATTCGGTTTGTTCTCCAGACTTCCAATGGCAAAAACTGCAACATGGTGGTTAGTTGATGGCTAGGACCTGAGCTAGTGAGGGGTGAGGCTGGATGGTAGAGTCCAAGGGGTGAAGACAGAAGCCAGGTTAAGGAGGGGAGAAGGTGAGAAAACGCAGAGGGCCGTAAGCAGTGGAGAAACAAGAGCACATTTTTACTTTTAGAGATCTCTTGGGCTGCCCTGGGGAACCAGGAGCTGCCATCTAAAGAACGTGTTATGAAGAGGGGCGGTCTAGGGGGGGTAACTTTCAAGACTTGTGGGTTTTACCTCCAAAAGTACAACTTTGGAGAAAATAAAAAATACTTCCAGAATTATCTTATGGTTACAGTTGCTTTTATAATTAACAGATAGGCAAGGTTTATGTTTCCTTGAGAAAATTTCATAATTCGAATCTAGAAATAGTTCATAGAAATACAGTGAATGAGAAAATAAACACTGTTATAAATTTTAAAATGGGATCTAATTAGCATACAACAGTTCAAAATTGGCTTTCTGGAGACAAGTTTCCATTTCTGAAGCTCTAGAAAATAAGGCTACTCATTTATAGAAAAAAAAATTAGAGTTGAGATATTGTTACTACCATCATTGCCATCACCAAAAAGAATATAAACCCCCAAATTGCCATAAGCACTACCAATATGGTATATATATTTTTTCTTTCAAGTAGATAACAGTTAAAATTTAAAGGATGGTAGATTCAGAATATCCATGATCATGTCTTGGCAAAGGATGGGTCTGTTTATTGCCTGCTATAAGGAAGACTATTTTAGTCTCTGCTTAATAGACTGAAGAACAGAGAATAAAAGACTAAAGTTTGTTAAGTAGGTTCTACACTTCATTTCTCAGTGAGAATCATATCCCTTGTTGGCTTGAAATAGCCTCATTTTCTTTATTAACTTTATTAACTTTATTAGTGATATGAGTGAGTGTCTACATGTGTGTGATTTTTTCTAAGCCTTTCATTTTATAGCAAGAATCTTGATTAGTCAATATTTTTATGCCCTATTGGGCTAACAAATGGAATAGAAAGGCACAGTAGAATGAGGACAAGATTAACAGAAGGCCCAAACCAATGAAGTCACAGTAAAGCATGGGTACTCTGGAATCAGTGTGAGTGTGGACAAATCTTCATTCTGCTGCTTCCAAAGCTTTGTGACTTTGTATGAATTAATCTTTCTGTGTGACTTTCCTTTTCTATCTAATCAGCTATTAAGAACTTCATAGGATTATTAAAAGGTTGCAAAAGTTGAAATAAGTCTTATAGTTGTGTCTTGTATATGATAGGTAGTCAAATGTTGTTAGCTATGAGTCCTGGCTCTGTCTCAACTGGTTATTATGGAGATCAAGATTATCAACTTCCTTAGATTTAGTTTCTTCACCTCTAAAATGAAAGTGTTGGACTAGATGCTGGCAAATGATCTCTTTAATTAATATAGTCATTATTTCTTTTTACTATTTTCATTTATCAGTTATATATTGGTTGTCTATTATGGACAAGGAATAATGCCTGGGATTAATAATGGGTTATATGAATATATTGACCTTCAAGAGTTTACAAAATTTAAAGGAGATAAAATATAGAGGTGTAATCCCAATACAGGTTCCATGGGGCGACTTGCTTGCACTCTACATTATGCATGAGATTCAGAGAGAGCAAAAGAGTGGGAAATAAGGAGAAGAGTATTTGTTCAGAGGTAATAGAGAGAGCAAAAACATGCAGGCAGGAAAGGACAAAAAGTATTTAGGAATGGGGCATACACCAGTTTAATGTGGTTCCCATAGTAAGAGTAGAAGACCAGGCTGGAAAGGGAAGTTGGGTTGTCTTGTAGAGCACATTGAATGCCTGCCTGAGAAGCGTGGATCATTCTGTAAGCAGAAGGAAGCTGTTAAAAATTTTAGAGCAGAATCATGGTCCTGCTAAAAGAAAAGAGAAGAAAGCTGGAGAACAGAGAGTAGAAGCTTAGATTAAAGGTAGTAGAACCAATCTAACCTTGACCTGGGGATTTGTATCCTTCTCATGAACTTTCTTGACATTTATCTAGATTTCTACTCAATATTGGTTTCTGTGTGCACACATCCTTCATTTCTCTGGTGTTCCAGTTGGATAGGTTTTCTTTCCAAAGCTCTGAACTTTCCATTACTCTCTTCCCCTTCTGATGCCTGAAAATATTGGGAAGACTGGCCGCATGCATCTTTGCTGCTGCAACTGTCTCTACCTCTGATGGTGTGCATTAGTGTACCCTCACCTCTACCGGTCTTGTGCCTCATCCAAGCCACCTACAATTGTGCTTAGGTGCTAATTCAAGTAAATTTAAAGCTTTTTCTACCTGAGGGCTTTGTTTTGAAACCTTCTTTGCTCTCTGCCCTGGAGAACTGCCTCAGGCAATGAAGAAACCCCAAGTTCTTTCTTCATTTGCCTTGAAGTCTTAAACAGAGCTAAATTGTTTGTCATCTCTGGTCCTTGACTACTATCAGATTTCCAGGGCTAAAGGCATATAGCAAGGAAAGGGAACACCTCGCCCCAAATTTTACCAAGATAAGACAATGCTGGAACAGAGAGGGTGATTTGGTAATTCCTTGATTCTTTCCTTCCAAAGGTTCCAGTGGCTAACTCTGAGCAAGAGTCTGCTGAGCATTGCTGCTGAAGACTCTTTTAGGTTCTTGCTGGAACTCTCACATCTTTATATCCTGAAGAGATTAGAGTGGCAAGGTCAGGTGAACGGAACACATGGCATTCTATAAACAGAATGAACTTTGGACTCAGACACACCTGTCCGGATTCATATTTTAGATTTACCACTTACGTGGTAGGAAATACTTCTCTAGACCTCAGTGTTCTCTCCTGTAAGTGGGCACAATGCCTCACAGGGTTGTTTGGAAAACTCAATATTTCTCATGAGCCTTGGTGCCTCTGGTTGATTTATCAATTTAAACTTGTGGCAATCTGTTATCAGTTCCTTTGATAAGGCCTTAAAATAATATTTTAATAGTAAAATAAAATGTCTTATTCCTGATTTAAATGCTCCAAGCATTACCCTTTCAAAGGACTTTTGAATGCTTTACCAATCAAAGCATTCCAGTAATCACTCATTTTCTGCCTGGTGATCCACCCGTTGTTTAGGAGCTAACTTCTCAGGCATGTCTTTTCTCTGACCTCTCTCCCCACCCCTGGCAAAGTTAATCGTCTTTGAAGGATGCACACATCCTATCAGAACATGTGCCTCATGGTAGTACATACATGTGTGGCATGCGTGCCCCCTTCCCTACTGAGACCTTTCTGTGGGATGTCCACTGAACATTGATTCTCCCTCTTGGGCCCTTATGTCCTCTTCTGTCCCATGCTAAGCATTCAGTGCCCCCATAATACTCCTTGGCTTCCAAGGTCTCCTCTAAGGCAACCTTTCTACAGCTCTACCCTTCTAGAAGGTTCTCCATGCTTTTGATCATTCTGCACTCTTCTCCCTTGACACTTCCGTCTTGTGCCCCAAGTTTAATAGCCAAGCTATGTAACTAGCAACCAGCAAATTCAATTAAACAATTCATGCCACAATGTTCTCAGGCATGTGTTTGAAATGTACATTGTATGTATTATATGGTATCTGCTAATATTTGCCTTAAAATGTAACTACTGGAGTCTATATGAGACATTGAACCTGGCTAAGGAGACTCCTTCCATCTTCAATATAATCATATTGAAGGACAAGATCTGGAGCCCAATGACTTCAAATTAAATCTGTCCCTTTTCATTTGTATCACCTGGGACAAATCATTTCACTTCTTGGTGCTTCACATATGGAGTGAATTTCCTCCTACCTACAACGGGGATGATAAGAGAAGTTAGTTTCTACGGTTGCCCTGATGTTCAATGAGTTAATACACACAGTGTGGTAACAAACGTACCTGGCATGTAACCAGTTCTGTGTAAATCTGAAGTGTAGGCTACTGCTTGCACATGCGCACCTGACCACAGAGTGGTAATTTGATATAGTGAGAGACTTCAGAAAATATTTCCCTAAATCCACTGCTTCAGAACCATGAATCATATGGGACAGAGGACTGGAAAGGGAATGCATTTACACTAACCCTCTTCGCTGCAACATGTAGACACACGCCGGGCGCTGTGTTTGAAAGACCCTGAGTTACAGGTGAGGTGATGAATGGGCATGTCTCGGTCCCGGCACAGAACCAGCGGTACAAACGTGACGCCTTAGAGCTGCCGTGCATCTGGGAAAGAAAAGAGAAAAGCCTGCTCGCTGAGCTCACAGGACGTTGTGGAGACCAAATGAGTTTTTTAAAAATCTACCCTTTCATAAATTGTAAAGCACAATGCCAACAGGAGGCGGGCTGCCGTTAGACTGTGAGTTTTTCCAGGGGAGCAACAGCTCTACTCCCTGTGCCCGTCGGACGGAAACTGCTCACTGGCTTTGTGCAGTACGAATTCTTAAGGAAAGGCCGTTTGCGCCAGGCTAGGAGAATATTTAAAATTTACAAAACTTGACGTGAATATAAAACAGAAATATTAAGATTTTATGCATGCTCTGTTTCCCTGGTGTTTGAAAGGAGCTGTTTTCAGGTGTGGGGTAATATTTAAGGGGAGTTTTTACTTACAGTGCTACCAACGCAATTTCTTAGAGTCACGTGAACGCCAGTCCTTGTGGCCTGGTGGTGGCCTGTGGTGGGCTCTCACCCACCTCGAACCGCTGCGGCGCCCAGGAGACAGCAACGCCAGCGCGCGTTTGCGGAGTCAACAGCCAAGTGAACATTTCTTACATTCAGCCAAATGTGCAAAATCTTGACGTATTCAAACCAGTCCTTCATCTCCCTACTATTCATTTTGTAAGGATTTTTTTTGTTTGTTTTTATTTTTGTTTAAAGACGTCTAGCATAGAAACAAAGTCTTCCTTTAGAGTGATTGCCACTAAAATTCTTTTATATCAAGTGTAATGTTAAATTCACAATGTTAGTTGCTAATTCCTGTCTGCAGAGTCCCCTGATAACCCCCCCAGAAACACACAGAGGATTAGATGCTGCCTCAGATGCATGTGTGCATGAAACTTGGTAAATTGAGGGGAGAAAAATGCATCAGTTAAATTTCATGTTAACACCAAAACAAAACAGAGAGAGAAAGAAACAAGGATGACATCAAATACATATGATTTAACCAGCATCGATTATTTTCAAATTCAGTAGATAAATCCATCTTCCTAAAATCAATTGAAAATCAAGTAAATGCACAATACGCATGAATCAATTGTTTTCCTTTATAAATGTACTTGAACCGAGCTTCATTTTGAAAGATTGTAGGAGAGAGCTTCATGGTTTTTACCTAAAAATAATTTGCATGCCCAGATACTTGGAACAAAACTTTTAAATGTCATTTCAGACCAAGTACATGACATAAATTGAAGTAATATTTATCTTCTCATACAGGTAAGGTCTTACTAGTAAAATTCTACCCCATATGAGATTCTTTCTAAGTTTAGAAATTACAGTCTGCATTAGCATGTGTATTTTTAATCTTAATACTTAGAAAATGTGATTAGGTGTGTGGCTGCTGTCCTTTGAATCTTCCCTGAGTCTCCCCTCTGGGCACTGTGTCTTTCTGTTTCCCAAGAACCACACCAGCCCATTGCAGGATTTCCCTGTCCCTGTCCCCATACTTTATGCCCTCTAGTCCAACAAGCTCTTATGAGACCAAGACTCCAAAATCTGTATTTGACTATGCCAGTCCCGTGCTCAAAAACTTTTATTGACTCTACAACTGCTTAATAAAATTCAAACCCTGTCACTTGGCACTGAAGGGGCTCCAGGATTGTGATATTGTCTATGTTGTAAGCCCTAAAATTCTCTGAAGTGAACCTGACGCTGTCATCCAGGTGTATTCTGCCCCATGCTCCTCTGCTTCCTTGCTTTCATATTATTTTATGCCATTTCTCCAAATTAGAATGACCCTTTCCCCTCCTGTTGAAATCCCTTAAATATGAGTTTAACTCTTAGATTCCTGGTAGTTCTATTCTTCACCATAACATCCAGAGGAGACTTCTCTTTCCCGAGAACCTTGTTCTTCATAAGGAACTTCCATAAGATTCTTTGTTAAAATGATTGTCATTGTCTTGGAATATTATTGTGGAGGAGTGTTTTGTGTTCCTCTATTTTCTTAAAGAATGTATGTGTGATTGGGATTGTTTCTTTTCCAATGTCTGATAAAATTTTGTGAAGCCAGCTGGACACGAAGTTTTTGTTTTGTGGTTAGATTTTAAATTAAGATTCAATTTCTGTGAGAGATTTAAGGCTATTTGGATTGTCTATTTATTTTGTATTAGCTTTGATAATTTGTGTTTTTCAAGGAATTTTCCCATTTCATCTAAAGTATCAAACTTATTGGTATAAATCTTTTTTCTCAGTGTTTCTCTTTGGAGTCTATCTATTATTTAAGTTCACTGATCCTTATTTGGCTTATAAGCTATTTTTTATTTCAGATATTGCCCTTTTGATTCTAGAAATTTCATTTCATGCTCTTTTTGATAGGTTCAATTTCTCTTTTCATTTTGTTCATGATTTCCTCTAAATCCTTGAATATATTTATAACAGCTGTTAAAAACTTTGTTTATTGATTCTGCCACCTCAGTTAATTCTGGGCCTATTTCTAGTGATTGCTTTTTTTTATGTTAATAGGTTATGTTTCCCTGCCTCTTTGCATATATAGTAATTTTTGTTAGATACTGAACATTTTGAATGTTTACTGTTGACACTGGGTATATTATTGTCTTCCTTTAAATAAAATATTGAGTTTATTTTGTTTGGAAAACCATTTATATGGGAATCAGCTTGATGTTTTGGACATAAGGTTTTTAGCTCAGTTAATGCTGGTCTAGAGCATCTTTCCGTACCCAGCTAAGTGAGGCTCTCTCCTAAGTCATGGCCTCTTTGTGATCTCTGCTGAACATTCCGAGTGTTCATTGACATCTCTCCACTCTGCTCGGTTGGAACTTGAACCCAGTCCAGCTCTGTGCAAGCTGCGATAGTTGCTGAACTTCTAGTTCCCTGGCAGTTATCTCAACTTGGTAAAGTGTTCCTAGGCATTGACAACTTTGGATCACACTGAAGATTTAAAAAATTTTTTTTAAGATTTTATTTGTTCACTTTTAGGGAGAAGTTTCCCTTCCCAGACTCTGATTAGTGAGATCTCCGTGCTTCGTATGGATTCTTGCCCTGCCTGTGCCTCTGCCAGAAATCCTGGGTCATCACAGGGATCATCTTTTCCATATAATTATATCATGTTATATTATATTATATTAATTATATATTTGTAGCTTCTAGCTGTGTACAGCAGGAAGACTAGTTCAGGATCAGTGTCTCCATAATAGCCAAAAGTGAGGCTTCCTACTCCCCAAATACCATTATTTTCATCAGAATGTTTTGAAGCAATATTCTTCTAGAAATGTAAGTTCTCAATCAATATTTTTATTAGCACATATGAACACTTCTTTATTTGTAAGTAAACTTATTCTTTTCAATAAATTTTCTGTGTAATTCTTAGAATTGATGAGTCGATCCGTTGATAAGATTGGCGCATATTAAATTTCACTGGTCATAGCCTCTGCAATCTAATACTAATTTGCTCTGGCAAAGTCTACCAATGACATAATTAAGGGCAAAGACAATGTTATCATTTAGTCCTCATCTTATTTAATTTTGAAATTAGTTTTTGCTTTCCCTCCTGAATCATGACTCTCTCTTGGTAGTCTTCTTTCCTATTTAAAAATTCTCCTTTGCTAATTTTTCTCCTTCTAGTGGTGGCTTGAGTGTTTGTGTTCTCTAGGGCTCTGCTATTGGGACTTTTCCCTCCAAATAGTCTCTTTGAGGACCAACTCCTTACTCCCTGGGGTTCAGCCGTCACCTATGCGGATGACTCCCGAATCTGGCAAATTCTTTTATCCGTCTCAGGCCTCTCTCTTCTGAGCCTGAGGCTTATGTATCGCAAGTGCCGGCCCCTGAGATGTGTCTCATATACTCTATGGCATCCCCAGAGCTGGCCTCATCACCTTTCACAAACCCACCTTTCCTTCTGCCGTCTTCATTTTACCAGGCTGTTCAAACCAAAAAGCTAAGAGACCCCTGAAACGTGTGTCTTTGTTTAGACATGGCTGTATCATCATCACTAACTCCTGAAAATTGTATCTTCTTAAATTTCCACTTCTCCAGTCTGGATTCACGCCCTTCTCATCTCTCACCTTGGCTGTAGCGACGGTCTCCCGAGAGGCATTTGTCTGCAGTTTCACACTCGCTCATGCCATCCCGCAGCTGCGGCCACTGAGAGTATCTGAGGGAAGTGTGAATATCTGCCTAAGGAATATGTGAGACTCACCTTCTCAGAGGGGATCAGTTTTCCTCTCTACTTGTGGCAAAGGGGCAAAATCCAAGTTCTCAGGTAAGCCACAGAAAGCCATCTACATTCTGTCTCCCCTTGGTGTCAACAGTGACCCTCTTCCTGTGCTGCAGAGAAACCAAGATAATCACCATACATGGCAAGTTGTTTCACCTCTTCATTCATTGCTACTCTCCGCCTGAAGTATTCTTCACATTTCTTTGATTTTCTTCTTTTTACCCTACTCCATCCCCAATACATACCAATAGCCCCAGAACACAAGGAGGTGTGCTGGGTAAATGAACGAGAGAAGAGATGGTACAGTAGAATTATGATGAGCATTCAAAATAGGCGTTGAAATCTAAAGCTTTTGCTTTCACGCTTACTTACATATGAACATAAATATCCTAACATTCTTAAATGCTGTCAGAATTTTACGAGTAGTCCCACTGGCTTAGTCTCAATGTGTCCAAATATTTAATAAAAATATTTGGACAATTCAAATAAATTTAGAAAGAATATTTTTCACCTGCTATAAAATGTCATTCTGTTGTGTTTAGTTGGTTTTACACTAGAGATGCAATGGGATGGGAATCCTTTGCCATGTATCGCTTCTTACAATATACACAAGCATCACCACTTCTAATGGACACTCTGCCACCTCTGGTTTATTTAATGTTTCTGGGATCATTCTGCAGCATTTGCCTTCCATTTTAGGATAAAAAAATTCTGTACTCATGGTACGTGAGTACTTGGTTACACAGTAGCCAAATTGATATTATAAAACTTTATTCAAACAATTTGGCAGAGAATTTGATCAGAAGAAATGAAAGAACATGTTAAACTTCGTATCTTTCTTTTCCCCATCTTTCTTTTCTCTTCATTTATTTGTAGGCACCTTGTTTACTTTTCAGAAACGTTTTTAGACTAAATGTCTGGCACTCCTCAACATGAAGCTTAAGGCCTTCACTTCAGAAGCTGTAACATATGCCTGATGGAAAAGCTGGTTTAAATGATCACATAATTTTTTAATGAAAGGCTTCCCTCCTATTGATCCACAGATTAAGCATAAAGGAAAATCTAAAGGGGAAAATAGAGAGAAATGCACAGTGGCCTGACAATATCAAGAAATACTAGTATTCCTTCTCGGAGAGATGGAAACTAAATGAAAACAGACAGGTCAATTGCTCAGTCAGGTCTTGCTAGGACTATATTGGCGGTTTGGAGATCAAACGTGAAGAGCAATGTGCTCTCAGGGTCAGTGTGAGCCATCTGGAGAATCACTGATGTGCCCTCAGCACCCTGGCTAATTATAATCAAAGCTGGTCCCCAAAATACAGAGGAAGGCAGAGGATGAGGGTGAGAGAGAAAGAGAAACAGGAAAACGTTCACCTCCTGTTATGTAAGAAAAGTATTAGACTGAGCATTTGGTTCTAGTCTGCAGCCGTGTGTGTGAAAGAAAGGAAGGGAAGTTATGAGATTCTGGCATGGTGATCACTCCATCACATCAGATGAGCTGAAAAGGAGGAGGAAAACAGAACAGGACACCAGTCCCCTTCCTTTCAAAATGCGTTGATTTTTCAGATGCACATACACAGGAACAGCAGGGTACTTTCTAAAATGAACAAAAAGACATCTTCTTGTGTCAGCCTGGCTTACCCCGTGATGAGCCATAAAATTCTATATTAAAAATGAATAAAAGTCATGATACTAAATCAGATTCTCTGCAGTAGTGTTTTGTTTCTCAGACAGACTTTTTTTAAAAACAAATTACCAGAGTCCTCCAAGTGGGATGATATTTTCAAAACACTCACTTCAAGTTAAAGAAAATGTAAAAAACAAAAATACAGGAGTGAGGCTATGACCTTGAAAATAGTCCCCTGAACAAGAACAGGTCTCCAAGCTTGCATGACTCTCTTCTCGCTTTACCTTTCAAACTAGACTCACCGTTAAATCTCAGTGGGATTAATCTCCAGCACAATGAATAACTCTCACACTAACTTGTTAATTGCACACTCAATAAATTTTTATAATGGTTATTATAGTTGCAATTTTTTTTTGCTTTGGGAAGGAAATCAGAAAAAAAATCATAAGGAGGAGACTAAAAACCAGGCGAATATGATACAGTCTTTGAGCAAAATGGACATTTGTAACTGTGGTTAGTGAGGAGAACAAAAACCATCATAACTTTGTAATAGTAGAAGCGATTCTCATTAATCGAGTCAATGCACTAACCAACTGAACTGCATGCTTTGCATACATTATATCCTTTAACGGAGATAGACATTGTTATGGATGCTTAACAGATGAGGTAACTGGTTCAGAGAAGCTATATAGCCAAAGGATCTTGGTCAATAAATTGCGTAACTGGAATCAAGCACAGCCAATTCAAGCCCTGAGTGCTTGCCTTGACACTGCATTGTCTCTTCTCTGAATCTCGCAGAATATGCACAATGAACCAAGATGTCATATTACATGAACTTAAATGTGATTCTGAAATTGGAGATACATTTTGAGGTCTAATAGGAAAATGAATATTTTACATTAATATACCTTTGTACAGTTTCTGAAGCACTTTAATGGAATTAATATTTTATCTTAATATATTATTTTACAGTTCTGAAACATTTTCACAGTCCTTAGATCATTTGATCTTTACAATATTCCAATGATATGAGCAAAACCATTTTTTTTCTACTTTACAGAGGCAGTAACTGGAACTCAGAGAGATTGTGTGGTTCATTGGTGATTCTAAAACTTGCAAAATGAGATTTGGATGTATGCCTTAAGATTCACAGCCCAGGGGCCTTCCAATCTACTGGTGTCCTGGTTCACCACGGGGATTAGAGCTTTGCTCTGAATTCCCCAAAATGGCACTGCTAAGATATTTATAAAGTCTAAGTTTCCATTTTAGTATGTTTGGTTCATGTGTCCATCTCTCCTTAGCCAATCCAATTTTCTTCAAAGCTCAAATTTCAGCCTACATAATAATATAGGCTGTAATGAATTAAATTAGTATTAATAATCATTACTAATTGATGACCTCTGGAAAGCATCGCCTGAGAAGCAGTAATACTCTGTCTCCAATAAATACAGAATCACTCAAGATCAAACCAAAAACTCCCTGGATGTTTCCGAATATCTTCAGTATCATTCTGTACATACTTAACGTGAAAGGGGTTTTTCCAACATCATCAAATGACTATCGCAACAAGAGGATAGATTCTACTTTAGCTAGTAAAACCCAACTGTTTGGATATTGTAGACACTCAGTAGGAAATTGATGCTGAACAAATTTTAAAAAATAGATGTTAAAGTAGCCTATTGAAGTCACTTCCTATACCACCCTTAGGAGTTTTGCTATTTTCCAATGAAGTAATTTACTTTATTTTTAATCTTATCAGAAGTCAGTACATTAATGAAGCTGTTTGTATGTGTCTGTACAGAATATACTAGTGAAGCAAATGAAAGATGTAAATCATTCATCTTATTGTGAGCATATTGATTATATACAAACTCATGTGTAATATAAATAAGCTACCCAAACACATGACAACATAAATAACTTGGGAATAGATTATTCAGACACTCCTGTACTTGAAATAAATAGGATAATGCAGAAGCATGGAAATGTACAAAGTGATGTCACAGCACTGTGTTTTTTCTGACCAAGTACTTCTAGGAAATAAGACTCGTTCTACTCACACCAGTGGCCAACAGAGGGGAGGTGGGGCTGGGGAGGGGATGAGAATGGGAGATGTGCTTGAACGGGTTGCACAGGTGGTTCTGACCTGTGCCTCTTCCCCAACTCCTCTCACGGAACGTGGCTTTGCTTGTATCTTACTGTATGTTAAATTATAGATGTACTAATGGGAAAATTTGCTTCATTGAGTTGTGGCTTATGTATGATATGCTGTAACCTTATAACAAAGATGTTAGTTAATTGGCACCTTTTTGGAAATACTTGCATACATATTTCATATGTGCAGAAATTCCACTTGTATCTTTATTAGTTGTAAACGAAAACCCACCCAGAAATGAATCTCAATCCTTTCCCTCACAACTGTATGATCCTGAGGAAGTAACAGAACCATCCTGTTTCTCAATTTCTAGAATTGGCATAGTTTCACTTCTCATATGACTCTTAAAAGCATTCAGTGAGAAAACAGGTAGAGCTCCTAATGCGATAACTTACATAGAGTCCTCGCTCAATGACATGCTCTGTGAAGCACTTGCTCCGTCCCTCATCTCACTCAGTTGCCCATATTTTGGTAATCTTTATTCAGCGGACAGTGGGCTGTTCCATTTCTGCATTTTGTTTACTATCTAAGACCTGGGCTGGGGCTGGGTTCCTGAGTGGAGCTGGCCCACAGCTTCTCTACTTTAATGGGAAGAAGAGCTTTCCAGGGAACAATACAAGCTCTGGAGCTGGCACAAGAGGGTCACAAGGTGGCCACTGTCAAGGGTAAGATCAGAGGTCAACACTCTTAGGCCAAGACCGGGTCTGCTCTGCACTGTCTCATTGCCATGTTTTCCATATTTTGCTAATCTTTGCCATTATTACTTTTCTCTTATCACATATTCCATCTAAAAACAAGCCAGTTCTCAGTCCAGGATATTCGCCTTCCATTAGTCATTTTTTTGCATGTGAAAGAGATGCTGTTTTGACCATTTCCATGGTAATGGCCCACTTGGGATATGGGCAAACACTTGTGAAGGACTGAATTAGCCTTTCCTTTACTAGGGAAGAACAGAGAATTTGCTTCCCTTGCTAACCCAGTCATCTATTACAAAGAAATATATGTCAGGATCAGCTTTGCATAATTTTGTTCAATATCCTTGTTTGGAGTCAAATAGTACTTTTAAAAATAGACCTTGTTTCTTGGTTCCTCCCTGGAGCCTGTGCCTGCTCCCTAGTCTTCAAACAACAGGTCCTCAGAAGATTGCCCCTGTTGTGTCAACTTGGATTTTCCTTCAGCCTCAGAATTTAGCTTTTGTGCTTGTCTATGCAATTATCTGCTTTGTGTTTTTCCTTCCCTGAAAGAAGCAGCATGATCTGATGGATGTCCAACTTTAGGCACAAGGGCAAAAAATATTGATTCCAGTTCACTCCTTAGCTGTTGGGGTGTGGAGAAGTTACTGACTTGTTCTAAGCTTCCTTTTCCTTGTCTGTATAGGAAGGATAGTAATTTAAAATAATTTCCTCCTTTTAAACTTCCAGCCTGGACACTTTCACTAGAGGCTAATTGCAATGGACATTCTATGTGGGGCAGTGTGACTCTCAATACCCCTCGTCTGAGTGGTGTGTGAAAGGTACCTGTGAAAGGTATGGACCTGCAGATACTGTCCATAGTACTTACTACTGAGTGACATTCCTGGGGACCCAAAGGGATGGTGGTGGCTGAGTAAGTCCTGCTGTCTCATCATTCAGTGAGGGCCCTGGGGCTAATCTGACCACCAGAATCATAAACAGGAAGGGTCTATGGGCCGACGGTTGACTCTGGATCACTTCAAAAGATAAAGTAGGAATTTAGTTGTTTGGATGATATTAAGACTTGGCATTCCTGAGTGTAGAAGATGAAGTGGCCACGTCCAGTATTTGTATTATAAAGTACCAATAACCACCTCGAGATTGTTCCAGGTGCCACACTGATTAAGGAAACAACCAGTTATAAGCAACTTATAAATCCTTACACTGTTATAGTCAACCTTTAATTCTCTGTATCTCAAAATGACCTCTTTCTCAGGACATTGATATGTATCTTACTCCCCTGTAATGAAAAAAGAAATCCTTGTCCTCATTCTGCTTGGTAAGGAGTTTCTTCACCTTTGTGTATGTTTATCCCTCTATCGCCTCTCAAATCAGCTTAGCAGGGCAACTGTGACCTTTCCAATGGAAACCGAACATCTTCCTTTTTATCCATGAGATGTCATGGCTTTTGGTATGAAATTACCCAAGGTGATATATTGATTAATGTTCACATCTTCAAATAGACTCACCCAAATCCACCCAACTGCCAAGTTCCCAGATAATAAAGAAGAAGCTCATTTCAGAATAAAAACAACTTCAGATGTAAGCTGAATTTGCTTAGACAACGTTGATTTGTTCCTATCAGATCGCTCCCTTTACAGTGCCTTCCGAGCCTGTGGTCAGAGAATATGGTGACCTCAGTCAGATAGAAGAAAACGGTAATGGAACAGGCACTGCCAGCCCCGGAATTCACTCAGCAGCGCAGAGAACACAGGCACTAATGAACCGGCTTTGGAATTGTCTTTCTGGGAGTATCTGTGTGTTGCAGAAGGCTCGTTCTTTCTGCAGAATCTTCTGTGCTTTCCTGTGAGACGGCGCTTGAAGCAGGGCCCGCTGTGCTCTTGTGTTTTAATCACTTGTGCTGCAACACAGGGTAATATTATTGTATCATCCAGCCAGCTGACAAGAAGAGATTAAACGTTTTTTCAATAGCAATACATTAAAACTCCAAATGAGTCCATGGAACGAGGCTGACCTCCAATGAACCTTTGCTATATGACTCAGAAGCAAGCTGCGGCCGGGTTGTGGCCAAGATGGATTTGGAGAAAAGGCAAATCTCGACTTTTTCTGCCTCACTGGATTCAGCATACGCTGCTGACCCAGAGCTACTCAACACAGAGAGAAAAACTACCAGAGTCTCTTAAAACGAGGTTACGAAAAGGGCTGAGAGGACACTTATTTTAAATGGAAAGAATTACTGCTCACAGTGATTTAAAGTCCTGATGGTCACCATGGGTCCCTCCTGAATGCCACTTCTCTTGTGGATCATTTACTGTGTATTGTCAAAATGGAAATGGAAACCCAAGGCGAAAGGGCCACCTTGAAATCTTTTGTCCTTTGTCCTTCCAAGTGGCAGATCGTATTTTTGTAGTTTCAGTTCAAGTCTGCCAATTTGCATAAGCATATTATCCGCCTGGTTACCAAGAAAATGTGCCTGAAGAAAAAATCATGTTCATGGTCATTAGGTTCGATCGTGAGCATGAATCAGCAGTTTTGAACCGCACAGCTGGGGAAGACACAGGCCCGAGAGCCAGCCGAGCACGCAGGAAAACTCTTCACTGCCTGGGCGGGCTTTGCCACGTGCGCGGTGCAGTGCATCCGCTCCCGACTGTGTCCCAGAGGGGCTGGGACACTCGTGGCGCAGAGCTCCCCGTGCCCGCAGACCTGCGTTTTCCTGACTCCTTTACCGAATACTGACCAACTGTAGGGACACAAAATGCATCTAACAGTAGTTATGTGGGAGTCTTTGTATTTAAAGGAAGCAAATGAAGGCAAAAAAGGTGAAAATCCATTTACTCTGATTTGCTTTGCACATTTGATATCATTATGTACTGGAAAGCAATATGGTAGTATGGCTGATTTGTGCCAAGCACAGTAAATGCCCAAGATATGTGAAATGATTTTAAACTCCCGTAATGCCAGCAGTAATATAGGTTATCGATTATTTATTCCCTCGCAGAACACCCTTGATATCTTCATTTATTAGATGGGGAAACCAAGAGCGAGACAGGTCAAGTGACTTATCCAAAATGAGGAGTCACTGGATAGAAAGCCAGGTCCAGAAACTCATGATTTTTCAGAGCTTTCTCATTCCACCCTAGTAACAAGGCTACTGGTCAAACACTCGATCAGCTACCTGTCAGCACTTTGGGCTAAGGCCGCTACAGTTTTGCATCTCTTGGAGAGACAAGACCACGTGACCCCATCATCAGTCATGAACCTCTTAAAGAGCTTTTTATTTCATCAGACTATTTTCTCAGGAGTCAGAAAGTTGAGAATAATCACCTTTAGGAGTAGCATCTAATTGAGGTGGGGAAGGATGGAGCAGAACAACTAGTAATATCGACCTCTTAGGGTTAGAGTGAGGGCAGAATGCCAGCTTGTGTATGAAAGCCCTTTGGGAACGTAGAATACTATGCAAAGGTCAGCTGTCTTTCCTAAATAGGGGGTGAAGAGGCTAGCATGGTCTCAGAGGTCTACCCTGCTCTGATGGAATACTATATTGGTCCAGACATGAGAGAATTCTCAGCATGAAGATTAATTTAAACATACCTAATGTGCGTGCATGATCTTCTCGTGATCTATAGAACTATAGCAAAATTCTTTCACTTATGTGGTGGTTAATGACAAAATCAGAAAATCTTGGATACTGTCCACGTAATCTTAAGTCACACAGCTGTTCTAGCCCTTCTTTTCTTATTTATAAAACATAACATTTTTATTGGAGCACATTACAAGTTGTAAAAATGTGAAACTAAAAGTAATGTGATGAGCCGACCTTCTAAAATTCAAAAGATAGCTTATTTAATATAGTTTAAGGTCTGATAATAATCAGAAGAAATAATTCAATTCTGCTTTAATTTATTAAAAAGTCAGGGTTTTCAAATGAAGAATATGATCCTTCCAGAAGAAAGGAAAAAGCAGAAAAGGGACTTAGCACCTAGCTGTGCAATTCCTTAGGGAGGACATACATTTTGCCTGAAGAGACAAACATTTAAATCAAACTGCACTGCATATCTTTGGAATAGTTACCCTGGTGAGGAGGATGAGAACAAGGTGATCTAGATTTTATCTTTGAGAAACAATTAGTTTTTGAAAAGAAATGTAACCTCCAGTTAGGAAACATTAGAGAGAATTTAAATGTTGCAAATGAAAGTGTGATTAAGTACCAATCATGATATGTGCCTTATGTCTCACAATTCCATTGCCTGAATTCAGCATCTCCCCTTGGAAGTCCATCTTTTTTTTTTCTTTAATTGTTGTTCAAGTACAGTTTTCTGTCTTTTACTCCCATCCCAGCCAACCCCCACCCCCCGGCCTTCCTCACCTCCCTCCCATTTCTATCCCGCCTAGTTTTTGTCCATGTGTTCTTTATACTCGTTTCTGTAAACCCTTCCCCTTTTCCCCTGAAATTCCCTCCCCTCTCCCCTCTGGACACTGTCAGTCTGTTCTCTGTTTCAGTGTCTTTGGTTATATTTTGCTTGTTTTTTGTTTTGTTGTTTAGGTTCCAGTTAAAGATGAATCATATGGTATTTGTCCCTCACCGCCTGGCTTATCTCACTTAGCATAATGCTTTCCAGCTCCATCTATGCTGTCACAAAGGGCAGGAGCTCCTTCTTTCTTTCTGCTGCACAGAATTCCATTGTGTAAATGTACCATAGTTTTTTGATCCATTCATTTACTGATGGGCACTTGAGTTGCTTCCAGCACTTGGCTATTGTAAATTGTGCTGCTATGAACATTGGGGTGCATAGGTTTTTTGGACTGGTATTTCAGGCTTCTTAGGATATAATCCTAGCAGTGGAATTGCTGAGTCAACAGGCAGATACATTTTTAGTTTTCTGAGAAAATTCCATACTGTTTTCCATAGTGGTTGTACCAGTCTGCAGTCCCACTAACAGTGCACTAGGGTCCCCTAGATTGTGGGGAAAATGGAAGTCCATCTGGTTTCCTGTCCCTCAGCCATAGCTGAGCATGTGGGAGGGGTCAAGTAGGAAGACACGTGTCAACCCACTGTGACGAGGAGACATTAGAAGAGAAGTTATGAATAATCCAATTATAAGACAGACTTGGAGACAAAGTCTCAGAGATAAATACTTATCGTTAAAAGGAGTTCTGGTAACGTTCCTCTTTTATTAACAGAGGTGGCTGTCCATACAGAACTCCACACTATCTTTGCCTTTGTTTTCTGGATCATTGGAAAAATACAATATTCTAATCTGACTTGTTTAAATGTTTGTTTTGGTTTTTCAGTGGAGGGAGGAATAATAAAGGGTTGGAAAGAAAAAAAAGCAGTAAATAATTTAGAAAGAATGTAAAGGCTAGAAATAGCCTCTGTGGAAAGAACATCATATGATATGTTTACAAGAAGGTAAATCTTATTGCAAGGGAAATGAGGAACAAATCAATATGGGGTAAAGGAGGTGCCAAAACATAGGAAAGAGGAGTCAGGGTCATATTTTTGGACTTGTCAGAAAAAACAACAACTCATTATTGTCCTGTCTGTGCCAAAGTCTTAAAAGTCAGTCTAGTTATTTATGTTTGCTCCTCAGAGTATTGCAACTATTTGGCCTCGGGATCCACCTCTCCCTACAGACAGGCATTGTTTCTGCTTCTCAAATAATTATTGTACGTAATGCACAGATTATATTATATCTGGGCATACTTCCCTATAAGTAACTGGCTTTTTGGTTTCTCCAATCTTGTTTAAAACATTTATTTCCTGAGCATGGACTTTGAATTTTTTCCCAAATATTTGGAGACCATGCAGGCAACACCTCAGCGCACAGCAGACTCAGGGTCAGTGCGCCAACTGCCAGGACGATTAGGAGTTAAAGGAAACCACACACAAAGGGCCGACACAGGAGCAAATCTCCCACTTGCTCCCCTTGAGAAGTACACTGCAGATAAACGGGCGGTATTCTTTTTTACAAGTATTAATGGATAAGGTGCTTCATCACCAGGTTGCTTTGTACTTGAGCAGGTCTGCACCCAAAGATAGCTCTGAATGTACATAAATGACTCAGTCTGTATACACCAGAGAGGATGGTAGGGTGGAGGGAGATCACTCACTATCTCAGACAGTTGACACCAAGAAGCTGGAAGTAAAAATTGAGAGAAATTATCTATACCCAGGACTAGATTTTAAAAGAACATTAGTAAGAAAAGAAACACTAAAAATTCAGAGGGTACATGTTGAAGAGAAAACCATCTTGGTGGAAATGGGGTCATAAAGGGTAAATGAGAACAGTCATTTCTTTACATTTATTGGTGTTGCTACATTTTTTTATTGCATATTGTCCCAAAGGATCTAAACTATGTGTCTTTTTTTAAAAAAGATTTTATTTATTTATTTCTAGAGAGGGAAGGGAGGGAGAAAGAGAGAGAGAGAAACATCAATGTGCAGTTGCTGGGGACTGTGGCCTGCTACCCAGGCATGTGCCCTGACTGGGAATCGAACCTGTGACACTTTGGTTCACAGCCCACGCTCAATCCAATGAGCTACGCCAGCCAGGGCTAAACTATGTGTCTTAACATCGAATGTTAAACAGCTAATAATAATCATGTCCTCTTGTGCATAGGCAGACTGAGGTTACTCACACTTAGACTACTCTGCAGGAAATGGTATCTTCCAAATACCCTTCTTAGGTTCTTAAAAGAAATTTCTGTAAAAAAGTAATGAAGTTACTGCTCAGAATCCCAAATTTTATAATGAGGTTTGCATTCTGTACTATTCATTCAAGAAATTTGCCCTGCCCAGGTGGCTCAGTTGGGTCAGCGTTGTCTCACACATCAAAAGGTGTGGTTCGATTCCCAGTCAGGACACATACCTAGGTTGCAGGTTCCACCCCTGGTCAGGGTACATGTGAGAGGCCACCCATCAATGTTTCTCTCTCACGTTTACATTTCAATCTCTCCCCCCCCGCCTCTCTCTCTCTCTTTCCCCCTTCCTTGCTCTTTCTCTAAAAGTCGATAAACATCTCCTTTGGTGAAGATTAAGTAAAGAGATAAATAAATAAAGTGTGTTTGGAAAAAAAAAGAAATTTTACTTCCTCTTGTGTATTGAAAGGTTTCTAGACTCTTGGACCTAGGACCCTCCAAGAAAATACTGCATTTTTAGAGATTTTTTTTTTTCAGCAGACTCTTCTCTACAGACCTTGGACACATAGTTGGCTGGAGTGATTTTTTTTTAGTCAACACTATATTTGTAATTTAAGTGTGATTATTTTTTAGCTATGTATTAAGAATGACCATCGGGTCACATCTTCCCTAGGGGCCCTCAGCAGTCTGACCCAGATATCTGGTGACCCTCCCAAAGTTAGGCCGGTTGTTCTCTGCCTGACTGCTTACAGGGGACACACTCGGGATACACCACACTGACCTCAGGAGCAAGGGAGCCCGGTGTCCTAGTTCTAGGACAGCCGCAGGCAACAGGGCACACGGCACCGCTGAGTTCCTGTCCGCTCTCCGGATGAAAGGGAACTCCACTTCCTCAAGGACCCGTGAGTGTCCAAAGTATTCCACTCTCCTTTCTCAAATGTCAACATCAGAATCTTCCAGGGAGAGGTGAGGAACTTGAACAATTTTCTCTTTGGCTGGGGAACCTCTCTGTCAGGAGGTGCATAGGTAGCGTGAATGCTTGCTTGTGTCTTAGCCATTCCTTTTTGGATCTGAGTCTCTGTGTGAAGAGCCAGTTGCTTAGGAAAAATAAAACCTGTTCTAGCTCTATTTACCGAAACAGATCGAAGCTGTTAATTAAACCAATAGACAAGGAAACAGTACAAATGTCTACAGAGAAAATAGGTCTGCTGCTTGAACAGAAACTTGAATACTCCATCTACTTTTAGGCACCAGAAAGGTTTTATTTCATCTTTCACAGTTCCCAAACCATCCTGTTTACTCTCTGAAGTATATGTTGATTGGATGAAAAGTAAACTTTAAAAAATTGTGTTTTTCCATCGCCTTTTTTTGTCTGATTGAGGACAATTACCTCGTGTTTGATTCACTCAGGTTATCTTTCAGTGTGGGCTTCCATCCATATCGGTTGTTGTGAAATCTCCCAAGGTTATCAGCGGAGCCCAGCTTTAGAAGATGCTTCCTTGACTTAATAAAAAGGAGGAAAACAATCTGTGCTTAGGTATTTAATTCTGTTTTCACAGTGTACTTCTTTCAAAGATTTTGAAGTGGAGATAGGAGACTTGCAAAATAGCTATTAAATCTGTAAATGTTCTTGGCCATGGGAAATAAAATGGCAGAAGTAGACACAGAACGCCGAGGGAGAGGACAAAGGAAGTGTGATGGAAAGAGACTGAAAGATAGCGTTCTTGAGTCCTACCTGTGCCTGTATTTACCACACCACCTTGAGTAATCATAGCATCTAAGGAAAATGAGTGGGCTGACTGTGCAAACGTGACTTTACAACAATGCCCAGCCTCCCTTCCAAGCATATGGCTGCCATAAAGCCCGTACCACGTAGAAATTCTTCATCTCTTTTCTTACGTTGCTGTCAAGTCATGATAAATCTTGAACCCAAGCATTTATACGTGGATACTATTAGCAATGATTATAGTAGCAATTGCACTGTCTAAGCACTTACGTACTTACTGTAAGTGCATTTAAGTACTTACTATAGGCCAGGTTTTGTTAAGGACTTTTTATGCATTATCTCACTTGTTTCTCACAACAGCACTTGCGTGGAGTAGAAACGATGATTTTTCCCTTCGAATGGTGGAGAAAATGGAACCTCAGCGTAAATAACTTGCTCCAAGCCACATGGTGAGGGGCGGAGCTAAGCGTGGCTGAAGGGAAAGCAGAGTCCATACCCACCATGCCGCAGTACCAAAATGGTACGGAATGTTTGAGTTCTTAGGCATCTGCACACACGTCAGTTGGATGGCTGCTGGGAAAGAAAATATGAAAATAGCTTGGCTTGTGCAGGGCAGAAAAATGGTCATTCCATTTCCTGGGATGTAGGCTGGTGACAGAAAGGAGACCCTGGAGAACAGAAGCACTTGGTTTCAGATGAAATATCTGCATTAAATATTCAGCTTTCCCGTGGCTTTATGAGCACACTAGCAGAGGAATGGACAAGCTGGCAAGAGCTCAGGCTGGGCACGAACAAATCTCCACCTTGGCCCTATGAAAGGCCTAATACATTACCAACTGGTAGGGGTCCAGACGGGGGGCCAGGAGCACACAGCTGTTGGGGACTGTTGCTGGTTTAAGCATGATGTCAGTCAGACCTGGGCTCTGGGTTGGTGTAAACTGATGTGGGTTAGTTTCATACAGCTTTCAAGGTGAGCTGAGTTCTGGCCCTGGGAGCTCAGCACCTTTGCTGTTATTTGGATAATAGCTGTGTTTGTTTGTCCTGTGTCATCTGGGCAAGTGCCAAGGTCCAGGCCTCTGGCTAGAGAAAGAGAGGGAGTCAAAGGGAAATTACCAAACGGCTGGCTCCTGCGAATGGTTCCTGCCAGCAGATCCTTGATCATTCCAAACCTACAGAGGATGGGAAGAGCCAAATTCACTTTGCAACTGGAGTTTCTCTGGGTGTTCAGTCTCTCTGTAATATACTGTTAATATGATTAAAATGGAGGCATTTAGACTTAAATGGTTGTTGAAATAAATTACAGACATCAAAATTGGCAGAGTTTAGGTTTTGAAGAACTCCATTCTGTCAGCTCTCCCTGAAATTTAATCACTCCAATATCAAGCAATTTTTTTTTCTCCATGTGAAGTTTGGCAGTGAGCAAAATCAACAGGGTCACTGCTCCAAAGACCAATCTGCTGCATTTTGGCAGAGAAATGACGGAGTTTCTCACGTGGAAGCAGGCTCAGTTCGCAGGACTAAGTGAAAGCAGCTGCTCACTCTTTAAATCACTGAGGAGGGGGTGAAAAACATGTATGTGCACGCACGCGCATGCATGTGCATCCCATCAGTACCTGTGAGCAGAATCTAAAGCCAATTTGGTGGCACAGGTTTTTGTTTATGTGATCTGCCATTTTTTAGACATTTCATATCCATCTTTCAAAAACAAGAAGCAGCACAAATTCAAACAGAAGCGTGACCTTAAACGTCCGTATGATGCACACACACAGAGGGAGAGAGAGACGGAAAGCACGCAAAGTGTGCAGGTGTGGGAGGTGCCCTGTGCTTCCATGCACACATGCACGTGTGCACACTGATGCATCGGTTGCCTGGGAGCAAGCAGAAAGCAACTCGAAAGAGCGGAGTTAGCCCTGTCTTGAGGCTCTGACATGTCTCAGGCAGTTCTGAGTAGCTCAGAGCCAAATCTTTGAAAAAGGCGAACTTGAATGTTTCTTTGATAATTTTTAGACCTCAGATCTTTGGGTTTCTATTGGTTTGCCTGTATGTCCTCAGTCTCCTGAAGTCAAGTAGGAAAAGGGCTGGAAAGTAGAGGATTGACTGGTTGGCCTAGGAATGAATGAGTCTCTGGACCAGCCCTTTCCCTAAGAACACATCTCCTGTCCCTCCCAATGCACGTGCACGCATACACATGGGTTATCCACTACTCTCTACATGTGCGTCTGCCAGGTAGGAGATGGCATTCGTTTTCAGGGCATTTTAAAGATTTCCCTGCAGGTTACCCAAACAATGGCTGCTGGGGTGGGAAACATAAATGGCCTCAATTCAAGTTGTCTTTTGAATGATGTCCTGGCTGGCCGTGGAAATGAGCTTTTCCCCACATGCCTGGGGCAGTACTAAAAAAGAATCAGGCAGTGACCTTAATGAAAATCCGGTCTGGGGACTAAGAGAAATGTAATATACAGTGCCCTTTCTTCAAGGTCCCGACTCTATCCTCAAGAAGGTTATAGCAAATAATATGTAGGGGTGGAAAGCACCAGATATAACATATCCTCTGGGAAGAGAGCTTTCGCTTACACTACTCCTGCATCTGCTAGGGAAGAAAACAGAGTGTTAGTTCCTGTGGTGTACTGATATTGGGGTGTTGACAGGGTCCGACCAAAGACAGAGTGAGCTAGAGTCTGGGAGTAGGTTCTCTCCATTTTACGCCTCCATTCTGTCTAGTTTGTGATTTCAGCTATTCAGGATTCTTCTCTGTAAAATTAGGATGAACATATCAACCACCATAGCACAGTGGTTGAGAGGAACAGAGATGATTCTTAGATGTCGAAGAATTTGGGGATGAATGAAGTCCTTTATAAATACAAGCCAAGATGTTAGGGATTCATACAGAGGAGGAAACAGAGTGTGCAAGCAGAAAGTGCAGAGCTTTCTCCTAGTAAGGGAGAGGCCACGTGAGGAAGAGGCTCGCGAAAAGGCAGGCTCGGCCCGGCTGCCACTGCCGAAGGCGTGTGGCATGGCAGAGCGCTACCAGGGCCGTTTCCATCCCAGCCTCCCAAGTGCCCACTTGGTTGGAGTACCTTCAAGGTCCATTTGCGTTGAATGCCCAGTTTCTTGATGTGTTTTGATGTCATCGTTTCTGAGAAACTTTTACTTCCCTCATTGATTATTCGATATGCCTTTCTGTAGAGTCTCAGTTCCTGATCTTTCCCCCCTTTTAGTGCTAATGTGATAAAAACATAATTATTTCAGCATGATTCAAAGCCCTAGTTGATTCTCCAGCTGACTCTAATTGTGAGTCTGACCTCAAAATCCAAACTGCAGTCTGCCGTCGGTGGGGAATCCCAGCAAGAGCAGAGGAGAATGGGAGAACTTCAAGTAAAGCAGACCTGACTTGAACTCCTATGAGGCCTTAGTAACAAGGGAAAAGAGAGTTACTCCCAGAACTCAGATACTAACACGAACAAGATTCTTCCCGGAGGGGAGTGAACCTCAATGTTCTTTCTAAGAAGTTACCAGCTTTTCAAATTACTGCTTTGAAAACAATCTAGACAGCAGTGTTTCTATAAATAGCTTATCTCATTACATTCCTGTTCATTCTCTTTCTCTGTGGTCTTGTACTTCCTCCTCACCTACCGTGCAGAGATTCCTGGGCTCCAAGGCACTCTGTGTTTTCATTCTTTGGCATAAGCAGAGCGTAAGGTAGGAGGGAAGAGGATGAAAGTGATGATTCCTTCCCTATACCCACCAGCACAGTGCCTTGCATGCTACCTGTCCCAATGGCCCCAAGAGGCCCAAATAAATGACAATTTTGTCAAAAATGTAATTGAATTGTTTTAAAAAATGCACAACCTAGGTAAATTATTAAACTTAAGATAAATAAATATGTATGTATATATGTGTGTATATATACACATTCTGTAATTATGAATCCATCAAAAAGTTTAAATAAAAGGTGAGGAAGACAATGAGCGCCACCTCGTGGAGACACCTGCCATTACATTTTCCACATTGTCTCTACTTCCAACTCTTTTTAACGCCAAACCAATATTCCTTGGAGTAAAGGTTTCCTTCCTACATTTCCCAGTTCTTCATCCAAATTGAAATGTGTTCACTATGTAAGCAATGTCACGGCTCAGTGTGCCAGGGTACACCTTAGGGAGTGAGCTGTGCTCCTGGGGGTAGGCATTGGTGAGTCAGTAGAAAATGCTTTTACCGCTGACCCCAGCTCAGGCAAAATTCTCAAAATGAGAATTATGATACATTCTAGGACTCGCAGTGTCTGATTGATGGCGCTGCCTGTGACCAGGTGGTGATGTGCAGCCACCATTCCCCCCAATGCAGTCGTAGCTCTCGTTTGTACTCTGTCCATGCTTGAAAGCCCATCTGATCAAAAGACAAACATTTTTACTTCCTCTCAATAAACTGGCATCACAATCTAGTAGCATATCTACACGGGTACTCCTAGAAGCAGTAGTAATGCACGGTTGGGTCAGTTGCCTGAGATACAAAGGGAAATGCTTATTTCTACTCTGCTGTACCTAGATATGTAGAGGAAAGTGAACTCTTTTCCAGTGCAAATGGTGATAAGTTCCAGGGTTATAGGTTTGCATATGGGAGTCAAAGTGGGTGAGAATCTATAAGGAACAGAGTTTCTGCTAAATGTTACATGAACACAGTGAACTAACAGAAACTCATCACTCAGCAAAGGGGACAGAAGTATTTTTATAGGGAATGGACCAGGGTAGCCACATCAGGGTTTTTTGACAATGAAGGGGAAAGAACCTCTAACAGTAAGAGTAGCCTTCGTGTATCTTTTCATTCACTCACTCAGTGAACATTATGGAGTAAGTTATGTGTGCCCAGTCTTCCCTACAGGTAATGCAAGAACGGACAAGAATTGACACAACTCCCTGCCCTCAAAGGACTTGCATTCTAGCAGGAAATACAGACAATAAGTAAGTAAAAAATACTCTTTGTTAGAGGATGATAAGAAAGAAGGAGGAAAAGACAGCAGGGAAGGGGAAGAGGGAACATTTGGATGGAGAGTGTTGCAGCTTTACACAAAGTGTCAAGAAAGGCTGCATTGAGCATGTGTCATTTGAGTCAAAACTTGAAGGAGGAACAAGCAATCTTTGCAACTAGCGACAGAAGGAGCAGCAGAGCCACAGTCGTGAGGCCGACCTGTGCCCGGAAAGTCAAACCAGATTTCCGAGCACCCGCCACTGGGTTAGGTGCTTTTCTGCATTTTGTCTCCATAAGACCATGAGGTAGAATCCAATACAAATCCCATTTTAAAGATGAGAAAACCAGCACAGCAGGAGGTTGCCCAATGTGTCAAAACTGTAAGTGTTGGGCTTGGGCTAGACCCAGTCAAGCCCTGAACTTGGTGTTTGTGCCCGCCAAGCCCCATCCAGATCTTGGCGTCTCTCTTGGCGATCAGGGAGGAGGGGTTGTGGCAACTCAAAAGGAAAGGCTGCTGTTATGGAAAGAGCCTGGAGATATCCAAGGATATAGATTTTTAAGTTTGCTAAAACCAACTGGTACTTTTCCTACAGACGCATTTCTTTCAAAAGTCCAGGTATAGAATTTCAGTGCCCAAGTACGTCTGATTTTTCGCATTTTGTATTTAACTTAGATCTCATAAGTAAAATTAAATGTTGTAACAGCATATGGCCCCTTCAATTCCCAACCCAGGGGCGGTCCACCGGGTTCACGCAGAGTCCCTGAAGGAAAGGAGTGGGGGAAATGAAGCAACCGTGCCTGCCGTGCTGCAGAAGGATTGACCCTTGCCCCCCACACCAGCTGGTGTGGGTATTAGATTTATGTTCAGTGTGGAGAAGAAACAAATACCAGCCCGACAGCACCTGCTCAGAGCAGAGATTCCACAGAGTAGCAGTGGTCTCCACGCTCCCTTCACCGCACTGTGTTGCTGCTCCCACACGGCTCACATTACAAGCCCTTTGGCATCGGGGACAGACAGCACAGCCAGCACCACCAAGCACTGCCTGCAGCTGTCCTGTCTCCTAGGAGGGATGTCCTTTTCCTGGGCCTGGGGGCCATATACAGAGGGTAGTGGCTGAAGTAGACCGTTCATTTCACGTTGGCCCCACCCGGTAAAGACTGCATGTGACACATCTTCTGTTGCAGGGCAGAGCCGAGGTCAGCTTTCTACGGTGAGTGGGACCAACACAAATTGGAACTGCTTAAACATGGGTGCAGTCATGTTTACACATTTTTGTGTTTTTTTTTCCCCCATCAACCTGCACTCACCATCTAATAATGTTCTCATTCATTGGTAGTGTCACCTGGCTGGTCATCGATGGTATCAATGAACTCGCCTGCCGACAAAGCTACAACCAAAAATCACAGATGAGCATCAGTTCTAGGCTGGAGTCTCTCTGAGATGCAATAACCTTCTTGAGATCCCATTTCACTATTTAAAACAGCAATCGAATGTTTTTTTGGAACCTAGTTTAGATTTCTCATGCTTTAGATATTTTTTGTCCTATTTTCAAAAATAAAGAATGGTTATAATTTTTTAAGTTAATCCATTGGTTGGTCAAAACTGTTAAGTTGTCCTAAGGAATCTGGTTTCACCTCAAAGTGAGGTTGAGAAATCACATTGAATGTTTCTGTTATAAAAGGTGATATATGTTATATATATCCTGTTCTTTCCTAGCTTCTCTTTGCCTTTTTTTCCCCTGTGCTTCTCATCTAATTGGCTCCTTTCTGACCCTCATAAAAGAATCCTTCGTTATTTAAAAAATAGGTACCCATTTGAAGGCTCATCTGGAACTTCAGCATGGAAGATTCTCCCATAAGTATACTTCCAACCAAATGAGATGTGAGTTGCTTTAGAGATGGGACCTCAGGAAAGGTTATTGGTGGCCCCTTCCCCCACCTCTGCAAACTGAAGTAGCTGCTTTTGCCTCCCTTTCCAGATGGCATTCTTTCTTGCTCTACTCCTCGGGGCCTGCTTTTCTCAGGTCTTTCTTTCCTTCCTCTCTCCAAATTTCCAGATAGTGGTACTAATGCCAGCTACCATTCCTTGAGCATGTTTGCCAAACACATTCTATTATTAATCCTTATAAAAACCCTGCATAGAAGGAAAGAAATGCTGAGATCGAGAGATCTGTCCAATTTACACAACCTCCTAATGGCAGAGCGAGAAATTACAGTCAAACTGGGCGGACTCTGAAGGCCGTCTTTCTTCCATGCTGTGTGACCGCTCTGTTCACGTTCAAACAGTGAAAGGGTAGATTCCACAGTCAAACCTCCAGACCCGGGAGAGGACAGGTTGAGACAGGTCCCTGATGCAGGGTATCTTCCCTAAGTCATGTCAGTTCAGCTAGCATTTATGGTCGTACGTGTTCAACCAGCACGTGTCATCTGCCACGTTCTGTGCAAGGCTCTGGGAACGATGACGTGATTGTCTTAAACCACACTTCCCTTCTCTCTTCCTTAGTAATCTACCCTTTTCTCTGAAAAGTTCAAATTGTGGGGCAATGTCCTCAGGACCTGGTTCTTCTGTTTTGCATTAAAAAGTGTTCTCACCTTGCCTTGGCAGAGTCGTATGATACTAGTTATGGGGGATGTTTCAAGTTTTCATCCCAAATGAAATAAAGTTCTCACTTCATTTCACGGTGGACCTCATTTCTGAAATCTGCATTTGGTTCCTTTATTGTTTCGATAAAGAACTGTAAACATCTGACAAACCGCATTTAGCACTCCTGGTATTTAGCTCATATGGAATTAAAGAAAATGAAAGAGTCTGAAATTTTTCACCAAATAAACCAGTAGAAACCTGCAAAGGGTCACAAAAAACATACCGTATCTCTAATTTGGCAAAACTATTCCCTTTTCCATGGACATTGAGTCAGTTACTAAGGCAGTTTTCTTGTCTTTCAGCTTTTTAATTATTTTTGACCGAAAGGTTTTCCATGGACATTGAGTCAGTTACTAAGGCAGTTTTCTTGTCTTTCAGCTTTTTAATTATTTTTGACCGAAAGGAGACACACCCAGTTTCTTTATCGGCTCCCTGTGTGACTTTTAGACTCTCTGCCTTTTCTGTGACTCCCCTGGGTGTAGTTCACTTGTATATTATTCTTCTCAAAATGTCGTGTTCAGAGTTAAAGATAGTGTCTCAACTAGGGAGCCACAAGACAAGAGTTCATGATTTTGTTTATCTGAAAACCAACTTTATGCTGGCTTAGATGGTATCTATCTGTTTAGCAGTTTTCTCATGAAACTGGTTTATATTGAGCAAATCCATTTCGATCTTTTCCTTACAAATGTCTTTAAAACCAGTCCTTCTCCATCTTTAAAGTTAAAATTAACCAAATTCAATTAAAAAGGCATACATTTAAAAATTCTCTGAAATAGAAATTTCTACTTCTGCAGATGAAACTTTATCTTGTTCATATCAATGTGTCATGTTAGCCTCTTGAGATGTTTTGAATCTTGGTGGTGTGGGGGAAGGTCATGATACTGAAGACACAAAATGAGCCACGTGATGCAAATGGTTGAGGTTAAAAGGCCAGCACATAGGGGTTCATCCTACCATTCTATTTTTTGCATGTACTTGAAATTTTCCAAAATACAAGGTAGAAATAAAATTGCCCACGCATTATCTTCTTGTTCACACTTATCCTTCGCTTTCTTATCTAACGGTGCAGCAGAAAATTTGTCCAGAGTTCTGCTAACATCAAAATACATTTTGTCTAAAACATTCCTCTCAAGTGATTGTCTGGTAAATTATCAGAATTTTTTAGAAATTATAATTAAGCATTACAAGTTAAACAAAAAAAGAAACAAGACTTTAAAAAATATCAGAATCTTGATTAGTTTTTTTCCAATCTTGACAATCCCTTTGTTACAATATAACAATACTGTCTTGCCACTTCATGGCTACCACTGCATCAAAATCTGTCACTTATGTATATTTGGTACTTTAGTTATTAGCAGAGCTGAGTTAAAGGGCAAGAAGCCCAGGGCATCCATCTATGAGGACAGCTAATGTCACTGGGTGCAAAGACATCACTAGGACTATAAGTAGAAGAAATCAAATTCACCAGAATTCCTCTAGGGAAAGGAATGGAAGGAATTACTTTGATAAGACTCTGAGGGCAAGAGTAGAGCCTTCCAAGACTCATGCTCAGGTTACAAAACGGAATTTCCAACCTGATTCTGAGGACGGCGAGTTGGCTAAGGGCAAGGTGTATGCCTGCCGAGTGATGGTTTAAAACGTCTGGGATCTGCACGGAATCCCTCAGCACGGCTTCAGCACAGCTAGGAGCAGCCGTCCTCCTCGGCTTCGCCCCCAGAACATACAGCTTCTCTCCTCAATACATGTTGAACACAATCTTTACACCATCGTTTCTGAAGGGGCAACAAATTACCAGGTCAGCCCTGAGGACTTCATTTGCAAAAATTAAAGTTACAACCAGATTATTTGAAAGTGAAAGAATATTTTACTATCACTTTCCTGAAGAGTTACCCCTCAAGAGGATTTTGCTTAATTTTGCTTTCGAATGTTCTGTAAACAGAGTCAGGCCGTCTTAACCATTTGAAGTTCAAAGACTTGGTGGCAGGGGTGGGGGTGCAGAACGGATACCTAAGATGTGAAATGCAGAGGGAAACGGGCTGAGCCGCAGCTCAGGAACACTGCCAGGCACACCCAGGGCAAAGAGAGACTGTGCCTAGGAGGACTTTCCAGCCCCGTGCTGCCAAAGTAGCTGCAAGGACTATTCCCACAGTGTTCCACGGTCACTGTAGACGCAATTGCTGCCATCCAGAGAACATCAAAGTCAGCCAACCAGCTGCAGGTTAAGAGAAGGGCAAAAATAGTCACAGCAGTGGTTAGTAAAGTTTAATGCAGTTTCTTTCTTTCTTTTTTTTCTGTTACTTTCCAGAAGGCAGAAAGGTGAAAGGCATGGCCTTGATGAACCTCCACATCTTTTTCATCAGGCTGTGGAAAATTAGAGACTCCTTTGTTAAGTAGGAAAGGTTAGCGTTCAATAGTTAATGAAGGCAAGGGAATCTGAACGGAGGAGAGCCTCCTTGTCTGTACAGCCTGCGTGTGGACCATCCCAAACCAATCCTCTGATCTCTTCCCAGAAAGTCCATTGTTTGTGAGCTATTGTTTTAAGCAGAGGGAGGACAGGGACAGCCACACCAACCAAGAACCACTATCTTTTCAAAAGAATGCTAAAACAGAATAAATGAAGGGGTGCTGCTTTGCAAGTTTATGGGGTGCTACAACAACATACTATATTTCCCCACCTGGATTCGATATACTGATCCTCTGGTAGCTGAACTTTAAAACATTTACACCATTGTGGACATTATTTTAAGATTCCGCCCTTTGCTGTTTGCGTTGCTGCTCTGTGATCTATATTGTTTTAAACCCAACCGGCTCATCGTACTCATACGAAGAAAAGCTCCAAGCTTAGTTAACTCCAGGAGGGAATGCAGAGAGGCTAAGCTTTTTCCGATGGAGGCATTCATTTAACATCCCTCCAGGTTCAGAGTTATTTCAGGCTAGACAAAAAAATATCTTAGAAAAGAAAAACATCTTAAAAAAAACTATCTTGCTTATATTCAACATTTTCTCTGCCTTTTATGTCTCTTCTCTTAGGACAATCTTACCCAACATCACCAATTCCCTAGGAAGTACCATCGACATAGGTCATGATTAACTTCTTTCATTGCTCCCTGACAACATCCCTCCCCATTTACTGGGCACAGACGTAATAAATGACGTCTACCCTTTTTACTTCAGTGACTGTCCCAGTGGTGAATGAGCTCTTCTTCCTCTGTCCTATGCTTTTCCTCCTATTACTCAGCTTTTCTCTTCTCCCCTTCCTCCCCAACTGTACTTGGATGCACGTTCTTATCCTATATCCACAACTCCCTACGCCCTCAGCCTCTCTAATGAATATTCCCAACACCTTCTTGCCTTAGCCGATGCTTGACTCACCTTGAAGACACTGTTTTCCCCAAGTGGAGGTGGCCCGATTCCCACCTGCAGGAACTTGGGCAGCATACTCGTCATCCTTAAGTCTGCTTCCAAGCCATGAGTTCTCCTCTCTCTCCTGTAAAAATCCTTATTCTTTTGAGACGTGGTACATCCAACTAACTCACCACCGCTCCCCATCTCACTTCTTTACCAGATCCCTCGGTCTTTCCTTCATTCTCACCTGGCTTACAGCCTCCTTCTCTTCCCAAAGCCTTGTCCCCATCATGAGTTACTCTCCTGTTTGCATGGGTCACCCACACAACTCTCTGGCCTCTTGATTTTTTGATCTCCTTAGATCCAATGACCTTCCCTTTTCCCCACTTCAGCTCCTAATTCTCATGACCCCATGCTCACCAAGACCCTTCTCCGATCACACCGTTTTATACTTCCAACCATCTCAACCCATGAGGGCCACACCTTCTGTTCTTCAGCCTCATTAAGAGCCTCAGGGGAAAGGGGGAAGGGTTTACAGGAACAAATATAAAGGACACATGGACAAAAACTAGGGTGGGGGTGGAAATGGGAAGGAGGTTGGGAGGGCTGGGAGTGGGCTGGGATGGGAGTAAAAGACAGAAAACTGTACTTGAACAACAATTAAAATAATTTTTTTAAAAAAGAGCTTTATTCTTTCCACTATTCCTCTTTCTATCCATCAACCTCCTCCCACCTTTACTGCTTTTCTCATCCAACTTAGACCCCGTTGCACAGCCTTTCAGTCACTTCAGTTTGATGTTCTTGTCTGCCTGTCCTCCTATTTCACCTGTCCAGCTAAAGCTCAATCTCAGATCAACCTAGTTACAGAGCTTCTTAGTTCCCGCCTCTCACAACTGATGATTCTGGTGACTATTGCGCAGGCAAGTGTATTCATGTCACTCAAATCTTATGGCCTACAACCCTATTCTTGTCTTTTCAGGATTTGTCCTAAATGCTGACTGTCTTCACTCTGACTTCATGATAGGACATCCCTGCATCTAATGAGCATTTTGGGGGGTTTGGTATGAGTCCATCCAGCATGATTCACCCTGCTCCTTTCACCCTTGGTCAGATGGGTCCCATTTAGAATTTCCCTCATGAAAGGTGGGGGAACAGACACGCATGCCAGGCAGACTGATAAATGGGGAAGGCTGAGTCATCTCACCAGAAAAGAGGAAGTTTGGATGATACATAAGCACAAGACCGCTGGCTTGAAAGCATATTTTTGCTTAACGGGAAAGTTTTGGAAGAGAAACACCATCTTATTTCATAGTTTTATTTCTTTTGTAACAGAAAACCTATTTAAATAAGCATTTATCCATTTAATCAAAAAATGTGTAACAATGCATGGTACACATCAGAATGCAATGAGACCGGCAGCATTTCTCACTTAAACAAAACGTACCATCCTTATTTCAATGCTGCAGTTTTTAAGCAGCATGGGCTGTCTTAAATTAGAACTGAGACTCTCATAAAAGAGCCATAAGACATCATTATCTACCTCTACACTCTTGAATGCCAGCTCCCTCACTTTGCTTCCAGAGTTATTTTTTCTAAAACACAGATCAGTGTGGGGAACTCTCCTCCTCACAAACATTAAGTGGCTTCCCACTGCCTTGAGAGTAAATTTTGAGCAATGTTCCAAATTCCCCATGATGTAGAATCTCTCTGTTTCTCTTGGTTTATCACCCAGAATGCCGATAAATTGATCATTAACCTCCTTCCAAAGCTTTGCTCAGTCTGTTCCTGCAGCTTGTTTTGCCCTTCCCTGCAGCTCTGCATTTGAAGATCCCTTACTCCTCATTCTATCGCACCTGCTCCCTGAATCCCCTATTAAGATGCCAACCTGAAGTCCTCTGTCCCTCTGTGGAACTCAGCAAGCTCTGTCGCACTCAGCTACTGCATACTGCTTTGGGTAGTAGCCATTTGAATTCTCATCTGATCTTCACTGCGTTGCCATCAGCTTACTTAATATTTTTTTGAGTCCCTACAGCAGTGATTCTCAAACTTTAGCAAGCATCAGAATCACCTAGTGGGCCAGCAAAAGCACAGATTGCTGGGACCCAGAGCTTTTGATTCAGTAGTTCTGGGGAGGGACCCAGGAACCTATGTTTCTAATCAGTTCCTGCACGGTGCCCATGCTGCTGATCAGGAAACCCTCCTCTGTAGGTTCTAGCACTGTACCTTAAACATAGTAGGCTCAACAAATACTGGATAATTAGGCAGGTGATACAGCCATACTTAGTGATTGAACATTTAAGTGTTTTATTAAGACTTCTAGCAGTGTATCTAAGGATATCAATACTATGGGTTTCGAGTTTATGTAATCTCTAAACATTGACACATTTACATTTAAGTGTCGTCCAAGCAGTTCTGATATGTACTAGGAGCCTGAAGTTGGGTGACAGAGCACATGGCGAATGAAGATGTATCTCTGGAACTGGAAGGAAAGGAAACTGCAGGTTTCCCTCAAGGACTCACGGCAGTCTGTGTGATCGCATGACATCCACAAGGAGATGGGTGCTCAGCAAGGTCACACCGCAAGGGTGCAGCAGAACTGGAGTTCCCTCTGGGCTTTAGCATTCCGTGTTCCTGCGGCTCCTTCTCAGAAGCAGCAACATCTTCAGTGAAACTGAATAACAGAATATTATGACTACTAACAAAATACCAAGTTCAAGACAGCAACCGAAAAAAAAAAAACAATTTATTTTGAGTGAGTTGTAATGAATAGGTGACAAATATGGGACACCAAATACGTGCTATGTGTTTCTCGGTGGTCCCTAGACGCTACTCATTTCACGCTTCCTGAGCTGTGACATTGGATGCTGACCTTCTCTCTTTGCCTGGGCAGATCTAAGGCTCAGTGGTACTACCTTCCCCCCCCACGCCCCCCAAACATGCACATGGCTTTTTTCTTCCCTTCGGGAAAATGGGAGAGATTAGAGTTGCTGCCACCCAGAGGTCAGAATAAGTCAATGAAACTGATAAGTTACCAGAGAATGAATCTGTACGTGGATGTAGGGTGAAAGGTTTTATAAGAGAATTATGAGTTTCTAAACATCATTTATCTGTTGTAAGAGATAACAAAAAAGAAAGATCTAATCTTCCTCTGTGACAGTCACCTGGGTTACTCCTGAGTCCAGACAACCTTCTGGTGTGAAGGTGCTGTACAGCAAAGGGCATGCAGGGTGAAGGGAGACTTTTGTCCCTGGCCCGAGAGCATCAGCATTATCCAGGAACAGGTTAGAATACAGATTCTCGGTTTCTGTATCTACAATATGCTGAGTGAGACACTCTGGAGCTGGTGCGTTGAAAGCTTTATTTCAGCAAGCCTTCGAGGTGATTATGATGTAGGCTGAGGCTTAGAATCACTGCTAGTGCTTGATTATTAATAAATTAAGCAATCCTGCAAACGTTAATGTTTTTTTTTCAATGACTATCATATATAAGCAAGTAGTGCTTCAGGCCAAATTTTGTAGACATTCCAAAGTTGTTTTCACATTAAAGGGTCTTACTGTTTGGAAAGATTTTAGAAAATGCAAACATTTGGGGGTGTTTTGCTTGTGTTTTTCTTTAAAACTTTGTTTTGTATTGAATGTACATTTGAGGACAAACATTTAAATTGTAAGAGAGAAAAGGCCTTTGTTATAGAAGTTTAGAGTTGAAAGATCATTTGACTATCAGGCCTAATCCTTATTTAAGAGTTGAAAATGAGGCTTAAGTGGTTGAATTCCTGGGACCCCAGAGCCCTATTCACCTAGTTTTCTCTGTCTGTCTTCCATGAGGCACCCCACTGCACTGGGTTTGTGCATAAGAAAGAGAGGTTCAATAATAATAGTAATAATAATAGTGTTTTTCATTTACCTTGGTCTTCACTTACCTTACCCTATAAAACAATACCTAGGTTTAAACTCTCCATGTCTCCTTTTCTCTTTGTATCTGTTTAGGTTTATAGTTTTCACTCAGTTTTATAAATATGTTGAAGTCGTAAATATATCCTTTGAGACTCCTATCCTGGACATACTCTCCTCACCCAAGACACACACCACCCCCACATGCACCGGGTGCTTCCGTATCCAATTGCAGAATTCCTCCCAGGAACCCTCAGGTTCTACAGAGCCCAGGTAAGAAGTTTCGCTTTAAGAATTTCTCATTCAACACCAGGGATGAAGAAACACCCTTCCCAAATTGTCCTTTGCAGGTAATGACTTTCTTTGGGAAACTCTTTTGCTTCTCCTGGAATCCCTTGTCAATACCCACCACCTTGTTTTTCTCTTGACTTCACCTCTGAAACCCCAAACTCAGCCCTGTGTCAGCAGCAGCAGCAGCATGGAAGAGGCTGGTCCTCCTGTATGTCCCCCGTAGACATTCTGTCTCCTCTTGCACAGGGAGGCCTGTCCTCCCACGTGGCACTGGCGCTGTCAATATTATTGGAGGGTGGGGCAAGTTCTGAGGGCAGTTTGCTAATGCCTCACTACACCAGAGGTAAGGGGAATGGGAGACTCCCTGCTGCGTGCTGGACACACAGATGCAGCAGCAATTTTATGCACATTTGCAAGGCGTGCTTATTTTAGGATTTTGTTTAGAAATGAGTCACTTGAGTTGTTCTTTCTTGCTTGCTTTCTCCTCTGCGTCCGTCTCCCAGAAGGATAAAATTTCCAGCTAGTTGCCACAGAGAGCAGGTTAGTTTAAAATGTGTTCTAGTAAAGAAGCTCGTCCACTCAAAGTGCCGAGGGACACGTCACAACAAATTTGCAGTTTGCACAGGAAGGAAAGAGCTAAAGAGGCCAACGGGAAGGCTTGAGGGGAGCACGGAGGATGCCCTGGAGCGGCAGGAGCGGAGGCGCTGCGAGTCGGTAAGGATCGAGAGGACAGTTAGAGACCCGACCACCTCTGTTCCGTAGACAGACGATGGGGCTCAGATATGGGTGTCAGGAGGTCCTGGGTGAAAACGTGAAAGTCGTACTTAGGTGTAGTTCCTCTAGGATTCCTTAGCATAGGTTGATTGGCTGAGCACATAAACCTCAAGTTAAGATGAAAACCATTCATCATGGGTCCAGAGGTTTGAACTGGGGTGTGTTAGGCAGCCGAAGGGAGGAACCAGCGGACTGTGGGGCGCGGCTGAGAGAGCCGCAGAGGCGGTCTCGCTGTTGGAGTGGGATCGGGTCAGAGACAGCGGCAGGAGGACTCGGGAGGTCCAGTGAGTGGGTGCCAAGGACTCCACAAGCCCGGTCTGTTTATTTTTTTTTCTAGTATGTTTCCAATGTGAAACATATTTTTAAGAAGAAAGTGCCATTGCTAGGTAGGTTGAGAAAAAGATCTGGTCCTATTTTAAATCTTTTTCTGGAATGCTCAGAATGACCTGGCAGATAAGGAGTCAGTAGGTAAAGAGGGATTTTAAATAACATTAATGGTTTGAAATATGAAAATTATTTTAAAATCTTACTGAAAGCCAGGTGATCCTTTTTTTAAAGGGCATCCTTTGAAATGGAGCTATCACCTAGAAAAACGGCACAGGTTTCCCAGTGTCTTGGGTGAGCGTTCGTACCTGTGTTGGAGTAATGAATAGCTCCTGTGTTCGTTATTCATGACGACTGTGCACGCACCGTTTTCATCTTCATTATCCTCCACCGACATTAGCTCATCTATCTGCAGCCGGGCTCCTGGGCCGTGCAGCGTTGTTCTGTTATTGGGCAGGCAGAGGAATTAATGCAAGGTGAAAGGGCTCGATTCTCCAAGGTCCCATTTCTGAACATTGATCCGGCTGAAATATCAGACAAACGGCTGCCGGTGAGCAAACACAAAAGTAAAGTGTTTGATCGAAAGGCGTTGCTGGTGTTTACTTACCCAAGAAGGCTTAAATGAAGTAGGTACCTGGAAACAATGAAGAGCCCCATCTGTATTTCCACTTTAATGCTCCAGTTATAATGCCAGAATCTTTGCTACCTGTGGAGAGCGGCAAGGAGTTCCCCATATCCTCCCCGCTGGGGACACGGAGGCAGCGTGCCTTTCCTGAGAGATGCCCGGTTCCCTTTCTGCTTCAGTCCTAATGAGACCTCCTCAAAGTGAGCATTCTCAGCCTTGGGCAAGAGTGTGCTGCTCTCTCTCCAGAAAACAACCTTCAGTTGTTCTTTCCTCCCACCCCCGCGGGCAGACGGATCTCTTTTGTCACATACATTCAGGATAATGGAAGAGCTGGCTACCTTCCTGGCTTCCTAGGACCTGTAGAACTCTACTACCCTCTTTTGTAGATCTATTTTTGTAGATGTTAGGCCAAGGTCTAACATCTGGTGCTGTTAGCCTTAACACTAGCAGAGCACTTAAATAATGCTTACCCCATACCAAGTGTTAAACGATTGTGAACTATTATTTCTTATTTCATAGCCATCATCATTTGATTAATAAGTATAATAAAAGAAACTGAATCTTTTTATCAGGCCAACAGATTGCTTTGAAATTTATGGAAACAGGGCCACAATTTGTTCTATTTTTTACTGTTAGGAAAATATTAAAGGAACTGCAACCTTCTTTATTAACAATTAATGGCTTGCCTGTAGGTGCCTAGAACTATGAGAATTTTGTTAGCAGTGGTAAATCAGCATGTCTCCAGATTTATGCCACTTCTGCCCGTTCTTTCTTTCTTTTCTGAAATTTCCCTTCAAAAAACGACTGCCACTTTCCTACATTTCCCCCCTTCTTTCATAGTCATCTCTCTGGCTAACCCTGGACTTCGTCACCACTGTCTTTCCGTCGTTTTCTTACAGTCCATGCAACTTCTGGATGCTAGAAGTGGATAAACATGGAACAGGTCTATCCAACAAGAGATTATGATTATGATTATGATTAGAAGACAAGGGGAGAAATAGTTCATTTCGATCCTGGCAAAAGAGAAAAGATCTTCAAAAGACTACTACTTTAAATTTAGCTTAATTCTCCTTGGCTTTTCTTCTTTTTCCTCATAGGAATAATTCTTGTCTGAGTAATTTCTCTTGAAATGGTGCCAGCAAAGAGGTACAGCAGTGGTGAGGCTTTTATTGACTCTGGCACAGGCCTGTCCACAGGGCAGAGAACTCTTTCAAAGCTAGGAAGCAGTCAGTGGTTGGAAAAAAACAGAGATTAGATCTGGGAGGGGAGGGGAGGGGAGGAGGACTAGAGTATTGACAGCCCGCAGGGAACAAAGTGGAGTCAACTCCAAGTGGCATCTTTGGGGCAGTGCAGGCACAACCAGGGACTTTGCCCGTTTTTATAAGTTGTGTTTGCTCTCCTGTGACAAGCTGCTGGGAAGCCTTTTGGGGAAGCTTCTGCATTCTCTTCCATTCCAAAACAGAATATAGACATTGATATCGTTGTTCTCAACCTCAAAGCAGTAAAAGATCACTTGTGAAATGAGCCGGGCGCCCCGCAGCCCGACGTCCAGAAGTCGGACCGTGTGACAGAAGAGGCTGGATGGAGAAAGTAAGTGGCTGGTTGGGAAAGCTGGTTGTTCTGGGAATGAGTTCTGTTTGGGGGAACGATTTGCCAATAACATTTGAATAAAATATACTTAAAGTTTACATTTGAGTGTTTTTACGATTGAGAAATGATAGGAGATCACGTCATTGAGACATAGTCAAGAATCATACTTAAGTTAATCATTGATAAGGGTGATAATGGTACAGAGATTTCATGGAAAGCATCATGCTTTGGGGAGATGTACTCTGAAATACTCTGAAATATTTACAGGAGTAGTGTCGTGATATCCACAACTTACTTTAAAATGTACCATATATATGTTGTATATGTTTGTATATGCATGTATATACATATACAATGCCATATTTATTTAGATATACACACATATTAAATGTGTATATATGTAACTCTATATGTAGAGTTAGACACACATATATACACATAAATATGAGTCTCTGCTGCTTTATATATGTGCACATACACATATATACACATGCATATGTCTACATATATCTTTATCATTTATATAATCTATTGAGTGTATATATATGGCATGCAAATGGAGCAAATGTTAAAAATCTGTGAATATAAGTGAAAAGTGTATGAGAATTTCTTGGGCCATTCTTTCAAAATTTTCAAAATAAAATCTTTACTGTGTAAATAGTTTAAAGTAAAATACATATTATCACATCACATACTATGTCTATGCTTGTTCTTTCTTTTCTTCTTTTTTTGATTATCTTTTCTTCTTTCTTCCTTTTTCCTCTGCTAAGGTTGTTCACTTTTCCCCAATCATAATAAGCCCTCATTATAGTTATTTAAATATACCTTGGGTCTGGTTACATGGCCCTAAAGAAGTAGTTTCTGAAAAAGCATAAAGCACAAAAGGGCAGAGCGTTGTAAAAATGCCAAGAGCGGTGATAATTGGCAGCCCAGGAGGCTGATCTGTTCTCCACGACGGGCAGTGCATGGTGCTGCATGTTAAATATTTTGCAGACAGAATTAAGAGGAAGGAGTCAGTAGTTACGCAGCAACAAAAAACCAATCCCCCAAATTGGTATTCTCAATAAATACCAAAATAGATAAGTATTTTTATTTCAGGGTGCTGATTCAGTAATGCAAATACCAAGGTCATCTTTTCTTAGGGTTTTCCTCCCCAAGGTGATAGTTTGAATGCCTGTGGAAATAATGAACATTTATTTGGAAGTTGCCTCGAGGGCCTGAATTATGGGCACAGTTAATGATACACCATTGAAAGGTATTCCTGCCAAGCTTCCTCATCAACTTACCCAGCAGCTAGTGTGTGTCTTGATTTTTAGGATAGAGACCTCAAGGTTCTGGGGCATTTTTCCTTTTGCTGTGCTTACTTGATCAGGTTAAGTCTCAGATGGACAGTGGGAGGAGACAGGTCTGGGTGCCCCTTCGGGCCATTGTTCTCTTGAATTTCACTCCTCTGGGTGACTGTAAAATGAGTCCTTTTCAAATTGTCTAATTAATCTTCATAGTTTTCCTGATAGAAGGAAGGGAGTGGCAACGATTTATCATCCCAAACTATAAATCAAGAAAACTAGAGGTCTCATGGAGAAATTATTTTCTCTAACTATGCAATGAAAACTCAGTTTATCCATCTACATTTTCCACTCCACATATATGAAAAACTAAGTGAAATACAGGACGATGTGAGGAAAACAAGAGTTCAGGACATAGTTTCTGCTAACTAAATAACAATGACAATAGAACAGTGTGAGTGTGTGAAATTGCTATGCAAATTTTGCCCACATGTAAGCACTGAATACTATTTTGTTCATCAAAGTTATCATTGTCTTCTACTTAATCATCCTCTGTATTTATAACAGCAGACTTCTCAGGAATTGAGAAGGAAGAATAATAATGATTTATTGATTTTGGAAAACTAATTACAAGCAAATCTTGAGTGAAAGCCATCATTCTGAAGATTTTGAAAGACATCGTTGAGTAAGAAGCAGGGCAAGTGTATTCAAATGGAAGATACAGCATGAGCAATGAGGTATGGGAAAGAAGATGGCAAATAAAACTCTTTGAAGGCAGCAGAGTAGTAAAGTGATAGGAAATATCTCAGTCAGGGTCAAGATCAAATGTGGGAGGATGGGAGGTTCAGTAGCCAGAAGACAATAAAGCCTGACATCTTAGGGGTTTGTTTGGTTTTTTTAAATTTTATTTATTTATTTTTGGAGAGGGAAAGGCAAGGAGGAAGAGAGGGAGAGAAACATCAATGTGTGATTGCCTCTCATGTGCCCCCAACTGGGGACCTGACCTGCAACCCAGGCATGTGCCCTGATTGGGAATCAAACTTAGTGACCCTTTGGTTCACAGGCCAGCACCCAGTCCACTGAGCCACACCAGCCAGGGCCCAACAAGTTAGGTTTTCAGGAAGCAGTAAAGAACAACTGTAGGTGTGGCTCAGTGGATTGAGTGCCAGCCTACGAACCAAAGTGTCACTGGTTCGATTCCCAATCAGGGTAAATGCCTTGGTCGCAGGCCAGGTTCCCAGTAGGGGGTGTGTCAGAGGCAACCACACATCGATGTTTCTCTTTTCTTTGTCCCCTTCTTCCCCTCTCTCTAAAAATAAATAAAAATAAAAATCTAAAAATAAAGAACAACTGTAGGATTCTATAAAAGGAAATATTGTGACAAAGCAGTGCTCAGGAAAATGAAGTCACTTCAAGTGTTTTGAATAGATTGTGAACCATTGAAACCCAAAGAGGAAGGAGGTTTTTAAGATAGAGCAGATTCAGGGAAATAAAGATCTTGCTTTGATTAGCGATGTCCAGGCCCAGACAGTAGATGTTTAGAGAGCGCAGCTGAGACATTTTCTCAAGACGTAAGGTTTTGCTAGATGTTAGGTCTGCGGGGACAAAAGAGGCTAAAATGGACCTAAAGTCAGAAAAGACTCCTCCAGGGGGCCTGGGAAGAAAGAGGGACCTATGTGAGACTCAAGAGTATTAGATGAGACCGAAAACCAGGTTAGCATAAAAAACAGGATCTGTGAAGATCTTGTCACCCCCAGCCACCACCATAAAACCGATCACTGGCTTCTGCTCTTTAGTTTGCTCTCTTTCCAGAGCTGCTGTGAAAGAAACTCCTCTCCATCTCAGAGCTGCTGCTGGGCTCCAAGCATCCTGCTTGTGTCACCGTTCTGGGCAGAGGACAAAGCCAGGGCCCAGGCAGTGGTTGGGCCCAGGCATATGGCCCTGTCGTTTAGTCTGGGAGAATGTCTAACAGGTGATTTTTAGTAAGCTCTGCATTACCGGCCTTGCCCCTCCCCTCGAAGAAAGACTCGAGTCCCCTGCCTTGTGTAGGACAATCATGCATACTGGCACACCGGGAAGGTGCAGGGGCTGCTGTGACTCCCTGGACCTGCTGTCCCTCTGTGGGGCTCACAACCTCGACGTGAGGTCCCGTAGTTTTCCCTCCCTGCTTCTCAGTGTTGTGGGAAGAAAGAAATTCTAAAGTCCATTATAAAATCTTTTCCTCTTTATTATATTGTCAGCAGGGTACCCAAACAGGACTCCCTGCACCATCATCATATCATACATTAATCATGAAATGACTGTTAGTGTTTTATGTAAGCCCATAGGGGCCTGGGGGCCCATAGGGGGACAGATCTGTGTGACATGCAGTAACCTCTGTACTTGCATGGCATCTTTGGAAATATAAGATGCTATGCTTATTTAACCATGTGTATACAGTTCTTATTATGTGCCATGCTCTGTCAAGTGCTTTATTTAATTCTTGCAACAACCCAATGAGGGAGCTATAACTATTATCATCATCCTCATTGTTTTTATGTGTGGAAACTGAGACACAGAGAAAGTAAGTGACTTGCTCTAGATTAAACAGCTAATAAGTGGGGAAGCTGGGATTCATTTCCAAAGACCTGGTGCCAGATTTTTGGTCTTTTAACTCCTATGCTGTACTGTCTCTTGAAATGAAGATGCAGGCACATGCCCCTCCAGGTGGCATTACTTATGTGCAGATTAAATCTCGTAGTTTGTAAACTTGAAAAGAAGCCTCAGACGTTGAAAGGCAGTAAGGGCTCTGTGCTTGCTCTATCTTCCCCATGCTAGCCCATTTCCACGTTTCATCCAGCCATGGTGCTGGGAGCTGAGGCATTCTGCATATTCCTACACATTCCCAGGGCACGGCTAAGAGCTAACAAAGCCCACGACCCTCCCTATAACCCTATCCTCCCTACCTCACAGAGTAACCCCTGGGACCCTTGGCTTTTTGTTGATGTAAGGAAGAGAGACTTAAGATACAAGGAGAGCGGAAGAAGGGTCATCGTCCTATATGGTTTCCTTGTCATATTGTCTTCTCTTCCTCTTGCCATCACCAGACCAACCTTCAAACCCAGAGGTTGCTGTTATGTATAATGTAGCGATGGTAATTTATCTCGGCAGAAGCTGTCCTGCCAGGCTACCATAGTTGAAATTGAGTGACTCTCGAGTCACTGGCCCAAATCCATTTTAACCGGCGGCTTACATCCATGCAATTTTTTTTTAAGTGGCGGTGGCGGGGATGGCACTGGGGCTTTCTCCCTGAGCAGAAGCCTGCAAGCTGGGCAGTTCCAAAGGTGTCTCTGGATAGAGCATGCCCTTTGACCTACATTCCAAAACACCTCTATTCGAGCCAGTAGGTGTGCTTACTGCACGCCGAATCTATTTTACACTTTGTTACTGATTGTGTTCTTTGGCTGATGCCTGCTCTGCCATTGGTGGTGTCTATTTCCTCACTTCAATGACCTCCGTCCATCCTGTCCCTGAAAACTCAATTGCTGTTGTCCAGCAAGTCCTCCATGCTTATTCCAGCTGGAGGTGGTCTGTCTGATTACATGCTCCCAAGATGTTTTAATGTATGCATCCTTTATTTGGTATTTCTTATTTACTGCTTTCCATAGCCTACCCACGAGTCCATGTCTCTTCTCCCCAACTATATTCTACACTACTTAAGGCTACGTAATATGTGGCTTAATAAAGTCCTGCTAATTGAGAGTCTTTCCCTTTTGAGAAATCGCTGGGGGCTTGGTTATCCTTTGTAAATCAATATCCTGAAGAGCTGCCCCTTCCCCTGTGGTACAAGTGTTGTAGAAGTATATGAAGAGCAGCTCAAGGGTAGAACCCTTTATGTTAACCAGGGGGAAGGGGACGACATAAACAGTTAAGGGAAAGACGTATCAGAGGAGGCTTCGACACAGCGATACAATGACTTTAATTACCTAGTGTTATAGTGGTGAGGACATCAGACCCCCAGGATCCAAACCATTCCAAATAAAGTCACCAAAAGACAATGGAGCTAGATGAGTGGATTATCAGAACTCTTCTGCATCCTGAAAACAAATATAAATAAAGAGGTTCACGAGCTAGAATTTCAATTTTAAAATCTAAGGGGAAGCCAGTGGTTATCTTAGTTTGACCTTTAGCACAAAGTCTATTTCAGACTAAATTTTATTATGGGAGCACATTCTACAATGTGCTTGTAGTACAAAACAGAATCTAGACAGAGCTGACAGCAGCTCCTAGCTTCAGCAGAACTAACAACAGTCTGAGCAGGAACCTGGCTTGGTGGGCATGCAAAAGGAAGATCTGGTGGAAGTGGAAGAAGACGAGCCCCCGGGGTAACTCAGGGAGTTGTGCCATGCAGGCACAAGGTGGCTGCATGGATGAGCCTGACCAAGGTTAAATGGTTGAACTAACTCACTGCATTGGCAGCAGAAGTTAAACAAATGCTGCTTTTGAAGCCCAACAACAAAAACTTAATGAGAACCGAAGTAGCTCAGATATATTAACTCAAATCAGAGAAAACACTGGAGGAAGAAATGGTTTAAGAATATAATTCTCTGAATTAAAAGGATTAACATTAAACTATTCTATTCTTTCCCCGAGGGTCCTAGGAAACAATTTTTAGAACTATAAGCACATTTGCCAATAAAACCCTTCAATTATGTGGTTTATTTTCAACATCACATTTGCTATGAAAAGAGGATAGGAGTCTTGCAGGCATTGTACAAAGAGCAAGATATAAAACTATAAAAAGATAAAGCAACTTCCTCACAGTTAGGCAATGAGTCAGCATGGGTCCAAGTTTTGGAATGTGTAATAGATCTCTTGGCACCAACTCTGGGAAGATGCTTTCAAACTCTAAAATCCTATAGAAACAAACAAAATAATTACCAATAAAGGCTGTTTGCCTTTCACACAGTAAGCACTTCGCTCATCGTGTTGAATTGACTGTACACAAAGAATTACTTTTATTTCTTCTCTCTTTAATTATTTTACTAGTTGTCTTTTTTCCCTATGGGTAGCATCTGTGTTTCATATACATTTCAGTTTCTCCATTTTTATGCCCATATGTAACTGTTTTGTTGATTTCTTATGTATCCCTCTTGGAGCTAATCTATGCACCGGTAAGCGTATATGTACAAATAATTGTGTTTTGCACATTATTCTGCATTTTGGTTTTGTAATTAATCTTGTACCATATAAACTTTCACTCAGTTTTCTGCCTTATCCTTCTTAGATGCAATGACATTTTATTGTACATATTTATAAGTTAAACATATAGATATATTTAATAGCCCTGTACTGGTGCTTATTAAAATTGTTTCCATTTTTTATTTTTTTTGCTCTTACCCACAGTGCTTCAATTAACAGCTTTGTTCAAGGGCATTTTGCATGAATGGAAGTACATCAGTAGAATAAATTCGTAGGATTGGAATTTATTGGGTGAAACAGTGAAATGCATCTGTAATTTTGATGGATATGACCAAATTGCCTTCTATAGAACTTTGACCAACTTATATTAACAACAACAAAGGATGAGAATGCCAACTCCTCATACTCTGGTCAATGAGCATTGTATTTAACATTTAAAGAAATTATTGCCAATTTAATTATGCAAAATGTTATTTTTCATTTTATTTTTCCCTTTTTCTTACTTTGAATGAGAACGAGCGTCTCATTATATTTCTATTTTAAAGTCACTTTTATTTCTTGAACAGCTAGCATCCATTTTAAATATATTCTCATGTCTTTTAATTATTTAAATTAATGAAAAATTTAAAAAATTAACAGCAGTTCAAATGGATCCATAATTTATATCTTGGTGATATAAATTCTCACATTTGCACTTGACCTCTCATAGTTTCTTCTGGGTTTCTTCATTTCTCTCACCTAAAAGCAGAGAGGGCTGTGTTTGCGAATTGCTCCATCACCAAGGCGGCCTTTATCAGGACACCACTGTCGTATCTCCTTGGGCAAGTGTATGTATCTGTCCCTTTGTTATCTGTCTTTAAATGTCAAAATCTACACGAGCACAGCCTATATGGGCACAGTAACCAGTGAATGACTGGCATCCACCATGGAAAATGGCAGAACAAAGCCAAGAGTTACCCATTTTTTCCCTTTGAAAAGGATTATAAAGGGATTAACAGAGTTTTTTTCCTTGTGATGAGCACATTTTACAAATTCTTTATGTGACTTCAATTCACGATTAACCCTAACTTCCTGATTTCATCAATGAGATTCTTCTCTAGTTTCGGAAATGGAAGGGAGGTAAGCTCTCTGAACCTTTTAGGAGGTTCTGAGGTCGGTATAGGAAACCCCACATCAAAGGAGATGGATTTTACCAGGAAAGGAACTGACTTCATCTTTTCAGCCGGGAAGGCTCCCCTGTCCACAACAACGACCTGGGCGAGACTCACAGGCGAATGATGGATGCCATCCCTCATGAGTGCTGAAATCTCCCCGGGTCAGCGCAGGCTGTTTTCCTCTAATCTGATTTCCCTGCAAACGCCAGTCGACAGTGATAGCCCCTATCTGGCAACGCTTTTCTGTGTCACGTGACTTAACAAGGCAGATCCAGAGGTGGGCAAAGGAACCGGGCTGGTCTCTCTTGTCAGTTTTATTGACAGAAAAATGAGTCATTAAAAAAGGGCATCTGAAATTATAGACTTAATTGAGTTCCTTTGTATTAACCAGCAATCCAATAAAGGCTGGGAGCAGTCTTCATGCACCTGAAGCAGCTGAGTGTAACTGGTTTAAAAATCCGTTCAGTTTATTCCCAGGAACAGTCCGAGAGCTGCCAAATTCCCTCTCCTTCTCTGAGACAGTTTTGTCTGAAAGCCTGGAAAATATTCAGCCCCGTGAAAGATGGTGCTAGCATTTCACTGCCTTCCCAACCTCTTTCTTTAGGTGCAATTTGGGAAAAACAAATAAATGAGAGTCTTCCGTTTCCTGATTTGAGGAATTGGTTTTATCCTTTGAAATGCTGTGTTAAAATCTTCAATTTTTTAACTTTTGATGCCACTGTAGAAAAAGGAAATTTGTTTAAAAAATCATCCATTTGGCTTTAATTGCATTTTCTCTTGTTACCACAAACAATGCTGGTGAAATTGCTATTTAATGTGGAAATAATTAGGGAAAATGTAACAAATTTACCAAAAAAAAACCCCTAAATGCCTATAAATTGTAAAGCAACTATACTGAACATATCAGCCTTCATACATTTTTTAAGAATGTGTATTAGTAACATTTTTTTGGATCTAAAGGCTAAAACCAAATTGAGAAAATGAGGAGAATATTCTGTGTTTTTTCAATGGAATGCCTTTTATACAAATATATTTTTAAAAAATAAGGAGTCATGCAAGTAATGTGGAATTGTACTCGAAGTTCCCGCTGTGTATTTCCAAGACCGTGATCAGACTGGATCTGTACCAGCTCTCCCTGCCCAGCACTCGGGGGCCTGGTTTGTACCCCAGTTCTCTGTGCAGTGTACCCCACCCCTTTTCATGGGTTTCTCCCTAGGAAACTTGGTATCTGTTCTTGCCAACAGATCTTTTGGTCCTTTAGGATACAAGTTATCAAACTTCAAATATCAAAGTTCCTCAGTTTGTTCCTTCCCTGGAGCCTCTGGGATTCTCATGCAAACGGAGACAGTACATCTTCTTTTCAGGACTTCCGGAGGGCATCCTTCATCTCTGGTCTATTCTCCCCCTGCACCGTCACCGGCTCTGCAGCCTGAGTAAGCACTACCGAAAGAAGCTTCATGTCACCCTGGGCAGAAGCAGGCATGTCTGCCCCAAGGTACCTGAACACAGAAGAGGAAGGTGCGCCTATACATGGATGCTCTTCCACTGAGCACCTAGCAGCGCCTGGCATTCCTTTGATCGGGGCAGACTCTGAAAGTCAAGGGTAGAACTATCCCTGGGTCCTGTTTTTGCTCTATCTCCTGTTATTTTTTGTGACCTTGGGCAAACCTCTGAATTTCTCTGTAGGAACGGACAAAGAATTTTCAGATTTCTCTGCTGAGTACATCAGAAGTGTTAAGAGTTTATTTTTAAACCTCAGGATCTTTTTTTTTTTCACCCAGAGTTTTACAAGTGCAAACTTCACAATGATAGTCTCAGGTGTTACTGAACTATAACTTTATTTTCTAAAACTAACTTTTAATGCATGACTCTGAACTTCCAATTTGTCTTATGTAGAAGACTTAATTCAATTCCATTTAAAGCTAATAAGATTTGATGAAATCTTCTCAGTCACTCTGGGTTGAAAATTCAGACACAGTCAAGACCTCTTACCTCCGTCTCCTTCCTCATCTGGAGAGGAACGTGGTAACAAGTGACATGGTGAAATGGAAGGCAGTGTATTGGGGGGAGGCAGGGAGCTTCACAGTTTCCTGTGTGTGTCCCAGGGGCCGACCTTCCCTCCGGACACACAAGGCCGCGTTCAGCTCTCTCTCCTCTGCCCCTTGACTCATCACCACTTTTCCCATCTCAGAACCCAGAGCTCCCTTCCCCACAAGAAGTGCTGTGATGGTTAATGTTGTGGTACCCAGATGAACCATCACTGTTTCTGAATATGTCTTCGAGGGTGTGTCTGGGTGGGTTTAGCATTTGAACTGCTGGACTCAGGAGCGTAGGTTGCCACCCCCAATGCGAGCTGGCATCCACCAATCTGTTGAGGGCCTACATAGAGCAAAGGGCAGAGGGAGCAAGTGTTTGAGCTTTCTCTTTTCTGCCTTGGTGCCTGGGCGGAGACATTTCATGTCATGTTCTCTGGCCTTTAGATGGGGATCTGTACCTTGGCTTCCCTGGTTCTCACTCTGGTCTCTGGACTCAGACGCAGACTAAACTACACCATCAGGTTTCCCAGGTTCCCAGCTACAAATGGGGGCAGATCATGGAACATCTCAGCCTCGGTAATCACGTGAGCCAAATCCGTCCACTTAGTAAATACATCTCCATATATAATATATATTTATTTTATTTATTAATATATAGATCTCATATGAAATATATAACTATCTCTGTATGGAGATTTATATATACACATATATACATGTCTTGCTGGTTCTGTTTCTCTGGGGAACCCAGACTAATAAAGTGGATTAAGACTAAAGAGGTCTGCCCAGCTGGCGTAGCTCAGTGGATTGAGCACGGGCTGTGAACCAAAGTGTCGCAGGTTCGATTCCCAGTCAGGGTACATGCCTGGGTTGCAGGCCATGACCCCCAGCAACCGCACATTGATGTTTCTCTCTCTCTCTCTCTCCCCTCCCTTCCCTCTCTAAAAATAAATAAATTAAAATCTTTAAAAAAAAAAGACTAAAGAGATCTAACCCTTCTTCACTCCACTCTCCCCATGACTTTAGCAATGTACCTGACCTCTCTGAGCCTTAGTTTCCTCATTGGTAAAACAAAGAAGCAAGATAAGCTCAAAGCTTCTCTCACTTCTGAAATCCTGTGACCTGTGAATTGTGAATGCTCAAGGTTTTTGGACTCTCCCAAGTCCTTTAGAGCCACCCCTATAACTGCTCTCAAACAAATGTTAGCACAACCACAGCCTTAAGCATTTTAGCAATTTGCACGCAGTTCAACTAGCCCACACACACTGGGCTTCTGCCAGTTCCTGCAACCTGTTGTAGTGCTCTCCGGACACAACGGTTTTGTCTTCCAGTCAGAAGTCAGCAAGATGAGGTGTTTCAGAACCTCAGGGTAACAGCCTGAGTTTGAGAATGGAAGTAAGTCCATTGGAACTCAGTCAAGTGAGATTTGGATCCAGCTCTGAAGTCTACCCTCCAAGTGATCTTGGTTTAGTCACTTACATCCCCTGTGCTTCATTCTTACAGTTAACACAATTCTCATTGTACGCTGGACATAACACTACCTTCACTACATACGTCATGGGATTATTGTGAGGTGCCGAATCCAAGAATTGAACCAGACTTACATTCACTTAGTCACCTGCCATCAGACACCACAGCCATAAGGTCACCCCTTATTCCAGTTAGGAAGTTGGACTTCACTGAAGGTTTCGAAATTCTTTTCTTATCAGCTTATCTTTGCAGCTTAATCCCTTGCTTACCTTGAAGCTCCTTCTCTAGTTTCCATTTGATTTGATATATCCCTTAACACGTAGTATAATGTAAATGAGTTATTATTATACTAATTATTTTTAGAAGCTTCAATACATTTGTTTATGCCATTTGCTCTTTCTTCAAGACCTTTCTCTTCAATGCATAATTATCCAGCAAAACTCTAACATTTTTGTGGAAAACAAGAGGATGTTTTGAGCTGGCATGACTTGGTGGTAGTTTTCACACCTACATTTATTGTGGTTACTTCTGCTTGCAATATTCTCCTATTACATACATGCTCCCGGGGGGCACCAGACTGTGCCATGTACATTGGTGTGCAGTCCCAGAGCAGCTGGCTCACACACTTCTCATATAGAACTCAAAATACTCGATGCATAATTGATAAAGAATTAATGCAAACAGACTCAGGAGCCCAGAAATCATTGCTTGGCTCTATAACCTGCTGGATGTTGGCATGCTTTTGGGTTCAGGCAGGGCGGAGGGCATTTTCAGGTTTGCCTGCAGTGGCACTTTTGTGCCTGGTGTGAGTAAACCAATAGCCCCATTGCCCCAGAGTCCACTCCATCCCTGAGCCTGACTGTTGGGCTAAAAGCAAAAGTCTTTATAATAGGACTAGACATTTTAATAGCCCCTGGGAAATAAAAGCACTTCTTAAAGGTTATGTTTTCCTGAATACAAAGCAGTCTGTCCATTGAAGAGCTAGAAAATGTGTAGTCATTAGAAAAATAGCATTCTGTTCCCTGACATCATAATACTGACAAGAGACATGGGTTGAATTTTTGTCATACGCCACTTCAGACGCATTATCTCAGTTAGGTTTCACTGAGACTGTGCTGTGGGCATCATCACTGTCCTGATTATACAGATGAGGAGACTGTAAGTTGCTCCAGGTGATACAACTAACAGTGATGGAACGGAGAACTTAGCCACGATGACAGTTCCTTATCTGGACATAAACATTTGAGGAATTTCAAAGAATAAAAGGTGGTTTCCCTGTTCTGGGACTCTGGCCTCCAAGGTTTCATGTTCAGATGAACATGAACATGAACATGGATAGGAATTTCCCTGGTCACTGCGAACCCTCTGTTGAATTCACCTGGAGAAGTTAATGTTCGGGTTCTCTCTCTCTTCCTCCCTCCCCTCCCCCCTTCCCCTTTCTCCCCCCTTCCTCTACTCCTCCCACTCTCCCTCCCCGCCCCCCCCCCCTTCCTGTCTGGTTTTCTTTGGAAAAAAGTGAAAATAAACTTGGTTTCCCACAGTTGTCATCCGTGATCGCTGGAGGGGCTTTTCCCAATACTCTAAACACAGGTCCCTGTGGGGTTCTGCCGGGGGATTTCTGCGCATGTCAGTTGTCAGCAGCAGTCAAAGCCCAGCAGCGGCGAGGGTGCCAGTTGTCAGGCTGTCTGTCCACCGACGAGAAGGAGCAGGGCCTTCCTGTCCGGTTCTGCCAAATGCTTGAGGTTCGGGCCCTTCGCACCCCTTTTACCCTCTGGGCTACATACCAGATGGCCCATTGGTGAGTCCTCCCGCCCAACTAGGGAAGCTCAGAGGCAGCGCTAGCCCAGCCAGGCTCCGGAGAGCAGCGAGAAGGAGGAGGAGGAGAGGGCTGCCTGGAGCAGGGCGCACGTGGGGGCCCACTGGACGGGAAGCGAAGAAGGCCCTTCTTCCCAATCATGGCGCACTTTCTGTTAAAAGAAACTGCAGACTGTGAGTTCCTACTGATGGAAATGGCATACACATGGCACAGAAAACATTAAGCAGCTATTGAATCTTCCACAAAAGGACCTCGTTGTGACTGAGTGACCTTTGAGCCATCACACCGTGAAAAACTGCTCAAGTCTTGTTTTCTCACCTAACCCGGCCCCTCCGAGCTGAAAGCTGAACGCTCTGGAGAATCACGTAAATTACAATTGATTTTTCTTTTTACCATTGCTTGACAGCTCCATCTGTTACTTATCCATAAAAGATACAGATTTTTGTGCATTTCATCCCCTTTATAGACATGGGCAGCGCCTGGCATTTTCCTGTCCATGCCCCTGTCAGGTACTTTTGTTCTCAGTCCAGGTCCTAGGCAGATTTCTCTCTCCTAGTATCACAAGCGAGGACCACAGTATTGATCTGGTTGCAGCCTAGACCCCTCCTGAAATGCTGAAAGCCAGTGACCTCATCCTGCACCGTGCAGTAAAATTTAGGGTAGCCTTAGGAAAAAGAGTGAGTCAAGTGTTTTATAAGAGAAGAAACTATAAAGCAAGTGTTCTTCAGATGTCTCTCTTGCTATTGCCCAGGCAGGTCATGTTTTATTGGTGCTCATTACCGAGGTAGAGAGTGATAAGTGTGGAAACCATGGAGACATATTATGGTCAAATCAATGTTGCTTCGAAACCCATGCTGGGGAACACTCCACGTTATCCATTAAGGTGCCCCCTGGACTTCCGTCAGGAGGGCCTTTTACATGCTCATTCTAAGTTCAAGTTCAGTGACCAACTCACTGGGAGAACGTGTGCCCTCTGAAGTAAAAGGTAGTGTAAGTCACCAGGCTTTTTTTAGAAGATCCACATAAATAAAATATCACTCCACTTTTATTCAGTTTAACGCCTTGAGTCACACGAAATATTTAAATATTCCTAAATGTTTAAGACATTTGCAATATGCTCATGCTCTCTCTCTCTCTCTCCAAAACCCAATTATTTGACTTTACTCTTTAAACCTTCAAATAAGAATTAGAATTAACAATGTCACTATATGCACAAAAATGTTGGATTTTGATATTCTACAATACAAGAGAAAATTAAATAAATAAATCTCAGGAGGTCATGAAATTGTCTAAGTTCCCCAAACCTATGAGTACGCAAAGCCACACCCCATTTCAAAGTCTGCTGCCCAAACAGGTTAAATCAAGTATTTCCCCTATTATGTATAGTCTTAAAAGTTAAATTTATTTCTTAATTTCATCTATAAAATGAAAGTAGAGCACTGAGTAAACACAAACTTCCAGGTAGTTTACACATAAGTGACAGTTTTGAAACTTTTTGATTGCCATTTTTGTCAGGATAAAGGATACAAGATTTCTGCAATGTAAGTGAGTGACAGTAGGAATTTTCAAAGACATCATCAAATATTTATCAGCTGAGTACAAGGCACTTTTATTCAGGGCATGCCGTTTCAGCAGGATGCACAGCAAAGCCAGAACTGAAGAGCTGGTCGGGGCGCAAGTCCCACCGAATATTTCCACTCCCACCTCATCATCTCATCTTGTAAGATGTGCCAATCTTCTGTGATTACAGCAAATCAATAATCACAAGATTATTCTTCCCCGGGATGGGAACCCTGCTATGTGACCGAAGTTTGAATTACTCATTTATGTCATGCTTGTATAAGCGTAACTGAAGTGCAGCAACCTTTTTCACTCTGTATTTCCATGCCATGTTTCTTTTTAAAATAGTTACAGAAGGGGTACATGTTCAATGCAGATAACTTAAAATACAGAAAAATCACAGAGAAAAAACAGTAGTTACCCATAATCCAGTGCTGAAAAAAATCAGTTACATTTTGTTGTGTACTTTTTTTTCATTTGTTTATATGTTGTTTTTAAAAAATATCATATACTGTACACCACGCATTTAATTACTCAGACCTATTCTGTGAATATTTTATCTGTAAGTATTTCCAGTAACAATTTCAATGACTAAATAGAACTCTAAAGAAAATATATAACAGAAATTATATAATTCCCAACTTAAACAACTTTTGGATTTTTAAAAGTTGTCCCTTTTATAAATTTTGCTGATTGCATATGTTTTCAACTTTGACTCTATATATAATTATTTCCTTAGAATAGATCTTCAAAACTACTAGGTCAAAATGTGTGAGCATTTAAAAAACTTAGTAAATCTCTTTTTAAGTGACCTTTAAATGTTTGTCTCAATTCCCTTACTCCTCAGCAATGAAAGTGCTTCAGCGCCAAACCACGTAGCCAGCCATGCGCGTTATGAGTCTTTTTGTCTTCGTGAACCTCGCTATTTTTTTTTCTGTTTGCATCTTTTTATTGTTAATGCTCTTTAACATGTTTTCTTAAGTTTGGTGTTTTTTAAAAGTCACCTCTATGAATGCCTGCTCATGCTTTTTGCTTCTTAAAGTATGCAGAATATTTGTCTTTTTCTCATCGATTTGTAGGAGGCTCCCATTTGTTCAGTCCTGTCGGATGCACGTGCCCCGGTTGGTCACTGGCCCTTTAATTCCGTTAACATTCTACTGTTGAGGCATGGAAATCTTCAATTTAACTTATCAAATCTCATTTGTTTTCCTTTACAATTTCTGTCTTCTGTCCTTTTCTGCCAAAGGCCTTCCTGAACTTCAGATAGTTCTTCATATTTTCTGGCAGTTCTTTTACAGTTTTGTTTGCACTTAGTTTTAAATTCATTTTAAATGCATTTGGGTATATGATGAAACACAGCACTTTCTATCATGCTTTGCATCATAATGCACATAGAAAATGGTTATTTTCATGGCTCCCCGGGGTACCTATGAGGCTGCTCTCACAGGGTTTACCAGCCATCCCAGGCACTGAAGGGGGTCACATTCCTGCTCATCTGTAACCCACTCCCAACATACCACTGGCATTTCTGTTCTGGTATAAGAAATGGAAGCACATACTTTTCAAAAAATAATGAATAAGTCATCCAAGTTAATGAATAATTCATCATTTTCCCATTCGGTTGACGTGCCATCTTAATTATACACTAAACAATTGTGTGCCTGGGCCTTCCTCTAGTGTTCGTACTGTCTCATTGATCAAGGGCCTGGTGTGACACCGATGCCATCCTGTTTCACATTTTGAAACTTTGTCATGTGTTCAAATCTTTGGCACTGCAAATCATAGAGATCTCTTGGCCCAGATCTTTTTTACCCTATGTGCACAGGCTTTTCCCATTTTTGTGTGTGTAGACAGTATAGATAAATCATGGTCAACGCTGAACTTTAAATTTTGATCATCTGAACATTGACAGAAAGATTCTTTCTGATGAATGCAGATCTCCTGAACAATCATTAATTTACTTCATTGCTAGGCTTACCTTTAAAAGGCAAAGAAATGAGATAGAAATGACCATTTTAGACTTAAATCTGGGAGACTGGGAAGAAATGGGAGGTGAAGTGAAATAATAAAGAACATTGAGAGAAAGTAACCATGTCACTTTTGTGTTTATAATAAGCTAGGAGGGAAATTCAGTGAATGAATAATACAGTTCACAGATTGACTGGAGTTTTTAAAAAGTAAAGAGAGCCTAAAAGGAACATTCTAGTAAAAGAATCTTGAAAGACGCTGATAATAAGACAGTTCGAGAAACCCGTGCAGCAGGAAAGTGCTCAGTGCGCACTTCCAGGAGGATTTTGATCTGAAAAAGGAAGAATCAGAGCAGAAAGAAGAACCCGTGTTTACAGGCCCACAGGGGGCAGTGTCTCTAAAAAACAACAGCGTGGCCCTACTTATTCATCTTCACACATCCAGCACCTGCTGTAACCCTACGGCCACCATGTTTCTTCCATTGATTCTAGTATTTGGAGAAATTTTATCCAGGTTCCTGTAGTGACTTGCCAATGTAATCCCATCATCACGGTTGATAAAATGTAGATGTGGAGAATGAGCGAGTTGTCAAAAGACGCAAAAGATTATGGCAGAGATATTTAGTTGCCTACCCTAATCGCCGGTGCTCTTTCTTCATCGGTAGTATAACTCCGATTTCATTTGCGGGTCAATGCATGCACTGCAAAGCATACATTTCCCAGCCTCTCTTGTGGTTCATTGTGGCCTCATGACTGTATGTTTTGGTAAATAAAGGAGCCCGAGTTAATGCGACTTCTGGGTTGACTGGGATCAATGATCTGGGAAGAGAGGCCTTCTGGTCTCTTTGCGGTTCTGATTACTGTCCTGGTGATCAGGCCATCCTAGCCCAGGCTGTAGTCTACAGGGGGAAAGCTGCATGCTGAGATCAGTGAAAAATAAAGATGGAATCCTGGTTTCTTGATGGTTCTGTGGAGACATCATACCCAACTCTGAACAGTCTATCCTCAGACGTTTTTTTAATTTAGAGAAAAGAAAAAAACCTTTTTATTTAACTAAGATGTTTTGGAGTATCTGTTATGCAGCTGAACTTAATCCTGATGGGTAACATTTCAAAAGACCACTGGTGGATTTCAGAGACTAGAAATAAGTGTGTGTAAATCTCAGGACAAACCCTTAAAAAATTCTAAGTCACCTTGAAAGTATTTAGAGAAAGAAATGGTAGTTTTTAGGAGATGAGACACATTCAATAAGAATGGTTTTTGAAAAATGGCCTCAATCTTTTGGAACCTAATTATCAGATTAGTAGTTTTTGTTTAAGAACAATGATCTTTGGAAGACGTACTACTTTCCAGGTGATGCTTTAAATAATTTATATGTTTTATTTTTTATAATCGTCACAACAGGTACTATTAAAATCCCCAAATAGTGCAGAAGTTTAAATACCTGATCCAATAAAATAGTTATTATCTTAACTGGTATATCCACTGTCTTTTAGTAGAAAGACATGGACAATGAGTGTATTTTAATTTTCACTTCACTGGATACAATCTCATAATAACAGAAGGATGGAGAAATTATAAATAGACTATAGACAAATTCAAGGTACTCAACTAATGTCTCCTTGGAAGGGAGTGTTCTAGTACTGGTCATTAATTCGTTCCAGAGCTCGTGCTGAGTACCGAAACCACCAATACCAAATGATGAGGCATTTTCTCTTGTGGGGTAGCGTTGTGCCTCCTGCAAGTTCTAGCAAGTGCGAAGAGTCCCGAGCAAGCGCAGAGTGCTGAAACATTTTTTTCTCACCCAATTGTGACGAGTGCAGGGTTTGAAGAGTTCTGAAGCTGACGAGTACCGAGGTGTGACTGTACTTGTTCAGGTGTCTTAATCCACTCCTCTTTAAGAAATTTATTAGTGGTTCCAGACATAGAAAGTCTATGTATCAAATGTGCACAAAACAGAATAAGCTGAGCCCGGAAAAGAGAAAATTCATGGGAACACGGGAGGTCTCATCAAATACTTACTCTGTTCAATGAGATCGAGTGTGTTCAGGGTTATATGGCCATGGACTAAATGCTTATTCTATTATTTGAGAGCTTTAGCAGCCTCCAACATCATCAGTTTGATGCCCTTCAGGGATGCTGGGAGTGCAGAGTAGCAAGACCTACAGAGACAATATTGCAACATTTTACAGTATTTTGATAAATTATATAGTCATTTACCTTTTGACCTAGAAATGCCACTTCTAGGACAGTAACAAGAAGCAACAAACCACGAGAGCACAAATTTACAAAGTTGCCCATTGTGAGGTAGTTACATACAATTCAATTTTTGATAAGTAAAATTATACGGAAAAAACAAAATGAACAGGGGCTCCTATCAGTTAAAGGAGACCTAACTAAATGTAATGGTGGCCCTTATCTGCATCCTGATTTAAACAAGCAGAGAGAAAAACAGAGAGAGAGAGAATGAATGTTGGAGAAATGTGAGCACTGCTGTATTGTTCAAGATATTTAGGAATTATTTTTAATTTGGAAGAGAATGACATTGGTATTGTGGTAGTTACAAAGTCAGAACCCTTCTATTTTAGAGAACTGTGAATCATTGCAGGTGATTTTGTAAAGTATCTGGGATTTGCTTCCAAACAAATCCCGGGAGGAGGGAAACTGGGTGAGGATAAAGATGAAAGAAGATTGATCGTGAGTTGATATATTTGCATCTGGCTGTTGGCTGCAGGGACATTGATTATTCTATTACATCGACTCCTGTATATGTTTGAAATTTTCCATAATAAAAAGTAAGAGTTAAAAAATCTATCTCCCAATTAATAAAAATCTTAGGAAAAGGCTAATTGAATTTAAACACAGGTCACTTGTTTGACTTGCAACAGAAGGAAGGAGCCAATTTGGGACTCGAAACTTTCTCAAGTGCTCTATTATATAGCTGACTTTTAGACAAAGGCTCTGATGTCAAAAGGAGCACATCGTTTTCTGTTTTCTAGGTCGCTAGATGAAAACCAATTAACTGAAGTTATACAAAGGTACAGATTTTTATTCAAAATAACAAAGTCTTTTCCTACAATTGAGGCTATTGATCAGCACAATGGGCTTTTGTCTGGGTTTTAGACAGCCCAGGAGTAGAGGGCCCTGATAGGCGTGTTGTAAAGTGAATTCTTGCATCAGCTTGGAGGCTGCGAGAGGTGACCTTGAAGCTCCCTTCCTGTTGGATGATTCTGTAATTCTACAACGAGATGATCCTACTGCTTCTGCACAGGACTCAGAAGTGTTGCTGGAGGACGGGCATGCTCCACCAGCAGCGTTAGTACCTGACTTGAAAGAAAAACACTTGGTTGTCAGATACAAACTGGTACTGCTTTTCACAAACCAAAACCTTCAAGATTCATTATTAATGCTAAAGAATTACAGTTATACTAGTTTAGGTTGTATATATTGAATTCCTAGAACATGTAAGATGCCTGGACATAGATTCTAGAGAGCAAAGGAGACCCAGGTCCTGGTGCACGTGCCCGGTGCCCGGGTGGGTTTGGTCCCTCCAGCCAGGCCTCCCCTCCTCCCCGAGCTGCCCTTGACGCCAGCCTTTAGCCCCGAGCTGCTCCCAGAAAGACTCCTGGCACCCACCTTGTACCGCCAAGGGTACACTTAAACACATCACCATTCCCAACCATTTTTTGTTAGGCTTTGTTTCTAATCAGAATAAAAGGATTTCTTCCTTTTAAAAACAGAATTCCTAATATCCATACATAAATGGGGTAAGGGTTGAAGTGGGTGTTCTGAAACGACACCAAACCAGGTTGTACCACTTGGTTATACCAGTTCTGGCGTAACCAAACCGGGGGCTCTGCTGCCTGGCCTGGGTGGAGGCGACTGGCCATCGTAGACCTCAGAATATAGTGTCTGTCTGCCTGTCCTTCTCACCACCAGTGACATGATTCTCAACTCCATTCTACATGGAACATTTCTACCCAATTCCAATAGCCCCCACATTTCAAGAGACGGGGATAAACACCAGATGGATATTACAAGAAAATTGGACTGCTCTGCAGTAAGTGAAACACGGAAAGGCCTTTTTCCAAACAAGAAGTTGACAGAAGTATAAGCGTGAGTTGTGTTTGAAATAAAGCGATTCCCAGATCAGAGGTGATGCCGCCCTTTTTTAAAGTGTGAAATTGTCCCTTCTGTTGGGCGGAAGGAGAATGTTTTTTAAAAAATTGAACGCAAATACTTTCTTTTCTATTTGTTATGTTATGATCTGCCTCAACTCACAATTCGCAAATATCTACCTCTAACTCTCTCTATAAATACTGCATCAAGATTCTTCAAAGGCTATATATTTAACATGCTTTCATGCTTGGTCTCGAACAAATCTGCTTCATCCCCGTGGATAAATTATCGCTGGCTCTAGAGTTCTGCGTGGTTGACTTGGAACAGGCACCTGCTAGATTCCCAACATGGTGGGCGAAACCGCTCTGCCTCCGTGACTCAAGTACAGCTCCTCCTGTATGCTCCAGGCCGCCTGTTCGCGTGCCCTTCACACTGTCTCCCAGTTCACTCTTCCGTCTTTCTCGATCATCCCAGTGCTTGGCTCACAGTTTCGCCCCTTGTGCCACCTCTGCCAGCATCCTTGGCGTCCCAGGGAAGTTTATGACCATTCCGTTGCTTTACCATTTAGCAGGTCTCACCTGGGACTGAAGTCTTTGTGAACATACTTTACCCCCATACACTGCAACTGTAACGAAGTTTACATTCCCCGCAGAGAGATAATAACGTTGTGCTGCAAATGATGTGAGCTCAACCAGTATTTGCCATGGCCCAGCATGTGGCAGGGACAGCTTTTATGTTGAATTCTTCCTTCTCACCATCCCCGCCACCTTAACAGTCCTGGATCTAGCAGCTGTCGAGGCTACCGTAGGAAAAGAGGGCTTTTAAAATGTGAGCAGGCTCAGAAGGAGATGTACTTCCATTTTAGGAAAATTTTTGAGAAAATTGGAAGGAAGCTAATCTCAGTACAAAATATCTTCTCATCCCTTTGTCTTTCCCCCACGGGCCAGAGCACTATGAGGGACCTGCACGGTTTGCTCATCTCTACGCTGTCAAAGGCATCTGTCCAGGAGTGGATCAAACATCTAGTAATTCACCCCAGGGGCAGAGGCAGATGGAGGCAGCGGTGACTGCTATGACTGGTATTAACTGACTTATTTTGATCTGTGGGTGCTGAGGACAAAGGCTATAAAACAGCTGCAGGAAAGCATTTGCAGGGTGAGGAAGCGAGGTTCTCTCTGTCCAACAGTGGGGTTCATGGCCATAGAAGGAGCTGGACATCAGGTTAGAACAGGTAAGAGTTGTTTCCAAACCATCATCACTTTGTGGACTTCGAATGTATTATTGGACAGTATTAAAGGTTCTGTAAGATTCCACATCAGCATTTTGCTACTTAACAGTTCAATCTTTATGTCCTGAAGCCAGTGGTGAGTGTTAAGATTACACTGATAAACAGCACAATCTCAAGGTCTAGGTGAAGTTCAACTTTGTGGGGAGAAGGACTGGGAAAGGAAAGGGAGACACTTCCAGAAGAAGGTGTCGACGCAGGGCCCTACGCCAATCCATTGAAAGCCAAATTATGAAAATTAACTTCACGAGGGACCAATTTCTTAGTCCATTGAGGGGTGTGTTTGTAAGTTTCAGTTTAGTTCCTGCCCTTACTTCTGCCTCCCCTTCTTCTCCCTGCCTCTGAACTTGACCCTGCCTCGAACAAAACAGCCTTGGTGAATCATTGAGACGGGACCATGGGAGGCACAGGGTAAGGATGAAACTAAAACTTTTTAAACGTTTCTTCCATTTTGCAAATTGGGCACTTGGCAAATTGTTTCTCAGTAAATTAGTGGTTCTGTAAATTTGACTTGTTTCCCCAAAGCAGAGCTCTGTCCTAACTGTCTTCCTTTCCTCCCACAGGCTCCTATCTCATTCACACTCCGAATGAGGAGGGGTGACGTCTGAGAAGACACGCATCTTTCCAACAACGCACACATGCACACCACGTGATGACACGTGCACAACGGCAAGCACACACCAGTTATGGGGTTTGAGTCACAAGGTGAAGAAAGACTTCTTAAAGGTCTTTCCCCCATGGCACACTGTGGCTTTACACTAGGCCACATTTGTGTTCTTTCAGTTATTAAAGTTGAATCAGCAAATTTAAGAATTATTCCCACCTAGATCTCCAGGAACAGTTCCTCTCTGAATTTCTTGACTGCAAATCTCTCCTAGTAAGGCTCCTATAAAAACTACCAGTCTGTGCAAGGGTCAAATATCTTAAATGCCTGCGTTATCTCACTGCGTGTCTCTTGTTTCTTTGGTTGCTGCACACTCTTATCTTTTGTTCCTCTTTGTTGGAAAGTCCCTTAAAGGAAATCTGAGAAATTGACGGTGTAATACAAGTGAGAATAACAACAAAATATTATTAAAGATTTTATTTATTTATTTATTTTTAGAGAGGAGAATGCAAGGAAAAAGAGAGGCAGAGAAACATCAATGTGTGAGTTGCCCTTCACGCCCCCCATACTGGGGACCTGGCCTGCAACCCAGGCATGTGCCTTAGACTGGGAATTGAACTGGTGACCCTTTGGTTCTCATGCTCTGTCTACTAAGCCACACCAGCCAGGGCCAAAATATCATTTGTAACCTATAAAAGTTGCAAAGCATACAAAAAGAAACTATGCCAGTGTTGGCTTGTAATTGATGGTGAAAATAGAAATTGGCACAATGCTTCTCGAAGGTCATTTGCAAACACACATTGAATATCTTAAAATTTTCTGTTGATCTTCTACTTCTCTTCTAGGATTTTTCCAGAGGAAATACAAATGTACAGATCTCAGTGATGTTTACTGTTGTAAAAAAAGGAAATAGTTTTCATGTCCATCCTTATGTGATTAACTGAATATATTTGCTATATTTATATAACATATCAAAGATACTCTGCAGGCATTAAAAATTATCGAAGTATATTAAGTAAGGAAACCAGTATGTATAATACTACAACTATTTGTAGCCTAGCATATGTAACATTAGAAAAAAAAAGGCCATCAGTATAAGTAATAACAATTATCTCTGGGCTAAAGGATTATGGGTGAATATTATCCTGTTTTTTTCCAGATCTATATTTTCCAAATTTTCTACAGTTAACATGTCTTCAATGAAGTAAGCTTAGTTTTGACCTTTTTCTTATTTTTTTAAAATTCATTATTTTCCTTATAAGAAAGAAAAAGGATAAAAATACCAGCCCCTTACCCCACCAGAAAAAAACAAAATGAAACTCCTTACTACCTTTTCTTTCCTTTCAAACCAGTGTCCTTCCTTAGAACATTGTATCAAAAAAAATCAACATTTTTGAGGGAAGTTGATAAAACAACACATACACACACCCTAGCAGTTGAAAAGCAGCAAGATGCAACTGATTTCAAAAGAAGAAAATCAAAGGATAAATAGTTTCCAGTTCATCCTCTAACCTCAAGCTCTTTGACACGTCTAGTACATCTGGGGAGGGATTGATTTCCTTCCCTTCTTCCTTTTAAAACAAGCTGTATTTAATGCTGCAGCAGGGTCTGTTGTAAAGCGCTGGTGGGACCCCTGGCTGCAGGACTGGGGAGCAGAAAACGTAGACCAGGAAAAGATGCACTATGCACATGAAGCACCTAGTTGGTGGAGGCATACAGGGGCCGCTCAGGAAAGTGTGCCTGTGATAACTATTATTTAGTCTAAACTAGTCAGAGCAGCCCCTTTTGGAAAACAAACAGGAGCACTGCGAGCACAGCTCAAGAGTCACCGGTCCACAGGCAGCTGACAGCTGTAGGCAGCAGCAAGTCAACCAGAAGAACTACTGAGCGGTTTCCAGGGTTTCCCAGGAAGGATACAGACTCTTAATGGCCTGTCCTCCCCTCTGGGGAAATGGGCCGCCTGGGCCCCAGATGTGCCTCTTGCACCGACTCATACCTGCGTCAGCATCCCCCGCTGGGCGGTCACCGGGCGGGAGCATGCGCCCTGGGCGTTGCATAATCATCCCCAGCTGCTAGTCCCGGTGCGCTTGTCGTAGGCTCCCCCTGCTGGACAAACGGAAGAATTTCGCTTTCGCTGACATCTGTTCCTTGCCCCAGGCCTTCTCCACTTAGTATATTTTCTCACTATGCCACCACGAGAAGGGAATTTTCAGCAGAGAAAAAGATGCAATGAAGCTTAACTTCGTGGCACAAAACATCCACTATAGCATCAACCAGTAGACAGTTTCTGTGAGATGAAAGGCTCATTTTTAGCAGTTTCCCCACAGGGCTGTCACTTTCACTTTAAACCTATGCAGCCAAGGGCAGAGGGGCCAGGCAGAGAAGGGGCCAGACAGGATTTCTTAGAGCCTGGGGGGACATGAAGGGTTTGCAGCCTTCTCTTGCTTTTAAGTCTGCAGCACAGTATCCTAGAAGCAAAAAGACCATCAGACAGTTGGGATGTTCCCCACTTCTTTCCTTGCCCCTATTCCAGTCTTGACAAGTTGCTTGTCGCTTGCATAGAACTGCAGTGATCTCCCTTGAAGGGTAAGCTCTTGCCCTCATGCAGCGGTAAGAATATCAGAGCTACTCTGTCTTGACCCTCGATAATCGTCTCTTTCAAAGCTCTATGACCCCCAAGCTTCCCTGAGCTGTGGCATTGCAATTCTCACAGCTGTGCACTTGCCCTAGAGAAGGTGGCATTGATATTACTCAGCTGAGAAAAAGTCAACAATACTGTCACCTTCTCTATGCTCAGCTGGTGACAGATGGCACACATCTGTATCTAAAGGGTGGCCCGGCTGAGCAGAGATTCAGGGGTGGGCAGTGTGGTGCAGGCAAAGTTTGTGGGGCCCCAGAGCAGTCTCCCTGGATCTTTCCGGGAGTCCTTGCCATTTGGTTTTTGTACAAGCTACTTGTGCTCTTGTCTTCTCATGGTTCTAAACCCTAGCTGCACTTCAGGATCACCAGGGAGCTTTTAAAAATTAGTGATGCTCAAGCTCTGCCTCTGAATGATTACATCAGAACTTCTGGGGAGTGGAGCCAGGACATCTGTACTTTTTTTTTTTTTTTTAAGATTCTCAGATGACTGCAAGGCTGAACCAAGAATTAGAACCAGTGTCATCCTGGTCTTGGTCTATCCAGCATGTAGGACATGCATGACCTTATACAAAAGAGGAACCCAGCAATGTTTGATGAATGAGTGAATTAATTAATGACTGGGGTCTGGGAAGGGCAAAAATGAATGTGTACTCCTTATGACAAATAAAATATTGTAATGAGTGACTGAATGAATGACTAAGACAATGAAGGTAGTTCCCAAACTAGAGGAGGAAAGCTGCAAGGATAGGCTTAAGATGGGACAGATGGTCAATGGTGGTAAGAAAAGGCCCCAAGCAACCCGGGTTTGTTGTGGGCACTGGTCTAGTCAAAGTTTCCCTTCCTCGGAGGGCAGAACAGGAAGGCAAGAGAAAGAGAAGACTGCAAGACAGGAAGGGGTCGGGAAGAAGGGAGGAATTTAAAGCCACCTGACTGGGAAGAAATCATGGCGTGCTGCCTGTGTTTCCGGGAGACAGTCTGGCAGGAGGCCTTGCTGAGCACACAGAGCGCATGGAACTTGGGGTGCTCAACAAGCAGAGGACCAAGGTGCCATGGGTTTAGAGGAGGCAGGACATAAATCCATCAAAGAGTCTCAGGAACAAGAATACGCATTCAGGGAGTCTATGCAAGCCTAATCTCTTGCCCAAACTAGAAGGGGAACTTCTTGAGACCTGGAGTAGTATCTTTCTCCGAGGCTTTCTAGATAGCTTCTATTTCCCTACGTATGCAGGAATGGACTGGCTTCTCAAGTGAGTACAAGCAATAGGAGAACGGACCGAAAAATGAAGGGCAGAACTAAAATAAAATGGGATTGCAAATGGTAAAAGTTCCTGCAGTGGAGGATGTAACCAGATGGAATAAGAAAAGTAAGACACCCAGTAAAGTCAAGTCTCCGTGGATTAATGCAAAGCCTTTATTTCTTGCTCATGCAAAATCCACTGCAGGTTAGATGATGCTCCATGGCCGTCATCTTCCGCACTTGACTCAGAGTTCCAAGCTGCTTGGGCCTTGCAGCTCTGATGGTTCACGGCAGGGCCTCACCCTTGCTGCAAAGAGGGAAACAAAGAAGTGAAGTCACACAGCAGCTGTTTTCGGCTCTAGTATGGAAGTGATGCCCGCATCACATCCACGACCGTCCATATGTCTCAGCTGCCTGGGGGCTGGGAGGTGTCGTCCTCTGGGTGGATACCTACATAGCAGAGGAGAATTGGGTATTGGTGGGCAGAATTTTTGGATATGTTTAATATAAATTATATGTTGTAAGCATGGCAGAAAAAGTATTGGGTGCTGTTTGTGATAAACTAATGATGAAGAAATCCTATGTAAGGAAGATAAAGAATTCAGCTACAACAAAGAAAAAAATGACAAATTTAATTACAAAATATGTTAAAATGTTTGTGTCTTAATAAATATCAAAACAAAATCAAATCTAAAAAATTGAAATGTAAGTAACAAAATATTAAATATTAACATCCCTAATATACAAATAAACTTCATTAGTGCATAATTAAAAAAAATGAAGAAAAGATACTTGTATCTTTTGATTTATATGAGACACTTGAAGATTATTTATAGAAGTGGTAATCAAATTGATAATGATGCTTATACTGACTAGCAATTGTTTAAAAGTTTTAGCCATCACAAAATACAGAATTTGTTTAAATTGATAATTTTTAGTTCCAGTGAAGATATAAGGAATAATTGGAAGTGATGTATAATATTATAAATTTACATTTGTGTGGCCTGTAACTCAGCAATTTCATATTGGGGAATTACATACAGTTAGTTTAAGTACGCTCATTTAAACATGTAATAGTATAAAGATAACTGCTAACTTAAATACTTATTACTAGGACACTGGGTAAACAATTCATAGTTGATTCATTATATGCAAGTCCATAAGCCACCGAAACTATAGACTCACTTCACAACATGACTGTTTAAATATGAACTTTTCGCCATAATGTCTTTTGAAAATTCTACCACTTTTGGGGTGACTATTTTCTTTGTAACAATGTTATCACCCAAACACATGCAAAATAAACATAATCTAAAAAGTGATATTTGACTTTATACTTTTAGGCAAGGGCACATTCCCAATTCACTTAACCCAACACCTTCTTTGCAGAGGAGGCATACGGAACACATCTGGACTGTGAGGTTTTTCTGAAGACGGGACATCTCCCTCTGTGCGCACGAAGGAGGAGCAGCCTCTATGACTCTTGGTCTTTCAGGCAGACGCACTCCGGTTTCCAAATGTTTCTGCCCATTCAACTAACAGCAAAGTAAATGTTGCAGAAACAAAAGTGAGATGAACTTTAATCACGGAGCAAAGGATGGGTGTGATCAAAGAAGATCAAAGCGGGGGACAGAAATTAGGATCTGCAGCCTTTTAGGGTGGTTCGCTCACCTGATATACGACATCGAAAGCCTGGCTGCAAGGCAGTGACCGAGCCTCGCTCAGGCATCCTTCCAACGCCCCCCTTGCGCCTGCGCTGTGCCTCACTACTCACTATCTCTTCCTCCGCGGTGAGTCCACGGACTTCCACGACATTATTATACTTACTGCATTTATAAAAAAACCTGATTTTGCTTTTCCTCAAATGTTTTTTTATCACTTATATAAACTTGACTTTATTGTCAATTAATCTATTTTTTCTCTGTGAAAATCACTTTGGCATCTTAGGTTGGGTTGAAAGGAATCATAAGTTTTTCCCATTGAAGTTGCTATAAATATTTCTTTTCAATTCAATGACTCTACACTTAGTCTCACTGTTTCAGGTACAAATTAAAGTTGTTAGGCAGAGCGTGAATGTTTTGAGGAAATTTAGCACGGAGATGTGCAAGTCTCTCTGTGATTGGTGAGTGAAAAAAGAGAGTTGCTCAATATTGGATGTGAAGACCTCGTTTTGGTAAGAATGACCTGGGGTGGCACTAGTAATAGTGATGATGGGCAGGCTCATAGAGCATGCTAGTTATTAGTTACAAGACCTGAAGACCCACGCTAAGGGTCCCATTCCAGCTCCACAACTTGTTGACTGTAAAACTTCAGGCAACATCACCCCTTTACTCTTTTACCTTGCTTTCTCTCTCTTTTTTAAACCTACAAATCAAGGACAATAATTATTCTGCCTCACAGCATGTCTGTGATGATTAAATGAAATAATTAACTGCCAGACACAGAAGATAACCTACTCATCACAGCTGTTGCAATTATTTCATAGACACGTGTATTGCTCAAGTTTATTGTTAAATGAACACGTATTGACTTTGTTAAAAAGTTAAAATGAATCTATAATGTGCTGAGCTTTTGGAATGGGTTTTCCTACACCACATATGACTGCTCTTTTCTTAAGCATTTGAATAAACGTGCATATTTGAATACATTTGAATAAATGTTTATATGAACCAACCATGTATTCCCGGGTCTAGTGCTGGGTTCACTCTGCACTCCAGCTACTGGCTGATAGAGATGCTTCTCTAGTTTTGCACTCCTAGGGCAAGTAGGTCTTTTCATTTTGAGTATCGTAATTTTAAAAGATAAATGTAATAAGCTTTTTTCCTCACATGACGTACAACACCAACCATTTATTAATTCTTGCTTCTGTCTCTTGCTTTTCGTGTCCATTTTTTGAGGGGAGAAAAGTCTTGATTATGAGAACATTTTAATATGGAAACCTGAATTTCCTCTCATCTGGTTTCTAGTCATCTTCTGTCTGGGAAGACTGATACCTGGGGGCAGGTAAGGAAGTTGGGGAGCTCTTGGAAACGTGAGTGCAAACCTTTGTCCACTGCCACACCAGAGACAGAGGCACCTTACAGGTACAGTGATGAGGGAAAGCACGTGTAGACTGAGATCATTAACCCAGTGACAACATTCTTTGGTAGGGTGCAGTCTATGTACGAAACACTCAAAGGGTGTGGAACAAACAGGCCTTCCATTCCTTGAAATACAAACGAATGCATGTCTCCTGATGATGAGAAGAGGAGGAGGGATGGAAGGGAAAACTAAATAGGGAGGAAAATGGGGAAAATGAGGCAAGAACACTGCATCACTGCAGATTTATAAAGCTATAGCTCTTATTCCCCACTTTGTTCATGAAAAAAATGTACACGATGAACTTTAATTTCATTGGGAATGGAAATAAATCAGTTTGCAACCTTGAAGTTTCTTCCGCACGGCCTCCCTTGGTCTTTGGTGCTCACAGGTTAGGAGTTATTCTGGGGGCTCCATCAGTCAGTCTTGTTCCTGAGGCTGGGGAAGCATTTCACACTTCAACAGATCTTTAAATGTAGCATCAAATTATCTCATAATTGACTTGTCTCCGCTCTGTTTTACCACACGAAATTCCAGCCAAATTGAAGTAGGACAGATGGGAAAAGTCACTCGGAAAGTAACACTAATGAAGAAACTCTGCTTTCTCTTTGAAAGCTAAAATGTGTGTACTGATTTCAAATAGCAGCATACATTTCAAGTCCTTGGGGTTTGGGGACAGAGGCATGTGGACTGAATATCCAAAAAGAATTAGTGCTTCTTTTGAGCTTTTAAGGAAATCTCCTCATTTCAGACTTTTTTTTATCATGGTCATGATGTGTCATCACCGACACCCCCAGTACTGAGCTCTTGCTTGGACACTGCCCTACTCGCTGATGGTGACAGCAGATGGCACTACCAGTGTCAATGTGGTCCTTGTCCACCCCGTCCGTACACAGGAAGAAAGCAAGAAAAACAATGCAAGTCAGGACAACTCTAAAAACAACCCCAACCTCACCCCCTCCAGGTCATAGCTAGCCTTCTGCCATGTTATAAGGTCATATTCAAGGTATCCATCTGAAGAAAATCCACCAACCTTATTCAGATTTCCACAGTTTGATTTGTACTTGTGTGTGTGCATGCAGTTCCATACTATTTTATCAACAGGGGAAGTGTGTGTGTGTGTGTGTGTGTGTGTGTGTGTGTGCATGTGCATTCACTACCGAAGTCAAGAACTCCCAAACCAAGAGGGCGCCTTGTGTGACACAGCCTGGCTCCTCTCTCCAAACCCTGACAACCAGGATCTGCCCTCCGTTTCCGGAGTTTTCTCATTCCCGCAGTACCATACAAACGGAATCACACAGTAGGTGACCTTTGCAGACTGGCATTTTTTTCACTGACTGTAGTTCCCTGGAGAGGTACCCATGGTGTCGTGTGTGTGGGTAGTTCATTCCTTTTTATTTGTCGTATTCCGAGGTATCTGCCACCACTCATGTAATCATTCATCGGCTGAAGTACATTTGGGTTAATTCCATTTTTTGTCTCTTGTGAATAAAGCTACTATTTACATTCATGTAAAAGTTTTTGGGTGAATCTACATTTCCATTTTCTGGGATAAATGTCCAAGGGTTCAATTGCTCAGTCACATGATTCCTTGTTTAGTTGTTTGGAGGAGCTGCCACATTGCTTACCAGAGTGGTTGTGCTACTTTTTTCCCTATTATCATCAACGATGTATGAATGATCTAATTTCTTTTTACCCTTACTGGCACTTGGTGTATATTTTTATTTTAACCATTCTGACAGGTGTGGGTGATATCTCATTGCAGTTTTAATCTGCATTTCACCAATTGCAAATGATGTTAAACATCTTTTGTTGTACTTATCTGTGATCTCTCTATCCTCTTCATTGATGCGTGGGTCTCCGGCCAGCAGTGACCACGGAACGCTGCAGATGGCTCGACGATAAACACGAGAGAAAAAACACACATGCACAGAGACAAACTAGTTTCTGTGGGGAAGTAGGGACGAAATGGCCACCCCCCCTAGTGGGGAGCGCGCCCATTTACTGTCCATACCTGCTTTTATTGGGCTCATTCTGCATAATAATTCAGGTAAAGTACAGTACTCATTAGGGGGAAGTAAGGAACCATAGAAAACAAAGAACTCTGCTGGTCTATTGAGTTGGGGGGTCAAAGAGCTGTAAGACTGAGGAACAAAATAACTTCCTCCTAAGACCCTTCTCATTCAACTGAGAGCATTCTAAACAAAGAAGGTTTCACAGTAATTTACATATTCTTTCTTAGGCCTGATCACCCTGGGGAATCCGCACTTCTCAGTACCGAGCTGCACCACCCTGTCATTGTTTCAGGCTTAGGTGGAGCAAAGGAACTAAGGCAACTGGGAGACAAGGGGGTTTTCTCTCAGACTTTGAGAACTCAGGCTATGTCAAAGCCGAGGAGCGAGGGTCCATCACCCCCTTTTGCTGCAGCCCCCCAAGTCCTTCTTTTGGGGGGCCTCCCAAAGTGATCGTGCCTGTCTTAGGTCGTCCCCCCCCATGGGGAATCTTACCCGTCTTTGGCTAACTGACCAAGCTTTTTGGGGTTCAGTCATGAATAAAGCAGCAGAAGCAGCATTCCTGCCAGGAAGATAAGCTTTTGTCTCCTTGCTGGTTTACGGTTCCAAGGGCATTCCCTCAGCCTTAGCCTAGGTGGGGGTTTCAGCTTCTGATACCAGTCAGGGCGGTTCCCAATACTTCATGATATCTCTCCTTGTTGTTTGCTCATTTCCCCATTGTATGCTTGTTTGTTGTTGAATTTTGAGAGTTACTATAATGTTAGATACTAGTTCTCTGACAGATGTGGGGTTTGCAGATACTTTTTCTCCAGTGTGTAGCTTGATTTTTATTTTTTCTCTTCATATGAAGTATCTTAGGGTGAATTTTTCATTTTGATAAGGCCCAATTTACCAACTTTTTCTTTTCTGGATTGCAATGTTAATGTCAAGTCTAAGAATTCTTTGCCAGAAATCCCAAAGATTTTATCCTATTTTTTCTAAAAGTTTTATAGTTTTATGTTTCCAATTAAAATCTATGATTCATTTTGAGTTAAATTTTATCTGAGGGGAAATGCTTGAGTCAAGCTTCTTTTATTTGTTTTCCCTCTCTTTCTCCCTCATCCTTCCCTCCTTCCTTCCTTTTCATTCTTTCCCCCTTTTTTAATTACAGAGGTCCAATTGCTCTGGCCTGTTAGTTGCAAGGATATCTTTCCTCCACTGAAATTGTTTTGTATTTTGTTCCAAATTCAGTGGGCGTATTTGTGCAGATCTATCTCTAGGTTCTTTCCTCTGTTCTTTTGAACCATGGTCTACCATGCTGCCAATGCCACATTGTTCTGATGCAAAAGGCTAGATAGTGAGCCTTCCTATTGGGTAGAGCCATCATCCCTTTGTCAGTGTTGTTTTAGCTATTCTAGGGCTTGCGCCCTAGAGAATCTTGGGCCCATGGGGACAAAGATTCTTCCTTGACCAGCTCCCTCCTGCCAGCTCCACTGATCTGCCTCCATAACTCAGCGAAAAGGGGGAACAGGCCTAGCAAGGAAGGATAACACTTCCTCCAGCTGCTCATTCATGGTGGGGCTCCGGAATGATCATTCTTGCCCCGGGGTGTCAGCTTACCCGATGTTTTCAGGACTCCCATTCTGCCCCAGGGAGCATGATGAACCTGCCTTGACTGCCTTCTCTTGCTGGTTTGGTGATCCGAAGACAGCGGGTCTGCATGGTCTTCCTCTGCTGTGTGTGGGCGAGGCGGGGCAGGGGAGAAAGACACCCGCTGCTGAGCTGTTTCTCCAGTCCTGGGCCCCACTCCAGTTCCCCTTTGTACCACTTCGGATGTTGATACAACGAGCAGCATATGACCTTCAGACAGAACGGAACAGACATTTCAGAGTCTGGAAAATGTGTGCCCCAACCCAAGTTAACCAATGCTCTTGTGCTTCATTAAGACGCTTAAACTTTTTTCTTTTCTTTTTTTTCCTTTGACAAAAATAGGGTCTGGGCTAAACTCCAATTCGAGTAAGCATACTGATCTTCCAAACTCCCTTGGCAGCGTAAATCACATGCAGTTCTCTTCATGTTCCGTCTTTAACTAGTGGGACGGGATGGCTGTGCATAATGAGACAGATGTTGAGTTCTCCTGAGGGCTGCCTGGGGATGAAGCACCTTTCAGTTAATTATCCCACCAGATCTACAGTAACACCAAAGCCTGCAGCGCCATCTACTTGAATCAGCACTGTTTTTCTCCCTAATTGAAGCCCTTTATTTTCTTAGCGATTGTTTTTGTTTCTGTTTAATTCCTCTATGAAAATATAGAGATCTGCTTACTGAATAAAAATCATGTTGGCATTTCCAAGTGCAACATTTGGGCGAGCGCACTAACTTGCACCCATGAATCTGTGCACACCACTTTACTTGACCCTCCCATGTGATAGTTCTGCTGCAGTAAGTGTTTCCGCTTTCACATGTCAACTGAACACCTTCCAGTTAAACCTATTAACTCTCATTTCCTTCTTAAAAACTTCTGGCCCAGCGCTCTGACACCATACAGTATTTTCTATTTAGATGCTATTCTGTTTCCCCCACCCAAAAGGCAGAATCTTAAAAGCATAGGACTGAAAAGATTTCAAAATCCACAAGATGTCCAGCTTGATCTTTTTAGGAGAAAAAATTTAAACCAAACAATTTACATTATATTTAAGAACCTTCTGAGAAATAACTTTGCAGATAGATCCTAATATTTAGTTGCTTTATCTGCAAGTAAATTTCTTCAAATTATTAAATATTAAGCCATTCTCCAAACAAAATAACAATTTATACTAGAAGAAAACATTTTACCGTTTTATTTAACCTTGCACAAATTGAAAATTAAAAATAAATTTTTAGAGCAGTAGTTGTTGGAATTTTATGGGTTATGGACTCATTTAAGGATCTGATTAAAGTTATAGATTTTGACCCAAAGCATATATCTAGCTGTCTACATACCTATATCTATCTGTATCTATCTATCTATCTATCTATCTATCTATTATCTATTATTACAGAAGGCTTAGACATCACCTAGGGACCACAGAAAGCCCCCAGGTTAAGATCCTCTGCCTGGAGTATGGGCAATGTTCTCTGAGGACTTCTAAAGTGTCCCTTCATAATTTCAGAATTTCTCAAATAGAAACTAATTAAGGAAGTAGAATCCAAAATGATGCTTGAGTATGTAACAATGAGTCTTTGGTTCTATGCAACAGAAACAAACTTTGGTCAATGTAAGTGGGAAATCACTGGTGATACATTTGAGTAGCCCACAGATTTGAAGAAAACTTCGCACTGGAAAGGACAAAAGTGAGGCCGATATTAATGGAATGGGGAATCTCTTGGAGATGCCCGTAAGGACTCAGCTTCAGCTCCTTCACTGCTGCTACCAAAAAAATGGTAGAGGGCATCCAGAGCCAGCAGAACCAGAAATTTCCGTTAAGCACCCATGGACTTCTGAGATGGTAAGAATGGAAACCATTGTTATCCATTATTTTAACTGCCTTTTATATTTGTGTTCAGGCAACAGATTCTCTTATTAAGTTATGTGTACACACCACACGTCTATATGACATTTTAGAAACCAGGAAACAAGCACTGACCAGCCTCCAAGAAGGATATATGGTGTTTTGAACAGCTACTTCAGATGAGGCCAAAGAGTGTAACAGACAAGAAGTCTCAGAAGACAGAACTGGGGCTTGTGGAGTTCAGCTGAACAGAGAGGTGCCACAGTGCAACATCTACCCTGAGGGACTTCAGAATTGCTATGTGGTAGAGATGGCATGTGTTTCCTTGTTGTTCTTCCTGAATGGAAGTGTTTATTGATTGTTATCTGATTCACAACTATTTCATGGACTTGTGGAGGGGCAGTCAAAAACAAACAAAGGAGTGCTCTACTGGCTGAAGACATCAGTGAAAGAAGACGTATACTGCAGTAAATCTGTAGCATTCTCACTGATTGCACGGATTTGAGCTCCCTGGTTGCTTGAAGGGGTGTGTAGTTTAGGATCCCATTTGGAAAATGAAGCTGTTTCGTCTGGACTGTGACACATGTCTTCTGTGAACATTGCAAAATACCATTGTTTAGCAACCTGCCCGCTGGTGTTATCGCAGTCTCTTAAGGATGTGAATCTTTTTTTTTTAAGTTCTGTAAACTGTATTTTTCAACATTTTCACTTGAATGCCAATCGGATGCATTTTTGAAAATTATCCTAAGCTTTTATGTAGACCCAGTTTAACATCAGCCTAATGGTGCAAATAATACAAATAGTGTAGTTTCTTCAACTGTAATCTACTGAAAGCCTACTCAACGAGGTTTTAGGCTTTGATTTGTGGGTAATTAAAATGCTCAATATGTGACAATTATGATATAGTCCTTGCACTTAGGAGAATATCACCCATTATGTAATAGAGAAATAAAATCTTTATAAAAAATATTATAAATGACCTTAGTGTGACAAACTAGTTAAACATTAGTGGCACAACTGGAGAAATAAAGCTTATAAACCCGATCTGAAGCATCCAGGGTCCTTGAGGTGAAGCATTATTGAAATCGGCAAAGGACACAAGAGCAGCTCATGATGCGTTTGAACTTCCTCTCAGGAAAGTTTTTGTATCATGTTTGCAAACCACAAATGAAACTCTTTAGATTTTACTGTTTTCTTCCTTTTTGTCTTTATGAAGCCAGAGATGACTTAAATGTTGATAAATGGAAAAAAGGGGGACAACTATAACAACTCTATTTAAATCATAACTGGAAATTAGCTTTTGAATTCAAGTTACTATTCTAAAGCTAATTTTATAGCCTGATGTTAATAGCTTAATGACTTCAGATGATTTGCTATGGAAACGATGGTCCTTAGAAAAATGTTAATATTATTTGCCAAAGTTTTTTTTCCCAGATATTGTAGTGTAAAATATGCAGACTTTGGTATATGCCATCCCTGAAGCAACTGAATTAAAACCGGGCTAAGTTCTAGGAGAAATACACGAAAACATCAAAGTCTTTGAGGAAAATATACATAGTAACAATTTTGTATTATACTGTTATTAATCAATGAAATGTTCTTTGGTCAGGTTATCACATTTAATATGATTTTGGTCATTTGGACAAGTTTAGACTAATCTCCCTGGTGAAAATAACATGTAAATTTTCTTTTCAAACCTATAAAACCAACTTAGCCCAGTTTCACTAATAAGCTATAATCATGATTTATATTACTTAGCCATTTAAATATTAACTGATAATTTTTTACTGTGTAAAACATTGATTGAAATCTTTTCCAGAGGCAAATATCATTTTTATTTCTTTGTATGTGTCTAAATATATCAGCCACCTACAGTAGAATGAAAAAGTCATCCATATGGTTATCTGAATTGTTGATTCTGAAGTCAAAAGTATGATAAACATTGAAAATAAAAAGTGTCATAATATTATATACCAGATGGAAAAGACTTTTCCAGATTAGGTAAGTGAAATTTTATAATAAACAAAATGTATTAAAAGTGGCATATTTGAATAAAGTTAGGATTGTTTGAAGTCATTGCTTGAATATACTGAGGTCTGTCTAGAAAATATCCATCCGTGTAATATGAAAAATAGAGACATTTACTGAAGAAGATACAAGAAACACTGTACACAGGACAATGATGCCTCAAACCTATAAAACCAAACAAGTCCCCTTCAAAGCAGGCACTTTGGGGCCCCACACAGTTCTCCCAGTCACCATCAGCTGCCCTGTTGTATTTTTCTGAATCTCATCAGTAACCTGAAATCTCTTCTCTTTCAAAGGTGATTTTAGTTTTGGGAAATGCCAGAAGTCACGGGGCACCAAATCTGGGCTGTAGTAGGGCTGAGTCACCTGGGTGATTTGATGTTTCACCCAAACACTCTGCAGCAGACATGATGCATGAGTGGGCACGTTGTCATGATGAAGCTGCCAATCACCAGTTGCCAGTAGCTGTGGTCTCCTGAGTCATCCAAATAATCTCCTCACAGGAACGTTCAAGCTTAACTCAAAATCTGATGCAGATTTGTTGCTCTACTTGCTCATTTTGAAAGTGAGAGCCACACAGTGCACACGCTCACTCAAGGGTGTCTACCACTGACCGGTACAGTGAAGTTGTCATTGTTCACGCATGCACATTCCAGTCCACTCTCCTTGGCTGCCACGTTTCATCAATGTCATGCGAACTGTTCTCGTTATATTAATAATGGCTGGGCTTTTCCCAGACAGACCTCACACATACACATGGTAGCATGATTTGTTATGCAGGTTTACTTCAGTGATAAATCAGCGTCACTGTGCGGTGACGCTGCCATCTGTGCCCATGCCCGAAACAAGGTTGTTTAACCTAAAGTTCTAAATACACGCAAAGCCTTCGATACGTAATGGAACTATTCCACGAAAACACACCTGTGGTTGAAAACTGTTTTATCTAAATTAAGATGGGTAAAATATGATTTATAATTTACTAGACAAAAAATGTTATAACCATGGCTTGAAACAAAGTTCCTTCATAATGTTAATTTCAGAAATGTTCTGTGGAGGTCATTGGGAACATTTGTTGATCTGGTATAAATAGTTCCACCTGGGATTTGGCCCAAGCTGGAGATGGGCTGGGGTGGGGCAGTGGAGCACTCGGTGTCCTCTCTGAGGCCAATTCCGGCGCGCCCTGGGTGGCTCTCTCTGCCGCTTCTCCCTCCAGTTTCCTGGTGTCCAAGTGACAGTGGATGCAAAGGTTTCTTTTGAAGGCATGTATCAGTTAACATATTAGAATGCTATGCAACTTTTTAATGTGTACAAATAGTCTACATATAACCGGGCGGCTCAGAGACTAGAGCCCCCCCCCTATTTTTTTGTTTGTTTGTTTTTGAAAACTTGATTTCCAGAAGCCAGTTAAAGTTTATTGAAGTTGTCATCAGTTTTCTGATTCATTTAACTGAAGACTTCCATTTGTTACTATTCAAAAAGCACTCAGTAGACACTGCCATTCTGCAAGAAGGAAAGCCACATCCTTTCTTCAGTGGAGATGTTGGAGGCACTGAGGAATTAAATTGCTCTTATGGTGATGTTTCATGATCATCAGAGTTGTATCCTTTGTATTAACTCAGAGGCAGGCCTGGGACTGCAGGCAGGAAAACTGTTTTCTCTGCTCTTATAAGAACCCAGAGTGGATTGAGCGTGGGCTGGGAACCAAAGTGTCCCAGGTTCGATTCCCAGCCAGGGTACATTCCTGGGTTCCAGGCCATAACCCCCAGCAACCGCACATTGATGTCTCCCTCTCTCTTTCTCTCTCTCTCTCTCTCTTCCCACCCCCCTTCCCTCCCTGAAAATGGATGAATAAAATCTTAAAAAAAAAAAAAAAGAACCCAGAAACAGAGGGGGTTGACCTTGAAGTATTTTGGAGGTGGGGAGTGGATGTAAGAAGGTAAATGATAGCAGCCTAAGGAAAAAGAAACTGATGGTAAGCCATACACTACCCTTTGTAGATAGACCCTGGTTAACTCCACCAACCCAATGGATGGTATTTTATGGATCTGTTCTAAGGGTCATTTAGTATCTAAGGTAGACAGACATTACAATCTTTAGCTTCTCAGCAGTCTTTACTATTATGTGGCAATGATCTCATGTGGGCAGTGTCACCGCTAAAGAATATGTAGGAAATATGAGTGGACATTTTGGGTTGTCCCCAAAGGGGAGAGAAGTACTGCTCATTAGAGGTTGAAGGCTGAGAATGTTAGATACCCCTTAGCTTTTGAAAGAGTCACAGGCAGCACAGAATTACCCTACTTGCTATATGATTTGAATGGCCCATTAGTCACACAGTCTAAAAGCAAGTTGCTGATCCAAAAAACTAACTCTCGAAGATATATAAAATCAAAGTATTTTAAACTTTTTTAAGTTAGAGATCAAATTTCCTCTAAGAACAATAGGTTATTTTTCTCATCGTTGAATTTTTCAGAAGTAATCCTGTTGGCTCATTTACGATCTTGCTTTAGTATTCACTAAACACGCAGCAATTCGGAGTGAGACACACACATTTTATTACATTCTATATATTTGAGGCATTTTTATTGAAATTAGAAAAATTTAAACTCCAATAGCTTCAAAAAAAACTTTCTGAGAAATACATATTAACATTAAAGCACAAAACTATTTTTAAAGTAGGGAAACTTCTATTTTTAAATTCTTATTTTTTTAATCAACAGGCAAAGGTATAGATAAGCAAAACTAGGTTTTTCTTGTTCAGAGGAAAAGTAGTACTGGGCATCTCCTGGTCACTTCTTCTTTTCTTTCTTTCTTTTGTCTCTGTCGGTGGTCGACAGCTTCTTCTCGGGCTCGGCCCGGGGGACTTCCTCTTCTGCAGCCAGGGCCTCCAGCCTGAGGCGCTCCGCCTCCAGCAGCTTGTTCCTGTACTCTTCCCGGACGCTGAAGATCTTCTGGCGGGCGTCATCTAAGGAGTCCTGTTTCAAAACAAAAGCCCAGTCCAGTAAGGTTCACTCATAAAAGCTTATGGTCCCAGACCAGGAAAAACAAAAAACAAAAAAACCAAGAACCCTGTAAGACCTTGATGTTTTCCTTATGCCAGCAGATTCATGGGGGAAATGATTGAGGAAAGATGAAAATTAAGCAATGGTCTCAAATATTTAGCAACACATACAACAGGAGATAGCAACAAAGGGTGCATGACATTTTAACAGAATAGTAAATAAAAGTATCCATGGGAGAAAAATAAAGAGAAAAGTTCAGAAATAGGCAGAAATTTTAGCAAAGCAACTAGGCACTTCAAAAGAGCTCAAATATCATTCATGTAAAGTGTGCACACAGCTCCCTCGGTGTGTCCCTCCCAGGGACTGTGCTCAGTGCATTACTGGTTCCCCACACATTCTGGCCCCAACGGAACACACCTGAGTGGTCCTTCCAAATAATATTGCCTCACCCATTGGTCATCTTTGTCATGGTCAGTTTGGCTTTCCACCCCCAAAATAGACTGTATTCATCAAAGACACCAAAGACCTATGTGCAGCTAAATCGAAGATCACTCCCAGGCCCTGTTCTTACTCAACCACACTTTCTCCTCTGGAGTCAACCGACCTCACTCGACTTCCTGGACATCACACCCTAATTTCCTTCCACTTCACTGTCTGCTCCTTGTCAGTGGCCTGTCCGATTTTCCTTTTTCTTCTTCTTCTTCATCTCTTAATGTGGAAATGGCTACATCTTAGATCTTAGGTCCCATTCCTTGGTAACCTCATCTAACCCTATGGGTTTACATTCTATTTTTACATTGGTGGGTCCCACTTAAAAAAAAATCCCAGAATCACACATCTAACTTCAGTTCAATTTTCACATGACTGTGTGACAGATAAATAAAAATGTCTGTTTTGATACAATAGATAGAACAAAAAAAGTCCCACATTGAAATCCTTATCTTTACTCCCAAACCACCAGATCTGATAGCAACTCAGTCCTTTCGGTTCTTTTGGCAGCTCTTTCTTTTATAATACACCCACCATCCATCAGGAAATCCTACTGACTACTTTGAAAATGCACCCAGAATTCAGAATTCTGTTGCTTCTCACCACCTCCACCCCACCACTTCAGTAAGAACCACGGTTGCCTCTCACGTGAGCTGTGAACAGTCTCCTCACAGACCTGTCTCTTTCATGCGTGCCCCTTTCTATACTTAATCTGCTTCCCACACAATATCCGGAGTAATCCTTTCAAAACCTAAGTCAGATCATGTTACTCCCCTGCAATTGGGAGTCTTGTCATGACTCCATATTTCCCTCAGAATAAAAGCTAAAGTTTTTTATGGTGGCCTTCCCAGTCCTACATGATGACCTTCCCTGTCCCCTTGTCCCCATTTGTCTCTGGCCTCTCGTCCCCTCATCTACCCCTGCTCACTGGTATGGCACGGGCTCCTCACTGTGCTTCCCCCAATAATACACCAAGTACATGCCTGTCTCTTCTGATTCGTTGTGCTCTGAGTCTAGACTACTTCTCTTTCTTCAACACTATCCCTTTCTGTCACATTATACAATGTACTTATGTGTTGTGTTTCTATTTAACATCTATTTCCTCATAGAATCTAAACTCCACGGGGCAGGGAGGGGTTTATCTCTTTCGGTCAGGCTTAGGAGAGCTTCTGGTACAAAAATGCCCAGAAAAATTTATTGAGTAAATAAATTGTGGAAATGGGAAGTGCCAGAAGACTATTTTTTTAAAAAAGAATAATGTTCAAGACCATAGACAAGATCACTTAATGTTGGTCTCAGGCAACAATCTAGAAATGGGTTATGAAATGGCTTCTCTGAAAATGTTTCTAAGGAAGGCAGTGAGTGATTGCTATCAGTGTAGGTTCACTAAGAGGCTAGAGCTTCCTAATTTCATTTGTGTTTCTGACAGTGTGGCCCCAATTATAGGTCAGTATGCTGACTGTTCATTGTTTCAAAATGATATGAAAGAATAAGGATTAATGACCCAATGCAGGCTGGAGGAAAAGCTTCTAGAAATGTTGTGTCTTCATCGCTCAATTCTTAAGAGATTTTCCATGGTTTTGGAACTGACTCCGATTGAGATAATGAAACAGTTGGATGTCAGAATCACACTTCCCAAAGCTTTTGATGAAAGAAAAATATTGTATCTATCATAATAAAATGGGCTTCATTAAACTATTTTCACACATATAGAATGACAGAAATGACATATTAAAAAATAGAGACAGAGCCAACTCAAGGGTTTAGTATAAAGTGAATTTAATATGTGATATGTTTTTTCCCATCTGATGAGAACTATGTTACTGATCATATTTCTTTTCTACTGCCAGCTTAAATGTCGGCTGCCTCAAGTCTGTGAGCACAATCATCCTCCAGCTATTTTCCAATTTCACAAATATTTTGTTATCTTCTCTCCTATTCTTCCCACTTTGTAGATTGATTCCAAAAACTGCATTTTAGAAGGATTTTAGAGAGTATTTAAAATTAGTATGTAGAATTGATTTGCCTTTTTTCCAAGAAGTTGGGAACTACATGCTATCAAGCCTTTTTCTACTCAGGTACTGTATGATTCTGACACCATTTTTAATTGAACTTTTCTGGGTGGTATTGGTTCAGAAGACCATACAGGTTTTAAGTGTACCACCCAACAAAACATCATGTGCACCTTGCATTGTGTGCCCATTGCTTCAAGCAAAGTCTTCCTGTTCCCCATTCTCGCACCCCCTTTGCCCACCTTCAGCCACCCCCACCCCTCTTTGCCCCTGGCTATGACCACTGTGTTGTGAGTGCCTGTGTGTGTGTTTGTATATGTATATTTTTGGCTCCATCACTCACCTTCTTTCACAGGGACAACTATAGGGAACCGATCTGCATGGCAGTGGCGAATGCAGCCCAGCCCCTGATGTGAAAAGCCGGTGGGAGCGAGACAGCACATAGGAACCAGGCCCACAGACTGGTTTTCCCATGGGGAACCAGACCAGGCTGCTCTGAGGCTTTCTTTTTGCCAAAACTCCCTCACCCTGAATTGAGGCAGCAAATGTTTACTGCATATCTTTAAAGTAACTTCCTAAAGTCTGTGCTAAACCTCCCAAGGATGGAGTGTAACCAGTTCAACCACTTTTCCCCTCAAATTTGCAACATCCTTTTCTCTGTAGTAATTAGCAACATCCTCTTCTTTGTTATCTGTGGAAGGTAATCACCTAAAGGGAACCTGTGCATTGTAAATGAGACCATCCTTGATGTAATGTGCCCAGAAAAGTAATAAAAGCCTGTCCAGGCAAGGGTTGGGCTGCTCTCTCACTCAGAGAGTGGCCATGCTGTCCCTTTCCCCCCACAGGACTTCTTTGGTCTGTGTGAATTTGTTCATCACAGCCACAACACACGGACCCTGCTGGTCAGATGGAGTCTGACTCAGGCACCAATACTCCTCCCCTCTGACAGCTATCAGTCGGCTGCCTGTGTCCATGCCTCCATTTATCTTTCATTCATCAGCTTATTCTGTTCATTAGATTCTACACATAAGTGAGATCATAAGTTACTTTCTCTGAGTCACTTCTTTCACTTAGCACACGTGTCGGCTGTGACCCACTCACGCACTGCTAGACTCACCCGCATTCCTGCGTACATCTCCAGGACTTTATCCTGCACTCTCAGTCGTTCTTCTTGCTCAATGTCTCGAATGCTGAGGACTCTGGTCCTATACTGTCGAAACTGGTGAACCTCCTCTGCCTTTTGCATTGCCTGCTGCTGATTCAGTTCATCCGTTTGAAGCAGAGGCTCAGCGTGTGTTTTCCTTGATATAGAAACATCACAAGAGAGACTTACATCATTTGGGAACTCTGCAATGAACTTTACTGTAGAACTCAAATAATTTAATGTTGTATCAACAGTATGGTGGTCTGAATAAAATCAAACATTAGGTATAGAAAGAATAAGCTATTATTTTTAGAAGGGTTATGCTCCATCCATTGAATCACAGATATTTTAGAAAGTGAGTTTAGGAAAAGATCAATAACACCAGGTGTGTCATTTGATGGGATGTTTGTGGAACTGGTGTTTGAAACTGTGAGCCTGTTTTGTAGGCCTTCCTTGTTAATTTAAGCAACTAAATAATTTTGAAGTTGCTTCCAAATTTATAAGAAGATTGAATCTAACTAAATAATGGCAGCAGTTACAGTGAGAATTTTCTGTAACACAACTCACCTTAAGCTACACATTAAATCTTACAGAAAACATTTAAATTATTTCATGACTGACTTAATAAAACATTTGCTAACGTGAGATGTAAAATCATGTATTTCTAAACATTTAAATACACTGAACATTAAGCATTTAATTTCAAATTTCATTTGTTTGACAACTGCCTATTAGCAATGTATCCAAAATCCTAGGAACACGGACGTATACATTAATCACATTAACTAAAACTCACCGTACATATTGAGTTACATCTACACATCCTAGTGCTTTTCGAATAAGTCGTGGAGACATTTCCAGAATTGCTGGGGATCGTGACCGTGGCCCTGTTGAAATAGAAAGTCTTAAGCTTCCTCCCAAAAGAATCAACAATGACTAACTAAATACTGTTATATCTCATTTTAATGAAAGATAATTTTTTTTCTGTTAAGAAGACAACCAATTGAATGGACTTGCCTAATTTAATGATTTTAATGTGATTTTATGTGACTATGAAAAAATAATTATATTTATCTTCTAGCTTTTGTTACTAATAGTTAAATGAAAGAGATGACAAAAAGAACACAGGTGATAAAAAATATAACAAAATGTTATTCTAATTATAGTTAAATCAAGGCAGAAACAAAGAAGACATATTTTAAGCTACAAAACTATATTACAAACAAATTATATATGAAAACTCTACAAAGCACTTCAGGGGTGGAACACAAAAATGTTCAAGACACAGTATTCTACCTTCAAGAAACACTTAGCCCAGTGGAACAGGCAACATGTAATAGATAAACACCGAATATCACATTAGCAGGAGGCTTTTACTCCACAAGCTTATCTGAACCCATAAGAACAGATTGAAGACTTTAGAAGCAAAGGTACTGTCCACTTAGCCTTTCCAGACAATTTTGTAATATTTTGTTTATTTTTAAATTATAGTTGACATACAGTATTATATTATTTCAAGTGCTCAATTTGTATCTGTCTTATGAAGTGATCACCACAATAAGTCTAGTGCCCATCTGACACGGTGCATGATTATCACCATGCTATTGACTGCGTCCTCTAGCTGAGCATGACATTCCTGTGAGTTATTTTGTGAGTGTAAGTTTGTGGCTCTCAGCCCCTTCACCTTTTCACCCATTCTCCCACCCTGCTCCCCTCTGAAAACCATCAGTTTGTTCTTTTTTATGGGTGAGTCTGTTTCTGTTTTGTTTGTTTGTTTTGCTCCTCAGGTTCCACATATAAGTGAAATGATATGGTATTTGTCTTACTCTGTCTGACTTACTTCACTTAGCATAATATCTTCTAGGTCCATCCATACTGTTGTGAATGGCAAGATTTTAATATTTTTTATGGCTGATGAATATTCTGTCTTTCTGGACCATTTAGTCTCTTTTTTAAAAAAATTACTAAAATATCATTGAGTAATTTGCTTATTTAAAAAGTATAATTCAATACTTTCTAGAAAATTTATAGAGTTGTGCAACCAACACCAAAATCCAGGTTCTAACCATTTCCGTTATCCAAGTAACACCCCTCACACCCTTTCACGGTCCTTTTCCGTTCCCTCCTGGAGCCCAGGCAACCATTAACCTCCTTTGTGTCTCCATAGATTTGGCTTTCTTGAACATTTCATGTCAGTAGGAAGGGTAAAAATCTGTTTAACTTTTCAAGAAACTGTCAAATCACATTGTTTTGATTATTGTTGGCTTCATAAGAAACTCTAAAATCACAAGGTAAAAATCCTCCTCTTTGGTTCTTTATCAGAATTATTTTGGTCATTCTGGACCTTTGCATTTTCAAATAAATTTGGAGATCATCTTATCAAATTGTGTAAAATGTCTAGTAGGACTTTGACAGGGGTTATACTAAATTTATAGATCAATCTGTAGAGAATCGAATATGAATATGCTATGTTACTATATTGACTCTTCCAGTCCAAAGCATGAACCTCCTTCTTTATTTTGATCTTTGAAATTTTTTCCTGTGTTGTTTTGTAGTTTGAAGTATACAAGTCTTTCACTTTTTAAAATGTATTTCCATATATTTATTAGTGATGCTATTGTGAATAAAACTGTCTTAATTTTATTTTTGATTGCTCATTAATGATACATAGAAATAAAACCAAATTTTGTATATTAATCTTGTCACATGTGACTTCACTAACCTCACTTATTAGTTGTAGATAACAATCTTGGTTCTTTTTTCTTGGTCCCCTAGTATTTTCAGTATACAGGATCAGTTTGTCTGAGGATACAGTTTTTCTTTCTTTCTGATATGGATGTGTTTTATTTCTGTTCCTTATCGAAATGGCCAGAACCTCCTGTAAAGTGTTGAGTATGAGTGGTTTGAGTGGACATCCAGCCCTGTTCTTCACCTCTGGTTAAAATCACGGGGGTTGTTTTGTTACCCAGATCTCCCTGTTCAGTTTTTGGGGTGCTTGCCTTGAAGAGCATCACAGCTCCCAGAGGGAAACAGATTCTCCCCTAGAGGCTATAGCAGGCATGCGGCCTTGCCAAGACTTAAATTTTAGAATTTCTTCCTTCCAGACCTATAAGAAATGAATCTGTGTTGTTCTAAGTCACTAAGTTTGTGGTTGTTTACAGTAGCAATAGAAAACTCATACAATTAAGACAATTTATTTTTATTGTTCTTAGTTTTAATAAGCATTTTTTGCATTTAGTTGTGTGCCTTAGGAGTTTTTAAATGTTTTTTAATCTTTATTTTTATCCTTGCTTTTTGGGGAGAGGATATATCAAGTCCTCACTCTACCATTCAAGGAGTCTCACTGCCCCATCCTTCCCCTGCCACTGACTATTCCTGCTTTTTAACATGTGGGTATAATAGTTTCCAAGATTATTGTAAAGTGCTTAATTTTGAATGAGTTCTTAAAAGCAGTCATGCATTTGAAAATATAATCTAATGTAAACCTTTAAAAACATAAAAACAACCCTGACTGCTGTGGCTCAGTGGGTTGGGTGTTGTCCCACACACCAGGAGGACCCGGTCTGGGCACCTGCTGGGTTGCAGGTCGGGTCCCTGGCTGGGGGTGTGTGAGAGGAAACAGATCGCATGCATATCAGTGTTTCTCTCCCTCTTTCTTCCTATCCTCCTCTAAAAAGGAATTAATAAAATATTTAAAATATATATAAATAATATACAAATTAATCTTTTTTCAAAATATATAAAGTCATGATACATGTGAGAAAATAAACTATAGCAATATGAATCTCAACTCTGTTACATTATTACAACACAAATTCAATCATGTTTCTAATTTTATAATATTAAATAAAACATTTCTGAAGTATTAAAATTTTATTATATGAGTCTTTTAGAAACCAGTAGCCAATACTTTTTTCTTTTTTCCTCCCAGCAACTATGGGATCTTAGATTTCTAAAGTCCATTTGCTTTTCTTATGAACATCTCTACTTCAGTTGGGTATATTTGGGGCATTTCTAACTTGAATTGTTTCTATAAGATATGGACTCTGCTGATTATTGGCTGGAAAGAAACTATTTTCTGATTAGTTAGGTTTTTGTGCTTTCTGACATCCAGCCAAATAATATATATTGAACAGAGAGGGTGGGAAAGGGGCAGAGTGATTGTTGTGCTCACCTGAAAGACTGTTGAGTAGGGTGTGAGTGCAGACTGATGGTCTTAGGCTCTAAACGGGGCAGCTCAGTGTGTGTGTGTGTGTGTGTGTCTGCCACTCTTTATCTGCGAAATGGTCTTCTGTGGGATACATTCTGATAATGAGAGTATGAATTGAGTAATATTTTTTACAGCAACTGGTCATCACTGGGTCATTTTACTGTATTTTACAAAGTTTGGGTTTGCAACAGACCAGGAGAGAACTTCTGTCATCATGGGTAGTATGAGAATTGTGGTTTAAAAGACATGGCAAAGAATAGATTGATTGTGCACCTGGGGAAAGGACTTTGGAATAAAAACAATGATCCTCACCAGCCTCTGGAAGCAGCACTATTCAGAGGGCCCCAGAAATAAAAGGAGAGTTCAAAGCAGTGTTTGGACTCTTGACCGAGATGATGGTTTGTTGTGGAGGGAGGATACTTAGGAGTGAATCCATAATGATATTGTTTACATGACCTCCTTGCATTGTGAAGGAAGTTGTTCCAAGTTATCTATCTACTCAATGAAAATAGAAGTAACAAGACTAATATCGCTTTGGGGGAGGCACAAATATTGATGGGAGGATAGAGGCCACACCACATGAAGTTCTGAGGAGTCAATAATCTCCTAGGGTCAGTGCTTCTCCGGGAGTAAGAGCTGACTCGTGCCGCACCACCCGCGGAGGTGGGGGCAGCGCACTGAGCTCCAGACAGCAGCTGACAGTCAGCCCTGTGGTCTCAAGCAGGATTCCTTCTGTAACCACCGTTCCTGGGGCACATGGCAAAGTCTCTGAGAATAGGGTGTATTTTTCTTGATGGGGTGTAAACAAATGTATCATTGTATATTAAATTAAAATTATAATAACATGTATTTAAGAATGGTTTAAAGAAATTTTTGCTTGAGGACCGGCTGCGTTGCTCCTCCTTCCCCCTCTTCCCTGTTTGCAGTGACTTATGAGCATATAAACAATTTGATTTCAGAATTTAATCCTGTTTTTATTTTATAGATCTTGGAATTAACTGTGGGGAAAAGTTTGCGTTTGATTAAAGAATACAATGTGTCGAATCAAAAGAAAAGCTAAGGTTTGAAAAGTTCTGACTCTATCCAAACTCTATCAGCTTCCTCTCCTTGGGTGAGTCGTCATTTACCAATTCTCTCACTTCTGAGACAGGATACCATATATCCAGTTCACAGAGGCTCAACAGATAAATATGCCACAGCGCTCTGCCAATTGAATAAAATGGTAGATACGGATAGATGTGTTTCAGTGCTGCTACCCCGTGTGCTATCTTTTAAGTGAATGCTCACTTTCAAAACACTGGTTTAAAAATATCAGTATCTCTTTTTAGTGTAGTAAAAGAGCCCTTTGCATTTTCCTTTCACAGTGGAAATCAAGGACATGCTTTAGCCACAAACAGTTTTTAATTTTAAAATTGTCAGACCGGTTTAGCAACTTTGAAGATAACCATTGTCAACATTTCTGAAGATGTTTCCTTCTAAAATATTCTTTTCTCCTGCCTGGGCTCTGAACAAGTCGAGGACAAAGACCAAGACTGTGCTCTTGATAGAAGTGGGATTGGAGCATGTAGCCTGATGGGAGAGGCCAATGAGCCATGACCAGAGAGCCCTGGAGCTCACCGCAGGTCAGCACCCCTCACTCGTAGGCAGGGCTCCCAACTCAAGAAGGAGCAGTGACCTTGGGCTTGCTAGGCACAGCCCATTTGATTCTTGTCAAAGATACCAATCAGATGAGATGCTAAGCCCCTTTAGAGACAGAAAGTCTAAGAGTTGCTTAGGGAAAATCTTTCTATCTGGAAACCAGGAATGTGCAAAGATGTTTCTCTGCAACACCTTCCATGAAGGGTGTATGTTCATCTTAGTGAATAAGTGCAAACCCATACTACACAAAAATGAACCCAGTCAGTAGAGCTTGTGCACCACAGGAAAGTGCTTACTTCCTACCCTTTCAAAGTCAAATATTTAAAATTTGTTATAAAAACAAGAAAATCTATCATGTAGTATACTATAGATAAAACAAAAAGAATCGGTGACAACTGTATATGCGATCACTGCAATTTTACTTTTAAGTATAACTATACAAAGCATACCTCCTACTTTTTCAAAAAAATCTCCCACTTTTATCTTTAGGATAAGCTCTTAATAATCAGGTTCTTGAGCAGATTATCAACTCTGATAAGCCGAACGAAGACCTATGAATTCAAAATACAAATTGTTCTATGGCATAACCCTTGATGTCACATTTGTTTAAGTTAGTATATTTTCCAGGATTTTTATTTCAAAATATATATTTATCTTACCAACGAGAGGAATACTCACTGATATTTTCCTTCTGCGCGGTCTGCTCATGCTCCTCCTTCCCCTCCAGGGCTCCCCTGCTCTCACTGCTTACTGACTTTTCCAGATCCTTTAACACCTTGGTTATTTGCCACTTCTTCCACAGCATACTTGCTGATTGTTTTATCTCTTTGATGTCTAAAGTCCTAGAACTCTTTGTTTCTGGCACGAGTGAGGAACTTGCAGATGATTCTATCACAACATGGCATGTGCATTACTGAAAAAACTTGCATTCTATGAAATCACATGCAAAAAGCAACAGGGCTACAAGAACACAGATTTGGAGCAAAGACTCGTAAGCTTTGCCACTTCTAACCAGAACACTAGCCAAAATAGTGGTTGGTACCTCAGAAGATGACGCCAATGATCCAGGCACCCAGTGAGTCTAGAAGCTGCCCCAGGATAGGAGAAGGTCACATAAAAATAGAGGCTTTTTGGAGGCAAGACATTACAAGTGGAAAGGGGAGTTCTGAACCACTGGGGCCGCTGTTCGTGTGAACTCTGGAGGAAGTGCTGCTTGCCCCGTGTGCGAATCCTGAACAGACAGCACCCTCCTCTCTGGGGAGCAAGCTCTGAGTGCAGACACTTGTCTAAGATTGTCCTCAAACAAAGCTGAAAAGGCATCTTGCTGATGAAGCAGCAAAGCTGGAAGATTTTTTTCTTTCAGCTTTGATTCTTCAAGCTATGATTCTACTCCCACTATTCCAGACCTCCATGCCTAGAAAGAAATGTAAAACATACACGGTTCCACATCACACAGACATTTCCCCTCTATTTGTCAGTTGCACATGTTCTAATTGGTATTATGCTCTGCTTTGAATAAAATAGGTCAGTGCAACTTTATTCTTATTTTGAGTAAAATAAGAGTATGAAGAAATGTTGAAATAAAAGGGAGATATTCAGCCATCAATGATGGTTCTTTAAAAATATTAAAATTGATGCAACCCTATGGCAAGATGGGTCAGAAGAAATTAAAATGATTTTTCCCCCAGGAATTTTAACTTATATAAAATAAACAGTTTTCTTATAAAACATGACTTACTAACCTTGACATAAGAAGAAATAGAATGGATAAATAATAAGACATATAGGGTACATTTACTGTATGAGTTCAATATATGAAGTTCAAGAACAAGCAAAAATCATTTATGGTGATAGAGGTCAGACTCATAGTTACTTTGAGGAAGGAAATGACTGGGAAGGGAAATGAGGTGTACTCTGGGGATATATTAAGGATATGTTAAGTATTTTATACCATGATCTAGAATTTCTCACATATGTGTAATTTCGTCAAGCTGTAAAATAGAGATTTCTGCCCTTGTTGGATGACAAGGTCAGTCTTCTCTGACCCTGTTGACCACTGGCTCCTGTGCTCGGCTTAGGGAGAATTCCAGTTTTAGCAAAGAATCCAGCTAAACCAGTTTGTTGGAAATCTGCACCCCCCACCTTGATATTCAATCAAGCTTCTCTTTCTCCCATCCTTGATATTCAATCAAGTCCCCCTCCCTTGACCCTTGACACCTAACCAAGTTCCTCTGAGGAATTTTCTCCCCACCCCTTGCTGGGGGTTAACTTGGTCTCTTTCCCAGCTGCAGCCGTCTTGACTCCTGCTGCAATAGTCTCAAGTGAAGTCTTCCTCATCACTTTTAACAAATGTCCAGTGAAATAGTTTTTCTTTTACATATAGCTTACTCCATTTTAAACATAATAGTAAAACCTAGAGCTAAAGGACAAAAACTATATTCTATTCACCTTCATATTTCCTACTATTATTTAATTCTATCAGTTAGAAGAGAAAGTACTTTAGGAGTTAGAAATGGTTCAGTCCCAGTGTTCTCACTACTTCGATGTGTGTGACTTAGGAAGAATAAGGTGACTCTCTGAGCTTTGGTCTCTTTGTCTGTAAAGTAGGAATAGTAACATCTATGACAGAATTGCTGTGGGTTAAAATGAGGTAATAAACATGAAGCATTCTAAATAGGGCTCATCCCAGGAGAACAGGATTAGGGTGATATTTATTGTTTAGATTGTTTATAATGAAAAGTTTTGGGATGTTATTTTTATAATAATTATTGAGTGATTCCCTCGAAGCTGTGAAAGGAGAAAAGCATGTTTTGGGATGTGCGTGTCTTCAGCCTCTGCAGACAGCCCAGGGTGGGGACAGGTGCAGGCGCCTGAGTATCGGCGAGAAGACCTTGGGAGGAGGAGAGCTCTGACTGTGTGCTGGGCGTGTTCCTGGCTATCTTGTGAATTTAGCAAATTAACAGGAAAATTACTCTGGGCCTTTGTCCTTCCTTACTGGTGAGTTGAAAACAATATTAAATGTCCATGGGTTGATGTGAATATAAAATAAAATAATTAGTATTTCACAGTTCCAGGCCCAAGGCAATCACTCCATAAATGCAGTTAATTTTATTCCTATGATTCTTATTTTTTAAAATCCTCATCTGAGGATACGGTTATTGATTTCCAGGGAGGGAGGAATATGGATGTGAGAAAGAAACATCAATCGGCGGCCTCCTGTACGCACCCCCACCGGGGACGGAACCCTCAGCCTAGGAATGTGCTCTGGCCTGGGATGGAAACTGCAACCACCTGGTGTTCGGGACAACACTTCAACCAGCTGAGCCAAGGCTATTACTGTGGTTCCTGTTGCCGTTATGCATTTTTATGGTTATCAGAAAGGTGCCAGATCTATGGTAGGGAGTCTGCCTTCAAGTCACATGCTGCTACCTTCTAGGCAGGTCACACCCTTATTTCTGGTATCTTCTCTTCTTACATGGGGGAAGTCACATCTAACTGAAAGAAGTAAGCCTATGCTTGATTCAAAAAAAATCAGGATCTATTTTTTATAGGATTGTATGAGACTTTTTACAATCCTAGGAAAATAGATTCTAAAATGTTTTCTTTTTACCAATGTGACGGGCTGACTATCTTTCAGGAGGTGCAGTTAGCAGCTCTGCGCTCGGAGGCAGCCAGGGCAGGATGCACCAACCTTCTTCCTCGGTTCTTGATTGGCTCTCCGACACCTGCGTCAGCACGCTCTGGGCATCGGGTGTTTTCTTAATGAACCGGCTGAGGTAATGCAGACGGGCCTGAGAAGCCTGAGGAACAAACATTGTCAAGTAATAGTATAGGCAACATCTTAATAGTACAAAAGAAAAAAAGGGGGGAAAACCCACAGGAAAATGTGAATAAATAAAGCAGATTGAATCAGGTCAGGTCCTATTAATTATCAAGTAAACTCAAATCCTGGATCATCCATGTTTTTGGCTGTTATTTCTGAGAACTTGAAGAAGTGGTCCTAAATTTAATGCACATTGATCCAGTGTCTCCTGAGCCTTTTTCGTCTGCCTCAGTCACCCTAAGTTGGGACATGAAACACATATAAATAACAGTGTTTTGCTATGGCAACAACTCATTTAAAATACAGGGCAAGGGAGACAAGGTGTAGTGCACGAGTGTATACCGCCAGGGAGAGCACACTCTGCTCATCTGTCTAAGGATGTTCGAAGTGCATGAAAGCGCGTACGAAGCAGTGCTGGGCTTTCTGACTTGCGAGTGGCAAGAACAGACAGTGTGAGCCCAGGCTACGTAAAAGAAAGAGGTGACCCACAGTTGGGTCAATAAGCAGCACCACTGTGTGCTTTGCTTTTGCAAGCCATCAGGGCATCATGAGGGTGACATTTCACATTGTATCCAATGTGGCCTTAACACGGAGTCAGTCGGTGACTGAGAAAGCTCCAGATACCATCCCTAGAGGAAAGACTGTGTGGTTTCACCCACGTGGCTCTTCCTTCCGGCCACACCTGGGAGTGAAAGGACAAGAATAGCTTTTCCAACTCAAGCAACCTTGATTGCTCGTCCCGGCTCAGCCATCTCCCAGGCTTGCTTCATGGCTCGGATCTCGTCTGCCCGTTCTGTATCTTTTTTGACTTCAAGAAAGTCTGCTTCATTGTATTCTGTGACCAGCCTCAAAGTCCAGTAGGGTTTATTTGGGTCTTCTTGTTGGGAGTGAACGGCGGACATCTGATAAAACAAAAAGCAACCTTTGGGTCAGAAGCTTTCCTCCTTTCCAAGGGGTTCAGATTTTATCCTGTGAGCCATCCTTTCCCTCCCTATCAAGGAGTTACCCGGAAGAAATAAAAACATTTTTTCACAAAAAGACCTGGATAAGAACACTCATATGTCCTTGTCCAAAATAGCAAAAAAAGGAGGAAATAATATAAATGTCTATCACTTGATAAACAAATTTTAATGTGTCATATTATCAAATACTATAATACTTAACATTAAAAAGTAATCAAGTACTGATGTACACTACAGTGCAACTGAGTTATACAGACAGTGTAGTAAGATAAAGTTGAACACAAAAAAATGCTTCTTGTATGATTCATTTGTACGATGTTACAGAACAGGCAGAACTATCTCCTGGGGGCGAGGTGTGGGGAGGACAGAATCCAGTGTAAAGAGGTTTGAATGGCTTTCTAAACTTATGGAATTAGTCTGTAATCAATATCTTGATGGAGATGTGGGTTACATGGTAAACGCATTTTTCAAAATGCATTCAATTATACATTTAATATTGTTTCACTCTATGTAAAATGACTTAAAAACTGTAAACAAAAAAATTCTAAGTCACTGTTAGGCTAACAGCATCTCTTCAGAAAAATGAGGGCTGGAATATGTGATCATTTCCAAGTCTGGGTATTTTACTTGATACACATTCATTATACAATTTAGCATTTTGATGTTTTGTAAGGTCACTTTCATGGACCTCAGGCTGGGAGAACACTGACACAGGACTTGAAAGTGTCCAGGTAAGTAAGGCTCAACTGTGGCTGTCTGGTCGGGAGAGAGGCTTGAATCCGATGTGGTTCTTCAGCACTTTTGATAAGAGTGAGACAAGGTCAATTATCCATGATTATTCATAATACAGGTGGGGCAGTGGGGGTGGGAGGTGGCACTGAATAAATTTTTCACATGCAGTTTAGTTTTAACGCTACCAAAAAGACCTCTTTGCTCTCTGTAATATTCCCCCAATGGTCTCATGAAAACTTAAATCCAAAATTGGAAATTCTTTTATTTCTTCCTTTTAAAACACAATATATAAGCTTTTGCCATCTTTTGTATAGCTGGATAAATAAGTTTATCAAAAACTCTCTTCTGGGATCACGTTTTGATCAGGGAGAAGAGCTCTATGAAGGACTAAGGGAAGGCCACCTATCTTATGAGAATTTATGCATTGAGTTAAGCAATTTGTTTTAAATTGCAATAGTTTACTTTTGTTAACAATAGGGCTGTCTTCTCAATGAATTCAAATGACTTATTTTATAGCAGTGAATGAAAAACTAGAGCTATATCTTGGAAAGTTAACACACGGTATTATCCCGAAGTTTCAAGGGGAAGAAGTGGTTGATGGGAACTTCACCGATGTTTCAGAACCACACAATGTAGAAACAAGCAAATTCTGAATAGAAAACTATCTGACTTTTCATGTTTTGAATGCAATTGTCCTTTGATAGACAAAATTCCATTTTTCCACATCTGTTTAGATGATATTACAGGAAAAGGCAGCATTTGGATTGTAGAATGTGGCTAATGAAAACACAAGTAATGTAAATTTAAGAAGAAAGTAGCTTTTTCATATGAAATAAAATTAATGGTCACATAAATTCAACATGATTATAATGACTAAAGCAAAAATACAAAGTATAATATGTTAGTTTTCAGTTTCCTATTCGGATCATAGATTAATAAATATTAAATCATCAAGCAATATAATACCAACATCTACTAATACCAACTAGCAAACTATTAAGATTACTAAAGCTCAGTTAATTATTAGTGCCATAAACACCTAACTTCCATATGAAGGTGGGAGCCAAGAATATAATTTGTGCTGTGCAAACTGGTCCAAGTGCTGGCTTTTCCCGGTTCCTCAAAATTCATGAGTATTTCAATGTTAACTCATGCTGAATCCCATAATTTCTTATTAGAGTTGGTGGATATTTTGAAAAGACATTCATTTTTGAGATGATATGCATACATCCATCAGAATTTTGAAAAGAATAGGAAACTGTCATGCATATTGGGTTTTAGTTTTATCCAATCATCCATAATTTGCAGAATTGTTCTTTTTCCTGGCTTAATATTTTTGCAAGTCTTTTCATTTTTTCTTCATTTCTTTCTACATACTCCAACATTTCAACAGCAGCTGATCCAGCTTATCATCTCCACTTTCATCTACAGATAGGTTTTCGACATCACGAGATTGAATTTGAAATAGTTATCAGTCTATTTCTGTATTTGTGGTAATGTTGATAACATTAGACAGTTCGGTTTGCAGGCTTGTGTATATCGTGGTGTTTCTTATGCTGCTCTTGCAACGTTGAATGCTGAGGAATACAATGTGCTGTAACGGGATGTCTGGCCAAAGACACTTAAGTCATGTATTGCTAAGGCTGAGCAGTTATCCAGAAGCATTCTTGATCCTGGGGAAGATTGTTTCCTAAACGCAACTTCTGCAAAGTAGCCTGGTGCAGCAGATGTGACTCCAGTGGCCTGCCATGTTTCATACCAGCAACCTCTCACATGGTAAGAGCTGGTTCCAGGAAAATGACCACAGTTCCTGTGCACAAAAGCTGTGGACATTACCCCTCTGTTCACCGTAGTACTTACTTACTGCAGCTACCCTAGGACTTACGAGATTTCTTCTGTTTTAATAATTGCTGTGTATGCCATTCTACCCTTCAGAGTATTTCCCCATGTGGGACTGCCATAAAAGGCGTGGCTCCAACTCACTCGGACTGTTCCAGTATGGCATTCTGTGAAAATGTCTCAGATCCTAATTTTCTATGAAGTTCCTCATATGTCTCAAGAGCATGTGAAGCACTCGCAGCACAAGAGCTAATGTGGCACCTGTGCTCACACCACAAATGCAATGAAAGAGCCGACGAACTGGCTTCTGAGTAAGTCAAGTCCCTTCCACTGTGACTGAAGAGCAAGCACCCCCTGTTCCCACACCATCAATTGTTCAAATTAGGATTCCTCTCCGTCTCACTGGATTCACACAGCCAATTAAGGCCAAAGTCTCTCTAGCTGCTGTCTGAAGAGCGTCATCCTTAATTTGTCTCATTCGTAGTAAGTATGGAATAATTCTTTCCTTGGCAGTCACTCCTTTTCCCCCAGGAAATTCAGAAAGATGAAAAGTCAGTTTTTCAAGCCCATTAATGCAGAGCTTGGAGTTAGTTGTTCTTAATGCTTGGACTAACGCCCACGTGCTGCCATCAGCTCTCAGCCCTGCAATCTTCTCTGGTTAAGGAGATAAATGCTCCTTCTCCTCCGTGTTCCTGCCTTTGCTCGTAGCCTACTCAGCCTCATTGCCACTTCCTGTTCTGTCTGGCTCTTCTGCCTGATTCATACTTTCACGTGGAGGAGAGGCCACCAACACCACCGGCTGCTGAAGCTTCTACACCTTCAGTGGGATGAGAGAGGCAGCAGTACTTTGTTTAACAGAAACGAGAGCAGCCTCAGATGCCTCACCAGGACTTGCTGGCTTGTCTTTGGTACATGAAGAAGATTCTGGGCCGAACTTCGTATCAGTCAGGATGTCTGTGTCAGCAGAACTGCATTTCCCTCCAGTGTTTTTCTGTTCCATTTCTCACTTGTTCTGGAAATGTGTGTATTCTTTTTTCTATTGAGACATTTTATCCTCACAGGGAAGTATGAATTAATATGATTTAGTAAAGTGTAAAATGACTCCCCAAATGTTGTGGTTCAACTGTGTGTGTAATGACAAGAGGCTTTGTTTGCCTCATCTTCTTTGTCTATGACGTGACTCCTCTGTCCCGGAGACCTCTTTTCTTCCGATTTAACACCACATTGTTTCGGAGAGGTGATGGTCTGTTGAACTATTTTCTGTTTTAACAGCCACTATTTGATTTTAATATTTGGGAACCAAACGTAAGTTGAGCTAAACAGGAAGTCATTTTATTCTGGTTGCCAAAAAGGCCTGTGAAACAAAAGTCCCAGTGCTTTTAAAATAGGACATGAATGCTCACTTTCCGAGTCTCATGGGGGCAGAAGGGCTAGGTTTCAAATTTCCAGCGTGTAAACCAAAGTTGCCTGGAGAGTTCCGATGCTACTTCAAGTTCGTGCTTCAGTTTGGGTCTATTTGCATATTGCTCATATGAAATCCTCCTTGTAGACGCAGGTGACTTGTCATCCAATGATGCTTAGGGGAGCCCAGGAAAAGCAGCTGCTTGCTTCTCTGCTTCTCCAAAAGACTTTTGTGTTAAGGGAAGCAGGTTGCCACCCCTTCGGTGGCAGTGGTGACTTGCCTGTCCCCAGCATCAACGTGGACTGTGGGTGACCTGCATCCAACACACAAGCAGTAGCCTGAGAGCACCCCCCTGCAGATCCTCCTGCCCCCCTGTGGAAGTCAGAGTTACTCCTCAGTGTTGCCAAGGGTAGACTCCAACAGTGAAGAAATTAGATCTTGGGAATGCAAGTCGACAGGTTTTCCTATTACTGGAGTCTGGGGCAACTGAGTCATTCACCTCCTCATTTGTTCGTTTTTCTTTAGTGTCTATTTTACTAGTGGTACCAACACCCTATTCAGTTAATGCAGCTAAAAACCTGGGAGAGAGCCTTTACTTCTTTCTCCTCACTCCTCATCATCCACTTTGGATTAATAACTACATATACCTTTTGTTTCCTAAAGAACTATTTGTCCTCGTCTTCCTTTCTTTTGACCTGGACCTGGTACAGCTATACTCTCTTACCTGGGCTACTGCAGTACCTTTTAGAATGGTTGCCCCATCTCTGTTCTTTTCCCATTTACATTCATACCCTGACAAGTCACCGAGGTATCTGCAATGCAAATCTGATCATGGCAGTACCCTTCTAAAGCCCCTGACCTCCCAGCCCTGCTTAGCTTTAGCTTAAAGCAGTGATCACAAATGATGGAAAGAAATCTTCCTCATAGGTAATTTTTTTTAGTTCAATATTTTCAAATAATTTGAATTTTAAAAGCTTTATGCCTGTGCTTGCACTCCTCAAATTTGCCACCCACACCTTTTTTTTTTTACCCCTCATCATTATAATTATCTAACTGGCCTGGAAGGGATTTGGATTCAGGATCCCTGGGATGCACATGGAGTCGCAGCTTTTAATGAAGCATAAAAGCTCCCCTCCACCCGATACTTACCCCAACCAGCCTCATATCCCATGCTTTAAGGATTAAAAAAGACCAACAGATAATTGTGTCGAATTTTGCCTCAGCATGCCTTTGTTCATTGACTCAGGTCAAGATTCCACTCCTCTAGGAAGAAGCCAGAATAGGTACCTATTCTTTCTACCACTGCACACTCAACCTCTAACACTAAAACCGCTTACCTCCAGCTTCCTCCACTGCACTGTGATCTGTTTTGAGAGTAGGATCTGTGTAATATGAATATTAGAAACTCAAATCCCCCGAACAGTGTCTTTCATGTTAAAAGTTAAATTAATGCTTTCTGACACTAAGTTAGGGAAGGCTGCTTGCAGAGAGATGGGCAAGTAGGGACCCAAGGAACCTAAATGTATTAAGTGGTTCCAGTAAGAAGAAGTTCTACACCCACCTGGGGCTCAAAGCGAGGTGCTTGTTTGTCTTTGGCTGACCTTTCTTTCTCAGAAGACTTTTCTTTGCCTTTCCTCACTGTCTTGGATGTTCCTGCAGATTTTGGCCCCTCACTAACAGTGTGGGAATCTGGGCTTCCCGAGGAAATGGACTCCTCATGCTTCTCTCCATGAGCTAGAGAGACATAGAATGGAAACCAGCGAGTCATGTAACAATAAAATCACGTCATGAAGGTACAAGGGGGGCAATTCAAGAAAAAGTGGTTAGTCTAAGGCATTCAGGTTTTCCCACATTTTTTTAAACAAGCCAACAAATTGATCTTTTTATAAAAACCTGTGACTTTTCTTTGCAAAATTGAGAAATAATTTACATACCATAAACTCACCATTGATGTGTATAAGTCATTGGGTTCTGGAATATTCTTATGGCTATGCAACCATCATTGCTATCTAATTAGTTTTTGAATGTGGATGTTTTCAGTTCATTTTGTTGCCTAGTTGCCTGGTCTAGCATCTTCAGAACAATATCGAATTGATTCCTCTAAGCTTTAGTATTTATTATTGCCTTTGATCTGTTTGCTTTGACCTAGTTCCTTCCTCCATTTCTACTTTTCTAATTTTTTTAAAGTGGAAGCTTAAATTATGGATTTGAGATCATTCTTCTTTTTAAATATAGGCATTTATAGGAAAAAAAAATCCCTCAGCACTGGTGTGGATTGCATTTCATAAGTTCTGGTATTTTTTTAAATTCATCTCTAAGTATTTTTAAATTGTTCTTTTGGTGCATGTTATTTCATCATGTGGATACAAGTTATTACTCTGTGTGTGTGTGCATGCGTGTGTGTGTGTGTGCTTAAATTTCAGCTTCAAGGGCTTTCTTTAGTATTTCTCATTAGGCAGGATTGCTAGTGACAATTTTTCATTACAAGTCCTCTAGAGGCCATAATATCATTATATACTTCAATTTAAATTCCTAGTTTTATCTAATATAATGCTGAACTCATAGTATGTTCTCATTATCAGATAGTTTAACTGTTGTATCTAAAGCTTTGTAGGGAATCTGCATGTGTTAAGAGCATATATATTAGCAAGATGTAAGACTAGATATGCTACTGATTCAAGAATAATGAAAAATGTCCCTGGCCGGGTGGCTCAGTTCCACGGCCTCAGTGTGTCCTGGCCAGGGATCCAGCCCACAGCCTTCTGGTGTGTGGGACAGCGCTCCAACCAGCTGAGCCACTGGCCAGGGCTGTATGGGTTCTTTATATATTTGGATACTGACTTTTCCTTAGGTATATCATTCACAAACATTTTCTCCCATTTCATGAGTTGCTTTTTCATTTCACTGGTGGTTTCCTTTGCTGTGCAAAAGCTTTTTAGTTCGATGTCATCTCACTTGCTTAGTTTTGCTTTTCCTCTTGGTGTCACATCCAAAAAATGATTGCCGAGACGAAATAATGAGCTTAGTCCCAAGGTCTTCTTCCAGGGGTTTTCTGGCTTCTGGTCTTATGAGAATGCCTTTAATCCATTTTGACTTGGTAATATTTAAATAATTACATGATACATTTATGATTCAATGTTTATATAAAATTCTAAGTACATGAATGATATTCAGGGTGACATACCTTTGATATCACTTTTCTCCAAGTCTTTCAGTGCTTGGACAAACATCTGTTGGCTTTCCGTGAGGGGCCAGCTGTTATACAACACCAGACACTGTATAATGTACTTGTAAACCTGGGAAATAGAGTGCAGTGATTCAGTAAGACCAATACGAATAAACATAGTATTTGCCTAAGAATGTATTATTTTAGGCATATAATAAGTGCATATTTGTTCTGGATCACACAATCATAATTTAATGAGATATTATCAGACGCTCTCTAAAATTCTCTAACACCACAGTCTATAAAAGTTGATCCTCACATCCTCACCAAACCCGGCATGATATATACTGGTATTCATAGTTCTTACATCCATATTTATAAATAAAGTTTATATATTTTACTTTTGTTGCTTTTATCACTTTTGAATTTGAATTAATCTCTGAGAAAACATATGCAAGTTTGCATTATTCTTCTGTTTTCCAGAGCAATTTACCCTTGAAAGTCTGTCCGAGTTAGCATGTAAAGCCAGCTGCTATGGCTTTTTTGGAAAGGTAAGATTTTGATGATCAGTTCAGCTTTCTCTTTTTCTTTATTGTTATTATTACTATTACTATTATCTTCTATTTCCTAGTGAAGCAAATTCATCATTCCTCCCTTTTTCCTAGAAATGCATCACAGTGTTTTAAAGTTTGAAATTCGCCAGCATAGAGTTGTGTATGATACTTTAATTGTTTTAAAAAGCCTGTTGTTTCAAGCTGTTCCTCCAGCCTGCTTGTTTTGGTCTGTGTTTGACGTGCTTGTATTTTACGTCTTAGTTGGTCCTATAAGGAGCATGGTTACTTTATCATTCTTTTTAAAATTGGGATTTATTAATATTTAAAAATTTCATCTCTACATTATTAACATTTTTCTTTTTCTTTGAGTTAATCTTTTGTTCTTCTAATTTTTGTTTCCAAACATAGTTCATTTTTTTTATCATTTGTGCTTTCTCATGACTTAATTTAAAAGTCAGCATTCCATGGATTGTTACCCTACATGTGACTTAAAAATTCGGATTTGAAGTTTTTTTATTGTTTTGAGTTCTTTGTATTTCATAAATTCTTTTCTGTTCCTTTTAACTAAAAATTTATTTAGCATATTTCATTATATGTCTACTTTCATGAGATTTTAAGTTGTTTACTAATTTCTATATCATTGCATTTGGTTCTGATCTATACAACATAGTTTGTTTTTTATTTGAGGCTTCCTGTCTGTGCCATGAGAGGAATATTTCTTCTTTGTTAGGTAAAACATTTATATAAATACCTAAAGGATTAAGCATAAACATTCCTAAATTTTTCAAATCCTAGCAACCATATGTATTTTGTTTCTCACCTTAATCTATCCGTTCTGACAGGTGTGTGTTAAAATCTTCAAGTATTTTTATTTATTTATTTATTTATTTATTTTTATTGTTCAATTAAAGTTGTCTGCATTTTCCCCAGCCCCTCCCCCCAACCCCAGCCAAATCCCCCTCCTCACCTTGTTTCCACCTCCCCCCTTATTTTTGTCCACGTGTCCTTTATAGCAGTTCCTGAAAACCCTTCCCTCCATTATCCCCTCCCCACTCCCCTTTGCTTACTGTCAGATTGTTCTTCCTTTCAGTGTCTCTGGTTATATCTTGCTTGTTTCTTTTTTTTCTTTTGTTGTTTAGGTTCCAGTTAAAGGTGAGATCATATGGTGTTTGTCTTTCACCACCTGGCTTATTTCACTTAGCATAATGCTCTCCAGTTCCATCCATGCTGTAGCAAAGGGTAGGAGCTCCTTCTTTCTCTCTGCTGCACAGAATTCCATTGTGTAAATGTACCATCATTTTTTGATCCACTCATTTACTGATGGGCACTTAGGTTACTTCCAGAACTTGGCTATTGTAAAGTGTGCTGCTATGAACATCGGAGTGAATAGGTTCTTTTGGATTGGTGTTTCAGGGTTATTAGGATATAGTCCCAGCAGTGGAATTGCTGGGTCAAAAGGCAGTTCCATTTTTAGTTTTCTGAGGAAATTCCATACTGTTCTCTACTGTGGCTGTGCCAGTCTGCATTCCCACCAACAGTATATTAGGGTTCCCTTTTCTCCACATCCTCTCCAACACTTATTTGTTGATTTATTTATTTGGCCATTCTCACCAGTGTGAAGTGGTATCTCAATGTGGTTTTAATTTGCATCTCTCTGATGGCTAGTGATGCTGAGCATCCTTTCATATGTCTCTGGGGCCCCTGTATGTCCTCCTTGGAGACGTGTCTGCTTAGGTCATTTGCCCATTTTTTAATTGAATTATTTGTCTTCTTGGTATGGAGTCATGAGAGTTCTTTATATATTTTGGAGGTCAAAACCTTGTCTGAAGTATCATTGGCAAGTATGTTTTCCCATATAGTTGGTTCTCTTTTCTTTATAATGCTGCTTTCTTTAGCCATGCAGAAGCATTTTCATTTGATGAGGTCCTATTTGTTTATTCTTTCCTTTATGTCCCTTGCTTTAGGGGGCATATCAGTGAAGATGTTGCTTCATGGAATGTCTGAGGTTTTCCTGCCAATGTTTTCCTCTAGAACTTTTATGTTTTCACAACTAATTTTTAACTTATTAATTTTTCTCTGTAGTTTTAATAGTTTTTGCTTTTTATTCATTGATTCTTGACAGTTAGATGTTTATATGTTTATTAGGAACATATTTACTTGTTTTATTCTTCATTTTATTTTTATGTAATATCTCATGAATTCTATGTATTGAGATATTAAAATATTATCATAGCTCTGTTTTGGTTCAACTTTAAATTTTCTGTGGATCTTAATTTTATAAAACTTTGAAATTGTATTTTTAGCTGATTGAAAATACATTTGTATTTATTGTATTACTGTCAGATTAGGATTCATTTCTGGCATTTTATTTTCTTAATTTCTTATTTATTTTTCAATAAGAAAATTAAGGTCCTCTTTTCTTTTGTGGCTTTAAAGTACATGCATGTTTTATTCATCTAACTTAAGCTATACAAGTAAGTTTTTATTAATATGTGGCCCTTTTCAAAGTTATGTGTCATTTAACATAAGAAAATCACCTATGTAATGTAAGATAATTACATTTACATTACAGAGTCAGTGTACAGATTGAGTTTGCCACATATCTTAAAATTTTTGGAATAGAGAAACTGTTTAATAATGTCCAGTTCCTCAATTCTGGTTATGTGTTGAATGTGCTGCTTGTATAGAGAAGTATACAGGGGTGGGCAAAGTAGGTTTACAGTTGCTAGTATGGTAAAAGACATGCAGGCTGTGATTATTACAATAACTTTGTTAACTCAATTCTTGTGTACTCACAACTGCCCACTCCCGTATGTTGGCATTGTTTAGGAAGAGAATTTGTGTGAGATTTTTAGAAGTAGCAGCATTAAATAATCCTTTTAAATGTAAATATACCTGCAGAGGTGTGCTAGCATTTTCTTCTATAGTGGCAGGGGTAGTTTCCTCTTCCAAAATTAGCTGACCACTGTCTACTAGTGCACTTCCAGGTCTGCCCTTATTGGATTTCTGACTTCCCTGGACAGATTTCTTCTTGGTAAATGACTCCTGCTCTTTCTTGGTTGGAACATGAATTGAAAGTATTTGCTTGCTGGCTGTACAGGAAAATATATACTTAAGTTAAAATGTGTGAAATGTGTAATCATTACTGATGGTGTTATTTAGTTCTATACCATCAGAAGATACCCAAAAGGACAAGTCCATTTGTTTTGTTTTAATGAGGTAAAAAACAACACCACTAGCTTCTTGGCAATATTCTGGTTTTAAAGAAACTTATAATGGTACTATTTTAATATTTAAAAATTGTTATGCAAATATATCCAGAAGAAATTTTGAAAGGTTAAAAGAATCCTGCAGATTCATTTAAAATACTAGATAAAACTGTCAGTTTTAAGTATAAATATATATAGTAAAAATAAAAAATAACCATTGAAATTATTAAAAAGCTAATCAAAACCAAGAAAAATTTATCTCCTGAAAACATCAGACTTAGTTTTGAAATCAAAGCTAATAAACTTTAAAAAACCAAATGACTTCTATAGCATTTAAATGGCTTCCAAATTACAAAGTTTCCAAGTTAACGTCAAGAAATTGTCATAATTCTAACTACAGAAGCTGTAAAGAGTGGTGTTTGGTGCACACACAGGGAAAAAAATAGAGACCCATCCATCCAACAAATTATACAAAATAGTATATTCTAATCATTGGAATATATTAAAACATTATAAATTGATATGTTTTACCCCAGGAATGATTTCAAATTAAAAATTAATGTATAAAATTTAAAAGGATACAATTTGAAAATTTCTATAAACCACAACAAGTAATTAAGAAAGTTCTAAACCCATTACATATTAAAATTCTTAGCTACCACTACAATTTTTTTTCTTAACTTTTACAAAGGGCAATTATTAGACATGAACAGCAAACATAATACAAAATTGTACATGCGTTAAGCCTTCCAATTTAAGAAAAGGAAGTATATCAACATCACTCTTATGTTCCTGGTGTAGGAGTCCCATCCAGTGCCACAAACAAGCAAAAATTATAGTTCTAAGAAGAAACACCAATCATCAGAATAGGTAAAATCCCAGTTTTGTTTAAAATGTAAATACAAAAATGGAAAATAGAGGAATAAAAGGTAAAATATTAACAGTACTTTTTCTGAGTAGCATGATTTAAAGGGAATTCATGTTCTCTTGTTTATAATTTTCTATTTTTCCAAATGTTCTACCTTGGGCAATTGTCATTTTTATAGTTGGAACCAAGTTACTAGCGTAACAGAATATATGTCGCAGTATTTCTGTTATCCATAAGTTCAGAAATAATTTTATTTCATTAATTAATTGCTCCTGACTATTACATCGAAAGTAATGACACCGAAGTTTTGTTAATTTTAATAGAGTATTTTCTAAAAAATAATAACTTGGAAATTAAAAAATAAAACATTCTTTCAAGATAATAAAAATATCCTTTTCATTCAGAAATGTAAGAAGTTTCACATAATAAGAAAGTTTTTGAAGTACAACTATAAAAATCTATTGATCTCATGTGACACAGACGTAGTAGTGTTTAAAATATTTTACTATAATATCAAGCTTTACAGATTTAACTGTGTACTTGCTATCTTAGCTTAAAGAAAACATTTTGAAAATCAATTACATGAACATAAATATGTACTTATAAATCTAAATAACCCATTTTAAAAAGTCATACTTACACTGGGAGCTCAGAGCTTTTTCATTCCCCAAGAAGAAAAAGGCTGGGATCAGGGCCTGGCCTTTCCCAGTGGCGCTCACAGCAATTTCTTCATTTTCTAGGACCTGCAGCTTGACAAACACATCCGGCTTGGAGGTGCGCACCTGAATGGTAACAGGATGTTGCAATGCGGCTTTAACTGAATACCTGTAAAGAAAAACGCTCAAGTTTACATGCAAGTATATTGGCCTTCCCAAAATTAATAAAGGAAACTATAATTTGCTGATGTCATAATCTAAAAAGTAAAACCACTTTGTCAAGTCAACTAAAACCTTGGAAATATTAGTGCTATTGCACACTTCGGCAAAGTTCCAAATAAGCTGTGGTAAAATGAAATGATATAGGACATTTATTATCATTCAGTGTCAAACAGAAAATGTAACTTTTTGTTTAGATATGATAAGCACTCACTTAGAAAACTCGACCGACCTGCAAACTACTACCAAGCATACCTGCCCGTTACATTCTGCCCTCTTGCAGGCGGATGGACAGAGACCACAACCAGCAAACACAGTATCCCTCAAAGCTTTACTGTTGAAAATGTTCTCTGTGGTTCGCAAAATACAGAGAAATCCAAAGTGCTACGCATGCCTGCACTGTCAGCCTTACCGTGCCGTGTGGGAACCTCTTGCAAAAAAACTGGAACAAATAGTCTACCTCCATCCCAAATCCTCGCTTAATGCAATTGAAGATATTTTTTTGTTTTGGGTTTCCCCCCCTATTTTTGTTGAACCTTTGTTCAGGCAGTGTCATTTGGACGTTTTCATGGGCCTGCCATATGTCACACCTAGAAATGAATAAATCTTCTCACTACGGCCCAGCCTGCAACTGGGGTCCTCTCCCTTTTGTCTGAATGCAGGACACTTATTGTTCGACAGTTTCCCAAGTCAAATCCCAGGAGTCCCAGTAAACCTAGTCGGTCATTTCTACTGCCTGACTATTTTAAAATCCTTTCTCTTCTATATAGATCCATGTCACTAACTGTTATGGGTTAAATTGTATCCAAAAAACCCTCAAAAACCTACATTGGAATCCTAATCCTCAGTACCTCATAATGTCATCTTTTTATTGGATGCAATGAAGTTTTTTTTAATTCATGCTTTGCAGACATAAGGCTTTAACACAAGTCTATTAATGCTGTTTTTCTTAAAATCTTTCCAAGTGTCTCATGGCCTCTACGGTAAAGTATAAATCTCTCACCTTATGAAGCCTTTAAGAAAGGTATCTGCCAACCTCTCCGGCCTTACCCCTTGCCACAGCAGCCTGGGAGTTCCCTCGGCGAACAAAACTAACGTCTTTAGTTTCTTGAGAAGGTTGTTTGCTTTTTCATTTATGAACTTGCACAGATGCTAGTCAGGCAGTTCCCTCCTCAGCTCCCCCTACTCAGCTTGACCGCTTTAGGCCCAACTTCTATGTGTAACTTAGACATCAGGTTAAATGTCACCTCTGAGTCTGTTCGTGACCGTGCTGAGGCACAGAATGGTTTCCTGTCACAGTGGTCAAAATACTCTATCGCGGTGGTTACTTTCTGTCCGTGCTATGTTTCCTTTCTTCTTTTTCTTGCTTTCTTTCCAATAGGCAATACGTAGATTTTTACAAGAAGCAGACAGATGAAAGAGAACCCTCCACCCTTCAGATTGCCCTTGTTTTGTGCTTTTCTTCAGGATTTTCTCAAAACTTTTACCTGCATGTACAATATTTAAATAAACATAAACATAAGTAAACATTCTGAGGCTATACTGTCTATATTGTTCTAAGATTTAATTTTATGGCTGATTATTTTTATGATAAAAGTGTATTATATTACATTTTATTACATTCAAATGTATTGTTACATTTTATTACATTTTTGTGATAAAATGTATTATGTTAAATTTTATTACATTTTTATAATAAAAATAATCAGCCATAAAATTAAGTTACAGAACTATATACACAGTATATCCCAGAATGTTTACTTATGTTTAATCCCCTAAACAATAAGTGCCAAGGATTAACTCCTTTGAATCATTTATACTTCGTATATAATACTTCCCAGAATGAATATATTGTAAGTAATCTTTAGATCAAACACCAGCAGCATAAATGTTAAATTCTGCTGTTTGTAAACCTCAGAATAATTATTTTTGATCATAGGAACTGGATAGAGAGCTGTTCCAACGCCTCTAATTCCCACCGAACTGCCGCCAGCGCAGGAGAGGCCTCGGCAGGCGGGCCAGGTGGCTCCTGACGCCCTCTGGCTTGCACGGGGCTCGAAGCCAGGTCACAGCACCAAGAACACCTTTTAAAAAGTGTTTTCCAGAACCTACCAATTGACTGTGTTCCTTAGAATAAATGAAAGATATTTTACAGATTAAAAAATTTATTATGATTTTAAAGGAAAAAAGTTTATAAGTATAATAAAGTGAATTATAGGGAAAATCCGCTAGAATACAATAGATAATTATTCATTTATTTTGTCAAAAGACTTTGATTTTCTTTTTGAAAATCAATTTCCCAGTATTTGTGAAGTTTTTAAGGAACATAATCTCTTTCATATAATAAAACCTTAATCAGGAATTTAATATCTACAGTAAAATATACCATCACATCTCTATTAATACCATAGAAAAATAAAAATGTGTAATAATGAGGAATAACCAATAGCCAAGTAAATTATTGTATAGCCATATGAAGGATTACTAAACACTCATAAAAGAACATCTTAATGTCATTGGAAAATATTCATACCATAATACCAAGTAAAAAGGTCAGTTTTAATAATGTTAAACTGAGACTAGAAAAGAACACTATAAAGAACTGCAACAGAATACTAATAATGATTGTTTCTAGGGTGTTTGATTATGGGTTACACTTTTATCTCTTTAATAATATATTTATATATTTTCCAAATTGTCTGTGTAGAATGACATGTATTGACAAGAGATAAGTAGCCTAAGAACTCATTCAATACGAGGCACTGTACTAGTTCCTATACTGATGAGACGTGATTTCTGACTTCAGTATATGTTCATTCTCACAGAGGTTGTTGTGACATTAACTAGCTAAAATTTGATAGCTCATATTTTCAGGAAGAGAAAAGGGCTATAAAGAAATGACCAGAGGCAACTAATTATATTTGGAAGTTTAAGCACAGAGCATTTGACAGCTGAAAATCATCATTAACAGCGATGAATCTTGCCAGGTGGAAAAAAGAAGACAGGCTAGCCCAGGATGAGAGGAGAGGCATGGGCAAAGGGAACTCACACAGCAGAAACATCAGGAGTCGGTGCTTGGTTCCATCCAGAGAGGGCACCTCGTGCTTGGTGGCTGGGGAAGGGTGTTAAATATCATACACCATGCGGTTTGGATCTTATTCTTTAGTCATTGCCAAAGGTTTTAAAGAAGGAAATCACATTTTAAAATGTGTGTTGGAAAGGTAAGTCCTCTAGTAGAGAAAGGGAGAAAGAGAGAGTAAAAAAGAGGGAATACAATGGAGTCATGAATTGCAGAGAGCAGCATTTCTACAGACAAAACATGATGAGGCTCCGAATCAGTGGACAGACATTGAGAATAGACAGGAGGGCATAGACTTAAGAGGCAAGCCTGAAGAGGAATCAAAAGGACTCCTTTTTTTTTAAGTAATAAGAAGGTGGAGTCCATCCTGAGGCTTTTCACGGTAAGGATTTAGATACGCATGGACAGAAGTTTAGTTGGCAGATAAGGAGAAACCCACTAGTAAAAGAAGCAGCAGAACAAGGAGGAAGTACTGAGAAGACTGTTAATGCAGGATGCTTAATAAAAGTCAAATGATACTAAGATCGTATCCATCACCATTATATGCAACCACAGGAGTCTGATATCTTGTATAACATCTGTATAGTCAAACTACTATATAAATTGTTTCCAAGAGAGTTTAAAAATTGAAATTCCAAATGACTCAGGATTTCACTACTAAATTTATTTTTAATGATATTAATACGTAAAAATGCAATAATAATAATATTTTAAAAAGAACGATTCCCCCTTCTCTCATGTATTTATACCTGAATAAAATTTTCTTGTCATTGGGTATATAGTAATCTCTGATTTCTTTCATAGCAAAGGCATTGCTTGGAAAATCTCGAGAGAGGCCTGGGAGTGGATTATAAGAACCGATGAGACGCAGTTTCCATCGTGAGGATGATACATATGAGTCACCAGTATATGCTTCAGCCACAAATGTGTATCCTTTCTATAAGAAAACAGAGTTACATGGAACTTAGTTACATTGTCACTAGTCTCCTCAATGTACAACACGAGGTTTTTCAGTACTAACACACTTTATTACCTTGATATACATCAAGATCTCAAGACCTTTCGACAAACATCAAACCACTAGCATTATTTTTTGTTACCACTCTTAGAAAGAGCCATCTTACAAGTTTTCAGAGAAAAAGAAGAACTCAACAGTTGGATGTGTGTGGTCCCCTAGCTCTAAGAGAGCTTGATAGCTTCCTACTTGATATTCCTGTCTTCTCAGAATAACTTTTCTAAATACGAGATGAGAAAAGCAGAAAAGTGTGTAACAATGTGTTTCTTTTGGGATGACCATTAGCAGGTAAAGCTATCAAATCACAGCAGATCTGGTTCCACAAGAAACTCAGTTGGGAGTTTGGAGATGAGCTCTTTAGGTTGGAGAAAAGAAACAGTTAAGGAACCAGGAAGGTGATAACATCACAGTGGGTTATAACTTGGTTCAACGTAATTGGCTATCTGGCCGAAGAGGAGGTGAAGCAAGAGATGATAATGAGATAAAAGGAGCATAATATCATAATGAGACACAAGAGCTCAAAGCAATTCTGAGTTTATAATTCCAGATACTTCTAATAAGAAAGAAAAAGATAAATTTGTATTCCAGTTACTATCAGATGTGAGGATACTCTCTGATGTGTTAAGATTTCCAGAAATGAAATACACAAGACAAAATTAATTTACAACATTGCAATAAATTTCTGGGAATATTAACTAGAATTCTAATACTCATAATGAGATGAGAATTGCAATACTAATAAAGACTTTTTGATATGCTTAGAGCAAGGAAAAAAGAAGATAAATTATGTATATAATTTTTATCTGCAAATTGTAATGCACAGATCTATTGCTACTTGTGTACTAATGCATTAATGAAGCAAAAGAGAATCACATGACTTGTGTTTGTCTAGACTCAGAGAATAATTTTGAGAGGGAAAAGAAGAGTTATAAATTAGTAGAATAGCTATCAGTAAGTGAAAATCTAAAGTTAAACCAGTAATAGGATTTTAAGAGAGACCTGTGTTATTTCTAATGATTTTAATCACTTGAGTAAAAAGTATAACATAATAGAGTACTGCATACTGAGGAACTTCATAAATGGGTATTCTGAGTCACAGCTTTTGAAATATTATGAAAAAATGCATCGAACAATTTTGAACGAAACTGTTTAATCCTCTTTTTTTTAAGTTTAGAATACTATACTTTTTACACAAAACAAATTAATATCACAAGGGACAGTAGTTCTGTGGGCATACGTTGAAAAATGTTGACCTAATGTCAAAACAAATACCTTGAAGGTGCCAAATGCTAATGCAATCATGAGCTACAAAACAGTGGAATAATGATCCTCCTTACACTTAGGTGGGTCAAAATTTTCTTTAGAGGCTGCATTCAATAGTGGGAACCATAGTACAGAAGGAACATAGATCATCTGGTGAAATATTCAGAGATCAAGAATCACTAAGAAAGGAAAGCCATGCTGTGAAAGGGACCATGGAAGCTTTTCTTCTACTCTTTCTCCTCCCATCCTCTATTTTTTCTAAATTAGCTAAAAATGAGAAGACAGAAGAGGTGAGTTATTAGAGAGAGGAAGGGGCTATGTTTTTGCAATCCTGAACTTGCAATTTAAAAATTATAGTTAAATGGAATAGAATGCTGACTGATAATGCATCTTTTAGAGCTACCCCCAAACTCATGCTTAGTCTCAGAAGAGGGGTCTTCACTGGCGTTAATGAACAAAACCCAACCCAAACAGGCAAAGTATGCTAGATGTAAATACGTATGAGATTCTCTTTTGGTTCAACTCAAACGGTCCCTACCAAATTAAGTGTCAATGGCTAATATTAGTGTACTTATCGAGTAAAACAAAGAGCTCATTTCTAGAATTCAATGACATCTATGACCTTGACAGAGTCTCCCCTCGAATGAAACCAACTTTTCCACCTGGACCTTTGCAATTTGTTATTTCCAATTACAAATCAAATAAATTTTTCTTTTCAAAAGAAATCTAGGTCTCAATTTTTCTGTGAACCTAAAAGTGTTCTAAAAAATAAAGTCTTATTTTAGAAATCCCCAAAACAATTCAAAAGAGCTATTAGATTTTTTATGGAGCCATTAAAGTGTTTTATGTTTCTATAAATCAGTACTCATTAGATAGGTATGTCTTAATTTGTACAAAATAATGCATAGAACCATAGACTTATGTGAAGCTCAGAAGTCAATTACAAGCACAACTCAAAGAGAAAAATGAAGTTCATAGCCGTATAGCTAAAAAATGGAAGATCATAGCTAAAATAGCCCACTTGGTTACCAGTGCAGGTGCCCACTGTTTTTTGTTATGCTTCCCCAACAAAAGCCATGACCAGAAACACAAAGATGAGATTTGAATATAGAGGCAGCATGGTTTTAATGAATGGCAGGGTCTATCACTGAGCAGGAGTAATGTGACAAGTGCTACTATCCTTGGAAGGAATCAGTGGCCCTAGAAAAGATGGGCTGGCAGGTGTTGAATGGTTATGTAATCGGTCTTCTAAAATATTTAGGAATAGAATAAAAACCTAGTAGGAAACTTGAGACAACCAGATGACTTGATAGGGACAGGACGAAATGAGCTCTTCAGCTCCATTTCTATTTTAGGGGCTTGTATGATGTTATGATTTTAGTGATGTGAATTTCTATTGCTTTCCTTTTCTTATTTCTTTTTTGAAAAGAAGAAAGAAGAGGGCTGAGAGGCAAGTGTCCTAGCGTTCACATTAAGTACCTCCTGCTGTCAAATAAATGGAACTTCTGCCGAATAAGACCATGAGTGACCTTCTTCCCCTAGAAAGCAGATTGAAGGCATCTTTGCTCTACCTCCTCATAGACCCCCGACAAAGTGCAGGTATCTCACTGCCATTCTGCCATGTGGGATGAATGAATTTTACACCTACCTTATTCTTGGTGTAGTGATAAGGCACCACTTTTTGGAACACCTTCGGCACTAGTTCCATTGTGTCATTATTAACAATGTGGAGCATACAGACCGGAAGGGTAGTATATATTTTGGGAACCAAAATCATATCTTGATGAAACAAAAATATTTCTCTGTAATTACAAAAGCATGAACTTTTCCTTAACATGAACCATAAAGAAAGTCTGAAGTTAGGTTTGATGCTAAGAAATAAAAACCTAAGTTTAAAGTGCCAAATAACTACAAGGTACACCTATTTTTTCCTTTTAAATTATGATCAACATATTATTTTATCATGCAAATACAAACCCTTTAAGAAACCCAATTTTGTAAGTAATTTGTGACATTTACCTAATATGCAATTGCTAAGAAATTAAATGATTTCTTCTTAAATTGAAAGCACATCAATTTTTATTACATTATGGCTATCATACTCATAAAGTTACAATAATTAACTTCAATTTTTTTTATAGTTTAAGAAAACATGTATAAACATTTCTATACTATCTCATCTATACATGGCAGATGTAGAAGACATGTTAACTAAGTTGTGAAAACAACCTAAAAGTTCATACATTTACTACTGTCATGAATACAGTTCTACACATATGACTGATGACATTTAAGGGAAACATCATTTACCAATATAGACAGCCTCACCTGAAGACTATGAACCAACTATTGGGTGGCTGGTCTGCATAAGTTACCGTATAGTCAGCAAAAGCGATCTTGGTCTCTTCATCTTGATAGCATGGATAAGATTCAATGGACTTGCACTTGCTTTTAAACATTAGTCTAGAAATGTGGAAATACTTTAATGGCAATGAAAATACCAATGGCAAAAGCAACTTTCAAAAGATATTCTGATTACAAAGGAAGAAACTGGCAAAAATCAGCATAAAACATTGCAAAATCAGCATAAAACAAAAATCAGTCCATGGTTGACTGGACTGTGTCCTTGTCCAAAGCAGGGCTGTGGGGCTTGTGGTATTTCCTTTCCTTGAAGGTCGGAAGACCACTTCAAGTCAACCATGGAAGATCTCTCCCAAAGGGACCCAAGGTCATCTGAAGTTCTTAGTCAAGGGAGAACCCAACTGGTGATTAAGGGAGTAATGATGTTCATAGGTGCGAAATCAGTACCAAAGTCCAAGGTATTAAGGGTAGGAAAACTAGACGCAGGCAACCAAGCAGTAAAGCTGGGTGGCAGCCATGAAAATTTTGGAGTTAACATTGATACTAGAAAGGAATGGATTTGGAATGACAGACTGAAAAACAAAGCACTAAGGCCTTGAATAAAGGAATAGTGCAGAATTTTCCTTTCATGTGATTTCTGCTGTATGAGAGAAAGGTGCGTGTAACTGGTCATGGGCTGGAGTTTTTCCAGGTTTGCCCCCTGGAAGGTTGTGGCATATTCCAGAATATAATGAAAGTGATGTGAGGGGTTCTCTGGGTCCTGCCCTTACCACTTCGCCAGGAACCGGATCTAGCACCCGGAATCTAGGGTCCCTTACATAATGTCTCTGGTATGAGCTGGGTTCATGAAGTGGTTCCCTCTTAGATAGTAGTGTAGACAAAGCTCGGGGTGCTCTTGGCTTCTGGGTGGTTCAGTTGTACTGTCAGTAGGATGTAAACCATGCAGATTCTCATGGAGGATAGCATTCATATGCTCTCAATGTGTCATGGCTTGGGCAGTGAGAGAAAATTGATAAATTTATTCTTGGAAGGGGTTTAGGCCTTATAAAGTAGTTACAAGTACAAAGACTGAGCACATACCCTGGTTTGCTTGGGACAGTCCTGGTTTGTGCTCATAGTCCTGGCACGATGCTAAAGAGTGCTCCCTCTGTCTGTGAAAGTGTCCCACTTTGGATGAGAGATAACCTGATCACCCCAACGAGGAACTAGAGCATCCCAGTCTGGCAATGCAGAACCCCCTCGCCCATCCCGGGCACTGGCCCAGTCATGGCTCCTGCCCCAATTTCTACCCTTTTTCCTATACCTCAGGGACTTCTAATGTCTATAGGACCATCAAAATCTTAATGTGCCATGTGGGATTTCTTGAAAGACTCAGAGAGTCTTTCCCTGGCAGACCTGACAGATTTTGTTTTGATCTTGCATCCTAAGACAGAGAGAAAGCCCTACTGATGTCCTGGGCCTTGCCCAAAGTAGGCTTGGGAAGTTCTGTCCCTTATGATTTAAGAATGAAAGGCTGGGCTTCTGAACCTCAAAGTCCCCCATATAGTAGTATTAATATCAGCAACATTTATAATAGTTAATGTTCAACATATAAAATTTAAAATAGTATTTGCTCAATATGAAGCATTGTGCTAAGTACATTCCTGTGTTTCCTTAATTTATCTTTTATTTTAAAAAGCTTTAGATTTTTTTGGTTGGTCAGAATTTTTAAAAATTTTCATATTTCATTGTTTAAATGATTATGGTTATTCCACTTTTTCCCTCTTTGCCTCCCTCCACTGAACCCACCCCCCCCTCCATTGTCCATGTCTGTGGGTCCTTAATATATGTTCTTTGACTAATTCCTTTATTTTCTTTCAACCACTTCCTGACTTCTGCTTCCCCTCTTACAGCTGTCAGTCTATTTCATTATTCTATGCCTCTGATTCTATTTTGTTCATTACTTTATGTAAGGTCTGTCCAGAAAAAGTCTACCATTGTTACTATATTGGGAACAGTTTTCATGACCTTGATATAAACTGGCAGCCAAGGAGAATGGATTGGAGTGCATATGTGTGAACAATGATGACTTCACTGTGCTAGTCGGTGGGGGAGGTAGATGCCATTGAGTGAGCATGTGTACTGTGTGGATGTCGCATTCAAAATGAGTGAGTGAGTAGAGCAGTGAATCTGCATCAGATTTTGTGTTAAGCTTGAATATTCTCCAAGGAAACTATTCGGATGATTCAGAAGGCTTTTGGGGACAATGCGATAAGTGATCAGCAGGTTCATCCTGACAACAAACCTGCTCCTGCATCGTGTCTCATGAAATTTTTTGGCAAAACATCCAGTCACCCAGCTGACTCAGCCTCCCTACAGCCTAGATGTGGTGCCCTGAGACTTCTGGCTTTTCTCAAAACTAAAATCACCTTCGAAAAGAAAATATTTCAGACCATCGATGAGATTCAGGAAAATATGACAGGGCAGTTGATGGCAAGTCCAACAAAGGATTTTGCAGAGTGTTTTAAACAGCCAAAGAGATGCTGTGAGAGCTGTGCAAGGTCTCAAGGTGCCTACTTTGAAGAGGACTGAGGTGTCATTGTCCTCTGTACAGTGTGTCTTGTATCTTGTATCTTCAATAAATGTTTCTGTTTTTCATATTGCATGGCTGGATGCTTTCTGGGCACACTATATATTTTATGCATATATTTCTCTTATTTTTGTTCAGATTTTCCTGTTGTGGACATGGTTTGTGGCTAGAATGCAGTTTTCCTGAGGTTCAATATACTTCTGATTTGTTCCATTTTCTAGAGTGTTGCCCTCCAGGGATTCCAACGGACAACCTTATTTACTGGAGTTCCTTCCCTGGCGGGTCCTCAATTCTAACTTGTGTCTCCTCAGCACCATAAGACTTTAAGAAATTCTCACAGGTTTCTGCTTAAAATTTTAGAGAAGTTCAATTGCAACAAGCAAAAAGCAGAATGCAGCACAACAGTCTTTCAGATAAATTATCATGGAAGTTCAGAAACAATAGTGTGTTTCTAGTTGCGGTGAGGAGGGGAAACTAATCCCTGGTAGCATTTGAACTGGAACTTGAAGGGCACCAGGATACCGCAATAATGAGTCAGATGGGGAAGGACAAGTGCCCCATGATTTTACCCCACAGATACTGTGGGACCTAGAAACGACCAAAATAAGCCAACCCCTGAAACAGAAAATAGACAGAGAGAGGACAAACTGATGGTTGACAGATTGGGGGTTGGAGGGGTGGGTAAAAAGGGGGAAGGTATAGAGAAATACAAATTAGCAGTTACAAAATAGCCATGGGGGTGCCAAGTACAGCACAGGGAATATAATCAATTGTGTTCTAATAACTACGTATGATGTCAGATGGGTACTAGACTTATATGGGGTCATTTCATAAATTATATGCATGTCCAATCACTGTATTGTATACCTGAAACTAATATAATATTGTATGTCAACTATAGTTGAAATTTTTTTAAAGAAAAAAGAAATACCACTACATTACTTTACCTTAACAGAGAAACTGCGTATTGTTCCAAATTAACTTCCAGTACAGCCCAAAATCTTTGAAGAGTGTCTGCGACACTGATATTTTCCTTTGCGTCTAAACAGAACAATGAAAGTAATAATACGAAAGCTGTCAGATGTGCAGAAAAGTATTTCGTTCAAAGCTCTCCTTTTACAGAAGAAGCTGAAACTCACGAGTCAGGTGGGACTAGAGTCATACGCTTAATGAGCAGCATAATTACTTTTAAAATGTGAAGTTACGTCCCTCGAGTTGAAAGCTTTGCTCACCATTTTATGCGTTTCCCTTTATTTTTAGGGTAAAAGTTATAAAGTGTTCTTTGATCTAATTGAAATACTCATTAGTGAGTTTATATCAGATCTTTTTATCACACCAAATATTCCTTATGAAAGTGCTTATGTCAAAAAAATTAATCCATCCACTTTTTCTAAAAAACAGTGGCTAATAGGATTATGGTAAAGTTCAATCTAAAGCCTAATCCAGAAATGGCTTAAAAGTAAATGATTTGGCAAGAAAAATGCAAATCCATGGTAAATGCTTCAAATTTAATGCAAGAAAGTGACATTTTTTCTAATTATTTGATATTAATTTCTTCATAGGACTTACCAGTATCTGCAATTAATACCTTCACATATTTACTTATGTATCATATGCTTACCACAACTAGAAAACAAGGCTCATCAGATGAGACTCCTTGTCAGCTTTACTGATTTCTGTAAGGCCAGAATCTAGAACAGTGCTGTGCATGCAAGAATTATTCAATAGTTGTATGCTGAGTGAAAGACATGCAAGTACTATCAAAACATTTTTGAGTTGCTCAAACTTTTGTCTCCACAAAGAGAGAAAAAATCATTGTATGCATATAATTTCCATAGCATATATGGACAAGAAAAAGTAGGTTTTACCATATAGTCATTTTGATAAATTTATAATTATTTTTTTCTAATAGAAAAAATATAAAAATCAAGCAAAAGTAATATTTGTTATCATAAAACCATGCAATGCAGTTAGGCTGTTTTACATTTGTCTGTGTGTAGTTTTCACTGCTTAGGTAAACATTTTGATGACTCTCATTAATGTTTCAAATAGAGATGCTTCTTACAACAAAATATTCCAATATACTCAAAGATTTCTACTAGACATAAAGCTTCTCCTAGGAACATGTAAACAAAAATTGGAGAATAGAAATAAGTAAATTTTTGCCTCTGCAGTGTTTTACTCTAGGCTGTTCAAACGTTTCACAAAATAGTTTGTTTTATATGCATAAGTTTATCTGCTTTAATAAATATACTAATATACTTTCAATGCATGTTATGCCTTCTAAATGCATGTCACTGTGGACATACATGGAAGCCTCTTCATTCGATGTATTCACTCCTCCATTCGTTCATTCACTCATTCTTGCAGCAAGTATCTGCTCTGTGCCCACTCTGTGCCAGGCTCGGGTCTCAATTCTCAGAACAAGGGAGTGAGGGTCCTGACAATGCACCTTGACCTCAGGGAATTTCAATATTTACGGAAGTGACAATAACCAGCCTATCCATAAAGATGACTCAAATACTTTTCACTAAGACACAAATACTCATTTATATATAGGCAAGTTCACTTTATAAGTGACTGATAATTTATACCTGGTGTTCTGGCTTTCATAAGCAATCTGACATAAGCCCCTCTCCACATGGCTTGAATTTTAACTGCTGAAGCTGTTATTTCTTCTTCGTCACATATTGGCATACAATATTTAACATCTACCCATTCTGCTGGAAAGAGAAAAACAAACTTTGTACTGAAAGTTTTATTTATAACCCTTCCCCCAGTTTTCAGTGTCCTTCACTGCTAAACATAACTACAACCATGGATCTGTAGTTATGTTTAATACTGGGTTCTGGACGTGGCCCTGGTTTTTAGAAAGTCAGCATTCTGGAGAAGGCGACGCACTAAATGCTGACATCTCAGTGAACTACTATGGATTCTTCTGTGAAAGAAGCATGAGGTTTCTCTCAAAATTGAAAGAAAATGTTAAAATGGTAGAAATAGAGAAGAGGGAAGGACTATTGCTTGGATCAGAAGAACTTATCAGAATTCCTCAGATCATACTGTGCATCTTACTGAGTTTCATACTTTTTTAAAAAAGATTTTATTTATTTTTAGAGAGGGAAAGGAGGGAGAAAGAGAGAGAGAGAAACATCAATGTGTGGTTGCTGGGGGCCGTGGCCTGCAACCCAGTCATGTACCCAGACTGGGAATCGAACCTGCGATACTTTGGTTTGCAGCCCATGCTCAATCCACTGAGCTACGCCAGCCAGGGCAAGTTTCATACTTTTTAAAGTCAGGAACAAATAAACCAGGGAAACGTTGGACGGAGGTGGGGTGGGGGGACACACAGAAGAGCCTTGGCACCCTGCACGTTGCCCAGAGCGCAGCTTGAACTCCACAGCTGAAGGTGTGGGCTGTTCTAACTACTCCACACACATTTTGAGTACACGTTTCTCACATTATTTCCCTTATATAAGCCTAGAAGTTCCTTCATCAAATAAATATCTAAAATTAATCAGTACCTGAAGGAGCATCTTCCGAGGAGGAGGAATCCAGTGCATCCAATTCCAAAGTCATAGCACGGAATGCAAATTTAAAGTTTGAAGGAGGTTTTGTTACTTGAGTTTTTTTCATTAAACGCCATAAAGAAAGAAAAAAAACCTAAAACAACATGTTAGTGAAGTTTTTTAAACCAAAACATATTATTACCTGGTTAGAGAGGCTCTAAAAAACCTTAGATACTCTACAAATTGTAAAAATATATTTCTCAGTTGTATACACAATCTAAAAGAAGACTCTTCAATGTTCTCACACACCCAGTAAGAAACCAAAATAATTATTTGACGGTTTTTAATTTTATTACATTTTATCACAATAACAATGTTTATCATGTATACTCATTCAAAATAAACACTAAACTGGTTGAAAAGATACAGCATAAGATTAATAAATATGGTCCTTGAGCTTAAATAAATTAAATGCAGTATTGCATTGATTCTAAGATGCCATCCACGTAAGACACACTAATGTTTCATGTGCTACAACAAAGTAGACTATTTAGAGGTTTTTTTAATCACTTTCCTATCATCTATGAGTGTTTACTTCATATTGAAAAAGCTCTTCTAGATTTAGACACAATCTTTCATCATGTATCACACTTAAACATATATGAAAAATATGTTTAAATATTTTAAATGGTTAAATATTCCAGAAACGTATTCACATTCAAACTCTTACTTCTGCAAATCACTTTTTAAAAATACTTAATGTCTGTTTTTCCCATATAATTTGTTGTTCAGGTCGTCAAAGGCTTTGAAGATGCACCAGTGCCTAAAAAGTGTTCTACTTTTGACCCTGGGGATTTTCTCAAGCCACGACCCCATTTAGAGCATGCTGGTGCTGGCTCATTCTTGATCTTACCAAAGAGGACTGACTGATGGGAGGTTCTAGACTGCAACACAAATACATTCTCCTTCTGCTAATGTTTTTCCACGTTTCTTATTCTGAAATGCTGAGCAATTCCACTTATGCAGTCAAGCCACTGAGAATAACAATGAAGCCCAAACACTTTTCTGCTGGCTTACTTTCACCTGTGCACAGGGAATGGTGTGCGGGGTGGATTACTGAGTCCCCGGATACAGTTTGTGTGACTTTTTGCCAGTCACACCTTTTTTTGTTTGTTTGAGCTCCGAGGGCGTCATTTTGGTGTGTGTGAGGAAAATCCCTCTCCCTTCCTGTTTTTTTGAGAGTCTCTATTATGCCATGTAATTCTCTTCCCCAAAAGACTAGGTGTTTGTCAAACAGTACATATAAACACATGTGTTTCTTTTAAAGAAGTGACGAAACAAACCCTTATGAACAAGTCTATGCATGCACGCACGGAGAGTTCTGGAGGTCGCCTGACAATTATAAGCAACAATTATAAGGAACTACCAATTACAAGATGCACTCTGATTTCACTCTGATGTTAAAGTGTGACGAGAAATGTGCATCTTAGAACTGGTAAAATACAGTGCCTTTCAAAGGCAAATGACTAATACAGCTCCTGCTCAGTTCCTACTTTCTGACAACTCCTCGCTCTTCCCCATATGTACACAGACAGACACCGAAAGGCACGTTTTTTCTCTCTGGGGCACATGCACGTTACCCCTCTCCTCTCTCCAGGCATAACACTAAAGGCATGATTCATGAAAAAAGATGATTAGCTAGACTTCACAAAATCAAAGATGCCTGCTTTGTAAAGGAAAATGTCAAGAGAATGTCAAGACAACCAGACAATGAGAGAAAATATTTTCAAAAGATACCTGTGATAAAGAACGATCATCTAAATTATACAAAGAACTCTTAGAGCTCAACAATAAAAAACAACCTGATTTAAAAATGCATCAAAGAGCTTAACATACACCTCAGCCAAGAAGACACACAGATGGTAAGTACACCTATGAAAAGATGCTCCACATCATATGTCATTAGGGAAATGCAAATTGGAACATCAATGAGATACCACTGCACACTTGTGAGAACAGCCAAAGTCTGGAGCACAGACAACACCTGCCTGAGGTGCCTCAGACGCTGCTGAGGACACGAAGCAACCCAAGCCTTCTTTCATTGCTGGTGGGAATGAAAAAGGGTGCAGCCACCCTTTGAAAGAAAGTTTGGTGGTTTCTTACAAAACAAAACATGCTCGTACTCTAGGATCCAGCAGTCATGCAAAGTAGTTAAACACTTACGCACACACACCTAATACATGGATGTTTCTAGCCACTTTATTCACAACTGCCAAAACTTGAAAGCAAGTTTAGCAAGGTGTCCTTCAGCAGGTGAATGGATGAACTGTGGCCCATCCAGACAACATAATATTATTCAGTGCTAAAAAAAAAAAAAAGAGCTATGAAAAGACATGGGGGAATCTTAAGGGTATATTACTAAGCAATACAAAGTCAATTCGTGAGGGCTACATCCTGTGCAATTCCAGCTCTATGACATTATGGAAAAGGCAACGCTATGGAGACAGTGAAAAAGTTCACTATGGCCAGGAGCTGGGGTGAGGGAAGACTGAGTAGGCAAAGCACAGGGGGTTTTTAGGGCAGTGAAACTCTTCCGTGTGCCACCATGAAGACGGATACACGTCATTACACCTTTGTCTACATCTACAGGAGGGACCACACCAAGAATGATCCCTAACGTGAGCTAGGGACGCGGAGAGAGAGTGGTGTGCGAATGAATGGTCAGCTCCCACAAACGTCCCGCTGTGCCGGGGAACACACACGGCCTCTGCCGAAAGTGGGGGAGGCCGCACCTGTGTGGAAGCAGCGGGCGTGTGGGAAATCTCTATTCTTCCCTCTCAGTTTTTCTGTGAACCCACAACTGCACTAAAAAATAAAGTCTTTAGTAAAAAAAAAAAAATTAACCAGGAGCCATATATTTTTATTTGCTACATCAGCAATGCCATTCCCGAGGGGACATTTCACAATGTCTGATGTCATTTTGTAGTTGTCTAAACGGGATGCGGCTGGCATCTCGAGGGTGTAGGCCAGCCGTGCTGCTGTAGCGTCTGCAGGGCATGGGTCAGCCCCACAACAAAAACTATCAGGCCCCAAATTCCAATAGTGTCTGGGCTGAAAAACCCAGACCTACACGGTACCACAAAGTCTTGCTGTTTCGATCCCTCGAGGGTTTCGGTGGAGCCGGGATTCTACGCAGCCCCAACAGAAGGGTTAACCGTGGGGAAGTTAACACCCCAGAGAGCAACCGTCTGCAGTGGGAAAGGGCTGATGGCTGTGTCCCACTTCTCCCATCCTCAAGCAGGACCCTTCTGAGGGATGCCCCCCAGTTTATCAGAGTCCCCTGGACAGTTCGGCCCCAGCAGCCCACAACAGCAAACACCACACCCTTTAACCCAGATTTCCGTCTTTCTCCTCTCATTCTGCCTGCCCCAGCATTTCTGGTTCCCAAAGCCATGTCCCCCTAAGTTGTCTCCATCCAGAATACTTCCCAGGCTCTGATTTGGGGGATCACTTTACGTAAGAAAGCATCCTAAGAACATCACAGAGGGTGTGTGTGCTCACCTTGAAGTGCTGTGTGGTTAGCTCTTTGTTGTGCAAGGGCACGGGGTAGTGGGCTGCCTGCAGGTCCTTCATAGCTGCAGGCAGTTTATCCTTGTCTTTGAAATTAGCAATCACATTTCCAACCGCCTTCAGAATCATTAGCGCCTGCTCTGTAAACCGGTAGCTCTCCTGTGAAGACAGAGCATCGCAGCCAGCCTCACTTTCACTTAATTAAATGTAATTAGGTTTACGAGAATGTAATATCTGTTAACATACGAAACTTCTATGACAGGGATGATTCACTAGTCATTCACGGAGAACTTCTTTCATCAAGGCAGTTTGCTCAGAGAAATAAAACAAGGAACTTGATTCCCGCTGTAGCAGGGACACATAGGAAGATGGCCTACCTGATACTGGGGGCCAAGGGAAATTTCTCCATGGTATGAACATCCAGACTTACACTGAAGGATGTTTAAGGGTTATTCGGACAACACTGTGGGGTCCAAGGACAGATGGGCAGAGAGGAGCTCAGAAAAGGAGCAACGGAGATCAAACAGACAGGGGGGTGAACTGGTTGGCTCCACCCTGCTGTCAACTAGGAGGAAACAAGAACAGCAAGAAAAAGATAGTGATATGGAAGACAGTAGGGAGGTACACAAAAAGTTAAAAGTAGAGCTGCTGCATGATACTGCAATCCCACTTCTGGGTGTACATCCAAAGGAAATAAAAACAGGATATTAAAGAGGTATCTGCCTTCCATGTTCATTGCAGCATTATTCACAATAGCCCAGATATGGAAAGTAAGTGTCCCTTCATGTACGAAGGGATGAAGGAGAGACCACACACACACACACACACGAAGAAAACCCTGTGACTGTGACAGCATGAACGGACCTTGAGGATATTGTACTGAGGGAAATAAGTCAGAGAAAGACAAATACTGATTCATGGTATCACTTATATGTAGAATGTAAAAAAAGTCAAACTCCTAGAAACAGATGAAAGGTGGTCTCAAGGGGCTGGGAGAGGGGGAGTAGACAGGGGTTGGTCAATGGTACAAACTTCCGGCTACAGGATGAGTAAGGCCTGAGGACCTCACGTAGAACACGGTGACTGTGGATGACAGCACTGTACTGTGTCCCTGGGGTTTTCTGAGGGGGTAGAACTTAAACGTTCTCAACCCCAAATGAAAAGGTATATATATGTGAGCTGATGGATGTGCTCATTAACGAGGTGGGGCTATCCTTTACAATGTAAATGCATATCAGATCGCCAGGACGTACACTTTAACTATCTTACAGTATTATTTGTCCGTTACACCTCAATAAAACTGGGGCGGGGGAAGAATGCCAGAGTGCAGTAAGTCTGTAGTTTGGAGCAAACAGGATTGAACCCTGAGGAGCTGGCTTCTTGTCTTGACGGTGTGTGGTGGGGAGTGGGGGAGCTGCCCAGAGCAGAGGATGCTTGGAGGCAGCATCCTCTGGAGAGTGCAGTTGGGGGAAAACGTTGTAACACCTATTTTTAGTCTTTTCCTCATGGGCACCACAGCAAGATCATTGTGCCATGCTTCCTGCAGACACTTTGAGGAGCGGCCCAGCTGGTGTCCCTGGACGGCACCAACTCCCTGCTGGGGTGAGAAGCTGATGAAAACCAACACGCCACCGGCCTGCCACTGAACCACTGAATGCACTCCTGGCTCCGTTACCTCCCTCCACCACACTCCCTCCGCACACTCCCTAAAGCCTGAGGTGTTTCTCTGTGTGTGAAACCCTGCTTGCAAATGTTGTCTGGCCAGCTGGCAGCACTGGGAGCGATCAAGTATGGTTCCCCGAGCTGAGCCTCTGCTTTTGGGCCGCCCTGCCTCCTTTGCTTCTTCATTAGAACCAAAGAATACCCTGCCTGCCCTAAGCCCCAATAATTTGTATAAGATGGGGGAGTGGATAACCCCAGGGAAAGATGAGTTCACAGACCAAACTAACTAAGCGCCTAGGAAGTTAAAGCACCTGATGAAACAAAGAAAGCAGATAATCCATGCTATCGAAGGCAGTTTGTTTTTAGAGAGAGAAAAGACAAAATGAGAATTTAAAATTTCGTGGGGTAAATGTAATTAAGGGGATGAAGGGACATGGATTTATAGGACGTCTATTTATAAGGTGGGCTTGCTGATCTTCCTCTGTGTCCACTGAGTAGGAGGGAGAGCCGTGGTGAGAGATGCTGCAGCAAAGATGGGAGACAGCCAGGGGGAGACCTGCACGGCCACTGGCCAGAAAGGCAGGAATGCATCACCCGAGCTTGTGTGGGCCATGACAATACAGCAAAAGGGAGCTGGTCGTAAGCCACCTTCTTGCTACCCTGACCAAGAGGTTTACTGTCTGGCTGGGAAAATCCCATCTCATTAATAGGAAAACGTGCCGGGTGGAGATGGGTCAGCAGCAGGGAGGGATAAAGCAGCAGGAAGGCCCCGTGCAACCCTTCCCCCCAAATGTTCACACCACCATGTCTGGAGCGGATGCTGCTTAGAGGGCATCTAAAACCAGGACAGGTGCTCAGGGGAGGTGGTGGCCCCGTTTACCTCCTCTCTTCTTCCAGAAACTAAGGACAGGCCAAGAGGAGACAGAAGAGATGAAGAAGTGAAAGAACCTTCCATGGATGCCCTCCCCCAAATCTCAAGAACACAACATTTCCAATTCTTTAGGCCAAGGAAAAGGTATTTTATCAAAATTTTAAACTGTGTTAAAAGGGGCTGTGCCTATCCTTTATACCCCCGATGACTGCTGATACTATGGAATACACGTGACCAGCTAACAGGTGTGAAAGAGGATTCAGCGGAGCAGAGGGGAAGGTAGTTTTGGGAGCAAAACTAAAGTTATTTTATGTGTGTCCTGCAAGGTTTAGAGTGTTTATTGTATGTGTCACATTTGGGGATTTCTTGCAGAATATATTTAAGAGTTTTAAAAGGTGAAAAAAAAAGTGGATTAAGTTGAACACAAAATTAGAATATGATTGAGTTCAAATTATGTGAAAATAAGGCACACACAAGAAAAGTCACCGTTGCTGAAATATTTACCGGCTCGAAGTTGGGCAGCACCACGTCTTCGTCCCCAACGACAAAGGCCACCATGCCGCAGACGTGCAAGGAGTGCCCCACCGGGGCGTACACGGTGAGGAGCAGCAGGTGTCTCCTGGAGAGAACGGACAGTGGGTGAGAACACGGGTTTTCCGTGTCGGAGTTATTGCCTCCGGGTGCTTCCTGATGGCAACGTGTGCTCCAAGCCAACAGTAGTACGCGTTCAACTCGATAACACGCGTGTGGAATAAAGACCTTTGCATTCTCACTGCACAGAACCACTAGGTATCATGGAATCTGCATTTCACTAGCAGTCAGACAAAGACAGTTACACTAAATGACAAATCTGCACCCCCTTGGAGACATCTCCCGTGCACCACAGTCCCATTGTGAAACAGTCCTCTTGATTTTGCCCTAACAACCATACTCCATGGTGGTGAAGGACTGTGCAGACCTCATGGTCTTTTTCTCACCAATACGTAATGTCACACAGATTGTCTACGTCTCTCCTAGCCGGCTGCAGTGTCCTTGAGAGAAGAGACATTCATTTGCTCTCCGTTAAGGACTAGTTGCAGCGTGTTCAAAACAGACGTGTTGACAGGGGAAGCCCAGTGGAGCAGAACATGAGTATAAGGAGATTCTGCCTCAGTCCCCTGCCCCCGGTTTTCTCCGTGAAAGAGCACTCAGAAGGGGTGGTGATTTCTGAGCGAATCTCACCCCAGCAGAGCTTTCAGGGCAGATGTGAGAAACACTGCAGTTTCAAAAGTGATAACCATAAGAAATATTAGATGCTCGCCATGGATGATTTTAGCCTTTGATTTTGTTGCTCATGTTTGTCTTTTGTATCAGAGCTATAGCCTGTCATGAATCTCATAGAATTAGCTTCATTGACCTTGGGAAATCCAGAAAAAAATATTTGTTCCATCTGAAATATGGGGTAATATATTAAACTTTATCAAAATCAAGAAAATTTTTTGATTATGTGTATTTCTCTAAAACAGAAAATGTGATGCAATTAGCCAACTTTCCCTTAATCAAAAATAAAACTACAAGTACAATTAGAAACAAACCACAGATAAAACTATAGATTGGCAGGAGAAAATGTTCTGTTTCACAATTTGTTTTAAATAAAATTATGGCTTTTGCTAAGGAATATAATGAGATTTACAGGAAAACTAAATGGAATTTTCAATAAATGAATTTTAGGTAATGCTGCATGAACAAGTTTAAACCATACATTTTCTTATGAAAGAAATGACCAAACTCTGACAAGTACGAATCTTACAAAAGGGGACGCACTGTACTGCATTTTTTTCCAATGTTTTCATTCTCATGAGTCATAATGATAGACCTGTTCTTTATCAAATTACTTTAGGGAAGAATTTCCAAGTTTCCATATTGTAAAATTATTTAGTCATTAACATCTTACAAGGCTTTAAAAAAATCCTTAATATGAGAAAGATGAAGTCACTCCATACCCAACAGGCAGGCGAACCACAGCTGCTTTGGTAGCGTAAGTGTGAATCTTCAGAACAAGATCACGTGGCTTCAGAGACTTCCAAGAAAATGTTTCAACTGTAAGTAGTCCAGGCTCTATCGGGGGGCTGTCTTTTGTTAAAGCTGGGAAAAGTGAAAAATGTTAAACTTTTATTGTGAGAATATAGCTGGCCTTTACCTCATAACATTAATAATAATAATATCAACATCAGGAAATAGAGATGCTATAAAATATTCATAAAACATTATAAATTACTCTGGGTAATTAATTATTGAAAATAATATTCAAGCGGGACCCAGATCCTTCTGTTCTATTTCCTCCTCAAATCAACCCCTCAGGTGAAGAAACCAGGAATCGGAAAGTTTGGAAAATGAGGACAGACCATTGCAGTACACCATCGCTTTTATTATCTCTGGCTGTAATTACAATATATCTCTAAATGTAATTAAAAAAAAAGATGCCACATCTGAGAAAATAAGAGATTTTCCTAAGATGGTGGCAAAGCAAGGTCAACATAGTTCATTACTTATCTAAGTTTTACTTTTGATTCTTAGCTTTGACTGTGGGTAGAAAGAGCAAATAATTAACATAAAGTTAATTTTAATATTGAGCATGTTCTCTTGAAATAAATAAACAATATTGATTATTCTTCATCCATAGCTGAGGGCAAAATACTTTCTAAATTAAAAATTATCGAGATAAAATTGGCATACAACATTGCATTAGTTTAAGGTAAACAACAAAATGATTTGATATGTGATATATTGTGAAGTGATTATCACAGTGAGTTCAGTTATATCCATTACCATACATGACTTTTTTTTTATTGTTATGAGAACTTAAAATCTCTCTTAGCAACTTTCAAGGATACAACACAGTATTTTTAACTATAGTCACCATGCTGTACATTAGACCTCCAGGACTCATGTTTTTACCCTATTTCCAGATAATACTCATGTTGAGCATATAAAGTCCTAACATGACTCAAAATAACTCTATGCACATAGAATTTAAATGTGGCAGGACACGGTATGGCTTAGGAGCATCAGTTAGGCACAAATACTAAGCCCACACCCTAAAGATTGTAAGTATACTGAACAAGTATTTATTGACCTCCTGCTACATACTAGACATCATTCAAAGAAAGCATGTGGCTGTATTTTGGTTGAAAATCATAGCTGCTGCCCTCAAAGTTGACAAGACTTTCAATATTGACAACTCAAAAAATATTTATTGAACCTCTATAGTGCCAGAGACTATTAGAGTTAGAGATAAATGCTGTAAGAAAAGAGATCAAATAAAGGAATGTTTCATGCATTCATGTACGGGTGTGCAAGGGGCTGGTCTTAGAGAGGATCAGGGACAGATGATCCATTAGAACAAGAGGGAGGGCTCACTGGGGCTGGCGAGAGTCCATTATGGGAAGATGAAGCGGGTTATTTCTGACTGTTCCTTGTCTCTGCAGTGAACACTGCAGCAAGGTCACCAGTTGAAAATGAGTGAGGATGAGAGTGGGTATTGGGCACCTGAAGGGAGAGATTTGAAGGTCTGGGGGAGTCATAGTAAGAATGACGGTGGGAGAATGAGTGAGCTGGAGAAATGTCATCAGTGCTGAGAGGGTTTTTTTGTTGTTGTGTTGTGGTGTTGGTGGTTGTTTTTTAGATCTGCAGTCCTCAGTTTAAAGTGGGGCTGGCTGATGATTATTTTCTGTGGTCACATTCAGCTGCTCTGATGCAACCATAGGTTTGGTGCAAAGTTCCACTGTAGAGCTCATTCAATCAATACTGCGATTTTGCAAGGAAAGTGAGAGGAGAAGGTTAGAACAATTGTGTTGGGATACCTGTAAGAATACAGTTACAATGGTGGGCCATGGAAAAGTATGCTGGGAATGAGAGAAATGAAGATGTGAGGAGAGTGACCGACAGAGAAGAAGTGGTAGGGTGGATGGATGGGGGCCCCAGAGAATCGTAGGAGTGAGCGTGAACTAGAGTTGAGGGGTTGTGGTGAGAGAGCTTGAAACTGGAAGAGTTGAGATGATGCAGTTACTGGTGCTATGAGTTATGAAGTATAATCATGAAAGTAGGGGACCAATGTGGGATGGAGAAAAGAGCTTCAGAATTGTCAAATTAAAGAGGAAAGAATTTGTGCTCTTCAGTAGGTTTTGAAAGACTCGGGGACGGTGGCTTGTGTAGGTGGAAAGACAAACAGAGTGACTGGGCGTGCCAGAGAGGCGACCAGATGATTGCAGGCAGAGGTGTGGGTGGCACACGTGAGTGCACACCCTGACGCCTGAGGAGCGAGAGGATCACAGGAGACGAGGTAAGTGTGACTCCCCTAGAGTCTGACGAGGAAATTAGTCACCTTCATCCAGAGCCTAAAAATCTCATTTAGTGTGTTTTCCCTGGACAGAATGAAAATGAGCTGGGCTGTAGGTCTGTAATTTCCCCAGCGCCCTCTCACCTCCGGATTCTCCCCAGCGCACCAACGCAGAAAAGCAAACCAGCAGTTCAATGGGCTTGAGACTATCCACGAATAGATAGTAGGACACACGCTCATCTGAGAACTGCAAGAAATCAGAGCAACCACTGAGCTTAGTATCCATCCACGAATGCTGTATTCCCCACTTCTCATCATAATACAACACTTACCACATACAGGGAACTTCCTGTGTCCCAGACTCCAAAATTAAGCCCTTTGCAGGTTTCGTGATATGAAGGCAATCATACTGAGTGCATGTTGGCTGGGTCTATAGGGCCTGCATGCGACTGGCCCCCACACCAGCAAGTGAAAGCCCATCTTTGTGAGTAAAGAAAAAGGATATTCTTGTCCCAGAAATAACAGAGAGGAGGAGCCTGGACCCCAGCTGAGAGGTGCGTGCTCAGTCTGTGGGTCCCTGACAGGCAGAGAGGCCATAGAGTAACTTCCGCAGAGAGCCGAAGTGTCCAATGCGGATGTATTAAAGTATTTTACAGAGTAGTATGTGGAATAAGCCCTCCCTCCCTTCTTTCTAGAATAGCTTCAGAGATATACCCATTGCATGCTAATGCACCAGGCTGGATTTTTGTTTCGGAGATGGAAGAAAATACTGAGCAAGACCAAAACTTCCCTAAAAGGACAGCCAGCCAGGTAGGAGTTACCTGGACACGATCTCAACCTCTCCCACATGGTACTTCCGATAGCCAGAATTATGGATGAAGAAACCGAAACACAGGGAGGGTAAGGAACTTTCCAATGGTCACAGAGCTTGCAAGCAGTAAAGCTGAGATTTAAAAGTAGGTCTTTCTTTCTACCAGACTCCAAGCCTGGGAGTCTCGATTGTTGTGCTGTTATTGCCTCTCAGATTCTCAGTGCTTCAATATAATTTTGACTGATGGGATATGGTAAGCACGTTTAATGAATTGAACTGTCACTATACTTGCAAAGCTTTTCATATTATTTTACCACAATATTTAAATAAGCAGTTAAAATAGGAAAGAAAAATCTCTAGTAATACTGCGAAGAAATGGAACTTGTAATTTAATCAAATATGACAAGATTGCTAAAGAGGCCTGATAGAATATAACAATGTTTAAATGATGGCTTCCCCCAGCATTTTGCAATACTAAGCATTTGACACTCCATTTCTTTGTTTCCGTTCAGCTCCAACACGCTGGCGATAGAGACGGTCGTTTCAAATCGTCACTGTCTAACCCTGGGAAGGACCCTGGACTGGCCAGCCCCGTGTGCTTGCCTGAGCAAGTGTTCAAAGCAGAGTTGTCATTTGCTGTCATTTTTCAGTCTGAGAATTTGGTGGCCCTGGAGACCACGTGAAAGGACTGACCTGGGGCCACACAAGGCACCTTCGAGAGCCCGTGGCCTCGCCCGCGTGGCACTGAGCACCAAGGGAACATCTGAGGCACCTGGGAGAGGCGTAGGGCTCCACCACCGGCCCCCGTTCAGCTGGCAGCGCTGTGGCCACTAAAGCCCGCAATCCTGGCCTCAGACCACGACCAAGTCTTCTTCTTAGGCCCTATTAAAGGTCGTTAAGTTTGGGTTCCAACAAACTCTATGAAAAAGTTGTCATTCTCTCACATCACTGAGATGAGACATCAAGTGGGTGGGTAGGGGGATGGGCACCAGGAAGTGATCAGGCTGTCAGAATAGAGAGAAGTCAGTCTCCGGGCAGAAACAGGTCCTTCTGAGTGCGTGCAGCCAGGGAGCTTGACCCAGGTTTTATGGTCAGGGAAGGAGGTCGGACAAGGTGAAGGGCTTCCATGCTGTTCTGTAGGACATGGAGGCATTAGTTAGATAAAGGCATTAAGAATGAAGAGGAATGGACTCCAGGCAGAGGGAATAACGTGGGTGGAAAGAACAGGAGTGCTGGTGAAAAGCGTGCTCTGTTCTAGGAACTGCACCTGCTTCAGTGGGCACTTCACTGAAATCAAATACAATGAATTTACCCGTGTGACTCTTCACTTACTTATAAATCAACGCTTTCTCACTGTGAATTTATATAACAATAAACCACTACAATCAGATGGATCATGCTTGTGGGTGAGAGGTAGCTGGATTTTACTATTATCGGGATAAGAGGTGAGCATAAAACCTTAAGAATTTACCTTAAAATATAAATACATTACAAGTTTAGAAATGCTTGATAAATTTGAAGGTTTTTTTTTACTAGCACTATTCAATCCAAGATTTAAGTATAAGAAGAGGAAGAGAATAAGGAATCATAACCATATTTACCTTGAATTCTGTTTTTTGAAAGTTAATGCAATATGAACTTGGCTTGTGGAAAATACATATATTCCTGAAAAACATTATTTGTAACAGGTTATTGTCATTATATGCAGCAGACTATTATTATATGATAAATTTATTAGATTCAATTATATGCTGTACAAGGTAAAGACAAGTGAAACTTAAAAAATAATAACTTAGAGACAAGAAAAGCAGTTGCCTGGGCCTGAGGGATGGGAAAAATAAGGAGAGGCTGGTAAAAAGGTTCAAACTTTCAGTTCTAAGATAAATAAGGTTTGAAGATCTAATATAGAACATGATGACTATAGTTGATAACTCTGAATTGTATAACTGAAATTTTCTAAGTGAGTAGAATTTAAATGTTCTCATAAAAAAAGTACATATATGATGGATATATTAATTAACTCGATGGGGGGAGTCTTTTGCAATGTATATGTATATTAATTCAAAACTATGCAGACTTTAAATATCATAAAATTTTATTGGTCAGTCATACCTTAATAAATCTGGGGGGAAATGACAATTGTATGGAATCAGTTGCCTAAAAGAGGAAAAGACGACCCCTGCTTCCATCATGATTAACAGAGACGTTTATGAAGGTGACCTAGAGCTGGCCTAAGTTTTTTATGTAAACAATCAACTCAGCCATTTTTCTCTCTAACGGTTTTGTTTGATACTACATCAACTCCAGACTAATATTGGCTTGCCTACTTTAAACAATAGCTAAAGATTCATAGCTTATATAGCTGCTATGTTAAATGTGCACACAAAAATATACACTCACTGAAAGCATACACAGAAGTCTTCAAAATCCAACCATATTTCTTTGGAAACAGTATTATTTGTGGCTGTGAACTCCTCCTGCGATCTGTCCAGCGTTGTAGTGGTCACGCTAATCAGATCTCTTTCCAAACCCAGGCCCTCAGGGGGAAGGGCGGAGTCATTCACTACAAAGTCCACGAGCTCCTCTGTGCCTGGCAGAAAGCAACCATGTCAACACACCTGTGGTATTTAACGTCAAGTTACTAAGGCATGGGAAATCACAGAGGGGGGTTCACATGTCAAGGTCTACTTTTGAGAAAACATTTACTGAGATAATTACTTAATGCTGGCCTCAAGTTTGCAGACAGAGATACATTTTCATAATCTCAAGATAATTTATTTATAACGAGTCTTTATAAACTTCTCACTCGACTTTTGTAAATTTGTGCACACATTCTTTTTTTTTAAAAAAGTATTTTATTTATTTATTTTTAGAGAGTGAGGAAGGGAAGGATAAAGAAAGGGAAAGAAACGTCAGTGTGTGGTTGCATCTTGCACGCCCCCCACTGGGGACCTGGCCTGCAACCCAGGCATGTGCCTGGACTAGGAATCAAACCAGGAACCTTTTGCTTTGCAGGCCTGAGCTCAAAGCACTGAGCTACACCAGCCAGGCTGTGCACACCTTCTTTCGATATTATGAAGTTATAACACAGATTAGCTAGTTTATGTACTTAAAATCTGCTATAGATAAACATATTCATGTGAGCGGGATGGCTCAGACAACAGAGGGAGAAATGGAAACTTGAAAGATCTATTACAGTGAATGTATTTCAGTAAGGGACTCCTTAAATGCTTCCTCACCGTCCATGATTCCATCATCTTATTTCATGTTTATCAAGTAATTCCATAAAACTCTCATAGGCTGCTTGTACCTAAACCTGCTACCCATCACTTTTTTGGGACTGGAGATTTGGCCAAGTTTTCTTTCTCTAGGAACTAAAAATGTGCAATAGTTTTAGTGCTTTGATTACAGCGTGCACGCATTAAAGCACACGGACTTCACTCATGGGACTAATCAAATTGCCTTTTATTTTGACCTTAAACTTGAACTGAACCAGTGAGATTAGCTGATTTTTCTCTCCCAGAGCAGATTAGCCTCGTTACCTCAGAGGGGACCCGGGAGAGAGGGTGCGGGGGGCCAGGAGCAGAGCTCAAGGCCACCAAGAAGCAGAGGCCCCTTTCTGCTTCTGCTTTGATGTCTATGAAAACGATAGTCATGGGAAGATTAGTAACTTACCTTTTCCTTGTATGATTTGTGAAGCAACGTTGCCCTGCAAGTTGAAAGGGGGCACGTTAAGAAACCGTTCATAAATTTAACAAAACCTTACAGTTCTAAAGCACCACAGTTTTTAAAAGTTAATACAGTCTTTTAAACATTGAAGAAACAGATTTCTGAAAATACTAAGGCATATGGTAGAACAGTGAATTTGTTCTTAACTTTAAAATTCAAAAGGTGTGAATTAAATAATGTGTTGGGGGTTTAAGTTTGATATTAAAATACAGAATACCTGAGTGTATTAAATGATTGAATTTTATAATAAAAGTTAAATTGAAACAGTAATATCCCTAAGTAGACATATAACTTGGTATGAATCACCTTCTTTTAAAAATACAGTTTCAATATAATAAGATTATGATTGGTAATTAATGGATAGAAGTTAGAATGACTGGTTTCAAATTATAAAAATAATCACTCAAAATTTTAACGGGAAAATGAAGTCAAATTCACATTTACAACTCTGTTTTCTCTAGAACACAATTAAAATAAGTATAACATTTAAAATGGTATAGATTTGTACCTATTGATGATGGGTAATATCAGCAATACTGTGGATGATGTAAAGTAGGTGGAGGTGATGATATAGTAGAGATGACTGAACCCTAAGTGCTAGTAAAAAGGGAGCCCAGGCAAACCTTAAGAACCCAGAAACAATTATCAGGTATCTGAGAAGCAGAGCCTGAGGTAGGGCTTGAAAACCCAGAGGTGGGTTGGATGTCTACCTAAGGAACAGGTAAACCCTACTTCTCTTTAATGCATTTAGCATCTATCATTCTTCTGCCTAAACAGCTGCTGGAAGTTGCTAGGAGAGGAGAAAGTGCATGAGAAAACTCCAGATCTGGGCTCACAGATGCGGTGGGAATCAGGAGAGTCTACAACACAGAGAGGACAGGAGCTAAGGGAATGTCCACATGCTGAGTCTTGGGACTCTCGGCAACGTAGTGTTGATGGCTTCAGTGACACTGATGGAGAAGTGTGTGCTAATCCCTGCGACTCTGTTCCACCCCACTAGGGAGATCAGAGGACCCGCAGCTGGAAAAAATGACCCGAGTCGAGGAAAAGCCTCAGGGAATCTGACATTTGAAGCTAATCTCGTCCCCGAATGAAGCTCACTCATTCATTCCCAATTATCCTGAATTAAAACTACCAGTTCATGAGGTCTATAAATGTTATACAGTGGCTTTCAACCAGTAGCTCTTTAGTGTCATAAATCTCTTAAATGTGTACATACAGCAAAGTGTCACCAGACAACCGAAGAAATATGTATGTATGAACATATAGATATATATGAGGGCTGTCCAAAAAGTATGCAGCCATATAGTATGAAAAATAGAGACATTTAGTAAATAATATACATGGAACACTGTACACGGGACAATGATGCCACAGTCCCCTTCAAAGTAGGCACCTTGGGACCTCACACAGTTCTCCCAATCACCATCAGCCGCCCTATCATATTTTTGTGAACCTCATGGACAGCCCAAAAACTCTTCCCTTTCAAAGGTGATTTTAATTTTGGGAAAAGCCAGAAGTCACAGGGCACCAAATCTGGGCTGCACAGGGCGCTGAGTCACCTGGGTGATTTGAGGTTTCACCAAAAAAACCGCAGGAGACGTAAAACATGAGCGGGTGCATTATTGTGATGAAGCTTTCAATCACCGGTTGCCCACAGCTGTGGCAGTTTTCATTGTATTGCGTCTTTCAGCCGACTGAGGTAGTATCCTGATTAACTGTTTGTCCTGGAGAGGCGTACTTGTGATGAACAACACCTTCCCAATCAAAAAACACAGTTAACGTGGTCTTGATCTTGCTGTGACTTTGTCGTGCCTTCCTCGGGCGTGAAGAACCAGGTGACTCCCATTGGCATGACTGGGCCTTTGTTTCTGGAACCTAGCCGTGTGTGTGCCCACGATTCACCTCTGCTTATGACCTACTTGAGGAAACCGGGTTCGTCGGTGGTGGTTTGAATCAAGTCATCAGCAACTGCAGCACCATGTTCCTTCTGCTCTGGCAGCAGAAGCCACGGAATGAGTTTTGCCACAACACGTTTCATGCCAATATCCTGCATCAAAATCTCGAATACAGTAGGTTTTGCAATCCCCAGGTCAGCTTCTTATTCTCACACTGTCAGTCACTGGTCTTGTTGATTGCCCCTCATACATGTTCAACATTCTTATGTGATCTGGAAGGCTTGTGGGGGGCCTTCCAGATCATGGATCACCTTCAACAGATTCTAGACCATATTTGAAATGTTTATACCACACTTTTATTTGTGCTGCACTCATTGCATTATCCCTGAAAGCCTTCTGAATCATCCGGATGGTTTCCACGGAGGGATGTTCAAGCTTAACACAAACAGATCCATTGCTGTACTCGCTCAGTCACTTTAAATGCAACAGCCACACAGCACACACGCTCCCTCCACAGAGTCTACCACCCCCACTGACTAGCACAGTGAAGTCGTCATTGCTCACACATGCGCATTCCAGTCCACTCTCCTTGGCTGCCAGGGTACATCCATGGCCCGCAAACTGTTCTCATTATAGTAACAATGGCTGGATGTTTTCTGGACAGACCTCGTATATTTTTGCAAAATTAGAAGTATATGGAGTTAGTTAATACCAAACTCCGAAAGGCAGGTAGGAAATACCACGCAGAAGAGAGACACACAGGGGACTTTTTGTAGGAGATAAGTAGTCGGTGTTCTAATATAGGTGATGGATACATATGTTTATTGTAATAATATTCTTTATACTGTTAAGATGCATGTCACACATCATTTTATGTATATTTCACATTTGAGGAAAAATCTACTATCATTAAGGACTGGGCCAGTGCTGAGAATAGCGCAGTTACCTGAGATGTGGTTCCTGTCACTTGACTTAAATCTGGCTGGCTGGGGTCTTCAGTTTCATCGTTTTCAGTAAGGGTAGGTAAACCAGATCCTAGAGGCATCCCTTTCTTGATAAGAGATTGTACAAAATGACTAGTGGAAAACAAAAACAACCTTATGTTACCTTAATCTGTTTTTTATCTGTTATAGTATTCATATATTTTAGGTTAACGCGTTCAAAGATAAAGTTACATTGTATGTATACAGGCTTCCTAAACTTTCTGATTTTTTTCCTTGCTTGTGTGGTGTAAAACTTTCTTCGCCTCAAGCTAACCTTCCTGGATTTACCTTAAACTGCCACTAGAGGGTAGCACAACCACATTTATGAGGCTTCCATTCAGTCCAACGAAGCCAGGAGCAAGAATGGGCACAGCTGGCCCAGGTTGCTAAAGCGGCTGCTGCCGCGAAAGGGAGTAGTGGGAGCAGTTGCATTTGAGAGCTTGCCAAGAAAACACTTGCTTTTGTGTTGACTTAAGAACTGTAACTCCACAGCAAAGCGAGAGAGGGGACATTTCCTTCATGTAGGATGAAACGTCATTCACATGTCTTGGTGTTTGGCTCTGACAGATAAAACAAATGTGCTAGCAAATTCATAACGGTATCAAGCAGTGAATAGAGTACTTGAATTCAATGAAATGTTAAAGTCACTTGGACCTGGGCTATAGAAGTTAATCCACCTGAAATCAAGTAATAAAGCTGAAAGAAAACATGTAAAATCAAGTAAAGAGACTAAATCGAGCAGTTCAGGTTATAAAACCAAGCATTTGTGGTCCCCATTGACATGGACGTTCTAGAAGTCTGGTGGGGGGGTTGCATTTTAAATCGTGAGAAAATGTGTCCTGGTGGCTTTCGCTCTCAGTTCTTACAAGTACCAACCTCTGACCTATGTGTGACCTCAATCAGCTGAGAGAAAATAAACAAGAATCTGAAACAATTGTCACCTGAGTGGATAACGTTAGGTATCTAATTAATTAGAAAAACTAGGAATCATTAACATTGTAATGTTATGTTTAGTGAAATTCTGTGTAATGTCATATAAACATATGAAAGAATTTAGCAGGTTACATAATCCAGCAAATTTGGCTTTAAAATATATAACTTATATAACTTAATGTTTAACTTTTCGGTTTATGATTCAATTAAACCCTAAGAATATTTTGGTTTGTAAAGACTAATAATATGCATTAAAAATTAAGATTCCACACATACATGATTTTGGTTATTTGAGCTTTTAATGTGATTTAACACATGGAGAGATTTTGTTTGCTGAAATTTTTGGCATTTAAATTACTTAAAAAGTGAAATATACAGTGGTAATGCTGTAAATGCAATCAAATATGTTTAAATTCAGCTAAACTGAATTTACTTAAAACTTTCATAGAAACTGTTGAATTTGTGTATGAAATAAGATGTACTGTAAATTAAGATGAGAATCTGAGGAAAACCAGATTTACAAATCTGTAAGAGCAACAAATTTCAAAAACCAGAGCAGAGCAGCACGTGGTCTTTTCTGCTGGTGAAGCTGCCGCTCAAGGCCTGAGGCTGCGAGTGGCCTCTGGCTGCCTCCAGCTCCCTCCTTGCTCACCTCTCAGTGTCTGGTCACTGGTGCAAGGAAGTAACAGGTGCCTTACGGGTGACTGACAGATGTAAAGGACATCACTAATGTTTTCAACCGTAGCAGAGTCCATTAAAAGGTAAATTAGCCAGCTCTAATGTCAACAGGCTTTACAGTGAGACCATACAATGAGGAGACCTCTGATATAAATTTTGACTGCATTTCTTCATCAGCTTATGTGCTTATCGTGGGTTTTAATATGGTCCTTATAAGTGTGAGCTACAATGTAAGCCATTCAATAACTTTAATAAAGTTTTATTGAGGTCTAAAATACATTCAGCCCTGGCTGGTGGCTCAGTGGATTGGGCGCTGGCCTGCAAACCAAAGGGTTGCACATTTGATTTCCAGTCAGGGCACATGCCTGGGCTGTGGGCCAGGTCCCCAGTAAGGGGTGCACGTAAGAGGCAACCACACATTGATGTTTCTCTCCCTCTCTTTCCCTTCCCCTCTGTAAAAATAAATAAATAAAATAAAATACATTTAAAAAGTACACAAAACATAAATGTACACCTTGCCAAAAAATCACAAAGCAAAATGAACATGGCCATATCACCCTTATTCAGATCAAGGATGTGAACATGACTTGTGCCCCCCAAACCCTGCCAGATGCTGCTCCCAGTCAGTGCCCATGCTCCTGCCCACAGAAAACCACGACCATGATCTCCAACACCATACACTGCCTTTCAGCTTTCTTTTCTTAATGTGTATCAGTAGGATAATTACAAACAAGCTGTGTACTTTTTGTACCAGACTTCTTTGGTCTAATTTTGTGTGTGCATAGCATCCATCCATGTTGATTTTTGTAGCAATATTTCTTTAACTTTAGAGTAATGTATAATATTGTATTATATTTGTCATTGGTTTACTGTGATGTATCTAGCTGCAGGGAGTGGGTGGGGTTTAAAAATATATTTACATTGTTTGAGATTTTTTAAGAACTTCCTGAATTTTGCCTTGATTTTTTTTTACTTTTGGGGTTACACACACACACACATACACATGCACATGTATATTATATAATTATTTTCTAATCTTTCTGTCCTTTTCCCTGAGATCCACTTGGAAGTATATCAGCATTTTTCAACTTGTTGCATGTCTTTTACTCCTTCCTTCCTTCCTTCCTTCCTTCCTTCCTTCCTTCTCTCTCTTTGTGTGCGCGCGCGCGTGTGTGTGTGTGTGTGTGTGTGTGTGTGTATTTTTGTTTTGGTCTCCATGCTTCAGTCTGGATATTATCTTTGGACCTATTTTTTATTTTTCCAATTCTCTTTTTTGCTGTATCTAAATCTATGATGTAGAACACTTATGTGTTCTTAATTTCAGTTATTGTAGTCCTTGTTTCTAGAATTCTTATTTGATTTTTAAAACCATTTTTACATATTATTAGCTATTTTTATATTTTTACAACTTTATTAAGGGATACCTGAAGTAAAATTAATTGTACAAATTCAAGTGTAAATTTTATCCTCTTTGATATAGTTACATATCCAGGTATTTGTTATTTATTGCTGCATAAAAATTACCATAATTTTAGTGATAGTCATCATGCATGCCACTCATATCACCCACTATTCCTTTTTATTATCACTACTTGTGGACTGCCTGGGGAATTCTCTGAACTATTAAAAACTTCAGACCCTGCATTATAGTCTTTCTTTCTATTCTGATTGTCACATTCAGATATTAGTAAATTTGGATACCTCCTTAACCTCCTGTTCCTCTGCCTCCTCCTCTTTCTCCATCGTCTTTGTTTATATTCAGTTCTTTTCTTTTTCCTTCTAAGAATAACAAACTTTGTCTCTCAGGTTTTTATAACAATCATCTGATCTTGTGATTTAATTATCAGGTAATAACCCAAAACATTCATCAGTGCTAATGTTTATATAAAACAGAAATTTTGTTGTTCTAAAGCAGTAAGCAAAGTTGAAAGGTCAGATATATTTAGGTCCTATTTTAACCAATTCAGTATTTATCTTAACATATTCATCACTGTAAAATAGACCCATAATATGTTGTTTTCTATAATCACTGCATTAGCACAAGCTTCAGTACATTCATCACCAAATCATAAATTTCTATTTCTAAAATAAAGTCGATTGAAATGTTTGAAATGTTTTAACTACCATATTAGGACACTCAAATTCAATTGGCTTTTTTTTAGCAGAACAGGGAAATTCCACCTAGTTATATAATAAAAATGAGTTGGACTTTCTTATGTTAATTTAAAAATGGAAATACAGGTCAAATTGTAAAAGCTAAAATATAATAATAATGTCACAATAAAACACTACAATTATAAGCAACTTACTAATTCACTTCTTTTAACATTTAAAAAGACTATGCAATAATGAAAATATTGTTTTAGAATATTCAATTACTGAGAACTTAATATGTGGCTGGTGCAGCTAAAGAATTTATTTCAAAAATTTTATTAATATCAATGATCTCAAATTTACATAGTCACATGTGTTAGTGGCTACTATATTGTATAAAATATAGTAAAAAAATCTGAATAACTTAGATGCCTCAAAATATTTTTAATTTTGTTAGCATTTACTGAGCACATGTTGTATCCTAGGTACTATTTAAATATCACAGTGTTACACTATAAATGTAAAGCCTATATATAATCCTTAAGGTCCTTATCCTAATTATATATAAGCTATTAGCTAATTTAAAAAATGTGGTGATGTGTCTCATTGCCCCCAAAATTTAGGGGCAAATTTGGAGGAGACAAAGTTGTCAACCCCCTCCCCTTTATCTTTTTGTTCTGCTTTCCCTCTCCCTCCTTATAAAAAGCTCTGCCTTTGCTGAGATGTTAAGATGGTTTTTGAGGCATAAGCCTGCCACCTTCCCAGGTTGCTGGCACCTGAAATAAAACCACTTTCCTTCTCACACACACAAAATTGATTAGAAGCAGATCATATTGAGGATTAATAAAGAAAGAATTGGAACTCTGAAAGCAAAACTAAAACTACAACTAAACCAATCAAACAAACCCATTCCAGAAAAGGCCAGTAGTCTGGGGCCATTGAATATTAAGTTAAGTGTAGTTTCTTGAAGTCCCTCTGACATAAGAAAAGAGCAGAGCAATAATGTTCAGTACGATTCATCTAGGAAATAAGGGGACATTTGAGTATGCTCTACTTAGGAAGAAAAATATTGTTAATATATTCATAACATATACAAGTAGTTGACATAACACAACTTTTTACCAGATTAATGACAACAATGATGATAGAGTTAGTGTCGTTCATTGACATATTGCATCATCAGTTACGATTCTTTCTGCCCCCTAGCAGAACGTGGACTTCATTTTAGAGCTAATAGACATAGAATTGGCTTTGTGACTGCAAAGGAATGGAAAACAATTTACACACTATTTATTACCTAACTAGAAACCCAAGAGAGGTACGTGATGGTTGTGGAATATTTGAAGGTGTGACATGTAGAAAGAATGCAAAGCTGAGCCTTATTATTTTAACAGCTTCACAGGTTATTCCTTTTAGGGCAACAGCTGTGTTTGTTCAGGACACTTCTGGACAGGACATGCTACTTGCTAGGTCAAGGAGTGAGGGAGAGGTAAGGAGGGAGGTGCTCTCAGGACACAGTCTTCGAGGCGGCAGCACAAAACCGAAACGGAGGACTCGCCTGCTCTGCGAATGAGAGCTAGATGGGTGGGGATGCAGCAGCCTGGAGGAGAGAGGGACCAGTCTTCCCAGCACGGCAAGAAGCTTGGAGACGAACGGTGGCCCATGGGAATCCCCAACAGCAGAGCGGCCGAATGATTTAAAAGCACAAGCATCTAATCCTCTCTTTTAATTAACTGGGTTACTAAAATGTGACCAAAATATGATACCTCTCTCAACCTATCCATACTTTCCATGAATCGATTAAAAAAAAAGTCTATTATATACACAAATGTTTTGGGTGTTTTTCTTGTTGGTTTGGTTTCTCTGGCTCAGGTGGTCCTAAGGAATCGGAAATAGAGAGGAATAAAGGGAAAATGAGCTCTGGGTCCAGTGGGCATGGAACAGAGAGGAGAGAAGAGCCACGGCAGGTGGAAGGCAGATGAGGTGGCAGGAAAAGTGGGAAATCGCAACCGGAGATGCACACTCGGTCAAGACACCAGGCTGAACACAAGTGTATTGCGTTGTAGGTCTCCTCCCTCCTACAATCCCATAGGGGTCTCAGTAGAAACAAAAACAAATAATGGTAAAATCACACTGAACTGGCAAAACAGAGGTATCATAATTAAAGCAGGAACACATCCCTTGGACACAGATGGGAGCCAATTGATAGCAAAACCCAGCAAAGCCTAGAAACCAAAATCCCATTCTGACACAAAAAAGGGGGACACCTGAAGTCTATGGGGTGACCCTGAAGCCTTGCTGATGAACTTCACAGGAGCAGAGGCTGGGGGGAGACAGGGCAGCTCAGTGAGAAAGGACAGAGAGGGCAAGGGAGCGAACTACCCAGTCACCTTCATAGCAACTGACTCGAACTTTTTTCAATAGTTTATTTTTCATTGTATTTTTTCATTTATCTCCTTTATACCCTCTTCCATCTCTACCTACCCCTTCGCCCTGCAGTCATCACATCACTTTTTCTTTTTTGTTCCATCCCTGCACCCCCAAACCCTCATCCACAGCTCAGCCTGCTCCCTGTCCCCAAGTCTGTCTCTATTTTGCTTGTTGGTTCAGTGTGTTCATTAGATTTCACATATGTGTGAAATCATATGGTATTTGTCCTCCTCTGACCGGCTTATTTCATAATTCAGAACATAAGAACCCCTTTGTTCATTGCAGTGTTATTTACAATCGCCAAGATTTGAAAGCAGCCCAGAAGTCCATCAGTAGATGAGTGGATAAAACAACTATGGGACATTTACACAATGGAATACTGCTCGGCTGTAAAAACGGAGAAAATTTTACCCTTTGTGACAGCATGGATGGACCTTGAGGACTCAAATTTTTGGCCTCGGGTACAACCTCTATCTTGGCTCTGAAGTTGAAGTGCAGCTTTAAATTGGGCTATCAGTGGGGGAGATGGGAAGAGGAGTGGGCAGGGCCTCACACTCACACACCTCCCACAGGGAGGTGAGGAGAGGCACCTGTAGCACAGGCTGGTGGCAAGTTCTACCACCGGCTGCATGATCACAGGCATCAGAGATCCAGTACTTGGGCTTCTAATTATTTCTGCAAAACACGTTCTGTGAGGTACAGCCAGAGAATCTGGGACATACCTTTGTGATGACAATTATTATATTTTATTGTAATTATGTACTGATATATTTGGCTTCCCCAGAAGTTAACATCTGTGGGGCAAGACAAGTATGTTATCTTTCTATCACTAAGTGAAACATAGTGCTTTGAGTTAGTTTTCTAGGTTGCCTCGGTTGCTTAGACAATAGCAATTTGTTTTCTCATAGTTCTGGAAGTTGTCGGTCTGAGATCAAAGTGCCAGAGTGGCCAACTTCTAGGGCGGACTGTCTTGCTGGGTTACAGACAGCTATCTTCTCACTGTGTCCTCACACGACCTCTCCTCAGTGATGAAGAGAAAGAGAGAGAGAGAGGGAGAGAGAGAGAGAGCGAGTGGTCTGTCTCCTTCCGAGGGCACTAATCTTAGGATCTCACTTAACCATACTTACTTCCTTTGGGACTCTATCTCCAAAAACAGCCACACTGGGGCTAGCGCCTCAACGTGTGAGGTTAGCAGGACATAACATTCTGCCCATAGCACTCACATATAAAAGGGGAGCAAAACATGTGAATTAGGTAAATTTGTAAAATCATAAGCTATACAAGATCAAGGAAAGGTCCTTGCATAGATTTTATACACACATTTCACCTTTTGATTAAACATGTTTTTTTCAAAATGTTCCAATTTAATGTTATTTTAAACCACACAAACCACAAAATACTTTTTTCCAGAGCAAGACACATTTGTGGGAAAGAATGGAACATACTTACGTTTCAGTTGGAATTGTGAGTGGAGTCATTCTGTAATTCAAAAATGGACTTGATATCTCAAGAAACTGTTCAGGTTTCTTTATTATTATTTCTAAAAAGAAATTACAGTGTGATGTACTTTTTATTCTATCTTCTAAGATTACATGCAATACTAATTAGATTACTATTTACCTAGCAAATTTCAGTAGAGTTAAGTAGGAATGTCCTAGGATACATGTTTGTTTTTCTTTAATTGAAAAAGCTTATCAATCATGCCAATGTGAGATTTCTTTAGCTTGCTGCTCAGTTGCTTTTCAGTTACAACATGAAACAATGGAGTATTGATGGAAATCATTTGCAATGTATTTTGGAGTTATCACTTGGCATTTCCTTCTATTTCATGAACTGGAATGACTGTCTGTGAGACTTTTACTAAAAAAAAAGGTGTTCACTTAGTTAATTCCTATGCAATTGCTCAGGACATAAAGAGAAAATGAGGACCAATACAGGGGAATAGCAGTGGAGGAACAGAAATGTAACAAAGTAAAGGTCATGAGTAGCAAAGAAAACAGTAGATCAAGGACATGTGGATATTCCCACAGGAGTCTAAAGCTGATCTACAAGGAATTTTCTGAACACAGGCCTCAGCTCTTGCACTAACATGTGAACACTGACATTAAACACTAGGGAAGGTTGTTTTAACAGGAGCTCCTGCAACCACTGGAGGAAAACAGGTGAGGCGTTGACACATGGATGTGAGTTTTCTGTGCTGGTTCTAGGGTGACCTCTAACATGACCTCTCTCTCCACTTCCTGTGAAGCTTCACTCTGAGTAGTAAACCCAGTATAGAGAAGAAAGACAGCTCTGCGGTGAGCCTCACGGTGGGACATGACAATTATGGAAACCCACCATTCCTTAGATTCTCTTGTCCAGCTTATGGAAGCAATCACACACATAGAATTACACAACAATCAAGAGTGAAATCAGAAAATATCTGCATGTTTAATATTTCTCCTTTCATTCAGCAATTCCTTGATGATCTAAATGAACAGTGGCTTTAAATATGTCTCCATGCTTTTAATTAAAATATTGTATTTAAAGGTAAAAAGTTTTCTTTCCTTTCAATTGTCTTTCAGCACTTTTTGGCACCAGTAGCCCATTGCAGAAACACAAAGAATGCAAAAAAAAAATGACTAAAATAATCTAGCAAAAGGGAGAGAGGCAGATAGGTCAAAATAATGAACAAATTAACCATTTTTGCTCTACACCCAAACCAGATAATATTCTTTATTCTTTGTTCTTTTCTGGAAAGAATAAAACCTTCTGTGCTGGAGAAATCTTTGCTACCAGCTGTCCTGGATGTATGAATGTAGGCAGAAAGTGTGGTTACATGGTTATTAGTTGCTATTTCTGTTTTAAAAATGGGGACATTATGGTTGGAAGGAGATTGCAAGGAACAGGTATGAATTTTGGTACACGTGGCTATTGCAGCTTTGGGCCCCGGGGTACCACTGAGACGTGTGTATTATACACTGTGTCTGAGATGTGCCTCCCTGGTCAACTGCAATGAAGAGTCAGCCATGCTTGAGCTGGCAGCAGGGGATACACTAAGCATCACCCCCAAGGGAGGTTTGAGTCATGGTTCAGGGACCGAACGTTTGAAGCATATTTGCAAACTTCACTGCGATGCCTTTGATAAATTAGCACTAGGTGTGTTCATTGTGGTTCTGCTTTCCCTGTCTGTTTGGTGATGGGCTGTCAACACAGCCCCTAATGCAATAACCCCTGGCACATGAATACACTCAGACAATAATGAAGTGTTAGAAAAGACAAAGTGAGGAAACACAAAAGCAAGAAAATGAACACTGAAAAATGACAAAAAGCTGTTGTTATTAAACATAATTTAAGTTTTTTGAAATATATATATATCATAGCACTCTAGTTTTTTAGCATCCTTAATAAAAATATTACAAGTGCTAAAGTAGCTATGGAAAGGCTACTTATGTTGAAATATAAACAAATGATGAGTTATTCTGCTAAGTCATAATTTTAAAATTACTTGTGTTTTAATTTCAACTCCTTATGTTTGTGCTTCTACTGTAAAATTGATTTTTTTATTTATGGTCGTGTTCATTGCCTCATTTGCCATCTTGTTTTCTCTTCCATTCAGAGTTGGTGCTCATGAAAAATGGAGGGAGAATGAAGACTTTTAAAGAAAAATACTGAGCAACTGAAGATTTAGGCATGCACTGGAGGGAATTCAGAAATGACCGAGAGAATCACACCAAGGTAGGAACTGCCTCCCTCTCAGCCAGTGTGAATCTACTGATTCCGCAGGGTATCAGCCACTTGTGAAGCTGCTACACGACAATAACGTAGGAGGTGATCCAGGACAGAAGTTCGATTCCTAAGTAGAAACCAGTTATTTCAAAGGCTGTGTCCCCTATAATGATTTCCATATCAGAAACTCATGCCAGTGGCTTAGCCCATGCTACCTAACTTTCCACAGTATTCACTGCAAGCCAATTCTCTACCACCGTAACAGTCATAATGCCATCACCCGAAGGGTGGCTTTGACATATCCGGTCAGTTTAGACATGAACCAAATTGCTTGCCTTCTGTGGAGAATTAATCCTTTAAAGATACAAAATTTGGATGTAAATTTGTTTCCATTTGATCAAAAGTACATTTATTTTCTTTTCACATTCACTATTACTTGGTATCAGTTTTAGGTATACATCACCGTGGTTAGACAATCATGTACTTTTCAAAGCAGAGAGAAAATTAAATGAAGGCTTTGGGTGTAATGCTGGGTGGTTTCATGACCAGTGAAAGTATGAGGCTTCCATATGAAGGAGGATTGATCAGGAAGATTTCCAGACCACATAAGCCATACCTTGAGGTTCGTCTGTTATCACAGTTTCTCTTTTTTGACGGAACAGTTTCCAGGCAGGCACGGAGGGCGGCTTGGGGGGAGCTGTGAGAGGGCAGGACCGGATCCTGGTCACCAGCAGGGGATGGCTGCAGATGTGCGACAGGCCGTATTCCCTCAGCTTCTCAGCAGAAGTGGTCTAATGGGCGGAAAGCGGATTTGAAAGGATGCTTGCAATTGCCTCATGCATGTAAACTAATACTTTCTGTCACTGTAAAAAGACCATTGATACTAGAGAGATGTAGCAGTAATAAAGGAAAAAATAACCAGCTATATTTCCACCTCTCTTAACATAAGCACCATCACCATTTGTATCTCCTAATATCTATTCATTTTTTCTGGGGCCCCAGTTCTTTATTTACAAAATGAGAGACTCGAACTAAAAGCTACTTTTGAGTTCTAAAAGTTTGATTCTATGAAATTGCAAAACTTAGCACATTCATTGAGGTCCAAAATTAATCAACCATTATTTTTATGGGTTAACACTTGGATACAGGTACTTAATAAAAAGTTTGCGTGTGTGTGTGTTCTAGTCTCTCGCAGTTGCTAAATAATGTTGACAAAATCCACTGCACTGAGCGTGTCAGGTCAGTGAGGTGAGAAGCTATGCAGCTGCCTGTCTACAGCTCACACCCTCTCTGGCCAGCAGCAGCTCCCCACAGGAAACCCCCGGGTCCCTCCCGACAATGGAGCCATTCATAGAAGGACTGAGGACACAGGCTGCCCCGGGTCCTGCCTCCCACACGTGTGCTTCCCACATCCCGCCATTCAGATCTCTCAAGTCAGCAGGCTTTGGAGCCATCCAGAATAATACTGGGCAGCACTTCAGTTAGTGACTGCTGGCTGAAATACGCCATGGGGGATCAAGAAGCATGTGAAAATGAAAGGAATCTGTACGGTAATCAAATGCTGAAGCTCAGTCTAAATGTTGGAACAGTTCAAATCAAGTAAAATATCAACTACACTAAATCAGTTTTACCAATAACTATGTTTCTTCCTAGTGATTTTGCATCATTTCTATTCCCACTTCTTTTTCTTTGTTTTGCTTTTATATTTTAAATTTTATTTATTTTTATTTTTAAAAATATATTTTATTGATTATACTATTACTGTTGTCCCAGTGTTCCCCCCCTTGCCCCTGTCTACCCAGTACCCCCTTCCCTCCAGCAATCCCTCCCTTATTTCATGTCCATGGGTGTGCATGTAAGTTCGTTGGCTTCTCCATTTCCAAAAGTAAATTAAGTGAACAACCAGAACAGAAACAGAATCATAGGTATGGAGATCATTTGGAGGGTTATCAACTGGGAGGGTGAAGAGGGTGAATGCGGGGAAAGGAGCAGGGACTAAAAAGCATAAATTGGCAGGTACAAAATAGACAGGGGGAGCTATTCACATCCCTAGGTGAATAGAAATGCTTGAAAAGGTAAATGTACAAAGCTGTCATTAGCACAAGAAACCCAGCTTTCAGCCTATTGCCAATTATTCTATGGCCTTGGCTAGAACATGCCTCACTCCTGGGACTTTTTCTATAGCTCAGTCTGAACTTCAGGGAGGCACAAAACAGGAGCAGACATCGGTGAGAAAGGGGAGTTCTTCCCGAATCCAGGGATTAATTAATCTTTATAATAGTTAATGATCATAAGAGGGAGTTAGTCAGGGTGCTACCGAGTCTAGGTGAGCCATTAAAAGTGTTATAAATATTCAAAATAAAAGAGTCACTTGATGTTTTAAAAAAGGACTAATTGAAAAGTAGGTAAAATTGTCACATCCCCTTTATCCCTTTTGTGAATGTCAGTAATTTATTGAAAAAGATATCTGAAACTCTGGAATTAGGCCTTGTAGCAGCTTACAAATTATTTTTATGGATGTTCTGAAATCTAAACCTTCTTTCTACAGATTTAACCCTGTCAACTTTTAGAAATTTCCCAATATTTGAAAGTAACCCTTTTCATGAAAATTTATGATAGAATTGATTGATGTTATTTAAAAAGACAATGCCTCAGCTACAGTAACAAAAAATTATAGTGCACTAAAATTTATATTGAAGTATATTTTTGATATCAAAAATAAAAGTAACACTCCAAGTAGTATTTATAAGCTGCATATTTTCCAGATAGTTTACTATTTATAAAATTTAGTAAAAACCTCAATTCCTTCTTACAATTGCAGCAAAAGTCGTAGTCTACTTAATTTCTGCTTTTGAGCTGTCAAGTATTGAAAAACAAGACAATTTACCACATTTTGAAAATGTAAGACATTGTGTGAAATAATTAAGCTTGGTCTTAGTAACTACTGAGTTGTTCCAACCACCCACGAAAGCACAAGCCTGATTTAAGGTACATGAACCACTTCCTCGTGCTTCCTTTTCTGTCTAACATGCAATATTTCTGAACAACGTAAAGTAATGCAGTTAATGATCATTATAGTTTGGTGCTGAGAAACCTTGTTGAAGGATCTCAAATGTCCTGAGATTAGAATTGGGGACAAAGAGGAATTCAGAGTAATGATCCATTGTAGCGAAATGCTGACCAGACGCCCAAAAATATTTTAAAATAATTCATGTGGCGAAGACCCCTTGCCCAGAGACCATCCACTTCTTCACCCTATCCCACCTCAAGTACCCCAGATGTAGGAGTTTGGGCGGTGGGAAAGGGTCTTTCAGAGCTGCCAGGTCAGCCAGTTAACTACAGCTAAACCCATTTAGAACACTCAAAACCAGGAAGATAGGGGACATGTGGAGTAACTCATGACATCTTTTTCCTTCCAAGTTTTGTTTTGTTTTTTTTTTCTCGAATTCTGGATCAATTCTTTAAATCAATGTAAGGTAGGTAGTCTTTACTTTACATGTGGGTCTCATTGCCTGTGGGGCTCTAATTTTTATCAAATGGGAGAAGGCACCATTTAACAAAATTCCACTAGAACAGGATTTTTTTTCTGTAGATTTACCATTAAAACATGATATCTCAATTATATTTTGATTTTTACCAGGAGAACTAATAGCTAGTGGAAAGGAGTCAGCATGCAAGTTAGGGGATCGTGACACCATAGTCAGTTCATTGCAGCCTTGAAGTTTAGTCAACTACTGTTACAGACCCTGAGCTAATTGCTGAGCCTCGGGCCCCTTAAGCCATTTCCAACCCCACTCAAGGGATTGATAATATTCTTTTTACATCCTAACTCCCTTCAACTTCTCAAGCTACGCCTAAGACTCCTTCCCTTAGAGTCTATTTAACCTCTAATAGTTCTCTGAACTGAACCCTGTGGGTTCTCCTTCACCCCCAGGTTGTCCTCTGCTTTGGACAGTTTTTCTTATTTATTAGGCTAACTTCTTAAGGACGCTGCTCAAACATTTCTTCCTTTGGGAAGAATTCCCAAGTCAACCATTAGGTGGAAAGATGTGTTTTTGCTATGGGTCTCATATTCATTGTTCCATTCATTCATTCATGCGATCACCCACTCAGCACACGTTATTTGGACACAGCCCCTGCCACGTGCCAGGTGCCCAGTGTGCTCCCTGCTATACCGGGTTTCTAACTTTCTTACTGTTGTCTGCTCTCTGCCTCCCTCATTAAACTCTGAGCTTAGGGAGGAGGCACCTTGTTAATTTTCCTCATTATGGTGTCCTCAGAGACTAGATCTTTGTTTAGCACATAATACTAGATAATCAATAAACATCTGCCGGATTATGAATAAACATGTCATTTTTGTCTTTTAAATTCAAATTTTACTTTGTGCTTCAATGTGAAAGTAGAAAGTTCACGTGGATTATTTGGAGCCCTTTTCCTTTTGTAATGCGTTCATCCCATCCTTACGTTTGCTGTCTGAAAAAATGTGTAAGCACTTCCTCTACATGAGACCACAGTATGCCACAAAGCATCTAGTCCATGGTGTTAGAATATTTAACCTCTCCGGATCATCTAAAAGAACACCTAGGTCACTGCCATGAAAAGAAATAAAAAAAAATACTATGGCTGAGATGTTCAATTCAAATCTTCATAAGGGACTCAAGTTGGAGGGAGGCCTGGGGAGTACACTTAGATTTACCCATGTTAAAGTTAACTAACTTGGAATTAAAACAAAGAAACTGACTCTATATATTCGTGATGGCACATTTGTCCTACTGGCTTGACAGAATTATCCCTGTTACAGGGCAGCCTTTTGCAGGTAGGAATAGTTTCTATCTAAAATCAAAGAAGGGTGGGGAGCACGAAGAGGGAAGGATGAAGAAATGATAACATTATCTCCTTGGGTAAATCTCTAGAAGACAAGTATAATGCAAAGTAAAGCACGATTATCATCCTATTGGGTATTAACATTTCACCCGAATTTCCAATGAATTTTTAACACTTAGATATTTCTAAGTAACCAAATAAACATTTACAGATATAATTACAGTTGGCTCTCCATAACTGTGGGTTCTGCATCAACAGATCCACCCTACTTGGCATTGAAATATTAGGGAAAAAGTTACTTTGTTGCTAACATGCACTATCGAGTTAGGCCTACCTACCATGCTTGTGGCTGCGCCGAGCAGGTAAAAACTTTTTTTCCCCTTGTCATTATTCCCTTAACAACACTGTATGACAACTATTTACATGGCATTTGTACAGAGCTAGGTGTTATGAATAGTCTAGAGATGATTTAAAATATACAGGAGGATGTGCATAGATTATATGCAAATGCCACACTATTTTTATTTAAGGGGCTTAAGCATCCTCGGAATTTGGTATCTGTGGGGAGTCCTGGAGCCGACGCCCTGCGGATACTCTGAGTCGATATAGACCATTGCACCATCCAGTCTTACACTGCAATGTAGTGACTTCAGAGTCTGTGGAGGTCTGGAAACACAGTGCTAAATGTCTGGAAGTCTCCCAAAGGGTTAGGATTCAATAGGTCCCAAATACAGCAAGGTGTTTGTCGAAGTAACTTGAAGAGTAATCTGGTGGTGATTACTCTATATAAGAGGAGAGAAATAATTTTTTTAAAGATTTTATTTATTTACTTTTAGAGAAGGAAGGGAGGAAGAAAAAGAGAGAGAGAAACATCAATGTGCGGTTGCTGGGGATCATGGCCTGCAACCCAGACATGTGCCCTGACTGGGAATCAAACCTGCAACACTTTGGTTCGCAGCCCACGCTCAACCCACTGAGCTATGCCAGCCAGGGCGAGAAATAATTTTTATGTCCAAGAACAAAACATAGAATTTAAAAATATGAGAAACCCATACATCCCCTGCAACTACTAAATATTATGTTGCCAAATGTTTAACAGTGCGGAGAAATGTTAACGATACAGTGCAAAGCCAGATTCCAAACAGAACATAAAATTGAATTGTGCTGAACAAAAAAGTGTACGTATGTACACACAGACTATATGCATAGATGAAAAAAGTCAAAGGATATGTACTAAAATGTCAATATTGCTTAGGTTAGGTGTCGATACTGTAAATTTTTTAATTTCATTCTCTTCGTACATATTTTCTAAAGTTCCTATAAGCTGTCAAATTTATAAGGAAAAAGCAGTTAATATTTTTGTGTGTATTATTTTAAGATATGTTGCAGTAATAGCTGTGGCTTACCAGTTCTGGATGTGAATTAATTTCAACCATATGTTAAGAAAATATGTACAATCTGTTTACAAAAAGGTGATTTATGATTATTTAGAAATGATTGATATGATTTTTACTAAAATATATAATTTGCATCTTTTTATTTTGCTTATACTGGAAAGAACTAATAAAATGGGTGTCTGTATTTTTAAAAGACAGAGCCATCATAGTCATCAAAGATAATTTTGATATTCTGAGTCCTCATGTCCAAGTGCCTCATTTGAAAGATAAGGAGACTAAAATTCAGTGGTAGAATTTTAATTAAATTCTAGTATACCTTTTGTCACAAGAAGTAATCACACACACACACACATACACACATACACACCGTAAGTGACACTGTGTTTCCTGGCCTGGAGAACTTACCATTTCCTCTAATGAAAAGATCTTTCTTTCAAACAAGTAGAGAGGTGTAAAGGTAGCGTATACAACCATGTGAGGGGGCTGTATTGCTGAAGAGCCTGCAAAAACAAACATTGTGCCATGAAAATTTTAGTCCAAATGAGTCTGTCAGTCAAATTAGTCAAATTCAGTCATATTTAGTCAAAATGGGTAAGTCATTCCTTAATGAATAGTAAGACAGAATTAAAGGTTAAAGAATTAGAATTAAATTCTTTATCTTTGCTGGTAAAAAAAAGGTACATATTCTAAATGTATTTAATAAATGTTAAATCTCAAATGTACATTCATGTTATAAAATATCTCATTAATTTTACCTTGATAACACTACCATTTATTTGCTTACAAATCATTTAATTTTATTATAAAAATATTATCACATACATTTAGTGATAACATCACATAGTCATCAGTCAATGTAACTTAGAATGGTCTACAAATAATTATGTTCAAAGGAATGAGTTTAACATTGTGACAATTCTTAGCTTTCATCAATAAAAGTCTTAGTTTGAACTTAAAGTAATCAGGAGTTCTTATGTCATTTCAAGAATAATGAAAACATATAAATGAATCATCCCACAAAGAAGGAAAACATAAATGACTTTGTTTGGAATGTTTGATGCTTGTAGGATTGGCTTATGAGGATCATTTATTTATTTACATGTTCCTTAACATCTCTGATATTTCTATATTTAATTGGGTGTCCTTTTGTTCTTTAGAGATTCTGGCTAAAATATTAGAATATATTTCCTTCATTATCTTTATTTTTAATTAAAAAGTTTTTATTCCTTTATAATTTAAACATTTATATGTAACTGTATTAGATACTTATTGAAGAATGGTATCTTCAGAGCTATAAAATATGAATTAGATATGAACCACAATCTCTGTAGAATGGATTAATTGTAAAATATAACAAAGTTATGAAAACATATTTTTACATTAAAAAATTAGACTGTGTGTCTTTAATGGAGCAGAGAGCTGAACCCAGGCAGTGTTACTCCTCAGCCCTAGTTCTAGAGCATATTCTGTGTCTTGAGATTGACCTTACCTATCAGTTTGGTAGAGAAAAGGCATTGTTACCTTTATTTTCACAAAGAGAGAAACACTGAGAAAGGTTTAGTCATTTTCACAATGATGATTATAAATTATCAGTGACTTTGGGAATGTTATGTCATCTGCTATCAAAAAAGATTGCTTAAGGTATCAATACAAGAAAATATAATTTTTAATACAGAAGTAAAAATATGACTAGTGACCCTTTTCTCTAACAAACCACCAGACATGTTTCTGTAAAAATAAAAAGCTATAATTATTAAAATAGCCTTATAAAAACATATTAATACATTAAAGAAGACAAAAATGGGAAAAAAGGTAAAAGATAGATAAAAAGATAAAAGATACATAAAAAGATAAAAGATAGATATAAAAATAGATAAAACATAGTGCTGGAGGCAAATGGAAGTGTTTCCAGCTGTTTAATCAACGGTGAACTGAGAATTATAACCCACATTCTAAAAGCACCAAGGCGGATAACCCAAAGTGAGGGGTATAAAGTCTTTACAAAATGATATATATAATATGTATTATATAGACTTAAAATACTATATATGTTATACTCATAATTTATGTCTACAGAGGACATATACTAATATATGTGCTGATATATAATTATGTGCTTAATATTTATATATGCTCATAAATATACTTCTATTTATATAACTTGTATAATTGTATATTTATATATGCATATTATATAAAATACATAACATTTTATTTATGTAGAATAATACACTAATATATAATGTAGATGTGCTAATATATGTCTTCCTTCATACAAACTCTTCTCCTGTGGCTGTTGTGCTATGGGAACTCGGACAGCCTTGGCTTTTGCCGAGTGTGGAGGACCTTGCCCCGACATCCAGACCCACGCGAGGGCCTAACTATGACAGGCTGCCTTCAGCAGCCGTATTTAGACATGTCTAAGTAGGAGATTTATTTCAATGGGGATCTGCTGCAAAGAGTTCCAGCATTTTACGAAAGAGCTAAAACAGTTATTACTCCGGAGTGCTTACAGTCTGACAGAGACTGCTGAGAGTATTGTACGTCCGACGAGGGTCTGGAACCGTGAATTGACCATTTGAATTTTTCCTTTTCTTTGTCTCCATTTTTACTCCTCTTCTTCCCAACGTCTTTTGCATCTGCTTTATCTAACATATTAAGAAATGCAATAAATATTTTAACTATAAAAGCTCAAACTATATTTCTTATTCAGTCATTGTATTGAAAAAAAAAGCCAAAATCATGGTATTACTTAAATGTAGAACAATAGCCATTAATTCCCCCAAACACTCCTCGACTCTAATCAGAAACATTAAAATAAAGCAAGACAAAATTTAAAAATGAATGCATAATGTGAAAGACCTGCCGCATTACTTGTTTTTGACTTCCCAAAATTTTATGTTCAGTGAGATGATCATTTGACTAAGATTTATGTATATAAAATTATAGTGTCAGGCTAATTTTATCATTTCAAAAACAAAAATCAAAGAACCACAAAGCGTAAAGTTGAGTCCTAAAGTGGAGACCTTTCGGACCTTTCACACCGGGGGCCTCCATCTCATGGAAACACAGCTCGCTGTTTCCAGGGCGCCTCCCGGTGGAACCTGGACGCCAAGGCAACATCTCGTGGCCCGCGTGCCTGGTTTATTCACAGCCACACACAGACCCGTGTGCACCCTTGGAATTCCCATTCATATCTCCATTTCTAACAGACATTTTCTCTTTCACCTTAAAAAAGAATCTGTGGTACCTCTACACAATGGAATATCACTCAGCCATAAAAAAGGAAATCTTACCTTTTGTGACAGCATGGATGGACCTAGAGCATCTTGTGCTAAGTGAAATCAGTCAGAAAAATACAAATACCCTATGATTTCACTTATATGTGGAATATAAAGAACAAAATAAACAAACACAATAGAAACAGACTCTGATGGTTGTCAGAGGGCAGGGAGGTTGAGGAGCTGGGCGAGAAAGGTGAAGGAAGGGATGAAGAAGCACACATTGGTGGTGACAAACGGGTCATGGGGATGTGGATTCCGCGTGCGGAAGGTGGTCGGTAGCACTGTGAAAATCATGGGTGGGGCCGGCTGGGTGCTTCAAGCAGGGGGACCACTCTGTAAGGTGTATAATCTTCTAACCACTGTGCTGTGCACCTGAAACTAATACAGAATAATATCGAATATAAACTGTGATTGAAAAAAAATTTTAATTAAAGGGATAAAAGTAGTATAAAGATTGGAATTTTTAAAAAGCCTGAGATTTTGTATTCCTTAAGGAAGACAATTCAGTTCTGAAACAAAAATTCAAATTTCGGCCTTTTTATTCTTTTGTCATCTGCTGAACTTGTACTCAGGTTGTTTTTGTCAGTTTGCATAAATAAAAACATGAATAACTTGTAATGTTCCTTAGCCTATAATGTAAACCTGTCTCATATCTTAGCTTTTATAGCAGATTTAGCACCTATGTGAGATACAAAAATAAAGTTGACTGTTAACTTTAAGTGTAGGAGGAGACATATAACTGAGAAACTAAAGTATAAATACAGGTTATCAAATTTATTTTGTGGGTTTTCTATAAATATTTGACTTCAATACCATTAATTTTAGGTAGAAATATATTTCATGTAGAATTTAAAAATAAGACTTTAAAAGCCTCCAAACTCCTACTCAGAATTCAGAATTTATAAGTAATATAATTCATAATAAAAACCACAAATAGAAAAAACACACTCTTCCAATAGAACCTGGATAGCCTGCAATAGCGCTCGCCAGAATGTGTTTTTGCCAACGCCCTGCATTCCTGTACCGCCCCTCCTCCGTCATTTCATCCCGCCCATCTGGCAAACGCCCTTGTAAGTTAGCTGGCGCTGAGTCCTGCTGGAGATTGCTTTTCCCCACCTCGTCCTGCAAAACTCCTGCAAACCTCCGCTACATCAAATTTAAATCACCATGATAGCCTCATCTTCCACCTCCACCTCACTCTCAGCTCATCAACAGGCTGCTTATAAAGAGAGAAAACAGAAGAAGCCTTTAGTCTGAAACACTCAGCTTCTCCCTGTGAAACCCATTCACCCACCAACATTTGCATCTGTCCTCTCCCATGGCATGTGCCCACCTGGAAGAAGGGAGGAGCCCTTGCTCGCCCAGGTTGGCCCAAGCTCTCCACCTGGGTGGGCTCTCTGGATCCACTTCCTGCCCTCTCAGGAAACATACGCAATTGTCGTAATCTCACCTGGATCTTTTCAATCATCACCTCAAAACACTTAGTTCTCCCAGTAGTTTAAAACAGAAGTATCCTGTGGGGGCCCACCTATTCCCTGGCAGCTTCCAGTTTGTAGCTCTCCTGTCCACAAACTTTGAGATCTTATTGTTTAGTGATGATTTGTTTGTACATTATTTTACTGGCCACTAACTTCCCAGCATTCCCCAGTATGTCTTCCACTCCTCTCACTCCCCGGGGCCCAATGACCTTCACGTCGTCACAACATTTAATAGAGAACTCTGAGTTCCCCTGCTGTTGCTCTGATTCCTGAAACTCCCTTCGTTTGACTTCAGTAGCAACACGCTCTGCTGGTTTTCTTCCTGCTTCTCTGGCCATCCCTTAGCCTCCATTGCCAGCTCATAATTTTGTGCCTGGCTTCAGAGGTTTCGTATCTTTAAGGCTCAGTGTCAGGCAGCCTAGTCTTCCCACTCTATGCTGTCTCCTTGGGATCACTCACCATTTAATTTAGCATTCATTTGTCAATGATTCCAAAATATACATCACTAGCCTGGAACACCTGTCATTTTCTCAAAAGGCACCTCATATTCAATATGTTCAAAATTATTTAATGATCTTTCCTTTTAAAGCTGTCTTTTTTCAGTGTTGCCCATCTCAGTTGGAGGTACCACTTTTTTTTTACATTTTAAATATCTCTCAAGTCATTCACCTTATCTGTGACTCCACAGTCACTACCCTACTACCCTACTTCCAGCAATCATTGTCCTTAACATGAGCTGGTGCAAGAGTCTCCAAACTGTTTTTTCTATGTAACTCATGTCACTGACCCCCAAGGTCCCCATCCCCACACCAAGGTCCTGTCTTTCCAAAGAACCAGAATATTCTTTTGAAAATGTGATTTAGGTCATGCATGACTCTAGTCTAAGTTCTTCATTAGCTGTCGATTTTTCTTATGATGAAGATTAATAATCTCAACATGACTTAGAAGATTTTATATGATCATTCTCCCACCTACTTCTCTAGGTTTTCTTAAACCATCCTTTCTTCCTCGCACCCTTTCCTCCAGCTAAACATCTTCTTCCAGGTCTTCCATCCTTCCTAATGCCTCTTATCCTTTATGTATCACTCTACCTACTGCCTCATAGCCTTTATGCATCTGCTATTCCTTCCACTTAAAATGCTATTCCCTCCACAGCCCCTCATTTTCTTCTACATGTTCCTGTCATCTTTGCAACCACAGCTCAAAATTTCTTCAGGAATTCTTTCCTGATGCTCCATACAAGGCCCCTCGTATGAACTCCCATAGTTTCCTTTATTTATACTTCAGGCTTACTTTTTTGAGTGTTTATGATCTTCCTGGAAAAATCTTCTCTTTCTTTGACTAAAGTCAACAAAAAGTCAACTCAAAACTTTTCGGTGGAGCTAAAAACTATTGCATTTAACTACAAGATAACCAAGATAAGCATGAAAACAAGAGGTCATCTTTATGATCCCCTTTAAAAAATTTTTTAATTATTATTTCATGTACAGGTTTCTGCCTTTTATTCCCATCCCAGCCCACCCCCACAGCCCTCCCCACTTCCCTCCAGTTTCCACCCCCCTTTGCTTTTGTCCACGTGTCCTTTATACTTGTTCCTGCAAACCCTTCCTCTTTTCCCCTGAAATTCCCTCCCCTCTCCTCTGGTCACTTTTTGTAATAGATGATTATGATTGTTAAAATTAATGCCAGTCTCAATCACTAGACAATGAGATGTAGGAGGTAATTTTCACATCCAATTTTGTACAACAAGTTATCACTAATTTCTGGAACATTTGCTGGAATTATACTCAGCAAATGATATATTGGAAGAACGGGTGGCTGTCTGGCTGTCTGGCTGGATAAATGTTAATTTGTGACACATGAGAAAGGGCTTCTAGGTTCAAATTAACTGGGGATCCTCCTGGATAAAACAAATTTTATCAGACATTTTTTTTGCTTTCTTTCATACTACTGCATATTAGGTCATTTCAAAAAGGGACTGTGATAGACAAATATTGCTCACACATTTGATCTTGGTATATTTTTGAGGAAGATTTATGGTAAAATTTCTATGCACTGTACTGTGGATAGGATCTTGTTAAGGGATAATTGGGCAAAATGTCATTATTTTCTAAAACATAAATATTTAAAAGATCATAATAGATACTATCAAAGTATTCAAAAGGATGAATATTTTATAGAATATTTAATTCTACTTTATTATACAAGCATTAGTTTATTTGCATAACTATATAAAATATTTTTTAAAATATGAAATAAAAAATTATTCAATACATTTCCCACCTTAAGAAGAGAAGTAATCCTATACTTATAAAACTAGAATATTTTCTTCTAAAATTTGAACTTTTACTTTACAATAAATCACCATCTATTCTCTATCCCTTTCACATTTCCTGAAAAAATAAGTGAGACCACTTTTGTTCTTGGCTGTTTTGGTTGATTTCACCCTACATAGAGCATATAAGAAAGACTTGTTTGGTGAAAATTGAAAACTTAATGTCTCATCCATATTAACACTATATTAATTTAGTATCACCAAAATGGATAGTTGCCTTTGATTTTTAAAGAGAGTAAAATATGAAACAATAATTAACATGTGGTAAATACCATAAGAAGTTCTGAAATCCTAGCAAGGAAGGATCTTAATTATTTCCACAATACAACACATGACAATAATAATAAAGCACCATTAAATTCAACACTGATAGTAAGCATTCACTTGCACATACAATACCCATCATGAGCAAAGTTGTGATATGAAATGGCTTACCCTTTGAAAATTTGTCAAATGATTTCAGTGTTGTAATTGAACCTTCACGTTTGTATTCTCTGCCTTCCTTCACTTCTTTGCCTTCCTTCACTTCTTTGCCTTCTTTCAGTTCTTTGCCATCTTTCACTTCTTTGCCATCTTTCACTTCTTTGCCATCTTTCACTTCTTTCCCTGGTTCTTTTAATTTGACATCTACCTCTGTTACTTTGTTCTCAGAGCTGGACTCATCCGATAGCTTAAATTCTGGCAATATGTCTTTCAAGAGCTCCCATAGTTCATCCTTACATCCTGGGCTTTGATGAAACACATCAACATTATTTTTCAAATTCAGCTTTAAACTACACATCAAGACATTACTGAGAGAAAAATATCAACTTACTATTTCACAAGACTAATTTCAATAGTTATGTCAAATACTAGTTAAAAACACCATTGGGTACTCCTCTATTTGACAAGCTTTGATGGAAAGCCTGTGGTGTACTGGGCTTTGCCAAGGGAAGGGCACCAAACAAGAGGTTCCGGCTCACAGGGGAGACATAGGAGGACCCTGAATTTATCAATGTGTTCCCATGAACACATTGAATCTACAGGTATATATAGAACCATCGCCTCTGGAAACAAAACGAACAAACAAACAAACAAAAAAACAACCAAAACCTAGCTGAGTGACCCCACACATCTGGTAAGTAAGAAGAAACTTACATTGCTGCTGGTAGGAAAGACTGAGACATAATCTGGCCATAAGCCCCACGTGATGACCTGCAACCGAAGGGTGCTCAGCGCCCTGAGCTTCTCCTTCAGGAGGAAGTGGTTCGAACCCCACATCTGGCACCCCAACTTTTAAGACCTTCCCCCGAGAAATAAGCTCCCAAATGTCTTGCTTTGAAAGCCCATGGGGACTGCATCCAGAAAGACCCATGAAGCCACAGGAAACTCAGAAATGGTTCCTAAAGAGCTAGTCCAGTCTCACCCACTTCAAGCCCAGTGCAGAAGCAGCAGACCTTGTGAGTCTTTTTTGCTTATCTTAAAGCATTGGCCTGAGGGGCAGGCTTCTCATTAAAGACACATCTGAAGACCCTGAGGGCAGACGCTCTCTGCATGTGCCCCCTTTGCCACGCACCATCCATTTACGATACATACTCTCGACAACATGAGTTTGGAGAGAACATCCTGCTCAATGCTGAAAAGCTGAAAGATTTTCCTTCAAGATAAGGAACAGGACAAGGATGCTCACTGTCACCACTTTTATTAAACAAGCATTAGTTATTGAATGAGAGTCCGAGCTACAGCCATTGGTCAAGAAGGAGAACTAAAAGGCATCTAAACTGGATGGAAGCAGAATAAGTCTCACCACATGCGGATGTCATGGCACTGGTGTTATATACGGAAAACCCTAATGGCACCAAAGAACTGTGAAAACTAATAAAATTATTTAATAAAAGGGCAAAATACAAAATCAATATACAAAAATCTGTTGTTTCTATACACTGATAACAAACTCTAAGAAAGAGAAATTTAAAAAAAATAAGCCCATTTACAATCACATCAAAAAGAATAAAATACATAGGAATAAATTTAACCAAGGACGTGAAATGCTTATACTTTGAAAACTATAGAACATTGGTAAAAGAAATTGAAGAAGACAAAAATAAATGGAGAGAGATTCTGTGCTCATGAATTGAGATATTATTATTAAAATGTCCAAACTACTCGAAGCCATCTACAGATTTAATGCAATCTCTATAAAAATTCCAACGGCATCTTTAAACCGAAATGGGAAAAAAATCTATAGAATCATAAAGATGCTGAATAGTAGAAGCAACCTTGAGATAAAAGAACAACCTGGAGGTGTTGTGTATCCTGATTCTAAACTATATTACAAAGCTACAATAATCAAAGCAGCATGGTATTGACATAAAAAAAAGACACACAGATCAAGGGAACAAAATGGAGAACCCAGAAATAAACTCACACATGTATAATCAATTAATTCATGACAAAAAAAGCCAAGAATATACAATGTGGGAAAGATAGTCTCTTCAGCCAATGGTGTCAGAAAAATTGAACAAAAACACACAAAAGAATGAAACTAGGCCACTATCTTATACCATACACAGAAATCAACTCAAATTGTATTAAGGACTTGGATATAAGACCTGAAACCATAAAACTCCTAGAGAAAACATAGACGGTAAGCTCTTTGAATTTGTCTTGGCAGTGAGGTTTTAGATTTGACACCAAAAGCAAAAGTCACAAAAGCAAAAATACACAAGGGAAACTACATGAACTAAAATGCTTCTGCACAGTGAGGGGAGCTATTAAAAAATGAAAAGGGAACTGGAGAAAATATTTGCTAATCATATGTCTAATATGGAATTAATATTCAAACTATATAAACAACACATGCAACTCGACAGCAGAAGAACCCCAGACAATTCTACTAACAATGGAAAAGGATCTGAATAGACATTTTTCCAAAGAAGACATACAGGTGGCTAAAGGGACATGAAAACGTGCTTGGCATCACCGTTCTCCAGGAAGCCGTCCCTGACCCCTGCCTGCACCATTGGCAGGTGGTTATTGCACCCATATTTCAGCTTAAACATTTCTTGACAATCGTTGATGTGCTGTTTCATGACATTCTTTTCATTTAAAGTGACATATATACACACATGAATTAATTTATATGAATGTGGCAGAATGTGAGAAAAATTCTACAAGTCAAAATAGAAATCAAAGAGAATGCATAATGTTTGACTTTTTGGTTGTATTTTGAAGTAAATCGCCCAATTTGAATGTCTAGGTCATTCTTCACTTATTCTTTAGACTTCCTTTTTGTTTCCTAAGGTTGATTTTTAACCATAATACATATTTTTAGATCATAAATAACTACTGAAAGTCACTAGAGAGAGGAAGAAACTTTCACTAATAATGTCTCTACCATGCACTAGCAACTCTTTCTGACGCTCTAACCTATTCACTGAATCTTCAGGACACCATACAGGGTGGGTCGATGCATCTCCATTTTACATAAGAAGAAACTGGGTCCAGAGAAGTTCATTACTTACAAAACTCACATAACTCAAAATTGGAAGTGTGAGAACGTAAACCTAGCTGTATAGTTCTGACTCCAAGGCTCAAGCTTTCCCCTCTTATGTCATTTTCATAGACACTTCCTAAGCAACCATAAACTGATGCAAATTAAACATTTAAAATCCTACAAATTTTGATTATTAAAGCGATTTCCTTAAAATTATGAAAGTATATCAACAGTAGTTTTATGTATGATTCTAAGCAAGAGACAATTTGTCATTTTTATGCAACTAATTTTATAGTTGCAAATCATTCTGATCTATTTCTGAGAGATTGCTGATGATGTCATGTCTCTGGTATGTTTATTGGCAACTGTGCAGAGAAAAGAAAGGCAACATTGTAAGCACTCCATAAAAAGTGAATACAAAAATTTAGAAAAGTCCATACTTTTTAATTTCATCATCTCTCTACTTTTCTCCACTAACATTGTCCATATTATATCAGTAACTATTTTCTTCTCTTAGGTATCGGAAAAGGACTTCCTATTAGAATATACAAAAGGGTGCACCTGATCCTTTCCTAAGATAAAAACACAAGAGCACCTCTCTTTCAGGAAAAGGGTCTTTCAGGAAGGGTGTCTACTTTTATATTTTTCTCCTGAAAATATTTTTATTTGAACCAAGTACCAGCTAGTTCATCTTGCTGAACAGATGGATTAGATGTAGAATCCAAGTTACTGGGGCCTGTCTTCAGTCTCCTCTAGCCTGGACCGTGGGGAGCGGTAGCTTTCCAACACCAGCCAAAGGTCAGTGATAATTCAAACTGGTAACTGTACTGAAGCTTTGACCTTCTCATAAAAGTTAACATCTGCATTGGTACGTTCAGATTTACTTATATATTATTTTCTCTGCACTTTAACCTAATTCCTTTCCACTGTTAGTAATAACACGGTCAGATTGCATGTGGATAACCTTTATGTGTAAAATAAAAGTATTTGCAAAAATTTAAGTAAGCATTACATTAAATGGCCTCTCTTGCATTATGGTAAGTGAAGTAAGCCAAGCGGTAAGAGACAAATACCATATGATGTCACCTATAAGTGGAACTTAATCAACAAAACAAACAAGTAAGTGAAATATAACCAGAGACCTTGAAATTAAGAATAAACTGACAGTAAAATTGGGGGGGAGAAGGGGAAGGGTTGTCAAGGAACATGTATAAAGGACACATGGACAAAGTCAAAGGGGGGTAGTAGGATCAAGGGTGGGGAGGGGGGATGGCCGTGGTGGGGTGCAGTGGTGGGGGGAAAATGGAGACAACTGTACTTGAACAAAAATTAAAGAAGAAAGAAAGAAAATGGTCTCTATTTGGACATGGATAAGCAATCTCTATACAGCTAGACTCATAGAGAAAGACGGTGGGCTTTGCACCCAGAAAGACTTAGACTCAAATTATCTCCTCCAGGTACACGGTGGACAGGTTTGGGGAGTTCGACCACTCTGAGCTTCAGTTTCCTCACGTGTAATGCATGACAGATACCTAGCCGAATCCAGATATTTCAGGATTAAATTCACAATATATAAAAGAACACCAGATAGATTTATCCCGATATTCTCAAGGAATTTTATAGAAAAATGTCATTCTCCCAAATAGTTTTATAAAATGTAAAATTCTTTGAAATTTTCTTAGAAACTAAAAATGTTTTGGTTAAAGCAATTGCACACAGGAAGAAAAAAAATACACATAAGTAGCGTAACAGTCAGTGAAACCTACTGGAAAGAAATGACTTCTGGCAGCCATCCGGTGAGAGCGTGAATGACTGTGAACTCTCCCAGCTCTCTCCTCTCGGCCACATGGATGCTAAGAACGCAAATGTGCAACAGTATAGTTAGTGCAACTTGAAGACACAAGGAGATATATAAGAAGTGGGGATCTCTAATAAATAGTGGCATAATAATCAATGTAGGGGTGTACTGGTTATCCATGACAGTGTAAGAAAATATTATTCCAACAGTCAAATGACTTATTAAAGCAGACCTAATGGTAAAATGTCATGCCTACTTACAAAACATGTCTATTAGCTTTATTTTAAAAATATATAAATTAATATCAATGCCATGTATGTAAAACATATTCATACATGCTATATATTTTAAATATGCATAGTAATCTATATTTTATATATTGACTAGATTATCATGTTGTTCTTTTAAAAATAAAGTGTCCTTTATGTTTCTGATCTCAGTAATTATTCTAGGACACCTAAGAAGCTGTGTATTTTCCGTTTCATGCATGGCAGGTCAAGGTGGGCAGCAGACATTCTTAATTATTAGATAATTTCAGAGAAACCGGAAACGTCTGTTCTATCCTGTACAAAAGAGCGGATTCGCCACCATAGCATAAAGTCAAATGACATCGTGATTGACCAAACATCACTCTTCTCATTTTAGTTTTTAGAGCTTTTTCTGAAGTGATTAGTCTATTGGCATTAACAGGCATGTCCCGTCCTGCCCAGGAGTCTCAGCTTCAGCTGACCACAGGCCAATGGAGGCCACTGAAGGACTGATGTGTCTACATATCTCAAAGATAGCCAATATCTATTGGGATAATTTACAGTCTTGCCTAAAGTCCTCTTTGGATCACCATATTTAAGAAGTGACTATGCAAACCTCAGAGAAATCATGCTTTTTCCTCTGTATATCTCACAGTCAAATTGAAATACTACTAAATATTAATTTTTTAATGTAGAAAGCTAAAAAGCATGATAATAAGTAAAATCTGAGAAAAATATATAGATAAATATATTGTACCACGTGTTGCAGGCTTCCCCTAGAAAACCTAACAAACATCTTATGTTAAGTCTGACCCTTTATATCCAAGCTGCATTTATTTTTTTAAATGTAACAATAATTCTATTACTGAAGTTATATAAAATTCTGCTGAACTATGGATTAAGAAAAACAAAATGCAACTCCAATTGTTCTGGTCATGCTTTTAATGCCTTACTGGCCTTGCAGCTCTGATTCTCAGAACTTCCAGTGAGGTTTGACAATTAGGAACAGTATGTTCTTTCAAAAGAACCAAACACAGTTGTCACCAGTGTGGATACCGAGTAGTGCTCAGCCACCTAAAAAGATCTGGGATGAGGTTTGTTTTGTTTTTTTAATTCATTGAAATTACATATAGGCTGCCAGTCGGTGAAACAAATTTCTAATAGAAAACTGGAGGTTAGTAAGTGAAAAGGGAGATGAAGAGGATGGCAGGAAGAGTGGTTGTTTGGTTGTGCAGCCTTGGGACAGAAAAAGGCAGATGAGCTCAAGAAAATCCACAACAAGCAGCCCCGGCTTCTGCCTGCCATTGCTGTGTTTATGGAAGGACAGGGGGCTGAGCTTTGAGCAAATGGCAGATGCGATCTGTTAAAGCATGTGCTTGTGTTCTGTCGCACACTGAGATGCCACGACACACTGGGGGCGGGGGGAGGGTGTCAAATTCAAGCTGGTGCATTGTATGTGAGCATTCTCCCGCCAAGCAGAGACACAAAGTTCCCATGCACTGGCAACCCAAGCATCTACGCTTCCGTGCATGGCTAGGGCCAGGATGGAATGACCACAGGCCTCTGCGTGTGGAATCGAAGAGAATAAACATAGCAGAAGTTTCTCATCTGTGTTGGTGCACAAGTCATGCAGGCATCTAAGACGCAAGTGCATCTCATAAGAACATCAAAGAAATATGAATAGTTTTCATCATGAATGTATTAAAAGGGACCAATGGTACCAAAAGCATGAGGAGCACATTGGCATCCTTCAGAACAGTTCAGGGTTTTCAAGATTAGCAAATTATTGTTGTGTATAGTGAACCTAAACCCTTAACTGGATTCCTATATCATTCAGTATTTAGGTGAGCCAATACTTTCCCCCATAAAATAACTTCTTTCTCTCATTAAGATGAAATATTATTTTGGGGGATTGAATTTCCACTCATAGGGGGCATTGAATATGGAATAGTTTTTTGAGTACTTTTACTAGGGGGACTTTTATTTGATTGCTGGATAACTCAATACTTCAAATTAAAATAGAAAATTGGCATATTCATTTTATATAAGGAAATTATATAAATTTCACTGTTTGGAAAGAAAGGTTTTTAAATTGATTTTAAAATAAAACTATGGAATATTGAAGTGGTATAGTTGCTTTTGCTGTGGTTTGCCTTTTTACACAAGTGAGTGATGAGTCCACATTCTACGTACTCAACATTCGCCAGCTTAATGATAGCTTTACTCAAAAGCATTGGCCAGAGTTCAAGTTCGTAAGTTGTAGCTGGAAGCAATAGCTTGTTATCTTCATCAAAAGGCATAAAGTCATCAATAGTTATCTTTCTCCAGCAACCCTAAAAGTGAGAAGAACAGAATACACTTTCAATGATTTATATTATTTTCACTCGTACGTTATTATACAGGAGGACAAAAGTAGGTTTCCATTGTGAGTGTGCAAAACAACAGAGTTTATCTTGTATTATTGCTTATTAATTATTACACTATTTTCCAAACAAACAACTATAAATCTACTTTTGCCCCACTCTGTATACTGTTGACATTATTTACTGATTTACAATTTTGTGTTTTATAATTTTATATTAATTTCTTACATTTAAAAACTGACATTTTTGTCTTCAATACTACTCTTGCTGATAGCTCTAGCTTATTATTTTACTTAATATAATGATGGCACATCCAAATAAGGACAGAGGTAAGCATCTGTCTTTTTATCTATGAGGTCATGTAAGCACATTTTTAGGTGCTCCCTCTTACATAAGGCGATAATTTAAACTATGTCAAATAGCAGAATCAAAACATTATATAACCATGTAGGAGTTTGGACATAATTAAATAATTTAATACAGTCATAATAAAATTCTCCAAATATAACTTTAGTAATTATTATATATTCTAAAAAGCTCAATGACCTTATGCTTCCAATGATTATATTATTCCACTCATAATTAAATTTCTAATTTTTAAATATAATATTAATTAATACATTATTTAATAACATCATTATGTATTAACCTATATGCATATTACTTCATAGTTAAAATCTTGAAACATGATAACATTAGGTATTGTGAACTCAAAGTTTCTTTAACTTTGGTTTTACAAACGAAGTTTATTATGAATTCATTCCTTTGCCCAATGAATATTTTTAGCAGTGATACGATCACTGTAAATCCAAAGACTGACATAACACACAGCTTATATCATTGAATTCTTATAGTTTAGTGAGGAAAGAGAAGACATATGTGCAAACAATATAACCTACATATTTTCCAGCTGCTCTAGGACCAGAAGAGAAAGTGTAGCTAACTGTTAATGTGTTTATAAGAAGGTGGCATTTGAACTGAAGAGTCAAGGAACAGTATATTTTCCCCAGTCAAATGGGAGCAGTAGAGTAAAAAATGTTTTCTTCGTATGGCACTGGCTAACTCTAAACTGACTCTGCCTAATTTAATATATGCGTATGCCTTTTTAAAAGGAAACCTGTGAAATTCTCAAGACACTCACAGGAGGACAGGAAAAGAGAAACAAAGACAAAGAATAGCAGATGTAATAGAGTAAATAATAAAATAGCAGACTTAAATGCTAATTTTATCAAATGTAAATCATGTGCCAATCAAAATAAAAGAGCAACTAATATATTTTTTTACTTTAAGAATTTGCATACACAGAAAAAGACAAGTACATATGATTTAACTCACATGTGGAATCTAATAAGCAAAATAAACTAACAAACAACAGAAAAATAATTTGCATATATTTTGACAAAAAAAGTTACACATGTAGAAATCCTAGAAAAAAATAGTTATGTAAAAGGGCAAAATATATATATACAAAGATGCAATATTGCAGCATTTTATGTATTAGTAAAGCACTAGTCTATAACTTAACTATCTATCAATATTAAATAGCAAAGTATGTGTAGCCATTCCTACATTCAAACAATGAAGTATAAAATAGATAAACAAGCATAAAAATGCCCATGGTCAGGAAAAATATGCTATATAGAACAATAACTACTACATGATCTTACTGTTGCTACAAATTATATATATATATATATATGTATATATATGGTTTGCATATGGTTATAAGAACAATGTTTAGGACAATATACAGAAATCATTTCCTGTGATTATCTATGGTTATAAGAACAATGTTTAGGACAATATACAGAAATCATTTCCTGTGATTATCTATGTAGGTAGACTCGGGGAACTTTAATCTTTCTACTTTGAACATTTTAAGAGTATTTCAGTTTGTTTTACCAAAAGCATGTAGAATGTTAACAAAATAAGAAGAAGACATTTACATTTTGGAAAATAGTCACTGAGTGCTTTAAAAACTCATTGTGGTATATATCTTTTATATAGATGAAAGAACAACAAAAACGTCACCAGGTGGGAAAGAGTTCGTTTCAAATGCTGACTGTGGGCCCTGCCCAGAGACGGACTCAGAGAGTCGGGGATGAGGTGTGGGAGGCACCTAAGCTTTTCTGCTCCCACAGGTTAAGAAACTCTGAATTCAGGCTGGGTAGCTCAGCAGGTTGGAGCATTGTCCTGATGCACCAAGATTGTGGGTTTGATCCCTGGTCAGGGCACATACAAGACTCAACCAATGAATGTATAAATTAGTGGGATAACAAATCTCTCTCTCTCTCTCTCTCCACCTCCTTCCCCTATCTCTCTAAAATCAATTACAAAAAAAGAAACTCTGAATTCCACAATAATATTGTCCTTAAAAAGTACAAGGTTTAATCAGAAACAAAATGTAATACATTTTTTATATCAATAGATTGATGGCAATTGGGGAAGTTACCAATGTGCGTATTTTCTGTGTTTATTAAGAGACAATTGAAAGCACTGGGGCAGTCAGAGAAAGGCTGCCAAGAGCCATGCATATTTCAAGTGGAAAGCAATGACTTGTTTGTTTCATTCCAGGAGCCAAAGGAATGCTGACATTGGAAAGTACCTGAGAAGACCATCTGCACCCAGCAGCAGTATTATCACGGCAGATGAAAGAAGAGAGAACGGCTCTGTTTTATGACACTGTCCTATATGCTGCTCCGTGCATTCTGGTCTGGCTGATGTCAAAGAACCTTGGTGCTATTTACATAGAATCTTAGCCCAATATGAGGGGTGTGCTTTTATGGGAAAAACTGGTGTGAAAATCTGAACTTTAAATGTCACGTAGAGAAGCTCTGACAGGTAGGGCTGCCTCTAAGAAGTGATTAAGGTCATTGCTTCACGGGGAGAAGAGGGCAGGGGGACAGGCAAAGAAGAAAATCCATGTCCAATCAGAAGAAAAGGTTAAAAAGTATCAATACATTGAAGAAAAACCCCAGTGAGGAGGAGACTCCGGGGGAACAAGATGTGGCAGGGAAGGGAGATCAGTGTAGGGCCAAAGACGTGCCTGCAGTGTAATTACACCGAAGGGCTGAGGCGGCAGAGGGGAACAAAGCATGTCCTTATGAACATGTTCCTCAAATATTTGCAGTGAGAAGCAAAGGTCAGCCATTAAATACTGACCTGAAACTGGAAGAGAAAGAAATAAAAAATTAAATTGTATATGTCTGAAAAGAGGCAAAATGAGGAACAATAACAATAGAGTGTTTCTTGTCAGAAAGCATTTACTCTGATTCTTCCCTACACCTGACATGTACATGGGTGTTGGCTCTGCCTGCTACCTGGATGCGATTCCAGAGGACCGAGCACTAAAGGGAGACAGGAACTAAGCCAGTCTGGGCGCCGGAACCCTAGCAAGTCCACTTTGCTGAAACAATCACATAGAGCACTGCCAGCGATCACTGCATAGCCCCTCCATCTTCACACCCTCACTGGAGAACCCCTGTTGGGTGAGCGAGCACTGGTTAGCTAACCACATGCTTTTCCCTGGCTCTACCAGGGGCCAGGAAGAGACATGATCTGATACTTCAGCTTCTATAGTGGGAGGTGGAGGTGGAAAGAGAGAAGGAAGGAAAGCATAAATGGAAGAAGGAAGGAAATTAATAGAGTTGAGAACCTGCTATTTGTCAGGGGCTTTGCTGGGACCGTTCATATAACTACCACATTTTATCTTTACCTGTTTTTGTCCATGACGTGTTTTCTAGTATCATGAGAAATGTGGACCCTTTGCCTCTGTGTGCGTGGGACCTGGAAGACCTCTTGTGTCCCCATAATAAGTCTAGAAATGCTGAGGGCCAGCAAAGCTCTCTCTCAGTGTCAGCTGAGCAAGACTACGACCGTGCTCTTCAGTCATGAGTGCGAGCAACTGCCTACCAAAATAATTCACGTGGAGCAGATGCGTCTTCACCGCTCTGTAGCCTGGCAGCATCCCCACAAGCCATACCTTACATGAGAGCAAGGAGGAAACAGAAGCCATGGCACATGAGGTTCAGTCTTCCTGACTGCCACACGCTGGCCCCTCTGCTCTCGAGGACTCATTTATGTTACCTGGAGAGATACGTGGTGGGAGGAGACTTGACTTGGAGTGGTAAATACACAGTACAATGTGTGGATGATATAGGAGTGCGCACCTGAAACCTATGTAATTTTACTAACCAATGTCACCCCATTAAGTTCAATAAAAAAAAAAACTCAACAAAGAGATAGGTTGGATGATTAGATAAGTTTGAGATTTCCAACTGAGACTAAATACCTTTTCAAAAAAGCTTTCTGAATCTAAGTATATTTGGGCTTGTGGAGACACATTATAATTAAAGAGAAAGAAATCATATTTTCTTTGCCAAGTGGAATGTGATGTTAATAAATGTTGACCCCTGTCTGGAAGGAAATTTGAAAAGAAGGAAAGATATCAGAAAGCAGTGGGGGCGGGGGGAGAGAGAAAAAAGAGAGATTGAAACTAATAGGGTTGTTTAATGTTCTGCGGATGCTGTTCTGAAATTATTCATAACCTTGAACTCCATCTCAATTCAGGTCTAGGTGAATGTGCAGAACTGAGGGCCAAATACCCAGGCAACCGACCTGCTCGCTCTTCCCATTTTAACCTTTTCTATCATCCCTCAATGCTGTCTACCGGGAGCTCCACTCCCTCAGTGCCATATCCATTCCTCCGCACACATTTAAAACTCTGAAGATCAGTCTGCCTAATCTGCATCGTGACTGGTAAATAAAGAAGATAAGGGAATTTAGGACTTGGGACTTTCTCTTCTAATAACATTTTGACTTTCAAGGTCTATTGTCTTGCTGTGAATGTCAAAAATAAAACCCCTAGATCTTGTTGTGGATAACAAAGGCCAAGATTACTTTATCTCCACCTTCCCACTGTAATGATGCTATTAATTCCTAAGCACTGGCCTTTCAACATTTTGCATTCTAGGCAGACAGATGGCTTGGGCTCATTAAGGAGAAAATGTCATGTTCTTAGACATGTAGAATGGAACAGTTAACTTTGCATACTTTCCTCACCCTTCAAATGCTCCAGAACATTCTCAGTGACTAGGACTGGTTTCAGGGGTTCTCGGAAGGACCTCGTGTTTGGTTTAAAGTACCACTATCACTGTCTTGAAATTCCTAATAATTTTTGAACATGAGGGTCTGCAAATTGTGTAGCTGGTCTGGCCTGTGACTCTGGGTCTTTAGAAAGATCATTCCACCATTGAAAACCCAAAGGTGTCTAATATCATCAGGCATTGCTAGATGTGGGGTGAGTCCCTATTGCCATAGTCACTGAGGGGTTTTTAATTCTCTGTTTGTGTTTCTTACTATCCCATTTGCTTCCTTTTAGGCAGAGGTAAAACTTTCTGTATCGGTGTGCAGTTTGTTAATAGGAAAACAAATCTCAAGTTTAGGATACAAAATGGTTGGGATCAGGTCCATCCGCAGCAGCCAATGCCCGGAGAGGAGGAACGGCCCATGCTCAAGCACGCCCTCCTGCTCTTGACGCTGACATCACATCACAGAGGAAAGAGGAAGGGCAAGAGCCTTGGGCATCCACCTGTCTGCACGGCCCACCTGCCTGAGAGGCAGGAAGAGGCAGCAGAGGGCCACGGTCCAGGAAGCACCAGTTTAAAAAGCACAGGGAACTGGTATCACAGGAGAAACAACTGTGTTTCTTAATAATCCCAAATTACACATGCGGGGCCCTTCCTCCAGTAGCTACCTGACTGATATCCTGCATAAACCCATCATTTTGTGGTAGCCTAGGTTAGCCTGTAAGGAGAATATGTTTCAATATTAAAGACAAATGAATTTTAATGCACAGGAAGATGACCTTACCATCCAGTAAAGTTTTACAACATACTTTCCGTAGCTATTGAACAAAGGCATGTGACCCTTCACAGCCTTGCACAGAGAGTATATGTGTTCCCAGGGTTTCCAGAAGAGGAGAGGAGGTTCCCCTGTGTTCCCTTTAAAATAATTGTTCAAAGTATCCCCGTTGAATATCTTCCACACTGCATAGATTTCGCTGATAATCCATCTCATCAGCTAGAGACAAAAAACATTAGTGTTACTTAGTTATTTTCCAGTTGTTGGCACTGTAATTGAGGGGGGAATCAGCTGAGAACATACTTCCAATAGCAATATCAAATTCTTTTTTTAAAAGATTTTATTTATTTATTTTTAGAGAGGGAAGGGAGGGAGAAAGAGAGAGAGAGAGAGAAACATCAATGTGAGGTTGCTGGGGGCCGTGGCCTACAGCCCAGGCATGTGCCCTGACTGGGAATCGAACCTGCGATGCTTTGGTTCACAGCCAGCACTCAATCCACTGAGCTACGCCAGCCAGGTCTTCCCAAAATATCAAATTCTATAGATAATGTGTTCCACATTTTGATTTCTGACCTGCACAATAAAGTCATGGACCTTGCTTTTGCTTTCAGGAAATATTGTCATATTACAGGCTAAAAGATGTAACATTAAACACACTCTTAGCTCAGGTCTGTCCTTAGAGTAAACTGTCAATAACCTCTATTTGACATTGGCCTTCATTTGAACTCTGTGTGTGTGTGTGTGTGTGTGTGTGTGTGTGTGTGTGAGAGAGAGAGAGAGAGAGAGAGAGAGAGAGAGAGGGAGAGAAAGAGAGAGAGAGACTGAATGCTTCTGAAAACAATGAATCACTTTGCAATTAACTTCTAAATGAGGGAGTATCCTCTGTAAATGTTGAGAAGTTTGAGAAAAAAAGATAATCTCTTTTTTGTCAATAGGACCAATTAGACAAGGAATACGATGTGCAAAGAACTGAAATTGCGCACATGCCGAAATACATTCCAAATTCATGTTTAATGTGTTGATCTGTAGGTGCAGAAATGCTCCAAGTGAAACTCCCACGTGCAGTGTTAACACTGGCAGGAAGGCACAGCGGGGAGCAGAGCCTTAGAGCAGAGACAGGGACCATGATTTTAACCCCCCTTCCGGTCCTTCCGTTCTTGAGCACGTCACTTCAGCCTCACTAAATGGCGGGTTTTCATCTTTAAATATAGATTAAACTGTATTTCAGCATTTTTGTAATAGAAACAATGCATAAGAAATCTCTGGGTCACAGTGGGTGTTAAATAAAACTATTACTACCCTCAGTAGTAATGGATTCTCTGGAATACTCATCTGCGTTTTACTGCCTGGCACGTAAGGAGATTAAACACTTGAGGCTGACCTCGTAAGACTTATGTTTTCCTAATTTGCTTTATCTATGAGCTTTCTTAAATTTTGGTTCAGTTGAAAAAAGCCAATCAGATAAGCTCTTGTGTATCTGAAAATACCATAGGTTATTTATTTTATACTTTTCTTCCCCTGAAAAACAAAAAGGCTAAAGTCTATGTGTTCAGAGTTCATAAATATGAAGGTAACTTTGCGCTGATACTGGTTAAGATATCAAACATAAGAAAGACAGTGTTTGAATCAATAATGACTATGCTCCACTCCTCTAACTAATCGTAAAATAAAATAATCAGAAATCCCCTGTGTCTGAACTAACTACCATAGGGAAGCGGAACAGGTCTGCTGCTGGTGGAGAAAAGCCAGGGCGGGGAAGTGCACCCCCGCAGCAAGGGGGACTGCTGTGGGTACCCGGCTCACTTAGAGGAGGTGTTGCAATCACACCGAACACCACCATTTCCCTCACAGGAGCAAATCAAAGGGCGTAATACTCTACTCTTACAGAGCAACTTTAAGCCGTTTGCTGGGCACATGGATCTGGAGGAGAAATACCTAGATGGGGAGAGGCCAGTACCCTGGGCAAGAGAAGCGGCGTCCAAGCAATGCCGGTGCTAACATTTTCTCACAGTTTGCATGCTGAACGCAAAGGGGCTTCTCTTTCCCTCTGAATGTCCGGTGTATTCAGGGCTCAGTTATACCAAAACTCAAAGGTGAGCCAGGGAGAAGTGAAACTGGGAATTGGTAAGCCCGCCCGGAAGGAATTTCGCAATGAGGCTTTAGTTCATGCTTCTGTACATACCTCGCTGCAGAGTAAATGTTCATTTACCGAAAACAAGTCAAACAGGATTTCATTCTTCACAACTACTGGAACCTGAGATAAAAAATTTTTTAAAGATATGATTCCCATATGATCTTACTGCTCACTGGAACCTAATCGACACAGCAGACAAGCAAGCAAAAGAGAACCGGAGACACTGAAATTAAGAACAATCTGACAGCAAACAGGGGAGGTGGGAAGGGATAATGGGGGGTAGGGGGGAGGATTTGCAGGAACAACTGTAAAGGACACATGGACAAAACCAAGCGGGGAGGGGGGCTGGCTAGGGTGGGGGGAGTGGTGGGGAGAAATGCAGACAACTGTGATTGAACAACAATAACATAATTTTTAAAAAAGATGTTATTTCCTAGGAAAAATAAAGGAAATGTAGCTCATGTGCTGTACACAGGCCAAACCTTATTTTATTTCTCACAACCAGAGAAACTGGAAGAAATACAAAGTAAGAACATTATTCTTGTTACAGGTGTAACATTCATTTAATAATAAAATATCTATACAATATTTAACATACAAATAAAGTGCTATAAGATATAATATATGCAGATAAACTTAGCATGCATAAACTGAGTTTAAAATTGTGATTTGAAATTTAAATTAACCACTCAAAACTTAAGCTCGGTTAACATCTGGTAGATGAAAAAATATGTTCATCTTGGATAAAAAAATCAATTGTGACAGTTTTTGCAATTCTTGCCCAACTTTAAATCTTGGGTTTTTTAAAAAATTAACTTGATGGACATTATTTAATTAGTATTACCTATCAATTGTTGCTTTTATATATTTAGTCCAGTAAGGAATAAACACAATATGAAAAAATATGACTTGTAACTGTTTTTAAAAATTAATGATTCCACCCTAAGGGAAAAAAATACATGCTGCCATTTATGGTAGCACGGACGGACTCTGAGAATATTATGCTAAGTGAAAAAAGTCACTCACACTTGGGACTGAAACTCAGCCAGACAGCAGCATGACGGTTCCAGAGGGAAGGGGGTGGGGGCGTAAAGGCAGAAGGGGGCCAAATGTGCGGTGACGGAGGACGCCCCGACTGTGGGAGGTGGGCACACGGTGCCATGTACAGGGGACACGTCACGGAAATGAACACTCGGCACCTATATTATCTTATTAATCAATGTCGCCTCAGTACATCTCATTTAAACATGGAAAAGTTCATTAGAAGACATAACAAGCTTATAATTTTAAGATATTAAGTTAACATAAACTGGTTTTGATTATTTGAAAAGATTTTTATGAAAACTAATGCCATCTATTACTCTAGATCATTTGTACACCTAGCATCTTGAAAACTCAATGAAATATTTTTTGTCTGAGAAAAATTTACCTAAAATAATCTTAAAGTCCTGAATTAACTCTTACATTTATAATTTATAAACACAGTAAGTTCCTAATTAATTAATTAATTAACTCACTCTTGTTTGACAAATACAATGTAACACTTCTAAAATGCCTATACCTTTTAGCAAGTACCAATGTTTATTAAAGTTGATGAACTAAGTAATTTTAATTCATTATCATCAATCCATTCATTCATTAATTATAAATTAAATAAGTATTGGACACCTAAAGTTCGGAGGGTTAGACTTAATAGTCACATGCTGACTAACGAAAAGGAGGAGCTAACAGTTGGTAAGGGATGCAAATACTAGGGCAGAGGTCTCTATAACGGTATTTTAGCATCTCTACCCTCTGTGCCTGTACCTGGGGTACGGTAAACCCGTGGACATCTTACATCTGTTCAATATAATCAGCTCTCAAGGGCCTGGGCCACCAATATCTGGTTCTTAGAAATAAATAGATCTGCTTATTCAGTCTGTGAGCAGGGCACAAAGCATATGGTTTATAAACCATCTTGGCTAGAATGGCCCATGTTGACTCTGACATCTTAAATCCAGGCTTTTGATTTTTTGAATATTTTAGCTACCTTCTGACTTAAAACACGTTCTCTGACTTCATCTTTTGCTTAGAGAATTCTGGGGTATATTTCTAGGCTATACTATGCTTTTTAAATTGTGGGTTGCAATTATTTACTGATTCATGATATCATTTTAATGAGTCAGGGTATATATATATATATATAAAAATGTCAGGACTATATCTATCTACAGAATAGTTTAGAATAGTAAATCTTATATAGAAAGGTCATCACTATTTTTGCAAAATTTTTGTCTAAACTTTATTTATGTCTATATTTAATGAGTCTCAAAGTCAAATGCATTTATCATGGTGGACCTAACCATTAATACTTGAAAAACACTATCCTAAGACTTTCCTATATCGCTAGGCTTTCAGTCGGGCTGTCCTGGTTCATACACCAACATGATGGATCAAGAGAAGGAGTCAGGGCACAGGGGAGTCGGCGGGGGGTGGGGCGGGGGGCAGTGTCATGGTGACTGTTGGTGGAAGTACATCAGCAAAAATGATTAAGTGTACTGTCGGTAAAAGTGTATCTCTCAGAACTAAGCTATGGTGAAAAGAAAAATATATGGTTTATACATTTTCTATGTATTCAATTTACAACACTCCTATTCATGGAATTCATATCTTTTAAGCAGAGCTTGAAATTATTAATAATACATTTATATTAAGTGCATTATATTAACATCATAAATTTGTATGCTTTACGTCAATGCTACCTAACATTGTAAGTTAAAGGCATGCTTCAGTGTATTTGATTTCTTGTGTTTAAAGTGCCTTACAAGCAGACATTTCATAAATACTCTGATGAAGAGAGATGTATCTTTTTATTTTCTTAGTTTAGTATTTTTGAATTTAGGATTATCTAACTTTCTCAACTAGTAACAGTAATTGGAAAATGTGATGGATAAATTGTATTTTCTTGCATTGGTAGCAGTGCTTACAAAGGATAATACTTTCAGGAATAAAATCACTTTGTGTAGAAACAAAGATTCAGTGGATTCCATAATGTATGGAAGAATCAGGTCCATTATAACCATTCGACTAGCTAATAGTAACAGATTAAGGATACTGATTTTCTACACATTAAATGAAAATAAGAAATGATCCAAGAAGGAAGAAAAAAAAGACATTAGTGATAATTAAGCCCTTGGAAACACCATATATATTTAAGTGAACATAGCTATTAGGAAGATAGGCCAGTGGGTCTAAAGTTTTAATGTACGTAAGTGCTATTTAAAATGAAGGTTTCTCAGGTGATATCCCAGTCCGTATGATTCAGGTGGCTGGGCATGGGATCCAGAAATGAAGGTGGCCCTTGGAAAATGCTTCAACAGTCCCTAAAATAGAGAAACTCAAGTGCAAGCCTCTGGGCTGGAAAATTCATGCTAATAAACACTAGTAAACAGACCTTCATGCCATACAAGTTCCTGCTAAAACACAAAAAGGAGGAAGTCTGTCAGAAATTAAGGAATAGCTTCTCACAACATTTTAGTCTATAATTTGACATCATGGAGAGAAGAAAGAAAACTTGAGGCCCTAAACAAAAATTGAATATTCTGTTGGAAATCAGTACAAGATACATTAAATTGTACTAATAAATTGTTATCACTGCATTCCACAGGAAAAAAATTACCCTCGATTGTTTAAAATGCAGATTTTCATAATTGGTATATTACATCCCATTGTTAATATATATTTTAATAATAAAAATACGTCTTACCCGATTAATTAAAAAATCCTGTGGACGTTTCCAGGAATAAATTTTCAATGATGGTGGTAACTCGATCTTGCCTTCAGGGTCTTCAAAAAAATGCTACACAAAGATACGTTGAGTTTTATCTCCATATGGTTTTATTAAAATCAAAACAACTCAATCTTAGTAAAATTAATAAATGCATAGATTAATCAATAGACATTTATAGAGAACTGTGTGAGTGTGTAGACCCTTACAGGACATAACATGAAAAATTCTAGGAGTACAAACAAAATGCTCAAGAAATATGAACCATTTGTACAGCAGAGAAAAGATAACTAATTTCACCAGAGCGAACAGGGATGGGGGAAAATTAATACTGTTTTGTGATTTTCAGAGTAATCGTATTACTACCCCAATGCTGGTGCGTCCTGAGAAATGGGCTGTATTTGAGGGCACTGTGTAAGCTTTCATCCGAAGTGTCTGTGTGTATCTGGAATAGGTGTTTTACTTTCACATTTAAGACACTGGAGTAATTAGGATGAAGACAAAGGCAATCCAGGCATGTAGTCCAAAATGATCTGTAGTCAGAATGAGGCCCTAGTAACAGTAACAGTAATTGGAAAATATGATGGATAAATTGTATTTTCAACCCTAATGAAAATACATGAGTCTAGTATGAAACTAATGAGTCTTTGGACTCATTCCGTATTTGGGGTTCCCTCACCTTGTCTTGTTCTTTGCAAATATTAACTTAGTTGTTGGTAAGTCCTCCATCTGACAATGAAAAGATCAGAGTCACTGTAGTTCTGTCTCTATTAACTGATTTTGTCTCTTGGTTATCAGTCCCTCGGTTCTGTTCCTCTCTATGTCTGGTAAACTTGATTATATGACATGCACTGCATATAAAAATGTATACAGACCCTAAATAATGACGTGTTACTCCCAAAAGTAGGATTTTATTCTCTTCTGGCAGGCGGAGTACAAAATGAAGGCTGGTGTAACTTTGAGCTGCCCTTCCTCAGTGCAGAATGTTATCGCCATGGTGGGATGCGGGCTGAAAGGCTGGAATGTTTATCGGAGGTCCTATCCTTGGGGTCCCCTGAAGTCTGCTCTCTCACTGTCGCACCATAGACTCTCTTTTCTCAGTTATTTAGCCTTCAAGCTGCTGCTTTTTACTCATCTCCACAGCAAAAGCCTCACATACATGGCTTAGAAAATGGGCAAGTGTCTTGAAATAAAACTATGTGAAATTTTCAGACCACTTCTCTACAGTTACCTTTGGGATTTGGACAAGTTCTGGCTACTTTGGCAGTCCTGGATAATGTCCCCTCTCCTTTCTGATACTAGTCCTGAGACAGCACTTTCTACTTGCCCTCCAATTACCATGTTTTAAACTAATAAATGCCCTTGAGAGAAACAAATAAAACCAAAGCAAAAGTGTGGCTTCTCCTGGTATGATTGATTCCCTTTTCTCCAGGATCTGAGACCCTCACGTTAAGTTAGTGGCAATATTCCCCTGTCATTTTGCTTTTGGTAGAGTTCTTCTTCTTCTTTTTTTTTTTTTTTGTTGGCTTTTCGTGTAGTTCTTATGTACAGTTACAATACTTTATCATGTACTTCCCAGTGCAGTTCACCCTTCATTTCCTTTCATCGCCATCACTTGGCTGAAGGAGGGAGACCTGACCCTGGACTTGACTTGCAGGGAAGGTTTAGTTCATCTGAGGCTAATATCCTGATCACAAGCCTCACATGGAAAGAACTGGCCTTCTGTAAAATTCCAAGGATATCTGCTTTCATTTGATGCTAAAGCAATAAATCCTGGTAAAACATCAATTTTGTAAACCATGGCTAAGAGCTACTGTGCCAGTATATCACAGAAATGTAGTCACAAGGCTTAGGGGTCCACTGCTCTCTCCATTAGATGCACTGTTGCTTCAGGAGCCACAAATGCTGAGGCTGAGGAACAGAACCGGGGGTGGGCAGCAAGGTCCTGCCCCAGATGGTTCTGCCTGGCACTGCTGTGATGACCAGGGTGTGAGCTGGTGCTCAACTTCTGCACTGAGCATTTGCACAAACTACCTCCCCGATGTAAATTCACACACAATCTCCCTAAGTTTTGAATTGCTCTTCAAACATGTAAAATATGACCATTTTCATTGGAACCCAAAGAGTTCAAAAGCACCCTGCATCTAGAAGTGCCATAATCACCCTGGGTATGGTACAAAGAATGCATTTCTGCACACATTGCTAAATGTGAAGTTGTTCAAGTACCGAGAGGCAGAAATTAGTTGTATGTGTTAAATACCATTTGTAAACAAATGACTGATATGAATCAAACAGTTTGGGATTCTGCATTTTGTGAACAAAATGCAAATGCTCTTAGGTACCATTATTTCAGAATGCTCTGTGCATATAAAGGCACCAGAGTTCAACCCAGCTATTCTGTAACATCACTTTTTATTTAAAATGTTCTTTCCTATAATCTCCAAATAATAGCACACAAGTCTACAGAGTTCTCTTATTTTTTAAAGTAACTTTTAAAACAGATTTTACTTATTTATTTTTTAGAGAGAGAGGAAGGGAAGGAGAAAGAGAGGGAGAGAGACATCAATGTGTGGTTGCCTCTCATGTGCTCCCCTACGGCAGACCTGGCCTGCAACCCAGGTATATGCCCTGACTGGGAATCGACCCAGTGACCCTTTGGTTTGCAAGCCAGCACTCAATCTGCTGAGCCACACCAGCCAGGGCCAGAATTCTCTTATTTTTTAAACCACTATTTTCAAATGTCAGGTTCCCAACTCTGCTCAAAATCCACTAGCTAAACCATCCTATCAGTTTCCCCTTTATTTCATTATGACTTTTTGGTCATCTTCCTCCTCCCATTTACTCAAATTTGATTCACCAAAGCTCCGGACTTATGCCTGGAAAGACAAGGTAGGATGTGGGAGCAAAGAACACAAAAATCCACTTTTGAATATAGGCTGAGGAACAAAGGAGTCCATTCGTAGGTGACCAAATCTTATCCCATTGTAAAGGTAAAGATCAAAATGAAATATAGCCACATTCAAGTTTACTTACAAGTGTAGGGCTTTTTCCAATTTTCTCCTTGTCTTTCCCACTTTTGCCTGCATCCCACTTTTCTGCATTTATGTCGGTTTCACTCCATTCTGGCCAGATTGGGAATTTCCTCTTCCTCTGTTCAACAGAACTAGCTTGTGTGTTACTACCAAAGGAGTACTGACTGGAAACAGAAGGGGAGGTAGGTAGGTTAGTTTTAATTACACCTCTGAGGTAAAATGTTACATTAATTGCATGACATAAATTGAATTCTCTTGTCAGCAGTCATGTGAAGTACATTTTTCAGTGCATTTGTACCTGTAGCCAGGTAGCTTCCACGTGCTGGCGTTCTAAAGACTGAAATATCTAAAGCAGACCATTCCATAAATAAATTTTGAACATTCATCCCTATTTACTAAGGCAGGACATTCATCATAAATGTATAAGATGTCATATAGGGAAATATTTATACACAATTCCCACTTAAAGAAAATTCCTTATGCGTAGAATACTAATAGCTTTATGAACATCAGTAGAAACTTAATTTTGATTTTTCCCAGTGCAAAAGTGCTATGTGATTATTATTGAAAAAGAAAATTTAAAACTGCAAATCAGATAAATAAGAAAGGTACACCCAACCCATTCCAGAGACCATGTTGACAACTGTGCATTCTCTCAGACTAATACATAAGAATACTCTCAGACTAATACATAAGAATGCCCATCTCTTCTTCAAAAACGATGCCATTCAGCATACTCTTCTTATAGACTGCTTTCATCCGCTTACAAGTATATTGCTAATAGTTTCCATGTCAATAAGTATTTACCTAAAAATGAATTTAATGATTGCATAATATGTCATTATATGAATACACTGCCTTTCATCCAACTAAGTTTCTATTTTGGAAATGTAAGGGTCTGATTTAAGTTTTTTTCACTATTAAAAACAATACTGTAATGGCTTTTTTATTGCTAAATATTTGCATGCATCATTAATTATTTCCTTAGGATACCTTTTAATAAACAGGCTTACTCTACTGAAATATATGCATATTTAAAGTTTGATATATTTTGATCAATTTTCTACAGAAAAGTTGGACTTGTGTTATACTCTCATTATTAGTATATTACAGTTTTGTATCTTTAAACCTTGACTTTTTATTTTTATGAATTTTAAGGTCTATATTAGGCAAGTTTTTATTACACATGAGGCTAGACCCCTGCTCTGCACCCTGAGGTAAGCAATAAACAAACCAGACTAAATTCTCACCTTATGGAGTTCATATTCTAGGGAGTGGAAATGAAATAAACAGCATAATTAAGTAAAATATACAACATTTAAAAGTGAGAAATGTTTAGGGAACCATAAAGCAGGAGAAGGGAACTGAAGAATTAAGATGCACAACTTTTAGTACAGTGTTAAGGAAAGTGCTGTGCAACGGGGTAATATTTCAGTAAACAGTGAAAAAAGTAAAGGATCAAACTCTGTGGATATCTGTGGGAAGAATGTTCTGGACACAAGAAACAGCAAGTGTGAACAGCGAGGAAGACAGATTCAGAGAGTGTCCTGGTTTATTTGGAGAAGAATGAGGAGCTCAGCGGAGCTGAAGGGGAGGTGGAGTGAGAGGACTTCAGGCAGGTAACAGGAGATCCAAAACTTGGACAGGTGACCTGCGCTAAAGGAAGGGCATCGGTGTCCAGTCTGAATAACATGGAAAGCCAAAACAGGGCTTTGAGCAGATGTATAACATGACATGACTAAAATTTTATACTCATTTTTGATGCTATGTTAAGAAGAGTCTAAAGAAGAAAGAGGGATAATTTGGAAAGCTTTGAAATAACAGGTGAGAGCTAGTGGTGGTTTGGATCAGTTGGTAAGAGAAGAGGAGGCAAGAAATACTCCCCAGTGTATATATTTAAGGTAGAGCAAGTAGGTTGAGTTGATAATCTGGATAGACAGAAAAGAGTGGGATGGGCCAACATTGAAACAGGGAATAAAGCAGCATTTCACTTTTGAATGAGTTGTGGTATAGATGTTTATCTCACATCCATGGAGATGTTGAAGAGGTAATTATAGGATTCTGATGTTTGAGAGAAAACATTTAAATTAAAAGTGCAAATTTAAGCTATCAGCATTTGGATGATAGCTAAAGTCGTAAAACGGAATGAAACGGCAAAGGAAATGAGTGTACATGAGGAAGAGGCACTCCCAGAGACACTATTCAAAACGTGCAACAGCTGGTGTGGAACGAGCATTGGCCAATCTACATGGACCCTGGTCACGAGGCTAGGTCATGTCTTCAAAGCTCCCAGCTAAGCCAGACGTTTACTCTTTACTGTAAACAGTGGGTCAGGTGTGTGAGGTGCTCAGGGTTGGTCAGGACCCAGGGCAGGAAGCAGAAACGTCTGGGGCTCAGGGCTAATGGTAAGGTTATTATTAATATAAAAAATATCTCAGTATTATCACGATCAGTACAGCTGTCTATCTGCCCTGGTATTTTATGTTAAAAGTCAGAGAGAGTTAGAAGAAAACTGAGAAAAGCAGTCAGTTTTGTAAACAAAATAATGCCCCCGTCTCCTGAAATACAGCCACATCCTAATCCCCAAGAACAGTGGATACATTGCCTACCGTGGCCAAAGAGACTTTGCAGATATTTTTAAGTTAAGTATCTTGAAGTGGGGTGATTGCCCCGGATTATCTGGGTGGGAGCAATGTAATCCCAAGGGTGCTCACAAGTGGAAGAAAGAGACAGTACTAGTGAGAGGGGGATGCGGCTCGTGAAGGATGCAGAGAGGAATGGAAAACTGCTGGTTCTGACGACAGAGGACGGAGGCCCCAGCCCAGGAAGGTGGACCCCTCTCAGAAGCAGGAAAAGATTCTTCCCTTGAGCCGCCCTAAAGAAATGCACCCTCCTGACACCTTGGTGTCAGCTCAGTGAGACTGATTTTGTTTTATTGAAGGGTAATTCATTTATTTATTCTATTTTAATTTTTTAATTGAATTTATGGGCATGACATTGGTTCATAAAATCATATAGGTTTTGGGTACACGGTTTTATAAGGCATCATTTGTTTATCGTACTGTGTGTTTACTGCCCCCCAGTTCGGTGAGCTTGATTTTCAACTTCTGACCTCTGCAAGTACAGAATCATAAGCTCACATTGTTTTAAGTCATGGTGTGTGTGTGGTATTAGGTTAGAGCAGCAATAGCAAGCAGTGAAGCGGAAAAACAAAACAGAGGGTGATGCCCTGGGAGTCTAGTAAAGCCATATTTTTTTAAAAAAACGAGCAAGTGGTCTAAATGCTAATGTCACACTCCGGAGTTAGAGGAGGGAAGAACTTTCCTGAACACCCTATTCTATATAGCAGCCCTCACCTCTCTGCACCCTTTCATATCGCTTCATTTCTATAGCACTCGATGATTCTCTAATTCTTAGGTATGTGCTTGTGTGTTTCCGCAGGTGGGGTTTGTGCTGTGTGTCCTGGTAGGAACATGGGTTGTTTTCGTTTGCTCCCTCCATCTCCAACACCGGCAAGAGTGTCTGCACGGCACAGGCAATCTCTTTGTCATCCATTTAAATAAAATAAAAGACCCCATGCCTTTATATTTTTACCATTTCTAATTAATACTGTCTCCAATTTTTACCTATAGGCAGGGACTGAACAGATGCTCACCAGCTCTGTTTTCCACTTTCTACATTTCCCATACTCCTTTAGACAGTGTTTTAGAGAACAGCATGTGGGGAGGGGTGTTGTATCCCGCCTGTAGTCTCAAAACACATTCGGTGAGATGCCTCCTCACTATCTTCTGGCTTAATCCTCATGAGAAGGCCTTAGAAAAGGTACTAGCATGAGATGGAAGAAGCAAAGAATGCATATCCATCATACTTTAAAGCACCAATAAATTCCTAGTCACATGCTGGTATGAATAAGAAATACCCTTTCTTGTTTAAGGTCACCGAGGTCTAGAGGGTGTTTGACACCCTGAAGCCAGCATTGATGACATCCTACTTGCTATTCTGATAGTGTAGCTTGCATTGACTTCCAGCACTGACTAATAGCAAGGATGTAATTATTTTATTAGGATTTGGATTTCTTCCTTTGCATCTTTAATCACTTGAAAACATACACGTTCCATTACTTACAGATTATTTTTCTTTTATTTCGAATATGATGCTTCGTTCTCTGGTTGTGCCTTTTGCCTATCTTTTGTATATGCCTGTGTTTTAGGACACTTTTATTATGAGCTCATCCTTAACAGGGTTTTATTTCCCTTCAATCCCTTTCCTCTAAGGCAATCCTCTGTTAAAAGAATATTTTTCACTGTAATATTGAATTTTCTCCTTTCAGAGATCCAAAATAAGTAAGCCGTCTAGGAGCCCATAGGTGCTTTAAAACCAGATCTCAAACCTATTTAAGTCTCAACCCAAGAGTTGCCATTTCTCAAGAAAGGTTTTTTTTTCTTTTTTCAGCCAGACATCAGGGGGAGAAAAGCTAGCTTTCTTATAATCTTTCTGTGTTTGGGTAGTTTTTTTTTCTCATTCGTCTTTTTAAAGAGAATTAAGCTCGTGGAAAGCCGTGCCTGTATCTAAGGCCAGAGCACTCCCTCTGCTCATTTGTGCTCAAAACCTGCATCAAAAGCATTAAAAAAAAAGACTCCACTTTATAAGACCGATAAGCCTTCCCCAGTGAAGCAGCAGCTTCGGCTCAGGGCCATGACATTCTGACCCGAGTTCCCTCCTCATTTCTGCAATCTGGAGATTTTTTTTTTCTTTATGTAGGCATTACTAGGTATTGTTATTTAAAAAAAAAAAAATCTTAATCCACCTTCTTAGTGGAGAAGAAAGTCTGAGAATATTTGTATTGCAAAGGACTGGTCCTAAGTAGCATGTAAGAAAATATGACAAAATAATGACTGGAATAGTTTTGAGGGGAACAGGGGGATTTTTTTCCTAATGCCAATAGAGAAATCAAGGCAGAACAGTACATTGTGGTGTCTCTGTTTTACTGAGTGCTGGTGTGACGGATAAAAAGAAATTGGTGGTTTTTGTATCCATCCAAACCGTGATGAGATTACTTCATTTAGAAAGCTCAAATTAAAGCCATTTTAAGAACAGGAAGATCTAATTCCTTTAAAAATAAAGACCCTGCTGAGATTATATTTTCCTTTCCTCTTCATTCTGTCAAGTGTAAGTAAATGATCTGGCTCCCTCCCTTAAGCTGTTAAGCTTTATAATTAATTGGCCTACTTTCCTTTTAACATGTCAAATTTGTTTCCATCTGTATTGAAGATCACTGAAAAAGACTCTCATTACAAGACAGGATAGGAAGACGCAGGAAGATTCCTTAGCAGGTAGACTCCTTAGCAGGTAGACTGCGGAAACTGAGACACATAACTGATTCAGCGGCCCTCATCCAGCACCCTGACTCACCTGCCTCCTTCTCCCTTGCAGGACCACTTTCTTACGCATTAAGCCCTCAGGACAATGAGGTTCTGATCAGCATCAAACAGTCTCAGGAACAAAGCCTCAGGTCTGTTCACCATAGAGACGGAGTTTTGATCAAACTAGAGATAACATTAAGTTGTGTTTCAGGCCCAGAAAAGCAGCAGAACCAGATGAAGTGATACCGTTGCTGGCATCAGGACAAAATGCAATGATTCAGTGACCAATGGCCCCCTACCCTAGTGCCAATCAATCAGTAGAGACCATGACCCTGACCTTATCCTCTCATTGTGTGCTATGAATTTGATGAGTCAGCATATTAAAGAAGACATCTGGAAAGCTGATGAATATCCCCTTGAAATCCTCCCTAAGATCTCCTTTAAGATTCCTGCCTTTACAGACCCAGGGCACATTCTGTCTCTAGAACACACCCACCTCTTTCTTCAGGTGTGTATCTTTGCTTTCCTTCTCCCAAACTCTAAGATTCCCCACAAGACTTACAACCAGGAAAGCAGCAGGTAGCAGCAGCTTGTCCCCAGCTAACCCCCTGAACCTATCTTCAGGGGTCCTTCTTTTGCCTCTGTAACTGACTCCTGAGTCCATGCTCACTTCTTCTGCCTCTGACTTTCTTTCTAAAAGGCCTAGGAAGCTCTCTGAGCAGTTCACTTGTGCTTGTGTATACTTTCTCTTTGCATGCTAAATACACTTCCTCTTGTACTAGAGTTCTTGGCTCTGAATTCTTTCTGGGCTGAACTCAAGAACAAAGGGCTGACAACACTGGTAACAATCAGAGGTATCTTGTATCAGACCAATAGCTCACTATAGTGCTCTACACACAATAAGCACAATGGTCAAATAAGCTCAATGTCATATATACAGTGAACTTCAAATGAACTTGTACAAGTGTTGGAACTCTCAGTGCAGTGTGCCTTTGAAGTTCACTGCCAGAGTGTACATCCTGCCCTAATACAGTTAGCATCCTTTAAGTATTTGAATCATACTGTTCCTGGTCTCATTAATTCTGAGAACAAGATAATCTTTAAATACACACTATAAAATTTCAGTTATAAAGTTTATAAGTCATAAGGATGTAATGTACATCAAGTTGACTATAGTTAATAATACTGTATTATATATTTGAAGGTTGCTAGGAGAGTAGATCTTAAAAGTTCTCATCACAAAAATTTATAACTATTGATGATGATGTATGTTGACTACTTATTATGGTGATTATTCCACCATATACACAAATATCAAATCATTATGTTGTACACCTGAAACTAAGAAAGGTCAATGTCTAATTATAGAAAGAACCTGTGGTTGTGAACTGGCGGCTAGAAGAGTGAATAAAATCCAGAAGTAGGTACTAAGAATGGGATTGGAGTAGTGGCAGTCCAAGATTAAAAGTCTGGAATTCTATTTTGGAAAGAAAACTGAATTTAACCTGTAAATGTCAGGACACCAGAGTCGGCTTTGTGAGTGAGCAGTGACCGGAGTTACTCACGAGCGCCCAGCTCTGGACTAAGGCTGTGGCATAACAGGAAATGCACCGCTTTCCTGTGATTCTACGAGGAAATAGGCTGGCCAAAGAAGAAAAAATGGGGCCAGGGGGTGCCCTCTTCCACTATGGGTGTGCTATCAGGAATAGCACTTCCCACGTGGAAGAAAAGGCTCCAGCTTCCCAGTGTTAGGACTTGGGTGGGGGCAAAGGTCACATAAAATGCAGCCACCATTCAGAAAGTCCTTGCTCTGGTATTGGAACAAAGTGCCAGAGGCTCCTATGGGTCCCTTAACTATTTAATAACTGAATTGGGGACAGGTCCTGGGGTTCTCAAAGAGAAGTCAGAGTTCAAAGAAGAGAGACATTCTCCAGGGAGTTCGAAAAAGCAGCTGTTTGCCAACTGATACAGAAGTCTTTTGAGCCCTGGCTGGATTGAGCACAGGCTGCGAACCAAAGTGTCTCAGGTTCGATTCCCAGTCAGGGCACATGCCTGGCTTGCAGGCCACGGGCCCCAGCAACCACACATTGATGTTTCTCTCTCTTTCTCTCTCTCTCTGTCTCCCACCCTTCCCTCTCTAAAAAATAAATTTTGAAAAAAAGAAGTCTTTTGGTACTGCAACAACCATCCTGCCCTTTCAGTGGTCTATCCCAGCTGAGTATCAGTGGTTAGTAAGGAGCAAGTCATCCTGGAAAGCCACCCAAATACAGGGCAGAGAACAGTGCACCTGAGTTCTAAATATCTATGACATTTCAACAGAAAAAAAAACCTGACATTACAAAGCAAAAGAATACAGAAAACCATGAGAAAGTCAATAAATATATCAAAAAGAAGGAAAGAAATCGCTCCCCAAGGCAAAAGAAATGCTGCAGCCAACTTAAAAGGTACTTAAAATGAACATGTTTCAAATTACTTAAAAGATAAAGGAGAGAAGGGTTTTGCTTTGTAATAAGAACAGAAAGATATGAAGAAAACAAAGAAAAAATAGGACCAATGTGAATAAAGAGACATTGGGAAATTTTAGTGATAAAATGTTCAGAACTGGAAAGACTAAAGAAAACAGAAAAGAGGACTGGTGATTTAGAAGGTAGAAGTTTTAAAATCAAGTGCTTGTTTTGGTAGATGGAAAATGTAAAATAGACAAATGAATAGATTGAAAAACTCCAGTGTATGACTTACATATTCTTTTAATTAGATTATTTTCACTGTGAGAGTATTAAAATTTCAATAAAACAAGGCTCTGAAGTTTTGCCATTGTTTTCCTCAAGCGTGCTATTCAGGGTAAGGACACAATTTTATTCATGGTGGGAGGCAGTTTATTTATGCAATGTGCATCCAGCATGCCTTCTTAAGTAGTCTCAGCTAATACCCTGGAGTAATGAAAGCATGAATAGAATTACACAATTGATTTAATTTGGGTTACAGCCATTCTGAGCCACACTCATCAGAAATATTAAATATGTAAGAAAATAAACCGCAAACTTAAAAAAATTTAAAAATTAGAAATTGTTAGAGCTGGACTTTAATGTCGACCATTTATTCTCTTGGTTTTCTTAGTATTATTTAATCGGGCATTTAACTTTAAAAGTTCAACATCACATTTTCAATATATTGTGTTGGTGTAAACACAAAGACCAATAAGACTCAGTTCCTATTCTCAAATAGCGAAATTAATAGGAATAAATACATACAACAACAAAGAGTGCGAAGGCAAAAGCGAAAGAGTTTAAACAACATTAAAAACAAAGTGCTTTATCAGCACAGACGAGGCACACACATTTCTTCCAGCTTTGAAAATTAAAGGGTGGCTTTATGGAAAAAGAGGTCTGAAAGAACGGACAGAATTGGGGGTTGGGTGAGAGGAAGAGTTGGGATGGGAAAAGCTACCAAGGCAGAAAAGTCGAGAATGTGAGTTGTATGGAAGTGGTAGGTTGGGAGCTGGGGTTGGCTGGGGCCCACACAGTTCATTTTCTCTCTCCCCCTTCTTCTTCTTTTTTTTTTTTTCAAAGCAGGAATCATGTATTAAGAAATCACTAACAGTATTATATATAAAGTAATTTGGATAAGAAACACCCTGATTGAAGGCAAGAGAATTAGAAAGTTTTCTCAGTGGTTCTACCTGGAATTAATAAAGGCCCAAGCTAGAGGATGGCAAGGGAGACAATGAATGCTGAGCCAGGGTAGAGAAGCAATTCGAAGGGGAAATTGAAAGAGCACAGAAACCAATGGGAAAGAATGAGCAGAGGGGAGGGGAGGTCAAAGACAACTGCCCTTTAGACTTGAGGTGTCAGGGAAGTGCTAGTAAGATTCTCTAAAATGAACTCGGAAAACACAGAGGTGGGCAAAATCAGGTTTACCGTTGTAATACAATAGGTAATAAACAATAATACAAGAATAAACTCGTGTTTCATGTACTCACAACTATAAACCTACTTTCACTCACCCCAGAATATACATTTGGGAGAGAAAATGATGACCTTCATTCTGGACATATTGAATTTGGAGTAGATGAGCACATCCAAGTGAGCTTGAGCTCACTTGCATGACAAGAACCACAGATGCTAACTTAGTCACCTTAATCGGGGATGGCTGTTTCAGACCATCAAATGAGAGAAGAGGGCAAACAAAGGAAGACCGCTGGAGAATGACTGAAGTCGGGGGAGTGGAAGACAGAAGCAAAACGGGCAGAGAGAGAGGAAGGAGAGCTCCAGGAAAGGACGAGCAAGGATCGATCTAGCTCGAGGGGCACCTGTTTCATTGGAGGCAGCTGAACCCCTCTTGAGAGACCGAAAGGAATAAACAAACTACAGTGCCTTCTGCTGCTCTGGTCCCCTGTAGGAAGCTGCTAGGATCTTCAGCTTCTGCCACTTCCCAGGACATGACACCTCCAGCGGCAAAGCTGATATTTATAAAGAGGATGCAGAACACATGGTGTACAAAAACATGCATATCTGTGGTGATTTTTAACCAAACTCTGTGAAAGCAACAACAGGTCTGCAGGACCCGGAGGCTAATACCTGCACAGGTTCCAATTAGCCACTTTTTTCTTCTTTCTTTTGCTCAGCTCCAAGCTATTTTCCTCACAAGCTTATTCTTTGCCTAAGGTGAAACCAGTCCTGAATTCCCCCCAGACTTTGATCCAAGGTGGAGCAAACATGGTTTTGCCTCTAATTCCTAATTAATTCATTATAATAATATGCAGAAAGGGCCTTGTTGGCAGTGTGTGCAGTGCAGCCTTCACTTTTGAACTTGACCTTACCTGGTTAAAGTTTCATTGTGCTTTTGACTCATACCTGAGGCAAAAGCAAGCAAAACATTCACAAATCTTCCTGCTTTCTCTCCTTTTGTCAGTGTATCCATAAGGTTTGATAACCTGCGGCTATTCATTAAAGGCTGACTAATCTAGATACATTTCCTCCCCTCCGACTCAATAGATAGCTTCTCTGAATATCCTCCTAAGCAGTACTCCCCAGAAACAAATGCTGCCTTGGCTGGTATGGCTCAGTGTATTGAGTGCCGGCTTGTGAACCAAAGGGTCACTGGTTTGAATCCTGGTCAGGGCACAGGCCTGGGTTGCAGGCCAGGCCCCCAGTCAGGGGCACGTGAGAGGTAGCCACACATTGATGTTTCTCTCCCTCTCCTTCTCCCTCCCTTCCCCTCTCTCTAAAAATAAATAAACAAATCTTAAAAAAAAGAGAGAGAGAAACAAATGCTGCTGAAAGCAAAGGTGAGGAGAACGGAGCTCTGAGATGACCTGACCTCCGAGACTGTGGGAAGCTGGGGAAGGAGGCCACGTGCCCTGGACGAAAGAGTGAGAGGGAGGAAAGGGGCGCAGAGAGGGCAGGCCGCTCTTTTGTGGACTTTAACTGCAGTGACAAATGTAATTCCGATATTCATCAGGCCAGAAAGATGGGGTAAGGATAATTACAACGTACTTGGACTATTGCATTTTGACACCAGGAAAAAAACAAACATACATACAAAATATAAATATTTGTTTACCCTAAGAATGTACTGTATGTTAAGTCAGCCATACAAATTAGCACGGTTATAGCCCTAGAACCTGGAATTAAGTAGCCTGGACCTACCCTGGTAGGGAATGTTATTAGAATTTCAAAGCACCTGGTCGGACACTTCTTGTGACAATATATACATATCCTCTTTGTCAAGGGTGAAAGTGAGAGAGATTAGTAATATTTCTATTATTTCCATTTAACCTTTCACCTTATATAAATCATTAAAATCATATCAAAGACATATTTTTAATTCATTTTGGATACAGTTTTTAATAATTATTTCACATTAAGTGGCACAGCCAGTTTATAGATTATTTAATCCCTTGATTTAAATAATCTGTCACCTAGAAATGTCCAAGAAATATTGAAGTCAATATATTTTGCAGTAATTACTGTTGATTGAGGCAATTTTAATTTGCTCATCTAGAAGCATTAACAACAATGTTAGTAGTATGAATTCAAAGTATGAATTTGATTATCTTTTCAGGTAATAATGAAGTACAAATTCTATGAGTTTATAAATTTAAATCTTTTTAATCTAACTTCTTTCTACTACTCTAAAAATGCTACCGAGTAAATTTGGAACCATTTTACCTCCAAAACTCAACAAACTAAAACCTGGGTGATTAAGAAAAAAAACATTTGACTGCCAGAGATGATTCTTAAACTATGTCAAATTTCAATGAATTATTAAACACATGCTCAGAAATTTCAAGAGAAATTTTCTGACAGCAGACTCTACTAAAACTAACGGGATACAACAATCCTCATTAATCAGGGCTTTATGGCTAGATTTTTGTATTTAAAAATTGTGACATTGATGCATATCCTGACCCAGGCCGAGTGTCGCCCTGCCTTGGGAGGGTGACCGGCAGGGCCTCCTCCCTCTGGGCCTCAGTCTCTCTGGTTCCGAGTTCAGGCTTCATGGCCGAGCTGCCAACCAGGTCTCCAGTTCAACTCAGCTAAACCACACACACATTATTCAACACGCATTATTCAACCAGGCCCTGAAGGGAATGCAAGAATACATAAAGCAAGGTGTTTAGAACACTGTAATTGAATTTTATCTACACTTTTTTGTTTCTTGTCTTTGCAGGCACGGTGACATCACCACTGGACAGCATAGCACCTTTTGCCACTCCGACTAAAGATCAGGAATTCGGCTTTTGTAGGCTTTGACCACAATCATCGTACAGACCTGCTCCACACCCATTCGCCTCCCCCTTTAAAAATATTCCTCGCTGCCATCGAGAGGCCCCAGAACCACGTGTCCCCTGTTATCTCAGGTGACCACCTAGTTCTTGCTAACCTGATCCTTAATCCAGCATGAGCTCCATGCCGATGGTTTTCAAATTATGCCTCATAAGTCATCATTTCGATATTTAAAACCATCTGTGTTTCTCCATGACATGTAGTTCAAAGTTTTACATATTTAGATACAAAATTCCCTCACTTATTATGGGCCCAGTGTCGGTAAAAAAAATAAATCTGATAAAAGTCACAAAGGTCTGGGGAAAAAAGCAGAGAAGAGAAGACAGAACATGTTGGGTTGAGGGCGATTTTAATGACATGGCCCTTCATTTAAAGAAGAGAAAGTTGAGTGTCAAAATGGAAAAATGGCATGTCCAATATCACAACATTGGTGTCAGAATGAAGCCTGCAAGAGAGATTTTATTCTTTTTGATACAGAGAAATAGAGAATAAGTAAAGTAGAAATATGATACTCTGATATAAAAACAACCCCTCAGTTACCTGGCATAATTTTTCTTGGGGATTCAAAGTCATAGTTACTAACAAATTTGGTCACAACTGGACATAGGTGATTCTGCTTTCTTGGTTGTAACATCTCAGTTTTTCAACTCCAACTCCTCCAACAGTGAATCAGATAAGAAAGAGGAGAACTAGTCCTGAATCAAATTCAGAAGGAATGAAAACCAAACTGGGAAACTAAACTCATTTAATAAACCAATAGTGACTGGTTATCAGGTGCTATCCACCAGGCTAGGCAGAAGCCAGACATGGTCCCTGTCCCCAATCTGACACGCAATTTTAGGGAATAAAAGCTATAAGCCACAGAGGGCCTGTCTAGGAGAATAAGATTCTATGGGATGGCCATTTTCAAGGCCCTGAAGACTTCTTCCTTTCATTTCCAGAAATATGCATGCAGGAAGTGTATCTAGCACCATATTGGATAGAGTTAGTTGGATGGATAACCACAAGGTGCTGTAAAATGGCATATAAAAACTTACTCTGTCCCCACTATATTTAAATGACAATTACAGTGGAGCCTTGCTAGACTTTGATCCCTAGGCCCCATGCTGGGGTGACACTTTATTTACCTTTCACCTGTGACTGGGAGGATAAACTTGATTAATGGTAATTTGACAACCTATCATACAATGCTGCAGAAAATCTAACAATTTGATGTTTAATGATCATTAGATTGTTTCTAGCAAAGCCTAGCTAGGTTTTGTATAATTATTTGCCCTTACTGTTCCTTTTAGATACACACACACACACACACACACACACACACACATACAGACATAATTAAACAGATATTTCCTGGAAAAGAAATAACATTATCATCCAAAAAGAAATAGGAAGGACAGGCAAGGAAAGAGTTAGCCTCTTACCGGCAGGGACACGATCAACCATCAGAGGACCAGACCAGACCACATACTGTATTACATGGCACCTGGTTTGCTCAGCTCCTTACAGGAGTTAACAGTCTCATCTCTTTCAGGATAAAAACTGTTTAAATAAAGTCAAAGATTTTCCCCAAGTTCCTTAAAAGTTATAAGCCTTCAATGTGTATTGATTTATAAACATCATTACTGTTTTTTAGGGTATTAAAATTTTTTTGCAATCATGTTATAATCTCTTATTTAATCACTGTCGTTCATTCATTAAATAAACATTTTGAGTGTTTACTATGTATGACCCAGGAATCACTCGAGGTACTAAGGAGTCAGTACTTCAGAAAAAGAAAAATCCCTGCCTTCATGGAACTTACCGTCTAACATAAATACACACAATTCTTAAAAAGGGAAACCTATAGCATGTTAAATGAGCCAAAATTTAATGAAGAAAAATAAAGCAGCAAAGAAAACAGGGAGTTGTTTAGCTTTGGCAGAAAAGTGGAGGTTGTGATTTTAAACCGATTGGCCAAAGAAGCTGACATGAGAAAAAATGGCATTTAGGTAAACACCTAACCAAGGAAGTGAGGGAGAAAACCTCACGGACATCCGGGGAGAAGAGCTTTTCAGCAGAGGCAACAGCAAGTACAAAGGCCCTGAGGCAGGCACTAGTCCCGGTGTCCCAGGGAATGAAGAGGAGGCCAGTATGTGAATGAGGGCAATGGAAAGTTAGACGAGTAGTAGGGCCGATGCACGAGTTAGAATCGACGGGTTCTCGGCCAGGGAGCTGGAAGTCTGCTTGTGAGAGAGGGAAGCACTAGGAACTAGAGAATCAGGAATAGTGCGTGTGGAGGTGAGCATGGGACGGGAGTTCATGGAGGGAGGAATGCTAGGGATCAGAACAGAAGTCCAACATGCGATCTTTTAGGCAAGGAGGGAGACGAAGAAATAGGCATCCAAGATGTGAGAATCCAGTTAAGAAGAACGTACTGACTGCCTCCTGCACCCGCCACAAACACAGCCAGGAGGAAGTGAGTGGCCCCTCTGAGGCAGGTTTGGCAGCTGACACTCTCTCATAGCTGGAATAAATATTAGCGATTTTGTTGAGTTCAAATGATAGACCGAAGTCTGTGCTATTGGTGACTTGGTATTTCGGGGTGGGGGGGGGACCAGAAGAAAAAATAATAATAAGGAACTACATATACAGACACCTCAGGATAGAGAGGCATATATAGTCTATGATCTCGGCTCTGTATAATTTCTTGGAGTAAACAGTAACATGAACTACATATTTATATAGTTTTAACTTGTTTAACCCATTTTACGTCTGCTATCATCTGATTAGAGGTCTTTAGATGTTGCACTGGGGCAGATCCAAACTAGGGAATCACCTTTTAAAGTAAAAGATTCATTCCCCCCCTTCCCTCCCACCCTGCCCCTCTTCTGAAACCTTTCGGAGAGTGGGAGTGACCCTTGGAGGGGGGGAGGGGCGGGCAGGACGGGTACAGTTGGGAGCTGGCTCAGCAGCGAAACTAGGGGCTCTGGGGAGGAGGTGGGTGGAAGCGGGCATGGGGGAGGAATGGACTCAAGAATCTCCCGTCTGAGTTCCCACCGTAGATAAAGAAGCTGCAAGGAGGCCAGTAAACTCCCGCGCTGGCAGTTTGCTACAGTGAAGCGGCCCCTGGACGAGTGGAAGGCCAAGGGGTTGGGCTAGGGGTTGGGCTAGGGGTGGGCTGGGCCGGCAGCGGTCCCTTACTCTTTAGATTTATCCGAGCTGTGTGCCGAGTTGATACGATGCACCTCTTTCTTCTTAGTTTGTTTGGAGGTCATGGTAAAGGCGACCCAGTCTGGGCTCCCCTGGGACTGGGAAAAGTGTCCCCGACCCAGGCTCCGCGTCTGCCGTTGCCAGGAGACCACGGGCGCGCGTCTTGCAGACGTCAAGGCTGCTCCGCGAAGTGAGTGCCGCGGGTCTGGGTACAGCCCTCGACCGCTTGGGTGTCTGCGGAGGAATCCGGGCTTGACAGTAAGATTGATGGGCAGCTCTGATAAATCGGAGTTCTACCGGGTCTATGCTGCCCGACTCTGATCTTTGGAACCGTGGACATAAATGTATGGACTCTCTCTCTCGGATTTTCAGCTATTTGAAGACGAATGTTATGGGAGGCTCCCTCCCTCTCCCCAGGTCTTATCACCGCTGCACAAGTCTCTTCCGTAATAACTAAAGACACATCACGGGAACACTGAGTTTGCCACGGGTTTGAATACAGTCGTTGCAAGGGGTTGCCCATAGAGAAGGCAAGACCGTGACACTTAAGGTTTGATGTCTGTGGTTAAACAGACCCGGTGACTTCCTTGGTCATATGAAAGAGTAAATCCAAGTCATGGAATCAAGGGGCCCTTGAGACATTCACATGAGAAGACACGGGAGCCGAATGACACGATCCGAGCAAACCAAGACCCAATGAGCTCCAGCTTCAAGCTCAGCCAACCGGTGGTGTACTTGTTAGTTATCTCACCGCGGCTCTTCTTTTTGAGTCCCCGCTTGCTCATTTGTAAACAGGAGATACTTACACCTAACTGACTGTTTTGTTTTCTGGATAAGTAAGATGTACATAAAGTGTTTAGCACACTGGGTCGAAACCCAGCAAATGGGGGCCCCCGTTTCAGAGCTGCCAGCTCCCATGTCTTCAGGGAGCAGGCAAATAAAATGAATGGATGAAGCTGAGCAATGCTTAGTCTGGGAAATCTTCAAAACTCATTAAAACAAAACAAAAAACGGTTCTGGCCCAATGCAATCTCCCTTCGGAGAGATTTGACCACACCCACAAGAGCCTGAGGTTCAGAACCCCTGTCACTAATTGGCCTCTCCCGTCAGCCTAGACATAATTAAACATATTTAAACAAATACCCTGCTTTGGGGACTGGGCCGTGCTCCCAGGCCCAATTCTACAGGGGAGAAGCAGCTTTCTGCAAAGCAAATCTTTCAACTTCTTTGGCGAATGAGTGCCCAGCCCTCTCTGCTCAGCAGAGCCTTTGCTTGCTTAGACTATCCCAGTGCGATTGTCACTGGTAGTTACCCAGATGACAATCAGACAGCAGCTTTAGTGTCTTTCTTTCTTTCCTTTAACTCTATTGTATTACACACAATGTCAGCGCTAGTGTTATAATGGAAGAAGTACCCTCCAAACATCTATGTATGTGAAGACAATGAAGATATCTTGAGGGCTCTGCCTTGTTTATCGCAAGATTGCAATTTCCAGAGAAGTCTCCTGAATGAAATAAAAGGACCAAAATCTGAGCAAATACCAGTTAGTTCAAAATCTTATCAGAGTGATTAAATGCATAGCCATAAGCATATGTAAAGACAACTGGTTAAATTAGCACAATTTTAAGCAACCGACCCATGAACAGGTGAGTTTCACCCCCAGCCGGGCCATCCCTGAAGCCACGGTTAATGGTTATAAGACGCCAAGACATTGGAGAAGTCTTAGCAATCAAATGATCAGCAGCTCACCCGTGTTTTACAGGTAAGGACCTCCAGACCTAGGGAAGTGTCTTTGCCAAAAGTTGTATAGCTGCTTAGTAGGGGTTTGGAGGAGAGGCATTAGAGGGAGGAACACCAGTGTAGGCCAAACACAGCATTATTGTACTCGAGACGGCTTTCTCATATTAGGATAAAAAAAACAAGGGAGTTGACATAAAATGGAAAGAGATAGTAAATTTTTTTCAAAAGTTATAAAGTGCTTATTAATTTTTTCCCTAGTTTGTCTCTTTCTTTTGTTTTTACCCATCCTCCCACCCCCTACTCCCCTCTGGTAACCATCAGCTTGTTCTCTGTATCTATGAGTCTGTTTCTGTTTTATTTAATTTATTCATTTTTTTAGATTCCACATGTAAGTGATATCATACAGTATTTGTCTTTGTCTGACTTATTTCACTTAGCGCAATACTCTTTGGTCCCATCTATGTGGTCACAAGTGACAATATTTCATTCACATTTTATGGCCAAATAATTTTCCATTGTATATATACCACATCTTCTTTATTCATCCATCAATGGACACCTAGTTGATTCCATATCTTTGCAATTGTAAATAATGCTGCAACAAACATAGAGGTGCGTATATCTTTTTGAATTAGTGTTTTCCCCAGAAAAATATCTGGAAGTAGAATTGCTGAGACATATGGCCGCTCTATTTTTAATTTTTTGAGCAACCTCCATACGGTTTTCCATTCTGGCTGTACCAATTTAACAGTTCCTATTAATTACAGTCTTATTAATTTCCAGTGCCATGTTCTTCTGCTTTTATTATGTTATGTATGCAGCATGCACAAGTGGAATTTCTTTTCTTTATGGAGTTAAACATTGGTCAAGCCATAATTCTAAGAGACAAAGATTTTCCTCAATAAACCTTAAATGGTATTTGTATGTATGTGACAATGTGAAAAAGACAACTGGTCCTACATCTAGGTTTTTAAAAAAAATTCGTACTCTTAAGTGTAGATATTAATAATGCTCCCTGTTATTTTGAAATGTAATAATAGCTGTGATTTATTGAACTCCTGCTACATTCTAGGCTTAAGGAGGAGTTCTAGCTCCTTCAAGCATAGGCTTTAGAGATCGACCTGAATGTAAATACTGACTCTTACTCTGAGTAAGTATTTCCAACTCTCTGAATTCCTTTGTCATCATTTGTGGAAAGGGAAGAATAGTACTTACCTCAAATGCTGTGCTTGTAACATGATAAGCACTCAAATAATGATAGCTAATGTTATCATTACTTCACAGGTAAAAATCCTGAAGTGCAGACAGGCCAGGGGCTTGCCTGGCATGGGGCAGGTGGCAGAGCCAGAGCAGCCTGGCTGTACAGCCTTTGCTCTCTGCAGCTCTCCAGACTGACTGTCCTTCCTGTGACTCAGCGTCGCTCCTGAGCACAGCAATGGCAATGACTGCCCTAAGACTCAGCTTAGGGACTTCCAAGTTCTCTGGTTGTTTAATAACTTCCAAAGCCTGAGAAACAAGGCTTCTAGTTTATCACCGCCGCTAAGGGGTGGAGTCTTTCTCCAATCTATACTTAATTTTTGAGGAAGAATTCTTTGGCTTCTGTAACCCCTGCTCTGCAGGGAAGTGATTAGAACAGCTCACTTCCCCTTGCCAGCAGAAACACGCTGGGCAGGGCCTCTTGATCTCCAGGGCTTGGCTCTCCTCGGCTTGGGGACTGCCGGAATGGGGAAGTGAACTGGTAACTGCTTCTCCACCCACTGTTGGGAGCCCGAGATGACTGGGACTGGGCAGGGGAAAGGGCAGCGGGTAGGGCCGGGAGAGGGGAAGCACTTCTGTTTCTCAAAGCCAGAGTTCCAAGTAGCTTCAAACACTTGGACCCACAGTTAGAGGACATCATTCTCAATGGTGCTGCCCAACCACCTGTTTGCAATTAGCCCAATTAAAAGACTGCCTAGAATTTAACCAACCAAATGAGAAAGCTTGAAGTCTATATGTATCCTTGCTTTTGCCCTGGCCCTTTCCATTCGCTAGATGCTAAAGGGCCTCAGAGCAGGACCTGGTTCTACTTTTCACCCCAATTCAGTTCAAACTGGGCACGCCCCTTCAACATCCAGTAGTCAGAGCGCATGTTTATTGAGCGCTTGCTATATGCTTGGCACTCGACTGAGCTTTTCTTTCTGTGTTAACTCACTTGATCCTTGTAAAAAACACCCTAGGAGTTTGTTATTATTACAATCTCTCTTTTGCAAATAAGGAAACAGGCAGAGAGGTTAAATTAAATTAGTGAGGATTCAAGCCTACGAAGTGGGGTGCCAGACCCATCCTGTTCATAACCTCATAGTATGCTGCCTTCCCTCAGTGATCAGCATCACCTGAGATGTTACAGTCAGCCTGGTTTATAGAGAAGCGGAGTGAGCTTTAATACAGGCATGGCAGGTGTCCAAAGTCCAAGCACGGAGGGAGTGGAGCCGGGATGCCAAGGCGAACAGTCTGGCTTCAGAGTGCACACATATTGTGTTGTGTTGTGTTGTGTTGTGTTGTGTTTGTTTTTTATTATAAGAACATGTAACACAAGATCTACCCTCTTAACAAACTTCTGAGTACATAATATAATATCGTCAGTTGTAAGTATAAAGTTGCACAACAGATTTCTAGAACATAGTCACTTTGCATAACTAAAATTTTATACCTGTGAACACCCTTAAGCTCTTTGCTGTACTGCCTCTTTCGAACAAGTGAGAGTACAGAAAAGTGTTTACTGTATGTCATTAAGAATATTACTATAAATCGCCACTTAGTTTTGTCCCCTGACGTTCAGTCTCTGCAGAATCCACTAGTTATGGAGGCTTTGGATCCTGTAGATACGAAATCAATTGTCCCTGCCAGAGGAAGCTTCATTATTCTGGGCAGCTCTTAACTTATAGTGTAGCTATCTTTGAAAGGAAATTTGGAGTAAAGAGTCTTAATAATGGGATAATAAGGAAATAAAGTATTTCCATGACACTAGCTGAAAAGTAATTTCCACTTTCTTAAGCTATTTACGTACGAAGCAATAGTTTTCCTGACTGTAATAAAACACTTCATCAGGGTGCAAACTAACCTGCATGTGTGTGTGGATAGTGTTATGATCACCCACACACTGGACGCAGTGGCACTCATCCAGAGCCCCCCTTCTAGACAAAGGCACTCACCCCCCCATCAGAGGAAGCCACCTCCTCAACCCACGTCCTGCCTTCTCCTTGACAGCCTCCTGCATCTCATTAGGGACATAACTGGGCCAACTCTGAAAGGTCATTTTCTCTCCAGATCTCCCTTGGTATTGGTGGAGACATCTGGTGCAGCAACATTGCCACTTAACTTCTCCTTCTGTCCAATCCTGCTTGCCTTACACTCTTCGAGGCTTGACAGAGAGCACCGTGCATTCAAATCTCAGTGTTACGATCTGTTTTCCGGGAACGGGCCTAGAACAGTTGATATCGGGGATTACTGCAGGAAGCCGAATCTAAAATGAGATTTGGGAAGCCTTCTGCTTCCAAACAAGATGAAACAACAGGGAGTGAATTTAGCCTTTTATATGCAGTGACTAACAACTAAATAAGATCTATGAAGACTTTGGTTAATAGGCAATAATCTCTGGGAGGAGGAAAACAGAAAAGGTGGACTTTACAGTTGTGCGAGCTTACCGTGTGGCTCTGGCTCAGGGCAGGGGGACACAAGCAGAGTCTGCCGGTGTCCCTGGTTTGGGGAGATGGACCTGGAGTCCAGGGAGGGCAGGCAGCTCAGGTGTCCAGAGCAGAGTACGTGCACGGGACAGTAGCAGAGAGGGAGCACACACCCTCAGTGCCCACCTGCCTGCTGATTGCACATGCACATGAGGAGATGCCCTGAGGCCACAGGAAGGACTTCATTAAGGACCTCAGAAAAGATTCAAAGGTGCAACTTTTCTGAGCTCACATGGGCCTGTTCCCACTGGCAGGGCCAGGGAAACCTCACAATTCACAGGAGCTGGGGTGTGGAGTTCTGCCCCCTCAGTAGCAGCGGAAGTCTCATCCTATGAAATGCTTCACTGGTCTCATTTAACAAACCTTAAAACCAGGACCTGAACGGATCAAACTATTTCCAAGTAAGTTAATAGCTTCCCTGAACAAACCTTAAGAATATTTATAGAAATACAAAAGTAACCAGCACCCAAAGAAGTAAAACTCAGAATGAATAGTATCCTAAAAATTATTATACATGAAAAGAGATAGAAAAATGCATCCCATTAAAAGGAAAAGAAATTAACAAATTGAAAGTGACTCAGAAAAAGCATGGATGGTAGAGTTAGCATATAGGACATTAAAATAGTTACAACAGTATGCCATACGTCTCAGAAGCTAGGAGAAAGATTGAATATGTTATTCATCTTAAGAACATCTAAAACTGCAAATACAATGTTGATGTTGAAAAAAATACACAAGATGGAAATAATGGCAGATTAGACATCCCAGAAACCCAGAGTAGCAAATTTGAAGACACGGCAGTAGAAACAATTTATAAATGAAATAGAGATTTTAAAAAAGACTTAGAAAAGAAGAATAAAGCCCAAAGGAACTGTGAAACAACTTTGTATGGGCTAATACATGTGCAGCTGGGGTCCCGGACCAGACAGGGAAGGTGGGCAGCGGGAAGAAGATACAGGAAAGTATATGAAAAAATAATGATTGAACTTTTTCCAAATTTTATAAAACTATAAATTCCAGAAACTCAATAAACCCTGAGACCAATAAACATGGAAAACATTACACCCAAGGATATTCATAATCAAATTTATTAAAATCACAGTTAAGGGGAAAATCTTAAAATAGAGTTTCAGGGCTGACCCACAGGTAATGAGGAGTCTGTCACTGCGGATGGGCAGAGCGTTGACGGCCCTGCCCTGAGCCCTAGCGCTGCTTTGACCTGTGGGAGAGGGTGTGCTGACAGGTACGTCTCAGGCCTATGACAGTTTGGGGAAGATAGTTATTATAACGAAACTGGAAGCCTGTTGCCATCTTTAAAATATCAACTGTGGTTACAATAACTTTTAATGACCTATTGCATTTATCACTTTTGCCATTTCTGGGTCCCTTTCAGTTGATTTGTATTTTGCCCGTCTCATGGAGATATTTTTCTGCCTATCTGCTATGTTTTTTATCAGCTGCAAGACATTATGAATTTTATCTTGTATGATGTTGGTATCAAATACTATGAATAATGATATTTGTTTCTTTTGTAAACTGCACCTGAATGGTATTTATCTGGAAGTTTAATTTATCTAGAGATTTAATTGTATGCATTGGGTATTCCTAAATGGATTAATAAGGTTTGGTTCCTGCCCCCGAAGAACTCACAATCTTGTGATACAGACAGAAACTAGAACTGATACGAAACGATGCAATGATTTCTATAGAAAAGATATGAACCCGGCCCTCTGGAAAGCCCCATGCAAGGATATCCAAGGGCATGTCAGCACATATACCTGGATACAAGTATCTAGCTGAGGTCAAGGACACATGGGCACGGGGCAGATACATGGTGAGGGGGTGGGGGTGACAATGCAGACTGGGTTTGCAGAGCAGCCCCGGGTGACCGGCTGGGCAGCGAGGGAGCTGGTGCTTTAAGAAGCTTAGGAAAGAGTGACAGAGTAGATGAAAGAGCACTCAGACAAACAGCCTCACTTTGTCACCTGTGCACAGAAATGCCACCAAATTGATTTAAAGGCTCCTCTGGAGATGGCATAGCATGACTTTAGTGGCCCATAGACTTGAACTTCAACCATCACATACTGGAAGTATGTTAGGCAAGCTACTGAGACTCTCTGAGCCTCACTGTACTCACCTGAAAAACGGCCGTGACTGACTATTGTGATCACTGATTGAGATACATTTTAAAAATAAAGCAAAGTGAAACAGTAGAGCCATGCTCCTATGAAGCACTATTGTTTATCCATATGAAAGTTCTAAAATTACTTGGCAATATCTGTCGCTGTGAAGAACGGACTAACAGAATTTTGTGTTATAGTGACCTATGAGGGCTCCCAAAATTTCTTTTTTTAAATTTGGGAGGGTAAAAAAAAAGTTTGAACTATAATTTTAAAGCATGAGCATTACAAGGGAAAAAATGGGTTCTTGTTGATAATAAAGTTTATGTTTCCTCCAAAAAACCTTCACTCTGCATACCTGGTTAAGATCATTGAAAGTTAGGCTCTGTCAACTTAATTTCTGGTAATTCTTTACATCTGTGAAGCTTGTTCAATGTTTTATGTATTTGTATTTCATGTACATGTTATGCATGTTATTTATACAAGAAAAATTAACATTTATAAATATATCCTAGTCTTTAAAAAGGCAAACCTTAAAATTAAACAAAAGTATGGTGCAGGGGAAAAGTTCAAAATACTCTTTTATTATAAAAGTATTAACTTTAGAACTATAAAAGTAAAAAGACAAGTAAATAAATCTCTACACTTATCTTCCAGAAACAATTTCCAATACCATTTGGATGCACAGAGACTTCTCATCAGTGTTACACAACCACTGTGTAACACTGATTTATGCTATTCTATTTCTTTCAGTTAGCTATGCTGCCAACATTTATCCATGTCATTTAATGACTTTCAATAGCTGTGTAGAGGGCCATCATTTGGGTATACTTAATCAGCATCTTGTTGCCTTGTGGCTGACTGTTTAGGTTAATATGAGTAACACTAATATGGATAGCAGGCTGAGGAAGTACAGTGCCGTGGACATGAGTAAGCATGGGGGCTGGAGGGCTGGGCTCCGTAGACAGCTCTGAGAGATTTTGGATAAGTCGTGTCACCTCTGTGAGCTTCTGGATCCTCACTTAGAAAACTGTCTGGTGGAACTAGGCGAAGTTCAGATCCCCATTAGTGCAAACACGGACAGACACCAGACTTCCAAGATTAAAAATCACTTCAGTGGCAGAGGTCGTAGCAGAGTGCTTCAGGGGAGAACTCTGAACAGCCTGAAGACAGCATAAGGACCTACACATTGTGGGCTGTTCAAGAAGGAAAGCAGCAAGAAGTGAGCCTTTTGCATAGAGATAAGTGTGAAAACATCAGCACACTCCTGACGGTGCCAGCCCTTTCCTGTCCTCTGCAGGCTCAGGGGGGCTGTCGTCCAGCCTCTAGACTCCAAGCATGGGGTTATCAACTGGAGGGTGTTACAGGTGTGGCTGGGCACTTTACAGTGTTTGCATTTGTAAATATTTTAGCTTTACTAACAAGTTTTTGACAAACACAATTTAAAAATGCATATTAATTTGAAGGTAACTTATTTAAAATAAATTTGCTTCATTCGGTCTTTTTTTTAATGGAGCTGAAGTTAAAGACTGGAAGAGGAAGAAGAGCATTGGATAATAAAAGTTCTGTTTAATAAATAGATTTGCTCCTTCTTTCATGTAAGAAATATTTATTGAACATCTACTATGTCCCAGTCCCAGTGTGTGGGGATGGAGCGATATAAAACAAACAAACAAAGACCTAGACCTCATGAACTTATACTCCAGGTGAGAGAGACCAACAATAAACATACTCAAAATATATTGTGTTGTGACAGTATGTCAGATGACACTTGTTATTAAGCAAGAAAAAGAAATTAGGGCAAAGAAAATAGGAAATGTGGAAGCCAGGGAGGAAGTTGATAGTTTACATGGAGGATACGGGAATGGCTGCTCTGAAAATGACTCTGAAAAGAGAGACCTGCTGTGTAAGAGACCAAGCCATGCAGGGCCCTGAGGGAAGAGCATTTCAGGCAAAGCCAGTAGTAAATACTTTCTGAGGTGAGAGGGCTGTGGTGTGTCCTATGCCCCCATGAGCAGAACAAACAAAGCAAGGAGAAAAGTCGTCAAACATGAAGGAAGAGAGACAGCAAGTGGCAGATCCTCTGGACCACTGTGAGGAGCATTGCCTTTGCTCGGAGTCAGATGGAAGCAATGAGAAGATTGGGGACAGAGAAGCGACATGATCTGATTAAGGCTTTAGAAAAGAGCAACCTTTTTGGATGCTTTGTTGAAAATAGACATGGGTGGGTATTGAGGGGTGAGGAGGGCAAAAGCTTGGAAAAAGTAGTTAAAATGCTATTGTGGCAATTCAGAGAAATGCAACATTACCTGCACTGCAGAAGTGTAGACTGGGGAGAATGGTCTGACTCTCAGTGAATTTGAAGGTATAGACACAAAGCGTGGATAGATTGATATGGAGTATGAGATAAAGGGGGAATAAAGGATGACAGTAAGGATTTCGGCCCGAGCAACTAAAAAATGGGGCTGCCATCCACTGAAATGAAAGATTTAGAGCAGTAGATTTTGGAAGAAAATGAGGAGCTCAGGTTTGAGCGTGCTCAATTTGGGTTGCCCATGGGAAACACAAGCAGAGTGTTCACAGAGGCAGATCTATGAGTCGGACTTCAGGGGATGGGTCTGAACTAGAGGTTGAAATTTGGGTCATCATCATAAGATGAATTTCCTGAATTACTTTACTATGCCATAAAAATACTTTTGATGTTACTGGAATGTATGGGGAAAAGCTCAATTAGATCAGAAAATAATTAATAAGGATGTATATTTGAGTCTTCCTGCAAGAAAAGTCACTCAGGTAACTATTTAAGTCAACCCATGCTGCTTAGATGAAATTTCATGCTAGAACATTGTCTTACATTCTTTTAGATGATTGTTCTCCCTTATGAAAAACATTGCTTTACTGTTCTCCCTCTACACAGAGCCACTGTTGACTTAAATGAAGTTTGTACCAGCAAGGACTAAGTTGTCACAAGCAAGCATTGTATTTTAGAGCTGAATGGTCTTAATCACCCTGTTTAATCTGTGAGTTCATTTTATAGAGAGAGGGAAAAGCAGAAGTTCAAAAGGCAAAGTGAGTTCTCAAAGTCACTCAGTTCCTATACTTATTCATTATTTATGGAATATAGCAAATATTTACTGAGCACTAGGTGCTGGGTGACGTTCGAAGGGTTGACTACAAAATAGCCAACCAATAAAAACAGACTGTTACATGGAATTTACTTCCCCTTGAGGGGGAGCTAGAAAACAAACAAATGTGCAGATGTACACTATGACGCATAATTGACAAGTGCCGTGATGAAAAATGAATCAGGATACGATTGGGTGATAAGTAACTTATCATTCAAATTGAGACAATTTTTAGAGTAAAAGGACTTGAGAGCTGGATGGGGTGTCAGGTCAGCAGGCATAAGCTGGCGTGTCTAGCCTGGACGAAGGAGAAGGTAAAGTCACCCGAAAAACTGCATCAGGAGCGCTGAGATGGGGAGTCAGGTTTATTTTACCGAAAGTGGTCAGGAGTAAGGTGATGGTGGCACCTGAGGAGAGCCCCGAAGACAGTGAAGAAAGGAGACATGCATGTGTTTGCAGGGCACTGTTGCAGGCAAAGGAACAATGAACATTCTTTAAGGAGGGAGGCATGTGGAGAAACTGCAAGGAGGTCAGTGTGGCCGCTGGAGAGGAAACAAGGGGAAGGATTTGTTGTAGGAGATGAGGCAGGATGATGGAGGAATGTCTAGGCTGCTAGAATTATTTTGGTTTACTTCTTGATGAAAGAAGCCATTTGTTACTATGAAATGAGGAGCGACATTATCTAACTTTCACTTTAATTATAATCATCTGGCTGCTCTAATGAAAATATATTGAAGTGGGGAGCTTAAAAACAGTACCATTTACAATGTTATCAAGAAAAAATAGTAATAAATTTAATGAAAGTTGTACATAATTTCTACCTGGAAATTTTATCGGTAAAATTAAAGAAGACCCAAATAAAGGAGGACTATATCATATTCATAGGTTAGATGACTCAATATTATAAAAATGTCAATTTCCTTCTAAATTCTATAGAATCCATATGTATTCAATCAAAACTATAGCAGATGTTTTTGGTATAAATTGACAACCTGGTACTGATGTTGGTATAGAAATACCAATGGCCTAGAATAATATTTCTTTTTAATTTTAAATAGAACCAACTGGAAGATTTGTTTTATTTCAATAATTGCTACAAATCCATAATAATTAATGATATGGAACATAAAAATAGATTAATAATCAAAACAGGAACTCCAGAAATAGATACATATACAGTGAAAGGTGGTAGATTTATTTTTTAAAAGGCACCACTTAAACTTAATGTGCATAGCGAAGACTGTGTGTGTTTTCAGCACATAGTACCATAAGGGCTGGCTGGGTGTGTGCATGGAAAAAACTATAACTTGATCAACATGTCACTCCATGTACAAAAATGAATTAAAGCTGGAATGTAGATATAAACAAAAATTTCAATCTAACAGGTTTCTTAAAGAAACTATTAGATGATATCTTTGCAAACCTGAGGTATTCAAAGACTTTTTAGAGCACAGAAATCACTAACCATAATACAAAATTTGATAAACTGAAAACTTACGTTCAAAAGTAGTCATTATTAAGAAAATCACAAGGTGAGCTTCAATGGGATAAATGCATTACTATGCATGTGTTTATGCAACCAAACGTATGTATTTAGAATATAGAAATATTTTTTAAAATTCAGTAGTAAATAGATAATGAACCATAAAAACTGGCACAAAATGCTGATGTTCACAAAATAAGGTATATAAGTGGACAATGAGCACCATCTTTAGGGTGGTGTAAATTAAAATTCAGTGAGACACCGTGCATAGATACAGATCTTCTACAGTGCTGAAATTTAAAAAATAAAACTATAATATATACTGGGTTATTCTATGTCAACCTCATTAAACTGAGGATTATACTTCCCAGAATTTTCTTTTCTGTTTTCAGTTTGGCCAAAAGAGGTGCCTGCATATGATTTAGAACATAGAAATGGAGCAGTGGCCATTACTCTCAAAGTTTGTTGGTGTGAGATTTAGCGCTGGAGTGATACAGCTCTGTCCACTGGGTCATCGTGTGATCTTATTTTGCCACGTTGTCCAACTCATCACCCAGGCTGAAGATGAGAACAGTGGTCCCAGTTCTAAAATGGCGACCTACACAAAAGCAACAACTTCCTGTACCGCTCACCATGAACTTCCTCTTCTCAGTCCTACTGCGGTGGCTGGAAGTGCTTGTTTCTCAGAATTCCCTCCAAGCTTGCACTTGTCTACCAGTACTATACTAGTTTGCACTTGCACCAGTACTATGGGTGGGCTCATTAGTGACTCCTTGTCTGACCCTTCCACATCCTGTTGGTTTATTCTATCTAGTCTCACTTTTGTGTATGGTCTAATTTCTATAATGAATTCTTTGTCCCAGTATCATTCACGTTGGCTCTGCTTCCCTGACTAAGCCTTGATTACTATAGTCCTTCACACCTCATCTGCATTTGGATCTGATTTACATAAAGATTCTTAACTCTGAGTCTGATGCCACCATTGAAATAAAACTTTTGGGAGTTCTGGAATGAGAACGGTTGTATTTTTCATGTGGAGAGAATAAAAATGATTTGCGGCCAAAGGGAAGATTGTGGTCGATTGCAAAAAGGCCTTAAATACTTTCTATCCCTGTAGCAATACTTCTTTCCAATGTGAACTTCCAGTTTTTCTCATTACAGGCAGAGTCTGTTTCTTTACTCATTAAATATGTTCTTGGCCCTGAGACTTTCTTTGGCTACTGGGACATTAGCAAACATGAACCAAGGAGAGAATTGGAAAGTGAAAATGTACTGGAGCTTGCTTCCTCTTGCATATTTTGTAAACCAGCTGCACTGTGGATGACTCTGCGCTAGACTCTGCAAACACAAAGCCAAGCCAAATATGCAAGTGAAGCTGTCTTAGACCACCCAGTTCCAATAAGCTGGCTGGAGCAGTGTCATTTTATGGCTCTAAGTTATGTAGACATTCATTATGAGGCAAAAATAAACCAATGCAAATATTCCATGTTGAGAGGAAGCCAACCAACTGCAACTCTAAGTCACTGACAATGGGAAATAACTCTGGAAAACTATTTGGCAGTTTCTTATAAAGTGAAACCCACCCCTACCTTCATACGCAGCAATTCCAGAATTAGGCATTTACATAAGAGAAATGAAAACACATGTTCACACAAAGATTTGTGCAAGAAAGTACATAGCAGCTTTATTCACAATAGCAAAGATTGGAAATAACCTAACTGCCCATCAATAGGAGAACTAAAAAACATGATCTTAGTGATAGCATTCAGAAGTAAAAAGGAAATGAACTATAAATACGCACATGGATAAGTCTTAAAAACATTAGTTTTGGTGAATGAAGCAAAATATAGAAGGGTTTACTGGTAACTGCATGTACATGAAGTTCCAGGAGAAATAGGTAAGGGAAGAGAAGGAAGGGAGTAATGGTACAGCTGGTCCCCCTTTCTCTACCAGGATACTTTCCAAGTGGACCCCGGGAACCACAGATAGGACTGAACCTTATGCCTATTGGTTTTTTCTGTATGTACCTACCTATGATAAAGTTCAATTTATAAAGTGCAAGTATTAAGAGATGAACAACAATAACTAATAATAAACTAGAATAATTACATACTATGACAAAATTCTGTGAATGTGGTCAGCGATGATGCGAGATGACAAAATGCCCATGTGATGAGACAAAGTGAGGCCAATGATGAAGGTGAGCATTGTGACATAGTGTCAGGTGGCTCCTGATCTTTTGACAACAGGTCAGAAGGGGGATCATCTGCTTTGTTCAAACCCGGACCGTAGAGCCATGACCATGTCCATGGCCGCATGTCAGGGGCAGGCAATATTGACGGTTGGGGGAATTTAATATTTTTGGACTGCAGCTGACTGTGGGCACCGGAAACCATGAAAGGCAAAACCATGGATAAGGGGGACCACTGTGTATGCAAAGGTGTGATTATAATGACAAACCATGACATATAAGCAGGCAGTGGAGAGAAACTGAGGACACAGGAGGATCAGTTGGAGGTAGAATCTACAAAATATGGTTGACATGATATAGGAGGAAAGGAGGTTTTAGTAGACGTTTAAATGCTTGACACTGTCACCTTAGTTGTTAGTTTCTGCCTCTATGATTATTTTTCTTTTCTCTCCATAATATTTCTGGTTTCATGGTTTATGTTCCTGCTAAAAATCAGTCAACTTCAGAGGCTTTAATGAACAGAGCAGGCAAAAATATCTAAATCTAAAACAATGATCAGCTTTGGACTTTAGAGAAATGTGGCCAAATAGTTTCCAGAATATACAGGAAAAAATACACAATTACTAGAAGCATAATGATCAATAATAACAACAAAACAATTTAGTTTAAAAAAAGCGTTCTTCTCCTTAACTATACTCATACTCATATGATCACTTAATTTTGAAGAATAGTCCTTGCTGGTAAAAAAAGAAAAGAATGTTATCAATTTCTTTTTTTACTGGTTCAGATATTGAGGAGAATGAGTTGGCAACTTGCTCAGAATTACAAAGTTAGCGGTTTTTGCTCAAGGCCATCCCCCGAGCCCGGGTCTGACTCCAAGGGCACAGTGACTCTCTATGGAACGTGTTTCGTCAATCCACAGAAACATGTGCTGGGATTTAACTCAACTTTAGGATCTGAGGTAAAACCCAATGACCTAAAAGAGACCAACCATCTCAATTGTATACCACTACTGGTAATTTACTCTGACCAGATACCAAACAAAGACTCCAAAATTGTTTGTCCTCCAAAACTATGGAAGATAGACTGGTCTAAGACATGACCCCTGCCTGACCCCTGAGCTGGACCAGGACCAAAATGGGGAGGTTGCTTCCTGCAGCCAGTTAGACTGGTGGGAATGATGTTCATGCTGCCATAAATCAACGCCCCTCTCCTGCCTCCTGCTATGTGCCGGTTCTTGGAACAAGCCATTGCCCTGACCTGGTCAAACATGCAATATTTCGCGTACCTGGCAGCTTATGGCCCCCTTTATATAATTCTCATTGGTGCCTGTCAAGTGGCACGGGAATCCATCACCTTTCAGTTGCCCGAGATGCCCCTCGTGTGTAAGTTTCCCTTAATAAACTCTGTTGATTACCTGACTGGAGTGCCCAGCTTTTTTCTTCTGCACTTCCCTGCTCCCTGGCTATAGAGGTAGATTTCAGCCTCGGGATCTCTCCCTGAGTTTGTGTGTGCTAACAGAAACAAATTCTAATACTAACCCAACACGTTATGATTTCTATTCACAGTTTACTGAATCTAAATGTTTTAGAGTAACTGGGCTTACTATCTTTTGGGGTGGTTTGTTTTTGTGTGTTTGTTTGTTTTAATTTATTTAAAGAATATATCAATGACAACATAAAGTTCAATGAAAACCTAAATATTTAACTTCTTAACAGTTTTCTGTTCTCATCATATATTAAAAATAAATAATAATCTTGACTGAGGTAAAGTTCTAAGTAAAAATCTTGACTCCCCACCTGAGGTTTAAAGAAATGATAGCATTTTTGTTTTGCTAAATTGGAGGTACTTTTAGACAAAAGTGCCTTTTACATATTTTTTGTCTAGGACCCAGTGGAATATAAATGTGTTTTTGGAAAAGAGAGCGAGTCTGAAGGCAAGCTTCTGAATGCCTAAAACTCCCCTGAGGAGCTTGTAAGGAGGCTGTTAGGTTGCAGGCACAATTGTTGGTATAGATTAGATTGACTGATTTTCTGTTTATTCTGCCTAACTTTTAATATTGTTAACATATACCTTTATGCAAGATGATAATTTTATCTATTGCTGCATAACAAATCAGCCAAAATGCAATAGCTTAAAACAAGCATTTAGCCCTGGCTGGCGTAGCTCAGTGGATTGAGAGTGGGCTGTGAACCAAAGTGTCACAGGTTCGATTCCCAGTCAGGGCACATGCTTGGGTTGCAGGCCATGACCCCCAGCAACCGCACATTGATGTTTCCCTCTCTCTCTCTATCTCCCTCCCTTCCCTCTCTAAAAATAAAATAAAATAAATAAATAAATAAATAAATAAAATCTTTTTTAAAAGAGCAAAGTATTTATTATCCCTCATAGTTGTGTGTGTTGCTTGGGATACTTGGTTGTTCTAGTCTGGAGATGTCACCTGGGGCCACAGGCATTGGGTGACTCCATGGGGCTGAGACATCCACGATGGCTCCCTCACACGGCTGCATAGAAGGCTGGCAGCTGGCTGGGAGTTCAGCTGGCCTAGTTGGCCACAAACCATGGCCCCTCGTGTCACCAGGGTTTTTCACAGGATGACAGCTGGGTTCAGAGAGGCAGAGTTTTGGGAGTGAGTGTTCTGACATGGCAGAAGCAAAAGCTGCCTGTCGGTCCTCGGAAGGGCTGAGCCTAGAATCGCCACAATCTACGCCTTACCCCGTCACAGGGCTAAGGACTGGTTCAAGCTGAGGAGAAAATAAACTCTGACTGTCCGAGGAAGGCGTTGAAAAACCATATGGCCAGGTGTCATCCACTAAGGCTTTTGTTAATAAGTAGAGCTATGGGTTACATAAAAGTTTTTCAGGAGGTGAAACTACAGGGTCCAGTAGCAGTGACGCCTGCTTGAGTGTGGTTGGTAGGGTAATCATATGGGTGTAATAATTTATAGTTTCAATTTGAACATTTCACCTAAAAATGTCCTATAGTGTGCTTGAGTGGGATACTGTTGTGTTACAGAGTGACATGCTTATGATTTTGTAATAAAAGGTTTTGTGATAAAAGAAATTGGTGCTATTTGTGCTGGACCCTGTATATGTCTAACATTTCTTCAATGTTTATCTCAATGGTACGTTAGTTATATGGCAAATAATGCCACATTTATAATCAGACTGTAGCCCACGGTTTTTTTTTTAAGATTTTATTTATTTATTTTTAGAGAGGGAAGGGAGGGAGAAAGAGAGACAGAGAGAAACATCAATGTGCAGTTGCGGGGGGCCGTGGCCTGCAGCCCAGGCATGTACCCTGACTGGGAATCGAACCTGCGACACTTTGGTTCGCAGCCCACGCTCAATCCACTGAGCTACACCAGCCAGGGCTGTAGCCCACGTTTTACATTCTTCTTTATTGGGGATTGCTTACTTCTTTCTATAGGGTACAACTTTAAAGACACAACTTTACCAACCATATTCATCCTTTCATAGTAGGCTTTTACCACCGTTGACTTGTATGAAACTAAGGTCAGTACTGCTAGAGTGAGTTTCGCATCATAAAGCAGAATCTCTCTACCACTAGTTCCTGTTTCTCCTCTCCCGTCATACACACTGAGCATTAAATGTGAACCTGGACGACCTCTCTTATTATTTATTCTGAATTTCTAGCCTCTGCATGGTAAAATTATAACTGTGTGGGAAGCAATTTCTGTTCAGCTTAAGATCTGTGGAAGTCATTCAAGTAACTCGCCCATAGCAACAGAAAGAAGCTGCGGTGTCGCACTTGCAATTTTAACGCCGAGCTCTGCAAACTGCAGATGTAACTGCTTTTTCTTTTTCACAGAGAGGAGCAGTTCAAGTGTCAGAGCAGGTGTGATCCTACGGGAGCAAACTCAGTATACAAAGTTATAAATCTAAATTCGGGATTTAGTGTTTTCTCTTTCATTAGCATTTACTTGTTATTGGATAATTCACTTTCTAAATGTCTCATCAAACACGTTACTGTATTTAAATTACTTATTATATTACAAAGCACCTACTTGCCTCTGCCAAGAGTCTATGATTGTCTTGATTGCTATAGATGTGAAGGAAGTTATTTTTTTACTGTTGTTCTATCACCGTTGTCCCAATCTTCCCCCGTTGCCCTCCTCTGCCCTGCACACTTGCACCCGGCTCCCACAGTCAATCCCACCCCGCCGTCCAAGTCCGTGGGTCACTCATACTTGCTCTTCGACTAGGCCCTTCTCCTTCTTTCCCCCCTTATCCGCCTCCCCCCTCCCCTGTGGTTGCCGTTAGTATGTTCCTTGTTTCCATGACTCTGGTTCTATTTTTCTCTTTTGTTTGTTCTGTTCATTAGGTTCCTCTTATAGGTGATTGTCATATGGTGTTTGTCTTTCGCTGCCTGGTTTAAGTTTTGAAATCAGCAGGTGTAAGCCTCTCCACTTTGTTCTTCTTCAAGATTGTTTTGGCTATTCGGTGTCCTTTGTGTTTCCATAAGAAATTTAGGATCAACTGTATCCTTTTCTGCAAAAAAGGCAACTGGGCTTTGATAGGGACTGCTTTTAATCTGTAGATAATTTGGAGGATTATTGTCATTTTAATAATGTTAGGTCTTCCAACTCATAAACATTTATTTAGATCTTCTTTCATGTCTTTTAATAGTGTTTTGTGGTTTTCAGTGTACAAATCTTACACATTTTTGTTAGGCACACTCAACAGTTACTTGAGTTAGTATTTCAAGGAGGATTTGACCAAGTGTTACTCTTTCCTTCCAATAATCTATTCAGTCTTACACGAAATTTTTATAAACATTATATTAATAGATATTATGCCTTATGTATTACATTTTAAAAATACTAATTACATTAAAAATACCATAACCCTCTTATAGATATTCTCCTAATATTGGTATTCACTGCCAATCTATTTCGGTATTTGGAAACATTTATTAATAATTATATTGTATATAAAACCACTTTTATAGTCATCAGTTGTATGTTAGAAGTTAATACATGCTTTAAAAGGGTACCTTAAGGAAAACTGCAAAAAATCTCTAGTTATTAGGTAATCTAGTTTTGTTAATACTCAACGGTTCACAGTTTCCTGGAAACTGCTGAGAAAGTAATCAAACTAATATGTTCAAGAGTGCATACATGTCTTACATATTTGCCATAACAATTATTTAATTGTTCAGTTCCAGGGAAAATGATGTTTTGCAAAATCATGAAATTGACTCACTTTTTATCTGCACCTCAGCTGTATTGGATCCTCACGAATGTCAGTGTTTCCTTGGACATTAACTTTTTGGCACAATTGATAAACTTTTTAAAAATCATATTCAGGAAGTATCTACTTATTTCTATTTTTGAAAGCTGCAATTCACTTTTATTAAATTTTTTTCAGCATTAAAGAAAAATCATGCTGTCCTCTTTTGACTTGCTTTGGTGGTAAATTTCAGTAATAGCTTTCCTAACAATCTTAATAGTTAAGTAACTGTATAAACCCGCCCTGGATATCTGATATTGGTCTTTATTGTGCTGTTCATTTCATTAGCTAATTATTTATGTAGACTTTTGCATTGCTCTAAGGTTGGCAACTAGTTTGCTATTTTGGTGCACCCTTTTCAGGCTTCAGTATAAATATCACACTAACTTCCTTTATATACATGTCTATTTTAATCCTGAAAGATGTCATATTATTTTGATCATTTTCATTACAAAGATTTCATGGTTTGGTCATTTTATTTCCAGTAAATAACATTTTTTTCAGGTTGATGGTTTCAATATTTATGTAATCATGAGCTCACAACTGTGTTGATTCATTCTTGACAGCATACCCGAAACCCTAAGAAAACAGCAGCAAGACTGAGGCCATGACATTCAGAGTTGGCTTCTCTGTCCTCCCCACTCCATCTACGGAAAGTCCACTCCCTCCCTCTGACTGCAACACAGTCATGGAAGTTTGGGTGTGCATGACGTCAGCATTCCTAGAGCTCTTGGGATTGCTTTCGCAGTGTTGCCAAAACAGCTGAACTAGCAGCACCTCTTAGACTCCCTCACCACGGGTAACTAGTCACCCTCTAGTTCCACCGTGGCCGAGACTGTCCATGAACTGGCCGGAATGTCAGCCTTTGGCTGCCCCGCTTCAGGCAAGCCACAAGGTATTTGCTACACTTCAAAACTAACTTCCTTCACGATGGACAGTTTTCTTTGCTCTATGCTTTGGAACAGTAAAAATGGCATTGGGGAGATGAATTCCTGCGATATATTCCAGATCTTGGGTATTTTTGGCTATGTGGTTACCAGCAGAGCTGGGCTATGTAAAGTTGAGATGGTTGACCACTTATTTCTCAAATATAAAAATTAGATTATTTTTCTCCCTGGAGCGGTTTAAGAAATTTATGTTTCCTTTTGAATTCATATGCATAGTGTTGAGCAAAGTTTTCAATTAGGATTCTTTTACCTCCTTATTTAAAGGTGATTATTTTCTTTTTACCACAATTTTCAGGTTTACCTATTTTATCCTCTTGTTCCATAATTATTTTACAATAAATACTATGTTTTCTAGTAAATTAACTTCTGCTGTTAATATTTTTTTTCCTTCACTGGTCTTCTAAATTCTTGCATTAAAGGTTTGTTCCATTCACTTTTATTGTTTAGTCATTTTTAGGTAAACTGTTGATTTTGATGTTCCTGTCTGCAGCTCAGAGGTTTCTACAAATGGTATCCTTGTGGCAGTTATTTTCCAGATATTCTGTAATTTTATGTTTGATTTTTTCCCCTGGCCTGAGATGTATGTCCAGGTTAGTTTTTCTATTTAGTTGGTTTGATTTAGTTGGTTTAGTTGGTTTAGTTGGTTGGCCTTCTGTTGTTTTCCGATCTTACTGCTTTATGATGAATGTTAACTCAATTTCTTTAGAAATTTGAGGTTTCTTTATGGTTAATCCAGGGTGACTTTTGTGATTGATTTTTCCATGGTTACTGGAAAATAAGATATATATTTTTCGGAGGAGGTGTGTATGTGTTTGCAGAGAATCCGCCTTATTTCATACGTGAATGAGAAAAGTTCAGCTAAATTTTTACACTACATGTTTTCCTGATGCTCCCTAGAATTTGTTTACAAATGTCGATTATTAGCGTAACAGCATTTATAACTGTTAAATTCTCATTGTGGGTTATTTTCTTTGTAATAACATGCTCTTCTCTTTCACATTGGGTGCTTTTTGCTTTTGCTTGGCATCTACCTTGTTTGAAATCTGTGCCTTTTTGGGTTTGTTTGTGTTGCCCTCACATGTCCCTGCCCATCCTATTATTTTCAAACTATAAATCACTTTAGTTTAACGTACTCGGAGCACACCGATTGTTAGAGCTCCATTGTTCTCTCCCAGGTTGATAGGGCAAATACTAATTAAAAATAAAGGGCTTAATTCCCCTGTTGAAAAAAGAAGAGAGACCTATGCCTCCTCTGCACGTTTTCTGAGAGTTTCTTTAATTTGAAACCTGTAGGTTCTTTCTCTTTGATCTAAGCCTCTGCCAGCTTTCTCAAGGACCTGGCAGCCAGCTCCTTGAAATGTACTTACCAAGGCAGATGGGAACCCTCCTTCTCAGTGTCTGTGGAAGGGGAGGAGCCTAACCTCTGGGGGAGCCGCCCACCAACTTGTAACACTACCTCAAGCCCTAAAGATAGAAGTTTCTTTTTCCTTTAGATAAAGCCAATTAGCTAACACAGACAGTCTCCTCAATTATCAGGTGAATTTCAGATGAACTGTGTGCAACAAATGCTGCTGACCAGTCCTCTTACCCGGGGATAACTGGTTTCCTCGAGAACAGGCATGGTACGTGTTGCATCCGCCGGACTCCGTAAGGGCCTCTCCAACCTCCTAGTGGATCGCTTGGAACGTACTCTGTTTTCATGCTTACTCAGTGATGACACTGCTGCCTCTCTCTTTATCTTTGTGGAGAGCTCTTCTGAGTTAGGAGGAGGTTTTGTTTTTGATTATTTTCCCCAGCGATAGCAATTCTACTTCTTGGCGAGACACGAACTAGGAGTGGAAAGTGAACAGCGACACAGGAGGGAAACTTGGACGAAGCTATCAGAACAAACATGGGGTAACAGCAGATCATACACACCTATTTCCTGCTACGTTCGCCACTGAAGTCATACATTTCTTTGCGAATCTGATGACACCTTGTTTTATTTTTATATTCTTACTGGTTACTAAGATTTGACACATGAATTGCCTCTTTTATAAAATGCTAGCTTTCCATTCTTTGCCCATTTTTGCGTAGGTATAGTTTAAAAATCTAATTGGTTTTACCCAGTGATCCATGAATCCACCAGCAACTCCTCGAACAGACAGAAAGGAGTTGTGAGATGCTGTAGAAAAGGAAAGAGGTTTAAAGGCAGAGGGAGCCAACCGAGGTGGTTATACTAGCCACAAGTGTGCTGGTTGTGGTAAGGTTACCGTCCTTTAGGACATGGCAAGGGTCAGTCAGGAAGATTACCTAACTAGCAGCTGATCAGGTGATTCCTGGTCAACTGGTTTAAGATTCCATTTCTGGGAGAGGCCAACAGAGCAATTAAATCTTGGTTTTGATGATGCACGGCTTAATATAAGTGACTCCATTTTGGGACTGTTGTCCTATTTTGAACAATACTAAAGTCTTTGCAGTTTTAGTTCTTGTTTTTGCATTTAAGTCATTAACCTCTAGATTGTGTCAATTTGTGGTGCAGTGCGAGGGAGATTTGAGTTCCTTTTCTCCAATGGCTAGCCAGTGGTGGCCACTGCACTTGTCGGTTAGTCTAGCCTGCCAGAACCCTGAAGCCTCCACTTCCTTCAGTGGATGAAAACAGGTCTGCCTGGCCTGTCCCCTGTTTAGTGCCCAGACATTTTTTTTAAGATTTTATTTATTTTTAGAGAGGGAAGGGAGGGAGAAAGAGAGAGAGAAACATCAATGTGCGGTTGGTTGCTGGGGGCCATGGCCTGCAACCCAGGCATGTGCCCCAACTGGGAATCAAACCTGCTATGCTTTGGTTCACAGCTCGCGCTCAATCCACTGAGCTACGCCAGCCAGGGCATTGGCCAGACTTTTTAATAACACTGATTTGTAAGTGACAGTGAAGTGCTATATTTGAAGAATGTTCATGTTTTGAACAATACCATAGATTTCGAATCGAATAACACTTTAACTACTGTTACTTACCCTAGGGAGATTTCAAAATGAACATCACCAGGTTTTTTAAAAGCAGATTTCTGAAGCTCACCCCCAGAAAGCTATTTAAATAAGCATGAAATGAAACTCAAGGATTTTCATCAAACAAGTCCATCAAAAACACAAATTATTTTCTTCTTCAGCCATTTACATTGCCTTCCTTAAATTCAAGCTTTAAGTTCAAGTTGCAAGAACAAACTCTAGTGAGAATTTAGGAGTAAAGCAAAGAGTTACTCAGTTTTACTTCCAAAGTGTAAGGAATTATGTATAGAATAAACTAACACAGGTGTACAGAACCCAGAGTGTTTGCCACAAGACAGTTAGTTAGGGAACTGCCAATCGTTGAACTTATCCTTAAAGAGAAGATACCTAATGTGGTCAAGATGGGCAGAGAGAGTGCAATGCTTCTGATTTTGAATTCACTGCTACGTCAGTGTGAATGATCAATGCCTATATGAAAACTCCAGGCAGAATTTACTCTCTTTCAGTGACTACTTCAAATAGCTCTGTATCGGTAACATTTTTGATTTGGCACCGATATTTCATATGACTCACACTATTGGACTTCAGAAGTTTTTTAAAAAGTTAAAAAGTCGTGCTTTGTACCTAGACTAAAAAAATATTTTAGAATATGACACAAAAGTTTCTTAGAAAGGAAGTCTTCATGCAATGATTTTTTTTAAATACAAGGTGTTTTGCTCATCAAATGGTAAGTGATGCTTAAACGAGGGTCTTCTTTCTATTCTTTAACCTTAGAAAAATCTGATTCTATGTAAAATGTCTGTCAAAAAAGGCCAAGAGTTGATTTACTTAAATATATGACATATGAACATATTTGTGATTCCTACCCAAAGCTGCTTTAATGAGGAGCGTGAGCTGCATTCGGCGGACCGTGGCTACTGTTTATTTCCAGAACACAGCTGTCAGAGCAAATGCAACTCCATGCTAGGGTTTTTCCCTGCTATTAATAAATGCATGGATCTTTCCTAGCCAAGTTCATAAGAACATATAAGACAATTTAGTCAATGCCTCATTTCACATTAGCACTGGATTATGTCACAAACATCTTCAAATATTCCTTTGAAAAAGTTGGACCTTTCACATTAATATCATTAAATTCCTTAATAATAAAAGAAAAAGTGAAGAGATGCAACGTTTTTTAAAGCATAAAAGTATACCCTATATTACCTTGGGAGAACCACATTAACTCAAAACAAAGAATTCTGTCAAAATGTTTATTCTGTTCTTAATTGGACTGAGTGGTAATACAAAGATTGTGAGCCAGACTTACATTTCTCATGATTTATACTTTAAATGCCCAAAACTTTATATAAAACCACACCTGACTTAGTTTTTCACAATTCATACTAAAAGAATCTTCGATCTAATTGTATGTGCTTTGAAATACATTCTCTCCTTGACTGTGACTATTACAAATTTGAAAAGACTAGCGCTAGTTAAGAGAGAAATTTTGAGAAAAAAGCCCACAAACTGCCGAACAGAAATGTCAAGCCTTCTGTGGCTAACAGTCTAAAAACTTCCCTCAAAAGGGAAGCCGAAACACAAAAATACGGACTCATAAAATTACTGTAAACGGCAGGGAAAGTTTTATTACCACCCCAGTGCTTACAGTAAGATCCACAATCTGGAACCCTTACCAAACCCTGAGCACTGTCCTTTGAGAAGGCGTTCAGAAGGATGTAAACATTATCCTGAATATGATGGCAGCAACAACAACAGAGGCCTAAGTGTTGGCTCCAAGGTGCAGAGCCATGACACCCCATTTCAGCTTAGGCTCCCGGGCGCCCTCGCTGTCCTGTGGACGCACAGCCCTGGGTAGATGCCCAGAGCAGCACATCCACCAGCTTACTCTGTTCTCAGGAATTTGCTCCAAGTGGAGAAATCAAGTCAGGCTGCCTCTCGCCAGTGGGAGCAAGGAAAGGAGCAAGGAGCCACAGCCACATCAGCAGCACTGGGATTTGTTATCCACGGGCGAGGCCTTGAGATCCAGTTTAATTTTGTCCGCATCGTTTTCTTCATTAGGAAAGCTTTGCTGGTTCATGAGAATGTTCTCCACCAGAAACCGGGCTGCTTCATCTATGTTTATGTTATCCTGTAAAGCAGAAATACAGAACAGGATTCTTAGAGGAAAGCACCAGGAATATTAATGGGAACTAGAAAAATTCCTCGGAGGGGACATTGTAAATACACCAGCTACCATCTTCTTCTCGGATGTTTAAAGTGTTTGCCAAGAGTTCAATGCTATTGAGTAATGTGGCTATGAAAACTTCTTTGTGTGTGCTTGTTTGTTTGTTTGTTTGTTGTTTTACAAAGGATCATGCTTTTTGATGCTCCTGCTTTAAAGTTTCTGCCACTGAGGGTCAAGGTACTATTGTGATGGTTGCAAATAAGTCTTCGCCCTCCTTCGGGTTGTCACACACACGAATGCAAGCACTAAAATGAAAAACTACCCCTGACCTTGCACATCTAACTCACGTGTTCAGGATACATTATGAAGACAAGTGTCAGAGGGCTCACACCACACTAGAATGGGATAAATCCATCATGTCGCTCCCCCATCTCTGAGTGATGCCAGAGGGGTTCTCGGCTATGCCCGGAAAGGAATTCGAGACACGAGCCAGACAAGAGGCAAAAGTGGAAATAGGTTTTATTGAGCAGAGAGGACAAGCAGCCACTTCACAGACAGAGTGGCGGTGGACTCACCCCATGAGAGAAGGAGGAGAGACTCCAACCATGTCTATAGAGGTGGAGCTTCTGTGTGTTTGTAGTTTTTAGGGAAAGGAGCTGGTGTGGATCAATTCTTCCTTAAAACAATGATCACAGTGGTGTTTAATGGTGATTTTCTGTTTTCATCATCCCTTCTACATTTATTAGCTGTGATTCTACTGTTAGGAAGATCTTTCTCTTCTCTCCCATTTATTTATCCATCTGTTTACTCATCTCATGGGCTATTATTTTATCCTATGGATTAAACCTATTACAATATTCTCTTTTTAAAGATTTTATTTATTTATTTTTAGAGAGAGGGCAAGGAGCATAGAAAGAGAGGGAGATGAAACATTGATGTGTGAGAAAAATATCCATTGGTCGCCTCTTGCATGGCCCTATCTGCAGACCTGGTCTGCAACCCAGGCATGTGCCCTGACGGGGAATTGAACCTGTGACCTTCCATTTGCAGGCCAGTGCTCAATCCACTGAGCCACACCAGTCAGGGCACAATATTCTTTACTTTGCTGCTCAAATTGTCTTACATTTTGGAGCTCCTACAAATAGGTTCCTGTGTCTTTTTGACCTGTCTCCACCACACCTTGTGAGGGTTCCTTACTCTCTGGCACCACAAAATAAATATCTCAGGCACGTCTTTACTGTGTTTGCCCCACAGTCCTGAAATCTGCCATTTCTCCAGGAAACCTGGTTCTTTTTATTGGAAAACAGTAGTATTTAAAGTTACTAAGCACTCATAAGGTCATTGGTTCTGTGGTGTCACTGCTTCTAAATCCTCTCAGCAGACAGACCCATTAAATATACATGTGTCTCCCTACACACACTAATATCTGTTTCTATGTTTACCTCTGTCTATACATATATAGTGTGTACATATGTGTGCAGTATGTGTGTATGCACACAAACACAGACATATATACATAAGGTATATATATATGTATGTATATAACATTATGTTAATACTGATCTCTCCAATTCCAATTCAACACCATGAGGTTCATTCTAGTCACCATGAGAAAGGTATTTGTTATACCTTTCTCAGACACTGAGAAACCTGCAGGACTTGTGTTATTTATTAAAGTAACTTTTCCAGCATCAACGCAAGCTTTGTTACTTCCACTCCCAAGATATGGATTAACTTTAATTAAAGTATTGGTCTCTGAATGTTCAAATGTATTTCAGTTCCCTCCATCCCCACTATATCAAGTAATTATGTGTTCTAATTGCAGTCAGTGGCCACTGATTAGGAACAAAAACTCCCATGTTGTAGTGTAATTCATCACATGTTTTCATATTGGGACGGCATTATTGGCCACAGAGGTAAAAAGATGAAATTCATGAACTCAAAACAATCGTTTGGCTATGTTCCTGCTAGAATTCCGATCCCTGGAATTTGAGCAGAAATCAGACTTGAAGGCAGCTTCTGGCTAGGTCAGTAGTACAGGTGTTAGCGACACTTGGATGGGGCCTTAAGCCTTGGGTAAAGATTTTAACCTGAATTTTACGTTCCTGTTATTCCCTTGGAACATTCCCCATTTACTACCAAATTCCACAGAAGGTGTCCCTCGTGTATTTGTAGGAAAGCACAGGATATACCTGGAACTTTACTTTTAACAATGCTTTCCTCCTCATCCCTCTGTGTGATGTCATCTATAAATACAGGGGTGGACAAAAGTAGATTTATAGTTTTTTTGTATGGAAATAATAAAATAATTAATAATAACACAAGAATAAACTGTTTCATGTATGCACAACTGTAAACCTACTTTTGCCGACCACTGTAAAACGAAGCCGTTGACTTGTGCAGTCTCACAGTACGGGCTAGGTGACACATTTGTTTACAAGTCTTCCATTTAGATTCTGGGGATAAATTTGGATTTATCATTTGAATGATTAATTCAGATAAAGCCTAAACAGAAATTTTTATCTGTGGTACATACATCCACTCCACTGAATCTCACGCTATATTAAACATTTACACATACCATTAACTTCTCCAACAAAGATTAGGAAGCAAGCAAATCCTCTGGCAGAGGAGCCGGGGGCGGGGCGGGGGTGCGCACGGCATCGGGCACAAGCCCCTCTGGACGCAGCCTCCCCTCCGTAATGGCCTACTTCCGGTCTGGCCAAGTGCTCACGTGGCTTCTCCTCCGAGCTTCCTCTCTCTTCTGCCACTACTTTCTATGTACGACACTAAATGCTAAGACTCTAGAATATGTTTGCTTAAATGAAAATAGTCTTTAGCTTGGGAGGAAACACTTCTGCCTCCAGCAGAAACGAGTTTGCCCAATGACCCCATCTTCACTCAGGGTTTTCAGAGCAGCATTTCTGTGAGGCCTCTCATGCCTTCTCTTTTGTTATTCTGATTATTCTGATCACCAGTGGCACCAAATAAGCTCCCACTTTTAGGATGGGTTTCTGAAAGCTAAAAACAATCTGGTAGTACATACGTGATGAGGAGGAGCAATGCTTTTAAATACATGGATATGGAAGGCACAGGAGGCATATTAAAACCTGGAACTGTGTCAGGATTACACCAAACTCACGGTTTGGAGTTTGTCTGTCATTGCAGAATTTCTCAAACATTTCATCATTCTTACACAAGTCTGGTTGTTACTCGACCTCTGAAGTGAAACTGCCAACACACAGCAACCAAGCGCCCTCCACCCTCCAGTACTGGTGCCTGTGATTTTCACACTCACTTTCTTGCGTGTCAAGGCTGTTAAGATTTTCAACACTCAACTTAATGTGTTTTTGTTTTTCTTCAAAAAAAGATTTTATCTAGCTTCCCATAATGGGTTGAAGAAAAATTCTCACTCTACTACTCATGAAAGAATTATGTCATGAATACTGATACTTTCCTCTTGTTCAAATTCTTTCACACAGTTAATACACAACTCTTCAAACATCACCCAAACACTTCTCTTCAATGCCGTAGTCAGTCTTGCACATGAACTACGTCTGTATGAGGGATACGGCCCTATGTATTTTTAAGCCTTCTGTAAAAATAAAAAAATGCGTGTGCTTCACCTCATCCACTTTAGGTGCACAAGACCTCATTTAAAGACTCAAACGCACAGAAAGTAGGATTTGTTATTTGCTCTAAATAACAGTTCATTTTCATTTTAATGTGAAATCTGTCCTTCCAATCACCTCCCCACTGACCAATTCTGAAAGCATTCCTGCTGTGGACTGAGAGAAGCTGTAACATGTCCACGCTGTGCCACACTTTTTCCTAGGCTTCCAACACCCACCGCCATCAATCCAGCTAAGTACTTCGTGGTCAGAGCTCACACATACAAGCTGACAGCAGAGCGGGCCCAAAGGCAAAGCAGCTCTCACCTTGGCGGAGGTTTCAAACCATCCACTGAAGCCGTGTTCTTTGCAGAACTGGTCCATCTGGGAAGAGTTCTGCCCACTGTCCTTCTTCTGGTCACATTTATTAGCTAAAAGAACAGCAGGAATAGGGCCGCCACTTGGAAGATGGACTTTACTATCCAGATCATTTTTCCATTTTAAGACGGCCTCAAACGTGGAACCTCTTGATATATCAAAGACTACAAGGGCACCAACAGCTTCTTTATAGTAGACTCGGGTCATGTTGCCAAACCGCTCCTGCCCTAGAAATAAATATAAGAAGAGGTTAAACAGTCCGAAGTTAGATAGTGTCTCTATTCAACACCTTTGACCCTAAGAATAAATCCAGATCTTCCGATCCATAGCGACACAGACTGGCAAGATTAAGGATATACACAGAGAACGGACTCACAGAGCGGAAGTGGCTGATCACGTGGTCTGAGTACACAAGTAACTAGTTTTTGTTCTGCACGTGTACAGCAGATTCTCCCTAACCATCACTATGACAGTACATAAAGCTATAGAGTCCACCACGTCCTCTTCCCTTGATCTAAGACAAGAGAGGTTCTAAAGTAGAAAAAGAAAGCTAGGGGTAGAGGAAGAAGAGATAAGAATGAAAGAAAATGAAGCTTGCAGGAAGAAATTAAGTACAGTGGGTTAAATGTTAGCTGAAAAGATTAGGACTGGACCCGAGATAAAGACCCTCAAGTGCTTTACTCATCTTTCCTTCACATCCCCACCTGCTTGTGACTCAACACGCAAGACTGATCTCCTCTAAAAAAGCAGACACACGCAAACCTGCTCTTTTAGAACGAAACATGACATAATAGCTGTCATTAAAAGAAAGATCAGAGTTCTTCAAATATTGTACTTTTAAAGTAACTTAATAAGTGAAAAACTGGGAAAAATCCACTGCTTAACCTATCATATAGGACTTTGCAAAGCATGCTGTTACTATCTGACATCATACTATTCTCTGACATAGGAGGGACCCTAATCTTCACCTGACAGATGAAAAAACAAGCAAAGAGCTTTTTGTGGGGGATTCCAGTAGCAATGACTAAAGAAGAAGGGATTAGAACCCAGGTGTTCTGACTCCCACACACCTGTGGAAATATGAGGCCAGCCATTGTGAATTATTTTTCAGTTGCCTTGACTTATAAAGTTTATACTTTTAATAGGTCAGGTTACAGAGTAGAGGTCTAAGGAAAAATAAGTGGCAATCAATGTTAATCAGAGATTAACAACTCTGACCAATGAGTAAAAACACTGTAATAGGAGGGAGGTGGGTTTGGAGGGGGTGGAGGGGAGGGGTGGGGAGGAAATACAGACAACTGTAATTGAACAACAATAAAATAAATTAAACAAACACTATAATAGTGCACTTTCCTATTAAATCACATGATGAAAAACACACTTTAACTACATTTTATTGATAGTAACAAATGCAAAGCTGCTCCCAATTTAATATTTTTCTCCTCCAAATTCTACTCTGCCTCCATACAATTTTAGATACTGCTTAATGGAGTAATGGAAAAATAAAATAACCAGGTTAAGTTTAGTCCAGAAAAGTCTTTATTATCCTGGGATGATATTTTCCACAAGAACAAAAATAAAACACAGGAAGTCCCGGCCATGCTGAAAGGGAAGCACCGGGTAGAGAAGTCTGCAGTTACTAACTACAAAGACAGCTGCACAAGTTTTGTTCTGTGTGGTGTGTCACGTTAAGAATGAAAGCTTCCGGCAATATGGAAACTCAGCAGAACCCGGGAGATCTTCCTCTTCCTCATGGGTCTGCAGACGTAGTTCAGAGGGTGGGAGAATTCTTGCACAGCACCACCACCTCTGACCAGTGCTGTGGCCACTTCTTACTGGAAGAGGGAGAACGCTTTTCCGCTTTCTTGACCAAACACTTAAAAGGGCATTTCTATAACTGGAAGGCGACAACCCATGTCATCCACTCCAACATCTCTTACTTTATAGATGAGAAAATGAAATCCCAGAGAAAGTTACTCAAGTTTCCTAGACTGACTGGTTATCTAATGTGCTGCCTGATGTGTCAACCAGATATTCCCTGCAGTGCACACACTGCTCCATATGTCCCTGTGTTTCCAGGCAGAGCCAAGGCAGTGCCGTCAGCCAGGGAGAGATTTTCCTTAAGGACAGCACAGCCCTACCACAGAAGTTGACCCCGGCTCTCTGTCCCCTAGAGCAGCTGAGGGCAATGTCCCGCTGCTGAGTGCCCGAGCGGCCCCACGGCAGAGACAGCCCTTTGCATCGTATCACTGTGGGCACACTGCCAGCATATTCCACATGACTCTGAAGTGTTTTATCCTTTAAAAAGATAAGCTACTCCCTTTTACAGATGAGGAAACCCTTATTATAACCACACACCTTGGCACTGAGAAAGGAGAAAAGAGCACAGTGTTAGCCATCCAGGTTCCGGGATGTTTAAAGGGGTACAACTAACACACCTAGAGGGCTGAACCCCAAGTGACACGTGGTGGCAAGAGGATTAAGATGTTTATCTAATACATACTTGGGAGCATTGAATACCAATGACTTTGACAAGGAGTTAAGACCATAAATAATATATTTCCAAGGATATATAATCCATTAAGGAAAAGAAAGCCACAAAATACTTTGCCTTACCTCTTTATATCTAAGGCAGATTGTTAACAGGATAGGGTTTCCCCTTGCATTTGAAATGGGAACTACTGCATTCTGCACCGTTACCAGAAACACAGGCCAGACATGCTTTCTCTCGTGGTTTTAATCATTGCTTAGTCTCAATATTTTATATTCATGCCCCTGCCAGATAAATAATCTAAATGTGTCTTAATGTTGTTTGAAACTCAAAATATAAATGTCATAATGACACACAAATCAAAGCAACAGGACAACTGGTGTTTGGTTTTCTGAGCACAATGCTTACCTCCCCCCCCCCGCCCCGCCCCCCGCCCCACACAGAGAGTCCCAGAGCTACACATCCCCGCTCAAGGTGATTGGCTGAAAATGGACAGTTTCTAGTTAGTGCATGTGAAATCCTTTACAAAAATCCTGAAATCTCACTGTGCATTTCAGAGATGAAGCTCTTCTAACGAGCTGATGTGGTCGGTGGCCGATAGAAAGGTCAAGACCCAGTCAAAGTTTTAGGTCCAGTCATTGGTTCTAAAAGGGTAATTGTACGTCCATTAAAAACCTTCATAGTCTGACATAGCCAATGATGTGATGTCATAATGTGTCTTGGGTATCAAATTCATGGCTCACTGCACTACTACTTTATCAAGCTATGAAAACTTTGCCCCACATTATACTTTGATGTTAAATATGCGAGAATTGCAGGCATTGTTAAAAGTAAAACAATGCCTTAAAGAACTACCATAACATTAACCAGTAAAGCAGTGTAAGAACGGCAATGCTGCCTGCGCATTTCCCCATCCCCCACACTAGTGTGCACAATTTTCCACAAAACAAGTGGCTGTATTATGCTCAGTAAAAGAAGTTTAAAAGTTAATGCATCAAGTCAACACCAGCGGAGCGTAGACCTGCTCTGCACTGATTTCACAGTTTACTGCTCCACCACTAAGAAGGTAGAAGGGGTCACGTGATAGTACACAATCCCACTTACTTCTCTGGTTTTTCTTCTTATCGTACATAAAGTGAGAGGGAGACCAGGCCACAGGGAAACCTCTGACGACTGACACCTCTGGAACCACGCCTCGTCTCTGCAAGTCACAGGTACGCAGACCTCGGGAGAGTCCCCGAACCTCCCTGAGTCTCAGGACACCCGCCTGTGAACTGTGAACAATTCCCATTTTCCAGGTCACTCTAAGTATAAATAAGCATGGGAGTAAACTGAATGATAGGGACTAGAAGACAGCGTTTAATAAATGTGAACCGTCACTATGTGAGAGGGCCAATGACCCAAAGTTTCAGACTCCGAGACTCCAAGCTTGCATTCGGAAATACAGTTCCACTTCGACAAATAAGCATGATGGGAAAGATAGGCAAAGCTGTGATATCCATAGCATTGTTTTTGCTCAGACCATCACCTTTCAAAATTGAGATGAAACCTGTTTGACAAGCAGAATAACAAAACTGAATTCACAAAAAAATTGGACAATACCTGAACTAAAAGGAAAAGAAACACTTTTGAGGTGGAGCAGCAGTATCACTAAGTAGCCCTCAACGTCACCAGCTCCCAGATCCGAGTCAGTGTGGACTCTGGGTCGGTCCTTTTGCCCTCTGAGAGGACTGGGCTTCGGAGGTGCTTAGTCACGGTGTCAGCTACTTACTCATCCAACTACTTACATCTCCTGTGGTGACTGTAAACAGAACATCCGACTTTAATCAATTTAAAGTAGGGAGTAAAATCAAAAATTTTTTTGATATGTGTCCAAAGTCATGATAGTTATTTTTAAAACGATTTTATTTACTTATTTTTAGAGAGAGGGGAAGGGAAGGAGAAAGAAAGGGAGAGAAACATCAATATGTGGTTGTCTCTCGCACACCCCTTACTGGGGACCTGGCCCACAACCCAGGCATGTGCCCTGACTGGGAATCGAACTGGTGACCCTTTGGTTTGCAGGCCCATGCTCAATTCACTGAGCCACACCAGCCAGGGACAAAGTCATAATAGTTTTAAAAGTTTAAGGTATGGGCCTTTTCCTCTCTTAACTAATTTATTCAACAGGATCAAGAAATATACCATATCTGTCCTATAAATCCTTGTCTCCACAGAGTGCCCTTGTGGGGGCTTTTGCGATAGCCACACATAAGGAGGAGGTTCCTTTCTGTGAGACAGAAAGGAACTTCAGGGTCATGGGAGGTGGGTGTAGGGGAGCCTGGAGAGCAGGCAGCTTTGTCCTATGAAGTGACGAACTCTTGGGGTACAGGGACAGGGTGGGTCTTTAGGAAGGGTGCAGCAAAGCCAATGGCCAGAACAACTGTCCTCAACTTGAGCATAAATCAGATCACCCACGGGGTTTGGTAAATTGCAAACTTCCAGGCCCCACCTCTGGCAACTCTAACTTGCTAAGTATGGAGCATTGCTGGTTGCCTATTCCAATATCCCTTCCTAAAATTTTATTTGGGGGAAGCAATGTATTCAATTAAAAAAAAAAAAAAGCCTATGCCCTGTCTGGTGCAACTCAGTGGATTGAGTGCCGGCCTGTGAACCAAGGGGTCACTGGTTCAATTCCCAGTCAGAGCACATGCCTGGGTTGTGGGCCAGATCCCCAGATGGGGGCATGAAAAGGGCAACTACACACTGATGTTAATCTCCTCCTCTTTCTCTCTCCCTTTCCCTCTCTCTAAAAATACATTTTAAAAATCTTAAAAAAAAAGCCTAGATTTCCTAGCTGGCCTTGTAGCAAGGCATGTACGTTCGATTGGGCCACAAAGACATAGAATATTGCCAGGGAATAGCTGAGTGGAGAGATGGCAGCGCTAGTCCACAAAAACTTTCTGGTTCTGCTCACCAGCCTGGACAGCCCAACCACACACCTGCCAGGTGGGAAGACTGACTTCTCTCTTGATAAACCCAGGTTTGTCAGATGAGGCCGAGTCTGTTGAGGCTAAAGAATCTGCACTTTAAGCAACTCAGATGAGCGTGATGGAGGAGGTACCACAGAATCACACCAAAACAACCAAACATGTTTAGCTTAATTTCAAGAAGCTCTCAAAATTCACTGCACAGGAAGCTGAAGGCAAACATCTGAAGAGAAGTAAATGTAAAGAACGGGGAAGAAGAGAATGTAAGGTCATCCATCAGAAAGTCCAACAGAGACCCTTAAACTAACCCTGCTACCCTGAACCATTTATTTTTATGTGGTTTGTCTGCCTCAAGAGTAAAGAAATTACAAATTTCTGGCTGCTGGATTGCAAAAAGTCAAAAGGCTTTTCTGAAAATATAATTGAATGGAATTCCCAAGAACCTTTTTTCTTGAATTTTTGTGTCCCTGCAGAAATCCCCCCACATATATGTCTTCACTTTTTCATCATCCAAGAGAAGGTCTCTAGAGCCATAATACAACTTAAACTTGTGGACTTAGCCCCACTCTGTTAGTTAAGAGTTGTTTAAACGTGAGATCCTCACTATTTCAAGGATACACTATTTTGGGGTTACAAATCTAAGGCCTCCGAAGTCTTCTTTGCAAGTGTACTTTCTCTCAATCTATTTTAACAAATGCCTAGAAATATGTATTAATCTTCGTATGAATTTTCTATATTTTACGAACCATTGACATCGTGGGGTCTTGTCAACCAGACCAGCGGGGACTGACCCTCCCAGGGTTAGCCTGTTCTTAGAGACAGCAGACAGCCTGCTGACAGCATGTCTTGGATATTGTAAACCAACCAATCCACAGTCCACAGCCTCCACCTGCCTCCTGCTTTCGGGTTACTGTGTTCTAGGACTCTGTCCTTGGGCCCGAAATCACACTGTGGCCAGGTATTAGACAACTAGGGACCAACCTATAGCCCAGAATCACTAAAATCTTTCCAACTACCCAAACCTAAGTATGCTCAGCGTGTCTGCGCTGCTTTGCCTATTTCCTCCTGCAGAAACCACAACCAAAGCCCTAACGCATGCTCTCCCCTTGAGCCTTCTGCCACCCGACTAGCCTGCTGCTTCCCCGTGAGGTCCTGCATGGGGCGGCCTGCTCCCTCTGCCTGGGAGCTGCAAGTAGCGAACTTTGTTCTCAATGGCCATCGTCTCCTGCTGTGTTGATCACATCGCACCTGAATAAAAACAAGTCCTGGGAACATTTAAAAATAGAATAAGGATCATTGAAATTTCCTTATCAAAAGCTTAAGGAAACTGAAAGATCAGAATAACATGTACATGATGGATAAAAGTTCTGAAATATATTTGCAACTAACGCTGAATCTCTAGACTAATGCATGACTACAGGTTTAACCAGTGACGTCACAGAGCAGATCAGGCAAACACCTGTAATCATCACCTTGCTTTCTTGGGTGTGCGCTGCAACCCTACACCATCACGCAGCTTTGCTATCTTCAGAGAAGTCCACAGTCTGGAAACAGTCTTTCAAAATGCACACATCAACAAGGTGGAGCCAAACAAAACGTGTCTAGCTCGTAAGTACTGTGCTTCATAATTAAGAGAATTATAATAACAGAAAGTTCTGGATTGAAACATAAGGAGATGATAATTATTACAATGGATATAAAATATGAGTCACACGCTCTAAACACAGGAATGATCCGAACATCTGCAAATTTAGACGAGGGTTCACACTACGGTTTGACATCAGTGAACACACAATAGGCTATGCTATTAATAGCCTACTGTTTCCGTATCTCAGAGTCTTAAGACCTGTCTCTGTATAGTGCCATTGATGACCTACGTTTTCTTGGCCAAGTTACTATTGAGATTATGGATCTCTAAAAGTTTCTAATTCAATTCAAACAATAGAATGATTAGGCATATGGTTGGGAGCAAAGTCAGGTTTTAGTACTTCTTATCAGCGCTCTACTGCTAACCTGAGCATCTTTTTGTTGGGGTTAAATGAGGCAACTAAGAATGGTAACATATTCAAAGAGAGAGGACAAGAAATAGGCATGTCTGTGTCAGGGAGTTTCAGTACTTGTAACAAATGCATTGTTATGCCGACCATCCTGCCTGCGCAATTATGAGCACACAGTCCAGCCTGGGGCACTCAAGGGTGTCCCAAACTAAGGATGGTTTTAAGGTGTAAAATGGGATGGTAGGCTTTGCTTGTAATGTGGCAGAGAACTGAGCCCAAATAAGACTGATGATGGCAAGACTATATGGGAGTCAGATGTAATAAAGATTTTAAAAATTCCTGTAAATGAGTTATTAAGTTACTGGCCACCAACAGACCCTAGGAAAGTTACTGCAGTACTCACTGTTTAAGATAAAGACTGCAGATAACTATTGTACGAAGTCTAACTTCTGGAAGCCCTGCTTCTTCCTATTTAGAAGAAACCTGAACATTAATAATCCCTGACTGATAGATAATTTGAAGGTCAAGAAAGCATTAGAGGTAATATTCCAGACTCTTGCTCATGAAGGGTTAAAGGAAAGTTATTAAATAAGACCAGAAGACACCCCTAGGGAGAGTAATTGGCAAGATGGAACACGTAAATTGGGGTCAACACTCTAATCTAGGATGGAAATTTTAAAAAAATGAGTCTAAGTATGGTTTATATAATTTAAAATGTCTTTCAAGCATGAATTTTGGTAAATAATATTTATATGAACTTCAGAGTAAAATGTTTCTGATTTGTTCTATGGCCCAAAGGAGTGTTACTCAGATTTATATAAAGAAATTTTATTCCAAAAAAGTGAATGGTAGCCGAATAGGCCAACCCCCCAAAAATATGCCACTTGGCATGAGGATTATTTTGAACTAAAGGCCTCTTTTTGTTCGACCTGGGATAAAAGTACTTAGGCTTTGCCACTCAGGTCTTCATTTCCTTACGAGGGCTCTTGGGTCATGTAGAACTCATATTAAGTAACTTTCTGCTGTTAACACATCTTACATCAGTTTAATTCTCAGGCCCAGCTGAAAACACTAGGAGGGTAAAGATAAAAATTTATCTCTTTACAAATGCAAATCACTTCCATGAATACATGCAGGCTAAATTATATTAGCACTACGTGGACAAACTTGTATCTTGTAAAGATTTAGCCTACACCAGCCACTCAACCCATGTGGGAAATTCTACACTTGCTAATAAGCGTATAATAACTACTAAGCCAAATACTATTTTACCTACAATGCATCATAAATGAAGACAAGAGATATCTTTTGCTACACCTTAATTTAATATGCAACTATTAAACTCTCTTGAAAATCTTACCAGAGACGTCAATATTTTAACATACTTCAGTATGTGTTGAGAAGCAGTCTCAAATCAAGTAGGAACTGAGAGACGGCAATCCCGTTACACAAAAATTGCATTAAACAGCGCCTGTAATTTAAAGCCACATACATCTGATGCAAAAAGAAAGTATTTGTAAGGCCTGCACACAAGAGTCACTATTTTTCCTAACTTGGAGAGTTTAGCTCGAACTGCTCGGCCACACCTGTGGAAAACGTTTGGACCACTCCTGCCTGCCACACTTGCCAAAGCTTTCAATACAGAGCCTGAGTACAATTTCTTTACCTTCCTTCCCGTCTCTAAAACTACAGAAAAAAATCTAGTAATAACACCACACCTTAGGTTAAATCATAGCAAGTGGCCCACTGTACCTACTATTTTGAAATTAAGGAATATTTGTATCCTTTGAGATTTAAATACGATTCAATTTTGTTACTGCATAAGGCAAGTATGCTTACTTAGCCACAGGGGAAGTTTTTGGAGTGGTCTCTAGTTTGCCGTCATTACATCATTACGACTTAATCCCTGTGGTATGAACTAGACTTGCTAGTAGCTCAAATACCCAAGCCAGACACAGTTAACGATGTAGCTCTTTAAACCTTAATGCCAAGTTATTTTCGTCTCTCAGTTTCCCTATATATTAAGACTCCATCTCTGAAAACCTTATTTATAAGGTAACTGTAATAATCTCCAATCACCTCATAGGTTTACCTCTAATCTTGTTCATGGTTGGGGTGTATGGGCTGAACAGCATCTAATGCCCAGGAATGCCTTGGGGAAATCTTACAGTTCTGCTTTCCTTGCTGGCAAAGCTCGTTTTTATTTCTTATTTATTTCATTAAGGCAGGATTTTATTTTAATAAGGATATTCCATCTGGATATGTACCAGAGTCTGATAAAGGCCATGCCCCCTTCCCAGTTCTATATGGCTGTTCAAGGGGAATGAAAAAGAAAGAGGTGCTGCCCAGGAAGAAAACTCTTACTGATGTTTTTGCTTTCCCAAGTCTCCAAATATCAGCATTTCCCCTTTAAGCATAAAGACACAACTGTGCCAAAAAAATCTTTCATTTACCTACAGTGGGACCCAATCATTATTTAATAGCTAAATACTGCATTATTTTCCATGAAGACTCATGTAAAGCCAACGGGCCTCCTAAGGGTGGGGGGGGGGGTTAAAATCGTCTTCCTGGAAATCCACAGCTACACTGAAGATTCCTGAAGAATGAGAACCACACGCTAAGGTGACCGTTAGCATCCATGACTTTGTCATAAAGCGATACAACTGTTCATAAGTGCTCTGTGAAATAGCAGGAAGTGTTTCAAAAGAAGCCTCTGGCTTCAAAAGATGACTTTTCAAACGGACTTTTGGTTTTCTCAAAGAAAGAAAAAAAAGCTGAGCCCGAGGCTGACTATCCCTCTTTCTCTGAAGCGTTGATGTACATAAATTTATTCTCATATCCAAGGTAGAGAAGTCTGTTTTAAGTAAATGAGTATGTAGGTTATAATTCTTCAACACTTCCCCATATGTAATAAGCTTTGGGTGAGAAGAACACTACCCAGTTCGCAGACCTGTGTCTCCCCACCCTCCACTTCAGTTTATGCAAATGCAGGATGAGGGCATTCTCTCCAGCCCTGAATCTGCTCCTAGCCAAATGCTGAGCTTCTTGACACCTGTAAAAACTGAGCAAGGGCAGCTTTGGGTACCAAAATTCCAAAAGTTAACATCTTTGTTAATGCCCACATCCCACCCCATCACACCCTCAGGGTTCAAGTTTTCACAAATTAGAGCAAGGAGAATATGTACCCCCTCGAACAGGGTTATTATGCTCCAAAATGACAAAGGAAAGCAAATGCCAGGAAGACACAGGAGGGGGGTCAGGGGCGAGTGACAGGAGTGTTGGTCTGGAGAGGGAAGAAGGGGCACAGAGTTTCAAGAGCAGCTTTCCCAAATCCTCACCCGGGTGGTCTGCCCTGGGAATGAGCATGGTGTGTGTGTGTGACAAGCACTCCCTCACAAAGAAGGGTCTCAGACACCAGGGAGGTGATGAGAAACGCGCTGAAAGGGAACCTGGTTTCTATTTTGGTTATGGCACAAACTGCAAGTGTAACTTCGGGTAAGTCCTGAACTTCAGCTCTCATTTGTGAATGAGAAAACATGAATGAGAGCTGCCAACCCCCTTCCTCTACTCTACCTGGTGTATTATAAAATAGTTAACATTCATAATTAAAACTCCTGGAAAGGCCCCTCTGTTGGCAGGTGAGAGAGCGCTGGAGTACAGGGCTCCTTTCCATCCTTTAAACAGTATAAAAGGCCTTCCACATACTTAGCAGAAGTATCTATCTAACCAGCGTTATGTATTTATGCATTTATTTATTTTGCCCTGCTGTTAAATTCTTCAACTACTGCCCGTTCCATTGCCCCGATCCACTGGAATCCACTCCCTTTCCATCATCCCATGTGATTTAGTCTCTTCTAAACGTGCACAGGCGTGTTCATGCTGAGGACAGAGAAAGAAGAGAGAAGACTGAGCGGAGTCGCGACGGTTGGGGAACCGGGGGACGCCCCTTCCCGGAGGCCGTCGTCCACACTCCGCGGGGTTCTCGCGTGTCCGCGGCTCGGGCCAGTGGCTTACCCGCGATGTCCCACAGTTGCAGGCGCACCAGCGTCCTGCTGTCCCAGTTAAGGACTTTGAGTGCGAAGTCCACCCCGATGGTGGCCCGGTAGTGCTGGGAGAAGAGCTGGTGAACGTAGCGCTTGATGATGCTGGTCTTGCCCACTCCGAGTTCGCCGATGACCAGCACCTTGAAGAGGTGCTCGCGGGTCTCCGGCGCCCCGGTGGCGGCCACCCCCAGTCCCAGGTCCCCGGCCCCGCCGCCCGCCATGAGCGCCTCCAGCCCCACTCCTGCCGGCCGGCTGCTCTCCGGCGGGCTCAGCCCCGCGCCGGACCCCCGCTGGCCGTCGAAACTTCCCCGAGACCGTGCCCGCGCCCGCGCCACCGCCTGATCGGTCACAGGACCCGGAACCAGCCGTCGCTCGCAGCCCTTCGGGGGCGGGGAAAGGACTGGGGCTGGACTGGCGTGGGAGGTCCCGGCTCTGAGGCCGCCCCCCGCCCCCTCTCCCGCCCGCGCTGGAGCTGGCTGGGCCGGTCTCTCCGCGCTTTCTTCTCTGGGGCGGCGCGGATCCCGCACGCCCCCTAGTGGCCCAGGGCCGACGGGGAACCCGCCGAGGGCCCACGCGAGCCCATTAGGGTCAAGGTCAGCCTGCCAAACTGCTGAGGACCTTGAGCCAGCTCTCAAAGCCCCGAGTCCGAGCGCAGGGGCGGCACAGACCTGGGAATAAGTCCCTTCCCTGGCTCTGTCTGCGGTGAGGTTTCACACCTGAAGATCATCTCCTGAGCGAGGGAATCTATCTTTACTGCCTGTTTTTCCTTGGTTACTCTATGAACAGTTTTGTTTCTCTTTTGTAAATGCCTAGATTTCACATTCTCGTCTGTGTTATGTCAGTTTCCACTCTGCATGTTTTACATCTTCAAATATTTGTAGCTATTGCTCACTTCCCGTTGTCTCTGGTCTTGGTCTATTTCAATATCCTTTGGGTTCTTAAACTTTTAAAATTCCCCTGTTGTCATGTTACTGGAATTTTAGGAGTACATGCCAATAGACACATGTGTTCACTTTGGCATGTTTAACCAGAATTCATAGTGGTATGTCTAAAGCTTCAAATCAAATTATTTGTCAACCCTGTTTAAAAATTATCAGTGGCTCAAACAAAAGCAAAAACCCACAGTTGGAAGTGTATCCTTTGTAAGAGGGCACTTCGGGCTTCTCAAAGGCCTCGCTGTCACTCAGACAATCTCCGCTGCTGTCACTGAAATCTCCCCACCTCTTCCTGAGATGCTATGCTTTCTTTTATCTTGGGGTGTTGGCTCTCACATCCTGTTTCTCTTCCTTTGTTGAGCTCCTAATAATCTTCAGCTCTCAGCTTAAACATCGCCTTCTCTTTCCACTTCCCCCAAGTATAGGATGGATGCCCACTTTTTCCCTCTCCAATAATAGCACCGTGTGCTGTGTGAGTCACTTTGGCACTGCATTATACTGTACCTTTAGAACCCTGTGTCCTGCTCTGCATTATGAAGGCTAAGCAGGGACTTGGTCTTCTTGTCTGTAAGAACATCAACATTCAGTGTTTGTGTAGCCAGTACTCAATAAAAATGTGATAACTGAATATTGAATTAGCACTCTATTCCAAGGCCTGAGTTCACAACTGAGCTTTATCTGCTGGCCAACTTTGTGATCTTTGAATAGAAAAAAGAGCACAGGACGTAGAAGAAATGGTGAGATCTATTTCTGACTCTGCCATTTCTTTTACGATGTTAGGAGATCACAACCCTTCCAATCTCCATTTTCTCAGTTTTAAATGAAGCGAAAATATATGCTCTATTGTCTGTACAAAGTGATATAAAGATAATATTCACAAATATACAGTATATTTTATAAATGTATAAAATGTGCTAAAAATCAGTCTCACTTTAAGGAGCTGTTTCATGTCTAGTACTGTGTTCCTTGCCAAGTTCTTTGCTGGGCATGTGTATGTGTGTTTTTGGGTGCCCTTCTCGTTAATAATCAGCCTCTCATCTCTCTGTGCCTGTAGGAATGTCATATGATTAAGAAAAAAAAGCATGGAGTGCCCCTATTTTAACATAATTTTAAGTAATCATAAATGTATCAAATATTTTAAAAAGATCAAAACTTAAATTTTGCAATGTTTTCCTATAGGTTACATATTGCTATTTAACCATTATAATTCCACGTTTATTTCATATGATTTTCCACAGCTGATGTAGAACAAACAGCTTGGCAAAATATAAATGAAATTCTAGCCTGCTTGGACAATAGTCTTTATTGCTTTCTGTTTCTGTGTTGTGTAGGATAATCTAATATTCATGAGATCATAGAGCCAAATACAATGATAATCTCTTCCCACTTAAAAGGATTTTGTGTTTTATGTTGCAGAATTTGTGTGGCAGCCCCATAGTTGTCACTTTTAACTATTTCTTCATGGAGCTAGTTGGTACAATCTTCCAGAGAATGCACAGTAACCAAATTTATGTCTGATTCCTATACTAAATTGAGTATCCTCTTTGCGTCCACCAAAAATCTTTTAAAATCAACTTACCTACTTTTTAATCTGCAATATGATTTCCGTGTCTAAACTAGCCACTGCAATGTTTATTCAGTAGCCTGGGGATTTTAAAAGGAAATGGAAAAGCTTGGAGAAAGAATATTTAACAAATGCCTCTTTTCCTCTGAACCATTCAAGGACATTACTTGAAAAGCCATGAATATTCACAAAACCTAGAATCCCGTGTTTGTATAGGAATGCCGTCACGGTTGGGTAGACACTTCAATGAAACATGGTTTGGAAGGCACATTTGACATAGATGAGATCAAGTTTTTTAATTCATGATTTGACCTGTTTCGCACATGTTTTGAAACATTCAGCCGGTAAAGCATGTTGCCCCTTTGGAACAGCAACAGCTTGCTCGCTTAACGTCAACAGCACTTGGAAGTAATTTTGTGCAGACACTAGTTCAGAGTCGCTACAGATAATGTAAGTTTACCTTCTTTGAACAATGGCTATGTGGCAAATACTGTTTTCAGCCCTGTGTAGGTATCAATGCATTTAGCTGAGCAGTCCTACAATGTGGGCACTTTTATACAGGTGAGGGGATGGGTAATAGATGACACAGAGAAGAGGCCCTGGCCTCAAACCCAGGTGTCTGCTTCCGGAAGCCCTGCTCTGAGCTCTGGTGCGCTGCAAATCCAGCCCTCAGCAGTTAGTAGCTTCAAGTGGGCAAGTAGACTGTTCTCTCTTTATCACGTAGGTGTAACAGTTTGTGGATTGGATTGGAACTGTTTGAACGCAAGAGGGCAAGCTTTGCAAATTCAGTCCTGCTGAATGCTGACAGGAAACTGTCCTGGAACTCAAGTTTACCAAGGAATTTTCTTGAAATCAAAGACCATGGAGTCTCAGCAGTGGGTTGTGCAGTGTATGTGGTTATGGCCATTATAACCATAATGATCAGTCAGATTGAATATCAAGGGGTTTCAAGACTTGCTACCCATTATTTCAATATGTGTTAATGTTGAAAGATTATACATCACAAAATGCCTCAGTCAAAATTTCCAGTCTCTGACCCTTTGAAAACAAAACCATGAGACCAGAACCAGGACACTTGTCACAATGGGGCAGCGATACTCTGAAAAGCAGGATACTAAGTCAATAATTTTTTCCCTCTCTTCTGCCAATCATGCACAAAAATATTTGTGGCAGGGCTGACTGTTCTATTCCAGGAGTTGTTTAGGTTGAGTAGAAAGTACTCAATGCAACCAGAATTGTTCTCACTTTCATTAGTGTAGTGGCCAGGTAAGTTCTACGTTAAACTTTGTCAACAAGCAACCCTCAAATTGCAGTGGCTTTTTCTAGAGAAGGTTGGTCTTTTGCTTCTGTAAAATCTGATGTGGGCTTGGATGAGTCTCCAGGCAGCTGGCCGCTGTGTGATGCTCTGGAATCCACTAGACTGCTTGCATCCTGTGGTGTCGCCAGCTCAGTGGCTGCTTCTGTAGTCACCAAACCAGGCAGGGCAAGAAGGGCTGGACGGTCTTGCACCAGCCATTACATGCTTTGGGCCTGAAGCAACACACGCAATTTCGATTTAAAAGGCATTGGTTCAAGCTAGTCGTGAAAGCCCGTCTGCGTTTGCGGGTTAGGAGAGAATAAGCCTGTGTGTGCTGTGAAGAGTACACCAGAGCTTTCTCCCATCTGTAGATTACTGTCTCTAGAAGACTAAACAAAGAGTAAGCAAACACGCCACATTATGAAAGATAGGGAGTTATCCCAATAGTTAGAAGTACGTTAATATGATGGCCTCTACTTATGTATAAAGAAGTTAAAACTCAGACAATTGTCTACTGGCAAACACATTAAGGTAACTGATTTACCTGTCGTGTGTTTTCAGGTTAGAACCAGGATTTCCTAACCTTGGCACTATTGGCAGTTTGAGTGGGAAAGCTCTGTCATAGGGGGCTTTTCAGGGCATCGTGTGACGTTTAGCAGCATTCCTGGTCCCTACCCACTACCTGCCAGTAGCCAACACGTCTCCTCCACCCCAATGGGACAAGCAGATATACCTCCAGATAGCGCCAAAAGCCCTTAGAGGACAGAATCACCTTAGGATGAGAGCCGCTGGCTAGAATGATCCCCTCTATCATTTTCAACACCCAGCCTCAGCGTTAACACAGCAGCACAGATGTAACTATAGATTCCATAATATATAAAGCACTGCACATGGCTTCATCTCAATTAATAAAATAATTAGGAGAAAGGTGTTGTTATATTTAACATAGGAGTGAACAAGTTGAAAAGAGGAAATGCTTTGTCCGTGTCACAAGCCAAGTAAATGACAGGGAGCCAACCTAATCTAAGTCCTCTCGTTCCAGATTCATAAATATTCATAAGTTTCCCTGAAGACCTCCTCTGTGACAAGTACCATTCTAGTTACAGAGGATACAAAGATAGAAGATGTGGTTCCTGCTCTCAGGAGACTCCTGGACTAGCAGGCAAAGAGACAAATTAACATAAAATTACACTGGAGTGATTAAGTGCTCTTATAGGAGGGCTTCCAGCCCGCAGAGTGAGGCGCCCCACCCGCCGCATGATCAGGAAAGCAGTGGAAACACTACAGTGGAATGGAGGGAAGGACAGGAAGCACTGGGACAAAGAATGTTGATTTTCTTTCTGAGTCACCACAGGAGAAAATAAACCGACATGTAGACAACTGCAGAGCAGATCAAGAGCAACATTTTTTAATGATATTCTGAGCGGCGAGAGGGAAGAACTGTAAGAAATGCCACTGGGCCCTAAGCACGCAGGCAGGGGGCGTCTGCCCTGTGGCAAAGGCAGAAACGCCCCGCACTCCACAGGTGTTCTATCACGCTGATGCAGGCGAATCACAGGGAGCGCAAGGGAGAGGTTCTATTAGGGGAATCATTTTTAAAAATGTTAAAAGCTCAAATCGTATGTCTCTGACACAGAAAAAAAAAGTGAATGAAGAAGAACAGGTTAAAGAAGGTCATTTTCATACAAATAACAAGCCGTGTAATTTCTGAAAATGCAGCCCGCTGGAAGCTCACTGGGCAGCCGGTTTATCCAAGGTTTGAACTGTGCTCATTTGGAACCAGTTGGATTTGCCTTTTGATTTGACTGTGTCTTAATATTTAAATATTTCAATTATTCGGCAGTGGAAGACAGATTTTACATGTTGGAGACTCATTAGCATGAGTGGGATTCTCTGTCCGTGTGCACTTTAATGATGTGGCCAATTAAGTGACTCTCGGCTACATAAAGCGCACTCGCAGGGCTTCGTTCTTTAAACTCCCACTCCCAGGGCTGGGGGTTGTCACTGAGTCAGCCATGTTTTCAATTCCGTGTTTGGAAACCAGAGAGAGTGCAAAGATTGTTTCCTCAGATGGGGACATGTGGGCCTCGGTGTTCCTTAGTCTTCGATATGAATCACTTCATTTCTCTCTTAGCCTTTACTCACAACATGTTGTTCCTTTTATCATCAACCTGCGCAACCAGCAAACAGTGACTCATTCCTTTTCCTGTCCCTGTGCTATCTGACCACCCCTCGCCCACTCTACCCACCAGGCATGTCCTGCCTGTCACCCGGTGAAGTCTTACTTCTCCTCTGTTGTCCTGATCAAAGCCTTGCTTCTCCACCCAACCTTTTCTGATTGGAGGCATCGAAGTAGTCCCACTTCCTGCATCCTGCTCTCGATGTGTGGGTCGCTCTTGGTAGGTGCAGCATTCCTCGTGTTGGCTGGGGGCAATAATTCCACACTGCAATTCATCCCGCCCAATCTCCACAATGGCGCCTGCACACAAAGCATACAGTGGAGGAGCAGCAGCTACAAAGTCAACTTGACAAATCTTGCAAGAGTAAAATGCTGGAAAAAATCTATGGGTGGTGGTGGGAGCAGTTTACGGTGAACTTAAAGAGAAAGTGAGGTGAATTTAGGGAGAAAATAGGGGAGAAAGTTTAAGGTCCTTTTGACTTGGGGTAGGGAGGCAGTCTAGGTAAGTAGCACGAGAGGGACGACCTCCTCTGGGCTGACTCCCCCAGGCGTGCCCATGAGTGTGGGGGCGTCCCCAGCGGACAGGCTCCTCCACAGCCAGAAAAGGGGGTTTGGGCTATGGGGATGGACAGGGCAAGGAATGGCTCCTGCTTACAGACACAAGGACTGGAAAACGGCAGTCTCTAAGAAGAGGACAAGTGGGAAGAGAGGGGAGTTGGCATCAAGTATAAACTGCCAGATACAAAACGAATAAGTCCCAGGGATGTGATGTACAGTGCAGGGACTACAGTCAAGCATACAGTGACTTTGTACACGACAGATGGGTACTAGACTTGCTGTGACGATCTCAAATGATGAGCTCTTTCTAAGTTATATAATGGGCAACCACTGTGTGCTACACCTGAAACCAAAATCCTGTGGTAGGTCAACTACAATTTTAAAATACAGAGAACAGGCTGATGGTTGCCAGAAAGGAGTGGGGCTGGAGGGCTGGGTGCCAAAGGTGAAGGGATTATAAAGTGCAAACTGCAAACTGGTAGTTACAGAAGTCACAGACATGTGAAGCACAGTGCAGGGAACACAGTCAATGATATTGTAGTAACTATGTGTGGGGCCAGGCGGGCACTCGAACTATGGGGGGAACCGCTCTGTAAAGTACATGGTTGTCTTAACCACTATGCTGTCCTCCTAGAACTAATACAGAATAACATCGAATACAAACTATAATTGAAAAAAAAAATTTAGAAGTAACTTGGGAAGGCAAAGGGGGCTCAGTGAGCAAGGAGGCCTCTGGCATAGCCAGGCCTTCATGTCTGGAAGGTTTATTATAGCATCCTGCTTAGAAGCAAAAGCTGGGATAGAAATCTCAGTTCTGCCGCTTCTGGCTGTGCATGTTGGAAAATTTACTTCCACTCTTTAAGCCTCTTTAAGTCTATCGCACCCAAGATTTTGGGTGCGAACATCCAGTGAAATAAAGGGTGTTAAGCAATTGCACGAGGCCTGGCACAGGGCAGTACTCCATAAATGATGAGCTCCTCCTGCCTCTCTCCGTGACGGGGCAGATGGCTGTGGGCTGGTGCCAGGGCAGCTTGAACAGTGGATGGAAGCTCCGACTTAGAGTCAGATAAAATTAAACTCAAATTTGGTTTGATTTAGACTAGATTCAGACCTTTCCCTTGCAATTGGGCTATCTTGATCAACACACCAGGTAAAATTTATGACCCTCGGTTTTCTCATTTTTAGAAACGGCTTAGTAAAATGTATCTCAAAGAGGTCTTATAAGGATTACAGTAAGGATTAGGCATGTTGTACGTGTAGCTCTTAGCATAGTTCCTGGCATGGACTGAGTCCAATAAATTCTAGCCGGTGTTCCCAGGACTCCGACAATTTCACAGGCTTTTTGCCCCTGATTGAGCTTTCTCAGGCTGGTGATCTGTGAAACAATTTAATTCCACAAAAAAATATATTGCATTCTGACTGTGGACAAGGACAGGGTTCAAAGAAGAATACAAGATGATGTCTGTCTTCAAAGCGCTCACAGTCCGATGAGGTGGATGTATCAGCAGGAGACACGCAGCAGAGCAGCGTGCGGGAAGAAGGGGTTGATTCTCACCGCAGAGATCCGCAAGTCCCCAGGAAGCCGCATCTTGAAACAACATTTCTAAACCAGAGAACTGGAGGAAGGCTGCCTTCGGGAGTTGGAATGGCTGTGCAGGAACACTAGCCATGAACATGCTCGATGCATGTGCAGAATAACCCACGCAAGGCTTGTGCGAATGTGTGTGTGTTTGTGCGGCAGGTAGCTATGAACAATTACATACTTGATTCTTGGTTTTGGTTTTTCTAATCATGGGAGCTATTTCTTATTCAATTATGTGTTTCACACAATCTCTCTAGTGTCTTGCACAGGGTAAGCTTCAGTAAATGAATTAAAAATGCTTTCTCATTAGATTTTAATTTCCCCAGTACCCTAATGTATATTGCCTTTTCTTGCATGATACATTTATTTGATAACACCATTCCCATGAATATGCTTTGGTGTCTCTGCTGACAGGGTTTCAGAACGCATAATGACATGATTATTTTTTTTTAATTTTCATAGCAGTTTACTTGGCTTAGATAATTCAGCCTTCATACCAGGTTCTGTAAAACCACATAATAACTAGCCATGACCCAGGCTTTAGATTCTGGCTGACACTTGTGAGGTTTCTTTTCTTCAAGGAGAAGTAGCAAAGGAAAGCTTCCTCTGCCTCTTTGAGAGAAAGCATGTGGGGGTGCGTCTGGAGACCAGCTCCAGTGACAGGACCCAGCTGACCCAGAGACGTGGGAGAGCTGAAACGGGGATGCGCGTGGGTCCCCGGCCAGCAGTGACCACAGAATGCTGTGGATGGCTCAACGAAAAACACGCAAGTAAAAACATGCACAGAGACAAACTAGTTTCTGTGGAGAAGTAGGGACGAAATGGCCACCCCCCCCAGTGGGAAGCGAGCCGATTTACAGTCCATACCTGCTTTTATTGGGCTCATTTTGCATAATAATTCAGGTAATGTACAGTACTCATTAGGGGGGCAGTAAGGAACCATAGAAAACAGGGAACTCTGAGGGTCTATTTTGAGTTGGGGTCAAAGAGCTGTAAGACTTTGAGGAACAAACTAACTTCCTCCTTGGACCCTTCTCATTCAACTGAGAGCATTCTAAACAAAGAAGGTTTCACAGTAATTTACATATTCTTTCTTAGGCCTGATCACCCAGGGAATCGGCCCTTTTCAGCACAGAGCTGCACCACCCTGTCATTATTTCAGGCTTAGGTGGAGCAAGGGAACTAAGGCAACCAAGAGATAAGGAGATTTTCTCCCAGACGATGAGAACTCAGGCTATGTCAAAGCCAAGGAGCGAGGGTCCATCACCCCCTTTTGCTGCAGCCCCTCAAGTCCTTTTGGGGGGCCTCCAAAGTGATCGTGCCTGTCTTAGGTCATTCCCCCCTTGGGGAATCTTACCTGTCTTTGGCTAACCGACCAAGCTTTTGGGGGGTTCAGTCATGAATAAAGCAGCAGAAGCAGCACTCCTGCCAGGGAGATAAGCTTTTGTCTCCTTGCTGGCTTACGGTTCCAAGGGCGTTCCCTTAGCCTTAGCCTAGGGGGGTTTCAGCTCCTGATACCAGTCAGGGCTGTTCCCAACAAAATGGGAATGAGCGGAACGTGGGGGGAGGGGGCACTCACATCAAATGAACTCAGCTGGGTTGTTGCGTTGGGACCTACTTCTGACTGAAGAGGATGAGGGAGAACAGAGGGGAAGAGAAGGGCGCCACCGCGCTGTTGGCTGTAGGTGTTGCACAGGCCAGGACACAGTTCAGAGTTAGGGGTGACGCTCGAGGGACCCAATCCTCACTGTCTTTGAAGTTAATTTTGGTTCAGTAAAAACGTAAGTCAATAAAAAAACGAATTATGAGAGTCAAAGGATTATTCACTCAATGTTGACTTTGTATTGTTCATGAGAAATATTGTGGTGTCAGTTGGCCTGGAATTTTATGTAGCTCGTTCTTAAATGGTTGTTGTTGTTGTTGTTTGTTTTTTCCCCACTACCGGACGGTTCCCTGGACCCCGCAGTCTTTCCCAGCCACCACCTTGTGTCTCCCCACCCTCCCCTGACCCCGTTTACAGAAGGTGGTTTACATGAGCCCTCTCTGGTCCGTCCTTCCACTTGTGCCTCTCCTCTGTCATACGGATACCGGTGGCCTTCCTGGGATCGGTCTGCCGTGGCCTCTGCCCTCACTGGTCCCCTCACTGCGTCGGCACACAGAGAGGCCTCCTCGCTACCACGTCTCCTCTCTGCCTGCTGGGTGGTCACTCCTGCTCCTCCTTCGCCTTCCCAGGCAGCTCTTTCCCGGTCTTCTTTCGTGTCTTTTCCATCACCCTTGGTGGCATGACGTGGTGGTGTTTCGCAGGGACCCTGGCTCTCTTCTTTATCTGCATTACTCCCCAGCTGCAATCATCAGGCTATGGTTTTACACATCGTCTGCATTTTACTGGCTCTTAAATGGTCACCTCTGACTTGTGTCCTGAACTCCAGACTTTTTTATCTACCTACTTACCATGGCCAAAACCAGACTCTCACTTCCCACTCCAGAATTTGTTCTTCCAAAGTTTTCACCATCTCAAGTGCCATCTCCACTTTGCTGATGTTCAGGTCCCATTTTCAGGGGCCACCTTTAACTCTGTTCTTTCCCTCGCTCCCCACATCTAACTCACTAGCCATGGCCTTCACTCAATATTTTTAAACTACTAAGGGCCTCCCATGTGTCTGCTCCTGTTCTGGAAGCTGCAGATACAGGAGAGAATAAAGCAGGCAGAAGCCTTGACCTCTCATTCCGATGACTTTAAAGTAGATCCACAGTCCAGCCACCTTTCATCCCTCGCACATCCTCGCCACTGTTACCCCAGGCAGGACCACTCACAGCTCCTTGAATTATTGCAATAGACTCATGCTTCCACCATTGCCTCCCCACCCAGTCTCTTCTCTTCATACCAGTCTAAGCGATTATTTAAAAAAAGAAAATCAAATGCTTTTTCTCTGGTCATAAGTCTCCAATGACTCCTCATTTCACACACAGCAAAATCCGAAGTCTTTAACCAAACCCACAAGGCTCTGTACGGTCCGAGCCCTGCCATTGCTGTGATCCCCCCTCCAGCACCCTCTGCTTGTTTGGTGTTGCTCCTGTCACATCCGCCTCCTTGCACTTCTGCCAGCACTACGAACAGCCCACAACCCATGACCTTAGTGGTTGCTGCCGGCACACTCCTGCACCTCAGACCTTCCCTAAAACATCCCCTCACCCAGAAGGCCATCCCTGAACTTTAATATGAAAAAGCATCATGACACCTTCGTCACTCTATTTCCCTTGCCCTGTTTTATGCATGTGTGCATATGTACGCATATGAATGTATGTATGCATGTCATATATGTGTGTGTGTTTGTATGTATGTACACTATAGGAGTCTCTTCCATCTGTAACGTAAGCCTTCGAAAGACAAGACGTTGTTCTGCTCACTGCTGCATATCTCCACCTCCTAGGGCAGTGCCTGGGAAATGTTATGCCCTCAACAAATATGTATTGAATTGTCTTCCATCTTAGATTTTTATAACATGTTAATTTATATAAGTATATTAAAAAGTCCTTTTTGATCAAGAGTCTGCATTCTTAGCCACCTCACGGCAGATAAGTGTCCCATTTATGGCTCCAGAACAGTGAAACTCAGCTTCCCTGTGAACTGATTAACATTCTGGTCCATCCAAAGTATACACTTTCAAGTCAGTGATTAAGTGCCCTTTCTTCTTGTTGTGACTAGTTTTCCGTATTTGCTCAACTATTCAGTAGAAATGCTGCTGTAAATATGCAGTCACAAAGCCCTTGGGAGGTAGCACAAGTGATTAGCTTTGGCTCTGTCAAATGAATCAACCTGAAATCAGGCCCGGGGGTGAACAGTACAGTCAGGCGCACTACGTCGTATAAGGGAAATAAGCACTTGCACTCCGGTACTTAGATGGTGAGCTGTGTAGGGTAGCATTTCAATCCATCACAAAGGCTAGAGCAGTTGAGAAATCATGGCTAAAAATAGTCCATATGCAGATATTCCCAGAAAAAAAAATCACACTAGGGCACCGAAAGGAACAATGAAATAAAAGACAGGATGTCCGTGCCAGAAGAGCCCTGGTGTCTTAGTTAGCAACCACTGGCCGACCCAGCGCCACCTAGGCCCTGCCGTGTGGGCTGTTGTCCGTGCCGTGTCGTCTTAGCTCTGAAATTTACACGTGCTGTCGTGTGTCTGGTCCGCCCCTGCCCCCTAACTCACAAACTGCAAATTCTCTCTGTAAGATCCAGTTCCAGTATTACCTTCTTGGTAAACTCTTTTCTGAATATCTTGATACATTTAATTGCTTTTTCTCCTTTGTTGTCATGTCCATTTGCACATGTGTCTACTACAGAATGCCTTTGCATTAATTTGCTTGTGACTTTACTTCACCTTGTGTCTGCTGGCTCTTTGAGGATAAGAGTTATTTTTGTTATTGTATCTCCAGCGTCTAACCTATTATCTTCTTAGCGTAAAGTACCTTCTCATAATTTTGTCTGCTGAAATTAAAAGCCTTAAGTATTATGCCTTCTATAGTGATTTTTTTAACTTTCAAGATTCAAGAATCTCATGTAATGCGAACGTGTTTATAAGAAACAGGATACATCAGAGCAATCTAGTTTCCTATCTCAGATACACAGACCAGTGTATTATAACTATTTTTTTTAACGTTAATGCCTCCTTAAGCAACCTGTTTACAAAAGGATCAATAACATAATGCCTTTTCCTCTCTTTTTCTGCTGAAGAGTCCAAAACACTATTCTGGGAGCAATTGAGTCATCCTCATGAGATTCTCCATTAAATAGGAAGGAAACGGCTAATTCCAGTTCATTGTCTTTCTTATGTTGGATTTATAGATGAGAGACCTAAAGTACTGAGTGGCAGAATAACTCACTCAGTTACTAAAGTACAGATAGAAAATCACAGCTTTTAGAACGTCATTCCTAGTTTTTGTACTTCTTTTGGTAATATCTAGGCATTGAAAAAATTTAATTCCCAAACTGAGTGAGTGTTCATTAATTATTCCTCAAATGACTCTGAAGTAATTTCTCCCTTCTTTTTGTTCTAATAGACAAATGTTTTTTTTTCTTTTATCCTTTCACTTAACCAAAATTTTGTTTGTATTATTCTGCTGTTTTATTATTATTGGCCAAGTTCTGCTTTGTATTATTACTAGATTTTCAGCTCTTACATTTCTGTCTGGCCTTATTTTTCAATGTTGATTGACTCAGTTCCCAGAAAACAGTGCTTTAGAAACAAGGACTTCCATTCGTTTTTTGTAAACCCCTAATCCTAGGAGCTTTACCCTGGTAAGTTCTACCTGTGGGCAAGACCATCCTTGGACTCTTTTGGATCTTAATGAGACAGAAATTTCAGAACATTAAAGAGAAACCGACAGCTCATACTCCCCCTTTATTCCCCATGAACCACGTTGCTAAATCCTCTACAACCAGAGCCTGCCACGTATTCAGCCCACGGCCGACAAGGACAGCCTTCAGCTCTCACACTCTTCATCACATCGGGCGAGTGCAGCTGCCTTGGGAAAAGCAGTTGTTTTGTCCTCAGTCTGTAGCTGGACCCCCCGAAGCCCACGAAGTAGTTCCAGCAGGAAGAGGTTTTTCTCGTTTCTTCTATTTACAGTCCCTGGATAGAATCCAGCCATTGGTGACAGCATCCGGCTATAAGTTCCTATTGTCTTGTTTGATCTGCAAAGGGACAAGCTTTCCCCAATATCTGTAGACATATAAAGTACCAGCAAGCATGATTTCTCAGTGATACTCTTCAAACAGCTCTGTGGACATTCCTTTTTCTCCCCTTGTGGCAGGTAGGCAGTCCCGCTCCAGGAAGGGGCACTTGGACTGTACCTGTTAATCTTCTGTATTCCTCTGAGAAGGCCAATTGTCACCTGGCAGGGGGTCAGGTCCCAGGTTGGGTATTTCCCACAGAATCTCCCTAATAGGGCACTCAATGCATATTCACAGAATTAAAATATTAATCTTTCTGTGCCCTTGCTCATCTCTACTTCTCTGGTTAGCACAGCACCGAGCTTACCACATTACCCAGCTAAGGGGCTTATTATGATTTTTATTTGTTAAATAAAATTTCTGTTGCTTTTTCTAAAGAGCAGTTGCAGTTGATGCTTGAGATTTGCATATTCTCCATATGATTTCTTGGCATGATCTGTTTCACAATGGATCATAGATTCTGACTTTATTGTGATTTGCATTTCAGCCTAAGTGAAAAATTACCTCTTCTTTACCTTGCAGATACTATCTGCCAGAAACTAGTGGCCTGTCTCAGGGCGTCCACCTCTGCCCTGGAGATCCACAACACCTGAATATCTGGATGCATTTTGATAAACTGCCGACCTTTTCATTTTGTTCTGGTTTCCCACAGCAGATAAAACTGTGTGTGAAGCTAGACTCCAAATTTTAATATAATCTGGCAAATGGATGAAACAAGACAAGACTCATCCCATGGGCCACAATTCTAGGGAGACCTAGGTTATTTTTAAATGGAAAAAGTGCTCTCTGGGTTCACCCTTAGACAGAATTTTATACCATTGCTTGAGACAAGTGCTCTCAATTGGGCCAGAGTTAGCCTCCCCCCACCCCCACCCCCCCATTTACCAGAATTCCAGAGAACCACATCTTGGGCTGTGTAGAAAATAGTCATTTCCCCAAAGTTTATCTTTTAATATAGGGCATCCCTAAACTGGCTGTACCCCTGATTCTGCTGTTGAAATGGGGCTGTTGAGGTGACTGGATTTGGACAACACTATCAAATTCCATCAGTGATATATTGCACTGTGATGATCTTTGAATCTCTCACTTGATGCTTTAAGAGAGGAGAATTCCATTCATCCCTTCCTAGTAGATCACAGACTTAAAAACAAGCTTCATGGTTTACAGAAATGTGGGTCCCTCCCCCTCTATAAATAGCAGTCCTAATAACAGCAATGTTGGACAAGTGATCCGTGAAGCATGCTGTGAAGTGGACATAACAGAGAAGGGTTCCTACGACTACAGCAAATGCAAATCTTAATATTAGACGATTTAAAAATGAATAATAAACCCTTGCAGGGTGTTCTGAGACAGCTGGCACAACAATCAGAGCAGATTTTTGGTTAGAAAGGTGTGACGGGTAAACAGCAATTGATTTATGGAGACGGGATGGGAGGATCTCGGTTTTCTGTTTTAAAATCCAAAGACGGCTGCCCTCAAAGTCAATGCTGTTCACTAAGATGGAAAAGGCTGCCATTCTTCTGTCCTTCTCTCAACTAACAAAATTAAATGAACATGATGAAGATTATTTTCACATGCAAAGTCATCTGAATTACCTGAACTCCAAACCTCATTTGATATAGTATCACCTGAATTAGTTCCCCTGGAAGAATTTAGGTAGGAGCTGACATCGTGGTACCTCACGTCAATTGCTAAAATAATGGCATCTATTTTAATTGATATAGGTTATGCCTGACTAAGGATGGTTGGGGCTTTTTAGAGCTTCATATAGATTTGCCCACAAGGAACATAGGGAGACACTCTAGTTTCTGAACTGTCTCAGTGTGCTGACAAGCTGAGAGCTGTGTGTTATGGCTCTGGGGTTAAGAACCTAGACTGGGGTATATTGAGACTATTCCTGATTCTCAGAAGGTGCGAAACTAAGTCCCAGGGCAAATGTTTTCTGTTTTTGTTTTTCTTTTCAGCAGTAACATCATCAGAGTGTTCAAACTGAAAGTAAACCTTTTGTACTTAATCTGCTTTTCCTATTCATAAGAATAAATTGTGATTTAATCAGACATGGTCTTGTATAATTCCCCTTGATGTGATCTTTCTATTTTAAGAATCATTTCACATTGGGTTTTTTGTTGCTGTTATTATTAATTTTGAACTATCCAAAAGCATTGCTCTGAGAATCTCTTCAATATCTTTTGAATATTTCTTTTCAACAGACAACACGGGGCGGTGAGATGACTAGAAGGGAGAGGAGTGTTTCTGCATCATCTCCTGTGGTCGTTTTGGGTCTCTCTCCCTCGCTGATTTTTCTCCTTCCAATCTCAGCTGCAAACATTCTCCTGCCTCTCCTATATCTCTGTTCAGGGGATTCCTCATGATTTGTCTCAGGAGTCACATTATGTTTAGTAGCTCAGTTAGGGGTTTAGGGATACATTTTGAACACATGCTACAATTCAAATGAGGAACATTCTCACTATCAGTACCCCAGGCTTCTGACTCTGCAGCAGAGAGGCATGGGCTAAAGAAAGCAATGTGAATCTTTTTTTTTTAAGATTTTATTTATTTATTTTTAGAGAGGGGAGGAAGGGAGATAGATAGAGAGAGAGAGAGAGAGAGAGAGAGAGAGGGAGAGAAACATCAATGTGTGGTTGCTGGGGGTCATGGCCTGCAACCCAGGCATGTACCCTGACTGGGAATTGAACCTGCGACACTTTGGTTCGCAGCCCACATTCAATCCACTAAGCTACGCCAGTCTGGGCTCAGCAAAGTGAATCTTACTGGTCATTTATGACCCTGATGGGCTCCTGAATCTTCTGTGTTACTGGGTCCCTTTCAAAAGTGTTCAGGCACGAGCCTCTCCTTCCATTTTCCTTATAGAAGTTTGACCACTCCCCACACCATGTATCTCCAGAAAAAAAATATCTTCAACACAGAGGGTTTTCTCCCACAGCTGTCTCCCAGAGATGCTTGGAGGTGGCACGAGTAACAGATTTGCCTTCTAAACAGCAGCTTGCCTGGAATATCATAAAGCCAGCATAATCTTCTTCGTCGTGCATTTTCTTTTAAAATAGAAACATTTCCTCTGGCAACCTATTATAACCCACTCCAGGGAGTTCCCTCAAATCTTCTCCTTAGGAGAACGGATAACAAGTGGAACAGAGGTTCTGGAAGGATGATGGAGAGAGGAGCGACAAGGGGGCTACTGTTTATCCAGGGAAGATAAACACGTGACCTGCAGCGAGCACATGCAGACCCCCAACAGCCTGACATGCAGCGGCTGTGGTGTCTGTTGGGAAGGAGACTGTTATGAATGAAATGTCCACTATGCTGAAATCCTAGCCCCACTCTGACCAGGTGATAGATAGGGACTCTGGGGAGTGGTTAGGTCGTGAGGGTACAGTCCTGGTGGATGGGATTAGTCTTCTTATAAAAGGGACCCCACATGAGGGTCAACTTCTACCATGTGAGAAGGACACTGAGTAGGTTGATGCTTGGATGTGGACTTCCCAGCCTCCTGAACTGTGAGACGTAAATTCTTTTGTTTATAAGCTACCCAGTCCCTGGCACTGTCATAGCGGCTCCGATGAACTAAGACAAAACCATGACTAGTCCTGCAGAATCTCTATTATTCTCAGAGCTATTGGTACTCACACCAGTAGGTACCAGTGGGTAAAGTCTCCCTCTCCCTTTCTCTCCCCTTCTCTCTGTATAAACACACACGTACATATACTTCCCAAAACAAGACTTTCTTCTTTAATTAAATATAAATAAATTCTTTATCTGTGCCAGGTACACTGCTTTGCAACTGGAAAATGATTTAAGGAACTGGGAAAGGCCAGCTTATAAAAGAGAAACTTGATAGAAACCTCTGTAACTTATTCACATATTTGAAAAACTGACTGTGGATAAGGAATTCACTTTATACAGTGTGGCTCCAGAGGCGAAAATACTCATTTTTTTATTCAGCAGACTCTGACTGAGAACCTCCTGTGTGCCATTGATGCTGTCACAGATGCTGGAGACACCAAAGTGAGACATTTCTCTGTTCAGAGAGCAAACTTTCCCTTGAAGCTCAAAGAGGTCAAGGCATCAGAGGAGATCATTTCAGTACAACACAGTGACAAAGTCCCTAACAATGAGGACTATCCCCAAACGTAACAGGGTGTCTTGTGAGCTTTCATCACTCAGTTTAGCTGTGATTCTCTAGGGCGGAATAGAGTAGATGAAGAGTTCAGGGCAATGGACTTAGTAGCCATTCTGATTGGCTGCCAGCAACGCCTGGAGTGCTGGGGCATGTGGCGTCACATGCTCTGGCTGCCATCTTGTTCCCAGGGGCAGCTGGCGAAGAGATCATGGTCCCTGGCCATCCCCTCACCTTCTTCCAGGAGTTCTGAAGGCCAGCATCTCCACATCTGCTTTGGATACAGAGTTCATCTGTCTGTATCCTCACTGCCCTTTCTCACCTGGCTGGGGCACAGTGAGGGGACCCCCTCTCCCAAGGTGGTCTATGCAGTCGGGTCACATGTATCGGGACACTGTCTTTGGGACACTGAACCCAGATGAGTGACCGGCCATGTCACTGTCCCATTTGTACCAGGCCAGGGAAGGTCACATGGATGAGCATGAGAAGGAGGACGTTAAGATCACTGACTAGGATCTGCACGCAGAGTGAGTTCAATCTCAACCAGTGGTGGCATTGATGGACCAATGAAGAGGCCACCTGTGGAGTGTGGAGAGAGAGAAACTTGGATGGAGAGAGAGAGGCCCAGCTTTGGAGGTAAAGGGGCTGGCGACTACTACTTGCCAGTCAACTTCATCAATGTCAGGCTCAAGAAAGGGGTGACACAGGACACATAGCTGGAAAATTCTTATGGTGAAGAAAAAACAATTAAGCAGGATGAATTTCCTAAGAATTTGAGACCAAAGAAGTTAAAAACTGGTGGCAAATTTAAACCCAGCCAGAAAGGGTTTGCAGGGGGAACCAAATTGTTCATGAATTTTGATCTCTGGGTAGGACACACAAAAGGAATTAGACAGAAGTGTCTGCAGAAGGTGGGCTCCATCTCTGTAAGGGGCCTTGATAAGGACACACAAGGTATCATTAACCCAGTCAAAACCAAAGAGAGAAAGGGAAAAGGCAACATGGGAGCCTGTGGCCCGGAGTGGATCACTCAGGCCCTTCAAGACATCCCTGTTGTTAACTCTGGAGAAGAAGCTGAAGAGGAGTTTGAGAAGGAGCTGAGCCAGTGGAGGAAAGATCCCAGCAGAAGCAAGAAGAAGCCCATACACTCTTATAAGACAATGGAAAAGTTGAAGGCCAACAGCAGGGTTAGGAAGAAGCTCACTGATCTCCAGAAAGAGTTTTCTCAGGTCAAGGTCATAGACATGACTGGTCGGGAGCAGAAGGTCTACTACAGCTACAGTCAGATCAGCCACAAGCACAACATCCCTGACAAAGGGCTGCCACAGCAGTCACAGCAGCTGCCACAGCCCAGCAAGGAGGCCAAGGCCCTAGGCTCTGTGCTGCCAGAATTGGAGCACAACCTGCAGCTGCTCACCAACCTCACGGAGCAGCAGATCATGCCAAGAGTTGGCACACTTGTCTGCCAAGTGCAAATTCAATGAAGCACTTGATATCATGAGTAGGGAGATGTCCTCCAACATTGGTGACTACATGCAGCCTGGAGCATGGGAGAACGTCACTTACCCCACCCACACGGAGTGGAGGAAGGACTTCCAGTACAAGGCCAGGCAGGAGTGACAGGAGATAAGAACATAGCCCAGGGGGTCATCAGCATGGCCACCAGCTCCATGCCCATGATCTTTAAAGACTTCATTGAGACTAAGGCCAAGGGTAACAACATGGTCTTCATGTTTGTCATTGGGAAGTGACATGAAGGGAAGCAGCTCTACACCTTTGGCCACATCATCATCTACATCAACAGGGGAGTGGTCTTCATCCACGGTGAGAAGCCCTGGGTGCCCATCTCCCTGTAGCACCCGATTGACATCGGCAAGTGAACTGCAGCAGGCCTGGAGCAGGCTGGACAGTTGCACCTTAAAAGACGGAGGTCTGAAATTTCAAGGAAGACTCACCTTGTGCAAAGCAAGGCACTGATGGGGTGCAACAGGCCCCTGCTGGTACCTAGCATACATTTGGGTCTGCAAGGTAGTCCTGGCTGGGCCCCCCTGGCGCCCTGTCGCACTGCACCGCAATGGGACAGTCTGAGTAACTGCCGTGTGCTAGTGGTTCAAAGGCACCAGGTGCTAACCCATGGTTATGTGGGCCCTCAGTTCAGCGGCCTTGGTTCGTGAGTTTGGCTAAGAGAAGAATTCAGAGTCAAGAACTCAAGTTATAAGAGGAGGTTCATTTAGAAAGTCACAGAGGTGGAAAGAAGTGAGCAGCTGGGCTGCACGGCCTCGGGAACCAAGTTACGGAGGTGAAAAGAAGGCCCGTGGAGCTTAGTCACTTCAGCGTTATACTCGGCTTTCCCCCCAAGTACTTCTAAAATATCGTATTGGGTTATCGCTTTTAAAAGTTACTCTGCACACTATCTTATGCTGTACTTTTTTTTGTATTTTTTTTCTAATTATTTTAACTTTTTAATATGTTTTTGTTTTGTCATTTCAAATTGAAATGAGTTTGCTGGGCCTGATCCATTGTAATGGTAACCATAGTTTTTTTTAAAGATAAATATCCCTCAGTGTTTTCATCTTTTATGAGTCTGTTTTGGAAGTTGGTGACTGCTGTCTCATAGCCCGTTCCAGACTGTATTTTTTATCTACCCAGAAAGCCAGTATCTGTATGACACACGGTAAGGAATGACCTTGACTTTTTGAGATAAAGTGCAATCTTCATTTATAAAATTGTTTTAACATGTCTGCACATTTTGAAGCCTGTTGACTTTGCTTCTGGCATCAGGAACCGTGCTCAGGGAACAATAAAGACTGGCGTTTAAACTGTGTGCACACAGATCTCCTGGTAGTGTGCACTGAGCCATCTGCTCTGCCCAGGGATTTTTTTTCATTTTCTATGTGTAACTGTGATGTTTCACGAAGTAATTTTGTTTCAAATGATGTTTCATGCTACCCAGTTCCTTCAATACATTTTCATTGCTTGTCTTATGAAAAAATTACTTCTGAACTAGGTGCAAAATTCTAGCATTAGATCAGTCCCTTTCCTTCCACATGTGGCCTGGCATTTAAACAGTGGATCTTAAAATATTATACAGTCTCTACCGGAGCATAACTGTGAGTTTAATACATCGGATTGCTATTTGAAATCTATATGAATTAATACGTTCAGAGCCCGATTATTTCAAGGGGATGAAATACTCTATTGCTGCCTCATGCAGGGTCAGAACACAGCAAAGTAATTTTAACAATTCTGATTCCGAATGGAAGTGAGACCGCCTTTCATTATCTGGACTTTCTTCTTAAGCCCCTACACTCTTTTTGTTCTCTTCTCCTAGTCCTGGTGACTGATGAGAATTAAACAATCTGCAATGAAAAATTATAATCACTAACCTTTGTATAGTAGATCACATTTATTCTTAATATAACATCAATGTTCTTTCGACATAAAAAAGCAAAGATTTTTCTTCTCTCAAATTCCTGGAGAGTAGTTCTGTTTACGACTAAGCTATCTTTTGAAATCACCTCCTCCTGACATCCTAGAGGAAGAGAAATGTACCAGATAAGATCTGACTTCTTACAGTGTTCAGCCAAAGCATTTGTATGCCCTCGAACGGGGCTCTACAGATGATTGGGCAGTGCTGCCATCTCAGGATCAGGGGGCAGCCAGAAAGATCTGCTTTTTCATGAGCAGCCTTGGAAGAAAATCCCACAGCTGCCATCCAGATAATAAAACAAAAACAGCAGTTTTATTGGAAATAACAAATATTCTAAGAAAACTTAGAACCTGTGTTTTCCATATGATACAGATGAATCACTGCCAGCGACTGCCTTCAGAATTCATGGGATGAGGGTCTCTAGAACTTTCCAAAGACGAGGACGCCTCCAGCGTCTGTAATAAAGATGCGGGAGTACCTCGGAGATGTAATGTCGGAGGTCACTAGAGACCGGCGAGCCTGGCCTCTGCGTGCAGGGCTTTTTCCGTCCTCAAATGCCCCCCATTCCTTTCCTCTCTCACTCCCTGCATCTGTTAACAGCCACTTCCTTGGGGTGGACAGTGATACATTAACACTCATGTGTGACTAACCAGGAGATTTAACCTAGCCTAGAATTGTTCGCAACGTAGAAGCGTGGCTCTTATATACTAAAGGCTATCCCTGGGAAGAATCACACTCGCACTGTAAATTCTCCGAACATCAATGCCATGGCAGATAGCATGACCATTTAAAGGATTTCCAATAAACAGAAAGAACGGCCAAGGAGGACAATGTTTCTAAGTGGGTATTCTCGCTGGAGCCACTGCATTTACTATGGTTTATTACTGCAGAATTGTTAGAGAAATCACCATTTTGCGATTCTGTTTTAAGGAAGTCACAGGCCGAGGAGGAATCTCCTCTGTTTTCTGATTACTCTGTGTGCAGTGAGGATGCACAAGAAGCAACTAACACGTTAAATATTTTGTATGCATTTCCTCTCATCCTTATAACAACCACATAAGGCAGGTTTGATGGTCACTTCATCTCTATCCAAAGTGAACTCAGAGAAATTAATTTGTTCAAAATTCTTCAGAGACAAAGACCAACACAAATCTCTGAGCTGCCATAGCCCGAGCGGAGCATGCCCGAGAGTGCGCGAAACAGCAGAATTGCATTTCATTTTGTCTCTGACCTACACAAGGTCGTGGCGGGATATGACCTTTGGGCAGACTCGTCCATCCCCTCATGCGACAGGCAAGGCCGGGACAGTGAGCTCGCAGTGAAATGCCAGGCTCAAGCTCCAGCCCGGATTGCTCCGCGCGTCAGATGCCACGGCCAAGACGCTGATGTTTCTTCATTTCCGTAGAGGGCCCAGGAGCTCTGACTCCATGAACCACGAGAACACGAAACTTCGGAGGCCCATTAAGACCTTTCACATTTGATCTAATACATTTGGCTTCTGCGCAGTCAGACACCCTGGGCGCGTGTGCTGGCTCCATCACTTGTTGTCGTGGGCCTTTGGGCAGGTTACTCGATTTCTCTTGACCTCTGTTTCTTTATGCGTGAAATGGGAATAATAACAGTTACCTGCCTCATAGCGTTATCCTGAGAATTAAATAAATTAATACAAAATCTACCAAGAACTGAAACATCTGGTAGAATGAACATATAAGAACATTAAAATAAAGCCTATATCAAACTAAAAAGTTTTTGCACAGCAAAGGAAATCATCAACAAAATGAAAAGACAACCCACTGAGTGGAAGAACTTACATCTGATAAGGGGTTAGTATAAAAAACTTACAAAGAACTCAGGCAACTCAACACCCCCCAAAAATCCAATTTTAAAAATAAGCAAAAGACCTGAATAAACACCTCTCCAAAGAAGGCACCAAAGATGGTCAATGGACATATGACAAGGTGCCCAATGTCATTAATCATCAGAGAAATACAAATTAAAGCCATAATGAAATATCACCTCACACCTATCAGAATATCTACCATCAATAAATCAGCAAATGACAAGTGTTGAAGAGAATGTAAAGAAAAGAGAACCCTCGTGCACTGTGGGTGGGAATGCAGACTGGTGCAGCCACTGTGGAAAACAATATGGAGTTTCCTCAAAAAGTTAAAAATGGTATGATTTCGTTCACATGTATAATCTAATAAAATCGCGACAGGCTCAGATAGAGAGAACAGACTGACAGATATCAGGGTGGGGCTGTGGGGCTGGGCGAGGGAAGGAAGGGATTAAATCAGAGGGAAGTGGACTGGGGGAGGTAGGAGAGGATCTAAACTGTTAAAAAAAATAGTGTTTACTTTCTTAAGTGAAATTTAAAAAATAAGTCAGTCAATCGAAAATTTAAATTTCCTGCCTTCACCATCCTTCCTTCCTTCCCCAAAACCCTTCCCAAGGGGGTCAGGAAAGAACAGGTGTGTTCCTTCCTCAGGGTGTTACAGTGGGAGCCGATCTCTATGCTGCTGTCTCTGCTGGTCTCCCCGCTCCAGTTAAGCTGGAGTAACTCAGTCTTTCATTCTGCCCTCTCCCCATGCTCGTCCTGTAGGTCTTTAGTGAAGGTTTCTGTAGCTAATTTTTAAAGGAAGTCCTTTAAAAAAACAAATCTCAGAATATTGGACCTTAAATCAGATCCCTTTCTTTCTTTTTTTTCTTTTGTTTACTCTTTTTTTAAAGTTTACACTGAACCCATTTATTTGCCCTAACACCAGCCCTGTTAGGACTGAGTGCCTGGCCAGGCCAGCGGGGGAGGCAGGGGAGGAGTGAATCCATGAGCCATGAGCATCAAACCCTGGTTTCCTTACAAATTCTCCTCTTTTCTTACAAAAATTCCCAATCTCTGCTGTCTTCCTAGATGACTGTGAATTCCCCTATATTTCATTTTTGGTTTTTTCTACCTATGAATTATGCTAAAACTCTGTGTTAACAATGAAACTGTTCCTCCTACTGTGTAAAAATGCATGCAATATTTATAAACATGCATATTAAAAAGCATGCAATACCAACAAGGTCAGGGGCACTGACATTTTTCCCTAGAATGTCAAATAAAAAAGTGACAACAGTCAACATAACAATAGCTGCCTGGTGTGAATGAATCAAATTTATATCTATTTTTTGTCAGATCAGCAAAAAACATATGTTTGGTGTGCTGCAGAATTTTAGGAGTTAGTTTATGTGTGCCATGAGGTACAAAATGTTGAAAATTTTTGCATCTCTTGGCACACATAAACTACCTATTAAAACTCACCACATTCTTTTCTCTATTGACAAACTTTGGTTTTAAAGACTTTGTCATAGTACTGATTTAAATAACATGGCTAATCAATGACCACTTGGTTTTAGATTGTGCCTGCACGATTCTAAAAAGTTTAAGTTGTGTATTCAATAATTTTCCTGTATCATTCAAGATGGTTTGAGCTGTATTTTCCACGGCTTGCAATCTAAAGATTCCAAAGTATATGCCACTTAGTCTTGTGTTCTCAGCACACTGTAAATTGTTGTGGTTCAGTTTTCATGTCACTGGCTGGAGTCTTCATTGTAATAGTATGTATGTGTTTATTTCATGTTATCATTTTCCCAGTGTTCAGCTCTTGAGCTTGTTACCTTTGTCTTTCTGAGCACTGCATTAGATGCCTATGCATAGGAAATGCTGTACAACTTGATTATTTTCCCATTCACTTATTGTTTTGATATCAGGCAAAATACTTGTTTAGTTCTTTGGCCTTAAGCTCCCTTCTTTGTTTATCTCTTGTGTGATTTTGAGCTTTGAATGGGGTACTGTACATGAAGATGCCTTCTGGACACTGGTAGGTATCCTCTTAGCTCCAGGAACATTAACTAGGATTTCAAAAAGAGGAAACACATAGTTCTGTTTTGTCTGCTCCAGTATTTTAACCCATTTTTCTTTTTCTTTTTCTTTTCTTTCTTTTCTTTCTTTCTTTTTTTTTTTTTTACAGATTTTACTTATTTTTAGAAAGGGGAAGGGGGGGAAAGAAAGGGAGAGAAACATCAAGGTGTGGTTGCCTCTCCCGCGCCCCCTACTGGGGACCTGGCCCACCACCCGGGCATGTGCCCTAGACTGGGAATGGAACCAGCAACCTTTTGAGTTGCAAGCTGGCACTCAAGCCACTGAACCACACCAGCCAAGTCTTAAGCCATTTTTCTATTTCCATCTTGAAAAGCTTTATTGCATCTCTGTGTTTCTTCGTTGAGCATACTATTCCAATAAAAATCATTCAAGAAATTGTTTGCTTTGGAAAGCAGTTAGAAAGAAATTTATGACTTTGATTTCCTAAATTTATTTTTCAGGAGCATGGATATGACATGGAAAGATTGTTTAGCTTCTATTAAGTACCTAGTGTTCTGAAGTAGCTTTTATGGAGCTGGTGAGCCAAAATTAGACTTGAGAGGCCAAAGGGAGGCCTCACCTCCATTTCACCTCATCCTGTACTAATGCTCTGAAAATAAGCACACTTGGGCCCTGGGTCCTGGTTTTACTCCAGCTGGTCCTCATGCTGACATTACTGTGCTTTCTGAGCTATAGCCCTGAGAATAATTTCCTGCCTGCTGAGATTACCACGTCAGATTATGTGGAATATGAGTCTATTGAATAATCCCTTCTGTCAAATCTGTTCCATTCTCTTCTAAGGGTTGTTTCTGAAATGCTCGACTTGGTAGGGTCAACACACTGTGCGGAGGACACGTTTGCTTCTTCCTCACAGGTAGCCATCCACTCACACCTATCCAGGAAAGCTGAGATTCTGGGATGAGAAAGTAGGAAGGGGCGCTTTTCTGGATTCCTTTGCTAGTGTTATCATAATAAAATATTACAGCCTGGGTGTCTTAAACAACAGAAGATTATTTTCTTGCATTCCTGGAGGCTAGAAGTCCAAAATCAAGGTGTTGGCAGGTTCAGTTTCTTCTGAGGCCCCTCTCCTTGTCTTGCAGATGGCTGCCTTCTGGTAGTTTCTGCAAATGGTCTTCCATCTACATGCAAGCAATGACCCTGGGGTCTCCTTGTGTGTTCAGATTTCCTCCTTTGTAAATACACCTGTCGGATTGGGTTAAGGTCCACTCTACAGGGTTCATTTTAACTTAATCTCCTCTTTAAAGGCCCTGTCTCTGCCAAAAGCCACATTCACAGGTACTGAAGGGTAGAGCTTTAACAAATGAATGTCGAAGGGCCACAATGCATCCCATATTTGCCACAGCACGTAAATGCTCAGTACTAGGTATTGCGATAATGTGTTTTGTCATTTAATTTTAAAATGACTTATTGATATTGTCTCTATCATTTACCACACGGTAAATGTGAGAAAATTCATGCTAAGTAAATTTAAGATTATTCGATGGGATCCAGGCTTTGCATCAGGGAAATGTTCTCTGGCACAAAAAGAAATGTGAGAAAAATCATAGGCTTGGAGGAGTTTCTGTCCATGGATCAGGGAAGAGTCTAAGGAAGTGAAAAACCAAGTTGTACTTCGGTTCCACATTGTCCTCCTGAGACTTTTCTACGGTTTTGATTCATCCGGGATCCCACTCCAGAAAAGCTGATCATGCCAGATATCCAGGAACGGTTCCCCGCCGTCAGACCTGTCTTCTGTGGCCGTCCTCAGTGGGAGGGGTCCTGGTGCTACGTCTACTGTGCAGGCTGAGAAGGCAAGTCCCCTCTACCCAGGGGGCCCAGTTGCCATAGTCCCCTGCCTGAGGCCAGATAAACTCAGCAGTGTGACTGACACGTTTTTAAGAGCTCCCTCAGAAATCTGGTTGGGGCTCCGGTTGTGCTAAAAATTTCACCCTGGTTTGACTTCTCCTTTCTGACTCTGACTTTCCCCGGCCTTATTTGTTTCCTGGGCAGCGCGTCCTTACTAAATTACTTTGCAAGTAAATCTTTGACTTAGGGTGTGATTCTGAGTCACATTCTGTGGCTAAGTCATCCTCTGAGGCTCAATCTTGTTCTACCTTTTTTTTTTTTTTCAATTCTTTGGAGGTAAAAAGGATGGAATTAAATCCCAGTGCAGTGATGTAGAGCCTGGGGAGTGTAAAGTGATGTAAAGAATGGGAAGCCTGGGTTTAATTCCTGGCTCTGCCGTGCATCCGCTCAGTGACTGGGCCTTTCATCACTCTTCCCCGAGCAGCAGTGCAAATCAACTCAACCAGACTCTAAAAAGGGCAATTGTCCATTTCTGTGACCCCAAATCCAGGAGTAGCTCTGACTTAAGACACCCCCGATGCCGCTAGGAATTTGTCTCATTCCTTTTGACTCGACCCTGCCTTGTGGCAAGGTGGCCCCAATCAGCTCCAGTTCACCCCTCACAGTTCAGCAACCTCCCCACAAGGGGGCGCCACCACTGGCCCTGGGATTTACTCCAACTGTTGCAGTTTAGGACGTGAGCCTACCCTGGAACCAATGACTGTTTCTGCTTGGCCTGGCCTCGGGCAGATTTCCTTTCCTGGAGCCAGGGAAGGGTCCACTTCATCTGAATCATCACAACTCCATGCAAAAGATCCAGTAATTATCTCCAGTTAATGATAAGGATTGAGTGGTTCACAAATGTTAAAAGTATCTTGTTCAAGCTCACTGTAGGAGCTAGTTAATTTTGTCTTCTTGGTATTTATTTGTCTTTCTTCTCAAACCTCAGTTTTTCTTAAAGGAGCCTAACACATATACCTCATTCTCAGTCAATATGATTAGAGGAAGTGATGCAGGAAAAGTCCTCAGCACAGAGCCATAAAGATCCCAAAGCACACAGTATTTGTTGAGGGGAGGACTATTGGGAGGAGGAAATGCAAGAGATATACAAATATTAAAATTGTCATATTTTTCTACTTTACATGATAATGCCAATTAGGTGCTGAATAAACAGTAGAAAAATACAAGATGTATAGATTTTTTTTCTGATTTTTATGTGCATAGGTATGGGATCACAAGTAACGTTGTCTATGGCTCTGAACAGGAAAACTAAAATTGGCTTTCCTTTATAGTAAGGCTCAGTTTTATCATTCCGTGTAGCAGTGTGCTAGGAGATAGTAAGAAAACACTGTTTCATGATTTGTTACTTCTGCTTGAATTCCCAGATGTCATTTAGTCATTTTCCTAATTGAATTCAAATTCTCAAATTATAAAGTGCATATTGCCTTTACAGTTAAGTATCTCGACTTCTTTCTTGAAAATAACCTTGAAAATTACAATATATAATATTTAATAATGTAATATTTTAGAATAGTTTAACAATGATTGCTGTTACCTTAGGAGAACACAGAGGGAAAGAGAAAGATAATCTAAAATGATAGCTTTTGCTTTATTTTGGCTTCAAATTTCTGGAAAATCTACATTTCATTCTGGAAGTTATTCTGTGCCTACAATTTTCTGGGTAATGCAATTTTTTTTAAAAATTGATCTTTAAAGTTATTTCTTTTTTTACCTTGGAAAAATACAATTTCTTTTCTGAAAATATTTTCCTTCTTGTGACTGGATAATGTCATTTCATTTATTTTGAAAAAATACTTTGTCAGATACACAGACATACCCATCTATGTTATGGCATTTGGGGTTCTGTATGGGACAGGAAAGACCAGGACAGGATAAAAATGTGCCAGTTTTCCCATTAGCGGAGGCCACACCCCATGGCTGCCCTGGTCGGGCAGGCCTCATTGAAGAGTGGGGGAAAGTGTTTCCATTGGCTTTTTTAACCCCAAAGTCATCTTCTCCATCATGCATGTGAATGAATAAAACAACATTCATTAAAACCGTTGGTGAGATGCGATCACATGCAGACATAGGAAGCCCCGGACAGCTCTATATGTAATGTTAGGCAAGTTCTCAACATAAGTGAAAAAAACAAAGCACAAGATGGAGTAGGTCAGATGGTCTCATAAATAGAATATAAAATAGTATACTTATTGATATGCTGAGTAATTCTTCAGAGATAACAAGATCCGGGTTAAACAGGTCACCTTTCAGGGAGAATTGAAACTCTGGGCTCAGCTTTTACTGGGTACCATTTTCTTGTTGTTAAATTGTAACATTAAATAAAATGCAACATGCAAGTATAGAGAGTAGTATAATAATCTTCTAATACTCCTCATTCATGTCAATGTATTCCATACTTATGATTTTATTTCTTTTTCCTATTCTATTTTTGAATTATTTTAAATGTATTTTTCTAAACATATCATTTCATCAGTAAGTATTTCAATGAACATTGCTAAAAATATACAGGTTTTTTTACCTGCACATCCGCAATTTTATCTTTCTTAATACAATTAACAATAACTTTTACTTAAGACTTTATGTTTTAGAGCAAAATTGAGATATGTTTAATTTTGTAAGAAACTGCTGAACTGTCCTCCCGAGTGGCTGTACGATTTTTAATCCCTACCAGTAATAAATGACAGTTCCCATTTCTCCACATCTGTACCCGCATTGAGGTTTTTCTCAGTGTTTCACATTTTGGCCATTCTGAGAGATGAGTAGCAATATCTCATTGTTGTTTTAATTTGCATTTCTTGACCTATTACGTGCACTATCTTTCATATGCTTATTTGCCATCTGTGTGTCTTCTTTTGTGAGGTGTCTCTTAAGGTCTGTGGCCTTTATCTGGCCCAATTTTTAAAATTGGTTTGTTTGTTTTCTTATTGTCAAGTTTTATGCATTCTTTGTACATTTTGGATAACCATCCTTTCTCAGATGCTTCTTTTGGAGCTATTTTCTCCCAGTTTATGGCACCTCTTCTAATTTATTCAACACTTGTCTTACACAGAGCAGGAAATTTTGATTTTAACCAAGTCCAGCTTATTAAGTATTCTTTTTCATGCATCATGCCTTTGGTGATATATCAAAAAATCATTGCCAGACTTCAAAATTAGCAAGATATTGTCTTGTTATCTTTTAGAAATTTCATGGTTTAGCACTTTAAATCCAGGTCTATGATCCATTTTGAATTAATTTTTGTGAAAGGCAGAAGCTCTGTATCTAGAATCATTTTTTTTAAAAATATGGATGTCTAGTTGTTCTCACAACACCATTTGTTGAAAAAACTACCTTTCTCTATTATGCTACCTTTGTTCCTTTGTTAAAGATCCGTTGACTATATTTATGCAGGCCTGTTTCTGTTCTTTTCCACTGATCTATTTGTCTATTCTTTTGTCCAAAATAACACAATGTCTTGATTCATAGTAAGTTTTGAAGCTGGATAGTGTCAGTCCTCCCCCAGATTTGTTCTTCTCCTTCAACACTGTGTTTACTATTTGGGGCCTTTTGCTTCTCCATCTAAACTTTAGAATCAGTTTGTCAATTATGACAAAGTAACTTGCTGGGATTTTATTTAGGACTGCAATGAATTTATAGATCATATTGGGAAGAACTGACTTTTCGTCCATATAGTCTTTCTATCCATGAACAAGGAATTTCTCTCCGTTAATTTAGTTCTTTGATTTTTATTCTTCAGAGTTTTGTAGTTTTCCCTCTATAGATCTTGTACATATTTTCTTAGATTTGTACCTAAGTATTCCATTTTTCTGAGATGCTACTGTAAATAATATTGCATTTTTAACTTCAAATTTCATTGTCCATTACTGGCATATAGGAAAGCAATTGACTTATGTATATTAACCTTTTATCCTATAACCTTCCTATAATTATTAGTTCTGTAAGGGTTTTTTGTCTATTTTTTTCAGATTTCTACATAGACTATTGATTATGCCATCTTTAAACAAAATAGTTTTATATCTTTCTTCTCAATCTGTATAACTTTTATTTTTCCTTGCCTTATTGTGCCATTAAGGATTTCCACTGCTGAAAAGGAGTGTTGGGAGGGGACATTCTTGCTTCACACCTGGTCTTCATGGGAAAGCTTTGGTTTTTGCTCTCCGGTATTACATTAGCTGTAAGTGTTTTATAGATTTTTTTGTCCAGTTGAGAAAATTACCCTCTATTCCCATTTTACTGAGAACATTTTTTCTAGTCCTTCTTGTCTGAGTTTGGTAGGTGGTGTCTTTTAAGAAACTGGTCCATTTCACCTAAGTTCTCAAGTTCATGGGCATAAAGTTGTTTCTGGTGTCCTTTTATTATTCTTCTTAGTGTCCATGGAATTTGTCATGACAGCCTCTCTGTCACTTATGATGTTGATTTTCTATTTTCAATTTCATTGTTTTCTGTTCTAATTCTTATTTCTTTTCTTCTGTTTCCTTTGGGTTTTATTTGCTCTTCATTTGCCAGCTCCCTAGTGAGAATTTTAGATCTTTTTTCTTTTTTAATATATGCATGTAATATTATGAATTTCCCCTTAAGGGTTCTTTTTGCTTCATCCCACAAATTTTGATAATTTGTGTAGTTATTTTCATTTAGTTCAAAATATTTTTCATTTCTTTTGAGATTTCCTCTTTGACCTGTTTGTTATTTAGAAGTGTGTTGTTTACCTTCTGTATGTTTTAGAATTTCCCAGTTATATTTCTGTTGTCGATTTCTAGTTTAATTCCATTGTGATCTGACAGCAAGCAATGTATGATTTCTATACTCTAAAAAATTTTTCAAGATGCATCTAACCACTGAGAATGTGGCCCATCCCTGTGAGCTCGAGAAGAATTCCACTTCTCTCTAGTGGAATAACAAGCGGATTCCACTGTTGTTAGATGAGGAGTCTGTAGTGTCAATTACATCCAAGTGATTGATAGTGTTGCTGAGTTCACCTAAGTTCTTAATGATTTTCTGCCGACTGCATCTGTCCACTTCTGATAGAGGATTGTTGCAGTCTCCAACTATGACAGTAGAATTACTTATTTCTCCTTGAAATTCTATCGGGTTGTGCTTTATGCAGTTTGATGATCTGTTGTTAGGTGAGCACATATTAAGATTGTTTTATCTTCTTGAATAATTGACCCTTTTAATACTGGAGAAAGGGAAAAGGAAAGAGAGAGGGCTATAGAAACAGTTAAATAGAAATAGAGGTAAGGGAGAGAAGGGGAGGAGAGAGGAGAGGGGGTGGCGGAGAGACACTAGTCTAGAATTAAGACCTTGGGGATTTGGAAGTTATTGGTAATCCCCCAGATCTAAACCACAGTATTTCAACTTTAGCTGCATTCTGGAATCACCATGGCATGTTACAAATAGTGATGCCTGGGTCCCATCCCCAGAAATTCTGACTTATTCGGTCTGGAGTAAATTTTGTTAAAACTCTTCAGTTGATTCTAATATGCAGCAAAGATGAGAACCAATGAATTGAAGCAGCGTCTCTCTAACTTAAATGTGCATAGAGTTCACCTTAAAAAATGCAGGTACGGAGTGGAGCCTTTGATTCTGAATCCCCAAGGAGCTTCCAGCTCCAATCATGCTCCTGACAAAGCTTTCTTTAAGCAACTGACTAACATTGCTAATCACTGGCTTGGAGTGCGGGGTCCTGGGAGGAAATGGGTGGCACTGATGATAGGGTCCAAATGTCGCATTTCCTGGGCAGTGTATCCTGGCTGCCGGAGGCATTCCTCTTTTCTGTCTGAACTGCTCCAGCTTCTCCCTCTCGCTCTCTAAGAACAGTGACCGCAGTCTGCCTTTGAGATGGGTATTTGGGGCTTTATTCAGTCTCTTGAGAGCCTGTAACTTCTGAGGGCAGCATAGTATTTTTAAAAAGTCACAAAAGGTCTTTCCCTAGGCTAAGGGTCCCCAAGAGAGCTCATTGAAAATAAAGGTTTGCATTTTGATTTAACCACTTTAGTTAGCATTTTACACATATAGTAAGGAAGTATCTTTAATTTCATTTAACTGGGGCTTTTCAAAATTATTTGAATATAAAATACTTTTGATATTTTGTTTTTATACAGAAAATTAAAAAAAAATATTGTTGTTCAAGTACAGTTGCCTGTATTTACCCCCCACCACTTCTCCCTACCCCAACCATCCCCACCTCCCTCTCCTACTTCCACCCCCTGTTGGCTTTGTCCATGTGTCCTCTATAACTGTTCCTGAAAACTCTTCCTCCTCGCTCTCCATTATCCCCTCCCACCTCCCCTCTGGTTACTGTCAGATTGTTCTTAATTTCAATGTCTCTGGTTCTATTTTGCATGCTTGTTTGTTTTGTTGATTAGGTTCCACTTACAGGTGAGATCGTGTGGTATTTGTCTTTCACCACCTGGCTTATTTCACTTAGCATAATGTTCTCCAGTTCCATCCATGATGTTGCAAAGGGAGGAGCTCTTTCTTTCTTTCTGCTGCATAGAATTCCATTGTGTAAATGTACCACAGTTTTTTGATCCATTCATTTACTGATGGGCACTTAGCTTGCTTCCAGAAATTTTTTAGGGGGGGGAAATCCTAGTGTAGAAAAGAAAAGGGGCTTATGGAGTAAGATCTGGTTACACATACATGAAAAAATAATACCAAAATTCATAAGGTTATTGTGAAGGATTAAGTCAGACGAGGTAATAAATAATAAATAGAATATGTATGAATAAATTAAGTGACACCATTTGTGTAATGTGTCTATTACACATCTGTGGGCTCCTCTCTTTTTCATCTCTGTCTTATCAGAAGCACCTAGAACAAGCATCATGTTATACACAGACGCACACATCAAAATTTCCATGAGCCATGACCCTAGCTGTATTTCTTTTCTCAAAATAGTTTTTAAAAATTCCACAGTTCATAGGTGGGTATCAGAATTAAATGCCACCTGAGTTGACAACTTCCTTTGCACGTCCTCTATTACTAATGGTTATAGAAGAAACTATGGAAGACACCCTCCCTTTGAAATTCAGCATTTGATATTCATGTATTGACCAGGTATTTAACTGGGCATTTAGTGTGTGCAAAGCTCTCTGGCAGATAAATGCATCAGTCTGTCATGGTCTAAGCATGGGCTCACTGGGTGCCTCTTGCTGCATAGCTCTCTCCTGTGCAGGCAGCCAGGTGGGCCGGTGATGCCTCGGACACTGGCGGTGGTGGGCACACCTGCTGTGCAGGGGAAGGCTCAGAACTGCACTGGGTCCTGCCACTCCCACCGTTGCGTTCCTGCACATTTTGTCTACACGTCTAGTTTTTGAATTTCTGTGGACTCTTAGAAAAGAGCACAATTCCTATCTCTCTGTCCATTCTTTATAACTTGCTCCTTAGTGTATACAGTGGGGATTTTTCTTACATACACGAGAACCACAGGGAGTCTGATGGGAATCAGATTAAGAGAAAAGTACATCCATGTCTATGTGGAAAAAATATATAAGGAAGAAAACCAGCGATGTCATTGTTGATAGCACATAGAATTCATCTTCCAGCACTGCCTCTTGCACCCCCACTGCCTGGTTGGTATTCAGTCTAAATCCAGCTCTTACTGAAGGACACTGGTTCCAGTGGGAAGATGATGAGGAATGAAGACCAGAAAGAAAGTTCTCCATTTTCTTCTGAGTTATCGTTGAATGTAGCTTTTCTGCCTCCATTCGGCAGATTCTCTGGGGGACTCTTAGATTGCTTGCTATACAAAACATGAGCCAGGATTATAGGTAGGAAGGAACAGGGCATTTTTAAAACATAGACTTCTGCAACTCTTGAGAATTCCTTTTTCTTCTTCTTGTTCAAATCCAGTGTCTCTACTAACACTTTTAAGACAATGATTCTCACCTGACACCACATAAGACAAACACCGGGAGACCAGGCCCGTGTTCGTTTAATTTATTTGTAAGTTTTCTGGCGTTCTCTAAAACACAGCCCAGGTTGAGAACTGCTGCGTGAGAGGGACCCTGCTGTATTTTTCACATGCATTATTGTTAAGTGATTTATCAAAAACCTGGGGGCTTGAAAGACTCCTAGGATACAAGTTGTCTCTTTCTGACAGGGAGAATTTACTTCTACAGGAAGGGCATTGTTGAAATCATCAGGCTCCGAGGTGCCCGTCCTGACCCATGATCCTCAGCAGCAAACTACTAAATGTGTCAAACAGTGTGCTATTCTTTTGTATCCAGAAAGAAATGAACCCCAACCCTGCCTTTGGCCTGGTGACTCAACAAAGTAACTCTTGGCATTCTATTTAAAAATCTCTGGACGAACCTCCCACAACTCTCTGAGCAGTTGTAGAATCAAATGGGGCTGTGGTGTTTGCACAAACACCCTTTGTAACTTCGTTTTTTAATACAAAGGGCAATGGATTTTGCTAAGGAATTAAATTCACTGACATCTCAGGCATCATCTCACTGACATTTCCAGTATCTTGCATGAGCCCGTGGTTTCTAAAATATGGAAAAGATTTTCCTATTCTTCCTCTAACTTTGGCAGTGGAGGTGAAGTTTATTTTTAATATTCAGCAGTGTTTTAGGACTCTTTCTAGACTGCAGCTTAAGGAGAAGCAGCTTGGAAATATTTTCTTTTCTTTGTTTGTTTTAAATATACAGAGATGGTATTTCCAAAGCTTTCGTTAAACATTTTGGAGATAAAAATTAAAACCTCTCATGTTTGTGTTTTTTGTAAAGACGAGGAATATAGTTACGGTTTGAAGTGAAACGGCTTTCCACATTCTACATAATGCTCTGCAGTCTCATAATTTCAATGTATACAAGAGCCAGAAAAAAATTAAAGCTTGTCCTTTTGTACGTGCCTGTGCCAACAGAAATGGTAAACAGCAAAATGATAATCAAGGAAAACTAAATCTTTCATGCGTGGCTGTTTTCCCTTTAGCTTAGCTTTTATTTTTAGGCAAATTTAGAGTGGTTGAATAGTAAAGGGAAAGTGGATAATACTTGCAGTCTCTTGGGGTTTCAGACCCCAGATATAAAGGTTTAAACTGGAGGCTGGGGGTGGAAAGGAGCCGTGTGAATCGACAGTCTTTCTGAAAGTAGAGTAGATGGAAACAAAACGGCATTCGACCAGCAGACCAGGATTTCACGACCTGTTAGAATGCGTAGGGATTGCCTGAGAATCAGTGCAGCAGGGATTTTCAAAAGAGTGACTGTAAATAACGCCTTAAATGATGTCTTCCTGGTATCTTGGCAACCTCACGTCAGCCCACAGGAGCACTGGGCATGGAGAATGTCGGTCAGTGGTCAGAGCCCTCTTAACCCCCATCTCTCTGGGCCTCGAGACCTGATTCGAGAAGGCTCTTTTTTTTGCCTGGGACGCTGCACCCACGCTCTCCATGAAAGGGTGTGCTTTCACAGAGGAATAAAATGTATCTAGTCAAGTCATGAATGCTACCTATTTCTCCAGGAGAAATAGAGTGTATTCTGTCAAGTGAGGTATCACCAGCCTGAAGAAGCACCAGTGCTCGTACCTCCTAGAAAGGGATTTCCTTCCAGCCCTGGGGTTCCACAGTAATCCCACGGTCGGATGAATTCCCATTCCCCAATCTCATCATGTTTAACTGGTTATTTAACAAGGTAGGCACTAGGAAGTGCACTTGCATTTGATGAAACATTATGAGAAACTTAGGAACGTGAATGGTTTCCATTGAAAAGTGCCCCTCCCATGCATGACCACTACCTACGGTAACTTCAATATCTCATTATGGAAGAGTGAAGGTTGTTTTAAGGCATGTCCAGTGGCTTGGGGTGGCAGAACCTTCCCCGAAGAGCCGGTGGCACTCTTCGTCATCAGAGTAGGTTTTGATAAAAGGATCAGCCACAGAAATCTGTGCAATGATTCCTGCCATGAGCTAGGCTACATGGCTGCATAGAAGCAGATCATGCACAGTAGTAAAAACTTGAAAAAGGAGAACCAACAGACTCTGCACTCGCAATTACTCTGTTTCCTGGGAGCAGTCCAGGAGGTAAAGCAGGCTTAGAGGTTAGCACGATTTGGTGTTCACTCGGGTAAGCTCTGGGTTGTGGCCATCCTGTTCGTTTTGTCATCATCACTCAGGAGCTGTGGCCCCTGCTACATCTAAGCTCCACTTTTCTTATCTGTAGATTGAGGGTAATAACTTTGGCAGAGGCAATGAAACATGTTCACCATCATCTTCCTCAGGCATTAGGATGATGACATTCCCCAGCCTCCACCGCAGTTAGATTTCAGGGCACGCAGCACTAGGTCTAGGGCCCAGGAGTGTGGGGAGAAGGAAGACAACGCTTTCCGTCTGGCTCTCACTAGCATTGGGCACGAACCTCCAGTCACACACTTCGCTGACTGCAGTGGCTCAGAGGCCCCACGTTCCACCTAGGGCTGCCCCCAGGAGGAGGGATGGTGTGGCAACCTGTCCGTGATTTTATGGACCACGGAATAAATGTTATTTTAGTAAAGCTCTGAAGCTGTAGTTCAGGCTCTCACCCTCCCCTTATCCTTTCCTTCCTCGTTCCTCCCTTCCTTGCCCTCCTTGTCCTTTTTCTTTCCTCCTCCCCCACTTTATTCTTTCTCCCTTCCTCCTTTCCTTCTTCTCTCCTTCCTTCCCTCTGTCCCTGCCTCCCATTTTTCCTCCCCTTCCTTCCTTCCTTCCTTCCTTCCTTCCTTCCTTCCTTCCTTCCTGATATATAGCACATAGTATATTGTGATCAGCACACACTTTACACAGTATATAGATTAAACTAATTCAAGAATATAATACTAGGGACACAGAGACACATAAATCTTTTAACATATTTATTATCATTTCATATGTTCCAAACTCATTATTTTAGACTCAAAAAATGCTGAGGCTTCGAGTCCATTGATTTATCTTCAACTAAATAGCTAATTTGGGGTATGGCTAAAATTTTCCATCTGGGCCTCTTTCAAATATATTAGGATTGCCTCCTAAACTAGATGTACTTCTCAGTGAAACATTTAGGTACATCGAATCTGTTGAGTTTAGTCTTAAAAATGAGAGCTGAATTTATTTAAAGAATGTAGCTAATATGTTGAAACTTTAGAGATAACCAAACAATGTTGATCTCAATTTTATAATTGGTGACACTAATTAGGAATTTAGATGACTATCTCTACATCCACTCGTGAATTTTTTACATTTTTGAGGTGAGGTTTTGTTCCTTTTCTAACATTTTTTTAACTCTGAAATTTTTTAGTAAGTATTCTGGAAGTAATATTGACCTCCTTTATATGAAAGTGATTCTTTGAGAAATTCCCAGTAAACAGGTTACTTTGAATAGCATGCTATTTATTAAATTGTAGCACCATAGAACACAATAATTACCATAAATATTTTTTACTCCAAGTATTTTTCTAAGACCTTTATAAATTACTACAAGTAACCAGTGATGTGTGAGTTATAATTTTTTCTCTTTGTAGCTTTCCACTGTGAGTCGGTATCTGGCAGTGGCTGTGCTTGTGGAACTAGGCAAACTTCCCCAACTCCCAGGAATCCAGAGCCCTTTGGGACATAAGTCATACCCACCCCCCAGCAAGTGGCAGTACGGAATTTTCATTATTTTGCTATTCACACTAAGTGTGCTTAGGTATCAAGAGCTTGCAGAATGGTTTCAGTGCAGCATCGTCAGCATGGTATTCAGCGTAATTTTCAGCACAGTAGGTGGTTCAGAGGAGGGTGGGCTTTGGGCCTCGGGGAGTGTGCTGACTGCTCTGTGTCCCCCCAGCTTTCAGATTGTAGGCAAGCTATTTCGTTCATTTTAACCTCAGTTCTCTCATTCATAAAATGACAATAAGTCTTTGCTCAAAGGATGTTACTACAAAGTTAACTGTGATGTACAATGTACATTGTTCTCCAGTAGATAAACAATCATCATCATCAAATAACTGATAACGTAATCTTAGAAGCCAGCTGAAAGAAATATATGTAAGAAACCTTTGGTATGAGATAATTCCTCATACTATCTAGGAGTCAAAAATTATAAACAACGTAAGTGTCTAACAATATAGGGATAGTTAAGTAAATTACAAAATGCCCACAAAATAATGTTTATGGAGTACTTTTGCTAATGCCAGTAACAAATGCTTTTAACGTTTTTAGCTTGTGAATACTAAGAAGCTCGCTTTGATGCTCTACCATAAGCCCTGACACGCCACATGGCAAAAACCATGGCATTGCCCAACTCTGCCGAGTCTTTGAAGAGAGAGCATGGCTTTTGTACAATTTGCACACAGCCTGCACGTCCAACTTCCTTTCTTTCAACTTCTGTTTGGGCTGATGCCTGCGGTTACTTTATTTGTCCCTGTGGACGAGACCTGTTCTCTCCACAGCCACCTGTCCACATGTCTCCCTGCCTTGGACTGCCCACATGGTGACATTGACCCACCCTTGACCTCTCACATCCTTTGTGGCTCTTTCTCCTGCTGTTGCTAAGAGCGCAGTACCACCTGCTCCTCGCCTCTGTTTTGATGTCACCTGCATCTTTTTACTCCCCTGCTATAGGCCAGCCTTCTGCTCAGCTGTCCCAGAGCAGGAGTTCTGACCCTCGTGATCTACAGGGCTTATCTTTTCTGCTGGCTTACAAGGATATCCCCACCCTTTCTTACTGCTTATTTTAAATTTTGTATGTGGGGGTGGGGGAGTGGGAGCTGGGACACTAAATGCACCTTTGCTTTGCCTCCTCCAGCTCTGTGTTTTCATATCCTTATCTGTGCTGTATCTGCATCTGTGTACATGTATGTTATTATCTATCTATCAGCAGCATGTAACATCTATAGCAGATTGTATTGGTGCCCAGTTCCCTCCTGACACTTCCCCCACACCGCCCAGCTCTTAGGTTTCCGGCTGCCAGCATCTGCAGCTCTTCGCCTGAAGGCTTTCTTTGGAGACAGGAGCCTGCACGTGGGAAACACTGAAAATAACTGGAATTAACATGCACGTCTCTCCCCAGCAGCCCTCCACCATGGCAGTTATTGGTGACCAAATGCTTCCAACGCCCTTGCCGTTTGGGGCGTGGGGGCAATTGTGAGCATGTTCCCCACTGTCTCTAGCAGAACTGAGTTCCCCCAGGGAGACTTGTGTATTGGCTGCGTATCACTTGCTGCCTCTTTCCCCACTGTCCTGTTGGTGCTCCACGATCATTTCCCAATACACGAGTTGCACTCAAACCCTCCTCTCAGAGTCTGTCTCTGGAGAAACCCAACCTCATAAAATAGTCTCATTCACATCCACTTCCTCCCGTTTATGTGAAAATGACTTAAGGGTTGGAGCTGACCCTGAGCTAAGTGTGTGCTCAAAATGTAGCAAGGCTGCTAATAAAATTGACATAATCTTAGGCAGCCATACCAGAATCATGGTTCATGAGAATCAAAGTACTTGTGCGGTATCATGTCTAGTTCTGGATGCACTATTGTTAAAGGAAATTCAAAAACCGGATATGACCATGGTGTGATTAGGGGTGTGGGGTCCCAACAACCAAGATGACAGTTAAAGGAAGTGAAGCTGTCTGTTGGGGAGGATGAACCAGTAGTGGCATAATCACCGCATCCAATGGGCTGAAGGGAAGTCATGCACACGGTGGACTCAGTTTGCTCAATGTTTTTCCAGAGGGCAGAACTCTGGACACCAGTTAGTAAAAGGCAAATTTTGATTCTGGAAAATGAAGGATTTTGTAGCTATTAGAGTTCCTTTTCAAATGCAAAATCCTGGCCTCTGGATATTCTTAAGCAAAACTCACCTCAATCCATCCTACCCCTGAAAATAAACCAGGTCACTCATGTAAACCTCTGTAGTTGTCACCAGAAACTCATTTGGATCGCCGACACATTGAGTCTGGAATTCCATCAGACTACTGCCCTGCTATGGCCTTTCTGGTCTGGCCCCTCGGTGTCCGGGCCCTCGGATGCCTCTGTCCTGGATTTGTGTCTTATTAGTTCCATCCTCTCCCCAGCCCGGTGAATTATTAATGATGTCATTTCCGACTCGCTCTCCCAGTGTTCAGGACAGCCTGCTCTTTGTCATTGCAGAACTGCAGTTGATGGACATTGTGACTCCCAGCCTTGCTGCCCTCCCCACTAAGGGGCAGCTTCTCACCCGACCCCTGTCTGACACAGGAAGAGAAACAGGAGCAATGGGAATAGAATCTCTAATGGGGTGAGAACATATTTTAAGTGACTTCTAAATATACTCCCAGCTCTATGATTCTATGACTATTTTCCTTTTCAGCCTTTGTTATTCTTTTCTGTTTCATTTCTCTTGCTTATTAATTTATAAATATTGCTTCTTAAGCTACCCTGAGAAAATTAAGCTGTTTGTTTGTTTAGTGGTGTTATTACTTCAATGTCCTAATGAGGCTCCATGTCTTCTCAAGTCTTGGTGACTGGGTTTGCCTTTCACTTTGCCTAAAGTGTGTACTTCTGTACAGAAGGAACGCCCCAGCCTATGCTTTCCCCAAGGGTGACTCACTTGTCTTCATCTTAATTAGAGCTCGTCTTTAGCACTTGCCTCACCTGGAGTTCACCTGCAGAGGGCGCCGTTTCCTTCACCCACTCCTGCCTTTCCAAACCTCTGGCTGGGCTCCATGGGCACTGAATATCGCCACCCTCTTCTGCAGGCACTCAGACATGCTGCGCAGTGGGGCAGCTCTCTCTGATGTCGGAAGGAAAGCTTGCTTTCCATGAAGGAAACCTGTGTTCCTCTAGTTGGCAGAGATGGGACTAGTGGACATTTAGAGCCCTGGACCCTCTAAATATCTTGAAATAAATCTTCAGAGAATTGATTGGAGACAACTAGATGGGGTTACACACTCATTTCCTTTCTCAGCAAACATTTACTGAGTAACTGTTCTGTCTTGAAGGTTCAGAAATTAGAAAGAAAACTGGGTGCCAAGCTAACAGGAGCTTACAGTCTCTGGAGAGAACGAGCCACGAAGTGCAGTGACGTCAGGGATGAGGATAAATGCTGTGAGAACACAGAAGGGGGCGCAGTCATCACGATACTAACTCCCGTGTGCCATCCTGGGCTCTGAAGAGGAAGATCAGTTCGCAGGTTCTGCACTGGCCTGGGCAGGGGAAGAATCCCTGCCGGCCGCGCACTGGCCGCAAGACTCTGGGCAAGTTGGGTCAGTTCTCCAAAGCAGCCACGTGGCAGTCCTACTGGGGAGATTAAATGAGGATGAATGCAAAGTGCTTAGCAAAGTGTCTGGCACAGAGTAGGCAATAAAATCTCGTTTCCCCTCTCTTTGGTTTCCTCTCAAAGTGTTCTCTGCAAAAATTACTATTTGTGGTATCTGGATCCTAAACTCAGCCTCTCCAAATATCTCCCTTACGATGGAAACTTCTGGGCCCTCTGAGGGGAGGCCTTTGTGACCTAGCATGATAAACAGTGTCCCTTTGACCTACACACCTGAAACACTTTCATTTCCACTTTCTACTTCTCCTCCTCTTTCATCCTCTCCATCTTCTCCTTCTTCTTGTTTCTTATTTGCTCTCATATGACCTTTCCTCCTGAAACACCAAGCTCCCGTTCTGTGATCTTCCATGCTGTTTTCCGGGCGCCATTCTGAAGAAATGCCTGTTGGCTCAGCCCCTGATCTTGGTCATTCTTTCTGTAAAGAGCTCGCTCCATCCAAACACATCATGATCTCAGGAATTTGGCCCATGTGGCACCATGTGCTCCCTTTGAATGACACTCGGTTGGTGTCTTACTGTGTGGGCATTTTATGGCCAAAGACATGAGTAACAGAGGCTCCCTTGTTTTGAGGACCAGAGATGTCTCCATTAAAATGTAGAGGAACGGAACTTGAGGTTAGCAAGAGGACACCAGAGTATGACACCAGCCCCCCTAGAGTGTGAGGCAGGGAGAAAGAAGCCTCGCAGGGCACAAATGAAACAAAGATGGGGGCTTCTAGATGCTTCTGACTCTAGAGTTCTGCTGAAGACCCGGGAGTTTGTCATGCCTCGCCCATTCTGTCAGAAAGCCCAAAGAAATGTCTGTCGTGGTGTTGGAAATTTAGATTTTGGATTTCCTTTTTAATTATTAGAACTTGAGTTACCACCTTACTCATAATCAAACTGCACTGGACGTTGTCACCTACCCTGTCTGTAGATTTTGTGTGATTCTTTCCACCTCTCTCCCAGAAGACAGGTTCTGAGCAAAATCAAACCACGGGATTCTTTCTTGCACCAGTCTGTTACTGTAACCATTACAGACCACAGAGGAGGAACATACACATTTAATAAATAGAAAATCTTTATTGTACAGCATTGTCAGGGTTATTTGACAAGAGGCAGTAACAAGCCAAACAAAAACACGTTTACAAGAAGCTGAACAACTTGTACAAGCACAGACATTAAGGGAAAGAGATTCTGCCCTTTTGGCGTCAGGTCTGTATGTGTCCATTTCCAATTTTGAACACTTATGACTGAAAACCTAATATTCTATTGTATTCAGGAAAACTCTTAATCACGAGTCAGAGCAGTAATCTGATCGCTGTTGAATGTGTTCACCAAATGTCTTGCAAACCTCAGCACAAAGTGACAATTTATATTATTTGAATAGTAGAAGCAGTACTTGGAAAAACTGAATGTGCAAGTCCTGCGATACTAAGGAAGTATGTTAGTGGCATTAAGATAAAAGGCCACGTGTCACTAATATTAGAGAGTACGCTTTCCCTTGCTAGTGGGCCAGTCAGCAGACCACCTAGGAAGCACAGGAGCCCTCATTTCCTCATTCTGCTCCATTACAGTGAAAATCTGGAACTGATTTTCTCTGTTTCAGTCATGAAGTCCTTCTACCAAAGGTGTTATGAAATAATTTTTTGGAAGAAAGGCAGTCCATTCTCGAAGTGGAACTGACTAAACTTGGCAGTAGAATATGGGGAAGACGGGAGAAGCGTGAGCCTCGATCACCACAGTGGATGTTAAACTCTGAACAAGCGATGCAGTGTGTATTTAACAATTCTCACAGGAGTCTGGGCTGAGAAATCAGCAGCTTCGACATGGAGAAAGCATATTAAAATATGACCGCACATAAGGCATAAACAGAGGTATTTAAGGGGGAAAGACTCATTCTACAAATAATAGAAATCAAAACAGCAAGATAAAGCTCTTTATTTGGGGCAAAAAGGGGAAGGCAAAAATGAAACAATTGGATTGTACATGCATGGATATTACACGCAGCAAATAACAAAAATGTAAAGAAAAGTTATGACAATAGGAATATAAGAATAAGAATACATTGAAATGAAAATTAAAACAAAGCAAGAAGTGATGAATAAATAATTAAAAAATTATGAGCAGTCTCAGAAGTTATTATATGCTTTAAGCACATAAAGCTCAAGTAGCTGTGGAAAATCTTTTTTAAAAAACTCTAAAATATCCCGAAATAATCTAAATACTGTCATTTCAATCATAAGTTTTAATAATGACGTGGGCAAGTTTATAAAACATACCTTTTTATTGTTACCCACAGTTCTTGTAAACTTTCAATAATAACAAATTTTCAAACCACTTCATTAATGACATATTTCCACATCATAAAATATCTGAAAAATAAGTTTCCTCTTAGAAGAGGGAGGACTGTGTGAGTAGCATATGAAAAACGTTGGCCCACAGCACTCCGGCCATCAAAGAGTTCCTGCAGATACGGGCGACGATGGTCTATAAAACATCGTTGGAACAGAAAAATATCTACGTTGTATCCGAAAGACTCTCTTCTAGTTGCAGGTAGGTAGGCATTACATTGCACAAATTTTATTATCACGTGTTATACGAGGACACAAGAACACATTCACTTTATAGTTACAGGGACTTCTGTGACAATGTGGAAGGATTCTTTGTCACTAAACACTTAATTCGCCAGTATTAGTTTTTAGGAGTACACCATTAAATTCAAAGATAGGTTTGTTTCTTTAGTACATAAGGAGAAACATTGGCACCAAATACACATACTGCATCTTAGAAGTTCAACTGAATAAGTATTATTTGCTACAGTAAATGGAAGGTAACGATTTCGCCACATGGTTTGTTTTCTGTAACTGAAGGGCAACGGAGAGCCCCTTGGCACAAACACAAGTTAATCCACAAAAGATCTTCAGCCACGTTGAAACGATCTCTTGTTCTGGCCTTTCCCTCAAGTCATCAATAAGCGAGTACCAAATGTGGGAAGGTGATCGTGTTGATTTTGTCCAAAGCCCCATGCTGATGTACTTACTGTCTTGCTTCTCATTGCATCCTTTTCCAGCGCTCAGAATGTAGCACTTCCTGGTGATAATTCTGAGCATGTTTCTGTTTTACTAAATAGAGGGAAATCACAGAGCAGCAGGGCGGCCGTGCACCCTTCTCAAAGTGCGACAGCAGGGTGGCGGGGTGCCAGGTGCAGTGGGTGACCAGAGACGCCCCTTTCTGGGCCAGTTCCGGAGTCTCCAGAAGACCAGGAGTCTGTGGTCCCATCGTGGGTTGTCTGGGAGCTTCCCTGCCTGCCCCTCCTTCGCCCACCTGCTCTGCCTGGCTCCACCAGGCTCCCCGGGAGTACCAGAAATGCCACCAGGTGGACTCATGACTACACTGGACCGCCCTCAGGTGCTGCCCTCTTCCAAACGGGCCAAGTGCATGTGGGCATGCATGTCTATGCACAACTGTGCAAACCAGGGAGACGGTTTTGGTCGATTTTATTTGATCGATTTACTTTTGTGATAAAAGTTACATACTACATGGGATTGTGCTTTGTCAGAATTCCCTTTCTTCCCAGAAAAGGCTTTGACTAATTCAAGAATCCGAATCCTCGACTGGATGACTTTTGGACAGTACGCTCGCTCGGGTCTCCCTTGTGGCGGCGGCAGCCGTCCCTCTCCGCTCCAGACGGCGCCCCCACTCGCAGGCTCCCCCCAGCTTTCCGCACCTCCCTGCAGGCGCCGGCGCTCGCCCACCTCTTCTGCCTTTCCATGTGGACACCTCCTCCCCTACAGGGTGGAGGAGCTTTGCTTGTAGTCCCTCAGAATGACCGAGGCGTAGGTCACGTTGGGAGGGGTGCACAGCACCGACTCGGACACGGGGGAGCTGGGCACCGAGCTGCCCGAGGCCACGGAGTCGCGGAAAGGCGAGGGAGGCGTCAGGGCGGGCGAGTCCTCCGGGGTGGGTTTGCTGGCGGCCGCCGCCGCCGCCGCCGCCGCCGGGGGGTCCTCCTCCTCCTCCTCCAGCTCGTCTTCCTCCGTGTTCCCCTCCCGCTCGTACAGGTACTCCTGCAGGAGCTTGAACCTCTCGCTGTCGTCCTCGTCGTCGTCCTCGTCCTCCCCCGCGGGGGAGGCGGGCTCCTCCCCGAAGGAGCTCAGCTGCAGCGGGAGCATTTGCAAGTGCTGCGGGGGCGCTGGGGGCGGGTACAGGGGCCGCATCCCGTTCCCCGGGCCCCCGGGGAGGGCGAGCACAGCGTTGAAATCCGGGATCCCGGTGCCGAAATTGTTGACCACTCCCTGGAGCTGGTCCAGGAAGGATTTCTGCGGCTGCTGTTGTTGTGGCTGCGGCTGCGGCTGCGGCTGCTGCTGTGGCTGTTGCGGCTGCGGCTGCTGGAGGGAAGGGGGCAAGCCCTTGGGGATGGCCGGGTCGGCCAGAAACAGGGGGGTCTCCTCTGCTGTCAGGTGGGGCAGCAGAGGCGGGGTGCTGGCCGTCGGCACGTGTCGGTGCACCAGCATAGAAGGACTGTCGGGAGGGCTGAAGCCAACAGGCCGAGCGTCCTCCTCCTCCACGTTGTAAAGGGTCTTGGTGCTGGTATCCGAAAAGGTCAGGCTCTTGCCAGAGCCTTGGTGGCTTTTAGTGAGGGGCTTGATGACGGCCGTTTGGTTGCAGGCCGTCTCATTGGTCTTCACGTGCACAGAGAGGCGGTGCCACATGTGCTGTCCCTTGGGCACCTGTCTTCCACCTGGTTCAGACCATGACACAGACTTGCCATTAGAACTATGAATAAAATAGAGATGGATTTATTTGCAGATATACATGCACACGGGAGAGAATACATATACATAATCATTCTTGCAAGCTCAGCTCAATGCAATGTGACTAGCTCCCCCACTGGCTTCCACACCCCCAAACTCCCCCTATGACAGGTCAAATGTTAAAAGTTGCAACAGCCACCGCTTGCTTCTGAAACCGCAGTTAGTGGTGCCATCTGCCCCAAGACCAGGCAGGAAACTTTGACCCTGAGAAAAATTACAGGGAAGAAATGCCAGCCTGTTGTAGAAGCAGCTTTTTTGTTTTTTCCTTTTAGGTGTGAGTTTGCACACATCAGTTGTTACACAATCTCTCACACACACAAACATACACATATGCACTGTAAGGCAATGATAGAATTATGGCTCAGACTTCGAAAGATTCCGAAAGTGATGGAAGAAACAAATGAATAAGAGCTTAGTTACACACGAATACCAGAACACAGTGACCACAGATCTTGCCTCCCTTCCTTCTCAGTCCCTGGAACAAATTAAAGCCCACAGGTAAAGCTACTCTCGTGGTCCTGTGGGCTGTAAAATACATCCTCTCAGTTGCCCACGCTGACACGCAGGCCTTCCCTGTTACCAGTGCGGCACGCTCACACACAGGGCACCTGCACAGGAGAGAGAAGAGCAGATGACAGAAAACCCCAGACTCCATTCAAGTGTTTCGTAGCTTTTGATTTTCTTTTCATTTCCAAGCATTGCTCCTGACACATGTAGTGGATCACCACCCACATAGGGCCCAGATTCACTGCGGCTGGAGTGAGATGTTCACACTGGGAACTTTCAAGCAGGTGTGTCAGAAGAGAGATAGAACTGAGATGCCCAGGAAAATACAGATGCCTGAATCCTGCTTGAGTCCTCTGGCATAGTTTGGTACAGATGAGACAAAAATTAAGATTCAGACAAAGCAGAACTGACTGAGACGAAGACCCCTCCCTGGCCCTTTTCTCACTGAAACTTGCTGAGGGAAAATCCTGGGGCAACAGCAGCCCCCAGCCTTATAGACTCCCCTCTTCTCGGGACCCTCATAAAGTCAACGGAAGGGAAGAAGGAGAACCAGGGAGCTTTACTGTGTGCGCCCCCTACGAGTTCTGTTCTGCATGCTGCAATAGCTCTGGGTTTACTGTTGGATGCTTTGCTTATTGCCTGCATGACTGTTTAGCAGATGGCGGTAGCTTACCATAGCGCACTATTAATACCAACAGTGTTAATACTTAAATCGGGAAATATTTTCTCTTCTGTTCTTTTAGGAGTACTTTATCTATATTCATGGTAACAAGAAAGTAGCACAAGAATAATACATTTGAGAAATTAAAAAGAATAGGTAAAATGAATATTTTAGGTGGATGTGTCAAAGATAGATTATTCCATCTTACAGTCTTTTGTTTGAAAAAAAGTAGGAAATGATCAATAGTTACTATAATGGCTTATTTAATTATTTTGAAAATAGAGGAATGAGTATTTAAAAAATTAAATGTGAACATCACATTGATGATGAAGGTAGCATTTCTCCGTTTTATATTTTATTATTTAAAAAGTGAAGTGAGCCACATAAGTACACATTCTTATAAAAATTCTGATATCTACTATAGAAATTCTGGATATAAAGGTTCTAGATTAGACATAAAAGCTAAAATTTTTATCTCATTATTTAAGGAAAGGGTAGTTTCTCCACACAGATGGTTATCTATGCTGTAGTTTTCATCGTCTAAGAAAAAGAATCTTATCTCCAAACTATGATATAAAAATCAATATTTCTCTTAAGTGTATATTTAACATACTCCCTGAGAATGTGTAAGTGCTTGTAAATGCAAAGCGACTGACTCATCAATTCCCCTATGATCTTGTAAGAATAGCTGACTGTCTTCTGAGTTGAGCAAACTGAAGAACGCGATGGTGGCGTTCTTGGCAAGAACAGGCAGCCAACCAGCCAGACACAGGCAAGGCCAGAATCCCCAGGTCCTCCTCCAAATTGGAACCTCTAGGTAAGCTCGCCCCCCACTTTCACCTTTCTCAGTCCTCGCCATCCCCCGGCTCTACTCACGCTGTTCCTCTCTACATACAGTCAGTGTGCATCTTCTGGAAGCATAAAACTTTATGTTTGCCTCTTGTCTTGCTTCAATACGCTTTATTTAGTGTTTCATCCAAACTCGATGAGTTGCATTCTTATTCAACTGCAATAGAAACACTTGTTTCCTTCTCCGAATGCCTGCCTCTCAATGCGCACTCAGAAAATCTGCAAGCTAAGAAGGAGCCTCGTGTCTTCCTTGAGGTATGTGTGTGTGTTACAGAAGACAAAAACACTGACTTGAAGAGACACACGCACCGCTGTGTTCCTTGTGGCATGACCAGCAGTAGCTGAGACAGGAACGTAACCCAGATGTCTACCGGCAGGTGACTAGGTAGAGAAGATGTGGAATACACACAATGGGGTATTATTCAGCAATAAAAAAGTATGAAATCTTGCCCTTTGTGACAACATGAATGAACCTAGAGGGGTTTCACTAGGATAAATAAGTCAGAGAAAGATAATATTGTATGATCTCACTTATACTGTGGAATCTAAAACAAACAAACAAAACAGAAACAGACACACAGGTATAGAAAACAAGCTGAGAGTTGCCAAATGGGAGGGAGGCAGGAGGATAGGAATAAAAAACTTGCAAAAAAAATGTAAAGGCTTTGAGGAAAATAAATAGATTAAAAACAAATAAACACACAAATACAAACAAGTCCCTTGAGAGCAAGGCTTCAACTGGGACCAGCAGGCTCACCAACCCCGACAAAACATCACCCGGCCTCCACACACAGCAACAAAAAGGCGTTCTTGTGTGCCTGGAACTCGATTCACTCACACGGGTTGTTTTCCTCACTGCTCGAGAATTCTACGTGGGCCTCCTTTAAAATCATGCACTTCCGTGTGTGAAAGGTATCATCAACCACCTTGCAGACAGATATAATCACAATTTAGTTCTGCTTTCACTTGATACCACTTTTATTATTCTGGTGGGAGAGATTTTCCCCCTGTTGGTCAAAATTCCCAGCTTTCTTCCCCTCGGAGTTTTGCTCTGCATTTGCTGTCAAGTACTGTCTCATTCAGAAACAGCTCTAATGCCCCAGGGCGTTTATCAGATTAAGAAAATTAGATTAAATTTTTTTTCATGGCCAAAGGAAATTGCTTTTAAAATCCAAAGACAGTGGAGAAAATGTGTCATCTTGGAGAAAGGGCAGCACAAAGTATAAACTTTGGTCCTTGGGTTGGTTATTTCTAACCCGTGGTCCATAGACAGCTTGAATTGTCCGTGAATGTACCTGTAGGACCAGAGGCGCGGATACATGGAGCAGGCGGACAGGTCTCAGGGGGGAGGGTGGAGGTGGGGACCGGAAGAGATTAGCCAAAGAACCTGTATGCACAGCCCATCGACACAACGGGGTGAAGGGGGGGGGGAGGGCAGGGGGGCGGGTGGCTAAGGGAAGGCTGGGGGGGGCGTCTGGAGGGAGAAAATGGGAGACATCTGTAATAGTGTCAACAACAAAAAATAAATAAATAAAAACCTTACAAAGAATATATCTGTGGATCAAAAAAAAATATTGTTTTTAGCCTGAATCAATAGTATGTTTTTGTAGATTAGGCACTGTTATTGTTAAATGCATGCCAAAACCCTTATGATAAAATGTACTGCTAGATACAAGTGTAACTAAATTCTGGGGAGCTTTTTTTTGTATTTTGTGTTCAAGTGGGGCCATTACCAAACGTACAATTAATTATCAAAGTTGGGGTGAAGGGTTAATAGTCATTTTGGTGTGTAAAGCAATCATCTTATTTGCAAAGGTTGGAAAGCCACTGCTGTGATATCAAGGGGAGAAAATGTATAAAATACGGACAGCAATAAGGAATAAATGCACTATAAAAATGCAATATTACTGTGAAATAAGACTTTGATCCGATTTCCAGATAACTTCAATACCTTGTGTTTCAGCCACCAACTTCTTCCTCCTATTATTTGACTTGACTGTTTCTGGATCTCAGGAAAAGCACCCGGGCCCAGGAGCACCACATACTTGACACACAGTATCCCATCCTTGTTCTAGCTTCCAAGGACAGATACCATGCCTAAACCACTCTCCTACTGCAGCAGCAGCATATTAACTGCAGCAGCATTTGGAATTAACTACCTCGGGTGCTTCTTATTTTTATTGCTACTCAAGTTAGTAGAGGAAACCCCAGTTAAGCCCGAGAGGAAGGAGGGGAATTACTCCCTGACGCGTGCAGAGCCAAGCAGGCCTGGGGCTGCAGTTTCAGCTACGACAGGCTCAGGGCCTTACTTCGGTTTCCCTTTCATTAGATAAGTATTACAATCCCCCCAAACAGAAAACGCAATATTTACAGCCCTGTAGAGAAGGGTTGGAAGTGGGTGGTGTAAACAGATTAGTGTATCTCTGGCGTTGAGAGTGATACTGTTGCGTTTGTTTCAGTAAGTACCAGTTACATCTGCTGAGCACTGCTGCTCTCGGCTCCAGAAAGGTCTAAAACAGGAATAACAGTGGGTGGGTGTTTGCGATCAGGAGGAAAGCATCCTGAACAAGCTGCCTGAGGGGGAAGCTCACACAACACCTGTCTCCCTTATGTCCGATTCAAGTCTTTGCCGCTAGGCGTAATAGCTTCCCGGCAGACAGAAGGATGCACCCAGAGAGCCCGCAGACAAGGAAAGGCACTCCCACAAGGAGGGAAGACACCAACCGAGGAGGGTAGCATGTGTTTCCTCTGAAAATGCAAATGGGAATAGAAAATGCTACTGAGTCACAGAGTGGAGAGGATGGGTCACCACGTTAGGAACCAAAGCCACAAACAAACCGAAGCCACAGGCTGCAGGTCTGCTGTGGCCGTGCAGCTGCGGCTGGGACAGGAGGCCTTTCGAGGAAGGGGTGGCGCTGCCTCCGCGGAGACCCTCCCTCCCGTGATCTCAGCTCTACCTGTTCTGCCGCTGGTACCCAAGTGCTGTGGGAGCAGCGCTGCCTAAAGAATCTCAGCCGCAGACAACTGTTTTCCCAGGCAACCTCAAGTTCATCTTCAGTCCAAACAGCTCCCTTGGATTCCAGTGCACGGGTTGAAGGCTTTCCAGAAAAACCTGCAGACTCATTATGTATTCTCTGGGAGCCCATCCGAAGGTAATTAAAATTTCTCACCTTTTGCCTCGCCAGTAGTTGTGAGGCAGAGAATCTCTGAATGTGTGATTGAAGACAAATGCTCTTTGACTGCATGGGAACTTGGAGTTGCTGCAGATATTAAATCTCCAACAGCACTGTGCATTTTACTCCTCTCCTCTTTGATTCTAACCTCATCATCCGCTGGCCAGAGAACTACTTGGCCTGCTGAAATTCACCATAGTACAATCTAAATGTACAGTCCTCCTTTAAGAGTTTTTAGATCGATCACACTCAGTATCCTAAAGCTTTGTGACACAGGATGAAAGACAACACAAAGGAAATCAGTTTGCCTTATTAAGCCTGTACTTCCTTCAGTGAATTAATAAAGAAAAAACACTCAGAAATGACATTACCTCATCAAAGTCAACAAAGTAGGGGAGGGCCCATGAACTTTGGGCATGGAGTCTACTGTCTTAAGAAAACTGACAAATTAGTGTCCCAGGTTCGATTCCCAGCCAGGGTACATTCCTGGGTTGCAGGCCATAACCCCCAGCAACCACACATTGATGTTTCTCTCTCTCTCTCTCTATCTCTCTCCCTTCGCTCTCTAAAAATAAATAAATAAATAAAATCTTTAAAAAAAAAAGAGAGAACTGACAAATTAATTTTGAACCAAGAGCGGAATACTGATGGTTACTAAACTTTTTCTAAGCTCATGTTAAACATGCCTCGGGTCAACATAATCAAGACTACTGGCTGATGAAAGAAATCCTCAGGCCAGAGCTCATCGAAGACGTCAGAAGGGTACAGGAGCGCTGTTTTGCCGGCGGCACCAGACGTATGGACGAGCCTAGATGAAGGAACGTCAGGTGCAGCATGATCATTGCTTCTGGGGTCCACGCTACTGAACCTATAACTTAAATAGCAAGCCATCTGATGCTCTTCAGCTCTACCTGGAGCCGACGCCATTTGCACTGGGAATATAGGTCAGTCACACTGCTCTGCTGAGATTATTCCTTGGAGGTAGGACGGTTCTGGGCAGACCATAATGGTCCAGTAGGCAGCTTTATTTCCATCCCTAGGCCCTTTGCCTCCCTTGTTTACAAAAGCTGCAGGAACTAAAGGTCACAGAGAGAGCATATTTTTCTTTTTTAGAAAATGTTTCTTTGCAGGAAAAACCGAGGCTAAAAATAGCCAGTCTTAGTCTATGGTGCAGAGCTTCAAAGCGATCAGTATCTTCCTTACGCTGTATAGTCTCCAGAAAGCAAGCCTGAATAGATCCTGATTTGAAAGTTCTTAGCAACCAATCTGTTAGCTTTGCTGACTGTTGCATTCGCATTTGTCACCTACCAAGGATGTATCCACTTTCAGCCTTTGCTTTGAGGCACTCACCTTTATGTCATGAAATGTTAGGTGACTCTCCTCTCTCTGACCCTGCTGTCACGACAGGACAAGCACATCTACTCTTCCCATCAATCCCTTTTGACAGGCAGACAGCAGTTGTCAGAATCAGAACCTCCTTGCTGTGTCCTTGGCCAGACTCAACGCCTGGTACAAGAAACACTCAATGCTTTTGACTTGGGAGAATTACAGAGAATGCACCCAAGCTGACTGGAGTGGCTTTGAACTACAAATGCAGGAGCCTCCCAACCACCACTTGAAACATACTGGCATGGCTACCACATTTTCCCCTCTAACAATCAGTATAATTTGGTTGAGACCACACTCCTTCTACTTGGGCTTAGTAAGGCACTAGCAGAATATAGACTTCCCAATGCACTCCACTGAGCGAAAAGAACAGACACAGGGGCCCCATTCACCAGCCTCCAAGGCCAGGCTCGGTAGCAAACATTTGAACAAATTGGGCCTTTCTCCTCTGCAGAGCAATTCGAGCCACAGGCAGCTCATCAAGGGGCTCCCTCCTGCTGCAGGAATGTGTACCTTTGACTCTCCCAGGAGTTTGAAGGGCTGTAAAGGAACAGCTGAAAATGACCACGGACTCCGTGCACAATGAATTGAATATGGTCTACGTTTTGTTCACTTAAAGAGACACTGTCAAGGTCTAAAGGTCAAAAAATTGGACCAAACATGCACCGTTTTTATCAGACAGGGAAGATCTGATAAAAGCACTCAGAATTCTGGGAAAACAACTACTTTGCTTTTTGTGAAACTCACTTTCTGCGGGGCTCACAAAACTTTTGTTTTGTGCTCCCCAGGGCGTGGCAGACGCCCAAGAGAGGCTCCTGTGGGTGCCCAGCCCCTGAAACGGGCATCATGGACCTCTTCCATTAGCTCAAGCAGGGCTTTTACTCTAATGCAGACAGGGCCATTTCAAACATTAGTGCAACAGCAAAAAGGCAGAAAAAGAAAATGAAGCAAAAAAGCTCTGTTTGCCAAAGAGAAGCTGACAACTTTGTGAAGGGGGAACATTCACTTTCGAGCTTGTGAGTGGGAGTCACAAACAAAAGCGAATCTCCAGGATTGGAAAAAGTGTTGCATCTTGCGTGGAAACATAAAAAAAAGCGAAAAGACTAACAACTTGACAGTGTCCTTTTAAGAACGATGGACAATCAAATTAAGGCAGTCGTGCAAACCATGGCACGGAAATGGTTCCTCCTTCGGAATGGCATGCACCACATCTGTTTCCATGTTAGAAAGTGGAAAAACCCAGGAGAGAGAAAGCAAGGGCAAACCACTCTCTTTTCCATGCAGCTTCTCTTACACATTCACTGCAGTGTGGGGGTTTTCAAAGCTGCACATGTGCCGACGGACACTGGCTGGTGGGCGAGAATTCTGGCTGCCTCTTCCTGAAGATGGAAAAGAAAAAGACACGCAGTGAGTGAGTGGGTTATACACGTGTCTAGATAAGGCGATTACACCACTCGGGCGGTGCTGGGACCCATGGCAGGGCCTGGCCCGGCCTGCGAGCCTTCCTCCGCGCCATCTCCACCTCCGCGTCCGCAGCTTCCTTCTGCACGACCCTGCCTCACGGCCAGGCCCGTGTCTGAAAGCCCCATCAGTGGAGTGCATTCCTTTCTTCACCTTGTGGGACTAGGGCTTCCCAAGCGGCAGCCGTTCCTCTGTTGTGTTTGTGTCTGCCCCGCAGCAGCTCTCTCCCTGCCTCTTGGCACCTCCCTTTACTCCCCATGGGGGCTCCTGGATTTATACCCTACAGTGCAACTGCTAATTTGCCTCCGTATTATGGTATCATAACAGCATTTCTGTCACTTTATATAAAGTCCCATTTGTCTCCTGGCCTTCACAGGTGGAATGTGCCTAATGGTGGCGAGGAGGAGAGTGGCGAGAGACTGGAGGTGCCTGTCACGCGGGGAGGTCATCACCCACTTCCTTGGTTGGATGTCTCCTGCAGAGCATGGAGGGTGACTGGCAGGTGAGAGGAGCATCGATTGGACCGGACAGGGATGAAGGGGCAGTCCCGGACAGTCCCCCTTCCCATCATTTGATGGCGTGAGAAGAAGAGGCTTTCCCATGAGTTAGGAAGCACTTCAGAAGGTGGTGGGATAAAGCCATCTTCTTGTCACTCCATAATGAGGGCTGCCAGCCACAGAAAAGGATTTCAGAAACAAGATGCTCAAGGCAAACCACCAGCAGGCACTGTGGTGATACGGATGAGGTTGGTGGAACTGGGGAGAGTCTCCCATATCAGGGGACTCTGCAATGATGAAGTGGCCTCCTGGGCCCCCCCCAAACCCACAGATGTTCTCTATGAATCAGCATTGGATCACCTACTCCATGTTCTTGGTGACAACGGTCCAGTGTGAATCAGAAGAGGACCACTACGGCTCCAGGCAGGTCAAAGACCTTTGTGGTCTCTCCAGTCTCTTTTTCCCATCAAAGAGAGAGAGGAGGGAAGAGGGAAGAGGAGACACGAAGAAGCGCGGGAGGCAGAGATATTGCACGAACAGACCATGCCCCTTCCCATTCCACGGTGTTCAGGCTGTGGCCTGACACGCCGGCAGGGAGAGATGCCAGTTTGAAATCTGACACGAGAATACACCAGAAGAGCTTTCTAATACCTTAAAAAAAGGAAACTGATCTGAATGCAGAAGGTGGGGAAAAAATGTTTTCCACAGCACAGCTGAAGTTAAGAGAGAAAACAATAAATTGATCAATGGGTGTATTTCCAGTTTGGGCCATTCAATAACCCATTTGCAAGTGTGTGATCCCCCAGAACAATGTGGAATCCTCATCTGGAGAAGAGAACATGAGATACCTTGCTGTAACTTCTTTACTCCTGTGGTAATCCATTTATTTAAGGTTATTAGATAGAGTATTATTTGCTATTAAACTTGTGAAAATAGTATTCTTCTGACCTTTAATATGCCCACATGAATTTACAAAGAAGTCTCCTAAAAACAATGAAAACAAGAGCACATAGAAGACCAGTAATAAAACTATGATGTTTGAATATGTAAAGAAAATTTTCAGTGAGAAAGAGCATTTAACCTGTACAATAATATTACAACAACTTCATTCTTCACAAAAGAGGCAGAAAATACACTCCAGGCACTTGGCTTTGCCTTGTTACACTGCCTGTGTCCCCTTGAGCCCTCGAGTTTTACCTTTAATGATGTGTGTGTGTGGCCTGGTCCAATGCCTGTGGAGCCAGGGTCCTGGCAAGGCTGGCGTCATGGCCCTATGACTAATGCAGACACCTGGTCCCTCATCAGAGGAGCCCTGGTCTTGAGGTTTAGTGCTCCATAGTGATCCTTTTGAAATTCATAATAATTTTATCTCCTAATTTGTGTTTTGTTAGTGATGTTGGAAGGGAAAATGGAGCATGCCCTTGGGACTTGGAGCCTCAGCTCAGGCACAGTCCTGCACCCCTGAGTTCCCCAAACAGATTTTCTGTTTCTTGCTCTTTTGCCCCCTGGAACTTAAGTCAGCCTGGTCTCCCACTACTTGCTCCTGCCCTGGGATCATTGTCGACCCCCCTGCTGGCAGGGGTCCCTGAGCACCAGCAGGGGAAGATTGGGGTCAGGTGCATGTAGAATCTGGAGGCAGCAAATGGCCAAGGCCCTCTCCCTCCTTGACAGCAGGCCACGGTGCCTTTGGCCAACCACACCACAGGACAAGCCTCTTTCCTGTCCTCAAGGCTAGTATCTTGCAGGTCCTTGAGCTGTTGCTGGAATTCCCTAAGGAGTTGCCTCTCTACTGCAGGATAAAGCAAGAGGCTCACTGGAAAGGAAGGGGAGGTTCCTGGTTCAATTTCCCAGGGGCATCTGCCCAGTGATTGGTTGGAGGGGATCCTGGCAGTGGGAGAACTGTGGGTGTACGGGTTGCATTGTGGAGGCTGCAGCTCCCAGCAGCGTCTGCACTTACCCCGTCAGTGGCCCCCACAAGGAAACAGGACTTTTACATGGCAAATAGAAAATACCCTGGTAGGTTGAGAGGGAGACCATGGAAGAAAGGAAAAAGCTTCATATTTTAGTACTTCTAAGGCCTTTCCCTCTGTGGTTTGAATGGGGGCCCCATGTTTTCACTTTGCACTGGTCTGTGCAAATGATATATCCGGTCCTGTGTGCTGGGAGGTAGGACAGTGCAAACCGCGCAGGAATGGTTCTGGCAGGCCAAGTGCAGCAGGGAGCCCCGTGGCCTCTGCTGCTGACCTGAGATCGCCCCTGCAGTGAGTGACGAGTTCTGTGGTTCCCTGGGCACTTTCAGCCCCATTGACCTCAGAGCTCCACAGAGCAACTCTAAGCACTCCCAAAGCCACCTTAACTCTGGACTGAAATGGCTGGAAAACTACAGCATCTTCTACGTGGTGCCATTGCTCTGGTCTCTGACTTTTCACTTTGCGTGGAAGTGAAATGCAAACGGCCTGTACTTGCAGGCAGCGCTTTTATAAAAGAAGTGCTTTGTTAAAGGTTACGGGCCAGGCTCCGCAAAATCCGATGGCAGAGTGGCCAACTGCACAGACACTGGGAGAAAGAGCTTGACTTCAGGGTATTTTTAGCATCTGAAAACCACATATTTAACCAACCACAGATTCCATAAGCCAGAGTAAAAGCTTGGAGGGAAAACTGGAGCATATGGGGACTCATCAAATATAAGTCCCAAATCTGTGCTTGAATCTTTTGGCAGAAAATGTGGATTTAAAGAAACCTCAGAAGTTTAGTTAGAAAGATTCCTCTTCAATTTCTCCTGAAAGCTCCAACTTTGTTCTTTCTTGCTGGTTTGCTCTTTATTTAATGAAGGGTCAAGTCACAGCTGGTTATAAACTCATGGACTGTGCATAGTTCTTCCCTCTAATTCTGTTGTCTAAATAATCTTTTTTTTTAAGTACACACTTTGGGTGTACTCTGTTTTAATGCATTCTTTTCTTTTCCACAGGTGACCCTTACATCAGTTTCTGTGCTGGGAATTACTCTTTACATGAACTTGACATGTCGCAGGCAAGTTTTACTCATCATAGCGCACGGCAATAAGATCTCTGGACAGGACTCAGGAGACCAGGCTCTCCAGCGGTGTGTTTTCCCCTTCCAGACTCAGTTTTATCCTCCACGAAGAAGGGTTGTTGAAATAGGGCATGTAAAACTTCCAGATAGCAAAATGCTATCCCAGCTTAAGCCATCACTATCAATGCCTTTCCTCCGAAGGATGGAGGCAAAAGCAGAGACAAAAGGCCCAGAGGTATTAAATCGCAGTGTGTATCTAGAGGTGGCTCATTCATAACATCTCAAACTTTACTGTACTCGTGGCCTTCAGCTACTTTCCTTAATTAACATCTAGTAGAAAATAAACTGAATTCTGCTTGCTCTCTGGATTTTTTTCCTTTTTTTTTCATTTCTTCTTCTTTTTTTTTAGGTGGACAGCATTGGTGATGCTGAATGGATGTGTCGGGAGCAGGGACAGGCCAAGTACACAGTCAGGGTAGCTGTCTGTGCCTGAAGTTGCATGTCTGTGATGGGTTTGGAGGTGAGTCTACTTTTAGCACAGATAAAATGCTCTACACCGTTCCAGATGGTCAGCTCACCATGGAAATAATGTGGCAGCTGTCCAAACCCATCATAAAGAATGACAGCAACCACTCAAAACCATCTTAGCAGACTATGGTTTTATAGTTTTTACAGATAAATAGAATCATTCGTAACTCCAATTGCTTTCAGAAGCCAAGTGTATTTTCTCTGTTATCAGAATTTAAATGTTTCTCAGCATCCGTTTGTCAGAGAGGAGAATGGCGTTCTGACCGCGTGTACAGGTTCTCTGACTGCTAATGCCTTCCGCTCTTCGCACACGCACACACACACACACATCTTACACGGTCCATTCAGGCTCTTTGTTGACAGGCACAGTGTGGGTTCTCCCTGGAGGTGTGAAAGATCGCTCTATTTGTAAAATTCTTAATTATAAAGATTTCTGAGCCAATAAGAGACTATTGATTATGATTTAGTAAAATACAATTAAATTAACATCACAAATTTGTCAATATTAACATTTTGCCTTATTAAAGTCACTTTTCTTCTGAAAACATTGAGAATATATTTGAAACTCTCTGTATATTATTCTTCATACTTACTTTCCCCTTTTCAATAGATAGTTGAGTGTGTAGTATGTCTTGGCATATTTAATACTCCTACAGCATACATTTTCATTTGTGTTAATAAGTAATATATGGTAGTGTTTGGATATTATTAGGCTTTGTACACACAGCATCACACTGTATTTCCATTCAGCAATTTGCCATTTTTGCACAGGACCGTATTCATAGGTATAGCCTTAGTTTATTCACTTAAACTAAATTAGGTGATTATCACACTATAAAAAAATAATTCTGATACTGATAGTCATTTAGCTTATCTCCTACATTTTTCTATTTTAAGCAATGCCGCAATAACCATTCTTGGCCAAGTCTCCTCGCACGCATACGGGAGACTTGCTATGGTACGGACCTACATTTAGAACTGGTAAACTGTTGTGCATGTACATTTATTTTTCTTAAATATTGCCAAATGGCTTTGCAAAGTGCTTTTGCAACCTATACTAATATGGTAGAATTCATATTATTCTTTCCAATTCTGTTTTTTGGACATCTTTAAACTTGACTTTTTATTTTAAAAATTTTCAAAAATATGTAAACAAAGAAAAAGTGTTACACTAAACTCCCACATCCATCTTATCTAGCTTCAATAATAACCAATGTATATGTGTACCTCATCTCATTTACATGCTCCGATTATTTATTTTAGAATAAATCTAAGACATTATGTCATTTTAACCATAAATAGTTCAGTACATATGTTCATGATATAGGTACACATTTTTATAATAAAAGGAAAAATAATGTCATTATTTATCACTGCTATTAATTACATTCATAGTAATTCCTTAATATAATCAAATATCCAGTCAGTATTTAAATTTCCCTGACTGGCTCCTGTATTTTTATTCTTTGATTTTTAAATCAGTATCCAAGTAAGATCTGCATATTGTTTTTGTTGAGTCTTGAGAATCTTTTTAAGTTGATAGATATTTCCTCCTTCCTATTTGCTTATTATTTATTTGTTGAAGAACCATTGATTATTTCTCAGTTTATAGATTTTACTGATTAAGCCCCTGTGATGTGTATTTCTGTCACCTATATTTTCTATAAATTGAAAATTAGATCTGAAGGCTTGGTCAGATTCCAGATTGATTGTATGGGGAGAATAGTTTACATAAAGAGGTATTAAGTTCCTCTGATACAAGACTGGGAAGCACATAGATTGGATTGTCTATTAATCACACTAAAATAGGTCAGTGGGTTCAGGTGTGGGGTCAGCCTGATGCACACATTATAAAACTCCCCCTCAGGCTTTCAGCCAATGATTTTAACAGTCATTGATAATCATTATGTGGATCAATTATTTTATTACAAAAGTATAAAATGGTGATATAACCATTCTATTACCCTTTCTGTATTTATTAACTAGATTTCTTTACTAAAAAGCTTTCCCTCATCAGCTATTGGAATCCTTTGAGGTAAAATTCAAACAGAAGATGCAGGCCAAGTGGACGTTTTCCCCCCTTCGTTTATCGACGTCCAGAATAGTGATTTGGTTTTCTAATATTCTCGACAGTGATCAGTATGCCACCTGTGGGTCTGCTCTATTGTCTAAGATCTAACTGTTTCTGCTGGAGTTTTGGTTCCATGGTCCTAACTCTTGCATGCCTAAACATGTTTTATATCAGATAGTACACATTGTATATATGTACATTTAAACTATGATTGTGCAGAGGCTCTGGACGGTGTTATCGCAATGAGCGTTGCTTCACTGCCTTCTCTGCTAAGCAGAGTGAGACGGATCAACTTAACCCAATCAGCAACTCAGTCAAGTCAAAGTTATTTTGCAATTCAGATAGGAATCAGTCCAATTTGGATAGGACACTTTCTTTCTATTAAATGTTTTGATGTGACATTGGTTAATAAGATTATGTAGGTTGTGAGTGTACATGTCTGTGATAATTGATCTGTATATTGCATTGTGTGCTCACCACCCAAAGTCAAATCATCTCCCATCACCACGCACCTGACCCCCTTTACCTTTTACAGCCCACGACCTCCTTTCCTCTGCTAACCACCATACTGTTGTCTGTGTCTACTAGTGTTTGTTTGTTTTTCTTGTTTGTTGCTTTCCGTTTTATATCCCACATATGAGTAAAGTCATATGGTTCTTCTCTTTTTCTGTCTGACTTACGTTCCTTAGCATGCCGTCCCTCGAGACTGGAAACAGAGCGCCTGGCTGTGGGCCAGCACTGTGCATCAGGTGGGGCTTTACCGCCTCGGCATTAAGAGACTGTGGGACATGTCATCCTACTTTTCAAGGATTTTCCGTTTAGGTTCTTAGCTTCCTGCCACACACAACTTCAGAATTAGACAGATGTCTTGACCAGGGACCTTGACCACTCGTTAAGAGTGCCTTGGACTACCCAGCTTGTCAGTCCAGCCTGGTGTGATTGCTGAACATGTCTTATAATTCTGTCCACAGGCGGATCTGTCTCCTCAGCCTTGAAATGTTATGAAAATTGACTCCGTATGCCAGAGCTGTTTGGCTTATCTTTTAACCTTTGTGACTCACCCAAGTACAGACATCAACAAACGTTTTCGGAGAAAAGCTGTACATGTGTTAAAACCTTTCATGCTTTTTTTTTTTTGGTCACTCCAGCTTCACGTGGACACAGCATTTCTCTGCCTTCTCTCCTCCTTCCATCGATGCTGTGCTTGAGCCAAGCCTGGACGGACACTGAGTCTCTAGTCCACGCAGGGAACCGCAGGTGCCCCAGGGTCAAACAGCTGCAGGTCTTCTGCCTCTGTCTCGGAAGTCTGCGTCTCCCTAATCTTCACTGCTTCAGCAGCTTCCTGACACTATAAGAAGATAGCTTTTGTCTGTCATATTGCTTTTCCACGTATTCTTCTCAGGAGCTGTTCCACTACTGCGTATTTTATTCTACCGAGAACCAAAAGTCTTGCCAGATTTCTTAATTTTTGCTACACTGATGGTTGTAAAATGATAACAATATTTTTCCCTACCCCTCTTCTTGGTTCATGATGTTTCCTGAACCTAAAGAATTCTCCCTTTTCACAATTTTGCACGTATTTCCTTCAGAATTCGAGGATGTCTATCAAGTTCTTACATTTCAATGTGTATTATATCTTTGCGTCTCTCCTATGATCTTTTTCAATTCTGATTATATTGACATCAATTCCTGTCTCCTACAGTAAGTAGTCCATAGGTTCCAGAGAGCATAGGATCCATAGGACCCCATATAGTAGAACTGGCATGGTTCCAAAGGATCCGTGCCAGTTCTACTATTGTGTCCCCCTTCACCTGTCTCAGTTTTTGGAAATTGAAGGAAACTACATAGAATTCTAATGGACACTGATTACCTTCAGAAATAAAGGAAGTGCTCTTAAAAATTATGTCATGACAGAAGGCGTAAACTGAGACTTTCCTGGACTTACGAAGATATATGGTCACTTATTAATAGTAAATATTGAATGAATAATTGAGTAAATCAAAAAGGACTAGAGAAACATATTTAATAGGAAAATAAGCCTGAAGTACTCCGAGATTCTTTATCACCTTGGTAATTACAAGGATATCAAAAGCACTTATTATTTTTGTTACTAATTCCTAAATTAATTCTAATATTCAAGAATATCATAAAAACTTCCTCAAAAATTACACTTAAATAATTAGTAAAAGTAATATGTGTGTGTGTATGTCTATAAAAACTAGAATAGACATAAAAACATTAATGGTGTTCTTCTCCATTGGTAGAATTGTAGGTAATTTTTATTAGCTGTTTTGTGCTTTCCTATATTTTAAAAATTGTCCACAGTAAATATTTGTCATGTTTTTATATGAAAAATAAATAGTGACTATTATTACAAAAAGAAATTATATATTATAAGACATAATTCAGGAGTAAAATTCACTCTCTTTTTAGTTTCACCCAGCAAACTAAAATATTATATGGGAGTTATGATATATTTTCTCTTGCTTAAAAAAGAGATTAGGTAAAAATTCTAAAAATATATATTAAAAATATGAAGATCTATTAAAAAATCAAATAGAAATCATAGTATCAGGAAATTCATACTAATATGTTTTATCTAATCCACTATTGAAGTCTTTCTTATTTCAGAATTCTATAGTAGAGAAAATTTGGCCTTTATGCTATTAACAGATTGTTTTATTGCACATGTATTTTAAAATGTTTGTTCTCACCTATAGACATCTTTACTAGTGAGAAAGTAGAAGCTCAAGCTTAGAAAAAAAACAAATTTCATTAAAGAAAAACTATCCTGCTATGTTTCCAGATAGACTTTAAATACCATACTACTAAAGCGAGTCTTTTTATTATTTTACTCTGATTCACCATAGACAGGAAAAGAAAAAATGATGAAAACACCTGTCCAAAGCTAAAATCTTCACCTCTGAATGTTTTAAAAAGAGCAATGATTACTTTGGGAAAGAAGTTTAAGGCTGAAGTTGTAATGATAACAAAAATAAGTTAGATCACTTAATTCTAAAATGTGATATTTGCCTTTCTCTGATGAGCTTGTTTCAACTAGCATGCTGTTCTCCAGGTCCATCCATACTGTCACAAAGGGTAAAATTTTCTTCTTTTTTTACAGTTGAGTGGTATTCCACTGTGTAAATGTCCCATAGGTGGAATCTAATGAGCTGAACTAATAAGGAAAATAGAGACATACACATAGACAGCAAGATGATAGCTAAGGGAGTTTTGGGAGTGGAGGAATTGAGCAAAAAAGAAAAAGGACTCAACATGGACAATGGTGTGGTGATTATAGACAGGATGTGGTACAAGGGGACTAAATGGTAATGGAAAAAATACAATAAAATGTTGTGAGACTTCTGATATTGTTGACTAAAACACTAACATCAATACTAGATATATGTTTCTACTACAGTTTAGTTTATACTCACATCACTACCCATCAAATGATACAGAACTGAATAGGCAACTATCATACAATTTATCTCATAGTAGCAGAATAGTCATCATACCCTCAAAGGAAATCTTAGTCATAGCACAGCCTCTGGAGAAAGAGGCATGGGAGATATTAAAATTGGTATAAATACAACTGGTGTAAGAGCACTTCTGTTCCAGCTAAGATGTGATACCTTGGGGTAAACCAAACTCTCTCTCTCTGAGAACAACTAGAAAAAAGAGGAAATATATTTTTAAAAACTCCTTAAAGATATTGGGAAACTGTCATGAACACCAGAATCCAAGGGACCAATAAGTCAGAAAGAAGAGGACTTTGGAGAAGGAGATAATCTCCAAGCTGATTGGGAGCTTTCCTTTGGGATAGCTGATGATTTTTGGTACAGGAGAACAGACAGAGGATTCAGATAGAGGATCTTAAGTACAGGTAAAGAAGCAATACAATCTTGATCAATTCACAGGACTATAGGTACAGAAACTTGAGTTCAAGTCTTTCTAGGCAGCCAGAAATTGAGGAGCCAAGATCCTGGAGGAAAAAATGATCAAGAAAAGTGAGACCAACACTTCATGTGTTTCCTCTAGAAAATTTTGCAAATTTTATGCTGTGTGAAGGGAATATAAAGCTAAGCAGAAAGTTGCTAAAAACTGAGAGAAGTTTTTAGAAGTCTCATAGCATTGAAGAATCAAAATAGGAGTTCATAACATTTTAAAGAATGAGAGACTACAATTAAAGAGTTGGGACCCAAGTTCCCATTCAGGACCTTTGGATAGCTGTACCCCTGGACAAGATGCACCAGGTGCAGCCCAGCAAGCTTTGTAAAACTAAAATACACATCCAAATCACTGCAGTCCTGAACTGGAATGCAACATAAGGAAAAACATATGGAAATATATAAAATAAATATTGATTATGCAAAAAACAGTAATGTAAAATATATGCAAAATTAAAATTCACTGCATAAAAGCACAAAAGTTGACATTAAATGCAGTTAAAGTGTTTCATGACACTTGCCTTGTTTGAAAGTGATACAAATACTATAGTAACTTATTTGAGGTAATAAAAGGCTAGGGGGTCCTTATTGTAGTCTCTAGGGTAACCATAAAATGAATAATAAAAGAATATCAAACTAACAAATTAATGGATTGGAAAATTAAATAGTAAAATACTAGACTAATCTAAAGAAGTCAAGAAAAGAGAAAAATGGGACATATGCAAATAATCACTTCAGAAACAAGTAGAAAATCATGAATGGCATAGGTATAAATACGATTGTCAGCATTTTTCTCAAATGTGAATGAACTCAATATCCTAATTAAAAGGTAACAGTATCAGAGTTACTAAAAAAACTAAATCTAAATCTAACTTTGTGCAACTCATAAAAGATACCCCTTAAATAAAAGGACACACACACAAAAGCTGAAAATCAAAGAAAAGGAAAAGGTATAACATACAGACACTAACTCAGAATCAAAGCTGTTAGCTATACTATTAATAGAGTAGACTCTACTCATGCAAATTATACAGAGAAGAACAAAGGGGAATTTATATCAGAAATTCAATGTTGGATTAGTGTTTGATAATAATTGTACACATTTCTCCATGTTAACAGAGTAAAGTAGAAAAGGAATTTGATAAAATTCAATGCTTGTTCATGATAAATTTTTCAACAAACTGGGGACATAAGGGAATATCCTCAACCTGATAAAGGGCATCTATTCAAAGCCGAGAGGTAATATCACATATATTAATGAAAGTTTGAATAATGACAACAATGTTCTAAACCTAGAATGGCCAAAACAATAGTGGGGAAAAAAAACAAAGTTGGAAGACTTAAGCTGCTTGATTTTAAGACTTAACATACAGATTCAGTAATCTAGACAGTATGGTGCTTGCATAAGGATAGACAAATACATCAGTAGAACAGAGAAAAGGGTCTGTAGTTGGGGCTACACATGTGTGGTAAGTTGACAGAGCACCTGTGTCATTCAATGGGGGAGAGAAAGTCCTCTCAAAATTGAGCTGGGTAAACTGGATTTAAAAAAATCAGCCATTCCTCACACCATATAGAATAAGAATTGGGGTTGTCTCTAGGTGGAGAGAAGAACAGACGAGAAAGGGTTTTGAGCAAACTTTTTGGGGTGATAACAATGATCTCTGTCTTGGTCATGTGTTGGCTGCATGGATGTATTGCAGAGTTGTATAGATTGCATCAAACTGCCTTTAATGTCTACACATAGTATTGCAATTATGTCCCAATAAAAAAGTATAAAAAATGAGAGAACAAAAGGGATTAGAGAGGCAGTATAAATATTGACGCTAGCCAAAGAAGATACAATATGCAGACGTTAGGAATCCTTGAAGAAAAAAGAGCAAAGCAAGGAAATAAATGCTGAAGACTACATTTCAAGAAAATATGTACTTGAAACTTAAAAAGATTCAAAACTACACATTGAAGGCAATATTCAGATAATGTAGACAGAGTAAAACTATTTAAAGGGGGAGATGAAACGATCTTGGGCAAACTCTTTGTTTTAACTCTTCTCAGTAATCAATTGGTAGCTGTAATATTAGTAATTATCCTAAGACATTTGCATGGCTACATTGAATTATATATGTGCATATAAACACATATATACATATATGTATACACACATAATATATACGTTATTCTGATTCTATCATCTCTTGTTTCCTTGGGAACTAGGATTCTCAATGTAGAATAAAGGAAATAAGAGTATGTAATACATGATAATACATGAGGATTCTATGAATTTCTGCATCAGAAATACTGAAAACAGATATAACGTGTAGTCCATGGACACTAACTTTTAAACCTACCAGCTGTATAATTCACTACCTTAGAACAATATCAGGTTGTATGAATATGGCATCTACAAGGTGTGGTAAGCACAATGTAAACGTCGTCTCCACCATTAGAGGCATGGAAACTGAAATTGGTAGAAATGTAAATGCGAGAAATATGCTGTGCTCCTATCGACCACATGAGCACACATCCCTAAGGAAGGGTCTTCGGGGGCGTCTAACCAGGATCTGGCTCTCAGCCTGGCAATCACTGCTGCCAACACTCACCCCGCAGGCAGGTTCAGCAGCAGAACTTATTTTGTCTGCCTGGTAAAAATGATACATCCTCCAGCATAAGACTTACAGTAAACACATTCATGTAATACGAGTGTTCTATACACTCTTCCAGTTCTCATTTGCAATGGGAAATAATGTACAGAATTCAGGATACTAAACTGTACATAAGTAGACCTATAAGGAGGGGAAGACAGCATGTGCTGGTTGCCTGTCCTCAGTGAATCAGAAGAAAGGGGGGAGGACTGCAAGTTTCAATATTTAAACATTTGATGACATGAAGTCACGATAGTCTCCTTCATCCTTTTAGTCTTGAGGACCATCTCGTCATTTGGACTTAAATTTTCAAAAAGCCCAGGGAGCACAAGCCCCTTCGCCCCACTTCATATCAGAGGGGTCTATGGTCGTTTCCATTGTTCGTTTCAGCGACTGCTCTTCCCCTTCTGTGTCTGATCCATCTCACCCTCCTTTAGATCAGTCATGATTTACTTGTGCCAACACATTCAGTCTGGTCATGATTCAAGTACTATAGGCACTGGAGCCAAGGAACCCTGAGGGGAATGCATATCTCTGATTACTCTAGGCAGATCTTAAAATAGAATTTTGTTAAACAAACTTATTTTTACTTTTGTTTTTACCCTTTAAGAATTGCTCTCTTTTCACTCCCTTCACCCCAGCTGTCGAAGCCTTAGGTCAGGCCACTATCATCTCCCACCTGGCCCTGCAACAGCCTCCTTCCAGAGCCCCGTGCATCCTCCACACTGAGGATGGGTGCCAGTTCCAACACACACTTCCCGTGGAACACAGTGCAGCCCAGCTTTCCATTGTCCAGAAGACGAGATCCAAGCTCCTAAGCCCTGTGACAAGCCCCAGGGCAGCTGGTCTTAGCTGACCCTTCCAGTCTCTTCTCATCACACACGCCTTTCTTCTCATCTCCAGGCATCCTGGAATTGCTTCATGTCCTTCAGCCATCAGTGTTCTTTCCTGCTCAGAACCTTTCCACTTTGATTCCTTGACCTATCTACTGTATGGCCCCCTTCCTTAGCTGACCCCTTTTCTCCTACACAAGTTTTAGCTGAAATAAGGCTTCTTCTTGGGAATGTTTCTAGCCTCCATGCACTAAGACTGGTCAGATCCTCCTCATCCTTAAAAGGACTCACTATTCTGTGGTCGCTCATTCAACATCTAGTCTTTTGGCTATATTTCAACGTTCTACAAAGCAGGGACCAGGTCTAATTTGTTCACCACTGTTTTTCCTGCACTTCCTTCAATGTGTGGCTCATAGTAGCTATTTAAGAGTCATTTGCTGAGCAAGTCTGTCATCAGACTTGTCTCTTCCCAGACTTAAAAGGTGGTATCAGGCCTTGAAGCCACTCCAACCGTCAGCCAAAACTGATTTCATACTAGGATTAGCCCTAGGATAACTTTTGACTTAAAATATTTGAAGCTAAACACATGCTTTTAAGTAAGAAATTACTGTCGGCCCTACTGAAAACTTTTGTTCACTTTCCTAACATGCTGTGGCCTCTCTTGCCTCCGCATCCCCTCACACAATGATCTCTTGGCCTAGAACACTCTCTGTGTCTTCCCCACCCCCCCCCACCTCCACTGCTTGGAGTAGCTTCCAGCTAGTGGAACCATGGTCATAGCTCTTCTTTGACTTAGTATTGACCTTTGAGACCCTCCCTGATGGGAAGGTCAATGCTAGAGGCCCCTGCTGTATGCCTTCCTCTGTCTTAGGACTCCACCCTGCCTCATTGTCATTGTCAGGTTTCTTACTGGTGTCTTCAACTCCACCTGAAGTTCTGTGAGGTCATGAACCATGAAATACATCTTCCACAGAAATTGCCCACAATTTGTAGAAAAGCAGTCCCTCCATATACTTTTTAAACAAAGGACTGAATTATGGAAATCTTACTAAAACCACCAAAGTATGACTGCTTGCAAGAAGATATAGAATCAATGGTCTAGGTCCACAGAGCTGGCTGGTGACAGAGTCACAGCCACGCCTTCTGCTGCCTTGCCCTCTTGTCATATTTCTTTTATTCTACTTGATCATGTAGGTTCTCATTTTTTATTAATACTTTTTCTACTCCCCATCCCATATCCACTGAAGCCAGATAACATAAACAGGGCAAAGTCTGATCAAACAGAAAATGATACTAATTCTCACAGTGTTTGACAACATTTACTGAGAGCAAGATAACAGCATATACTTTCATAACTGGAACACCAGGGAAAGAAAACTATTTCTTACTGTTATTGATTTCTTTTCAGCAGTTGTGTTCCAATATGTTTAGCAGCATGACCAGGGACTTGTTATCAGTTGACTCCCCATTTACCTTAAAGGTAATCTGCATAGAGAGAATTGTTAAGTTGCCTTTGATTATAGGCACTCACCCCTTTGAAATAAAATCAAATTACAGACACACTTTTAGTTAACTTGATTAAATATTTGATGATTTTATTTTTCTATTCTACTGATGAACATTAACAATAAGTAATATTTTATTGTTAGCCTGTAATTTGTGATATAATTTAATTCATTCAAAAGTCATTGTCATAATGGCCTATTTTCCTTTAAGAAAACATAATTATAAACCTTTTTTCCTCTTTTTTATTCATTTTTTTTTCATTTTGAGGCACCTGAGAAGCATTTTATAGCCAGGAATCTCTGGAAAAGTAGCAAAAAAAAACAAGGTCTAGTCATTAACTTTGTCTGCTTCTATGCTCCACGCTGTCATAATAATGGTCTGTCAGCGCTGTGGAGTTTCCCCTTCATTGGAATCTGTCTACTGGAATCTGGAAGAGGCACGCCTCTCCTGCATGGATAGGCGATGAATTATTTGTCTGGTTGGCTAGTCACCTGTATGTAGGTTTTGTGGTTTCTTTTTGGTCAATGTTTCGAAATATAAAATGCTAGTATTTAGAAGTGACTTGTTTAGATGGCAAAGAAGAAAGGATGGGGGTTGGATGGGGATGGGATTACCTTGGTGTAGACCCATTTCGGGTTTCTGCCTGTGTGAAATCATATCTTCTCTGCAAACCACCTCCCTGATTCTACCCATGGGGAATGGAGCAATGGGTTTCTGGCAGACAGTTTTATACTCAGTGACTCCACCCTTTGTCCATTACAAACTAGACCTGAGATCAACCCCTGAGTTCAGCAGAACCAATCAGTTCCTCTCTGTGTCATGCAGAACCTCCTGGGTGGAGGAACTGAAGCAATCTCTTTGGGTAGCTAGACCTTTAATAACATGTAAACTCAGAAGGATTGGGATAGGTGTCCTTGGACTCACAGCAGGGGCCCACAAAATGAACACAGCAGACCTATGAGGAGAAAGTGAGGTGGCATGCAGAGAAGTAGGAGATAACATAGAGGCCTGGAACTATTCTCCTTCGAAACCCAGTTCCCGACGTGGCCCAGAAAATTCCAAACTTTGTTCCCATGAGATCCCTGAAATGGTTCCTGATATTCTTCCTATTAAATACTCCACCCCCTTTTGCTTAGGCTAGTTTAATAAGCTGCTATAACTTTCAGCCAAAGGATTCTAATTAATGAGCCTACGGGCTCTGCTCTCATGATCTGAAACTTTCAAATTACAGGTATTCTCTTCTTACTTTCTTCCTTTTGCAAGCTTTCGATGTTTTTACTGTTGAATCAGCTTTAGAAACACATTGTTCACATGGCCTGCTTCCCTTCTGAGTAGGTAACACTTTACACTACACACTAAGGCTAACAGATGGAATGCAAATGACCTCATCTTTCTTTAGCTGTGGCCAAGCCCGGACAGGCTGCCAAGCCGTGTCCAACAGGGTGTCCTTCCTCACCTGCATCTCATACTGTGAGTAACAGCGGCACGTCTCCACTTTCGGCCGACACACAGCTCCTCCATTCTGCACAGCATGGATATCATGAGCTGATAACAATGGTGATGTATGACCTTGGTTTTCAAAACTCTTTGCATGAAAGTGTAATGCAGTTTTATGTTACTACATGAACTCCCTATTAATGGGCCAGGCTGCCCAGCGTAAACATATGATCTTTCTTATATTTTCAATTTTTCTTTCCCTGTTGGTGCCTTTCTCAAATATTACAAACAAGCTTAAATTTCTCCTCCGTTATACCACTCCTCTCTCTTCTTTGGTCTCCCTAAATACTACTTAAACTTCTTAATTCCTTCAAAGCAAATCCCTCAACTTACTGCGGTAAAAATTCTACCCACATCATACCCTTAAAACCATTCAAAAATAACTACAGTGTCTCCATCCTTGGGTATCTCAAGGACCCCAAGTTTTACCTTTCATTATGGACTGAATGGTTGTGCCCACCCCACCCCCAAATTCTCGTGTGAAGTCCTAACCCCAGCGTAATAGCATTTAGAGATAAACTTTTGGGAGATAATTAAGGTTAGATGAGATCACAGGAGTGAGGGGCTCATATGGGATTAGCACTCTTACAGGAAGAGACATGAGACAGCTTTCTCTCTCCCATTCACCCTTCCCCCATGCCTACACAGGCAAGAGACTGTGTGAGCACACAGCTAGATGGTAGCTGTCTGCAACCCAAGGGGAGAGGTCTGACCAGAAATCAGTCATGCTGGCTCCCATATGTGGACTTCCAGCCTCCAGAAATGTAAAAATATAAGTGTCTGTTGTTTAAGCCACCCAGCCTGTGGGATTTTACTATGGCAACCCAAGCTACCTAAAACACAGTTTTCTTTTTGTTTTCCATAATACTGCAATCCCTCTGTTTTCCTCATTCTGCTTGATCCCTCCCTTTTATTATGTCGCCTTCTGATTTTCCTAATCTCTTAAGTGTGTTTCCTAATGTTCTTCCTCCTAGTTTCTTTCTTATGTCATAATCACTGTTTTGGAGTCTTTAAATATTCTGATAATTGAGCTTTCAAATCTAGAGCTCTGGCTCAGACTTCCCTCTTGAGCACCTGACTTAAATTTCTAAAGAACTTAAAAATGTCTCCAATTGGAAGCTCTGATAGCATTTTCAATGGATACGTCTGTAAGCTAACTCACCAGCATCTCCTCAGTCTTACTCCTACAGTCCTGGTCTGGTTTTGTAGTAGCTGTATTTTTTCCAGCCCCCCAGCCTCAAATCATGAGAGTTGTATTTCATTTCTATTTGTGCCTTCCTCTCCACAAACCAATATTCCAGTCCTAACAAATTAAGCCCAGAAAACTTTTTCATCTACATGCTTTGGCTTTGACTTTCATTTTACTACTCTTGTTTAAGACTTTTATTTTTAACCTGTCATTTGCATTATCATAGCTCTCTATGAGCTAGTCTTTCTACAGTCAACCTCTTCCCAAAAACCTTACACATCATCATCAAACATCACAAAAGTCTTTACTGCATCCTGTGGTTTATATTTAAAAAATACCTAAGGTTCATCTTAGAACATTGATCATTATCTATAATCTGTCCTCTTTCTGCACTTACAAATTTACCCACCAATACACCATTTCATGTCCTTGACTCATACCAGATTCCATGCTGCGGCCTGGAAGCACACTGAATTTTCACTGACATTTTTTCCATATGTGAAATGGTCTCATCATAGCATAGTGTCTCCTGTTGAAAAACATCATTTAAGTTCAAGTCCACTTTTATTAAGAAATCTTTTCCCATCTTTCCACAGATACTGCTTCATCAGCTGGACTTAATCTCTTTCTTCCCTGAGCACTCATAATGTTTTATTGGTCCTCTATTATGGCACTTAATCCAGTATACTTTCGTAGTTTTGAAAGTCCCCTTTACTAGTAAAATTGCAAGATTGATGCAGTCAGTCCCTGCCTCTTATATCTTTTTTTATCTTGAATATTATTTAGCACCACTCAAGTACCTAAGTGTTTTTAAGCTTACAATGATTCATTGTAAAAAAACATTGCAAAAAAACAATGACTGATTTAATAAATGAATGAATAAACAGTAAGTCCTCCATAAATGTTACTATGAAATAGTTCAATTCTATGACAATACTTTCTTTTGATAAAATCTTCTGATACTTACTATAAAAGCAAGTTAAGGACTGCAATAACTTTTAAAGCCATTTATTGTATTATTAAAGGAAAAATAACTTCAAAGTGACAGATGTTTTTCATTTACAAGCTAGAATAGTGAGTGAGGTTTTCTGTGAGAGAGAGCCTGTTATCTCTATTTGATTGCACTGTCTGCTGGCTCTCTATCATATTCCTTGTCATAAGCAAAGGAAGAAAGATGAATTAAAATGCTTACTGAGGGCATAATCACTAGGGCTATAGGCTTATTAACCTCTACTTGTGGACAAAAAAAATGTTTCTAGGAGAACAAGAGCAAAATTTCCTCATCGCATCATCATCCTATTTAGTATGTCATTTACTTCTTGTTCTCAGTGTGAACATATATTCACATGCTCAAGAAGCAATCGCAGGAACACAATAACATTCTATTTACTTGGAAACCTATGTTTTAAAATTATTTGCTTGCATCAATGTAATGCCTTTTTTGTGATTGCAGTTGTTTTAGTTTTACATAGTGCTATTATTGTAAAAGGTTGTAGGAGTGTATTGTCACATTTTTAGCTCCATATGCCATAGAGTTGTTTGACATTCATTGAGGTTATTTATCTAGAAAATAACTAGAAAGGTTAGTTTGACATTTAGTCATTGATACACTTTTTAAAGGACACATATGATTTACATAATATTTTAATTTTTCAGTTGTGTAATGTTTACTCATTTTGGTTTTAAAAAGAAGTGATAAGTAACTTGGATCTAAATAATTTACTTAATTATGAATATCTATGGATTTCTATCTTTCTTTTATTGTCAACAAAGAGAATTGTACCAATATCTTTATATTAGGTTAAGCCTAAATATTTTTCCATTTCAATACATTGAACTAATAGCTAAAGAAATTAGAAATTCCAAGGCAAATATATTATTCAGTTGGTATTCCAGGGTAGGATTATGTTGAATAGAACTTCTAACTCTAAGTTTAAACTCAAGTAACCCAAACAACCGATTTATTGATTAAACTCTTCTGACTTGGCATTTCGGAATATGTTAAACAAGTGCCCAAACCTTTGGATGAGTAAGATATTTGTCTGTGAATGAAGTTTAAAAAACCGAGGTAAACTTTGCAAAAACAGACCCACAATGCCACCCCACCCAGAAACAGCCTGTATCTCAGAAACAGCCTGTTAAGAGAATGTAGTCAGACTTGTAACTCCTCAGAATGATATTCAAGCAGATAGATAGTTGGAAGCTCTTCATTACAGCATCTGTTCAGTGTTTATAGCTCTGTCTGCAGACTGCTGAACACCCTCAGTGCACCATAAACGTGGAAATTACACGTCCAGAATGGCAATAAACTCATTGGGTGCTGTGTTTGTTCTCTAGAGTTTTTCAGCCCCTTGCTTCTGTTGGCAAGTCTGCTGGATTTTTTGTTGCTGTAGAAAATATTAGATTGTTTGTAGTTTTTATAACTTTAGTGACAAACAAGGAAAACATAACAGCAATGAAAAAGTGAAAACATGGGCACTGAGATTATTGTTATATTTGAAAATTATAGTCTCAGAGAGAGTTATAAGAGAAGCAACAGTAGAATAAGTGAGAAAAATGAATAAATGAATGTTGTTTTCCATAGAAGCTTAACCTCAAATACCCTGTGTGGGTCAGCTTAGCTGTGTTGTATATCATGGAGAAGCTACAGGTTCTACGAAGAAAGCTGAATGTTATAATTATTAATTAGAAGTATATTTATAACTGTAATAATCTCATAGTGCTTGATCAATTCTAGCCAGTAAGTATGCAACTTACTGGTGAAAACAGCACTTCCTGGAGAACCAATCCAATTTAGACCAAGCTGATTTTTCTCTCAATAGCAGGGCCCCAAATAAAACTAATTCCTAAATTCATAATAATGAAAGGGATATTGTCAGCTTTTAAGGAAAGCATCTGCAGGCGTGAGAAAGTGATCAGAATGTATAGCAACACCTGGATGCTACAGAGGTGCTGAGCCTTGTTCATGCAACATCCAGCCAGCTTCCTCGTCTCCCAGCGGCAAGCACTGTGCCCAAAATCAAATGGAAGTTTCTGAAGGACCATGATGAAGGCAGGAAAGTAAGGAACATGGAGCTGGATCGTGATGGATGGTCGGACAGAACACTCATAAAACCACCTGCGTCTACGGCCACACCACCCTGAACGCGCCCGATCTCGTCTGATAAAACCACCTGGGATACGACAAGGAATGTCTCTTAACTCCTCTGAACATTCCAGTTCAAAGAGTGTTTTCTCCCTTATTTTCAGTTTGCTTCCTCTTGTTCTCTTCCTCTCAGTGAAAGTGGTTATGCTGTTTTACATCTGGACTCTGTGGCTATGGCCTATGTTTTTTTCTCATTTAATGGCACTACTGGTTTGCTCTCATGCTTGCCAATAATTCCCTTCAGGAGGCTGCTAAGGGGATGCTGGCCAGCATGAAAAGCCATAGCAAGGGGGAAAAAAAGACTAAGCGACTTTGATGATCAGCATCCTCTGAAGAACTTGAAGTTGATGCAGTGAGAAGTAGGTGTAAATTATTGCTTCATCCTTAATGCTGAAAAAAAATAGTGATGTCCTCATTTGAAATAACTATGGATTTCAAAAATATATTTTCCATGGACTCCCTCATCTTATTATTGAACCAATAATATGATTTCTTTAAAGATGCCTGGTGTTATTTGGCAAGTAAAGACATAAAACTGAGGCATATACATTTTTGGACATATTTTAAGAGGAGAAATTTCATGCCAGCTAAGACACACAAAAAAGAATGACTAACAAGTGAAATTATACTTGTGAGTCACACAGATTCACAGAGGCTCAGTTTCCTCAACTACAATAGAGAGAAAAATAACAGCCACCCCCCTTACCTTGCTGACTTGTTCAGGCAAGCGGAATAGTTTTAAAGCAATGTATATGTTATGGTAATGACTCCTAATTCTTTATTTTAAAAGATTATTTCAAAAAGTATAATTAGTCCTGTTAATGGGGAAATTGGGGAAATTGCTTATTTTTGGACAATTCGATTTCCTTTAGAACTTCGAGCATCCGTGTCATTTTCAAAATTGTAAATGTTACATGGGTCTCAGAAGAAAATGAGTCATGCAGAATTTAACATGTGCTTCTTTGCAAGACAGAGTCATGAAGAAGGTAGGAAAGCATTTGCTACACAAATCTATCAAAAAATTAACAGAATGGAATAATATGGGCTTTGATGGTCATGCTGACTCTCAAGTTTGGGCCTCATCACCTTTATCTGGTCCTTATTTCCTTTGGCACTTTATGTCTAGGAAACCATTTTGATCGTGGCCTTGTAGTAGAGATCTACTACAAGATAAAGATGAAACATCTTTATTATAACATGCATTAAAGTTCAATACATAACAGGGACACGATATGACAGTTGCTTAAAGGAAATTATTTCAGGACATATTTGGTGCTCAGTTTCAGTCAAATTTTGAAAAATCTCCCCAAGTGCTTAGTTCCTTTCTCTCATCCCAAATTAGTAACAATATGACTCTAGAGTGATCACAAATCAGAAAAGATGTTCACTGAAGTCTAAACTAAAAATCAGAACGAGAGTTTACATCTCTGACCCAGATCTCAGAGAGGTGTTGATGTTTGTTAGAGCAAGGGCCCGTGTGAAGAGAAAAAATTACTGGCAAAACAGAGGCTGCAGATTCTAGGTCAGAATAAGAGTATGATCAGCTGGTTGTTGCCTCATGCTCCTGGCTCTTTCAAAAGAATGAAAACAAGAAGACATTTCTACTCCAACAGAAGGTAAGATTAGAGAAAAAAAGATTAAGAAAATATAAAAACCACTGGGGAAAGTGAAGACATGATTTAGTCAAAGAGAGAGAGAGGGAGAGGGAGAGAGAGAGGGAAAGAGAGAACAAACCGGGCCAGATTACTCACTTGGCATTCCCTGCCCCTGGCTTCTTTCTTCGGAAAATGTTGAGGAAAGTGTTGGAGCGGCAGGGCAGCTTGCCGTCGCCGACGTGCATGCGCACTACATCAGAGGTGGTGAAGGCACTGCGGACGTTCCTCTCGGGCTTGGCAATAATGATGTACATCTTGGGAGTGAACATGCACCCCAGGGCCACCGTTACACTGAGGCTCACTGCAAAGCAGGTAGTGATGATCTTGTAGTTGCTCCCAAAGTATATGGGCACAAAAGCCAGCCAGATGATGCAGGTGGTGTACATGGTGAAGGCGATGTATTTGGCCTCATTGAAGTTGGCGGGCACGTTGCGGGTCTTGAAGGCATAGTAGGTACAGCTCATGATGAGGAGTCCATTGTAGCCCAAAGGGGCCACCACACCCAGGTTGCTGGTATTGCAGATAAGGTAGACTTCCTTGATACTTGGGTATGACAGAATGGGCATGGGGGGCTCCATGATGATCAGGGTGACCACCAGGGTTAGCTGCACACTAATCAGAATGGAGGCAATGATCACCTGGGCCCAGGCACTCATGAACCTGGGCTTCCGGGTGCAGATCTTCTTCTTGCTGCCGGCGAGGATGCGCGCGATGCGATTGGTTTTGGTCACTAGAGCAGAGTAGCACATGGCAGAGGAGAGGCCAACCAGGAGGCGCTGGAGGTAGCAGGATGTGGTGGTCGGTTTGGCAATGAGAGTGAAAGGACACACGTAACCCAGGAAGATGCCAGCGAGGATAATGTAGCAGAGCTCTCGACTAGAAGACTTGACCACTGGTGTGTCCCGGTACAGCACGAAGATGAGCGTGACAAACACAGTAACAAGGATGCCCAGGCAGGAAAAGGCGATGGCTATGATGGATTCTATATTGCTCCACTCAAGGTAGCGCACAGGAATGGGTTCACAGCCTGTGAGGGGAAAAACAGTTGCAAAATGCGTCCAAGATTTCTACTGATCAACAATAATAGGGCTTTCTAGTTACCAGAGGCATAGTTAAATCCTCGTCTTCCATGGCTTATGTGATCTTAATGCTTTTCAAAACACTTTACACTTATACAAATAAACACACCATTGTTTTCTCTGGAAAATCATGTTTCAAACCTAATTGTATCACAACCCTAATGTGACATACTTGAACCTATACAAAGAATCTTTTTCTTCCAACACCAGCATCATAAAAGGATGACACTCTGTGGGTGATACTTGGTTCTACACTTTCAGAAAGAGAAAGAAAATGGAGTTCAACTGTTTCCAGGGAAGGGTAAATGGTGAGGATGCATTAGATAAGTTAGTAAGAAATAAACTAATAAAATTTTTATTTTTATGTAAGTATTGTCTAGAAGTAAGTCCAGCTCACAGACAAGCATTTTCTTGGCCAGAAGAGTGTTTTAAACATATACTTTGATTCTCTAGAAGCATTCACATTCTGTTTACCACATATTATATTATTTATCTTAAGTCTCACCCCTTTAGTTATGCATGATCTGTGTGTGACCGCTGTGCACCTCTTAGTTATCAGCTTCTGGTAGACATACTAAGGAACGATGACATCTCCCCTCACCCATCTCTTGAAAAAAGAGGCAGAGCTGTGGTCCTAAATGTCTGGCTAATCTTTGCCTTTGAGATAGAGAATAAAATGTCTGTGTATTTCACACACTGAGAAAAAATGTCTCAGGTCCTGGAGACAACTCCTTAACAGAGTTCTGTGTTTGGTCTAGGCCAGTACTTCCCAAATTGTAAGAATAAAAATATTTCCATAAATTTAGGAGAAGACACTGTTCTGGAGCCATGGTAATAAGGAACCACCCACCAGAACCTGCTACAGGCCTGTTCCATCAATCAACAGCAGCACCTCTTAGTGAACATGTTTTTGCATGTCAACCAATCAGTGGCAGCACTTGCTTCTGATAATCGTCCAATCAGGAATAGACACACATTTTATAAATGAATGCCATCCATTCCCAAGCACAAACTCTTGGCTGATCATAGTGGCCTCTCTCTCTTGTCTGTCAGGGGTTTGTTTACATAAAGGTCTCAATCTCTTCCTGGAATGACTTCTGCTTCTTATCAAAAGTCACATTTTAATTTTAAATCTTCTCATTTCCTTGGTAAAGTTTAGAAAGATGAGTAGATAGATAGATAGATAGATAGAATAGCAATGACCATTAAGGAGAACTTTTGATATGACACAATCAAAAAAATTAAAGTATTTAAAAGGGTTTGTAGACAAATTAGAAAATAATACATAGTCAACATTCAGCTTTTTAACTGGCATACTGAGATTGTAAAATAAGATTCAAATTCCAAAGTAGTCCTTGTCAAGGCCTTGGTAACCTTCTGAAAGCAACCCTCTGCATTTCTCTTTTTCTATGTAACTTTACCTGAAATTTTAAATAAACTATTCTGTCTCCAATGCTTTCATTAGAGAAGAATACCACATTTTAAATTTGTAGAACACAACTCAGATCTATGAAAGCTGAATTAAGACCGTGAGCAAAATTAAGAGCTATAATTAATGGTTTTCCTAAACTTCAGACATGGAAGCTAAACATTCTCTGCAAAATTTAGGAGTTTTATTAGATACTTATTGTCCCACATTACAGATTTATACCAATTAATTCAATTAATTGTTAACCTCATGGAGGAAAATGTTTAAAAGCAGCAGATTATAAAAGAGAAGATTTAAATAACCCAGTAGTGTAAAATTTTAAAGATAAAGGTAGAAAATGCATTACTTAAGGCAATTTCAGAAGCTTTTTAAAGTAAGGATTTAAAATTATAAACTAAGTAAAGATGAAAGATAGACTTTAGGAAACCTTCAAAAAGTTCTGGAGCGGACTCAACAACTGAAATGGGGAGGACCATATCTTCTCTTCCTGTGCATAGGCTCAAACCTGAATTAGGGAAACTAAACCAGAGAATGATATTAAAATAAATAATTACTGATTCATAGATATTCTATATGCAACTAGACAGTTTGATAGAGTATAAAAGTAAATAAACTAGAAATTAGTGTAATTATGAATCTTTAGGTAAAACAATAAAAAAGCACCTCTATTCTCTATGATTTGGGAGCGTGTACACAAAAAAAAACTATAAAACTGTAAACAGAAGTGTCATTTAAAGAACCAATGTTCCACATTAACCAAAGCTCAGAAGGACGGGACAGCTACTTAAAATTTGCCCAATGACTTGACAGAAGACAGTGGCACCAAAAATCCCCTTGTCCTTCCTCTGAACTTCTAAGGGAAGCAACACTCTCTTCTTGATAGAGGTGCCTTTATGTCTACCAATAATTTCTCTATTGATAGAACATCAGATACCTTGGCTTAGTAAAACCACTCAAACAGTGAAAAAGTTTTGACATGCTGGAAGGGAATACAAGTATTCTAGTGTTTGTAACAGTAGCAATTTGTCATAACAGTACCTCAAACCAATTTACCTATGACTCCCTTATGATTGTTTTATCTCTTGTGAAGATCTTCAGTTATTTTCCTTATGTGGAAACTGGGCTTTTCAATGCCAATCCAGGGCAACCCAAACTGGCATCCCCTAGGCATTAGAACTAAACATTAATGTTTTGAATAAGCTTCTTTAAGTATTTCTTCTTTTTCTCCTTCTCCTCCTCCTTCTCATTCTTCTTTTCTTTTTTCTATTTTTTAGACATTCTAAATATGAGAATCACTAGCTTTGATATCTTTAGGGAATTAGCTATAATATCCATATTGTCCATATATATAATATAATATGTAATATAACATATTTTGTTATCCTGTTTTGAGGTTTAGAGAGAAGAGTTGCCCAACCCCCAGGTGTATTTGAAAATCCCAGGTCTAGAAGAGGTGGAGGTAACCTTCCAAATTGCTGAGGAGCCTCCCTGACCCTCAGCATCCAAATGGAGAGGACATTATGGGAGCAGGGCATACGATGTGTAAAAACCTGAGAGCTTAAGAACCTGACAGTTTCCATGGTTAGAGGTAACCCCGAGAATCCAGAGCCATCCGACAAGTCAGTTTTCTTCAAGCAGACTACAAATCACTGAGCAAAATCTAAGACAAATGGTCATGATTCTGGCCTGATGACCAGGGATTATTTCTAATAGTCAAAACAAATTTTGGCTCACCCATAAGATCCAAATGCAGTGGAAGAAGCTAAAATTTACTATTGGACTTATTTTCAAATAGGTAAAGATGAATTTAATGTGAATAAAAAAATGAAGGCCATAGTTATTCTATTCAAAGTATCTTGGGCATTTGATAACATTTACAGTAATACTTTGTGATTACCTAAGACTTCATTGAAATGCTTTCTTTAATCTTATTACATTAACATGAATTACCTACAAGGTAAAATTCTATTTATTATTCAATGCTCAACTCAAATGTCTCTTTCCTGTAAAGGTTTTTCTCTTCCCTGGAAAAAATAATGGCTTTCTTATTCTGTGTTCACATGACATTTTTCACATATTCTTATTATAGGACTTATACTGTAATTAACTGTTTTCGTGTCTAGTTTTTTATGAAGCTCATTCTCCATGATATAAACCTTGTTTTATTTACCCATATATCCCCACTTGCTCAAAAAAAATTGCCTGACATTAGGCAGATGAATAATATAAAAGTAAATGAATGAGTAGATAGCATAAGAGGTCACAACAACAATTGCAATGAAGAAAAATAGTTAAAGTGAGTTAATTTTTATAGTTTAGCATTTTATATTTTTGATGATTAAATTTAGTGTAGTCTGGCTTTCTGCAGAACTCTTTTACACTATTTGGCTTTTTAAAAGAAATGAGTAGCATTGAATTATATATAATCAGCCCATGAATTGTTAAACTCCTGTTGAGTTACCATGTTATGGCAGAAGAGATCCCTGTTTAAGCATCATAAAAAAATAAAGTATAACATTTAAATGCTGAATTAAAGTGGGCATTTTTCCTAAAAAGAAAATATGAGAAACTTATTAACAGATATAAAAATCACTTCCTCTAGGAAATACACCAATTTTTCTTCATAGCTAAAAAGCATATGCTAATAAAAATAAAAACGTACTTCTAAACATCTTTTACTCACAATATTAGAGTCTTTGGAGTATATATGGAGAGTAGCTACCTCATAATTTTAAACATATTTTTACAAAGCTCTGTCTTCAATAAAAAACACCATTTCCCAGAAAATAGTTTCTCATTTTCACTAAAATTTATTTAAAAAATAAAATCTACCTACAAAAATAACATACCTAGTTAAAGGCAATGCATTTATTCTTCTGAGTTTTTCTACTGATTTTTGGTATTCTGTGCAGGTTTTTTTTAAAACAACTACCGTTCCCATAGCAACCACCAACACCACATCACCATGTGTGGCACCTTCACTCTGAGCCTGACACCACACAAAGTAAGTGGCCAATGAGATCTCATGTTCCATCATGGATCAAAGCAAAGCGATGAGAAACAACAGATGGCAATTAACAGTAAGTATAAACTCGGGTGTGAGGTATTCTACAAGATCCTACACATAAGATTTGCAAAGTAACCTGGACAGATGGGACACTTGCCTGTCGCTACACAAAGACTGTCTGAGCTGCTGCTTGGCTCAACTCATTTGAATATGCAAGTGACCATTGTACATGTGGTGGATGGTCGTGCACTACATTCTTTAGAAGGACAACTGCATTAATATTCATCTGTTTATGGTCAAGGGGAATATTATTTTATTTGCTAAGTCAAAGTGCCCTGATCAATGGTGGTGATCATTTGTCAGTGGGCCAACAAGATACCCGCAATGGAAGATCTCTACAGAATAAACATATGACTTTGAGTTTCACTATTATGACATACTAGATGGTTCTGTATTTCAACGTTTTAAAATAGGATAGAAATTCTTTTTCGTCTATGAGTTATGTCCCAATTAATGTGAAAACGGAGGAATAGGAAAAGATGGGGGAAGCTGCACAAAGTGTAGACAAGAAAAAAACTGTCATACCCCAAAGCCTGGAGCTCTGATATCTCAGGTCAGCCTGAGGAAGAGGCTAGTTTTGTCTTTGAGCCTCTTCCTAGTCAGCAGTGGTCTCCGTCAGGTAGCAGGATCGACCGACTGTGAAGTCAAACCCAGTTCTCAAGCCCAGGGGTGATCTAAGGGGACCTGCTTACTCGAGACAAAACGTCCCAGTAGGAAGCACACATGATGAAGGAGGATAAAGATGTGAAGAGAGTCATGGAATGAGTGGGAGAGGTGGCCTGTGTCCAGAGAGAGGTTGGATAACTTTTTCCAAGTCGGTCCATTGCACTCAACTGCGAGATAAGCTGTGCAGTGAGACAGCGTTAGAACCAGGGACAAAAAGCTCTGGATCCTCATAGTGGCTTCCTTGTTAACCAACTGCATTGACCTAGTTGAACGTGGGTGAGTCCCTTTTTCTTTTTAATTCTCTCAACAGAACAAATATTCATTAAGAAGCTATTATAGTCAAGGTACCAGGCTATGAGCCAGAGAGTAACATTTCTGTAATGATAGGGCAGGAGCTAAGGGCCTCTGACTCTGCTGGGTCCCCTCTCAGAACAGGTGCATAAGAATCTCTGCAGGTGGGTAATTCCTGGGTAATTTTTAGGTGCATTAAAGTTGAAAACCAGTTTTCAGCTAAAGAATAAAAAGATGAGTGAGATACAGTTTGTACCTTCAACAATATCCTGATATAATTTCCTTTTCTTTAAAAAGGCCTCTTTTTTTTTGGTACTAGGTGATTTCTAAAAAAAATTTCTGGTACTCATTTAGTTTACTGTCTTCTAACAGGAGTAACATTTTACAAAGCACTCTCACTTAATAGGTATCATTTTAATTATGTGACCTCGTTCTATTAACCCAGCCATTTTCGATATGCTTTGAATAAGCTACATAATTTCTTAGTTTTATATTCTTATTTAGAAACAAGAAAAAAGGGAACAAGAACCAGGAATGTTACCCTCTCCGACGATTTTCATTAGTAGCAGGGAAGGCACAGGGTCAGCCGTTTGTGAAGTGGGCTCTGCTTCTAACTATTTGCATGACTGGGCACACGGATTCACCTCCCCAGGCCTCAGTTTCCTCTTTCTCAAGTGAGGTTAGGGGGTGGATTACTAAGAGGACACACTAAGAGGTCCTGTTGCTCTTAAAATCTGGGCAAAGTATTTGTGAAATGCATCTCCCATTGTAAACCAGGGGCTGTGGAAAACAAAACACAGATTATCTGAGTGTTGCTTTCAAGGGACACGTAAGCTTGCACAATCCATCCCTAAGAGTCTCATTGATTTTACTAGTGAAACATTTTTTTATGTGCAAATATGAATTCAAGTGATTAGAAATTAGCTTCAAATAAAATGTTAAAACAGAAACAAAACTACTGGTGTACCATAATACACTTTTTTGTTTTGTCTTATTTTCAAGTTTACTCTTTATTATATTTTTTTCCATTACCTTATATTCCCCTCCCCTAGCAATCACCACCCTGTTGTCCGTGTCCACAAGTCCTTTTTCCTGTTTGCTCAGTCATTCCACCCTCTAACCTCCTCCCGCACCAGAATACCCTTTCCACACATTTTCGTTTAGATTTAAATAAACTTTCAGTGTAGGGCATGGGACATTTGTAAGAGGCTCGTGCGTGCCCTTTGATAGGAGCACTGGAGAGTGCACACTGTAGATGAACAACAACAACAACAACAACAAAACAGCGAACACACTGACTGCTCACACTGTGAACAGTGGCCACGTTGGAAAGGCCAGCAGTCAGAGACACAAGGTTTCCTACCTGTGAGCTCCGCGTTGGGCCACCAGCCCAAGTCACAGGCCTTGCACGTGAACTCGTCCTGCACGAACTCGTTCTCTTTACAGGCCGTGCAAATCCAGCAGCAGCTGACTTCTCCTTTCCGGATGACCTGCAACAGAGACAATCATACTGTCACACTCCTGAGCACGGTTTCTCCAGAAGGCTTCTCTCGCAGGTGAGGACTGGTCTCCACACTGTCATGAAAGGGTAACTTTCCAAAGCATTCTATTTGCTGAAAACGATGAAGTATGTGGATGGAAACATACCTAATTACCTGAGAGTTCAGATGTGAGTTTTGATTCATTTCATGCTGGGTTTGGAGGTTCTTCAATAATAATTTGTTTCATAAAGAGAATTGACTACATAATCTCCTACACAGTTAAAAATGAAACAGTTGACATTTATCCTTATTTATATATATATGTACTAATTATTCTCAGAAAGTACAAATTAAAAGTACAGTTTTCTTCTCTGAAAGAACAAGAAGTGTTTATACACAAAAGTTTCTACGTAATAAATCTTATTAACTCATAAAAATGGAGGAATTATTGATTTTTTTGTTATATTATGAAAGTATGAGCAAATTTATATACATGAAAACAGAATGATGGCTAAGAAAGTATAGCCCTCTTACTGGCCTTGTTACTTGCTCTAGTGAATTAAAAAGATGACATAAATTATTGGAAGAAAAATTACTAGTCCAAAATTCCTGAAGTATTGCATATTATCTGAGCAGTTTAAACTTTCTCCATTTTCAAATTGTTTGGTAAGCACTTTTTCACTTGCACAATACAAAAAGAAACATCAAAACACACTGCATTTAAAGGGTTTCTTGTAAACAGCACATAATTAGATCTTGCTTTCATCTTCAGTCTGACAATTTCTGCCTTTCCGTGGATGTGTTCAGCACATTTACATTTATTATCATCATTGGTGTGGTTGCATACGAATCAATCACCTCTTTTTTCTGTCCGTCTCGTCTTCCCTTTGCTTCCTTTCCTTTGTACTCTGCCTTCTTTTGGACTGAGAATTTTTTAGCATTCCATTCTATCTCTAAAGTTGATACACTTGCTAAACCCCTGTGTTGTCTTTGTGGGTTGCTGTCGATTTGGAAATGTGCATCATTAACTTCATGTTAATAGAAGTGTGTTACGCAACTTCAAGTCCATTGTAAGATCCTGACAACAATACTGTTCCCCTCCTGTTGGGTATTGTCTTAGTACCTTTTACTTACACATATTTACAACCCCCCATGAAAATCAGTTTTGCTTTAAGCAATCATCTTTGAAACACGTTTTTGAAATAAGAAAAAAATATTATGTTTTATATTTACCCAAATTGTATAAACTGATATTATTTTCTTCATCTTGATAAATATTATTTAACACTTATTGTAGTGCTGATGTGAGAATTGTGACTGCTTTAGCCCTATATTTATTTGAAAAGTCTTTATTTTGGCTTATTTTTTGAAAAAAAGATTCACTTGGTAAGAAAGTTTTAAGTTGATCATTTTTCCCTTTCTTTTTGCACTTTAGGCCATTTCATTGTCCTTGGAAACAGGTCTCGGTTGAGAGATGTTTGGTTTTTTAAACATTTTAAAAACGTCACCCCTTCCTTGGATATGGTTCCTGCACAGTCTGCCATAACTCTGACTCTGCTTTTCTGTATCCCACAGAACAGTTTGCTGTGGCTTCTATTAAGATTTTCTTTTTAGTACTTGTTTTTAGCAACTTAATATCTTCTTTGTGTTCAAATTCTTGGGGATTTATTGAGCTTCATGGATTTGGGTTTACATTTTCATGATATCTGAATATTTTTCAAGTCATTATTTTTTAAAAAAAATTTTCTGGCCTGTCTCCTGTCTTTTGGGGTCTCTGATTACACTCACTACACAGCTCTCAACTGTACTCTGGAGGTCACTGAGCGTCTGTTCATTTCTTTAGCTTTGTTTTCCTTCAGTGTGTCTCATTTGCCTATTTTCCATCATTATGTTTTTAAATTTACTGATTTTTACTTCTATAATGTCTAATATCTGTTGATGCCATTCATTGATATTTCATGATGCCATTATTGGTATTTCTATAAATTTTAGTTTTCATTGTATGTAGTTCCATTTTGTACTTTTTTATATTTCTATTTGCCTTCTCATGATATTCATGCTTATTTTAAATTCTTTAGTATGTACTTAAAGTAGATATTTAATATCTTTGACTGTTAATTCCACCCTCAATGTAATTGCTGGGACTATTTCTATCGTTTCATTTTTATTTTGGTAATGCGTCACTCTTTCTCACTTTGTCATATGTTTAAATTTGTTTTGACCAGATGATGACCATGCTATACACAAGGTGCACAATGCTGGAGTATTTTTCTTGAAGAAGTATTGCCCTTTGTTCTGGCGGGCAATTAAGTTTCTTGTGGCTCAGTTTGAGTCTTGTTTTTAACCTTTTGGGGCGAGTCTATAATAGTCTCTCTATTATGAATGGTGTAGTCTCATTACTTAGGTGCAGCCCCTCTGGGGTCTCTACCTAATTTTTAGGGCACTCAACAGGGTATCTCCACTCCGACTTATGAAGACCGGGACCATTCCTCACTCCATGTGGGCTCTAGGAATCCAGCTCCACAGTCATTGCTCCTTACCCGGACATTTTGAATAATTCTATTGTAACTCTAATTTGTGTTTTAATCCCCCCAAAATTGTGAATATTTTTATTATTTTTATAGTTTTATATCAGTCATACAGACATTTTTGTAGTATACATTCAATAACTGAATCATGTATTTTTTCATTCCCCCCCACACAGGAAAACACTAAAAATGAAGCTCTGAATCATGATAAAAGTTTTGACATTTCACAGAAGCTGCCTTTCAAGGACCAAGGCTCACTAGGGCACAGGATGCGCTGATTCTTTTCGCATCCGGTGTACCTGGATCTATACTTATCGTTAGTGAGACCAGGAGGCCTTCGGCTCCACACGATGCCATGATTCAGTTACTCATGCCTGTAGCAGTCTTGAAGCATTTATGCCGTGGGAAATCAAGTGTTCACTTTATGACTAAGTTTCCGAAGTGATTTGTAATGGATTTTTTAAGTTAAGGTTTTATTTAGAAAAAAGGAGGAAAGGAAACAGCATCAAGAGAATGTAATGAAGGAAAGGTAACTATACATCAAAGGAAACAGGAAAAAATTTCTCCAAAGGGAAATACCCAAGAGGCTATACAGGCTCCAGAAACTGGGTCTCCCCTAATTAGGGCTGCAGGAGAATCAGCTGCGGGGGGAGGCAGCCCTGCCCTCCTGCAGCCCCACAGCCCCCTGTGTGAGAGCTCGGAAGACAATCAGCTCTAATTGCTGGCATGTTTTTCTCTACCTTCACTATGAGTTTCTCAGAAAAAGTGGCCATATTTAAGCTTCCTTTGCATTCCCAGTGCTGGCACAGTTATTGGCACGTATTTATGACTCGATAAGGTATATGAAAGACAAGAGGGAAATAATATAGATAAGATGTCAAGAGAAGAAATGGAAATAAAGAATTCCAAGAGAATAAAAAATAAAAGGAAACTGAAGAAAGTCTTGTAAAAACTAAATACAAATATCAGTTTAGGGAAATCCTACATTGTAATTTATTATAGGAAAAAAATAATAATGGTGTAAGCCAAATGATCACGAGAGTAGACATATCTGAACTGGCTACGTGCATTCTGCACTCTGTACCAAATGACACAGAATTTCCCCCCATGGGATAAAGTTGATCATGTGCATTCTTCAGCTAGAAAATGGCTTCAGAAGGGATTAGTAGCTTGTGCAAATCTCAGCCACATTATCTCCAATTATTTCCAAGAGTGAGGCTCTTCCTAGTGTAATAATGGCTGTCAGGGTGATATGTTATGCTGAGAACCAGCAGATATACAAGGTCTGGCGGAAGTAAGGCCTGCTTGAGTGTGATTGGGAGGGTAATACTATGGGTGCAATAATTTATAGTTTTAACTTGAACATTTCACCTGAAATGACATATGGTGTGCTGGAGTGTGATATTGTCGTATTACAGAATTACATACTTATATGATTTTGTAATAAAAAAGGGCATTATTTGTGCTGGACCCTGTGTACTCACTTAACCACCCTTTGTTCAGTGGCTGGTGTGCCAGACGCGGTGCGGTACATGGGGCCAAAAAAAAGGAAAAGACCTGGTCGCTGAGATTAAAAAGCTCAAAATCTAACATACTGGGTTAAGTGCACTGCTAGAAGGAGGAATGAAATGCTTATTCAGAAAACACACCTTTAATCAATGATTTAATCATTCATTCATTCATTTGCAGTGTATGTTAGAATGCCTACAGTGCGCTAGGAACTACATGAAGACTAGAAATAGTCAGTGAACAAAATTAATAATATCTCCATCCTTCAGGAGCTATCATTCTAGAGAAAGCCTTTGAGAAAAGTGCAGCAAGAAAGAGGAATAGGGTTCAGGACAGAAACCCGGGTGAGGCAAGTATTACATCTAGGGACCACATGTAAAGAGGCATGCATGTTTCAGGTTGAGCAAGTACCAACCTTGCACTTGCAGGACCTTGAGAGTGAGTGCTTCCTTAAAGTCTGCACCACAGGTACCTCACTTGCCCCACCTTGGTCCTAGTCCTGATAGGGAGGCACCTGGAATAGGGGATCGCAATTTTGCATATGGCGGTCAAATAAGGTCCCACTAAGACACTGCCGTCTGCAAAACGGCTTGAGAGAGGGAGAGAGAGTACGCCCTGAATGCCTCTGAGGGGAGAGTGTCCTAGGCAGCGGCAACAGCTGGAGCAAAGACCAGGTAGTAAGAGCACCTTGTGTAGCCACTCCCTTGCCTTCCTCCTCTACTTTTCCGTCTGAATGTTATACCTCAAAATGTTTACTTAAAAACGTAAATGGGTTCTGCCTCTGTGACTGCCACCCCCAACACACAGCAGCCCTGCTGCACTCCCGTCCACTCTCGTGTGATTGGGGACAGGTTGGGTATGAAGCTATAGTGATCACCAAAACATTCAGTAACCAAGAGGCCAAAGCACAGAAAGTGAAAGTGTAGGTGTTACTGAGTGGTTATGGAGAAATCAATGCTAATTCCACAGAACTTCTCATTATGACCAGTGCTTGCAAAGTTCCCTGCTCATCCAGAGAAACTATGGTTTACACACGCACAGCAAAACACAAGAAACAGTGTTTAGTCTACTTTTTTCAAAATTTTAGCCAATATGTTTGTAGTACCTGGAGCAGCTCACATCATCATTATATAACTATAGGCTTCTCAAATAATGATTTTTTTTTTTACTTTCCTGTGGACAATTTATACTGAGAACCTGCCATTCTGCTGCGGAGTTTAGAAAACTTTGCATGATGGAGGAACCTTATTGTTTTTCTGGTTGCCAAAATGGTTACGTTAACTATGAATGATTTAAATGAGTAGTTTGCTTTGATTCACAAAAGAGAAAGTGGACATGCTTGGGACAGCAAGAGTTGATGATATTACTGCTAACTTCCTTAGCTGGTCTGATGGCTATATTCTTAAAAAACAGAAGTTGAGGTGTGAAGGTACGAAGCTTCACAATATTTGTACTTCATCTTTCAAATAATTCAGGGAAAAAACAGTGAACCCATTTCCGAAGTTCATAGTTTGTAAGATATGTGTAATTCTCCCACACGTATAAGGTCTATTTTACTACGTGACATAATGCCTGCACCAAGAACCGGTTGACGATGTATTCCATGTTTGCCAAAAGTCTCCAAAGTTCTGTGAGACTGGTCAGGTGAGAATAGTAGAAAGTAGTGATTTTCTCCACTTTCCAAGCCCAAATTTTCAGCCCCAAAACCATCAATGTGAAGTGAAGAATCCACAGACAAACTTAGGGGGAAAAGTACAGAAGAAGAGGAGAGAGCGGGGAAGCAAGAACAGGAGACGGTGGAAGCAACCTGCAGGGTCTTCTCCCTCCGTTTCTCAGCTCGTCACCCTGTCTGTGTCAAACACTCCCTGCCACCTTGACACATATTGCCTCCTCAGTTCTAGACTCTGTGCCCGTGGCATTTTCAATGGGGATCTCTGCTTGTACTTTTATTGTGAATTATTGAAAACATAAGGCTTTGCAACTAAAATATGCGTGTGTAGGAAACATGCCAGTTCCTATCAGGAAAGCTAGTGGAACAACGTGTGGCTGTGGGATGATCAGAGCTCGGGTGGGCTCTGAGCCCAGCGCTGGCACTTCCTACCGAGAAAGCTTGGGGCAAGTGACTCAGCCCCTCTGGGCCTCCGACTCCTCACCTATGGAATGGGGGCGATAGAACCTGCTTTAAAAGGGCTGTTTCAAGGGATAATTGGGATGATGATATCTGTAACACGTTACTGTATCTGCACAAGGATACGCTTGAGAAATGTGGTCCCTGATCTCCACCGCCTCCCTTCCCTTTTCATTGCCCCCTCCTTTGCCTTCCCGCCCCTTCTGCACACCACGGAAACAGCAGCAGCTTGGTGTGGGAGAACGACACCCGTGCTGACACTTGCTGTTCCCTTGCAGATCCACTGTCTGCATTCTACATGCTGCTTCAAAGTCTCTTCACCTAATCTGTCTCCTGGGCCCACTGCCACGGACTCTTGGAGAGTTCTGGATACTTCCATGGCCCTCTGTCAGCCTCCCTCGCTGTTGCCTCATCTTCTGCCCTCTCCAGCTGTCTCGTCCGTGAAACAGGCACTGGATTCTAGAACCACTCGTGTTGCATTGTGGGTCCCAGCAGGAGTCCGGACCAGAGACTACACTGGACCCACAGAGGCTTTCTCTCCCCTTACTGCTTCCATGTAATAGAACAAGGACTCTGGCTTCCTCAGGAACTGCCTGTGGGGTCAGGTGATACTACTTCCAGTGAGCAAACTTTGACCACAGAAGGCAGAAAATAGGATGGCACGGGTGCATGCATGCTTCTGTCCTTTTCACTTCAATAGGTAGGCTGAGCAGCCTTCCCAGAGATATTTGTGGGACTGACAGACGAGTGATGCTCAAACAGCATCCTGCTCAGTCATGCATCACCTTGTTATTGGTTGTGGTACTTTCCCATCCTTCCTGTCTCACTTCACTTCTCACAGCTGCCTCTCAAGGATTGTGCCTCCCAGTAATGTTAGCCCTTAAGCCTCGCTCAGTCGCAAGTGTTCAAGGGAACCTGAGCTACCTACCTGTGAATGGCACTGATCAGGCTCTCCAGCCACCTGTCTTCTGGATAAGGTTAGCAAAACAGAAGGACCCAATGGGACAGTGAAGAGAAGGGGAGAGCATCGGCCCAGGTAGCCTCTGCCTCCCCAGTTCAGAGGGCATCCCAGGTAGCAGCTGAGGTTTCTCCGAGTCCTTCTGGCCCAGGGGGAGGGATTATTCTTGCTGTTGCTCATCTGTGAGTTAGTTGCCTCAGAGTCCCTCCTACTTTTATAACTCCTTCTTATATTAAATTCCCTCTATCAAACCACCTGGCATGGGATCTATTTTTTTTCTTACTGAACCCAAATATAACTTAATATAAGACAATGCAACATTTGATTTTATTTACCTGTGTTTGTGGTATAGCTAAAATCAGCTTCTGTTTCTATAAGATATTTTATTTATATGTCTAAAGATAACATAAGTAAACTGAAATTTTAACTGCTTCAAAGAGAATTACAAGCCCTGGCTGGTGTGGCTCAGTGGATTGAGTGAACTAAGGCAATTACCTTAAGAAAGTTCTATGGGCTATCATAAAAGAAATCAAATGACCATTTTAGCACTTTGAATGGCATTTGCTATTTAAAATAAATACTCCTTTCCTAAAGGCTGTGTTTCCCAGTTAATACAAGTTCAAGTCTTTCAATCACCTTATAAGTTGCCTGTCTCCCATCTTTGCAGTGGTTACCAAGAGACCTGAGTGTGTGCATTTGGGGCCTAGTAGGTGGCTAATTGGTGGTGTGAGAAAGAATATAAGTGCCATTATTCAGAAAATGAGATTCATCTCCACTCCAGGTGCTACTTTCCTCCTGCAGGGTACACAATATTTCTAAAATTGGCCCCCGGAACATTTGCATTTAGAGAGAATGCTCTGTAACAGCTGAGCAATGATTTGTGGAATCTCCCTGAATAACACTGCATGGGCGTAATGCAAACGTGATGCCAGAAATAATACTTCGGTGTCAAGGCGCAGCTGTAGGCAGCTAGCCTCTCCTCCGAATCCTCACCTGAGCCAGGAAAGGCCTCTCTCTGCTCAGGAACCCACACTGGGTAGGAGCCGCCACTCATGGCCTGCCAGCAACCAGTGGCACAGGAGGGAATCGTGAGAGGGAGCTGGAGCGCTGTGAATCTTTAGGACAATTTGTTTTCCCTCGCCAGGGTCCCTGCCCCCACTTATACTCTGAAAAACTGAACTTTGTAGTTCCATAAACTGTGTCCCAGCAGTTGTCTGTGAGACAGACTCTGTGCCACCACCCACGCTGGAAGCAGGGGCCTGAGCTGAACATGTGACGTGTGACTTCTGGGTCACAGAAGTCCATGAACTCAGGGCTTCTGTACTGTCTTCATCATGTGACTTTAGGGCTCCGATGTCCTGTTTTCTCCACCATCCAGAAAAGCTGATGAATGCAGAATCCAGTTCTCCAGTATCTCATGGCAGCAGTCAGTGGAATGCGGGGCCTCTGGATTTCAGAGGATATGTTCCTACATACGCCACAGGATGGTCTTGCGTGGAAGAATTTCATGAGGAAAAGAATTGAAAATGCATTGGGGAGAAGCAGTGCTGACATTCCGCTCGCGCACGGTGGTTTGGCTGGAGCCGTGTGCTCACATAACGGAAACACTCAGGCTCCCAGTGGAAACTAATGGTATCTTTAAGCCTCCTGAATACCCCACACTGTGCGAGCTTTTTAGGGCCCCTTGCTTAAATCTCCCCCAAATCTAACACTTTAAGGATTAACTATAAACATGGCAGGTGGCCGCCAGCACCCTGTCACAGCACTAGAATGGAGCGGATTCTGGTTGGTGAGTTGTCATGACAATTATTAAATATTTTTAACATCACTTCTGCAGAGAAGGTGCAAGCTACTTATAGGGTGAATTGTCTCAGCAGTTTGCTTCATCTCAAACTGGCTGGTATCCTTGAGAGGTTGAGTCCATCAGCACAACCTCTCTCGGCTGCTGTAAGATGTTGCAGGTGGCACATCATCCACCTTCTGTGACCGGCAGTGATAAAGCTTTTCCAGGTTCCATACCGACACTTCTGAGCGTGACTAGATTTTTGCCCTAAGACACTTAAGTGCCCTTCACCCCTGCATCGGTAGTCCCACAGCTCCCCAGGTAGCACAGCATCATGGCCATGGCCGCACAGTGACAGGGTCAGAGCCGCACACAGAATCTACTGCAGATCCAGCTATGCTGGCTGACATTTATGTGACAGTCTTGTCTGCTCCCAGAGATGAATCCCAGAAAATTAGACATGGAAAGACCCATTAGGCCATTTAATCTATACTCCTGCCAGCTCACAGTCAGTCCCCTCCACTCCATTTCCTAGTGCATCATCCAGTTTGGTTCAAGTGGCAGTGTTTACAGAGAGAGCTGTTTCTTTGTCTCCTTCACCGAGAATTCTTTCTAGCATGTCCAGCTAAATGCTCGCTCTTTGATGTTTATTTACCCTAATTTTATGTATACAGTAATATCATGGTTGCCCATATGCCCCAAGCTATATATATAAAAAAATAAAAAATAAAAAACACTTGAGAATAATTAGAAAGTGAGGAATCTCTCTTGACTAGCAAATACCAGTTTCAGGAAAAATCAAAGAACTTGGTGGAGAACCGATAAGCTGTGCTTCTGTGTTACCTCATTTCAACTCCTTTTATTTTAGTTAAATGCTTATTTAGCATTGTTCAGCTTCTGCTTTCTTCAACAGCAGCTAGAACTATGACTAAGCGGTACCATGGGTTTGGGTTTCCAGGTTTACTTCTGTTTCAATTTTTAAATCGGATTATTCATCCCCTTGCTTTCTATATCATATTTAAAATCCTGCCTCATCGTCATGATTTAATTAAAGATTATTCTAAGGATTCAAATGGTTTCCTTATTCTGTATGCTAATCTTCTTTTTTGTTTGTTTGTTTGTTTGTTTGTTTGTTTCCAATTTTAGCTAACCACAAGCATAACAAGAGTAAGCCTGGTCCTTTCTTTCTGGACAACCTTGCCTAAGAAAAATGTCTGTGCTTCTTTATTTCTGTCCGGGCAGAAGTCTTCCTCATGAACCCCATCCAAGAAGGCATCTGTGGCCGGCTCACCTTAATCTGGCCCTTCAAGCAAGGCTCACTGCACACAGACCGCACCATCCCGCTCTTGTTCATCTGGATTTTGTAGTCGTCGATGTTCAACACCCCTTCATGCCAGGTGCCCACGTGCACATAGTCATAGCGGTTAGCGTCAGTGTACTGAAGATTCATGATGTCATACCTGCAGAGAAAACAGCATGTGTGTCGTGGAGAATAGGGACACAATGCAGACAACAAAGACATTGGGCAAATATAGAATAGAGAGAAGGGAGATAAAAGCTAGAATTATCCCATGTGCTAATACCAGCTATTTTAGTTTATTTGTAATGTTTCCTCTGATTTTCCAAAATGTGTATTCCAGTCTTAGATTCTGTGTATCATCCATACTTGCTGAAGAATATAGTATTATATTCTTTATGCTTCCTCTATGCTTTCTCTATGCTTATTCCCCCCCCCAAAAAAATTCCATGTGTCTCTGTGTGCTGAATAGATCATCTCCTTCAAATTATTGTTCACTAAGTTTTTGTTCAAACAAGTAATAAGTCTTGAGCATATTAATTTCTTAACTTGATTCTTTTTATTCCAATTTTCTTTTTTTTTACATTCAGTTGCCATTTTCATTACACTGGATTGATAGAGGTGAATTTTCTCAAGTTCAGAGCCTATTCTAAATGTTATTAAAGCAAGAAATCTGAGAAATGCATCTTTAATTAACAAGGATGTTGGGGATTTGATATCTTGACATTTAAGCCGGTCTCTTCCCTGGTTAGGGCAAACATTTCGGTAACTTCCAATGCTGCGATGCTATGCACAGACAAATACATGCAGACTTCTACATGCAGAAATCTTTGCTGCAGCCAGAGTGTGTTCCGGGGGCCAGCCCTCACCATTCACCCACCCACTGTGGGCAGTGAAGAGCATTCCCCAGTGCAATGGAAACCAGGCGGGACTTGGCACTGAGATGTGTAAGCTGGAACCTCTTTTCTTTCTTTTCTACAGTAGGTTAAACTACTGAGGAATGCCACTACACTCCTCACGGATCATGGGCTTCTTGTGGGCATTTATGAACATAGGGTATGTAAAAACTATTTCACAACTGGGGCAAAGGCCTATTTGGAAAGCAGTGTCAACATATCATTTCATATGTGTATTTTCTATGAATGCCCTGAAATACTCTGGTTATTTCCATTATTATAAGAAACCTGGAGAACATCTTTGAATTGGCATAGGCATTTATCTCTCAGTCATTGAAAATTCTTGGGCACCCCTCAATCTTCTCTGCATGTTGCTATTTACTCCAAGTAAATTGTCACTCCTGTGGCAGTTTCCCGGAAACGAAGGCCCGGCTCTCCCTGGACCCTAGGAAACGGGACTGTTTTGGCGGCGCTTGCACAGGGTGGCGCCCTGAAAACAGGGCGTTTTCACCCTGCTGAGCTAGGATATCAGAGGCATTGTCTCTGGCTCTTTGCCCTGGACCCAAAGAAATAGATGGCAATTAACCAACGCTTGTTTCTCTTCTTTAGCTATCTGGCTCCTCCCCCCAGTTCTCCTACCTCATTCATCCTAAAATTCTTTCTAACCTGATTCAGACTCAGACTCCTCCTCAGCCCTACACTCCAGGAAGCTACTACCAATCAACCTTAGCTGGTATCTGAAACCTTTGGCTATGTCTGGCCTACTTCCTGCTCTTAATGTGCAAAGGCATTTTGCCACCCACAGGATAGCTAGTGGTTTCTTCACATCCTGATTCTGGCAACTTCCATAAATAGCAGCCTCCTAAATGCAAAGGGGAGGCTTTTCGAGAATGAAGGATGCTTTTTTCCCTACTTTTCCAGGTGAACAAAACTTACGTAGAGTTACATCTCTTGCCTGTTCTGACTTTTGGCTACCAGTGGGTTCTTATTCTTCTGGTTGCTAAGACAGACCAGGATGTTCTTGAGAGTGGCTGGCTAAGTGATATCCACGCGGCTATTAACTGTGGGCGGACGGTTCACACTCATCCTACAGATCAGTGATACTAATCTGCACCTCCAATAGTTTTCCACTTGAAACTCATGGTTACAGCACCTGCTGTGAATGTGCACTATGAATATTTTCCTTTTTCATTTCCCTTCATTTTTATGTTTTTCTCATTATTACATCATTAAATCTCCTTACATAGTTTCAGTGAAGGCTTGAATGTGATGCCAGCTTTAGAGAACCTTTTTCCTGTCAATTAGTTTTCCAAGACTTTTATTTCAACTTCCTCATTTGCCCTTCAAAAAAGAGAAACCAGTTCACACTTCATTAGCATGTAGAAACTGAAAAAACTCACAATATTTAGGTACAGAAACACATTCGGAAAAAGTCCCCAAAGCCATAGGAAGGAAATACTGAAGATCACCAAGGGGAAAGTGCCGACTTACTGCAGAGGGGTTTACTGCAGATTGGCTGTGTGAGCAGCGGACCTGGGACCCAGCTCTTCTCTGCTGGCCTGAGCTCCTTCTCTGCACGTTGGCACTGACTTGGAGTATCCTCGTGCTGTAAACTACACCTTTACAGCATCCTTGCAGTCATCCAGTTGATACTCCAGGATGACTGACTAAAATAATGACAAGAGGATCCGAGAAGCTTGGATGGTATAATGACGGGAGGTGGAGGCAGAGGGAGGTGGTTGAAACAGAAACTGATCACAGATGACGATGATCAATTGCAACCATGAGGAAATGATCCTCGAGAAGAGACCCAGGGTAAGGCTCGTGATTTCAATATGTAATTAAAGATGGAGAAGAGGCAAGCTAAAATTGTGTGCCAATGTTTTGGATAACTTACCTATTGAGTACCTAAAATGCATCTGGCCCCATGCCAGGCACATTGTGTTATGTTATCGTGTTGAATCTCGGAGGGAGGTTTCCATTCCAAATGCGAACTTTTACAGAGCGTGGTTCCCAGTGGAACCCAGCATTACAACCATGGGTTTAAAAAGGAGAGTGGTGGTCTGAATCTCGGACCCGCTGCTTCCTTCTGGTGTCGCCTCCCAAGGGCCTCCGCGCCTGCAGGCTCTCCACGTGCCCAGGCCCTCAATCACTCCATCCATCTCAGTCACACTGTCCCCTAAACCTGCTCCCACCCAATGGAAGCCTGGAAGGAATCTAATAAATGCATTGTTTAATTGCTGACAATTGCTCATAAAATTGATCTTCTTAGAGCTGTTGGATTTCAACAGGGAGAATCCACTTGGGCCCCACTCTCTAGATGTAGAACTTAAAGCTTACATGAAAAGACGAGAGATGTAGAGAATTATTTAGGGTCTCTTACAGTAGTCTCTCCCAAATAGTCTCTTACAGTTCCTTTGAAATGACATTAAGAACACTGCCAGCAGCCTCGCCTAATTTTAGGAAGAGCTAAAAGGCAGAGTGATGTGGCAAAAAGACTACAAGCCTCTGATTCAGGCGGCACTGCCTCCATCAGCTACTCTTGGAGTGATTTTAGGGAAGTTTCTTGGTTTCTCTGACACTGAGTGTTATCCGCTGTACAAAACAGAAATGCTTTGCTTATAGCAGTGAGGATTAAATGACTTGATGTTCCATTCTAACACAGCATATGCTTTCCCAAAATCTCTGCAAAATCCTTTCCTGAAAGACAGTGCTTATGAGCAAAAGACAAGATTGTGGGCACACTGTGCAGCAGCTGAGCTGAGAGCCTTTTTCCTTCCTGCTGCAAGTTTGAATCCCTATTTAACTCTTTTGAGTACGCCTGGTCTCAGAAAATTCGTATAAACACAGACAACGGCTCTTCATGCTGACATCATTCTCCACATACCAATGAAACATGAGCTAACTGGTGTGACAAAAGCAAGTGTCACAGAGCAGACTAAACATAAAATGACTTAGGAAAATACGTATATATTAAATAGATGTTATTTTCCTCTGCTTCTGGATTAATTCTTTGGAAGCCATAGCAACTCAATACCAGAAAGGAAATTCTTTCCTTTCTTGTTCCAGGCAGAACACAAGTTAGCCTGAGAATGAAGGATACCTGCATATGACTTGATTCTCTTCACATATTAGGCTCTGTAAGCAGGGGTCATATTAAACTATTTTACAGCCAGTATGGCCTTGTAGGAACCAATCAGAAAGCAGCTCTGGCCTGGCCCTTGTAGGGCCAGGGAGGGCTCTACTGGTTAGGTGTAATCCCTTGAGTTCCCTGGCTGGCAGGGTGGTCAGTCCCAGGTTTTCTGTGGAAAGGCATGGAGTGAGAGCTGGGTAGGGGTGTAGTGCTGGCAGGACGCAGGACTGTGTGTGTTTGCAGTAAGCTTTGTCATGTTTTAAAATGAATTTCCATCTAATATGAGCCCTGTCTGTTCAGCTTTCTAGTTGTATCCATGCTCATGACACCCAGAAACCAAGGAACTGAAGGGAGCCAGAGTCACCTCCCTGTCTAGCTCAGGGAGGCTCACAGGCTATTCAGATCCATTATGGCAAAGGGCTTTACCTTCCAGGAGCGTCCCCTTTCTCATCAAACCACACCTCCTCTCCAGACACACCGATGAACGTGGACTTGATGAGGAAGTCCAGGAGCTTGCTGCCGTCGATGGGCTTCATGGCATCGCAGAGGCCCACGTGGCCAGGGCAGAGCGCATGGTGCATGTTCTGTAGCCCGTGGGCCATGGCATAGATGGCATTGATGACAAAGCCCATCTTGCTGTCCTGGACGTAGTTTTCTTCTAAGCTTTCATTGCCTGTAACATAAACACAGACCGCTGCCCAGGTTGCAGTAGTGGAGCCCGGGCCTGCGTGTGTGATACCCGAAAGCTTTTCAAGGCAGGAAAGTGAAGCCCACCTATTCAAGCCTTGTGACTAGCTCTAGTACATTCTGCATGCAAATAGTTCATTCAGCTTTATTTTCTAAATTCAATAATGGTTTTATAACACATAAAACAGATTCCATAGAGTTGAAACCCACACTTTACTTTTCAAATATTGCAAGGAAATCCTTAAGGGACAGTGGGAATAACTCTTATTACCTCTCAGCTCACAGAGACTTACATTAAAATTCTCCCTTTATTGCAGTACTGGAAACATATTTTTGATATCCACCATAAAAATCTGCAATCCATAGTAAATCAAGTTGTGCATTACTTAAACCTTGATATTTTCTTTGGGTGATATACAGGGCTACAAATACCCAGAGTAAGAAGAAAAGCTAGGTAGTATGAATTTCTTCTTATATGTGACTGGCAGTACAAAAATATTAGAATCAGATTTACTCATTGTTAGAAACTCAGGTAAAATGTTTCTTGATGGAAGAGCCATACAATACGTATTAGCCTTTAGCTTTTGCCAGTGAATCTGAAAAACAATGCAATAATTTCTACCTATGTCACAGGTAATCAAGGTTCTTGTAATTCTGTAACATAACAATAAGCATGCAATCATAAGCATGTAATTTTGTAACATAACAATATTTGACTCAAGCATGCCATGTGACATTTTAGGTAAAATGTTCAAATTAAAACTATACTTTCTTCCTCCAATACTATTACCCTACCAAGCACACTCAAGCAGGCGTCGCTTCTGCCAGACCCAGTACATGAGCTTCACAACAGAAGCTCAACTTCAACACTTAACATATGGATGAGAAGCTCCGGAACCAGTTGGGTTTGCTGAAATAAGAGTAACAGGTTGGGAAAACAAAATAGATTTGGATGGAACACACCACTGGCATAACTCAGAGATTTTGTGCTTAGTTCCAGAAATTTGCTTCTCTCTGCAGAAGGTTTTCCCTCCCCTACTCAGCTGATGGTGAGGAGGGGTCTGTGCAATGTGTGGTCCACGCGCTCGACGTTGGGAAAGACAGCGAGTTCACCTACATGTGGGGTTGAGAGCACCGGGGGGCTCCTGGCACCCTGGCCTGCTGACCTCTCTCTTCCGGGCTGAACAGATCACTGGACACTGTGGTTCCTGGACTGGAGAGTAGCATGAAGTATAAAGGGAGTTAGAGAGCTTGGAGTGTTTGGGGGAAATGGTAAGGAGTTTTGACTTGGTTGTTGAGCTTGAAATGAAATACAGCATGTCTAAAGAATTCTATTTAAAGGCTAATCTATTTAGATATAGTTCAAAAAGTGAAAAAGATCCATGTTATCCTATCCAAGGGTGATGTACCCAAAACACCCAGGCCAGGTTAAAAGGGGGAACAATTTCAATTTTAACCCATCTTCAGACATTGCTTAATAAGAAATTGTTAAAAGTGTGATTTGCTAAAGTATTATTTTTCCAGTTGGAAAAGGATGTTTTCTGAGACAAAATAAGGAGTAAGAGAGACAGAAAGGACATTTTTAAATCAAACCATGCAAAATAAATATAGAAAGTTCTGTGAAACAGAAAGCAAACATTCTTCTGGTAAAAATTGTATGAAGTCATTGAAATGGGGTAACTTAAGCCTGTCACCCGGACCCTGGCTCTCAGTGTTACTGTGTTCGCCCTCTCTTTCACCCTAGGCTATAAAGGAGATAAACTGATGCCCTGTGGTTGGCACATTTTCAACAAGCCGTGAAAGATAGACCAAAATCTCCAAGTGCTAGAACTAAGTGTCAAAGCTGGTAGAATTAGAAAAATTAGCAGGACTTAAAGAAAGAAAGGGAAAATACAGACAAAGTGGAGTGGCAAAACAACTCAAGACAGCAGCCACTTAAAGGGTTCCGGTCAATACGAAAACCATCCCCTTTGAGCTGCAGCTGCTAATGTCAGTCCAGGAGCAAGCTGTAAGAAAATATGAGAATAAACACATGGAGTTTTTTACCGAATGGAAAATTTTCTATTTTGGACAAGCCTATGGACACTGTGCTTGTTTTTGTTTCTGCTTTGATAACTGCTATTAAATTATTATATATTTAAAAAATTATATTGGTGTCCCCAGTACAACTTTCCTAAGCTGTGGCTGTCTACTGGAGGTGTTATTCAGCAGCACTGAGACTGTAAGAGTTCTTGGCTTTCTCTGAAGTCGGTTTTCCTTTTGATCCTTATTTAGGATGCTTACATAACTTGTTATCCAAACCGAGTCACTTTTGAAAGTGAAGTAAGTGATAACTGTGTTCTGGAAACACAGAGGTACACACGGCAAATGAGCCACAAGGTGACGTGTTTCTTGAGCCATGCCGCCCTCTAAATGTATCCATTTGCTGATGTTATTATGGGTGAGGTTTATGTCTAACTGTGTTATATATATAAAATAATGAATACTAACATCTAGAAAATGTAAATATGTACACATAAGTGTATACATATGCACATACATGCATATGGATATAATAATCAGTAGAGTATTACTAATTTTAACAAATGTACACTTATCTAATTTTAGTGAGAAATGAACACATCCATAATGCTACTAGCTACTATTCTGTGTGTTTGTTAGATCCAATACTCACATGATGAGTTCATGATAATCCTGCCAGAGTCATTTATCTCACCATTTACACGTGCAGGGCGGGTGATGGCATGCAGATGCCCCCTTGGCCCTTGGTGCTTCTGTGACTCTGAGCAGCAATGCAAATGCAGATATAGAAATCTACAGAGGCGGTGCTTTCCTGGTGACAGAGGACAAGGCATCCTGCTGTCGCCAGTATGGCCGTCAAGCTGGTTTGAGATTTGTCCCTGGGATTGTGCCAGATGTGCACAGCTGTCTCTCTGACGAGAAGCGCTGGTGTCCAATTTATCAACAAAATCAGCTATGACAAAGAAACTCATCCTGTACGTATATATCATACAGACAGCCAGGAGGCCAGGCACATGTTTTCAGGACATATTTGTAACTCAACGCCATTTCCAAAATAAACACAGAGACCTTGCATGTTTGTCCGTCTGACATGAGCCCATGAACTTCCCTACCTGGCCAGCCAGCTGGGTCTGCAGGTGAGGAGGATGCTGCCCCAGTTCAGTAGAAAACTAACATTTGGGAAGGAGTGACAGCAAGTTAGAAAATCACCTGGCCTTCACAGGAACACTCTGTTTGCCAGAGCAACTGTCAACAGGTAACGTTGCCAGGATCTATCATCACACCAACAGAACATGTTACCGGTTTTCCTATTCCCCAAAGACCCTATATTTTCATGATTAGTGAATAGAATATCCAAACTAATAATACTGTCACTTGGTAAGAAGGTGAAAACATTTCAATTCCCTGGGTTTAGTGCCTTTTCATAACACTAATCTCAGTGTTATTAGGGAAAAGGGGATTTTATGATTCATTTTCTGTGGTGCATGAACTGTTGTAGACCACGAGGGTATCATTAAAACATTACCTTTTGTAATACACTAAATGGAATCAAATAATTGGAGTCGCCTGTGTTTATTTACCTTCAAAAGAATACCTGCCTAACAACTCCGTAGTGGATTGTGGAAATAGCTACCCTGATTCTAAAACAGTAATCTCGTTCCTTTTGTGAACGCAGACAAGGGCTATAAATTGCTGCCTGGAAGCGGTAGCAGGCAGGGCCTCCGCTGGGGGAGGGGTTGGCTGTGTACCTTGTGAAAACAGGACATCTTTGGTGGCTGGGGAAAGGGTCAGCAATTCTATCCGCTAACGTTGAGGGTGGCTGTTCTGCAGAGCCGTGGAGAAGAAAGACTCGGGACTAGGCATGTGAACCACTGGGGCCCAGAGGTGGTGGTTCTGCTATAATATGTCAACAACGCATTTCCAAAGGACCATGGAACTTGGGCCAGGGTCTATGCCTCCCTGGGTCTCAGTTTCCAAATTTAAAAAGTACCACAAATGGGTCAGATTATCTTCCTGAAGTTCTCTTTCCCCTCTAAAGTTTTTATAGGTTGCTTCTCCAATTCAACATCTATTGGTACTTAACAAGCCCATTCACATATATTATCCTTTTTAATCCTTGTACGATTGTGTAAGGATAGGTTCCACTGTCACACAAATGAGAGGAGACTGCAGTGCAGAGAAGTTAAGTCAGGATTAAGGAGATACGCCTTCCTTTGCCTTCAATTCATGTTGTTTGTTTGTTTTGTTGTGAAGGACTTCTACTGAGTAACATCTTAGGCCTCTTATCTCACCTAATGAGAAGAGAAGAGGATTCATCTTATCGGCATATTGAGAAAAAGAAACTGGGCGTGCTCAGCGCAGCCCCCGTCTCTCTGATCTGCAGCCAGCCACTTGGCAGTACGCAAAGGTTCTGGGCGGTTCTCTGGCACTTGGTAAATGTGGGCTGCAGTTATCCAGCTGTGCCAGTCGGCTGCACAGGTTCATCTGTCCAGTTCTGGGGTCCGGTGTTCACAAGTCTGTTGTGGCCACATAGCAATCCATGTCCATAAGCCAGTTTGGGTTTTTTTGTTTGTTTGTTTTTCATTTTTTGGTTAACCTTTAAAATCACACGTGATAAAGTGAAGCAATCTTTACTGTAGAAATCAACAACTATTTACACACCCATGTAACTGCTGCCCAGATCGTGACACAGAGCATTTACAGAGGCTCGCATTTACTCAGGACTTCCTCAGCTCATCCCAGCAATGCTTCGGAAGGGTTCCATGTGAGGATCTTAGTGTGTGATTTTATGGTACTGCTACAATGAGCGTCTTTCAGTTCTTTTAAATTATTTGTTGCCAGTATGTAGAAACACTATGGATATTTGTATTTTGGACTTGTACCCAATTTTTCTTATTAATCTATGTTTAGTATAAATTGTTTTGTTTTCTACGTACACAATCACATTGTTAATAAAGCATTTTATCCTCGTTTGACTCCTGGGTCTACTTCTTAGTCGGATCCAGATTTGGACAGGAAGTACACTGGCTGTGCCATGAAATCTCATGGGTCGTGAATTCAGGGTCACACAGCTAGCAAGGACAGAGGCGGCAGCCCCCGGAGCAGGGCCAGGCCCCAGCCAAGCCGCACTGTGCGTACAAGCAGCAGCCCCACTCAAGCACCAGAGCAGTTCAGCTACAGACATTTGTTAAAACACAGAGGTGTCGTGGGAAACACGGGTATGCATAACTGTGCCTGGAGAAAATACTCTGCTATTTTTTGGCATTTGTAGTTCTCCACTGCCTGTTTTTGTCTGAGAGCATAGCACGCTCAATAAATAATTTGACACACTCTCAGTTCATATCGAAATAGAAAGGGCTGTAAAGATTTTATATTGTTAAAATATCAAGCAAAGGAAGAAAATAAAATTCATCTCCTTTAAAAGACTAAGTGTTAATTTAACCGGGAAAGAAAATTGAACTGGGTCATTTTTTAAATAATGATCTCAGAGAACAAAAATGCCCTCGATTTTTCTTGAAGGCCTGGGCTGCTCAATCTTTTTTCTTTAATCCTTTTCCCGGGAAAATCTGTGAATAAGAAATAATTCACAGTAGGTGAGGCTTGTATGTGCTTGTTCAGAATCTGCGAGTTTTTTGTTTCCTCTGACTCTGTTTTCTTCTTTCCCTAAAAGGTTTTCTCTTCTTACATCACATAAAAATAGGACCTCTCCACTATTTTTTTATTAATTAAAATGTAAATTAATGAGACTACCTCAAACTAAAATGTTTTTGCACAGCAAAGTAAACCATCAACAAAATAGGAAGATAACCCACGGAATAGGAAAACATATTCGCCAATGATACATTTCATATGGAGTTAATATCCAAAATTTTTAAGAACTTACAAAACCCAACACCAAAAAAATCCAATTAAAAAATGGGCAAAGGACCTGAATAAACACTTCTCCAAAGAAGACATACAGTTGGCCACTAGACATACGAAAAGATGCTCAATGTCACTAACCATCAGAGGAATGTAAATTAAAACCACAAAGTGATGTTACCTCACACCTGTCAGATGGCTGTGTCAATAAATCAACAAATACCAAGTGCCGGTGAGGGCATGGAGAAAGAGGAACCCTTTTACACTGTTGGTGGGAATGCAGACGGGTGCAGCCATGGTGGAAAGCAGTGTGCAGATACCTCAGAGAATTCAAAATAGATCTGCTTTTGACCCTGCAACCTCTTTTCTGGAGATATATCCAAAGGAACCCAAAACACTAACTCAGAAGAGCACAAGCACCCCTAAGATATGGAAGCAGCCCAAGTATCCATTGATAGATGAGTGGATAAAACAACTATGGGACATGAACACAATGGAATACTACTCTGTCATAAAAAAGAAAAATTTTAGCCTTGTGACAGCATGGATGGACCTGGAGAACATTATGCTAAGTGAGATAAGCCAGTCAGAGAAAGACAAATGCCATCTGATTTCACCCATATGTGGAATCTAATGGACAAACTGAGCTAACAAGCAAAATCGAAACAGACTTAGCAAGAGAAAGTGGGCTAATAGCTCTTCGGGTAGGAGGTTAGGGGGTGGGGGATCAATTGAAATGAAAAAAAGACTCGTGGATGCAGACACAGACAACAGTGTGGTGCTTGTGGCAGGCAGGGTATAAGGGGGCTAAATGGGAATGGAAAACTACAATACTTTTTTTTAAAAAAGGAAAAAATATATAGTAAAAAATGTAAATTAACTCCTATGTAAGATTGAAGAGAAGAAAAAATGATCCTTTCATTCAACACACATTATTGTCACTGTTATTAGTTGAATTTCTATTGCCTAAATCCACCTGGTTTTAGCACTTGTGAACAATATAGATTTTTTTTTCTAAATGCACCATCACAATCTATTGTTGAGGGAGAAGTGCTCCAGTTACAAAACATATGCACAGCATGTTCCCTGCAAATTGATGATAATTATGGTAAGCTTTCAATTCCCTGAAAATACAATTGCATTTTAGCTATTGCGTCTCTCAAAAAATTACGGTGCACGTGAGAAGCAAATGAGGACGATCGCCGATGTGTTGGAGTGATGCTGAGGATCAGCTGGTGGCGTTCGGTTGAACTGCGGGGCCCTTTGTTCCTTCATAAAGAGAAAACAAGGGCAGCTTGATGTGTGCTTTTGCTTTTATTACTGACCTGGCATAAAACACTGTCATGGAGTTATAAACCAGCCCCCTGGGGTAACTAATCCTTGCAGGTCTGCAGGAAGCATGTGGCAGGTAATCGTAGAGATGGAGTATGTTACAGAGACCTGGCTGCTTTAGCCAGTGTGGGGAGTCAGAGTGTTGTTAAAATTCATCAGGAACTAACTCCATTCTCGACAACCTGTTCGCTGGGTCCAAATCCTTGCCAAGCCTCTTCCTCTTAGACCATTCCAAACTCTAAGCAGGCATATCTGTGCTAATAGCGTCACTTCTACTTATTTATGAGTAATAGGAGACATGTTTTCTTTTCTACATGTTAAGGGTTTTCCTGGTTTAGTTCAATTATAGTCTATTCTGAGTTCTTGTCAATGGTTTGTTTCTTTTTATTATCTCTAGTTTCCTGCTGGGTGTTTAGATTTAATAATAGGTAGAGTGGATTGTGCAGAAATCCAAGAGCAATTTGTGAGAACTCGATCAGCTATTTTCAACCTGTCTCATCTCATGGCACATATAAACTAATTGCTAAAATTCTGCAGCACATCCAAAAAAAATTATTTTGCTGGTCTGTCAAAAAAATAGATACAATTTTGATTCATTCGCACCAGACAGCTATTGTCGTGTTGGCTGTTGCTGTTTTTATTGGACAATCTAAGATGAAAGAGGTCAGTCCCATGACTAGTCAGGTAGTGCATGTTTTAAAAATTCTTGTGGCACACTGGTTAAAAATTGCTGCTATTTATCTCTTACCTATTTAATTAGCATCTAACATATCATCTTCTAGCAACCAATATAGAGTCTTGTGTATTATAAAAATAAAATAAAAAAGCTGTATGTATTAGCATTGTAAATCTACTTTTATGATTAACTTCTGATTAATACAATATAGTATCTATAATTCAACAGAATGCTGTACATAAAAGACTCTACTTTGTGACATATTAAAGCATTTTATATCTTTCAGCACTTTTCCTAAAATTCGTATGCCAATAGGATTACATGGGAGTCTGGAGGAGAATTCCAGGCAGATTCTGAGATTTAAATATAGGCTGCAAGGTTCCTAACTATGCCGGCATCAACTAAGAATGAGACACACCGTGAATTTTCACTTGCAGTTTGTCTCTCCAGGGCACTAGCAGTTGATATTTTACATTGATATTTTGTGTGGACTTGACAGTCCATGCAGGCCACAACATTATCTGTCCCAATGTTTCAGTTGTTGGGGTTTCTTGAACGGCATATTGCCTATTATGTGGTGTCTCTCAACAGCATCTCTCAAGAGAATAGACTTAGGAATTCCTAAAGGTTTAGTAACTCATGGCTAGTGAGACTCTAGTTAATATCTGTCATGAAAATTAAAAGAGTAGTTCCTAAGATTTATGTTGTCAAGGACTTATAGGCAAAGAGTTCTAACACAGGGCCCAGACTTTATCCAAATCTGCTTGGATATGTCAACCCCTCTCTTCATGTTGTGAAGGACATATTTACAGAGACAAGAATGCCAAATGTCGATTCTATGAGGTGGTACTTGAGAGCTCACAAGGCTAATCCAAATCTATTAAAATTATATTAAGGAGCAGAACATAAGCATTACACTCTAGTTGGTCCAGTTGTTCTCATGGGGTATGAGTTAACAGTTCTGACATATCTGCACATACATGTCAACGCTGAACAAATAAATGAATGGAAGGCATATGATAGAAACCAAGTTGATCATAGCTGAAGTGGGAAGTTACAGATAAGCAAAGGGGAAAGCTAGAGTAAACCATGTGATACTGGTATCAAGGTGAAGGCATCATTATGAATGTAAATTTAGTTTAATATTTATATAATGAATTTATACAGAAATAACTGTACATAATCTGCATGCACATACATTTGCATGCAGATTAGAAGGCATATATTTCCCAGCTCCATCAACTGAAGCAACAACACAATAGCAAAAAGCACACCCAATGCCCAGATCTTGACTTTTAATGCCATTCTCTGATAAAAGGGATTAGGATTCTTTTGCAAGAATAACCAATTATAGGGCGGGGGTAGAAAATATACAAGATAAATCTGGAGCATCTTGTAGTACCAGAAAGTAAGAAGGCACTTAAAAAACAAAATAGTGGAGCTATGTCAGGGGGACACAGAGGCAACTGATTTCTCAATGGGAAAAGCTGAAACAGTTTTAGCAACAAAATAAATAATACAGCATTAAACTGTAACCCAAGAATATTATAAATATGAGTCCAAACTAATATAAATAAATAATTTTAAAATGGTGGAGAGGGGACAAATCTCTACAGGAAAATTGCAATTTATGTAGATATTTTTTCCCTTAAGAAGGTAAAGTGCAATTCCCCACCTGTTAAGTGTGAAATACACTTAGTGACTCCCTTTCAAAGAGTGCAGCATACAAGGGGGGGCTATAGAAAGACCTGGAAAAGATGGTGCCTTAGCCAGGTTTTCAATGTTAACTAACATCTTCAGTGTTAAGTTGGAAGGGCGTACTCTTGATGTGTTGTTGAGAAAGACACTTCGCTTCTTTTCCCTTTCTCTCCCAAACACTTATAATCCCAGTCTGACTGAGAAATACAGGGTCCTGCAGAGATAATGTCATTGAGTGTGGTTGGTAGGGTATGTGAATGTCTTACATGAGATGGACAGCAATTTGAACATTTCATCTAAATGTCATATGGTGTGCTTGAGTTATTGCTATGTTATAGAATTACACACTTATGATTTTTATGTAATAAAAGGTTTTTATGTAATAAAAGGGGGCGTTACTTGTGCCAGACCCTGTACATCAGCCAAACTCAAATTTAGGGACAGTCTATAAAATACCATACCTAAAAACTGTCAAGGTCATCAAAAACAAGGGAAGTTCAAAAATTTTCACAGCGGAGGAGCCTAAGAAGACATGAAAATAAATATAATGTGTAATGCCCTGGATGGGATGCTAGAACAGAAAAAGAAGACCGATGAAATATGAAAACCCCTGAAGTTTAGTTAGTAACAGTGCACCAATGTTGGCTCATTAATTGTGGCAAACATAACACAGCAGGATGAGATGTTAACAATAGAGGAAACTGGGTGCAGAGCCAATGAGAACTCTGGCATAAATGTGCAACTTTTCTTTAAAACTATTTTAATATACAAACTTTATTTTTTAAAATATATACACAATAATAATTAGCATCAAACCTAGCCCAGCATCATGCAGTAAGAGATAATATGATTACATGCTTGGTCTGTGACAGGAACTTAATTGGGTGCCTTACATGTATTATTCGCTTCCCCGTGACTTGTGGAATTGGTGCTATTATTACATCCAACTTCCTGCCGGAAAAGCCAAGGACTGGTGGGTCAAATGACTGATTCAAGATCACACAGCTGGACAGTGGTGGTGACTAGGCCAGCCCTCACCTGGTTGGACTTCAGAACTCTCACTGTTATGTACTGTACTGCTCTGTCTCTTGCTTGGTTAGCGCCCAAGAGTGACATTGCACTCAGCAGGCTCATGGAGAGATGTAGTATTTGTGACCACATTAAGAAATGTTTGTGTGTGCAAAATGAAATTTGTCCTTGACCGTAGGTTATGGATCATCTATAAAGAGAACTTGCACACATTTCGTTACATGAAGAGGTCACCGTGATTTGTTTTCGTGGGTGATGCTGATGCCGAGGAAGACTTTTTTACATGGCTCTTTCATATTAATGCTCCATTTATTACTACATAGAAAAGGTTAAAACCAACAGGCAAAAAGCATTTGGAAAGAAACACACCACTAAAAACAAATATTCTATATTCTATAACCCTCAGACTTACCTTGCCACAGGAAACTATTAACTGATTTCCCAAGGTTTGATCTGAGTTCCCAGAATGCTCCAGAGTCATTTTTTAAGACATAATTGTTGTCCACGCACTTAAAAAGCTCGAAGTGCTCCTTCTGTTCTAGGGGGAAATACTTACTGAAGGTTAACTTAAGGAGCTAATTAAAGAGGGCCCTTGCACATATATAGTCTTGGTTGGAAATACCAGTTTGGAAGCCACATGATAAGAACAAACTATGAGGAGGCTTGAAAGTATGCCACAAATGACTCTCAATCGGCACCTGTGTTCTAGACCTGTAATTATCCTAGACCAGGGGTGTCAAGCTCATTTTCACCAGGGGCCACATCAGCCTCACGGTTGCCTTCAAAGGGCTGAATGTAATTTTAGGGCTGTATAAAGGTAACTACCCCTTAACAGTTAAGCGAGAGCTTGGTGCTGCCACCGGGTAGGAGCAAGGTGCCGGGACGGATAAAACAGGTGGAGGGCCGGGTTTGGCCCGTGGGCCTTGTGTTTGCCACCTCTGTTTGAGGTCAGGCCTTTGCAGACTAACCTTGCTGGAGATTATCAAAACACACTCATCAAACATGTGCTTGAGGAACATATGGACTTTAGCATCTCTGGGCCAATATTTCTGTCGACTATGGGACTTTTTAATGCCTTATGGGAACTTTGCTTTCGAGGATGCCAGGTGTTACACCCTTTTTGGATGATGCTTCAATCATGGGATTCAGTTTGACTGAAATAACTGGGCAACATATCAAGATTTTTCCCTGATGGCTTCTAGTTATTCTTAGATGAGGATATATGAGACAAACATAAACGTGGTCAAGATGATTCTTTGCACTTATTCCTTGTTCATTTTTTGTATCGAAAGTGGACTTTTTCTGGTGTAACAAAGGCAATTACCTTCAATTAGGACTTGGAATGTCCATGAAATAGATGTGCCTCCCACCCCTCAAGGTATTTATTTTATTCTCAACACAAAACAAGTATGCAACTCTAGAGAAAAGGAGGAGCTCAGAGACCTTAAAACCCACAAAGCATTAAAGGTTCAAAATTGAGACAGCAGAAATGATGGACATGGTGAGTCATAACCAAGGCCACATTAAAGGAACAAACAATAGATACCTATAGCTCATCATAGAGGGAGAAGGTTAGACAGATGTAGACCTAGACCAAAGCCTATGCTGTTTGTGGGCCATGCTGGTGCCAGCTGTAAAACTCAGTGATAGTGTAACTCCTTTATACTGTGTGTGTTTCTGCACGCATTTGTGTTCACTTGCACAATCTTTGGGTTTAATACTTCTCTGTGTGTGTGCATTCAAAGAACTGTGCTATTTTGAGCGATGGTATTTTGCAAAATTCTTCAAGTGAACTTAATGTAGAAGAGGGAGGTTCTTTCTCATTAACATAGGGCATGCTGAGCTGTCACAGCACTTTGATGAGGTTAGAGATATGGCATTGGTCCCCCTGTGCTGATTTCTTACACAGCTAGGAACGAAAGGGTGGCAGCATAGATGAATTCTGTCATTAATGAGAAAGTCAGTGTAGAGATTAGTTTGTTGAGAAATGAGCACTGGAACCAAGGCTTGTATATTCACCCTGTATGTGCTCAGAAATATTTGGGGGTGGGGATCAGACTGATCAGCACAACACTGCCACATTGATCGAATATGACAACTTCTTGTGGTGAGGTCAACAGAAAAACCATTAAAAGCATCTTCTCTAAAAATGCTGGGCATTGATTTTTCAGTAGTTCCCCCTGAAAGCTCAAAGAACTATAAAGTGAAAGCAGCGATGGCTTCCCTTTGACTCAACAACTACTGAATTAGAATCATCAGGTATTTATAGAACTGCTCATGTAAACTGGAACAGCATACAATTGCCTTGGTGGATTGGTTAAATTATATTAATCCAGGAAAAAAAGACTGTTTTGTGTACTGAGGAATATTATGGCTTATTGTTAAGTTTCTATTGTCCTTGGCTTCCTTGAATGTGAGGTAGAGACACGTTTTTCAAGCCCAGAGTAGATAGGGATGTAGAGGGCAAGGTGAACTGAGGGCATTTTGCTGCTCGGAACCCACCACAACACATCCCATGTCCCTAGTGCTCATTGCAAAACCCTATCATGTTATCAGAACAGACCCCGCCTGCAATGGAAGCACAGCTTGCTTGGTTTCATGCAGACGTGAGAGTTCTTAGACAACTGTCTTCTACATCATCTTAATTGTGCACATAGTGAATGACTGACAGCTCAAGAATGGGATAATGATCTCGCTGAGGCTGGATTATTTTTGATGGTGACTAGAACACATTTAAGAACACTCAAAAGGAAACCTGATATGATGACTATAAGCTATTACTTGAGATTATTGAATAAAGACTGACATAAACTAAAGTGTCTATTTAATATATTAGTCAAATTAGGAGCTCTTAACGTCTGCAGAAATACAATAAGCTATGTATAAATGTAATAAATGAAGGGGGAAGTTCAGGTAATTATTTCAGGCTGAAGCACGGAGAATGTTCTTCAAATCTTTTTTCAAAGATAGAGTCAAAGGTATGTTTTATCTTGGGCTTGTGAATGGAGTGTTGTTGGAAGAAAGTTGTTCAAACTCACACCCATTCAGTTCTCTGATGGAATAAAGAGGGATGAAGATGTCAGGGTGTAGAATAATAGAAATTGATGTGATAATAACAGTAGAAATTAACAGCTTTTAGAATGAAACTAAACGAGAATGCCAGCTCATTCATTTAGGTTATTCAACAGAATGAGAAGTGACTCCTGCATTGATTGCTTTCTGCTTTGAAAGCCACTCACTCAGTCTTCTATGGTGCACGTCCGTATGAGGGAGGACCCCAAAACAACAAGAATTACCTTCTAGAGGGCGGGCCCTCTGTAGGACAGGCTTCCCCCACTAGGGGAGTGTTCTAGGAACCCATCTGCATCATTGTACCAGCTGGCATTGTTCTGAGAGGCTGTGTTTGGCTTCAGTGAAATGTTTTTGAGGATGCTTTTAATGTATTTGCCCAGTTAATGATGGATGATTTAAGAGCTCACCTGCCCACACCATGCTGAGTGTTCAGCAGTTTTTGACCAAAAACAGCATGACCCCCATGCTCTATCATCCCTGTTCACCAGATCTCGCCCCCAGCTGCATTTTTTTTTGTTTCTCTGGATGCAAAAAGTCCTCAAAGAGAAGCATTGTGCCAATGTGGAAGAAGTGGAAAAAATGGCAGAAACAAAATCAATGAGTTCAAAGACTGTTTTGAGCAATAGAAAAAACATCTCAATGGCTGTATTACATCAAATGCAGAGTACCTTGAGGTGCCTGAGTTTAAACATGTATGAGTAAATGCACAGTTTTTATAAATAAATTCTATTTGGGGGTACGCCCTCATGGGTTGAACACTGTGCTGTTTAAACATTACAGAGTGAAATTGTGTGGGTCCAACTCTTAGGGCAAGGCTTTAGGAGAAGACTCTATCCCTGTGGAACTCCAGGGGAGCTTCGTGCAGGAGGATGAACACGGGAGGGGTACCTGCTGTTAAGCAAGCATAGGACGTGGAGCAAAGAAAGGAGAAGGAGGAGGAAGAGGATTTCTATGTAGTAGAACCACTGAATGAGCCACAAAGCGGGAAGGAAATACCGAGTATAGAGAGATAGGAAGGATCCCCTACTAACTTGGATAATAAAGATGGCAGTAATAATATTATTATTCAATTTTAAATAGTCACTCAGAGGGTTTTAGACTTGAAGTGATAAGCCAAAGAAACTTCCTATAGTCTTTCAGCATAGAAGGCTCAGGTTTCTTCCTGGAGCCTTTTTAGTCCTCATTTCCTTGATAGCTGTCTAGTTTATGGTGACTTTTCTAAACATGCGTTAACTCACGAGTCTGCTTCTAACCTGCAGACACTCACGAGGTCCTGAGGAAGATGAGTGAACTAAACAAAGAAAACAAAGTTAATGCTCTCCTGTTAGTTGGAGCCTGTGCCCCAACCCAAATTCAGCACAAAAACAGACAGGGAGAGGCCTCGTAGAAACCTTGTTAGACCCGAGCTTGTTAGACCCAAGGACTGTCATCGCTACTCCGTCTTTTTCCTGCCCACCCAATTCCCAGCCCTCCCGTTCTCCACCCCTCCAAACTTTGAGCTTGGATTACACTATTGTTGAAAAAGGCAACTCATAATTTACCAAGCAGCGCTGGGAAATACCTGTTGAAGAATTCTGTGTCCTTCATGAGTTTGTGCCACCTTATTGACCCGTAGAGCTCCTACTTATAAAATGTGAGGCCTTCCTCTTATCCACTTATGCTTATGTTACGGAGATAGACTAAACCAATGTCTAGGTGCTTCAAAGCAGTTGAAAACAAATGCATTACATAAATACAAGTTACAACACTATTAATATGTTCCTGGCCGAGTGTCAAAATCACGCAGCCAAGTTTTGAAGCCTCACAATATTCATGAAGCAAGTTCAAGATGCTTCAGATTTAATCTATGAAATGTCAGTCAGTGAAAGGAATTTTTTATTTGATTATTCCTAACTGAGGGCAGATAGTAACTACAAAACATCTGCAACCGGAGATTTATATCAGCTTTAAGAGTGAGACTGCACAATAGGTACTTTTTTTCCTCATCAAATTTTGGCTGAATTTCAAAGGAAAAAGGCTTGTAAGTAAAAGAAGTCCTTTACACAGGCAGCCATGCAAGTATGAGGTTCAGTCATATATCAGTAAGGCCATGGAACGTTCTTGAACTGAGAGGTTGTCAAGACAAGGACCTCCAGCTTATGGTGGTTTATTATGGGGACAAGGCACCATGGCACACTAGTGGCCTGTGATGTTGCAGATAATGACATGCCAGGTGCCTCCCACCCCATGAACCACTCCAGTGCAGCATCCCTGCTTTCCCTACGACTGTTCCGTACCCGCCGGCTATAAACTGTTGGGAGAGAGAACATCAGACTTGCATTCTGGTCTTAGTTTTTTTTCATATTGACCAGTAACAAATTCTGTGAGTCAGTAACAAATTCTGGCCTTGCCTTCCCCACATGTATCCAGGAGGATAATAGACTCAACCTTCTATGCATTATATGAGAAAATTTACATGGCACTTGGGTTGTGTGGCTATGCACTAGACAGTAAACCTGTCTGGGTCCAGTTTCTTTATCCTGTAAAGTAACTGGGGTTCTAATTCTGCCCAGATCTTTATGTGAAATGTCATCCATAACCTGTCATGAGAACAAAGCCGTTCAGTTACCCGTCACTGTCACAGGCATTCAGGGGACCAACAAGGATGACTGAAGAGCCCCACTCGCTCTGGTCACTGGTTTCCACCTCCTCATCATCCAAACCTCACACTGGATCTCGTAATTAGCCTTGGTGTACCCATATTTTCTTTTTCTACCACCGTCCATTCCTGTTAGAAACTTGAATTAGCAGTGAAATCATTGAAGAGCAAGAAAGGCAAAAAGGGGAAGAACAGAACATCAGCCTGAAGAACAAGGGTTTTATAACAATAATGTGCGGTTTAACTTTTCTCTATTGTATCTTCTTAGACTTAAAGGAAATAAATATTGAGGAGAGAAAGAGAGCAAACCAGAGAATCAGCACCTCAGGAAACAAATTCTGGGTTTTGTAAGCCCCGGCAACCATTACTGCCATTGTTTGCACCCCTATGAAGAGGAACTTAATTCTTCCCCAGAGACAGGAAACTTCTCTTATCAGGAAGCCCAGGTGTCTCCTACCAGCTAAATCCTACCAAATGGTGACAGATGACTCACCATCTATGTCTGCCCGCATTACTACCAGGAAATGTAGTACATCTGCTTCTGATTCCTCTCCTGACCATTGCCCCAAATAATATGCACAGACAAATATTTCAGTTTAGTGAAGCACAGCTATCAGTGACAAATCCTTTTTGTCATCTTGGTAACTTAGAAAACAGAGCCTATAATTCAGGACCATAGCAGAGACAGGGGAAAAGACTTGTTACTCATGTTGGGAGCACCCCCCCAAAAAAATTTTTTTAATAAAAAGCAAGCACATATTTGAGACAAATCGGTGTCTGCTAAATGTCGGCAAATACTCCTCTGAGTGATTACATTCCAGGCCTACTGGATGGCAGGGGCTGCCAAGATCGTTCAACTAAAATAAGCAAGGGTCTTTGGGGAAGACGGTATGCTCTGGAAATAGATAAGAACCAATAGCGTTTGACTTTTTGTAGTAGGCAGAATGGTCCCTATAGAAGCCCAAACTTCTGAAACTGTGACTATTATGTTACTTGGCAAAGGGACTTTGCAGATATAATCAGCGTTAAGCACCCCCCCCACACACACACCAAATAAGAAGATTTCTCTGTATTATCCAGCTGGAGCCAGAGAAATGCAGCAGAGGACAAATGGAAGAGTTTGGAAGTGCGAGAGAGACCGGGCCCACCCTTGCCGAGGCAGATGTTTCAAAAGCGTGAAAAAGGCATGTGGGAAGCAGAGAAACAGCCGCCTGCTGGCAGGCAGCAAAGAAACAAGGACTCCTGTCCTATAGCTACAAAAGGCAGAACCAAGCCACAACTGAGATGAGTTCAGGAAGGATTCTTCTGCAGAGCCTTCTGAGACACTACACAAGACTCACCTGAGCCGTGTTCTACCAAGAGTTCTGGCCTAGAGGACTACGAGGTACTAAATGGGTGTTATTTGAAGGGGCTAACCTTGTGATCCTTTGTTAAGGCAGCAGTGGAAAACCAACTCACCTCTCATTGGCTGATATGCAAGGTGTATTAGCCTCCAGACCACGACAGAAAGTCGATAATAAGAGATCCCCACAGAGAAACCAACTTGCATTTATATTTCACCAAGTTGACCTTCACAATAAATACTGCAGTGATCTAAGGATAGATTTAAGACAGAAAGAAATTTTCACGTCCCTGACATGATAAGTGGGCAGTGTGCTACCCAGTCCGGTCCTATGATTTTTTCTGGCTTCTAAGCCATCATATATTTTGAAAGCACATTTTTCAACCAACCAGCTGACATGAAGGCCATCTCTTAAGGGAAATTGTTGTCCAGACTGTATTATTTTACTGCCATTTACCACCAGCTCAGAGTCATCTTCACAAACATACAGCCACTATAAGATCCAGCCATTCTGTAGGAGGGTGCAGCCAGAGGGTCCCCAAAAGAAGGATTTGTAATGGGGTTCAGAACTCAAGGTGTCCATGAAATATTAGAAAGATATATAGGATGTCCTCACCCTCCACCACAGGTGTGAGTTGGGGGAAGGGACACCTGGAGTAGGGCCATTCAGAGCTGTTTTGCATAGCAACTAACCTTTGCAGATAACCTCTGGCATGGTCATTTAGCATATCTATAACCTTTAACTGGCTGCATAGATATGTTAAATAGCTGTGGTTGTGCTCTGAGCCAGGGGGGATGGAAGGAACTCCCCCACCCCCCCATGTAACTGGGAGGCAACTCCCCCTAGTTACAGCGCCTGCGTGAGGACTTGGAGATGATTGGCTGCACGACATGGGGCCACCCCTACGCAGACTCCTGGATGGAGCCCAGTAAAGCTGGAAGGATATTTAAACTCAGACTTGGAGGCTACTGGGGAGAGAACCATGCAGTTTTGGCTGAGTGGAGACCCCTGCAGCCATGTAAGGAGAGGGACCCTGCGGTTGCGGCAGTGAGGAGAACCACGTGCTTTGGCCAGAGTCGGGGGAACCCCCCCCACCCCCCGCAGCAATGAGAAGAATCATTATGAGGCTTTAGCAGAGAACCACCATGTGGCTTTAGCAAGGAATCACCATGCAGCTTTAGCTGGAGATCCCGGCAACACAGCTGATGGTGCTGGGAACTGAGGGAGGCCTGCCAGCCGAGCACGGATTACTGGGAAGAACCGGGAGCTGCCTAAGCCATGGACTTCTATTTCTTTCCCTGAGATACGGTACCCCAGACTGGGCAAAAGGGGGAAGGAAGGATTTTGTGTGTTTGTGGGTGTTTTAAGGGACTTTGGGATTTTGACGAAGACATTAAGTCCTTACTCTTAAGTCTGTATAACTTGAATAAATAATTCCTTTCCTTTTCACCAATCTCTAACGTGGTGAGCTATAATTCTCTGGTGAAGGAAAAGGTGAACCTAGTACAGGGAGACCCTAGGAGAAGGAGTGGTAGCTTTCAAGTAATACAACTACTTGTACATGCTCAGTAAAAGCCCAGCAAAACTAGCCAGGAAGGATCCACCCTATAAGAATAGAGTCCCTCTGGCCCACGAGGTCAATCTCTGCTTGGAGTTGGCCTGCTCCCATGTTCTCTGCTATAAACTCTGGGTGTTCGGTTCAATTCTTTGTCCCGATCACCAACAACCTGGTTACCTGTGCCCACCTGTGATAATTCTACTCCTAGGACTTGACCCACAAGAAATGAAAGCACATTTCTATGTAAATACTTGTACGTGGATGTTCATCGCCACTTGATTTGTAATAAATGAAAATTGGGAACAACTTAAATGCCCATCACCAGGTGAGTGGATAAACACATTGTGATATATCCATACAATAGAGCACTACTCAGCAATGAAAAGGAATAAACTGTTGTGACATGAAATACAATGTTGAATCTCACAATTATTATGTTGCGTAGAAAAGGATAGATAGAAAAGAGTTTATATAGTTTCATTCATATTAAAGTGTAGAAATTATAAATATACCACAGCGACAGAAAACCAGTCAGCGATTGCCTGCGGATCGGGATGGGGAAGGCTGGGGAGAGTTGGGAGGGAGCAATTTTCGCTGGGACACAGGAAGAATCCTGGGAGTGATATGCTCATTATCTTGATAATTGTGATTGCTTTTAGGGCATGTACATATGTCAACATTTATTAATTTGTGTACTTTAAACATGTGAAGTTTACTGTATGGCAAGTGTACCTCCATAAAACAATAACAATAAAATAAAATGAGCAAAAGAGCCAGACTCCGAGTATATTTGTTCATAGCCATCAAAGAAGGACTGCAACTTTTTATGATAGCTGAAATTATTTTTTTACTTCACGTGAGATTCCTCAGCAGCAACTGTGTACAAGACGTGAAATGCAAAAGTAAGCCCTGGCTGGCATAGCTCAGTGGATTGAGCGCAGGCTGAGAACCAAAGCATCTCACGTTCTATTCCCAGTCAGGGCACATGCCTGGGTTGCAAGCCATGGCCCCCAGCAACCGCACATTGATGTTTCTCTCTCTTTCTCCTTCCCTTCCTTCTCTAAAAATAAATAAATAGAATCTTAAAAAAAGATTTTTTTAAAAAAGAAAGAAATGCAAAAGTATACTGCTGGTAAGAAGTAAAAACTAATAAACATAAACCTCATTGAAAATGGAGTCAGTAGGCTTAAAGAGAAAATTTTCACCCACGTATTATTCACACACTATTGACACCAGTTCATCAAAAGTGACACCTTGCATCTCTGACAGGAATCGACACTACCTCACTACCTAGGCAGGAAGGAGAAAAGATTCCTTCTTGCTCAATAACAGCACCTTTGTTTCTCTTGAATTGCGCATGCTTTGCCATTATCATATGTCCTGAAATGCAATTCTTTGTTATTCTTGAATAAACCTATTTTTGCTGGAGAAACATCTATCTATTAGTTTAAGGTCAACAGAAGTAACAAAACAAATAAGATGCAGAGGGACCCCATATGTAGACTTTTGGGACAGCCTAAATATCTACTAGCCTCTCATGCCAGGGTAAACTCTTTATGAAGAACAGCTATAGATTTTAATCATTAAAAATGCTCAATGTTAAATTTGTTCAGAAGGTAGGCTGGACCATACAAGGGAGCATTCACTTTTGGAAATATATAAACTGTTTAATATGGAGAAAACTGATCTAATTAAAGAATTTTTTAATGGGTTGAACCAAATTTTAGTAACCATGGGTATGTGAACTTTAGGTTGATCAGCAGGTAACTATATTGCAAGTATTGTTAACAGAGTTTACTAGCACATCCAGTGTTATACAGCTGTAAATTAAATGTTTCTATAAAAAGATGAAACAGTAACTGGCCACTGCTCCACTGTGTTGGAGGCCTGAAATAATTTTCATTCTTGAAGCACAAGTGCGCATCTCCCTTCTGCTAAACATCATTCAAGGCCTTTAAAAACGGAGTCGAGATGTATATACAATAAAAGAATGCAAATCCTATGTCCCTGCATCTACCTTTAAGTTTTAAGTGATAGAATATGCACATCTTTCTATAAATCCATCTAATCACTAAGATGGCACAGGATAAGGAACCGCGCTGGGTTGAAACCTGTGAGTGAAGACAGGCCTGGTCTTTGTAAGGACCCTCCCAGGGCGGCTGCTGTATGGGAATCACAAAGCAGAGTGGACGATGTCTCAACATCTTTCCACTGTTATAGTTGGTCAAGATGCTCAAAAGTGATCATGCTCAAAATACCAACTTGTAAGTTAAATTTAAATAATCACAGAAGTGATCAGATTTGCTCTATGGGGTTGGAAACACAGAATGCAGCACTATTCAATAGAACTTTCCATAATGATGGAAAGTTTTTGCCTCTGTGCTGTCCAATATGCAGTCCCTAGCCACATGTGGCTATTGACACATGAGATGTAGCTAGTGAGACTGAGGAACTGCAACGTCTAATTTTATTACATTTTAATTAATTTGCATTTAAATATAAACAGGTATGGATGGCTAGTTGCTACCATATTGGGTCAAGTTTACTAATAAGAGACAGGCAGACCAAGACTGTGCTGATAGTGTGATACTATTTTCAGAGCTTCATCTACATGTGATAATTAATGAGATTTGCCTGAGAAATTATAATGTCCAGATGTGACACAGGGATAGTTCCTATTTATTCTTCCAACCAAGAGATATAAACATATTTGCTATTGACGGGATGTTTGTGTCCCCTCAGAATTCATGTGTAAGCCGTAGCCCCTAATGTGATAATATTTGGAGACAGGGCTTTTGGGAGGTACCCTACTTAGGCCTTGAGAGTGGAGTCCTGATGGTGGGGTTAGTGCCATTATAAGAGAGCTTGCTTCCTTCCTTCCTCTCTTTCCCCACCAGGTAAGGAAGTGAAAATGGCCTTCACCCAAATCCAACCATGCTGTCACTCTGATTGTTGCTTAAGCTGCCCAGTCTATGGTGACTGGTTAGGGCCACTCAAACTAAGACATCATTCAAAGCTTTTGAAACATCTTTCCATAAAGCAATTCTACCAGCACTGTGCAAGAGCCTGTGACTATTTTGTTTTTAGGGTATTTGGCTCGGCACAAGCAAACCTGTTTGTCAGCACTTTCTGTGTGCACACCAGAATTCCTAAGTATGAAGTTTTACTGCCTGGATAAGGGGGCTTTAAATCTTCTGCACTGTAGGATCTATAAAAATCCTTCTCTTTGTTCCATGAGATGCAGGTGCAATGTTGTACCATTCTTCTTACAGGAGGGAAATACTATAGCATTGAGTTGAGAATATGATGAAAGCAATTAAAAAATTTACTTAAATTAAACCAACTATATTTTTCCATAGGATAGTCATGAATCATAAGGCTATGGATACCTCTTATCAGTTATTTTTGCCACAATAATGCTGCATAATAAACCACCCCAAGACTTAGTGGCTTAAAATAAAAAGTACTTATTTAGTTCATAAATTAAGGGGTCAAGTGGGAAGTTCTGCTATTCTGGGTTGGACGTGACTCATCTCGGCTGGGCTTGCTCACGTGTCAACAGTCAGCTAGTGGAGTGGCTGGGGACTGACTTATCCAGGATGACCTCTACTGAAAGGTCATCCTATTTAGGCTCCATGTTATTGCTCATATAATAGAAGGCTAACTCAAGCTTATACATGCAGCTGAGGGAGGATTCCAAGAAAGAGAATGGCAGTGGGTCAAACCTATTAAAGCCTAGAATTGGAACTAATAAGCTACAAGGTCAATCCAAATTCAAGATGTAGGGAACAAAACTCTATTTTTTAATGCAAGGAACTGTAAAGTCATATTTCAAAGAGCATAGACATAAGGAGGGGTGGAGAATTGTGAAGAATTCCATAATCTCTAATTAAAAGTATTCATTTCCACATTGAAGGCAAATAATATTATCCAAGAATGAAAGTTGGCATTTGGGCCAAACTTACAAAGTAAAAAAGAAAGTTATCATTTTAGGACCTACCAGGCTGAAATAAATTGGAACTTATCTCAGTTTATAGATGACCTTAATCAGGATCAAATAATAATGGGCCAATAATATCCAATCTTACATAACAAGGTCATTCAAAACAGAAATTCCATAATGTTTAAAATCTAATAAAGAAGAAAATATATTTAAAAATTAGTACCAACCTAGAATCATAAATGGCAGTCTTCATGCTGCTAAAGCAAGAGTACTCATGCTTGGAAGTCTTAAAATTCTGTCGTATCAGACTGCCTGTCATTATCTTATAAGTCCTGGTAAACATTACAGATGCCATCCAAATTTTTTATTACATCTTGTGTAATAATGATATACAAGGGTATAGTAGCTTTAAAAAGCATTGTGCCTATCTGTTCCTAGCTGGTACAAACAATAAGGGAAGAAGTAAAGTTAGGCTGTAAATTCACTAGATTTTGCAAAACACTCATGAGGACAAAGCCTGGTAGACCCATACAGGTAATATACTGTTAGCCACAGCAAATATTAATATTGCCATATTGCAAGATAATTGTAATATGTTCTTAAGAGATTCAAAAGGGAAAAATCCAAAAACAGTAACAAAAACAACCATAAAACTTTCTGTACCATATTCAGAATTTTATTGTAAGTGGGAAACTGGAAGCAAACTAAATGTCCAACTACAGAAATGGCTAAGTAATGATAGTATTCTCATTGGGTACAATATTGTGGAACCAAAAATGGTGTTTATAAAGGCCGTGCATCAACATCAAAAAAGTAAAGTATAATCCTAAGTGAAAATAAGATACAGAATTATAATGTACACTCTGATAATAACTATGCAAAACAAAATGATAAAAGTGTATAGAATTTTATGCTGTGCTAGTAGGAGCTGCCTTTTGGAACTCCCTATTTTTGAGAGCCTTAGAATGTTTATATCTTTTGACTGAGTTATTCAACTTCTAAGCTGTATCTAAAAAATTATCTGGAATGAAAAGAAAAGTTTTAGAAAGACGAACTGTTATTACATTACTGAAGCTTTTCTTTCTTTAATTTGTGAAGAACTCAAAACAGCCTCAATGTGTAGGAAGAATGTAATGATTAAAGAAATTATAGCTTGCCTATTTGCAAAATGTTACATAGCTATTAAGAATATAAAAATTTAATGACAAAAAATAAATTTATAAATTTCAAAGAAAAGGCAATATTCATTTTTAAAAGCAGTATGTACAATAAAAAAGCACTTTAAAAAACAGTGTATAAGATAATATTGCTACTTGATTTAAAGCTATATAGAGAAAGACAAAAGTACACCAAAACTTAATAGTGCATTTAGTAGAAATATATAAAACATTTAACAGTGATTATTAGTGGTTACATAAGGGTGATTTCTGAATGTCCTTCCTCTTTATTATTCTTTCCTATATTTCCAATTTGCATATGGTGAGGTATAGTATATATTGCTTTGGTAATCAGAAAACAATTATAAAAGCCTAAATAGAAAAAATAAAAGAAGATATCTGTATTAGCATTAAGTTAGGGTGATTGATTGGGGTTGTATCCTTGTTTTTTCTTATTTTCACATTTTGGACTGTGGTTATGCTAAATTTATAATTTCAAAAACCATAAATTTTAATGAGATGACCTATGTTATATCTCATTTACGTTCTGGTAAGTATTACACTAATAATAACACTTTAGATTTAAGTGAGAATTGACTAGTAGCAAAATCTATTACTTGTATTACTTCATTTGATTCTCACAACACTGGTGTGAAGTAGAAATGACCACGTCACAGTTGCAGAAACTGAGGCTCAGAGGTCTGTCGGGTTGCATGGCAGACCCCTCACCGGACCAGTGTGGGACTCAGTGGCTGTGTTTCCCAAGGCAGTCCTCTCTCAGCTCCCAGGGGCTCCCCACAGCTCTCCTCTGGGCTGATAACACACTGAGTCATTGCATACAGGACACAAATGCTGTAAGCAACTAAGATGTTTCCTGGGAGAGAATGACTTTGATGTGCTTTATAACCACTCTTTCCACTGTCCCCGTGATGATTGTTGTTTTAGAAGTTGGGCTTTGATGTTCCAGTTAGTGCTTTTCCAACACACCTCCACTCCTTTGATATTCTCAACTAACGAAGCAGTGATACAGTCTTTGCATGAAGCACTTTTTAATTAACCAGTGATTCCCAAAGTATTCAGCCTGGGTTTGGGGCTGACAAGCTATATTCAAACTGACAAGCCAGTATACATGAGTTCTTTATTTAAATAGTTACATCTGACATTAAGCTCAATAAAGATTTCTTTGGAAACTTACTGTGATATCAAACTTTTCAAAACACACAAAGTGACCCAATTGGAAGAAATAAAATGAGGGACAGAAACAGTATCTATCAATAGTATGAAAAGGTTAATTGTATTTCCTCACACTAATTTTCATCAATGTGTCTGCATATTAATTTGAAGATTGTGAAATTTATTTGATATTCAAGGATCTCAGCTAGATGAGAATGATGTCATGAAAGTTTATATTGTTCTTCAATAACAATAGCTAATAGCTCATTTCACAGAAGCACAGAGATTAACACTGAGGAACAAGGTAACTTTATATGAACGTATACACACATATGTCATGTAGATAAATACTGCTAAAGATAAAATTCTAGGATGTCTGCAACAGAAAAGATCGACATATTTTATGAATTAGTTTCAAATAGAAAAAGTTAAATAAGTCTCCTGCCTTCCTTACAATTAAGAACAATGGGAAATACTTGCCAAACTTGACTCCAGAATAAAATGTATGTCTGTTGAGGGTTGTGATCACATAAGCTGTTAAAAATAGCTTTGAGAGTCAAACATAAGAGAAATTCATAAGTTTTAAAATTGTTATTCCCTGCTGTGAAAGTTAACCAAATTCAGACTTTAACCTTGACATTCTCATGTCCAGTGACATGTAATATTATACAAGGCTGCAGAGTTCTCATTTTTGCTTGAGAGCTCAAATCACAAATATTTTCTTTTTTTTTTAGATTTTATTTATTTATTTTTAGAGAGGGGAGAAAAGAGAGAGAAAGAGAGGGAGAGAAACATCCATCAGTTGCCTCTCACATCCCCAACTGGGAACCTGGCTCACAACCCAGGCATGTGCCCTGACTGGGAACGGAACCGGTGACCTTCTGGTTAGCAGGCTGGCACTCAATCCACTGAGCCACACCAGCCAGGGCTGCCACAGTATTTTCTTAGATGTCCTCACATAAAAACATTCAAACGTGTTTAATAAGTATGCTTCTGAAATTTTCTAATGAACCACAATGAAAAAGTGGCATCCATAGTAGCTTCACACATCGGTATCTCAAACTTTTCCAAAATCTAGCTCCTGATTCTTCTCCAGCCTGCTTTTCTGGAGTCTTCGCCAACTCAGTGAGCAGTGACACCATCTAGGCAGTTGCAGACCAGAGTCGTTTTGACAATTTTGCCACCAAATCTCCTCAAATCCAGTTCAAAACAGACTCAGAATTCAGCCACTTCTCTCCACTGCGCCTGCAGCTGCCCTGGCCGCATGGCCACACTGTCACCCGCACTGCCGCAGTGGCCTTCTCCCTGCGCTGCTTCCTTTCCCCTCTGCCAAAGCTTAAACCCTGCAGAGCGATTTTCATTTTTCAGAAAAAGCCAGGCAACTGTATCCCTGCTGTGCTTGAACTTCCCAAAGGCGTCTGTCTCATTCAGAACAAAGCCAATGTCCTCACAAAGCCAGTCACACAAGCTGCACCCCCATGTGCCTCTCTGATTCATCTCCTACTTGACTGTCACTCACGGGTCCAGCCAGCCTGGGCTCTTTGCTGTGGCTCCATGAACCTGGGCACGCTGGTGCTGCTTCTTATTCCCCATTGCCTCTGTTTGGAATGTCCTTCCCCTGGGTTTCCATGGCTCCCCCACTCACAGCCTCCCCATCTTTCGTCATGTCACCTTCTCCGTGAGACTTTGTATGGCCTTCCTCTTTCCAGGTGCAGTCCCTCTATCCCATTTTCCCATCCTCACCCTTTCTCCAATGCTCTTTGGATCAATTGAGTGAGAATATATTTTGTTTAACTTATTTTGTTTATTCTTTATTTCCTAGCCCTTAAATGTAATATTACTGACAGCATCTCTTTTGCACTTTTTTTTTTGGTTTTCTGCTGTATTTCCATCTCCTAGAATAAAGCCTTGCGCATAGTAACTACTCAATAAATTATGTTCAGTGAAATGTAGTTTATTTCAAAATAAAAGTCCTTAACTTCTCTTTTTAAAAAAAGTAACATGCACTGCCTCGCTACACTAGAAGAATATCAATGAACTCATCAATTGGTTTCTAAGAAGTGACTGAGATTCCAAAGTCCTCATTGCAGGAGGTTCCGTGAGGGCTGCAGGTGCTCTATATCTTTAAAGATTTCACGATTTCAGAAAACAAACTTCATTAGAGAACAATCACACAGCAATAAAAGCTTATATGTTACTAAATGCCAAGTCAAGACTGTGGCATTCAGGAGGTGTGTGTTCTGGTTCCAGCGCTGCTATTAACTACTTTCTGCCCGAGGAATCTGTTGCCCCTCCACCACCAGTCCTTTATTTTGCAAACAAGATGAAAACACTAGGTGGTTTATTGGTTCATTAGAGCTTTTAATGTCTGTTGGCCTATTATTTGAGAGAAAGAAGAAGAGAGATTCATATGTGATCGTGGGTTAGCTGTTCTGCACCTCTCCTCCCCGACTCCTGACTCTCAGCCTCCCCAAGAAGCCACACTGAGGAAGTTCTGAAAACCTTGATTGGTCGAAAATACATTCACACCAGGCTATTTCTCAGCAGACTGTTGAACTTTATCAAATCAGACATATATGACTACATTTAAATATAGCAGCATTTTAAATAATTGCTAACATCAAAGTGTGAATATTATTAAAACTACAAGTAGATCATGTAATTAGCCATGTTCTTTTCTTGTCTTATAAAATATCACTGTCTTTGATTGTTATTTATTTCTATATCATGTGTATGATGTGTTTTGATTTGTCTACAGAGACAAGTTTCTCTAGTTCTAGAGTCATGGATTATACAAGTATACTTGTTCTCTCTCTCTCTGACTATGTACAGTGTCATACATGAGTGTTGTATGAATAAATGGGTTCTAGAGTTTTCTAAATAATATCTGCTCAGCCTAGATACAGGAAATGCATGTCACACAACTGTGCTACAATATAAATTTGGTCATGAATAGAGTCCTTAATGCCTGCACATCATGTTATGTTATCAACCTAGGATAAACAACCGGCTTTGGATGGCACCACAGTAGACCAAAGATGACCTACATTTGCAGCATGAACCCAGGAGAACAATGTCTCTATGCACTAACGATAATACTCACAAAAGTTACCATGTGAAGAAGAGGAGGGTGGGGATGCAGAGAACACCCTTCAGAGTTGACCAAGCCCCTGAAAGACCTGGAACAATGTGCTAGTAAGTGAGGCATGAGAAGCCCCCAACTCACTGGAAGCTGGTATTCTAGTTTACAGATGACAACAGAGTTTCTTGCCACCCATGCCCACATATACCCATGTTGGTGGTGCAGCCCTGGGTGACATTATCTCCTTTTCTCCTGACTTGTATACTGAGGCAAGTCACAAAGGAAAAAAGGGGATCAAACCAGAGTCGCTTACTTGTGTCTGTGGGTAGCACTTACTAAGCATGCCTGCAATACAATTTCTTCCCTCTCAGATACCTGAGTTCTCAGTTTGCTTTTCCTTTACTGGTGTTATTTCCTCTTACCATTTGCTCCCCTAAAGACCAACGCGGTCTTTCCAGAATGTAGAAGCATAAGTCCATGGGGCAATACACAGTCCCTCCTCACTCCAGCTATTTTGTAAATTAAGATGACAATGTAGTCTTTTTTTTAATCTCCAGCTTCAGCACCTTCCACTCTCACTCAACAAACTGTAGTGGGGTTGTAGGAGATGACCAAACCTTTCAGCTGTGACTTTGTGAACACGAGTTACCTGTGCAGATTCTTTTGAAGTTCGGATTTTCCAGCAGGTGCCCTGGTAGGCGGCACTGGAACCGGTGTTGCCAGAACTCAGGGAACCAGGGGTTCCTCGTATTGGTGTCCAGCCTTAGCTTCAGGAAATAATCATCAAACGACCTGACTTCTGGAGACTGCAGCTTTATTGTGATTCCCCCATTGGCTTCCACCTCATAACCTTCAATGACTTCGTCTCTGTCTGCCCATCCATCACTGAAAAAAAAGAAAAAGAAAAAGAAAATTCAGGGTGGGGAGAGAGAAAGATAAACAGCTCACAAACAGAGCTCAGGGTTGTGTATGAATGAAGCAATTCAGCAAGGCTGAAGTCTATGTTGAGCCAGCATCGCTACCCGTGAATGACTTCTTATGGTGGAGACTAAAAAGTTGTGAAATAATAATAACCTTGTTTCACTTTCACAGTAGTGAAAGGGATGGTGAAGATGATGATGATAGCAATTATAAGAGCTAACATTTATTGGGCATTGACCAGCCATCGGATCCTGTGCTACTCAACTTTGTAGTGAGGAAGGTGTCCAGGATCCAGGTGACACTGGGGCATGGGTCCAGGCAGTCTGGTTCTGAAGTCCAGTGCTCTTTCCCACCAGACCACAAAGCCTGTCAGTTTTCATCCTGACCAGGGGAAAATAAGACCCAGGTACTCAGGGTCTTCACAATCAGAGCTCAGCAAGGTTTCAAGGTTGCAGTCAAGACCATTCTACAAGCTGCACTACATGGGGTAGAGCGTTGCTTTTGTTCAGAAACTTGACAACGACAGATTTGGCTCCTAGGCATTGTTCAATTTGCAGTGCATAGCAATGACCGAGGCTCTTCCCTCTTTTAATGCTATTTCAAATTAACAGCAGTAAAAGAAAACAAGTTCACTCCTCCGAATAAAATAATCCTCCTGCTCACTAAATGGGAGTTCATTGATATTTTATTCAGTAGATTTGAATTTTTATTATTTGGTCACCTTCTAGAACATTCATATCTTCCATGAATGATGTAGCTCCAGTTTAATTCAAGAGTACATATAAGCCTGGCCAACCATTATATGAGTGGTTGTGACCTCTCCCCAAGAAAGTATCAAAGAATGCCCTGGCTGGCATAGCTCAGTGGATTGAGTGCAGGCTACGAACCAAAGCATCGCAGGTTCGATTTCCAGTCAGGGCACATGCCTGGGTTGCAGGCCACGGCCCCCAGCAACCGCACATTGATATTTCTCTCTCTTTCTCCCTCCCTTCCCTCTCTAAAAATAAATAAATAAAATCTTAAAAAATATTTTTTAAAAAGTATCGAAGAAAAAGCACACTGAACAGAGTTAAACAGGCATAGAAGACTTTGTTCAAGACTATTCCAACAGGCCAAAGACTGAACATAATCTTCTAGAACAAAAGGTGGGAGGGCTTTTAAGCGCTGGGATGAGCCAGTAAGAACGTGCTGGGGAACAGTGGGTGTCGGAGTGGGGGGGGCGGGGTGCTGGTCAGCATCTGTGTTTGGTCATTGTCCCTCATCTAAGTTACGCTCCCACCTTCCCACAGAAACGGAGAATGGAGGTTTGCTGTCATTTTTGGTGATTCCATTTTGTAAGGATGGCTCCCAATTTCCTGAGAAAAAATGTCTGTTACGAAACTTACAAAAGGCTAGGAGAAAATTCGTACCTCAAAGGGATGAAGACAGAATTTATAATGATGTGTTTTTGGAAGTAAATATTCTATGAAAAAGGAAATAAGTCCTTCTGTCCTCCCTCCCTCCCTCTCTCCCTCCCTCCCTCCTTCTTTCCTTCCGTCCTTCCTTCCATTTTTCCACCTTCAGAATACCACCCACTGTGTGCCAGGTGCACAGCAGACTGTGCTCAGAATTCAATTGAGAATGAGACATGCTATCCTTTGCCCCTACTGTTACAGACTTGAGGGGAAAACAAACACTAAACAAGAATTTTCAAAGCTATAAAGGTAGAGGAGAAGTGACCAGTAACGGGGAGAAGGGCTTGAGGGTTTAACTTAGTCTGATCTGTACTATGTATGTGAGTGTGGGTGGGAGAGGGATGATTAGAAACAGCTTTCCTAAGAAAGCAATGTCTGATCTGAGATGCAAAGCTTCAGTCAGGTGAGGAGAGGGGAAGGGGTTGGTGTAGAAGGTTCCCGGTAGATCTAACCCACACGAGCAAGCACAGCTCATTCAAGGACTTCAGAGAGGGGCAGTGAAGCCGGAGCAGAGAGAGAGCCTCGGCAGGAGGTGGGGGCTCAGGCATAAATCCTGCCCTGGGAACGGTTAGCCCCGGGGCTGCAGGAAGTCCTCAAAGTGCCTTAAACCAATTTTTAATGAGGCCATTCAGCTCTGCTCCCTGGTCCTAAATGACTTGAGCATGTTTCTGGCAAGCCCTTCTCTAATCACCATCATTTACTATGGATGGCCCATCACACTGATCAAAGAAAAAGGACACGGACTCATTTATCTTTCTATATGTTCCATCCTCTTAGAAAAGCCCAGACTGGTTTAATTACTCAGACTCATCCGCATTCACATCACAACATCTACAGCCGTTTGAAGGCCTGAGCCACAGTTCCTGCCCTGCTGAAAAAAAAAAAGGGTAAAAATAAAACCAGTCAGGCTTTCAAGAAATTCTGCCTGGGAGTATATATTTAAAATCAAAGTGATTTCTAACTTAAAGAAAAGAATTACTTTTTTGACACAAAGTTTAAGCTTGAAATGTGTTTCTCCTCAGGGTTTAATATTGTGTGAGACGTGTTTGTGGAGTCTGAAAAGGAACCCACAATTTTTTAAAGTGAAATGAGCCTGATAAAATGTTTATTTGCATTTCATTTTTTTAAAATCTCAGTTTATACAAGCAAGTGTCATATGTGAGTGCTGGAAGCAGAGAAAGTGTGATTTCCTGCCTTTTTCCCACCTGCACAGAGCAGCGCATCATAGGAATAAACATTTGCCTGTGAATACAGATCATTCTGGAAGTCACGTGATTGACTGAGTGGGTGGAGCCTGAAGTCCCCTTTGCCAAAAAGGTCAAAGCCCCACCCCCTCACTCTGGAGGACCCCTTTGCAAAGTTAGAGTTGGTGTTAAATTCAAGAGGTCACAAAATCGAGGAGAACCAGATGTGACAGAGAGATTATTCAACTAGGATAACTTGACTAGGACATCCTTTGAAGTGTTAGTTGCTCAAGTTTTGTGTGAGATCAATAATCTATCACAGGTAAAGTATTAGGAAATGCTAACAAATTAAAAGGAGCTGAAAAACATCCATAAAGCATCTCCTGGATTTTATATATTACAATTATTTTGTCTACCAAGAACTTGTCATATGTATTTACAGAGAATTTTGGAAGATTCTCTTTGTTTAGCTGTTCTGTGATTTTTCACTAGGATTGTTTGGTGTGTGTGTGTGTGTGAATTCCCTGCAAAGCCCACTTGAAGAGACAGAGCCAGCACCTTGCTGATACCTGGTGCAGGTGTTCTCCATTGTTGTTAACGGTGACAGGGGTTGCAGACTGTGCCTGACCAGAGAGGGCCTGCAGGCCCCTGCTCACCCCCAGTGTGCGGGGTGAGTCCTGCTGTGCCAGGGCCCACCAGCCTCAGGCAGTGCTGGTCTCTCCCGTCTCTCCATGAGGCCCTTTCATGGCCTCTAGCAGCTGCTGCTGCTCCATCTGGTTCCCCACTATGGGTTCCCTTTCCCTTCTGGGGTCTGCAAATAAAACCGCGTAATGTGGCTGAACAGGCTGACGGCGGTCAGAAGGCTGCATGTCCCAAGCACCAGAACCTTTATTTCCTTTCCCTCCCACCTCAATGTTTATGTGGAGCAGTTCCTTCACAGGGCTGTTCTTCCCTTCCCACAAAAATCATTTTTCTAGTGCCTGTGAAATGTCACAATCTAAACATGAATGATACTATTTGTTCTACTTAATATGGTTTTACATTAGCAACAGGAAATATTTATTTCTAATTCTACCAGTTATAACTTGACAGAAGATGCCTGAGTGTTCTTTTGTAGCTTATCAGTTAAAATAATTTAATAAGCAAATCAACAGTAAAAAAAAAGAAATACAACAGCATTCATTTAAAAATTGTTCAAAAGCATTTAAAAGATATCTACATACAATTAAAATAATTACGATCTAGGAAGTAAAGCAATTTGATTTGTGCTATGAATTCAAGTAATTGTGTTTACCTGATAATAAAACTATAGTTCTTTAAAAGTATTCTAGCGATTCCCATATAACTAGGAAAAATAAAAGCACAATAAAAATAATATTTTAAAAAACATGTAGTCAAGCACAAAATTCTAGAAATTTCAATGCTAGCTATATTTACAAAGGGTGAAGAAATGTAGCACAATGCAATTTAAATTAAGCAATGCCAATTGTGGGAAATTTTATGGAGGGAATGGCAGCTTTTCCAATAATAACTCATACTGGCTTTGTTCATTCAACATTTATTCACCCAGACTCTTGTGCACTTTACTCACTGTTGAGGATACATTGCTAAAAAGTGTAGGCAAGGTCCCTGTCCCCAAGGCAGTTTCAGAGGTGAGGAAGTCTGGCCCCTGAATACACAGTAGCCACAGAGAGCTGCAAAGACTAAAAGGTTAGGAAGACAGGCTACAGGAGCACAGAGGTGGGGGGACATGGGTCATGTCAAAAAAGATTCTTTCAAGAAATGACACCTAAGATGAGACTGAAAGGGTGAGCTGCAGTTACACAGGTGAAGAGGGAGAAGAGAGAGGGACCCGCTAAAGAGGAGGCAAAGCTTTCAAACTACAGCAAGGCGTGCGCTTTACCTTACAGTGTGCCGGGTACTACATGCTAGGACACGCACGGTCGACATCTAGAACCTTAACGTCTTTGTTAAGGTTTGGGATTTCATTTTTATGCTGGTGATGAACTACTCAAATTTTAAGCAGGGATATATATGATGCAGTTAGATTTGTTCATTTTAGAAAGATTATTCTAGAAGAATACCCAGAATACACTTGTGAAGGTTCTTTCATTCATTCATTTTCAGGCAAAAACTGTGGAAACATACACAGTTGTGTTTGCACACATGTGTACACACATATGAACACCTGTGCACTTGCTAATTATGTCACAATACGAAGGCACAGGCGAGGAGCTGATGAACCAGGAACTGAGGCAGTGCTCACAATTAGTTTATATTCCATTTTAAAGTTAGCTGCTGCCATTCCAACATGAATATAGAACTGGTAGAAACTGTAGAACTATTTATTTAATTATCTAGAACAGGCACTTAGAAGTCACTCAGTCCACTGGAGAGCAGAGAGAGGACGAGTGGTTACCTTCACCTTTGATAGTGCTAACCTTTTAGAATTAGAATTCAGACAGAGCTTTACTCTATCCCTACAGTGTTTCAGTAGAAAAGTAACCCGGGGGAGGAGGGGATGGGGAGGGGTCAAGGTGAAAAGAGAAAAAATGAAGAGAATTATCAAGGAGCTGAACCTCCAGGTAGAGATCAAGGTGCGATCATTTATTCTTACTTTCTTATGGGTTCCTCACCCCTACCCCCCAATCTACTTCCGGCGTCTTGAGCCTGCAGTCATCTGCCATCTTGTGTCCTTTCTGCTCTCCTAGCAGAAATGCAGGACAACGGCATGTCCTCATAAATACTGCACATAACCATGCAAATGTGAAGGTTATTTCCTAAATCTTCTACAGAGCATTTTTCATGTATCAATGACAATCTCAAGCCAGCGTGACAGAAGTGTGGGCCAATGTGGGGAATCACATGTGGACAAGTTCAGTAGTTCCCCCTTTCCCATGGGGTGTACATTCTAAGACCCACAGTGAGTGCCTGAAACCAAGGACGGTGCCAAACGCAATATATACACAGCTTTATGGTTTCTTTGCCATACCTATGATACCTATGGTAAAGTTTAGTTTATAAATTTGGCATGGCACGAGAGTAACAACAATTACTTCTAATAAGGAGAACAATTAAAAGGATAAAATAGAGTTGCTTGAACACAAGGACTGTGATTACAGAGCAGGTGGCCTGATAACCACAATGGCCACGACGTGACCAGCTTCTGGGTGACATGTGCAGCACGGATACGCCGGACGGAGGAGCCACCGCACCGAGGGGGCCAGAGCGGGGCAGTGCAAGATTCCATCATGGTCTTGTATTCACAGCTTGTGAATGCTTCTTTCTAAAGCTTTCCATGTAATATTTTCACACTGCGTTGACTGGGTCACAGAAACCAGGGAGAGCAAAACCACAGAGAAGGGGAGACGACTCAAGGCCTCTTTCTTCCTTCCAATTCTACTGCCAAGGTAGCATCCCCTTGTGTCTGTCATTCAGCTAACCCTGTAATGCATTATGAAAAAAGACCCAATGATTCTACTTCTGCGAATATATCCAGAGAATCCCGAAACACCAATTCAAAAGAACATATATACCTCTATGTTCATAGCAACATTATTTATTAATACAACAGTCAAGGTTTGGAAATGGCTTAAGTGCCATCAGTAGGTGAGTAGATAAAAAAGCGGTGGCACATTTACACAATGGAATACTACACAGCAGTAAAAAAAGAAAAGGAATTCTTACTTTTGTGACAGCATGGGCAGAACTGGAGACTATTATACTAGGTGAAATGATCTAGTCAATGAAAGACAAATAGCATATGATCTCACATAGAACTGGAATCTAATGAACAAAATAAACTGAAATGCAGTGGAACCAGAGGCACAGACACATGGGGCAGACTGACAGCTGTGGGAGAGGACGCAGGGACTGGTCGGAAGCAGGGGAAGGGTCAGACAGTGAAAGTCTGTGAACGGCCCACGGACACGGACAACGGTGAGGGGATGGACTGTGTGGTCTGGGGGGAGGGAGGCAAGGGGGGGAATTAGGACAACTGTAATAACGTAAACAATAAAACATGTTGAACTTCCCAAAAATAATTTTGAAAATATAAATAAATAAAAGACAAAAAAGAATTGGTTACTTAAACTGTCTAAACCTCAGTTTCTTCGCTTATAAGACGTGGATGGTAATGTTATGAACCCCTTAGAGTTGCGGGAGAACTAAATCAGATAGTCCACGTAAAAAACTTCACATGATATCTAGCACACGATTCAGGCTGACTAGATGTTAAATGTACTTTATCACCAACCTCCTCATGATCCAACCAATGAACTAAGTTATGTATACATTTGGGAAAGACTTCTCTACAAAAGTGTTACTTTGTGGTCCAGCGATTGGCATCAGCTTGTGAACTATTTGTTACCAGTGGGTGAGGTGGTAAGTATACAGAGACTTAGAATAAGCATTTTGAAAAATCAACAGCAGGTAGACATTATTGTAAAATCTAAGAACATGACTGGTAAACTCACAGCATTAAATAGGGTACAAGCACTTAGTTTTTTAATTCACATGGTGAGGTACCTGTGGATAAAAGCTGTGTATGCTAAATGCAGTAGAACTGCGTTACAAAATGCGATATTTTCAGGTTACTTTGCCAAGGGTAATCCAAAAGCAGCTAAATATCTCAGAATATATGCACAGTTATTTTTATACATTTGTATTTACAATTACTTTACATTTTAATCAAGCCTACTTTATAAGTTGGCATAAGATTACATTCTAAATTAGAAAAATAAAATTTTCATCATTTACTTAATTCAAATTATGTATGGCCATGCTAGTCTTCACCAGACTTTTTTATTTTTTACAAGAAAAAAACCCAATATGCTGAATATGGCAAGAGTAGTATTCAAATGTGCAAATGAAAGTAATTTCATAGAAATAAGGGAAATGAAATTTACCTAAAAATATATCAGCTCACATGTGGAATTTGGTGTTTATCCCTAATTAATGGTAGAATGTTAAAGACCATGAGGAATTATTTGCAGAGCCATTTTAGCTGCTGAATTCATGAAATTATCAAAATTCATCAGTTATTTACACAAATAATAAAGGATTAAATTTAAATAAATTAAATTAATTTAATTTAATTTAAATAAATTTAATAAATTAAATATATCTGATATATTTAAATAAATTAAATAAATTAAATTAAAATTAAATAAAAGGATTATTTAAATAAATAATTCTTTGAAAGAAAAAATGTTGAATTAGAAAGCTGATAGAAGCATATATTCAATATTCTACATGTAGCTATTAGTGTCTCATGAGTTTAGTACGAAATGGCATTTTGGGTTTCTAAGACTCAGATACACATACAGTTGCCGAGACAACAGTGAATGGCCTCATCAAAGATATTATCCGAGAAACATTCGGTGACTCGGAAAGAAGGTAGGTCAAGTACTACTTTCTGATGCCATCACAGCTCGATGGTTTCCAAAGCTGCCTCATAATGTGTCAAACCAACTCATTGAATAAATACAGCTGGCAAAGCATTCTTTCACTGCTACTTCCAGTAGTACCTGTGCAGTTTGAAAATAATAAAGAGTGGGAGGACCAAATCTCTGCTCTAGTTGAAATATTTTAGCTCCATTGCTGAGAAACATCATTAGCCCTAAATTTTATAAAATTATGGAGGACCCCGTCAACAAATGTGGTTGACAGTTTGTGTCAGGCTGCATTCTTCTGTTGCCACTGCCAACATCAGGAAAATGTTCTGGAATAGTTACCTAAGTAGCTCATGAAAGAATGCAAGTCAAGGGGATGCCTCCTTTACTGAGAATGTCTTGATTTAAAAAGGATGTTAGCTGAAGTGAACAATGCTTAGTGACACCATACGAATTGTGAATTATATAAGAAACGACATATGGGTGGCAGCACTCATTGGCTCATTAGAACTGATGGTTAGCATTTTTCACAATTCTGTGCTCAGGGAGTTCACACTGGGAGGCTGAAATTATCCATGATGGGATATGTACTTCAGAGAAATCAGTAAATACTACAAATTAGGGCTTCTTTGTCATTTTTCTTCCCTCCATACAGCCAGTTATTAATATGGAGCCTGACCATAAGCAGCTACTATTGGTATCGAGGGCAGAGGTGATGTCAAGATATTTGTACTGCAGACCAAACTCTCGGTTCCTCGAGGATGGGAGCTCAGTTAGGTCCCAACATTGAAACATATCACTAGGGAAGACTGACTTGCTCTTTTGCCTGGTATCTCCGATATATTTAATGATCTTCATATTTTCATGAGAAGAAAGAATTCAATTTTTCTTCACATGGAAGCTAATTTTGTCAAAGGACAAAATTAAAAGTTAGAAACTCCAAAACACAATTTTTAATAGACAATGAAATCACAATTTTAATTACAAATAACTGCTAATGTGTAAAACAAGATCTTGGTATTGTCATCTGGGAAGTGTTGTCAGCAAACACCTTACAAACTTGTTTGCATTAGTCTCCTTGGGCTGCCATCACAAAATACGGTAGACTGGTGGCTTTAATAGCAGAAATTTGTTTTCTCACAGTTCTGGACAGTGTCCAAGATCAAGGTTCCAACCACCTGTCTCTGGTGAGTGCTCTCTTCCTGGCTTGTAGACTTGGCCCTCACACAGCCTTTCCTTGGCCCTCTCTCTCTCTCTCTCTCTCTCTCTCTCACACACACACACACACACACACACACACACACACACAAAGGGAGAGAGAGGGAGGACAAACCCTCTCTTGCTTTTTTTCTTATAAAGGCACTGATCCTAGTTGATTGGGATCACCCACCCTTATGACTTTATTTAACCTTAATTACCTTATCTAAAGGTCTTATTTCCAAATAGCCACATTGGAGGTTAGGACTTCAATGTGTGCATTTAGGAGTGGGGGCCACAATTCAGTCCGAGCAGATGGGATGTTATTAAATTTGTTATTCATTTTAAAAATTTTTATGTAAGAAATTAATATATATCCAGCATTCATTTATTTCATCAAAAGGTAATTTAAATGGAACCAAAATGTCATGGGATATATTATTGGAACTGGCTACTGATAAAATATTGAAGATGACTTTTGAAAATATGGCATCATTTGCTTTACTTGGTTGCGGTCAAAAGTTAAGATGAAGACTCCTTGCTTGTTGAAATAGTTGTAAAATTTCTGCTTTCATTTTCATCAACCGACTTCTGGGAGGCTGGTTATTCTATGAGGGTTGTTATAAAAAGCAAAGTGATGAAGTAGTTTACATATGTATAACCCTGTGCAAATGTCGTTGTTAATCCAACCCTAATTAGACAATTTAATAAACTCATTTATCATAATACAATATGTAAATATTCATATGCATGGTGTTTATTCAAAGTGTGCCTATGGACATAGGGAATGCCTATTTTACTTATAACTTTTTATTTGCAATTACAGAACATCTAAATTCATGCATATAATAGGAATTTTCTCTACCAATCACCTAGACATATACTTTCAATGAACAATGGATACACTTTCTGTAATCCTTTTCTCTTTTGTCTTGTTTTTATTATTTTTACTGAAGTGAGATTTCATGTTGAATCTAATAATACAAATTTAGGCTTATATTTTGTATGTCTTTATACTATATTTGACTTTTTAGTAATTTAGCTTTATTGTATTTTACCAAAGTATTGTTCAACTCCACACTAAATTGGAAATTTTTTTTAAGAAAAAGAAAAGAGCAAGTTTGAGAAGCACCATTCTAGAAGATCCCTCTAGCCTTTGTGAGTGAGAAATTGTTAAGGTGAAGATGATGCCATTACAACAGTTCAAAAAAGGGATCCTTCAAAAATCGCATCTTAGTGCTTATGATAAATGAAGCCCCGGCTACCAAGTGGGGACGTTCATTTTCCTGGAAGGCTGTGGTGGCTTCCCTCCTCAGTGCAACATTTTGCAGATCTAAATGATCACTCTTCGCTCTTCATTTTAAATCCCTGGCTGTTTTATTGCTGTTGAACCTTTATCTTTCAAGTCCCTCTATCATCCAAGGGAAAGGCTGCATTATACCCGATAATTGGTAAGAACCAACTGAAGGGAGGCAAGAGACCCATTAGAAAAAGAATGCAATAAGGAGCCGGAGTGATTCTGATTAAAACATAAATCAGATCCTGGTGCTCCTCTGCTTAATACCCACCAGTGTGTTTCCACCCCAGCCCAAACCTGTCCGTGAGCTCTGAAGGCCCTACCCACTGCGACCCCATTGCCTCTCTCATCCCTCCCCTTCCACCCTTGCTCTGCTCCGGCCACACTGGGCAGCCTGCTGTTCCGGGATGAGCCAGGGGCACCCTGGCCTTAGGGACCTAGCCCTGGCTGTTCGCAATGCCTGATATTCTGGAATTCTCTTCACTTGGGTATTTACATGGCTCATTCTTTTACTTCCTTCACGTCTGCTAAAATATCACATTCTCAGGAATGGTTTTTCTGTTTAAAATTGTGTCCCTTCTCTCTATTCATTTTCTCTACTCCCTCTCTTTCCCTTTAAAACTTACCACTATCTGATGCTGCACATGAATATATTTTCTCTATCTTTCCAGTAAAATGAAAAGTTCCACATAAATAGAAAGGTTCTTGTCTTCTTTGTTTACTTAAACAACCCCAGAATTTATCATAGTTCTTGCCTCATAGTAGGTGCTCATTATAAAGTTTTTAAGTGAATTAATGAATTAATGGGTAAAAAACCCTGTGAACTAATTTGTGCTCAAAAACTCATGTAGAATACTATAATCAGTGTATGCAGGGGGCGGCTCATGTCAGCTGGAAGGAGCTCCCTGTGAGCATTTCTTCCCAGCTCTGCATTGTCACCTCATGTTGGTGGGTTGAAAATGGTTGTTATGAGAACATTTACTTTATGGGTATATCACATTCCACAACAAAGCTCCACAACCTGGGTGGCTTAGAACAACAGACGTTTATTCTCTCATGGCCCTGGAGGCTGAAAGGCTGAAATCAGGTGGTCGGCAGGGCCCTGCCATCTCTGCAAGTCCAGGGAGGATCCCTGGCTTCTCGGAGCTCTTGGTGGCGGCCATCGATCCACGGCACTCCACAGCTTGCAGCTGCATCCGTCCAGTCCTTGCCTCTGTTGTCACTCGGTGTTCCCCTGTGTGTGTCAGTGCCTGTGTCTCTTCTCCACTTATTAAGATATCAGTTACATTGGATCAAAGGCCTGCCCTACTCCAAGCTAACTTCATATGAACTAATTACACTGTAACAACTCCATTTCCAAATAAGGCCACATTCTGAGGTGCTGAGGACTAGGAATTCAACATATCTTTTGAAGGGGCACAATGCAGTCAATGACAAGGAGCAAACACCACTGATTAGGCTCCATTGGTCTGTTTCATTTTGTCAGAGAGTCAGTGGTTAAACATTTAGCAGCTTAGCACTAGCTTTAACACGCTGTGGTATTTTCTCTGAAATGCGAGATTAGTCGTGAACTTCTGACACTGTTAGATGACCTAAGATGATTGAGATGATGTTTGTTTAGCCTAAAATATCTATCATAAAAATTAAGAGCTATTATTTAAAAAATAAGTAGTTATTATTTCTGAAAGATATTGTTCCATAATTTATACATTTGGATTATTTTACCTTTCTTCCTCAAGAATAGATAATTACATAAGAAACATCAAAAATTATAAGACACCACCAAAAAACTGACAATAATACTCACTGCCTAACAGATACTGTTAATTTGAAAAAAAACCATATTTATAGTTTATCCTGCAGTTATCTGAATTTTTGAACAATAATTCAAAGCTTTTGCATTAGAATCAGACGTATGTACTTATGTATACTCTAGGGCCCTTAGTTTGAGTTGTTCATGATAAAGTGATGAGTTGAATTGTACCTGGGACTTATGAAATTATTCTAATAATGTAAGAAAATGAATACAAACATACCATGTATCTGTATTGTACTTTGATTTTACATTTCATGTAATTCATTTAGAGTACATATTTTTAACCATGTAACCTTTTTATTATATTTTTTCCATATCTACATCCTCCAACATTAACTGATTCTAATCTTTTGGATTCTTACACTTAGTAAATATCAGATTTCACCAATATCCTACTTAGGGCCAAGCATGGTCAGGTCCTGAGAATACATTAATGAATGAGATTGGAAATGTTCCTAGTCTCATTTAAATTCGTTAGTTGGGTTTCCACTTCTAGCCAAGACAGAGTAACAAGTACCAAATTTACTCTTCAGCATGAAGCAGCTAAAACAGTGGACCAAACATATAAAACAATGGCTCCCAAGACACTACATCAGGCAGTGAAGGACAGTGATCTCCATCAAAAATGAGCCTTACAATTCTTTGGAGCCTACTGCCTGGATGTTTTCAAATCCGAGCACCACAGTGGGAAGAGGAACAGGAAGAAATGACTCAGGCACAGTGCAGTGGATTCACTGCGTCAAGTGGATGGAGCTGAAAGTCGGGGGAAACCAATATTGGCCGGAGCTCACAAGGCAAAACACTGGAGTGAGGAGAGCTGCAAAGAGTGAACCGTCTACAGTGCTTCTCCCTAAAGTGTTCAGCTGGATATTACCCAGCCCACGGATGTCATAAAGTTACCTAAGGCCCAGGAAATAACCAACCAAAAGAACATGAGGGAACACTGCCTGGAAGACAAAGAGAGCTGAGAAGAGTAACTATGTTCGAAAGCCAGAATGGAAACGCTGAGATTCCCCCAAGCAACTGACTAAAGTCCTGAGAGGGTCTTGTCTCAAGGGTCAGGGAAATTAGCCCTGGATTAACTGTGACTCTGGTGTTGTCCAGCAAAGCTAAAAGCAAAATGGAAAAGGACCAAATTATTTCTAACTTCACCTCCTCTAAGAACTAGCTCAAGAATATTTTTAGAAAACAGAATATCCAGTACTCATCAAGGTAAAATACACAATTTCTGGAATCCAGTAAATATTACCAGGCATATAAATTCATATGCAGAATGAGGGAGGAAAGGAGATGTTAAAGTGGCAGATATAAAAGATGATCATATGCTGACGCAGATGAGGTAGAAGGTTTATCAAAGAATCATGTGATATGGTTCAAGAGGAGTGTATTTTACTTCAGGTGGCCTGGGAGAGCCCTGGACAGTCAGGGAAGCATCTCTGAAAAGATGACACTGAATCTGAGACCAGAGCTGTGTGAACACATGAGCCACGTGAACATCACAGGGAAGAGGACTTTAGGTAGCTCATGCAAAGGCCCTGAGGTAGAAAGACACAGCGGTGCCTGAATGTTACTCACTTCCACAGAAATGTGGGCTCAGAACCTTTATTATCAGAACTGAAAAAGATATTTGAATAATTTTCTGGTTTTGAGCTGTCTAGCATATATTTGATATTCTCTAACATACCTTAAATTTTTAAGCGCTTTCAATTTTTAAAAAAATTTTTTGGGGGGAGAAACTGTGTTTGAATGAGAAGGTGAACTCATTTTAAATACCTAGACTGATGAGTGAGTGACCCTGTGGAACTCAGTGAGGCCATCAGGGCTCAGGGGAAGTCACAGCCCTTACTTGTCCCTCACACAGCAAACCCTATTTCCCATGTAGTTATGAGCCCAGACATACCTCCCTGATCAAGTGGCAGAGATATCCCAAGTGCCACTCAGAAAAATCTTAAAATCGTGTTCTGAGGGAACTCAACATGGCTCCAAAACCATCTTGTGTTATAGTAACGATTGGCTATAGGATTTTACAAAGACTATATACCCATTTAGAACTCTTTCTAAGGTGTGAATGGAATTGAAGTTGTAGCTTTTGACTTCACTAGAATTAAAAGTAAGCTTATCCAACAGGTTCTACCTCATCACTAAAATTTCCGTTACCGTTTACCTTTTAGGGACCCTGGGTTCTAAAGCAGTCCGGGGCTTGAAATGAGGGCTCCAAGTAGAGACCACGGACTGGAAGTGAGACCCATGCAAAGTCCTGGAGGGAAGACAGTGTACACCCATTTGATTTAATGTCGCATGAGAAAAGGTATCTAAGTCCATGGCAGCAGGGAAATAGGCGTCATGAGTAATACTCAGTGAGAAGTTTATAAAGTGAGACTAGAAAGTGAATGAGTTATGAAGATGTTGAGTTACTCTCAGAAATGATGTTTGGACAATGTCTAGCATTGCAGGGTCAGGGGGTGGTTAGAGTGGGACTTCCAGATGAGAGGCCCCAGGCAACCAGAGTAATTGATCTGTGCTGCAGGTGATATAACTTCGTGTCCTCAGTAAATGTTTGTGGGAGAGAGGAAGAGAGGGAGGAAGAGACCACGAAGGGCTAAGAAATGAGCACGCGATGCCCACAGTGGTGGGAAAGTCAGCAGTACATGTACAGAGAGTTTATTTTCCAGTGCTGCTGACTTGCTCGCATATCCTGAGGTGCCAACCAAGCTTTCAGGGTCTTTTGCATTTATTTTTATTAAAGTGGCTTATTTTTCTTACTCAAAAGAAAGGTCAAAGCACAACAATTTGTGGCTTTTCAAAAGTGAAGCCAGTGGTTTACTAACTTCATAAATGAACTCTTCTAACAAACCCAAGTGCAAATTATTCTACTCTCTAATTTATATCATCTTAATTGTTCAAACTACTGATTTTTTCATTAAAAGTTTTTTTTTAATTGCTAAAATGTCTCAAAATGAGGTCAACTAAGTTGATACAAATATCACTGCTACTACAATTACCTGGAACTACGGAATAAAATGTAATCAAAACCCGAAAAGTCATTCCAGGAGCTAGAAATGGTGAACGGAATCAAATGCAAACAATAAGCCTGAAGTAACGAAACAGCAGCCCACACAAGTCTGGCCTCCATACAGAGGCCCGAGAGAACTGGAAATCGGCTCTAGCATCCATCTGTGATATCTGTGATGTGGCAGACGGTTTCATAAACCACAAAGTCAGGGTGTCGAAGCAATGCTCGAGCATGAAGCTGGGGGCCTTGACGGGCTGCAGAGTCCAACAGCGTGGGGCTGAGAGTCTGCCCACCAGACTGAGACTTGAAGTCCAGGAAGTAAGACTGAAAAAACACAGAAGGAAGTTGCAAACACTTGCACGATTCTGAAATTTACATAACCTGTGCAGTACAAGAGCCATAGACACAGAAGTTATTTTTAAAAAACTGCCCTAAGATTATTGAAAACCCCTAGAATGCAAATGAAATGACATTGGAATCCAATATTTAAATATACCTTGAAAATCCAGGGAGCTCTGAACACTCATCAAAAAATAAACCTTATCTCAGTAAGCTCCTAATAATACACACACACACACACACACACACACACACACACACCAGGTTATTAAACTAACATCAAATCCACAATGGATTAAACTTTGCTTTTAAACAATAATTATTCTAAAACTAGATTGAAAACCTAGCTTTACGCTATAAGAAATTCCAAAAGCAAAGTGATATGAAATGGTTACAAAGAGGAATTCAAATATCCTACTCTTGGAAAATGGAAAAAACAAAATTAAATAATCTTTAAGAAATCATCTCCTAAACTTTTCAGTGGAAGGCAAGATAGTAGGATGGAGGAAATAAATTGAAAAGTTAGAATGAATAGCATGCACAAAGTAAGACAATAGCATTAATTCCAAATATATCAGTAATTCCAACTAAATTCTCTATGTAAAAAAAAAGATTCTCAATTAAATTTTAAAAAACATAAAACTCATAAAATGTGTATCTTATTTATAGTAAAACCACCTAAAATATGAACATTAAAAGTAAAAAAGAGATTAAATACTAACCAAAACAGGTTGCTATATTAATATAAAATAATTTACTTTCAGTGGTAATTGAGAGTCTGGATACCCAGAAGATATAGTAATTCTAAATTTATATACCAAATAACATAGCATCAAAATATACAGTAAATTAATAAAAATCTACCTTCTCTGTATGAATTTCTCTTTTTTGTTTAGCACATTCCTTTCAATTATTAATGGATCAAGCTGGTAAAATTTGGTAGGAATTTAGAAAATTTTAGCACAATTAACATGGTTGGTCTAATGAGCACTTATATGGTCTCATGATCAACAACAGAGAACATGTTTCTACAGAACACATAGAATTGGCTTTTAAAATAATTAAAATTTAAAAACTATTCTGAACTAGTCAATAAGGTTATGGTCAGCATATTTCAAAATATTAATGTATAGTCCACATTCTCTGAGCACTATAAATCAGAAATTTTTAAAATTTAACTAGTCCATCTCCAAATATTTGGACAGTAGAAATTTAAACGTTTACATATATAGAGGTAAAGTGATGCTGAAACTTTAAATCATATTTACTTTAATTGATAAAAGTTATCAGCAAAATATACAGAAAACCCATACTTGAATAGATGTGTATACTGTGCAAAAATATTTGACTCCTAGTGTTACTCTCAACTGACATGGGTACACATGTGCACCATCAGACATGTGCAAGAACGTCTACAGCATCAGCGCTTCTGATAGTCACCAACTGTAATCTACCTAATGCTGATCAGAGTGAAAGAGATGCATGGTGTTAACAGTTATACAAGTGAATGCTACAGTGTAATGGGAATAAGTAAATTATTCTATGTGCAATAAAATAGATGAACCTCATAAACATGATACATTCATCAAAAACAAAAGAGGAACTTCTCTATGATTTAAATTATACGCAGTCCCAAACATGCAAACACAAGCCATAATTTTAAAGGTCAAAATCATAGTCATGAAGTGCAGTAGCAACTGGGAGACGACCCAAGGAGACTTCGTGGGCCTGGGGATATTCAATGTGCTTACCTCGGCAATGATTGATGGGTGTTTCCACTTTGTGAAAACTCACTGAGCTGTTACACTGTGTGTGCTTTTATGTGTAAATGTTATAATTGAAAAACAGGTATATTTTGAAAGTAAAACATAAAATCACCTCCTGGAATAATAATGAAAACTTTTCTAAATACCAGAAGAACTACACAAGCACACCCACATACACATGTGCACGGTACAGAGGCAAAGCAAGTAAAACACCTAGTGAAAAGCTTTTGAATGTATAAAATAAATAGAATAATATTATGGCAGACATTGGACTAAATATACATATCATTTCAATAATAGGAATATTGGCTTAACTCATGGATTATAATAAAAATTACCTACTTAGATTCCAAAGAAAGTATCAAAGCTGTGTTAGATCAAACAGACTCACCTAAAATAAAATTGTTCAGAATAGTTGAAAATAAAAAGATGTATAAGAGTACAGCAGACATGTATTTAAATACCATATGATTGCATCTGTAAGTGGAACCTAATCAGCAAAACAAACAAGCAAGCAAAATATAATCAGAAAAACGAAGTAAAGAACAAACTGACAGTAATCAGAGGGGAGGGTTGAAGGGGATAATGGGCGAAAGAAAGGGAAGGGTCATCAAGGAAAATGTATAAAGGACCCATGGACAAAGCCAAAGGGGGCTAGGATTGAAAGTGGGGCGGGGGAAAGTGGTAGCAGGAAAATGGAGACAACTGTACTTGAACAACCATAAAAGAGAAAGAAAAAAAAGAATGAACAGAAACCAGGTAATATAATTGTTAATATCAGAGAAGAAAAAATTCAAGGGAAAAAGCCTGTCTGAAATTCAGCTGATCAGCAACTTTAAATTCGTCTGTAACATGAATTCCCCTTTGTCAGGTATCAATATATTTATAGGTCCTGGAGGTTTAGATGTGAGCATCTTTAGGGGGCCATCATTCTGGCTACCACAGTCTGCCTTCTGGGACACAAATATACACATCAATCCAAGTGCAAAATGCATTTACTCTGTCTCTCATCTCAAAGAGAGTCAACCCTTTACAACATTCATTTAAGTCCAAAATCTCATCAGCTCAAAATTTCCAAGCTTCATCATTTAATTTATCTATATCAGGTATGAGTAAGACCCGATTCATCTTGGGGCAAAACTCCTCTCCACCTATGAACCCATGAACTTAGGAAACAAGTTGTCTGCTCCCCGAGGCATTGGATACCAGACATAAATATTCCCATTCCTAAAAGACACAGAATGGAAGAAAAAATAGAGCCACCAATCTCAAGCAATTTCAAAATCTAGCTGGGCAAGCAACATAGGTTCCAAGGCCTGGGAATCATCTTCCATGGTCCAGGCCCTGCCTTTTGGTGGGAGGCTCTCTGCCCATAGCAATATATTTCCACTTCTAGGAACTACAGCTCTTGTTTCCAGTGGAACATTTGATCAGCCGAGTTCCTACCTGTACGTTTCATGAGTCTGACAGTTTTATTTCACACTCCCTTTGCCCCTTTTTGTCAAAGCTGTCAGCATTTCATGTTGGTAGGACACACTCAGAAACACTGCAGGACCTATGTGTATGTCAAGGAAACTTGTCCCATTAGACACAAAAGCCTTTCTTAGATAATCTTGACTCTATTTTGCCTTCTCCAGAGACAGCTGAGGGGATCCCTGCATAGAACGTCTAATCTCCTCAAAGGGCCTAGTAGGAGACTGAATACTCTGATCTTTGACCCTTCTGACACACTAGCAAATGATTGTCCAGCCACAGTCTTGGCTTTCTTTCCGGAGCACACTTTCCTGACAGTGGGAATCCTCATTTTAGCATATTTACAATCCAGACAGGTTGAGAATTTCTCAATTCATTCATTTTTGCCCCAACATATCTTCCTTCCTCAAACTATCTCCTTCCTCTCACACTTTACTATAAGCAGCCAAATGAAAGTAGGATGCACCTTTAAAACTTTGCTTGGACATCGCCTCAGCTATATATCCGAATTTATAATTTACGTAACTGTAGGACACTATGTAGCTAATTCTCCTGCCACTATATAACAAGAATTCTCCCTCATTCACTTTCTAATAACGTGCTCTACATTTCCATGTAAGCCTTCCCCAGCAGTGCCTTTAACATTCTTGTTTCCACCCACCGTCTGCTCACGATGACTTATGTATTCTCTAAGTCTAAGATAGACGACATGTTTCTTCTATCGGGGCTCCCCCTCACATTCTTCTGAGTCCTTATGGGCAAAGCCATTAATACCCATATTTCTACTAACATTCTACTAAAGGCAATCTACACTTTTTCTATCATGCTCCTTAAAATTCTTCCAGCCTCGGGCCATTGCCAATTCCAAGTTCATTCCGCATTTTTATGTGTTTGCACATCAGAACTGCACTTCCAGGTACTAAGGTATATATTAGTTTTTTACTTCTGTTCTAATAAATTATCACAAAGTTGATGGTTTAAGACAACACAAATTTATTATCTACTTATATAATTATACAAGAGTTATATAAATTGAATTATTTGTATATGATTCATAATAGAGTTTCTGGATATAAGAAGTCCAAAATGGGTCTTATTGGGATAAAACCAAAGTGTTAACAGGGTTAACACTATTGTTAACACTGCCTATTGTTCTGGAGACAATAGGAAAACATCTATTCCTCTTTTTTGCAGATTCTCCAGGCTGTCTGCATTCCTTGGCTTGTGGCCCTCTTTTATTTTCAGAGCCAGAAATCTCATCCCTCTGACTTCTTATCGCATCATTACTCCTCCTTCTCTAGCTCCCCTGCCACGTTCTTTCCCTTATAAGGACTCTCGATCAGCCCACACAGTGGGATCAGTCCAGGACAATCTCCCCTATCTTCCATCTAACCACATCTGCAAAGTCCCCTTTGGCAAGTAAGATAATATACTCCCAGGTTTTAGACATTAGGCCATGGTCATATCTTTATTTGTTTGTTTATGTTACTCTGCCGACCATGGAAAGTAAGTGAGAGGAGGCAACTGTTGAAGTGAGTCTTGGAGTCAGAGTTGTCCAGGTGGACAGCTTGAGAGTCGTGCAAGTCAGAATGAGGGGTGGTAGCATAAAGACATTACATAAGGGAACACATTGCTGGAGAATGAGGTGCTAGGGGCTGTAAAGCAGGGAGGTCAAAACTACATTGTAAACACAGGCTAGTTCACCATTATCGGGGGTGTCACGTTAGGTTAGGAAGCTCACACATTATGTTGCAGACAGTGGATAATTATTTTTTTAAAGAGAGAATCTTTTTTTAAAGATTTTATTTATTTATTTTTAGAGAGGGAAGGGAGAGAGAGAGAGAGAGACAGAGAGAGAGAGAGAGAGAGAGAGAGAGAGAGAGAGAAACATCAATGTGCGGTTGCTGGGGGTCATGGCCTGCAACGCAGGCATGTGCCCTGCCTGGGAATCAAACCTGTGACATTTTGGTTCTCAGCCCGTGCTCAATCCACTGAGCTACGCCAGCCAGGGTCGGATAATTATTTTAAAGAAAAAAACCAACATCATAAAATCTATTTTAGAGATAGCTCTGGTGGCCATGTAGAAAATGGATAGAGTCAGAATATTAAAGCCCATACAAGTAGCCATAAATATTTGATTTATGAGTTGAGCTAATTTAAGGAATATGATTTTGTATGTGTACCTTAAGAGCCTCTTAAATGTGATAAATAATTTCATGCCAAGTTGTTTAATAAAGTAATAAACTGTAGAATAAGCCAGGGGGGGTGCACCGAACTGGTTTCATATAGCCCCCCAGCCAAAATTTGAGGAAGAGTAGATAAACCCTTATATTTAAAAAAATCTATTTCTTGGCCAATAGCCAATAGCTTTAGAGCAAAATCAAAGTAATAATCTAGATTATGTAAGCAAAAATTTCGCTTACCACCTCTGAAGCTGTGTTTTTCTTCTGAGTTAAATTATTGGATTACATGTCTACACTAATCAAACATAAAGAACAGTTGTTTACCTTACTATCTCATTTTGTGTTTACACATCGCTAAAGTATTTGGTTTTCACTGTAGTTTTCCCTAAAGGGATAATATGCTTGCCACTTAACAATGTTTTCCTCTGAATTTCTTTACTAATTCTCAAAAATCTACACAAGGGGCTGTCAGGTTTTCAGCTTTTTTTCAGGAGCAGTGCATTCTGTCAGGAATTTTTATAATTTTTTTTTCCTGTAACCAGCAGAAGCCATTAATGACAGTTAAGTTAGGTTTTTTTTTTTTTTAAAGCTGATTTTCAAGTCTCTTCCAGCCAAAACTGTGAAAAACGGAGCTTTCCAATCTTTCCTTTCCTTCCTTCTGTCTAAACCCAAAGTCCTTCCAGTCAGTACATTGGAAACCCAACAAAAGTGACTCCTCTGCTGACCCGTTGGCAACACTTAAACAACTTGTTCTCACGGATTCCAGTGATTCGTGTAAGAACATGAATTTACTGAATTAATAAAACAAGAGCACTCTGATTTAGTTTATAGATAAAGTCCTAAAATTTTATCAATGAATTAACTTTAAAAAATAAGCAAGTAGAGATACTATGTAGCAGTAACATGTTATTTAAAAATAAAGTCCTTTAAAACAAAGTATTATTTGATAAATAAAAAAGTACATCTCCACTTAGCTCTTTTCCATTTTGTGCCTTTTGTATATTGAGTTTTCTTATATTAGACAACTTTTGGAAATTTGGAGGAAATTTTAAATGCTTAGTTATCATATATTTAGATGACAACCATGACTTTTTAAGTGATTAGAATTTATAGAATTTTCAGCATATAAAATTATTAAATTCACTATTTTTACAAGAGATCATGATAAATTCAATGTTGATTAAGGCGTCATGGAAAAGATAGATAGAGATAGTTATAGCTATAATTGTGTGAGAGAATAATAGCTTAGTTTGAATGTCCTAAAGTTGTAATAGGACTGCTGTTTAGATGGGAGATGAATTTCAGCTCAGTACAAACAATAATTTTTTATAGGATAGAACTCTCTACATATAGATTTCATTCAATATATATTTAAAAACACATCTTTCAGGTATTGTTTCTATGAACTGTTGAACACACCAGATACAGCCCGGATGTCAGACTCTAAAACAGGAGGGCATGGAGTAAACAGTGTGTACCTATGAAGTGTTATTTGCTCGGTGCAATTCTAAGTGCTTGACACATATACCATTTGATTCCTAAACAACCTAAAGTGGTAATGGGATCACTGTGTAAAGCAGTCAAATAAGGTCATCATTGGCAGGCACTGAGCGAAGAGATGAGGACAGCAAAGGAAGCAGGGCCAAAGGTTATGGTCATTTCTAATCACAGTATGAACCTATGGCAGGGAAAAGGGCTTTACAGAATGAAATAAAGGATCTGATTTACACTGAAGGAAAAAAGTCCCTCTGCCTTGCCAGGAGTACAGATTTAAAAAGTGGAAGGGCACAACCACAGAATTTTTAAAATTTTTTTAAAGATTTTATTTATTTATTTTTAGAGAGGGAAGGGAGGGAGATAGAGAAAGAGAGAGAAACATCCATGTGCGGTTGCTGGGGCTAAGGCCTGCAACCCAGGCATGTACCCTGACTGGGAATCGAACCTGCGACACTTTAGTTTGCAGGCCGCACTCAATCCACTGAGCTATGCCAGCCAGGGCTAGAATTTTTAAAATTTTATTATTATTTTTAAAATTATTTTATTGTTGTTCAAGTGCAGTTGTCAGCATTTACTCCCCTCCACTCCCCCCACCCCAATCATCCCCACCTGCCTCCCCTGGTTCCACCCCACCTTGGTTTTGTCCGTGTGTCCTTTATAGTTGTTCCTGAAAACCCTTCCCTTGTTCCCTCTCATTATCCCCTCCCCCTTCCCCTCTAGTGACTGTCAGATTGTTCTTAATTTCAATGTCTCTGGTTATATTTTGCTTGCTTGCTTGTTTTGTTGATTAGGTTCCACTTAAAGGTGAGATCATATGGTATTTGTCCCTCACCACCTGGCTTATTTAAGACAACCACAGAAGTTATTCAGAGGCTGTTGAATCAGTGCAGATGACAGATGATGGTGCCCAGGACTCAGTTTGTGACACGCAGGGAAGTAGACACAGAGGAAAGCTGGGACATCCAAAAGGAATTAGACTTAGAATGACTTGGTGATCAACTAGATTTGAAGGAGGAAGGAGGTAAAGCAACGTTGATTATTTATTTATGACTCAAGCAACAGGTGGATGGCAGTGACATTCACAATGGGGAAAGTCAAGGAAGGAGAAGTCAAATGAGATCATGCTACATAAAACTCCCAGTACAGTGCCCAGCACGAATAGATACTAAGGAAGTGACAATATTTATAATTGTGGGTATTCTTTCCTGAGGCAATCACAAACTTCAGGGGCAGTTGCAACCTGATTTTTCTGTATATTTTACTCATCAATGTTTATTGGGGATCTGCTATGGATGTAGCTCTGTACAAGGTATCATAAATGTATAAGAAATAAACACACACACACAAAGAAAGAAGTCAAGAGTTTGTTTGGGGACAATGTTAATTTTGCAATAGCCAAGTAAGTGCATCGGATTGGACATACCCCCAATATGGCACATTTCTCCATCGGAAGAAATTCAAGCCTCATGTAGACATTTGTCCAGATGACATGAAAGTCTCCCCAGTCTTTAAAATTCTGTGATTGTATGCAAAGAGGAAAAGAGAGTGACCCGAAAGGAATGTCATGAATATTAAATTTGTTCTCTTTGGGTGAGGTGTTCAGGATAGGGATTGGTTCATTTTACATTTGATTTGCTCCCATGGACTTAGCTATCACTAAGCAAAAAAGCAGACTGGCTAAAGCTAAAATGTCCAATATTTGCATAACCTAAAATTCACAGCAGTCAATTAAAAAAAAAAAACAACCTCTCTGCATTGCTGTTACAATAAAGCACCAACTATAACTTTAGTATCCAAGACAAAGAGCACTCAATTATGTATAGATACTCCCCTCAATACATACATTTGCAGATGAGAACAGCTGTACTTATTAACTGAAGAAAAGTAACAGCTTTGTAGACCAGTTGCCTTTCTTTCTTTTTAAAAATAACTTCAAATATGTCAATGCTCATCTTCATTCGTAAGCTTGTGTGTTCACATTTTTACTATTATTAGTATTATTAAGCCAACGTTTCCTTTTCCATCTCCTTTGTGCTGTTCTTGGACATTCCGCTGACCAGAAGAAGCCGGAGCATTGAGTCCACGAATACGCAGTGCAGGTGATACGCTCCGAAGACCTGCATTTAGCCAAATTCAAATTGCCAGAACTATAGCATTCAAGATCAGTTTTTAGCTATTTGGAATTTTTGAAAGACACGGTAATGAGAAGCCAGATGTTTCTGTATCATATGTGAGTAGTATATGAATCATATGCCAGAAACATTCCAACACTGCCTTGTGGTTAAGCATGCAGATCCTGGAGCCTTGCTGTTCAGTGGGGAGGGGCGATCATCTACACCACGGTCCAGCTCTGTGACCACGGACAAGTCACTTAAGGGATCGGTGCCTGAGAATTCTCATCTATTAAATGAGAATAATACTCCTATTTCATGTCTGCAGAGTCCTAAGTGAATGAGGAGCTCTGGAAACTGTGCCTGTCATAGCAAGTGCTCAATTAATGTGAGTTAGAATTTTCTCCCAGTCTTTTTCTAAGGACACATGATTTAACACAGAAGATAAAAACCAAAGGCTGACTCATAGCTCTTGTATAACATGCTAACCTAGCTGTAAATTACAAGGCACATATGACTAGTGAGGGCAGAAGCTGCTTCTTTTCTTGCATAAGTCTGCTGTGAAAACCCACATCTTGTTCCATTCTAGCTCGTAGGCTCATTCGATGTTTTCCTGAAAAATTTCCATACATCCGAGGGAGAGCTTAAGACCAAGGGTCCACGTGTACATTTAAATGTCTTAATCCCAGATTTTAACAGAGACCTGGGAGCTTGCATCTGGCTGATTTTTACATTCTGGTAAGTATATGAATTATTCATGAACTATAACAAACCACCCCTGAAATCAGTGGCACAATCCTGTAACTGCTCATCCTCATTCCCGTGTCTGCAGATGGGATCAGTCTGGCCAATCTAGACCGGGCTCTCTTGGGATGTTCTGCTTCAAGCTGTCCTTGCCATGCGCCAGGCTCAGGTCTGCTCCTTTTGAGTTCATCCTGGACGTGGTCTGTAAGTACAGGAGCAGCAGCTATTTGGGGAAGATCTGGTTGTGGTGGTGGCAGAAGCACAAGAGGACAAGCCCAACTGTGCAACAAGCTTAAAATCTCTTCTTGTGTTAGGTTTGCTAATGTGTCATCAGCCTGAACAAGTAACGTGGCAGATCCCCAAGAGACAGGGAAGGACTGGAGCCAGCGGGGAGGTAAGTGAGCACACCTGCTGGTTATCCAGTCCATCCCACTAGATTGTGTCGTCAGTAATGCTGTAATCATGACTGCATATATTATGTGTGCTTACACTTAAATGACTCTTTTGGAGACCTACTATTTTGTATAGTTCAAGCTTACTGACCTTCTATAGGAATAAATACATAATACACAACATTTCTCTAGACAAGAATATACTTTATTATATCTCAGGAACTCTTGTCTAGAACAAAACTTGATTCAATAAATATTTTCTGAACTAATAAACATGGAATACTAAGGGTAATTTTTTATACTAATAGCCCAACTTTTGGAGGGGGGTGAGGGAAATAGGTGGAAGGGGAAACTTTTAGTCACTGTTTACTTCATTCACTCAGCCTTTCCTTCAGTCAACAAATGTTCCTTGAGTGGCTCCTATGCTCCAGGCATCTTCTAAGTCATAAGCATCAAAATAGGTCCCTACCATTTGGGGAGACAGACAATAAACAATGACATAATGTTACTCTTGGATAATGGTAAGCAGCTAAAAAGTAAAGTATTAGAGAAATCAAATTACAGATGTAAGACTATTTTTGGATAAGGTAAACAGGGAAAGCCTTAAAAAGTGGTATCTGAGCTGAATCTTGCATGATGGGAAGAGTCAACCAAGTGATACAGGGAAAGAGTGCTCTAGTCACAAGGTGCCACAAGAGCAGAGATTCTGAGAGTGGAAAGAGTTTGGAAAGAAGTCAATGCTAAAAGAAAATGTCAATCTTAAAATGAAAAATCCATTCATATCTCTTAAATTTGATTTCTGACCATTGATTCTCTAGTCTCTTGTGCACTGATCACCTGGTTTTATAATTATTGACTGCCCTGCAATCTCATCCACTGGAACTTGAGCTCTTTTGGTATGGAGATCTGTATCTCAGCAGTTTTTTAATGCACAGAACCTAGTCTAGAGCTTCATCCAACACAAGCTGGATGCACAGCCCACACCCATGCTCGAAATGCCAGATCTCTGTGGTGTGAGGATCAGTCACGGTGCAGGCCCAGGATGCAGTCGACTCACCATCCGGGTACCACGGGCTAAACAGGCCATGGGCTACCCACATAAGGCTACATTTTGAAAAGAAGAGAGCCGTATGTTTTTTGAACACATAAAGGGATTTCAGACTTCATTCTCCCTTTCCAGAGAGAAAAAAATAAGAAAGACTTCAAGATCTACCATGCATAGGATAACATAGAAACATAAAAAATAAATAAGACTACATGCTGCCCTCCTCAAATTATAATGACTGCATCAGAAAATTATATTACTAACATACTTTAAATCATTTCAAAATGCTTACATATTTATTGTCACATTGTGTCTTTTGTTGACTATCTAAAAGGCCATTTTTAATAACTATAATTTCTGTTAGAGCCTAGCATGGGGAAAAGAGAGCCATTTCAGGTGCCTTTAAGATCCAAGATAGAATTTAGAGCTGAAAGGCACATATGAGAGCATCGAGCTCATTAAGGATTTGGACACAGACCAAATATGTGAAGTAATTGGTTAAATATCAAATAGCTACTCAGGAGCAGAGTTGTGCATGGAACCCTATTCCCCGAGTCCCTGTTTAGTTAACTTCCTATTACAGTAGCCAAAAAGAGGTTGAGAACTTGGTGCACGATGAAATTAGCAACCACAAACATTAGGCTCAAAAGAAACTACAAGCAAAAAGAATGTGGAAAAAAACAGTGCTGATCAGGAATTAATTCTTCCAAGGTTTTGTTGTTGTTGTTGTTGCATTTTTTAGAAATTTGGGCACTACTTACAATGTTAGTTAATCCTTACCTAGGTTATAAAATACCTATAGTCAAAGAAAGTAGCATTCTCAATGTAAAGTTATTTCCCACAGATAAGAAAAAGTGGGTGAGGTTGGTATTAAAATGTAAAGGGAGCACTTGGTAACTCTAAGAGATAGGATATTCAACTGGTTACATAGAAAATGTTCACATCTTTGACAAAGAAAATAATATAGTTCTGGGCCCATGATTATCTGCACCTATCAAGGGAAGCAACTATTAACCCAGTAGGTCTGGCAAAGAAACACAGTCAATGCCATGATGTGAGATGTCCCTAACATGAAAACTAACGAACAAATAGGAAAGGACTTGAGACCATGTGAGCGAACTGGAAACATTCAGTTTCTAAACAGAGTGACAGTTACAAGAACAAGTTATAAAATAGTAATAGTCATCCTGTGTTGAGTTCTAAGAAAAAATGGACAAATATATGCACTTCTGTTGTCAAGCAGAAAGCTGAGGTTCATGTGATTATTGACACAGGGAAAAGAAGATGCTCTGCACCTCAGCTTTCTGCCAGGAGCATTATCCAAATCTGTGCACTGGGCAGTACAGCCCAAACAGAGGACTGAAGAAATAACATGGGGAGTGTAGGGTAGCCGGCACTGGTGCAATTTGCCAGGCAGAGTAACACAGATGAGGGAGCCGCACTCAGAATAAACTCCCCACTGCAGAAAAGTCCACCTGAGTCTTTGGCCGAATGCTAAACTGAAAACGCACAGGGCAAGACTCCATGAGGCTTGTCAGAAAACATCTTCCTCTTTTGCAAAAACATCTTTAAAGTACTGTAAGAATAGAAATGATTAGCAACAGTTGACGAGACTTGTCCTAGTCAGAAAAGGTCTTGTTGACCCATTGCACACCGTATGCATAAAATGAAATTACACATCACTTTCACAAATTGCCCCATTTGCTAGGGTTATTGGAGGTTATAGTCTTTGCAATATTTTTAGAAAATAGCCTATATAGATTGATTGATTGAAAATGGCTCAATATATCTGGACAATATATATTGCAGGCATGTAATGAAAGAATATTTTGATGTTAATCAAATGGAAAACATTCAGCCAGAATACTAAAAAACATACTGACATAGGTTATTTGCCATTATTTTTCCATAAGTTTTGACTTCTCAAAGATAACCTGGTAATATTCCTGTGCTTGGTCCCTCTTATTTGAATGGCTGAAATAAAAAGCATGTATATGTATTTTTTAAGCAATTCAAAAGCCACATCCTTATTATAGCTACATAATGGAAGAGGCTTTACATTTGTTATAACAGGAAAACAATTGCAGAGAGACTGACTGTAATACATGCTTTCTTGCTGTACATCTGCATAATCATATATTATTGAAGAACATTTTAACAAAAAGATAAAGGGTTGAATTCCATTACTAGGAACACACAACAAACACAGTGAATGTTTCAACATTCAAATTAAAATGAAAGCAGATTTGTCCCAAGTCTCCTCATAATTGCCTTCCCATTTAACTACTTCTAATAACCTTCTAACAATTATCTATCTGGAAAAAAGTGGGACAAGTTCCAAAACATGCAACTAAATCCTTTGTACCGCTGAGCAGCCTTCTTTGAAGGCGGCATTTTGCATTTACCCTATGATTTGCGAAAGGAGCCCTAAGGCTCCATCATAGGAAATCAAACAGGGATCATGTGACTAGCAGTAAAAATCTATGAGAATGGTTGGTGCATCTTAAGCCCTGAGCACCACTTAGAATTTGTAAGGGCAAGAATCAACTGAGTGGGTGTTTGTGCTTTTTCACAGTACGCCCAGATTTCAAAGCATTTAACTGAGAGTTTAGAAGACACAGGGAACAGTGTTAACAATAAAGATATTTAAGATATAATCACAGGTTCTTTTGCTTTATGTTTGAAGAACACCTCATTCAAGTGACTTACTTTCCCACATAAATAAACTCTGTGAATTGTTTTCTCCTTCTCTACTGGGTATGAGTCTACACTAAGGAAGTCCCATCCTAGTCACTGGACCATCTGAATATATTTACCAGCTATCTTATCTAATAAAAATGCTACAAGACCAAGCAAAGCAGGGCATTCGATTTTGATGAAAAAATAAATTCGACACAGAAATATCTTTGTAGATATTTATCAAATAAATTTGACACAGAAATATCTACATAGATAATACATTATGTATGTAGAAAATTACCATTTAAACAACTTATACATCATTCTTCCTGGATTCACTGAGCTCTAGGCCAATTTTATGAACTTGTGCTGTAGGGAAGGAAGACTTGCCTTTTGCCCCAAACCATGTTGCATTTCATCTCAGGTGCTCTATCATCTCATTTTGTTACCATGATCAAATCGCTCTGTATCACTTATGTTAAGAGCAATGTCCATGTTCCTTACAAGCAATTCATTCACAGGACTCCATTCATGGTCGGAAGTCTTGTTTCCCGCTTCTGCCCCATCCTTTACTAGACACCCTAGTCAGTTTCCCAAATGGGATCTACAGTTTTATTTTTAATCTACGTATGCTAATAGAAATTCCATGACTCTATCCCACAAGATTTATTCTACCCAACAATCAAAGTGCATCAAATACCCTGTATGAAACTTCATAGCTTATTAGCCTCTTTTCTTTGCAAAAAAAAAATTTGGATTCTGGTGCTGCTCATAATATACTGTATGGATCATAGATATTTGTGTACATGAGAAGTCTGCTAGAATCATCCAGTAGTGTGTCATTCAACAAATACTATTCATTAATTCTACCACTTTAGGTGCTATAAAAGACACTTTACCTTTAAGAAACTCATTCTGCTGGTCTACAAGCTCTCCAAGTTCAAGGATAATTCTTTATGTATATTTGTATAACATAAAGTAAATAACTTTGTATTTAAAACATAAAATGTGGCCAATAAATGTTTGCTGAATTAAAATCATGTGACAAAATCAATCCCAGCTAAAGTATTAGGAAATTGTCATACACAATTATTGTCATAATGTATAATGTATGTATTATCATACATACATTATTACTTGGGCACAAGCTTCAACACATATTAGTTTATTAAAGAGAATTTGCATTTTTAAAGATAATGAGCTCAAAGAGATCCCCAGGCACCCTCCGGTGATATAATTTTGGGAAGATGGGCTTTCTTAAAGCTCCTCAAATTGCAGAAAATAGCCAAGTTCCTGCTTCATGCATCCACAATATCCACAGGGGATGTATCCATATGTATCTGTAAGGCAGAGCTAACGTTACTGCATATCTGAATATAGCCTGAATATAACTCTACAACTACTGATAAGATGAAGGAATATGAAGGATCACTGGACAAAAATGAGGAGAAATGAATCTTTTCTTCAGAATTATAGCCACATGCAGGAATATACACCCTGACAGAAGTTGCAAATTATTTGTTCAATAAAGAAGCACTAAATTTTATATTTAAGAAATTATGCCTCATCTGTCCATTGAAGACATTCTTCTAATGGGCGATTTGGCTTAAAAATCATAAAGCAGCAATATCTGTGCATTATGAGATTCACTTGAAACATGTCGTTTAATGGACTGTACTCACACACAGAGCAAATTAGGTCTCACACTTGGGCAGCTTCATTCCTTCCTACAAGCAAGACCAGCAATCTTTAAGGTGGCAAATAGCCTACATTCAGGAAAATAAAATACTGTGCTTATAAAACTTAATGACAGGCAAAACTCAAAAGACTTAGAAATTTGGTGTGATTAAGATAAATGTTCAAGACCACCCACTTATCAAAAGCCTTTCAAAAATCTTAGTCTCCTTCCCCTTCTGGGATTCTCGAAGTGGCTCCTTCCTCCTTCCCACAGTCTCCTCTGTTCTCCTGCTCCACCAGTTTCCCATCAAGGTTCTTTCCAGAGCCAGAATAAGCCTTATTACTCACCTTATTACTTATTCCCACCTTATTACTCACAGTCTGGCTCCACATTCTTGGCCAGGGAGCCCTAGCCACCTCTCAACTGGATGTCACTGGATAACAACCTCTCAACTGGGTAGTATAAAGAGCTATACTTTTAAAAAAATCTTTTGCAGGTAGAATATTAAAAACTTAGCAGTTCAGGGAACCAATAAGTATGTTCTTCCCCAAAATGGTGCTCACAAAGCTCAGTGTGTAGGTTCCATTTCCATGAGGCGTAGAACAGCTCAGTTTCTTCCGGACCAAGACTGTGAACAGTGATCTCAGGGGTCACAAGGGGGAAGTGGAAGAGGGAAGTGGAGGAACCCCGGCAGCAGGTCAGCAGTAAGCCCTTTCTCTGCAGAGGACAGCATGCCCTTCAGTGCTATTTGTCCTCCTTTGTTCTGGAATTCTTTTCCACTAAACTCAATTAGGGAGAGAAATCATTGAAAAGCAGCACTTTTTCCAATGTTGTTCTTAAAATACTGTCATGCTATGGAAGGGTGTTCTGCCAGAAGTAAACAAAGTTTTAATGAAGGATATAAAATTTTTGAACCAAATAAAAAAATACTTCCTGAACTCTGCATTGTTTCATTTTATTTTCAAAATATTTTTTATGCAAAACATGTCTTTTTAAAAATGAAAAGAAGAAAACATATGTTGCAACCAGGGTCTCTTGCTAAGAAAACCATTTTTTGTAAGTGCCTCTCTTTTTTTCTTTTTAATTTTTTGAGTTCTTGAAATTATGTGCTATTCAGAAAAGAGTTCATCCACTTAAATGTAATTTTTCAGCTGTCAAGTTCTTGTGATGAACTAACACATAAAACCTTAATTTACTATATGGAAAGAATATGTAAATTTAGGCTTCTCCAATACCAATTTGTGTCTGAATCTCAAATAAATTGCCTATCCACCATTTCTTAATTAATATTTAAGGTCAGTGCCCTGCACTACGTTTTTCTGTTTAATCCAGTTTAGCTATTATTCCTTGGGCACAAGCTTCAACCATTTCTCCTGGGTTTGAGTTCTCACACCATCCTGGTGATCGTCCTCTGAAAGATGAGCTTGGGTTCTGGTTTCCTTATCTGCCAAGTGACTGTGTATCACAAGACCTCCATTGTCTCTTTGTTTTTTAATTCTGTGACAACTCATAGGGTTATTGTGAAGATTAAATAACATGAGGCATGAGCCCACTTTGAATTATAAAAGAACATGCAAATTATACATTGCTAATTGTATTCTGAGGCAATGGCAGCTTACAGAACCTGGCTGATGTTTCTTTCAGGATCTGGATGGAGAAAGTATATATCTGATGGGTTAATTGACAGCACCATACAATTACTATTTACTTAATATCTCAAGTACTTATTTTACCTGGCCTGCTTTAGAAGACATCTGGGTGGTAGAAGAAAAGTTTCTTTTCTTAAGGAACATGAATTTGTATGTTTTTTTTTCTCCTGTACTTATTGATCCTAAAGACCTTTTATAAGGTTAAGAAAACAATTAGAACTCTATTGAATCTTTTTGGGCAAATGATGACATGATGTTTCTTATTTGTTACTCATTACTCCCTTAGACATTTCAGATTTTTTTGAGTATTCACTTGAAAATGGCTACAGACTGCATTGGTTATGGCAGTCTGCAACAGACCTGTGTTTCAGATTTTAATTTCAACTATTTGTCAAGTAGCTATATCAAAATGAGATGAATGTTACATTTATTTTAGTAATATAGTCTCACTACAGGTGAAGATTTACTACATTTATGAGGTCATGGATGTACTGTTATTATTTAATGCACTATAATATTTTAAAGTATGGGTAACAAAACATCTCAACTGTTGTATAAAATAATGCAGAAGTAGTCCCTTAGAACTGGGTGGCAGATAATATGTCATGGCTGGCTGCATTTTAATTGCTATTAAAAAACTTTCAGAGCAAATAAAAATGTTTTCTTTAGAAAATGACAAATTGGCAGCTACCCAGAGTGCATTTTCAATAAATGAGGTTGCTCTTGTAAAATACATCATTATGCCAATACTGCACAGAGGCTTAAATCAAAGGCTCTTAAGTCAGCTTGTCTAGGCTGAAATCTCTACTGTTATTTCCCAGCTTGTTTAATTTTTCTGTGCCCCATATGCAAATTAGGTGGTCTATTTAAAGCACCAAAGAACATTTACTCAACAAAAGAAGTAATTATTATATTATTATCTTCTAGTTGCTCATTTAGAAAGTGTAGGAAAGATACCTGTTTACATGTTCGCATTACAAAGTACGTAGAACATTTTTTTGGTAATGATTCTTAAGGAAATATGAATGTGTACTATCTGCCAGAGCAATTCTGGCCTTATTTTTTCATGTATTTTTTTATTTTTCCAGGTTTATTGAAGTATAATTGACAAATAGGTATTTTATATATGTTATACCTTATTTCATGTATATATATAATATATATAGTCAGCATACGATTGCTTTTGTGGTGAGAACAGTTTAGGAGCTACCTCTTCAGCAAATCTCTAGTATAAGATGCAGTATTATTCGTTGTCGTTGCATTGCCCTACATTGGCTCTCCAGAACTTACTCCCCTCACACAGCTGGAAATTTGTACCCCATGACCAATATTTCCCTGTCCCCCTCCCTTCAGGTCCTGGCAAAAATCATTTCAACAGAGGAGAATAAAGCTTACATTTTTCTAGCAAAACATTTTATAAATATTATGATAAGATATCATCCTCATAGATTATGTTTTTAAATACTCAGCCTTTTGCTTCATGCTGGTAGGTATTCAATGTCTGCTAAATAATAAAAGTCTCCATTATGGTGTTGAAAAGAGTATGCATTCAGTGTTCCACTGTGGTGACTCTTATTGTGCTAGTGGGTATCATCTATTCTTTCAAATAAATTTCCTTAAACATTCATTCAAAGATTATTTTTCCTAAGAAATGGCCTTCATATATGACAAAACTCCTACTACTCAGACTGCCTGTGACATCTTTGACTGAAATCACCTGAGGTGGCATACAATAGAATCTTGTGAGAAGTTTCCGAGAAAATTCCAAAACTGAGAACAATGGTTTCCATGAGGAACATCTGCTGTATAACCGTACAACTGGTATACCCATCAGAAGATTATAAATTATAAATAGTGTTTGAAAGCATTCCAGAAAGTCCATGTGGACTACTTAAATGTCATAAAGTAATGACACTGTATTGAGCACTCGGTTTCTGACATTGTTCCAGGAGATGAGGAGAGATTAGAGAGAGATGAGAGACAGAGAGACTTCATTGTATCATTCTGACTGCACACTTCTGTTTCCTAGAAAATGCGATCCACTGTTTTATATTGTGAGTTCATACTAAGTTTAGAATAGTTTAAGCAACAAGTTGATTTTTCATTTTCCAGCAGAGTTAAACATGACCAGCACGTGGTCTCAGCCATCTCACTGTGGCCTCACTGTGACATGGCAGACAAACGAATTCAGAATCAAACGGACACATGTTGACTTGCTGCTGCAGAGAATGCACCTTGGTGCTGGGGACGCGGAGTATAAGGACCTAGGACATGCCCCCCAGAAGCTTAACATTGAAGTGGGGAGGTTCAGACAAAGACACACATACACAGAGATTACACAAGACAGACTATCAAAGGAATAACTTAAAAGAAATAAAAAAGGTCATAATTAGTTGATAGAATGAGAAGGATCCCAAAAGCTCAGTGTAAGAGTTAGTCTGTGAGCTAAACTTGATGATCAAGGCCAATTTCAATAGAATTTTAAAAATATAAATCTCTATAGTAGAATATCACATATCCCAATATTTAATAAATATTTCCTTGGTGCCTACTATTATCAATTATGTGGTTGTCACTGAAGACATAAATATGAATAAGTACTTTTATCAAGGAAAGCAAGAACAGTGGGCAATACAATGCAGTCTGTGGAGATGAAGTATTCCCTCTACCTAAGGCGAAGAGGAACCGGGGATTTAAAAAGCCTTTGGGGCAGAGGTGATGAGTCAACTTGTTTAAAACAAGTGATCATTATACTACTCAGGCAGTGACATGCTGGGAGGGAGCAATGGCATCAATCATCAAAAACTATCTGTAGATTACTTACACCCTACCAAGTATGAAAACTCTTGAGCTAAAAGTAAACATGAGAAATCCTGAGAAATGCTGTTAGTTTCGTAAGTCTGGAAGCAAAGCCGTGAGAGAAGTGGTCAAAGAAAGGAGTGGATTGTACGAATGGGTCAGAATGCTGAGGGCTTCAGAAGTCCTGTTAGAGCTTGCTCTTCATCTTGAACGCTTGGAAAGCTATTCAATGGAGAGACAGGAAACGGGGGCCAAGTAAGGACGTAAGCAGAGGGTGACACGAGCATAACTGTATTCTAACAGGATCCCTCCGGCAGCACTGTTGGAGGCGGGCGTGCTATGACACTAGTGGAAGGAAAATCAGTTACAAAGAGCAAGTAGCCCATGAGACCTGATGAGGTTCTTTACTAGGTCAGTGGAAAGTGGCTGGGAATAAGCGAACAATTGAACAGGTGTCAAAGAGGAGGTTCTAGCAGATTTTGGTAGTAATGTAAAGAAAAAAGTCAAGAATGGTAACTAGTTCATTCTAGTTGGATAATTAACGTCATTCCCTGATTTTTAAAGATCCGGAAAAAGAAGCATAACTGAGAGGAATGATGATAAATTTATAACTTTACGAACTGAAAAACACCTTATCAGCCAGGAGAAGATAGCACCAAAATAAAAGTAAAGTTTAGGTATAGGTTAATTTTATTACTCAACTGATCACCGATCTATGGCTTAAAATAAAGCATGGAGAACAAGTCTGATACAGACTTGATCACAGTTCATATAGTCAATGTTCAATCTCATAAGCATATTGCTGAAGGTGAAGTCTGGAAGGAAGGTCCCATTGAGGCCATCATCAGCATAGAGCTACTGCTAGGAAATACGGGTATGGATATAATCCCCATGCAACTGGATTTATGAAAAAGGACACAAAAGATTTGGGAAGAGTCAAGGAAGGAGACTTAATTGAGTATCAAGAGGAAAGGTGAAGAGAACCAGAAAGACTGGTGCTGAAGAGGCTTGAGAAAAAGAGAGTGTTCGAAAGGAAGTTGTCCTTCGTCAAACGCTGTGGAGAGGTCCAGGGAGATGAGCACTGCAAATGTCTCCTTGGATTTAACTACAAAGAGACCAGTAGCATTTATGTATATCTTTGAAAATTCTGAAATAATACTATATATTATTTACAGACCCATGTGTTTATAGTAAAAGTACAGAAGCGTTCTCAGAAAAGGTCCAGACCACCTCTCCAATAGTGGCCAACTCAAGGGCAGAACTGTGGCATTGCACACCTGTAGGGTGCCATTTGCACTGTGCTTTACGTGAACAGTGCCCTTGGAGGTGCTCTGGGGAAACAGAAACCAAAGTTGTAGCTGGCAAGTAAATCAGTAGCTTTAAAAAAACTGATGATGCATGTGTCTCTCACACATCGGTGTTTCTCTCCTCTTTCTTTCTCCCTTCCTTTCTCTCTAAATAAAGAAAACCTTTAAAAAACTAAAACAAAAATGGCAATAAGTTCATATTAGTTAAAGGTAAGTGAGGCTTACGTGAATATCTGTTATATTATTGAGCAGTGCTCAACCGGTTTCACCTGATTTTGCCTCCTGTGCTTTTCCCCTTTGCTAATTTTGCTCAGTATTCTTTCATCGTAAAATAGCATCGCGATGAGGGTCCCTAGATCCTGAGTCCTATGACTGCTCCGGGCAAGTCATTGAGCCTGATGGTACTGGTCCCTAGGAACTCCCAGCAGAGCTGGGTTCAGAGCGCATTCAGTTGAAACAGCTGAGAGAACCTGAAGAAATGCAGGGCAGCCAGGCCGAACGAGTATAATGGCAACAAGAAACAAGGCAGGTTCCTTGTTCTTGGTTCAGACTCTTCAAGTTTATCTTGAAGCTGCTGCCATCAGTTGCCAGAAACGAAAACCCCATGAATCTCGGTAAAATAGACTCTAGGGTGCCTCAGCTTTATGATCCCAAACCATAAGCTAAGGATAACTGCTAGACAAAGGCCAGCACGTTTTGGAGAATGCGATATAATATTCAACTTTTTCATTCTCTTTTCTTCATGTTATAGGCTTTGGATTCAAACATATCTAAGAACAAATTCCAGATCCATTGCTAATTATTTATAGTTTGTCATCTTGGGAAAGTGACTTAACCTCTTTGAGTTTTAGCTTGTCCATCTGTGAAAAGCTTGGGCTATGAATATTAACACATACAAAATGACTAGGAAAGAACTTGGCATATAAGAAGCACTGAGTAAATACCATCCGTACATGATTTTGCATATATTCCTGTGTCCTGTATCTTCTGCATTCTGAGTTAAAGAGGCAGGCCAATAGCAGTGGTCCAAATTTCAAGGCACTGATGAAGGTCAAGGGAGGTCCTGGGATTTCAAGAGTTGGAGAAAAACGAACAGGAGAATAAGGCTTCAGGGCCTCCGGAAGCTAAACCTGTGTGACTGGCCTGGCAGATCATGTGACCCTGAAACACACACACACACACACACACGCCTTCTACTCCATGACACAAAGTGCTTCGCGCAGCCATTTTTAACAGAACCTAATACCCAATACAAATTGCAATTCAAGATTAAACATTACATGCAAACTTTGACATTTTATTTTAAAGATTGTTTGTTCACTTTATGCTGGACTTCCATGTTTACATATATATATATGGTCTTTTAAAAATTAACTATGAATTATTTTTTTAAATCACACGAAAGTCTAAATGTCATTGAAAGTTAAAGTTCATTTGGATTAAAAATTTCACTTAAACACTACTCTCCAAACATTATCCTGTATGGTAAGAATCTTATTGTCATCCATGTGGCCAGGCTGAATTTTTTAAAGAAAATCAATTTATAATAGAACTGTTATCAAAGTTCTGTTACCTGAGCAATACAATATATAACTATGACATTCAATAACAAGACTAGACCAGCCAATGACTCATTTAAAGGCATTGAATATGCTTATCTAATTTGCTCTACACAACAGTAAGCAAAATTTCCAAACCACATTATCCTTAAAGTGAATACATTTTCCTTTTACTAATAGCCAGGGAGTGCAGCCAGTGTTCAGGGGCAGTGCAGGACTTTCCAAGACAATGATGTTTATCTAAATAAATTGAACTCCATGATTTATTAGGATTAAATTGCTACTTAGGAACAGGAACAGTTTTAATACACAATTTTCATTAAGATGCTAATTTATTTAACATTACTTAACTCTCCAGGGAGTACACATTCTATAAAGAATAGTATACTAAAGTAATGCAATTGCTAAATATTCCCAAGAGTATAAGAATTACACACATTTTTCAAATTGATTGGTAATGGCATTACAGCAAAAGGCTAAGGACTTATGCATTAGCCTACTTTTTTCTCATGACAAAATTAAAGATTAAATATAAATGATGCTTGACTTTTCTATAAATGTGTACTTAGTTTTATGTACTAAATTAAACTAGCCATTCTATTATTTTGTTTTGAAATTTTATAGAGATTTCAGTCATTGAGAGGCAAAAAATCAGGATAAAAGTTTATAGTGCTGGTATACAGATAGACAGAAATTATTGTGTTAAAGCAATTAACAAATTCTTGCCTTATGCAAGATAAAGATCTAATTTGGATTGTTTCTAAATTGCTATTCATCAGCACAGTATTTACTGAATAATTCTTTTCCACTATTTTGTAATTTTTAATCATATATTTATCAAAGTTGTAAATATATAAATTATGTATAACTCCACTACCTAGAGAATAGTGGTATTGTTTGTTTCATTTTTTCCCATGTAAGTTTGCCTATTTTAATAAAACTTAAATAATACTAATAATTTCATATTAAGTGTTTTACTTATGATTATACATATAATAAAATGTTCTGCACATGATGAAAAGTTTTATAACTGTAATAGGAATAGTTTCTACTACCTAGTAGCTATTAGACATTTTAGTAGTTTCTAAGATTTTTTTTTATTACAAATAACACTGAAGTGAACTTTTTTTTCAATTTTGGTCAGTATCCTTCAAAATTTTCTAAGAATAGAGTCAAGATGAGGAAGTACTGAGTTAAAAGAAAGGAAACATTTAAATGTTCTTAATATATATTACTAGTTTGTTTTCCAGAATATTATACCTGTCTATATTCAGCAGTTTCTGATTGTTCACAGTCTACAACATGGAGAAATATCATGCAATTATTCCTTTTCATTTTTGGTAATTTGGTAAGTGAAACATTGCATCAGATAATTTATTTAATTTGTCTTTGTTTATTATTAGATAATTCATTTCTACATTTGGATCACATCACAGCTGAATAAAATGTACCTTGCTCACGTCCACCCTTCAACACCACCACTTTGGAATCCACTAATGAACAAAAGTACCTTTGTGAGAACTGTGGAACCCAACACTACAGGCCAGACCTCAGAGGAGCCTTGCCCACTGGTGGATCAGGTAATAGGCAGATAGACCATAGTTCCAGTTGTGGACCCTGTAATGGTGCATGAATCTACACCACAAAGCTGAGGTTCAGGATACTGTCTTAGATGATAAACCATGGATAAGAGATCCTTTTTTTGGCACTTCAGTTTTCTGGCAAAGAGTTCTAGCCCACATATGGAGAAAAAAATGACAAAGTCGGATGGATTAAAAGAGAAAGATGAACAGTTTGACTTTACCTAAATCAGCCCTGATCCAGCATGGCATAGCTCAGGGCCAGAAGAGACCTTCTCACCATACAATTTCTCCCTCAGAGGAAAAGTAAGAGGGTGTGACTGAGCATCCACCTCCCCAGCTGTGCATGATGCTGCCAAAGGAGCAATTTCTTTCTCAGGGTTGGCAAAGATTCTGGATGTGACACCAAAGCACATTAAATGAAATACAAAATCAAGTGGGACAACATCAAACTAAAAAGCTTCTGCAAAAGAAACAGTCATGAGATAAAAAGGAATCACATAAAATAAGAAAAAATACTTGCAAATTATATATCTGATAAGGAGTTAATATGCAGAATATGAGTATATAAGGAACTAATACAACTCAAGAGTAAATGAACAATCTGAGTAAACAATGGGCAGAGAAACCAAATAGTCATTTTTTTCAAATAAGTTATATAAATGGCCAAGAAGTATATGAAAAAATGCTCAACCTCCCCAATCATCAGGGAAATGCAAATTAAAACCTCAATGACAGATCAATTCATACCTGTCACAATGGCTATTACCAGAAAGATAAGAAATACTGTGTTGGAGTGAGTGTGTAGGAAAAGAACCACTGTGCACTACTGGTGTGATTACAAATTGGTGCTGCCACTATGGAAACAGTATGGAGGTTTGTCAAAAAATTAGAAGTAGACTATCATATGATTTAGCAGTCCTAGTCCAGGGGAGCAATCCAAGGGACATGAAATTAGTAACTCAGAGACATCTGCATTCCTGTGTTCATTGCAGCATTTATTCACAATAGCCAACATATGAAAGCAACTTGAATGTTTGTATATGGATGAATGAACAAAAATGAATATATACAATGGAATATTACTCAGCCATAAAAATACTGCCACCTGTAACAGTATGGATGGACCTGGAGGGCATTGCGCTAAGTGAAATAAATCAGAAAAAGACATGTATGATTTCACTTATATGTATAATCTAAAAGAGCCAAACTCATAAATACAAAGAGTAGACTGGTGGTTGCCAGTGGCTAGTAGATGGGGAAAATGGGAAAGTGTTGGTGAAAGGGTGCAAACTTCCAGTTACAGGATGAATAAGTTCCGGGGATCTAATGTACAGCATGGTAATTATGGGTAACAGTACTGTATTATATAGTTAAAAGTGGCTAAAACAGTGGATCTTAACTATTCTCACAAAAAAGAAGTGATAATTATGTGAGGTAATAGAGGTGTTAATTAATCTTACTGTAGTACTAATTTTGCAATTATGAGTATATCAAATCAATTCATTGTACACCTGAAACTTACACAATGTTATATGTCAGTTATATCTCAATAAACAACAAATAAAATTTTTGACTTACAGATTCACTCAACAAAAATCTGTTAAACAAATTTATCTTTATTTTGCAATTATTTTTTATGTAATCTTCAGATATCTGTTTGATATTTGTTTCATGCATGTTTTATATTTGTTACATCATTATAGTATATATGCACATATATTAATATGCATATATGTATATATGTGTGTATATGCATATATGTTTACACACAGTTTAATATATATGTTGAGACTATATTCCTTGTTTGTTTCCTTTTAGAATTTGGCTTACCATTTCAGTTGGCAAAAGATATTTAAAGACCCAATTTCATAAATACTTTTTTTATTCATACCATTGCTTCAAAATATTTATCTATATAATCTTTTAGCATACATCTAATATAGCAAATGTAAATTATAAATAGGTACGGGCACACATATGATTTAATGTATCTCAGATGTATTTGGTTTACACTGTGAGAAAAATCTAATGACTACTAACTCTAGTCAGATGGAGAATATACTTGTATAAATTTTCAGCGGGTTGTTAAAATGAGGCCTTAGATGAAAATGTTTTTTCTCCTGCCTTCGCGAGAAGACAACATGTTGTCTGGTCACAGATAGCAAACCGTCTGCCGCCAAACCCTGCAGACGTTTCTGTCATTTATCTTCTATCACACTAATCTGAGGCTACATGTTTGTGGCGTGTGTTCTCTGTTTTTGTTTTTGTTTTCTGATCTTTGTTGACTCAAAAGAATATTTTATGCTTTTGAAATGCATACACACTGCAAGTGCGCCTCTTTGTCATTTATTTTATCTGGAGCACGCCCTTTCAGTGGGTCTTTTCTTTGTAACTGGGACCTTTTTAAAGTATGCTCTAAATCATTGCTTCTGTTCTAATGGCCTTGCCCTCTCCCACGAGAATGCCTATATGTCTTATTTTGCATTTCTTTTTTATTTTCTACCTCATCTGTAGTCTGCTTTCTCATTACCTTTGTTTATCCATTTTCTCCCTCTGCATGCTGGGAGGCCATCTCCAGCCTATCTCCCAAAATGACAGTAAGTGAAATCGAGGTATGCCGGAAGTTCCTAGCATTAGCTTTTTATCTGAATTACTTGTGAAAAGAAAGAATAGTAATAATGGCAAGGTCTAAGGCTACCTGCACCACCTGGCTCACGAGGCACTCTACTCTCTGCTGGCAGTGCCGGCTGGAGTTGTGCAAGGATTGGAACTGCCTGGGCCTAACCTAGACCAGTTAACTCAGAATCTGGGTTTGGGAGAAAACACTGATATATATAGATATATATATATATCTATATATATATATTAAGTCTCCAGTTGATTTTAGAGTACAGTCCTGATTAGGAAGGTGGAGAGACTAATGCCACGTGACCAGGGCTTAGCACAAGTTCTGAGATATATCAGTACATAATATTAGATACCCTCAGTTCTGACAATGGCATCATCATCATTTAATTATCCAGTGTCCATTTAATTCTGTGGCACAGATTTTAATCTATGTCTGTTGTTCCATTTTCTTATTTTTTCCTTACTCACCCTTCTAGATGCCTCATAGTCTCACCTTCATGCTATCTGTCATGTTCCATGAAGATCACGTCTTCTTTGTTCTATTAAGGATGCCAGAAGATTTCTAAACTTATTTGCTAATTCATATGTAATTTGTAAAAATAAGAGCTTTATTGAAGATCAGCTTTGCTAATGGACAAGGTGTATGGTTGCCCCACGGGCTGCTGAGAAAACTGTCATCCCATCTCCCGCTGGAGTGTGGACCAGCGCGCACAGGTTCTTGAGCAGGGCTTGGTTGAGTTGGGGGAGCTCATCTGTTATCACATGTCTCTGGATCTCTGACTGTCTGAACAGAGGAAGCACCCTACACAACATATACTGAAAACATAAATATTCCAACTCCATCCATTCTTCTTAAGTTTTCATTCAGCAAATACTCTAGGTGTTTGGGAATATGGGGGGAGCAAGTTAGACTACACACCTGCTCTCATGGAACTCACATGTTAGAGCTGGAAGCAGAAAACCAATAGTTAAACACATAAAATCATTTTAAATAGTACTATGTCACATGAAGAAAAGGAACTGGACAGTAAGAAAGGATCTGGAGGGGAGCAATATTTACTTCTTGGAAACAGATTTCTTAGAATTCAAAGGGCCACTGCCAGTACTTTGCCCTGATATCTCTAGGGCATGGTAAGTTATCAAGTGGATACACAGGAGGTGTTCTCTGTCTACCTTGGAAGATGTTTGCAACAGAACAGCTGCCCAGTTCTCTGGTTGGTACACAGCCAGGACCTCTTTGACAGAAAGACCACTTTAGACCACTAGGACTTGGTCTATTCCAAGTGAGATAGTATGTATCAGTGGCTAGCTAGCTCTCAATTCAGCCCAAAATGTTATATTAAAGAAAATTTATCCAAGACTGACAAAGACTGTACAGACAGATTTCACTGGGAAGTTCTTGTCCATGTTAAAGGGCATTTTGTGGGAAATTCAGAATAGTGATATCTGTCCAAACCGGAGCAGCATGCTTCAACAGCTCCCTCCTCTCTGTGCTCTGTGCTCCAGGTTGGAAGCTCCAGGCTATGTTCTAAGGCCTCAGCCTCTTCATCCTACTCTGTTTTCCTGCCCATTTTTAATGTTGCTATGTGACTTTTAGTGCCCATTGCATTAAACTCACCTCTGTCCATCTTCTTCTGATAGATGTTTAATCAAACTGTGCCCTTGGCACCTTATTCTGGCTTCATCCCTGGACATTGACCTTTATTTCTTCCATAACCCCACACCGTGTCACCTGCCAATCAAACCTTCCTGACTCTCTCACTCAAATCAGACATCCAGTGCAGCTGACTTGTCCAGGCACACTGGGATTCCACTTATTTAGAGGAGTTCAAAGGAGTCATCAAATTAAGCCAGAGGTCCCATTTGAATATTTTAATGCATGGTTTTTACTCAGTGTCTCTACCATGGCCATTGCAAAGCAGAGTGTTTAGATACTGAAAGTGTAGCAGTGAGCAATACAGAAAATATGCCTGCTTACAGAGAAGTAATAGTGCAGGGAGAAGTAGACAAGTCAGGTAACAGTTTTAAAGAGATGTGATCAGCACAGTGATTGTTAAGAAATGTAGTATTATCTGAGATCAGCAGCCATCCTGGATTTGAGTTTTATGAAAAGCATTTGTCCAAAGTAGGACCTGAGGGATGAATTGAATAGGAGTGTGAGCAAAATAAAGTGATGGGAAGGAAAGAGTTCTCCAAGAAGCATTAACCTTTAACCCTGAGCATGCCTAGATAATGAGAACAGTACAACTTTGCTGGACAAAGAGCTCCAGGGAGCTTGGAATGAACATTTTTCATCAGATCTCAGGATACAGATGGGACAAGAAGCCTTCATTATACTAAATGTGATCAAGAGGCCTACCTCATGTACTAGCATTATTGTCCATCTATGCAGTCAGAAACCCTGTCTACTATTTCAATGCAGACAAGATGCTGGACTAGGATACAAAGTATGAGAGGTATAACCCCTGCTCTCACGGATGTTACTACTGCCTGGCACATAGTGAGGTCTATTTCTAGACTATTTTGTTCTAGCAATTTCTCCGAAGTCAATTTGGTGAAACAACCCCACATGTAGGTAAGTCAAGAATAAAATAAAATATATAGAAAGAAAACAGGGCGGGACATACTAAAAGATGTAGAAACAACATGAGGAAAGAGAACTGAGTTAAGGGAAAGAAGGAAAGGAAGAAAGAGAACAGTAATACATACATTAATGATGGAGAAAGGCAGAGTACCATAAAAAGTTTTTCAGGTACAGCAGGCTGACTACCTTTGATTTGATAGTCTTTCTAAATAAGGTTTTCAATAACGAGTCTGTCTGCCTCCATCAGTGCCTTGTGCATACAGGTGCATGCCAAATGCTGTATGGGATGGATCAAAGAAAATAGCAGCTTGGGGCATTTTTGAGTGCTCAGAAGCTCATTTTCAAAGAAAATTTTTCATGTATCTTACTGTTGCCATGAAAACCATCTGCCTTCAAACCAGCATTGAAATACTACCTCTGCTTCTAATTGCACTGTAGGTTTTAAGACTTTAAATCAACTTCTGCATCCTGAAAATCTCAAGAAAAAATTATTGACACAACTGTAACCTCTGTACCATTTTGTTAAGAAAGGGATCATTACTGCAACTAAAACCACAGTTATATTCTTGGGAAAAAGAAAACTATTTTAACAAAAGAAAAAACAGATAGAAAAAGTGTTCCATGGGCATTCTGTATTACTCATAAATTTCAATTTAAATGACAAAATATTTATTGAGCACTTGCTAACTACAGGGTCCCATGTTAAATGCTCAGTAGACACGAAAGAGTTTAAGAAAGAAGGGGAGGATTTAGCTCCTGCCCTGAGACAGGTTGTGGTCTCATTGTACAGGAAAATAAAATAGTCCCATTATAAATTAAAAAATGAGGAGATATATATGTAATAAGAGAATTGAAAAATACACACACAAAAAGGATACTAGGGGAAGGCTGGAGTTTATAATCAAATGTAATAGACAAAAACAAAGCAGGAAGAGTGAAGGTTCAAGGGGCCCCAGTGAGTTGCCACCTTCTATTCTCTGGTCAAGTTCTGAATCAATGAAATGAATAAAGGAGATGGGCATTGAATATAAAAAGTATTGATATGCAGCAACTACAGACTTCCTAATATGGGACCCTACCGTTAGATAGACTTATGTACACACGGACTGCCCTACAAAAATTAGGATGAAAAGGAGGAAAGCAGGGCAGAGGAAAGATAGAAGGGGTTACACCGGATGTTGAGGCCTTTTCCCCAAACACACCAGGAAGGAGATGGTGAAGGGCTAGACAGAGGCCTAGAGTGGTGTAGTGGAGAGGCTCTCTCTATAGGAAGTCAGCAAAAAGTTATCCCCATTCCCAAAAGAAGAGTTTCTATTTACTTGGAACAACAACAACAACAAAAGGGTAGCTGACATTTGCTACTGGCAATGTACGCCTTAAGCACTTTACTGTCTCATCTAATATTCAAAAAGCCTTAGGATGTAGGTATGGTCATTATTTCCATTTTACACAACTGAAAAGGATAAGTAGATTGAACACAATGGCACAGCTCATAGTGGCAAGTCCTCAGTTGAATCCAAAGCCGTGCAGTTCCATAGTCCATGTACCAAACTTGGTACAAGTTAGGACAAGGTTCCTGGGATGATGTCAAAGAACTGGAATGGTGAAACACCCAGGAAACCAACTGAGGAACCAGCACCCATTGGATCTCTTGTATGAGGAGCCTGGAAAGAGTTTCAATAGAACAGCGGAGCTGAAAGCTTGGTTAGAGAGACCCATGAAAGAAGGAGCAAGAAGAAGTGGAAGCAACAAGTATACATTTTCAAGAAATGTAGCATTTGAAGGAAAAGGAGATTACAATGTGAAAGCCTATGGGGGTAGGAGAGTTGAGCAAAGGCATTTTAAGTAGTTTGTTAGGGTTTCTGAGGAGGTTTTAAAAAGACAAGAAACTCCCAACGGAGAAGAAAAATTTCAAGATGCGAATGGGAAGGGACAAAATTAGGGGACTTGGGTTCTAAAAGAGGCAAGAAGGAATGAATAGGAAGAAATGATATACCTTAAAATTAGAGACATTTTCTGGTGGAGAAACACCAATTATTTGAAGAGAAAGAAAGAGCAATCTGCACTAAGCAAGCCTCAAATACAAGCTGGAGAAATCACTCTAGGGTTTGACAAGGACAGATGAAGCACTAGAGGCTTGAATACAAGGGGGTTGTCACAGTTCACCTTGAAAATGGGATAGGGAATCAATAAGAAAAGTAAATGAGTAAAAGACTGCTGAGAAATAAGGACCAGCAAAGTCAAGTTAATATAAGTATATAGTGGACCCAATCAATTGGGGTAAAGAGGCTCTTTTGAGATGGCTTAAAGAATATACATGGCCAAAAAGTAATACACAGTATTTTAAAGCAAGAAATTCTCTAATTACTTTGTACTTGAAATACAAAAAGAGTCAGATTCAAGTTCTTTAGGCCAAACTTATTATGAGCCCCTGCTTTGGTGATAGACTGACCACACACACACACACACAATACAGAATCGAGCCAATGATTTCACTAATGCAAGCCCCTGTACCCCCAAACCAATTAATTCACCATCTTAGACCAAAATATATTTTCATACTGAAAAAATGCCAGATAGCTCTTTTAATTCAGGGAAAATTGAGTAAAAGTATACTTAGTCTTCTAAGTCTTTTTTTTTTTTCAGAGAACAGCAACAGATGTTGTATGTGTGGAACAGAAAATCATTCTACTCTATTTCAAGCAGGAAATCTTCATTTTATTCAGGCTTAAGTCATATCTTACTCTCTTCATTTTGTTATTTATTCTTTAATACTGTTGTTCTTTTATATTCTGTGTATCTTAAAGATGTTTATTTTTAAGCACAGCTCCACTCTTCAGGAAACTATGATTAATACTATGTCATTAGGCCAATATAATGAAAGAAACTTCAGATATCTTGGTTATTCAGCTACTGCCTGCAATTTTATTTGATAGGAGAGTGGGAGGCAGAATAAAGGGGGAAAGATGGTATGAGAGAACTTGACATTTGCAAAGTGCCCACAATTTGCTAATATTATACCCACTGTAATAAAATTTTTTACAGTCTGTGCATTACACCCATCCAGAAGTCATGAAATCAAGTTGGTGGGCTATGACCAGGCTTTTAAAATGTGAAATTGGATGCAATAAAACAAAACAAAACAGGGAGCAACACATACATTAACAGTAAGTTCGGTTTAGGGAAATTTTGCTTCGGTTATACTGAATATGTAAACACATACATACATCTGTGAACCCTAGGTCATGATGTAATCTGTGTTTCTTGCTGTGGATTGTAACCAAAATTGCCCCAAAGCCATCAGTGTAATGGGTCACTTAAAAGTCATCAGCTTGATGTTTTTGGCTAGCAAGTTTATTCCCCTTACTACAGCAACTCAGTCTCCTTGGGAGGTCATGTTGAGGTGAAAATTCTCAGATTGGTCTTCTGGTATGGAAGCTGTAGGGGCCATATCAGCCCACTGAACACTTAGAATTTTGAACAGGTAACACAACGATGGAAAACACAAACACATCGTTTGCACACACCCTTTCTAGAGGTATCATCTAGATCATTCTGTGTAGGTTGTGGGACCATTTCTGTGGTCCCTGCTGCCTTAGTTCCTGCCCATTGCTGCCCATTCACTAGCTTCATGTCAGTATTTTAAGTCCTGACTTCCTTCTCGTAAATCCTTTATTGCTCATGAGCTAGAGTTAGTTTCTGTTATTCTAATCAGAACACTCTAGACTTATACATATGTATTGTCTCATTTAAACCTCAAAACTATCCTGTGATATCATCATTACTTTTATTTCATTAATGGGAAAAGCAAGACTCATGATGAGCCAGTAATTTTGCCAAAGGTCATCTTGCAGGTAAAGCATTCAAACCAGGTCACACTGACAACGTTTATGCCTTTTCTATTAAATAATGTACACTGAGCTGGTAACAGCAGGGTGTGATATATTTCACATGCAGAATAATTTTATGCAGAGGATTTGTCAGAGAATAGTTCTTATTTTATTTGAGTGAATCAAGATCAATAGGTTTCTATTAACTTCAAGATAAAGAGCAGGGGTGTTGAGGTTTTATAGCTTTTAAGATCATGCATGTTGAGAGAAAATACAATCTAGATTGTTTTTCTGTTACTTTCATTGATTTTTAAGCAAGTCTGTCATCCTATTAATTGCATCCCCTTAGCAATAAACCAGAATTCTGGAACTCTTAATATCTATCAAATGAAAGTGAACAGCTCAGTAATTATCCCAAGTAATGAATCAGTGTCAACAGGCAAGAGATAGCTTGAAATATTCAGGTAAACAATCCTATTTTCATCAACATTATAAGTTTAGTTTCTCCATCCCTCTAAACCTTCCCTATACAAGCACACTCACTATGTGCAAACAATCATTTATTCCTGTTAATTCTTTTGGTTACCACCCTTGCACACATAACCAATAGTGTAATCCCTTCTTTTCTTTTAGCCTGCACTATTGCTAAGGCTTTCAAATTGTAACCCTAAGTTAGGCCTCAATTTTTCCCATTGCTGCCAGAGCAGAGCATGATTTTCCTATCATCTATGCTTGAAACTCCTCATGGGCTTTCCATTATTTAAGAATAAATTCCAATATCCTTATTTCAATACACAGTGAAGTTCATCAGCATTTTAAAGCCTCAAGTTTTCCTAATACATTATATGGTTTTGTGTCTCTGCCATTGCACACGTCATTTCAACAGGTTAGAATGTCCCCTTCCACGTTATCCTCTTGGAAAAATTCTGTGGACCCTTAAAGACCCAGTTTGGATGTTACCTCCATCAGGAAGTCTTTCCAAATGCTTTCTAACACCATCGAAGAGTTCATCTCACTCCCTTCACTATTTATATTTCTTGTGTATCATCTATTGCTCATTCATTTATTCAACAAATACTTTACCGAGGTACTGTTCTAGACTCTGGGGGTAGACCAGCAAATAAAACAGATAAAAATAGCTACCTTCATGAGGCAAAATAATCAAGGAGAAAAGTAAATAAACTATATCAAACATATGAAAAAATATAACTTAGAAAAACAAAGGAAGTTATCAGAAGCAGGGTGATGATGGTGAGTGTGTGGTAAGGAAAGCTTCCCTGAGATGCATTTGAGGTAGGGTTTAAAGGAGACGAATGTGTGAGCTTTGAAAATGTCTGAGGAAGAATGTTTCGTGCGGAGAGAACAATACATGCAAAGGTGCCCAGGTAGAAATGTGCTGAGTAAACCCCAAAAAGAGCAAGGGGAATCAGGGTTAAAGATGTGGTGAAAGGGGACCGGATCATGGAGGACTTGGCTCGAGCTTTGAATGAGATGCAAAGCCACTGGAGGGATCAAAGTGGATAAGGTAAATGATCTGAGTTGGTTTATAAAGATCACTGTGCACAAAATCTGCCCAAATCAAATGCTGAGACCAGATTAGACAGACAAGGTACCTTTACTTTCATGGAATGCTTTTAAACAACTGTGAAAACAGCATCTGCTGCTTTTGGCCTACGGCAATTTCCAACTAAAGCCTGCCATATATATATGTGTGTGTGTGTGTGTGTGTGTGTGTGTGTGTGTGTGTATACACACACACAGTAAGTCCATCCCTCACTCAACTATTTGAATTTTAGGTCACAAATAATTCAAAGGAGAATGAGGTATGATCTAATTTCTCTAGGGCTATTTGTGAGTATGGTACTCACATCTGAAAATTAAATCAATGCAAGGACAAACATCAAAGAATCTTAGGGACTGAGAAGCACTGTGCAAAGAGGATTAGGAAACTAATTTGGAAGTTATTTGACTAATGGAGCTTTAGGGATTTAAGACAATTAAAAACAGACTGGGAGACAGAAAGGATGACTGCATAGTTGATATTTAAGATGCCTGATTGTGTGAGGGTGAAAGGGGAACTTGTACAACATTTTTTAATAGTTTTAATGTAGAAAATTTCCTGTCTGTGATCATTTCAGTGCTCCTATTTGAAAGAAATAGATAGCTGCAAAAGTTTCCACTTAGACTTATTGCAAATTCTCCCAGAGACCTTGTTTTTAAGCCTGAAAATTAGGGAAACATCATGAATCCAATGAGTTCATCTTGACTGGAAAGTAAAATGTTAGAACCTCTGAAGCTTTTTTTTATGACATTTGTCTTACTAAAATAGTCCCATCTGTCACCTTTGAGTTAAGAGAAGTACAGGAAATTATGCTATGCTTTTCCTCACTTTTAGATAATTTCTTAGTTCTCACTTATTGAACTATTTCCAGTAATATGTTCCTTAACTTTATCAGCTACATAACTTATTGCTGGAGCGCGTGCGCAGAAAAGTTGGGCGAGGTTTGTACGAGGCGCACCACACGGTAAGCTCGAAGACAAGCTGGCCCAGTCCTACTCGACCACACACCGTGTGATGCTGGTCAAGTTATTTAGCTTCTCTGTGACTCAGTTTCTTTTTCTGTAGAAAGAGGTTAACAATGTACTAAGTTATTATGTCAATTTAGTGGGATAATTAAAATGATTAGAACAGTGCCTTGGACAAAACATGAGCTCAATCATAATGCTGACTGTGTACAAACGATATACCAAAATATCTGTGAAATGTCATAAGTGTTCAAAGTCTTTAATGTCTAAAAACAATTTAAATAAATACATTGAATCCTTTCTACATCTGCCTGCCTCTGTTGTACTTACCACCAGTCCAATTTCCCTATGTTGGCAGTAATTTATGCAGCTTTTCTCATAGCTTTACTAATTTTTTGTTCACGAAGCCTAATATTTTATCACCAACAGGGCACTTTAGAATGGATCAAGCCAACCTGCTGTGGGTTCCCTTTCCGGACAAAAAAAAGGGGGGGACATATACTAAACCTGACAAGCTCAGGGGAAGCCTGCCTGGTGGCCTTACAAACTCAGAGACCTAGAGTAACCACACAGGATGGTCTGAAAACTTTGACCTAAAAGCTGTTCGTGGCAGGTAGTCATATCCTAGGCTGGTATTTCCCTTAACAAAAATCAGTCTTGACCTTAACTGAGGCTGTCCACTGTCTTTTTGTAGCTAAGATAACGTATCTCCGAAATGTCCCTCAAAGCACAACCACTGGGCCAGACCAGAGACACAAGTCCCCTCATTGTTATTATTATCATGCGAAGTGTTGACTTTTAACTATCCTGTAGCCACCTATGTAAAAAAGAAATGAATGTATGTGTCTATTCCTCTTACTTTTTTATTCAGTCCCAGAGATCCCCCCTTTTACTTTCTCCCACCTCCCTCATCTATCACCAATGAATTTTTTGCAACCCCCTTCCCTCTTCCCTTTTGATTCTGATGTACAAAGTAAGTGGTAAAGCTGCCACTTTCCAGAGCATTTACTCAATTCATTGAGATTTTGCTTCCCAGCAATTGTCATTATTTTGGCTCAAATAAACAAAAATTATTACAAGTTTGGACATTTCTTACATTGACACTATAATTTTGATAATATAGAATATATACTGTACACAATAAATAGTTATATACTGCACAATACATAATACATAATGTATCATGTAATATATAACATATAATTGTATATATGTGTGTTACAGGTCATGTATGTCTTAAGCTGCTTTAACATTGATTCTTCTAAGGTAGTGGGCCACCTACTTTTCCTAAAGCCTGCCTCCCCCATTGCCAAGGCTGTATCATTGGTTTATGGGAAACCAGATTACTCCAAGGACGTTGCCAGAGATAAACAGGCAGCTGATCTCCAGCTGTAACAAACAGCCTCCCTTCCCTGAGAATTTAGAATTGGGGCTGATAAAGAGACGTTTCTTCTCACCAGGAATCCGATCTCTTATCATGTAAATGTGGGTGCTTATTGACAGCCATGGGTTCCACTGTATGTGCTTAAGGAGAAGAGGAAGCTGGATTGTGGAGGGAGAGGAAACTATTTGTAGAGGGTCAGAAATGGAAGGACACCCTGTTGACATTTATGTGCTGGTACCGATTATTTTTCTGACATCCAGATGTGGACTTCACCCTATTATAAATTTATCTTTTTCACTGAAGTTTGCTCAAATAGGTTTCTGTAACTTGTAACCAAAAAAGCTTTTATTACTATGACTAATCAAAGTATAAAACATATCAAGTACTTAGTATGTTTCATGTATTAGGTATACAAAGTGAAAAAAATAGCATTCTGGCATCTTAGATGTTGTATTGATGATGAAATAACATAAACTATGATGGAACATGGTAAACTGACCCTGTGTGGAGTGTATTCTAGGTATACTTATTAACAAACACTATTTAACCCTTGGTTCCTCAGCAATTTTTTCCTTGTTCTCCTCTCTTTTGAGGGTGTACATCCAGAAACTGACCCCCACAGAACATCCGCTCCACCTTCCAAAGCTATTACAGAGCCACTTTCTCCATGCGACTGGTGAGCTCCCCATTCAACCCTGACCCTTCAGAGAAGCCTAATCTTGGAATACTACTGACTTTCCAAGCCAAAGAATCTGTCATCAAAACTTCTGCTGTCAGCTAGAGCCAACTACTTTGTTCCAAGTCTGGCAGAATCACCTAAAAACCCTTATATTACAGACATTTCTTCTCACCAGGCAGATTTGTTGAAGGCAGATTTGTCCATAGACAAGGTCTGTTCAGAAAGTATCCAGCCATGTAATATGAAAAATAGAGATATTTATTGAAAAAGATGCAAGATACAAGAAATGTTGTACATAGGACAATGATGCCTCAGTCCTCTTCCAAGTGGGCACGTTGGACCTTACACAGTTCTCCTAGCATCATTAGCAACTATATCATGATGTTCCTTCGGCTCTGGTAGCAAAGGCTGTGGAACAAATTTTGCTAGACAGCATTTCATACCAAGATCCTGCATCAAAATCTCAGACACAGTAGCTTTTGGAATCCCCAGATCAACCTCTAGTTCTCTCACTGTCAGTTGCCAACCTTTGTGGACAGCAGCCCATACACATTCAATATTCTCAGGTGTTCTGCTTGCTGCAGGCCTTCCAGAACATGGATCACTTTCAACAGATTCTTGACCATCTTTGAAGTATTTGTGCCACACTTTTATTTGTGCTGCCCTTATTGCATTGTCCCTGAAAACTTTCTGAGTCATCTGAATAGTTTTTGCGGAGGAATGTTCAAGCTTAATGCAAATTTTGATGCAGAATCATTGTTCTACTCACTCAGTCATTTTGAATGTGACGGCCACACAGGAGACATGTTCACTCAATGACTTCTACTGCCCCCACTGACTAGTACAGTGAAGTCATCACTGTTCACACAGGCACATTCTAGTCCACTCTCCTTGGCTGCCAGGTTATATCAATGTTGTGCAAATCAGTTTCAATATATTAACAACTGCTGGACTTTTTCTGGATAGACCTCATATATCCACTCACTACAGCATATTTCCTAATGCCTGAGACTTTTCTTCTGGAATGTTATGGAATAAGGTTCCAAGCACAAAGAAACTGTCCTGCTCATTTGTTGTTGTTGCTGTTGACTTTACTTCTAGAATAAAAAAATTATATACATAATTTAATTCAGCCATGTTTAAAATGAAAAGTCAGCATCAGAAGCTAAATGTCTTTAGTAGCAGGAGCTCTGGGAGATTAAGAAAAGTTGAACTATCGAAACTGAGCTTGCAGAACACAGTTCAGTGAGATGGCCACTATAGATCTTTTTGTATCACCAAGATAAATTTTCACAAGCACATCCTTTGAAGGCACTGAGACCATAAATATTCAACAGTAGAAGATGAAGGTACTTTTCTGTAAACTTTGTATGTTTGGCTTGTATTGGAAAAGCATTCTGTTTCCTAGAGATTTCTCAATTGTATTTTACTTTTAACTATAACAACTAATTGTCATATGAACATTAATTTTGAGACTATCTAATGTAGGCATTCTAGGAAAATGAATGTATGCACTATGTCTGTGACAGAAAAATGGAAGTTTTGAATATTTAACCTGTCTCCATGATCTTGCTATAATTACCTCAATCTGTATAAAATCTGGTCATATTCTCTGGATATTAGAAACCACCTAGTCCAATCTTTATATCATTTTTAGTAACAGTATAAATAAATAGTAATGATGACAAATATTTTTGAAGCATATACAGTATCAATGTCTTTAAGATGTTTATTTGTAAAAACCTAGTTGGTAGGTACAAAATAGAGAGGGGGAGGTTAAGAACAGTGTAGGAAATGGAGAAGCCAAAGGACTTATATGTACAACCCATGGACATGAACTAAGGGGGGAATGCTGGAGGGAGGGTGGGTGCAGGGTGGAGGGGGACAAAGAGGAAAAAAAAGGGAACAACTATAATTTCATAATCAATAAAATATACTCTAAAAAATAAAAATAAAGAAAGCATTGATTTAATGCCTGATGTTTTGTTTGGTATATATGATCCACTGGTCCCAGCAGTCAGTTTTATGTAAACATCTCAGGAAGAGAAGAATCACAAATGTTTTCTACAGAAGCCACAGTTCCTCTCTTCTCAGTCTCCATACACCTACCTCTTGCACATTTATATTACCATTCCTGCCCCCAAATACAAATCAGTTTGTTCCCTTTCATTTAGACTATATTTCTACACAATTATGTTTATGTTTTCAATAGTTTGTTTACCTATATCCATTAGAAAATGTTACAGCATGAATGAGACACAAAGAGCTGCAATTAACCTTTAGAACAGAAGAATAATTTATTAGTTTGCCAAACAACAAAACTCACTCTTACTGTTATTAGTTCATAAGAAAGATAGTAGCTATCAAATTAAAAAAAATAAATAAAAAAAATCAGGTTGAGGACAGAAATGGCAAAACATGCAGTCTTCAGATTTGCAATTACTAGCTGCTCTAAATTATTAGTGATAGCTAATATATACCCAAAGGTATGCATGCCTACAGTGCAGAAGAATAATTAGTGAATTCATGGCTACCTTCCCGGATCTGTTCCTATTCCCAAACTGAGTAAATAAATGAGCACTCTCCAGGGCCAATCAAGTAGTTAGGAAATAAAAAATTTGCCAATATAGGACATCTCCAACATAGCAAGGAGCCTAAACCAAAAATCCTATTGTTACAATGGCTGATTAGAACTTAGAGCAAATCTACACACACAAAAGGAGTTGTAAGTGCTGGTCCAATTACCAAGCTACACAGAAAAACCTGCATAGCGAACCATGCAGTTGCAGTATAAGGTAAGTTAACTGTAGCCAACTGATCTAAGATCTACTGGGCTCTTTTTACTTACAACAGTAGCCCTTAACGATCTGATGTGCTTAAGGGTTAGCTACTGTTGCCAAACAAATAGATATTTATTGAATAAATGTTTATTAGGAAGGATGCACAAAATAGTTCATACATCACATTCTTTAAGTCAAAAGATTTTCCAGCTTTTTGTCCCCTTTTAGGTGTTCTAAGTACACCTGGCCTGAAAAGATTGCTTGAGGCAGACACAGAAGATTCCAGAAATAAGATTCTATTGTCCCTATAATTTCCATTATGAAAACAGAAACCCACCTAAGCCAATGGCTGAACAGAGTACCATTTAGGATTTGAGACCAGTAACTTTCTTGTACCTACAGATCATAGCCAATACTTGATTCATGTTCCCTATTTAGAGCATCTCTGAAGTAATTTGGCCAATACATATATCTTGAATATATTTTATTTCACCAATAAAACCCCATTACTAACTCTCATAGTGCTATTTAAGACAACACATCTTCACTAATATAAATCCACTTCTGGCATTCAATGTGCCTTTTACCATTAATTAAGAAAGGCTTGTTGTCACTATCTCTGGATTGCCTCTAGATTACCTCTGGATTACCTCTGGCTCCATGTCCGAAGGACAGCTGACCTTCCTATGATGGAGCGTGACTGTTTTGAATGCTTGAAGTAGATGGGATATAACATAAACTAAAAAAAACACATAAACAATGTCATACATATTTTTCATAGGTGAAAACTGCTAATGTGGCCATACAAAATTTCTCTACTCTGTGTCAAACCATTTCTGTAACTCAGATGGCATCATTCCAAAGCCTCTCATTTCTGTGTGCTGTACATTTTTTATGAAAGAATGGAGATTGGGAAGGAACAATATTCTAAGCCTTCAGTCTTAGAGCCATTTTAACAGAGCGCTTGCAAGACAAAGGTACACACAGTAGAAGCTGACCATCACTCATTCTCCTCATTATTCCTCTGACCTCGCTGGCAACAAAGAAGGGAAAATAATAACCAGACTCAGGAGGGTTGCAAAAGAACTCAGGACTTTCATACAATTGACTTTATACTGGCTGATTAAAAAATATTTGAAGATTTTTAAAAAATTTAATATGCTTGAAAACCTTTGGGGATGCTGTGATCATTTTAGAAAATTTTCTTCTGTAAGTAAAATTGCTGTCTAATATCAATCAGATATTTCTCACACTCCTTATTTCTAGTCCTCAATATCTGATCCTTCTTCACCAATCCTGTATTATCAAATGAGGCAGCATACTACCATGGAGAGATTATAGGTTTGAAGGCAGGCAGAGCTGAGTACTTAACCAACTTCTTCTGCTTGCTAGCTGTGTGACAAGTTTCTGTGCCATGAGGATTTAATATTGTCTTAGTCTGTTCGGGCTGCTCTAACACAGTACCATAGACTGAGTGGTTTACAAACTGGCACTTCTTTCTCACAGTTCTGAGGGCTGGAGGTCTGAGATCAGGGTGACAGTGTAATTGGGTTCTGATGAGGGCCATCTTCCAGGTTGCAGATGGCATTTTCTTGTTGTAGCCTCACTCTGTAAAGGGAGGGTGAGTGTACCTGCTTGGTCTCTTTTACAAGGGCACTAATCTAATTCAAAAAGGCTTCACCCTCATGACCTAATTACCTCCCAAAGGTGCACCTCTCAATTTCACCATATTGGTGTGGGGGTAGTGTTTTAAAATACAAATTTGGAGGAGGGCACAAACATTCAGTGCATAAGAGAGGTCGCCCATGTAATCTATTTGTCACAGTCCCACACACACAGTAGGTACAGCACAAATGGTAGGTGATATAATCACATCTCATCAGCAACTCTTCAGGTTAGACAAGATGGTATTGTCATTGTGCCCCTGAGTGCAATGCACCCATGCCTAACCCTGAACCTTTACTCAAGCTGTTTCTAAGAATGTTATCACTTTTCACCTCCATCTCATTTTCGAGTCAGCTGTGAGGTTTTCCAACCCCCTCAATATTGTTATGAAATACGTCTTATCTGAATTGTCATAAACCTAATAAAATACCTAGGAATAAACTTAACAAAGAATGTGAAGGACCTATATACATAAAACTACAAATCATTATTAAAAGAAATTGAAAAAGACACAATGAAATGGAAAGATGTTTCATGTTCATGAATTGGAAGAATCAACATAGTTAAAATGTCCATGTTAGCCAAAACAATGTACAAATTTAATACAATAACATTCAAAATCCCAATAACATTTTTTAAAGAAATAGGGCAAAAATTATCAGATTTATATGGAACCTCAAAAGATCCTGAATAGCCAAAGCAATCCTCAGAAAAAAGAATGAAGTCAAAGGTAACAGACTCCCCAATTTCAAATTATACTACAAAGTGATGATAATCAAAACAGTATAGTATTGGTAGAAAAATAGACATATAGATCAATGGTACAGAATTGGGCACCCAGAAATAAACCCACATGTATAAGGGCAAATAATTTTTGACAAGGAAGCTGAAAACAAACAATGGAGAATACAAAGTCTCCAATAAATCGTGCTGGGAAAATTGGAAAGCCACATGCAAAAGAATATAACTAGACTACAGTCTGGCCCCATATACAAAAATTTATTGAAACTGGATAAAAAATCTAAATATCAGATCTGAAATAATAAAATATATAGAAGAAAACATAGGTACTAAACTTATGGACTTTAGTCATTGGAAATGTTTATGAATTTAATCCCCAAAGGCAAGGGAAATTAAAAAAATATCAGTGAATGAGACCATTTCAAACTAAAGAAGTTCTGCACAGAAAAACAAACAAACAAAATACACCAACAAAACGAAAAGGCAACCAACTGAATGGGAGAAGATATGTGCAAACAACAGGTCCAGCAAGAAGTTAATATCCAAAATATATAAAGAATTTATACTAATCAACACCAAAACAACAAACAATCCAATTAAAAACTGGACGGAGGACCTGAACAGACACTTCCCTCAAGAAGACATACAAATGGCTAACAGATATAAGAAAACATGATCAAAAGATGTTCACTAGCTATTAAAGAAATGAAAATCAAAATTACAAAGAGATATCACTTCATTGTAGGAGACCATTCTGCGTGACATGGGCCCAGCTCCCACTCGAAGATGCACAGGACCCACGCCCACGGGTAGGTTCTCCCATGGGGAATCAGGTCTGCAATGTGCCTAGGCCACTTTGAGTCTTGCTCTTGCTAAAAAACTCCCTCACCCTGAATTGAGGACATTTACTGCAAAGTAACTTCCTAAAATCCATGCTAAACTTTCCAAGGATGAGTATAACCCGTTCAACCACTTTTGCCTTTTCATTTGCAAATATCCCTCTTCTGTGATGTGATTAGTGGCATTGGCTCCTTTATTTTCTGTAAAAGGTAAGCACCTAAAGCGAACCTGTGCATAGTAAATGAGGACCATCTTGTAATGTGCCGAGAAACCCAATAAAGGCCACTCACTGCAAGGGCCAAGGCTTTTGCTCCCCTCGAGAGAAAAGCCATGCTGTCCCTTTTCCTCCACCAGACTGGGTAGTCTGTGTGAATGTCTCATTTCATCCATAATGACACAGACACTGCAGGCCAGTGTCTGCATGACTTCATACCTGTTAGAATGGCTGTTATCAACAAGACAAGTAATAAAAAGTGTTGGAAAGGTTGCGGAGGAAAAAGAACCTTCATTCACCACTGGTGGGAATGTAAACTGACACAGCTACTACAATAAACAATATGGATGTTCTTCAAAAAATTGAGAATAGCATTACCATATGACCCACGAACCCCTCTTCTGGGTAGCTACCCCACAAAATTGAAAACATTTATTCACAAAGATATGTCCACCCCTATGTTCATCGCAGCATTATTCACAGTGACCAAGACATCGAAACAACCAAAGTGTCCCTTGATAGGTGATTGGCTAAAGAAGATGTGGTACATGTATACAATGGAACACTAATCAGACATAAGAAAAGATGAGACACTGCCATTTGTGACACCATGGGTGCACCTTGAGAATAATACGCTAAGTGAAATAAGTAAGACAGAAAAAGTTAAGAACCATATGATTTTACTTATATGTGAGATGTAAAACTGAAAGCAACAAATGAACAAATAAGATAAACAAACAAACAGACACTCACAGACACAAACAACAGTATGGTGGTTACCAGAGAGAAGGGTGTAGGAGGTTACTACAGGGTAAATGGGGTTGAATGTATAGTGACAGAAGAGGATTTGACTTTGGGTGGGGACACGTGGTGAAATCTACAGATCATGTGTCATAGAAACACACACTTGAAACCTATAACCTATACCATTAACCAATGTTGCCCCAATAAATTTAACAAAAATAAATAAATAAATTGTAATAAACCTAGCTGACAATTTTTCATAAGGTTTTGGACAAGGTTTTTCTGGATTTCTTGTCCCAACATCCAGGTTACTGAACAAGCTAGACCTTCAGCATAAGACAAAGAGAAAAGAGCAACAGAACATTTACTCTCTACAGGTCCACAGTGGGTATTTTATAAAATTATGGAATAAAACCTCTCCCCTGCCACATGGAGATAGGTATAAGGATATAGAGAGAAATTTACCATAAAATTTCATTTTAACAATGAAAAATTGAGTCAGGATGAATCATTCAGAACAAAGCTGCAAACCAATGGGGGATCAGCTGGGGGTGAGGAAAGAACCAAGGTATGGATGTAAATGTTTGGAGAACTCTACGAATCTAAGAGAAAATCATATCAGGTAGGAAGAGTTGAAAGGGTATATGTGGATCACAACTTATGAAAAAAATTTAAATAGATTGATGATGGAGATGATACATAAATAGGTAGACATTTTTACTAAATTAATATATACATATCATATTTTAAAGAAGCACAAAAACCTGTCTAATCTATTATTATTCCCTTTTAAGAAATGTTTTATATTCCATTTCTCCTATAAGACAATGGACTACTCAAAGGCAGAGGCTGCCTTATTTTTCTCTGATTTTCCAGGTGGTTCTCAAATAAAGGTTTATTAAAAAAATAAAATGTCAAGTGTCTTATATGTGTCCTATTTGTTGATGAAAATTATGCTGATAGAGTGTCTTCCCCTTCAACTTTGCATCTAAGTAGACAGCATCTTCCTTTCATAAGAGTGACTCTCATCTCCCTCAAAACATCTCAATCTACTAATGAGAAGCAGGTGTTCTCACTTCTTAGCTGGAGAAATTACAAAACAAAGAAGTGAACAGAAGGCTCAGGAGAAACAGGCAGCTGTTGAGGTGGGAGGTGATTTGGGTTATTCTGTGTCTCTGGTTAGCAGTCCTTCCACGCTGATTTTCTTGCTGAACTGATTCCAACAAAGCAGCCATTTGCCAGAGCAGAAGCTGTGCCTCCTCTACAGTGGACCCACACTCAGCAGTAAAGTTCAGGTTTCACTACCTGGGAGAGTATTTTATATACACACGCACAGCATCGAATGCTGTGTCACAGTGTCAGTAATTTGGGGCAATTTATGCTCAATCAGATTAGCCCCAAAGCAAAACAAGCTCTAGAGAATCTATGTGAATAGTCTCTTTAGTCACATCAAGTATCATCTAGCATAGAATAGAAGCCCAGTAATTATCTGGATATCTTCTGATTGCCCTTCCAGACCCTTCGTTCTTCCTTCTTTGCCCACTCTGGGCCCCAGGAGACTGACCTTTATGAACTACATCAGCTGGGCTTCCTTGTCCTCTGTCCTGGCACATGTGATCGCCAGAAGAAGATTAGATTATGAGGGCAGAGAGATACATCCCAGATTCCTTTTGGCCAGGCTGTGGTTTGGCCACTAGCTCTGTTGTTTCTTTTACCAGGATGCAGCTTCTGCCAGGTGGCCTATTTCTAGCAGCCAATCCCTGGATCTGGTAGGCCTTGCCTTGCTTCATGGTGCCTGGGTGGTCCTTTAACTTTGCCCCACTTTTGACAAAAGTCCTTTCATTAAATTCTCTTCACTTAACCTTTTGGGTGCCTGTTGTGTTTCTTGGAAAGGTCTTGACAGACACGTTAATGCTTACTCCAATCCCGTGAAAACATTCAAGCCAGAGGCCTCCTGTGCTGCTTTCCATGGTACTGAAGGATCTGCAAGTCAGCAGATGGAGCTTCTAGTCACATCATGGCTGTGAATCAGACACAATTGTTCAGAGAAGGGTCTGTCCTTGCCCGGCTTCCACCAAGCATGGTTCCAGCTTCACTATCACTCATCCCATTCAATCCCCCCAGCAGTTCCACGGGTAGATATTAGCGTCTCTATTTTACAATGAGGAACTAAATGAAAACTTGGCTGGCAGTTGGCAGGTGACTCCAGAGCTGGTGTGTTTTCCACAGCCTCACATGTTTCACTCCTCTGGGGCTAATTCCTCCACCACAAAATGAGACTCCTGAACCATACTAGTGGTTCTCAGTCCTACAGTTGAATCACCTAGGAAACTTAAAAAATATATCCAATTTCAAGTCACCTTCCTGGACCAGTTAAATTTATCAGCTCCTTCTGTGAATCAAATGAGAACTAAGGTTGACACCACTGGAATGAATGTCCAGAAAGTTTCTTCTAAATGGAAAATATTAAAATTCTAGTATTTTTAAACTTATTTTATTTAAGTTTTGGCTAATCGTAAATTAATGTTGCTGTGTTCTTTAACAGGTTTTTTTCTGTCTAAGTTCTAACCAGAAAATATTGCAGAAACCATATAGGAAGACACTTGTGTACTATGTTTTCAGAGAATCTCTCATACACTATTGGACACTAGCCCTGTACAGGGTCTTTTCCTGTGTGATGAGTAGAATACAAGCCTTGTCCTCAAGGAACTCACAGTCTGATGCAGAAACAAACCCCAAACCAGACATATATACTGTAATGTTGGCAAGAGGAGTGACAGAGATATACCTTGAGTGTGTTCGTTTGGGACCTTCCTACAAAACGATAGTGCTATGACCCACACCTTAAAATCTTAGTAGAAAAATCTCAAAGACTTCTCAGAGAAGGAGTGGGTCAATTTTATCCACATGTGAATATAAACAATTCAGCCCATCTGAGCTGTGAATGCAGGTTGCTTGGCAACGGCTTTCACCATTGTGTTATTTGCTCTGAAATGAGAGAAGCTGGTGCTTCTCTCTTTAAAACAAAAGAATATTAATAACAGCAATGATAGTTGGTATTTATAAGTCTTTTGTGTTAGATGTAAGAACTGCATAATATTTTAGTTCATGCATACTGTGGAGTCAAAGTTAGGCAGTTTCTGGAAGAGTAAGAAAAAGGGTGAAGAAGTATATCATAGCCAAATACTAACAGTAATAGAGTATCCAACAGTGAGTCAGCTGACCTGGTTTCATGAATCCACTGTGCTTCTATTGAGTATATTTTTTATGCTTAACCTGTCTATCCAAGGTATTTTGTGAAAGCTGGGGAGAGACAAATATGTATGCTAGGAAAGAAGCATAAAATGTGGCAAATGGATATCCTCTTTGATTCATATGTTTCATCAAATTCTTAAATATTTCCAATTGACTTTACCTTAAAGGAAAAAATGCAGAGCATCGTCCAATTACAGCTGTACCACCACAGGAAAAGCAATGGGCAGTCATAGGGAAAAAATGTTCTACCTCCTCGTAGGAATAACTAGGGATATAAAATTTACTCAAAACTACCTCTAACTGACAAAAAAATGTTTCCACCAAAATATCACAGAAACTCTAGTGGAAAAAAATGCCCATTGAAGACCGGACTTTTTTCTTTAAAATGTTTTTAAATCTGGAAAGAAAATACCATATGTCTACATCTTCCTATAAAAACCCAGCTCCAAAGAGGAAGGCAGATCCTCACTTCCTTACTTGTAGAAAATATGACAGCTAATTTATTCCACAGCATTGGATCCTTTTGGAGAAAGGTGAGTGGCTTACATATAACATGCATACAATTGTAAATGCGAACAAATGCCCTTTTAAAAATATCGCTGTCATCTTGCAGTTCTCACAAAGACCATCTCAATTTCAAAGTCCTAGCCCATTTTCATTTATTTATCATCTCTAAATGTTAACATATTAGTGAAACCAAATGGTAGAAAACAATTTTGAATTCTGAACGATGTTTCCTGGGTTGTGTTTGTCATTTTGCTTGTCGCCGAGCAGACAGATGGGATCTAACTTGTCACAGCAAGCTCCAGCAAAAAACAACATGAAATGCACACACAAAAATGATGGGTGTCAGTGAAGTTACGAGTCCATTAGTTAGTAGCTGTGATTTGTAACCTAAGGTCATTGCAAGGATCCATACCTGAAGTTAGGGGTGGCTGATGAGAAACAATTGATTCCAAATGCTTTGGGACATGTATGTTTTGTGCCCAGTGTAGCTGGCTACATAAATCTTCAGGAGACTGTCTGAGCTCATTCTCTTGTAAAACAGTGGAACTGCATCAACCTTGAACATTCAATCAAATATCACCCTATCATAGAACATGGCTCTTCATGCCTGAGAAGATGGGGAGATCGCCACTGCCCAGTCTTATTTGCTTGCTCTCTTTGACACCAATCAATGCTCATTACCCCATGTACAAAGAAACACGTACCATTGATTCCTGTGTGCCAAGAGGTGGTAAGTGGGATCCCTTTATATGGGATACCAGCTTCACTGGAGGGGGTGGAATGGTGTGGGAAAAGATTTAACAAGATACTATAATTTACATTTGGAAAAAAACTAAAATCCACTTGTTCTCAATGCAAACTGAAGTATGATAAAATATGACTTACAAGTTCTATAAAATCAGCTCTACTCTCTACATATCAGTGACTATCAAGGAGATGCATTAGAGATTCCACGGGAATAAGAGTTATAGTTATCAAAAGTAACCATCAGGAACTAAAGTTTCTGCTTGGGATGCAGAAAGCTGAAAACACTGTCACTTCCCCATCTACATTAAAAAGAGAAAAAAATCCAAGAAATCACAATTTTTTCTTCAATCCATAAGATAACAGAGTCACAGGGCACGCAAGTAACCTTGAACCTAGAGAAAAGCAAAGTTTTCCGAGAAGTGGCCCACTAGACCCTGATTATTAACCCAAGGCGGATCCTGAACAGCAATGCTATACAGGCCAGTGGGAGGAATTCTAGTAAAATTGATGAGCTTGCTAAAGATAGAATGTGAACTATTGTGACAATACATGGCCCCTGGGAACCAAAACACCAGGAAACTGCATCCACTGTCAGATTGTGCCCCATAAACCTCACTGGGTGCTCCCTAATTGATCGAGGGCAGGACAAGAGTATTGGGAAAGTCTCCACTGTGGTGCAGAGGCTGGGGGAGTGAACAGCAGCCCTTGGGACGAGACACAAAGCCCTGCCTGGATCCTTCTCCATAATCTTTCCTATGCAACAAAGACCTCGAGTTCCTGGACGAATGGAGAAAACACCGTCATACCTGAGGCACTAGTAACAACAGAGTACAGCTGGGAGAAGGGAACAAACAACAGTTTTTCTAATCCTGAGGGAGGAGCAGAAATATACACGGGACCCAGCAAACCAATACAGACACAAACTGCCAAAGCTCATTCAACAGATAACTGAAATTGTCTGATCCGTATTAAAGTAATTGATTTGATGTTAATAAACTCCAATAAAGAATACTGCAGGACCAGATAGCTTTACCAGTGAATTTTACTAAACATTTAAGTAGAAAAATAATATCAACTCTATACAAACTCTCCCAGAATATAGAAAACACTATAATTCACTTTCTAATCCTCTTATAAAATGAATACTCTATAAGAGAACAATATCTAATTCATTTCATGAGTCCAGGAGTACCCCAACAGAAGAAACAGAGAAAGGCATTCCAAGAAAACAAAATTACAGACCAATTTCTCTCAAATATAGATGCAAATCTTAATAAAATACCAGCAAATACAAACCAAGAATATATCATGCCCAAAGTGGGGTAAATATAAAATTATAAAGGCTAAATCAACCTTCAAATATTGTAATTTCTCACAATAATTCTTCATATCAGCACACAAAAGAAAAAGCATATGTAATCATTTCCATAGAGGCAAAAAAAAATGCCTTCAACAAAATTCAACACCCACACATGGCAAAAAAATCTTAAGAAACTAGGGGAAAAAAGGCAATTTGATTCACCTAATAAAGACGGTATATGAAATAGCCACAAGTAATATCATACTTAATGATAAAAACTGAATCTTGCTCTCATTTTGTTTTTTTTATATTGAGCATTTTCACTTGATTTGTTAGAGTTTTCATCTCTTGGTTGAGATTATGTTATCTGCCCCCCACCCCAAGATTGGGAGCAAGGTAACAGTGTCCACTCTGGCTAATTCTTTTCAGTTTAGCCCTGGGAGCCAGCCAGAGGAATTTGAGTTGGCATTGCTATTGGAAAGATACTTACAGTGATGTTCCTAAAACAATGTGTTTTTCCATGTCAGCCAATTAGCAGGAAATAATTTATGCAAACCTCTGAAAACAGTGTCTCCACCACTCTTCAGTCTGGTGATTCCATTCACATTAGATCTGACAACCCATACCGTGGAGCTTCATTATAAGCATTGTGACAACTTTCCCAAAGATTCCCCTTCATTTCATGTCTTCTTGAGAGAAACTGATATGTTGCCTTGAGCTTCTAATGTCTTCTCACGAAGCAGAAAGGCTATATAGATCTGCAGGTAAGAGTACAGGCTCTGGAGTAAGTTTACCTGGGTTCAAATCCTACCTTCCATATGTATGAGATTTTAGGTATACTGCCCTGGATGGTGTAGCTCAGTGGATTGAGCACGGGCTGTGAACCAAAGTGTCGCAGGTTCGATTCCCAGTCAGGGCACATGCCTGGGTTGCAGGCCATGGCCCCCAGCAAGCACACATTGATGTTTCTCTCTCTCTCTCTCTTTCTCCCTCCCTTCCCTCTCTAAAAATAAATAAATAAAATCTTTAAAAAAACCTTCTGTAAAACAAATAACTTCTTCCTGATTTATGCTTCAATATATTCTCTCTTTATGTGTCCAATTTTTAAAATAAATAGTTTTTGCCATTTGCTAACAGTTTTAGATGCCAATATGTCTTAAAATTAAAGCTCTGAAAAGTTAAAAAAATATTTTAGGTATAGTACCAAACATATACAGTTGTTATATTAAAAGAATTTATTCATTTAAAGCACTTATAACACTAGTTTTTTATACTGTGAGCACTCAATAAATGATAAACATTCTTCTTAGAAATGTGTGCTACTGTTGTAGGCCCATACATATAGCATTTTGCTTCCTCCCATTATTTTTGAAGATTACTAGGCAGAAGAGTTTTCCAGGACCAAACAGATTCATAGAGTGAAGGAGCTAGAGGACTTCTTTTATAACATTTAAAAAAATAGTGAGGGATCCCTTACTCTAGAGCAACCTTTGAAAAAACCTGGTGGATAAAACTGCATATGACTTTGGTTACACCTTGAAAAAAGTAGGGAGGAAATAAAGTTTCCCAGCACTTCCTGATCACGGCTTCTCTCAATCTGCTCTCTCTTACTAGCCAAGAGGGACTCCTTTAAATCGCCAGGACTCTGAGAGGCACAAAAGTCACTGATCTAATATCAAAATCATCACCAGCCTTATTTTTTATTTCATAAACAAGGACACTTGTGACCATAAATGTTAACCTGCACCAGGCTGTTCAGAACATTAGAGGTTAACTCAAAAATGCAATTGCTCTCCGGGAAGTTTTTATATGATATGGTACCTAACTTTGGAATTTCCTCAACATGAAGCTACATCAAAGCTTACAGAGAATTGTTAAATACTGAATCAGTCAGAGTTTTTGGTGTCAAACAACAGAATCTGTTCTGCTACACTGAGCAGAGAAGTACTTTATGTAGATCACTTGGTGGATCATGTATGAACAAAAGACTTTAGAAACAACCTCAGGAGCGGGCTGGAGTCAAGGGAGTCCAGTGAGCAGGCAGTTATTCCCCAGAACAATTGGATCAGAATCTCTGTCCCCATCCTCACCTCTCACTACCTGACCCTCCACTACTGGGGGCAGACAGCAGAACCACCTGGGTCCCTGAGATGCCTTCAGTAGAAGGTGGAGCCCAGCCTCCCTTCAAGACTCCCATGAATGCAAAATGTTCATTATAAATATTTCCTGTAAATGGAGCTATGCTGGGTTCAAATGTAATTTTAAAAACTCTGCCAGGTAGGCTATAAGACTGTCTAGCAAAGATTGATCCTTGTGTATTAGCATAATAATACATTTTAGGAATCTCAAATAACCCCCACATTGCTCATCCTTGAAACTGTAACTCCATCATTAAACATTAGTGTCACAGGAACATAACTTTCCAAAAACTAAAAATAAATAAAACTGCAGAGTTGATCTTCTCTTGCTATTAAAATGCATCTCCTCCCTGTACGACTAACAAGGGTAAGCTTACAATAACAAGATGTTTATATGCTCTCTACACACTAACCCCATCTGAAAACCTCTTTTCCCAAGTGCTAAATAATAAATGAGTGCTCTAGATTAAAAGACAACATTTACAAATTCAGATATTTACTAGACTTGAAAAGGAGGGGAAGTAGATGATAATGGAGCCAGGATAGGAGCATAAGATTGGCACAAAGATAAAAAAGTTTAGATGCTGTGTTTATAGATGATGTAATTGAACATAAAGATAAAATAAAGAAGCTCCAGGAATTAATAGTCCATATGCCTGGTACACTGTCAAATGTAAGACATCTCAAGAGAGTCCTTGACAGCGTGTGGAGTGCAGTAAACTCTCAATTGAGTTATACACCTGTAACACTATTTATCTGTGTTGTTAGTTGAAGGAGAGCTGTATCCTTCAGAGTTACAACTGTCATCCCATTGTTCAAGTTTAATAACCAAATGGAAGCTCCCGATTAAATACCAACCTTCTTCAACAAAAGTGTGGGCAACAAAAGTGATGCCAGAAAGACCAAACACTAGTTTTGGGTTTTAGTTGATAGTTAAGTGCTTGAAGAATTATATGAATCCCTAAAATGTTGTAAAGTTTACCATGCAAGAGATAAATGTCAAAGAAAATTTTTAAAGGAGGGGGTTTTTTTTAAATTCTCAGTCTCCCTGATAACAAAAAAGAAAAAGAAAAATATATCTTTAAGAAGTACACCTTTCCAAAGTGTGCTAGGCATTTAAGACAGCACTCTAAAACTGATTGAACTGTCATGCCAAATAAAATATCCAGTACCTTCAAAATGAAATTTTGACAATGCAAAATTTCCTTGTACAATGACTTCATTTTGGGTGCAGGAAGGATTAGGTTGTGCTTCCTTCTGCATAAGACGCCTTTCCTTCATAATAAAAGAATTCTTCACCCTTTAAAGGAAGCTGCCTGTATTTCTGTTTCCTTTTCCTAAGAAGCCATGGCCTCAATTCACCTAATTGCCATATCTGTTTAATACATTTGTCATATTGTCATATCTGTTTGATATGACAATATCAAATAGTGTCATATTTGATACATTTTATTGCTGAGATTGGCCCAGCACAACATTGATACGTTGGTAATGTATCAAGCATGTGTGGATGGGCCGTATTCAGTTGATGGCATCTTATGATCTCTTCTAAAATTCATTTGTTTTTATTCATTGAAAAAAAAATTGAAGATAAACTAAATAATACAATGAATATCACTTGAAAATATTGTTATGATACTATAATGGCAAATGCATTACATATTTATCAAAAAACATAATCATACGTTATTAATGCACAACCCATAGAATGAACAACCCTAATGTAAACTATGGGCTTTAGGTGACCATGGTGTGTTGTTGTAGTTCATCTATCCTAACAAATATACCAGTCTAATGTAGGCATATGCCGATATTTGTTAATATACACAACTGTATATGTCAACAGTGAGGAAGGCTGTGCTGTAGGGTGAGGGGACTAGAGGGCTATGAGAACCATGGGTACTTTTTGCTCAATTTTTCTGAGAACATGAACCTAATCTAAAAAATGAAGCCTAATTAAAAGGGAAAACATACTGTTCCAAGTGAAACAAAATATAATGTTAATCAATACAGACAATTACACCTTAACGTTGCTTTGTCTTCCTAGAATACGTAATCTTGCTAAAGCTTCCCCCTGCTATTTTTTTGCAGAGAAGTATGGCAAATTGATTTTACAAAATTCCAAATAAGGTAATCAACTTGTGACTTAAGGATAATAATGTAGTAATCTGGGCTTTGGATTCTGAAAACCTTGGTATCACGTCCAAGCTTTCTCTAACTAATTTTATGACCTTAGAAAAATAACTTCTTCAAGTCTTCACTTTCTCATATATTACATAAAATGAAGGTAATGATATCTGCTCAGATGATTACTGGAAGAATTAAATCAAATTACATTTTAAGGCACATTATAATTGCTCAATAAAATGATTAGCATTGTTCTTGTTATTAGATGTAGAGATAAAATACATAAATGTGCCTAGCTATAACTGGTGGCTACTATAATACTTTTGACAAGGGAAATATAAAACTCACCAATCAGTACAGATTTTAAATTTGTAAATACAATATTTTGATGCCTTTACTGTGATGTGTGAATTTTATCATATGTTAAATTATGCGATATTATTGGTCTGATATTTGATCAGAGTTTGTAACCTGTGAAGATCTGAAAGACTGTAATGAGACTGAGGTATTGAGCTGCTATCCCCTGAAGTCATCAGAGATGAGGTCGTCCTCCTATAACCCCACTCGTGGAAGCCTGGCCTGGGTACCATCCCCAGACCTCACTAAGGCAGTGGAGGCAGAAAGCAGAAGTCTTCCCCTGCTATACGTTGAAGGACACCTACTCAACAAGTCTTTGAAACTGTGTTCACTGCTACTGTTTTTGTTATTGTTATTTGCTTTTCTTTAAGGTAAGGTATTGTTTAGGATTTGGTAATTTTGCAAGTATTACTATTCTTCCTATAGTTCAGTTTTATGAACCCAGACCAGAAATGGTCTATTAATACCAGCAACACTAAAAAATCCCACTGTCAAGATTACTTTCCTATCAGGGAGATAGGTGTGCAGGGAGAGCCATTCAGCCCAAATTGGTAAAATTTAATATTTATCCATGGTAATGAAGCCATAAACTGTGCAGTTCTCTTTGATATTAAATCATACAAAAAAAAAACACTTAAGGCTTCTCATTTGTGGCATTTAGAAAACCTTAGTTTTTTCTACTTATTCTTTTTTTTTAAAGATTTTATTTATTTTTTGAGAGAGGCTATGGGAGAGACAAAGAGAGGGAAACATCAATGTGTGGTTGCCTTTCACGTCTCTCCTACTGGGGACCTGGCCTACAACCCAGGCACGTGCCCTGACTGGGAATCAAACTAGTGACCCCCTTGGTTCACAGGCTGGCACTCAATCCACTGAGTTACACCAGCCAGGGCTGAATTTTTATTTTTTAAAAACATGTTTTTACCACAAAACACATTTACCTAGGAGTTCAAAAGTTCTCCTGCTCTATTAGGAGAGCAACATTTTTGCAAAAAGTTAATAACTAAAAGCATATCTATACAGCCAGTCCTAATTGCCAAAAGTCATAAAAGTAAAAATGGTTGTCTCTGAATAAACTTCTTCTGCATACCTTTTAACAAACAAAAATAGTTTCTCAGAACAATTAGTCTTTAAAATTTAATTTTATCAAACTTTAGGCTGTGCTTTGGGGTGAAACTAGATAAACAATTTACTATTTGGGGAGGGTCTTTTTAATTTTAAATACAAAGTAAACATGTGTATAATTAATTTAACATGAATAGTACCATTAAACTTCATGTCTGAAAGGAAAACTTCCAGATAACAGGACCCGCCTCGGTAAGCCGTCTCCGAAGTGATGTGCAGAGGCTTTTATCTTGGTGAAAAATCTGCACCGGGTGAAAAGGTCACAATGGATGTGAACAGTGAAGGAATCGGGATATGAAACCTAATTTAGGCCATTCTATATGGTTCTTCAGAGAGTCCTGCTAATACGAAGTCTCAGTTATCCACAGTATTAGCCATATCAAGAACGTACCTTTTGTTGACTTTTTCTCCTCCTCTCTCTCACTCTCCTTGCTCTTGCACCCAGCTTTTCGAACAATATCCCACATAAACCACCAATAACCAGGTATTTGTTTTAGACTCTGCTTTGTGGGTAATCCAAACTGAGATACATCCTTAAGGGGAGGAAAAGGGATTGTCACAGAGCTGTCTAATTTTATGACATCCCTTGAAATTTTTTATATACTTATAGAGAGAAGGAAAATTTATTTAAAGGGATTTCATGTTTATAATGGAACAAGTTTCTCACTCAATATTCTATTAGCATAGAAATGAAATCAATATATATTGAAATAAAAGCAAACCCTTTTAAAAATTTTTTATTTATATAAAACCTCAGGCTATGCTTCCTTATAAAAACAAGTTTCCTATTTACTCAGGGTTTACTTCATCTCTTGATGGTGTGATCTTGGGGCAAAGGAGCGACTGCAGTAACAGAGTCTGTGCCAGAGCCGAGAGAGTCGGTGAAAAAGAATCAGTTAGGTCCTAGGTCCAGAGATCAACCACAAAGTTAGCTTAGAATCACAGGTGAACAAATTGCAAGTCTGTTAGAGCATTTTAACCATGACTGTAAAAGAAGAACTAGCATGAGCAGTGATTGGTCAAACCAATCACCTACAGATCAATTGTAGAGCAAGTACAAGATCACAACATAAATACAGTAGCCGTTTTAAGAAAGCCCAAGTGCCTTTGGTGGTAATGAACACCTAATTATACTCCCAGAAGCTGGATTGCTAGTGATACATAGATCATGTTCTAAACAGGTATTTTATCAAGCAATGGAAAAATCTACTACATGTGTTCTAAAGAACAAAGAGGATTCATAGCCAAATAGCTCAGATAACTGAAAAATCCAAAGGTAGGGCAGACTTTGGGTTAGTTTTCTTACAGTGACTCAAAGGTGACAGAAATCCTAGTTACTTTCCATCTCCTCTCTGTTTCTCACAGTACCATTATCATTTAAGCTAGTGTTTTCTGGAATTTCAATATGCCTTCCTATAAGTATTAAAGCTACATTTTTTCCTCAGTACAAGTCTATTAGGAAGAGAGCTTATCTCTCTGAATTGCCCTCTGGAAAAGAAGAAGTGCTATTCCCAAAAGTCGTAACTTTTTATTTTGCCTCATTCACCCAAATGTTGTTTTATATCCTGATCTCTGAACCAATCATGAACCTAGGAAATGACTTTACTAATTGGCTTAAATGAATCAGAACTTGCCCTTGGTGCTCTGGATGGGTAAGATGGAGCATTTCTTACCCAATTCACATTCCCCAAAGGATATTTAGAAATCAGATAGCATGAAGACATTTGGAAACAAAAAAAAAGGTGTGTTCCAGGTTATAACAAGATACAAACAGAAATCTGGCTGAGTCATTCCAGAAAAAAGAAAAAAAGAAAAAAAAAGAATTTACCCAGTGGCTCAGACTTGCCACTACTCATTTATACCAATAATTTGCATGGTTAAAGAATAATCTTCCAGTATAGATGGACCTGGAGAACATTATGCTAAGTGAAATAAGCCAGTCAGAGAAAGACAAATACCGCATGATCTCACTCATATGTGGAATCTAATGAACAAACTGAACTAGCGTACTAACAAGCAAAACAGAGACAGACTCAGAAATAGAGAGCAGGGTGACAGCTAAGTGGGGTGGGGAGGAAGTTAGGGTGTGGAGGGATTGAGCAAAAAGGAAAAAAGGACTCATGGACATGGACAGCAGTGTGGCAATTGAGGGGGGTGGGGGTATAAAGGGACTAAATGGTGATGGGGAAAAAAGGAACCTAATGAGCAAAACAAACAAAAGAGCAAAATAGAACCACAGGCATGGAAAACAAGGAACAGACTGACAGCAACAAGAGGGGAGGGGGTAGGAGGACAATGGTGGAAAGAAGAGTAAGGGACTAGTCAAGGAACATGTGTGAATGACCCATGGACATGGACAACAGTGTGGGATTGACTGTGGAAGTGGGGGGGATTATTCACTATATAAATAATCTTTTATTCATATGTTTTAGTGAGTACAGTTGATTCAATCACATATAATTCCTGATACTTTGGTAGACAAATACTCTCATAATACAACCTAAGAATGTACCTAGTACTCACTTATACAAATGTGGGGTGTCACACAGAATTTTATTTCATGTTTTACTACTCATTTGGGTGTTATTTTATTAGGGTATCATTTATGGGGTTTTTTTTTTTTCAAAGATACCATTAATGGTTACTATACCTGGATGTTAAACCAGGAAACTTTTATTTCCTACTGAGGTCCCAAGAAAATAGATGCCGAATACCACAAGATACTAAAGGAAGTGCATATGATCCATGTAGGATTTTCAAAAGAGTTTTTAAAAATATAAACAATTCTGTTACCCTTACCCTTCTCTCATATCAGGAATCTGCTATGGTTGAAGTTGAGTTGGCCAGAGAAGAACGGCCACCAGAGGAAATACTTCCCGGAGATTACTATGCTGTGAGTGCCTTCCCTAACTTTCTGGTCTTTCCCTACAGGAGAGTTCAACATGTGTCCCTGGATCCTGTTAGACACCATGGCTGAGCCATCCATTAGGTAAAAGGCTGTAGCTTCCTGCCAGGGAGCTGGAAAAAGAAGAGAGTATAAATCACTGTGTCAAAGGCACAGTGATTTCTGTGGACCAGACACCAGTCACCAAATAGAGGAAACAAGGCTGGAATTTTTTTAGGTCTTCCTAGAAGCACTGCCTGGAAGGTTAAGCGATTTCAGTGGAGAGAGATTAGAAATGGACCCAGATGCCCAGGAATTATGGAGGAAACAACTTGGAGAAGATACCTCTGCTTTGGGGTTTGGGGATCTCCATAAGATCCATGAAAGTGCCCAAAGAATACCGTACTTTTCGGACTATAAGACACACTTTCCCACCCCCCACCCCCTGCAGCTGAATCTGGGAGGAAAATGGGGATGAGTCTTATAGTCTGAATGTAGCTTACCTCGCTTGCTGTGGGGCGGGGTGGGGGCAGCGGTGGAGCGGGTCACAGGTTATTACATATGTTACCACATTTTTTGCTTCAAATTTTTTTTCCTATTTTTCTCCTCTAAAACCTAGGTGTGTCTTATGGTTCCAGTGCATCTTATACTCCTAAATATATGGTGAATGTCAGCTTTGACCACTGGTAGCCCTCTACAGCACTGATACTAATTCACCAGTGTCGGTCAAAAAAGACCCATTCTGTTGTCTTTTCTTCTCCCCCCACCCCTTCTCTGGCCCCAAGAAAGTTAGTTGAGATACTGCTGACAGAGGGAAATGCTGTCTAAGCTCTCCTCTAGCCAGAGTGCAGACTACGACCTTTACCAGGCTCTCTGTAAAGACAGGTAGGCAGATGCTTTCAGCTTAATCAAAATTCGAGAGTCGTTTACTATCACAGTGGACTGGACATAATAATTACTAAACAGGGACTCTTTGAGATGAGAAGTGAACATGGGACTCCTTATTATCTAAGTTATGAAACCTACCCTGAATATAATTGACAGGCAGAGACAAATTAACATCCTTTAGTGCAAGATTAAAGGGAGAGTGGTAGAGGGAAATGAAGTTGTTTTATGATGGCGCCCTTGGAGCCTTGCTCTTGGAACAAAACGGCTATGAGCCTCTTCTGTCATTAGGAAGAGAAGCACAGGACTCATTTAGCAAGTTGTGCTTAGCTCTTCAAAATATCATTAAGATAGTTTTGTCACTAGGATATATTTTCAGAAGTCACTTACTGCATTGCTTTTTTTAAAATAGTTAAATTTCAACCAATTTCCCCACCTCCAATCTAGTATTTCATTATTAACAAATCATATTTAATGAATTTTTAACTACTTAGAGTGAAGCATTGGGGAAGTGTTATCTGTAACCAATAATTAGATGATTCAATATATTAACAACTTATAATGGAATGGTTGAATTTTAACTTTTGTTGGGTAATGACATCAGACTTAGGCCAATGAGGTTTCTATGGTAACACAGCTGGAATTCTGGCAGGCCCAAACTACTCCTAAGTGATGAAGATATTAGGGTAGTTTTTTAACCCTTAAAAATGGATCTGCCAAAATATTAGGAATCTTCACTATATGCCTGGGCCTTAAGGATACAACTAAAACTACATCAGAACAAGTAACTATGATCTTTGCCATAGTTAAAATAATGAAAACTCACTTTTGTGTAGCTGGACGGCCATATAATATAGATGAAAGGCTTTCAGAATGTGCATGCTACATGCAAAGATTATATATGTAAGTCTAGAGTCACGATACACATTGCATTGTGACTTTGGTTAATGTGGTATATGAAATATGTAGCACATAGAGGGTGCTCCCAAAGCAGTTATAATTGTTTTGTCTTTTCACCTCAAGAATTATTTTGTGCAAGGTTGTTTCATAGATGATTTTCATTGTATCTTGCACAGTTTTAAAAGTTCCCCAAAATTGGTGTACATAAAATTCTTTGTTCATGTTTTCTCCAACACATAACCTCAACTAACAGAACCAAGTTAGAGCTTTCAGGTGGTCTTGAATCCACTCACCTGTGGCTGGTCACAGGCCTACCCTACTTCCTCCTGATGCCGAGGGCGATGTGCAGGGAGCGACACAATATCAGCTGAGTGCCTCCCCCCAGTGAAGAGGGGCTTTGTGGAGCCAAGGACAAAACTAAGGCATAAAATACAGCCTTTGCAGAAGATTGAAAGATTTTCTTGTAGCTCATTCTTTTTTGCTACAGGTTGTTTAGATATGGCAGAAGAGGGGAATGGTACAAGGAGCAGGGGGCCCATTCTTTTCTTTTTCTTTTTTTTTTAATCTTTTTTTTAGTGTTGTTCAAGTACAGTTGTCTCTATTTTCCTGCCACAACTTTCCCCTACTCCCCCCACCCCCTCCTCCCACCCTCAATCTTTGCCCCCTTTGTCTTGTTCATGGGTCCTTTATACATGTTCGTTCCTTGATGACCCTTCTCTTTCTTTCCCCCATTACCCACCTCTCTCCTTCCCCCTCCCCTCTGGTTACTCTCAGTTTGTTCTTTAGTTTGATGTCCCTGGTTGTATTTTGCTTGCTTGTTTTGTTGATTAGGTTCCACTTACAGATGAGATTATATAGTATTCGTCTTTTACCGCCTGGCTTATTTCACTTAGCATAATATTCTTCAGTTCCATCCTTGCTGTTGCAAAGGGTAGGAGCTCTTTCTTTCTTTCTCTGCTGTAGGGAGCCCCTTCTTAAGAAGAGTGCTTGTTCTTGGACAATTGAAGAGTAACAATGCTATGTGGCTGCTCTGAGCTGGTGCCACCCTGGAGGATAAAGGGCTCCTGGGGTTTCCACACGGCCGGCAAACTCTAGGTGGAAACAAAGTGCTTTTCTGGTCTTTTCCACATTCCCATTCTTTCTGGATTCCAATATGTCTTGTTTCACCATATAAAATTTTCCTTTCCACCCTCAACATTCCCAAATGCTGTATTGTTTAGCTAACTCGTCTTCCGGTCCCAGTTTAACATTAGTCTTCTAGGGAGTTTACCCACACCCTCCAGGCATGTCATTCCAGCCTACAAATTCTCTTCCTTTCTGTGATGGTTAATTTGATGTGTCAACTTCAGTAGGCTACGAGTCCCCAGATATTTGATTAAATATTATTACTGAGTGTGTCCATAAGGACATTTCTGGATGAGATTAACATTTAAATCCATAGCCTGAGTAAAGCAGATTGCTCTCCCTAGTATGAGACAGGGGGCTCCTATCCAATCCTGAATAGAATTAAATGTTCAGAAAGACAAATACCATATGATCTCCATAAAAGAGAAATCTAATGAACAAAATTAACAAACACAGTAGAACCACAGGCATGGAAACATGCAACAGACTGAAAGTGACCAGAGGGAAGAGGAGAGGGGGCATAAGGGTGGAAAGAATTGGAAGGGACTAGTCAAAGAACATGTGTGAATGACCCACGGACTTGGACAACAGTGTGGGAATTGGCTATGGGAGTGAGGGGTGCGGTGGGCGGAGGTGGACAAAGGGGGAAAAATTGGGACAACTGTAATAGAATACCAATAAAAAATGATTAAAAATAAAAGTAAAATAAAGAAATTCTCTCTCTCTCTCTGCCTGTCTGTCTTCAGGTTGGGACACTGGACTTCTCCTGCCTTGGCCTTGGTCTCCGATGGAAATTTAAACCACCAGTTCTCCTAGTTTTCTGGTTTGCTGACTACAGATCTTTGGACTTCTCAGCCTCCAAAACTGGGTGAACCAATTTCTCATAATAAATGAATGTCTCTCATTCTTATATATTCATATATATATACTTTCACATATATGAATATATAAATATATGTGAATATATATATATATATATGAACATATACATATTCAGACAAGTAGCATCTGTTGCCTGTTAAAAAAATAAAAGTCCAAACACTTCTGCCCACTGCCTCTTGGTCTATGAGTCACCAACGGAAACGCAACATAATCCAGCACTGGATGAAACCACACTTTACCCACATAGAGAAGAGGCGGAACAAGATCAGCTTCAGTAATGCCTGTCAGTCCCCCATGGCCAGCAGGTCCCCAGGGCTGGCAGGTCTCTGCTGTCAGCATGCCATTCGTGCTGACGCAGGAGGACCGCATCCGTTCGCCACAGGGGACAGACGCAGTAGTGGAGTGGGCCAGGTGCCATATGACAAATATGCTTAAGCAGAACAAAAACGTACACATTCAATCTGAAACAGGAAAAGATAAGTGGTAAGTGAAGCACTGGCTGTAAGGACCCCATATTGTCACGCGGAAGCATTGCAGGCCCAAGGCGCGCTCTCACGCAGCTGAGACGGCGTTAGAAGGCCGCGTGCATGAGCTGTGTACAAAGATCTCCTATTCGTTCGTTTCTCTGAAGAAACCAGACTAATACATTTCTTTGTTATAATGTGCAATTACATACAGTACATTTTTAAGTATATTTATATATTTAATACCTGTTCCACTATTAGCTTGTGACGATCTTGCAGGTAAAAAGCATTAATTCCCCTCAAATATATCAGAGAGTATAAATATAAATATGCATTGCCCCTTAAAAGCTTCAACTTAAGAGCCCTTACAGGTGTAAAGAATGCTTAAAATATCTTTGTATTCTGCCATCAGAATTAGTCAGAAGCAGAAATTAACCCTGTGTCCCTTACTCTGTAGATATCCTCTTTCGCTACCCAGGCCTTACTCCCTGGTTTACGGACCCGCCTCTTTCTCTCAGGCACCGGTCAGCAGGTCGGGCCCTTGAGGCAAATCTAGCCCAGAGCCTTGTTTACCTATCACTTACAAGCTAAGAATCACTTTGAAGGCTTGAAAACAAAATTTTAAGTTGCAATGTGTAAAAAGCATATGAAAAAATGTCCTCATCCTTAAATAAAGAACACCATCAGACCCATTTGTTTACATATTGCCTATGGCTCTGTTCACACTCTAACAGAGTTGAGTAGTTGCAACAGAGACCATATGGCCCACAAACTCTAAGATACTTAATATCCAGTTCTTTACAGGAAATGTTTGCAGGCTCTGGTCTGGAGTCCACACTGGATTTTGAGTGTCCTTGTGCTATTTTCACAAAGATTCTCCTTTTCAGGAGAAATCAAATGCAACCTGCATAAAGGCCATCAGACTCCTGACTTCACCAGCTTTCATGATGAGACGGAGCCCCTTCCTACCTCTTTGGGGTCACCTCTCACCTCTCACCTCTCCCTCCCATGTTCATCTTCCCTCCTATTCTATGCACATGTTACTCCTTTTGCCTATGACTCTATGCCCCTCATCCCAGCTCCAACTTGCCTGGCCACGTGTTTCTCATACTTCAGGTGGCGTCTTAGGTACCATTTGATCCAGAGATGTTCTCCAAGCCCCTAATCTAGGCTAAATGTTCCTCTTATGTGTACTCTTAAATTTTGCCCTCCCCCTTTACTGGAAACTTTATGAGTTCAGGGATAGTGCTTGCCTTACTCACTACAGTTTTCAGTATCTGTCCCATGATAGAGTTACAGAAAAAAGAAAGAATAAAAGAGAGAAACATTGAAAAGAAAAAAAATAATTGTTTTTATTAAGATACTAAAAAAAGAATGCTCCTGAATTGCTTCTAAAATAGTTTAATCAAAGGCTATAAATTGTAGAAAACAAATAAAACGTATGCTAAAACTTCAAAAAATATCAGGGTAGTACAGAGAAAGTCACATACGCTAACACAAGTAAAACTTTTCAGACTAAAGTTTTAGTGAAAAAATATTTTTAAAAGCAAACTTCAGCAATTTTCTGATAGCACATTAAAATTCAGCAAGGTGAAAAAATTCACTGAAAATAAAGTGATTTTTGGCATTGGACCTGATAATACACATTCAATTAATTACACATCTCATTTCAGGTGAGGAAATTCAAAATCAAAGCAAATGATTTAATGAAGTAGTATCTGTCAATGCTGCTTTCTCTTCCTAATATAGCTATTTGAATTTTTTAGCTTCTGCCCTCAGGATGATATTATTTAAATATACCCCAAAATGTAAATTCAGTATCTATTACATATGAATATATGTAAAACACATAAATATGAATATATACATAGGGTATATATAAATATAGTGTTATATAATTATAACATATAATATATGACTATACATGTTATTATATATCATAAATAATACATATTAATTTATTAAATTTTGTCTTAAGTTCTTGAAACCTTACCTACAACCCACACACCGGCATGTGTGTGCAGGTACATATACATACAAACACACCCATGAACAACCACAAAAAAACTTCATTTACATGAAAGTATTTGTAAACAAAGTAGCATTTACTCAAGTTTTAGCAAAGGAGATGGAGATGTGCAAACTATTGGTTTTATTCTTCCCACAGAAAACTCTAGCCCACAATTAGTCCCTCTTCTCTTCGGATTATTGTTCATAATTTATTTTTACAAACATTTTGTAAGAAATATATTTACCCACTCTCCACACACATAAAATTGAATGTACCTTTTACAAAGCAGTTACTATGTGTATCTATATTTCCTAAAAATAATACTTAACCTTTACTAACTGGTAAATTATATTTTCTATTCTATTCTCTTCTGTTTTTTAAAGATACTGGGCACTATCAATTAATTGAGTCTATGACCCATTAATGTAATGCGATCTATGGTTTGAAAACCAGTGCTCCATGCTGCCCCCTGCAACAGACCATTCTCCCTCATGTTTCATTTGCTCTTTATTTTTCAGTGTTACTCTGTCTTTACTTCTCCTTTTGGTTTTGTTTAAAATTCAGGCATAAATTCTACCTGAGACTCCAAACTCTTGTTCTTACCCCCTAGTGGCTTTATCAAAGCCTCTTCTTAACAAGGCTGGTTTCTTCCTACAAAGATTTTCTCACACCAGCTTTTAAAAATAGTGCATTCCCTTTATCCTCACACATTTAAAATATCCCCATGAGCAAAAACTTCAGTTAATAAAATGCCTTCTACTTAAAAAAAACCAACAAGTTCAAACTCATCCACCCAGATCCTGATTCTAACGCTATTCCTTAATGATCAAATCATTTCAAACTCTACACGAGAAATGAGTGCAAAGAAAATCTAAACTTTTCTTAAAAAAAATCCAAGGCTTGAGCAATCAAAAGAATTAGAGAAAAAAAAGAAGTCACAGAATTATTTCTAAAATATAATATAATTTAGTTCTTCAAAGCTGAAGAAATCAGGCAATCTGTGGGTAAGTGGATCTAAATCTTTCCACTAGAGGTAAGAGGACAGATTTAACTGTGATTGTAGCCATGATGTTGTCCTTATACTATTATTTCTAGAAAGATATGTCACAACCATACTCATGTCCCTTTCCTCAGTTGCACTGGTACTTAAATGTTCGATTTACCTAGTGAAGCTCCAGAAATCGGCACATGATGTATTAGCTAAAGGTGAGATGTTACATCTGCAACTGGAGATGTTTTCAATGATGCCAATGTTTATGCGAGGTATATTCTATGTGCTGGATACTTAAAGCAAGATCTGGATTCTTTCAGTTCCATTCTTCCGATTTGTTTATATTTTATTCATCAAGGGACTGATCTATTTATGTCTGTTCTGATACTAACTGACTTTGTCAGAATCTTGCAAGCACATCTCTGGTTTATGCATCATTTATGGTTTCTCAAAGTTTCCTTAGGAAAGTTAAGACTCCATGCTCATGAATCGATGGCAGGATACTTGCTTCAGAGAAAACACTTCCACATATTTATAAAGTAGTATTCCGCATTTGCAAATAATGTTCTGCTTCGAACATTTCACACACACAAAAAGGAGTTTGTATCTACTATTACCTAGAAAGTCCATCCAGGGCACTATAAGGCATAGAAAAGGGAAGATACAGACTGGACCTTATTCTCAAGGTCTTTAATCGAATATAGAAGGCTGAGGAGTGAACTTCACTCACCTGGGGCATAAAGTGATGTGAAGTTTTCCCTGACCATTGTTTCTGTTCGGTATCTCACCACCACAGTGAGAAATGGTTTAGTTTTCGTGGGTAAGAACTCAGATTGGGAAGTGACACCTTCCACACCCTGGCTGGGGACCTTAACCAATCACTGAATTCTCTAAACTTGGTAATTTTTAAGTCTCAAAGATGGAGGTTTTAATGGTGTTGGCTCACAGGGTTGTTATAATAATAAATGTGTATTATGAAGAAATAAGAGATGTAAGATAAAATACTTGGTAAAATGTGAATGAAAAAATTTTGTGCTAGTATTGCCATACACATTATCTGCCTTAAAAAATCGACTCTTCCTTTAAGATTCAGCTTAAACGTCACTTTCTCCATGAAGCCTTCTTCACCTTGCAAATATTCCTCTATCCTTGATGTTTCCAAAACATGTTTTATTTACATCTGTTAGTACTTTCATTGTGTATTGTAATTATGGGCAATGCGTCTGTTTCTTCATATAGATTGTGGGTTCTTCAAAGGTAGAGGCCATATTATGGTTAATATTGCTTTCTATGCTCTACGGTAGCATTTGGCACACAATAGGTACTTACATTACTCTTCTGACTGAATAAAAGAATGACTATTGTTGGCATGAGCTGTCTCTTACTCTAGAAGTTATGACAGTGTAATAAATACCAATGACCTTTCGTGACAGGTCCTGGCACTGTGTAGTTGCTCAGATGAATGTTAATTAGTAATTGGGGATGCCTTAAAATATTAATAATTAATAATTGCACTTGTGCTGATGTTTGTGAATCATGATCTTATCTGTGAGCATAACAATGTGATCAGCTGAGGATTCACTACATCAGCACAAGTGCAGTTATTAGTTATTACTAATAACTATTGACCTACTAATAGATGACCTACATCCTATTTATGAAGAGTTGTGTCACGATACTGACATGCTTCGGAAGTCTGGAAGTTGGATTATCAAGTGTTATTGGCATTGTGACTCAAATGAAATACAGATGCTAACTAATCATCAAGTGGATAATAGTAACTGCTGTAGTTTTTCACTTTTGTTTGGAAGAGTATGGGATTAGTTACAACACTGGAAAAAACAGCCATCACTGTATATTAGGCCTTAACTCAAGGAACATCCAACTCATTTTGAATTTAAATAACTGTCAAAGAAGAATCATCTCAATTTATCAAAGTCTTTAAAGACAAGGATTCTGAACAGAACGCTCCAAAGACATCTTGATTAAGGAAGTCGATGTAGCCACTGGAACTCCTGCTCCCTGGGTGAAAAATCAGGCAGTGAACAGGCTACCATTTACTAGCCACTCTGCAGAGATTTTCAGCAAGAATGTATACAAAGTTAACTTATTCTAGTAGGTATTCTGTGTGTCATAATGAAGGAGAGGTTTTCATTACTTTGCTTTCTCCTTCCTTAGTTCTCTGGTCCCTGGTTCATTTAGACGCTTGAAATAGAAAAACTCATATCATAGGTAATTACATGTACTTGCCTTCTAAGCTGAAGCACAGACCCTATCAGACTCCCCGGTTTTATTTATTTTTTAATAACCAGTGCCTTGCACAGTATCTGACATATAATAATGGCTCCTCAGAAATAATAGCTGATCAGAATATTTACACTTTCTCAGCACCAAATCTTCTCTAGCTTTACAGAGCCATAGGATCTGGGAAAACACCTTAGAAACTAAAACTGAGTGGGCTCCTTGTCTGACGACCACGTTGCTCAGAACACAGATGACCTCCAGCAGGTGATGGTTCTTTGGAAACGGTTTCTTGGAAGTTCCACTGCCAACAAAATGTGCTCGACAATTTGCTGAGTGACAACCTGACTGAAGCGTGTGAAGCAGCTCCCAAGAGTGTGGGAACTCTACTGTGACCGTTTCACGGCTCCGAGGACCAGTCCCTTCCACGTGAAGCGCTGCACCTTCAAGCCGCTGCCCCATTCGTCCCAGTTCCTCCCGCACTGTGAAACTGTGTAGCGGGTTTTAGTAAACCTCTTTAAGGGAGCTGAAGCATATCTTTTCACTGGAGGCCAGGGAAGACTGAAATTTAGATCAAGCTGTTGACATGGCAACAAAAGCTTTCACCATTCAAAAGATTACAGTGTGGACCAGATCACTTTAAGTGGCATTTTTGAGACAGCAATGTTTGACGCCATTCTCAAAGTTTCAGCCTACTGTGTTCTTATGCCACTAAATTATCCTGTCCAGGTTTACAAATAGCTGCTTATGGATATTAGTTTATTAAAATTAAATTTTAAAAAGAGAAAACATTAAAATTCTTTTTTTTGAAACATTAAAATGCTCACCCTGGCTAGGTAGCTAGCTCAGTTGATTATTAGAGTGTTGTCCCAATATGCCAAGGTTGCAGGTTCAATCCCTGGTCAGGGTACATACAAGAATCAACCAATGAATGTGTAAATAAAGTGAAAAAAACAAATCTTCTCTCTCTCTCTGTCCCTTTCTTCTCTCTCTAAAATCAGTCAATAAATAAAATAAAATAAACATTAAAATTCTTAATACTGGTAGGTATATTCCTAATTTTCAGTCTATAGAGTTTGTTGTGTTTACATAAAAAAAAACAATTTTAAGGCACAATGATATTAGTACATTTTCATAGGGACAAATCTAATATATACTAGAGTCAGATTTACAAAACAGTATTAGAATACATTTTCAGTAATATGGGGACAAGAACGCTTACTGTTTTTGCTGAGTTTTTTCAGTGGAAAAACATTTTGAAAAATATCAGTAATAGTGGCTGTTTTTTATTTTGTTAAAAGGTCATTGCTTACAGGATTGGCATCCTAATGAGATGTCAGAGTAAAGACACAAAATTTGGGCCATTCTACAACATCATGTAGATTTATTGCTTATTTGACAGGCAAGTTTACTGGGGGCGGGGGAGACAAGTATAAATTTGTATCATGAGAAGTAAGATGGAGAAAAACCATAGAGAAAGGGAGGTAAAAAAATAACTGAGAAAACAGAGGCAGGGGCCAGACAGAGAAAATATAAAGAGAGGCCCCACCTGTGTTATTCTGTCTGGATGGGGGAAAGCAATCGCGTGTGGCTGTCCCAGGACTGGCTGTCACGAAAGAAGGGGGTCTCAGATCCCTTTGTTCTCTTAGAACTAAATTGAAACCATTTACTCTCAGAACTTAAGGACATCTTTATTGTGTTGGCTTTCTGGAAAAACAGACAAGTAGATAAAGGCAGAAAAGGAGGTTTGAGCAAGAGAAACATTACAGAAAATAGAAACAATTATGGAAAAACAAACTGCAAAGTACAGCCAGCTGCCACAGCCGAGTAAGCCAGTCCCTTGCAATGAAACCTCTGAATGTGTGTATGCCCTGATGGTACAGCTTCTCTAGTTGAGCCCTGACTGAACCACGTGTTGTCCTCTTGGTACCTGGGGCATTTCCTGGAAGCCAGGCTAGTTGGTAGAATGTAAAAATAAAATTGAAAAAAAAGAGAAATGTATAATTAACATTTAGGAAAAGTTTAAAAACAAATAGTTTTGTTCATAGTCTGCTATTTATTACCTGAGCTACTAGCTCATAGAAAGTTGAGTAGAGCCATAGCCTTTTGAAAGATCTAATTTGAGATATTTGATCAAAGTTTGTGGATACTTAAAAAAAAAACCCTTAATATACTCAGTTCCAGCACCTTAACATACTACTGAGCAAATAAACCAAAGCCTTAAATAGATTTCACAATAAAAAGTTTCCTAATAACCAAATCGATTTTATTTTACCATAATTCTAACTTGATTAAGTAATACCAGATAGCTCGCATCTAAGAGACCTGAGAAAAAGTTCATCTACTAAAAATGTTTTATCTTTTATTGGAAAAGAAAATTTGTCCGTCTGCTGTAGCAAGTGGTAAAATAAATATTTCCTTTGCTTTCCTTTGTTTTCTTTTATCATCAGCGACTGGGTTGTGTCTTCAAGTTTCACGGGAGACAGAGGCCACCAAACCCTAACGACCAAATATCAGACCTGTCACCTTCTGCCAAGCACAGGGATAACCACTCTCTGGGCCAAAGGTAAATCAATAGCCATTACCTTCCAAGAAATCGAGTGGTGCTTGGATGTGAACAATGCTGTAGCAGTTTTCAATGTTTGCCCCCTATCCAGCTCAAACAGAAAGTAGCCCTGAGAGAAGCTCAGTGAGTCAGTGGAGCTGAAAGAAGGGGGAGACCGGTTTGAGTAGGTTATAATTACTTTATATGGAGAAGTTTTTTTCTGAAAGAGTGACATCAGAGAGGCGGTATATGAAACAGGCACTCTGTTTTACCCCATACACTGAACTTACTGTGAGGCTAAAAAACGTTCTTCCTCACCCCTGCTATGACTCTCCATTCTTCAGCACACCCAGGCCTGCATGTCCCCGCAGGGGCGAGAAGCATGGTTCCCCGCCCTGAGCAAGCAACCCCTGCATTTGGTGGATTGTCAGGTTGCCCTGAAATGGGTCTCTTTCATTTGTGTAGATCTTTTCACAATAAAGAATTGGTAAGTGAATAGCCCTTTTTTTTCCTAATGCTTTCCCCAGCCGTGAGGAGGGAGGTGAACTCAGAGTATCTGGTAAAAGCATGCTAACTTGTACAATGATGCCAGGGGAGGCTCATGGGTCTTGTCTCCCCATCTTCTCTCTTCCTCCCCTCAAATGCCCCTCCCTGTCCCAGACCCGCTTACCCCTAGTGCCGCTGCTTCCCAGCACTGCCTGCACTAAGCAACAGCAGCAGCCTTTCTGCCAACTCTGGTGCCACCACTGAATCATCTTGTGTTACTACTGTGTGGCATGATAAAAAAAAGTGTAACATAGAATTATTGCTATTTGTGTTATCATTACAATCTTATAGTACCTTGCAATGTATCTGCTTCATATTGTTTTAAGCACTTAACATTTAATTTCTAGTTTAATACTATAATACCATTATAGATTAAGGTTACTATTCCCCCTATTTCATAGATTTTGTTGAATTCTGAGATCATAGAGTTCAAGAACATAGATTTAGAAGCTGTGAAATTTTGGGCAAATTACAAAGCTTCTGTGATTTTCTTCCTGCTGCATCTTAAGGCTTTGCTTCTAAATCTAAACTTCCTCCCTTTTATTCTTCCCCAACATTCCAACTCAATATGCTTTAAGTCAGTGAAAGAAAAAAAAACACCTGAACATAGAAAACCCAAGAGGACTTCTATGATACTGTAGCTAAAAATGTAAGTGTTCACAATTCTACCCTAATATTTTATCTCAAAATAACAGTACCTTTGGAGAATACAGCATGGTTGTTCTTTGCATATAATCACATTGTGCACAATGGCAATGCTCCACTCCTCAAGATTTCTTCCTATTTAAAACATTATTTTAACATCAGTACAGTACAATTTTTTAAGCTCAACAAGACCCATAAAGCTGAAATGTTTATTTTAACGTTTACCCTCCCTACACTCCAGCCTCCCACCTCCTGACATTATAAAAATATTTTGAGAGTAAAGTATCTACAAACATCAGCAATACCAGGCTTAAGTGAAACCTAGAATCCAAATTAATAATTCCAGTTGGATTAATAATGTAAATAAACAAAATCCTTATCAATTGATACTCACATGCCCACGCTAATGGCTGAGACATTCCTAACGCCTCTCTTTCCTGAATAAAGCATGCCCTTGTGTCCCGAACTGTTATTCTGCTTTGCACAACTTGCCTCCAGCCCATTTTCCATGAACTTTACACTTGTATTTTTTTTTCCTAGAAGCATATGTAGTGGGACAAAAGGTATCTCAAAAGCCTGGAGCCATGGACTCTCAACCTTTCATGTGGTGCTCCACTTCTGCTTTATTTTATGAAACCACATTTAAAGTACAAAGAAGTGAATGAAGTCAGAATGGAAAAAGTTGGCAAATTTTACCAACCTTCACCTACTTAATCAGAAAATGTCCCAGATCTTTAAAGCATGTTAGGGACCAAGTTAATTGCAGTCTCTAGGACAAATTGTCCCAGGTGGATGATTTTCTATTCTTGATCTCTGACTCTTAACCTAAGATTTGGAGCATTTGCTCAGTTTTCTAAAAATAAAAATATCTGTTAACTGCAACATGGTCACAGGACAGAGCACAGGCTGTGGATCTGAGGGATTCGTATTTGAACTCTCATTATGCCAACTTCTAGCTTCATATCCAGGGTAAATAGATTAATTTGAGTCTCTATGTTTGGCTAAGTATTACTAATACCTAATTTATGGTGCTACTGTCAGAATTAAGTACAGTAATATATATAAGATTATTTTGTAAACTGTAAGGAAACATAAAATAATATACAAAGATTAAATTAAGATTTTATTTACCTGTTTGAACATGATAGTTTGATGTCATTTTACAATCTTTCAAAATTTTATTGTTTTAGACAAGTTATCATGGGCAGTTATAAAAATTTAAGAGGAAAAATAATATTAAACCAAGAGCTAGAGACTATTCAAAATTAAAACACAAAATGAATAACTATTATTAACAAAATACTAGCAGTAATTTCTTTTTTCTAAGGATAAACACAGATGTAATACAATATAATACATATGTGTATGTACTATATTAAATATATAATAAAACTATTAAAGTCATACCTTAACTTCAAAATGCATAACAACAACAACATAAAAACTAATGACAGTCAATTGTTCCTCCAAAATGAGTCTAGTGGAGAAAAACTAGCAAGAGTAGGGACAAGGTAAATTTTTATTCAGGTGCTACTTTTATTAACCAAGAAGACAAAAGGAAAGAATGCTTATTTAGAGGTTGTCATTCTTATTAACTGTTTTCCTATGTGAATAACCAACAACGTTCCCTGTTTATGAATGACAAAGCTGTTAAAAAGAAAGATCATTCCAATAAGTTAACATTTTATACTATTTTCAGTACATATAACAAATCTTTCATCTTCAACACACAAAAAATGTATACTTTTTTAAAAATAGAAACTCTTTCTGCTCCCTCTAAATAGATGTTGAAAACGTATTTAAGGAGTAGAATATTGGAAGCAGATCGCATTATTAGCTTTCCCGGGTTGCCCGCATGGAGTCTCAAGCTGCTGGATGGGGAGTTGGGGAGACTGGATATTTAATACGCCTGCAGAACCTGTCACGGTGACCCCACGGAACTGGTGTCGCTCCTCTTTATCCAACCTTCGACCACCTACAATTCTACATAGGTGATGTCTGATGACAGCAAATCAGGATAAACTTTAAAACAGAAAAAGAAGTCACAGAAGGATGGCAGGGAGCCTGAGGGACTGTGTGTGAAAGAGAGGACAAAGTCACTTGGGATGGAGGAAAGGAGACAAACCATCAGAAGCTGATTAGAATAAAAGCTCCTGTATATTGAGTCTCTGCCGTCTGTCAAAGACTGTGCATTATTTCTCACTTTTGTAAGAATTCTTCAGAGAAAACATTCTAAGCTCCATCTTACAGATAAGAAAATAGGCTCAAACATCCAACTTAGTATTTGATAAATGTTTATTTTGCAATAGTCCCATAGGCACTACATGTTTGGGCTAGAATATAAAGAAGCCCAAATGTGTCTGTGTGACCCCAAATGTCTCTCTCTCTGTCTCTTCCCTCCCCACCCCCTCACCACAACAAACTGTCTATATTTTGAGTCACTTCTCTATTTTGAATAGATGAGTTTTGAGTGGTGGTTGACGATAATATGTCCAGGTATCTAGAAATGCCGATGTCTTGTACTGCCCATTATTTTTTTCTCTCTGCAGGAAATAGGAATTGAAGTGCTACTTGATTAATACTTATGTAGTAAGTACTTAAAATAGAGCTCTGGTAAAAAGATTATTTGAAATAGCTGACAAATTTCAAGTCTGTATCTTAGGACCAGTAGGATGAAGGCATATTTTAGGGAGAAAGTAAGAACAAAGAAGGTAAGGGCTACAAGGGGGACCCACCTGGGAAGACAGAAATAAAATTGTCCTTCTCTGTCGGGTGCCCACGGGAACCTTATCTTCTCCCGCAGAGTACTGATGTTGCCTGTTCCTTACTACTCCTGACCACATTCTCCTGCCTAATAATCAACAGCAAAAAAAAAGGGCCCCCAGGATAAGGTCCGAGACTGATAGCCTTGACTTTGTAGGACAGAGATCACCACACTAAGGATGCTTTGCAAGAGACCCTTCTCTTTCCTGCTACACAAACTGTGACCTCTCCTCCCATTGAACTCCATCCACACGGCTTAAAAGTCCCACATCGTATAGAGATCAGACACACGTGATGACGCTGCCCACAAAGGGGCCTCTGCTCCCACGACCCTGGGAAATCATGTCCTGGCTGTGCACGTGACTGCATGTTCGTGTGGGCAGTGTGTGGGAGGGCACCCGGGTAAGTGGACAAGTATTGACTGGGGGAAAGCGAAGCTGACCCCCACTTTACTTACAATTCCAAGGTTGTACAGTGCTCTCATGATGCCTTTACAAAATCTACATATCCCAAAAAGGAGTCAAAGCAGACAAAAGGACAGATCAAACTTATAAACAAAAAAATAAATAAATAAAGAGGCTTAATTTTAATGCACCATGTCTACCTACAGTTATTGAATGTGTAAAATTTTTTTGCCTTTTTTTAAAGGTTTTTTAATTGTTATTCTATTACAGTTGTCCCAATTCTCCCCCTTTACCCTCCGCCCATCCCACCTCAACTCCCACAGTCAATTACCACACTGTTGTCCATGTCCATGTGTCATACATGCATGTCTTTGTCTAGTCCCTTCCCCTTCTGTCCATCACTATCCCCCTCCCCCCCTTGGTCTCTGTCAGTCTGTTCCATGTTTCCTGTCTATGGTTCTATTTGTTTGTTAGTTTATTTTGTTTATTGGATTCCTCTTATAGGTGAGATCATAAGGTATTTATCTTTCACTGACTGGCTTGTTTCACTTAGCATAATATTCTCCAGTTCCATCCATGCTGTCGCAAAAGGTAGGAGTTCCTTCCTTCTTTCTCTCTGCTGTGTAGATTCCATTGTGTAAATACAGATGGTCCATAGGATATGAAAAAATTCTCAACATCACTGGCCATCAGAGAGATGCAAATTAAAACCACAATGAGATATCGCCTCACACCAGTCAGAATAGCCATCAGTGATAAATCAACAAATAACAAGTACTGACGAGGATGTGGAGAAAAGGGAACCCTAGTGCACTGTTAGTGGGAATGCAGACTGGTGCAGCCACAGTGGAAAACAGTCTGGAATTTCCTCAGAAAAACTAAAACTGGAACTGTCTTCTGACCCAGGGATTCTACTGCTGGGAATATAGCCTGAGAATCCTGAAACACCAATCCAAAAGAACCTATGTATCCCAATGCTCATAGCATGCTATTTACAATAGCCAAGTGCTGGAAACAGCCTAAGTGCCCATCGGTAGATGAGTTGATCAAAAACCTGATATATTTTTTGTCTTTCTGCATTAACTTGTCAGAGAGAAGAATTTACTGCAATGTGATGATAACAATTCCAGTTCTGACTTACTTAACTAAATAATAAAGTTTAAAATCATTTCCACATAAGAATTCACTGACCTTTTCTAACTATCCTCATGCTATTTTTGTTGCTCCAACCTTTTGAATCAGCCGTCAGATCAGCTAGCCATTAAGGGTTTGCTTCTTCGACTGTCACTCACCTGAAGTGTACCTGCTGGGTAAAATGAATCCTCTAGAAAGAGCAAAGGAAAGAAAGCAGAACACTCAAGTTTCCTATAAAATAAATGTTACCTTTCAAAATAAATTTTGTATGCTATGCAAGAATTTAAAACAGCAGTTCAAAAGAAAATAAAAAGAATTAGCTTTTTAGAAAAAGGAACTATAGCTCAGCACCCTCTTTTGTCATTTTTAAACAAAATCTTAGAACATTATAAACATGTTAATACTTCAAACTTTTAAATACATCCTGAAGTGAACCCCAAAGCATTCCAAAACTACTTTTCACATTTCTTAAAACATCACTAGTTAGAAATAGTTTAAATGTGGAATCGCTATTTTTTAGTGTATGTATTTTTCATGTATGTATTCATTCATTAGAGAAAATTACATAACACAGTGTGAAGGGGAGAACTCTGTTTTATGAGCCAGGAGGCAAGAACCCTAGAAAGACAAAGCTCCGTCCTCACAGGATATGAGACTATGTCTTACGGTGCTTCGTGAACTTCAAGCTGTAGAGCTGATAAAAACAGGGCTGCTGCCTTATACCTGGCTCTGTTTCCTTAAGCCTTTTCCAGAGCTCTGCACACAGGAGGCCCCTGCTGATTGTTTGTGATGGTGAGTGAGCACTCTCAAAGGGCACATAAATGAGGTTTCTAAATTGTTTTAATGTATGATTTTTTAGATTAGTAATAAACTGAGGATTTCTTTTATAACTTTTTGCATTATTAATTTATTTGGTAAACTCTGCTTTTATAAGAAACATTTAAATGAATATTTAATTGTTTCTGAATTACCACAAAAATGAATGAAACTTATTATAAAGATGCAGTTCTCAACAGGGACACTGCACGCTGCTACACTAGACCCAGCTGTAAACGTGATGTGCTTGCCTGCATCATCACCCCTTTCTCATAGGGCAATGTGAGGATTAACAAAATATACATGGCAAACTGTGTGTTCTGCATTTTTTAATTATGGTTACATGGGATCTTTTCCAAATGAGAATGTATATATTCAGAAAATAAAGGGGATATATGTCCAGCCAGAGATATTTCTGGGCTTACACATACTTTCTGTGCTAACTCTAACAGCTCAGGAAGTTAGGGTAGGTTGGTGAAAGCTTTCACCAATACAAACCTCTGTGCTAGAGCACTCCTGCCCCTTGCTTTATTATAGCATTTTAAATGGGATCAGGATAGCTACAGTTTTCTTTCTTCACTTACAGTCTCAAGCAACCCAAAAATAAGGGGTTTGTGAAGTTCCTGCTAATCCACCTTATAAATTATCGCATGCATAATGGCTGTTATCAGTTTGGCAGTGTCTAGTTATCACCTCTTTGAAAGCTGTAGGTGCCTGCAATTAACACTCAACAAGAACATTATATTCAAAATAACATAATCTACATGTGTTGAAGAAAAGGGGAGTTCATTCTGATAAAAAAATGGCATAAATAATAATTGAAAATGATACACTTCCTTTCATTGGAAATATTTTTGCTGTTCAGGCAGCTATGGGGTAAAAGAATTAACAAACATTGGGCAATTAATACTCCCATATCTAAATTTGGGGGAATTTAGGTGCAAAATAAAGTTTTTCATTTTCTTTTGACTCTCCTCTTCCAATGGAATTCAAATTCAGGATATAGATTCAAGTTTCAGAATTTTGAAAAGCCTTAAGGACCCTGTTAAAGAAATGTTAACTAAGATTCCTCTGTACATACTATGCATCAGACATGTGGTCAGACAGATGATCTTATCTGGAAGGAAGTTCTGGCACCATCAAGTTCATTACTTCCCAAACCTGGCTATTATAGAGAGAGCTGGGCCATCCACAAGGGGAATGAGCACTCTTCATCCAGCCTAAAGCAGCCACTGGGACGTGACTGTCTAGTAGGAGCTGTATTTCCCACAGCCCCTTGAATCTAGATCTTCCATTGGACTAAGATCTAGTCTATGGGGGTCTAAGAGAAAGACATGTGCGCACCTTGCATGCACCCCTGCATGCATTTCTCTGTCTACTAGCTTGATTCCATGTGCTAGTAGATAGCAGGGAAACAGAATGAAAGAAGATTGAATATCCATAGAGGGGAGAGCAGTACAACTACTAGGAACCCCCACATCAGACTCTTACATGACCAGGAAATAAATTTCTCTGTATTAAATCACTAAAATTTCGGGATTTATTTTTTCTAGTAGTTACTTTCACCCTGATGAACAGAATGCTACACAACAGAATCACCAGGAGAAAGCCTATGACTATTTTTAAAAACTCTTGATCCTCTCGCAGCCTGCCAAACACCTATCCATGGTCCTGAATCTGTAAATCTCAACCCAGAATAGAGAGGACATTAGTGCCCACAGAAGAAAGTTACTCATCTGGAATTACACAGTCTAGCAGTAGGAGAGCTAGGGAGATAATTCAGGCCCCTGGATGTTTCAGTCTAAAGAAAAACAAGACTGAATTTTGTAGTAGAACTAGCAAGACATATTTTGAAGCCAACTCAGGTTAACCTGATATGTGCTCCTCTCATTAATAATCACTAGAATCTAATACTGTGTTCAGAATTGTAGATATTTAATTCGCTTTAACAGAACTTTCACTAAACTCCTGAGTACTGGGGCTGTGCTAAGCAGTTTAACTTCCCTTATGTAATCTTCAGAGCAATCCTGTGAAACAGGCATTATGATAGCTGCTGTTGCTGATGAGACAACTGAAATTCAAAGAAGCAAAGAAACTTGCTTAAGACCCCACTCGTAATAAGCCTGGAGGTCTGTACAACTGCAGACACCACAGATCACACACTAACCAGCTATTGATGTGTGTAGTTACAATGAACATAAATTATGAAATGTCGCATAGCTGCATACTCCCTTTGGTGTCTGGGGCTTGTATGTGCAGGTTTGTTTATGTAGTGGTCCATGGTACAAAAAATGTGTACTCAAGAATGCACCTATTTGTGTGTATGCTCACTGGGGAATGCCCTGTCTGGCTATCAGAGCCCTGCGTATCTGGGTCATTTCAGCTCCATTACACTGGGCACTGAAAGTCCTTCATTAACAATGACCTGTTAAGTGCAGTTTGTCATCAGCTTCCAGAGGCCCTTTTGTAGGCCTCAGACACGGTGGAATGCCCACGTGACAGCGTTACTCAGTGGCTGAGAACACACACTCTGAAGCCAGACTCTATGGGTTCAACTTCACGCACAGCCACTTCCTAGTTAAATGACCTTGGGCAAGTGGCATACCTTCTCTGAATCTCAGTTTTTCTGACTGGTAAAATAATAATAATAATGATGATAAAAATACTACACAGCAGAAAGAAAGAGCTCCTACCCTTCACAACAGCAAGAATGGACCAGAAGAGCTTTATGTTAAGTGAAATAAGCCAGGCAGTGAAAGACAAGTACCATGTGATCTCATCTACAAATGGAACCTAATCAACGAAACAAACAAACAAACAAGCAAAATAAAACCAGAGACATGGAAATAAAGAATAAATGGACAGTAACCAGAAGGGTGGAGGAGCGAGATAACAGGGGAAAGAAGGAGAACATGAACAAAGGACCCATGGACAAGACAATGTGGTAGGGATTATCTTTGGGAGCAGGGGTTGGATGGGGCAGGGGAGAGCAACGCAGGGGGTGGGGGAGTACGGACAATTGTAACAGAACAAGAATAAAAAATAAATTTAAAATAAATAAATAAATAAATAGATAGATAAAGATGTTGGGGTTTACAAAGTCTTGGAAGAATTGACCGTGCACAATAAATAAATAAATAAAAAGATAATACTACTTACTACTGCTAAGTTGGACTAATGCCATGCAAATGGGGAACTGAGGGCCACAACAGTGTCTAATAGTGTCTATCTTAAATGGACAGTGTCTGGCACATGGTAATCATCTATAGAGATGATTGTTTAAAAATATAATAAAAATGCACGGCATTCTCTTGAACAAAAAATAAATAAATATACATAAACAATGAAAACCAACGATATTAAAGAGGTGCCATATGCATTTTTAGAATGGTTTAGACCAGTAACTCAACTTTTAGCACAGATATAAAGCCCAAAGTTTCTCAAGGTATATCACACAAAACGTTTCCTGAAGATGTTTTACAAGGAAAGCCAATGGTCGAATAAGAATCAGAGATTCTTTCTGCTCTCTCCTTTACAAATTCCAGGCTGCACTGAAGGGGGGGAGACCTTCCTCCTTCTCTTCTTCCTCCTCCTTTGTCTTTCAAAAGCTTTTGCACCTGACCCCAAAGAAAATCTCCTGAAAATCTATTTCTTCTTGGCATTTACTTCTAGAGGATATAAACTATCATAAGTGGGGACAGTCATGATATGAGAACACAAATAGAAACATAGACACAAGGAGCTTGGTGACCTACTCACTCACTGCCGAGCAGAAAAAGAAAATGTCATCCTGTGTGATATGCAGGCCATGAGAGTCCCTGCTAGAATAGAGGTAATACCCCAGTGGTCAAAGACTATTAATGGTGACTGGGAGGAATGCTCCTGGAATAACATTCAGGCACTTAAAAGAGATGAAGGGAACAATGCCAAGTACAGAGAGCTGTGTGGTTACTACTGCTATGTTGGACTAATGCCATGCAAATGGGGAACTGAGGGCCACAACAGTCAGTTTAACACTAAAATGTGTGGTCAAGGAAGCGTTGTTGGTAGTTTGCAAAGGGCCCCTTACCTCTTCCAATGGAAGGCATATACAGATGACCAGCAGGCTGAGGACCTAGTTGTCAGAGTCTCAGAGCTGCAGAAATCTTCAATTCCCACCAAGAAAAGTCTGCTATGTTAAGGTCAGGGCCCTGGGTGGGAAAATCTGGGACCCAGAAACATGGGATGAAGACATCTAGACAAATGCCTCTGAGCATGTGGGCTCTGCAACCCTCAACGCTTGCTGAGGTGTCCCACTCTTCCACAGAATAAGCTAGCATGCCCCTCATGGTTTAAAATACTGCAGAAATCTCAGTCCCAGAAAGCAGTAGGTACCCCATCAGAAGCTGCCCCACCTCCATCCCCAGCCCTTGGGCAGCAACTGAGGTTAAATCACAGCATAAGTCTGCTGGGGAAGTGCTGGGTCTGATAAGCAAGGAAAGACATTATACAGTGAAGGAGCTATAAGAATTGGCTAGCAAACACTTCAAGGAGCCAGGGAATTACTCCTGGGATTGAATTTTGATGGAGCTTAATGGAAAGGCATGCTTGGTGATTCTCTCTATCTCACCAATCAATACAGCCTTTTACCTGGAAAATAGTCCTGAGGAGGTTACGAGATAGGCAAAGTTTCTTCTCAATATCTGTGAAGGTCCCATTTTATGAGCCAAGATAAAAGTACAGAGAAAGGCTGATAGAGAATGGTTGCCTCTTCCCAGTGCTACTCCCAACTCTCAGGTCACCTAGTACTTACAATACAGCATTACATTCATGTTGAAGTCATTTCAAAACTACATTGTTCACATATTCTACCTGTTACTGGGATGGGAGTACACGGGATAGCAATGCTGGCAAACAATGACAAAAAAAGATGTTATTAGTGGATAACGTAGACCTCAAAAAAGAAAACACATGGTTTAGTGGGAAAAGCATAAAACTGGACAAAGGATACATGAATAGGTAAAAGCAAAAAAGGAGAAGCTCAAATTGCTAGCATCACCGTGAAAATATTTTTAAGCCACTAATGATGAGAGATATGCAAATTAAAACACTGAGAGACTCACAGAATACAGATCAGAATGACAAAAATAAGAAAAGGGTTTAGAACCAAGTGTAAACAGCAGTTCTGAAGAGGCTGAAGTCCTATATACTACCGATAGGAAGGTAAACTGGGTCAGCTCCCCAAGAAAGCAAGTCTGCAATGTTTTGTGAAAATCAAGTATGTGAATACCCTCTGACCCAGCAATTACAGTCCAAGATACCTTTCTCAGAAATATGCTTTCACAGGCCCAGAAAGGGACAGGGATATTTACGATAGCAGTGCCTTAGAAACTACTTAGGTCTCCACCATTAGGTAAATGGAGTTTAAATTGTGGTAGTGTGAACAAGTAAAAAGCCACAACCTAGATATACAATGTAGAATAAAATTATAAAACAAGGCATTGAAATAAAAATTAAGAACAAAAATATTTACAGGTTAATAACAACTACATGTAATTAAAACTGGTGTGTGCACAAAATACATACCATGAGCTTTCGACTCCACTTCAAGAACAATGGACCTTGTAGGAGCCATCCATGACCCTCAGCTGGTACACGCACCAGCTCCACTCTGCCTCCAGGATGACCTGCTGAAAACCTTTGACACGGGGGACCATTCCCTCCTTGCACTTTCCTCCCTGGGCTCCCTCATACTGCACTCTGCTGGGTATTTCCCTCCACTGGCTGCGGTGGCTCATTTCTTAGGTCGTTTGCAGTTACTCACTTTCCCAAGTTCTATATGTCACGGTGCCTCAGTATCCAGACCTCAGGTCTCTCCCCTTTTGAACTACAAATTCTTGCTTATTTCATGCAGACTCCTGGCTATAAATAGCATACATATCTTAACGGCTTCCAAATTTTGCATTCCCCACTGAGAACTTGCCTCTGAATTTGGACGTGTATATACAACTGCACACTTAATACCTCTGCATCCAAAATATAAGCATCTCAATGTTTATCCAAAATAAAACTTCATCTTTCTGTCTCACCTCCCCCTGAACCCCAAACCCTACCACTCCTATAGGCTTTTTTTTTATCTTAGAAAGTGGGAAAGTCATTCTTTCTGTTGCTTGGTCCAGCTTTTTCATACAATACATCCAATATGTTAACAAAACCTGTTGCCTCTGTTTTAAATATATCCATAATCTGGCCACTTTTCACCTCCACTACTCTTTCCACATAGTCTGATCCCTCATTTCCTCTTCTCTGGATGACTGCAATAGGCTCCTGCTGCCAGCCGTGCCTGCCTGCGGTCCATTCTACACACAGCAGCCAGACACACCCTTTTAAGTTACCAGCCAAATCACACGGATGGCTGAAAATTTTCAGAATGCTAATTTTTAGTACATGTAATTCACCCTAATATTTTTTACTATATTACACTTTGATGTAGGTCACAGCCCATTAATTTGACTTCATGGCCCACTAATGGGTCCTACTACATTTTGAGAAGTACTGAAAATCAAAGAGGTAAGAATAGTGAGTTCTGAGGATACTTGTAGGTAGGTAAGTTGTATAATAAGAATGAAGAGAACAAGAGGATGAGAAAAACAATGATAATCATATTAATGGTTTGCTTACATATGATGGATATTTTCTATATGCCAGGGACTGTCCTAATGATACATGTCATCACCTCTCTTTATGACAATAATGTCATTTTCCTTTTTAGTTTTGGACAAATTGACATATGACCTGAGATTCTGCCCGAGGTCAAATGACAAGCAAGTTGCACAGTCAGAATTCTAACCCAGCTCTATACGATTTCAATGTCCCTCCATTCAGTATAAACGTTACCCTCTGTAACCAGGATAACATTTTTTCCATTATGCATGTCCCATTATTATTTTATAAATTGCTTGTGCTAAATAAAAGACCCAGATAATTACCCCATTCTTCCTAATTTAATTTGTTGTCATACAGTTGGTCTGACTGATATTTGTTTCAAAATGTTACATAAATACTGGGGTGGGTAAAATTGGTTTACAGTGGTGAATATGCAAAACAGAGTTTATTCTTGTATTATTTATTAATTATTGTATTATTTATTTGTATTACAACTGTAAACCTATTTTTGCCCACCTTTGTATTTGCATTACAAAGGAGTATTTCAGAACATTTTCATTCTATAGATTTCTCCTTTTCAGTAGAATACTAGCATTTGGAGATTGTCTTGGCAGGCAATAAATCATATTTATTTATTTGAATTTATTGAAGTGACATTGGTTAATAAAATTATATAGGTTTAAGGTGTGCAATCCTATAATACATCACCTGTATATTGTATTGTGTGTTCACCACCCCAAGCTATGACTCTTTCCATCACTATTTATCTCCTCTTTACTCTCTTTTGTCTCACCCTACCACCATTTCCCTCTGGTAATGACCATACTGTTACCTGTATATGAGCATTCTTTTTGTTTTTGTTTTGCTTAATTCCTTCACCTCTTTCACCCAGCTACCCAACTCCCTTCCTTCTTACAGCCATGAGTCCATTCCTATTTTGTTTGTTAGTTTATTTTGTTCATGAAATTCCACATATAAGTGAAAGCATATGATATTTGTCTTTCTATGACTGGCCTCCTTCACTTAGCATAATACTTGGAAGGAAATAAATATCATTTATTCTGGAAGTTAAATAATTTTATGTGTAAAGAAGCTAGCAAATATTCCAGAGGATTAGTTATTTGGTCTCATTTTAGCACAATTAAAAGAAAGTGATGGATCAATATATGTATTTCAATTTTTCCAACCTCTTTTGTGACAGTCTGTTCTCCGACTTGTTTGTGTGCTGTGTGTTCCTTTCTAAGTACAGAGAGATAACACTATATATACAGTATAAAGGCTTGTAAACATTAATTTGTCATGGACCAGAGATTGACTGACAGGAAAAAACTAAAAGTGACAGACAGCTTTTAGTTTCAGCACAAGAGAAAGAAAAGAGAAAATGGAGCTAACCTCAGAGGCATAGAGGAATGAATAAAATACCCAAAAAAGAACAAAAGTAAGAGCAAGTAAGAAAGGTAATGCTGAACCAAAAAGCTAATTAATAGAAAATAAAGAAGAGAATTCAATGTCTTCTCCCTCAAATTTAGATAAAAATATCAGGCTTGACCACAGAAACGGAAGGGGTATTAGAAGCAAATTGGACTTCTGGTCAAAATGGTGTCATAGGTAAACATAGCTCACTTCCTTGCACAACCACATCAAAATTACAACTTAAATAAAGGACAAACATCCCTCAGAAATTGAGTTGAAGTCTGACAAATATGACATTAAAGAAACCACATCCGTTCAGACTAGTAGGCAGGCTGGAGACACAGAACAAGCTGGCCCCACATCCACATGTGGTAAATAAAAATTTGGGAGAGATATCTGGAGGGTGAGAAGTCCCAGCCCCATACCAGGGCCCCCAGCCCAGGGTACCAGTGCCAGGAAGATATGTCCCCATAACTTCTGGATGCAATCCCAGTGGGGAATGAGTAGGTGGAAGAATCTTGTGGAATCTAAGCAGTTCCCCTTAAAGAATTCACATATGGACTTACTCAGACTCACTCACTCTGAGTTCCAGCACCAGGGTAGCAGTTTCAAAGGCACCAGGGGTATATGGGCAGGAACTGAAGTGTCTGGTATTGAGGAGGGAACTGGGGGACAGCTTTTTCCTGGACAGAATTGTGGGGAGAGGACATTGTCCTTTTTCTGAGCCCACCCCCTACAGAGCCACAGAGCTGGCAGATGGGTACCATACTGAGACTCCATCAACCTGGCTAACACTGTTTGCCCTACCATGGAGATCCTCTGAGAAACTTTCCCACCCAACTTATGGGCCCACTGTTAACTGAGACTTTTCCGTATGAATGGTTAGTCTTCACTCAGCTACACAACTATCTAAATCCTCTCAAACATGCAACAGCTGGCCTCAGGAAGCCCTCAGCCCCCATATCTATTGCTAAGTGGCCCCAGGCCTGGCAACTAGCAGCAGCCAGCCTAGATTCACAGCTTGATTTGTCTGTGAGTCTCCAAACGCAGCACAAATAGCAGCCTTCTAAGATTGTTTTATAACTCAGGCAGGGTGACCCTGGGCATAACTCAGGTGGAGGTTGACCTTTACCTGCACCACTAGGGAAACCCCAGAGGCTGAGCACCCAGTGGACAGCTACAGACCACATCAGGGCACCACTGCCCTGCTCCCACACAACTGATCCTCCACAAAGGGGAGAGGTTAGTGGTCAGTGGTCACAGCCAGTCCCTGCAACTGACTGGTCTGGCTAAATCCCTCCCATTGATCTGCCAACAACAATCAAGGCTCAACTACAAGAAAAGGGTGTTCTCAGTCCATAAGAAGGAAGCACCTTGAGCACCCAGCTTGGGTCATAGGGGAGGCTGTGCCACTGGACCCTACAGGACAACTACCACATTAGGCCATACTACCAAGACATGGAGTCATAGCAGCTCTACCTACTACGTAGAAACAAGCACAAGGAAACTGACAAAATGAGGAAACAAAGAAACATGACCCAAATGAGAGAACAGATCAAAACTCCAGGAAAGATTTAAACAAAATGAAGATAAACAATCTATCAGATGCAGAGTTCAAAACACTGGTTTAAGGATGCTTGGAAAATTAGTGAGGACCACAACAGCATAAAAAAGATATAGTCAGAAACAAAGGATACAGTAATTAAAATAAAGAACAATTTACGGGAAAACAACAGTAGAATGGATGAAGCCAAGAATCAAATCAATGATTTGGAACATAAGGAAGCAAAAAACAGCCAATTGGAATGACAAGAAAAAAAAAAGAATCCAAAAAAAATGAGGATAATGCAAGCAGCCTCTGGGAAAACTTCAAGCATTTCAACATTCACATCATAGGGGTGCCAGAAGGAGAAGAGAAAGAGCAAGAAATTGAAAATCTATTTGAAAAAATAATGAAAGAAAACTTCCCTAATTTGGTAAAGGGAATAGACTTACAAGACCATAAAGCACAGAGTCCCAAACAAGATGAATATAAAGAGGCTCCCTCTAAGACTCAACATAATTAAAATGCTAAAGGTTAAAAATAAAGAATCTTTTTAAAATTATATTTTATTGATTATGTTATTACAGTTGTCCTGATTTCCCCCCCTTTGCTCCCCTTTATGCAGGGAGTAGGGGACCACCCCCTCAGACGATCTCCCCACCACTGTTCATGTCCATGGGTCATGCATATAAGTCCTTTGCCTACTCCATTTCCTCTACTGTACTTTACATCCCCATGGCTATTCTGCAACTACCCATTTGTAATGCTTAATCCCCTCACCTCTTCACCTATTCTCCTCCTTCCCTCTCCCATATGGCAACCATCTGGTAACTAACTTCTTTTCTCTTGCTGCTTTTAAGAGTCTCTCTTTATTTTTAACCTTTGTCCTTTTAAAGATAAACAGATTCTTAAAAGCAGCAAGAGAAAAGCAGCTGGTTATCTGCAGGGGAGTTCCCACGAGACTGTCCACTGATTTCTCAAAAGAAACTTTGCAGGCTAGAAGGGATTGGCGAGAAATATTCAGTCATGAAAACCAGGGACCTACAGCCAAGGTTGCTCCACCCAGCAGAGCTACCATTTAGAATTGAAGAGCAGATAAAGAGCTTCCCACAGAAGAAAAAATTAAAGGAGTTCATCATCACCAAACAATTATTATATGAAATGTTAAAGGGACTTATTTACCAAAAAGAAGATCAAAACTATGAACAATAAAGTAGCGATAAATAACATATCTATCAACAATTGAATCTAAAAAACAAACTAAGCAAACAAGAATAACAGAGACAGAATCATGGACACAGAAAGCATTTTGATAGTTGCCAGATTTGGGCAGGGGGGTGTGGGGGAATGAGTGAAGAGGTGAGGGGATTAAGAAGTACATATGACTTTAATCTTCTTAAATTTTTTAAGACTTGTTTTTTTGCCTAACACTTGATATTCCTTCAGAATGCTATATGTATATTTGAGAAGAATGTGTACTCTGCTGATGTTGGATGGAATGTTCCATATGTGTCTCCTAAGTTCATCTGACCTAATCTGTTATTTAAGTCCAATGTTTCCCTAATGATTTTTCTCTCTGGATGTAGTCACTGTTGAAAGTGAAGTATTAAAGTCCCCTACTATTATTGTATTGCTTGCTGTCTATAGATTGACACAGGTGTGTTAATAGTTATTTTATATATTTAGATTCTACAAAATTTTGTTAAGGAAAAAATACTAAAAAGCTCAGGTCAAGAGTGAGATGAACTTTTTGCCCTACTGTGATAGCCAAGCATGTCTGACTGGAAGGAAAAGAAGTTTTAATTATTGGGCACATTAACTATTTGTTTTCAAATATCATCACAAATATAGCATCTAACCAGACAAGTAGTCAATCATCAGACCTTAGTTAACTATAGAGACAGAAACAGAGAAAGAGATGGCTTAGATGAAAATTAAAAATATTAGAGCTATTAAGGTTTGCAAAAAGAAAAGAAAATGATCCAACTTAGGGACCTTCTTTAAACCTCCTCCCCCATCCTGTTCCTAGAATATTGAATGCACTTAAACTCTCATCCTGAATTTCCATCCTTTAGCACAATAATTCACCAGATAAAGTTTGCATTATGATCTCGGAATCTGAGACAGAAGGTTCATTCTATGTATTTGAACATTCAGAGCAAATAATGTCTACATTTTCACCTTAGAGGTGGTTTATCTTGGTCATCACATTCTCATTCTACCCTCCATATTGCTTATCCTCAATTTCATTTTTCCTTTATCTTTATCTTCTGAGCTTTATTCTGGGCATTTTTTCCCTGGTTTTTCTTACTGGAAATTCCTTCAGTTGCATAATATTGTACTCGAGCACTCTTTATGAATTTCAGTTTCAGGGACTACTTTCTTCATTGATAGATTTTTTTCATTTTGTTCTGTGTCAAATCTGCAAGCTATTTTCTCGCAGCTTTTTAAAAATTTTTTATAAATTGATTTGCCTTTTTGATATTTACATTATTTTACTATTACACTAATTATTGTAATCACTTTATCTCAAGTTCCAAGAGAGCTATTCTTCTTAAATGTGTATGGGCTGACTCCCACAAGTTGTAATATTTCCTTATTGTGCTATTACTTTCTCATGAGCGTATTTTTGGTAGGAATGTTTTTGCTGTACAAGTACCTTGTGGCTTGGATTTGTTGTCATATAATTGTTTGTCTTTGCTTCTTCAAACTTGTAGAGTGTTTACTACTTCAGAATGTTTTAAAATTTTTTTGTATTGAGTAGCCCAGCAACATATTTATAAGATAACTTCACACTCCACACCCATTTGTGGTTCTGATCTAGGACTTTGAGGTCCCTAGCATATTTTTTCCACCCCAAGCTATGGCAAAGTCAGGTTCTTTGTTGCATCCCTAGGTAGATGAATAAACTTTTTCGTATGAGTACATTTTTACCACTTACTCTTTAAGTCCATTTCTTGTAGAGGTTCAGCTTTAGAATGGCTGTTTTCATTTGTTTACATGAGTCCAAGATCACATATCATATTCCAGCAATGGGCACTGAACTCCCTCAATAACACTAAGGTCCTACCCAGACTCGGTATTCCTGCTCTCCAGTCCTACAGCTGCCAAAACAAAACACGTCCATAAGCTTGGTCTTGTGAGGAATTTAAAAATATATTGTTTGGTTCATGAAATCCTCTCATTATTTGATAATTTTCCTTCTTTATACAAACAGAAATTTTAAATGTAGGAGACTAAGTGAAAGTCTTTGTGAGAAAGTCACTTGGATTTAGAATCCGAGTACAAATTGTCATGGAAGGGAGGACACTTCAGGCTCAGAAATGAGGATGTCTGTGGCACCCTGAATTATAAAGAGAATTTCTATTCTTTGGAGGCAAAAATAAACAGTTGTGAAGATCGGTAAGGATCCTGAATGTTAGTACAAGAAATTTGGACTTTGTCTGATAAACAATCAAAGCTGTTTGTGTGTCTTGGACTGACAATGGACAATGAAGTGTTTTTAGAAGGATGGATTCAACAGTGGAGTGCAGGATGGATCTGAAAGAGAAGATGTTTGGGAAAAAAAGGAACCCAGAAAAATGCTATTGCACTCATTTTAGTGGTATAATAGCTACAAGGGCTTTTGAGATTCCCATTAATTCAATCACCTATCGTAGTTCTAAAAGAAATACTGATTTTTTTTCAAAATACTTTAAATGACTATGACAATTATGGGCAAAGGTACAACACAAAGAAGGCACCCTGCATAAGACAGCAGGCTTACTATTTAACCAACCAGATATGTACTTTGGGAAGTTTTTTCAAAATAGTAAAATAAGAAAGTAAATAACTATAAGAAAACAACTACCTTACTAAACCCAAATGATGTCATATTTGCCTGATTTTCCTTACTAATGACATAAAATAATAGTTGCAAAACTTCTCTATTTATTTGACCTTTGTTTTACTTTATTCTGTTGTTTTTTAAAGCAAAATAGCTCATCATTTATACCGTTTGTGCTTAGTCATTACAGATATTTTTCTTCTTGTTTCTTAGTGAATATTAATCACATTTCAACAAAATTAACGCCAGCACTAAAAGGTCATTTCTTGTTGTTATTCATGAAATATGTCTCTACCTTCTGTGTAGTTAATGTATCACTCGGTTCCATAGATCCTATAAAAGAAGATAGTCTTTTGCAATGTCAATTTAATAAAATCCTAAGGCCCTTAAACATCTTTACAAATGTACTCTAATGCATACTTCACACAAGTAAGGGAAGTAACAGAAAATGAAAAACAAATTCTACTTGATCAAAGACTTCATAAATTGGTAAATGCCTTCATTTGGAAAATACCATGCCTTCTAGATCCATATTAGTAAATAAATATTCTTGCTGCAGAATCATGATTTATTTTACAATTCCTTTTTTCTTTTTTTCTGAAATGTAGCTAGCATCAATAAAAATACTTTATTATGGTTAGTTAATTGCATATTTTTATCTACAAATCTTTGAATAACTAAATCATATTCAAAAGTTACAAGTACAAAAACTAGCACATTTAGAGCTTCAGGCCTTCTGGAAACTCAATCAACCAATCTTTTATAAAAATGTTTTTAAAGCATAGTAAGCATTATGCTGATGATCAACATTTTGGGTTCTCCTCTCTTTTAAATTACATGTAGTCATGAGACAAGTTTTGACCAATAGAATCTATAAAATAGACATTTGTTTTTTTTCTGGGCAAAAGCCTGTAAAATTCCTATCTGTTTGCCATGCTACCCAATGATATTCCAAATAGTACAGGCTCTTGCACTTAGATTCTCAGGTGAGGATGATATAAATTATAGCCCCTATAAACCAAAGTACATATAATGTGAACAATAAATAAGTTCTTATAGTTTTAAATCACTAAAATTTTGTGGGTCTTTTCTTTACCAGAGCATAATCTAGCACATTTTGATTGATATAAACATTGAACAAAAAGAGGAGACAGCTATAACAAAAGAAGAAAGAAGGAAAAGAAAAGAAAAAAGAAAAGAAAAGAGAAGAAAAAAGAGAAAGAAAAGAAAGGAAGGAATGTGGCACAAGTTTAGCAATTGGGCAGTAGCAAGTTTAGCAAGAGCCTGTTATCAGGTAAGCAGTAGGAGAACTTGTGGCAAATTTGTTACCTGTAATAATTTGGTGGGCAGATCATGTGCCCAGTGAACCACAAACTCTTAGAAAAGAAGTTGGAGAACTAGTGCCTGTGGCATAGGTAGGTAGGTATTGGGTGCACTTGACAAAGCATTATAAGAAAGATATTTGGTCAGGAAAAAATTAACTGGTTTGGAAACAAGAATGAAGAAGGAATCTAGAGACCTTGAATTTAAGAATATAGAGAAGAGGCAATTATTTCACAATCCAAGATAACATTCATAGTCACTGAGCAATAAAGGTCAAGTAAAACTCAGCCTGCAGGCCAGAATCATATTAAGTGTATGACTATAGTACTTATATAAATTTCTGAGTGGACTAATTTGTCTCAGAGTGACACCTAACTCGCTAAAGGTGTGCTTCCAAGAAAATGAGCATTAGGACATTTTTTCCACCAAGCATAATTGGTATAAAGTGTCTGCAGTAAGTCAAGATTTGGATATATGTGAATGAGAAAGTTAAGAATTGTAGCTACCCTAAAAACCATGTTTTACAAAGAACCGTGGGTGGAATTGTTAGCACAATGTGCAGACTGGAATCAAGTGGGTATGACATCCTCAAAGCTTTCAGAGAATTTTATTGCCATTAAGAAACACCACTCTGGACTGAAAAAGACTGCTACCAAACTAGGCTTCAATTGATAATTGAACTGCCAACCACCTGCAGACAGAAAGTGGAGTTAGGAAGCTGCTCAGGCCTGAACAACAGCATAAACTGCTACACCAGTTTTTCAGAGGTGTTCACAAATCACAGAAAATGAGAATCTCCCAGAGGACCACAGAGAACTATTGTCAAGGGAGGCTACTCTCAGGTAGCGGGACCAGGTCTATGCAAGGAATGTTCCCAACCCCAAGGCAGACAGCCTGCATAGTGTTGGTTCTATGGGATAACAGATGCTCTGGACCAGACCAGCATCTGCTGTATGTCTTTTATTATTGTCTATTTCAACCAGTGCATAATGGACTGTGAAGAGAAATTACCTCCTATTTTAAACTCATATGTCTCCAAATCAAAAGGAGCCACATTCAGACCTGATATACAGGATACTGTTCATCGTCCAGAGATCTTTGTCTGTGAGACTTAAATATCACTGAACGGGGCTTTCGGGTTGTCTTTCTCAGGAGGAGTTAAGTGTATCTTGTGCAATATTACTCAGCCATAAGAAAAAATGAAATACTCCCATTTGTGACAACATGGATGGGTCTTGAGAATATCACGCCAAGCAAAATAAATGAGAGAGAAGAAGTCAAGAATCATATGATTTCATTCATAGTGGGATAAAAAACTGAAAGTAACAAAAGAGCAAACAAGAAAAATAAACAAAAAAAACCTTACGGACACAGACAACAGTATGGTAGTTACCAGCGGGAAGGAGGCTGGGGGTAGTAAAGGGTAAAGGGGGTAAAATATACGGTGACAAAAGATTTGACTGGGAGGTGGCCACATAATGCAACATACAGGTAATAAATATATCAGGGAATTGTACACTGGAAACCTATACTTTCATTAACCGATGCCACTCAATAGATTTAACTTCAAAACTGACCAGGTACTGAATATTACATGCTGTTATTACTATTTCATTGGAGAATAAATATGTCTGGTTTGTCTTCTTTCAGATACGTGGTAGGACTGCATGCCCCTTTCGTAAGACAGAGTTCATGCAGTGAAATGTGAGTGGAAGCTACGTGGTCTCTTCGCGGTGAAAGTTTTCAAGGGAAGTACGCTAATTAATGCATTCTTTCCCTGTTTCCATGTTAACCAGAAAACACACAGGTCATGAAAGCTTCATCAGGCTACACATCGCTGAATGCAAACAGCATAGGGCAGGACTCCCCAACCTGAGAAGATATGTAATGTGAGCCCTAAATCTTTCTTGTTTTAAGCCACTATGATCTTAGAGTTGTACATCATAACATAGCCCATCTGATTAATACAAGATGCATAGGTATAGGAAATCAATGATTTGCTTACCACAGGCATTTAATAGAGATTTAGTTAATGGAACTAAATCTATGCAGGCATTTGGGGGTTAAATAACAGAACTCCAAGTCCAGGAGAATGCAGTTGAGTAGTTTCCCATAGAATTTAATGAGGTCCACCAGATAATCCACCGATAATTGAAAAACAGAAAAGAAATACCAGCACAAGACTACGGGATGTCTCAGTATAGTAAACAACAGAACAATAAGCTGTCTCAGAAAGCAGCGAGTTTCCAATCAAGCAAAAAGGCAGTGAAAATGTTTGAGAAATTGAAAGGAGAGTTCTGCTTCGGAAGGGAGCTTGAATAAAATGACCTTTACATTTCTTCTGATTCAAAGATTGTGTGATTGCAATTATCTCCCTCTCTGTCACTTTCACACTAATTTAAAACAACATAGGTAGAAGCTAAGTGAGTCCCATTAAACTTTATCATCTGACAAGTGTTATTGTATGTCTGAGGTGACCCACTTTAATATTGAATTCCTGGCTGAATCCAGCCGTGTTCCAGGTCCTACCTTTTACAATGCTGCAGGGTTCTCAGTGGGGAGGAGACCTATTTAACTGTCCACTCCAACTGTGATTTACAGGCTAGATGGCCTGATTATTGCCATACTTCCTGAGGTACATGCTTCCATTTTCAACTTTGTTCCGACTTTTACAGAAACCACACATAGAATTTTAAAAAATGTAAATATTCGTGCCACAAACGAGAGACGTAAATGAGGGTAGTAATTGCAAGTGCCAACAACAGGAGTGAGGCTAAGGAAGAAAATTGACTAAGGAGAGAAAAGTATCCAAATTAAACAAGATAACACCATGCAATGACCTGAAGCACAAAAATTCTAGATGAGGATTACAAAATTTCTTAAGGAAAATAAAAAGAACAATTTTAAGACCATAAGACAAGGTACAGAAAAGTAACACAGAGATTATCTAATTCGTATTCTCTTCTTATACATAAAATCTAAAATGTGAACATTCATTTCAGTTCATTTAGCTATATTCCCACACAGGTTCTAGTAGCTGATTTCAAGGCCAGTAACTATTATTTTTACTGTTGTATCAGCTACTATTCATATCCTCCCTACCCATCACTTTATTTGACCCTCAATGCACCTCTAGGAGCTGAGAAGTGGGACCAAAAATGACAGCTGTCTTCTAAAATCCATTTTCTCCTTTTTGCATAATGAGTTGCTAGTTGGACACATGCCCAACCAAAACCTAAAACAAAAACAAAAACAAAAAACTTTTCAGCCTCTCATGGAACTAACTACGACATTGTGACAAATTTCTTGTCAGTGAGATGGAAGGAAAGTGATGGGTGTATAGAACTTCCATGTCTGCTCTTAAAGGAAAAAGGTCTCCATTTGCCTTCTTTTGTCGTTCCCAAACCAGATACCGATGGCACAGTGAGCCCTCTCGAACCTTGCAGGCAGGCGAGCACATCTGAGGGAACGACTGAGCAAAAAAGGGAAGGAACTTGAATCTCTGGAAGACCTCACGGGCTAGAGCTGCCTTTGTAGCCTTGGAGTGCCTCCATCCAGATCGTTAGTTTCATTTTCACTGTAGTAACCAAACTCATACTCTAATTAAATAAGGCAAAACAAGTGTTTTTATCACCAATTTTATGAGGAAATATTGATACCCAGTTTGCCTAAGATACTTGGTCCTTGGTTAGTAACTCTCCAAAGAAATAGAGTATAATGTTTTATTGTTTAACCCCACCATGTACAACTTGTTTTATATTATCAACTATCATATCTCATTTTGGTTCAGAAAAAAAAATCTTATATGCAAATCTGTGGTGCTAAACATGGGTACTCCAATTAGCGAAGCTAAGAAGAAGTTTTTCTGAGAATGAATCTCACATGGATGAGCTAATATCCAAAAGTTTAAAGCACAGTTATGTTGAGTTTGCCAAGTATTTTCTTTAAAGAGCAAAAAGAATGGGCAAGTAATCACTACCATGAGAGTTTTGCCTGTTCTTCCAATAGGACATGCAAATGAAGCTTTTTTTGAACTACATTTTTAATTCAGATAATGTTGCAAGTACAGCTGTAACTGCCTTAGGGAGAACTGAAAGATGAAATTAGGTAATTTTTGCAATCAAGATGAATTCAAAAGAGGAAAAGTTTCATCCACCTGTTGTTTGGAAATTCTACTAAAGGGAACTATAGGAAACATATTTCAGAGAGAAACAATTTCCTAGAGGAAAAAAATCCACTCAAGCAATCAAGCTTCTTGTCTCTTCTGCTTATTAATGAAATGAATTTGTTTTTAAACCCTAGGTTATAAAACTTTATGGTTTACCACAAAAGAATTTTTAAAGTATATCCTGTGAAAATTAGATGTGAATGAAAAGGTTAAATTTCACAGTAACAAAATGGACCAGTAATTTTTCATATGTACAATCAGTTCACTTTCAATCAAAAGAGAAATTTTGCATAACTTAATGGAAATGCTTGATATACCTTTTCACAACTTTTGTGACTAAAACCCTTATATCTCAATCATTTTTTGTTTTTAAAACTCTGACTTCCCAATCACTTTTCCCTTTTAATATCTCTTTACTTATTTCTCTATAATTCTACTACTGTGTTCTAAGAACAATCTTTCATTTGCTCTTACTAATTGTATTCTTTCCTCCACTGTTATTTAATAAATAACTTCTCAAAAAGATTACAAATTGATTATTATTGCCAATCATCCTGACTCAGTATTGATTCACCTTCTCTTTTCACCGGTTACTAGAGTCAGAAATGTAGTCCCTAGCACATTTGACCAAGAAAGGACAAGGTGACAAAACTACTCTATTTGCTAATGGGTTGGGAGAAAGGAGAAATCGACGGCTTAAGCTATAATAATACTGTGAACTAATATATGAATTGCTAACATTCTGCTGTTATTTCGATTTGTACCAATATGTTTCCCTCGGGAGTCAGTCAACAAAAAATATATTAAGTGGTTACTACATAATAAGTGCTGTAGATACACTGGGAATGACGGAAATTATAACAGAGTGAACTTGTATTCAGCATGTCCCACACAGTGATGAGTTAAGGATATACATCCCTTTATCCTTTTCTTTTCTCATTTGAAACCTAACAGTGAATTTGGGTTTTCTTCTTGATTCTGACCATGTTCATAACTTAGGGGGAGGACATAAATCACATTTTGTTTGGTGAAATGAAGCCATCATGAATACTTCATTATTCGGTGTCTCAAACACTTCGTTTTTCACCCTTACTCTTTGGAGAGTTTGTGGAGTTTTGTTTCATTTTGCTTTGTTTTTAAGAGGTGGCAAATTATGTGCGAACATTTCCAATTTCCTAGCCTCCTTCTAAGATCATTTTGTATTCACTGCAATCTCGTGCTGAAATGCATTTGTTATCCATGTGCACCGCACAACTATTTGTGTGCCTGAGATGTATTCATGCAAATTGTCCTCAGTCGGTCACCCTTCCCACCTCTCCAGCTCCAGCCTGTCTCCTGCCAGACACCCCACATCCAAGCCACACAAAACTTTTCTCTCCAGCAGGGTGGATGGGTTGTATCACTGGCTGACAAGCTGGTGGCTGACCTGGGGTCCCTGGTGCGGGATAGTCAGGTCTTTTCATTTTCTTTGTCAGGTGGACTACATTTATCACCAAAAGGACATGAGTTTTTGTTCTCATGTCCTGGGCCTTTGACAGAGAGGAAAATTTCTTCTCTCCCACTGCTCCTGCTCCCTTACTAGCAAGACAGAGCAGGAGCAAACCCAGAGCCCAGCCTTCTCGGGGATGGGGACCGTTAGGCACAGAAGGCTGTTAATTTATAGAACAAGATGTCAGCAATGCACCAAAAGCCCAAGATCATTGATCAAAGAACATGGTTAACTCAAGCTTAAGCCTTTGCTCATGACCTTGGGACAAAAACCACTGACATTTGCTACCAAGATTAATAAGAGCATGATGACTTTTCAGGGAAGCTTTGTACCTAGGTATGTTGTTTTTACAGTAAATATTATTGATTGATGTGCATGTCACCAGTGACACAGCTACAAAGTACACGCTGAGCAGCATGTTGATTCTATAAATGAAAAAAAGGTAAAAATTATATACTCTCAGTTGATAGGCAGTGAAAATGGTGTCATTCTTTTCTTGGTCTAAATGTTCCTCAGAAAATGGTTCATTACAATTTTATATTTCCTAACCTATGGGTTTTAAGCATGGTGTTATGTTGAGGTTATTTCTAGTTAGACCAGGATTATATATCTTATGCTGTTACAACTGGAACTACTCAAAAGTTCTACTTTTTAAAAGATTCATGGAAAGTGGATTCTTACTCAAGAATCAATTTTGCTTCGGGTCACATGTCAGGATAGTAGTATTTTTTGATCATTCTCTAGCTAAAGCTCAGTGTGCTAGGAGAATGACAAGGCTGTGGGCTGAAAGGAAAAAATCATAAAAAGCTTGTAAAGGTCCTATGAAGAAAGCCAATTTCAATAAACTTTAAATTCATGACATTGGGATGCTACAGTCCATTTTGACTTTTAAAAAGAAAAATCTGAAAATTATTAAAGTTGTAAAACCTATAGGACAAAAATGAAAGAAAAGTGTTAGATCTTTCTTAAAATAAAAGTTGAAAACAACTTTTCAGTTGTTTTCCTTCAGTTGATATCATCCCACACAATATGTTTTTCACATTTCTTCTGCCAAAGGCTCTAACATCTAATTTGCTTTGTGGGTAAAAGCAAAATATATTGTTTCTTCTGTTTTTATTTTATTAATGTTTAATATATAATTATACTCCCCTTCCACCAGCCATCACCACCCTGTTGTCCATGTCCATGAATCCTTTTTCCTTTTTGCTAATAAGTGAAGACTACTTTTATTTTCTGCATAATCAGTGGAAACAGACAAAAGCTTAATTTTTCCCTTTCATTATCAATGACAATAAACTAATGTAGAATTAGAAAATCTGGTGCCTGATATAAGCAGAAACAAAATCTAACAAAACATTCTTAAAATTTGGTCCCATAATGTAAAAAAGCAGTTAAAATAAATATTTCAATAAAATATGTATGACTTAAAGAAATAATACAAAATGTACCCTCATACAGTCAGTTCCCTTTTCATTTTGAGCATGGTTTCTTTAGCTGGGCAGAAACTTTTTAATTTGATGTAGTCCCATTTGTTTATTTTTGTCTTTATTTCCTTTGCCTTAGGAGATAAACCAGTGATAATATCACTACTTGGGATGTCTGAAATTTTACTCTCTATGTTTTCTGCCAGGACTTTTATGGTATCACGACTTATATTTAAGCCCTTTATCCATTTTGAGTTTATTCTGGTGTGTGGTGTAAGTTGGTGGTCTAGTTTCAGTTTTTTGCATGTAGCTGTCCATTTCTCCCAACACCTTTTACTGAAGAGACAGTTTTTACTCCATTGTACTCTCGTGCCCCCTTTGTCAAATATTAATTGACCATAGAGACATGGGTTATTTCTGGGCTCTCTATTCTGTTCCATTGACCTATGTGACTGTTCATATCATACCAGACTGTCTTGAATACAGTGGCCTTGTAGTATAGTTTCATAGCAGGTATTGTGATCCCTCCAACTTCGTCCTTCTTTCTCAGGATTGCTAAGGCTATTCAGGGTCTTTTTCAGTTCCATACACATTTTTAGAATATTTGTTTTTAGATCTGTGAAATACGCCATTGGTGTTTTAATAGGAATTGCATTGAATCTACAGATTGCTTTGGGTAGTGTGGATACTTTACTGATGTTATTTTTTACCCTTGATATGATACAATGAGAATGGTAATTTACCTCTGTGGTCTTATTCCCAAAGACATACAACTCCAGCCAAATCATGAGAAAAAGCATCAGACAAATCCTGGATGAAGAATATTCTACAAAATACCTGACTGGCACTCTTCAAAACTGCCAATGTCATCGCATATTAAGTCAGTAAAACTGTCACAGCCAAGAGGATGCTAAGGAGATGTGATAGCCAAATGTAACGTGTATCCTCAAACAGAAAATGGACATTAGGAAAAAACTTTAAAATTTTGAATAAACTATGGACTTTGGTTAATAGTACCAGTAATGTATTAATATTAATTTATTAATTGTAACAAAATATGAGATACCAAGAAGGGAAATTAAGTGTTGAATAGTACAAACAATTTGTACTACTGGCATATTTTTTGTAAATCTGTTCTAAAAAACAGTAAAACCACTCTAAAAAGAAAAGTTTATCAAAATAATACCCAAAAGGGAAGAATCTGTAGGTCTGCAATAAAAATATTTTATCTGCAGACCTCAAAAGAGCAATACTTATGTGACCATGAGAAAGTGGTCTTTCACAGTCATTTTTCTTGGCTACAACTCTGCCTTAAAAAGTATTTTTAAGACAAGAGCTAGAAATGGTCAAGCTGAAATTGCAAAAAAAAATATTTTTTAACATTTAATAAAGGCATCAGTAGAAAAAAATCCATTGAAGGGAAAGGATGCAATATAAGTAATGATAACCAATAAAGTGATAAAATTAGTGTTATAAAAGATCACTCATAAGTTATCAACTTAGAATAAATGCAAATATGTTGATATCAAATTTTAATATGCTATAAAAATTCTGAAACAGAAATTTAAGAAGAGACACATATGAAAATAGATAGACATTGAACTTTATAGAAAAGAAAAGAGAACCAGATTTTTAAGTATGCATTTTAATAGTATCTTAGAGGAAGGAGATGAAATTTACTTGTGCAATCTTTTCAGAACACATCAAGCAGAAAGAGAATCTAAATTTTTTAAGATTAAAAAGAAACTCAGCCTACTTTGTTCTGTTCTATCCCAACCTGCTATGAGTTGTCAGAGAAAGTCACGGAGGGAATACATGCCAGCTCTTGTTACTCCACTGGACTGGGAGTAGAAAATCACACTTTGGAACAGTGGTCTAAAGGTCAGACGTAGAGGGCTCACTTAATTTGGTTGCTTCCTCCCCTGGTGCTGCATTTGGAAATTAACATATCGACGTGAGGTCAAATAGTTAGTGCTTCAAAAATAAAGTTCAGACTAAGTCCATTTAGTAATGTGACAAAAAAAATTTACAGGTAGCATGCATTGGTTTAATGACATGCAGGGGAATTTTGCTAAGCATTCAAATTTCATTGTCTCCATTCAAGGTTACAATAGCCCTAATGGTGAGCATTAGTATTGCTGCTTCTTTGTAGAATGATTACAGAACTTACTCAAGGTCTGGGCAATAAATGGGGAACCTTGAGTCAGAATGTAAGTACTTTTAACTCTTGCTGGTGGCAAACTATTCTATTAGAGCAATTATTTCATGTAATTTACTAGTCCATTTAGAAAAATAAATTAATTAAAGATTAAATGATCTCTTCTAAAAATTTACTAAATTAATTATTTTGGTATGTAATATATACAATTTTCCTTGCATAGGAAACATGAAAGGACTATAATATTTAACTTATCTTGAAGGAAAACCTACATATATTTTTAATATTTTTGAGCTGATGATTCTGGAGAAGATAGATCCAAGTGATCTGAACCAAAAATTAAGACAGGACCTCTTCGTCTTCAGTGCTAACTTCCTCACGCTAATTGACGGGCGTAGCCCATGCGGAGACATTAAAACTGTAACTATTTTCTTTAATCCTCAAAATGGAGGTTAAGCCTATTGATCCATCAATTCTAAAAAAGCAATGACAACACATCACACTTAAAACCATGCAAAACAATACATTTTCTCATACAGCAGTCTCTTCCAGTTCGTAATAGGTGGTCCTATAATTTCTGATTGACTATATCCAGTTAAGGGATCCTCAGTGACCTGAGAAAAATCTATTTTATTGTTGAATACATCATCACAATGGCCAACATTTATTGAGTATTTACTGTGTGTCAGGTACGAAACAGATCAGATTTATTTAATATCAAGTATGTATTGAAAACCATTGTTTCAGACACTGTTATATAGGTACTAGGAACTCAGCAATGAGCTAAAAAACAGTCCTGCAGTTATTGTGCTTATATTGTATCATTTAATCAACAAAATAACTTACAAGATGGATATTTAGTACTGTTAGTTGTCCCCCTTTCATAAGTGAGGAAAGAAGGTTAGTGGTTTACCCGAAGCCACAAAGATATTGCAACATGTATGTACATACCAAGTGTTACATATGATTTGCTAAACAAAACAGTCTATTTTCAAATCCAACATAACTCATTATCTTTAGGGAAGACATTACAGGTTTCTTATCCCAGTAGGAGGACAAACCATTCAATTGTTCATTTTCTTGTGATAGTAAACATGGTTTGAATAAAATAAAGTTTTCAAATAAAGATTTGAAAACTCCAGCTTGTGATACTTAAAAAAATAAAAATCTCAATGAGCCAGAAGAAGATATTTCGTATTTATAAGATACAATCTACCTTTGTATTTAAGTATATTGTATTGTTTTATTTTTACCATTTACCATTTGAAGAAAAACTTACAAAGTCAAACCAACTTCTGTAAAGTAAAATGCTTCTGTTCTTAATATACTGCTTCTCAAGGTCCTGTGGATAATACAATAAATCAAATCAAGAAGCATCACATATATAGGTATATTCACACAAATGGTGACAGCTTCCCTAAAGCTTTTTAAAGGAATGACATTCAGAGAAAAGTAGAGGACAATAAATACCTCCTAAAAATCTCAGAAAACTAAACTGATAATACTAGCAGAGGATATCTGTGTCCTTTAATGGTGTCATTGCTAAAGCTTCACTGTGATTCTTGCTTTAACCTTATTAGCATAATAGTTTTAAACACAAGACCATAAAATTACTACAAGCCAAACTCTCATGTTTAAAGAAAGTGAATTACAAATCCTAGTACTGTAGTCGTGCTTATGCTTCTGAAATATACAGCCTCTAAGGTCATTCTACATTCTGGTGCTCAATCTCGCACGGATTCCCCTCCAGCCATGGGACCTGGTGATATGCTTTTAAAGAACAGAGTATGACAAAAACAATGGGATATCACTTCCATGATTAGGTTATAAATAAACCATAATCTATCTCTCTCTCTCTCTCTCTCTCTCTCTCTCTCTCTCTCTCTCTGCCTCTCTCTCCCATGTGAGCTGTTCTATGGAAGGCCCATATGGTAATAAATTTCCAGCAGCAAGAACCTGGTCTGGCAACAGCAAAGTGAGTGAGTTCAGAGGCAGATTCTTTCCAAGCTGAGCCTTGAGGTAACAAGATCTTGGATAGATGAAAGATATTTGTACTTCACAAGTCTTTCTCTACAGAAAATCAGGCTCAGCAAACACCTTTCCCTCTTCACAGAAAACTCAAGACATGAAGCCTTAGGGATACAATGAAAAATATCAATAATTTAATAACCTGAAACATATTTAATAAACTCAAGGTTATCCTTTTAAAACTATAAGCAAGTTTCACTAAGTGATTTCATAACAATGTAAATTTTTCCAGTAAGATTTAGTGTCCAAAAACAATAAACTGGTTTAACCTTTTTTTTCCAATTATAAGAAGAAAGTTATTTGGAAAGTCAGAGGCAGAAAAGGTGAGCCAGCTGGGCTGTGTGGGCCCAGGAAACTCTTTCACCTCTTTTGACTCTCTCACCTCCTGAGGTCAGAGCAAACCAAAGACTGGCCTCAAAGACGTCTTATGCCCTAATTTAAGTGGATCAGAAAATGGAGAGTTTATGCCCTAGGCATCGTCTAAAACAACAGAATGATCAGCCAGTAGTTAATGAACTCTATCACCTGAATTTGATAACACATGATGGATGAGACAGTTGACAGAGACTCGCTCAAACCACTGTCAGACCAGGGTGTGTATGCACGTACCCAAGGCCACACCCTCTGAGGAGTGAAACCAAACACTCCACACTGCGAGGGGAATAGATTTCACCAAAATAGCATAGTCAAACAATAAATAAACAAATAAATAAACAAACAAATAGCAAAAGCAAGCTCCAGAGAGGGGGATTGGGTTCTAGAGTTGCTATAAAATATTACCTACAATGTGAGGTTTTCGATAAAACTTTTTGAGATATTTGATGAAAGCAAAAAAATGTGACACATGCATGAAAATAAAAGCAAGCAGGCAACAAAAACTACTTAGGAGGTGAACCTGATGTCAGCTATGACAAACTCTTCAGAGTATCTGTTATAAATGTATCCAAAGAGCTAAGGAAACCATGCTTAAAGGAGTAAAGGAGGATATAATAACAATGTCTAAAATATCAGTAACAAGATAGAATTACTAGAAAAGAACTAAAAGGAAACTCTGGAGTTGAAAATTACAATTGATCCTTGAATAATGTGTGGCTTAGGAGAGCCGACCGTTTTCACCATCAAAAATTCAAACATAACTTCAGTTGTCTGTCTACACACATGGGTCCCTGACCAGAGACTGAAAATACAGCTGACTCTTCAACAACATGGATTTGAAATACACAGGTCCACCTACACATAGATTTTTTTTCAATTGACAGTCCAACTGACCTGTGCAATTTAAACCCACATTATTCAACGGTCAACTCCATGGATGAAAATCCACATATGCGGAAGGTTGACTATATTTATATGTGAATTTTCAATTGCTTGGGAGGTCCATGCCCCAAACTCCTATATTGTTCAACCGCATATGGCAAGCCCAAGAACAACCTCTAAATTTTTTAATATAATGAAAAAATATTAAAGAAGAATAGAGAAACAAAAGGACATAAAATACATGGAAAACAAAATGTAAAATGTCATTGTAACCACATCAGTCATATTATATGTGAAAGAATTAAGTAATCCAATAAAAAAGGCAGAAACTGTAAGACTAGGTTTAAGAAAAAGCAAGATCTGACTAAAAGCTGTCTACAAGAGACATTTTAGATACAAAGGTACAAATATGTTGAGAGTGAAAGGACTGAAAAAGATACATCATATAAAGAGTAGTTGTTAAAAGCTAGAGTATCTATACTCATATCAGGAAGAAGGTTTACAACACAAAGAGTCACTAGATGTAAAGAAGAACATTTCTAATGATAAAAATGTCAATCTGTCAAGAAGACATAACTGTTATAAACATATAATATAGGGTGTGGCAAAAGTTGGTTTACAGTTATTAGTACCCAAAACAGAGTTCATTCTTGATTTATTATGTATCAATTATTGTATTATTTTCCATAAGAACAACTGTAAACCTACTTTTACCACACCCTATATACACACTTAACAACAGAAATTCAAACATATATGAAGCAAAAACTGAGCTAAAGGGAAAAAGACAATTTGACAGTAATACAGTTATAAGCCACATAATGATGTTTCTGTGAACAAGAAACTGGATATATGACAGTGGTCTCATCAGATTATAATGGAACTTAAAAATTCTGAATGCCTAGTGATGTCATAGCTGTCATGACATTGTAGCACAATGCATCATTTATGTCTTTGTGATGATACTGGTGTAAACAAACCTACTATGCTACCAGTTGGATAAAAGCATAGCACATACAATTACAGTAGTAGACTATAACATCTAGGTTTGTGTTAGCATACGTTGATCTTTGCACAGTGAGGAAATAGCCTACAGACACATGTCTCAGAAAGTATCTTCATTGTTAAGAGCACATGACTGTAGTTAGAGACTAAAATACCACATTTTTCATAATGGATAGAACACATAAACAGAATATGAGCAGGAAATAGATGCTAAAAGCACTATAAACAACCTAGACCTAATAGGCATCTACAAAACACTCAACCCAGCAACAACAGAATGCACCTTCTTCTCTAATGCACTCAGAATGTTCTTCAGGACAGTCCACATACAAGGTAATAAAACAAGCCTCAATAAACTTAAAAGAAATAAAGACACAAAAAAGTATTCTCAATTGCAATGAAATAATATTGTAAATTAACAATTTAGGGAATTAACAATATATGGAAATTAAACGCCACAGTACCAAATAACCAAGGTGTTAAAAAGAAATCAAAAGAGAAAACAGAAAATACTTTGAGATAAATGAAGAAATGTAATATAATTGGGGTACAGCTAAAGCAATGAGTGAAGAAAATGTGTATCTATAACCACCGACATTTAAAAAGAACATCAAATCAACAACATAACCTTCAGCCTTAAGACCCTGGAAAGAGAGGAGCACACTGAAACAAAGACAAGCAGAAGGTGAAAATAATAAAGATTGGAGTTGATTTTAATAAAAACGAGAATAAAATAACAAAAGGGAAAATCAAGAAATCTAAAGGTTGGTTCTTTGGAAAGAACAACAAAACTGACAACTATTTAGCTAAACAGGCCAGGATAAAAGTAGAGAAACTCAAATTACAAATATCAGCAATTAAAAAGGAAACATTGTTAACAACCTTAATAAATAAAAAGAACTATAAAGAAATATTATGAATGACTGCATGCCAAAAAATTAGGTAACTTAGATAATGTGGACAAATGATTAGAAAGACCCAACTATCAAACCAACTCAAGAAGAAATAGGCATTTTGAATAAACCTATAACAAGTGAAGAGATTGAATTTTTAATAAAAAATATCACCCCAAAAGAAAAGTCCAGGAATGCATGACTTTTCTGGTGAAATCAAGGATAGATTTTTAAAAGAATATCAATTCTTCAAAAATTCTTACAAAAAGTGAAAAAGGAGAGAATACTTATTCAGAGATTACTATTACCCAGATATCAAAATCATACAAAGGAATAAGAAGGAAAAAAAGCTACATGACAATATTTTCATAAATATAAGCACAAATATGTTCAACAATTACTAGCAAATTATATCTAGCAATATATAGGTAGGAATATTGCTACTTCATAAAAATCAAGTGGGATTTATCCCAAAAATGAACATTCAGTTTAACATTCAAAAATCAATGAATTTAATAAAATTTTATTAAAGACAAAATGACATGATCAACTTAATAGATAAAGTGGCAAATCACTACATAAAAATATTCAACATTATTAGTCATTAGCAAAATGCAAATGAAAACCACAAAGAGATGCTACCACACACCCACTAGAACAGCTAAAAGTAAAAAGACTGACAATACTATTTCGGTAAAGATGTGGAGGAATTGGAACTCGCAAGCATTGCTGGTGCAACTGCAAAACTGTAGAGTCACTTCAGAAAATAGTTTAGCAGGTTCTTACGAAGTTTAACTTATAAAGTCAAATATACAACTGCCCGGTGACCTGTAATCTCACTTCTAGATAACTCTTAAGGAGAATTAAATGTGTCCATGCAAAGACAAGTATGGGAATGTTACATCACGGAATGTGGTTCAGCAATAAAGATGCTACTAATATGTATAACAGCATGGTTGCATCTCGAAAGCATTTTGCCAATTGTAAAAAAGTCAGCTATAAAAGACTACATTCTGTGTGATTCTCTACTTGTGAAATTCTAGAAAAGGCAAAAGCGCAATAGCAACAGAACGCTAATCGCTGGTTGCCAGGGGTTGGAGAGGCGTGACTGCCAAGGGCACTCGGGAACATTCTGTGGTGACAGAAATGTTCTGTATTACGATTTTTCTGGTGCTCGCATCACTATATAGTTACCAAAAATCATCAAATTATATACTGAAAATTGGTGAATTTCAATAAGGCTGATGTAAAAGTACACATGAACTCCTTGATCCATCCCAATATTGAGTCACAATCTATGGGAGGTAAGGCCAAGGAAGCTGAAAAATGTTTAAACCTCCCCAGGCTCATGATATGGGCCGACAGGTTTAGGGAGCAACTGAGCCATCTGACCCCAATGCTGGCAATTAGCAAGACGTAGCAGTTGGTCACCTGGGGTAACCCTAGACTCAAAGAGATGGCTGAGACTAAACCTGTTGTAGGTTCGATGCTTCCTACGCTGCCTCTTGATGAGTCTGAAAACTGGGGCATGACTATGTGTTCGGGGGGCAGGTCGGTAGCCCAGTCTGGGCATCAGCAGCAGACAGAGAGCAGAGTCGCCCATAGTGTTTGTTACCATGACTACTCCCACTGTGCTGTTTTTACTATTAATATTTACTTCTCTCAGATGTGTCTTTACATTTAAAAGAAAATCTGGATGGTAAATAAAGTCAAGAAGTAGAGGTGGGGTTAAAGTTCCTCTTCATCCTCCCTTTCAAGTCTGTCCTGTCAGCAATTTGGTCAGACAGAACACCATCTGAGCACTGAGGTAGTAGGCTTCACGGGGCCACGGTTCTGAAACCTACCGCATCTTTGGGGCTTTAAAGAGCAAAGACTAGGAAGAAAGTGCAGATTGCCTCATCCAGAAAGTCTTCGACGGCCTGGGGTGAGATCCAGAAATCTGTGATCGAAATCCTCCTCCCTGCAGCTTCTGGTGTGCTGCGTGGCTGGGAACTGACTGTTGTAGGAACTCAGAAAATGTATTACTGAGATAAATTCCCTGTTGTCTTCGATTGGTCTCCAAAACAGACTGGGCTAACTCATAATGACTTCCTTTTTCACCCAAACTGAGCCAGCCAACGCAGAGGACACCGGCAAGCCCCCTCATCAGTCAGTGTTTCTAACACCCGAGTGGCAAGTGGAGACCACAACAGCAGAGTCTCAGCTCTCAGGTGCCCACTATCTGAAACATGGAAATAGGTGTTGGTGTGAAGGAAGGGCTAATCGGGCCTACACTGAAGGCACACCATCCATTACAGATGTTGTGTTATAGAATCATACACCTAAAACCTACATAATCTCATTAACCAATGTCACTCCAATAAATTCAATCTAAAAAATACCAAAAAAAAAATTAATGCAAACCAGCCACTCCCATTACTATGGCAATCCTGAGCATTTCTGTGGCTGAGAGCTACACTCAAAATACCTGTCAATATCCTACAAATAATATTTATTCTCCAGAATACCTGAACTAAATCCTCCTCCTTCCCTAGCACACAGTTCTTGTAGTCCTTTTCTAACAGTGTACCCACCCACAAAGCTCTCAGGAACCTGTCTGTGGAGCAGGCATGCTTTAAAGCAGGTTAGTAAACAGTTTTGGCCCTTGGAAATGCAGGGAAAACCAGGTTATGCATTTGTGAGTGTGACAATCACACTCATCAGCTTTGTCAGCCTCTTGATTAAAATTCACTTTTGGGGGGCGGGGTGTCACACTTCACTGAAACTCCACATCCACTTAATAGTACATAACCTTTGCAGTTCTGCCTGAAAGCTGCAAACCTCAGATATATTTCCCCATTTATTTTCATAATGAAAAGATGGGATCTAAAGTGACTCATTTTAATTTAAAAATGTGTGAAATATAACACCATGGTATATCATCTTAGGTTTCAAGAGGATAGAGGTCACTTTTCCAAATGTGTATTTAAATTCTAGAAGAAAAAGACCCCCCAAAATTGCATTTAAAAACAAAGTATTTCCTTCATTTAAAGTAAAACTATAGCATTTTTCCCAGATAAAAACAATTATTTCATTCCAACCATTTTTTTAAAATGTGTTTATGTTTAGTGTTTGTTTCAAATCAAAAACCATGGTGTTAGGATTGTATGGATCAGGTTTTGGATGCCGGAGGTTATTTCTCTGCAGGGACAGATAATGGAAAATGTGTCTAATCAGTGAAAAGCTAACAGAATTGGGAGAGATGACAGATAAAACAATGCACACCAATCAGGGATAAGCATTGAAAAGTAAGGGTCATGTATTTATAATTTGATTGGCCAGGATATAGTAGAGAGAGGGAATAAAATAAAAAGCTGCTGGCATTATCATCTTTGTGGGATGTTCAGTTTGTACAATGGAGAAATTAGAAGAGGTACTCCTAATAAAAGGGGCTAGGAAATACATAATTAAATATGCTACACCTAGTATGTAGAATCAAAGACTTCTAGCAAGGTAGAATGCAAACACACAATAAGGGTTTTCCAAGGTCAGGAAACCAGATTCAAAGGCCAGGACAATGCCAACACCAGGCACAGAACTAAAGCCAGAAAACTTTTACTTACCCTCAGAGAAGACTGTCTTTAGAGGAGCAGAGGGGACCACAGAGGACCCCCCACTGATGCTTTAAGAAGCAAGTAGGCACTTAGCAATTAGACAAATACAACAAACTGAGAGGTAGAAAAACATTAATTTCAGTTTTGCAGATGGATTCTAGAGGGACAGGGCGATTAAAGGTGCATCAGCCTTTAGCACACTAGGTGAAATGTATGATCCTTGAATATGAAAGGGAATTCTGAGAGGCCCTCCTGGAATGGAGCCCAGAAAGGCAGAGAAGCACCAAGTGCAGCATAACTTTGGCATCTCAAGGGCTGCATGCATCATTGATAGTAACCGTCGGGGTAAGGAGCAGTGTCCTTAGAAACTCCAACATCCATTGTGTTGACAGTTCCCTGGGATGTGTCAGTACAACCCAGCAGAGGTGGTGCGGAGAAAAAGAGGAGTAAAAGAAGTAGCTAGACATCCCATGTGGCTGACTTCTTTATGAGCAAGCACAGGTGAGACTCTCAGAAATACTTGTATCAGCTCATCTGCATTACTGGCAGGAGAGGTAACTTGACATCACCATGCTTGTCCAGCTTTTACATAGCACTGATGAAATGAGTTCCTTATACTCTGATTACTCACTGCAGCATTTTGTATAATTCTGTCTCACAATTAGGCAGTCTATATACCCCAAAGCTCAGATACTTGGCACATCTGTTCAAGATCCCCAGAACCCAGGCAGATAGCCTCTTCAGGGATGTTAAAAAGAATGGATTCTGCAAAACAGACTCTTGTTCTTTTAAAAATGGTAAACGTGAGCATTTTTTTAAATAAGCACCCTTCTTAAAGCAGCCATTTTACCAAATGGGTTATAAAGACTGAATATCTGGAGGCAATCTGTCCTGGTGCATGTATGAAGAACCTATTTCTCATAACATTTCAACAATGCTGCTTACGTCCTTTTCACTCATAAAGGGAATAATGTTCCTTCTTTAAATACACCCTCTTAAAAGACTTGCTTCCTTTAATGGCTTCACACATGCATCGTGTGGAAGCTGCCAAAACGACACTTAGTGGCAGTATGACCATTTTACCCAACTTCAATAATTTCCTTAATCTTGATGTATAGTTTGACCTTGACTCCATACTTCCTCACACCTGATGAGTACTCTTCGCTACTTTATTCATTTAGTTAGATTTCTATCCTACCTTCTTCTAAAAGTCTTTGAAGTGACCTGCGCCTCTAGTTCCAGACGAGGGTGAGATTGATGTCACTACTATTGCCATCATTACAATAAGCACAAGGATGGAAGGGAGAGGGCCAGGAAGGAGGTCCACACCAATACTATCAATCTCCTGGAGAAGAGCGTCAGTGGTTGAGGTACTTCAGCAAGTGAGTTATTATGGTGCTCTAGCCGGCGGAGGAGAGGGGTAAAAAGATGAGTGTAAAGGAGTCAGAGGTCCCAGGAGGCTTTCCTGGAAATACACTCAGCAGGTTCCTTGACAAAATGTACCAGTTCCTTTGTGCAACAGTAGAAGATGGCATATTTAACAAGACACCTTTTAGGTCAAAAACCCTATGAAAACTACAATGATATAGAAACTTTACCCCCGCACAAGTAGATGTGGTCTAGATTTCAGGAAGAGCAGAGATTTTGGAACCCACCACCTGCAATTCCAGAAATTGCATGCTGATAGAATTACTACTAGCCATCCCGTAAATATAAGAAATTATATATCATCAAGTTCCAAAGTTCAGCTACACATTTTCATTTGCATTTAGCCAACCTTTACATTTTAAATCTTAACATATATTTTCATATTCATCGCCAATCCCTAGTCACCAATACTTGTTAAGATTTATAATGTGTGCAGACATAAGCACACATGTGTGTTGGGGTGGGGTGAAAGGGGTGGGAAGCAAAGGAAAAGAATAATCCTCCAGGATTAAACAGTCTGGCAACAACTTCTCACCTTTTTCTGAAATACTCATATAATCTCATCATCTACTGTTCTGCTCTTGTCCAGCAGGAAAATGACAATAGCCCCACCCTCAGTGAGATCCAGAGCTAATGTTCAGCCCAGCAGAGCACATCTGATCCCCTTTAGAGTCCAGTTTTGTGAAATCAAGCTTGTGTGTGCCAAAATTTGTGTGTATGTGCAGGGATTGGGGGAGAAGGAGAGAGAGATGAGGAGGGGGAGAGAGAGAGGGAGAGAGAGAATTTACCTTCCAATGAGTGAGAACTCGCCCACGACGCCCAGGCGCCGCATGGCACTCAGCAGGCCTCGCACCGTCATGCCTTCGCAGAAGCAGACCACCACTCTGGCCTTGGGAAGCCGCTCCCGGAGCTTGCGCAGGAGCCGGTCGAAGCTCTTCTCCCCGGCATTGCTGTAGATTTTGTCCGAATGGGCGATGCAGAGGCCCTCCTGGGCAGCCAGCTCTTTGAAAGCATCCATTCCACTCTCCCCATAATTCCCTGTCCAAAAACAATCAGCAGATGTTCAAGACAACCTGGAGGCAGCAGCACCCACCACCTGGAATAAGGATTCATTGGTCACAGGGAATGGAGAGAACAGACTTGCCAAGTAATTCGTAAATATAATTTGGACAGAAGGGAGATCTGGGTGGATTAAGAAGGGTAATCAAATGATCAACTCTGAAAATACGAGTAACTGTCTAACCAGGGCATTCACAGTGAAACAAGTATTTAAATAAAGGACCAATGCCCTATTTTAGAGCCATGATTAATTGTGGTTGTCCCAGCATTTAGCTATGTGGGAGAGATCAGTGCATTGGGGTAGAAATCAAGCAGCACGATAAGAAGGCCTGTTCATTTAGGGCTTGCTTCAGCAGGCCCTGGTTAAGAAGCAGACACTCCTGGTGATAGCAAGCCCTGCCACATTTCCATGAAGAGTGAGTAGCAAAGCAAATATAGCACCTGGCCAGTCTACAATAAGCAGATAAGAAACAAGTGCAGAGTTTCGTCAACATCCAACATCCTCTGAACAAGTGGTAGGGTTGTGGGAGATTTGGCCTTATGGTTTGATTTTTTTACTTCAATGTCATCCCTATAATAAAATATAGTTTAAAAACTAAGAACTCACAGAAATCGATGAAATAAAACCAATATCACATTGTGCCAGCTCCCCATCTCTGTTTCACTGATGACTTCATCTCCTTTGTAACTCTACTCCTTTCCCCAAGTTTGGGGATTTTAATACCCAGGTAGATGATTCAATACTGTGTTCCCATAGTTTCTCCCTTCCATTGGGAATGCCCAATGCTATTTCCTTTAACCCACTAACTTATACTTTTGATTTTGTCATCACATACGTTACTAATATTTCTGAATGTTGATGTCAAACATCCCCGTCTCTCTTTATCCCTTCTTATGTTTCAAAATCATACATTCTAATACCTGTACTCCACCATTCATTCCACCTCACAGAAATCTCAAATCCATGTACCCCCCTATTTTCCTTTTCTCCCTCTCGTTTGCCTCAGAGCCCAGCTTAGATTTCACAGCCTATCTTCATCATCACTCCCTTGAAGATTATTTTAACTCCCTGTGTTTTCCCGACAACACCCTCATGCTGGTTAAACCCAAGCAATCACCTACTCCATGTTTGCACATAACATGGCTGGGAAAAAAACTCATAAACTTGATGACTGGTTTTATTTAAAATTCATGAGCACACATTCCAAAGGGGTATTCACTAGTGCAAGAAAATTATACTACATCCCCAATGTAAATAAACTTTCCTAGTCTCTAACATGATTATTTTTATTCTTATTTTTCTCTCTTCAAATCTCCAAACAACTGACCCTACCTTGGACCTTCATCTCAGCTGGGATCTTCATTTCGTATTTCAGTAAGAACACAGAAACAATCAGATAAAAACTAATTCAGCCATACACCACAACATCCATGAAACTGTCTCCACTCATACTCACTATCATCCCTCCTGTTGTAAACCCAAAGTGTTTCTGCTTCAGGTTAGAGCCAACTCTTGCTCATGAATGAAGTCCCATCATTTCTTTGTCCATCAAAAGACTTTCTCTTGCAGTTGTATCCTATCTTCTTTAATATAAATTTCCCCTTCTAATGGTATCAATCAAAAAATACTCCAGGACTCTTTGTTCCACTTGACTTACTACCTGTTCCCTACTGTTCACAGCAATAACAGTTGCCTACATCAATGTGCTTGCTTCATCATCTCTCAGTCTCTTCTTTACCTTTGTTTCCATCGCCTCAGAATCTTTCCAAGCTCTTCTCTGGTCAAAGTCACCAATAACTTCCCTGTCACTGTATTTTATGATCTGTTCTCTGTCTTCAGCTTCATCCACCACCCAGCTGCATTCAACAGTTGGCCACACCCTTCGTGAAACGCTTGATTCTCTTCGTTTCTGTGACACAGCCCTCTGGTGATATCCTCGCCCCTCACAGACTCCTTATCAATGTGTTTGCCAGATAGTCTTGTTCTGCTAAACCTCTCAGTATTGTCATGCCAGTACGCATCCCTGGGAAACTACCTCTTCTTCCTCTACAGTCCCACAAGTTACCCTCATTCAGTCACATTTTTTTCAAACACCATTTGAATACCATGGTTAAATAGATCTTCAGACTGGACTGCTATTTGGAGCAAAAGATTAGTACATTCAGTTACTTAGCTGATATATGTATGCACTTAGAGACATCTCACACTTATATCTGAAATAGAATTTTCCCTCTTGACCTTGAAAACCTGCTCCTTTTAGACATCTCTTCTTAGCAAATAGTACCACTAGCCAACAAGTTGTGTAATAAAAAAAAATTAGGAACTTTCTCTTCTATTGCAGATCCATTTCTGTAGACTCTATCTCTAAAACATTCTTAATCCACTGGTCTCTTCTTTGTTTTGATCTTTGCCACTTTAAACCAAGTGTCTTAGGTCAAGTTCCCTAAGAACATAGCTGAGATAAAAATCCTTGTTCAAATTATTATTGAAGAGAAGAGCAATAAGAGAATGACAGGAGAGGGATGCCGAGAAGAAATGTCACCTCAGCAAGAGATTAGCTTCAGCCTGATTCCACAAGAAAGTCCTAGAGCACAAATTAATAATATGCAGCGTTGGCAAAATACAAATACATTCACTTTTGGTGAAAGCAGTTCAAAGTATCGGTGGACAACTTGGTAGCAGTTTTCAAAATTTATCAAGGTAAGTATCATATAAATACAGTAGTTTAAGTCAAAACAATTTTCAAAAAATATTATCCAAAAAAACCCCCTTAGGACTTAAATCTCAGCATCTGTAAAAGTTTCATGGGCATTGTAAAAAAAAAAACCTAATAAGATTCTCCTATATTTTTAAAAATAAAATTTTCTTGTATCTTATTTTTAATATTTGTGATCAATTAATGTATTTGTTTTTTTTTAATTTAATCATCTTTATGGGGCCTAACCCAGTCCAGTAAAGCCCAAAAGGAAACATTGACACATCATAAAATCTTCATCTCCATGGACTGTGGAAACACATCAGAGTTCAAATAAGAAGAACTGACTGATTATCAGGGAGCAAACTGCAGGTGGCAGGTGGACGCCTCATCCGTCTCCAGAGACGGGCATAAGGAAGGAGGTCAGATGCCTCTTTCTCACCACGAATGCAGGTGCAGGAATCTACAAGGTGCACAGATAGGCTTCACCAGCCAACTCGCCCAGCAGAAGGCACTGTCAGTCTGTCACGGTGGTGTTACAAGGGGAATAATTTTACTGCTAACGTGTCACCTGGGACTTCAGCCACAGAAAAACCGTTATGTTCCTTTATCAAAATGCATGCAGAATAAATGAGGAAGAATATCTTGTACAAACAAGAAAATTTTCATTTTTAAATCTACCAAAGACCTTAGACAAGCAGACGAGAAACAGATACAGGGATTAGTCAAAATCCAGCATCCAACCCCCTCAGGTTACAGTCAAATAAACAGGGCCACAGAGGGGGGCAGTAGCTCACCAATAGGCATGAAGCTTGCTCATGTTAGAACTGGAACACTTCTACATGACTTGACTCCAAGGTTGCTATTTGCTTCTCTTAATAGCGAAAAGCAATTAAACATGTATATTTTCATAATATAAAAGAGGTTTGCAGAGGCCAATTCATTCTTTGAATATTAACCCCAATTTCTTCACTTATATTTTTGTTCAGATAGCAACTTTTATTACACAAATTCATAAAGATCATTGGAATATATTTAAACTATTTATCTAATGATTCCTCAAAGACCCCAGAGTGATATATAAAATTTCTGTGAGAGGAGCTCTCATATAGGAAGAACAACCACAACTGTACTTTTATAAATCTTTATACTTTAAAGATTGCATTCATTAACATTATCTTATTTGACTCTTACAACAATCATATTGTGCTCATTCTAGTGATAACAGTGCTAGATACAAATACCATACAATATAGGGAGAAAACTGCCTCCAAGAAGCTTAAAATTATGTTATTTTCATTTAATAGCAGCAGAACTAATGACATGACAAGGACTAATTTAAATATCTAACAGAGGTGCTAGGGGTTAGGAATCAGAAAAAGCCAAAAGTTCCACTTGTTGGTGAGGATGTGGAGAAAAGGGGACCCTTGCATATTCTTGGTAAGAATGCAAATTGGTATGGCCATTTTGGAAAACACTATGAGATTGTTTTAAATTAAAAAAAGAAAAGAATTACCACTTGATCCAGTAATCCCACTACTAGGTACATACACAAAGGAAATAAAATCAGTATCTCAAAGAAATACCTGCACTCCCATGTTCATTGCAGCATTGTTCGCAGTAACTAATATATGAAAACAACCTAAGTGTCCATAAATGGATGAGTGGATAAAGAAAATATGCTATCAGTATGGATATGTACACACACACACAGTGGAATATTAGCCATAAAAAAATCCATTTGCATGGGTGAGCCTAGAGGATCTTATACTAAGTGAAATACATCACACAGAGAAAGACAAATACTGTATAATCTTACTTACATGTGGACGTTAAAAAAGTCAAACTTTCCTGGCTGGCATAGCTCAGTGGATTGAGCACAGGCTGCGAACCAAAGTGTCGTGGGTTCGATTCCCAGTCAGGCCACATGCCTTGGTTGCAGGCCATGGTCCCCAGCGACCGCACATTGATGTTTCTCTCTCTCTCCCCCCCTCCCTTCCCTCTCTAAAAAATAAATAAATAAAATCTTTAAAAAAAAATTCCCCCTCCAAAAAAAGTCAAACTTAAAGAGCCAGAGAGTAGAACAGTGGTTATCAGGGGGTGAGGAGTAGAAAAATGGGGAGATGGTGGTCAGAGGTTCCAGACTTCTGATTACAAGGAGAGTAAGCTCTGGGACCTGGCGTGCAGTGCAACGGCTATATGGTGGTGAGACATATTACGTGTAACAGTATACAGTTACTAATTTACACTGTATACTTAAAATTTGCTAAGAGAGCAGATCTCAAATGTCCTCACCATTAAAAAAGCTATCTATGTGAGGTAGTGGATGTGGGAATTAACTTGACTGGGGTCATCATTTCACAACATATATACACATCAAACAATTACATTGTATACCTTAAATGCATAACATTTTATTTGTCACTCATACCTCCATCAGCCTGGGGGATAGAAGACAGTGTCTTTATTCTGGGGCTTCAAAGATGAACAGATTTTCCATAGATAGATAGAAAGTTAGAGGACATGTATTCTTTGGCTGTCTACCAGGCTGTGAGTAAATCACACCAGACTCAGAATAAAACAGGCAGGAAAGAGCCCACCCTCTCCGCCTTGCATCCCACTTTCATTCTGCTACCCAGGTTTTCTCTTGCCTTTCCTGGCATTGAAATATTTATTTAGAGACTTCTCTTTGCAGCCCTGGAAGATATATGAAAAACTGGTTTTTAATAAATAAAGAAAGAACTGGCTTTCAATAAGCCTCTTAAAAAATAAAAGAGCCATGTAATTGTAAACACTCAGACCTGATAGAGAGCTGCATATTTACATTCAATTAGCAAATAGTTTATTGAGTTCTCAACTTGAAGAAAATCCCTGGCCTCTGCATGTCAAGAGTTGCCAAGAAATATTGGACACTGGCTCTCCCTTCAATTTGGTGAATATTTACCCTGTGTCTGGCTCTGTGCTAAAATAGCTCACGTTTCATTTATTCATCACAGCGACTCCATATGGAAGTTATAACTCCTCTTCTACAAAGATATGAAAGCTCTAAGACTTGGTAAATAACTCGCCCAAGGTCATATAGGGGTAGAACTGGGGTTTAACATCTAAATTTTGCACTGCCCCCTACATTGTCTTACAGCTGTGAGGGCATGGCATCAGCATACGAAACAACAGCAACGACACTAAGCCGTATAACCTACATGTGAATTGGAAAACACCATAATACTAAATTTTAGAGTAAGAGAGCAGAGAGGATCAGAGAATATCTCTTGGGAAAAACAGGAATAAAACCTGGCCTTGAAGAGTGTTTGCAAGGGATTGGTATGCAGGGTGAATGGGAGTGAATGAGAATTCGCAAAGGTATTTTTAGAGGCATTGAGTAGAGACGTCCCAATAGAACAGAAGGTTCATGGTTTAGAGAATGACACTCTATATAACGGATTTCTAGTAAAGCATCTGGCACAGCGCTACAAGATTGCAACACGGAAATGTGCTATATGTTGCTGTGTGGTAACAGATTTTGTAACAGACTTCTTCACTGTTACAATGTTGCCTAAACCACAGAGAGTAAGAGAGAAAGGGAAGACTAACATCTGGAAAAGCTTATCAAATACAAAATTAAAATTTGTCTAAAAATCTTAATTTCTATCTTACATAACAAAAAGATTTTCAGAGAGTAAATCAAGATATTCTATAAAACTAGACTTCTAAGCTAAGTCTTGTGGGATGATTTATGAGAGAGAACATAGAGGTTACAAAGAACTCCATTGTTTGTAATAATGAAAGTGTTTAAATGTAATAGAAATGGACATTATTGTCCATACCAAGATGAAGTTAAGAAAGGTACTGGAAATGGAGGCAGAAAATAGAACTCTTTCAGGAAAGAAAAAACAATGGCTACAACTCTGAATTTGCTAAGGTACATATCACTTTTGAAGAAATTAGATGTGATTATTATTCAACCAAAAATGCAGCTTTTCATTCATGAAAGACTGATTTGCAGTATTTAGTAGCAAAGTTTCAGTGAGCAAGCTATGAAATAAAAACTTCTTAGATCTCATAATCACCTGTATGAACTACCATTGTGTCAAAAAAATATGCACTGGAGACCAGTTCTTATATTTCTACTCTTAACATATTGAGGATCTATTTAAGAAAAAATCTGAGCTCCATTTGATAGCTAAAGCCATTGTACTGAACCAAGTTTAATTCCTATAATTGCATATTCATATATTATCCTGCTCAAACAATGGCACTAGACATAGCTCATCCCTACATGTTTATACATTAATTATATGAAGGGAAACATTCATACAGGGAAAATATGTAGATATTTGTTAATATTCCTTTAAAAAGGAATACTTTCACTTTGAAAGATCCACTAGTATTATGCTCTAAACTTCTTTCATCCTTCCCTTATTTCATGTTTACATTCCTTCCTTGGTGTTCTATAGTACCCAATAATGAAATCCTTAGGGCTCAGACTACCCAATAATGAAATCCTTAGGGCCCGTGGACCCATCTCTGTCCAAGGTCCTGAAAACTGACTCCTCGACCTCCTGGGACATTTTGGACAAATCAGATAATACCTATTTTTAAACGAATTATAATAAAGAAAGTACTCTCACAGTGCCCTCTGGAAACCTACTGCAATATTCAACAACTGGCACTGTAAAGAATTTTTCTTTTTGACCTAAATCCTTTGCAATAAAATCTAAATCTATTTTGTCTTCATTCTCAGTAGAGACTGAGCTGGTTTGAGTTCTTTTTTTTTTTTTTTACCTGGAGTGGGGGGTGGTGTGGGGCTGGGGACGGGGAGTCCTTCTGGAAGCCACAATTCAGCTTTCTCTTCACGAGAAATAACTTTAACATTTTTTATACTTTAACATTTTGGGGCAATCTTTTAATCTATTTGTTTTCCCCACTTAACGCATAGAAAATGGGATGGCTCCCCTGCCTCCAACCACACACCTGCAGTCAGCTTTATGGGTCTGTCTGGTCAGTCAGAGGAGAGTGAGTCACCAACACCCAGTGAGCCCCAGAGGGGCATGTAAGGGAAGTCATACGCAAGGTCAGCGAAGGAACAGCCTCACTCAGGGAAGTCATAGAGGATAAAAAGAAATCACTTTGTCAGCAATTTCCCAATCCTACACAACGGTCCCAATGTGGACAGCTATAACAATAAATATGATAAAGGAAATTTACTGAAAATGATCAACATCTTTATGCAATAGAATTGGGATCAAGTCATGCTTGGCTTTTGTCTCATCACTTTCTCAGGTGTGCCTGAGAGCTGAGTGAGTGAGAGAATGAGCCTCAGGGGCAAACAATCTTGTTTGAATCCTGGGTCCTGGGTAAGGAAATAAATAGCCTTTAAGTGTTTTTATTTAAGCTTTGATGTCCTCTTGTGTAAAACAGTGATCACAACATGCATTTCAAAGACTTCTCATGATTATTAAACCATATGTGTTAATGATTGCAAAGTTCCCAGATCACAGAAACACTGGGGAACAGGGTCTGTTTTTACTCTCCACCTCTGTCTAGAGTTGTAGAATATAAAACTGACCATAAGGATCTGGCTTGACGTAAGAGCTTCACATTCCATTTGTCCTATGTTCCTATTTATAAAACTCAAGCTCATGACTCTTTCTCTTAACTGCAGCGCTTCACTCCTCACTCTTGGTCACCTTGTTCCCAGATTGTCCCTAGGTTATTTTTTTTTTTTGCCACAGTTGCACAAAGCAATTGCTCTCCTATTTTACTTGTGGACTGTTGATGTTTATCCAATACATTCAAGAGTCTATGTTGGCCTATATTGATTGAGTCTCTGTCAGCCATAAAGGACTCATATCAATTTTAGAGCTTTATGCATTACCCAAGTTTGTTGTTTCTCTAACTCAAATACTTCTTGATGTGGAGAAAAAGTTAAGAGAAGGCAAAATGTTCAATTTTCTTATGGAGGAAATAGGTTCATAAAGGCAGCCCCCAGCACACCCGTCCGCTCTCTCTGCCTATGTGGCAATGACTGTACAACCAAAACTGGGAAGGTAGTGTCTAGCAACAAGTTCAAAAAATGTACTCCAAAACACAGACACACACACACACACACACACACACACAAACTGTATATACTTTTTCATGACAATACCTGTGTTGATAAGAGTTCATTAAAATGAGCATTCTCATGTACTACCAATGCTAGTGTAAAAGGTTCCCATCTTTTTTAGTGGAAAATCTGTAATATGAATGCTTCCGTTTACAGTTATATATGGGGGAGGGGTGGGGAGAAGATGCAGACAACTGTAATTGAACAAAAATAAAATAATTTTTTAAAATTTACAGTTATATTTTTGACTTAGAAATTTAGTTTTCAAAAAGCAATTTCATTATTTATGAAGTTCTAGTTACAAGGATCTTCATCAAAGTACATTGGAAAATATAACAGAAACAAACAAAAAACAACTGTGTTATGTTGTACAGTAGGGAACTGGGTAAATTGTTATTATTCATTTATATAAAAAATACATGCAAACACTTTCATAAATAATGTAAAATTGTATTCAATGCCATAGAATATATTTATATTATATTGTTAGATACAAAAAGGTTAAAAATAGTATGTAAATTATAAAGCTAATTTTTAATGTACATTTATATATTTACTTATATAAAAAGTTGAAAGAATATGTATAAAAATATTTGCAATGGTTTCTTTAGATAGTAAAATTATATATAATTATGTTTTTATATTTATCTTTGTTTTAGAATTATCTATAATAATCATATACTATTTTGTTAATAAAAGTGTTTGAAATAAAAATATAGAGAGTACAATTTTTATCTGAATATCATGCCAAATATTAGGAAGTGTTTGGAGAATTCTTCCAGAAAGGAAATGAACCTCTCATAATGACTATGTAACAATTTTCTTCATAAAGGGAATAATAAATACTAATGTTATAGTGGCTGTCCTTAAGCAAAGTTGACCACAGGCCACCTACCATTTCTTGTGATATTTGCATACTTGGATGAAGAAACTATGTGTAATGCATACAGATTTCTTCTTTGAAATCTTAAAATCTGATTGATTCACTCTAATTTATTAAAGAGGCAGTTGCCTCCTTTTTATGTATGAGATTTATTCTGAGAGATGTAAATATTATCATTTACTGAGCTTCCACCCTACAAAATGATAAAAATGGTTCAGAACACCTCTCTGTGGGCTGTAAATTTTCTACAAGCCTGGGCTGCAGGCTTTGCCATCTCTTTTCCATGAGAAGGAAGCCCTTCAAGTTGAGGTCAAGTTCATTGGCCCACTGAAGTTTTTGCCCTTTAAGCAAAGGACTCAAAATAATGTAAATAGTGTCCAAATATCATTTGGGCATTACTTCTAATAGGGAATAAAGGTGCATAACACCTGTTTAACCAGTTTCTATGTCTTGATATCATGAACATTATCTCATTGCAGTCAAAAAATCAAAGTATAACTTGGTCCAGTAACATGAATCTTACCAGATTCTAAAGCAGTAGTTTAATGAGGAAATTTTATAGAAATCTTACTATGTTTAAATTATCTTCTTTTAAATTCACTACAACCTTGTTGCCTCATTTTGCCATAATTATCTCCATGTACAAAGGAAACTGAGATCTAAGCAAGTAATGTATCTTGCACCAAAATTGTCAGAGTTGGGATTTGAACTCAGATGTATCTGACCCTGAAGCTCATTGCCCTTAATTACTTGTATCCAGCATACTTTGCTTCATATTGCAGTAGTTTCCAATGTTTCATCCATTCTCCCATCTTCCCTTATTAAAAAATACTCAATTTTGATTGGGCTGCCTATGCATAGCCAAAAGCACCTACTTTCCCAGACTCCCTTGCAGCTAGAGATGTGGAAGTGACCCAGATCCAGACAATAAGATGTAGCCAGAAGTTTCCAGGTGAATCTTCTTGGAAAATTTTGAAAAGGTCTGGAATGCTTCTTAGGCCTTTGTCCCTTTTTTCTTTACACCACTACATATACCTGAGCCTCGCAGTGCAATAGCCAGCCATGCTGTTGCATAGTGAGGGCAAATATGAGGATGAAGACACATGAAGGCTGAAGGAGCAGAATACAAAACAGCCCAGATACCTGGTAGCATCACCATTCCATATTCTAGACCTGCAGTGCCTTCCCCTGGATGTCTTTCTGCATGAAATAAATGAATCCCTGCCTGCTAATCCACCATCAGAATGGTTTTCTGCTTCTTTCAGATGAACATTTTCTTGACCCTGTATAAAACACTTTACCATAATAATTCCATAGTGAAAGCCTGAAGTCTTGACTGTCTCTAACTAGCTGTGACCTTGAGCTATCATTCTGTCTTCTTCGCTTGTGCTGAATGTATGGAGTTTATGCTAGGAGATCTTTTAAATTTCCTTATAGCATGAGCATTTGGTGATTCTAGAACAATATGAATCAGCACTCTTTCATAATCTAGAGCTTCGTGTCAAAACATATATTCTCAGTACTCAGAGTAAGCATCTGCTTAACAATATTTTTTTCAACAGCTTTTTCCTTCCCCCACCTGATTTTGTACAAGTGTATTACTGTAGGGGAGGAGAAAGCATTTATTGTGTAACCATTTAAAATGTATTTTGCCTGCAGGGTTATTTTTACCAATACTAACTTTAAGGGATAGAGTTACTGAAATAAGGGAACAAGACACTGTCCTACAGAAACAGGCAACATAAGAGGAAAGAAGGCCGCTTACAGAGCAAATGCATTAGGTGAATCTGAAGTAATAGAAAGACATACTGTCCAGCATCATTGGACAGATACTCAGCAGGAGCCAGTTCTTTTCTTACCCCCCTCCAGTGGCTGATTTTAGCCACATTTTGCTCAGTGGAATTAACCCAACCCTGTTACTAAGCTCTTGGTCTCTCCCCATTTAACCCCACTTTTTACATCTTTTATATCATCAGTAAAAAATCTATTTAATCGAGTAAAAATAGAATTTATCTGGGTCAAAAGGAAATTAGTCTATGGAGAAAAGATTGCCTTTAATTCAAAGGACATGAGAGTCTCTGGCAATAAATGCAGTGCATTACAGCCCTTGGATTTGGACCTGTGAAATCCACCTGGGGCTTGGTGCTGCCTCACTCCATGACCATGTACAAGCTCTTGGACTGCTCTGGTTTCCAGTTTCCTTACGTGTAAAGTGAAGGGGTTGCTCTACTGGATAATAAATGAGATCTCTTACTCTGAAGCTGTAAGGCTAGCCCTGGTTTTCTACATTGTGGTGGGAGGTCCATTCCATGCCTTTTTGCATTACAGAACCTTAGTTTGACCTGTTTCACCTGAATTCAGGTTACGCTGAGTCTTCCAATGGCTTTGCCAATACTCTTGGAGTAATACCATTTGTTTTTAGTACAGGTAGCATTGCAGGATGGTGAGAAGAAGGCCCTCTAGAACCCAAGAGTTTGGACTTGCTAAAATTCTGGCTCCCCTACTAGTTAGCTGTGGGACTTTGGTAAGTCAGTTAAGCTCTCTGTGTTTTGATTCATCTGTAAAATTGAAATAATAGTAGTAACCACCTCTTAGAGTTGTTATAAGAATTAAATTATTCCATATCTGTAAATATTCGTGTATTGTCAGTACTATATGAGAGTTTGTTATTTATCCAACTAACATTTCCTGAGCACTGTGTGCTAGGCACCAGAGGAGACTCTTCATATCCATGTCTCCTTTTTATCCTAAGAAACCCACACATGCCCTTTCTCATAATTATCAAAAGGAAAGTTTGCATACATTCCCACACACAGCAAATGGGAGAGAAGGAATCTCAGCCCTTGCAGTCGAAGTCCAGAGCCCACAGTTCTATTTGACATGCTATAGTGTGCAGGCACATGAGTGTGAGCCTGTAGGGATGAGCCAGACAGGTCAAGAAGATCACAAGGAAGGGTGACAGGCTGTGTCTATGTGGGAAGATGAGCAAGGCAGAGTCAATGAAGTGTCAACCAAGAACACAACCAACAAAATGTCACTGGGCATTTAATTTGCTCCTCAGGCCAAGGTGATTGAAATAAGCTTAAATATGATGCTGTTAACAATGCAGGCAAAGACCTCTCTAGACCAAGATGCCTGTTTCACCAATTCTGCCACTAGCGAGACATGATTTTTCTCTTTCTAAAGAAGAGAAAAATCCTCTTGAGAGAAGTAGCCCATTAAAGCCCTGACATCTTAATCTCTTTTGGTTTAGCAGAACTTTCTGAAAGCAGTGGACAGCTGGGGAATCCTGATCTATGGAGATGTCATTCTGCAAAGCTGAGCAAAGTACAGAGGACAAGAGTTTGTCAATTCCACAACATACTGGGTCCTGGGTACTTTCATCCTTGGGTCATTTACAAACACCTTCTAATGGTGAATAGTTCCTTACATTTATGGTTTCAAAATCTTCACAGTACACTTTGACAAGAGGGCTACTGAGAGGAATTTGGGCACTTAGTAAGATCATAAATGAAGATGGTACAATTAATGATAATGCTAGGGTCAAAATATATGTAAATAAAATATAAAGGAAGAGTTCCCAAAGAACCTGAGTGGAAATCATCCATAGGAAATTTCCCACACCTCTATATGGCATGTGTTTCCTCATCACTACAATGAATACAATATATAATTTGATTAATAGCTCAAAAATAAGAATGGTCCTGTTTCCCATGTTGGCATTAAGTTATCATTTGTTTTCACCAATAAAAACTAAGAAAGAAAACATTATTTCTGAAGCACCCACTACTGGAAAGCAAGCGTTTCAGATAAGCTTGGGCTATGGCATTGCAGGATTGCATTTCCTCTGAGCTTCCTTCCAATTCCAAGAGTTTTAAATTGATGACCCACACAGTAACTGTTGATTAAGCTCTTCTGGTGACACCTTGCCAAACTCTGTGGCTGCTAAATTACAGACCTCCAATATCTCTGACTCATTACAGAGAAATAAGAGCAGAAATGTAGAAACTCAACTAAGCAGCTCCCTAGTTTCCAGTTTTCCCACTAGTGTGAGGAAACATAGAAATATAAGTATTATATCCTGTGAATGAATGTGATCTCTTTGTTGTTCAGTACCTTCCAGCACACATAAACCATGCAGAGCTAAGCCCTTGTAGGCAAATGAGTGGAAGAGAGTCTATGCACTAAATAAACTCAAGTTTCTGGAAGAGTCAGAAATGCAAAGGAATAGTCACAGATGGTGCTCACATGCAGACCAGAGGAGGGGGCATCTACACGCAGTTGGGAGGGAGAAGAAAGACTTCTCCAAGGAAGGAAAATTGAACTAGATTTTAAAGAAGCTAAGTCTTTTGATTCTGAATGATCAGAAAGTAAGGACATTTAAACTGTATCTTACACAGATGTCCATTCCCTGGACCCACACTAATATGGGAGCAATTATCAGCCTTTGCTATTAAAAAAGGGGAAGAAAAATAAACAATAAAGTGTGTGACAATTTCAAATACACACCTATACATATACAGACACATACATGCATAGACTTGTGTGTGATACACAAAAATAAAAAAGCTGTCTGTATGGAAGCTAATTTAGATCTATTTTATATGTCCATTCAAAAGTGAAACTATTTTATTTCCTTACTCTTTCTCACCTACAACCTATTGATTCCTTAATGTGTGTTGACTTATCCATTGCCACTACCTCCATCCAAGTCTTCATTGTCTCTCTCTCCTTGACTGTTGCAACCAGTCTTCTATGTGTTCTCCCCACATCCATTCTTATTCCTCTCCCAATTATTGTCAACCCATCCTCTATTATGGTTATCTTGAACATACTTGGATCAATTTATTTACTGGCTCTGATCTCTTTAGTGGTTTCCCCTACATTTAGGATAGAAGCCAAAAGGCGTACCTTCCTGGTGACCTCCATCCTCCCTGCTGTGCCAGTCCCATTTCTTGCCACTTCACCAGTTCACCTCTGAAGTCAATTGGACTCTTTTGCATTTTCAAATGTGGAAGGCTCTTTGCTTGCTCAGAGCCTTCACTCATTTGCTTCCCTCTGCTTTTGCCAGACTTATGTCCATTCATCATTAGGGTTTCTCCTTCTCAGCTCTGTCTCTTACACACAGAGGTCTTCCCTAACCATTAAATATAAAGTGGTCCTGACCTTGGCTCCATCCCTATACCCCATTTATTCCCCTCATGGGACTTATGGTGAGATATGGATAAATGTGTAATCATGCATTTATTAATGTGGTGACTTGATTAATGTCTGTGTACAGCCTGAGTATGTGCACTTAGTGAAGGTAAGGCTCACATCTATATCACCTGTGTCCATTGTCATGCCTGAGTAATGTTTCAACCTCATCACTCTATAGTTGACTCATGAGTAATCCCTGACCAATTCAGGCAGCAAATACATGGCCAGTCTGCCTGATAAAATTTTCCTCCTGTTGGAAAGTGATTATATTGAATTTCAAGTACTAGAAGAATTCAGGAGGTATTCATCCTGCCCTTTCACAGACTGTGTAAGTGGTGGTATGTGTTTTCTGTATTTGATTTGTAAATGTTGACTGTATACAACATTCTATATATAATACTTTATATGTAATGTTCAAACTTGGGGAATCTTAGATGTTATCTTATATGACTCTCACTTATAAATGATGTCTAAAAAAATAGAGAAGCCTGGCCAAGGTCACAAAAGAAGAAGTTAGTGACAGTGCCATATGGAAACCCAGGGCTCCTAACTTTGGGAACTGCACCCTTTCCACCACATAACCACACAAAATAGAATTCTAGGTCACTCTCCAGCACTCTACACACACACATAAGAAGAGATATATAGCAGGAAAAACCATTCTTGAAATCTACTTTGAGATTACAACACTCTGGGTCAGCAGGGACAAATCTGTTCTCAGCCACTACTCAATAAAACGATTTTTAGAAAAGCATGCTGTCCTCTCAGTTCCCAAGTTCTAACTGATTAAACATGCATCTAGAAAAGTAGACAGTGTTTCACTTTGCAACTCAGGAAACATTATGCAATGTCTTGATGCATTGAGATATTATGGAGCTAACTATATTCCAGGGAAAATAGTAAACCTGCTCACAAAGAGCTCACTAAAATCTTCCAATTTAATTTTGTTAGGTTGGCAGAGAAACTGCAAGAACTTCTATCTGAGGTGCCTCAGTGGTGCTAATTGAGTTCCACTGCAAGAAGAGCTACTAAACAAAGAAAGCTGAAGATCTCTGAGAGTAGATAAATTTTTGTGCATATGTTTATTTGCTTCTTATAATTAGAAGCTAGTTCAGAGGGGATCTAGCTGAACAAACACACCTCTCTGTACACACACACACACACACACACACACACACACACAATACAGCCTGAGCTTGGATACAGTCCCTTGCTTCTTAATATTGAGCTTCTCAGGAATTAGTTGCCTCCTTTTTAAGGGTTTTCTTGGTGGAACTAATGATGACTTAATACAGAAAATGAGATTTTGTAAAGCTGTACCTTCTGGAAATAACTTTACTATGAGTAAAATAACTTTTTAAGGTATATTTTATTGATTATGCTATTACAGTTTTCCCAATTTTCCTCCTTTACCCCCCTCCATCCTACAACCTCTAACCCCTTAATATTCCCCACTCCTAAGTTTGTGTCCATGGGTTGAACTTATAAGTTCTTTGAATTCTCTATTTCCTATACCATTTTTGACCTCTCCCCATCTATCTTAATCCTACCAATTATGCTTCTTATTCCCTGTACCTTCCCCCCTATTCATCCCGTCCCACTCCACACTGAAAACCCTCCATGTGATGTCCATTTCTCTGATTCTGTTCCTGTTCTAGGTATTTGCTTAGTTTTTATTTTCATTGTTTTTCTTTTCTTTTTAGGTTCTTTTGTTGATAGTTGTGAGTTTGTCGTCATTTTACTGCTCATAGTTTTTGATCTTCTTCAATTTCTTAGATAAGCGCCTTTAACATTTCATATAATAAGGACTTGGTGATGATGAGCTCCTTTAACTTGACCTTATCTGGGAAGCACTTTTTCTGCCCTTCCATTCTAAATGATAGTTTTGCTGGAGAGTGTATTCTTGGATGTAGGCCCTTGCCTTTCATGACTTTAAATATTTCTTTCTAGCCCCTTTTTACCTGAAAAGTTTCTTTGCAGGTAGTGCCTTGGTGTGTTGTTCTTTGGGTCCAACTTCTTTGGGACTCACTGTCCTTCCTGGACTTCCTAGAAGTCTGTATCTTTTGCCAGATTGGGGAAGCTTTACTTCATTATTTGTTCAAATAAGTTTTCAATTTCTAGCTCTTGTTCTTCTCCTGGCACCCCTATAATTTGGATATTGGGATGTTTAAAGTTGTCCCAGAGGTTCCTAAGCTTCTCTTCATTTTTTTTTGAATTCTTGTTTCTTCATTCTGTTCTGGTCAGATGATTCTTTCTTCCTTTTGTTCCAAATCATTGATTTGAGTCCTGGTTTCCTTCCTGTCACTGTTGGTTCCCTGAATATTTTTCTTTATTTCACTTTGGGTATCTTTCATTTGTTCATTCATTTTGAGACTCAATCAGTCTGTGAGCACTTTGATTACCAAGGCTTTGAACTCTCTGTCAAATAGGTTGGCTATCTCCTCATGGCTTAGCTCTCTTTCTGGAGTTTTGCTTTGTTCTTTCATTCAGGCTATATTTCTTAGTCTCAGCACACTGGTCTGGTTGTTCTGGTTGACTGTTTCTTTAATTCCTTGGTTGTCAGAGTTCCATGCAGTTTGATTTTCTGGCACTTCTGGTTGTTTATTGATTTTAGATTGGTTGTTATCCTTCGGGAAACAACAGTGTGAACAAAATTAATACTTTTTAAAACTGGTTTTCAAAATTCTTAGCCACAGTAGTGGTAATTAAAACTATATTGTGGTAGAATTCTCTATGACATCTATCATCCTAATTACACACTGAAGCAGCATCAGAGTTGAGTATTAACAAGTGACACTTCCCTTCCTAAAATTGCCTTGTGAAATCTTATAATTTGACCACTTGAAATTTCTAGCTTGCAAAATGAATGCTTATGCTCTGAGCAATCTTTTTGTTCTGCATGGGGGAAGAAATGCTTCTGACACCTGTGACTCCAGCCTTAAGGGTCTGGGCTCTGGCCAGACCATGATTCTGAGCTTATAATTGAAGTTCCTCAGACTGTTAGAAAGCCCCACCCACTCAGAAAATCAAGCTGGGTTTTTACTGTTACAGAAAAAGATTTAGCAATATGATGGCGCTTGTACTAAGTACACAGGACAGTCCTAGGCTAAGTAGCACTTAAGATTTTTAACAACATACAGCTGTGATCAAACATAATCCCCCTAACTCAAATGGAGTGTCCTATTTTAACTAAGGCATGGAGTGTCCAATCTTAGGTAAGAACTGATTTTGAAGTTAAGCTCAAGCTGAAGCAGAGGCCATATCCTTGTCATCTTCCCAAGTTACTCTGCAGCCTCTCAATGAACTACAGAAATGCCTCGAGGAAGGTTCTGGCTTTGTTCTGCCCACAGCCTGTTCTTAGCAGGCCTCATACGGAACAGATAGTGAGTGATGTTTCATAGAAAAACTGAAATTGATTTCCTTGCCACAAACCCACACATACACACAAGGGCTTTCTTTGCCTTGTTTAATGATACAACAACACTTCCAGAAAGGAAGCCATACTTCCTGGATGATGTCACTGTTAATTTAAAACCAGTCACTGTTTCTGGAGGCTGCTTCTCATGCAGCGCAAATTCTATGAACACAGGAATCTTATCATCTGCCTTTCTTCCTGCACTACACACATACTGTTATTGGTTTAATATTAATAAGACGACAAAAGGAAAATTCCAATAAAAATACCCAAATATTTAAACTCTAGAACAAAGTAAAAAATCTGTTGCTTCAAGTCTGTCACTTCTGAGGGTGGTATAAATGGCTAAATATTTTATATTTGCCTGAAACCATCAGGGAAAAACTCTTCACATCAACATTTATTCTCAAAATTTAGTAAGTTTCAGGGGGCCACAACTAAACACTCTATGAATATGCAAAGCAGTTGGGCTATATAATATATCTAAGGTTCCTCACAGCTTCACCATTCTCTGATTCCATAGTAGAAATACAGGGCATGACCAAAGATGCAGGGTTAGAGAATAGAATGAACAGGGTGTACATGAAAAGAAGATTCTCAGAAGTTAACTCTGGAAACACCGGATAACTCCATTAGTAAGGTCATTTATTAAATCAGTTTTGCAGACTACCCAGACACACATTAACTGTGCTAAATCTGAGGTATTATTGTAATTAAAAATTCCCCAAAATTTTCTTCAAAAAGACTTAAATTTGCATAGGAATTTATAATTCACAAAACACTCCCATGTATATGATCCTGTTTAGTCCTAAAAACAATTCTGCTATTAGGGATTAAGAGTACGTATGGGCTCTAGGGACCTGGATGCAAATCACAATTTAGCAGAATTCTTGATGATCTAAAACTTATTTTGCCTCATTTTTCTCATCTGTGAAACATAGACAATAACAATAACTACCTGAGTACCACAGTGAAAAATTAAATGAGGTAATATATATATATATATATATATATATATATGTAAATCACTTAGCATTTGTTGCCCATTAAGCATTCAGTAAATGTGTGCTATTATTATCCTTGTGGAAGATTACATTTTCCAAAATTGGTGACATCAATTTATTCCATTATGTGTTCTTTTTAAAATTTGTCATTGTCACTCCTCCACTGAGAAATAGAATATGTGTTCTCTACCCTTGAAGTGATGCTGAATGACTTCTGAAGCTAAGTCATAAATGTGATAAAGCTTGACCCGGCCATTTGGGGATACCTACCCTTGAAAACCAGCTACTGCACCATTAGGAAGCCAACCAGACACATGCACAGGCCATTAGAGTTGTCCCAGCCACTACATTTCAGGGCACTGAATCTTGCCAAGATCACATACCTTTAAGAGGGAGCAAATGAACTCAGATATAGATTTTCTGATTCCATGTCATGTTCTCCTTCCACAAATTAAAATTTGGAAAGTTGTCTTACTCAAGAAAGTTCTGAGCATACATCTGGCCCATTGTCACACTGTAGGTCAATTGCATTCCATCTCTGATCATTTGAACCCAGACAGCCTCCTCACCCACCACATCACAGGACCAAACACCAGCCATCAGCACAAAGGACAGCACCTGCATCCACCAGGACTCCTGAAATAGGGGTTTTTGTCTCTGTGCTGATCTCCTCATTTAGTTATGAGCATAGAACCTCTTTTGTGACTTCTGAACTTGGGCTAATCATGCACCAATAAGGTGTCACTCATTGGGCCATCCCCCGAAGTCCCAGGTACACCAGAGCCTCTCTGTTAGTTCTGGCCTGCAGATGCTTCAGCTGAGCCCCTGGGTCTCCTGCCATTTCTTTCCATGAAAATAAGTAACAATAAATCCACATTCAGTAACACGATGTTGTGAAGTGTCACTATGCTACTCAAATGAAAATTAATGTTAACTTCTGTGCTGACAAAAATTGAATATGAAGCTAGTGGAGCTGTAAGCATCAAGGCCCCTCATTCCCGCAGCTCCTTCCAAGGCTCTGGGAGGGGCTACAGCAGTGTACTTACAAACAGAGCTTCTTATTAAATTTCCCAAGTGCAATATAATCTTGTTATTCTTTTGCCTAAAGAAGGTCCTCCACATCAGACCCCACAACCTTGAATCTGCCCCTACTCCAAGAGTGGCTTAGCAAAATGGACCACACTTGCAGCCATTAACTTCTATTTCTATAGGAAATGTTACTGTGTTAACATGAAATCTAAAACAGTTTGACAAAAGTAAATTTAGAAGAATTTCTTCAGAGTGAGTTTAAGACTTTCTTCAATGGTAAAGTTTATTGGAGCTTCTCAAATTAAGGAATAAAATTAGGATTTTAATAACCAAATACATAAGGGAATCTATCTTCTCTCCCTTAATGATTAAAAATTTAAGTGTTATGACAAATTAAACTAATGAGAGATTTAGAGGAATACTCAAGGATTGGAACACTGTTTTATGACAGAATAGTATGAAATAAGACAACTCTTTAGTTCAGAGAATATTTTCATGCCCTCTTCCATTTATTTTTTAAAAATGAGTTCAATGGATTCAATTTAAACCAATAAAATAGATCAAATTTTTCAAGGTTAAACTGCATGCACATTACGTTAGAAAAATATGTGTATATTTCTGTTTAAACACATATGTGCCAAAAAGATAAAGGAAAGCAATATTTCCAAAAAGATACAGGAAAGCAATATATCAAAAAAGTTACAGTAAATACCTTTTAGTGATGAGAGTTTTCTTTCCTTTATATTCCCCTTTATTTTATAAATGCTTTATAGTGAATGTGAACTATGTTTATAATCAGAAATAAAACATAAACACTCATTGTCGAGAGTGCCTTTTATGTCAAGTGGTGCTTCAAATACAGTTATGTTTGCATTCAGTTCACGCTTCATTAAAATTAATTTAGTTTCCCCAATTTGGTTCACCTTTTGATCCCTCCATTCTAAAAAGCCTTCCTAGGGATCTAGACAAAAATATAAAGTAGCAACTTTTTAAAAAAATATTTATTTACTTTTAGAGAGGGAACAGAGGGAGAAAGAGAGAGAGAGAGAGAAATATCAATGTGCAGTTGCTGGGGGCCATGGCCTGCAACCCAGGCATGTGCCCTGGCTGGGAATTGAACCTGCGATGCTTTGGTTCGCAGCCCGTGCTCAATCCACTGAGCTACGCCAGCCAGGGCCGTAGCAACTTTTTGAAAATAAACTTTATTCTTCTCTCATTTCTGGCTATAATATAACTAGAGATAGATATAAATATATTACTTCTTCAGAATTAAAAAAATAAAATTAAAACAAAACTGATTAGAAAACAATTTGGACTTGAACAAGCTAGGACAAGTACTCTCATCAGTTCAAGGAAATCATGAGTTTGACTTCACGTAATGTTTTGATTTCCATTACTTTTAAACATTTTCAGAATAGCCTGCTTCCTTCAAGAACCAGGTGATAAAATGAAGGGGTAATTTCCTGCTAATTAGTAGTCTGAGTAAGTGAATTAGAAAAAAATTGGGAACATATGCAAGTATGATAAGCAGTCACATAAATAGCAACTCAAAATTGAGAGAAAGGGAATAAAATAAAAGAGCTCAGTTGCTTAAAGAAGCTATTAAAGCCAATAAAGACAAATGTATTGTTTTAGCTTGGGGTAAACTCAAAATACAGCCTAAAACTCTCAATTTGTAAGTTATACATTCAGCCTAATAAAATGATAACAAAAATAAAGAAATACAATAATGCAAAGAGAAGGGATGAAGACACAGGAGAAGGGAGGGGTTGCAGGAGGAAAGCAAGGAAGGGAGGGAGGAAAAGGAAGGAAGAAGGAAGGAAGGAAAAATTATCCCCATGGTCTAAATACCAGTGGTACCATGATAATTTTTTTTATAAATGGCCAAACGTGGCCAGAAAGGAGAGAAAATAAAGTCATATATAATGTCAATTAGAAGGGTTTCGAGATGGTTGCATAGCTGAAAGCTCCATCCACTTGTTCCCAGCCCAGACCAGTCTTGCGCCTAAACCACAGAGCAATCAGTTTGAAAACCCAGATGAATGTGAGTGAGTGTGCATGGACCAATGTGCAGGTGTGCAAGTGCCTGTCCTCTTATAAGAGCACTTGGGGACAGGTGGCCCAGGTTCTTCCAGCAGAGCTACAACTGCCACCACTGTAGCCCAGTGCTTCTGGCTGTGCAGATTTGGAGAAGAAGCCATTTTCTGGAATTTGCAATATCCTCCTTGGGAAGAAGCTGTCAGAGCAGCTGTGCCTTGGTGCCTGGACTTGCCTCTGTGGTCTCCGTGCCCACCAGGCTAAGTTGTACACCCCATGGAAGCTGAGAGCCAGGGTCCAGGGGGAACTGCAGTACTTGCCGAAGAGGGGGCAGTAGCCTCCCCAACCCTGGGCCCTGCTGGAATTGGGAATGGGACAGAGTCTGACTCAGGAGGCTGCAGATCGGCTGCAGAGCTCGGAGTGCCAGGGGTGGAGAGGGGCAGCTGGGGTGGCAGTGGCAGCAGTGACTGCACCTGGAGCGCAGCAGCAGGAGTGCAGTGCCAGGAGTCCAAGACTGAGACTCAATGGAGGGAGCGGCACGAGTGCCCCACCACTGCCCCATGCTATAGTTTTACTGCTGGACTCTTCCCTTCCCTCCCCCTCCCCATGCCATCAGGATGATATGAGACTTACAAGAAGATGATGCACACAGGATATATGCTATTGATTTGGGAAGAGAAAGGGAGAGGCATCGGTGTGAGAGATGACAGTGGATAGATGGCCTCCTGTATGTGCCCTGATTGGGGATCCAACCCACACCTGGAAGCCCTCTCAAGGCAGAGTCCAGCATGGTAGGGGCTAAGCCCCTTAGCCAGATGGGGGGAAGTTCCCAAATGGGCCAATGAAAAAACAGGACTTAAATAAAACAGAAGAGTCCATATAACCCACACAAAGGACAATCCTAGAGCACCCAGATCAGGAGAGCAAGGAGTCTGCACCGCGGGGGCTCTCTACCCTGGGGAGAGATGAAAAATGCTGGAGATAAACCCATAATCTTTTTTCCCCTTAAAAGGGCAAAGCACAGGTTATAGGTTTGCTGCTACCACCTTGGACCCCAGCAAAGGAAAGGCGGTTCAGAGTGAAGTTGTGTGAGGAGAGTCTGGTGTGGGAGGCATAGGGGAGAGTCTTAGAGGTATGGCTGTGCGATATGGGGGGCCCAGATGTACCTGAGCTATATAACAGCCATCTTTCTTGAGAAGAGCTAGCTCCTCCTAGAGGGAAATCAATTACCTTACCCTGTGGGATACTGCTCCACCCACCCTCTGGAAATCTCCTTGCACAATCTCTGAAATCCTGTTTGTTCCACGCAGCAACTTTTTTATGTGTTCTTTTTCAGTTTTATTCTGTCATGTTCTGTTTTGTTTGTTTTCTTTTCTCCCATCCTGCATCTTAACCCTTGCTGAGGAAAGAGCAACATGAACAGACTCAGGGGTCATCAGAGACTGGGGTTAGGGCACAGCCAATCTATACATTATCCTGGAAAATAGACTGGTGCTTCCCTGTCACCAGAGAGCCACAGAAATACCCTCCTGGTGTCTGGCAGACCAAAACTGGGGCTCTGGAAGCCTACTAAGGGTCCCACCAAGCCAAGTACAGGGAAATAATTCTGGACAGATTCAGACTAGTGGCTTGGAGGAGGGGGAACATACCCATCATCCTCCCTGAAGTCTGAAAGCACCTGCTACGGGTGATCCAGGAATCACAGCCCTCAGTTTCCATCAGAAACCATCTCAGAAATAGCCAGGTCTGTGACTAGTATAAGATTGACAGCAGGCCAGCAGGTAATGACAGGTAGAGGTGGTTCCTATAGCAACCTGGGACATTTGCTGACACACCCCTAGACCAGTGCTGATAAAAGCCAGCTTTGCATAGCAGCCTGGCTCACCCTGGGAGCAGCCAAGCCTGGAGGAATCAGTGACCAGCTGTGAATTGCCAAGGGATTTGAAAAGGGAGCCCAAGACAAAACATAGACAGCTCCTGTCATTGGCTTAAACCAGACTCACACATCAGAGCAGTATCCAAAGGGAGAAACAGGGAAATAAGATCTAAACTCTGCTTAGAAAATGTAATTGGCTCTGTTCTCGTTATCTTAGTTATTTTTTCTTTTTTTAGGCTCATTATTTTTCATCTATTTTTCTTTTATTTTTGGTGCTCTAGTTTTTCTTTCATAGCTCCTATTCTACTCTTGTCTTTGGTTACTCCACTATTCCTCTCTTCTCTCATTTTATTATATTTGTTACTTTTTCTGTGTTTTTTCCCACATTTTCCTCTTTGAATTCATAACAAGTAGTAGTTATCTTCCCCTTCTCTTTTCATAGTCACTTTTATTTACTTTGGTCCTCTCATACTCATTTTCCTTTTCTCCTTTCTCTACTATTCCATTTCTCTTTCTGCTTTTAATATTCTTTGCTCTCTTGTTGATATTGCTGTGGTGATCAAGGAGAAGCCTTTACAGCCTTAACAAAGCCTTAACAAATTCAAGAAAATTGAAATCATGCCAACCACCTTCTCAGATCACAATGGCTTGAAACTAGAGACCAGCCTCAAGAAAAAAACTTAAAAATATTCAAATACATGGTGGCTGAATAACATGTTCTTATAAAATCATTGGGTTATTAATGAGATCAAGGAAGAAATCAAAAAGTATCTGGAAACAAATGAAAATGAACACACAGCAACCCAGAACCTATGGGACATAATGAAGGAAGTCCTGAGAGAAAGTTCTTAGCAATTCAGACCTACCTAAAGAAGATAGAAAAATCTCAAATGAACAGCCTAACCTTACATCTAAAAGAACTAGAGGAAAAACAACAAACAAAGCCCAGAGAAAGCAGAAGGAAGGACATGATCAAGATCAAAGCTGAAATAAATGACAGACTAAAAAACAATTCAAAAGATTAATAAATCCAGGAGCTGGTTCTTTGAAAAGGTAAACAAAATTGAAAAACTGTTAACGAGACTCATCAAGGAAAAAAGAAGGATAACTCAAATAAATAAAATCAGAAATGAAAGAGGAGAAATAACAACTGATACCACAGATAGGAAAAGAAAGAATTGTAAGAAATTACTATGAATTTCTTACATATGCCAAGAAACATATGCTTCTTACATATGCTTCTTATATGCCAAGAAATTGGACAACCTGAGCAAAATGGATAAATTTCTAAAAACACACAATCTTCCAAAACTGACTCAGAAAGAAGTGGAAAACCTAAATAGAATGATAACAACGAGCAAAACTGAAGCAGTAATAAAAAGACTACCAACACAAAAGCCATGGACCAGATGGCTTCACAGGTAAATTTTGCCAAACATTCAAAGAACTAACACCTCTCCTCAAACTATTCCAAAAAATTCAAGGAAAGGGAAGACATCCAAATTCTTTTTACAAGGCCAGTGTTATCCTAATCCCCAAACAAGGTAAAGGCACAAGAAAGAAAATTACAGGCCAATAACTGATGCTAAATGCAGATGCTAAAATTCTCAACAAAATACTAGCAAACTGAATTCAACAATACATTAAAAATATCATACATGCACCCTGATCAAGTGGGATTTATTCCAGGGATGCAAGGATGGTACAATATTCTCAGATCAATAAATGTGATACATCACATAAACAAAATGAAAGACAAAAATCACATGATCATATCAATAGATGCTGCAAAAGCATTTGAAAAAATCTAGTACCTATTTATGATAAAAACACTCAGCAAAGTGGGAATAGAGGGAGCATACCTCAACATAATAAAGGCCATAAACAAAAAAACCTACTGCCAACATCATACTCAATGGGCAAAAACTAAGTGTTTTCCTTAAGACTGGGAACTAGGCAAGGGTGTCTGCTTTCACCGTTCCTATTCAGCATAGTACTGGAGGTCCAAGCCACAGCAATCAGACAAGAAGAAGAAATAAAAGGCATCTAAATTGGAAAGGAGGAAGTTAAACTGTCATTATTTGCAGACAACATGATAGAGCACATAGAAAGTCCTATAGGCTTTATCAAAAAACTACCTAATAAGTGAATGCAGCAAATTAGTAGGATTCAAAGTCAATACTCAGAAATCAAAGGCATTTTTGTACACCAACAATGAACTATCAGAAAGAGAAACTAAGAAAAAAATCCCACTTCTTATAGCAGCAAAAAAATAAATAAATAAAGGAATTAGGAATAAATTCAACCTAGAAGGTAATGACAGTTAAGATACAATGTTCTCTGTGCATATTTAATTGCCTCAATTGAAATAATACCAGTTAAAAATAAAATTAACTGTTTCAGGCTAGAGGGTGGTAAAGAAGTATTTTTATCTACTGTTTCTTTTTTTATAGAAGATAATAACAGCATCTGATTTATTCCCAGGATTTGGTAAGTGGAAACAACCAAAGGTAAGTTACAGAAGAAATACAAAAAGTCATGTGAAACATTCTTAAAGTTCAGACCTATATAGACAGACAGCAAGTTATGGCAATGTTAAAGCTCTTTAAAGAATCATTTTGTCCCTAAATGATGTCATTACATTACATTATTAATGTAACTTTACCCACATCAATAATAGAGATTTTTATCTTTTTGCTTAAATAATGAACTGAATTTCTTAAAATTTTCTAATTTCAAGAAACCTAAGCAGTTCCATCTCCCCAGAGTTCTGTGGTCTTTAATGCAACCTGAAGTAGTGCATTGGACCAGACTCCCTAAATTATAAATGACCAAAGATGATTTGTTTAAAAGATAAGAAGCAGGTATTTCAAGTTATGAGGGGGCAAAATGCTCTCAGTTTTATTCCTATTCACAAGTATTATCATTTAGCTGTTGTAGGGTTTTGTTCATAATTATTGTTGTACATGGCCCATCCATATGCCAGAGAAATGGACAGAAATGAATATAGTGGATACTTAGATCATCGAAATAATTGTTGCCAACAAGTGGTATAAATATAAATGTTGATATACATATACATATTTATTAATGTAATATAGTGATTACTATCTCCAAAGAGATAAGGAAAATGAATAATAGAATAATATAATCTGGAGAAAGTAAATATTTATTGTATTTAGAGACAATCTTTTCCAGCATCAATGCAAATATTCAATGTCCTCTTTGAAATCTACAATGAAGAAAATATTACATACATAAGTACTCTTGACTCAAATTACAAAATGGTAAAATTTAGTATTTTAAATTATGCTATAAAGTCTCTAGTGTTCTATATTTAAATCAATTTATTTTTAAATAAGGATTTGCATACTATTGATTAAAATCACTTACTATTTCAAATTCCCAAGGCATTTGCTTTTAAATTTGCAAAATGAGAAAATAACATTGAATTTCTATGGTCATGAAGATAAAGAAAAATGTGTGCAAGTGCAGCACACTAACTAGCACTTAATACTTGAAACAGTTATTCAAAGCTTAAACTAAAAGACAAATAATGAGTTTTGTTAAGTAAACTGTGATGATTACTTAGAAAGAAGAAAAAACATTGCTAACCCTAAAAACTGAGTTTTTCTGCTTTATGATGGATATCTGAATAATTTCTATACTCCATGATGTCACTCAAATAACACAAGAGATTTAAAAATAAGAATGAATCCATGCTAGCACTAGAAATCGGGAAGGGTGCCAGCCACAGACTAGAACAGTTAGGGAATTTCTAGAAGATACAAGAAGGTAGGATTAGTTTGATGGTACAATCTAACAGCTGAACTTGTAGCACTGAATAAGCATAAGAGAAGGCCACTAAAGAAGTGAATGTTCCTCTTGGAACCCAAGAAGAACCTCAAGATCAGAGAGAGCAGGAACTGGACACACAATTGCGTAATATTGAATGGTAAGCTGAAAAATTGCTATAGTGTTCATTGTACCTTGAGTTTATGGAGTAAAGCCTCAAGAAGAGCTAAATAAAATGGAAGATCTGCTGGAGGAAACTCATGGAAGTTACTGAGACAAGTGAAGGAGTCTCACAGTGCTCCTACTAACTTCAGTTTTCTGAAGTTGTCCCTACCAGGAGTCCCTACAACTATTAAGCAAACTCTCTAACACTCAGGAGTATCCAACCCATGGCCACAGGCAGCATACAGCCCAGTGTGGCTATGAATGCATCCCAAGACAAAATTGAAAATTTACTTCAACTTTTTTTTTTGCTGATTAGCTCTTGTTAGTGTTTGTGCATTTAATGTGTGGCCCAAGACAACCCTTCTTCTTCCAGTGTGACCCTGAGATGCCAAAAGGTTGGACACCTCTGCTAGGTAACCTAAAAGAAATACCTTCCCAGTCACAGCCATATGCCATCTCTCCACATAAGTCTCCTCTATAGGTAGAATTTAAATTTATTTACTGTGGAGATTGTTTTATTCACTTTTTCTGGGAAACCATCTCTACCTATCATCAATCTTAACCAATCTCAGCCCTCAATTATAAATACAAATATTTCCAAAAAGGCAATGTGGAAAATCTGATAAAAATAAAGTTAATATAAAAACTAGCAGAGTACTTTAAAATAAATATAATTAGGATTCTTAGGAATTTGAAAAGATATCACATCCATCAAAATTATTGAAGGCACTGTGAAAAGGAAGCAATTGGCCATGTTTACAGCATAGACTATGATGCTGGTTTCATGAGAGCCTTCCTATTTCCAAAGTTAGCAAGTTGCATACATCAAATATCTAGAGCTTTTGTATGCCAATCATACCTCAATAAAGTGGTTTTGTAAATAAAAACTAATATTTAAATTAAAAAATCAAATAACTATCAGGCTGATATAGACTTAAAGCTACATTCATACTCTCATCAGAATTATTATGTTATCTATATAAAGTAAGAGTCTGAGTGAGGAAGAATAATATCCACAAGTTGATGATGGAAAAACCATATGATTGAAATAATAACTCAATTCAAAAAGTAAAATACAGCTCTATGAGGTATATATAGGACACATACAGTTTGCTGCTCACATATGTTTTCTGGAAAAAAATTAAAACAACTTCTTTAGGCTACATTGTAGAAAAATTAAAAATGAGTTCAAGAAAAAAGAAAATATAAGATACAGGTAACATTGTTAAAAGCAAAAATTGAGCAAAATGTAAAAAAAAGACACATAATTATTGATAAATATATTATGTGTAATATATAATTTAGATATATATAAAAAGACAACCAAAAAATTGAATTTTTTATTTGTAACAGAATACTGAAGAAGGGAAAGGGAAAAGAAAATAAATGTGAGGGGGGGAAGATACAGAGACTATAGATACTGAGACTTGAAAGTGACAAAAACAGAAGTTAAATATGTTTATATAAATATGTTAATTAGTAGAATGGAAATAGAAGAATATTAAAACATTTTTGGATAATAAACACAATGTAATCATGTGACTTAAGATATTAAAAAATAAATAAGCAAGAAAATAATAAAAAATTATAAATGAAGCCCTGGCTGGTGTGGTTCAGTGGATTGAGCACTGGCCTGCAAACCAAAGGGTTGATGGTTCGATTCCCAGTCAGGGCACATGTCTGGGTTGTGGGCCAGGTCCCCAGTAGGGGATGCATGAGAGGCAACTACACATTGATGTTTCTCTCCCTCTTTCTCCTCCTCTTCCCCTCCTCTCTCAAAAAATAAATAAAATATTTCAATAAATAAATAAATAAATAAAGATTATAAAGGAAATAAACTAAAGAATACATAATGTAGAAGTAATCACAATAAAATATGTAAATTAGATTTTTTAATACAGATTTTCTGATTGAATCAACAGGTGTTCAAGTTACAAAAGTAAATAAATACAATGTCATGGAAAAATAAAAATGAAAAGCTATGTGTATCCACTGGACAAATACCAATAACAACAACTTTAAAAGTAGTAATAGCACTACATTAATAGCAAAGTAGGTTTATAGCAAAAAGAATTATATGGGAAAAAAGGAATATTTTATATTCCTCTTTGGAATGTAAAAGAGGTTATAATAAACATCACTTTTCATCCAAATCAAATGTCATCAAAATATTAGTAGATAAGCATCTAATTCAAGAAGCTAAAAATAATACAGTAAAATAAGTCAAAGAAAAATTTTAAAAAATGGAACAAAGTAACAGATAATTAAATATGAAACATAACAAAAATAAACACAACAAAAATACAACCAATAGCATACTTAAAATAGGAAAGAGGGATTAATCTATTTCTGATTTGATCAGGGGAAGAAAACAAATTAAAAAAGTCAACTTCATGGGAATCAAAGTGAGCAGTAAAAGATATAGATATAGATAGATATATAAAAGATATAGATAGATATAGGGAAGATTTTTAAAAGTAAAATATTATCTTAAGCCAAAATCCTAAAATCCATATTGAATGGAAAATAATATAAATTTCCCCATTGACCTAACAAGAGTTAAAATTTTTTAATACATCAATAACTACAGAAAAATATTTTTAAATTTTGAAGATCTCCCCCCAAAATGTACTAAGGTCAGATAACTTTCCAGGTAAATTTTATTAAAGCTACAAGCTTCAAACAATGGTACAAAGTAAAAGTTACTAAACTTTTTATTTGATTCTAGAAAATAATTCAAAACTAATCACAAAACTGGAGAAACATATCACATGCACACACACACACACTGTCCCACAGATACCTAGCTATTATTCCGAAATACATTATAAGAATAAATGAAAATCTAGAAGAATATTCAAAGAATATGTTATTTAATGAACAAGCTTGTTTTATTAGAGATGTTAAAGTATTATTCAACATTACTTTTTAAATGAATTGATGTGTTAACTATTTAATTACATGATCATCCTAACAAGAATGAAAATACTTCATAAAATTTAACTAAAAAGTATTTAATAATAAAAATGTAAGGTTACATTAGAGATAGATGAACTCTTTCAAGCTGATGAATGGTGCCAAATATAAATTAAAAAACATAGTAAGAGGTAAACAATGAAAAGTATTTAAATAAAACAAAGATATCCATTATCAGTGTAATTAGGTAACACTGTTCATAGTCAATGCAAAAGACAAGAAAATAAGTTATGTATATCTAATGTAATAAGACAATAAAAGAGATAAATCATAAAATATTAGCAGAAAAGCAACAAAGGTCATTTTGTAGAGTATATGTTTATCTACTAGTTAATACTGGAGATAAACTTATAAAAACAATGAAAATGAAAGCACATAATGTTGACCAGATACAGATCATCCAACCAAAATCAATAACTATCCTAATAACCAATTAAGAAATATTATAAAAACTCTAGCCCTGGCTGGCATAGCTCAGTGGATTGAGCGCGGGCTGGGAACCAAAGTGTCCCAGGTTTGATTCCCAGCCAGGGTACATGCCTGGGTTGCAGGCCATAACCCCCAGCAACCGCACATTGATGTTTTTCTCTCTCTCTCTGTCTATCTCCCTCCCTTCCCTCTCTAAAAATAAATAAATAAAGTCTTTAAAAAGAAAGATTATAAAAACTCTAATTCACGACTGAAGTAACAAATCTAAAAATACTAGGAATAAATTAAACAAGAAACATGCCAGACTCATATGAATAAGAAGATAGTATTAAAGATTATATTTTAATTTTCACTGCTTTGTTTAACTGAAATTTGAAGGTCAGTGCTGAGATTAATTTGAAAAATAAGCAAATAATATAATTGAAAATATGGAGAACAAATAATGGGAAGGGATAGCATATTACACTGAAAGCTACAACTTGATCAACAGGAACTGCAGGATTGGCTGCCACATATTGAGAATTCACCATGTGGCAAGTAGTGCTCTCAGTGTGAAATACATATACGTATCTGTCTAGCCATCTAAGTGTCTATCTATTCACACAGACATATAACCAATCATTTGACCCTAAAAAGACCATGAATATTATCACCATTTTAAGATGAGGAAATGGAACCACAGAGAGGTTAAGTAACACACCTAATGTCACACAGATAATGCTTTAAAAATCTATAGAATTGAGGGAAGTTGCTTAGCTTTCTCTGTCAAATATCAATTTTCTCAATCAGGATTTTGACTAGAACTATCACCCTAGCATCTGAAGTGCAGCTCTTGAAAAAAATCTTCATGTGCTTTAGTCCTTAATCATGCAATTGATAAAACTGATAATTTTTTAAGGAAAAATAAAGACCCTAGCATATTTTCAGCAAAGTATCAGAATAAGGATTGACCAAAAAACTTCAACACTAAGTTTCTTGTCCAAAACACTTTATTATTAATGTATTTTCTAATTTTTAAAATGGGAATAACAGTGCAAAATTTGCAGTTACTGCAAGGATTACATGAGAATATACGTGACTTATATACTCTATTTGTTGGATGAATAAATGAATAATCTTGTCACCCAAACATAACTAATATTGTAATTTTAATACATTCCTTTTTAACTAGCTTGTTAGTTATAATAGTAGAATAATTTAGAAGATACTCTACTTGTACTTACTATTGTATAATAAACATTTTTACCATGTTTATGTTTCTATTTAACCATGATTTTGAAGGCCACATAATGTTCTGAGAGGTAGGCTAATTTACATAAGCATTCCAAAACTACAAATACTGTTCATTTACTTCCAGTTTGTTTTGTTCTGCTTTTGCACTTATGTATAACATCTCAATAAGTTGTGCATATGGTTTTCTCTATATTTCCAGCTATTTCCATAGAAAATGGAATTCCTGGAAAAACATTATAAAGACTTTTATTTTAATGTGTATGCCATGTTGGTTTCCCATTTCCAGTAAGAAACTAATTTATCACCAACATACAAGAATACAACTTTCAAAATCTGCAAGTCTGAGTGTTCATTATTTAAAGTTACCTTAAACAATTGTTACTATAGTTAAATTTTAAAACAATGTTCCTAACCACATAACTGTTTCTGATCCGATTTTCCTTTCCAGATTCCTGAGTTAATAAAATTAATCAGCAGAGTCCACATCAGTTTCATGTTAAATACACACCCTCCTTTCTATTTCAATATGTAAGTTTACACATACACTTCCAAAAATGTACAGAGGATAGCTGAGATTTGAGTGGAACATTCAGCTTAATTCTTGAGACTTGTGGCAGGAAACCATGTTCAATACAAAGAATTTCTCAGTCCAGGGTGAAGAATCGGGACTAAGGGCTTAAAATACCTGCCCTAGACCAGCTCTTTCCCATTTTTATAAGAAGCAGCTACAGGTTAATGGTTTACTGTCAAATTCTTCACAATAAACCTGAAAGAAATGAATCACATATTTTTGTTTTCATAAGACCTTACTCTGAAAAGTATCATTCGTTTCATAAGCTTTGTTGCCAAAAATTGTAGAGAAAAATTTGCAATATTCTAGACATCAAAGCATGAACTTCACTAAAAAGCTTCAAGGAATGCTTTTTCTGTGTTTTACAGATTTAAGAGAGAGAAGGAATTTATGTTATTCTCATTTGAATTCTTCCCTTGAAAGTCTTTCATTAAAAGAAAAATGCATATGCTTCTTTCTGGAGGGCCTGAATTAACAGCACAAAGGAAGCAGCGTACTTAGCATAAGATAGACACTATCTTTTCTTGCATGGAGTCAAATTCAAGGGCTCAGAAGTTAAATATAGTTCAGTTAGTGCCACAAGTGGGATATTGTAAGGTTTTAAACTGCAGGAGGGAGTCATCAAACAACAATACAAGTCTAGTGGCTCAAAATATTCTATTGAATTTACTATCTGCACATTGAGGACCTGACAAGGTTTTGGCACTTACAGAGATCTGTGCTCTCAAGAACTTTCAATTCAGGTTAGGAAACAAAAGTTAAATCCCACTTAAAACAAAGACTGAGCAAATCAAAGGACTCAAAGGACTTTTGATTTCATGATTTTGCTTTTCTGTTAGATTTTATTTGATTTTTTTAAAGAAATTCAGATCTTGAAAACTCATGGAGATAAAAGGAGAAATCATCAAATAATGGTTTGCCTTGACGTTATTAAACTTTTGTCTTCTCTATTGATTATTTCCAAAGCTAGCTAGATGGCTGAAAGTCAAACGAGTGTGTTGAAGCGTAAGAAGCTGAAGCCATTGCACCTATTAATCATCTGAAGGTGACCCTCTATGAAGAAAATGAGGAGAAACACCAAAAAAGGCCACCAATTCAGGAGAGAGCTAAATTGGCTCAGTTTTGGAGTTGCATAAAACCCAAGAGGCATCTCTAATTCCAAACAGCAGACAGTTTAAAAACCAGTGCATGTCCCTGAGTGAGTGATCTGAATGTGAACATACAAAGGAAGAACATCAGACTCTTCCCACTTCTGATGCACAGAAATGGTGACAAATGACTCTTGGGGAGCTATCCTTCCGAAATAAGCCTTTACCAAGAAAGGCCAGGTAGAGGGGGGTTCTATCTTGATCCCTCTTTTGCCAGCAAGAAAAAAGAATTCATGCTCTGAAACACAGAAAAAGTCAAAAGCTTCACTATTTCCAAAAGAAACGTTCAAGGTCTAAATAGCGGTATGTATCTCAGTAAATAACTCACTAGTCTCCTTAACCAAAAAGCAGGTGGTGTGGGGTGGGGGGAAGCCTTTCCTGAAGATACTGCCTTTCTAAAACACTAGATGAACCTTCATCCCTTATATTTGTGTTGTTCTCATTCCCTTTTGTTTTGGGTAATTACATAAAAGTCAGTATTTCTCCAGAATGGCAATTAAATATAGATCGAGGTGAGAATTATGCATACTTTCATTTCCCACTATACTGGAGCTGCTATTACAGAACTCACCAGTGTGAGATCAGAGCTGCTGAGAAACCAAGAGAAGACAGCCAGCTAATAGCAAACAAAACAAGGGGGGTGTGGAAAGAGGACTCTCTCCAGAGCGAGAGAGGGGAAGTAGTCAGGATGAACCCAGTTCCCCACGCCCCCCGCCCCAGGTGGTTCTGCGTGGGCAGTTTTAAAGAAAACAAACAAACAAACAAGCATGCTCTATGGGGAAGTAGTCTTGTCTTCTCTGATTGGGTGCCTCCAAACCACACCATGGGGGAGTGCAGCCTCAGCCCTCCCTGATTGGGTGTCTCTACATGGCACCATCCAGCTCCTGGAACCTGCCTTCCAACTGTCCACGTGGGTGTTGCCCCACTCTGGTCTGCTGGTTCTGACACCCCGCCTTGCTGGCCTGGGTGCCTCCACACGAGATCAGACCAGGCTGCCCATCAGACAACCTCAAGTGCATGAGGTGATGTTGCACAGGCAGAATCAGGTAGCGTGCTGGAGTTGCTCAGAACAGGGGAAGTTCTTACATGGAAGGCTGCTGCCAAGTGACACACTAGCCGACACTCATGTCTAAGAAACATCAGGTTTTCCGTGTCCTGTTGTGCAGGGAGCACAATAATATGGCATACAACCCCTGCATTTAGGCGCTTACAGTGTAGTTGTAATCACGAAATGTGTATATAAAAGTGGAATAAAAACATGTTGGACACTAACTACCAGACATTGTGCTAAGTGCTTTTCTGTGTCAAGCCATTCAGCACCCCTGTTTTTAAGAGGGCCTTGTTATGTTCTCCATTGTCTTTTTAGAGCGATGAGAAGAAAACCCAACATCCTCACCCCGACCAGTACAATGACAGCACTGCTCACTACTCCCCCACCTAGCGAGCCTTTCTTCTGTTCTTCTAATAAGTCTTCCTATCTTGAACCATAGGGACCAGCACGTTCAAGCCTGCCCAGAGAGCTCCTCATCGGGTCTTTACAGGTGGATTCGACACACCTGCCAGGTCTCAGGTAAAGTGCCACCTTCCATGACCACCCTATCTAATGTGGACCTTTCTCACAGTCACTTCTTCATCATCTGTTTTAATTTTTAAAATCATGTTAAATGATCATTTCTAACATGATTTGAACTCAAGTCAACGTGGCTCCAAAACCCATGTTTTATTCCTTATCTTTAAATATCTAATTTGGCATAGTCACACATGGACACCGAACAGCAGATGAGTAAACACAAAATAAAGGGCAAAAGTAACAAGTATTTATAGGAAAATAAGTCCAGACTGGCTTTGTCAGAGACAGCTTTCAAGACGGGGATGAACCGAACAGAGCCTTGGAAAATGGTCGTCTCATGATTGCTGGAGAGAAGTAGCTGGGTAGCAGACAGAGGGGAAGCACATGTCTCCTTTGGATGGCAGGGAGCACCTTCTTGTGGAAGATGATGGAAGTCCACTGACTTTTGAATCATGACACCCACATTTCAGTATGAACGTTGGCACTTATCAGCCAGCTGACTTAGCTAGCATATAACTTCTCTGACTCTCAATTTCCCCATTGGTAAAATTTGCTCTACCTACTTCGCAGTGTTAATGTGATTAATGAAAACATTCATATATGTGAGGAATATATATATATATATAACATATTCATAATATAATGCAATACAATGCATATTATATTTATGTATAGTTATATAGTCCTATATAAATGTGTATAAATATATATTTGAAAGCACTTGAGAAATGTAAAGCTCTCTGAAAATCAAAGACAACGGCAGCATAAAATGAAGAAAGCAAATTAAATAGCAGAAGACTAATGGCAACAATGTAAATAAACAAGTACGTAAGAAACTTTATGATTATGAACTGGTAATTATAAAATCGAGGAGAAAGACTTATAAGGAGACTTACAGGAGCAAAGCAGTCACCCAGATAACCAAGTCCTGATTTGAAAATGCGGGTCTCAGGTAAGAGGTGTGGGAAACAGACTTGTCTGATCGCATGGATATACTTTATCCACTCCCCCAAAACCTACCTGTCAAATGTATAAATATCTATTGTTTCGTAGGATAAATAAGACTGAGGCGATTAAAGGGAACAAAATCAGCAAGCACCGAAAGGGGCTCTGTGAGCTCCCAGAGTGCTGGGAGTGCCCGAGGGCAACTTCGATTCCATTTCCGAGCAGAAGGCGGGAGGCCCCAGTGAGAACTTCCACCTCCGGCTAGTAGGAGGCCGAGCTGCTGTTGCCGGATAAAAGCCTGTAAGTGGTCTCAGTCTAGTCGAGTCCTGGGGCTCTTTCAGCGCCTGAAAGCATTGTAGGTAAGTGAGTATTAAAGCCAGGCAAAAACAGTGTACAAAGTAACAACAGAAAATGTGTTTAAGCTAGCATACTACTTACTACATTTTGCCTGAATGTTTTTATTTATTTTTACCTATTGCTCCTTTATTATACTTTTGAATTTTTATCTCATAGAATAGTAACACTACTTAAAGTCAATGTATACGGAATAAATTTCAAGAATGGGCTAAAGGCTTTTTAATTTTGGAAGCAGAGGAATAGTAGGAGCCATAGAAGGTCATCCTCCTGGTAACCGAGACAGGACATTGTAGGAATGGTGTCGAGGGAAACCCTACAAATTCTAATAACTGGAGTGAAGGCACTTTAGCGGGGCACTGGGGCCCGGAGAAGAGAAAGCACTCAGTCATACTGTCTAATGCTGCCCCGAGGTCAAAGCGCAGGTTAGCTACCCTTGGAAGCAGGGAGTAAGGAAAGTGATAAGGCTGGAAAGCACTTGGCTTCCGTGAACTAATAGTTACTGAGAACTTACTCTGCACATATCACCATTCTAGGTGCATTGGGATACACAGAAATTACCCGGCCTCATCAACTGCCTCCAAGTCACCTAGAATCCAGTAGAGGGGTTAGTTCTCATACATTAAGTAGTAATCCCACAAGGCTGGCTAGACTTAAGTGACTTGAGAATTACAGATGACAAAGAAGCTCAGCGAAGTGATAAACTAGCAGAGTTTGTTAACAGTCACTGAGAAAGTCAATGACGATAGCAATCCAGAGGCCGCCTGGATACAAAGTTCTCATTTGAGGAGATGTAGCTCTTACGACAGCTCAGCAGTTAAAAAAAAATCCGGATGAGAACTAAATTAAAATCATTTCCCCTTATTATAATAATATGGTATGTCACAAGGGACACCACTGTTCAAGAAGGGTCATTTTTACGTAACTAAAATAAGGGCAGACTAAGAATAAGCTCCCTGAAGGCCAGGGCTTGTATGAGAATATAGCCCTGGACCCACACCTTAATCAGCCAGGAATTTCTTTCTCAGTCTGCCAGGAGAACAGACATGCCGGCCCTCCACAAAAATATCTGAGGCTCTGGAATGAGGCGACCTCACTTGACTCCTACTGTACTGGAAGCTGACAAGATTATACAGCTGACCTTCTGTCTGAGGATTCAGATTTGCATTAGGAGTTGTATTTACTGTGAGTTCGCATTAATCAAATCATTTCCCAATCACATTCTACAAAGAAAATGGGTTCTCCCTGAATAAATGATGCCACCCAAGGACCAAATACAAAGAACACTTAACCAAGTATTAAATCTTATAAAACTACGACTTGAAAGAAAACAATTTCCACAGAACATTTCGTTATTTAGTGCAGGCCAAATTCTATTAGAACAAAACCCTACAGCCTGTTTGGAATTTTCGTTGCAAGGAGATTTGATCTATGAGCTACCGCTCAAGGGTGCTGCTGGGAAACAATCATTGGGATGAGCGACGCGAAACCTGGACTGTAGCTGGGCTGTCTTATCCCTGTGTGCCCTGCGTGCTGACACCCAGTCTCCAAGCCTCAGAGTCTCAGTCTGTCAAATAAGCAAATTAAATGAGTTATCTTTAAAGCGCTCTCTTACTTTTAATACCTCTGACTCTCGAGGGAGTCACATTAGTGCAGACTTCAAAATTCTGGTGTTCTTGAAATTAAATATATTGCAACTTGCTGTATGAAACATATTACACTACATAAATATTATGATAAAGCTAAAAAAATACGAGTATACCAGATTCCAATCCCTGAAAGTCAAATTATTAATGATGTATGTTTGTGAGCTGCTTTCCCTTTTAATGATCTACTCATCTTTTTTATCAAATAGTCTCTCTTATAATCCTAAGTGTCTAAGAATCATTCATTAGAGTCACATCAAATAACAACTAGGTGTAATGCTTTCGAAAACCAGGTTTGGTGGGAAAATGAGTTACTGTGAGGTGACAGGGGTTGTTACTATGGTTGTAGTTGTTTACTCATCACCAGGAGCTTTTAACCATCGATTGCAAGGTTTTATTCAGTTATTTATAACTGTCTCATCTACTTGTATGTTATAAAGTTTCACTACAGGCATTTGGCTTAAGAGTTTTGCTAATTTAAGTTACTTACTTCAAAATGCCAGACTATATAATTATCTTTCCCACAAATATATGAAGGAGATAGTCCACATCTCCAGATTTTGTTCTTTTAGTTCTCAACCCAGTGCCATCAGACCTTCACCACCCACCGCCACCCTGAAACTAGTCACCAAAAGCCACCAGGACTCTAAAATTAATCATTCAGGTCGCTTACTTTTTAACCCTACCTATTGCAAAATGTAAACGGCATTGCAGAAAACCTTACAAAACAGAAATGCAAAGGCCAAAGATCTATCCCCAGGGAAATACCCATTAAAAACATCACTCAGATGAAGAAAGAGAATAGTACTAGCCCCTGGCAGGTCCCTTCAAGCCGCTTCAGGTCATGACCCCTCTGCCCTTTCCACGTTACCATTATCCTAACTTAGAGTCTTCATTCTTCTAGCTTTGTTTTATATTTTTACCACCAAAGTCAGTATTCCTAAACACTACAGACTTAATTAGGCGTCTTTGTAGTTTATCTGCCTTTTATCACTCAACATTGTGTTTGCGAAATTTGTCCCTTTTTCTTGCATGAATTCCATTGATGAATACACCAGCATTACTTTTCTCATTCTGCCAGGGCCTATGACTTATTTCGAAGTCCTTGGCTCGTGGAACATCTCTGGAGGATGCTGACCACAGCTTCTCTGAAGTTCCCCTCTCTCCCACCTTTTACAGCAACACTTTCCAGGTTTCCTTTACCTCGCTGATTGTTCTTCTGTGTTTTTCACTAACATCTCTGTCTCAACTGTCCCCATAGGAACTATCAGTCTTCATTAGGTTTCCTTATCTCCTCATTGTACACAAGGAGTAGATATCACTCTTTTTTGCAATCTAAAAAATAAGGTGCCAAGCTAGGAAGATTCTTTTCTTCCCGTGGAAAAATAGCAACTCAATTTGCCCCAGAAAAGATAACATCTGTAAGTATTCTATTCCTTCTAGAAGAGTCAATCAAATCACCAACATTGATGCATGACAGAAAAATGGAAGCAAGACATCTGCATTGCTAGATTTTGATTACTGAGTTCTGAAGCTGGCACGAGAAGGAGTTCTGTGACTGCTGGGTTTCTGCAGTGAGCAAATAAATGACCGGTGGTGGTTTTAATCTGGATCAGGTAGGTAGGACAGGGAGCGGGTCTGGCATAAAAAACTTACACGTTCATTTCTGTAAATATTGAGTTGAATTGCCTGGACCCCAACCAGTAAAGACATGAGACTGTTTTAGTCTCTCACTCTGCTAAGGTCTGGGTCAGGAATATGAATGTGGTAGACATGAGTTTATAGACTCATCCATTCATTCATTCATTCATCATTCCACTAACCATGAGACAAGTGCCATGCTTTTTTCTGGATATAAAGAAGTCAGGATGATGAATGACAGCTAATGCCATGGGCGTGAATAAAATCATACAAGGGAAGACAGGAAGCATAAGAAGAAAACAAATGGCAGGGCCTGAGATGGAGCCAGATTGAGGACATGTGCCATGGAAGGGAAACCTGAAAGTGTGAAGAAAAAGAGGATGGGGTTTTTATGAAGTACCACAGGAGAGTTAGAGCCCAAAATTTAAGGGAGAGGCAAGAACTGGACAGGGTTTGAACTGTCGCATTAGACAGACTTCCCTGCAGGACTCACTCACCATGACCTTGAACAGTAGACTATGCCATCTCATCTGTGATGATAATATCCGTTTTTGAAAACTATAATAGGTATAGAGTACCACCACGCAAAAAAGTCTCCTGGGAAATTTTATCACAGATTATTATTACTATATTATAACTAGTATGGCTATTATGCATTATCATTACCAACAATGTTCTATAATACAGAAACATCAGTACAAGGACTTGAAAAAAATGGCCCCTGGCTTTAACTCTCCGAGGTCTTCTGACAGAGCCCATTCAGTGGTGGCGGCAATGAACGGGACCCCCGCCGGTGGGGAAGTGACTGAGAAGGAAGAAGGAAGAGGCAGAAGTACAGGCTGTCACGTCTATATCGTTGGCCATAAATGAAAAGAGAGATGAGGAGCTACTAGCGAATTTTTTTTATGAGTAGTGAACATTTATTATGTTCATATAACAAGGGAATTAGCTCAGTGGAAGAAGATAGTGAGGATGCAAGTTAGAGAAAAGAAATAATGAACTAGGTCTTGGGAAATTCAGAGGGACTATGGTCAAGAACAAAGGTGAATTTATAACAGTGTCAAAAATATTAAGTGCCTCGGAACAAGTCTAACAAAGATACATGAAATCCACTGAATTATGCTAAAGAAGACCTTAAAAACTGAAATAATTATTTCACAATATATAGGTATGCTAACATCACTTTACACATCTTTTAAAAACCCCATTCTATAATCTCTACAGGGTGGGGCAAAAGTAGGTTTACAGATGTTCATATGGAAAATAATACAATAATTAATAAATAATAACAAAAATAAACTCATGTGCTCAAAACTGTAAACCTACTTTTGTGCCATCCTATATACAACATATGTAAATAATAAAGAGCAATGCATGGGCAGCTGGCAAGTCACAAAAATTAAGTTCAATAGATTGGTATGAAATAAACTAACCATAAAATGATGCTGATTTAAATGCAAAATGGAGGTCTAAATAATATTCTGTAGAAATATTTTACTTAGACTGGGTAAATCAGGATGGATTGTGGTTTGATAGAAACTGACACATAATCAGGTTTGACCTTTACCAGTGCGTGAATCCAAGCAAGTTCCTTGGGCATTCCAGTATGGGGAAACCATAGGAACACAGGATGAACGTTCTAGATATGTTCGAATTTCAAAAGGGAGATTCATAAAGCTGGGCCACTCATTTTATGAAGGGACGTGGTGGACAGAGAGACTGGATAGGCAGTTTGGAGCCCAATTTTGAGAATACAAAAATGGCTTCAGTTTTTATAGAGTAAATGAGTTAAATTGGCTCTAACACAAGACAGTGAAATATCGCACAGTTTTACAAATACATTCTAGAATCACAAATTTTTATAAAATTCTATTAAAGACATTTTCCTTAACCATATTCACTTGGTACTTGAGGTGCTTCCTGTACTAGCAAACACCTGTGCTATAGTTTCACAGATTTACTTTATTATACAGTATTAAAAGTGTCCTCTACTAAAAATTTTGGAATTATTAAAAATCAGCTAATTTAGAACTTGAATATATAATATAACAACATTTAAAACACAGATATAGAAATGGCATGTGAGAGAGATGAACAAAAAATAAAATAAGAATTTACTTCGGAAAACCTACGTTAGGCAAAAGTCTCCATAAAATTTAGCATATTATCCTACATATTGTCTACATTTGAGTTCAAGAACACATTTAAACATAAAATAACAATTTTTGAGTATGTTTTCCATAAACAGAACCACCTTTAACTTAAAGCATTTATTTCCCTAGTTTACTATTGCTAGTTATATAATCTAACATAACAGTCATTCCCTGGCATAGCAGAACATGAAATTTTTTTTAAGTAAGCAACAATCTGTGTAAAAAAGTAAATTCACATAGTGTTTTCAGACCAAATATCATCTGTTTCCTGTGCGAAACCTAAATGCATTTCAGTGGATAACATTAAATGCTAGTTAGCATTCTAACAAATTATCCCTTTTTGAGAATCAAAACTGTCTCATTGCTAAAAATTGTATCATCACATGTATTGCTCAAGCATGTTTCTATGGTGAAATTCTGAGTCTCTCCTCTTCATGAGAATTAGTACGCACTCAACATTATTCCACAGTCAGCTGACAGAAGACCAACAATCGTCTGTCTGGTCATGGGTAATAAGCCAACGAGTGAACATGTAAAGGGTCGAGAGGTGAGAGGCAGTATTTTATGCTCGTGATGAAGTTTGTGCCATTCATATTGTAGCTCAAAAGTGGGAAGCTTCTGTTGCAGCATATGGTTTACTGCCTATGTGAAACGTGTGGGAATATATAGCTACTGGCTCCGTTAAGCAGGCCAGAAGCTGAGAATGAGCCTCCCTCCCTGTGCGACTGATCACAACATCTTAGGGCTGCTGAAGCCCCTTCTTTCATCTGATCCTCTGAAAGTTAAGTGAGGTCCACTAGCCAGTCTCTAGGACTTTCCCAGCCCTCTGAATCCGTGGAAGAGATAACAATTTAAAAGACAGAGCTGCTGAAAATTCCAGCGAAGTCAGGCAGAATGTGAATAGCTCTAGGCTTGAGGTTGATTAAACAAGAGAGTATTTTTAGCATAGTTAGGTTAAAGTAGCCTTAGCTGGGTTGAGCATAAATCTGAGTCTCGGGATCAGAATACCATCAGGAGAGAGGAAAAGGGATTCACACTTGGAGCCGTTGGAAATGGAATGGACTACCTCTGGAAGAAATGAGTTCGCCGTCACTACACGTACTCAAGGTGAGGCTAGAAGATCATTTTTCAGGGAGGTTGAGAAGCTGGTCAATAGAGATTAACTCTAACTAACCGTAGAGTATAAAATGTCAGTGTAAGCGGCCTTGCCAGAATTCTATAGTAGAATTGCATCTCATCACTCATCCCACACACTTAATGAGCCCTGCCCTGGGCCAGGCACTGCACAAGTCCTAGAGAGCACACAAAGATCATTCCGATATTACCCTGCCCTGCTGAGGGATAAGATGGGAACATGATAACTACCAGGAAGGTAGTGATAAGTGACAAAGAAGAAGTGTGGGGAAAAAATACCAAGAAAGATCCAAGGGGAAAGAGAGATGACCTCCAAGTCTGCAGAGCAAAGATGAGCCCTAATGAAGATCTTATGGAAGAAGCATCACCCTGAAGAAAGGCAGGGTGCGAGAGAGGAAATAAATGACTTCAAAGACACTTCCATTACTGAGATTCCAAGTGCTTCCCTAAGTGGCTGAGGATACCATGCCAGTGAGTACAGATATGTCATTTCCTCTACCTTAAAGTGCTAATTCGACAGATTTATTTGACCCATTAAGCTAATCAGGCTGGACCTGCTGCCTGAGAAGTTAAACCAAACAGGGCTAATGGGTTCATATTGCATGTGGAATCGGAAGCACATCATGGTTTCTTTGGGTGTCCAGCAAAAGGACGGTACCACATGCAATTTTAATGACAAGACCACAGTCTAAAAAGATACATGATTACATAAGACTTTTGCTCCATGAACACTGGTTTGAAATTTTGGTCCCAATGATGAACACACATGCAATATAGTGCTGAGCTTATGTGCTTTTTTTTATTGCCTTGATCAGGCAGACCATTTAGTTGGAGAATGTACTGCTATCTGAACGTCAGCATTCAGTTCATTTTGATTCCCAATGAAACTTCACTTTTGGCTCCTTGGAGGAATTGTCCAGTAGCAGCTCATACGACATGTCAGCCTTTTTCGGTATTATCAAACCCCTGAGCCCCTTTTTAAATTAGTGCAGGATTCTTAGCACATCTTCTAAAATTTGAGAGTTCAGTCATGTGTCTAGTAGATCTTCAACAACATAGCTCAATGAAACTGTATAAGTGATTATCATTTAAAGTCATCTCCAAATCTTTGCTATGCTCGAGTACCTGCCATTGAAAATAATTTTTACATGTTTAGCATGATACCATTAACAATAAAATCATTAATTATATGCTTACTTAAGTATCTTGTTTAAAATGCAGACCTCCTGGTGGTACCAAACTTATGAAATTATTAATACAGTATAGAAAATATAACAGTATGTCCTGTAGCTGTCGTGCAAAGATTGTATTATGATTGAATCCAGGAATTCATGACATAGAAATACTAATAATACAGAAGTATGAAAAAACAGAATTGTAAGGCCTCAGGCCTATTTTCATGTAATAACTGCCAGAAGAGGGTATGCCCCTCACTAGCACTGTTGGCTGCTTTTTACCTGGAGGAAGCAGGTTCCCCATGTCAGGCAAAGGACTGTGACCACAGATTTACTATTCTCAGCACTCACACCTTAATAGTTTGGATACTTCTGTTGATCGGCACCTGGCATTCATTGTGTTTAATACTAACTTAATGAGGTTTACAGTTGATCTTTTCTGTTAATGACTTCTTCGTCTCTAGTTGCAGCTTTATGTGTCTGTATCAAATTATGGCACATGACCAATCAGTATCAAAAAAGTTGGGGGTTCTTTTACTTTGTTTTTCATAAAACACTGTCAGCAGAGACAAAGCTTTAAATTTCAGGCCCCTAAATAAAATTCTGCAAAATTTGCCCTGGCTAGTGTGGCTCAATGGATTGAATGCCAGCCTGCAAATCAAAGGGTTGCAGGTTCGATTCCCAGTCAGGGCATGTGCCTGGGTTGTGGGCCAGACCCCCAGTAGGGGGTGCACGACAGGCAACCTCACACTGGTGTTTCTCTCCTTCTCTTTGTCTCTCCCTTCCCTTCTCTCTAAAAACAAAATAAAGACAATCATTAAAAATAAAGATAAAAAATCAAATTCTGCAGAATTTTACTTTTAGGAGGTTTACTATGGTGTGAACACTGAGATCTAGTTTTCTCATTCATTCCTCTGTTATTCAAGTGAGAAAAATCAGCATAGAAATGAGTGGATATTATCCTCTAAGTCTAACAGAGAGAGAAAAACCCTGAGATGCATTAATATATAATGCAGTGCCCTTGAGGAGTGCGGACTGTGCTCCCTGCCAGTCCTTTATTAGGTAGCTTAGCAGATTTGTTTATGTGTGCTTGGAAAAGAAGCTGGAGAAAGCTGAATATTTCAGCAAAGTGAAATGGAACTACTTGGAATTTTTAGGGAAATACGGGAAGGTGGACATGGGAAACAAAGGTGGAAAAAAGCAGGGAAGTCATAGAAGAATGTAAAACAATCTCTGGGATGAGGAATGATGTTTCAGAGTATAAGCTGTTTTTCTCCTTGGACAGAAAGAAAAATCAATTTGGTGAAACTGGTAAGAGCCTCACTCGCTGGGCAATGTTTCCAGTGGGAGCCACTTTGGCTCAGAAGTTAGAAGGAGGATTACTCTCTTCCTTTGCTTCTTCTTGGTTCTGCTTCTTCAGATGCGTGAGACCTTGGGCTCCCAGTTTCCTGGCAGTAAGCCCCCTCAGGCATGCATCACAGCATCTCACTTGTGACAACATGGATAAATTCAATCTGCACGTGTCTTCAATCTGTGCACACACCTGAACAAAGCCAGTACTCCACACCTTTATGGCTCTGTTTGTGTGGACTCCACGGAGGGGAAGGAGATTGCACCATGAATCTAACCCTTAAAATTAATACAGGACCAAAACTATTTGACATTAAGATGGCCAAATGGTTCCTTCAGACAATAATCACCAAAATGTGAGGTCATGAGGGCCCAGTAAAGGTGAAGAGGGTTGGAAAGTGGAAAGGTGAATCATGGGCCTTGGAATTATATCAAAGAAAAATTCCTAGCCTGGGCGATCCATGAAACACAGACTGAACGGACGGGGGGCAGCTCGGAGTCTCAGCAGCACAGAGACGCCACCACGTTTGTGTCCCTTCGGTCTGATTTTGTGTGAGTTCACAAAGCTCCTGCACCCACGCAGAGCACTAATTAAAGTGTTTGAGCTCTCTAAATTAATCGTGGTTCTCCTTTAATTTTACTAAAATTCCGGGCACTGATTAGTTCACAGTTCTTCACTACAACCCCAGTTTGTCCTGCGAGTTCCAGATCTATTGCACACTTCAAAGCTGTCCCTTCACCATGCTAGCTACTGATTGAACCATCGTTCAAAAATGTAAATATCGAAACTGTTTCCCTGCTTAAAACTGTAGATGAGTCCTTATAGGATAAATTCCAAAGTTATTAGCATGAAAAAAAATGTACTTCAAAACCTAGGTCCAGCGTGACTACCCACCCTCACCTCCAGCCACCTTCTCCAGTGTTCTCACCACATGGGACTCCTCCCTGCTCCCCAAACGCACCCTGCCATTGTACAGCTCTCCTCCTTAGTGATGCTGTTCCTCTGTCTAAAATGCCTTTCCCACTACTAAAAATCTACTCATCTGTTAAAGTCTGGCTACTATATCCCACTCCTATCTTTCAACCCAAATCCCAGTCAGAGCTAAGAAGCTCATCAGTTAGGAGAAGCCTGTTATAGAAGTACACTATGATAAAGACAGGAGGGGCACTTCCCTGCCTTCCACACTCTGTTTCCATAGTGGAGAGGGAGCTCTCCTCTCAGGAGGGCATCTCTGCCCCTCGCCTATACTTCCCCAAAGGCTGAAAGACTTTTCTCACCCTGATGGTGGAAAGAAGGAACAGAGGCAAAGAGTACAGTCCCTTCCTCTGTTTCAGAATGCAAATTTTCAGGGCACCCACGTTTTCTTCTCACCTACTAGTACCTTTACCAGGGAGGTTCTGTCTTTGCAAGGCCTGGAGTTAGGAGTAGGTAAGTTCGGCTCACAGGTTGGGAGACCATATGAGAGAGACAGAGCGTGGCTATAGGTCAAGCACCACTCTCTAAAAAGCAGAAATTTTTTCTGTCATCTGTTTGAACGTTTTTCTGTCATCTGTCATCCTGTATGTACGTTTTCTCTCCCCAAACTCAGAAAATGGAGAGAAATGTTATGGATTTACTCTCTCTAGCCCTAACTCACTAATCCATGGGCTAGGGATACAGAGTGACAAACGCTGGGCCACAATGTGTACGATGCATGGAAAGACGGGGAAGGGAGTTTGAAAGCTTTGAATGCTTAGGAGCCCTAAGCCACCTGGGTTTTGATCCCAGTGGTTTTCTGTGACTTTTATTATCACCGCACGGCTGGATTTAAATTGTTGAGGGAATCTGGGGCTTAGTAATCATGGTCCATGTGGTTCTTTGTGGCTAAATTTGACCTGACTTATCCAGGCACAGCTAAGGTTTAAAGCAGGCCAGTGGGCCAGGAATTACATTACAGGTAAGAGAGTCGCTTCTGTTCCAAAAAAGGTTATCCTTAAAGTAGGCAGAGCTCTAGTGTGCAGGATTTTTAGGCAACTGTGGGTAGTTCGAACTTAGTTTCTTTTATTGTTTGTCAGTCAGATGGGCTGGCTGGTCCCAGAAGTGCAAAAGCAGCTAATCTATAGGCCACAGAGTTCTAAAGGAGCTCTCTCACCAGGCCCAGGCAAATAGCACTCAATGGGCTGCCCCAGATTGCATTTGTGTACGTTGTTTTGAAATGCAAGATTTAAAAAGAGAAGTATGGAAAAATGGATCCATGGGCTTCATGTAGTCTTTTCACAGGTTTTTAAGTCATCCTCCAAACCCAAGGCCTCAGAGAGGCTGTACTTTGCTGTTGAAATGACCAGGAACCTGGCTTTGCATTTCAGAGGTTTACTAAGGCTTCACACACACGGAAGGGGTAGAGATACTCTTAACAAAAACTGAACGGAACCGGGGTTTCATGAAATGAAGAAAACCAAACCGTAAATGAAATGGCTGCAAACTCAGAGACTAAGAGCCAATTTTAAGCGCCTGGAACATATTGTTAGGAATGGTGTTTACTGAGGAAGCCCAGGAGGGGCCGCATGGGCTTACTGCACTTCAGTTCGTGTCGGAACAGATGCAACGGGAGAGGGAAAGAGATGATGTTGAACACAGGGAGGAGATGTGTTTTCTTTAGACAGAATGTTGAGTTCTTAGAGTATAGGCTAAAAAGTTATCAAAGAAAAAAATAAAGTCTCGAAGGCCAGCTAGAAAGGTATGAAATAAGAAAGCAAACCTGGGTCTGACTGCTCATAAAGGGGACATCGGAAGAACAAGAGGTGTCTTTGAGTGTGCTGGGTTAGAACACAGAAAAACCTAATGACATCTAACAGAACTAGAGAGGCAGGATCTCAGAGAGCAATATGGGAGGCTTTCTCAGAAGGAGCTGCGACTCCAGAAACTATTGAGACATATACCCTTAAAATTGCCTGTAGAGCCCAGGGGGAAAGCTAGTGGGGAATCACTCTCAAAGATGTGATCACTTTCAAGCGGATTACAGGAAATTGGGCAAATGAGTTTGAAAGAAACACGGCTATTATAAGAGGAGAGCAGATACTGCTTATGTCCTGAAGGCACATGCCCAGGAATGTATGGAATTTGGATGACTGACAGCGACCAACACAAGAAGCACTGCAGTAAAGGGAAGGTAGGTAGGACAATGATAACTTATACAAAGATTTCTAGTCTTTCATACAGAAATTCAAACAGAGGGCAGAGGCATAATATGTTATAAGCACAAATATCTGGACCTAAAGACAGATTAAAAAGTAAAGAAGACATTCACGTCTACAAAACATTTTATGAATACAAAATAATTCAGAGACTTTGCCAATGAGTGCACTATATGAAAAAAAAATAGTCAAACAACACAGAGATCTCAGGATACAAGAAGATGAAGAAAGAGTGGTAATCAGCAATCTTTGACCTATGTCAAAGTCTTTAACCAGAGTTCTAAATAAAGACTCTTTCAATACAAATCTGAAACAAAAATAAAATTAAAAAGTAAAGCACAGAGCAATTAAGAGTCATCATTTCAACAGAAATACAGAATACATAATCTTTGTATGTCCAGAAAACATGTATAAAATTCAAATATATAAATGGACACAAAAAAATCTTAACCAAAGCTTTAACTTTTTAAAATTTGAATTTTTTAATTTATGATTAAAATTTTAATCATAAAACAATCGTGTTAGATAAAAAATGTTTTATTTGCTTAGAAATTAAAAATCATAATTCTAGATTACAGTTATATAAAAACAAAAATTAAAAAATGGAAAAATAAAACTTTGGCCAAAAAACCCTAAGGAACACAGCAAAAGCTACACTCAATAAAAAGTATAAATTGCATGTTTCCATGGGGAAAAAAGAGAACAATATTTATTTAGAAATTAGACAAAAACTAAACCAAAAGGTACAAAAATAATTAGTTAAGCTACAGCTGAAATTAATGAAAGAACACAGCAGAATTAAAAAATGTTTGCTTTAAAAAAGACTAGTTAAGTAAGTAAGTCTATTATAAGCACAATTAAGGGAAAATCATAACAAACAAAATAGTCAGAAAGTGTGAAAAGAGAAAGGAAACACACCAGGGACACAGGAGCAATTAAAACTGTATAAGTGGACACCGCATGAAAAGCTCCCCGGCAACAACTTTGAAACTCAGGGGAAGCTTCCCAAATCTTCCACAGCCTGCAATGGTTTAAATCAGCACTTCTCAAACACTGATGGATGCATGCATCACCTGGGATCTTGTTAAAATGCAGTTATAACACTGACAGTTATATTCCACTGACAATATAACAATGTAGTTATATTCTACTGACACTGATACCCTTTCCAAAAGTAAATGTTTGACAATTTTCAATGTCTTTTGTGGTAATTAGTTTACTCTAGTTTTTTTATGTTTTGGGAAGTTAATTTGGCAATTGATATTTTGCTAGTACAACTGGCTACACACCATGAAGAAAATAAATCTCAACCTTAATTACTCCAGGTATGAAAAGAAATTTCAGCTAGAATAAAGGCCTATAAATACAAACATCTTGGGAGGATGGGGAAGAAACAGAAGACCTCATTAAGCAAGACTGAAGCTGGAAACTCAGCAATTATTAATGAAAACAAAAATATCTTGTTTTAGCAAAACTTTTCATTTTTACCATGAAAATCCACTAAGAAAAAAATCAACAAAAAAACAGATTAGGGTAAAAAAAGTCTGCAACATACAGGACTGAGGTTAATATCTATAATATACAAAGATCTATTACAAAATGAACAAGACAAAAACAAAACAAAACAAAAAAAGCTAGAGGGAAAAATTGGCAAAGAATATGAGAAATTCACAGAAGAGCTAACCCCTGTGATGAGGAAACATGAAGTTAAATGCAATGTAAATTAAAGTAAAAATTAAAATCTCTTTATACCTAGGTGACTGGAAAGAATTATAAACTTGGTTAGGGCCCGTTACTAGTAAAGGTTACAGGAAAAGATAGATATACTCTCACACACTACTGGTAAAATGTGCCTTATTAGAGCTCCTTGAAAAAACAACCTGGCATCATTTATTAAAATTAAAAAAACGTAAACAGCAGTCACACTCCTGAAAAATCTATTCTATAAAAAAAGCAATCAATATATAAGGATATGTGAACAAAAATATTTATTTGAGCACTGTTTTCAGTGGTAAAATAAATAAATAAAATCTAAGGGAAGAAAAGTTGTATTCATTTTCTGTGCTATGTAACAAACTATGACAAGTGTTGTGACTTGAAAGAACACACATATTTATTATTTCACAGTTTCCGTGGATCAGAGCTGGAGGCACAGCTTAACCGGGTCCTCTGCTCAGGGTTTTGTGAAGTTGCGACTGAGGCTGCACTCTCATGTGGTGGTTTGACTGGGGAAAACTGTCAGCTTCCTGTCTCGCTCAGCTTGCTGGCTGAGGTCTCTGGCTCCCTGCCAGTTCTTGGGTAGACACTGCCCTCAGCTCTGAAAGGCCACCTGTAATACACCCCCAGGTCCTTACCAGATGGGCTTTTTCTACATGGTCACTTATTCGTCCAGCTGAGAAAGAGAGTCTGAAGAGTGAATCTCTGAGCAAGAGAGTCTTATATAACGTAAGATAATGGTGGGGGTGACATTCCACCACCTTTGCTGTATTCTGTTGGTTAGACACAAGTCCCAGGTCCTCTACACCTTCAACGGGGGTAAGGTGGAGTTACACAAAGGTATGAACAGAAAAAAAAATGGCCATTGTGGGTGGCCACCTAAATGTCTGTACCTCCAGAAAGAAAAGTGATACTTTGATTGCTAGCTCTCTGATTCCTGTATAATCATTCCTGGGTTGGAAGGAGAAGAGGGGTATGACATGCTGCTTCCTTTAAACCTGTTATGTATCACCTATTACAGCAGTACAATATACAGCATTCGCACACTCCGGTGCGATCTCAGTGGCTGGCACAGTCTCCGATTTCTGTAGCCTCAGAATGTAGACTGTGGAAGTGTAACAGGGTGCAGCCAAGAGGGGAGCCCCAAATAGGGATTTGTAATAGGGTCCAGAAGAGCTTGGAGATAATTGGCTCCACACCACAGGGTCACACCTGCCCAGAATGCGGGCAGCTCTGGCCAATGGTGAGAGGAGCAGGAAATGGGGCTGCAGAGGAAGATTAGGGCTGGGATTTAAACGGAGGCACAGCAGCCATTAGGCATCTCTCTTTTTGGGACCATGTGTCTGTTTAGGACAACACGACTTTGGTGTCTTGATTGGGATCATGAGGCTTGGGTGAGAGTCAGGCTTTGGAAGTGCTCCCTTTTGCCACGTGGAGGGTGCTGGGAGGACTGTGTGCATTTGTGGGGAATTTTAGTTTGTGTTATTTCAAATGAATAATAAATTCCTTTTCACTGATCTCTGGTATTGAGAGATGTCTTTCCTCTGGCAGCAGACATAACGAACCTGGGGGGTTCCTTTTGGGTAATAGTACATTGCCTCAGCTGCCCTTGGCTCCCCTTTTTGTACTGTAACAGAAGCACAAAGTTATTACTTTGTTGATTTTTGTGGAATAAACTCACCAGTTCCATGATGAATTTTCAGCATTTACAGCAAAGCATCATTCTCACTTTTAAAAGTACGTAACAAAAGAAATTATCTGAGAAAACACAGATCCTAATTCCTCAGAGCAATAAAATGCATAATACCTGAATCAATGACAATAAAATAAAATGCTAATAAGCACCACAGGGTATTGAAATCAACATACTCGTGAAAAGAACACGGGTTCACACATGTCTATAGCCAGTCAAGTACCAAAGCCTTTCTCCTTTCTTTATGAAATGTAGAAAATGCCACTTTCCTTTATGTCTTTTCACCTGAATATCTAAATTGAAAAGCACTAAGAAGACATTAAAATAAAATTTTAAATCTTGTAATTTATATTTGACAAAGGCTCTAGTGACTTTAAGTACCTGGTAAGAAATATCAGTCAACTAAAAGAGCCTTATGTGTGATCTGAAAATAGCCGAGGCAAACAGTAATCTGACAGATTTAGAATTAGTGAAAAAAGAATAGTCTATGCCATTTTAAATTCCTTTTTCTGAAAGCTGTTCAGGTTCTTTGTCCACTTTTCTTTGAAAATGTAATGTTTCTCTCATCGGTTAGTGTCATGTCTTTATTTGGTAGTGATAGAAGCCATTTGGCATCTCTGTTGCGATTGTTCTTTCAGCTTCTCACTTGTCTTTTAATTTTATTTATAATGTGCTTAAACATATGCTATTGTTTTCATTGTTATATAGTTATATCAATCAGCCTTTTCCATCGTTAGCTCTTCCATTGCTTTAATGTTTCAAAAATCACTTCTTTCCAGATATTAAGTAAACATGCACTTGTATTTCCTTCCAGGTTTTTATAGTTACAAGAAATTGCAAGCATTCCTTAGAGACTTGTAAGGAAGGATATGACTAAATGGAGAAGCTGAACATGCCTCTAATGCGGAAAGTATTACAAAGTACTAACACTATTACAAAGGTTTTGGTTCTTTCCCAAGTACAGTTTTACGTATTTCTTCTCAACGTCCTAAGGATTTGTGGGCTCACATAGAAGAAATAAGCAGAAAAGAACTGACAAAATAATTACTTTTAAATAAGATATCAAAACAATTTAAAATGGCAATAGTTGAAATAGAGGATAGTAATATTAATAAGAATAGATTAATGATGGTTGATAGGTGGTAGATTAGAGAGATGATGATAGATGATAGATAGATAGATAGATAGATAGATAGATAGAGAAGGAGGGCATGGGTGAAGACACAGATCTATGCTAGCTCTGCAATGGAATAGATGGCCCAGAAACAGACTCTAGGGGAAGGGAAGGATTTGGTCACTCAGTAAGTACATCTGTGTCATCTCTACATACCACGAGGTACACCAGGTGCTGGGAAGAGAACACATTAAAGGTCCTGCCCTTGTAGAGACTGTGGTCTAGTGGGGGAGACAGTCTTATAAAGTAAGTAATTACATTCATGATAAAGGAGATGCGTGGGACACTAGGGGAGTATTTTAAAGGACAAATTAACCTATGTTGAGGAGTCTGAAGAAGCTACTGTGAGACAGTGACTTACGAGCAGAGATCCAATTCAGCAGCTAGGGGAAGAGTCGTCCTGGCATAGAGAACGGCAGGAGATCAGAGAGAAGTTCCCTGTGGCTGGAACTTCGAGAATAATGGAAATGTGATGAGACACGACTCTGCAGAAGTGAGCAGGAGCCCGATTACACAAACTCTGTGTGATATGCTGGATTTTTAATTTTATCTAAGTGCAGTGGGAAGCTACTGAAGAATTTTAAACAGGCAATGACTTGATCATATTTTCCTTTTTGAATGGATCAGAAGGAGAATGGATGCCAGAGACTCTTTGGAAAGCGATGGAGCAATTTGGGTAAGAGACAATTGAGGTTTGAAGGGTTGAAAGTGAGAATGAAGAAAGTGGAACTATTTGAGGAATATTCAGAGGTGGATTTGCTAGAACTTGGTGACTTAGTGGGAGTGTAAGAGAGTAGAGAAAGAATAGAATCAAAGAAAATTATGTAATCAATGGTGTTTAGGAAAATAGACTAGCTTGGGGGGGGCGGTTATAGATAGAGTATTACATTGGATCATTGCTTAAAAAGGGACATCAAAAGAACCTCCAGATGGGAAAAGGAGTTCAATGTTGGAAAAGATGAAAGCACAGAAATACCCTAAGGAATCAAGGACCTCTGGATTGTGCTCCAATCTGTCTGTATACCTACCTGCTCCATTATACCCGTTTTCCAGTCCCAAAGTAGCATGTGCAGAGCACCCATGCACCCAGTACTAACCCCCTCACCTGGGCCTATACTTTAGCTCACATTCATCTTTTCAGAAGGGCCACCCTTGACATTGCATGTCTAGCTACTAAAATCCTACTGGTCCTTCAAAATGCAACTGAAATGCCACCTCCTCCACAAAACCTTTTCTGGCTCTCCAATGGAAGTAAGTTATATTTACTGCCACAGCATTTTACTTAAACACTTTGTACTGTAATTCTTACATTCTATTGTTCCATGGATAGCCACATATAATTATATGTCTTTCCGAAAGACTCATAATCACTTCGAACACATCACACCTCCATAGCTACAACCACATCATGCTCCCCGGAGTCCCTGCAACACTTAGCACAGAGCACTTCATACTTAATACTTAATTTTATCAGTGAGCTTGATACTAATTTAACAAATTAGTTTCATTTTAAATAAGTGTTTCTAGGTAAAGTCAGGCATTTTTTTATCCGACTCACCAAAATTTCCCATTTTTCTAAATCTTATCTTTCTGCAAACTACGGGCTGCCTCAGGCCACACTCAATTCACTTCATATTAACTTGACCTTAAGAGAGATGAACACCTGTTCAACTCTTAGCACTATTTATCCTCAAAGTTCTGTGAGTCTGTATGTGCTTTCTTTTATTTTTTCAGATGTAAAGAGGTAGGCCATGGGCTATCATTAATTCAGTAATGCATTGCTAGTATTTTTCAATAAATAACATCCTGCAGATCTTTAACAAGACCCAGACCTCTCTACTAGCTTTAGTTTGTATTTCTTAACTCTTCTCTCTCTCCCTCTCTCTCCCTCTCTCATTCTTTTTAGGTTTTTAACTTTTCATTTTGGAGTAATTTCAGATTTCCCAAATGTTACTATTATATCACAACTGCTTTATCATTTTCCTGCCTTCACCTCTAGACATTTATGCGCACGTTGAAGACCCACGTCCCTTTATGTCAAGGTACTTGAGCAACTGCATGTGTTTTAGATGGCGCTTTGCTGGCACAGACATTGCTGGAGCTGGCCTCGGGTTGTCTGTTCTCATGGGGTGCTCCTGCATCGAGCTTCACAAACAACAGCAAGGTTGCTGGGGTGCTACTCTCTCAGCCATCCCTACATCCCTCTTGTGCGCTTTTGAAACGCTGAGCTGCTTGCACTCTGTTGAGGGTGGTGGGAAATCTGGGGAGAATGTATAAGGCAGTTCCTTACTATGTTTGAGCTCACAGATAAAAGTGCGCTGTCCCCACCCTCACTGAGGTACAGAGAACTGTGAAATTGTCTCGGCCCCGTAGGTCCGGACACTACTCGGCCATTTCTGCTCTATTGCTTCCAAGCCACGGTTGGAAACTCGAAAAGAGAGTCTTGCTGCCTGCACTGCCCCATTCCTCCCACCCCCTGTGCCCAACCCCCATGCTCGCGAACCTCGCCAAGGCCTAGATCCTCTCTGTTCTGAGATCCCCCAAAACCATCTGAGAGCCACAGGTTTGGGGGGAGTGGGGGATGGTAAGGGGCCCTACTCAGAAATCCTCTGGTAACTAACCTTTGTTTACCTTGTAGCATTCTCCTTTCTGTCTTGATGTAAAAAGGCTTTTCTAGTTTCAGGAGAGAAAAACTGGCTTTCCTTGGACCACACGTAGTTCTGCATCACGTGTCCCCTCAGGACCTAAGCATTGGAACCGCAAAAGGTCAGATCTGATTTCTTTGTTTTCACTTTTGGTTTAATGTTTTCTTCCTTGAAGCAGTGAAGCAGAAGCTTGTACACTCAGCAAAAGAAAGTAATTAGTTAATATTTCAAAGTGTTATCACACCACCCATACCACAGTGTACATAAAATTCTCTTATTAGCAAAACATACACAATCGTTAGTAAACTTAATCTCTGCATAGACGTCAACATCAGCTTCTTATACATACTGACAAAGCAAAATCTCCACCCCCAGGGGATGCTACAACTGTCTCTGATGAGTAGTTTCTTGAAGACACTGTGACTCTTTGAGCCCCCAAAATCACATTTGCCTAGTGGATTGGTGACAGCCGTCCAGTGCCATGCACACTTTACAATGATGCCTTGTGGTGAATCTGTGATGAAGAATTCCGCAAGTCTCTGCAGTCTTATTTTCAATGAAGAGAATGAGAACAAAGTACAGAGTGATACCCGGGCGTCTGTTTAAACCCGGAACCAGTTCTTACCCTATCCGTAGCTTAGATGTGATGAATGTGCACCAAAAGTAATGAAGTAGAAAATTGCAGCTGATAGAGCCAGTGTAACTCGGCTTCAAAAGAGAATGTCAGTCTGCTTTTGGGTTTTGATAACCAGTGATTTATCAACATTATACATCTCCACAATTGAGAACTCGTGGTTCTTTTATGGATTGCACCGGAAGAAAAAGACATTTCAATGTTTTTGCACTCAAGAAGGATGGTGTGTTTCCAGTACAGAAGGGTAGGGGACACTGGACAGACTCCCTGTCTGTGCTTAAGTTTTCTCTCATAGAGATAAAAAATATTATTTATCTTTTTAAACAGTTAGAATAAGATAATAAATTTTTAAGAATGAGAGTGTTTCTTATAAAGTCTCAACAGCTTAAAAACATCAACAACAGCAACAAAAAACCATGAAGCTATTCTCCAAGGACACAGTCCAATAAGGAAGATTAACTTTGAGTCTTTAAGGAAGTTGCCTCCTTTTTTCCTTTCCCTGTCTCTTATCTCCTATTTTATCCATAGGCGGCCTTCCCAGGCCACCTGTCACCTCAAAGTTGCACAAAGCTCATATCTAAGACACTGAATGGGTGTTGCTGTTAAACAAAAAATTGCCCCTGAAACCGCCTGCTACTCATCCTGATGCCCAGCGCACAGGCTTCCCAAGTGCTTTTGTGCAACACCGATGACGATGGCCATGGTACCCGTCATGCAAAAGGCTCCAGGAAACAAAACGTTAGATTTGAGATACTCAAGTGCTCCAACCACGTTGGTTTTCTAATTTCTCAATGACATTTTAGTTTTAAACACTGTATAAAATATTCTATGAATTATAAGATAATTTTGCTCTGAGGTACATACAACTATATTAAACCTAGGGACAACAAAAATCTTCCTTTACCTCTCTATCCATAATTTATGCCAGTGAAATGGTGATCAATACATTGGCTTCATTTTCTTTAATTCTCTGTGCCAGCATTTTAGAGCCATCAATGACTCTCTGAAGACATTGGCTAAACCAACACATGCCAATCCTAGTTAGCACTTGTGCTGAACAGCGGAATCTTTTTTTTTTAAACCGTGTGTATTTCCACAGCTGCTATGTCAAATGAGGTCTTCATCTGGAGGTCTTCCGGGCTGCCACTAGAAACAGCACATAGAGAAGCCAGCTCAGAGATGGCACAGGAGAAGAGTTTAGCAACAACAACCCTGTCTTTCATCTCCCGGCCTGGCAGCAGATTGCCACCTGAATGACAATGAGGACCCTTTAGATGCGAGGTGGCACTGAACCCCAGGGAACATTTCCAGCCTGTGTAAAGTTTTCGCTGACAATGCCTCCTCCTCTCCTGATAAAGAACAAAACAGGAAATCATTTCCCTAATAATGTTCCTTTGCCTATATTTTGGTGAGTGTGTCAGCTAAACTAGCATCTGCTTTGTCGAAGGAATAAAAGCAAAACTCAGTGCCTCATTTTAATATGAGCACCTTTGTCAGGCTCTCTGCACCTTTTCCCCCCATCCCCAGCTTGGTGCCTGCTGGGTCCCCAGCTCTTCTCCCGCCGCCAGCCCGGCAGGCTCCCGCCAGCAGCACAGCGAGCACTGAGTCTCTCTGCCATGTTCTGAACCCTTAGTTCAGCTCTTCTGGCAAAGGGAAGAAGCAGAAAACCAGCTCTGTGTCCAGACTGGTGCTGGGTACGGGAAAGCATTCAGTAAACACTAATTTCTGAAGTGGAGGGGTTCTGGATTTCCTAAAAATTTAAGTGAAGTAAGATTTGGACCCTTCACTGTGTAGATATGAAGTTAATTTTCTAATTTTTGTAAACAGTGGATAATTGGCAATTATTTCTGTTCCTCTGAGATGCAGTGGGTACCTACTGATAGCTCTGATGCTCAATGCAGACAGTGCCCGTTCCCCTGCACCGCTCTGCTTCTTGAGTTTGCCTGTGTGTTTGGGGAAATGCCTGTCTCCTCTGGGCTGGGTTGGAGTAACAGTGCTGGAGGAGATGGGGAAGGGGAGGCAGGAAGGAAGAGAAGGATGAGAGCAGCTTCTGGATCAAGGCAGCAGCTAACTGAAACCCACGTGGGTACAAGCAAAATATCTTGCTATCCTCTCCCATCTCCCGTACCTGTGAATGCCACTATCCATGGGTACATGGCATAAAATATTTTTAAAATATTTTTAAAACATATTTTTATTTTTATTTTTATTTTATTTTATTTTATTTTATTTTAAAATAAAGAAAATGTGGAAGGAAGAGATGTACTGTGTGCCAGTTTTTGCATGCCTCAGCAATGTCGGTATGGAAAATTCACATTTCTACCTCAATCACAACGCTCAGCAGTCTTTTAGTGTAGTGACTAGAAAATTGGACTCCAAATATGTTTCTTTTAAATATGTGTCACTCCTTCCATACTGTGGTTTAAATCACAAAGCTCATAACGAATTGAACTGAAAATGAGAAAGGTAAATGAATGATTTTTTTATTAGCATGCTAAAAGAACAGCAATTGACGAGCATGACCAACTCAGGACAAGACTGATAACGCACTCAAAGCAAAGATCCCTTTCTGAAGTCTGCAATAAAACCCAATAGCCCATGTGAGGACTTCCTTAGAAAAGGTTTGGAAAACTGCTGAGTGTCGCACAGCCACGGCACTCCTTAGTATGTTCTCGATAAGCCTGGAGATGCACTTGCTTCAATTTATCACCAAAACTTAGTGACTGTAACATTTTGTAAGAAACCATTAAATACCTTTCAGTCATAATCTTTAAAATGAGAGTTTGTGGAACTGCAGGTATCATTGGCAGACTCAAAGAAAAGATTTGCTGTCTGAACCAGTCCCTGAGCCCTGGGGAACCTCTCCCCACCTCTGCCTCCCTAGAAAGAATACACTACTATCAGTCTCCTTCCTTCTCTGCCTCGACATTCCTTCATTACGCACACCTTGTTCAAGGTCATTCTGACTGAGAGGACTAAAAAAATCAGAATCTGCCTGTCCTATGAAGAAGGGAAAGGAGAGATGGCCCGCTGGACACCATCCTCACAACGATGTAGGCGGGGCTATACCTGCGTGGAGGCTCCCGGGCAGATGACACGGTGGGGGCTAAAATGCCCAGTCCAGAGCTTTGCTGGTCCATAAGAGGTGCCTCCTCCTGATCGGCACCGGTACGATCCGGCAGGAGGAAGCCCTTTGAGCTGCACTAGCCGCAGACTTTTATGCACAGCTAACTAACCAATGTCTCCACTCCAATGTTGATAAGTTACCTCAAACATCATACAGCCTCCACTGAGCTTCTACACTGGCCTCCACACTCTATCCTCCAGTTGCTTATGCCTAAATCCCTTGAGTCTTCCTTCTCATACCCATGTGCAAACTATGAGGAAATCCTTGGGCTGTTCCTTTCGAACTCACCCAGAATCCAGCAACCTTCCACCACTCGCACTGCTACCACCCTGACCCAAGCTGCCGTCTATTTCACCTGGAATATCACAACATGTTTCTGGTCAGATTTCACACGGTCCTTAATCATGATGACTTTTACACACTTGAATTCATAGGTTATATTAACCATCAACTTTTTAACACTAAATGTATCCATATCTGTACTCACTTTGTGTATGCACAGCCCGAGACACACCTGATTGATTGATTGGTTCCTTTTGCAATCCACTCATATTTCTTTTTTTTTTCCTCAAAATGTAATTCTAGAATTTCACCATTCCGGGTGCAGATATATAAGGTTTTGTCCAGTTATAACTATTTTTCCAATGCCTTTCCTTTGGTAGTTAATATTCTTATGGCAAATTAAAAGTATTATTTATAATACCTGTAAAAACTTTCAGTTGATTTTTTTCTACCACTGCCAGTTTTACTGGCAACAAACTACAATGACTCCCGGATTTCCTTTTTAGCTCACATTTGATAGCTAATAACTCCTTTTATAACACCTTACTGCATTTTTATTCTGCTTTAGAGTTTTCAAAGTGTACTCATATATGTTGTGTCCTTTGATCCTGTGATATAAATCAGCTGAATACTGGCCCCTAAATATAAATGAAAAGTGAAGTTTAGTGACTTGGACATTCATACAGCTAATAAATAATGGTGCCTTTTGACCCTTGTCCCACTTCCACATTTTATTACTCCGTGCCTTATTCAAAAATGCAAACCTTTCCTTTATAAGAAAGGATACTTTGAAATGTTCTCTTCTAAACCTTTATAATGTTCTAACCCACTGTGAAAATGTTTTCACTTCTTAAGCTTTAGTGCTAGACATCCCACTCTAGCCACCAAGGTCGGCAAATTAACAAAGCACTTGGCACGCTCATCAATTAGTTAACCTCTGCTACAGATCCGTCAATTTCTTCCCAGTTTCTCCAGCCACAGTAACAAATATCCTCAGTCCTAGAAAGCACACCCTGGGACCTGTAAATATACTTATTACATAATATATCATTGCATTTACTCTATAACTATTTAACTAGCCTAGAAAAATAATAATCTCAAAGATGACGGAGGAGGAGGTGGGAGATCTAGAGGAGTATTAGGGAAGGGAGCAAGCATCTGGACACATATATTCAGGTGGCCACTGGGACCCTTGCGCACATCTTCGCTGTGCAATGTCCTCGGACAGCAGTTTGGTTGGCAGTAGGTATTCCTCATTCATCTGTGTGACCCAGGCACCGGGCACATGACCCAGCATGTTGTAAACACTTAATCACTTCTCACTGTGAATGTGTCAAGTGTCTGCATCAATGCTGCTTTTGATGCCTCAACAGTCATTGTCTCTTGCTTAGAATTAATTTTCTTTCACCCACACAATCTCTTCTTCCTCTCTTTAGGACAAATGAGTAATCCCTATATATTTCAACATGGATTCTTGTTGGAACATGATATGTACCTGGTAGCTATCTGTGCCACTTGACCTCAGTATTAGTACTAATTCATTTTTTAGAACGAAAAAAAATCCAATTTAGGTTATGTTTCAATTAATTACTTTGCTTTTTTGATGTGGACCCTTGCTAAAAATTTTTGAAATTTAAAACAAATATTATCCATTGGTTTTTCCTTTTTTATTTCAATCATTTGGTCTTTTGTGAGCATATAGTGTGGTCCTGGCATTGTGCAGGATATTACAAAGTAATGCACAAAAGAAAGGAGGAATATCGCAACAGAGCTGAGCACATTCTAGCCTGATATTTTACAGAAAATATCAGGCAACATTGCATTCCAGACTCCTGCATAGGAAAGGCTGTAAAGGGAGACTGGGGATGAAGAAATCAAAATAAAAGTATCTCCTGATGAACAACAGGGCTCAGGATACTACACTCCTGTTCGGTGTTAATATGCAAAGTGTGCAGATAGATTATCAACCAGGAGCCGTGCCACAGCTCCCTTGGATAAACATATCAGAATCACATTCTATGTTTATCAAGAGTTGGAACGGTTTTGAAAAGGTTGAGAAAGATTGGTTCAACTTATGTCATTATTTCCTCTCCATGAAAAAACTAGTGTCACGGATGCTGCATTGTGCTGCCAAGATCCTGTCTTTAGCAATGACAGATTTATTCCTCAGCTACTGAGATGGCTCACAGCTGTCAACCTTTTTCCAGAATTGCCTCTATTGAAAGAGTTTCCTCACCCAAGGTCATGGCACTTCAAGGGCAGCATGCAACCAATAACAGCTCGGAGCCACAAAGGTCCAGGCCCTCACCCTAACCGAATACCATTGATGGGTACAATATCACAGCTGCAGAGCCGCCTGTCCAGTTGACCAAGGCTTTGTTGTGACTGTACCACCTCCCCTTACCCAGTCCTGTTTCCTCCCTTCACTTTCCCCCATAGGGGTGGATTCCAGAAGAATTCGTAATGAACTTTCTGCAGGTAATCAGAGTCTGCTTCCTGGGAATCCAACATGTGACAACTAAAAAGAAATAGATCTTAGTAATCCTTTATTCCTTTTTAAAAAATGGTGCTAGCTTTTCCCAAAAAGTCTTTTTTTTTTAGTCCAAATGATTTTAAGGTAAATATGATTAAAATAAAATAAAACTCTGACCTGCCAAAGCGAACAAAGGTTTTGAACAATAGGAAGCATAAAGGGATGTGGAATCCTTAGTTCTATGTAACACGAGGTCCATTTCCAGCTTAGATTTCCATTAGGAATTTTTTTCTGCCAGAAAATACACACAGTGTCATCCCATCCTTCTGCCAGAGAGAAGAATGGGGAGGGGGCAGTGGGGAGGCAGTTGGTAATGGCCCAGGGTAGCTCCACAGCACTATACTGGACAGAAGAACCGAGAGGGAATTTACCTAACAGAAAGTATGTTAGAAGAACTAATGCCCTTTAAAATAATAAAGACTCTGTATTTAATGCGACCTTTGAATAATAATCACATGGACAGAGCCCAAGAATTTCCTGCCAATGTAATAATAACCTTCACGCAAAGAAGCCAATCAGGGTAAGGCAAGAGCAGCATTAACAAAAGCAAAGACTTGCACATTTGGAGGAGAAATCCTGATAGACCAAAACCAGGTGATTCTCCAGGCCCATAAAACTAAATACTTCAATAGTTACAGTGAATTAGAGCTAGAAATTTGTGTCAAATCCTGCTTTATAGTACTTATAATTGCTGCATAGACTTACACTTCAGTTAAGGTATATAATTCTCATTACATGGTGTGGGTTTGGGCATTTCCCACTACTATTTAAATTATAAGGTCTTAAGCCAGTAAGTCCTTCCTGAGAATCATTTTGAGAGAGATTTGGACCAACTCTATCCATGAATGCCTAGTAACGTCAGGATTCTGCTGCCAAGAATTTTCAGATGGACATCAAACCAGGTTTAAGGCTGGTTATGCCACCTCTTGTTTTTCTATATAAAAGTTGTTTAAACATAGAGTCTACTAATCTAGCTGGTGCAACAGCAAACACGCCGCTGCTTTACAAATCTTGGATTCACTGAGGAAGCCTCCCTTTTCTGTGGTTGCCGGATCCAGAATCAGGCACCAAAACCACAAGGGAGACAGAGATGGCGTGATTCCAAAGAAAACACAAAGACTTTGGATGCTGCCAGGCAAGATTAAAATCCTGCCATTTCTACTTACAAGTTAAGTGACCTTCACTGTTTCTATTAACCTCTTTGAATCTCATTTTCCCCTTTATAAATCTTATATAACATACCACACAATTTTTCTAAATATTAAATCAAATCATGTGCATTGAGTACTCAAAATGTGCCTATTCCCTTCTTACTGTATTCTCTCACTTAAATCTTTTATGCTTTAAACTTTATGAGAGGGTTTTTTGGTATTTTTAATGGGTGTAAAGATTGGTCCTGGTGACTACTATGAAATAAACTCATTAGAGAAAATAATAATAATTTTAAGAGCACTGGGGGAAAGTTGGAAAAGTATTTCGAGGAACTTCTCCTCAAGAGTAGCCACAAGGTCCTATTTATCTTGGTTTTCCAAGGCCAAACCCAGAAACTGGAACATAGCACAAGACACTTTTACTAAATTTGGGGTTTGATTATTATGACAGAACATATAGGATGAAGATGGGCTTTTGAGATGATGGGTCAAATCCCATCGCCCCTATTTTATTGCCCCATGAACTTGGGCAAGCTAGTTAAAGTCTCCAATCTTCAATATCCTCATCCTTAGTAGAGTTGTTACGAAGTCTAAATAAGCTAATCTATTTAAGCACCTTGCATGGCATTGAGCACATAGTCAACAATGGTGGTAGGGAAGATAGTGGCAGTAATGATGATGGTGATACCAAAAAAATAAATAAAAAAAGCACACGAAACCTGGATGCAGATTGCTTCATTGGCCTCCCAAGTTTCCACAACTATGATAAGACATTGTTAAAAATCCTGCATCATATGAAAGTGTTGGGTCCACATTTTAAATTAACATGGAATCATAGCTGTTATTTAAACACAACTAAGGGTAGAAAGAAATTTGACTCGTGGACTTTATTAAAAGAATTCAATGGGTGGGGTACTGACTACCAGGAAGCCCAGCTGAACTGTAAATTGGCACCCAGGGAATCTAAATAATGTGTTAACAATTAAAAATGAAATAGGAGACACTTTAACATTAAATTCTCACCTGCATACTTAAGAAAACACTTTCCTATTCTTATTATTCAAAGCAATGTAGAATCAGTCATACAATATTTTTAATGTTTATCATTTAAAAGTTACTTTAGAAAATGTGGTGGACAGTGGAAGAGGGTGTGGGGAGGATAGAGGGTGATGGAAGGAGATTTAACTTGGGTGGTGAACACACAATGCAATATACAAATGACGTATTAGAAAATTGTACACTTGAAAACTATATGATTTTGCTAACCAATATCACCCCAATAAATTCAATAAAAAAGCAACTCAGTATTAATGTTATGTAACATGAGCACTACCAGATTCAGAATCTTCAGTCTGGTGGAGGTGTAATAAAATGCCCAGCTATAACTACTAAATTAAACTATGGTAAATGCCCTGACAGTTGGATAGGATCAAGAGTTCTCAAATATAAGAAGTGATAATATTTATCAGGAAAGTTATTTTTAAAAAACAACAGAGTTTGTGACTCCACTTTTGGATACCCTCCTTCAAGAGGTCAACAAAAATGTAGAAGAATCTCTACATTTTAAAATTTCACATGATTCTGGTGTGTGGAGTCCACTGATATAGAAAGATCATACATTCAAGTGTTCAAAGACTTTTAGACATTTAAAAGCTTTATAAGAAACACATAGGTCAAGAAGCAGAGGTATTCACACAGCCAACATAAAACAAAATTTTCATATTAAAATTTTAAAACAATATGTGGCCTACATTTTCAAAGTACAATTTTTAAAAATGTAATTATCAATTAATATTTAAGGATTGTTTGATTAAATGGATTAAATAAGTAACTTTAAATAAGGAAGTGCTATTGGGTAAAAATCGTATTTTGTTCAGGTAAGTAATTATAATCACAAAATCGAATTAGAATCTCAAGATATTCAAAGCAATTATTTGCCTTTTCTACTCTACATTTTAAACTCACACGTTCATGATGCAGATCATCCTCTCTCGGAATGCTTTCAGCTGGGTGGGCTGCATCATGTGCTCACTACAATTGTATTTTTTTAAAGATGTATTTATTTATTTATTTTTAGAGAGGGGAAGGGAGAGAGAAAGAGAGAGAAAGAAACATCAATGTGTGGTTGCCTCTCATGTGACTGCCACTGGGGACCTGGGCCTGCAACCCAGGCATGCGCCCTGACTGGGAATCGAACCTGCGATGCTTTGGTTCGCAGCCTGTGCTCAATCCACTGAGCTACACCAGCCAGGGCTACAGTTGTATTTTTCAAACAAATAATCCATTTATAGGTTAGCCGTGGCCTAAATTTTAACTCCAAATGGACATTCCTCACTACTTGTCACATTCCTGGGTCTTTTCTCACCAATCTTACAAACAAGTTATATTCTCTGCCTCAGGAGGAAGAGGTGAAAACAGAGAAAACTGGATGCAGTGATACCATTCATCACAATCTAAAAAAGCTCTTTGGAGATTCATAGGTGTTTAAATTGAATATTCCATGAATCCTTTCAATTACTGTCAGTAATCAAGAGTGGTCGTGCAGGGAAGCTACAAACCACCTTTTAAACATGAACAGCTTCACTCCTTCTCCCCTTCTCACCCTGGAACAGCATGACCACAGCTGAGTAAAATCAAACCACTAAAATGACAGATAAAATCAGATCATTTCCCTATTATTAAAATGTTAAAAGTCATGTTTGATTTCCATTTTATTATGTAATTATGTATAAACATACAAGGTTTGCTGAGCTGTTTTAAACAGCCCTTTAAAATTTATTTGCAGTTACCTATGGGATTCCCTTTCCAAATCTTTCATCTTTAGAAGCTTTTTGTTTTGGGGAGGGGGGTTGTTTTGTCTGTCTGTTTTTAAAAAATTTAACAGGAATTTTATTTAATAAAGAAAATCAAAAGTTAGTACTTACTTTATGCTTTGTTTTTATAAAAAGAACTTGTAGTAGATTGGTTATTAATTATAACCTATTTTGAAACCATATAAATAGTTTAAGATGATTTGAAATAATTTACTAAGGATTGTTTGATGGCTTATTTAACTCCTTCCTACTTGGATAATAGCTATCCTGTTAACTTCTTCTTTCCCATTCAAATAAATTTTAAACATTCCAAAAGGACATTTATATATTTGGTAACTGACTGTCTAATTTATTTTTTTTAAGATTTTATTTATTTTTTTAAAGAGGAGAAAGGAAGGAGAAAGAGAGGGAGAGAAACATCAGTTTCTCCCAGTGTGGTTGCCTCTCACGCATCCCCCACTGGGGACCTGGCCTACCACCCAAGCATGTGCCCTGACTGGGAATTAAACCAGCAATCTTTTGGTTCACAGCCTGCACTCAACCCACTGAGCTACACCAGCCAGGCCGACTGTCTAATTTATAGTCAAAGTAGTACCAAGATAAAAATTAAATATGTCTATAACATCTTTATAATAATAGTGGCTGAAATATGTTTGAAATGAAACACAAATTTAATGTATACACTGCCTACTTCCACAGATTAAAGCATGTATCATACAGAATACATATTTAAGCAATAAACAGAAAAATAACCCAATTTCTTACTCATGTTACACTCTGTAAGGACTTCATTCTCTTTGCTGATAAGCAAATTTGATTATCTCATTAACATGAGATCAATTAATAAATCAAATTACTCTTTCAGTGAAATTCATTAATGCCAGAGTCAGGGGAATCATGGCAGAAATTGACTCATTCACTAGTCCAGTTGCTATTATTAGGGAAAATGGGCTTTGAGAAATGATGTTTCTGGTCTCTCCCAATCTCCAGTGACATGGATTACTAAGGATTAGAGTATTCATAATTAAACATGAAAAACAAAAATAAAATTACATCCAAACTATAGCTCACAGAAATCAAATGTTAATTGAGTGTCAACATTTTCACTATAAATTTGGAGAACTGAGAGTCATATAACCATAACTGACAGGACAAGGTCTCAAAGAACGATTGTCCCTGAAATGTTCTACAGTGGTAGGACTCGGAGAATTAGACATATTTACTGTTACCTCTCCCTCCCTTTCTATTATCATACATAACCCTTTCTTTACTAAGTGATTTTCGACATCTAATTAAAAGTCTTTACCAGCAATAGGCATCTCACAGCCTTATAATAATTCATTCCATTTCAGGATTCTAATTGGTCTCCCCACCCCTACTACGAATGAGAGAAATCTGATGCCCTGCAACTGCCATCCATATTTCCTATTCTTGACCTCCGCTTGACCTCTAAAACCACATAGAACAAGACTGTAATATCTCTCACAGAGCAGTAGCTCTGATAACAAGGATAACTATTCTTCCAACTTTTCCTTTATGAGTCCAAAAACATTTCCCTACAAGGAATGGCAACCTGTTACTTCCACTGGCCCAACATTCCTTCTGCCTTCTCCTGGCTGGATGACTCCCTTCTTAACTTTGGGAGTCCCATTGCATGTGGATCAGGAGTGGTAGACTCCACCTGTTCTCTTGCCAGCCCCAGCAGCAAGAGTCAATAAGTGCCCCTTTTTTTTGGCTACATAATTTATGCAGAGTATCTCACTTCTACTGAACGGCTAGTGGAACAAACTCTACAACAATGTCTGCATGCCAAGCACTATCTCATTTAATTGTCAGTTAATCATGCTTACAGGTAAAATGAGTATAATCTCTACTGTATAGATAAAGAAATGGAAGCACAGGAGGTTAAAGACTCTGCCCAATCAGTGGCAAAGTCGGGATTTGGACCAAAGGCAACTGGCTTTTGAACTGTGCTGTTCACGGCTGCGCACAGCTGCCTCATCACTCCGCCCAGGAACACAGAGCGCCATGCCACTCCATCCTAATGCAGTTCATACACAGCCTGAGTCCACACCAGCACCATTACATTCTCCTCCAAAATCAGCTCTGAAAATTAGTTTATTATTGTAAAGAAAATGTTGAACATATTTTTACAGGGTTCACCTTGAGAATGTTCTTTTCTGCATTTAAGGTAGTTATTTCAAGATCAAGGAAGAGTCCGGAACTGAAAGACTTTTTTCCCCAGATGACATGACCTTAAAGAGAGATTTAGCAACTGAACAGATACTATATAACAAGAATCAGAAAAAGCATCGCGTTTTAGTAAAAAAAAAATTCAAATGGATTTGGACATAATGTCATGTGTTTGAATATTTTTTGAAAGTAGAGAAAGAATGGAAAGAACATTGGTACAGAATTACAGTTTAGTGTTAAACCTTATATCATTTAATGTTTTATTAATCAAAGACCTTTAAATAAGATCAAAGTAACATATAAAAGTAGACTTCATAAATTTAAATGAAAACCATATAACAACTATCATTCAATTTGACACTATGGGAACAATATATAGTTACAATTTTCATGTTAATTATTAATAATTAATTATAATTATTACAATTAGTTCTAATATTAACTATTTTCATATATAATTATAATATTTTAAATTGTTTAAAGACTGTATTTATTTTTATGCCCTGGCTGGCATAGCTCAGTGGATTGAGCGTGGGCTGCGAACCAAAGTGTCACAGGTTCGATTCCCAGTCAGGGCACATGCCTGGGTTGCAGGCCATGACCCCCAGCAACCACACATTGATGTCTCTCTCTCTCTCTCTCTCTCTCTTTCTCCCTCTCTTCCCTCTCTAAAAATAAATAAATAAAATCTTTTAAAAAAAGATTGTATTTATTTTTAGAAGAGAGGGAGAGAAATATCAATGTGTGGTTGCATCTTGCATGCCCCCTTCTGGGGACCTGGCCCACAACCCAGGTATGTGCCCTGACTGGGAATCAAACCCTTAACCTGTTGCTTCGCAGGCCCGTGCTCAGTCCACTGAGCCATACCAGCCAAGGCTATAATCATAACTTTAATTACACCTTCATTACTGACAAACACAAACACATGCATGGGTGCACACATGTATATCATTCCAGGCACTATGAAGAGATTTCTGAGAAAGGTTTGCCAATTCTTAACTAATTGCAGATTACACATTTTGAGAATTATCCACTTCAAATTTTGTATTTTGTTTTTTTTCTTTTGGGTTATTACCTATCATTCTAATTTAGGCAATTGGTATGTTCTCAAAGAATCCAAGCTAATTTGCATACAGTTTCAGGTGAAGTTGTAATTATTTAAATATGAAACAGGGAAAATTTGTAATGCATATGAATTCAAAGTAATGCATAAACTGTTTTAGGATTGCTTTATATTTCTGTGGCAGTACATCTGCTAACTGGCATGGGAAATAGGTTGACTCTACTTGAGTATGCAATGTATTTAAATATCATGAACTCTATCCTATTAACACACGATTTGCTATGAATCCAGTGTGGTATGTTTGACTGTTCTTGACCTCAGTTTGCAATGTAAGAGGCCAAATAAGGATCTATAATGTTGATACATGACATATATAAATTTTAACAGTTTATAAGTGGCTGTTGTGCTGAAATAAAAGCTTAAAATATAGCTTTGAAAAAAATCATCTGTCTTCGTTGTGTATGTGAAACTAAAAAAACAAAGTATTATGAAGTAGAAAACAAAAACAAAATTCAGTGATTATTTTTCTAAGTAGAAACTAAGAACAGAGGTTATATAGATGAGAAAATAAAGGTAACAGAAAATACCCTTTCCAAATGTCCATTAAAATATCCAAGAAAATGTCCAAATGGAGAAAAAATTCTTAGTAAGTTTGGAAACCAATTAACGCAAAGAAATTGGTCTTCTAGAATCCAGTCAACATTTCTACAAACTCATATCGATGGAACTGGATCAGAAAACAGCCTAAGCAGCAATCTGAAGTCTGTTCCTTCATTTCACAAAGTTTTCCCCTCCATTTGAATTCCAATAACTCATTTCATAACTAGGAGAAGAAATTAGCATTTGTTGGATGCCTGCTCTGCTGATGCTTTGAGCTGGAGGTTGGGCAGGTGCCCTGCCAGCAGCCTGCCCTCCAATTGCAGATCCGCACCTGGAAGTCACCAACAGAGAGGCAGACAGTGGCAGTTCTAACGGAACCATTGGTTGCCTTGCTCTCAGGCCCGGCCAGGCTTCGCTGCACTCCAAGATAGGCAGTGGGGAAAGCAGTCAGCACGGCTCCGTGAAATAAAATTTGTAGCACAGAAAGAAAAGGAATAACTCTCCACAGTCATGGCAGAGGGCAGGCAGTCTCAAAAACAGGTGTTTTTTTTTCCTTTTTGCAAAAAAGTAAGATAATTTTAGAAAATGTTTACTTGATGTTTTTAAAAAGTGAAATGCCCACCAAAACCAATGAAACTCGACTATCAAATTATACCATACACAAAATTAAACTCAAGATAGTTAAAAGAGTTAAATATAAGTTACAAAACCATAAAAGTCCTTGGAGAACATAGGAAAGAAAACTTCAGATATTTCACACAGCAATATTTTCACCATAATGTCCCCAAGAGCAAAGGATGTAAGGAAAGAATAAACAAATTAGACTACATCAAATTAACGTGCTTCTGCATGGCTAAAGAAAGCATAGGCAAAATGAAAAGGGGACCAACCATATGGGAAAATGTATTTGCCAAAGATACTTTGGACAAGGATTTGATCTCCAAAATATATAAAGAATTCACACAATTTCCACACCAGGAAGACAAACAATCCGACTGAAAATTTGGCAAAGGACCTGAGCAGACACTTCTCCAAGGAGGACATACAGAGGGCCCAGAGACATGTGAAAGGACACTCAGCATCACTAACCATCAGAGAGATGCAAATTATAACCACAATGAGATACCACTTCACACTGGTCAGAATGGCCATCATAAACAAATCAACAAACAACAAGTGCTGTGGCAGGATTGTGGAAAAAAGGAATCCTAGTACACTGTCAGTGGGAATGCAGACTGGTGCAGCCACTGTGGGAAACAGTATGGAATTTCCTCAGAAAACTAAAAATGGAATTGCCTTTTGACCCAGAAATTCCACTGGGGCAATTGTATGCCTTAAGAATCTGGAAATACCAATTCAAAAGAACCTGTGCACCCCAATGTTCACAGCAGCATTATTTACAATAGCGAAGTGCTGGAAACAGCCTAAGTGCCCATCAGTAAATGAGTGCTTTACAAAACTGTAGTACATTTACTATGCAGCAGAAAGAAAGAAAGAGCTCCAACCGTTCACTACAGCATGGTGGAATTGGAGAGCATTGTGCTAAGTGAGATAAGCCAAGTGGTGAAAGACAAATACCATATGATCTCACCTATAAATGGATCCTAATCAACAAAACAAACATGCAATCAAAATATAACCAGAGACATGGAAATAAAGAACAAATTGACAATAACCGGAGGAGTTAGGGAAAGGATAATGAGGTAAAGAAAGGGAAGTGTCAAGTCAAGGAACACGTATAAAGGACCCAAGGACAAAGGGTGAAGGACCCAAAGGACAAAGAGAAAATGGAATGTGGGATTTGGGGGGTGGGTAGGGCAGGGGAGAGTATGGGGGGAATGGGGACAAGGGAATGGAGACAACTAATCTAACAACAGTAAGAAAAGAAAGAAAATATTTATTTGATGTTTAAAATGAAGACTTTGTAGTCATGGACATGTAAAGTACAGCATAGAGAATATAGTCAGTAATGTTATAATAATGATATATGGTGCCAGGTGAGTCCTAGAATTATCAGGGGTTCACTTCACAAATTATATAACTGTCTAACCACTATGCTGTACACTTGACACTAATATAAAATAATATTAAATATCAACACTAATCAAAAAATAATTTGTAAATGAAATATAAAACTAGAAATGGGTATTTTAAAAGGAGATAATTTCTTAAATAAGAAAAGACTGAGGTAAGAGAATAGGCCAGGATAGGAACAGATTGTAACCAAATAAAAAACAGAGAAACAGATAAAAAAATTAACATTGGATGGAAAAATGCAAAACAGTTAAAATGTATAACTAAATTGGCAATATAGTGGACAAACCAAAATATAGAACAAAAGTAAATCAAGATAGTTGAAAAAATAAAACACAAAAGTTAAAAGATAAATGCGGAACAAGACATAGAATAGCCATCGCTGCCCACAGGGAATCGAACGGGGCAGTAGAAATGGTCACGACTGAAGGGCAAAAACCACAGCTATCAGGAGACTCAGAAGCTGAGAGGATTTACAAGGTTATGCACAAGGCGGCGGGGAGGTTGCGGGAGAATTGACGAGGTAGGCACACACTGCTAAGTTTTAGTGTTAGCTCAAAGATAAAGAATGCTACAAACATGCAGGCTGGAAAAAAACTCACCTTCAAAAGAATTCAAATTGGGGTTTCCATTTCTCCTGTGACATTATCTACCAAAGGACAATGAAGCCACAAGTTCAGAGGCCTGGGGGACGCTTTGATGTGTGACATCTCAGAAACTATATACCAAAATGCATTTTCTGCAAAAAAAGTTGCTTATTGATGTATACTACGAAATGAAGAAAGGACCACATTAAAAAGAAATGGATGATAGCACATGAGTGAAGTAAGCTTGGCAATATTTTAAAGATATAACAAGTTACTTAGACAAAGATTGAAACCAGCGAGTATAATTTTTGTAATCAAGGAAAACGTCAAATGAAAAAATTAATCTTGAAAGTCTAGTGATATATTTACTTTATTCTTTTTATAATAACCATGTAGAGTTATTATAGAGTACATAATAAATATATATCATACTCACTGCATAAATACTATATAAACAGTAAGTAGAAATATAAAAATAAGTACTCAAGAATAAAATAATACTTAGACCTCTTTCTTTCTACGTTTACTAATGAAACACGAGGTTTTTCAAAGGATAGCACTTCTTAGCACAGCGACGCTCATCATCAGTGCACGCGCAGTTGTGGGCTGGTGCTGCTCTTGCCGCCTCAGGAGATCCATCGGACCTGCCCCTTCCCAACTCCACACTGAGCTCTGTGATTCATGGCATAAAACCATTAGCTTGAAATCAAACATGGTGGGAGTATTGACACCGTAAGATCTATAATTGCCACAAATCAGGGGTTTTCATGGGTTTTCTGGAGAGCAGCACACTACTAAATGTATTTGAGCAAAAACAAACACAGACCAGAAACAATCCTAAATGTTTAAATGGGGGGCGGGGGGGAGATTTCAGCACAAACAGTTTTGAATATCATGCCATCATTTTCCATCACAGGTATTGAGACTAGGTAGAAACTTAGAAAACTGTTTATTGTGCAAGATTAAGTAAAAAGAGGATGATAATGTGTTCTTTAAAAACTTGTGTATATAAAATTACTATCACCCAAGGTCCTCGGTTCTAACACTAATGGGGGAAAAATGGAAGAAGCCTGGGGGGTGGGGAGCAGGGAACAGAGCTTAAACATACAACTCTTTTTAAAGAATAAATCCAGAGGATTATTTTTAAGGTCTTGCAAGCAACAGACAAAATCTTTTTTCTCTAAGATCCCAGGTTTGGTTCCACCTTTCCAGAGACACAAAGTAGTTACATTGTAGAGATGATTTCAATGGAAGAAAGCAGGACTCGTAAGACGGAACAGGGAGGCCAATTCCAAACCCCAAAGAATCAGAGCTGCAGTGCACATTATCCAACCTGCTGCTGTATTCCATTTGTGCTTCCATTTCTCATGTTGGAACGAGGTGAGTGATTGATTAGCATGTTATCTCGCTGACACACAGCACTTAATGTTTTGCAAAGCACTTTTACATCTAATTGCTTTCCTGTGATCCTCACACCTCTACAGGATGGGTTTTTTTTTTTAAAACAGCAACTTTATAGAGGTGAGGAAATGGAAATTCAGAAAGGTATGCAATCTTCAAGGTCCCCCAGCTAGTTATCGGCAAAGTCAGAGGTGCTTCAGTGTGAAGATGAAGCTGTTCCACGACACTGGAGGTGGTTCCCAATTCACCACAGAAGACGCTGCATGGATACATTGATTGTATTCAAGGCCCCTAAAGTTCCAGATTGAAAAGCGGTTACGGAGGCATCGTACAATTTTTATTTCTTGCTCCAAGGAATTGTGTAACAGCATGAAAGAAATTATGTGATAGTATAAAAAGAAAAAAAATGGTCAGTCTATGTCACTGTGGATCTTCCCTTATAATGAACTGTAATTTGGTCATGACAAGTAGGAGAGTATTTCCTAGGATTCCACAAGCAAGTCTTGCTTGCTTGCAAGTCTTGCCTAGTGAGGCGAGACAGACAAGTAAATGTGACAAGGACACTGGGTTTTCAAAAACTGCATCTGTTCGCAGTTCTTCTGGTGAGGGCTTATTAATATGTTTACTACCGCAGGAGAAAGCCAAGTTCTGGAACTCTGTTAATAATTTGCTTAAATCAAAAGACAAGTTAACAGAATTTTCTCTGGTCAGTTTCAACAAATATTCATAAACAACTCTCGGAGAGATTAATAGTAGTAAGATCTCAAATATTTGGGGAAATTACATAAGTCACAATGAAAATAAGAATGGTAATGAATGTGAAGATCAGTTATTGATCCTTACAAAATCACAGAGGTTGTGAAACTTGAAAAGACACTCAGTTCCATACCATTTGGCCCAAATCCCTGGTTTTAAAAATGCCAGCGACTTGCCCAAGGCCCCACCTTTGGTTTCTGCTTTATTAGAACCCAGGGTGCCCAGGCCTAGGGGTGGGGCTTTTCCCTCTACACCTGATTGTCCAAAAAGAGTCACAAACTGGCAGCCAGGGCACACTGGGGCTTTGTTTGGTCCACATGATGTTTTAAAAAATGAACTGGTTGCCAACATTTAAAGATAGGAACATTTCACATAGAATTTTCAATCTCTAGCTTTTCTTGAGATACGAGATCTGGCACCAGCAGGCCCACGCCCTCCCACGGCTGCCAGCTCCTCAGCTGGGCGTGGTGTGGCTCCTGTTCTCTGCTACCTCAGGTTCCCACATGGTTAGCCTCGCCCTCTTAGCCTCACCTGCCCACCTGTCCCCTGTTTGTGGTCCCTGATGCCTTGCAAGATGGTTTTAGGAAACAAAATTAAAAATTACTTGATTTTACAGAAAGCTCCTACTACATTCCCAACCTACCAACTTATCCATTATGTCACAAAGATGAGAAATAAGAGTTCTAATCTAATGGTGATTATACACACAAAAGCCAGTTTGGGAGACAATGCACTGCTATAGCCCGCCCCCTTATCAGCAGGGCATATGGTCCAAGGCCCACAGTGGATGCCTGAAACCACAGAGAGTAGTTTCATATTATGTTTCTTTTTCCTATACTCTACATACCTCTGATAAAGCTTAATTTGTAAATTAAGCACAGTAAGAGATGACCAAGTCTTGTGAATGTGGTCTCTCTCCAGATATCTCATCATGCTGCACTCACCCTTCTTGGAGAGTAAGTGATAAGATGATGTAGGTGAATGACGTACATGTCGTAATGTAGCCTTGCACTACCATTGATGCTGTGACAATAGGTCAGAAGGAGCATCATCTGCCTCAGTTGATCCTGGGTCACAGAGCCATGACTTTGGCATACTAACATCACTATTTTTTTGCGCCGTGGAGCCATGGTTAGGTAAAATAAGGCTTGCCTGAACACAAGGACTACCATCCACAACAGTAGTTCTGATAACCTAGCTGGTTACCATGTGACTAATGGATGAGCAAGGAAGGTAGGTCGTGTGTGGAGACACTGGACAAAGGGATGATTCACATCTCCAACAGGGACGGAGCAAGACAACAGAAGACATCATCATGTTACTCAGATCGGTGTGCAATTCAAACTTATAAATTATTTATTTCTGAAATTTGCATTTGGTATTTTGGACTATGGTTGGCCACAGGTGACTGAAATTGCGGAGAGCAAAACTGTGGATAAAAAGGGGACAACTATAACTACAGCAGCCTCTTCGTTTAGAAGCATTCTTTGAACAGAAGACATCATCAGCTTTGAGTGAGGCTAAATTCATGTAAACAGTGAATATGTTAATAACTAATTAATCACTAAGAAGGTTTTTTTCACTGATTAGTCTATTTCCCTGAAAATAAATTTAGTAACTGACTAAATTCAATCATTTTGCCTTGTTTATGTACTGAGCTGTATATATAAATAAAAACCATTAAAATTCACTAAATAAACAGGTGTTTCTTTTACCACTGCCAATCCACCATCCATTTTCCTAAGTTATTGTATTACAGCTATGTTCCTATTTTTGTTGGCAATCACCTTACTTTATTTTATTTAAAAATGCAAAATCAAAAATCACCCATCTTTACAGTCGCTGCAGGAAATTATTTATTGATCTACACGCTGTCAGAAAATAAGCACACCTAGCCCACTCTTAAATTCTGTCCCCATAAAGCACAGACACACACCACACCATGACAGACTCATTAGATTCATGCCTTGAATTTTAATTCAAAAGTTGGTGTTTATAAAAGAAGGAATAAATTTATTTTAGGAACTGGAAATCATTATTTTAGATTTACTTTTCAATAAAATGAACTCTTTTTTCAGGGAAATTATTATTTTTAAAATCAAAAAATGTAAACAGAAATACGCTTTCCTAAAATATTTTCAAAATCCGTGTTCTCAGTCCTTGCTAATGCCTAGAAAGTATTAAAATGTATAATGCTTATCTCAGCATCAATGCTGGAGGCTTGCGCACAAGCTCCCTGATGTGCCTGAGATGTGCAAGATATTATGCTAGAACCATCTAAAGAAACTCATCTAAACATTACTAATTCTATTCATTACATCTCAACTTTTTAAAATAGTTGGAAAAATTATGCAAATACTTATTTATATATACATTTATTTAACATGTTTTTAAAAATGCTGATATGTGCCAGGCACTTGTATTGGTCTCCAGGAATACAGCATAAATGAGATGGACAGGCAGGTTCTCACCTGTGCTGAAAGGTTAGTCTAGGCCCAAAGCAAGTCTTTTCCTTCTCATTCCTATCTTTTCACTTAGTCCATGCTCACCTCTCTCCATTCACCCACTCATCATGATCATCCCTGCCTGTCACTCTCCTTCCACACCTACCCTCATATCTTCCCTGTCATAGTAGATCAGGAAAAGGGCTGTTGGTGACATTAATGACAACCCAGACATCCAGATATCCCTCTCCTTCAACTCCCTAGTCTCGGTAAGCCTTTGGCAAAAAATATACATATGAGGTCTGTCTGGAAAAAGTCCAGCCATTGTTAATATAATGAGAATGGTTTGTACAACATCAGTGTAGCCTGGCAGCCAAGGAGAGTGGACTGGAACAATGATGACTTCACTGTACCAGTCAGTGGGGTCAATAGATGTTACTGAGTGAGCATCTGTGGCCATTGCATCAAAATGACTGAGCGAGTAGAGCAATAAATCTGCATCAAATTTTGCATTAAGCTTGAACAGTCCTCCCCAGAAACTATTCAGATGTTTCAGAAGGCTGCAGCTATGGGCAACTGGTGAGTGGTAGCTTCATCACAACAAAACACCCGCTCATGCATCATGTCTCATGCAGAGTTTTTTGGCGAAACATCAAATTGCCCAAGTGACTCTGCCCCAGATTTGGTGGCTGAGACTTCTGGCTTTTCCCAAAGCTAAAATCACCTTTTAAAGGGAAGAGATTTCAGACCATCTATGAGAATCAGTAAAATACAGTGGGACAGCTGATGACGATTGGGAGAACTGTGTGAGGTCTCAAGGCACCTACTCTGAAGGGGACTGAGGCATCATTGTTCTATGTACAATATTTCTTGTATCTTGTGTCTTCTTCAATAAATGCCTCTATTTTTCATATTACATGCCTAGAAGCTGGATACCTTCTGGACAGTCTGTATGTATGTATACACACACACACACATATTCACTGCTTTGGTAGTTGAATCCTTGTCCTACTCTTGCTATGAAACATTTCTGGGAGATCATTAAAAAAACAAATATTAAAACATGTATTGCCCTCCAGTGTACATTGAATTTCCCAGTGCCTCTTTGGGTCGAATGACCATCTCTAATGTCTTTTTCCCCTTTCTTATTTCAAATGTGGGACATGAATTTCTATACCGCCTGACATAAAGCATACCAAGCCCAGCCTTCTGTGGCATGCATATGGAGAAGTGATTTTATATAGGATGTGTTACAGCTGACAGACCCCTTAGAACAAAATACAAGGCACAGAAAGTAAAAACTGACTAGGAAAGGTAGGGCCTGCTATGGAGGTTTTGCTTTCACAGAAAATACACATGTGTTATATAATTATTACATGTATGATATAATTAAGTCTACTATGTTATTGTTCAACCTGAAAGTATGGGAGGGACAAAATACAGCACGTCCTTCCTGTTTCCTCCTGCAGTCACCCACAGAATGTAAATACTGAGAGAGCACTTTGAGTACTTATAACCTGGTAGATAATTCAACAATTTTTGGCAAAGTAAAAAGCTGATGCTTTCAGTGAACAGAAAATCAGAATAAATTAAGTATTCCTATGTACTTTACAATGCATAAGAAGTTACCAGCAGCCAGGCAAATGCTGATTATCTAAAATTCAAGGGAATACCAAGATTCTTTGATTTATTTCTCTCTGTTGAAGTAGGATCTAAAGAGTCTATATTAAGAAATATTTCTTACTCATTTTTATATCTTATTTTCATACTCAGTAACTGTTGAATTTAATTAAATGTCAGAAGCAAGTCATTAGTTTATTGAAATTTAGCTCAAAGACAGATACTGTGAAGCTAAGCAAAAGTTAGAAGAGTTTTTTTGAAAGTCCTGTCAATGGTATTCCCCAGGCTTTATATATGCTGTTACAGGTGAAGGAAATTCATGTATTAGTCATGTGGTATACACGGACCTCGAATCAGGCTGTGCAACAGAATTGCCTGGGCAGGGAGGGGTGGTAAAAAGTGAAGTTCCAGAACCCTATCCCCAGCATGTTTAGCCACAACCCCATGTAATACTAAGCACACATGTTTGGTGATCACTGGAAGGGACAAAAGAGTCCCGGATTGAAAACTGGGTGCTCATGTCTGCTGTACCACAAAGTAATCACTTAACCTTGAGCACAAACCATTCAATCCATCCATCCTCTATTTCTCCTCCATGCATTCATGGAAAACAAACTATTGTCCTGTCTGGCTCTCAATCCCTTGTCTTAAATTAGGCTATTGGAACTAATGATCTGAAATCCCTTCAGCCTCTAATTCTACCGTATAATCTGCACTAAAATCATTCCTTTTGCATTTTTCATATATAGCCTTATATGAAGTAATCCTGTCACCAGTTTCAAGGCTCCTATTGAATTAATTTCAGCAATATATATTGAAAAATATATTGTAAGCAAGCATAGCAAAAAGATCCGAGCATTGGACACATGTTGGGGAGAAAAACAAATCTTGTTTCCTATATTCCAAATTTTTAATAACTACTTTTGAATAAATGAATGAAAGACTAAATGGACATGTAGAAGTTGCTTACACATTGAGCAACAATTTTCTCAAATAAAAACACAAAAATTTTTATATACAAAAATATACAAAAATTTACTTTTACTATAAAAGTAAAATACTGTAAAATATACAAAAATTTACTTTTACTAAAAATGTACTATATACAAAAATTACTTTTTAAACCAGGGGTATAGAACAGGTTTTTTATCATAAAGCTATCTGTGGATGATTGAGAACTCTGTTGAGAACTATGCTCCTAAATCCAGGAGAAAAGATACCACAGTCAATCAGCAGTGCTTAGGCATGTATTTGTCATTCCTACTGTAAAAATAAATTCTTGGGTTTATTTATTTAAAAAAATCTACGTCAAGACTTTTGAGTGCCAGACACTGCCCAAGGCTCTGGCAACACCATAGCATACTGTTAGTAGGTGAGACTAACGAGATATTAAAAATTGCATAAATCAGATAATTTACAATAGCCATAAGTGGCACAATATACATAAAATGGAGCAATAAGATAACAAGTAAAAGGAGAAGGGTGATACATTTATTTGGCAGAGAAGACTTCTCCGAGGAAATAACGTGTGAACTAACAATGCCTGACTGAAAAGCAGCAACAAGCCACTCACAGATCTGAGGAAGTAGGTTCCAGCCCAAGAAAACAATTGACACCAGCCCTCCAAGAGGGGGCCCTCCAAGTGCTTAAGGACGGCAAGAAGGCCCATGGCTCGAGTGTGAAGAAAGATGAGACAGGTGATACCAGAACAGGCTCACCCTTTCCGTGTTCAGGGCTCTCGAGGCTTCATGAGAAACCCTCTCTTACAGGTAAAATTGGGCATCCATAGGTTTTAAAGCACCCAGGGTGATTATAAGGCACAACCAGAAGTGAAAACCATTGCACTAGGCAAAACATGAAGAGTTAAGATATAGCTGAGTTTATGGCCCAGAAAATAGTAAGAAAAGGGAATGCATATAGTAAATATGTCTAGGAAAGTTTAGGTAGTAAAAAAACACCCTCAAATCCCTATCTCCCCTCCTAAGACAAATAAAGAAGATCTTTTCCTCACTGCCTCACAATTCTGAGAAACAGCTCCTACTTTACAAAGGTGAATTTATTTCAACTAACATTTGCCATCTCTGTGGAAAGAGTTGTAATAGATGCTATAAGAATCACAAAAAAATGATTAAAATGAATCCTACCCTCAAGAAAGCCACAACCAGGACTGCGAGTGTCTGCTTTCAGCCCCATCACCTTACGGACGCGCCTTGAACCCCACACCTGTGCAGCCACGACATTCTTCCTGGCGTCGTCCATTTCATATTTCAACCTCTTAGAGAACAGAAGCCATTACTTTCTATAAACCAAGATTATGTAAGGGCGCTTAGGAAATGATAGTGATGATGATTAAAAATGACCAGCAGGGACCTTCAGGAAACATGCTATATCACAGCTAGAACCAACTAAAAATTCTGAAATAGGAATGACCTTGATGTCCTCCAAGTGGCCTGTACAGGACTGGGTCTCCCCTCCTGGCCACTGTGCCATGCCCACTCTAAATATTTATCTGATAACACTGAGATAATAACTGAAAATAATTTTAAGTGCTACACTTTCCAAAGGTACTGCCTTTTAACAGAAGTGTATTCAGCACTCAAAATTTTCCAGAATGAGGAAAACATATACATCCTTTTTTGGTCCCCCAATAAATTCTGTGCTACCTCTTAAAGGTGTCATTTTTACAAAGGGAGGACAGGTCATTCTCAACAGAAACTAATCAAAGTAGAATACATCATGTCACACCACCTCTTTATTAGCATACGCACATACATACACATATATACACACACACATATATGAATTTTATTGAGCTCTGACTTTATGCCAAATATTATTTAATCCTATGAGAAGTTAGTATAATCAAAACCTCCCATTTATGGATTTGAGGAATGAGACTTAGAGAAGTTAAGGGACTTGCCTATAGTCACACAGCTCAAATATGACAGAGTTGGGATGAGAAACCAAGTCCCACGCCCAAACCCATCCCCTTAACCATTAATCTCCTTCCTTGTACCCACATTCCTTACTGTGCATCTGCTTGAACACTAACTACAAATGGAGGATTCAAAATTGAAAAGGCTGATAGCTTCATTGGTAAGCCAGTCATTGGGAGACCTCTCCTAGGGAAGAGTAGTCACACTGTCACCATAAACAGTCAGTTGCAGTGCCAGGGGAGTCTCCACCCTGTGGCCAAGATGGTGGCAGAGGGAAGTTCTTACATGGAGTGTACAGAAAGCAAGAGATAGGAATGGAGAAGGCCTGAGTATGCTAAAAGCTAGAAAGATGAATGGATAGGGTCCCCAGCATGCCAAAAGCTAGAGAGAGAATTGAATTAAGAAAAAAGCCCTCCCCTCCCTATCCCTACAAGTACTGTGGGCTGGAGCAGGAGGATTGAGATGGTCTTGGAGACGGGGGTCCACCATTCTCCCAGACTGTGCAGCACTTGACTTAACTTCTTTCCTTTTTGCACCAACACCTGCCTCACAAGTTCAGCTGTTTGTGTCAATAGGCAGCTGAATCTCTGTTTTTGCCCTGTTACAAAGCCATAAACAGCAAACCCCAACTCATAGAATTACAGCTTACAAGGTTTGGGGGCTCATTCAGTCCAACCACATCTAACATCTAAATTCCTTTTGCAATAATCCAAGGATCTCATAAACATGTGCCCATGAGCACAGTAGGCACCAAGCAGGAGAGGCTGGCTTCTACATGAACTAACACTCCACAGGAAAATCTATCAGCGGTGTACACATTCTGCTTTTAAAAATGAGTCTGTTCAGAGTACTGTCAAATTTTTAAAATGTACTAAACTCCCCAGTATTAAAGCCCTAGAAATTTCCAGAAAGAGGATAAAGACTTTCTTCCCTTTAGCCCACCAAAAAATGTCCCTTGTTTTGGAAATATAGATGTGTTTGTTTCCTCTTAAATTGTAGGCTTTTTCTGAACACAGAAGGAAGAAGGCATGTTTTTTTATCCTCATTTCTAGGAGTTACAGATTTGAAGATTTTTTTCAAAAAGGATCAGGTATTCTCTAAAACAAATCAATACATAGCGGTCTTACTGCTCTGACAGTATCTCCCTCTGTATGTTTTCTTACAGCCAAAAGAAGCTAGCTTTAGAGTAGAACCACCTTTTCTAGAGAGATACACATCCCAGAACATAAAGAGAACTGAAAAGGAAGGCCCAGTGTGAATTTAGATTATCCTTTTCTGAAGTGGTAATGACCTAGGCTAAGTGGTACTCCTGGTCGACAAGGACAGGTATTGGTTATAATACTATCCAATATATATTGGATACAATATGACTCAAAGACCTGATTTTTTTCAAGATAGTGTCTGACTGTAGTGTAAAACCTGAAAGTGGTGGGTGGTGGTTTTGGGGTTTTTTTTTTTTTGCTTGTTTGTTTGTTTTTATAATACAAGTGCCAGACTTCAGCTTTGATTGCCTGAGGCATCTATTTCAAAAGGCATCCACAGTGCCAGCCCCTGCACTACATAAATACCCAGGATGCCTCCCCTCCAGGGAGGCTCCTTTGTTTTAGAGATCTTGATTGACTTCAGCAGCTTGCCATTTGGGCTACTTGATTTTTTTCTCTTCCCACATTTTAAATTCCCACTCTTGTGTTTTAAATTCACCAACAGTGAGTGAACCCTAGAGGCCCTAGACCTCCACTCCAATAAAAACAACTCCAGGCCCCTGCTCTCTCAGTTTCTCTTTCTCTGCCCATGACCTACCTCACTGTGTGGCCTTATTGTGTTGTGTAATTTCCAGGTGACGTAAGTAATAAACCTATCTTTCCAAAGTTCCCTGATGATTATTGCTGAAGAGATTCTCGCAACCATAGCAAGAACCACAAAGGCTGGTCTAGTCACAATATTGCTTATTGATAGGCTGAGAGACCAGTACAATACGGTGACTCATAGTAATATGGTCTTTGTCTTGGGAATTTACATTTCTCTTACACATTTAAATAGGCATTCAAACTCCAACGCCAGCTAGCCCCAAAGTCATAAGCCTGGTATGGTAGTGCCTCTTTATGCAGATTATGTAGTGGCCACAGGCTTGGGCTTTGGAATGAGATGGATTCATTTTGACCCTGTGTCTGTCATTTTTTACCTTTGTGACTTAGGCAGATATTTTTAATCTTTCCAGAATAACACTACATGAAACATTCAGCACAGTGCCTGGCAAATTATAAATGCTCAATTGATACTGCTGTTATTGTCATTATTTTTCAATAATAATAACAGACATCTGCATTAAATTACTGTTTCTGAGTAGAAGGTGGTGGGTCAGACATGGGGGGAGGTTAAGGTTAAGGAACTGTTCCTAAACAGGTGAGCATCAGCTATGCCATAAAGACTAATTTTTCTCAGCAATATGATAACCTGAGAAGAACTGCGTTAGTTTGCTAGGGTTGCTGTAACAAAATACAAATAGGGTGGCTTAAATAACATACATTTATTGTCTCAGAGTTCTATAGGCTAGAAGTCCAGGATCAAAGTGTCAACAGGGTTGATTCCTTCTGCAGACCATGAGACAGCATCTGTTCCATGCCTCTCTCCTGGCTTCTGGCGCTTTGCGGGCAATCTTTGGCATTCTTGGCTTGTAAGTGCATTATCCAATCTCTACCTTCATCTTCCTATGGTGTTTCCCCTGTTTGCATGTCTGTATATACTAATTTCCTCTTCTGATAAGAACATCAGTCACATTGGATTCGGGCCCACCCTAATGACCTCACTTTAACTTGATCATCTCTGCAAAGACCCTATCTCCAATTAAGGTCACATTCTGAAGGACTGAGCAATAAGATTCAAATTTTTTTGGTAGAACAAGATTCAATGGAGGACAAGAACAAATGGAAAAAATGAGTATAACTTTTGAAATTTTTGAATGTATGCATTTTGATAGAGTTTTATCTTGAACCTCTCACAAATGCAACAGAAAACATGCTATAAGCTCTTATGTACATCACTTGTGCCAAGATGACATTATTTTGGCAGGAGAGACCTGTGTCTCTTCATGAAGTTAGCACATTATTGGTTTTTGAATTTATCCTTCTTAGAGAAGTAGAAACCCAAAGGATTCTAATATCAAAGGATTCTAATATCATGGTCAGCCCAAAAGCCTATTAGATTACCTTTCCATGGCCCTGTTATTTGGTTATTCATTTAACTTCTGTTAGTTAAGCACTGACTTGGTACTTAACACCTTGTCAGACCTCACAGATATGGGAAAAATCTACAGTAAGGTAGATACTGTAAGGAATGTTTTACTTGCCTCTGTGAAGCTATGAACTATATTTCCTGCTTTGTATGCCTTTGAAGTTGACGTGACATGGTCTCTAATGGTTCCAGAGTGTGTGCTCTCTAAGGCTGATTTCCAGGAATCCTGGTATGCTAGTAAGGAGTGACATAAGGTGTGATCTTGTCATGTCACCAAGGGCAGTTTCAAGGCTAGGTGTTGAGTGGAAATACGCCCATCATATGCCATCTTTCACATGTAAGACAATTCACATTTTATTCAAGTGCTATCCCCAAGGTTACAACAATTCTGCCAGATGAAGAGTTGACCCCTATAAGTATGGGTGATAATTCCCCATTCAATGAATTCCAGAATGAATTCTACCCTGGATAAATACCATGGAGAAACGTGCTGCAAAAGGCAGAGAACACAACCTCCCCATATGCAGAAGTGAATCAAAGTTATCCCTGCACGATGCCAGAGGGGACGGCAGCTTTGGGTGACAGGTGGCACGCCTCTCTGCCAAGGAGAAGGCGTTGCTCCTGGCAGTTTTATTAACAGAGGCATGTGACCTAAGTAGTGGCATTTCACAGCTGAGAAACCAGCTTGTAATATGCCTTTTGCTTCACTGAGAGGCGGGCCACATGTCCACAGAGGCTGCCACTCTAGCTGCAAAACATTGCCATACCTTCTCCAGTATACTTCTTATAATCAAATATTTATATTACTATGGAAATGTAAATGGGAAGATTTATGACATTTTGCCAGACAAACAGAAAAGGTGGTTTTCCTACAAAGGTGTCACTTGCTAGCACAAATGCTACCAGGAGCAAGAAAAAAGAATACAAGAAAAATAAATGAGTGGGCAGGAAAAGGTAAAAATAACTCCCTATTTATCAGTGGTTGGAAGAAATTTACGAAAGAGAGTCTACTCTATTTTGACTAAATTATCAAATAGAACACAAATTCAAACTCTGACATTCTCAGAATTCTGACATCCTGGTCTACTTTTCCAGTCAACTCTTCCACAGCCCCCACTGAGGTAACTTCGGCTTCAGACAAATTAAACAGTTTACCAATTTGTGTCTCTGTTACCATCTTAGTCAGAGTCTTTATTACATAATTGCCTTCATAGGAAAATCCTTTTGCATCAGTATTTCCATTTTCTAGGCTAGCTAACATCCAAGACCTGTTCTAATGCCACTCATTCCAAGATACTGAACTACGTCCCCACCTAGAATATACCTAATCTTCCCCTTCTTGAACCTCCATACCCTCTCCTCATCCACACGTCGATGTGGCAATAATTATTTCTCGATCTCTCCTGGACAGTAAGCAATTTCAAGGACTGTGGAATTTCCATAAAGTCTAGGAGTATAGGTAGTATTATTTTACTACATAATAATATTTTATATATACTCATATATGAGAATATTTTTACTCTAACTATAATATCTTTATAATTTCTTATGGATATTTGCCCATGTTACCAAACTTTATTGACATTTCTTGATATCAAATGCCCGGCACACTGCTGCATGATTAGTAGGATCTGTGTTTGTTGAATAAATGAATTAACTGGTTGGCTCATTGATATTAAGCTAAGGCTTGCCCTTCAAGCCAACATAGACGAGATTAAGGGTGACAGAAAATCAGAGAGTAGACAAAGGTCTCGAAGAGATAAAGGTGAATGACCTGGAGATGCTTTGTGGGGGACGCGGTGGAAAAGCTGGGCTGCGGTGAGTCGTTGCTCTTGTAGCAACCATCTGTGTGCAAACTCAGGCAAGTTGCCAAACCTCTAATTTTTGTTTTCAAATCAGGGACTTAGATAAACGTTTTCTTCAGTACAAAAATCCATCATTTTAAATAAATGCTAAGTAGAAATGGTTGCTTACAACTTTTGGAAAAGGCAGAGTCCAGGAGGTGGCTATTAATAATCAAAATGAGAAAATAATATAAGCAACAGTAGAATGTAATAATACAACTAGGAGTTCCACATCGGTTTTTAATGACGGTGTGGAGAGAAGACAGGACAGACCCCTTACAGATGAGAAGACAGACTTCGAGTTGTTCAGTGCCTGGTCTGGAGTCACAGGGGTCGCTGATGGAGGAAGTGAGATCAAACTCAGGTTCCCCCACTTGGTATATATACTTCCCACTTCACAGGGGCACTAAAGTCTAAGGGAGGAGAAAGGATGCCGGACACCAATATTCATAAAAAGGAAGAAAATGGGAAAAATATAACAACTTGACAGTTCTAACTGACTATAAATGTAGTGACTTTTTCCCTCAATTATTATAAAGGTAAAAGGTGAAGAGGGATTTTAATGAAGAGGGGTCTACCCATGAAACATGAAATCAATTAAATATTTTCTTTGCTTTATTCTACTACTATAGGAAGGAAGAAAATAAAAGGAAGAATTATTTATGAATAGTTTAGTAAAAAGTCAAAGACTTCCAAGGTTGTTGGTTCTTGGAATTTAAACAATTAGTCAGCTATCTTGCTTCATTTACATTTATAGTGCTGGGCAATGAGAATTGATGTGAAGCCTGCAAACTCTTAAATCATCAAATCCCTTACTAAAGCAGAAAAAAGACATTGAAACAAAAGCCTTTCTAACTTACATCAATTAAAAACAATAATTATGGAATGTCTACTATGTGCAAGGCACTCCTCTGATTGCTAGGGGTCCATCAGTGAACAAAACAAAACAAAGTTCCCACTCCTCCAGAAATTTATTTCCCATTAAGGGGAGATGTTCTACTGGGGCAGAGTATTCTAGAAAGAGAAGGTGCACCTGTATGAGAAATTTGATTAACCACAATGCTACGACATTCAGCAATCATTCAGGCTAGTGAATGCATATTTTAAAAAGTCATTCATTGAATGTAAGAAATGAATAGTTAAACATCTGTAGTCAAATGTTCTAAATATGCACATTTTTAAAGCCATTCTTTGCCTATTTCAGGAGCATAGAACATTGTCTTGAGACATATACAAATGACTCAGAAGGAGATAATTCATAAATGTGTGACAAAGTGTGTGCAATGCACCACCATAAAATGTACATTATCAGAAGGGTCTTGCAGAGGTTCTGTCCTTATTGTGGTCCATAAGCCTCCATAAGACGTCAGTACCTAGTAAAATGCAGACTCCTGGGTCCTTCCCAGGCCTACTGTGTCAGACTCTGTCATTTAACCAGTTCCCTGGGTGATCTGTATGCATACTGAAGTTTGAAGAGCATTGTTCTAGGAGAGCCTAAAAATAATCTCCTGAAAGGAAGAATATAAGTACTTTGAAAATTATCACTCACTCAATATTTTTCAGTTTTAAAAAGTTGTTTCAAGTAAAATTTTACTTTTAAAATGACATATCAAGAATTTACATGTTAAGCTTTGCTTCAGCATATACCAACATAGAAGAAGAAGAAGTAAAATTTGCATTTCACAGTTTCAAATCTGGCATTTCTAGCTGCAAACAAAGGGCAATTCATCCTTCACATATATCAGTGTATATGGTCTCCCTCTACTGTCTGTGATTTAATGACTATCTATACTAATAGGAGTAGAAATATTGGGTGTTTCTGATGTCTCATCCTGCATCAATCTCAGTTTCCTAAGGTAAATCATCTTGACCTTAGCTCAAAGGAGAACAAAGCACAGGACATCATCATCATCATAGGTGCAGAGCTACCTAGAACTCTCAGCAAAACCAGCTACCAACCTATAAGCAACGATGGTCTGGAAGGTACATGACGAGAATATCAAGAAAATTTAGGAAGTCGGTAAAAAGCCAGGTCTTTCTCCATTAGTCACTGAACAGCCATTGTACAAACAGATTCATTTTCCCCTTTGCGTAAGAAGAGGGGAAACAGGAAAGGAGGCAGTGATGAACTATAGAAGCAGACCAGCCCTGCTCAGCGTAGACCATGGAGGAGAATGTTTCATCCACACACACTCCCTGCCAAACCAGGCAAAATATCCCAGAGCAGCCATGTAGCAGATCCCAGAATGCACTGAAGAAGGAAAAGACAGCAACAAGCAGAGCATCTCTGCGCCAGAGGATAGACTTTTTCACTAACTAAAGGAGCATGATTCTCCTCTAGTACATGTTCAATGCTCAAGGATTTTTCTCTACACATCAAATACCTAGAGATATTTGTTCCATCCTTACCATTTTCAGCTATGAGTGTAACCTCTCCACACCCCCACTTTTCATAGTTTAAAAACAAAAAGCCCTAAGGTTGTCATGACCCTCATAACATTCAAAAATAAATAAAACTTCAGTGGGAATCTATACCTACAATGGGGCCACTTCCATTGACATATGTATTAATATCCTGTCTCTTCCTAAAACAAGGTTGAGAAATTTGACAAGTATAAAAAGTGTGAAAGAATGTTCTTAAAGTAAAGTGGAGGAAGCTAACATCTACACATGTAATCTAAACATTTTCTATGGTTGAGCATTAAATTTAGCTTTGAGCTTCCTCTTAAGCAAAGAGAAAAATGGAAAACACAATACTCTCATTACCAATTAAGATGAAACATGTCAGTTTTTCAAGCGAGATAAACAGTTTTATAGTATTGAAATCTAAAAATATTTTTTAACAATGGGCCTATATACAAGGGGCACTGGACAACATAATAGGCAATTATTAACAAAAATATGAAAAAAGTCAGGTATGTAGTTAGTTATGCTACCTTGTTGTTAATGATCTCATAGAAGATACTCTTAAATATCAGTTCCTCACCAGGCCTTGTGACAAAAGCTGGGTAAAGGATAATTCTGGGCTATCATCTCTGGTGAGCGCCTGGTATCCTATGGAATTAATTAAAGAAACATCCCGGTGCTCGGGACATCAGGCCGGCAGGCGGCCAAGTTAATGAACTGCTATGAAAGCTGAGACTTCTCATTTGTTGATGGAGCTGTACACTGTTCGAGAAAATATCAGTATACTATGAACTGACCTAGTAGATCTATATGGTTTCCAATCTCATTTAGACTCCTTGAATATTTGCTCTATTTATATTTGACCAGACCATCTCCCTTTCCAAGCCCCTCATTGAATAATTGAGAAAACAAAGGCTACCAAATGTTATTTTCAAACCTCTTTTCTCCTCTTCCCCAAACTCATCACCACCCAAAGGAAAGCCTTCTCCTATTCAAGCATGTCCCATTGTTTTCATGTTATCTCCTCTCCCTTGGCAATCTCATCCGCTGTTGTGGTTTTAATCACAGCTCTTTGCTGATAAATCTCAAATTGACCTTCCTTTCCAGATCTTTGACCTATGGGATCTCTCAACTTCATTATTTCTCAGGTACCTCAAATTCAACCAGTCTAAAATTCCTGTTACCGTGATCTGTGCTTCCTCTTTAATCCCTGTTTTGGTTCTACGAAATGGAAACCTGACAGTCACCCTCAACTTCTCTTTCTTTTTGAATCTTAGAGCCAATCAGTCACTAAACCCTAATTTCCTTACTAAATGTCTGTCAAATCCATTCTTTCCTTTCCATCCCCATTGACACTTGACTAAATTGAGTATTAAATTGACCTTTTTTTCACCATTCCCACAATCATCAATGGCCTGTCAACTTGGGTCTTAGCTTCGAATCTGATTCTTTTCTTTAATCTCTCCTCTCCAAAGTTCCCTTTCTAAAATATGAGGATAAATCTATCATGTTTCTTCACTGTTCAAAATTCCTCAGTGGATCACAATGCTTATAAAATAGAGTCTAAATTCCTTGGCTTGACAAGATTGCCCCTTAGTAGCCTAGACCTTTTCCTTTTTGGGTTGGTTTTTCCCCACTGTTCATCCCTGAATATACATTTCAGAGTTAGTGCTCTATTTAGAGCTCATTCCGCATTCTTTGTTTTCTCTGTGAGGACTTGTACTCACACTCTGTCCTCTACATCCTCCTCTTATTCCTCGAATGGAGTGAACATCAAATGTCACCTCCTTTCAGAGGCTTCTATGAGTTTGCATCACTTCTTTTCCTGTTCCAGAGAGAGCCAGGCACATTTCTCATGTATCTCTCTAAGGCATATCTATTCCTATGGTTACATTTATCAAACTGACGGGTAATCATTAGGCAGTAAACTTTCTTGATAGAGGGATTACAGTTCATCTATGTCTGGTCATCAGTAACTATAGCAGAGAGTCTGGCCCACGGAAGGTGCTCACTAAACATTTATTTAGTTAAGATAGAGTTCTGAACTGGAATAGAATAACAACAAAAAGTGATAAAAGAAAAAAAGATAGAGGTCTGAATATATCTTCTTCCTTACCAACAGAGTAATAATACCTGTTGAACAAAAAGTGAAAACATAGTAGTATATTTATTTGGGAAAAGAGGCTATTATTTGTTTATGCTAAGTTGTTCCCGCTGTTCCAATATCCTTTTACTACCTTTTAAATTCTATTGTAAATAGTTTCTCCTTTTGAACCTACTGTCAGCAATTTGTTTATTGATTTTTTTTGTTCTACTCTTTATAACATATGAATTTAAAAATGTGTTAGGACACCACAGAGAACAGACGGAACTGCCTCAGAGTGTCCAGCAATAACTGGAGAATAAGCTGTCCAGCCAGAGAGCTTTCACTCAGGGCCACGTGCTGTGGGTGCCATTGTCATTAAAGGAGAGGATGGGAACCTAAATGTGCCGTTCAAACTAGCAAATATGCAACATACACATCTCTTTTCACTTGCACACCCTTGCCCCAGAACTTCTATATTTATTTCTTGCAGGCCCACCTAGAGTGCGGACACATTAATTAAGGCTAGAATAGCCTGACAACAATGAAAACACCTTACATTTCTCTAACTTTATGCACAGTTCCATATAATCTTATTGTTACAGTAAACGTAATGGCCTGTTTTTGTACACTTCACCCTGATGGCTCTCTAAGCTTGGCTAACTCCCTTAACCCTTTGGGTCAATCTTACCCCTGACCCCTGAAATTCAGCCTTAACCATTCTTTTCTAATGTTTTATCCTCACCCACCACACAGCACCCTGGTTGTAGAGGGGACACCACAAGGCTCTCTGAGCAAAGTGATCTGCCATTCCGGACCTCCATGCCCTCACAGGGATTCACCAACCCAGCCACTCTTTCATTTAAAAAAAAAGGTGCTCCTTTCTGATCTTCACTTTTCTACATGGACAGGGCTGGGGGAAAATGACAAACATTATCTCCCCAACTAGAGCATCATGTGGAATAGCCACTTTAAGTTGGAAGTTCATTTTCTCTGAAAAAGGAGCTTTATTACAATCTGGTAGCAAGCACAAAGGTGAGGGTAGAGTTGCTCAGATCTACAGCAGAAATTAGATTAAGTAAGAAAATGTCTTTTTCCAGACTTCCCAGAGAAATATGGAGAGCAGGTAAATTGAGAGTGGAAGTGGATGAGAAGAGGCTTCTACTGTTAAAAGGGTTTTTGGTGTTTATAAGTTCAGAGACAGAACAGCTCTCGACCCTGTCAAGATGCCAGACCATGATCAGAGTAGGCAGGTTGTTGAAGAGGAGGCAAAGGACACAGAACTGAGATGAATGAACTATGAGGATAGGTATCCATGGATCACACACTTGAACGCTAAAAGCACCCAAATGTATGGCAAGGGTTGACCCAAAAAGGAAGACTGCCAGCAATAAGAATGCATGTTCAGTGACAGAGAGTCTCTTGGAAGCTGCTAAATGCCTGCAGCAAAGTTGGGAAGAATATAGTTGAGCAGTTGATAAAACTTCACAGGGGAGAGGAATGCATGAGGGTGGATCATGTAATTAAAAACCAACCAACCAACCTTGGTTTAAGAAAGCATCTAACAGAAAGTGGTACTAGTCCCTGCCTTTGCTACTAATGAATATTATGGTCTTGGGCAAGTCATTTTTATTTCCCTGGGCCCTTGTTTTCTCATTTGCAACATGAGAAAGCTTTCTAAAACCTATGGCAAGTGCTGCACTTTTATTTTAACCATAAATTTTATTTTTATCTCATGTTACTAGATTTTAGGTTAAAAAAAACTATACTTGATTAGAGTGATTTCATGAATTTGCTCAATACTCATCAGTTAAGGAGGGCTAACACCTTAAGAATTCCTCTCTTTGGTGACAGTTTAACAAAAGCAGATGAAAGCGAGTTACACATACCATCTCCTTGTTCTCTGACACACTGCTGGTAAGTAAAACATATGGTAAGAATTATGATTCACATTTTACAAATAAAACCAAGATGAAAAAAGAGTATTTCCCAAAGTCTTTTGTGCATTTATTTTAAAAAGTGAACAAATGTACTTTTTGTAACCCATGAGCCTGTAATTACCTATACAGTTCTGTACTTCTTCCAACAGACTAGGGGACCCTTGAAGATAATAATAATAAAAGTACTACTACTGATAATAGTTATTATTCTTTTCATTTACATGACCTTAGCACCTAGACTAGAGTCTGACACATAACAGACATGTGTGTTTGTCAGTGAATAAATGGTTACATCTTCATTAGAAAGCAAAACAAATTACATGGTGATGCCCAGAACTGCCCCCCAAAATAATTTTGTATTTCAATTGACAGTTAAGGCTGATTATCTGAATCCTTCAAATAATTGCTTTGACTTTTCAATTTGTTGGCCAGAAAGTGACTAAAATAGATGATCTTAAAATTGATAAATGGGGATCTCTGATCACCAAGTTTCTGCGTAAGCCAATAAATTCTCTTCATAAAAACATCAATGCTATATTTGGTAACATAATGCCTTAAGTCTGAGACTCAAGAAAATTAAAATGATAATTTTTCATTTATACTAGGATGTAAAATGCTGTAGACATAGAGAACAATCAGGGGTAAAAAGTAAGTAGAACTTGCACACATAAATTACATGAATGTTTCCACATAAAATTTAAAACCTAATGGTAGCTCTTTGATGGATAAGACAGCACATCACTTTGACAAGGCTTCCCGTCTCAGCTTGACTCTGGTTTCCAACTACAGCTTCCCTGAAAACTGACAGCCTTCTCCTACTGAGATATTGCTTGCAGTCTAGTATCAGAACAGTGTGCACTATGAGTTGTTTTGCAGTGGTTGTAAGGTGCTCATTAAACCATTCTGTCCTCACCTATGGCTTCCCAGTCCTCTGTGGTCTTACTAAAGGTCCTGGAAATATGGCTTCTGAAAAATCTTTTTATGATGACACCAGCCCAGCCACTGTCCAGAGACTTGTTAAAAAGCCATAAAACAGTCATTGTGTATTAGCTCCATAGATTGCTAGGAGAGAAAAAAATTAGTGCCTGAAGAAGAATGGCAGCTGGCAAGCCACACGATAGAAACATAAAATAGAAGCTGCCACCACGATCTACCCCACGCAGACCATTTGTTCCCAGGCAAATGAAGTCACGGAGTGAGTGATGGTAGGGCAAAAGAATTCAGAAAGTTCAAGCTCTCTCGTAACAATGAAGTTGTCTCTGCCCTCATCTTTGCCTTTCACCTCAATCCTTTTCACATAGTAGCTCTTTATGAAATATCAATGATATAATTGAGGAAATGGGCTTAATAAGTCTAGACAATATAGGATAAAATAAATATAAAAACTCAAAAGTATGGCAATCTGGGGTCATTTGTGGTAGAAATAAATAGCTTTATATTTTTCAACTGCTTCAATATTATCACTACACCCCAGCACATGTAATAGTTGAGATCCATAATGACTGCTTTACGTATGCAAGAAAAGTATCTATTAAGTTCAGCAATCTTTTTTTTTCACTTTTTTATAAAGATTTTATGTATTTATTTTTAGAGAGGGAAGGGAGGGAGATAGAGAGAGAGAGAGAAACATCAATGTGCGGTTGCTGGGGGCCGTGGCCTGCAACCCAGGCATGTACCCTGGCTGGGAATCGAACCTGCGACACTTTGGTTCAGAGCCTGTGCTCAATCCACTGAGCTACACCAGCCAGGCGGAAGCAATCTCTTTTAAAGAAGTTAGTAAACTATATGGCATAGTTTGCAAAAATCACCTTGTAAAATGCTTAAATGGTAAAAGGTTGGAGTTTAGAGAGACCAGCTCTCAAGTTTCCTGGTAAGTCAGTTAGAGAATCACGATTCTGGGTAAACGATGTTTACTTGGAGGTGAACACTTTTTTTTTATTGCAAATATAGAATCTCACAACTGTCTTTGGCTTTTCTTTTGTCCACACACCCACCTTTGCTAACAATGTATGTGCTCTTAGCCAAAGTTCACATCAAATTGAACATATCAACTCTAAGTCCGTGCTGTTTAAACCTAGAGATCATGGTTTGGAAACCAACTTATCACAGGTCTATAAAGTGCACCAAAATCCTCCTGTTGCTCCAGAATTGCAACACTGAAGGTAGCTGCAACCCTTTTTGTCCCTAACTCTGCTGCGACTAATTCTCCTGTAAAATGTTCCTTTGGAACACCTTTTACTCTTCACAATTACTTTAATAAGCCAGGACTTAGAATTTCACAATAAGTACCCTTTTCAAAGTTAGTTTTCCCCCTCCTCATTTAATGTACCTCCCTTACACATTTTAGTAAGAGTTCACTCTCTTCTAATTATCTTTGAATCACATCAAACTCTGCTTGGACATATCATTATTGAAACTAAAACTTGACACATGCTTCAAGATTCTCCATTAATTTGCCTTTCATATCAATAAAGAGTCATAAAGTCACAGATTATAAGCACCCATATTTGAGTTAATATCTTCATTATTAGTTCCTAGCCTACACTCACCACTCCAGCCAAGCAGACCTGCTTATTTTATCCCCAATGGGGATATTCTTACTATAGTTTCTAACTTTTAAAAATTCCATAGTTAAAAAATTTAATCAAAATTCCTCTTTCTCTAGCATCTTTCTAGCTCATTATACTCACCAATATTCCTTTCAGTATTCCCTAAATCAGATAAAGTCATGTTTTTAAATGCTTACATTGCAATAATTCATTTTTACTTGTTTTTATTTGTTTTACATGTGTCCATTAACTACACTCCCTTTAGAATGTAAAGTACTTAGTAACTAAAAACAAGTTTTCAAATTTCTTGTATGCCATGTTTGGCATAGTGAATTTTCATTAGAATTGAATATCTGTTGTGAGGGCTTTTAATTTAAATTTCATTTATTATTTATTTATTCATTTATTTGGAAAGAGGTACAAAAAGTAATGGAAAATCATACTGCCAAGGGAATTCCTAGCAGACTAAACGACCATCAGAGTTAGCCAGGGAGTAGTCTGCTGCTGATGGGCTATGGGACTTTACACTTGACCCTCTCTTGCTCAGCTTTAATGTATATAATTAAATCCTGAGAACACAAGGCTGGAAAGCTGAGGTGAAGTAAAATCTCAGAACTTAATGATAAGGCAGTTTTAAGCTAATAATTTAATATTTAAAAGGAAATAAAAAACAAAGTCTTGCTCTTAGATGATGATGATGGTGATAATAATTGTTCAAGCATAAAAATAAGGAGATATGGCCTAGTAGCAGCCCATATTTAAAAAAGAACTTATGGATAATCATTGGTCTAAGATCTACTTCAGTTGTCTATGATGATGAAGAAACTAAAAACCTAAGTATTGGGGTGAGGGAATTGATGAGGTATGGCATGAGAGAGAGAAGATTCATTGGTGCAAGTATCATATGGAAGAGGAATGACTCCCAGTAGCTGATGGAGAATTGGTCAAAATTTCAGGGAGATAGTTCATTATGTAGCAAAACTTACTAATGGTCAGGTGAAAATCTGCTTCTGAATGTAAGTCCTATATCCTTCCCCTCTCACTAGAAACCCAAGTCACAATTTAGAAACTCAGAGCAAATGGGAACTACTTCTTAGCAAAGATGGAATAATAGTGTTTTAAGTATTTTTAACTGATTGGCATAAACAACTTTTCAAAGTACTCCAATCCCTTATTTTGTGATAAAATGCAATAATTTATTAAGATAACTTACTGTAAAACAGGTTTCAATCAAGCTAAGAAAGTTACTGGTGCATAAATAGGAAAAATATTTATTAGAAATAAAATTCTTATATGTGGTTGCATTAGCTAAAGTCATAGTTAACCAAGAGTATTTTTGACTTAAAAGGATTTTCCTCTGATGCCATTAGACTTTTTAAGTAAGTTTTTATGTCAAATAGTAAAAAAATACTTCTCAGAAGAAAATGATTGGATTTTGAAAAGAAACCCAAACAAGCCAATTGCATATAAAATGTAAGCAAATGTCAAAAAAAGGTGCACCACAATGCAAACAATTGTAAACAAAAGGGCACTTTATAGTGGACATTTTCAAAGGAGAAATAACATCATTAAAACCTTTATCATATCAATACTCATCAGATACTACAAGGCAAAATATTAAGAGAGAAAACCTTAAAATGATTGAAAATGTACCCAATTCCTCAAAAAACTTTTTGATGCTACAAATTCAAAGGATATTTTTTGTGGGACTTGTCCAAAGCTCTGAATTTAATAAACTAGAATTATTTTCAAGTACTGTTTTTTACAGTCCTTCAGAATGATAAATTTGATGTTTGGTAGGGAATGTGCATTTTACCAGAAGGGTAGAATACAGTGTCCTTGGCTAGGATGTCCTTCACAGAAGAAGGACATGTTTGTACTGTGTGTTTAGCATATTTAAAGACACACATTCCAGGTGAGCAGCTTGCTCCAAAGCACATTCAATTTTTATTTGTGGGTAAAGCTATATTGATTTAGTATCTGCACCCTTTGGCAGATCTTATTTCAATATTGTCCACAAGAACCAATCTGAAAAAAATTCTAGGCAGCCTACTGCAGGTAAATTTTATGTCAGATAACCTTGACAGTTGTCATGACCAGAAGACAAGTGTAAAACAAATGACATGCCAGAAGATTTGAAAGTATGCAAAAAATATATATAACAACTGAATTCTAGCAGGTTAAAAAGGAAAACCAGAAAATACCTCCAAGCTCAACTTTGACATGAATGAAATAATACAGGGATAGAAAAACAACTGGGCATTCAAGGGACAGGGTTGCTCCATTTATCACTTTAAAGTGACTCTACATCAAAAGTAATTCTAAAAATAAAGTAGACTAGTCTAGTCACTTAGTTATGTTGATGTAAACTGTACTAAACTAACTTCTAGTAAAAGAAATGGTGATGGTAAATTGACTAGAGAATGGCTCATTTGGGAAGGAGAGGTGAAGGTCACTGGAGGTTCCAGAATTTCTAAGATCCAAGTGGCTAATATCCAGACAAACTGACTTCTTCCCTGAATGTGCCCAGATGGCAGAGATAACACTGATATGTGGTCTTTGCTGTTTTTTGACAGGGAATGTCACCAGTAGGTGACCCCATCGGCCTGAAAGCAGGAAAATTACTAAATGATGCAAGAAAATGCCTGCAGGCAAGTATACCATGGGGTCCCTGAGAAACAAGAGGGCAGAACCTTAGGAAAAACAAATTTTCATTTGGAGGTTACACAAAGCAGGCTGTGATATTTCTTTGCAGACAGAAAAAATAAAAGCAATTTAGTTTCCACAGATATTAGGTCTAATAAGAAAAGAAACAAATTCTCTTTAAGGAAAATAAGACATCATATATAAAAGGCGAGGCAAATGGCATGATCTCATGGTAATATAACAGTCACCAAAATGAGATCTATGATCTATGAACACAATCTAGTCTGGAATCAACTACTATAATAGTATAGAGACATTATCTCTCCACACAACACCAGTCAGAAGACAGAAAGTAAATGAAGTCCAAACTAATGCAAGGGTGAAATTTTAATATAAGCCCTTCCTCAACAGAATTGGCAAACACAAGTCCAATTAATTTTTCAAAAATATAATTCTAGTTTTCAGAAGGCAACCCACTATTAACAATTATTTTTAGCAAAGTTATGAAACTGGAAAACAGACTGAAGAAGGAAAGGGATCTTTTCTCAACTCTTCTCCATTCCCCAAAATGAGATGATAATAAAGTATGGGAAATAAAACTACTATATAAAAGTAAGGAAGTATTACTTCCTCTTGAAGGAGTAAATTACACTTCTAAAATCTATAATCAATTACTTTAGTTGAATGAAGGGAGAATTATTAAATATTTAATTAAACCACATTCAATCTAGATTTCTCATTCCCTTAGAGATCGCTTTAATACTGATAATTAACAATTTCTAACTTGTGTTTTCAAGATGTTTTATCTAAGCACTAGAGGAAACTATATTAAACATTAAAATATAGGGGATTAACATATGAACTTAAACTGCCATCTCAGAAAAGTAATGAAATTTTTGCTGATGAAAAGGTATGCCGTTCACTAGTAAAAGTCAAGATTGAAAAACATGAGTCAGTTGTTGAAAGTCACCATATTGCAGCAGAAATTTTTTTTCCAAAAGCAAAGTCTGAATTTATAATGCATAATTCTACATTATTTTTGAACGTTTGTTGTGAAAACTCTGTTCGTTTTCTAAAGCATCAGTTTCCATTAACAATAACCATATAACCACATCAGTGGGAATGATTATCAATTTCTATCATCAGACTTCATGCTCATAACTGAATGTCATGTGACTGTTACAAGACTGTGAAATCATGCCGATTGACTTTCTTTTGATAATTTTATATTAAGAAATATGAATGCAGCAATCCCCTGAAGACCCTCTTCGTATGCCAGTGCATACATGTGAATTGTCCTAGACATGAATGTAAAACGAGGGTCTCGTTTTTTTCATAAATGTAACAAGGGAGTTAAGAACAGGTGACTCAAAACTCTCCCTTTATCCAAAAATTTATATATGAGGAGAATAAAGAAACTCTTTACATAAAGAAGTTCTTTGAGAATTCATGTCTGTAAGACTCTACATATCCAAGCCATTTTAAACTGGATATCTACTATCCTCTCATTTGTAATTTATAAGTGGCCTAACTTTAAATTCTAATGACCAAAGCCATTGTGTTAAAAGAAGAAGACTAGAAACCAAAACTCAAATTCAAGAGGTCATCAGTGCTGTTTGTCATAAAACAAGCTCATTCTGGGGGGTGGGGGGGAGTACTGAGGACATATGGACAATCTTAACATATGTATTAGGAAGAAAATAAATAAATGTTTTAAATTATTTACTTTTCCTTTGAATCTAGGCACCCCAGATTTAAAATATAAGTATCTGATATACTGGGGAGATGACTGCATTAATCCACCATTCATAGGTAAGTCTTGTGTGTGTAAAAGGGGGCACATTAGGACAAAGAAGCAGCTTCAGCTGTTCAAAATAAGATAAAGCTTTCAGTCCCAGTTCAGGGGACAGAGATTTTTTTTGGGGGGTGGGGGGCGGGATGGGTGGTATCTAATCACTCACATTGGATTATTCTGTTAAACTAAGAAAATTAGAGCCAATCATTTAAGAATAGGATGCCACATTGGGCAAATAAGCCTTCCAAACACAAACTCAGAAAATGAGGGCTAACAAGCATGTAAATACAAAATCTACAGTAGGACACTGTTCATGGAGAGTTTGGCATCTTTTAGGCTCCTGCTCTCCCCAGAAACACGATGGGACACTTTTCTTAAACTATAAATATACCAGAATGGGAATAAAAGGCAACACCTGCGTGGACGTGTGCTGAGAAGGGCAAAGTCTGTTCCCCACAGACCTAGAAATAAACAGGGAAGACGCTATGATCCCGAGTACACATCATGCAATGTCCTGAATTTCTCGGCACCTTTTTACCCCAGATGCAATGCCTACCTTCCGTGTGGACTGCAGAGACATAGGTCCAATTGTAACGCTTGACTATATCAAGCATCGCCCTTGCCTGCAAAGTGTCAGAAGGGACAACCCTCAGGAAGTATTTGTACAAAGTTTTGTCACTCAGGTCGATACTTGTGGCGGAATATGCAATCTGGGGGATGTCAAAGAGCTGGAGCAGGTTCTGCACTTGAATGGCAACAGAGCTGGAGCCCGGGCCGATCACACCGGCAATGGGCTTCTTAGTCCTGCCTGGGGGGAGGGACTGCCCGTCAGGCAGGCACCGGTTGAGTCCATCCTTCTCATCTCGAATGGAAATCAAGGAGTCCCTGATGAACTCGATGCTCTGCTCCAGAGCCACGGATGAGTGCCAGCAGGAGTCCCGGATCTCACTGCCCAGGGTGATGTTGGGCAGGAGGACCGGATCCGCGTTGATCTTATCCAGCGTGTGGAACATAGCCTCCACCCTCTGGATGCCGTACTGCTCCCTGATCTCCCCGCACTTCCTCTCGGGCACCTTCTCCGCGGGCGGCTGGTGGTGCACTGAGAAGAGCGCCCCAATGATGACATCTCCGTCCATTCTGGCCACCGAGCGCTGAGATGAGGCTCCGGCCAGCAACACTTTCCTGCCGGGGCTTCTGGGGAGAAGGGACATCTCCAAAAATATCGCTGGGAAGAAAACCAACAGAAGCCGGACCATCGTGGTGAGGACGCGGTCCACAGCCCTCCAGCCACGTTTCCACGGAAGTCCCGCCAGCCGGCTGTGGGCGCGCACCGCGGGGCGGCCCCACGCCTGTGTCTCCCGGCTCAGTCCCCCTCGCCAACACCGCTCCTCCAACGCTGTCGCCGCCTGCACCACCGCCTCCTTCCTCTCCGCCTCCTGCCGCTGGTCCTCCACGACCACCTCCGCTCCCAGGAGGCGTTTCTAGGGGGATGCAAGTCCTCCTTCACCTGCGCACCGAGGCAAACTGTTCAAGGGTACAGTGGACGTCCTGGTCACGGCGGTGAGCAGGAAGCTGCGGACAAGAGAGGACAAAAATCAAAGCTCCGTTATCACCTGTGTCAAAACTCAGGGGTCAGTGATGTTAATAGCTGCCCGGTCCAGCTCATTTCAGCACATCACGATATCGGCTGGAGAGCTTGGGAGGCGGCTCTGGTCCAGGTGGAAGGTGCTGGGTCCCGTGGCCGGAGCCCTCGTCGGTCCCGGGAGGCGCGGAGCCCGACGACCCGCCCCCTCCTCCCGCCACAAGTCCCTTCCCAGTCCCCAGGGCACAGCACGCTGACTGATTTGAGATGGGGGAGGGAGACAGGGGAGAGGGAGCTAGATCTCTCACCCTAAGAGAACTTTCGGGGTTTGAAAAGATCAACTTTTTCCCAGAAGAAATTTGGAAACTCCTAATGAAGCGCTACTTCAAAATGAACGCGAACAAAGAATGCACCTTTTTACTTTAGTCTGAGGGGTTGCAGAGACCCTAACGGACAACCCAAGTAGTAAATATAAATGTGCCAGCTTGAGGAACTCCATCTTAGTTACTAAGGCAATGCCTGGTAGTCGCTGCACGTCGGAGTTCGGTACGCCCCCCTCCTAACCGCCTCCCGACAAGTCAGGTTTACAGTAGAGGGTGAGGGAGAAGGGTGCACCTAAGGTAACTTGTTTCCCGCGGTGGGGTGAGGGATGGAGGGAAAGGTGGAAGGGGCTCCTGCACTTGCCTAAATTGGGATCTTTGTGCACAGTTGTTAGAAAGGAAACGGAGCTTCCGGGCCACGGAGCCCTGCGCCTTCAGCACCCTGGACAGTGCTCGGTCCAGCGACCCAGACTTGCCCCTGCAGGGCCTGGAGCGGACGCTTTGACCTGCGAGTTGCCATCCATTGACAACCCACACCCTCCTCCCCCGACTCGCTCTTTCAACCACCACCTCTGCATTCTTACACACGCACACGCACACACACACCCCTCCCCTCGCCTCCTCACCATCCTTCCGTCCTCATTCTCTTCCCCTTGCAGTCAGTGCTCTTGCAAGTATATTCAAACCCCACCGCTTCAGGCATCAGAGGCGCCAAATTCCAGCCGCCCGAGGGGCTGAAGTTGGCTCCCTCTCTCGTCCCTCCTCGGCTCCCTTTCTCAAGGTGAGAGTCGGTGGAGAAAAGAGCTAAAGGCGCGTGTGGGATGAGGAAGGCAAAAGGAGCAAAACAACCCAGGCATCCATGGGTTCCGACGCTTCCCGGGATGCGGGACTAAAATAAATAAATAAGCGAGGATGCCCCTGGGACCAGGAGGAAAATCCCATAGATTGAGACTGTCTGCCACTGGGGGTGGGTTTCACCGCCAAGAGCTTTCTGCTCACCTGAGCCTGCTTGCAGAATTTGGACTTGAGACGTACCTGAGTCTGGGTAGACAGCGCTGTGGTCCCCAGGCCAGAGGACCTCGGCCACACTCGATAAGCAGACGCCTCAGCTCTAATCCAGACCGTGCAAGGCTGCTATCTGGGCTGTACTCTAGTGCCCTCTTTCTTCAGCACTATTTTACCGCAAGGGAAAAAGAGGGAGGAGGGAGGGAAAAAAAATTTAAAAACAGGTCACCCAAGGCTTGTCTATAAGCTCAGGCATAAAAATCAGTCGTTGAATGGGGGGAGGGGAAGCTAGGGAAAAGTGAGGAATATTAATGTCTTTACTGCAACGGGGTTTTTAAGCAAGCTGCTAGATATGTGGACAGTCAGATCTGGTGAAAGAAGTGGGGAAAGGCTTAGGCTTCTGCGGGTGGACATTCCTTCTTTTTATTTCAAGGACCCAGTTGCATTCTCTCTCCCTGGAACTAAAGCCCCTTCTGAAGGAAACAGTAAATACATGCATAGACAGCTAGAGAAAGGCTTTCTTATTAGGTTTCAAGGGAAAGGAGGAGAGGCTGCCTCTGGTGTGGGGTGAGAGGAGAAGGTGGGTGCACACCATGATCAAGGTAAGGCAAATGAGGAGAGGCAAACCGTGCCTGCATTTTCCAGGTCAAGATGTAACTAAATTGAGAATGAGAGTTAGGTCACATGAAGACACTGGAGTAAAAAAAAAACACAGCCAAATTCCTCCCAGGCTGCCATCACCGTCCAGACGGGTCTACAGTGTTGCTTCTGACTGTGTGAAAAGTGGAAGTTAAATCACACTCCTCTGGGAACGTGTTGGCTGAGCAGAATGTGTCCCAGCTTCTTGGGGGGGGGGGGACAGGCAAGTGACAATGTGCATTTCCAATCCTGCTCAAAGCTTTCTGTTCATGTCCTCTAGAAATGAGAGATCAGCCTATGTGTGCCCCTTTATAATGCCTTGTTCATGTCATCATTATGCTATGACATAATGCCATGCCAGCCTGGGGAGGGGGCGAGACAAACCACATGAGATGGTTTTAAACACTCTTTAGTAAGTTCCATGAAACTTAGAAAAGGAAACAATGTCTCCAGTCAAGAACAGAAGCTAATTCTCATTTGGTTCTGGTCTTTTTCCTCATGTCATATTTTCTGTATTTTTCTTAGACAATGTAGAAAGGATAGGATTTTTTTTCTTTTTCCATTAATAATGCACTGAACCAGGTACACACCCTCTAGTCCTAAAACAACTTAGATTTGGAAGTAACCATATATTCACTCAAGGAAAATAGAAGGTAAGTTCTTGTCTTCATGCATACGGTCAAATGGCTCCCTGTCTGTACCCTAAGGAAGATGTCTGCTCTAAGAGCAAGCCACAGCTGTTCGCAGGGTCCCATCTCACTTCTTTATTAGCCATTTAACTTCTATTTCAGGTAATACTATTCTAGTAATACCAGGCCTGTCCAGAAAGTATCCATCCATGTACTATGAAAAATAGACATTTATTGAAGATACAAGATCCAAGAAACATTGTAATTAGGACGATGATGCCTCAGTCTCCTTCAAAGTAGGTACCTTGGGACCTCACACAGTTCTCGCATCATCTCTCCACTGTTCAAAACACTCTGGAAAATCCTCTGTTGGAATGGCCATCAGTTACCTCATCGTGATTTCCTGAATCTCATTAACGGTCTGAAATCTCTTCCTTTTCAAAGGTGATTTTACTTTGGGGAAAAGCCAGAAGTCATGGAGTGTCAAATCTCAGCTGTAAGGGGGTGGAGTCACCTGGGTGGGTTGATGTTTCACCAAAAATCTCTGCATGGGACATGATGCATGCCCAGAGGCATTGCTGTGATGAAGCTGCCAATCACTCCTTACATTGTCTTTGAAAGCCTTCTGAGTCATTTGAATAGTTACCACAGAGGAATGTTCAAGCTTAAGGTAAAATTTCATGCAGATTCAGTGCTCTACTCTCTCAGTCATTTTGATGAGACAGCCAGACAGTACACAGGATCACTTGCATCTATCACCCCCACTGACTAGTACAGTGAAGTCACCATTGTTCATGCATGTGCATTCCAGTCCACTCTCCTTAGCTGACAGGTTATATCGTAGTCGCACAAACAGTTCTCACTGTTATATTAACAATTATTAACTGGCTGGACTTTTTCCTGGACAGGTCTTGTATAAGCCCTAAACATGATTTTCTTGGCATATTTTATACATATAGTGAATGTACAAAGAGTTCTGTGCATATATAGAACATTAAATATGATCTGCAGGATATGAGAATGTAATGTCTCTGCAGTCCACATTTAGCTTCAATATGTGCTCCTTGAAACTAAATATTTTCAATATATCAAATTGACATAATTTAGAAAAAGATTTGTTTGTTCTCAACATAATCCAAGTAAAAACTACACATTCAGGTTGACTGAAACAAATAACCTTAAAGACAGGGATGAACTTGGGTATTATAATGAAAGATTTATGCATATGCATAAATTATATATTACAGGTATTAGGAAAAAATAATTTCAAATGCATCAATTTGAAATTATCAATTAAATTTATTGATCATTATTTTAAACAAAACTTTTAAAGTCACAAGGACAAAAATAAGGCAAGAAGAAGGCATTGAGAAAGGAAAAGGCAAGATCATTCAAATATACTTTATATTTCTTGGAATTAAGACTCTGCCAAGACAGGCATGATGTAATACAGGTGCGGATATCTAAGGGAAGCTTTATTAGTAGGATTGAAGAGAATGCCTAAAAGGGTAAATTACATACAAATTAACAAATATAAGTCAATACATTAATCTATAAGAATTCAAAGAATGTTAAAAGTACATAAGCTCAAAAGCACTGCCAGTATGAATCTGTGCTGGGAGGGTAGTGCATTACAATTCACTATGTGATTTACAGCAGGGTCAGAAGTGCTCGGAGTATTTTGATTTTGGAAGTCCATTTAAAACAAAATAAAGTGGAGATAAAGCAAGAGAATACCCAACATATTATCTCAAGACAATTTAAATTATGCTGCTGTAACAATGAGGGCAACAAAATGCTCATCATCCTTATCTGGTAATACATCAAATATTATCTATAAACAAAACTGTGATCACTCTCTTTAGAAATGTGCATACACGTCTCATCAATCTTTGTCATAAAGGACATCATAGAGAAACCAGTCCAGGTTATGCCTGAGCAAAAGGATGTAATGTTTTCCACATAAAATCAGTTCAAAATTCATACTTCAAATGAGAAAGCTAAGGCATGATAGAGAATATGTTTTTTTTTAAATAAAGGAATGTATAAGCTAAGCATATATTCCAAATTTTAGTGTACTCTACAGGGTACTTTGAAGTAAAGTTTACACAGTCATTGAAATATGGAAGTGAAGTATGCACAAGAGGTAAAAACTCATTAATGGGGAGGTATTACTGACTGAAAATAGTAATGAAATCAAAGGTCTTTGAAGAAAAATTATTTGTGGAAAATTGATATGTAATGTATCACTAATGAATATTCAAAGTAGACCAATGTCATGGGAAGTGAATATTTTGTTTTTCCATAAACTACTTGCTCTAAGGACAATTGATTTAATCTAGTGTGACATTGCTTACATTCATATACTTAATTCATGGGTTCAGTAGGATAATTTAAGCCCAAGTGAGAAATTTTAGTGTGTTTATCAATTTGGTTATCCACATTGCTTAAATCAAGGTGGAAATTGCCGTATCTTTATGCCCTAAAGCCAAGGCAACAAAAATTTTAAAATAAAATAAAATCTCTCCCTTTCAGAAACTCAAAACATTTTTATAAAATGTGGTTGATTAATAAAGTAAACCAAATATTTTAAATAAAAAGAAACCAAATTTATATATAATATGTATATAATATTTACATACATATAGTCAGTCTGATTAATTGGGCTATAACCATAAATGCAGAGATTGAATGAAAAACATCAGATTCCATTAGCAACTACAACTCAACAGTGGCTCTGTGGACTCATGCAGATGGACTGGAAATTATACAACTGGCCACATACTGTTCTGCTGTAACTGTCTGAACTTTTGTTTTTAAAGCATTAAAGTATAATTGAGGAGAATGCAGCAAAAACAATTATTCTGAAAGCATAGTGAGGGCCACAGTTACTGTCTCTGCTATTCCCTGTTGTCCCCAGTGTCTAAAACAATGATATGTGCTAAAATATTAATATTTGTTGAATGAATGAATCGGTACTCTCTCTGAACATTAAAAATACCATCTCATTTTAATGCTCTTTTAAGAAGATCAAAGCCAAGAAGTTTACATTTTTAATTTCTTCACATAATGTAGGGAGGGTAATTATGCTGCAACTGTTTCTCAAGTGTGAGTAACTAGTTAGTATTAAACCATTTAGAAACATATTTACACTACAGACTGCACTACACTTGAAGTATTTAAATTTGTTCCAAATGTTAAGAAACCATTTTTTTATTTTTTTATTGTTGTTCGATTACAGTTGTCCCCATTTTCCCTCCATTACTCTCCCCCTGCCCTACTCACCCCCATGTGCCACATTCAATCCCCCCCTTGTCTTTGTCCATGAGTCCTTTATACATGTTCCTTGATAACCCTTCCCCTTCATTCCCCTGTTATTCCCCTCCCCCCTCCTCTCTGGTTACTGTCAGTTTGTTCTTTATTTCCATGTCTCTGGTTCTATTTTTTTGTTTGTTTGGTTGGTTGGTTGACTATGTTCTATTTATAGGTGAGATCATATGGTATTTGTCTTTCACCACCTGGCTTATTTCACTTAGCATAATGCTCTCCAGTTTCATCCATGCTGTCAAAAAGAGTAGGACCTCCTTCTTTCTCTCTGCTGCATAGTATTCCATTATGTAAATATACCAGTTTTTTGATCCATTCATTTACTGATAGTCACTTAAGCTGTATCCTGTACTTGGCTACTGTTAATAGTGCTGCTATGAACATTGGGGTACATAGGTTCCTTTGAAGCAGTGTTTCAGGGTGCATAGGGTATAATTTATTACTGTGCTGACCAATAACAAATAAAACTTAAATATTTTACAAAGGTAAAAAGAAGATAATACATAAATGAAAGCTAACCTTTATCCAATGTTTGGCTATATAATTTGAAAATAACCATTTGAAAAGACTTTCAGAATCAGCATATGCATAATATACATATTATATCAATCCAATAGATGGAGAAACTGAGACACCAAAGAATCTGTTCCTTGCCTGAGCTTAGGGAATAAATTAGGGGCACTGACACATTACATTTCCTTTAATTCCAAATTTATAAGTTCATGAAAACCGACCAAATGAACTGAGTTGTGTTATTTATTTTTTATTTTTCCTTAAGCTTTGAACTGATGCTGTCATCAGAAAATAAGTAATAAAGAACATGAATTTGAAATCCTCTCCTTTGGACCTTTTTTCTGTTGAGGGCATAAGCATTACAGGTGATTGTTCTATTTGCTTAAAATAGACATCTTTTATAACAGTTCTAATAATGGCAGTAACCTACTTGCACAATCTCACAGTCAACTTTTAAACAATTAGGCAAAAAAAAGTATCTAAATTTTTAGATCCAATAAAAGCTTTCATTAGAAAAGGATTATCTTACTATAGTTTCACCAGCAGAACAAACTGAATTCTTAGTCCTGTTAAAACAGCAACATGTTGTCTCACTGTAACAAAAATATCTACAACATGATTATTAATCACCCAGTACACCACCAAAATATTAATCTAAAACATAACCTGTATTCTTTTGATTCCATGGTTCAAAAATCTACAATAGATCTCAGGTGCTAACAGAATAAAGTTAAAGGCCTTAATCTTGCACCCAAAGTCAAGTGACTGGGGAAAGGGTTCATGCAAACAAAACAGGGTAACTATTCATATCCAACCCTTCCATTCTCTAATGTGGGGACAGCAAGAGATGAGGAGCTGACCAGAATAAGAGAACTCTGATTCAAAAATGTCAAAGGAGTTATCAAAATAGAGAAAGCACTTTGTGAAAGTCTCCTAGGTAATTCTGATGTACCATTAATTGAAAGTCACTAATACAATGTCATCCTGTTCTCCTACTCATGCTTTTTTTCTAACCAAATAAGCCTTGCATTTTGTCATGCCTCAGCTCAAAGCTTTCACTCTGAAAAACAAGTCACCCATTTTTTGTTTCTTTTATGTTTATTTGCCTATCTTCAAAATTCATTTCAAATTCACCTTATTTATGAAAGTTTCCAGTTCTGAAAGAAATCCTGTAAAAAAAAATGCCATTTGGCATCTTAATTTGAGATGACACTTACTGTGCAATAACATTACTGATTCTTTACTAATTTGTTTTTGTACCCAACCTCACTCACAATTGCTGTAGTCACTTTCAAAATAATGACTTATGTCAACTATATTGCCATTAATAAGCATACCTAGAATAATTATGAAAGTTCTTTAATATATATCAATGCATTATTTTTAATATTATTCATCATAGCATATAATAACCCTTTCAGTATAGCTTTAATTTTCTGGGAATGCACAATTATCACCAAAATTCTTAACTAATAAGAAGTAATCAAAGTTCTTGTATTATAGAAAGACAACTGTGTCTTGCTCACAATTGAATCTTCAGAACAAAAAAAATAGTAGCTAGAACTCAATAGTTACTTGTTGAATATGTTTTTGAGTCAGAAATAAGATGTGATTCTGAAAAAATTATATTTCTTTGTCTCTGCAGAGAAATCTTAAACATCTAAGTAACTGCCGAATTATTGGCTTTTGGAAGGGAATAGCAACCACTTGGATATAAGTATGTAACTGTATTTTTTAAATCATCAGTGCTCGTGTGTGGATATATTTTTGGTGGTAATTTAATAAATAGGTATTAAAATTTAAAACTGCATATATTATTTGATTTAAGTTTTATTTTAAAATAGCATTCAAAGCACATATACAACTAAAAATGACTGGAAGGAAATTACATCAAAATATTAATAGTTGTTAGCTATAGAAGATAGACTAACAGTTTTTTCTGTATTTTTTCTAACATTTATTCAATAAACATATGTTAAAGTATTAAAATGTTATACTAAGATGGAAAACAAATCAAATAGTTACTAAATATCTTCTATAAATGATGATGAATTCAAGGAATCAAAGTTTATTCTTAGGTCACAGCTGCTAACTTCACCTACTTGATCCACCATTTAAGAGATTCTTTACCTTTTTTATATAAAAAGAACTCTGTTGGGTATTCCAGACAACAGGGTGAACAATATACAACCTTGGCCTTCCAGAAACAGAGTCTAGTAAGAAGCACAGCTGGTACACAACCCGTACAGAATAGCATTGAAACTACCATCATAGAAGAAACCCTAAAGCACTATGGGACCATGTGGGAGGGGCACCAATCCTCACAGATCAGGAAAAGCTTCCCAGGGAAAGTGACCTTGAAATGAGGCCTGAAAGATTAGTAGTAACTTCGGTAAAGAGGGGGAATAGGTAGGGAAAAGAGAGCCTAGACATAGACACTGCAATATCCAGAAGTAAGAGAAAGTGCAGTGCTCTGAGGGAAATATAAATGGTTTGGTGAAAGTAATGCAGAAAATGGGGTGACAGTGGAAGAGAAAGGTAAGGGTAGGCAGGTCTTTTGAGAGAGAAAGACATGATGAAAAGCTTTATAAGCCATGTTACAGAGTTCGCAAAAATGGCATCAAATAGCACTAAGAAGGTTGAAATTAGTGAGGGAAAGGCAAGTAACAACATTATAATTAAGATTTAGAAAAGTGACTCTGACTACATTGAAGAAAAATTATAGACCTGAACAATGTGAAAAGCAAGGAGGACAGTTTAAAAGCTGCTGGACTATACTGTTTTTAGGGAAAAACAGAGAATAGTAGTTTTGTAAATTGGAGGTCTGAAAAGAAATCTCAGACAGGACACAAAAAATGTAGCAACCAAAAAAGAAAAAAATAATAAATTTCACTTCATCAAAATTAGAGGAAAAGGGGAAGGAAGGGTTTACAGGAACGAGTATAAAGGACACATGGACAAACACTAGGGGGGTGGAAACGGGAGGGAAGTGAGGAGCACTGCGCGGGTGGGCTGGGATGGGAGTAAAAGACAGAAAACTGTACTTGAACAATGATTAAAGTTAAAAAAATGTTAAAAAAAAACCAACAAAACCTTTTTCTCCTCAAAAGACATCACTGAGAAAGTGAAAGTGCAGGTAACAGATGGCAAATATGTAACAGATATAGAAATAGAGCTGCATTTGATGAAAGTCTTGTATCTAAATTCCTACAAATCTATAATAAAATGACTACTAATCCAATCCTTTAAGAGAGAGAGGGTTTGAACAGCCACTTCACACACATCAATATATACAAGTAGTCAGGAGGTACATGAAAAGGCACACGTCATAACTGACGAGTCACCAGGGAAATACAAATTATAGCCCCAGGAAGACACCAGCTCACTCCCTTGAAATTGTACAAGCTATAAAAATGGAAACCACCAAATGGTGATAAGAATATAAATCAAACAGAAATATCATCAATCACTGAAGGAAGTGTTAAATGATTCAGAAAATTTAGAAAATGTTTGACAATTTCTTATAAATTTAAATACACACCTGTCTTGACTGAGCAACTTCACTGCTAGATATATATCCAAAGGAAATAAAAACATATGTCTCCAAATTATAACAATGTTCCTAGAAGCTTTATTGACATCAGACAACTGGAAACAACTCAAATATCTATCAACAAGAGAATGAATAAACAAATCGTAGTGTCTTCATATAGTAATAGAACACTACCTGCAAAGAAAAAGAGCAGATTACAGAGACATGAAGCAACATGGATGAATCTCAAAAACAGTATTTTGAGTAAAAAACACCAGAGTACATACTGTCGTATTCTTTTTATATAAAATTCAAACACAGTCACAGTCATCTACACAAACAGAAATTAGAAGAGTAATTACCTTTGGAGTAAGGTGGGAGATTAACTGCAAAGAAGAAAGGAGAAATTTCCTGGACTGATAGAAATGTTCCGTATTTTGACAAAATTATTGCTTACGCAGGTATATACATTTGTAAAATCTGTAATTATGCACTTAATATCTGTGTGTTTTGCTGTGTGAAAATTACATGTCCATAAAATTAGTTAACTTAGAAAGTTATTACAAGTGATCAAAGTGAGAGGGGATGATGAACCAAACTAAGGCAGTGAGGATGGACAGAAGGGCAAAATTGGAGGGATGGATGTTGTGAAAATGGGGTATGAGAAAGAAGCTAGCGTGGTTCCCCACTTTGAAGTTCAGTCCAATTTAACACAGAGTGGTGCCATTTACTGGAATAGGAACCAAAGGAGCCCTGGCTGGTGTGGCTCAGTGGATTGAGCGAAGGCCTGCAAACCAAAGGGTCCCCGGTTCAATTTGCAGTCTGGGCACATGCTTGATTTGCAGACCAGATCCCCAGTGGGGGACGAGCAAGAGGAAACCACATGTTGATGTTTCTCTCCCTCTCTTTCTTTTTCCCTTCCCCCTTCGCTAAAAATTAGTAAATAAAATCTTTTAAAAAAAGAAAACAAGAGAAAGAAAGAAGAATTGTGGAGTAGGAGAAGATAATGAGTTCCACTTGAGATCCATTTAAGTGCCTTTAGATATTCCAGAAGAAATGTCTCATAAGCAATGGTGTGTACAAGTACGGGGATAAGAAATGAATAAATGTATCAAGGAAATATCTATGGGGAAACCAGATATAAATTAATCACAAGAGTTGATAATGGTGACTTACAGAATATCCAAAGTAAGAAAAAAATACTAGTTATGGTAAAAGTAGAGAAATTAGAGCCCACAAAGTTGATTGAGAAGGAGCAGCAGAAACAGATATTTTTAAAAAGTAAGGTCAAAGAGTACTTGAGAAAGAGTCCTTCAAGAAGAAGGGAGTAGACATGAGTGCTAAGAACTGAAGAAAGAGATAAGAAGGCAAAGAACCAAAAATAGTTAATTGGATGTATTGAAAAGTAACTCCACGGTGATATTATCGGTTTGCTGAGAAGGAGTGGCAGCAAGTTGTGGGGAATGGGGCTAAGGAGACAGAAAGTGAATCAAATTTTGTTCAATGTCTGAATTCCTTTATATTTATTTACCAACAACTGAACTATAACAAGAATAATTGCATATACAAAGAGAATTCTACACATAAATGATAATTATTTGAGATTTAGAACTATACTTCTATAAATGCCAAAAGATAAAAAACATTCATACTAAGGGAAAAACTGAGCCAGAATTATTTTTCTAAATGCAAAATTCAGGTCAAATTACAGATATGAACTCAGAAAAAAAGCAAATGGGTCCCCTAATATAAAATCTAACTATAAACAAAGAGTACCTAGGAGAAATATGAATACATATGTATTTTCCTGCTGCTACATGTAAAAGGAAGGAAAGCAATATAGTTGACAAATTAGAAGGATTTGCACATCAACAAGCTCTATCTTTAAATTCTAGGTCCATACTTCATTAATTTTGAGACCATAAGAAAGGGACATTTCCAAAACCCAGTTTCCTTTTTAAGAAAATAATAATTCATATTTATACTAGTAAAGTTGCTTTGAAAATTAAATGAAATTGCTTAATAGACTAATAGTTTTCAACACATTAATAAATGATAGATATTTTATTACTATTATTATTACTATTACATAAGGAAAAATAGGATTATTTTTCTTAATAAAAATGTCCTTTGGTGGTAAAGAAGATAACATCTGGTTGAAACAGTTCTTTTCTTTGAGTATGAGTAATTAATAAAGTTCAAAATTTTCATGAAAACAATTGCTTTGTAGGCTTAATAATAAACCCATTTTCATAGTTGAATAAGATCCTTTAAGCCAGTCAGATTCATTGGGTTTATACCAATATATAAATCCTTCACATATACCAATGCATAAATCTAGTTCACCACTGAAATGTTTCACAATCACTACACTGTGCTATATAATTAATATAGTTGGGAATATTCAGATCAATTCTGGTATCTGGCCCTAGGAAAACATACCGTTTAATTTGGTAGGACACCTATAAAGCCAGATTAGAACTTAGAAGTAAGCTTATTATTGCCAAGTTCTTGAAGGCTGAAATATAAGTATTTCTTAGACATTGTCTGCATTTGTTGCAATTAATCATTTTTCCTGGTTACACTTTGTTTTTTTCTACCCTACAAGGCATCACGTGCTTATGGATTTGTCAACTGTTCTAATATGTAGAAAATTTATAGAGTCTTGATTTTTCAAGCTCTATAGAATAGAAACCTGCAGTTCTAAAAGACCTGTGGTGTTTGGGGATCCTTAGGATATATTTCTAAAAGTGGATTCACTGGGTCAAAAGGCAGCTAAGAATCCCAAAACACCAATTCAAAAGTATATATGAACCCAATGTTCATAGCAGCATTATTTACAATAGCCAAGATCTGGAAACAACCTAAGGGCCCATCAGTAGATGAGTGGATAAAAAACTGAGGCACGTTTATACAATCAAATACTACACAGCAGTAAAAAGAAGCAAGTCTTAACTTTTGGGACAGCATGAATGGACCTGGAGACTATTATTCTAAGCCAGCCAGTGAAAGACAAATAGCATATGATCTCACTTATATGTGGAATCTAATAAGTAAAATAAACTAATAAGAAAACTATAATCAGAGGCATAGAAACATGGAACAGACCAACAGCTGTAAGAGGAAAGGGGGTGGTGGGGACTGGTTGAAAGAAGGTAAAGGGATTAGTTAAAGAACATACATGCATGAACCATGGATTGTTTGAGAGAGTAGGGGTGGGCTCAATGGAGGTGGGGCAAAGGAGAAAAAAATGGAACAACTATAATAGCATAAACAATAAAATACTTTTTAAAAAAATGTTCAAGACTTGTGAGAGTTGTGAAAGCTAAATATGTGGTAGTACTGATAACAGTGACAGTTGTTGGTGATGATAGTGATGATAACAATAGTAGCAGCAAAGAACCCAGGTATAAACTCTAAGAAACTCTAAGAAACTCTAAGTGGCTGAAGGATGGGAACCCATTAAAGGAGAAGAACATCTATAGACATATGAGAAAATCTGGAAGGATAACATGTTAAAGAAGCTTAGAAAAGAAAGAGTACCTCAAGAAGGAGGAATAGGTAAATCATGGGAAATGTCCCTGAAACACACAAATTAAAAATAGAACAGAAAAGTATCACCCGGATTTAGCAATATGGAGGAAATTAGCAGCCCTAGAAAGAGAAATTTGGTCTAGTGTTGGGAGCAGAGGCCAAATGGAGTGGTTTGAATAGTTAATTAGACACAGAAGAAGCCAAGAGAATTTATAGATTAGCTTTTAGCATTAATAAGAGAGTTTTTGCAAAGCTGCTCTATATAAAACCAATATACCAAAACCAAATTTATTCCTAGATACTAACAAGTAACAGAAAAAGAATAAGTGGAAAAACTGCTATTTAGATCTAGGCAAAGAAGGCAAACTAAACTCATTAATTTACTACTGTCCACTCAATAAATCTTATTAAAGTGACAATAAAGAGAATTTTAAGGTGAAAATCTATAAGGCAATGGGAACAGAAAATTAGAAAACAGAAATAAAATTTATCCAAAAAAGTATGTGGAAGAAAGGCCACTGATTGAGAAGATTTAAACAAATTGAATCTTAAATTGGTGGTGAGAAAATCCATAAGCAATTTTCAGTTATACCACAGAACCCACATTAAAAATTTAGAGGCACAGGCTATCTCTGAAAGTAGAGGGTAGAAAGTAGAGTAGAAGCTAAAAGTAAGAGAACTAGTTAAAAGTGTAAGGAGCAGATGGATCCTCAGGGCCCTTTCTGTAGTCCACTTAGACAAGTAACTGGCCCTCCTCCCTCCCCTTGCAGAGGGGAAGGCTAGAAACCTGAATGATGACACCCAATCTCTGGCCCTTTTCCACCACTCATCTCTTCAAAAATTGGCACTCAGTTTCGTGTCTTCCGTGCAGGAGATTGGAAGATGCTTCTCTGGGTAATCTGATGGATATAGCCCTTTGTTCAGTGAGAAGAAAGTTTTGTGTCCCTGCCTATTTCTCTCTACTCAGGATGCTGGTTGTGTGGTCCTGCTGTCTAGAGCTGCTGCTGCAACCATCATGAGACCATGAAGGGAAGCCGAACGAAAGCAAGAAGATGCTAACAAAGCAAAATGTTATCACTGAGCTGCTGTGACCAACCTGTAATCACCTCTGCCCAGATTTCCCGCCTTTCTTATTTAAGCCATAATTCATCAGGAATTCTGTTAATTGCATGTAAAATCTTTCCCAGCTGATAAAATTATTGCTTTAATAATGCACAGTTAAATTATTAATGGCCATGCAGTTTTCATTAAAAAATTACATTTAGCTCCAGGTAATTTCCTCTTAAATATTAGGGCTTGCACATACTCTGTCTTGACAATCTCCCTACCAGTGGGAGAAGCTGAATACTACTTTTTGGAATAATTACTCATTGGTACCATTATCTTTGATGGTTGTGATTTTAAGAGATTGAAAATAACTATTTTTCTTTAAAAATAACAGTTCATTATCAAGTTATTGAACATCTAGTTCCCATGGCTCAAGCTAGATACTCAATAAAAAAAAGAAACAGAGTTCTAAAGGGTGTTACAACTGGAAAAATAAGAGTTAGACTTTTAGATTTAGAGTTAAAATAAATATATCACATTAAAAAACCCCTATAAATTCCTGGCTGGCATAGCTCAGTGGATTGAGCGCAGGCTGTGAACCAAAGCATCGCAGGTTCGATTCCCAGTCAGGGCACATGCCTGGGTTGCAGGCCACAGGCCCCAGCAACCGCACACTGATGTTTCTCTCTCTCTTTCTCCCTCCCTTCCCTCTCTAAAAATAAATAAATAAAATCTTTTTTAAAAAACCCTATAATTTGAACATCTGTTCTTGCAGAGATATAGATAGTTAAACTTGGAAGAAACTGCTACAGGACTTAATTCCTACGATTATTTGCTGAACAGGTAAATTCTACAGTCTTTCAAAATAGCATGGAAAGACAGTTTCATGTAATATATATTTTTTCAAGCAGTTTTATCAAATTAAATTTAGTCTATTATGTATGTGAAGAGAACAAGAGAGTTATTAACTCATGATATTAGTCATATACTCTCAGTTTATTTTCCATATTCTCATTATATAAATATTTAATTAATATCTTTCTAACAAAATATATATTTTCTACATCCAGATTTACTTTAGAGATATTAGCATATTCCTATATCCCCACAATCTAATTATTTCATATTTAATCTTCCATTCACAACATGGTTTAGGTTAAAAGTCATGTTTGTTTAACTTTACTAAATGTGTCAGGTAACCATAGGTAAAACTTTAAAAACACAACCTCCTTCTCTCGCTACCAAAGGGAGCTATCCTAACCCTTCATTTACTCCACAGACTAGTCTAGCTATTGTAACTAAAAGAAAATGGTTCTTTTCTGAATGGAGATTTGATCTTTCCAGGGAGAAATAAAACATTTGCTTGCTTAAGCAGGGACGAGCACTCTGTTTCCCACAAGATATATGAGATATTTTTTATGCTACTACTCTAAAGCTGAATTTGCTAATATTTCAAAAATAAAGTTGGATTTGGATTTTCTTCGGTTACTACTAAGGAATCATTAGGCTCTGTTTCACAAATAAATGTGCACATTCCAGAAGGAAGGCCCTAGTGTTCCAGTATATCTAGGCCTGTTCATTTCTATCATCAAATTGCTCATATGGTATTTTCCCTATTTTATTCTCAGTGTATAAACCACAGGTGCATAAATCTGGGCATACCTTGATAAGAGAACCAATTTTTCTATTCCTTAATTGGTGTCTTAACCAGCCAAACACAATATTCTCTGATTATAATGTTCAAAAAGGAACACATATAGATGAAATTGTGTCTTAGGTAATGCTTATTTTTGAATACCTTTTTTTTCCCCACCTCATCTCTGGAAACATACTTTCTCTTTTCTATGGCCTCAGCTGGCAAATCATTAACCCAGCTGGCCATTCTCACAAAAGCACCTGAGTATAATGGATTTTGTGGGGTCATTGCTTATCATCTGTGTGTGCCCTCACCAGTCCCATGGTTAGTAGCAAATCTACTAAACTGGCTGACTGCGGTTTCATTAGGAGGGCCCCCACAGATTTCCATATTTATTAGAGAGTCCTAAAAAAAGTAAATGTATTTTTGAGAACTCTGAATTGCTATGTAAATATAATCAACTATTGTCTTAATCTTTCAGGACACTATAACAAAATACAAGAGACAGGTTAGCTTCTAAACAACAAAAACTTCTCTCTCACAGTTCTGGAGGTTGGTGAAGTTCAAGCTCAAAATTCTAGCATAGTCTGGTGAGATACCTCTTCCAGGTGATAGGCTTGTATCGTCACGTGGTGGGAGCAGCACAAGCTCAAAATGGAACCTCTTTTTAAAAGGTGAATTCTGTTCATGGGATCTCTACCCTTATGACCTAACCACCTACTGAAAGCCCCACCCTCCTAAGATCATTCATCACCTTTTGGGTTAGGTTTCAACATATGAACTTGGGGAAGGGAAAGTGACACATATTCAGACCATAACAGCTGCTCTTGCTATTCTTGTTGTTCTTGTCAATTCAACAACAGTCAATAGTTACAGAGCGCCTACTGTGAGCCGGGCACTTTTCTAAGTGATTGGAATGCCTCAGTCATCTATCCACACACACACAGTCTCTGATTTCTTTCCACTAGAAAGAAACAACAAAAATGAAACATTATAAGTAAATTATACAGGTCACAAGCGCCCTGTCGAAAATAGAACTGCAAATGAGGAAACTGAAGTGTAAGTTGGAGACTAGAGAGTGGGAATTGATTTTAAATTGGATACTCAGGGCTCAGTAAGAGGGTGAACTTGGAACAAGGATTTGGAGGAAGTGAGAGAATGAGCCTTGAACAGATACAGGAGTGTTCTGAGCAAAGGAAACATCCAGGAAAAGTCACTGAGGTCTGAGGGTTCGTGGTGCAACTGAAGACACATAAGAACATCACCTTGGCTGGAACAAAGTGCGTGAGGGAGAGAGAAGCAGGGGAAGCGATCAGAGAACAAATAGCAAACCAGTTTGTATAGAAACCTTTTAGGCCATTGTAAGGAATTTGGGCTTTATTCTGCCTGAAATGGGAAGTCATTTAAACAGTTTTGAGCAGAAAAGTAACACGATATGGCATGATTTAAGACTACTCTGGCAATAGGTTATAGGGAGGTAAGAGTAGAAGCACTGAAACTAGTTAAGAGACTATTTCAATAATACAAAAAAACTGAATCATAATGGGGCTAAACCAGGTTGGTAACAGCAGAAATAATGAGAAATGGTCAGGCTCTGGTAGGAGCCAAAGGATTATTGGTAGAGCCAAGAAGCCTTTTTGAAGGAATGAATGTGTGGTGGAATTTTAAAAATATATACATGAATCTAGGATTACTCCGAGATACTTGGTTTGAATAGGAGGTTTTAAAAGGTTGGAATTGTCATCAACTGTTACTGCATTGTACAGTAGCTTTAAAAGTTGCCTCCTTAACAGGGTCTGAAACAAATTTTGACTATTTCTTAGCTAGCTTCTCACCTTAAATAATATAAGCAGGAGGGGTCAGTTCTAGATACGGAAAAGGTGGCTATAGGGCATGATTTCCAGATACTAGGAAGGTGCATGCTCTCTAAAATCCCCACCTCTTGTTTGTATTGGGGCATCTACAGTGTTAGAATGTTTCCTAAAGGTTTTAAATACTATTATAACACAAATGACCCTGAAGACAGGAAGAGCTCAAGTGGTTACCTATGGGGTACAGAGAGGATTGATGGTGAAAGGTGGGAGGTGAGTAGGGAGGGGGAGAGTAATGAGTGGAAATGAGGACAAATGCAATTGAACAAAATTTTTTTAAAAATTATGTTTACACCACTGTATGCCAGAATGGTCAAAGAAACATAGAGAGGAGGAGCTGGAAAAAGCTGTCTCAAATGTTACCGTTTAAAACTGAGTAAGCTGAAAGTCATAAAAATTAAGTAACTGCCCATGATCACAAAATTCAGGACAAGACATGAAAGTAGAACCTAAGTCTTCTCGTTCCTAGTTCAGTGCTGTTGGCAGGAAGATTTGCTGGGGGAACAGAATGAGGAAGACAGAATGGGACCCTATTTGGGAAGGCAGTGGTGCTGAAGGCAGGAGCGGGCATCAAACACAAGGCAGGAACAGGAACCTTACACACCTCAGACACATACAGTGTGTATATGTCACTCACTCCTCAATGAAGCTGTTAAAAATAAACTAAATAATCAAATAATTAAAAAGTTAATAAAAATTTCTCCCTTGGCCCTGGATTCTTCTTCACTTCCTACTGCGTCTCTCTCCACTCACAACCAACTCCGAGAAGGAAAGTCTGCACTGGGTGACTGCTTCTCTTCACATCTTCGAGCTACTGCTAGCAAGTTCCCCTTTACCACTACGTGAATTCCTCACGCTAAAGGCATTCATGATCTAAAAGACTGGTGGGATTTTTTTAAGATCTCTGCATATGTAGCTTCTCTCCAGTATTTGAGTGCCAACTGCTCCCTCAGCATTAAAACCCCCTTTGCACTTGGTTTCTGTGCCTTGATGCTTTACAGGTTTCCCATCTTAACACTCAGCCCACATGTCTCAGCCTCCTTTTCAGCGCTTTCTCCTGCGTTTGCTCTTTAAATGGTAGTGCTCCCCAGAGTCCTATTCTTTCCCCTCATCTCTTCCTCCATTACAAGCTGCCTCTGGGAAATTTTATCCTTTCCCTTAACTTCATCTACCACCTGTCTATCATTCCTATCTCTAGGCCAGACGTTGCCTTGAGCCTCATCCTCCTGTAGTCATCCATTCACTCATTCAGCTATTCTAAACAAGTCCCTTTGGGTGCATATCTGCCCACAGGCATCTGACACTCAACAAGACCAAAACAGAAATCGTCTTTTCTCCAAATTGTACCTGCTGTCACAGATTACTCCCTCCTCTTCATTCCTCTGGACACTCTTTTAGTCCAAGTCCATACAGTATGTGAGCTCGCCGGCTGCAAGGGTGTTCTAATGGTCTCTCTGTCTCCAGAATCTCCGCATCCATTCCATCCTCCAAAGCATGACTAGATTACCTAAAACGCAATCTGACCATTCATTTCCCTGATTAAAATGATTCTATGCCCCCATATTCCTAGTGGAATAAATATCAAATGCCTTATCAAGGTATTAAACGTTCCCCATAATCAAACTCTTGGCTACTCCCCCTTTTGGTTTCACTTCTTGCTCTTTCTGCTCCACTTTTTCACTTTCACTCTTTATTCCACCCACATCCAGCAGTCTGCACCGTCTTCTGATAACCCAGTCTGCTTCCAATCTCTAGGCCTTTGCACTTAAGAGGTTCGTTTAAACAAAGATATCTTATCTTTTTCTCTACCTGGAACATACCTATTGAGCCTTCAATATTCAATTATTCTGTCCCCTATGAAGCAGTTGTTAAGCATCCTAACAAATCGTTTTTCATTTGCTCATTTGTGCCCTCCCGACAATTTTCACTTCTATCATAGCACAAAACTTTGTTATACTATTTTTAACATGTCTATCTTTTCTAACTAGACAGTGACAAATTGACAAGGATTCTACCTCATTCAAATGATGAAGTGTTTGACACAAGATTTCATGAAACATTTACTGAACAGAGTTTGTCATATGTAAAGTTTAAAAAAGGAGTCCTATATGTGTGACATATTTATCCAAAGAAATAAATACCTAATTATATACTTTCAAGTACCAAGGTGTGTGAGAGGATATTTTAGAGATGGAGGAGTGGGAAGTTGATTTCTGTAACATTTATTTGTTCTCACACTACTAGTACTCCTACTGTGTCTGCCTCATGGACTTCATGAATTTTTTTCTCATTATACAGGGTTGAGCAAAAGTAGGTTTATATCATGACTGTGTGAAAGTTTATTTTTATATTATTCTTTATTAATTATTGCATTATTTCCTATATGAACAACTGTACACCTACTTTGATACACCTTTTATTAACAAGAAGGTGGGAGAGAAGTCAATTCTGTATAGAAATTGGTCTCTATTTTTACCTCTTCTGCACATTATCGAAAACCTCATTCAAACTAGCAAAGCTTCCTGTAACTTCCAGGCAGGGTGTCTGCCAAGCCATAGCATTTTTGTTCTACATGTGGGTAATGAACATCTTTCTGTGATACAGGATCCCACAGTAGCAGCCACTCATGGTTCTCCAAAAAATGGAAGTATGTTAAATCATAAGGAGAATCATTCCCTGATGACCTTTCCCCTTCTTTGCACCATTATCCCCCTGCCTCTCCTTTCTGGTCACTGTCAGTTTGTTCTTTATTTCCATGTCTCTGGCTCTATTTTGCTTGCTTGTTTGTTTTGTTGATTAGGTTCCACTTATAGATGAGATCATATGGTATTTGTCTTTCACCACCTGGATTATTTCACTTAGCATAATGCCCTACAGTTCCATCCATGCTGTCACAAAGGGTAGGAGATCTTTCTTTCTCTCTGCTGTGTAGAATTCCGTTGTGTAAATGTACCAGTTTTTTATCCATTCATTTACTGATGGGCACTTAGGTTACTCCCAGCACTTGGCTATTATAAATTGTGCTGCTATGAACATTGGGGTGCATAGGTTCTTTTCGATTGGTGTTTCGGGGTTCATTTGAATTGGTGTTTCAGGATTCCTAGGGTATAATCCCAGCAGGGAATTGCCAGGTCAAAAGACAGTTCCATTTTTGGTTTTTTGAGGAAATTCCATACTATTTTCGACACTGGCTGCACTAGTCTGGATTTCCACAAACAGCGCACCAGGGCTCCCTTTTCTCCACAACCTCACCAACACTTGTTGTTTGATTTCTTTATGATGGCCATTCTGACCGGTGTCTCATTGTGGTTTTAATTTACCTTTCTCCGATGGCTAGTGATCTGAGCATCCTTTCATACGTCTCTGGCTCTCTGTATGTCCTCCTTGGACAAGTGTCTGTTCAGGTCCTTCGCCCATTTTTTATTGGATTGTTTGTCTTTCTAGTATGGAGTTGTGTAAGTTCTTCATATATTTTGGAGATCAAATTCTTGTCCGAGGTATATCTGGCAAATATATTTTCCCATTCAGTTGGTTCCCTTTTCATTTTGCAAATGTTTTCTTTAGCCACACAGAAGCTTTTCAATTTGATGTAGTCCTATTTGTTTATTCTTTCCTTTATATCCTTTGCTCTAGGGGATATATTGGTGAAAATGTTGCTTCATGGAATATCTGAAATTTTTCTACCTACATCCTCCTTTAGAACTTTTATGGTGTCACAACTTATATTTAAGTCTTTTATCCATCTTGAGTTTATTTTTGTGTGTGGTATAAGTTGGTAGTCAAGTTTCATTTTTTTACATGGACCCGACACCATCTGTTGAAAAGGATATTTTTCCTCCATTTTATGCTCCTGCCCCCTTTGTCAAATATTAGTTGACCATAAAGACCTGGGTTTATTTCTGGGCTCTCTATTCTGTTCCATTGATGAATTAGTCTGTTCTTATGCTAGTAACAGACTGTTTTGATTACAGTGGCCTTGTAATATAGTTTGATATCAGGTATTGTGATTCCTCCTACTTGTTCTTCTTTCTCAAAATTGCTGAGGTTATTTGGGGTTGTTTATGGTTCCATATAAATTTTTGAAATGTTTGTACTGTATCTGTGAAATATGTCATTGGTATTTTAATAGGGATTGCATTGAATCTACAAATTGCTTTGGGTAGTGTGGACATTTTGATGATCTTAATTCTTCCAATTCATTAACATAGTATATACTTCAATAAATTGTTTTCTTTTTTTATAGCTGAGTAGAATTCCATTGTGTAAATGTCCCACAATTGTTTTATCCACTCATCTATTGAGGGACACTTGGGCTGCTTCTATATCTTACAGTGTGACTGTAAATAACACTGCAATGAATATAGAGGAACTTATGTTCTTTAGAATTAATGTTTTGGGTTCCTTCAGATATATTCCTTGAAGTGGAATTGCAGGGTCAAAATGCGGATCCATTTTTAATTTTTTGAGATATCTCCATACTGCTTTCCACAGTGGCAAACTCTCTCTGGTAAATTGCTTGCTTTCATTTCACTGAGTTCTGGAGAATTCCCTTGTTCTTTCATTTGGGGTCTGTTTCTTTGTCTTCCCATTTCAGCTGCTTCTTTGTATTTTCCACCTTATTTTCTAAACTAATCAGCCATTGAACTGACCCATTGTTAATCTAATCAGGCCCTGATCAGTAACTAGGCTTAAGCAAGACAGTTAGGGGCAGAGTAATTCCTGCCATTCAGAGGGGAGTGCTCTGCCTGAGAAAGATGGCTTTTGCAGGATGGGGAATGACTTAGCACGGGGATCCTGATAGCTGTTCCTTCAGTTCTCCCCCAAGAGCCACCGGCCCCAGGCTCTCCTCAAGCATCTCTAGTCCACTCTGGTCTGCCCCAGCCAGAGCCTAGGCTAAGTGTCTGCAGAGGAAATTTTGTGTGTCGGCCCTTTGAGAAGCTCTCTGCATCTATAGCCATCTCTCCCTGGCAGACAGAAACCTCGCTGCTTTTCATAGCTGGATGTTATCTGGATTCCTTCCTGGCTCTGGTGCTGAAGACTGTGGAGCCCAGCTTGGAGACTGGACCCCACACTTTTCAAAGGGAACTACCCAGCTGCTGAAATATCCTCCTGGAACTTCAGCTGCCATCCATGGGAGCCCAGCCAGCCCTCTCACGTCTCCACACTCCCTACCAGTTACATTGTAGTGAAGTGGTTTCTCCTGTTTGTCCGTGGTTATAAGGCTTCTCTCCAGGTAGTGTTCAGTTGGTTATTCTGGACGATTCCTCTATAATTTAGTTGTAATTCCAGATTGGTCCTGGGAGGAGGTTAATGTAGCTTCCATTTACTCTTCCACCATCTTGGATCAGCTGTACCACATCTTCTTTATCCAAGCATCTGTTGAAGGACACTTTAGTTATTTCTATATCTTGGAACCATGAATAATACTACAGGAACATAGAAGTGAATATATCTTTGCAAATAAATGTTTTCAAATGTTTCAGGTAGATAACCAGAAGACGGGTTGCTGGGTCATATGGTAGCTCTATTCTTAGCTTTTTGAAGAACCTCCATGCTGTTTTCCATACTGGCTGTACCAATCTACATTCCCACCAGCAGTGAATGAGGGTTCTTTTTATCTACAATCTCTAACACTTATTATTACTTGTTTTGTTGAAAACAGCCATTCTAGCAGGTGTGAGGTGGTATCTCATTGTAGTTTTGATATGCCTTTTCCTAATAGCTAGTGAATTTGAGCACATTTTCATATATCTGTTGGCCGTTTGTATGTCTTCTTGGGAGAAATGTCTTTTCAGGTCCTCTGCCCATTTTTTAAAAAATTGCATTAATGGTTGGTCTGGCATTGTTTTGTATGAGTTCTTTGTATACCTTGTATCTTATCCCCTTGTCAGAGCTGTTTGCAAATATCTTCTCCCATTTGTTCGGTTGCCTTTTTTGTTCTTGTTGGCAGTTTCTCTTGTTGTTCAGGAGCCTTTTGAGTTTGGTATAGTCCCATTCGTTTATTTGTGCCTTTATGTCCCTTGCCTTTGGGTCAAATGCATGAAATATTCTCTAAGACCAAGGTTCATAAATTTAGTACCTGTGTTTCCTTATACGTAATTTATTGTTTCAGATATCATATTTAGGTCTTTGACCCATTCTGAGTTAATTTTTGTATATGGGGGAAAACTATAGTCTAGTTTCACTCTTTTGCATGTGGCTTTCCAGTTTTCCCAGCACCATTTATTGAAGAACTTTCTTTCCTCCATTGTATGTTTTTGGCTCCTTCATCAAAAGTTATTTGCCCATATACATGTGGGTTTATTTATGGTACCAGTTTAAAAAAGAACACTCTGAAATAGTAAACGGGCCCATACAAAACAATAATAATGAAATGTTTTGTTGTTGCTTCTGAAGTTATATTTATATGTAATTAGAAAATAATATAGTACAGATAATCTAAAAGCAAGATGTATTTATATCTGAACAACTTTTCTCCATTATTCATTTCAATATTCTGAGTTTTCTGGTGATCCTATGGCTAATAGTCACTATAGAAATATTCTACTATGTCCCCATTAAGCTTGCATTACAAAAAGGATGAGGATGATGAAAAACTTAACTTTAAAGCAGAAGAACTTCTATAAGTCTGACTTTTTTAAAATACAAATCTGTATTCAAAATGACTAGAAACACACATTCATAAATATTCTATTTATGTAAGAAGATGCCTCTTTTGTAATCAAGGTAATAATCACCGATGATTTGAATTTATTTTAAATACTTGATTAAGTATTTCATTTTGCCAATATATTCATTACAAATTATCCTCCTTAATGATACAAATTTATGCTTTTCAGGTTAATTTTAATATATCACATTTAGCTGAAAGAAACTTAACAAATATTCTGCACAGAAAAAAATAGACTTAAAGCAACAGGACTCCTTCATTGGCTGCTGGTAGAACAGGAAAACTGTTACCTCCCACCCCTTCGTTAAAAACATTTGGGTAAGCAAATGTTCTATCTCTGGAATATTATTTGGCTAGGAATTTCTTCTACATGAATAATAGCCTTCCAAAGGATCAAAATACAATGTAATATATACTATAATACTTGATTATAAATGAATCACTTTTTGATGGGGGCAGTTCAAACTGTTAAAATTTCTCATGTATCACTCTTTTTCAGCTTTATTGTGGTTTTGACAAATATAACTTGTATATATTTACAGCACATTTATAAATATACATATGCATTGTGAATTAATTACCAAAATTAAGTTAATTGACATATCCATCACCTCACATAGTTACTATATTTTTGTAGTGGGACCACCCAAAATCAACTCTCCTAGCAAATTTCAAGTGTACAATACAATATTGAGTATAGCCACCATGCTGCAAATTAGAGCTCCAGAACTTATTCACTCTACATAAGTGAATCTGTTTACCTTTTGAACAATACTTTCTCATTTCTTCCATCCCCCAGACCCTGGCAAACACCTTCCTATTCTCTGTTTATGAGTCCAAATGTGTTCAATTCCATGAAACGAGATTATGCAGTATTTGTCTTTCTACATCTGGCTTATTTTACTTAGCACAATGTCCTCCAGGTTCGTCCATTCATCCATGTTGTCACAAATGGCAGGATTTTTGTGAAGCCAAATAATACTCACCTGCTAATGAAAGTTTAGTGTTTTTCTATATAGTGGACATTGTGCATGATACTGCCATGAACATAGGGGTGTAGATATCTCTATAAGATATAATCTATGCTGATTTCATTTCCTTTGGATATATATCCAGAGATGAAATCATATAGTAGTTCTATTTTTAATTTTTTTTAGAAACTTCCACACTATTTTCCATAATGGCTATACCATCCCACCAATGGTAGATCAGTGTTCTCTTTTATCACCACATCCTCTCCAACACTTGTTATCATTGTCTTTTTTTATGATAGCCATTCTAATGAGTGTAAGGTGATATCTCACTGTGGATTTGATTTGCATTTCTCTGAAGATTAGTGATGTTGAACACCTTTCCACATACTTGTAGGCCATTTTTATGTTCTCTTTTGAGAAATATCTATTTGGGTCCTTAGCCCATTGTTTAATCAGGTTATTTTGGGTTTTGTTTGTTTGTTTGTTTGCTATTCAGTTGTTTGAGTTCCTTAAGTATTTTGGGTATTAAGCCCTTATCACATATATTGTTTGCAAATATTTTCTCTCATTCTGTAGGTTTCTTTTTCAATCTGTTGATTGTTTCCTTTGCTTTGCAGAAACAATTTTACTTTGATGTGATCCCATAAAGAAGTAGAAAATCCCATTTCCTATTTTTGTTTTATTGCCTATGCTTTTGGTGTCCTATCCAAAAAAATCATTGCTCAGACCAATGTAAAGAAGCTTTTTTCCCCATGTTATCATCTACTAATTTGATAGTTTTAGGTTATATGTTTATTTAATCCATTTTGAGTTGATTTTTGGATAATGTATGAGAAAGGTGTCCAATTTCATTCTTCTCCACACGAATATCCAGTATTTCCAACATCATGTATTGAAGAGACGATATTTTCCTCATCTATGTTCTGAGCACCCTTGGCAATGGTCAGTTGACCATGGATGCATAGATTATTTCTGGGCTCTCTCTTCTGTTACATTGGTCTATATGTTTTTTATGACTGTATCATACTGTTTTGATATAATTTTGTAATATACTTTGAAATCAGGAAGTGTGATACCGCCATCTTTGTTTTTCTTCTCAAGATTGCTTTGGTTATACAGGGTCTTTTGTAGTTCCATACGAATTTTAGGATTGTTTTTACCATTTCTATAAAGAATGCCATTGGGATCTTGACAGGGGTTGTGTTGAATCTGTAGATGGCTTTTGGTAGTATGGGCACTTTAATAATATAATTCTTGTAATCCCTGAACACAGGATGTCTTTCCATTTATCTGTATCTCCTTTGATTTATTTCATCAATGTTTTATAATTTTCAATGTCTTTTACCTCTTTGGTTAAGTTTATTCCCAAGGAGTTTATTCTTTTGTTGTTATTGCAAATGCAATTGTCTCCTTAATCTCTATTTTGGGTAGTTGGTTGTTTGTATATACAAATGTGATTGTTTTATGTCAATTTTGTATCATTCAACTATATAAATTTATTAATTTAACAGGTTTTTTGTAATTGTTGAGTCTTTATAGTTTTCTACATAAATGATCATGCAACCTTCAAACAGATACAATTTTACTTCTTCCTTTTTAGTTTGGATGCTATTTATTTATTTATTTATTTTAACTAATTGCTCTGACTGGGACTTCAATGTTGAATAGAACTAGTGAGAGTGGGCATTCTTGCCTTGTACTGGATCTTTAAAGGAAAGCTTTCAGTTTTTCCTCATTGATTATAATGTTAGGTGTGGGCATTTCATAAATAGCCTTATTGAGTTGAGGTTAAGTACCTTCAATACCTATTTCTTTGAGTTTTAATTATATATGGATTGTCAAATGCTTTTTTGCATCTGTTAAGATTATTTTTATAAGTATATTTATTATATGATTATAAAAATATTATTACATATTATTTGCTTATTTTTGTTTATTTGAGATTTTGTAAGGCATTTATTGCTATGAGCTTCCCTCTTAGAACTACTTTTGCTGCATCCCATAAATTGTGGTATGTTGTAATTCGAATTTTATTTGTCTCAAGGTATTTTTCATTTTGCTTTTGATATATTTTTTAACCGATTGCTTATTCTGGAACATGTTGTTTAATCTCTACATATTTGCAAATATTTGAGTTTTCCTCTTTTATTTCTAGTTTCACATGTGTTCAGAAAATATACTTGCCCTGGCTGGCATAGCTCAGTGGATTGAGCGCGGGCTGTGAACCAAAGTGTCGCAGGTTCAATTCCCAGCCAGGGTACATGCTTGGGTTGCAGGCCATAACCCCCAGCAACCGCACATTGATGTTTCTCTCCCTCTCTCTCTCTCTCTCTCTCTCTCTGCCTCCCTCCCTTCCCTCTCTAAAAGTGAATAAATAAATAAATAAATAAAAGAAAATATACTTGATATGGTTTCAACCTTCTGAAATTTATTAAGACTTGTTTTGTGACCAAACATATGACCTATCCTGAAGATTGCTCCATGCGCACTTGAAAAGAATGTATATTCTGTTGTTTTTGGATGAAATGTTCTCTACATAGCTTTTATCTCTATTTGATCTAATGTGTCATTTATGGCTATTTACTTTTTCTATCTGATGATTTATCCATTAATGTAAATGAGATATTAAAGTCCCTTTCCATTATTGTATTTCTTCCTTTAAGTATGTTAATATTACTTTATATATCTTTATATATTCAGGTGCTCCTATGTTGGGTGTGTAATTACCTACAAATGTATATCCCCTTGTTGAATTGACCCCTTTGTCATTGTTCACCCTTCTTTGTCTCTTATTACAGTCTTTGTCTTAAAGTCTATTTTGTCTGATTTGAATATAACTCCCTCTGCTTCCTTTCAGTTTCTATTTGCAAAGAGTACCTTTTTCCATCCCCTTACTTTTAGTCTGTGTGTCTCCTTACATATGAAGTGAGTTCCTGATAGCCATCATATGAATTGGACTTCTATTTTTTGTCCATTCAGCCACATTATGTCTTTTGATTGGAGAATTTAGTCCATTTACATTTAAAATAATTTTTGATATGTATGTATTTATTGACATTTTGTTAATTTTTTTATGGCTATTTTTGTTCTTTTTTCTTCTCTTGCTCTCTTCCTTTCTGACCTGATGACATTTTTTAGTGGTACACTTAAATTAATTTTTCTTTAGCTTTCTATATCTAATATTTGTTTTTGTTTTGTGGTTAAAATCAGGCTTATATATAATAATTAATATCTATAACAGTCTATTTTAAGTTAATAATAACTTGTTTGATTGCATTCTAAAGCTCTACATTTTTAGTTTCTCTCATCATATTTTATGTTTTTAATTGTTTTATCTTACATCTTTTTGTCTTATATCTGAGGCTTATCTTAAAATTCTTTGCATGTTGTCTTTTGCACAGCAGAAGATTTCAATTTCAGTGAAGTTCAACTGATCAACTATTTATTTCATGAATCATGTATTTTTGTGTTGTATATAAAAGGTTATCACTTTTTGGGAACTGCCCTGCCTGGTTTCAGAGGTTGTAACCCCCCATGGCTAAGGCTGAGGGAAAGACCTTGGCACCCTAAGCCACTAAGGAGACAAAGCTTATCTCCCTGGCAGGAGCATTGTACTACCCCCTTTATTTCACCCTGCTTGGCCCTGGGCAGATGACGCATTAGTCAATGATGGGTAAGATTCTGCAAAGGAGGGATGACCTAAGACAGGCACGGTCACGAAAGGGCCTTCAGGGAAGGACTTGGGGGGGCTACAGAAAAAGGGGGTGATGGACCCTTGCCCCTCAGCTTTGACACTAGCTTGTCTTCATTCTGTCTGTGAGAAGCCTCCTAATCTCTTGGCTGCCTTACTTCCCCTGCCTGACTTAACCCTGAAACAATGCCAGAGGGTAGTGCAGTCATGGGCAGGAATGGGCAGTTCCCCGGGGCAATCGGGCCTAAGAAAAAATACATAAAATCCTGTAAAACCTGCTTTGCTAACAATGCCCTCAATTTTCTGATAAGGGCCCAAGCATGAAATGAGTTTGTTTCCTGAAGTTTTACAGCCCTTTAGCTAAATGACTCTGACTCAGAATAAGCCCTCGGAGTTCTTTGTATGTTATCTATTATTTGATCATTACTGCCTGACAATGATTGACGAGCTTTACCTGTATTCCTATGCAAATTGAACCCAGTAAAAGCCCATTGAGGAACAGGCTCCTGGCCCTTCTTTGAGAGTTTGGCCACTTTTCCTCCCCAAGCAGGAAGGTAGACTTGGTAGACTTATTCTCATCCTTGGCGGACGAGGGAGCTCTATGGGCAAAGCTTCCCCACAATCACTACACCCAAGATCATCTAGGTTTTGTTTTATGTCATAAAAGTTTTATAGTTTTTCATTTTACATTTAGGTCTGCAACCCATTTGAGTTAATTTTTTGAAGGTAACTTTGTTATTTTTAAGGTATAAAATGGGTTTCCAAGATTGCAGCCCCAGTTTATAACATAGTTGCTATAGTAAATAATGGCTTGATTTATATGAGCTTGACTTTTAAGCACTGACTTTTAATCTTTTAGGTCATAAGTTGGAGATCATCTACTCAAGTGGTTCCCAAACACCTGTCTTTAAATCCAATTCACTAGAATTATCTGTAATGGTTAAATGGTCTACTTTGAGTTTTATAAATTAATTCTCAGAAGATTTTAGATTAATTTCAAAGTGTTACATCACTATTTTTGTAAATTAAAATGATATATCATACATTTGATGTATCAGATACTTGAAATATTCTAAAATATTTTACTTGTATTTTTCTCAAAACTGCATAATAAATATAACTTAAGTCACAAGCATCAAATGACTCATCTACAAATTCCTGTTCCTTAATACTGTGAGACCATATTCACAAAATTATTTGGAAAATAATATTCCATTAGAAAAACGTACCATTTGGGAATAGAGGGAGGGGAGAGACTGGGAAGGAGACGTAGTATGCAGATTGTTATCTTCACTGATAAACACTGAATATAATCTCAAGGCTTTCCTCGCCCAGCAACTCAGCTCCAACCTTATCCTCGCTTTTACCTGATTTACAAGCATTGCTTTATCGATAGCCAAAACAAACATTTAGAAAGAAAGGGTGAATTCCCTTCTTCTAACAACATAAGTTCATGTTCGATGCAGCATTTTGGGTACAGATTATAAATCATGAGAGGTAGAAGGGACACATTGAGTTGTCCATTTGCCGGCTTAGCTTGCAGTAGGGAGATAGAACAAACTTTGGACTTTGAAATAAATCTGACCTGCAAATCACCAAGGAAAAATAAAAATTAAAAGGTAATTAAACCTATCCATAGCTAGCCTGAGGAAAAGCTGTGACATTCTAAACTTAAAGAGTTGTATTCTGGCCCTGGCCAGGAGGCTCAGTCGGTTGGAGCATCACCCCTCTACACCAAAAAGGTGTGAGTCGGGACACATACCTAGGTTGTGGTTTCAAACCCTGGTTGGGGCATGTAGGGGAGGCAACCAATTGATGTTTCTTTCTCTCTCCATTCCTCTCTCTAAAATCAGTGAACATATTCTTGGGTGAGGACTGAAAGGGAAAAAAAATGATTTATATTCAAGCTTATACCCCCAAATGGCCTGCTCATGCTTTAGCAAAGCATGCCCAGACACTTTGATACCATTTCTTGTTTGTTCGGCCTAGAACCACTCCCTTCAGCACAGCTGATTACATCTGCCAGCACCAATTTTTGAAGAGCATGTTTCTTCCTACTCTCTGTGAGTACTACACATATTTTAACAATGGATTCAGACATTGTATTTCATTCTGGAATAGTAACTGACCCTCATACTTCCAATGTGTCAGGAGGAGGGAAAACAGTCCCAAAGCAAGTTGGGAGTGGAGCAAACGCCAACAAAGATGCATCTTGGGAAAGCCTCACTTACACTGAGTGGCCATCAAATTCAATTCCAGAAAGCAGGTAAATGTAAGGAGAAGACAGAATAAATTTCACAAGCAATTTTATTAATGAGATTTTTAAGGAAAAAAATAGTGCTGGGCCTGAATGATCCTTATTATTGATATACCCTGGGTCATGAAATAATTACATACCCCCTGCCTTCATTCTTGCCATACAAGGTAGGATGGTTGGTGATATGTTGTTTGTTTTTATGTGATAGAGAACACAGCTTAGTAATAAGAGGCAACAGCCTGTAAGGAGGAATCTATGAGAGTTCTAGTATCTCCTGTTCTCTTAGAACCAAACTGTGGCAAATCACCAAGTTTCTCTGAGTCTCATATCCCTCTACAGTAAAATGAAAATTTTAAATATCTAACACTGACATTGTAAAAATAAAAAGCAAGTGAACATTAAAGGGCTTTACAAAATACAAAGTTCTCATAAATCATCAGTTATATTGTGTCTGCCCTCAAAGGGACCTGAATGTGCATTAACTCATCTACTCCCTCTCAACCAGTTCCTCTCCTTGAGAGCAATTTATAACATTCATTTCTAAAACAGATGACCTGAGTTAGGGCTATGGCTAGAATAGAGCTAAATGGCCCCCAAAGGAACTGGAGCTGTAGCCTTGGTCTAGTGAGACCACACAAAGAAGCACGTGGTCTGTCGTCAAGTTTAAAGTTTCAAGAAGAAACAGTTGAACTCTAGGAACACTGAGTAGTTCACTGATTGGTTTATGTCCAATACATGAATGTCCACTTGTGAAATGCTTTTAGATCATCAGCATCTGCTAGGTGGATGAACTCAGTCAGTGTTGTCAGGGACAAACAGGTATTTCACAGATGGGAGATTCCAGAGACCTAAGGTACAAAAATGAACCATTTTTCCCTATGAAATTACTGTAGCTATGATAAATCTAATATTTTAAAACATTACTCCATAGAGAAATTTTACAGGGCTCTTTGCAAATACAGGATTGAACATACCACTTGTAATTGAAGAGTAAGAATTTCCTTTAATTATAACCAAGAAATGATACTGTACAGAATTCCATCTCTCTAGCTGAAATTACATCTCCAAACACAGCCGGACCTGTAGTTTAATATTTCACACAGGATAATAATAATTATGTCTATAGAGCATGATTATACCAATCATGGTGAACAAAGAGGAAATGATGCCATGCTTATTTTTCAGATATTTCTGCCTTGCACTGGCAAGACTCAGTCAAAATATTGAGTTTAAATCTCTGCTTCAATGATGAGAAGTGACATGAAACCATTAAAGATAACCTTTTACAGCACAATACACATTTAAATACTGAGTTTCAAATTATATTTCCAAAAGGAAGGTTCCATTGAAACAGAGTAGTGAGAAGCTAGAAAAATTTCTTGGCAAGTGGAATAGGGAAACGGAGACAGACAGCTGAACACCACCACTGAGCAATTTACAGCCCCGTGCAGCTGGTCACCAGGGCTGAAGGCCGCCGTGCCTGGGGGCAAAACTGGGGAAACAAGGACCTCGCCCCCAGGCTGACCTCTCCTCACTGGAGGTAGCTTCTAGGCCTCAGTTGTATTTCTGCCCCAGGCCCAGAAAAGCAGGAAAACCAGGTGGGTGACCAGAGCCAATGGCTATGACCCAAGACCCCCTTCCCTGTCACTGACCCATCAATCTGTGGAGACCATGACCCTGAAAGGGCACACATGGAGAACTGATGAATATTCCACTGAAACCCTCCCCTGCGACCTCCACTAAGATTCCTGCCTGCAAGAGATAAAAGCCTCAAGACAAAGGACCCAGCACGCGGGCTCTTTCTCTGGGGAGTAGCCAGGCCAACCCCTTCTTCCCTACTTCTTTCTTCACAGGTACTTGTCTCCTGAACTTGAAGGCAATGGGAAGCTGGTGGCCTGTCCCTTGAATCTGTCCCTAAAGCTGCATTTTCTGGATTTCCCAGTGAGCCAAGGCAGCCCAGCCTAGGCTCTCCTATGCTAGGACCCTCCTTATGTCACTGTCCACAGCTTTGATAAATGTATCCTCGTTGTCACCTGGACTCGTGTTGTTAAATCTTTCCTACCTGAAGTCAAAAACCCACACACTACAGCTGCCCCTAGGCAGACCTTTGTCCGATAACACAGTGTGTCTTGTACTTAGTAAAATCATCGGTTCTTCAATGCAGAGGGACTCTGCTTACCCACTACTTCAGCATTAGTTCTACTTTCTCAACTTGCCTCTTGAAACCTGGGATAAGGTTTAACTGATTTGCATCGAATTTTACAAGGTTTGGTTTATGCAAATGGACTCTTTCAGACTCCTAGAGGTCTGTCATAAAGGTCGGTACAAAGTAGGATATGAACCTACTTTAGACTGTCTCTGCAACAACAAAGGATGTTCCCCTGGACAAGAACGTTTGTGCTGTGACAAGATCAGTTGTATTTCAGTTGTATTTCAGTTGCATTTCAGTTGTATTTCAGGTCAGTTGTATGCTTGCTCCTCTAAGCATAATGCTGAGTCCTTATCAGGTACTCCTTAATCACAGACAGCCCGCTGATGCCTGGGAGTTATTTTATAGGCCCTTAGCATTGAAGTCTCAGTTTTTTCCAAACTTGACTGTCAGTCTACCTCCTAGAGAAAGAGGCTACCTTTCACTTCAGGGAAAGGAAAATAACAAGATATTCGAAGGCCTGGAAATTCTTTTAAAGTAACATTTTGGAGGAAAATAAGCTTCAGCAGTACCTAATTAGTACCTACTTTCTGGAAGCAATAAAAAGTGCGGTTGCATAATTCTCTTCTGCCTGTCTATTAGCACCGCAAAAAGCAGCCACTTCTCGTCTCAAAAACACCTCCACCGCTTCAGCGCGGAGTGCTGCCGTATTTATATTTGTTTAGAGTCCACCGCCTCCTTAGAAGCTCCAGCCAATCCTGTAACATCTACTGTTGTGGACCGAACTATCGCGAGACTCCAACTGTATCCCGTCTCAGTCTTTTAATTGTGTGGACTTGCGTAGAAGTGGCTCTTGAAGCCACTACCGGAGAAAGGGGGCGGGGCAACTCGACGTGCTCGTTCACATTGACCCCACGCTCCAGCGCGCGCTCCCGGCAGCTAGGAGCTGGGGTGTCTGGCTCCCCCGGGAACTCCAACAAAAACCAGCATATATCGCGCGTGTCCACTTCACGCGGGTGTTTGGTGGGTGGTGACTGCCTGGGACCTGCGACGACATTAGAGGGCCTTGGTGCAGAGAGGCTCAAGAGGCTTGGAGAACCTGTCTAGGAAGGCTCTCAGGTGATGGAGGGTCAGGGGTCAGAGGTCGGGTTTGGAAGAAGACTCTGGACAGAGAGGGAGGCCCCGAAGAGAGAGGATTTGGTTGTTCTGGATCCCTGAAAACTAAAGGGCTAAGATGGAGCGGCAGCGCGAGTCCCCCTGGCCCATCTCCGTCCCAGACGAGAGGGCCTCTGGACCGCCACCGCTCCCCCGGGGAAGAGACGGGGTGGTGGGAGAGGAGGCTGTACTTCTCCGCTGGGACTTGGGTATGCAGTGTTCTGTTTGAACGTCTTAGGGTCTATTGTCGTGCTCGTCGGCCTCGCTGTAGGTTGTTTGCTCGGCCTGCTGCTGGGAGCGATCGGGCTCTGGCAGCCCTGCTGTGACTCCTCGCACACTGCCTTTGCGTTTTTCTGAAGCAAACTGTGTGGGTATCACCGAGCGCTGCAGACACGCCTCTGGAGGCTTGGAACTGGGCAGCTGCCTAAGCTGCTTGGGCGCGAGGTTATAATGCCGTGAAAGGGGAGGCCGAGGCTTCTAAATTAGTCTGAAAGTTCTCGGTTACCTTTGGAGTCAGATTAACTACGTTCGCATTCAAAACCACCCTTTCACGTTGACTCGGCGGTATTTGGTAGGTTTATGAACGAAGATGTATTGTCTGATGATTGATGGTCGCTGTCAGATGTGCAGTGTTATTAAAGAATGACTATTAAGCTTGTGCCTTTTCCTAAGTAACTTCGCATTAGCCATGAGGTAGAAATCCTAGATGTTTGGTGTTTTCCAACTTTTATTTAAATTAACTTCAGGCTCTAACTGAACAAAATAAAATAATGTTTTAGCCACTAAAGCTATTTTTAGGCAAGAATGATGAAATTCCCATGAATAGGAGCGACCCGTGGTATTATCTGTACTATAACCAAGAAGATTAGTTGGTTTATGATCAGTGACCAAGCTGAAAACAGGACGGTAGTGAGCAGTAGTGGGATAGGTGCGCCTTTACTGGGTAGCCTCTGCTTCCTGGAGCTTTGGAGGACCTGTTAGCCAATAAACTGGCGGTTGAGAATAAAATAGTTTACTTTGAAAGATGGTTTACGTGTGTGTATCACCTTTTTGCTCAGCCTAAAAGAACTGTACGTACAGAATTGTTTTTTATCTCAAAGGGTTCAGGCTAGGAAGATCTGGGGGAAACAGAATCTGCTGGTGAAAAAATTAACTTAGGAAGGCATTTTTCAAGTTTATGTGACTAACATATTTTAGGGTTCAAGAAATGAAAATACTCTCATTCTGTTGGAGTTATCAAACAGAAAAGGATTGTGGTAGTGTTAGATTGTTGAGAGTTTTCAGTCATAAGTAATGACTGCGCTTTGCTTGTATAGGGCTTACCTTGGACCTACACATGTAGCAAATGTATATTTCTGTGCTTGTAGCATCCTAAGCCCAGGTCTACCATAGATTTGTTGTAATTCAGGATTTGTGTCATTTAATGAGGAGATTATAATTTGGTGGGAAAAGATACATATATAAGTTTAATTGATATTCATTTGTTTTATTATCTTACTCTCTTAAGATTTTGTTTATTTTCCTAGCAGTTTACCTTTGTTTTCTATTAAAGATGCAGGTCAGTCAGTTTTGTCTGTCTCATTCTTGGCCAGAAATAATAAAGAATAGTTTCACATTACCTATAGTCTTCTAGAATGTGATTAAGAGACTCTTATCCAAAAAGAAATGTGAGCAAAGTACTGTTAGGTCCTTAAAATAAGGGAGGGTATTCATGGAGTTAGAGATCTTTGTTCCACCTTATTTTGTATATCATTTCCATCCTGGCACTGACTTGGAAGTATAATACGGAATAGGATCCTATTCCTGTGCAGCTTTCGAGTAGTTCATAGTCAAATAGTCGGGAACACTGCAGCAGCTGGGATCAAGGAGGACAGGCCCTCAACTCAGCAGGCCTGTCATGGAGGGTTTGGGGGCAAGACTGGGATGGTGACAGAAAAGTGTGAAAGAGCATTGCAAGCAAAAGGAATTTACGTTTAAATGCAGGACAGTAAAAGTTTGGTCCCTATAGAAAACTGCATATAATAAATTTTACATAAACACTGATATTAGAGGGGATGGAAGAAGTGGAACCATCAAAGGTGGGATTCATGTGGTATAAAGAAAAGCAGGAGAAGGATTTAGAATATAATCAGAGATATACCAGTACTCAATTTATTATCTCCAGTTAACATGGTTATAAGTAGCTATCCCTGGATAGAGATCTATTAGGAAAAGATTCAACCAAAATGAGACTTTTTTTCTAACTTGAAAATGTACGCTCAATTCTGGTTTAATTGGCTGGGGTAGTATCAGGACATTAGGATTATTTTAAATTTACACAGGTGATTCTAATGTGCAGTCAAGTTTGAGACACACTGATCTATGGTCTGCCGTTATGCCACATTAAAGTTTGGTTATTGCAAAACAATTTATAATACTCTCAGGATGTTGATGATAGCAGCTGCCACTTAGTGAGTATATGCTAAATTCCTGTTACCATGATATGCTTTATTTGTAAGCACAGTTCTGCTATCATCCCCGTTTTAGAAATGAGAAAACTGGCCCAGAGGGGTTAAGTAACTATTCAGAGGCCACACAGTAAATACCAAAGCTAGAATTAGAACCTCTCCTGCAAGCCACATTTCTTTGCAGATATGAAAGTGTATGGCCAGTTGCTTTGGGGGTTTTTAGAGTCAATGATTCCATAACTACCATGTTATTATTATGGTTGAAGCCATAGATTGTATCACTGGCCCACTTCCCTCTCCGCCTCTTACCTCACATCCACGCTCTTTGACTTGAGCAGTTTTACTCAGTAAAGAAGTGTATGCCTTTTCCCCGCTCTGGACTTGGGTTCATCCACTTGGCTTACTTTGGCCCATGGAAACTTAGTGGTTTTACTGTGACCTAGCTCTTTGAAAATACACATGTGATAGGGTTTGCACTCCTATACCTCAGCCATCAGCAATAAGAATATCCATGGGTTGCTTTGCTGGTGCCACAAGGAGAATGAAAACTACACTAAGCAGTGCCAAACTGCTCATGAATAAACCAGCCCAGATCACGCGACCCTCAGCTAACCTGTGTATCTGTGGGAATAAATGATTCCTCTATTTCAAGTATTGAGCTTTGGTGTGGTGTGTATACAGCATACCTGTGGCTGTAGTTACCTAATAAGCTGATGCAGCCTAAGTTCTCAAAGTTCCATCAGAATTACCAAATTCCAGTATTCTTACCTGTGCTCTGGGGAGAACTGGACAGATAAGCACTTAGGTTATTCGAGGCTTGCCTTGGAGTATCTTTCCAAGGTAAAGGGGAGATGAGTTGCTTGAAAAGTAGTTAACTGAAGCCAGAGACTGGTTATAGTCTATCACCTGCACATTCACAAACCAAGCACTGCATACAGAATGGACTTCTCGTAATTGACAAAGACCAGCACTTTTTGATAGGCTTTTTGCACTTTTGAGAATGTTCTGTGTTTGCACTAATAAAGTAGCCTTTAGTCACACATGGCTATTGAGTGCTTAAAGTGTGACTACTGAGACTGAGGAGCTGAGTTTACAGCATTTACTCTTACAGTTAAATAGCCACACGCTGCTAGTGGCAACCTTACAGGACCGCACAGACAGAACAACTTGCTTGGGGCTGCCAGGGAAACCTTCATCCTCTTAAGTCACAAGTCCACCATGTTCCCAGATAAAGGAGGGATTCTGTCAGCAAGAGCAAGGAAGTGGGGTAGATCTTAGGTAGGTGAGTACTGTTACCTCAGTGTCTTTTATGGTGGTTGTTCTACCCAGATTTTCTATTTCTTGAGCTAGTTTTATCCATTTATATTTTATAAGTGAACTACCCCTTTTATTTAGATTTTTCAAGTTTATTAGAATAAAGCTGTTCTTAATATTCTCATGATTTTTAAATCCCTCATGTATCTGTTTTTTTTTTGTTTTTGCTTTTTTAAATCAGCTTTATGAAGGTATAATTTACATACAACAAAATTCATCAATTTTAGGTGTACAATTTGATGAGTTTTGACAAGTGCATACCATCACTTCTGTCACCCCAAAGTTTTCTCTTCTGCTCCTTGGCTGTTAATCAATCACCTCTTCTTACTTCTTGGCTGCAAGTAACCACTAATCTGCTTCTTATCACCTGGTTTTTGCTTTTCTAGAATTAGAATCATACAGCTTTCACATCTGGCTTCCTTCACTCAGCATGATGCTTTAAAAATTCATCCATGTTGTCACATGTTGTATCAGCAGCTTACCACAGAGTAGTTTTCCATTGTTTACCCATTCACCAGGTGATGTACATTTGGATTTTTCCACTTTGGGGCATTTAGTAATAATACTGCTAGTAACATTCAAGTTTAAGTCTTATTTGTGAATCTTAGGTTTTTATTTCTCTTCAGTAAATACCTAGGAATGGGATTACTAGGCTGTGCAGGAAGTGTATATTTAATCTTGTAAGAAATTGACAAACTTTTCCTGTTGGGATATATGAGAGTTCCATTCTGGTTGCTCTACACCCTCAGTCTTTTATTCTGACTATTCTAGTGGATGTGTAATTTCTGGAGTAATTTGTGGGTTTCATTTGCATTGCCTTAATGACTAATGATGGTCAAGATATTTTTATATGCTTTCCTGTTACTTATAGATCATCTTGGTTGATGTGTTAAATTTGTTGTCCATTTTTTATAAGGTTGTTTGTCTTACTGCTGGTTTGCAAGAGTTCTTTATATATTCCTCATACAAATCATTCCTAAGATAACAGTATGTTATCTCCCCGAGAATGTGATATAGTGATTGTATGAATTAAAAAGTCCTATTTAGGTTTCTTCATCTGTTTCCTTGAGTGAAAGCTTGTTGATTTATTTTCCTGTTGAAGATCATTTAATGTTTGATTGTTGATTGTTGATTATGAGCTCATCTTTGCAGTTTTAGATTCCTCGCCTCACTTTTCATTGTTTGGCTTATGCAGTTTGCTTAAGGCGATGGTCAGAAGGGACTTGTTTTCTGTTCTTTTCAGAGATAATGTGGAAAAGCTCTTTTCCAGGAAGAGTCCATTGTCATAAGCTTTTTCTTCTATACTCAGTAACAATGGATATCTTTCTAGTTTAGGCATTAGCCTCCCCAAAACAGATACCCACACCACACTGCCTCCCTTTGTGAGATAGAGGGCAGGGAAGGACCTGCCGGTTCCCACTCTGTTGCTTCATTATCATCTGTGTTTAGCCTTGGGCCCACTTTGGGTTCTAGTACCAGATCTGCCACCATTGCCTGTGGAAGCGTCTTGGTGATGCTCCGTCTTTGGTGCTAGTTCACACCCCCACTTAGCTTTCCAGTCTGATGCCCGTGCATTGTTCTTAGGGATTGCTCTAAGTTTCTGATCAACTGGGATTTTCCCTGATGGTTTGTTGTTGTTGCTCATTGTTGTTGTAGTTTTAAACAGGGCTGTGTATTTCTGAATTGTTTCTTTAAAACACGTTTTTCATTCTGCCCTAGATTTGGAACAGAGTAGTTAGGGATGGGGGCATAGAGGGGGTAGAGGGGTGGAGAGTGCACTGTGTGCTCCGATTGAAGAAACCGAAACACAGTTTAGTGTCTGTTCCGAACCAAAAACTCCTGTTTGATTTATACTTCTTTTTTATCTTCTGAAATGTAGCACAGTATCGAGGACATAACGTGGGCCCTGCAACTATGAGACTGGATTTTACTGGAAAATGGAATTGTCGGAAATCCTTCTAAAACTGCCCTTGAAGCCAGTTTTTAATCGTTTATACATCTTTTTTTTTCTCCAGCTACGTGGTTGGAGTAGGTTGAAATGAGTACCAACCATCATTATGACTTCATGATTTAATCTCTGAGTTATTCTGTGTTTTATGTAGGAATTGGCTATTATTTTGGGAAAAGTACACTTTTGGGGCCTAGCTCACATAGGCTGCTTTCAGACCAGTTTTCTCTTTTGAGCTAGTGAAGCTTTCTTTTCCTTTTTCCCATGCATTCTTTTCTTCTCTTGTCTTGTCTGCTCATTCCCCCTGGTTGCCATCACCACTTTGTTTCTTGCCCAGCCATCCCTTTTATCCCCTTTGTCTGCTGACCCACAAAAAAGAAGTACAAGTCTGCATTTTCATCTTCATCTTTTGAAAGAAAATATATATTTTTAGGGATTTTTCAGATACGTTAGGATGAAGTGAAGTTTCGTTAACCATTTGGGATTGTAAAACAAATTGGAAATATTGTAGTAATGATAAGAGTTTATGTGTCACTAAAATTCTTTAAATATACATTTCTAGGGTGTTTGAAATTTACTGTCATGCTGCTCATTAAATGTATTTTTAGAATTTATTTTATTTTATGCAACAAATGACTATTATTAAGTTTATACATTAATGACCAGTAAGACCATCAGAATTCATATACTGCATGAGATTATGGTCAGTGTGTTCCTTGGCTGTGTTTGACTTATTTAAAACAATTATCCATTGCTTTTTGTATCTCTGCAGATTTCATATTATGTGTATGGACTGTTAGTTCATGCTGAATTTCTCATCTGGGAGCACTTTAACACCAAAATCCTCTCTTGGAGCGCCTACTGTTGCATTTGTCTTCTAGAGTTCACGTTTACCAACCAAGAAGACGTGAAGATGAGCAGCCGGCGGAAACGCGCCCCTCCAGTGAGAGTAGACGAAGAAAAGCAGCAGCAGCTTTGCTGGAACATGCACGAGGACCGAAGAAACGAGCCTCTCATCCTCACTGATGATGAACAGCCCGACCTGGGGCCGGATTCCTCCTCTGCGCAGTGCATCATCCTGGATGATAGTCTAACGGAAGAAGTAGCTCACAGTGACAAAAGGAGGTGTTCAGAGACAGTGAGCATCTCAAAATCAATCGATAGACAAGAGACTGCTGACAGATTTTCTCCTTCATCTGCAAAGCTGAATATTGTGATTTCTCCCTGTCACTTTGATAATTCTTGGAAAGCACTTCTAGGAGAATTCACTCTTCAGCTCCTTCCTGAACAGAGTTTAGCTGAACATTTTTCTGAAAGGAGTTTTACACTGATGAGTTCAGAGTCAAGCGGCCAGTTCCTGCTGTACGTTCACCCAGAAGGCATGGATGTGGAGAAGCAAGAAAAAGGACTCAAGGAGCCAGTCAGTGTTTGTGACAAGGGTATCCGGGTGGAATCACCCTTCAGTGGCGAAATGTTAGAAGATTTGGGGTGGCTGCAAAAGAAGAGAAGAATAAAACTTTACCAGAAACCGGAAGGAAATGACATTATCAAGGTACTCAGTTTTTGTGGTGTGTTTTCAGGTTCTTCTTCAGGAAGTGTTTTCTGAAGTCACTTTAGAAGGAAGGTCTGAAAAACCTGCAATAAACCTATCATTAAGTTTCAGAATACACTTTTATATCTATATTATAGCTAATTATTTTCAGGCCGAACTTTTTCAAATGGATCTTCCAAATTCTTCCTTTCGTGCTCTACTCCTTTTTTTTTTTTAGATTTTATTATTTATTTTTAGAGAGAGGGGAAGGGAAGGAGAGAGGGAGAGAAAGATCAATGTGTGGGTGCCTCTCACACACCCCGTACTGGGGACCCGGCCCACAACCCAGGCATGTGCCCTGACTGGAGATCGAAGAGGCGACCCCTTGGTTCTCAAGCCTGTGCTCAGTCCCCTGAGCCACACCAGCCAGGGCTCCAGCTCTACTCTTCATGACTTGTTTTGATCCTCATTATCTTTCTCTTCCTATGGAAATCCTTGAACCATTTCCCTGCTTGCCTTTTCCACTCCATCTGCTTTATCTCTGGAATAGTGTAATACAAAATGCACATGGAATTCTATTCTTTACTACCTATAAAATTAAGTATAATCTGTGATGCAAGTCCTTCCTTTGGTAAACGCTTGTCTTCTTCTCTAGCCTCATCTTTTATCACTCCGCTCTTTGTTTTGTCCCAGAAGTTCCAGCTGGCTTTGTTCCCTGCTATCTTTCTGCATCTTTGCTTTTGCTTTCACAGTTCCCTCTGCCTGGGTTATCTCCTTCCTCTTCTCTGACAGTTCCTGGTTATTCTTTAATATTCAGCTCAGAGTTTACTTCATCTAGGTAGAACTTTTCTTGAACTCTGTGGATGGTGTTAATGTACTTTTTCCCATCATCCCTGATGCATATGTTTAATTTTGCTTTGGTCTCTTACAGCATACTTACATTTTAGATCTCTTTTCACAGCCTGGTAAAATGCCTGACACTGAAGAGATTTTCAGTAAATGAGTGAATAAATTCGTTATTCATTTCAGGCTCTTCTATTCATTAGACAAGTCTCTCTGTGAATCATTTAAATGCTATAATTGTAACCTCTTTCTGTATGAAATATAAAAAATACCCCTTTTTTTTAACCTCATACAATTGTGTGGAGAATCAGGTAAGATAATGTAAGTAAATATACTTTGTAAACTATGAATCAGGCCAATATTCCTTCATGCTTAAACTTGAAAAGAAATACTAATATGTTGAATTCACCTTTGTTCAATGAAAACTGTGTCTTATGCATTTCTCACATTGAAAAGCAATTACATTATAGCCCTATTTTAGTTTCAGAATTGACAGTAAGAAAGAAGAAAATTCAGAAGCACTAAAATATAATTAATTCTTCCCTAGACAATGAAAGTCTGCAGCCTAGCACTCTCTCCCTTTGTAGATCGTGAGTGCCCAAATTGTGGCCCAGCGATAACAAGTAAGAATTCATGGATTTGCATCCGTGTTCTGTCCTCCTCCCTCACAATCAAGTTTTGATCTAGTCTTTGTTCCTCGATCTTGATTTTTATAACTGTTTAAACATTTGTTGCTACTATAGTAAGCCATCCTCTGAGTGAACACAAGACAGAGTAAAAATGTTAATGAAATATAATCTTTGCCACACATTTCTATATAATGTTGGGTTGGATTCTTGTTCTTTAGTGAAAGAATATGAGAATCTCAGTGAGTAGGGAATCAAGTCCAGGAAAATAGAGGTAAATGTGGGAAACTTCACCAATTCAGTATTTGGAATTAGGAAGTTTTTAAATTCTGTCATCTAGGTTTCCTCATAGGCTTCTGTCCATTTTGCAAATGAAAACAAAACCAATGTATTATTTTGCTGTTGAGTTAGCTCCTACATACCAATGTCATTCTTCAAATTCAAGTATTTTGACTAAAATTTCATCCTGCATTGCTTCACCAGAATCAAGATATAAAACATTAATCAGGTTCAGTTTTTTTTACACATTTAATGTTTGATCTAGTAACAGGGATTCCAAAATGTAACTCCTGTCCTGTATGTCAGAATCTTCTGGGAGAATCTGCCCTCTTAGCCAGTTTCACTGATTATTCTGATGCTCATCAAGTTTGGAAATCACTGACTTGGTGGGTAGAGTTGGTGTTCTTGTCACATGCCCCAGGTTTGGTTCCAGTTAAATCTTTCTTTCTAGCAACCTGAATGGTGCATTGCATGTCGTAGGCGCTGCATTTGTGGAATGAATTTGTTACTGAAAGTGAAAATAGGTGAGGGAGTCTTAGTAAGCAGGTATTTGGTGTTTATGGGGCAAATATTGTGACTACTTTTTTTAATGGTGATGGTAAAAAAATGTCTTATATCCTCATAAAGAGTGGCTTAGCACAATTAAAATATTTTTATGTTGATCAATTCTTTGTAGGTTGGAATTTACCTTTTAGAAGATGGCCTAGCAAAACTAGACTTTTTGAGTGATGCAAGTTCAAGAATGAAAAAGTTCAATCAACTCATGAAGAGAGTGATGGAGAAGTTATATAATTTTATTATTCCAGGTAAGTTTTTAAATAAATTTAAACATTGCTGTTCCTTAAGTATTGTGGGGCCCCACAACTCTAGAACAGCTAATAAAATCATAATAAAAATTTAAAAACCTCCATAAAAATCTCTACATGACAAAATTATACTTTTTTGGAATGACTCCACTAATACAATTTGTGATTTTATTCGCTTAATACTGTACTTAGCTTATACTAAATAGTCAAGAAATGTTTGCTGAGTTGATGAGCAGAGTCTAAAGGGATCTGAGCTGATTGGAATTTTTTCAATATTCCTGTTCTTTTATCTTGCTGTGGCCAGAGATTTTTGGCTGGCTTTTCCTCCACCTCTCTGCAATCTGACAAATAGTCTCAAGTGTCTGTTTCCCAAAAGACTGGTTAATTTTGCTACTGTTTCTTGGCAAGACATCGCATCCTGGGTCAGGACTACAGCTTCAGAGTTGTCTGCCATCGGTTCCCAAGGGAGAGTGCAGATGGCTGGGCGCAGCCCGTCAGCACTACGGGAAAACGGCCCGAGTTCTCCAAGTCCTGCTCATGGTGGGGCAGTGTTATTTTGGGAGCAGATCTTCATACTGAAATATTTGGAAAATAAGTTTCTAGCTTGACTAGTTGTTTCTGCAGGACATGCTTTGTGAAGCTTCATAATGCTGATAAAAGTAAATCATAACAGTCTGAAATACCCAAGCATATAACCAAACATTAATTGGAAAGTTTAAAAAACCTTATATGACATATTTTTTATTGAGAAAAGTAAATTATGTGTTTCGTGGCACACACTTTTCACTGTAGTGGATATAAATAACATTGTGTCCCATAACAGTTTATAGACCTTTAGAAACAATTCAGATATCAATCATTGTATCACTTGTGCTCAACAAATGAACAAGATATTCTCACAAATTTGTGTTATCAGTTCACACATTTATCTCCTAATTGGCTACAGCTGCTCCCGAAGCCTTTTTTAGCGTAAGATATACAAGTGGGAATCCTTGCCTGGTTAGATATCGGGAAATTATGTCTGTGTATGGACATTTTTATGTGAAGATATAAAAGTGGAATAAATTTCCCTTTTATAAACTGCAAAAGATATTTACATTTAGTTTCTCAAATGTTTATTAAATACCTACAGTGGGCAAAGCATGTTCCCGCTCCGCGGACCTATACAACCAAAGACGGCCTTTGCCCTCCAAGAACATTACAGTTCAGTGTAGAAGGGGCAGCACACACAGGGGACTGCGCTTTCAGCAGAATGCAGTGCAGTGCTCTATCCAAAGTACAAAGATACTACGTGAACACAGAGGACTTTAATTCTAACCAGTGGGGGGAGATGCCATAGAAAAAGTGGTAGTTGAATGATGGGTGGGTAGATTTTTGGTTCGCAAGCCGGCACTCAATCCACTGAGCCACTCCAGCCAGGGCCAGGTAGGTAGATTTTTGATCAATGAAATAAGGGTAGGGTCCTCCAGTCACAAAATACTGATTAAGTTCTCAGAGTTGAGAGAGTGCATGGTATATTTTTGAAAAAAAGAATTCCTTGTAGTTATAATCTGTGGATCAGGTTGTTCTGAGTACCTTGTTGTTGGATGTACAGATGTGCTGGAAGAGGATGAGGAAGATTCAGATAGTGAGCCAGAGGGACAGGACATTGATGAGCTCTATCACTTTGTGAAGCAAACGCATCAGCAGGAAACACAGTCCGTCCAAGTGGATGTGCAGCACCCTGCGCTGATTCCGGTGTTGAGACCGTACCAGAGAGAGGCTGTCAATTGGATGCTGCAACAGGAGCATTTCAGAAGCGCTCCCGCTAGTGGCAAGTATAAGATGTTGTGATCACATTTTATTGATCACAGGGATATGAGATCAGGGGGATTACATGAGAGATAGTTAGGGCAGGGGAGGGGGAGTTGATCATTGAAAAAATCATATTTAAAAGATAGGATAAAATGGGTGTTCCTGTGAACAAGATGATTTTCTGAGATATCCCTCAAAATTGAAGTCTAAAGAAATGTATCTGTGAGTTCTCTTCTCCTTAAGTGTTCGAGCTGGTTTCTCCAGGCAAAGTAAAGGCCTCCTTGATCAGAATTTTTAAAAGCCTAGCAATTTTTTACATGTCTTTACAACTAAGAGCTGCTTTTAGAATCGGATCAGATGGGCATCTTGCTAATCATCTGAAAGAGGCTTCACAATTTGATCCTGAATATTAGTGACAGAGCAAATTTACAAAAGTGGGAGACGTGCATTTACTTTGTTTACTACACAAAGTAAATAACAAAATAAATGTTACTTTGTCACCCAAAGGGATGGGCATAAATGTGAGATCTTTGCATGACTATTTCTCATTCTTCCTCTACAGATTTATTTTAGTTAACGATGAATAGCTCTTGTTTATCCCATGAGTTTCCGCTTATAATTTTTTTATCCAACAAACTTCATTTGTTTAAACTTCATCGCCAATGTTATTTCTTCCCATTTCTCCTCCTCCCATACTTTGAATTATTTTGAAGTAGTAATGACTGTATCATTTTATCTGTTAATATTTCTGTTTATTTCAGTAAAAGACAAGGGTTCTTTTAAACAGATATAAAATATATGTATAATGATGAACTTTAAAACCCAATAATTACTTAATAACCCCAAATCTCTCTTCCTCCCTTCCCATCTTTCCATGCCTCCTTCTCTTTCTCTTTCTTACAGTTTGTTCAGATCTGAACCCAAGTGACATCTGTGTATTGGAATTAATTGCTGTCTCACAAGTTTCTTTTAATACCTAGATTTTATCTCCTCCCTCTCATTCTATTTTTTTTTTTCTTATAACTAGGTGTTGAAGAAATTGTTAGCTCTATAGAGTTTTCCACGGACTGGATTATTTTTTTCTCCAAAATAAAATCATTTTTCATTAATTAACTTTATGAAAGTATAACTTATGTAAAAAAATGTACAGATCTGAAAAGCATAATTTGATAAGTTTTGACAAATGGATGCATCTGTGTAACCAGCAATCCAATTAAGACATAGAATAGATTTTGCCAAAAGTGCCCACTGACTCAGGAGACACCTGGCTCGGGAGACTTGATATGTGGCTGTCCCAGTTATGTGCCCTAAGTTTAACAGGTACCATATTGCAAGTAGTGCAAAAAAATGTGAAATATCTCATTAATAATTTTTATATTGATTACATACTGAAATAATATTTTGGTCCTATTGGGCTAGACTGTTAAAATTGGTCACCTGTTTCTTTTTACGTTTATGTCATATAGTGCTGACATAAAATATTTCTAACTCCCTAGAAAGTTCCCTCATGGCGCAGTCAGGTCTCCTACTTCACCCCCTTCAGGAGGCCACTGCTGTCCCCGTAGATTAGTTTTCCCTGCTCTTGAACCCCTGGCGTGGGGGGAGAGTGGGCTTCTTTCTACACAGTGTTGTTGAGATTCACCCATGCTCCGTGTATAGCGAATTCATTCTTTCTTGTCCACTGACTGGATTTTGTGGATTAAATCTCATGTGCTGGTTAGTAGTTCTGTTCCTTATGGTTCCCATAAATTGAAGCTTTTATCTTTTAATTGCTCCATTTTTTAAACCCTGTGTATCTATATTCCTATTTCATCTATTAATCCCTAATGAAGGCAACAGAAAATTATTTGTGTTTCACTGGTTGGTGGAGGCACACTTCCTATTTGGCATTTGGTTGAAACACCTTAAAATATTAAAGGAAAGGATAGTGGAAAATTCTGGTTGAAACCAGTATTATAGTTTTAGATGTTTTTTCCTAGTTAAGTAAGCCTTTCAGCTGATGCTTAGGCCCATATAAAAGGCTAGATCTGATTTGGATGAATGGATTATCCTAGTAGCAAAGGCGTGTTGTGTTAAAGACTTTAGGCAACTTTTTGAAGGATTTATAGAGGATACGCTGCTTTCCTTTATTGGGTGGGAGTTGATTACATGTACTAGTTTTCTTTTACTGTTAATCCTCTGTTACTTGCTATACTTGGTTTTTCTGTCTTATCATTTGCTTATATTGAAAATATTTGAGCCCAAAGCAAAGGAAGCTAAAGAATAATATCTGAAGAAAGAGTGAAAGGGATCCTACCTAGTCTGTTTCCCGTGTGTATGTGGCTTACCAGGCTATACCGTCTGTTAACTTATTTTTACTTTAATATCATGATCTAGCAGAAAAGAAAAGAAAGAAAATTTGTTTTATGGTTATACATATATATTTTTCTCTCTCTCTCTTTTTTTTTTTTTTTTAGAAAATGGCCTGCACTTCCTATGGCGAGAGATCATTACATCTGAGGGTTTGAAACTCTACTACAATCCATATACAGGCTGGTATGGCAAAACTTTATGTGCTTGATAAAATATTATGGCCCTGGCTGGTGGAGCTCAGTGGATTGAACACCAGCCTGTAAACCAAAGGGTCACCAGTTCATTTCCCAGTCAGGGCACATGCCTAGGTTGCAGGCCAGGGCACATAAGAGGCAACCACACATTCACGTTTCTTTCCCTCTCTTCCTCTCTCTCTAATAAATGAATGAATGAATATTATGAAAATCTAGATGAGTTTGGTCATATATGTCTCTAGCCTTGGCAGTACCTCAAGAAGGAATACTAAAAAATCTTATTAGACATTTTTATAGATAGGATAGCTATAGAATTAATAGCACTTGTTATTTTTCAGTAAATAAATGTTATAAAAGAGACTTAAGATGCTTAGTTATTGATACATAAATAGATTATAATTCTAAGTAAAAAGTCATCTTATTATGGATCAGTTTTTATATTTTTCATTAAATTTCTCAGTGCCTATTATAAAAGAGCTTTAGGAATCACTAAACACGACTGATTAGTGAATCAGTCGTTATTGCCTGTCTAATTTGTTTATTCCCAAATCCATAAAGGTCATAGAAGGAAGGTGGGCACACTACCTTCTGTTTCAGAAGAGGAGAATGATGGCCATTTGCCCATGCTGCTCTTGCGTCTGTAGACTTAGTTGTCTGCTCAGGCAGCTTCTTGATTATCTCAGTTCTTTCTTTCATGAAATAGGGATTTGAATTGTTTCACCCTAAAATGTAGTTTTAAAAGTTAAACTTTATGCCTTTTTTTCCAGTTCTCTTTAAGCACAGTATTTTTATTTGTGGTCCTATAATGCATTTTTCTTGTTTTCTTCTGTTAGCATTATCCGTGAGTACCCAAGTACTGGGCCACAGTTGTTTGGCGGAATCTTAGCAGATGAGATGGGTCTTGGAAAGACAGTGGAGGTTTTGGCTCTGATTCTGACACATACTCGACAAGATGTCAAACAAGATGCTCTGACTGTTCCTGAGGTAGGACTGCTGTAGGGCTTGGGAAAGAAGGGGACATATGTTCTCATAAATCATCATATGTTGAACATTTGCTTGGCACTTAAGTCAACACTTACAATTTGTGCTGCAACTAAGGATATATTAGTTGTTCGTTAACTTCAAGCGGGTACAGAGAATGGGATGTTTGTGACCTGGCAGGGTTTTTTAACTGATGTTGGCCAACTGGGAAGGGGGATGTTCTGTCATTTAACAAGCTTCTTCCAGTTGCCACAGAAACTCCCTTAGGAAAATGCTGTTACTGAAATATTCCATCAATATAACAAGTCTCCATATTACCACTAAATACTTTCGAGAACTGTTTTTTAAAATTTGTACAAATCTCAGATATGCAAATCAAGAATATAATAATTAGAATTTTGTTTACAGGATGTGTAGCTTAGTAATTAGAGTGCTAGATGAAATAAACTCTTTAAGTCCTTGTTCCAAAATACATATCTATGTCAAAGTATAAATTTTCTAGTGGAATTTTTTTAAAAAATCCACTGAGGAAATAGAGTTCATATTTTTCCATAATGAAATCTAAAATCTGAAATTAAATATCCTGAAATTAGGCTACTAGTTAAGGGTATAACTGTAATTACCTGTAGGGCTCACCATGTCCACAACCTTAGTTAGTGATTGTATATCTTTTGAGAGGGTCAAGTTTACCAAGTTAGCCTTTCAGACTTGAGAAGCTAATAGAAAATGTCTATTTTCTTTGTAGAAAAATGAGCTGGAGTATACAGTTGTAACTATCAGTGACTTTCTGGCATTTTCTTCTAAGTTACTTTTGGCATTGTTATAAATTGAGTGGGCTAATTCTTTATTTAAATCAGCCTTAAAAAATTAATTGCAGATGTCCGTACTTAACATTTAGATAACTGAAGATAATATGCACAGCTTCAAAAAGTGAAATAAAAAACAAGTTTTGTATGTATGAATAGAATATTTAGACCCTTTTTTCATAACTTTTTACAACTTTCTGGCTTCTTCTTAATAGAAGGAAGGTTAACTTTAATAAGCAACTTATTAAAGTTATTTCCAAGTACTGAAAGCAAAACACTGTGTGACCGCTGAATGTCGTTTCTGTCAGGGAGAAGTGGTGAATTACTTCATTCCCTCACACTCTGGAGGACGGGCAAAACACACAGACAATCCAAATGTGGATATTGGACCAAAAGAAAAGGTTCAGTGCCCCCGTAAGTATGAAGTTTCTTAAATAAAATATCTTTCTACAGTGTTTTCTGTTGTAGTTCTTATCATCTTTCAATAGATAGGTATCTTGTAATTGTTATAAGTAATTGTTTTTACATAGTTTATACTTTGTGTAAATGGGTTCAATTATACATCATAGTATCTTAACAAAAGTAAAGTTTTTTTGTTTAACTTGGTCTAAGTAGTTTTAGCTTACAATTATATTTAAATTTCTTTAGCTTACAATTTAAACCAGACTGTGTTTCTCAAGCATAGTTACTTTAATTTCTGCTAGCAAATGAATGTTTCCCTTATTAATAATAGCGTATACATAAATAATTTTGAGAGGTTTTGTTTTACAATCTAAAGAATAGTTGCTTTGAAAAACTAACAAATTCATGGGTAATTCTTAAGCTATTTCCATTGTAGAAATTTATTTCTAAATGTGTTGAGATAAATTTTTATTGCATGTTCTTCAAAATGACGGTATATAGATAGCATACCTTCAACAGATCTTTGATTTCTGTTAACTTGGTCCTCAGTGTACAATACAATAAGCTGAATTGAGTTTTGCTTTCTCTTCTTTTTAATTATTTTGACTGAGTTGGCATATCTTTTTGCGTTTAGCTACACGTGTGATGATCCTGACCGCTGTGAAAGAAATGAATGGAAAGAAGGGCGTGTCCATCCTTTCCATCTACAAGTACGTCAGTTCTATGTACGGATACGATGTGCAGCGTAACAGGAGTCTTCTGAAGCGGATGCTGAAGTGTTTAATTTTTGAAGGTCTTGTGAAACAGATCAAAGGCCATGGTTTTTCTGGGACCTTTACACTGGGGAAGAATTACAAGGAAGAGGATATACATGATAAAACAAAAAAGCAGGTAACCGAGCCTGTATTAAGGAGCTGAGTGTGAGGCCTTACGGAATGAGTTGGCAGATCCCGTGCTGGCAGTGTGGCTCTCACAGTCTGAAGATAGAAAACAAACCAGTAGGAACAGCACGCAGGGCTACGGCTGATGTTTTCTACTTCCTGAATACAAGTTCCCTCGGAGTGAAAACTTTATTTTGGTTACCATTAAACCCAGAGAAGAATGCTTGGCATATAGCAAGTACTCAAATATTTACTGGTTGAGTTAATAAAATTAGTTGGTTAAGCATATTATGAAGTTTAACTTCTCTATGCTGTTGTCTGCGGTATACAAGTTTGTTTTATGTTTTTAAAATATTAATGATACCTTATATGTGTGTAGCTCTTTATATACATTTTGAATCTTTTATATAAATTCTCACTTTTTCCATATCTGTCATCTTATAAAATTTTTACATTTTGTTATAAAACTGCTTCTTTCGGGCAGTTAATTTCAGTTTGCTCTTAAGAAGATAGTTACAAACTGGTGCACATTCTTTAAGGAAAGACTAATGACAGCAAGTCCCAGTGGGGAGCTGCCAGCTTGGCTGCCGTGAAGAGCGCTACATAAAAAGGTTCATTTCCTCGAGCAGGGAGTCTCCGGCAGTTTTCCCTCAGCCAGGGCAGAAGACTGCATTGAACGTCTGTGCTTTTACTAATTCTTCTGTCAGTCTCTTTCCATTGATACCATTCATTCCATGTGAAGTGCCCCAGCTCCTCTGTTCCACCTGGGCTCTGACAGCCCTCCTAGGAAGCCGTTACTGGCTCCTGCCTTCACATCGCGGCTCCTCGCAGTGGCACGCCCCTCTTACACATTCCTGTGGAGTCGTTTTACATTTTACTGCCCTCTCTTTGCCAACACACCGTTTTGCAAGCAGGGGCTGTATATCCCTCACGTGTGCACCTCCAGCCTCACACAGAACTGGCGTTCAGTAAGTAATTGCAGGAGGTGACACAAGTAGAAAGGAAAGACTGGCTTTATTCACTAAATGCAATGGCCAGTAGATTCACTTTCCCTTTCTTCAAATGTTGTATTTTTGTCCTTGGTGTTTTTGTAATTGCCCTGGTTTGTATATTTATGTGTTATAAACTACTAGTTTTTTATTGTTTTAGGCAGACTATAAATTAGAAAAGGTTAAGACCAAAGTATTAGTAGCTCTCTTTATCTTCGTAATTTTTGTTTTCTCCAAGTCTTACTTACACAGGAAGCCTTCCTTTTCTCGTTGACCTGCAGACTGTGGGGAGGGTTCTCATAGAGGGCACTTTGAAAGCCACCGATCAGGAGTGGTTCTCCTCAGGACAGAGTGGCAGGATTTTTACGTAAAGCACATGAATAAAGTTGGGAATTTAATTTCAGAACTGTAACTTGTTGAAATAAATTGATTAAGTAATGGTTTTCATAGGCAGTATGGAGTCCAAGGAAAATCCAGAAAGAGCCCAGGAAGTCAGTGGGCAAAGACACGGACTCTGAGTACTTGCCGTCGAACTCCTCTGATGATGACGATGACCCCTACTACTACTACGATAAGCCCAGGAGAAATCGGAGTAAGATGAAGAAAAAGCTTATTTCACCCACAAAGAAGGGGAAAGGTCCACCTGGCATTGATCTCAGTTCACAAGACCGCGGTCCAGCTACCAGTGACTCCGGAATTACTGATGTTACCACATCCAAAAGCACGTGTGCCCTTGACGTCCAGCAAGAACATGCAACAGAGGACCAAGCCAAACCTCTCAACTCCGCAGGCGGTGACGCACCACATTCTAATGTCATGAGTGTCTATAATTCGTCTGATTATCGCTTTGAGTGTATATGTGGTGAACTTGACCATGTGGACTGTAAGCCTCGTGTTCAGTGCCTGAACTGCCACCTGTGGCAGCACGCAGAGTGTGTGAATTATGAAGAGAAGAACCTGAAGATTAAGCCTTTCTACTGCCCGCACTGCCTCGTGGCAATGGAGCCGGTGTCGACAAGAGCGACTCTGATCATCTCGCCCAGCTCCATCTGCCACCAGTGGGTGGATGAGATCAACAGGCACGTGAGATCCTCATCCCTTCGAGTCTTGGTAAGGCCGTTGGGGCTCCCTAAAGGAATAGGAAAGTGTAAATTTTTGCTACTTTAGGATAGTTTTTATGATATTTGTCTCTTTATTGTCCATCCCAGAAATTAATGAGATAATATTAAATCAGAACTTGAAGGGGAAATTAAGAATATGAAATAGAACAATAGACTATTTTTTTCTGATATCTAAGTACTTGAGCAGAAAGCTGTGAAAGCTTTTGAAAAAATTCTTTATCATGTAAATGAAAAAGTCTTTGAGCATTTATACTCGGAGAGAAACGCAGTTCAAAAAACAGCATTCTGTGATAGTAGCTACTTGTCTGCTCCACCGTCTCTTAGCTCCAGAATCATCCCCTGAAGCAAGCCTCAGTTACCTCATCTGTAAAATAAAAATTCGCTTTTTCAACAAATATTTATTGAGCACCTGTTTTGTGCCAGGAACCGTGCTAAGTTCTGTGTGAAGATTAAATTATTTGCTAAAGTGCTGGCACGTGGTATGTGGGCATTCAGTGTTATTGTTTACATTTATTAGTGTTCTACACTCAGTTCTTCTTTGCTTCCTTCCATTCAAACATTGTTGCAGGTTTTGTATATTTCAGCCTCTATCACAGGCATAGAGACAGAATGCAGTAATAAGCAAAACACCATCTTTGTGATTGAGGAGCTCTCTCCTGTGGGGTAAACAGACCTTAGTTTGAATCTTGGCTCTGCCAGTTGTAACCAAATCACTTCCCGTTTCTTACGTGTGTGGGATGGGAATAGTAACAGCCCCTAACCAGGATTGTTGTTGAAGGTAGCTAAAGCTTAGCCGTGTCTGAAACATAAAAAGTTCAGTAAATAATAGATCTTACTCTCTTAGTTTTTCATGCCACTGTGCTTTTGTACATGCTGTTGATTCCATCTGCCTACCTACCTATGTGTCATTTCCTTTTCCCCTTTCCTTCCCCTTAAGAACTCCGAAGTGTTCTTCAAGATCCACCTCAAATTTTAACTCCTCTCCAAATTACCTTCTCAGCCATAGAACTGGTCCTTCCACTGTGATGCTGTCACATTTACTTCGTTTGCAGTTCCTTTTACATGGCTTCTGTTATTAGTCTCCCACGCGAAAATGCGTCTTTTCTCTAGACAGGAATGGAATGTATGTCAAAGCATCTTTGTTCCTAAGCAAGGGGAGAAGGCTCAGTGAGGGTGTAAGTGCATGGCTATTTCAGTTATCGTTGAGAGCCTTTCTGCAGTTAACTGTGTGTGTCTGTGCTGGTCATTTCCTAGGTATATCAAGGAGTGAAGAAAGACGGCTTCTTACAGCCTCATTTTTTGGCAGAACAGGACATAGTTATCATCACCTATGATGTCCTTCGCTCAGAACTCAATTACGTGGATATCCCACACAGCAACAGCGAGGACGGGCGTCGCTTACGGAACCAGAAGCGCTACATGGCCATCCCCAGCCCCCTCGTCGCTGTGGAGTGGTGGAGGATCTGCCTTGATGAAGCTCAGATGGTTGAGTGTCCTGCTGTAAAGGTGAGGATTTCTGCTGTATTTTTTGAGACTGGGGAAGAGTCGGGGGAAGGGATTGGGAGAAGCTGTCCATAGAAGATGTAATAATTTCAGCGTCATTAGCCCACAATGTTGCTATTGCCAAAGTTTGCTGTTAAATACACTTACATTTGCTTTCCTCTTATGCTGTGAACTGCATAACTCTCAGGAATTATTTCGGTACTTGTGAAGTATTGCTCTGTACGCAATGCTGATGTATATTTGAATAAGACGGCAATTTATGTGTGATGAAGATCAAAGGAAACTGTACTTGGGGGCTTTAGTAAGCATCACATAGTCTCCGATAGCTTTGGGCCAGAGTTGACTTCGGCAGTTTTCATCAGAGAGACTAGATGGTAGTGATAATGCTGCCTTAGAAGGTGGAATTTTGATTCAGCCCTTGTCATACGTGTCTTCATTCTGTCTCCTTTGGCCTGTCCTAAATTTTTGAATCACACCTGTTTTTATGGTGGCTGGCATCTGAAGGGGTGTGAATGTGTCAGTCATTCAGGGAGCCTTTCCGTGCTGCATATACTTGAACTACCCTTCCTGTCATGGGGGCACATGGCATCTGACGAGAAGCACTCTGCTGTACGTTGTTGGCCCATGGAATAGGGCAGTCAGCACTGAGTGTGAAAACTGCTAAATGAGAACGAGTGCGCCTGACCTGAAGTGTAGCTTTCCATGGGCTGCTTTCATGAGTAAACATTCCTGACTCCTGCATTTTGTCTTTTTTTTTCCTTTTGTATTCCATGTCTCTGTCTCATCAGGCTGCAGAAATGGCTCAGCGCTTGAGTGGAATCAATCGCTGGTGCATCAGTGGCACTCCGGTACAGAGAGGACTGGAGGGTAACGTATGGGTTCCTCACACATTGCGTGTACTTGAGAAGCTTGATTTTTTAAAGAAAAATCAACCCTACTAAAGGCTGTTTAACCCTTACTAAAACCCTTACTGAAGTGATGAAACATGTATTTATTTTTGACTCCTAGTACTTTAGAGCATGTATCTTTTTAAATGGAATTGGGTGATTTTGTTTGCAGACATGAGGACAGACGGGTAGTGAGAAGTCCCATTGTCCTAAGTTGAACAGTTACTGTGCTGCCTCAACAGTGCAGATTAGGTCTGAGCTGAACTCAGAGTTCCCCAGTAGTGGGGAGAAAACACAGAGAACCTGATGGGGGGGGGATTTAATTTTAACTGACTGTATCTATAAAAATAGGATCATAATTTTCATTGTCTGAATTCACAACTAGTGGACTATTATTTTATTAATTGTAAAAGTTATGAAACATTAATAGCTATGTAATATCATACCATATAGTTATACCATTATTCCTTCAGCTGTTCCTCTCCTTAGACATTTAGATTGTCTAGTTCACCCCTCCCTCCACACATACGTTGTAACTTATGTTTCTGCATAATCTCATTCATATAACTTACTTTTCCAAAGAAAAGATATTGAATTTTTAAAAGTTTTATTTAACTTGTGAATATTTAAAACTAAAAGTTTAAATGTTGTTTTATATAAGAAGTTTCCTAAAAAGCTGTCATTAAAATGTAGTTAAATTATAAAATATAAATATTCTTGAAGTATGATGGCAAATATCCATCCTCAAAAATTATCTCCCTGAAAATTTAAGCTTTTTGTGTATTTGTGTTCATCAGGAAACTTACCACTCTGCTAAAATAAAAATACCAACATCCATACTGTGACCTGAGAAAAAGTATGTTTTTTGACAATTATTTTTAGGAAGGAAAAGGTTACCTAGGGAGATTTTATAAATATATACTTAAATATTTGAATAATTTTGGTGACTTACATAAAATACATATATTATAATATCAGGGTGAATTAAAAGGCCAGATTTAGTGGTCTGCTGTTATGTTTGGAAACTGCTCAAATTGTAGATGTTTAGGTGCCACTAAGATCTCATTGAGCTCAGAAGTTAACGTAGATGGTACAGAAAAAAGAAAATTGCTATTTTTTTCTCATGTTAATTTTTTGAAAGAACGTGAGCAACAATTCCTCATTCTCTGGAGGTTATTTTGGGTATGTGAGATGTTGGCAGGTACTTTGGGCACATGTCACCATTCAGCAAATTCTTGAGTAATGTCTTTAAAACCAGCTTATTAAGTTATAAATGATATATGATAAAACTGTAAATACTTTGAGCACGGGCTGTGAACCAAAGCATCGCAGGTTCGATTCCTAGCTAGGGCACATGTCTGGGTTGCAGGCCATGTCCCCCAGCAACCACACATTGATGTCTCTCTCTCTTTCTGTCTCCCTCTCTCCTTCCCTCCCTTCCCTCTCTAAAAATAAATAAATAAATCTTTTTAAAAAGGTGGCTGCTTTAAACATGCACCTAATGTGCAAATTTTTAAAAAAACCTGTAAATACTTAAATGTAAAATTTAGAAACCTTAAACATACATGTATACACATGAATCTATTTCCATGATCAAGATAATCACCTCTAAAAGTTCCTTCCTGCCCTCCTTACCTAAAAAGGAGCTTTTCCAGACGTTCTGGGTTTTTAGCTTATATTTCCTCTTTGCTCCCATAGCTCTCTGATGTCTTTAACACTCTGACTCTTGCGGTTCATCTGTTCTTTTTGTGGTTGTGGGCAGTGGGAGGGGTAGCCTGCTGTGAATTACTATGTTGTATTTGGAAGTGGAAGTCTCATCCTTTTTCTTTTTGTGTTAAACCAGCATTTTTTCATCCTGGGCCCCATTGACATCTTGTCCAGATAGGTTTTTTTATTTTGCTTTATTTTGTTTTTGTTTTGTTTTGTTTTGTTAGCTGTCCTGTGCATTTTAGGATATTTAACTTCTTGTACAAACCAGATGCTGGTTGCACTCCTGCAGTTGAAACACTCACAAATGGCTTCAGACACTGCCAAATGTCCCCTGCAGGACAAAATTTCACCCCTCTACCTCCACCTCAGTTGAGAACCAGTGTGTTAGACTGATAGAGATAAATCAGATTTGATAGTGTATTAATTAGCAACAACCCAGCAGTCTTGTGACTTCCAGATTGGCCACATATGAAGCAAGAAAATGAGGCAAGGGTATTTTCATTCCGTAATTTGCCAGGCCTTTTGTCTGTTACTATAGGCGAGCTGATAGAAGGTCAGACTACCCTTGGAAAGTCAAACTAGCAAGATCACTGCTCCCTGCCCCCACAACCACCACACCCCATGCCCATATAATATGCTTGTTTGTATAGTTTCATACCTAGTTTTGGTGTGGGGAGATATACAAACCTAGGTCCACATACTGACACATTAGTTGTATGTCCATAAATAAATTGCCTAATTATTCAAATTCTTATTTGTAAAATAAGGTGTTTTAAAGATTAAGTTTAACACAGTTTACAAAGCATTTAGCACAGTTCCTGGCAGATAATAAATATTCAATGATGATAGCTGCTTCCATGGCTGTGTGTGTTATTCTTATTTTTCATTTATCTGTTCATTTATTTTAGTTTTCTCAAAAATGTATACTATAACTTAAGTACTTTATGGTTTATTCCTTCATTTATTCTTTTTGAGATATAATAATGTACAAAAAATTTACAAGGTCCCTGACATTAGTAAGCTTACAGTTTAGGGGAGAAGATAATACTTAATAACTACCTAGACAAAGATAAGATTGCAATCAAGATAACTTTCATACATGAGATAAACAAATAATTCTAACTATAACAGTTTCCAAAAAAAGACATCTGTTTCCATGACATCACATAAAAGGGATGCGGAAGGATGTGAGAACTGCCAGAAGACCAGAACCAGTAACATGAGCTAGGTAAAGAGTGGAGAATAATTCTCTATGTGGAGGAACAGAAAATCTAAAGATCACATGGCAGGTGGAGACCACAAGAGCATCATCATGGCTGGGGTACAAACAGCTGGGAAAGCATGGTAGGTTGAGAGATGGAATCGATAGATACGCATTGGACAGTGGAGGGTGTTACAGGTCATGATAAAGAATTTTATGTATTTCTTTTCTTAAGAACAGTAGGAGTTACTGAAAGGTTTTAAACAAAGTGGTTAGGGAGCATCTGATGGTCAGATTTATATTTCAGAATATCACTAGTTGCAATGTGGAGAACGGTTTACAAGTGGGCACCGTGGATAGGACGCTGCAGTTGACTGGCTACAATGAGTAATCCAGGCAAGTAGTGCGGGCATTTTGGATTTGGACCAGGCTGTCTCGAGGAAATATAACAGAGTGGATAAGGAGAAACAAACAGGACTTAGTGATAGATCAGGAAATGCCGAGGTTTCTGACTTGCACAACTCCAAGGACAGTGGAAATGTCTCCAATGAATAGCACTAGCAGAAGAGCATGTTTGGGTAAAATAATAATGGATTTGATTTTGGCAGGTTGGGTTTGAGGTATCTTTGGGACCTCAAAGAAGAGGTACACATAGGCAATTGGATTGATTTGATCAAGAAATGTAGATCTGTGTATACCTGCATTTAGGTAGTGGTTCTTTTCAGATACTACTAAGTCTCAGGAACCATCAGAGTCATTTAATTCACCCATCAGAGGCATTAAATTCACCCTAAATATTTGTTGGTCATTTTGTATGGCTTTTAAAAGAGAATATATGCCGATTATGAACATACTTAATAATACAGAAAAATATAAAGAAAATTATACTGAGCTATAATCTTTATTTGATGACATAACCACTGTTCCAACCTTTTAAATGTTCATGTATTCACGTTTATGCTGCATGCATAATTCTCTATTCCATTTATTTTAATTTTTTACTTAATGTATCCTAAGCTGTTTTCCATGTTTAAAAATTCATTATGAATATCTGAAAAACTGCTTAGAGTATAATGTTAAGTGGGCAAAGGGGGGAATATAATATTGAGTGTCTAATCAAGAAATACATAAGAAATAACAAACACAGGACCTGCTGCATTGGGATTTGGGGGGAGTCTGTGTTATGGTGGTGGGGAGACCATAATTTATTTAATCATTCCTTTATTTGAGTGATTTTTATTTGATATATTGTTATTATAACTGTCACTGTGTAGGTATATCTCGCTTGTATCTTTTATCATTGTCTTAAGCTTATTTCCTAGGAGTAGAATTATTAGATCAAAGAGTTTGAAGATTATTAGATCAGAGAATATTTTCCATGCCACCTTTGTAATTATCTTTTTTTCCTGATCTAGCAAACATTATATCTATAAGTTTTAGCATATGATACACACACACACACACGCGTATGTTTAAAACTAGCTCCTAGCACAAAATGCATAGCAAAATAAATCCTTAGCAAATGTAAGTTGAATTGGAATTGACTTTCAGATTCAAGAGCCTGCATAATCCACATGTTAGTTCATGGAAAGTACTATATGGTAGGTAATGTCTGTGCACGTAGTTATTCAAGATAGTCACGAAGAAATGTAGAAGTTAATGCACTTTTTTTTCTTACTTTTCAGATCTCTTTGGATTAGTGGTCTTTCTTGGTGTTGAACCTTTCTGTGTCAGACACTGGTGGTTCCGACTCCTCTATCGCCCCTACTGCAAGAAGAGGCCTCAGCCCCTCTACAGCTTTATTGCCAAGATTCTGTGGAGGTCTGCAAAGAAAGATGTGATTGACCAAGTCAGTACGCTAGGTTTATATTGATTAGTAGTATTCAAAGGAAAAAGAAGAGATGGGAGGGACAGTTAAATGTCTAGGTGACATCTTTTTTTTCCCCCATCTACAGATTCAGATACCTCCTCAGACAGAAGAAACCCACTGGCTCCACTTTTCTCCAGTGGAGAGACATTTCTATCACCGGCAGCATGAGGTGTGCTGCCAGGACGCGGTCATCAAACTCAGGAAGATTTCTGACTGGGCTCTGAAGCTCAGTAGCCTGGACAGAAGGACTGTCACCTCCATCCTGTACCCGCTGCTGAGGCTCAGGCAGGCCTGCTGCCACCCACAGGCCGTTCGTGGGGAGTTCCTGCCACTCCAGAAGAGGTTTTACTCTCCGTTTCTTTCTGCTGCAACTGAGAATATAGTAGTGATAGATGATATTTAAGCAAGTAACTTCCTAGCCCAGAGTTTCACAGCCTAGTCCCTGAGTTCTCAGTTATTTTTAGCAGTGTGTGGTGGTTTTTCTTTGGTATAGAATCCCATTTGTGAAAGAGCGTCACATCATCAAAATTATTTTTGTGGTTTTGAGCATTTCTTTTCAAATTTGGACTTCTGTAGAGTTTTGTTGTTTTGTTTTGTTTTTGCTTCATTCCAGATGCGAAAGGCTTTTGTTCTTACATATTTTGGCTTATAGGGTTGAGTACTGTCCACAGCTTCAGGCATCTGCTTAGGGTCTGGGAATGTATCCTTACAGATAAGAGAGGATGACTGTAATTGAGTTGAAAGTGATCGCGATAAGAGTGGAGGGGAAGAGAAAGATGCCACAAAGACTCTGGAAGAGTCTGATGGTTTTATGTGATGTACTACTGTCACTCCGCATTTTCTTTCTAGTTCTGAACAGCCTTCCTCTTCTTTCAGCACCATGACAATGGAAGAGCTTCTCACATCTCTGCAGAAGAAATGTGCTACTGAGTGTGAGGAAGCGCACCGGCAGCTAGTTTGTGCTCTCAATGGCCTGGCGGGCATCCACATCATTAAAGGTAGAAGGTGACTGCTTTGATGTCTCTGATTCTTCTTTCTGATAGCATTTCTGACTGCTCACACTCAAGCATTGCTTTTTGCAACTTTAATGAACCATCGAGTGCTGTCTTCAACAACTGCTTCGATCTGTTACTACATTTCTAATTCAATAAGAGATTGTACAGCTTTGTAGCCTTTCTAATAAACCATAGTGACTCTTAGGAGCTTTCTTATTCTCTCTAAAACCAAGTAGTATATAGTTCTTAAAGTTGCATAAGTATTCATAAGGTGAAATAATACATAATTTTAAGCACTGTGATAATTTAGCATATACAAATGCTTCTCTATTTCTGCATTTCTTATAAAAGAAACTATGAAGTAGCTAATGATGATAGTTTTAGACCCAGAAAGACATTTGAGCTGGAAAGACATTTTATGATAAAGTTCAGTCCCTTTAACCTTCCCACAAAGATTATTAATCCATTCGTCTACTTGGGTACACAGTCATGGAGAAAGTGTACCATTATTCTCATTTGCATAATAAGACTTCAAAGAAATCAGTTGCCCAGGAAAAATTTGTGTTTTTCTGGAATCCAAGGAAATATTCTAAGTCTCCTTAAATGGAGGGGCATGACTTTAGTTATTAGCTCTTAAGCCTACCAGAACTGGAACTAGAAAGTGTCTCTTACCATCCTGGATACTTGGGTAGTATCGGAAAGACTCACAGATGCTGACAAGGAATAGCTCTAGACAAGAACTGAAAAAGATGAGACTTCTTATTTGCTATAGTTGTAGTCCTGTGAACTTGAGGATCTTATTCAAGGTTTTTTAATCTGTTTCCTTAGCAGTAAAATATAGGTAATCCCATGTGCCTTCTAGTGTTGTTCTTAGAAGTGTGGATGCACATTGAAAATGGAATAGAAACATGTAGGTAAAGTATGATGTTGATTATGGTAATGCGGAGTAACCTCACATTCTTACCACTTGCTCACAATGCAAATATTATTAATAACTCATAGTAGGAGAAAAGGGCATATTTTTATATAAATTTGACAAATTGTTTAAATTTAACACATGTACTTTTGTGAGCAAATTGTCCCTTAAGACAGCCCCTTGGAAACCTGCAGTTTAGCTAGCAGTGTTGGCAAGCTTGGATCTGCTCTAGTAATCCTTAATCATCGCTGCCCTCTGGCCTGCTGAGTGAGCCTGAGACTCGGGAGCATTCTAGTCTGCAGTCTGAATTGGCCTGTGCTTTACAAGCCAAGGTGAACACCTAAGTGAGGAAACTTCTTAGTAGAAATTATTTTTTAATTAAACTTTTAAAATTATTTTGACTTGGAAATACTCAGACATAAATTGGAAATTATATGTCATATTTAATACCAGTGTGTCACAGCCCCAAATTAATGCAGTGGAATAATTATGATGAAAATCTACAGAATACTTGACTACTGCAGATAAAATATATGTGTGCTTGGTCTTTAAGAAACATAAATAATATACTATTTAAAATATTTAGGTCATTAAATCCAGCATCATATCTGAGAAATTATCATACTACTACAAACATTTTATATTATTCATAATACTTTCATGTATATATTCCAGTTTATCCTCATAATTACCTAGTGATTGAGATATTATTGTCCCCATTTTGTATAAGAAAACTGGAATTCAGGCTTAGCTGCTTTCTAAGATTGTAGCTAATAAATGGCAGAGACTTTGCCCTGGATCTTTGGATTTCAGATCAAATATTTAATGCTTTTATTGTAGTAGGTCTGCTTCTTCATCAAAGCTACATTTATAAACTTCAGTATTATGCTACCTATAGTAGGTTAAAACTCACCATCAGAACTTATGAAATGGAGTAATGTACCATTTGTAGGGTGTCACAATAATAAAAATAAAATTCACATTTCTCCTTTTGATTCTAAAACTGCATTTCTGACCTTATTCTACATTGTTATTACTCAGAAATTTAGACAGTTAAGGAGTTTCTTCACTTGTCCTGTTTTCCTAGTCTCATGAGATGTATTGTCTCTCTTTGTTTCCTGTGAGGTTACACATGATGTGGGCATTGGGGAAAACGGTTTTCCCTGCTCATTTCCAAACACCATCCCACTCTGGCGAGGTCAGTAGGGAGGTGGTTCCTGGGGTCAGAATGCCGCGGTGCGGCCCAACAGGAGCGCGTCGCTGTCTTTCCGATAGTTTCCACTGCCTTCCCACGGTGCTGCTGCTAATAGAAAGTTCTATCAGAAGTCCATTAGTAAAGGATATGTCCATTCTTAATTGTAATTATAAACCTAATTGTGGCGAATTTACTGTTTTTAGTGTCCATTGCTTAACTTCACAGTACTATGTTAAAACAATGTACATTTTTTCTAAGTCCTCACTGACTATATTAAAAACATGGTATTGTTATACCTTTGTATAATATGTTTACTGCACATATGTTTTGGAGAAAATTAGACTGGCAATATCAAACACAGTGTAGTTCGTTTACTGGAAAATGTCACTGCCATCAAGTGGCAAGGGGTGGGTATTTCCAAATTTGATTTCCAAATTTGACTTCCAACTATGCATTTTTTTGTGATTTCCCAAGAAAGCATGTCTTTTTTCAATAAGCATAAAAAAATAGATACTATACTGAATAGTTCAAATTCAACTGCTTACATTATATTTTAGTCATTATATCTCCTTTAAAAGGTATAGTAATTATAAGGGAAATTTTTCAAATGAATTATTCTCTATAAGTGATAGCATAAATACCAAGAGAATGCATAAGTCTTTTGAAGAGCTTCATGAAAATCTTCAAAACTAAAAAAAGAGGGCTCTTAATGTGATGGTAATTGAGTGTTACTCCTACATTATAATGAGATTTTATTGTCAAAATAATCTTTTTTGTCAAAGCGAATAAAAATTGGATGGCTGTAACGTCGCATGAAAACGCGTGCTTTATAAAGCTTTGTGCTCGGTGACTGGTAGAGCGCAGTGCAGAGCGGTGGTGTGAAAGCCCGCGTTTGCACAGCAGTGTGACTGTGCTTGATGCCCTGAACTGTACGTTTAAAAATGGTTGAAATTGTAAGTTTTATGTTACATATAGTTTACAATAAAAGTATTTTTTATATATAATCAGCATTAACAAAAGAGAGAGAGAACCAGCAACAAAATTGACAAAGCTGTGTATACAGAGAGAAAACTCTTGGTGGCTCTGAACAAAGTTCTAAATCTACAGTATTAATAGAACAAGGGAGAAGTTAAATGAACGAAAAGCAAGTATATATAGTGAACAGAACATAAAAGGTTTTTTTTCCCCGATAAACTGAAACTAGAACATTCCTGTGCCTTATTTTGTATTTCATGATTCTGCCACTTTTAGATTTTTACTTCAATTGTATTTATAAATTACCAGATTAAAGTTTTTCCTTAGGCAGCAAATAAGATAGGTTTCATTACTCATGCCATTAAAAATGTTTCATCTGTCCTTTCGTTGAGGAGTTATGAAACTCTTCCCGAAAGAACCAGACAATGAATACTTGAGGCTCTGCGAGCCGAGGCTCTGCTGCGGCCACTCAGCTCTGCCGTTGCCGTGCCCAAGCGGACGGGAACCCATGACCACAGCTGGGAGCCACGGGACTTCCCTTGTGGACCCCGCAATTTAACTGCACATAATTTTACCTGTCACCAAGTAGGATTCCTTTGAATTTTTTTCAACCATTTAAAAATGTAAAAATCATTCTTAGCTAAGGTCCTTACAGAAATACAGAGGATCAGATATGACCCAAGGGCCAGAGTCTGCCAGCCTGTAGTTATAATTGATACTTTATGAATTATTTTATTTGAATGAGTTGCTAATTAGGAACAATGTAAAACAGCATAAATCTCAGACTAATTGTGATTTGTGTGACCGGAAGTGGAAAGAAGAATCTCTAAGTTTTTGAAATATAGTTTTTAATTACAAGTTATTCTGACCACCAAGAGGAACATCACCTATCAAGAAGACTCTATTAATTTTCTGAGAATTATGTGTTGGTTGGTCATAGTATTTTTAATATTTGTTTAAAATATAAATACCTATATTACTTGTCCTAATTTCAAACATAACTATTAATTGGTACTCTGACTTCAGTGAGAAGAAAATCATATGTTTAAATTAGAAGTTAATTCAGAGTTTGTATTTCAGTATAATTTTAAAATATTGTAAATTCATTTGATCATTGTTCTATTCTGTGAAATTAACAAAAAAAGGACCTATCAGCTTTTTTACTGGGGCAGTATGTTAATTTCAAGTCTAATTTTTTTTTAAATAGTGAGTTGATTTTTTAAATAATCTCTAAGTTACATTTTTTATGGACATTTTTAATTCAGATGACTAGATCACAGTAGGAGCTCAGTACTTGACTTGCTCATGCTTTGAGTGGCTTTAATTCTCAGGCGAGCACGCGCTGGCCGCAGAACTGTACAGAGAAGTGCTGCGCTCGTCTGAGGAGCACAAAGGGAAGCTCAAAACCGATTCGCTCCAAGTGAGTACGGACTGCACAGTTCCAAGTACATGTTTTGCTTGTTTTTTTATGAAATAGTTTTTCATGGGATCGTTTTTCTGAATATTTAAGAAGGTGAAGGGTAACAAATGGACGGAGTCATATTCTCTGGGGATGAAGTTTGGGATTCAGTCCTTTTAATGAGCACCCAAGATGATTTGCATGGCCAGCCTCCCTTGGCGTCCTCAGGGAGTTGGTACAGGACAGCCCCCCACCCCTGCTGCAAGTCGCCGAAATCTGCAGATGCTCCAGTCTGCTATATAAAATGGCACCATTTTGCGTATAGCCTGTATTTGCATATAGGCGACAGCAGGGTATGCAGGTACATCACTTCATTCGTGTGTGTTCAGCATAGTGCTCAGTGCATGGTGAATTCAAGTTTTGCCGTTTGGAACTCTCTGGAATTTTTTTTTTAATGTTTTTGATCCATGGTTGAATCTGCAAATCTGAAACCCACAGATATGGAGGGCTGACTGTACATGAAAGTTGGAGAATCACTGCTGTTCCATATGCTCAGGCCAGTATTGGCACAGGGCTCACTAGCGAAATCTAACCTACGTTAGAAAAACAGCTTGAATTGTTTGTACTTCAAAGAATGAGAGCACTTTTATCAATTTTTTGCATGTGAATATCAACATATTTAATGATTTTCACCAAAAAGTAAAGAAAATGAGTTCTAGTCAGCAATGGAACTAAGTAACAATAAACATTATCCACTGATCTTGTAATTTAATTTTTGGAGGTGTTTTAGGGATGTTTGGATATTTGAATTACAACATTTAAGCATTAAGTCTTTCCCGTTCTTGGTTCTGTCAGGTGGGTTATATAGACAGGGTTCTAGCTGAATGGTGAATAAGGACCACTTTTATTAATAGCGGTAAGTTTAGGCTTGAGTCCCTGGTGAGACTTGTTCACCATTCAGAATCTGGACTCTGGGACCTGCATGTTCACATGTGCTTCGGCAGGTGGTAGGAGGTGTGTTTGGGGGAGAGAGAAGAAGAGGGGAAGGCAAATACAAGTCTGCTTATATTCTTCGTGGATAAGGCAAAGGTATCATGCTCCCGAACAAAGGAAACAAAGGTAGAAGAATAAGCAAGACAAAGAAGTCCAGAATGCCTAAGGGCAAGAATAAGCAACCAGCCGGGCTGTTCCCTGTTTGTCATAACAACCCCACTTACTGGGAAAGCACAACCCACTGAATATTTTGCCCCGTCCAGTCAGATTGGCCCTCAGTACCCTTGGGATAAATGTGTAAAGGATGGAGAGAGAGCAACATTTCTCCCACCCATCCCACCACCTTGTGCAGAAAGCCCCAGCAGTCCTCTCCCGGAAGCACACGTAGACAAGAGGAGCCAACTGTCTACCCCGTGGTTTCCCTGGTGGTGTTTACACCTTCGTTGTTATTAAATCCCGTGTTAGTGACTGTGTTACCTACGGAGCCATGTTGGAAAGACCTTAAAACAGTTGAGTTAGCTTTTCAAGGTTAACTCTACAAAGATCTGTACCATGGCTCATAATCTGTAGCCATTGGGAGTAAACCTTTATGGTCTCAGATCACTGGCACCAAATCAGATCTTTCCAGAAAAACATTGCCTGATCCTGTATACTTACCTATCTTCCCACGTTAACAGATAGAAATTACTTTCGCATTATTTCTTCTCATAACCTTTGACTCCAGGGGTCTCTAACCAGCTGCAGACTTAATGTCACAGTGAGAAGTCTGGCTTATATAGAATACAGAGACATATGATGGAGTTTTCCTGTACCATCTTCACCCCCAGCCGTCCCCTCTTCAGCCCTTAGGTTCAGCAGGTCCAGGTCACAGCCCTGTTTTCTTATATATTTAATTACCCTTATTTTTATCATAATATAATTGCTAGGATCATCCAGACTCGTTTCCCAAAAGAGGAATCAAGTCTCTGCAGTCTACACTTTTATTTTACTTCACTTAACTTGGCATACTCCTTGTTCCTCATATAGACAAATGCATATATAATAGAAAAAAATATACCTAGAAATAAAAAAAGAGAAAAATATTACATACTTAGCTAACTACATAGATATGTTCATAAGACTAGATTTTTAATTGAAGAAAATTTATCTTGTGAATTAAGACATTTACTATAAAACTGACTTTGTTTTTCCCTGAGAAAGGAGTACTCTAATCAGTGATGTGAGTATGATGGTGGTGCTTTGCATGCCGTATCAGCAGTGGGTTCTCCCTTTGAGTTCACTACATGGCTCATAATTACTGCCTTTTCTGCGTTTGCAGAGACTTCATGCTACTCATAATTTGATGGAACTATTGGTGGCCAAGCACCCAGGGATACCTCCTACCTTGCGAGACGGCAGACTTGAGGAAGAGGTAATTATTATTTTTCATTCTCTCTTTAAAGAATATGTTTTTCAGACTCCATGCTCCACCTAATTGCTATTTCCTAGGCCACACAACATCTCAGTAAAGGTAACAGTGTTTCCCTGCTGCTTCAGCATTTCAGACTTTGCTGTGGGGACTTGGGTGGTGGAGAATGGCCATGTTTATGGCGCTCTCTGCTGATCCGCTTGTAGCTGGAGGGCTGCAGCTTGTCGTAGAGTGGTTGCTGGTAGTCAGCAGCACAGGATGTGAATAAAAACCATTTGAAAAGGAGACCTTGTTGATCTTGTGACAGATCTGCAGAAGACTTCATCTAGTAAAAATAAAAAATGATATGCTTTTGCCACCTTTCTGTTTATTATTTATGACAGTAAATTCAGATTTTCTTACGTCCTCAGAGAAGTTCCCTCTGTAATGAGTATTGATTCTCTCTGGAAAGAGCGACATTATAAAGGAACTCACTATAAATTGTTAATAAGCTTATTATGCTAATTTTCCCATAGAGTTTTACCTTTTTCAAGGTTTCAAACAGAGATGCAAAGCTTAAATCTAAAGAGTGGTAGATATGTTTGAAATGTATCAAACTTGTAAGTAAAGCCGTTATTTGAATCAGTGATAAAAAACGATCGTGTAAGGATGTACGGCCCTTTCTGAATGTCAGATGGCCATTTACTAGAAGTTTCCGAGTTAACTGTGATTCCCATTTTGTCTGGTCTTTACATGTAGTCCGTCACTCTTTGTTTAAATGCCTTCAGTGACGGGAAACTGGGAGACAGTCCAGCCTATTAGTAGACAGCTTTCATGACCAACTAATTATTAGTTTTAAAAAATTAATTGGAAGTTCGTGACAAGAAAAGGAAAAATGCATCATGGGGAGGAGGGTTCATACTCTATATGTGGATGTATTTCCATGTGTCAGCACGTGAATCTTCTAGGACTTCCATAACAAAATGCCCCAGACTGGGCGGCTTAAATGACAGAAATGTATTTCTTAAAGTTCCAGAGACTGGCGGGCTAAGATCAAGGGGCTAGCAGGGTTGGTTTCTCCTGAGGCCTCTCTTTAGCTTGGACACGACCACCTTCTCATTGTCCTCTCCAGGCCTTTTCCTTGCTTTACTCCCTGTTGTCTCTCTTTTCTCTTAAGGAGACCAGTCATATTTATTAGGGCTTCACAACTGTGGTCTCATTTAACATATTTGCTCATTGAGTTGCCTCCTTAAAAGCCCCATCTCCAAATGTAGTCCCATGGGGGTGAGAGCTTCATTCACCGTATGGGTTTTGGGAGAACACAAGTCAGTCCATAACATCTGTGTTACTGTATATTCTCGAGTATCATTTCCAAACTGAAGTAAATTCCAAGAAATTGAAATCACTTAATCAGATAGCAGATACTAAAAGGTATCATAGTTTTAAATGTCACTGTTCTTCTCCCTTCCTTGTTTGTTTTTTAATTAAAAAGTTGATAAAAATTTGGAGAGCAAATGCTTGGGATTTCTTAAATTTTATGACTTAACAGGTGAATGTGTTCTCCTGAATATATGTATCCTAAGAATTCCCGGCATGGCTTTTATGTTCCCTGCAGTATACTTGTAGAGTTTTATGCTTAAATTGAGTTCAGTAGCTTTAAATATGTACGAATCGCCACCTTGTCACTGACACGTCACGTGAAATGGTTTCCTGGGCCTGCAGTGAGAGCTGACTCCGTTTGCTGCCGTCACACAGGCCCGGCAGCTGCGAGAGCACTACATGAGCAAGTGCAACACCGAGGTCGCCGAGGCACAGCAGGCCCTGCTTCCCGTGCAGCAGACCATCCGCGAGCTCCAGAGAAAGGTGCGTCCCCCGCCGCCTTCCTCACGTCCCCACAGAGCATTTCCACTTTCGTTCTGGTCGGGGGGGGGGGGGGGGGGTGGACTTGATGTATGTGATCGACTTGGAGCTCTAAGCCCCTGGCACAGCACTTGCCCACAGTAAAAATGTTTTTGCTGTTAGCAGTGTTTTTTAATTGAATGAACAGGTACATAGATAAATCACCTATTTGTATAGTTATTCTTTTCCATTTCTTTTAAGCTCTAAGGGGTTTCTTTTACCTTGGGTTGTCTTTCGAAGAAAGTAAAAACTTTTAAACCTCCTTTTGATCTTAAATGTATACGTTGCCAAAATCTTTTCTGTTAAGATGTCAGAACATTAGAACCACAGGTGTTTTTATTACGAAATATAAGCCATTTGTCATTTCTAAAATTTCCCTTTTGTGAAATCAGTAGCAAAGCTAAAGAGGAAGCCACAAAAATACATTCTCATTTTTGAATGCATACTTTTTTATTTTTACCAAATACTCCTCATTTTATTCTTCCTAATTAATTATTTAATATTCAGGCATACAGTTTTCTTAGTTATCACAGATTATTCATGGAGTAGAATCCAGTTCAGTTAGCTGAGTGTCAGTATGATGTCTTTCTGTTGAGAAAGAAACCTGCTACCCTTTCTCATGTGTGGAGTGAGTATGGAATTTTCATTTTGGTAAAGTATGTTTTAGCACAACTTTGTCACACAGGAGTACACAGTAAGTTCCTGTTTATCCAGAGTAGTGAGGAAACAGGTTTTCTCTTTAATTATATTATGCAAAAGTTGTACTCACCTATTGAATAAGGAGAAATGTATACTTGTCTCACTGCTATTATAATTCCCTTTGGAGTAGTATTTATCACTGCCTTTGAATTTTTCACAGCAGATGATAAAAATGATAGAAACACGGTGATAGCAACATAGTGAGTCCTACAGCGTTAATTGATGAGCACTTGTCTATTTTACAGATTCATTCTAATTCTCCTTGGTGGCTAAACGTGATCCACAGAGCAATAGAGTTTTCTATTGATGAGGAGCTTGTTCAACGAGTGCGAAATGAAATAACCAGCAACTACAAGCAACAAACTAGCACGTTTTCTATGGCAGAGATGTAAGAAAATAGTGCAAAGTAGAATACTGTATGAGTAGCCACCCCAGATATTCAGATCATTTGGGATTAAGAGGTGCAATTACATGTAGGGACATATTGTGATTGTGAACATCTGGATTTTACATACTATTAAGAGTACACTTCAAATCAGAGTATTAGGTATAAGTCTAAAAGAGAAACCCTTTTTCCCCATTTATTAGTCATTTAAAAATATTCTTTTTTTACTACTTTTCTTTTGAAAAAATCTAAAGTATTTTTTTTATATCTTTGTTGGGCAAGTTGCTTAAATCCAACTTTAAGCTAATGTTTGAAATAGGCCTCGTTTTGGAGAATGGTGTCCTTGGGGTAGGTAAGGCATTCATACTTCCCTATATGATCCATTCGCTACATTCTAAGCATCATAGCGCCCCGGGGGCAGGTTCTATATTGTAGAGTTTGCTGCTCTCCCTTCCCCCACTTTCTTCTCATCAGCACTTACCATTCTTCAGCATTCATAGGTAAATTGATTGTTGATCTAGATGTAGAAACAGTGAATAATTATTTCCAAAGAACAGATTTATTCTTTATCAGAAGTACTGTCAGTGGCATGACCCAGAGGAATTTCCGCCTGCTGTGGGGAATCTAGGTGTTGTGGCAGAAAAGATAGATTACATTTTCCATGTGTCGTTATTACTTGGATGTAGCTTAGATTATTATAATTACCTTTTTCCCCACGCAAAACCTGATGGACTGCTGCTTTTTGAAATACTTGCAATTTGTTAGATTCTGAGTGCACTTCTTTTTTCCCTGTTAAGCTCAAGAATCACTGCTCCAGAATAAGTTGTCATTTATGGCATGGTTCACTTTATCCAGTTTAAAAACTGTATCCTGCCCTGGCCAGAGTGGCTCAGTAGGTTGGATGTCGTCCCACAAAGTGAAAGGTCACTGGTTCAATTGCTGGTCAGGGCACATGCCTAAGTTGCAGGTTCAGTCCCTGGTCAGGACACATGCAAGAGGCCACCAGTTGATGCTTCTCTTTCACACCAGTGTTTGTCTTCCTCTCTTTTCTCCCTCCCTTCCCCTTTGTCTTAACACACACATACACACCTATATCCTAATATGTTCTGCCTGAAGTATAGAATCAGCTGATAAGAAAGCATTTAAAATATCTTGAACTTGTTTTTCTTAAATCATACAGAAATTACTTAAAAGTTCTAAATCCCCTATTAGAACATATCTCCTATTATTTGAGGTCCCAAGGCTGTACAAGAACCAATAAGAGATGTAAAATGAACTGTTAATATCATATAAGCATCCTTTAAAAACAAAAAAAAATTAGACATAAATAGAAAGTAATAAAACACATTAAGATATCTCAAAAGCCAGACTATTTATGTTCGCTTGTTAATAACTCTCGGGAAAGGCTACGCAGCTTAATGATTAAGAGCACAAGTAGGTTCTCATGTCAGGTTACCTGTGGTCATGTCTCAGCTCCATCATGTATTAGCTCTGTGACCTTGGGAAAGAAATTTAATCTCTGTGCCTTAGTTCTTCATCTATTAAACCACACAACATTGTTGTAAGGATTACAAAATTAATATTTGTCAAGTGCTACTTAAAATCGCGTGTACCATTTGGTATGGTGTTCAAGAGTTACCTTCTGTTACTGTGTTTTCTGCTCTTTTGTTTAAAGGTCCTGCAAGAGACAACATTGCTAAGACTTATTAAATGCCTAGTCACATGACTCAGACATGAGTCAGTAAAGAGAAATTTTTTTCAAAGCCACTTCTTTCCTTTGGTTCAAAAGTTAATTATTGAAGAGTGATTTAAATTGTTAATAAGTTAGAAAGAAAAACAATTATTTTCTTTGTGTGAACTTGGTTCAATTACCACTACACAGATTCTTTTAGAAATTATTCAACAGCTATTTTGTGTCTGTTGCATACACTTTTTTTAAAAAGCTATGAGCAATGTCTAATTCTTACCTTCTGAAATTTAGTTTGATAAGACAACAGCCATGTGTATTTTGAGAAAAATGAGTATGTATAAAAACTGAACATAACAAGGTATAAAACAAGCTATATTTGTAATAAATCCCATGGACAGAAAGAAACAGACTTGTGTGGTGAAATGTTGGAGAAGCCTTCCGGAAGGACAGCGGCTCTCGTGGTCAGTTTGAGGAGAAGAGCATATGGCGTTTTAGGGAGGAGAAGGATGTGCTCTTAAAAAGCAAACAAATTGTGTTCGTATTTTCCATTTTGTAATTTCTTGTTATTCTGGGCTTTCTTTTTCCTTTCATAAATCCGTATACACATATCCATACATTTTTTTCTTAGCCCTTTCACCCGTAGTTGATCAGAATAGTTAAGAGCCTTATTTGGGTTTAACTCCTAACTCTGCACATAATAACAAATTAATTTGTTAAGTTTTTTCTATAATGACGCACATAGTGTCCATTGATACTATATAGAAGTGCTTGGCAAATTGCCCTGATATATAGTAAATGCTTAATAAACTGCACATACACACACACCCACAGTCTTGTAACAAGTCGCATAGCTCTTGGCTCTTTTGCCTTCTTCCCAGTTTTCTGTCTTTGTCTTTCCTCCTGCAGTCATCTGTCTCTCCACATCCAGCCAGGATGTCTGGAGGGACACCTGTGGTCAGTCAGCATTAAAGAGAAAGAATGTGGCGATCGTGACCTTTCAGAGACATCTGAGGCAGGGACAGAAGATTTTGAGTGCTGTGTTTTAGTTCCTGGGAACAGGAACTGTCAGACTTTTTGTAGTAGGCTATCCGGTGTTGTTATTCCTTGTCTACTAATAGATACCCATAGAATACACTCTTAAGGTAAACTCACTGAAGTGCGACTAGGTAAAATGTTGCAGTTTCTTTGTCTAACAACCATTTTCTGAATTTGAAGATACTGACCTTGTGTTGTGTTTGGTGCTGGTGATGGGAATCAGGTTCCGTGACTGCAGAGGTCTTCAGTTCTTACTGACAACACAAATGGAAGAACTAACTAAATTCCAGAAGCTAGTGAGAGAGGCTGTAAAAAACCTGGAGCCACCTCCGTCTCGCAGTGTTATTGAGTCTGCAACCCTCTGCCACCTCCGACCAGCCAGGCTTCCTCTCAACTGGTAGGTACCAGGGGAAATCACTCGATAAGATGGCATCATTCCATTCAGCTAGATTTCTTATAATGAAAGTTCATTCATTTGAATTCAGATAGAAGTAAAGATGTATTATTAATCTAACTTGAAAAAAGAGAAAAGCTCAGTGATCCCCTACTGAAAATCCAATTTTTTATTCTAGAATGGCATATTTGTTGAAAAGAAAAAGTAAGGTGTAAAATACTAAGCCTTTCTTAGAAATTACCTGGTTGCCGGTCATGTTTGTGAACATTCACTCACTGGCGGTTTCTCCTTCCCCAGCTGTGTCTTTTGTAAGGCCGATGAGCTGTTCACGGAGTACGAATCGAAGCTGTTTTCCCACACGTAAGTCCCCTGATTATTTCCATCGGGAAAACGAGACGTGTACAAGATTGATGTTTTAAATCAGGAGACTGTATTTTCTTTACAGTAATCTTTTGTATATTTTTTCTGTTATTAAATCAATTCAATAAACTTTGGCAGTTGATCACGTAACATGCTCAGTTTACCCATGCAGAAGCTTGGCCTCACGTGCTCGTGTCATGTGGTGACGTCTCCCGAAAGGCAGTTTAGGGAAGTAACAGACCCTCGAGTCCAGCGTGCTGGGACTCAGATCCCTGGCCCCTATACTGTGAGCAAATCGCTTCTCTAAGCCTCAGTAATCTTATTTGTGAAATGTGTACAATAACAACATATACTTCATTGAATTTTTTTTGAACATTAAATAGGAAAATGCTTGTTATTGCTTACCATAGTGTTCAATACATGGTTAATGTCCTATAAAATGTTATCTCTCATTATTAATATACTTTCTCCAACACAAATTTGAAATCTTCATCCTGTATAAGGAATTAAGCTATTTACTAAGTACATACAGCCATGACATTAGCAAAATTATTTCTGTTTTACAAAAATGGAAATTGAGAAAAGACCAAGTTCTGATTGCCTCCAAAAAAGAGAGATTGACCATGTACTCTTAGATCATCCTGTGCTTTGGATTTTTTTTTTATTTTACTTTATTTTATTTTTTTGCATGGTTGATAGTGATAGTAGTCTGTGTTTTGTATTGTTTTAATTCTCAGAGTAAGAGTTCAGCCTGGGATTTACAGCCATTTCTAGATGGTTCTCAAGAAACATAGGTCAAATTCATGATGCCTCAAGCTCTTTCAGAGTTGCTGTAATTTTTACCAAGGCTTGCAAACACGAGCTTCTAGACATGACTTTAAATAAAAATTGTTGAAATTTTCATGACTGACCTTGCTTCTCTGTTGGCTCTGCCAGTGTGACCTTTGCGGTGCTGTCCCGCCTACAGCCAGTAGTCACTGTTGTTTTGTTCTCCTACGTCTTCAGAGTCAAAGGCCAGACTGCGATATTCGAGGAGATGATAGAAGATGAAGAAGGCCTGGTGGACGATCGAATCCCTACCACCAGCCGGGGTCTGTGGGCCATAAGCGAGACAGAGCGATCTATGAAAGCTCTGCTGTCATTTGCAAAGTCACATAGATTTGACATTCCGTTCATTGATGAAGGAAGCACTTCGATGGATCTCTTTGAAGCTTGGAAGAAGGAATATAAGGTCCAGTATTTTAAAACGTTCATCCAGTATTAAAAGTTCTCCTTTACATTAATTTCAATGGCTACTTTTTGTTTTCTCTCTTTAGTTTTTAAAAATCTGCTTAGAGACCTTAGGTATTATAATTTCTCTTTCCCTAAAATGTGATGATCATGATGAAAAATAAATACAGTAATACTGAATAGATAAGGAACTTTTATTTATTAAATTGCTCAAAGAAAGTTATTTTTAAAATTAAAATATATGAAACATTTTATTTAGCTGTCAAAATGGTCTTTCTGTTCTTAGGTTGACCTTACATTGCTAGTCTGTGAAATTAGATGGGATTTTTTTCATTTTGTTTTGCTTTGCTCTATGAATAACAACCAGCCATCAACAACTTTGAGTGAAGATCGGAGAATATAGTATTTCTCAATATACACGACTGGAAATCATTGCAATTAATAATGCACAAAGCGACCCTTCATATTAAAACTTTAATAGTGTTGTCATATTGTATCTATGTCTTTGAGATGAGATTCCAGAACTCATTAATTTTGAATTTTTCGTGTATATTTGGATTTATTGATTCATTATTCTACTCTAAAGGTGAAATGGGTAAGGCAGTGAAAGAAGTGTTTTATTTATAATTCCATTCAGTATCTTTTTTAATCTAAAGTTCTTGCGTTTTAAAAAAGATTTTATTTATTTTTAGAGAGAGGGAAAAGGAAGGAGAAAGAGGGAGAGAAACATAAATGTGTGGTTGTCTCTCACGTGGCCCGCAACCCAGGCATGTGCCCTGACTGGGAATCAAACTGGCAACCCTTTTGTTTGCAGGCCCGTGCTCAGTCCACTGAGCTACACCAGCCAGGGCAAGTTCTTGCATTTTAAAGCTGGATAAAAATATCTATCCAGAAAAAGAAGACATGCTGTCTATAATACCAGTTCATATGTTTGATAAATTTCAACACTTTTATAGTGTTGAAATCATTGGTTTGTAATCATTTTTTTTTCATATTACTATTTTAACGTAAAAGCACATTAACACCAAGCCTTGGGATAAGGTAGTACTGTATAGTGTCCACTTGGCCCTATGTTCTTCCTTGGGGTTCAGTTTGGCCCCAGGCTCTGTGTCAGAGGAATGTTTATCATGTAGGCATCCCAGAACTGTGTGCTGTCCTTCTCCGTGACATTGCAGGCAGCTCTTCTGCAGCAATATGAATGAGTGAGCTACCGCTGCACGCATCAGTCAGGGTCTACCTCGAAGTATAACGCTAGTGATCAAACATTTTAAAATAATTGATAGCACCTCTATAAATTTCAAAAACATACATACCCAGGTTATTAAGGATGTGTAGATTAGTATATGGCAATGAAAACTATGGAATAACACGTCCAACTCAGACTAATGGTTACCCCATTTTGGGGGGGGTTGAAGGAAAAATGTGTGAGGAAAGAGTAATACAGTCGAGAAGGAACACACAGGCTTTCTCTAAGAAGTTGGTATTGTTTTCTTTCTTAAATAGGATGATGGCACTCACTTGTGTATTTTAGTATTCTCATTTCATATGTACACGTTATTTTAAATATGTGAAATATTTTACAATAAAAAATATTTCTTTAAAAAATAAAGCAGAGCCTCCACCAGCCTAGTATTGAGCTATAAAGGTCTTTGGTGAGTGTAGGGTATTCTGTTCCTAAGAATCTAAACAGGCAGCATTCTGTGGGGTCCTCTGGAGATTGGCAGTTATCCCTTCTCATCCTAAAAATGGCCTAAGAATTGCTCGCACTTTAGACACTTAACAAAAAAATGTATATGTCATAAGACCTCACTGAAGTTTTACACCAGGGCACATCTTGGTGGTTTAACCAGTTTCAGTTATGTGCATTACCAGTGTCTTTGTCTTTTCCGTTCCTGCAGTTGCTTCATGAATATTGGATGGCTCTGAGGAATCGCGTGTCCGCTATTGATGAACTGGCCATGGCTACCGAGCGTCTGAGAGTCCGGGACCCTAGGGAGCCGAAGCCCAGTCCCCCCGTCCTTCACATCATTGAGCCACACGAGGTAATGTGCACGTAAACCACAGAAAGCACAGCAAATAGTATCACAAAAACTCAACATTCCTAGAAGAGAGAGTGTCAGGGCAGCGATCTCTTCAATGTGTGTTTAATCACTCTCGAAGCTGGCCCCGGGTTAAAAATAGTCAAAGATGAGCAATTTTATATCTAATGCTTGCTTAAAATTCACTATTTTGGTGCATTTGTCTCCCTCCAGATTGTATGTTCATCTATTTTTGGATACCTCCTATGTGCCAAAAGCGAAAAGATACTCTTGGTCAGTTGTCAGACTTATGTTCTATTACATCAGTTTTATCAGAACTAGAAAAACCTTCCCTAAGGGCACCCAAAACTGCTTCCATGTTTGCCTTTGCTGGTGATGAGTGGACATTGACAACTTGTCTTCTAATGAATCTCTCTTTGTTTCTCAGGATTAAAAACTAACTCTACCAACCTTTCTCTTCCATAGTGACAATATTATTTTCATTAATAATTTATTTTTATTCCTTTTGTGTGTTTAATCTTTTAAATCTTTTTCCTTCAATAAACTTGGAGACTAACTCAGAAAAATTGTTAATATTCGTTATATACTACTTTACTAATATACTACTATACTTTAATTCCTTGGTTACTGAACTTCCATACAACCTGATTTTTTGATGATTCTGAGTATTTGTTTTGTAGTGTAGTTTTAATTTTTTTCTGTGGTTGTGCGAGGAAGTGAGCTGTGTTTACCTACACCTTCATCTTGACCCAGAGTCTAGAATTGTTCTACATAGGAAGCTTTCCTACTTGAAGTCGGATTAAAAAAAAAAAATCAACCAAAGTTCTGTTTGTGTTCCAGTTTTCAGTAATACATCCATGGGATAAAGAAAACTGAGATAATATGCTACTCAGGCCAGAGTGATTTCAAGAAATCCAGAGAAGAATCTCCATGCCCCCATCCTCTCTACGGCCTCCCTCAGGAGAATACAATAGACAATCAGTCAATAAAAATAAATACAGAGAAATTTGTTTTCATATTAAAACAAATTCTTATTTGTTTTAATTATTCTCAATTCTATTTAAGTAGTAAAAAGCAAAAAATACATACATTTCCTTTTGAAATGCATTATCTAGTACCCATTTTGCTATTTTGAGTTTTTATATGTAAGTGGGTTTTCTTAAAAGAGAACACATTTATATTATTGAAGGATTATGCATGTTTGATATAATTTTAATGATCGTTCTGGAAGAGAATAAAATTTTTTTATTTTTTTTAAGGTGGAACAAAATCGGATAAAGCTACTAAATGACAAAGCTGTTGCTACATCACAGCTTCAGAAAAAACTTGGGCAGCTTCTTTACCTAACAAACTTGGAAAAGGTATCATTTTAAAAGATACTGTATGTCAATAAACCACTGTAGTGACTCCATTTAATCTTTTAGTCCCATAATTATTAATGGTACTGGGTTTTTTAAATCAGTGTTTTATTTGTTAGTTATATGAGTCAGAATACTAGCTGTGTCTGCAATAGCTACACGTATCACAGAAGAAGAGATGATCTATAGAAATATGATACACTTAACAAAAAGGTATGTGCTCTGTAGTATAGGACAGTGTAAACAGACTGTAGTTATGCCCAACAAAAATTACAGTTATATAAATCATGGATTAGCCCTGACTGGTGTGGCTCAGTGGATTGAGCACAGGCTGCGAACCAAAGGATCGTTAGTTCGATTCCCCGTCAGGGCACATGCCTGGATTGCCGGCCAGGTTCCCAGTGGGGGCCACGTGAGAGGCAGCCACACATTGATGTTTCCCGAACTTGACAGATTAGATGTAAATAAATCACTTGGAGCAGAATGGACTGCATTTAAGAGTGCTACAGAAACTCGAAGGTTAACATATTTATTGGCAGTCAACTGTTTTCAATGGCAGGTGCTGGTAAAGCTCCAGTGAGACTCCAAAGCATAAACAATGTCACCAGAAGAAATTCTCTGAACACTACTAGGCAGCCACATAGACTCTTTTACTGAGAGTCTACTACTGCTTGTTGGGGGACTCCACTTCTTTATAGGAGAAGCAGGTAGTGGCATGCTGTCGCTTCTAGTAGCCAAGATACGACAACAACCTAAGTGCCCACTGACAGACGAATAGATAAAGAAGATGTGGTGTATATGTATATAATGAAATATTATTCAGCCATAAAAAAGAATGAAATCTTGCCATTTTTGACAAAATGGATGGACCTTGAAACACAAATACCATCTAACTCACCTTTATGTGCAGTCCAACAAAAAGAACAACAGAACATGAAGCTCGTAGATTCAGATGACTGATGGGTGGTTGCCAGAGATGACAGTCATGGGGGCGGTGAAATGAGTGGGTAAAGGCAGTCAGAAGGTATTGGGGAAGTTATTTTACAGCTTCCTGTTATGGAATAAGTTAAGTCTTGGGGATTTAATGTACTGCCTGAGACTGTAATTAATACTGTGTCCCATATTTGAAAGTTGCTAAGAGAGTCAAGGATAATCAAGAACAATTGTTCTAAAACACTGTTTGGTTAGTGAAACCACAGACTTAAAAACTTCAGTGATCTATCAGTCTAATTTGCTTTCCTTTATGTCTTCTTCAGTTTTAAAACCTGTCCATGTGATGACTTTTTTGAAGCCCTTCTAATTTTTGAAATAGTTTTAAGGAAATTTTAAAACACTATTTCACTTTAACATAATTCCCAGACTTAGATAGGTCTCAAGTCAATAATATTTCTAATTTCTAGTAATTTGCTTTGCCTTAATGAGATTAGTAAAAGAGTACTGAGAAGAAACCGGTATTAATAAGGAGTTATGTAAATAAATGTTTCTTCTTCCCATGTCTGCAAGCCCATACTGAGCAGACATGCAGAATATGTAATCCCTTTATAACAAAATCTAGTTGGAAAATAAAATTTGAGAATTTAGCTAAGTTATACTTTTCATTTTGCCTTCTATGGTAATCACAACTGCAGTACTATAACTTTAACAAACTGATAAAAATTGCTTCCCTTTTTTTGTTCACTTCTTTAATGAACGTTATTTGTAAATCCCAGGAATGATAGCATTCGGTAATAATATATAAATTATTAGGTCATCTCAATTATCAGTCTATTAACATTGCAGTTGCAAGAATTTACTTCTATATATGAATTGTAAAATATGTATCAGGTTTTAAAATGAAACTAATATATTTTTGAATTCTTCTCTTTTTTGGATAGTCTCAAGACAAAACGTCAGGAGGTATTAATCCGGAGCCTTGTCCAATCTGTGCTCGGCAGCTGGGAAAACAGGTGAAGCTATAATAGACATCACATGCATTTCTAAAGCACTTTACAGTTCTCAGAGGCTTTTACATTCATGCTCTCCCCACCCGCAGCCACCTCTCTCTCAACAACTTTGTATGCGAGGCAAATATTATCTTTGTCTTAAAGTTGGGGCCGAGGTAGGGCTGACCTGTTTAGTGCCAACATATGTTTGAACAATGTTTTCCATAAGCAATAGAACATACTTCTAGAATAACTCCAGTTTCTAGAATAACTTCTGAATATTGTTTCCAGTCACGAGATTGGGTCTAAATAATTTGACTTTGTCAGTTTAACATGGTTCTTTGGTAATTGTATAGAAATATAATACAGCACACATTGATTTACTTAAGAAAGTATTTCAAAGGTACAGTAACATAGCTTTTACTTAGCATTATTAAAATCTAGCAATACCAGGATTTAAAGTACAACAGCAGTCCTAGGGGAATTGAGACCATTATGATAATAAAGTGTATTTCTTTGTATATTAGTATACAGATGTCTGTAAACTCGATGGCATGTTATTTTCCTCAACAAGAGGAAAAAGTGCTTAGTTTTATCCTACCAACTTTGATCTATGCAACTACAATTCCAACTTTGTATGGTCATTATCTACAATATCAGAATATTCATTGCTTCTCAAAATTTGAAAGATAAGTTTATTACTATTAAGTCAGTAAAAGTGTCCTTGGGAGTTTTTCCCCCTGAAACTGAGAGTGGGAAGTTAAATACATGAGTCCGTAGTCTGACCAGCAATAACCAGAAAGAAAGGACCTTTAGCCCTGGCCGGTGAGGCTCCGTAGGTTGGAATGTTGTCCTATAAACCAGAAGGTCACCGGTGCTATCCCCGGTCAGGGCACACACCTAGATGGTGAGTTCAGTCCCGGGTTGGGGCGCATGCGAGAGGCAACCCATATATGTTGCTCTTCCTCTCTCCTTCTCTTCCCCTCTCTAGAATCAATAAGCTTGTCCTCAGGTGAGGATTTTTAAAAAAAAAAGACCTTTGGTCTTTAGTTTCTATAGTTTATAAAGAAGGTAAGATTTTTAAAGGATGCTTGATTGAGAATAAATATTAAAGGGACAGATACTATATTGGAAACTGAGTGGAAGAATAGTGATGTACAGATACTGGTATGTTCTGATAAAAGTCGATGATAAAAATGTGATACAACTTCTGATTAAAATGGAAATGATCATGGTGTAAGTAGTTTCTTCGATTTTAGTTTTGATGAGATTCATGTGACCAGATTGTCTCAGAAATTTTATTTAATTTTTGTCCTAAACATTTTCAGTTTTTAAAGTTCTTTTACGTACATTATTCCATTTAAATGTAGCAAAACCCAGGTCTCCTGGGAGACCATACTGGATTAGAATAACAGTAACAAAGCACCGCTTTTCTAACTCTGTTTATACCTGTAAGAACTCCATAGCCTTTCCCTGTAGCGCCCCAGTTCTCCCTGCCCCTCCCTCGAAGAAGAGCCTTTGGAGATAACTCACAGGCACTGGCTAATGTCCTGCGGGCAGTGCCATTTGTGTTCCTCTGAGGAGGCCGTTTCAGCCAACTTCCTTGCACTCCTCGGGCTCCGGAGCCAGAGTCTCTGGCTTCTCCTCCTTTGCAGATGGACCTGCCCTGCTCTTCAGCATGTCTGGCCGAGCTCTCATGAGCTGCACAAGTCCTCTCGAGTAGAGGAAGTGCCCTTCATCCCCAGCGGCACTGAACGTGCACGGGGTGCAGAACAGTGCTGCTCTGTCTGCGGAAGTGCCAGTGAAACAGCTCTTTCACTTTCCTGCAGCCTCAGCTCTTGGGGCCTCTGGCACAGCCCCTGGAGAGCAGAGGTGCAGCTGGAGAGCAGCCTGAATGGCATCCGCCGATGAATCTTGAATAACCCCTTCTCATTCCCAGTCACTGTTTTAAAACCAAGCGTGTAGACCATGTTTTTTCTTCCCTAGTTTGGGTTCTTTTCCAAGGGGCTTCCTAGTCCGTCCTGCAAAGCACCTCGGGAAGGCCAGGCCACACACCATCTTTCCATGCAAGTTCACACGCATCATAGCTTAGGTCTCAGGAGCATGTCACTCCAAGTGCCGCTCTGTTTTTATTATTGTCATTGGGTTTTACCAGGTGAAAAGGTTAAATAATTAGCATAAGATGTCAGAGCTTTTAGAACTGACAACTCAGTTAAATGTAATGCTCTTTTACACCCCCTCCCACTGCCCAAAAGGGGAGATGTCCCCAGAATATGCTCCAGAATGTATTATTGTACCTTCCTTGAAATACAACAAGGGGATTTTCAAAAATATCTTTTTATTTGTTTATTTGGGAATTTTTTTAATGTATCCAGATCACTTTTAAAATAAATTGAGATACCAGCTAAATCTGTTTAATAAGTTGTATAGACTGTATTGAGAATGATATTCAAATTAATATTCTTCTTAGTCCCTATACATCTAGCACTGGGGTGCCGAAGGGGTGATCCACGTTCTTCCTAGCCACTGAAACGAGAACCCCAACTAATAAAATAACAATGGCCCTCTGACTGTTGTGCTTACTATTAGGGTGAGCAGAACTAAAGACTTTGAGAACGTACCCTGGTTAGACTTAAAAATCGTTACTTTAAACGTATAACTTAGCTTTTGTGACTTAAAGAATATTAACACCATGAAATATTTAGGAAGTGAGATCTGACTCCCTCGTCCTTTTAGCGTGTGTGTAGAGTGGAAGCCGTCTTCGGTAGCATCTCACTGAGGCGGCTTCTGTGTTTCCTTTTGCAGTGGGCGGTCCTGACCTGTGGGCACTGCTTCTGTAATGAATGCACTTCTATCATCATCGAGCAGTACAGCGTGGGGTCTCACAGAAGCTCCATCAAGTGTGCCATCTGCCGCCAGACGACCTCCCACAAAGAAATCTCGTATGTCTTCACCTCAGAGAAAGCCAGCCAGGAGGAGGACATCCCTGTGAAGGTGAAGTTGGTCAAGAACATGTAGAAGTGTAGTCAGAGCAGTCAGGAAGTGAAAATCAGAACAAGGCTGGGAATGAGCAGAATGTCCACTCTTGTCTGGCCGTGGACACGCTGCCCAAAAGCCTCCGTGTCCCCTCCCCTGTTGGGGGAACATGAGAACACGTTCTCCATCAGAGTTAGCAGTGGTCCTGCCCACCGTGGCAAAAAAAGGAACTTCTTCGAATTCCAGTTCCCTCTTATTTTCTCCAGGATTTCTGTCTGCTACAAACAGAGCTCTGGGTAACGGAGAGATTTATGTAAAGAAAGCTTCTTCCTCATTTTTCACGTAGGCTTGGATATCAGGGAAAAGGGTGTGCCCAGCGGAGCTGAAGGAGAAAACAGGTTGGAGGCAGAAGTTAGTGCTCTTTCGAATAGCGTGGATACTCTTTCTGGGTGCAGCCGAAACTGGCTTCATGTTCCCGCCTTTCTTCTCCCAGGCTTCCTTCAGAACTTTAAGAAAGTGACTGTCACTTCCAGTCCAAACAGGATCTGGAACTAGGCTTCCTCCCTGGGGGACATTTATTGACGAAAAGCCTGTACTGGACATCTTAAACATGGTTTTTTTCCCCCTAACCAAACTTAGATGAAGGGCTAATAAATACAGGAATGTATGGAGATAGTAAGAATATAGGTCAGAAGGAGTCGAGAGAAGGGTAGAGCATGCTCTTAAGCAAGAGGTGGTAGAATCTTTTTCCTTAATTCCTCCTTCTCTGGTCTTTGATGGTCTCTTCTCACTTACATTTAAGGGTTGTATTTTGTAGCAGAATTAACTGCAACTTGAAACGGCCTCTTAGACAGTTTCAGTTAAGATGTTAGTATATTAGGCAATTATTAGGATGTGCCCTCCTGAGAAAACTATAGTTGAATTGAAGAATATCTCATTGCTGTTTATTCCCACTGTTACTTGAGTAAAACCTGAAAATATCAGTCATGTTGCTCTCTAGAAAATGATAGTGTAGACAAAATTTGTAGACAAAATTTGGTTTAAGAGGCTACAGCAATATTGGTGGTGGCTTTCTTATGTTGGTGACAGTAGGGAAGGAAAGAAGTGGATATATTTAAAACATATTTAGAGGAAAGTTGATTAGTAAGATTGAATGCTGAAGGGGTTGATGAAGAAGGAGGTTTCATAGGTGACCTCCTGGTTTCTGATGTGAAAAGTCAGGTGGACGATGGGGCACCTACTGTATTAGGGCACTTGGAAGGAAAGTACATTTAGACATACTATCTCTGAGGTGCCTAAGACATTCAAGTGAGAAAAATCCAACAAAGTGTTAATATGTGGAGCTGGAGATTAAAAAAATAAAACGCAGTCATTGGCATAAGTGATCTCTGCCGCCCCAAGAGTGAATGAGATTCCCAAGGAAACAACCATAGAAGTGAGCTTTAGATCAGGTCCTGCGGAGCTCCAGAGCTTTTTAACAGTGGAATAAAGGGAGCAGAGCTGAGAAGGGTGGGGTGGGTGCGGGGAGTGGGGGGCTGTGGACTAAGAAGGAGCAACTAGAGACATAGTCAGTCCAGGAGACTATGCTGTCAACTTTAATAAGGAGGCAGCTATCAGCACTATCCAATGACTCAGGAGGGGGGCTCAACACAATATATGCTAATTTAGCTAATGAAGGTCATTAATGACGTCAGAAGGAGCTCTGTCAATGGAAATGTAGGGGCCATGAGCAGACGGGCATGGAATGAGAAGTGAACAGGAAGTGAGTAAGTAGGAAGAGCAAATGCCCAGCTCTGTCACAAATGTAGCTGTGGAGCAGAAGAATGAGAGCTGCGACCAGAGCAGATATGAAGTACAGGAAGACTTCGTGTTGTTTTTTATTTTGTTTAAGAGAAAAGACTCTTGAGCATGTTTAATCTGCAGGAAAGAAGGATAGATGGAATGTATTGGAGAGAGAAGGGATAATTTGTAATAAAAGTGTTTTGAAAAGACAGGGAGAGTGTTGGTGTAAAGAGAAAGGAGATCTTGTGGAAACCAAGTCACAGGTATAGGCCGAGCTCTTGAGCAAATAAGCTGTAAGCAAATGTGTTGTTATCAGCGAATAGGCAACCTAATATAGTTATTTTCAGAAAGGACAGGCATCCAGTACTCAAGATATGACTGGGGTGGGTGACCCAAGTGAGGTGAAGGGAAAAAAGTTCTAGATGAAGCGGTGAGACCGAGTGTTGAAAGGGTTGTCCAAGTGGGCAGTGTATAATATCTCAAGTTGGTCACTTTATGCTACTCACCACACACAGAGCTGCCTCCCTTCTCTGCCCCCCCTCCTCCTTTCTTCCCACTCCTGTGGTTTCTCCCTCCCTTGTCATAAAAATAGTCTTTCCTAGCCCTTCCTCTCTCTCCTATCTCTTCCTCTGGCCTCAGGCATCCCAAGGGCCGCAGAAGGCGTTTGTGGCTAAGAAGGGCTGCTGACTCGCAGATGAAAGCATTCACAGGACAGGGACCAGCATAGGAAAGAACTGCTGTGTCAGGCCTGATGCACTGAGGTTTAGGAAGCGATTGCTCTGGCTACCAGTAAACAACCCAGTCTCTATGCAACTGAACCACGGAGCCTGTCAAACCTACACCTGTTTATCCTATGGCAGCTTTCCTGGACACCCGGGAGGGGGATTAGGACGGGACAGTGACATGTGTTGTCCTGTTGGAACAGGAATATCAGTGTACAAATGTGTTTATTGTGCTCGGACTTCTTCCTGTCTTTCATGGGTATTGATGAGCACATGAATTAATAGAAGCATCTTGTAAATACTTAGAAGACTGCAGAATTTACTAAAGTTAGTTTCTCTTCCATTACAGATGTGTATACGCTTGCATTTCCTTTTCATTATATAACATGACTGAATATTGTACCTGTTCGCAGGCAAGGTTTATCCCTCTCCCACATTCTCACCTTGCTCTTTGCTGCCTTTACTTTTGCTTCTCACTATCTTTTCTGTCATCATTTGTGTCTGCCGCTCGTGCCTTTTTCTTCTGTCACATTGCTGCCCTGGTGTCTGCTACCTCTCCTTGAAGCATCAGCGCATTGTTCTCCCAGACTCTCACTGCACTCTTCCAACTGTCTGAAACTCTCCCGCTGAATCTAGGCATTATTTTCAAGTTTTATACATATTAGATCAAACTATTTCTAAACATAGGGTTTTATTTATTATTATCAAATTCCTGATCTTTTTGTTAAACAGTCCTGAGAAGTAATTTTTTTTATTTCATTACAGTTTTTATATTATCTAAAATGTTTATTTCACTCTACGCCAATAGTTGAGACACTTGGACATAATAAACAATATAATATATCATGTCATACATAGTACTTAATTATATAGCTGATTTCAGATAATAGGTATTGAAAAACATAAAAATAGTGTTGAATAACAAGACATTTTTTCTACTGGTAATTGATAATGTAAGGAATTCTATTGATTGATCATAGAAATAAATTGAATACTGAGATCACAAGTGTTCTCTTTAGTGGATACATTTAAGTTAAAGACTGTACCTACCCTAACGACAGTGTGACAGTATTCCTAAATGACCCTTGGAACGCACCGGGCATTTCGCAAAGTAAACAAAATTCCCCTTGCAAGTTCTGACAACGGCCAGGCATTTTGGATGCTGAAGTAGGCCTCCTGGCAGAACATGTGCCCACGTGGCATGTTCCCTGTGTCCTAACTTTGGCTAGGTTTCATATGAAGCACTTTCTGAGTGGCAACCCTGACACTGTAATAGACAAGGTTCTTATGTCGTAAGAAGTTTCTGTCCAGGAGAAGATACGCCACACAGATGTAGCCACCACAAGCCACCACCTTCCCACCATCCCACACACACACGTGCTCAGGGCTTCACCTTCTCACGCTTTGGAGCATCTAATAATTCACGGGCCTGCTTTTTAGAATAAAAATTGTTTTCAGGCCCATTGCCACAGGTTTTGCCTTAGTTGATAGGGGATTCATTTTTAACAAGTAAATCTACTGATAATTGATGTTTTATGCAGCCTTTTCTGTAGGGAAAAAAAGTACTGTATTTCTGCCTTCAGACTCCCAGAGAAACCTAGAAATACCGTATGTCCGATTCTGTGTGTAGAACTGTTGCTTCCTTTCCTTCTTTTTTTTTGAGTTTCTCTTCAGTTGGTTTAAAGGTCACTTGTGAAAAAGAAGTCTTGTACATTCTAAACATAATTAAAATAAACATCTGTGTGGGAGAAAATTGGAAACTTTTGACTGAGTTTAAAGTTAACAGAATATTTGGGTAAATACAGCCCACAAATGATTTATTTAAATGTCGTTATACTTAAACATTAACTGGTAAATTTAGAATGCAGTTGTGTGTTTTTGTTATAAATGTCATGGGTAAATATATTAATAATTACAAAAAAGTTTCTATCACTGGACAGATTAGCACTTGTGATTCTGAACTGTTGTTAGTCCAGCGTTGAAGGTAATGGAGCCTGCAATAAATCGAACATGCGGTGGAGACTTCTACAGTCTAAACCATAAGTTATCTTTATGAAATTGCCTTTATAAAGAACTTATACTTTGTGGGATGTAAACTTCATTACACTGTGGAAAGCACATTGGTTTTGAGGTGAGGACTTTGTTTCATTCACTAGAGTGTCCCCGACATCTAGAATAATGCTTGGCATGTAACAGGTACTCAGTGGGTAGACGGATGCATGGATGGACGGACAGACAATTGAATAGTATTTACATATAATATCCCTAAGAACCTTTGAGTCCAAATAAAATTTTAATTTTTTTGCAGTTGGCAACTTGGAAATCATTATGCAAAGTATTTAAAAGAACAGGGTAATATTTTGGTGTCCTTGTGCACGTGTAAGATTTCCCACAGCCTCGGTCGACTTCCCATTGAACCTCATTCAAGTAACCTGTGACTGTTAAAGAACCCAGCACTTGCCCGAGGCATTCCCTTGAACAGTACTCCTGTTGTAGGAGACCAGTCATACAAGCCGCATAAGAGCACTGAGTTGTGTCTGTCACGACGCACATGGGTTTTTAGCATGGTGAACAGGTGCGTACAGGAATAAAACAACGTTCACTGGTCTTAGCTGAAAGCAGTGTGGATAGCACAGGCACATTGAAAGAGTTAGCTCTACTTCGAAAGAAAAGTCCAGAAAGTAATAAAATACCACGACAGGAAATGACTTCCTCCAAACTGAACAGTAGTGGAAAACATTCCGGTTATTTCAAGTGACAAACCACCAATGGAAACCTAAAGAAAAATCTGTCACCTGTCACCAAGTCATAATCCAATTGGTCATGTTACTGATTAGGGAACATAATTCTCTTTGGGGAAGGGGAAGTAAGTTGTATAAATTTGCCTTCTTTTTAAAAAAATATATTTTATTGATTATGCTATTACAGTTGTCCCATTTTCTACCCTTCACTCCCCTCCACCCTGCACACCCCCTCCCACCCACATTCCCCCCCTTTAGTTCATGTCCATGGGTCATACTTAGTTTTTTGGCTTCTACATTTCCCATACTATTCTTACCCTCCTCCTGTCTATTTTCTACCTACAATCTCTGCTACTTATTCTCCGTACCTTTCCCCTCTCTCCCCCCCCACCCACTCCCCTGTTGCTAACCCTCCATGTGATCTCCATTTCTGTGGTTCTGGTCCTGTTCTGGTTGTTTGCTTAGTTTGCTTTTGTTTTTGTTTTAGGTGTGGTTGTTATTTGTTGTCATTTTACTGTTCATATTTTGTATCTTCTTTTTCTTAGATAAATCCCTTTAACATTTCCTATATAATAAGGGCTTGGTGATGATGAACTCCTTTAACTTAACCTTATCTGAGAAGCATTTTATCTGCCCTTCCATTCTAAATGAAAGCTTTGCTGGATAGAGCAATCTTGGGTGTAGGTCCTTGCCTTTCATGACTTGGAATACTTCTTTCTAGCCCCTTCTTGCCTGTAAGGTCTCTTTTGAGAAATCAGCTGTCTTATGGGAACTCCTTTGTAGATAACTATCTCCTTTTCTCTTGCTGCTTCTAAGATTCTCCTTATTTTTAATCTTGGCTAATGTAATTATGATGTGCCTTGGTGTGTTCCTTCTTGGGTCCAGCTTCTTTGGGACTCTCTGAGCTTCCTGGACTTCCCGGAAGTCTATTTCCTTTGCCAGATTGAAGAAGTTCTCCTTCATTATTTGTTGAAATAAGTTTTCAATTTGTTGCTCTCCCTCTTCTCCTTCTGGTACCCCTATAATTCGGATGTTGGAACATTTAAAGATGTCTTGGGAGTTCTTAAGCCTCTCCTCATTTTTTTGAATTCTTGTTTCTTCATTCTTTTCTGGTTGAATATTTCTTCTTTCTGGTCCACACTGTTGATTTGAGTCCCAGTTTCCTTCCCATCACTATTGGTTCCCTGTACATTTTCCTTTATTGCATGTAGCGTAGCCTTCATTTTTTCATCTAATTTGCGACCAAATTCAACCAATTCTGTGAACATCCTGATTACCAGTGTTTTGAACCATGCATCTGGTAGGTTGGCTATCTCTTAGTCACTTAGTTGTATTTTTTCTGGAGCTTTGATCTGTTCTTTCATTTGGGCCATTTTTGTTTTGTCTTGATGCGCCTGTTATGTAGTGAGGGGCGGAGCCTTAGATAGTCACCTGGGCGGGATACCTGTTTTCACTGAATTGTAATGCTGTGTGTATGGGGGTGGGGTCCGAGAGGGAACAATGGCGGTCGCTCTGCTCTGTGCCAGACTTCAGTCACTTCCCCCACTACCCACAAGCAAAGTGGGCCCTTTCGGTGCTGATTCCCAGGTGGATGGGTTTGTGTACTTTCTAGGACCCTGTGGGTATCTCCAACGAACTCAACTGTGAGGCCGGCAGGTGTTTTTAATCGGTGTACTGAGGCTTTATTTTCCCGAGCTGGGACCCTGGGTTGTGTGGTCTGTCTCGCTCCCCAGTTTCGCCTGGTTTACCTGTGTGCAAATGTGGGACTGCCTGCTCCACCAGCCACCGCCTGTCTGGGTCTGCCAGCCACCATCTTACCCGCTCTGGTCCTCCAGACACCACCTGGCTGCGAGTCCTCTCCACCTAGCTGCCCGACTCCACCCCTCCTACCCATCTGGATGAGTGTGTCCTCTTTAACTCCTTGGTTGTCAGACTTCCATACTGTTCAATTTTCTGTCACTTCTGGTTGTTTTTTGTTTTTAAATTGTTGTTGTCCTTCTTTTGGTTGTATGCAATGTGTCTATCTACGCCTTCATCTTGGCTGGAAGTCTGGGTTCATTTTTCAGGACATGAAAACTTTTAAATTTTTAATCCTAGGCACTGCTATTAGCTTAGTTGTCCAATTAATGTCTATTGCCTTTTGGTAATTTCTTAAGTTTTTGAAAAAGTGCTTGTAATATATCTGGCAAATAGGACAGAAACCAGATCCTTATCTAACTTTTATTTGTTTTTTTTTACTGCATTTTCTGTGCTGCCTTTGTAGATCAGCAATCATTTGTTGCGTATACCCTTTTCTTTTCATTTAACAGCAAATTATGAACTCTTACTAAGGTAGACTCACAGAAGCAGTGGATTTGCAATGTAGCATCTTGTAACTTGAAGCAACATTTTTTACGATAATTTAAATGTCTTCAAGCAGTCTAAAAGATGAAATCTTTTGTCGTGGAGCAACTGCCTAAACACATTGGCCTAACATAAGGATTTTTCACTTATTGGCTTTGTTTTCAAAAATCAGGCAGGGCACGCGTGCTCAAACTGAGAGCTGCAGATTAACACGGCACCCACTCCTGCCGCCGTAGTTCTCGTCCTCAGCAGCCACTCGCTGTCCATCTGGAAGGAAACGGTATTACGGGCTTCTCGCTGCCCATCTAAGTTCTGCCCAGCAGAGCTTTGGGTTTCTGGACTTCCGTATTCTTCTTCTTTCATAGCGGGGAGTACCGGACTGACACCATGTGGTTCAGAACTGCGGCCTTTGGGAGGGGGGCTCAGGAGAGCTGCCCGCCGAGCTGGCCGGACTTTGGTAAAGGGGAACGACCTGGCCTTGTCCTCTGTAGAGTCAGCTCTCCGTTCTGGATGCTGGTTATAAAAGATTGTTCTGGTTTTGTGACTCTTTATAAGAAGCAGCTTAATAGGTAGAAGGGTTAATAGTTATCCTGATATTTGTTTAGATGTCTTTTTGAAAAGAAGACCTTGAAGAGATGTTTCTAAACTCCAAAATGATCACTCTCTGCTAATCTTCTCTTTTCTCTTATTTGAGGTCATTTTGTTCTTAATTCATTATTTATTTATAATTTTGTTCTTTGTAATGTTTAGACTGAAATAGGCTTCTTATATTTTTTAAGCTTTCAAGAATAATTAAAAGTCTGCCCATCCAGAGGAATAAATACAGACTTGGGATTTTAATATCAGAATTTTAAAACTCTCCTGTAATTCTGTCCTGCTAACTTGCAATTACTAGGGCTTCCTTCCTTGTTTTGTTAATATTCTTATCTTTGATTGTCTCCTCCTGTGCAAGTGCTGAGGAGGGGTGGTAAGTAGTGCTGCTGTGGGAACAATGTTGCTTCTTGCTGGGTAGGTCCACCCCACTGTGGACTGATCTCTCCCACTGTAGTGCTCGTGGTTAAAGTCTCAGAGAGATCACTTACTGAGTGTCTGTTATTTGCCAGGTGTTAGGCTTAAATGGTTTGTGTGCATTTCTCACGTAACCAACACAGCCACCTTTGGGAACAGTGCAATCATCATCCCTGTTGGACAAGAAGGAAAGCGAGACTCAGAAAGGCTAGAGTCCGTAACTAGTGAGATGCGGAATGGGCCGTTGAATTTAGATTTGTCTTACTCAAAATCCCATGCCCTTAACCCCCATGTCTTACCATCTCCCAGAGCATTCCAGAAAAAAAACCTTCCTCGGTGGAGGCTATAAAAACACTTGCTTATTTTCTTCATCATCCTGTTTCTTCATTGTTTTTCTCATTGTCATACCGCTATGGTGGAAATGGTTATGCAAAAAGCACTCCTTGTGTTCATCCAGCTTTGTTTAAAGCTCATCCAAGTGGGCGTCATTGGTGCCGCTGTCATTGTCCTTTGTGCTGCCGTTGTAAGAAAGGGTTTTTCACGGGTTGGATCCTTCACTGTTTGCTGAAGTTAGAGTGTTGGTTCACTGTACTTTCAATATTTCCAGTGCCATAATGTCTGAAGCAAGTAGTGTTTTTGGATATAAATTGTGCTTATCCAAAGTAACAAAATTGTGTAAATTACACTTAGCTAAAATATCTGATCTTCAAGGTCACATCACTGTATGAATTTTCGGTGTGCTTTTATACTCAGTTCTCTCAGAGTATAAATTCTATAACTTTTACACTTTGAGGCTAAAGAAAATTTCCAACAAGTACAGTAATTAAAAAGGTTAAACATATATGCACCTATCATATAGTTTTGATAATAAAAGTATTTTATGTTGTTTCCATTCCATTGTTCACTGAATTTATTTGGTAGTAATGTGTTTTCTTCCTTGTGTTCAAAGGGCAGTCATTCTACAAAAGTCGAAGCTGTGGTCAGAACCCTGATGAGAATCCAGCGCAGAGATCCAGGAGCTAAAGCACTCGTTTTTTCAACGGTACAGTCAGCATTTTCATCCTCAGGGTTAGCGCAGACTGGCCTTCTGTCCCTAGTCAGTGTATATCTGAGAACTAATTTTTTTAAATATATTTTATTGATTATGCTATTACAGTTATCCCATTTCCCCCCTTCACTCCCCTCCACCCTGCACACCCTCTCCCACCCACATTCCCCCCCTTTAGTTCATGTCCATGTGTCATAATGAGAACTAATTTTTAATGTTGACTATAGTATAGGTGAGATTTAGAATTACAGATAGACTTTTCCATTTCAGAGTTTTTCCCATGTCCATACAATAGAATTATTGTGATAGAATTTTGTGATGCTTCACAATATAGTTCCTATAGGTACATTTTATGTTTTTATATTAATTTTACTTAGAAATTTTCTTAATATTTTTTAAAATTGGAATAAATAACCTTGAAAGTCTCATTTCACAAATGAACTTGTTTGTTTAAAAAAAAGTAAAACAGCTCTGGCTGGTGTGGCTCAGTGGACTGAGTGCCAGCCTGTGAACCAAAGGGTCGCTGGTTCAATTCCCAGTCAGGGCACATGCCTGGGTAAAGTGGGGGCCATGTGAGAGGCAACCACACATTGATGTTTCTCTCCCTCTCTCCCTCCCTTGCCCTCTCTAAAAATAAATAAATAAAATCTTTTAAATTTTATTTATTTATTTATTATTATTATTTTTTTTTAGAGAGGGAAGGGAGCGAGAGAGAGAGAGAGAGAGAGAAACATCAATGTGTGGTTGCTGGGGGTTATGGCCTGCAACCCAGGAATGTACCCTGGCTGGGAATCGAACCTGGGACACTTTGGTTCCCAGCCCGCGCTCAATCCACTGAGCTATGCCATCCAGGGCTAAAATTTTTAAAATAGAAAAATATAAACAACTAAATAATGTATTGAATAAAAATTCTAGTTTTCATTGCAGAGAGGTAAGTAACCACATTTATTAAGCACTCTATTATTTATTTTCCATTTATATTTATCTTAATTCAGTTCTGAAAGAGGCTTATAGGTTTTTTTGCCCTATTTTTAACCAGCATTTGATTTAAAACATACACAAACACTACCACTTCAAGATAGAACTAATATGAATGGTACTTGAAGGTTTTGTGTTTACTTAATTCTGAGTCCCATGTCGACTTAGGTTCTTTACAGATTCTCTGTATGTGAACTCCGTGTGTAAGTGTCTCCTCCCGTCTCGTGTGTTGTTCTCAGTGGCAGGACGTCCTGGACATCATCTCCAAGGCCCTCACCGACAACAACATGGAGTTCGCGCAGATCAGCCGTGTGAAGACGTTTCAGGTACGTCAGGACGGTCTTCTCATGTTTTCAGAGGTGGATTCAGGTGCAAATTGAAACTTCTGTTAGCTATGTTATTTTCATTTATTGTCTTGTTTCCTGATTAATTATAATATGTTAAATTAAAAAGCAGAGTAGAGAAACTGTAGTAATTTTCTTTCTGTTCAGTTATATCCATAGCAACATTCGTCTGATTTGAGGTACATTTCTTCATTGTAGCAAGCGATGGCTTTTGATACACCTTTTGAGCAGGCAGGGGCCTCATGTCCCTGGGATTAGGTCCTAAAGACACTGCATCAGGCAAAACTACATGTGGTCAGCTGTCCCTCCGGCACTCCCAGCACAACGACAGGTGCACGCCCAGAGAGACACACAGAAAAAGATCAAGTGAAAATTGAGCAGATTCGTGTCTCTTACCCCATCCCGAGTCTCACTCAGTCTACCATATTCTTTTTCTTCCTCTCAGCTCATGTAGTTTAATTTGCACACGTCACATATGTGTACCTTGTGGTTCCACTCAAGCTCATGTGACACTTCCTCATAAAGTCACACAACAAGTTTACATTTTCTAAAATTGGTAATTTTACACTGAATTTTCTTAGCTGTTGCATTTCACAATGAAATGGATGTCATTAGACATATTTAACAGCTGTAATATATTACTGTTATTTTTAACTGATCCAGCTAAAATTTAAATGTACCTTTCTTTTTTAGGAGAACCTTTCAGCATTTAAACATGATCCCCAAATCAATATTTTGCTGCTGCCCCTGCACACAGGTTCTAATGGATTAACTATCATTGAAGCTACTCACGTTCTCTTGGTGGAGCCCATACTGAACCCTGCCCATGAGCTTCAGGCCATAGGAAGGGTGCACCGAATTGGACAAACAAAGTAAGGACTTAAATTAGTATCAGTCACATTTGCTTCAGGTTCCTAAGTTGCCAATCAGTGTTTAAACCCCTGGTATATGTTCGTCATAACCTGTTCATTTTTCATCTCTTCCTCATTTATTAAATTTTCAAGTACTATTGTATGACCAAGAGACATTTCAAGCCCTGACCAATGTGGTGGTTCAGTTTGTTGGGCATTGCCCTGCACAGCGAAAGGTCCCCGTGCAGTTCCTAGGCAGGTCCCCAGTTGGGGTGCATATAAGAGGCAACTGACGAGTATTTCTCAGTCACTTTAATGTTTCTCTCCTTCTCTTTTTCCCTCCCTGCCCCTGTCTCTAAAAATAAATAATGAAATCTTTATTTTAAAAAAAGACATTTTGAGAGATTTCCATCCCTCCCTCTTCCAAGAAACAAACCCCCAAATTCCCCTAGATTTTTATCGTCTCTCTTTCACAAGCTGCACTACTTCATCAAAGCAGTTTCTTAAAATACTTAAGACAAATGCAAAGATGAAGTCACCCATCATAACTTTGGGAAGAATTGATTTTTTATTGTCTCAGGTAGCTCATATTTTAGTCATACATATTTCATGCATGACTAAAAACAAACACCTCCTTTTTAAGTCCTTCACCTTAGGAAAACAGAGCCTCGCTCTAAGCTAGGTCTACTCTAAGAGATAATTAGATTCAGTGTAAGGCCCAAAGTAAACCAAATAATATATATTATATAGTGTATACCACTTTTATTCAAAGAAATGCATCCATACAAAGAACTTATTAAGTAAATATTGATTGAGCCCTGGCTGGTATAGCTCAGTGGATTGAGCGCGGGCTGCAAACCAAAGGGTCACGGGTTTGATTCCCAGCACATGCCTGGCTAGTGAGCCAGGTCCCCAGTGGGGCCATGTGAGAGGGAACCACACATTGATGTTTCTCTCCCTCACTTTCTCCCTCCCTTCCCCTCTCTCTAAAAATAAATATATAAAATCTTTTTTTTAAGCAATACTTAAAAATAAATAAATAAATATTGATTAAGTGCCTACTATATGTCAGACATTGTGCTGGATACTGAAGAGTAAGTTGCATAAGACAATGTATTGTGCCAGTGAGGTTACCCTGTAGTACAGGAAGCAGATGATTGAACATAATGTAGTAGAATGTGCAAAAGAACAATAGAAGTACCATGGTAACAAAGGAAGGGAGTGATGACTGTGTGCTCTAGAGAGTCAAAAAACACTTTATCAGGTTAAGTCTTGAAGGAAATTGGGCTAAAAGGGCTGCTGACAGAGCCAGAGAGAGTTACCTCCTCAGAAGTACAGAGGACGTAACCAGCAGGATCTTTCTGGGGACTGCAAGGGTTTGCGGTTGCAGGGCGTAAAGCGTCAGGGGCGGGACGGCGGAGTGAGCTCTCCCGCGCCGCACTCGAAAGCATGGACTGCTCTGTGAGCCGCAGCCGAGAGGACACGTGATGCCTTGGTTCTAAGCGAGAAAGAGACATGTTCATCTAACAGAACTTTAGCAAATTATGGCAGAGTAACAGAATAAATGCAAGCTTGTTTTACTGTGCTGCCACGTGCCATTTAAAGTACAGCCATGTGTTCGTTTGGAGGGTTTTTTTACTTTTTTTTTTTTGGCTTACAGTTTTAAACATATTTCTTGTCTTATCACTGTTTCTAAAGCAAGCATTGGACCCTTCTCAGATGAAAGGCTACTAGTCTAAAAACGCATTTAACACTACTTGACAGTTCTACTATGCTTCCATTGTAAATATATTGTCCTTTTTCCAAGGAGACTCTTGAGTCTCCTTCCTCCTCCCCATTGACGATGGTCTCGCCTCACACTGGGAAATCAGATACAATGAGATTAGAAGTGCCTCTTCTTTCCATCACCAACTTGAACAGCCTCCCGTATTGATATCACATCATTCAGTGGATCTGTATTGAGCACCGTCCGCCAGGCACTGTCCTAGGCATTTGAGAAGCCCTCGTGGGGCGTAAATTCTAGTTGTAAGGAGTTGATGGAGAGACAGATGGTAAACAATAAACAGAGTAAGTAACGTGTATCTTGTGTTAGGAGTGAGAAAAGTGGAGTAGTGAGGAGGGTTAAGAGGGCAGGTGACTGGCCAGGAAGGCTGTTATGGAGAAGGTAATATTTGAGCAAAGAGGTGAGAGGTGAGGTAAAGAAAGCTGAGGAGATACACCATAAAGAAGAACGTTCATGCAGGTAGTACACCTAGTAGAAAGGCCTAAAGGCAGGAGTGTGCCTGGATGCTTCAGGAGTAAGGAGGAGCCAGAGTTGCTGAAGTAGAGCAAGCAAAGAGGAAAGAAATAAGAGATGAAATCACAGAGCTTGGCTGGAGTGGTATGTGTGTGTTGGGGTGTGGGGGGATGGTTGTTATACAGGGCCCAGCACCATTGGGAGGCTTTGAACAGAGGAGTGACGTGACATTGGTGTTGAAACAGTCACCTGAGTGCTGTGTTAGGGCCTGGGGGAGAGGGAAGCAAGGGTGACTAGTAAGAAGGCAACTGCAGTAATCTTAGTGAGAGCTGAGGTGGCCTGGGCCCCGTCAGCAATAGTGGGAATAATGAGATGTGATCAAGGTCTGGATTTATTTCGAAGGTAGAACCAATAGTATTTTCAGACAGACTGGACGTGGTATGTGAGAGGGTCAAGGTTAGCACCGTGGTGTTTGGCCTGGACAACTGAAGGATGAAGCAGCTTCCAGTGGACCAGGGCAAGACTATTTGGCAGAGCAGATTTGCTGAGGGAAGGGCAGAACTTCATTGGAGATAGGAGTTTAAGAGGTTCATTCGACACCCAAATGGAGATGTCTGTTCTGTAAAGATGTCTGGAGTTCGGAGAAAAATCTGAAAGTCGCCAGCAGATAATGGTAGTATTTTTAAGTCTTGAGACCACATGAGATTGCTAACAAAGAGAGTGTAGACAGAGAGGAGGACCGGGGATGAAACTCCTGAGCCCCCCAAGGTTAAAGGCTCCGGGTGAAGAGGAGAAAGGACAAATAAAGCAAAGAGGACAGACACGGATCAAACAATGCATTCAGAAGAAAACTGGAGGGAAGAGCTGTCCTCGGAGCCAAGTAAAGAATAGCACTCAAGAAGGAGGATGGGACCAGCTGTGTCGTGTACCATCTGAGTGTCAGATAAGGGAAGGTCGTTAGCTGTAGCAGCATGGAGATCAAAACCAGTTTGGGTGAGAGGTGGAGACAGTGGCCCGATGGGTGTGTAAGATAGGATGGAATTTTATTTATTTATTAAGAAACACATAACAGAGAGGGTTAGGTAACTTGTCCAGGGTCCCATGGCTAGTAAAAGCGGTGGCAGGTTTCAAACAGCCGTTCTGCCTCGGCAGCCCATGCTTTTAACCACGATGCACTGCTGCCTCCACGGAGCTGGGAGGACTAGTGTTGTGAGCTTTGCTGCAGAGAGCAGAGAAAAAGAAGAGAGTGGGATCCAGAGAGGTGGTTTCTTCCCTTTCATACAGGCGAAATAATAGAATGATTCATTAGCAGCAGACACTAATGAAGCAGGAGGTGGGAAGAAGGCGGGAACAATGCCCTTGAGCCGGCAAGAGGTCTCAAACTCAGGGCAGAGTCTGGGGTCAGGCGGAAGCACAGACCATCTGTGGTCGCGTGTGGGGAGGCTCAGGGTAATCCAGACGTGTCCCTGTATCCCCATCCCAGGTGCGCATGCCTGCTTCTATCCCTGCACCTGCATCTTTAGACTCTACAGTGCCCTCAGATGCCTAATAGAGAACTCGGGATTAACATGACGACACAAAACTATCCCTACCACACTGCCACCCACCGCCCCAGGGCTGCCCCATCTGAGAACGTGGCCCTGTCATCTCTATTGTTTCTTAAACCGGAAATCTAGGACTCTTCCATAGTTCTCTTTTCATACCACATATCCAAGCCATCATGTAGGTAGGTCTTGTCAGCTCCACCTCCTAAAAATATTCCAGACCTACTGACCGCTTACTGCCTTTGCCGGTGTGACCCATGTACAACCCGCCCTCTTCCCTGGCTGACTGCAGAACGTACTAACGGGCTTCTCTGTCTCCACCTCTGCTGCCCGGTGGTCCAACTCCACACAGCAGCCGAAGGGATTTCTAAAGTGTGGTCAGGTGTAACTCAGATCAGGCACAAAACCCACAACGTAACCCAAATTCCTGCCACGTCCTGCCCCACCCTATGTGGTGCCCTGTGGCCATCCCTCCCGTCTCAGCCTCGCCTCCCCGCCCCACGGTACAGAGTGCTTCTGCCACGCTGGCCTTCCCTCGACCCCCAAACAGTTCAGGCCCGTGCCCCGAGTGCTGTGTTCCCAGGACTGACTGTGCACTCCTCTGCAGTTTCTTCCGTGCAGACCGTCTTCCCACGCCTCCTTTGCTTAGCAGCCTCCTCCCCATCAGTCACGGTCCAACTCGCGTGCCAGCGCCTGGCACCATCTGGACCCGGAAGCACCGTAAATGTTGACGTGTGTATTGTGTCTCCCCTCGCTAGAATGTTAGTTCGTGGGGGTTCAGTAGTGTGTTTCATTCACTGCGGGACCCCCACCCCCGCCAGCACCTCCGTTAGCACCTGCCAGCTGGCCGATGACGTATAGCACATACGAAATGAAGTGTGTTTGTTCTCATTAGCTTTAAGGTGTTTTTAAACTTGTAATTATCATGTGTCTTCTAGACCTACCATTGTACACAGATTCTTAATTAAAGCGACAATAGAAGAGAGGATGCAAGCGATGCTGAAAACCGCTGAGAGGAGGTAGGTAACAGTTCGCTGAGTCGCTGGGGAGGTGTTTCTGCTTGTGTATAAGGTGCATGAGTGTTCGGAGCTTCTTCACCGAGGTGGCCGCTCGGTCAGCCAAAAGGTGTAAGTGTGAAGGCTTTTTAGAGGCAAGGTACGGCATTTCACCTGTTCAGAATTTTCGATTAATGCTCATTCTGTATTTGGCTTCACATATTAATAGGGATTGTAATGTGTAAAAATATATAAACTATCCTTTGTTTCTTTGCCACATTGGATTTTTAAATGAAATTTGTCTTCATGCCCAACCCAAAAGCCTTCGCTGATATCTGTAAACTGAAACTTACCGTATTTTTGTTGTATATAGTGCACGCTTTCTTACCCAAATTTTTCAGGGAAAACTAAGGATGCGCATTACACATGGGCAGTACTAATTCCCCCATACAATGTGAATTATACGTGGAAATTAGTGCTAAAATGTGGGTGTGCCTTATCCACAGCCAAAATACGGGTAAGTGCTGGTTCAGCCTTCCCTTGTTAGTAGCACACAGACAGGAAAGTCCGGACTTAAAACTCTGCTGGCGATTGCAACATCAGCTCCAAAGGCAGAACAGCAGCGGAGACCGAAGCAGCCTGAATTTTAAAACATCGACTTTGGGATCCTAAAACTTCCTAATAGTTATTTCATAACTTGTGTTCCCTAAAGTCATTTTGAAAACAAACAAATGCCCCACTGCGTCCTTGTGAGCGGTGTGATCGGGAGAGACGCCCAGGACAGAGGTTTCCTTCGCAGGGACGAGTCTGGGGCGCTTTGCAGAGTGAGCAGAGAAGCAGTTTGAAACCAGAAATTGTCTTCCATCGGTGGCTGATGGGAAGGGACGAGGCTACTACCAGAGCTTTTGCCCCAAACATGAAGACTTTTTCTGGTGGTTGTTTCCATATGTAACAGAATTCAGTCATTATGTTAAGCTGCCTGAATAAAATAGCAATTAGAATTGCTGTTGAAAATCTCTTGAGACAAATGAAGTTTGGACAGTAAGATAAATTGTAAGGTGAGAGCATTAGTAACATTTGGTGGGGGCGGGGGGTGTTCTTTTTCTTATTAGTGGTACAGAGAAAAGGCATTTTATGACAAAGCCTAAAAATAATGTATAGAAGTCTTCACTAGTTTTAACAAGATGCTATAGGGATCTCACCCTTTACTTTCTTCTGGGAGTTTCTTATGACTCAGCTATAAAAACTGAGGAAGAAATAGTGTCCTTGTATTATTATAAGAATATAATATTGTTATATTCTCATATTTTATAAGACTAGAACAGCATGTAATACGAACAAAGTAATTTATCACTTGGGGTTTCCTTCTGACCCTGCTCTCTCGGAAACGCCGCAGCCACACGAACTCTTCGGCCAAGCACTCGGAGGCCTCCGCCCTGACCGTGGCAGACCTGGCGGACCTGTTCACCAAAGACACGGAAGACCTTGAATGAAGCGCACGCTTGGTTCAGTCAGCAAACCGGGACGTGTTTAAAAGCTTTCAGAGCTTGTAGAGTAGAGCTGTAAGCATCCAGCAGATGTCAGTACACACTGTTCTTAGTGAATGAATTTCTTTCTTTTTCAGTTGTACAGTGCCCTAGTAGTTATTGGGCCCTTTTCAATATACTGTTTCCAGAAGATCTATAAAGATTTTTAATTTTTCACTCCTAATAAAACATTTATTTTTGTTCTAAAGAATATCTATATCTGAGGAAATGAAGACAGGTAGTATGTACTTTTCTTTCCATGCAGTTAGTCTTACAAAGAGATGGATTAAGAGAAAGTGAACTAGCCTAGTTTTATATGACCTGGCTCTTCAGCCAACATGAATCTCGTTTTTGGAAGGGCCTTCAGTGTCTTCAGCACGTAGTTCAGCAATATCTTGTTAATAGTGTTTTAAGTAGATGATGAATTACACCAACTCCTAGTTACTTAGGTAGGTCCAGACTGTAACTCCACACATAGTAACATCACAGTTAATACCATTCCAACAATAAGTTAGTATTAGGCCATTATTTCTTTTTTTTCTGTATCTTGTGTGAAAAATCAAAATACTGAGCATTTTTTCCCATTGCTGTTACATGTTAATTAGTGTGAGGATAAACAGTTAACTTTAAAGAGGGTTTTTAAGTGTATTGATGTTTACCTTAAAATTATCTAACCTGCTTTCTCTGCTTTCATTTTTTCTTATTGTTAAGTTTTTACATGTTTTAAGGTTGAGGTATTGTAAATATTGCAGTTTTTATAACTTCAGTCCTTACCATTATGACATGGAAACATGGCGGGTTTTATAAGAATCCTTCTGATATGGATGCCCTGCAGTCTTTTCCTGTCCCATATTCTGTGTAACTAGACTTTAACCACAGATATCTGAATTTACGGTCGGGTTTGTTATTTTATTCCACTAATACTTATGTCAGTGACTAGTATTTTATCTTTGAAGCTAGAGAATGTCATATTTACATAAGCAAATAATTGCAAGTGCTAATTACTTAGTGTTTCTTCTTCTGTGAAGAATTAATGGACTTTGAAATTGGTAACTGAGGAGTAGTAGCTTATATCCTAGTCATTTGATGTAATACAAATGTTCTTGTTTTGTTTTCTGTGAGCCTTCAAAGTTTTAAATGACCCTCAGGACTCATTAGCTTCTGCTCAGCTACCCTGAAAACTGTAACAGAAATATGTCCCCTGGATCACATGTGTCCGAGAGGCTTTGGTGCTTAGTTAAGGTGCATTTTCTTCTTCTGGGTTTGACATAAACAGCTGAGGAAAACACACACACACTTTTGGTGCTTATTCTTCAGTCCAAGAGAGATATGCATCGATTCTTTTGTATGAAATGAAACAGAACTATTATTTTTATAGCTCTTTACATATTATAAAGAGCTTTCCTGTACATTCGCGTGTTTAATTTGCCCAACAACCTCGTGAAATTGGTATAATTCATGCCTCTCCTGTTTGGAAGGTAGAGAACTGAGGTTCAAAAATACTGAGAATCGCGTATGTGACACGTACAGGTGAGGACGTGGAGCTCAGGTCCCCCACTCTGACTCCCGAGCTCGTGTTCTCTCTCTCTCTCACCTTTGTGGCTGGGATTCGGAAAGCCCGCGGTGTTATAATTGAATGATGAGCATATTGTAGTGCTTCTGTTTGTTTCCTAGTGTATCTTTGGAGCTGCAGTTACAAGGGAAGCAATTTGATATGCTTCAATTTTATAAAAAACTATATACACATATAAATACACCTATCTGTATAAGGGGAAAAACAGCTCTTATTTATTTCTGTAAGATGTCATCAATTAAATAAATATTTTAGTGGAAGTTGAAATTTGGGGATTTATTTAAATTCTGAGCTGTAGAACATGCAATGTGGGGTGTTTTTTTTTTGTTGTTTTTTTCTTTTTGTTTTGGTCTGAACAAAAGATGTCACAATTGTTTATACTATAGAATCCCATATTTTACAGACATTTGTTACTTCTTTAAAGCAGTTGGGACAATTTTTCCAAATAATTGTTCAAAACAAATACAGATCTAACTGAAGAAGACACGGGTCTTCTCGGCTGCAAACAAAGGATTTTTTGTTCCCTTTTTCCATCATTTCATGTTCTCTGAAATATCACTTTGCTTATAAACCACTGTTCTTAATTGGGTGCTATGCTAATGAAACGTGAGAAATAATGAGATAGTTCCAATCCTTAAGAGAGCTTAAATGTGTTTGGACATAGGGAAGCATTTCCTGTTGAATCTGGTGAGCTTACAACACTGAAGAGACATTTATATACAATGCAAAATACATGTACCTAGTTCCATAATCTTTCGCTTCAACCCCGATAGCATTGCTGCAGTTTTATTGCAGCTCCAACTTTTTCTCTTTCTGTTCTTGGCAAAATGATCCATGCACTTGATTTCAGTGATTGGTCCCTTTCATATCACAGTAATAACAAACCAAAAATACTCTTGGCATGATAATTCACCATGCAAACCACCAGTACTCTACAAGTAATTATTAAGCCTAACAGTACTTACCAAAATGTCTAGGAACTGAATTGAGCAATGCAAAATTAATCATCACCTTGGCAAAGGAAGAAATGATGTCTCTGAAGTCGTCCCCTGCTCTCACTTGCTAGTTCTCCCAAGATAGTGTGTGAGAGTTCTTGATGTTTATTAAACTCAAAGGATCATCTTCAAGAAATGCAAAATCACCTATGCTAAATGACTTCAGGTTTCATTAAACTGAATAAAAAGTATCTTTCTGCTTTTCCCACAGTAATAGACCATTTCATGACTCTTAACTGGCATGCCAATATAAAAATGAAGTGTCATTAAAACAGTACAGTATGAGCCATGCATTTTAAGCCTGGCAACTCTGATAAAGGATAGCTCAACTTCAATAGTGTTTCTTCAAAGTAGGATGGATTAACTCTGCATTTTATAAAATTGATGAGACTCTCCATATCCTCCTGCTACATTGCAGAGTGTGAGCCACTTGCAAGCCTTCCTTACAGCAGCGACTCTCGACCTTGTCCGTCTCATGGCACATAAACAAACTACTCAAATTCTGGGGCACACCCAAAATACATCTTTTGCTGATCTGACAAAATACCAGGTATAATTTTGATTCATTTACACCAAATGACTTTGTTGGGTTGGCTGTTGTCATTTTTTAATTTCCCCTAAGGGGAAAGAGGTCAGTGCCCCTGACTAAATAGTCAGGTACTGCATGTTTTAAAATTTCTTGCAGGCACCGGTTGAAAATCACTGCTTTAGAGAGCGAATTGTGTGAATGACTGATAACCCCAAAGGGAATTCACCTCTTACAGTAGGTATGCGGTGTTAATAGGATTGTTACCCATCCAAAAGTTTGTGTACCCAACACTTCAAAAAGGCCAATATTCAACACGTCAGAGTTGAATGAGGGAAGGTTTATTGGTCAAGAAGGTCCCTGGTGGAGAAGATGGGGGGCTCAGAGGTTCCTCAAATCTATTTTTAGCAAGCACAAAGTCCAGGCTCCATTTAAATCCAGGGAAGGAAAAATAGGAGAGGCTGTTTTTGTAAAAACTCAAGTCCAAAGCTGAATTCCTGTCATGATTATCAAGTGTAAAGCAAGAGCTGTTAGCCCAAAGGCCATGGGAAGCACTCAGGCCCCAGCAAGATGGCATCAGAGACACCGAGCATTTCACCCTGTCACCAAGTTATACAACAGAAGAGTCAGAAGAGTCACAGGCAGAAAATGTGGTAGCACAAGAACGTGGCAGGGACCAGAATCACCATCTGTAGCCTTCCCGTGCCTTCTTCCTTCATCAGCATTTCAGAGGCCATCTCTGTATCTCGTCTTTGAAGGTCCCGCGCCATCTGTCATACCCTATTGCATTATCTAATATCAGTGACTTTCAGGACTGATTTTGTTTATTGCAACTGAGCTTGTTTGTTGAAACCAAACTTTTTGTACTGCAGCTTATGCTTCTTTTCCTTGCAACATAGAAATAAAATTTAACCTCCATGATCTGTGTGATTATTTGTCATATAGGTGACTGTTGTTTATTAAATTGCCCAATAACTTCCTTTCTGCCTATCAGATATTCCAACCCTTCAACCTTCTTGCAAAGGTCTTTCTCTTTAAACCCATTGGGCAACCTCGTCGCTTGGAAACCTCCTCTTATGTTCCACACCCCGATAGAGCCTATGTGAGGAACAGTTCCGTGCAAGAACATGTTTTTGACGTGGGGTTTTTTCAGTCAGCACTAACACCTTTATTCCCACCCCCCGCTTAGATAGTGGTCGCATGTCACCTAGATAAGTGGACATAGGAGCTACTCATATTCTCTACCAGACAAAGAAGGTATGATGAAGAATTTCATGCTTGTTTCAGGATGCCAGTGAGAAGAGGCCTACAGCATCCCGTACAATTCCGATTATCCACGAGAAAGGAATTTTAGAACACACAAGAGTTCTCAAAGGAGAGAGCAAAATTGTTTCTGAAAGATTTTAAGAAATCCAGGATTTTTTTTCAAGTGCAAGTGAACTTTAAAGCTCTTTTGAGTCCTATTAAAAAAAAAACAACAAACTATGGTATGTCCCATTTTAGGCTTTTTTTTTTCCTCTTTCCCAAAATACATGGCTGTAAAGTTCCAGGATCTCTTCTGCCATGTGAATAACAAATACCAAAAAAGTGGGTGTCTGTTTCCTTTTCTAAAAAGTTAAGTAAACAAAGAAAGTGCAACTATTTTTTAAAATTTAGTGAGGATTTCAATTAATTCAGGAGAAAGGAACTGCCTTCCCTTGCGTGTGCAGTTAATACTTGTTGAACTTCGTGGGCTGGAACAACTAGCAAACGTGGGTCACATCAGAGCAGAGTCGTGGGTTAGTAAAACATTTGCAAACATCCTGTCCACTCAAGAGACCTAGCTAATAAACACTGAGAAATCACTTAAAATTTCTCCCATAACTGCACTAAATGTGTTTCATATTTAGTAGTAAGAGCTGTTTGATTCTTATTTGGATTTGGCTATCTATCAGTACCTAGTTGTTAAACAAACTGAGCAACTTTTATCTCCAACATTAATTTCATATTGCCTAAGGCTGTTTCTTTTGGACACCTGTGAATCCAGCTGCCAAGAAAATGAGTGGCTCTGCCCTGAAATCACAAGGTGTCCTCAGTGACACGGATCCCAGATCTAAGGGGACAGTGCACCTATGGAGCAGGCCACTCTCCAGAATAACTGCCCGATGTTACCATGTTCCTCTCACACGAGACAAAATCGGGTTGTTTCCCTCTTCAGCTGGAGGCAAATTCAACCTTAGAAAGTGCTGATACTTAACAACAAAAAGACAACCCAATGCAATAAAAGGATTCAGGCTTTTTCAATAGAACTGTTTTTATTTTCAAGTAAGATGTTAAAAGCATAGGAAATCTAAAGGTTTATGATAGCACTTCTAAAAGTTTATGATAGAACTTCTGCAGTACCAGTTCATTGTGTGTATTTTGTATTTTGAAGGCACACATTTAGTACGTGTCTTCAGAGATGATTGTCAGGCCCTGGCTGGTGTGGGTCAGTGGATTAAGTGCCAGCCTGTGAACCAAAGGGTCGCCAGTTCAGTTCCCAGTCAGGGCACAGGCCTGCCTTGCAGGCCAGGTCCCCAGTTAGGGGCACGTGAGAGGCAACCACACATTTGATGTTTTTCTTCCTCTCTTTTTCTCACCCTTCCCCTCTGTCTAAAAATAAATAAATAAAAATCTTTTTAAAAACGATGATCAGGTAGTCAGGAAAATAGCCATTTTAATCTTGCTTTAATGAGAAATAATTAACAAATGTAATTCTATATATTTAAACTAATTTAAACTATACAACATGATTTATACAGACATTGTGAAGTGACTACCAAGATCAAATTAACACATCCATCGCCTCACACAGTTAACACTTTTCTTGTGTGTGCGGTAAAAAGTCTTAAGATCTCAGCAGGATGAGAGTGTACAGTACTGTGGTTAACTGCAGGCACCATGCTGTGCATTATAATCTCAGAATTCGCCCACCTTACAAGTGAAAGTTTGTGCCTTCTGACGTATATCACCTCTCTGAAAAAGATACACAAGTGGCTAATAAGCACATGAAGAGATGATCAGCAGCATTAGTCTCTGGGGGAAATGTAAACGAAAGCCATAATGAGAGGGACTGGGGGGGGAGAGGGCTGCCTAAGCAGAACAGGATTTTGAGAGCAGTGAAACTCGATGATGATTTGATGATGGGTACATGTTATTAACATCGTCAGAACCCACAGAGTGAACAGTACCAAGAGTGCACCCCTACGTAGACTATAGACTTTGAATAATAATGATGTGTCAATATAGGCTTATCAGTGGTAAAACGCGACGAATTTACCACTCTGGTGCAGGACTCTGGCAGGGTGGGGCACGCGGGAGCTATGCAGGAACTGTACTTTCTGCTCAGTTCTGCTGTGAACCTAAAGCAGCTCGAGAAGTCAAGTCTATTAAAAAAGATAGAATGAGATACTACATCCTACCCACCAGACTATAATCAAAAGACAATGACATGTTTGGGCAAGGATTTAGAAAACTGGAACCCTCATACACTGATAGTGGAAAGGTAAAATGGTACTTTGTAAAACATTTTGCACATTTCTTAAAAAGTTAAACATAAGCCCTGGCTGGCGTAGCTCAGTGGATTGAGTGCGGGCCGCGAACCAAAGTGCCACAGGTTTGATTCCCAGCCAGGGTACATGCCTGGGTTTCAGGCCACAGCCCCCAGCAACCGCACATTGATGTTTCTCTCTGTCTCCCTCCCTTCGCGCTCTAAAAATAAATAAATAAATAATCTTTTAAAAAAAAGTTAAACATATACTTAGCTATGCCCCTCCTCCGTATTTACTAAAAAGAAAAGGAAACCTATGTGAATAGTCCGGCAGTTCCGCAAATTGTTAAACACAGTTACCAGAGGGCCCAGCAGTTCCACTTCTAGGCATGTCCGTCCATGGGTCCGCTTGGGCTGTCATAAGGAAATAGCACAGACTGGGTGGCTTGAGCGACAGAAATATATTTCCCACAATTCTAGAGGTGAAGCTGAAGATCGGGGTGTCGGCAGGTCTGGTTTTTGATGAGCCGTCTCTCCTGGGCTTGCAGGCAGCTCCTCCCTATGTCCCCACGTGATCTCTCCTCTGTTCACGCACCCCGGTGTCTTCCTAAGAAACATCCAGACCTGTAGAGAATTTTTATGAGTTTATTTGAGCCAAACCGAACCATTGCCAGGGAGCAAAATCTCGAAGGATTCAGAGAATGGCAGTTTCGCCACTTGTTGTTTCTGTTCGAGTCAAAGGAGGAGCCGTAAGGAGGGTTAGGTTACATCAGAACCATTGGTGGCAGGTTACGGGGGTGGGAGAAAGCAGAGTTGGGGGGAATCTCTGGGACTGTATAAAAAGTAAAATGGAGAGAGACCTCCTTTTCCTACTGTGCAGGATAGTTAATAATCGACATTTAGAACACAGATGGTATGTGGGGAGCAAGGTAACAGCGAGGGGTTCTGGGGTCTGCTGCTCTGCTGGTGGGTTGTGCCCTGAGGGGTCTAGAAAGGGTCCCTCGGACACTCCAAAGGCATGTTATCTTAGATGCAACAGGAAAAGAGGCTCACTTAAGGTCAAGATTTTAACCTTTGTCAAGAAAGCTACAGGCCTAGGGTGTGACTACCTGCCAGACTTGCATTTAAGGCAGGGATTTTTGTGTTCCGATCATCTTATCCATTAACTTTATGTCTCTGAGTTTATAAGTGTGTGGTGAGGCCTCCCCTGACCTTGTCAGGTTTAATATGTGGCCCCCTTTTGTCTGCAACATCGTCACATTGGATTAGGGACCCACCCTAAAACTCGTTCCTATCAGCAGCATTTACTACAGACAGAAGTGGAAGCAACCCAAATGCCCATCGAAGGATAAATGGATAAGCAGAAGGTTGTGTAGGCTTACAGTGGAATACTACTTGGACGTAAAAAAGAAATGAAGCACTGATACATGCTACAAAGAATGAATCTTAAAAACACGCTAAGAGAAAAAAAAAACTGTAATGAGATACTGTGTGGTTCTATTTATACGAAGGGTCTGGAGTAGTCAGATCGATAGAGGCAGAGGCGCATGAGTGGTTGCCCGGGCCTAGGAGCGACGCTGGGGCCTGTGAAGTGACTGCTGGTGGGGATGAGGTGTCTTCCTGGAACGGTGAAAACGCTCTAACCTTAGATTGTAGTGGCAGTTGCACAATGCTGTGACTATAGGGGGGGAAAGAAACATTGAATTGTACACTTTAAATGGCTGGGTTTTTTGGTATGTGAACTATATTTCAATAAAAATATTTTAAAACATGTTTTTGACGTAGCCTGGTTTTATGGTGGTTTTTTAAAAAAATTCATTCGGCATGCAGACACTTTGGCAGAGCCTGTTCTATATGAAAATGAGACAGATGGTCTTCAAAATCAGCCACACATTGCTGAGAATATTGCGCTCCGGGCCTGTGGCCCTCATCTCCGTCCAGCAGCCACAGTTACAATGTTGCAGCATCTGGAATGGCTGGCTGTAATTGACACTCAGCTGAATAGAGCCATGAGCCCCGCCCCCTCCAATGACTTTCTGTGCATAGGGCTCTCAGACCTCAAACAAAGATCACTACTATCTTTCTAAAATTCATGAATCCCCATGATATTCTTATGTAAAGCCCTAATCTGGCACACCCACCAGCTTCTAATAAAGAATCACATGGTCTTCCAACTCAAGGAATGCCTCCACGGAACCTCAAAGCAGTGCCTTCTTCCCACCCTAGAGGCACATTATAGTTCCCATCCTCCTCCTGCACTCCAATACCGAACTGAGCAATTGACCTATAAGGCTCGGCTAAAAGAATGCAGCTGTGACATGAGCTGTGGGATGAACCGTGAGCTGGGACAGAAGCCAGGTGCACGGTCTCAGCACTCTTGACATTTTAGGGCAGATAACTCTTCTGTGTGGGAACTGTCCTGTTCATTGAAGATGTTTAACAGTATCCTGGGCCTTTACCCAGTAGATGCTCGTAGCACAGCCCACCTCCCAAGTTAGGACAACCAAAAATGTTTCCAAACGCTACCAAACATGTCCTAGTGGGAACAACTGAGAACCGCTGGTATGTAAATCAAAGAGGACGTAGCCATTTTCCCTTAACCCAACAAGAGGAAAAATCCATATGTTTGATCTAATTCACTTGTATGAACTCTGTTGATTTGAAATAGAATATCACGTAAAAAGCAGTTTCATTTGTCTTAGTAAATTTCGGTGACCATATTCTTTGCCAAGTTTATTTGGAAGATTTTCCTACTTTGTTCTAAAATTGGAACCCAATGCTGAAATGCCAGCTTGGAGCGACAGGAAAAATGAGCTGTTTGTATGATAGTAATAGACTGCCCTTGGACACTTATAAATGAAAAGGTTTCAAAGGAATAGAAAAGTAATTTTATAATCAATTTTGCCACGTAGTAGAGGATTTGCTGCTATCTGTTGGCAAAGCATTTGCAAATACACTACATATATTTACCGTGAAGGACACCAACTCCTCATGATAGAATTCGCCTTCATTGTCTTTCTAATATCGTTTCAATCACCTAAGAATGAAGGATGCAGTGATTTTAAGTTTTGATGCATTGCACCTGAAGGTTTTTAGCTGTGAAGTTACTGCATTCCGAAATCATGGCATAGATGGATGGTATCTGCCCACAAATTTTGATATGTCGTAACAGGATATAATACCACTTTGTGACTGATTTTCCCACTGCAGTCTTCACCTGCCCCAAAAGGACCCTAAGGAGACTGATGCCTCTGCTTTATAGAAGATAGAGTTAAATGGTCCTAACTTTCCTTCCTCCCTTTAATGAGCTTCGCTAAGGCACCAAAGCTAACATCCCCACCCACCCTTACACTCCAGGGAAGTGTGGACGCGCCAGTCACTCTTAGTGATAGGAGGGGCGCTTCTACCGAGGGCCCTTCCCCAGAGTTCAAGTCCGTGTATGGGTGGCAGGTGCCCACTAAGGGAATATCAGATTATAAACAACAGAAAAGTTTTTCCTCCCAGAACTTTCGAAGAATGAAATGAACGTATTAATGGGAGGTTTTGTTAACCAATGGCGTAAGAAGAAACCCGCTGGCTGTTTTCTGTATCTCAGTAAACGACACTCTCCATCCCTCCCTTGCTCTGGCCGAACGTCCTGGAGTCGTCCGAACGCCTTTTCCTTCTCTCCCTCTCACATCTAAGTCAGCAGCCACGTCCGCCCTCAGAATACATCTGGACTCCGACCACTTTGCACCCCCTCCGCAGTTCCCACCTTGGCCCTGCCATGGTCACTCTCCACGGGGTCACTGTGGCAGCCTCCTGGAGTCTCTCCCCAGCACCACCACCGCTGGGAGCCTTGGAAGACACATGGCAGGTAATGCCCTAGCTCTGTGCGGAATCCTCCTGCAGTTATGCAAGTCACTCGGGGGAAACCAAGTCCTCATGAAGACCTGTAGCCCTCAGCTGATCTGGGCCTCTTGGCCTCTCTGTCCTCATCCCCCAATCTCCCCCGTATCGCTCTGTTGCATCCCCGGGGCGTTTCTTGTACTTAGAACACGCCAAGCATGCTTCCTCGGGGCCTTGGAAGAGGTGAGGGGAGTAAGAAGTACAAATAGGCAGTTACGGAATAGCCATGGGGATGCAAAGTACAGCAGAGGAAGTGGGGTAGCCAGAGAACTTCTACGCATGACCCACGGACATGAACAGTGGTGTGGGGATTGCCTGGGGCAGTCCCTACTTCTTAATTTTCTTTTCAGCCCCAAACTCTTAATTCCAGTTTGCCTTTAAATGGATCCAGCAGCACCTCAGTTTACAGTGAGGCCATCTGACTCGATCTGACTCGATCCCTAACCAGCTGGTCTCCTTCCACAAAACATGTATCCTCTCAGCTTCCTCACGTGTAAGCCAGAGAGTGGGGTTAGCTCAACAGCCCTCAACAATCGGTGTTTTCTGATCACCTGAGAGAGGGCTAGGGTGGGATCAGAGTGACATCTAACCAAAACCTTTATTTTCTACACTCCAGCCGGACAGTCCAAAGCTGCATGTGACTGCAAACATTCATCTCGGGGGGCGGGGGTAGCTCCCTGGAATAGACCATCTCTCGCCATTCCAGCACTAAAATTCTGTGACTCCACCCCTCCAAACAGAGCCATCTTCCTCCCCACTGCTTGCAGAGTTCTCTTCCTCTCTCACCATGTGTCAAGGTACCAGGCTCTTCATGAATGTTCTGATTCCTCACCCCATACAGAAATTCTGTTAGTTTTATGTACAAAAGATGCCTCTTGAATAATCATCATCAGTCAAACTCACATCTTCATTTCCTCTCATCTCAACCTCCTCCATTCTTCCCATGACTGAATTCCTTCTCGATCATGGCTCCAAACATGATCAATGATTCCTCTTTGCCTAAAGGATAAAGTCTAAAGTTGTCAGTGCAGGGTTCAAAGTCCTCAGTGACACGGTCCCAAGCTACCCTTCCAGCCAGTTAACCCGTGGTGTTCAGTATTTTCCGTCTGCCTCTGCAGCTCCATTCTCATGGGGAGCTCCCCGCTCTTCCAGCAGCTCACCGGGCTGGCCCGCGGAGGGCGAGCCCGTGCAGGGGATCGGAGGGGGGCCGAGAGCAGGGTCACCACGGTTCTCCTCCCCGCTCCCTCCCTGCGGGGTTCCCCAGGACTGGCTGGCGGCTTTGCTCTACCGGAGACCACATCTCTCACCCAAACCTTTCGGGTTCCCTAGAACTGCTCCTGCTTCTCACTCCTTCACCTTGCTTAAGGACTTTTCCGCGTTGTTTGTCGTTGTTGTACTTTACTCCCAATATTTAGAACAGTATTTGGCGGGTAGTCTTTAATAAATATTTGTTCAGCAAACGATGCTTTGTTCGGAAATTCACCCCTATCGAAAAGCAGCGTTTTAGAACTTGATCATTTTTTTTAAGAAAAAGCAAGATGGCTCAAGAAATAGTACATATGAGAGGCATTACTTAAGAAGAATAAAAACTGTTATGGTGCAAGGTTTTTTTTACTTTCTCCTAAAAATAACTCGGATGTTTGTGTCAAAAATAATATTTCAAGAACTCAGCTAGAGGAGTGATGGTTCGTAGCAGACTTTTTATGGTCCTTTTTATGCTGATGATCCTGTGTGCCTTGCCTCCCTCTTCTTCAGCTTCCCAGGGAACTCACTGAACGAGAAACTAGAGCGGTGACGTATAAAAACAAGGCTCTTCTAAGACAGCAACTTTACCCTTCTCTGATGTTTTTCCTTTTCATTTGACTCTTCATTTTCCAAAGGACCAATATTACAAGTTCATACATGTCATCCTGCCTTTAATTTAATAATGCAAACCGGTGGTTCTCTCATTTCTATTGACTTTCTGTGTCCTAAGTTAATTTTAGTATCATCTCAGCCCGACGGAAAATTGATCACCTTATCAAAACTTTCTAAATAAGAATTAAAGTTCAACAAAAGTTCATTGTACCCCAAGCAATGACTTCTTCTTCTTCTTCTTCTTCTTATTATTATTAAGAACTCAATAATTAAGTCAGAGCAACAGGATTTCAAAGTCAAGCTCCTGGACCTAGCTGTGTGGTGCTCAGCAGTTTCGGACTTTCCCCGTGAGCTGAAGTGGAGATGACGAGGTTACTTGGTGTCATGTACTGAACTGTGTCCCCCCCTCAAAATTCACATCCCTGTCAAAGTCCGAACCCTCCACACCTCAGAATGGGCCTGCATCCGTGTAAAATGGAACTGTGCAGAGTGTCCAGTTTTCTAACATGACCCTTTCTCCTGTCTCTCCATCCACTATCCACTCTCTTTCTCAATCATGAAGCCCCTAACACATCACACTCTGGTCAGGATCAAACTGTCTTCAGACAAAGCCTCAGGTCTGTTGGCCCCAGGGAGAGAGTGTCAGTCAAGCTAAAGGTGGTATCTTGACTTCAGGCTGCCATCACGACCTGACCAGTGATCAACTGCTCCCTACCCCGGTCCCCCGCCAGTCAGTAGAGCTTGGGACCCCCACGTCTTCAGCCACCATACTGATGACCTTTCCCCTCTACAACCTGTCCCCTGGAAGCCAGCCAGGCCTTTGAGCACTGCTTGCATGGGACTCGGGCTCGCTGCCATTTCCTCAACTATTACAATAAATAATAAACCCTTACCTTTGGGGTACAAACTTCTGTTAGCATTTGATTGGACTTCGAAGTGCACTGGAAAGCAGAACCCTTTAGTGAGGTAACAATAAGGACTTTAAAGAAAGAATTCAGGTGTAATGAGGTCCTATGGGTTGGCCCTAATCCAGTATGCCTAGTGTCCTTATAAGAGGAGACCAGGACACGACAGGAGCGTGCACAGAAGGAACAGCGTGGGGAAGCACAGGAGATGGCCACTTACACACCGAGGAAAGAGTTCTCAGAAGACATCAACCCTGCTCACACCTTGATCTTCAAATTTTTGCCTCCAAAGTTGTGGGAAAATAAATTTGTGATGTTTGTTACCTAGCCTGTAGTACTTTGATATAGCAACCCTAGCAAACAAATACACTTGGCAAAGTTTGGAGGGCTTTTTTTAAGACTCTGTAAGAGAGTCTTTGTACAATTAATCATCTGTATTGGTTTCCTGTGGCTACTGTAACGTATTACCACAGACTCAGTGGCTTAAAACCACAGAAGCTGATTCACTCCGTCTGAAGGACAGACGTTTGAAATCACCTTCCCAGGGGTGAAATCCAGGTGCTGGCAGCGCTGCACTCGCTCTGGAAGGTCTAGGGGGCAAGCCCTGCCTGGTCTCCTTTAGCCAGTGGGGCTGCTGCATTCATTGGCTCACAGCTCTGTCACTCCAGTCTCTGCCTCCTGGGTCACAGGACCTTTTCCTCATTTGTCTGCGTCAAAGCTCCCTCTGCCTCTGTTTGACAGTGTCACCCGTGATTGATTGCCTTCGGGTCCACTCAGTTAATCTAGATAATCTTCCCTTGTCCCGATCCTTTACTTAATCACTTTTGTAAAGACCCTTTTTTCATTTAAGAGTTACAGATTCTAGCGATTAGAAGCCAATATCTTTGAGAGCCAATCTTCAGCCAGATAGTCAGGAGGTATTAACTAGAAGCCTGTGTTCCAGTACTCGCTCAGTGCACACAAGCCGCCTTCCCCCGAACCTGTGAGTCAGTAATGCCTGATGAACAAGATGTTCGCTGTACCTGTTCAGTTTGCAATCAGAGAAAGATAAAAAGCTAGAAATGTTGAGACTTAAATACCATCACAGAACATTTCTAGAGCAGGGGTGTCAAATTCATTTTCACGGGGGGCCACATCAGCCTCGAGGTTGCCTTCAAAGGGCCGAATGTAATTTTAGGACTGTATACATGTAACTCCTCCTTAACTAGGGGCAAGGAGCTCGGGGCTGCTGCTGAGTAGAAACAAGGTGGAGGGCTGGATTTGGCACACAGACCTTGTGTTTGCTACCTGTGTTCTAGAGAGACCTATAATTTAAAATTTAGCTTGCTAATTTAAAAGTTCTAGAGTTTATACTTTGGGACTGAAATAGGTGATTTGAATGCAAGAAATAGGATGCAGACCTAGGCAGTAAATGTTGGCCATCTTTAAGAGTTCTGATAAATCTTTATACTCCCTGCAAGATTTTGCACACCGGAAATTCCACTGTCTACCCCATCTGTCCACTGTCCCACCTCAGCCAGCCACAGGCAAAGGCCAAGAGAAGTGACAAGGAATCGTGTGTTAGACTAGCTGATATTTCTGTGAGAATGCACCTTCGACCTCTGAATCCCTGGTGTCTCAGTGCCCAGAAAAGAAGAGGAGACTCTTAGAGTCTCCTTTAACCCTTTTCTGCCACCAGTGGCCTCTTCCCTGGAATCGGAAACCACTGTGTCCATGTCCCCATTTGCCCAGCACGTGAGCTCTGAACCTTAGGCTCTTTGAGTGCTACCTAAGATGAACTCTCTGGCCACTTTCGAAATGAGGTCAGAGGTTGTTGGCTCCTCTGCTGCCAATGAGATCTGATAGTATTAACAATACCTCCTATTAGTCTAGTACTTTATAATAAAGAGAACTTTGGTGCAGATTCTCTTCCCCACATGCTAGAATTACAAAGGGAAATAAGACACATTTTCAGCCCTTAGGGATCATTTCAACCCAATTATTCATAACTCATCCAGCCCCACAAACTCATGGTTAAAGAGGAGGGCAGTATTATCATACTCATTTGCCCAGTGAGGAAGTTGAGTGCTAAAAATTAATTTTCAAGAAAAGGTAAAACTGTGGCTTTTGTGAGGCTAAAAATAAAATGGACATGGGTTAGAGATTGTGTTTAACTCATTCGATGCCGGAAGCAAGCAGATGGTAATAGCACAAATACAGATAGAATAAAGGAATGTCGAAGGGATTGCAAACGGAGGCAAACCCCTACCACACACACACACACACACACACACACACACACACACACTCTGGGGCAGCGGCAAGGGAGGTCCATGGCCCTCGCAGCAGGCAAGACAGAATCCGCATGCCCATCAGTTACTTACAATGTATGCAGGTGTAAAGCAGCTCCCATGGAATCAAAATAAAATAACTCAGGGAAGGATGTCTAGACAATACACTGGGCTTCCCAAATAGAGCCTGGAAGTAAATCTTAGACAATCTGGCACCTAATTCAGAGTTTGTTCCACTTCACTCCAGAGGGGCCCCAGCTCCTGAGAGAGGCACTCCTTTGTTGTCTTCATTTGGTGAAATAACATTACCCCCCAAAGTGCAAGTGAGACTCTGAGAGAGGAACCGGTTAGAAACTTCCTACTATTCCCACGCAGTCCTGTTTGGTCTTAAAATGCTCACTGAAGCAGCCCACAAGCCGAGATGCCGTTCCCAAACCTCCCCTCGTGCCAGGGCACAGATCCTGAGAGGAGCAGCTTTGGAATCTGCTCAGATAGGTGTTGCTTCTCACTGTGGTTGCAATAGCAGCTGGAATCCAAATGACAAGTAGCCCTCTGCTTCCTTTCACATTCATAAGAGGGCTCAAAAGCACCAGTACTTGAACTCCAACTGCGGCTAACATCAGGGACCTGGGAGGGTTAGAACTACGAGGAAGAAAATATGCAACCCAGAATGATAAAATTATAGTAGTTTCTAAAAACATGGCAGTTTATGGTTTTGAATGTTCCATGCTAGAAATAAATACAGAGGCACTGCAGTCCCAGATTTTGTGTTTGCGTTTTAAATTTTGAAAGGGGGCAGGCTGGAGGGAGCATTAACCAGAGAGAGAGAGAGAGAGAGAGAGAGAGAGAGAGAGGGAGGCATTAACAAATTTGCCTTCCAGTAATGACCTAAAAAATGTGGCAACTCAAAAAGAAACAAATAGTCATTTCAATGCGGACTGTCTCAGAAATCTAGGACATCATCAAACCTTGTTCCCCTTGGGCTTTTCGCTTGGAAAGAATGCTGCGCCTTTTTTATTTTTTTACTTTCCCTATGCTCCAGGTCTTTAAAAAATCTCGTTTATAAGCTGACTTAAAAACCACAACTATCTTTGTACCAAACAGCCAAATGCGACCTCTTTACAAGAGTATTCACTTGGGGGATGGGGGGGTGTTGGTTGTTGTAATTGTGTTTTTACCTTTAAAAAATATTCCACTTCGTTTTTAAAGACATTTTTCAACTTAAAGATGTTTGGCACAAGTAACAATAGTGGAGTTTATTCAATAATACATGTTTTAAGGAATAAGTGTAAAGAACCCTGAATTAAGGTCCAAAGCAAGGAAGGACAAAAAATAAACAGTAAAAAAACAGGAGTTGGGCTATAGCTGGTGTGGCTCAGTGGTCTGAGTGCCGGCCTGTGTGCGAACCAAAGGGTCACCAGTTCAATTCCCAGTCAGGTCACGTGCCTGGGTGAGGGCCAGGTCCCCAGTAGGGGGCACACAAGAGGCAACCACACCTTGATGTTTCTCTCCCACTCGTTCTCCCTCCCTGCCCTCTCCCTAAAGATAAATAAATAAATCTTAAAGAAACAGGACTTGGGACTAAAGGTGATGGCTTTAAGGAATTTGTCTTAAATGATAGTCACACGACTAGGAAAGGAGAAGAGGCGATCTAATTCCTCAACAAGATAAAAGAATAAACTGCTCATATAAAGAAGGACATGCTTGTAGGCTTATGGAAACACTCTCAGACATTGTTATGAGTCAGATTACTCATGTGAATACAGAATCGGTAAAAAGAAAAGATTGTCGCAAAAGATTTTAACAACTTATTTAGCAACAATTTCCCAATAATACTTCATGAATACTTACGGTTCTTTAACACCCTGCCTTCTACGGAGTATAGACCCTGCTTCCTCACAACCAGCCAATAAGGCAGCTGGCTCCTTATTGACACTGGACATGTCCTGTTGTCCTGAACAGGACCCCCTTTGTCCCTCATTCTTTGCATTTCCAGTACCACTTCAGCCACTGTTATGAACTAAAGTGTGCCCCCTACACATATTTCATATGTTAACCCTGAACTCCCAGTGTGCTATTTGGAGATGGGATCTTTGAAGGGAAATTAGGGTTGTAGATGAGATCATGAGGTTGGGGGCCTCATAATGGGATTGCTGTCCTTATAAGAAGAGACACTAGAGAGTTCTCTCTCTCTCTCTCTCTCTCTCTCTCTCTCTCACACACACACACACACACACATGCACACACATACAGCACATACACACACACTCCTTTTCTCACCAAGGAAAGGTCATGTGAGGACATGGTGGGAAGGCGGCTGTCTCAAGCCAGGAGGAAATCTGTTGGGGTCCGCCCTGCCTGGTCTCAGGAAAACTGTAACCTCCCATTGTTAAGGCTGAGTGAGAGACCTCCAAACCAGGAGCCACTAAGGAGACAAAAGTTATTTCCCTGGCATGAACGCTGCCTGTTCTGTGCTGGCCCCCAATGCTTGATCAGTTAGCCAATGATGGATAAGATTTCCAAAGGGGGAAATCGCCTAAGACAGGCATGATCATGAGGAGGCCTCAGGGAGAGACTCAGGGGGCTGTGGAAATGAAGGGGTGATAGACATCGACCCCTGCCCTCTCGGCTTTGTCAAAGCCTGAGTCCTTGTTCTTAGTTGTGAGAAATCCAAGTCTCCCGGCTGCCTCTGTCTCCTATGCCTGACTCAGGCCTGTGGAAATAACAGGGGTGGTGCAGCCCAGACCAGAGTCAGCCGACCCCTGGGGTAATCAGGCCTGAGACATAGAATATGAAAGATCCTGTGAGATCTGCTTGCTGAAGGATGCTCTTTAATTAGAATATGAAGGCACAGGCAGGAAATGAAACTAAGTTTTTAGGTCCTATAGTCTTTTTTAAATGATAAAACCCCAAAAATCTCAGCCCAGAATGCCAGCGGGAGATCTGCCAGCCCCTTTCAAAGTTAACTGCTTGTTTATCTTCCCTGTCAGACTGTAATTCACACACTGTATCGGTATTTTTAATAAAAGCCTGCTTGGGCAGGAGAATGAGGTGCTCCCCACTAGAGAGAGTGGCTGTTTCATACCTATTTCCCCACAGGACTCGGTTGTCCATGTGTATGTTTTTCTCGTGTTTCGACAACCATCTGCAGCGATGGATACTGCCAGCAGGTATCCGTCACAGAGAGCCCTCACCAGAAGCTGAGTTGGCTGGCACCTGGATCTGGGACTTATCCTCCAGAACTGTGAGAAACAAATTTCTTTGGTTTAAGCCACCAGTCTGTGGTATTTTGTTATGGCATGCTAAGCAAACTAAGGTGATAGCCCTGGCAAAACCACTCACTAAACCCACTAGCCCCTCACACCCAACTGCCATGGCACACACTGTTGTCTTTACCTAGACTGCTCTCCCGCCCTCCTGGGCTTGGAACAAAAAAGCTTATTGCGAAATGACAACCCACCACTGTCATTTTCATTCAGGTGGCTTAAAATATTTGTTGCTTATTGAAGGACCTCTACAACGTAAACTCTGGAGACGCATTTCAATTTATTTGCATTGGTCCACACATTTCTTTTTTTTTATTTTGTTTATTTATTTCTAGAAAGGGGAAAGAAGGAAGAAAGAGGGAAAGAAACATCAATGTGTGGTTGCCTCTTGTGCACCCCCTACTGGCGACCTGGCCCACAACCCAGGCACGTGGCCTGACTGGGAATCAAACCTTTGACCCTTTTGTTCGCAGGCCGGCACTCAGTCCACTGAGCCACACCAGCCAGGGTACATTGGTCCATGCATTTCTTTGGGCTAGTTTTGGTTATGTTAAAATGTTATTCTAAAGATTTCTCCCTTGGTTAACTTAAAGCAAAACTTCTCCATTAGTTTCTCTTATTTTCAAGCCTCAACAGAAGTAGTACTTTATCTCAAAAACTTCACCCCTTTTCATGTGCTTTCATAGATTATCTTCCAAAGTTCTTTTTTTTTTGCACATGGATATCTAATTTGTCCAATTCCATTTGTTTAAAGACTATTTTTGCCACTTGATTGTCTCTCATCTTTGTGAAAAATTAGTTGTGCATATATATATGTAAGCACATTTCTGAACTTTACTGTTTCATTGATATATTTATGAATCATTATACCAATACCACATTGTCTTGCTAATTACAGATGTATAATACATTTTCATTTCTGGTTGTGTTTTCTCATCTTTGTTCTTTTCTGTCAGCGTTATTTAGGCTATAAGAGACTCTTTGCAATCCCATATGAATTTTACAATCAACCTGCCAATTTCTATGAAAAAGCTTGCTGTAATTTTCTATTGTGATTATGTTGAGTCTCTAAAAAAATTGAGGAGGAACTGAAATTTTAGTAGTATTAACTATGCCTGCACATGAATAACATATAGCTCTCATTCACTTAGGTCTTCTTAAATTTCAGCTTTGTGTTGTTTTTTTTTTCCAGTGTTTAGGTTTGAACATCTTTTGTCAGATTTGTCTGACAATATGTTTGATGCTATTACAAATGCTATTGCTTTTTAAATTTCAACTCCAAATTGTTTTGTTAGTACATAGAAACACCATTGATTTCCGCATATTGGTATTGTACCTGCAGTTTTACTGAACTCACTTACTAATTCTCAGAGCTTTTTAAAAAAGATTCCACAAGATATTCTACATAAATGATCATGTTGTGTTCAAATAACGGTAATTTTATGTCTTCTCTTCCAGTTTGAATGCTTTTTTTATTTTGTCTTAGTGCACTGGCCAGAAGTTCTAGTACAAAGTTGAATAGAAGTGTTAAGATTGTATGTCCTTATCTTTTTCCTAGACTAAGAAAAGCATTCAATTTTCATCATTAAGTTTGATGTTATCTCTAACATTTTTGCAGAGACTTTTTATCAAGTTGAAATTCCCTTCTATTTTTAGTTTTCTGAGAGTTTTTTTTTTTTTATCAGGAATGAATGTTGAATTTTGTCAAAATATTTTTCTGTGTCTATTGAGATAATCACAGTTCTTTTTCCATTTTAGTTTGTTGATATGGTATATTAGTCTGCTGGGGCTGCCATAACAAAGTAATACAGACTGGTTGGCTTCATACCATAAATTTATTTTCTCATAGTTCTGGAGGTTAGAAGTGTGAGATTAAAGTGTTGTCAGAGTTGGTTTCTCATGAGGGCTGTGAGGGAAAGATCTCCAGGTCACTCTCGTTGTCTTGTAGATGGCCATCCTCTGTAGGTGTCAATGTCCACATTTCTTCTTACAAGGACACCCGTCATATTGGAGTAGGGCGTGCCCACCCCATTGATTTCATTTTAACTTGATCATCTCTTAAAGAGCCTTTCTTCAAACCCAGTCCCATTTTGAAGTGTGGGGGGTTATGACTTCAACTTGTTGAAGGGAAACACTGGTGAAGGGAGCAAATGGGAAAAAGGACAAATACCACATGATACAAGAAGCACTGTAATAAAAGAAATACCTAAAACCGGTTTGGGGAGATTAAGAAAGTAGGATATGAACTGGAACCTGAATGATGAATGAGGATTAGCAGAATTTTTGCAAGAGTTAGGGGTGACAGGAGAATTCTGGGCCAGAATGAATCGTGTTTGGAAAGGTTGCAGGGGCAAGAGAAATCAGACAGTATTTAGGGCTAAGTAAAGCGTCTAGAGGGCTGAGGGCAGAACATGGCAAAAGGTAAGATGGCAGAGGCAAGGGGGACCAGATAGTGGAGGAAGGACATGTTTGTTGAGCTTTCATTTCTAAATATTTTCCTCATGTATATTGAGTCTTCATTTATTTTCTACAAAAAAAAAAAACAACAAACAAACCCAAACAACCATGGTCAGAAAGGGTATCGTCGTTTTTATAAAAGAGGAATTTAGGCTCAAAGTAAAGTGATTTGCTAACATTTGTTAGTAACTGTGTGCAGCGTGCTGTCCACGAGCCTGCCCCCGGTGCTGAGACGCCGGGTGGCTCGGGGCGGAGTGTCGGTAGCAGGTGCTCTTTCGCCTTCCATTCTGCACCCAGCAGCTTGTCCCTGAGCCACAGAGTTCCACGCCCTTCTGCCTAACCCATTAGGAAATTCATCCATGGCTCTTGTAGGATTTAGACTTTAGAATGATTCCCGAAGGGGTCGTTGGCAGAAATAAAAAGTGACTCATGCGACAGAATTAGGATCCTGGAATTCTTGCTTCTATTTTCAAACGTATTAGATCCGGAGACTTCATGGGTAAGTTAACTGAGTAAGAATGACAAACCAAATTTTCCCCAGAGTGCAAGCTGTGTAGTCACAACAAGTTTGGAAAGTTAGGGACAAACTTGGTACAATGAGTAGTGCGGTGAGCTGGCTGTCCTATCCATATGAGAAACCGATCACCAAATGTGACATATGCTAAATCTAAATAAAAGAGTAATATAAAAATAACATGAACTCCTTCTCAGTCTTTGCATTTATTGCTCACTTTTCCAAAGACTCTCGCTTTGGCCTTATGAAACATCATCTAAGACACTGTCGAGTTAGTATGTGGTAACAGCAGGGTGTCTTCTCGCTCTTTCTATGTGCCCCCAAGTTGAGAAGGATAAAACGCTATAAAAAATGATGACTTTAAAAATCTAGAAAACAAGTCCAAATATTCAGATTTGGTGAAATCCTGTATTCCAAGTCACAGTTCAAACATATCACAGTTCTGCCATTAGTAAGCTTCTCATTGAGAAAAAGTTCGAGTTGGGAATGCAAAAAGAAATAAAAATCATTCTCTCTTAGAATAAATATAACTACATGACGCGGCATTTCAGTTACACTTTCAAGGGCATATTGGAACTTTCTCAAAGTTAAGTTAGAAATCTACCTTAAACCACCATAAGCAAAAAAATGGGGAGGGGAGCTTAGAGTCTTAACCCGGACAGCCCCTCTCAGGGGAGCTGCGAACAGATTCAGAAAACCACGCAGTGTCACCAGGCTCTTCCCTTCCTCTCCAGCTGTCCTTGCCTTTGCATTGTCCTCATTCTTAGGCTCTTTCCAAGTGCTGGCAAAGACGGTGCCTGGCCACTTCAGGCTCCCTTATCCACAGGGCTGCAGATCCCAGGAAGAGGGAGCACCTTTCGTCTTGACCATTAGACTTACAATCAACAACCTAGCTTGAATTACCTGCCTATCCTTGAACCGATCACTGTGTGCAGGGGGGTGAAGGACCCTTGACTGATCTAGTCTAGGTACATACCACCTTGAATTTGAATGAATGGGGAGTGGGGAATGGGCTGCTTTTCCAGAAGGAAATATACAGAACAAGCAAAGATTTTTAAAAAATGCAAAAATAAGTTGCAGGTGTCCTCTACACAGGCAAATCAAATGAAACTTTCCCTATTGATGACCAAAACAAAGCATCTTTAGAAAATAATTTCCCACAATACTTTCCATATACTTGAAGAATATGTTATAATGCTGTAAGAAGGAAAAAAGGTATTTATTTGTTCCTCCTTCTATCAACAAATATGATTTAAAATGACGCAAATAAATTCCTAGCCCTATATAAGTATTAAAGCATCTTTTACAATTGATTTAATATAAATTCAAATGACTATCAATTGACATATTATTCCCAGTAAAAACAAAACCAAAAATCTTTGCTCAGAAAGTATTTTAATGGAAGTTAACAGGCTGATATAACAAGCAAATAAAATAAATCAAATAGGAATCAGAATGACATTTTGGCAAATTACAAGGTTAGTCTCTGTTTTTGAAATACACATATTGTGATATGACCAAAATCCAGTAGCTTATTGCTGAAAATCATTAGGATTATCAACACTTTCTTTACATAAGCTAGTTTTAATAAAATATTGACAAACATTTCTTTATACATTATCTAGGGGGAGCATCCCTCTACTCCATTACCATTAAATAAATATATGTTTACTCTTTTTTTTTAAGATTTTATTTATTTATTTTTTAGAGAGGGAAGGGAGGGAGAAAGAGAGAGAGAAACATCAATGTGCGGTTGCTGGGGGCCGTGGCCTGCAACCCAGGCATGTACCCTGACTGGGAATCGAACCTGCAACACTTTGGTTCGCAGCCTGCGCTCAATCCACTGAGCTATGCCAGCCAGGGCATATATGTTTACTCTTAATCTATTTTCCTTGCAGCCACCTTGAGGAGTGGAGAAGCAGGGGTGGAAGGAGAAAGGGCTGCAAGGACAGAGAGCAGCCAATATTTCACGTTAGATGAGAAGGAACAACAGAAAGAGAGGAGAAGGGGAGGAGGGAGGGAAGGGGGAAAAGAAGAAAGAAAAGAAAAGGAATTTGAGGAAGCTGGCAGAGTATCAAACCATAAACAGAAGGCCTTCCAGAGCAGACTGTATAAAGGCATTTTACAAGTTAAACAATCCCCTAATCATCCACGTTGTGAAAGAGACCGGAGGCTTCAGAAGGAAGCAGTGTGCCCTTTTGATGTGCTGGTTAAGGGAGAAAGTCCCCGTGTCTTTGAGGCTCAGTCTCAATCTTATCATGAGTTTGATTCTGTGGCATCCTCTTCAGCTGCCCCCCACCCCGCTATACTTGTTAGAACTGCAATATACTCTCTGTTTCTTAGGTTATTAAAGGGTATTTTATTTTTTAGCACATTTTATTCTATTTTTTTAATTTAATTGGCCTGCACTGTGGACACTTTTCAAGCAGAAAGTGAGGTTCATGGAGCTAGCAGATGAGAGTTGTCTGGAAAGAAAGTGACTCATGCAAGGTGGGCCTTCCCATCCGCCCCCACCGTCTCGACAGGATAGACCTAATTATGTTACAGTGTTGTCTCCCTCTCCCTGAGTCTCTCTGCTCAAAGGCAGGCTTCTGAGTCAGAAACACGGCCTGTGCATCCCACTGCATTCTCTGAGGATGTTTTGCAAATATAGGCTTTAATGATTACATTTTGTCTTTTATTTGAACAGTTCCAAGCAGATGACAGTTCAGTGCTTAGACAGAGAATAATCACAATACCCTCCTATTCACAGAGCAGCCTTATGGTATAATTAAGGGAAATGTAGCCAACCGTAGAGAAAGCAGGAAAAATAAATGCCTAATAACTACATGTAGGCACATACTGGTTTGCCTTGAATAATTTAGTGTCTCTTTTACTATCAATAGATTTTCTGGTGTGGATGATAAAATATATGGTCACCCCACACATAAGCTCTATTTTTAAAGGTGCTGTTGCAGTGTGCAGACATGGTTCTACACAATCACGTACCCAAAAGATTCTTGGTAATAAATGATTCGTGCCATTGCGATAAATCAAAAGTCTGAACACTTTATATTAAATACTAGCAATCCATTATCTTGCACAGCTCTAGTGTTTCCACTCAGCCTGCATGTCCGTTCTCCCAGGCTTACTGCCATGGGCGACGGGCACATAGGGGCTCAAGGACGACAAGCCTGGCTGGCATCCAGGGCAAAGGCCTGCACCAACCACAGGAGCTGGTGACTGTCGGCCCCTGGGAGGGATTCATGTGTTTTCAACATGGAGGTCATTCAAAAAAGTGATGAGCAAGGTGGGGTGATAGGAAATCCAACGCTGGCTTTGCCTAGCTCTGCTCCTGGCTCTTCTGTCACATTCTGCGGTGAAGGATAAGGAAGCTAAACCACTTGTGTTGCCTCGGTCAAGCTGAATACATAAGCTGCCCACCATCCACCAATCGTCCAAGACTGGCTGCCCCTGGTGTTCCCATCCTGCCCGCTCCGTCTGTTTTCTGCCAAGAGGAGAAGGGAAACCGAAGGGCAGGTGTGCAGGTGAGAATGCCGGGAAGAGCTCCTGATGGAACGCTGGTTGTCTCAGGGGATCTGTCCTGTTCCTAAAGGGTAGTTGGGGCACTCATCGTCACAGCCGAAACCATGAGGACCTTTAACGCCGTAATCGTTGCTTGAATTGCAGTGAGGAAAGAAAAGCACTCAAGTATCAAACACTTGTTAACTTAAAGAAAAGAACATTGGTCAGTATGCATGCAGTGACCTTCTCCATAACAGAAATGCCAAATTGTTTGAATAGAGGAATAATTATTCTGGGCTCAAAACAAACTAGTTTCCTTGATGTTCAATATGTTATAACACATTATGAAAGGAGAACAATAAAACAAAAGCTCTACCTGGCATCGCTGAGTGAGGCTGCTCAGATTTCACTGACCAAAGAGAATAAAAAGTCATAGTATTTATTAGGATGCTTCAGAGAAACTCAACCAATAAAATATATATATATACACACACACTCATATATATACATTACACACACACACACACACACGCACACACACACACACACAAAGGCCTGTCTGGAACAAGCCCAGTCATTATTAATGTAACAAGAATGGTTTGTGCAACATCGATGTAACCTGGTGCCCAAGGAGAGTGGACTGGAATGTGCATGTATGAACAATGATGACTTCACTGTACTAGTCAGTGGGGTGGTAGACACCATTAAGTGAGCATGTGTACTGTGTGGTTGTCGAATTCAAGATGACTGAGCAAGTTGAGCAATGAATCTACATTTTTCATTAAGGTTGAACATTCCTCCAAGGAAACTGTTTGGATAATGCACAAGATTTTCCAGGCCGCTGCAATGAGTACAGCACAAATAAAAGATTGGGACAAATGCTTCAAAGCTGGTCAAGAATCTGTTGAAAGTGATGCACTTTCTGGAAGGCCTCCGACAAACAGAACACCTGGGAATGGTGAACGTGTCCAGGCTGCAGTCAGTGAAGATCGGCAACTGACAGCGCGAGAACTAGAAGCTGATCTGAGGCAACTGATGGCGATTCCAACCAAGGATTTTGCAGAGTGTTTTGAACAGTGGAGAGATGCTGGGAGAACTGTGTGAGGTCCTGAGGTGCCTACTTTGAAGAGGACTGAGGTACCTACATACAATGATATCTTATATCTCATACCTTCTTCAATAAATGTCTCTTTTTCATTTACTTGGGTGGATACTTTCTGGACAGGCCTCTTATTTACATATATTAATTTATTATAAAAGTACATTATATATACTATATAAAAATTTAAATATATATAAAATCTCTTATGATGTATATCTATTTTGACATATAAACAGAGAGAGAGAGTTTAAAGAACTGAAGCACACAGTTGTGAAGGCTGGAGGTCCAAAGTCTGCAGAGTAGGCTGGGCAGCTGGAGAGCCGAGCAGGAGGTGTAGTTCAAGTCCAAAGGCCGTCTGCTGAAAGGTCAGTAAGGTCTTCAACTCACTGAATGAGGAAGGTCCACCTATATTAAGGAGAGCAATATGCTGTATTCGAAATCTACTAATTTAAATGTTAATTTCACCAAAAAAATACCTTCCCAGAAACACCTAGAACAGCAATTTTCAACCGGTGTGCCACAGAATCTGTAAAACATGCAATACTTGACTGTTTAGTCGGCGGCACTGACCTCTTTTCCCGGAGACTGCCAAATTAAAAAGGAAGATGACAACAGCCAACACGACAATAGCCGTCCGGTGTGAATAAATCAAAAGGCACCTATTTTTTTGTGTCAGGTTGTCAAACAATATAACGCATTTTTTGGTGTGCCACAGAATTTTAGTAACTGATTTATGTGTCGTGTGTTGAGAAAGGCTGAAAACTTCTAAGCTAGAATCCTGTTTGAGCAGATACCTGGGTAGTATCGCCTGGCCCTGTGGGCAAGTGAAATTCTCCCTCACAGCCACGGTCCCCAGCTTAATGCAACTCTGGTCTTTCGATTTTCAGAGCCCAGCCAACAATTAATTGCTGGAGGCCAGGAAGTATTTGTAGCTGAGAGTATATTTGTAATATAAATAAAACCAAAACACCCAAGAAAAATTATTTGAAATTGGTAACACAGAGAAGAATTTTCTCCTAAAATAATAAAAGGCATAAAGAAATTAATTCCCTTAAGTTTAGCCCAGGTTTCCTGACCTATAGTTTGGAGGATACCACTCCTAGGGAAGTATTCATGCCCATTCATTCCTTGCAACTGAGGTATACAATAATGAGATGTAGATAAATAAACAAGAAAGTTACATTGACTCATTCAAGCTTGCTGCTTCTGGTGGAGATGAGATAATGTGTGGTTGATTTTTCTCAGAAAATTGTCAGAAAACAATTTCTGGAATTTGGAAATGCAAAGTGTTTTTTATAAACCCTACTTAAAAGGATATGAAAATATGTGTCACCACCAGAACATACTTTCTATTTTTAATCAAGGATAGTTCCCTACCCGTCAGCGTTGTGTGCCGCCCCGGGGTGAGCCCGGAGTCAAACGGGACCAGACACTGAATGTCCCGAGAAGCTCTCCAGGGGCCAGAGGGTCTGAACCTCAAGGAGAGGGTCCTGGGCTGCCCTGTGGGCTGACTATGACACAGGTTAGTTTAAACCAAAACTTGAAATCTATTTCAGAAAACTTGCTGGCTTTTTATCTTTCTTTCGGAGAAAAATAGCAGAAGAAAAATTTTAGAGAAAAGATATATAAAACAAACTTAATTCTTATATAAGTTACGTCCCTTTAAAAAATGCAAGACATACCTTGAGGCAAAGTGTTCTTTACAAATGATGTAAAGTTGATTCTTGAAAATGACAGAGAAATACCATGTGTGGTAAATAATTTCTATTTACATTTTGTTCCTGGTAGTAGATAATTATTTCTATATATGTATCTACTATGGATGCAGACACACACACAAATGTGCAGCTTGTGTTGTGTTGGGTGTGTGTTCACACTCGTGCCTTATAAAAGCTGAAGGCAAATTGTTAAATCTCTCAAAAGGTCCTTCTGTAGGAGTCAGCGTAGTGACAGTGGTTCCCACATACTACATGCTGACGCTGCACACAGATTTTCTTCAAGGACCTTTCCGGGCCCTTGCTGCAGAAGTAGAGGTGAGTTGATAAAGTTGATTTTGACTTTGGATTGAGAGTGGCACCAGGGATCTGTGTCAACCTATGTTGATTAATCACGTGACCTAAAAAGTATTCTTGGTTCTGTTTACAGATAATTCTGTTAAAAATTTCCAGTGAAAAAGTGACTACCCAGAAACCTCTGGCAAGTAAATATCCTAAAAAGCCAAGTAATACAGGAAAGTGGGGTTACTGTTTTTAGCTTCAAAGTGATATGGCTGTGTTTTTTGCTTTGTTTTAAACATAAATAGAAATTTTAGTAAATGTACATGCTTTATTTCCTTAAACAGAATTCGCTGAATATATCCCCCTTTTCCTACATGCTAAAGAATGTTATTGTAAACATCAGTTATAGTACTATTCTCAGGACCCATCAGCGTGTAATTGCAAGACATATTTTTCTTTTAGTTTTTCTGCCTGAATTTTTCTCCCTTTTCTCTTTTCACCAGACTGTAAGGCAATTATTTCTTGTTGCTTTTAGTGTATGTACTTATCAAGATCCTGTCTCCGTATTTCAACTTGTGGCCTCTGTTCTGTGGGAGGTTAAGATATTGAAAGCCACATTCAAAATCATAATTGTCAAAGCCTGAAAATGTGGCTGAACCTCAAACTCATTATACTAAGTGGAAGAGGCCAGACTCAAAAACCTCTGTGTTGTGAATCAATTTGTGTGAAGTGCGGGAAAAACCTGCAGGAATATAATACAAGTAAGTGGTAGCCAAAGATTGAAGGGGAGGGGAAGGGTTGACAGACAATCAACTTGGGTAAGGAAAGTTTGGGGAATAATGAAATATTCCGAATCTTTATTGTGGTGGTGATTACCAGACCGTATGTGTTTGTTGAAACCTATGGCACAGTGAATTGCGTGTTAGGTAAATTTCAGTACTACTTCAGAATAAAAAGAAAGAAATTGAAAAGACACACAAATGTATGTCAGTATATAAATTTAGTTTGTTTCTAATATTTAAAAAACCTTAAAACATTTGTGTAAGTTAATTGTGGGTATTTGAACACTAACCTAATGTTTCATGATGATACTGAATTTTTAAGGTGTGATATTGTGAATGTATGTACAGAAATAGCCTACATCTTTTCATAACACCTGAGGAAATGATACAATGCTGGAGTTGGCTTCTAAATAATCTAGGCGCGCAGAGTGGGTCCCTGGTGAACAAGACTGTCCACAAGGTTACAATTATCAGGGAGAAGGTTAAGAAAGCATTAGAAAACTTCCCTAATAAAACATTTGTCTTTTGAATCTTTTTTACCTATACCAACTAGTCAAATAGTTCAGCAGTTCTTACAAATGCAGGTGTACATTGTATATTGCTTAACATAAATAAGCACACTTATTTAAATTAATTTAAATTTTGTTACTTTCCATGGTTAGTGATTTTTACTAACAATTGAGTAACAATCCCACCCATCACTTTTATAACACTCACTTATGACCTTTCTGCCCACGCTCTGAGCCCTGCTGCCCAAGGGGAGGAGACACAAGAATCATGGACTGACTCCCTTTGCAGAGATGGAACTTGAATTTTGGTGGTTTTTTGTTTTGTTTTGTGCTATGAACATTTAACATGAGATCTGCTTTACACCAGAATTTGAAGTGCACACTGCAGTACTGGTAACCATAGGCACAATGTTATGCAGCAGATCTCTGCAATGTGTTTGTCTTTTATAACTGAACTTGTATATCTGGTGGGTCTCGGCTGTCATTTCCCACCCTCCCAGCACCCAGCAATCACGTCTGAGTATCTGTCCCAAAGGATGGAAATCGGGATCTTGAAGAGATATCTACATTTTCATGTTCATTACAGCATCATTCATAATAGCCAAGACATGGAAACAACCTGTCCATTGACAGAAGAATGGATAAAGAAGATGGGGCAGATACATAAAACAAGATACCTTTCATCCTTAAGAAAGAAGAAAGTCCTGCCATTGGCAACAACGTGGGTGAATCTGGAGGACACTATGCTAAGTGAGAGAAGCCAGTTGCAGTGCAAACACTGCACAATTCCATTTATATGAAGTGTCCTAGAGAGTGGAAAACAATTTCAATTGTAGATACAATGATCGTTTTAAAAATAGAACCCCCTCATTTTATAGAAAAAAAAATTTAATTCAGGAAAAATATCACTGCTAGGGAAGCCAAGGCAAATATGGAAACTCAGCCTGAGCTGCTTTTTGAATTCCCAGAGGGTTTGGGGCATACCCGCTGACATCTTAATTGGAGCTCCAGCATGTCTGGCATCAGCTCACACTTCCAGATACTTGATCCGCCACTAAGCTCATTTTAGCTTGATATTAGGGTATGCAGTCCTGAGCTTCTGAGCCATTATTAACACAGAATGACCATAGAGTCTTCCAATAACCTGGAAAATTCAAGGCCTCCAATACAAATCATAGACTTCTGAAAATTTCTGTCATGTATTGCTATCTGTTCTTAGAAATGTTCACTGCCTTTTGAGTTTATATCTTTCTCTTCTCTTCAGTACGACGTTACCTGTTCCATGAACTTTATTTCATGTAACCTTGCTTCAAAACTTTGAACATTCCAACTTATTGATAGAGGAAGATAATAGACACTTGTACAGTATCTTATTACAGAGTACTTAATAATTTTATCCTACAGGGTCTTACTGTAATGTAGTCATGTTTATCAATGAAAAAAAAAAAAGAATGCTCCCAGTATATACCACTTTTAGTCCTGCCGCTTTTAGTAAGCTTCTGTTCTTGATTCCCAAGAGAATCAGGGAAGACAAGAGGCTGAGCAAGGGAGCCAGGGCCACAGGCAGAGGGTCACGACCAAACCAGTGGACTCAGGCCAACCTGGCCCAACCGGAGCGGGAGGCAGCCAGCAATGGCCTTGCCAGAGAGCTGGCATGGGAGCTTGGGTCATGCAGCCAGAGGCAAACAGGTTGGGGGAGGTCAAAGCAGAATGCGGTTTCTCAGAGTTCGCAGGACGGAAGGCTTGGCCCCGGCCCTGCCTTTCCCCGTGACCAGGCATTCTTAAAGGGGTTGTGTTTCAAGTTGCGGGCTCCAGTTGCATTGCCTTTCCTTCCCTGCCTCCGACAGCTTCTGAATGACAGTGAATTCCTTAGTTTCTGCCCCTTGGGCAGCTCCTTCTGAGACTGAAGTAGACATTAATATTAAGGAAATATTTAACTACTATTAATTGGGGCAAATGCAGAAACACAATCAGTAAACATTTTGCACTGACTAACTTCTGTGAGAGGTGTGGGCTTTTTTTTTTTAAATGACTTATTTTTAAACATGATCGTAAAGAATTTTTTTCCTTTTATTAAAAAGTAGTAAGCTGGCCTTGGCTGCTGTAGCTCAGTGGATTGAGTGTGGGCCTCCGAACCAAAGGCTTGATTCGGTTCGATTCCCAGTCAGGGCACATGCCTGGGTTGCAGGCCAGGTCCCCAGTAGGGGGCGTGTGAGAGGCAACCTCACATGGATGTTTCCCTCTCTTTCTCCCTCCCATCCCCTCTTTCTAAAAATAAATAAATAAAATATTTTTTTAAAAGTAGTAATCTGTGTTTCTTTCTTGTGTGGTTTATCGTACAACCCTTTATGACATGCTTTGCTTTCTAAATGGCTTTGTGAATGAAGTAGGACACATAAAGTCATTGTTCTCTAAGTCACAAATATAGCATAATATTATTATACCATAGATGACTGGATGAGGTGCCTTTCAACCTAACGCTTGAATCGAAACTGTCTTTCTAACCCACCTGAACACCGAGGTAAAAATATGAGAAAGTGTTTTTGCTTATTTCCCTTCTAGGACCTACTTACCCCCCAAACACTGTAGATGCCTTTTCTGTTCCACTGAACCCCCTTGTCCTTGACCTATGAATCCTTGATGGCTGTAGGGTGGGTTTAGGACCTAGTTCCCAGTCTTTTCATCACCAAAATAAACGTGACCTTCTGTTAGTAGGTGTGTATGTGTGTATACGCGTATGTGTATATATATATATGTATAAATATATAATTTATACAGATAGAAGGCATACTGGGCCACCTCATTTGGAATTGCTGGTTGTGAGCTTTACTACCCCAGAAAGCAAACACCTTAAACACTGAAAGAGGAGGCATTGTTGCACATGGTCCACCACTCTTTTTAATTCAAGACACTGCATCAAAGTGTTGTGGGTGCCACCAATTGGCTCATACTGTTCCTAAAACAGGACAGATCCCAACTCTACTTCTAGTTCTGAGCTGTGAGACCTGGGGGCAGCGCTCATTTAAATGCTCTCTGCCCCTGTTTCCCCAAATGCTACTAGGGGTAACTTCAGAGATGCATAGTGATGTTATAGTAATGGCTATAAAACAACTTGAAATAATTTAAACTGTATTGTATGATGGGGGTGCTCTTTGCCTAAAAGTAGCTTATCAGGATAACTGTGCTTATCAAAATAAATTCAATACCTGACATTTTGGGAGAAAGAACTTGCCTCTGCTAGTGAAAAGAGCAAAGCAAAACAGTGGTGTCTGAGACAGGATTTCAAGAACAGAGAGTTAAAACTAAGAATATTTTGGGAATTGAGAAGGATGGAAAGAACACAAAATGTTTAAAAAAATGAATATTTTTCACTGACCTGGAGTGTGGGCCAGTCCCATTCTTTTGGCTCAGGGCTGGAAGTTATTTTGGTTATGCTTATGCCTCAGGGATCCATGGGGAGTAAAGAGGACTTTCTTGACCAGTTCCCTCTGTTAATCAATTCTTTTACCACCCCCTCTCCATCCCTGATCCTGAGATCCTTATCTTTTCAGACCTCTTCAGTTGCTTTGATATTGCTGTTCATACCATGCCAAGTCGGGGCCCTCTTAACCATGAACTTCTCCAACAGTTAGATCAAGTGCTTTGCTTTCGTCATGCTTTGCATGAAGACCAGTCCTGAAGAGTGCAATTTGCCTTCTGTCTCTTTCTGAAGGCTGCTTTCCCCTATTTCACAAATGCTTATGTTCTTTAACAAATATTAAAAACATGTAACCAAATGTGGGCAGTAACTGAAAGCCGTTTTAGTGTTGAGGCATCAGTCAGCTCTGTTCCTCCAGGGAACACTACTGCGACCCCACTGGAGAAGGGAAGAAATAGAAGCATATGTTGTTTATAATACTTTCCTGCATAAGATGGACTGAGCAGTGGGCTTGCAGAATCGGAGCGTGGCCAGCTTGTTCAACCTGGGGACAGATGAAACACCCAGAAAAGATGACAAGGCATTTGGGCTGTGGTGATTTAGGCTTTAATGAGTGTCCTAAGTAGGCCTGCTTCAGATCATTCCATTTCAGGTTGCAAACCTGAAAACTTAATCAAATTAAGTATCCCATAAGTGAACTGCAAGCCAATTTAGGGTTAATTAATTTTTTTGTATGAGTGCATTTGTTTTCAATAAATTGTTAATTAAATCACAGTGTGTGGGAGTCCAGTCCTAGACTCTGACCCTGGCTCAGAGATCAGTTTTACTGTCATTTCTACTTACAAAATACGGGTGATGTGAAAAGTCATAATGCCTTGGAGAACATAGAATGCCAGTGAAGATCTCTGTGAAAAGGATATCAAGGGCGATTAACTTGGGCTCTTTCTTTGTGTCTAGAAACTCAATAAAATTTATGCATGGAACCAAATTTGCCCAGGAATATCACCGCAAATTAAAGATGATGATGTCAGAGTTGTAGCCTATGCAGATCTGATTATATCCACCTTAATGTGCAATTCATGTTTAAAAAAAAAGAAACAGATGCAGACTGAGACTGAGGATTGGCGGGTAGATGTAGCTCCTCTCTGCAGGGCATACATGGGAACAATGGAAGGTAACCCTTCAGATCAAAATTTGGGAGCCTCCACCTCCCCTTCCAATCCTTTCACTATCCGAAAGCCCTGGAACTCTCTCATTCGCATGCTTCGGATCTTCTTCTTCTGCTAACCAATACCCATAATCCTTCTAACTAAAGGACTTATTCCAAGGTTATCTGCCTTTTAATAGGTGACTCTAGAAGACCTCATCATCATCAAAGGAACACACTGATGGCTTTGATTCCCACCCAGCGGTCTTCTCCTTCACTCAGCCGATTAGACTGCAGACTCTCCAGCCTGGAGGGAGAGAAGAAGACACACGGCTCTCCTGGCGTCTGGTTTTCCTTGAAGGAGGACCAGTCCAGAGAAGAACCGGGGGGCTGTTTGCCAGGCCCTAGTTTTGCTTTGTAAGCTGATAAAAAGGGAGAGCATTCTTACCCCTTAATCCTGTGGATCCTGGAGAAGAGAATTAGAATGGCCCACTCTTGCTTTCTAGGTTATATTGTTCTCTAATTCTCTTTTTATCCAGAAAAGTGCCCTAAGGCTGCGTTTTACATTCAAGATTTATGTGATACAGTCTTCCCTACTACAATGACTAGATCTACCTTGAGGGATCATTAATATCAGCTTGTAATTATTGATTTGCTTACATGTGTCTCTTTCCCTCAGCCCCATCTTCCATATTTTGAACGCATCCTACATTGTTCGTATAACTAAAGAGAAATTGAAGGAATACTGGTTAACTTACTTATTCAGAAAATATTCTGTCTCAGTATCATGACAAGTTCACTCAGCTTGCTACCTTCACTGGAGCAGAAAATAAACTGAGGATCAGTTTGCCCCTGCTCCCGGAAATGTGCCAAGGTCAGGCAACAGAAAGGCCTGTGAAAACTGTACTTCCATCTCAAAGCAATAACAATTCACAATAATCAGTGTGACATAAATGTCATTTAACAAAAATGCATTCAACACCAACTACATCATACTCCCCTCTGCTTTGGGGATCCAGGAAGAAGCAGAGTTGCCCCTACGCCTCTTGGGGTCACCAGATGGGTACTTCGAGGCTTAAGGAAAAGATTCAACTGCAAATCTTAATGGTAGGGCTCACCACCCAGCAGAGTCTCGCCTCAGAGACTGGCTCAGTTCTTTCTGGGGCTTCCCAGAAAGGTTTGGTCACATGTGCTCAGGATTAAATCTGCTCAAGTTCTTCTGCTCTAGCTTCTACCTCATTGCCCACAGCCTTGAGAGAAAGGCCGAGCCTCTGCCCTCCATGAGGACATGCCCCCCTGGGAACCCCCGCAGCTCTGTTAGGCTCTGCTGCTAAATTGCCCAGTGATAGTTCACAAGTGGGGATGAATTTCCCTCTGCCCAACGCAACGTCACGATTTGTCACCTGAGCTTGAAGCAGCACTGAAATAGCTCTCTCAGCTTCTGCTTACTACACATTTCTTGCTAAGATGCCCAGCTTCACCTCTGGGATCAGACGGAGGAGAAGTTGCCAACACTAATGAGCTGTGCATGTGCCGGGCACCATTCTAAACACTGTACGTGAATTAACTTGTTTAAGTCTCACAGTGACCTATGTTATTAGGGGTGCGGGTGGGGATGAGTGGGCAGTACTATTAACTTTCCCGTTTTAGAGATGCAAGAATTAAGTTGTGCTGTATTAGTTATCTATTACTAGACAGCAAATGACCACAAACTTAGTGGCTTAAAACCATAAACACTTATTATGTCACACTTTCTATGAAGCATGGCTTCGTGGGCCTCTGCTTCGAGGTCTCCCATGAGTCTGCAATCGATGTGTTGTTTAGGGGCCAGATCTCATCTGAAGGCCCAAGTGGAAAAAAATCTGCTTCCAATCTCATAACCGTGGTTGTGGGCAACCTTCAGCTCCTTCGGGATGTTGAATCGAAGGCCTCGGGCCTTGAAAAGCTGGCTGTCATCCTCGGACACCCTGAGCTCCATGCCATGTGGTATCCCCCAAGTGACAACTTGCTTCATCGAGCCTACAAAAGGGAGATTTACCAGCAAGACAAAAACCACAGTCTCTTGTGACCTAATTATGCAAGCAATAGCGCAATCCCTCTGACATATTCTATTGGCCAGCAGCAAGTCACGGCTTCTGCTCAAACTCAAGGGGAAAGGATTGGACAAAAGTGTGCATATTAGGAGACTTGTGTCACTGGGGGCCATTTAAAGTCTGTGTGCCACATACAGAGAGGGTATGTAATTTACTGTTTTAGCTGTCCAGGTGGCTGTAACAAAATACCAGACTGGTGGCTTGTAAATAATGGATTTTTTTTCCTCATAGTTCTGAAGGCTGGGAAGTTCCAGATCATGGTGCCGGCAGATTCAGTGTTTGGTAAGAGCTGGCTTTACTATAACCTTACATGGCAGAAATGGCAAGGGATGCTGTGGGGTGTCTTCTATATGAACAGTAATCCCATTCATGAGGGTCTATGCCTTCAAAACTTAACACCCCCTGAAGGCCCCACCTTCCAATGCCATCATATTGGGGATTAGGTTTCAACATACAAACTGGGGGGAAACAAAGCCATTCAATCTGTAACACTTACCCAAGGATTAGAAGCTAACAGACAACTAAGCCAGTATTTAGCACCAGAAATCTAGCTCTGAAGGAAAGTAAGGAGCAAACACTTTTGGAAACTAGGCTATGCATAGAAACGAGTATGTACTTCTATTTTATCATCTTCTGGATGCACCACTAAAATAAAGATTGCTGAAAATGTAGGCTTTTTTGGTGGTTGTTAATTTTAATCCCCACACATGTTTTCAAAAAGTTTGAAAACAACATTATGTGGCTTTAACTAATTAGAAGATATGGTGACACTATCTTCTCCATGCTTCTGTGGCAACAGATGTTGACTAGAGCTAAGCAACAGCTTAGTAACAGTGTGCTTTCTGATCACAACTCACTTTTCGTTCTTGAACGGCATTTAGCTGTAGGCATTTGACTGGGCTGCCATTGCAATTGAGCAGAGAGTACAGTAGCCCTGAGAGCTGAATCGTGAGCTCATGTGTGGGGTAAATTAGAAGTGGTTTCTCCCAGATAATCTGACATATCTAATTTCTTAGAATAATGTGAAATTTATGCATAGAAATTGGATATGCCCCCCCAAATATGCGATTAGCACAGCAAAGAAAATGATTAAAAAGACATCCTTATTTCCCCACCAGAGAGAAGGCTGCTTGCTTGTCTGCGTGTGCACAGACTAGTTCTCCCTAGGGGTAGTATCTGAACTGAAAATATATCACCTTAGAGGCACTCAACAGCATTTCTGGGAATAGAATTATTCATTTGTTCCTTTATTTTGGTCAATGGATCTATATTCTTATTGCTAGGCACTATGTTAATGAATCTAATTATAGTGGCCCAAGCAGCGAAACATTGGAACGCACACAATAGATCATCTCAACAATGTCCTATAGCAAGCTCGTGGTGTACAGAAAGAAAACCTGGGTCTTCTACCTCATCCAACATTCCGGGCTGCCTTGGTTCAAATTTCCTTCATTATTTATATAAAATTGCAAAGTTGATTTGTGGTTATGAACATTATCCTAGGCAGGCTGTTTCTAAGTTACTATATATAATTGTGTTAATTGTCATATTCTTCATAACTCAAATAAACTTACTTAGGAAATATAATTACAGCTACTAGATTCTAAACTCTGGCAATTAGATGATTCAAACTGGCTCTTTCTCTCTTGTAATTCCTTAGGAACATATTATAAAAGAGGAATGGTATTTCCCACCACAGTCCCAGTTGGTAATTCTGATTGTCCCATGATTTCACAGCTGCAAATCAGCCCCCACCCTCTCACACTTGTCTCTGGCTAATGATGCTTTCCTTAATTAGCACATGACTTAAGCTTTAGTCCTGACTTATCTGCTGCCCCAGTCGCTGGGCTACCTGAGTGCAGGCTGGTCTAATTGGGAAAGAAAACCTACTTGAACATTGGTGCCATTTGTTCTGACATTGAACGAAGGGAAGAGCAATTCGTCTGGTTGTTGAATTTGCTCTCTTTATCAACTGAATTTGCATTCTCGGACAACTTTTCTCTCCAACAATCTGTCTAGGCTTTGTGCTTCTATTTGTGGGTTTTCTTCTTTTGGTTTTTTGTACCTTCCCCAACTTGAGAATGGCCTCTAGAAAAAGCTGCTGGGAGCTTTGCCTTGACTAAGTCCGCGTGAGACAGCCGGCAGAGGGTGATCTGAGGAGACGCAAGACCCTCCTCTCTAAGGTCAAACCAGTTACTGACCTTTCCTCCTTTTTGACTCTAAATTCCCAGGATCCCTGTCACACCTCTGGACAGTTAAGGTACACAGATGGTAGCTTTGCTCTTGAAGCTTATGTCAAATACACGCACATGGGAGAGGAGGGCATATTTGAGCAAGCTTATGATCCCTGACATACTCTCTTCTTGCCACTGATGCATTTCCTTGAAAAGTCACCAAGAAAAGGTTCTCTGAGGAGTTAGGATGTAACACAGAAAATGAAAATGGGGATAAGATGAAATGGGAGAAATACACATTTTGTTTTTGAAGTGACAAATATTCATTATCTGTCATATACTATACACGGAGGTATAGTAAATACTAAGGGGAGACATAAAAGCAATGCAAACCTGCTTCCATGGGTCTGGAGATGACCTATAATCTGACATACAGGTAACATTGGTAGGACATCCACGGAAGTGCTGAATGTAGATAGGATGCGCTACAGAAGTCCCTTGCGGAGATAATGAGATTAAAGCTGTGTAATTTTGAGGGAGGAAGTTCAGACACTATCATTATGTGAGCACAGGCAACTTGGAATCAGACTGTGTGCAGCATGTGGTGGAGAAACAAAGGAAACTAATCAGGCTAGGATGAAAGATTTACTTTGAGCACTGAAGATGGAGTTGGGACTTCACTTCACGGGCATGAGATAGCCACCACATATACTATATATGAATAGAGAAATAACAAGATGAAATGGATGTCTTTGGAAGAACTATGTTGGTGGTAGGTTTCAAGTGGGAACCAGTGGAGGAGGAAAGACTGGTTAGGCAATGGCAGAAATTCAGATTTGTCTAGCATAGCAACCGGGAATAAATGTGAAAGATAAGAAGAAAGGATATTTTTTTGATTACCTGGATATGAAAAATTATTGAGATGGAAAGGGCAAGGAAGACTGTGAGGTTTACAGACTGATTCAACTGGAGGGGGTGGGCAGTGGTGACCCAGTGTCAGAAGACCTAGTAAAGAGGAAAGCCCCAGATTTCAGTGAGTATAATCATGGAATCATGAGATTTTAAACCTGGAAAGGGCTTTAGAGATCATCTGTTGTAGCCTCTTCATCTTTAGAAGGGCAAACGAGGCCAAAGGAAGATATGTAACTCAATCTAGGACAGTAGTGACTCAGTCCAGGACAGTGAATGGACTATGGCAAAAGTATAGCAACACTCACATCTTCTCCCACCAGGTCATCTTGCCTGCTTCCCTGTCCGTTCTGACCAGTTGTCTGGACAGTCTGTCTGAAACTCTACACTGAGGACCACAGCCCATGTGCAGCCCAATTAGACAAAATCAGAAAATTAAGACTGAATTTTCCAAAAAGCTAAATTCACTCATTTAAAGAAAGGGCCGTTACTCTTTATGTCCTATCTAATAAATGGCGTGAAAACCTCCTTTGTTTACGAACTGCGGCACTGATATGAGCGGTGCAATGTTTGTTGTCTTTCTTAGCACAAGAAAAAGCTATTACTCTAAGTGCCTTTTAAGCTTTCTTTTATTTTAAACTGGTTTTTAAAATCTAAGAGTCTCAGGGTCATTTCTTTGCAGGCTGTCAAATCTATCTTTCCCAAGACACACCAGTAGGGTCCCCGTCCGCAGGGCCAGGATTACAGCTAACCTCTCTCATCATAGCTCTCCTGGGCTAGGACTGGGCAGCAGTCTAAGCGAAGGGCACTGGGGTAGGGGTGAGGGAATACGGGTCACTTCATCACCCTGCACTTTGAATCACTGTCCTTTCTGTTCCTCGACCATAGACGAAGGCTTGGTGGTAGCGGTGGGGTAAATGGAGCCAACTGTTCGATATGGCCACGTGGTACTTCTTTAGTCCGCAGTCACTTGTAAACTACCCTGCAAAAGCAGCTTCATGCCATCTTTTCAGCTCGATCGCGTCGCCTTTTCCAGGTGGGTAACCGCACTGCTGTGATCTGTGTGGAGAGTCCTCAGTCCTTCACAGAAGTAGACCTTGGTGGGCTGCCCGTCAGGGTTCTAGAAAAGCCTTCAGATGCTTGAATCCTCTGAGCTGAACTCAAGTCCCAGGCGAGGTTGAACCCACAAGGGTCAGGGCGCTGAGTCATGGGACTTGGGCGCTTTGAGTTTAGCAGGCAGCACTGAAGACTCAGTGAAAGCTGGCTGGTTTCCTCCCATATAGGACCTAACAGGAAGAGCACTGCACGGAGAGTTAAGGGGCCTGGGCTGCTGCTCCTAGACTTCAGGGGCGTAAATAATTCACTGTACTTGGGCCTGCTTACCCAATTCCCAAATTACAGGAATACGAGATTCTACACCGGACCAAGAACTGGAAGCACTCTGCCCAGAGGGGCCACGAAGGGGCCAGTGGGAAACTCCCGCAAGACTCTCCCCGCCCACGGATCTCCACACCGACTCCCACCCCAAGTCGGTTAGAATGCGAGTGGGAAGCGTGCGCGCCCCCGCCGACCTCGGCGTGTGCGTTCCAGAGGGGCTCAGCGGGCGCGTCCCCGCCGGGCTCAGCGTGCGCGCTTCCGGCAGGCTTGCCGCTGCTAACGCGGCCACCGCCTCCCAGGCCAAGTCAGGCCAGGTGGGCGGGGCGCAGAGGAGTGGGGCGGGGCGCCCGAGGGGGGCGGCTGCCTGGGGAGGAGGCCGAGTTACCGGAGGAGGAGGAGGAGAAGAGGAGAGAAAAGGCGGCTCCCCGGCGGGGCTGACGGGCAAGAAGGAGGCGGACCGCCCGGGGGTGTGGGGCGCGGAGCGGCTGTGGGACAGCGCGGAGCGGCCGGGTACGGCGGCCACGGCAGCCAGGGCCTGGGCCGCGGTTCGGTAGCGCCGGCCGGTGAGTGTCAGGCGACCCGCAGGGGAGACCTGCGCGGCCCGGGCAGCCCCGGAGATGGAGGCGGCGGCCGGGCGGTGCGAGGCCCGCGGCCGGGTCGGAGGCAGCCGTGGGCTGGGCGGCCGGGCCTGGGGCGGAGTGAACACGGCCCTGCGCCGACCCTGTCGGTCTCCGGCGCTGACCCGGCGCGCCGAGTGGGCGTCCGCGGCGTGGGGTCTGCGCGGATTCTCCTGACGGGCCAGCCGCAGAGACTGTCTGCAAATGGCGACCCAGACCCCGGGGACCGACCCCCGAGTCACCCTGACTTGCTTGTTTATGTGTTGGGGAAGGGTGAAGGAAATTTGGGAAACCCCAAGAACCTCGGAAACCCGGCTTCTCTTTCCTTTTCGCCTGTTAGAAACCTGGCTTCTTTGGGGGGAACAGACAGGTTCAAGTCAGACAGGGAGGCATCTTCAACTGTCTCCACGGGATGTGTGAAGTTGGTAACTTTTCCATTCATGGAAGTGAGAAGCTCTTAGTCTTTCTTAGCCTCAGCCCTTATTAAAGGGAAACTAACTGATTTCACAGTTCTGAGGGGTATGACCATTCCCAAGTTATCTGTGTCCTGTCCCGTGCAAGTACATTGCTTGGAATGAGGCCAAAGAGTGCACGGTGAATTCAAAGCGATCTCCTTGGAGTATGTTTTGAGCGTGTGTATTTCGGAGAATGGAGACTGGCAGAACAGTGTGTTGTTTACCCTGGTTCTAGTATTCCGTTCCTCTCTGCCCCTGTCTTGTTTTTCTTTCTGAGCTATGTCATAAGTCTGAGATAAAAGATGCTTGGGAAGGAATTGACCTTTTATTCCATAATTACTTTGTTGACCGTGATCCAAGATGAAGTTATTTATGGGCATTCTGATAGCAGTGTAGATTAACTTAAAACTCTGTAAATGCAAAACTCTCAACTTTCCAAACTTTAATTTTTGTTTGCCACATTTCATTGCTGTCTTGTGTCTTTCGGAGATCTAGTAATTTATATGAAAAGATTTGGCCTTTGCTCATATTTGTCAGGGTTTTCCAAAGCAGCCCAGTTGTTGACATGGCAAAAGGAATAGGGTAGGTAGGATAAAATGTACGTTTAGGATTTTTCTCAGGGTTCGATTTTTTCAATATGAGATTTTCGCTGAATCACTATTATTTATGCTTAGTCATTATTTCTTACTACAGAAGTTTGGGGATTAGGTGGTATTTTGCTAACTTTTTAGTGTGCAAGTTTTTTTTTTATCTGGTACTTTTATGCAGTGACATAGCTTTTTTTGTGATTCTGGAAATGTTAGTGGGTGGAGTTTTGTGAGTGTTATTAGAGAGTTGAAGTTGCCTGTATAGGCAAACTTCAATGCATTCCAAGTGTAGTGGGTATTTAATTTCAATATTTCTCCATGTCTAGTACTGAAGACATTCTTAAAATACAAAGTGCCCTAATAAAATATAGTATTAAAGAGCAATCATACATATTTTGAGATACTGTTTATTATTAGAGAGGTGCTTTAAGGTCATTAAAATAGGCATTGTTAATGTGTGTTTACTATTTGATATAGTATGTTACTAAAATGTGACTTTTCCTGGGATAGGTCCTATGCTACTCTGCATGGTTTTGGTGTAAATTTTTTAACTGAGTTCCTACGACTGCCCGTTTCATTAAAGGAATAGTACATGCTCTGAAATGACACTGTAGTTATAGAATTCTTGGATGTTAAGGTCTTCACTCAAAAAGCTATATAAAATACTATTTAATTTCAAATTCAGTTTGATGAAATAGGTGCCACTGGCCTTCTGCTAGTGGTTTTCACCTTGTAAGTAGCTAGGTAGTTTAGCATGGATAAGCATGCCTGGATTAAAAGTCATTCTGTGAAAATCCTTTACAAAAAGGGTGTGTCTTTTTTTAGAGCAGGTAATGTTGGCATTAGGTAGTTCCTCATATGCTTGTTTTTAAAAAACTTTACAAATGACCTGATTTAAAATATATTTATACATAAAGCTTTGTGTATATAAATGGGTGTGTAAAGTGAAGTACATCTATTTTCCGAGGAAAACATGTTTGTACCCTGCTGGTCACGCACATTAATAGTAACCAGGCTTTGTAGAGTTCAGTGTAGTTTTCCCAGTAATTGCTGCAAGGTCACAGAGTTGACATTCCTTTGAAGCCCATTCCCCTCTGCCATGCTGCCCGTTGTAATAAGCTGAGTTCCACTATTTGGGTGGATTATTTTTATCTGAGTATTAAATAGATTCTGGTCTCAGTATTAAATATTTGATACTTTTTATTTTAATTTCTGATGTAAGTCTAATAATTTCATTTTCTTAGTGGAGAACATGGCAAGTAATTAGAACTTTCACTTTGGAAGCTACTCATGACTATATTTAGAAATGAAGAAATGTAAGTTTTGATTATATCGTAATGAGAAGGCTAAACACTTGAAAAAATTTGCATATAACTAGGTCATGATACTATAAATAAAAAGAAGTCAGAACCGAAATTTAATAAGAGAATATACAGTGTAACCCATTTAGCTCTTTTGGACTCATCAGGAAAGCTTGTGCTTTGAGTTTTGTGAGTTTTGATAGTGGGTTTTCAATCTTGTCTAGTTACCCCCCCTTTTATAAATCAGGGAAATAGGATGTCCAACCGAGGTTATAGATGTATAGTAGTCTTTAAAATGAGTGTGGATGATCGATCACAAATGAGGCAGCAAGTGATTGTGTGTGCTGTGCAGCTGCGCCTTTGACTAGACAAGAAGGATGAGGCTTATGGAGGAGCTCATAACTCATTGCTGAAGTTGAAATTTTAGTTGTAGACTGACTCGTAAGGGTTAGCTGATGGAACAAGTCTAGTTCGATTTCAGCCTTACAGTGAAGCAATATTTTTTGTTCTGTTCCATCTACTACCATATTAATTATAATATTAAGTAGGTAGGCCAATACCACTTTCTTTTTAGAGCTTCTTTCCCTCACCTCGTGCCTACTCAGCACCTGCATGTGTGCAGACACTTCACCCCTGCTTTCCTTTTTGCGTCTGAGGACTCCGTATTCAGTAGCCAGTAACCAGACTGATGGTTGGTTAGGGAATTAAAATTGTGGAACAGTATCCAGGTAACTGTTTCCTTCTGTGTCTTTTATTACTATTCTCTTCTAAGATTTAAAAACGTGGAAGATTGGAATTAACATTTTTAAATTTTCTTCCCCCTTTGGTTTGCTTTTTTATGATGGATAACTTTATCTTCCCATCTGATGCCTGGAACACATGAGCTAGGTGCTCAAACGGTGTTGGGTCTCTGTTCACGTTTTATAGCTGGTACACTCAGGTACTTTTGATTCAGTTTCATTGTCCAGTACTAGACTTGTAAAGTTGTATCTTTTTGTGAAGTATGTAGTTTTCCATGAAATTAAGAACCTCGTTTTGTTTTGGAATCCATTTGGCTATTTCTTTTATTATAATTCTTTTGTTTAAGGTCAGTGAGGAACACTGTTGAATACAGGGAACACAGAACTGAATGAGACAGCGATGGCCCTGCCTCCTTCATGACGCTTAGAGTTTTCTTGTGGAGACAGACATTCAGCAGGATAAGGATTTGCTTAGAGTCGTGACCAGTATTACCAAGGAATAATGCAATAACGAGCATGGAGTGTGATAAGGGCTTCAGACTCCTCTTTGGGTATGGGGAAATGTGACATTTAGGCTGAGACATTGACTTGAGGCAGCCGTTGGGGAGCGAAAGAGGGTGTGTGTGTGCCACGTGTGTGTGTATGTCTCGGAGGCAGAAGAGGACATTAAGAACAACCTGAGGCAGCAAGCTGTGTGAGTACTTTGGGTGACTTGATTTAGCATATTTTAAAATTGTGCTAATTTGCACTGTTTTGTGATTTATCACCTTACATATTTTAATAAATCTGGAAAAATAAACAATTTTTTTGAGAGCCATATCTTCAAGTCTAGAAATAGCCTTAAATGACAAGGCCTAATTTCATCATATGGGAAAATGCCATGTCTTACAACTATTTTTATGGATTGCTTGTCAGCCACAGCGTATGAGTTGGCCAAGAATTCCTGTTAGGGAAAATTGAATCTACTGTAAAGCACTTAATCATTCACAGCTATTTTCTCATCAAATGAAACTTTTCCATTTGTTTGAAATGTTAAGATTCTCCTTCTAGATAGTTCAAAAAATTCTTAATATTGAGGAGTTTTCAATGAAGCTCAACTTCAACTTGAAACCTCAGTTTTAGCAGCTTGTTTTCTCCTGGGCCTGCTGTGTCACCATTGAACTGATAGAACAGGGGCTGATGTTTTTGAGCCCGTGTCACAGGATTTAGGAGCAACGTGATTTATCTCTAATTGGATAATAGTGATCTGGGTTAGAAAGAGGATGGCTCTGGAAGTTTTCAGTTCTGAAGTGGAGGTTTGTATCCCCAGATCATTCTTTGGGTATTGTTGAGTGCACTTTCTTATTTCTCAATACGTTTAGTAGTAAAATAGAATTAAACTTGATTCCTTTTTCGTACAACTATTTGAAGAATTATGTGATTTATATTGTTCCATACATTTATGGTAAGCATTATGAAAGTTAGTTATTCATTAAATAATTTAAAATGGCTACATTCAAAGCAGAGTAATGTGCTGTCATAATTAGACAGGATCAAAAAGGAGGCAGGACCATCTTCGTCTCATTCAGTTCCCGACCACAGGGGTGATTGTGTTGGAATAAACTACAAGCAAAGTTGTGCAATCTCCATTCCTGAAATAACATCTTAAAATTGTATTACCAGTTACCAGAGTGCTGCCTTACTTTCTTAAACAATTTATAAGTAAACATGCCTGTTACTGTCCTTGTGCATTGATCAGATATAGATTTGAACCCTAGCTCTGCCACTCACGAGGTGGACGGCCGTGGGCAGATCTCGAACTCAGTCTTTCTGAAGCTCAGTTTCCTCCGGGCTGTTATAAGCATTGTAGTATGAGGTGAGGAGACATATGTAAAGAAGGACAAAATAGGTACATAGTTAATGTTTTTTTCCTTTCCTCTAAGTCTACTTCAATGTATAGTAAATATTTTGGACTCATTGCTGCAGATGTTTTTATTTTCATTTTTGACATTTTCTTATTCAGAGTAGAATAGTATGCAGGAAGTTGTTTATGTTGAAGCTGGGGAGGCTTCTGCCTCTACCTTTCAGAGTTGTTGCTGTTTTGCATTTAATTCAGTTGTTTGTAACAGGTGTTATTTTTAATGCTTTTGAATTAAGTGTGGTTTTTGAGCTGCGTTCTGTCTGGTGTGGTCATGTGATCTGTACATAACATAAAGTGCTCCTACGAGTTCTGAGAGCAATGGTCACTTCTTTCAGAACTGCTTGTATTTTTAGGTTTCTTTCTTAGTAACAAGCTTATTTCAGCAAGTGAGATGAACTCAGTCTGGTTGCAAAATGAGAAAGCTACAGCTGTTTTCACAATCTAATCACTCAGAAAAGTTTGTCTTAATTCTTAAAAAAGTTTCTTTTTAAATTTCTGCTTCATTTACAAATTTTTTTTTGTGGTTAATCTGTCATTTCTTCTATTATGTCTCTTTTAGCGTGTGTCTTTTTAATGTATAGGTTCTGTCATTACCTATACAATTTATAGGGTTAAGTATTCAAAAGTATATTTAGCTCTGACTGATTAGGTGGGTTGGTTACAGCATCCTCCCGAGAGCCAAGGTTTTGAGTTGATCCTGGGTCAGGGCACATACAACCAATGAATGCATAAATAAGTGGAACAACAAATCAATGTCTCTCTCTCTTTCTCTCTCATTTGTACTCTCTCTTCCTTCCTCTTGTTCTCTAAAATCAATAAATAAAATATTTTAACAAGCATATTTAACTCATAATTTTTAATTTTTAAAAAGTTTAAAAAATACAGTTTTGTTGATAAATGTTTGCTTCCTTCCCACCCCTGGCATCATTAAGCACCATAATGTCAACTCATAATTTTTCTACTTACTTAACAAAAGTCTATCAATAATTGGTAGACTTTTGTTTTTGTTTTTAGTTTGAAGAAAATCAGACCTGGACTTAAAAAAAAAGAAATAGCAATTTGGGGAGTAATTAGTTTACATTAGCCACCTGGAACCAAAGTAGAGTTTATGGAAAAATATTTCAAAGAGCTAGCAATCTTTTATGCACTGAAGTGAAGAAAATAGGCTAAATAGGCTAATAACCAGCATCTTATTCAGAAAATTATTATCTACTACAGTGTACTTTAACTTGGGAAATGTTGTGGTGAATTGCCTGTGCCTTATACAGGAGAGATGTATGAGTACTTAGCTAGCTGTAGAGAGAGATCTGAAGTGTGGGAGAGGGGGCGGGGCAGAAGATACAGATGAGTTTTCAGAATACTGGTGCTCATTGAAGTTTCTGAGAAATTGAGAGCACCCAGGAAGAGACTGTAGAGAAGAATGAGCAAGCAGTGGCATGGATCCCTGGAAAAGAGTAATATTTTAGAAGAGTTTAAGAGGTAGGGGGGAAACCAGGAACTGTGACATCAAGAAAACTGAGAAAAAACAATAGTTTAAGAGGAGAAATTAGTCTGCATAATGATACAACGCCCAAGGAAGATGGGATCTGGAAAGGAATGCCCTTTGGGCGCAGCGCTGAGCATCGGAGGGAGGCACGCAGCTTTATAATGAGTCGTGGGAAACACAGAAGCTAGATTAGAGGGCTGCGGAGTGTTGGGGAGATTCGAAGGGTTTTGTGGATAATTTTTCGTTTTTCTTCTGGGGGATGTTGCTTCATTATTTAGGTTTTTAAAGATGAAAATAGTCTTTCAAGTTTTTACGGCTAATAGGAACAAGCCAATAAAAAAGTTGAATGTTACAGGAAAAAAGAGACACCAAAAAGGCCCAGGAATTAAATCAATATGTTGTGCTGATGCTTTCTCTTATTTTTAGTATATGTGCTGCCGAAGCGAGCACTGCTTTCTCTTATTTCTATATAAAATTCGATAAAAGCAGGAAAGACCACTGGGTATCTGTAATCCCCTCATGTTATTTTCTAGATACTATTTCTTTGTTTAAAATTCTCAGTGACTTCAAATTAAAGTCTGAATTCCTTAGAGTGGCATATAGTATAGTCTTCATGATTTGCCTTATTCCTGTCCGTCCTTATCTCTCACAGCTCCCTTGAGTTTCACCTTGTGAACCAGCAGCTCGGGGAAACCTGAAGTTCCCTGAACATGTTTCGCCAGTTCTTGCTTTTCTGCATTTTCTTATGCTGTTACTTCAGCACTGAATGCCTCCCTTCCTTACTAAACTCCTCCCTATCCCTGCCATAAGACTTCTCTTCTTTCAAGATTCGTGTGAATTCTTCTCTAGTCCCTACCATTACTGATTATTATCATCTTGTGTTGACAGTTTACTTCTGTCGTACTGATCACATAATAATGTAACATGACTTTTACCTTCTTTGACATCCTACTACATAGCTCCTCGATAGGAGGCACTGTGTCTTATTAATTTTGATAATGCCACACCAGGCACAGTGTCTAGTATGTGGTTGTTAGACAATAAGTAGATGTTTATTTTAATGAATGAATGGAAACTGTGGCCCTGAGAAGTATGTGATTTGTTCATAGCCAATAAACATGGAGCCAAAACTTGTATTTTCTGGGTGAATTCTTTGTGTGTTTTAATGAAGGCTTATTTATTGATTTGTTGTAGAATTTATTAAGACATATGTAGAAGGAGAGATCAATAGATGAAATTTTTAGTTCATATATAGAGGGAATAAAAAGGAAACTTCTAATAAAGTTTTAGTTAAGTATTTTTTTGAAATTCAGATTATTCTCCTAGGAATATGATGAGGTCTCTGAATTTGGGGTACATCAGAATCAGTTTAGTTGAAATTAAAAAGGTAAAAGTTAAAGCAGTCTCTGAAATTTGAATGTTAAATATACATTAACTCATCTTTGGTATTATTGACTACTCAATGTACTAGAATTTAAGTATTTTGTTTTGTAACTTTTGGCCCTTTAAACATATTGTTATCTGGTTTATAAAATGAATTTTTATGACATTTTAGTTAAAGTGCTGAATTGTTACTTGAAATGCTTAAGTTTCTGGTGGATAAATTATTTGTAAAAACTTTATATAGATTTCATTCTAAAATAAGCCAATACACCTTCATGATTTGATTTATATTCTCAACTAATTTTAAAATGGACCATTTTTTGCCTAACTTATTATCTTTTTTCTATCTTAACAACCAGAACTGGACTGGCCACTATGGCGGAGGGGCTGCAGCATTCGCACTGTGTGAACTGTGTCAGTAGACGGTGTATGACCAGACCAGAGCCTGGGATTTCCTGTGACCTGATTGGTTGTCCGTTGGTTTGTGGGGCAGTCTTCCATTCTTGTAAAGCTGATGAGCATCGACTTTTATGTCCATTTGAACGAGTGCCTTGCTTAAATAGTGACTTCGGATGTCCATTTACAATGGCTCGTAACAAAGTGGCTGAACATCTAGAGACATGTCCTGCAAGTGTGGTGTGCTGCACTATGGAGTGGAACCGATGGCCGGTTAGTTATGCGGATCGGAAGTCGTATGAAAATCTAAGCAGAGATGTGGATGAAGTGGCACAATTAGATATGGCCTTGGCCCTTCAAGACCAAAGGATGCTCTTAGAATCTCTCAAAGTAGCCACCATGATGTCAAAAGCGACTGATAAAGTATCAGAACCTAGAGAACAAATATCAGTTAAATCAACTCTTCCAGAGATACCACATGCTAATGGTTTGGTGTCTGTTGATGAAGAATCTTATGGTGCACTTTATCAAGCTACTGTAGAAACAACCAGAAGTTTGGCTGCTGCTTTAGATATCCTGAACACGGCCACAAGAGACATTGGCATGCTAAGTTCGAGCCTTCGTGCTTCTCCAGATGAAATGAATGAAGAGGAAAATGCCAGAGAAAGCTTACAGAACAGGAACTTGAAAGACCAAGACCATCTTTCTGAGGATGAGATGGGAGCAGTTGGTGGTATTGACCATAGTGACCCAGGTCAGGATGCCCAGTCTGAACAAAATGGTTCAAGTGATTTATTATGTGACTTGAATACTAGTTCCTATGGCACTTCGGCTCTTTGTAATGGCCTTCCTTTGGAAAATATATGTACACAGGTCATAGACCAGAATCAGAATTTACATGGCGATTCAGAAGAAAGTAACTTAACAAATGGAGAATGTGTAGCATCAGATGGCACTTCAAAATCTTCTGGTTCGCCTTTAGTAGCAGCACAGCTTAAGGAAGTAGTACCATCTAATGCTTTGCCTAACGGCACCGTTCAGCATATCCTCATATCAGACGATGAGGATGAAGGAGAATTGCACTGGAGAAAAGTAGACTTGGGGGACTTGAGGAATGTGGATGTCTTACCTCTCAGCCAACCTCCTTCATTCAAATTTCTTTCTAATGCATGTTGGTCTAAACCAAGGGAAGATAAAGCAGTAGATACATCAGATTTGGAAGTTGCAGAAGACCCAATGGGTCTCCAAGGAATAGATCTCATCACAGCAGCACTACTGTTTTGTCTAGGAGATTCTCCAGGTGGGAGGGGCATATCTGATAGTCGCATGGTTGATGTTTGTCACATTGACTTTGGAACTCAGACTTTCTCACTTCCATCTGCAATATTAGCTACAAATACAATGGTTGGGGAAATAGCTTCAGCTTCAGCTTGTGATCATGCCAACCCACAACTTTCAAATCCAAGTCCTTTCCAGACACTTGGGCTAGATTTAGTATTGGAATGTGTCGCTAGGTACCAACCCAAGCAACGTTCAATGTTTACATTTGTCTGTGGACAGTTATTTAGAAGAAGAGAATTTTCTTCGCATTTTAAGAATGTGCACGGTGACATTCATGCTGGACTCAATGGCTGGATGGAGCAGAGGTGTCCTTTAGCATATTATGGTTGTACCTATTCTCAGCGTAGATTTTGCCCATCAACACAAGGAGCAAAGATCATACACGACCGCCATTTGAGGTCCTTTGGAGTTCAGCCGTGTGTATCTACAGTGTTGGTAGAGCCTGCCAGAAACTGTGTGTTGGGATTACGTAGCGACCATCTAAGTAGTCTTCCCTTCGAGGTCCTGCAGCACATCGCAGGCTTCCTCGATGGCTTCAGTCTGTGCCAGCTCTCCTGTGTGTCCAAGCTGATGCGGGACGTGTGCGGCAGCTTGCTGCAGTCTCGTGGGATGGTCATCCTGCAGTGGGGGAAAAGGAAGTCTCCAGAAGGAAAGTCATCATGGCAGATCAAAGAAAAGGTTAGTTTCATTTGAACTGTATTATCTCCTTATTTGACATATAATAGGCACTCACTAATGTTGCTGAATTAATAAAGATAATTTTTTAATATTAGTCATCCTTAAAACTTAACATGACAACATATTTTTTTTGGGTGTAATGGTAATTAATGAAAATCTAGGAGAGTTAGAATTGTCATAATCACTTATTTCCTGCACATACCCTATGACGAGATTTTGATCTAACATGGCAGAGGCCCCTGCTCTTCCTTCAGTTGAGCAGTTCTGTGCCCATTTAATTCTTCTGTAGCAATGCCGTTGGTTTGCGGCTGTGTTAACCACCTTCTCCTTTGGGCCCCATCTGAAACGTTGTCACCCTGGGACAATGGGAGAAGCAAGAAGGTTTTTTACTGCTTACAGCTGGGATTTTCTTTTCATTCTTGGCAGTTTCTTTCTTAGGACTTGGTTGTTTCATAGAACTTAAATAGGGAGAGATGAGAAAAAGTAGGAACTACTGGTACTGGGAGGTGACCAGCGGAGTTTTGGGGAAGGTAGACATACATGGTGGATGCAGGTGTGTGGTATGTGGAAGTGGTATGAGAATGGGGCAGAAGGGTTTGCTGTTGTTAGCAGGGACTGTGGGTTTAGCGCAGTGAAAGGGGGTGTTGCGTATTGGAAGCCTGAGCTGGGGATGTAGGCAGACCTGGGAACAAATCCCGGCTCCACCGTTTTCCTCTGGTGACACCCTACTTTTTGCCCAGCTTTTGTCTGAGGCACTGTCCCTCAGAAACTAGAAGGTATTACAAATATCTTTGATTGTAGGTATTTTCATTTCAGAACATTTACCATATGAAACTTTGCATTTATTAAGTGGAGAAGAATTTGATAAACTTTTCATTGGTTGCATGGGTTCAGATTTTTGGCTGTTTTGATTTTCCCACCGTTAGCTTTCTCTTACTTCCACTCATCCCTCCAGTTTTCAGAGTTCTGCCTCTACTTCTTTGCTCTCCTAAGGCTCTGACCAGTAAATAAGCACACTGATTGTTTTATGATTCTTTTTTACAAAAAGGAATTCTGGTGGCCGAAAGTTTCATACTTTTCATACTTGCTGCGTGAACGTGTGTATCTGTGTTCATTTTCATTTTCCAGATGACTTGGTGTCTTTCTCCCATTTGGGATGGAACATTCTGCGTGTGTTCTTGGGCTCTTTTGGTCTTTACCCACCACTACGGACCTATGGATGAACTGTTTTCTGGGGTTCTGTTCCAGCAGAATACTGTATCTATGCTTGGTGTTTAAATTGCCATCTTTATTTATTTTTTTAAAAGATTTTATTTATTTACTTATTTATTTTTTAGAGAGGGAAGGGAGGGAGAAAGAGAGAGAGAAACTTCAATGTGCGGTTGCTGGGGGCTGTGGCTTGTAATCCAGGCATGTGTCCTGACTGGGAATTGAACCTGCGACACTTCGGACACTTCGATTCGCAGCCTGCGCTCAATCCAGTGAGCTATACCAGCTAGGGGTTAAATTGCCATCTTTAGTACAGATTACTCACACGTCTATATCCTGGCCACTTTAGCTCCGTCCAGACCATTATATATTGTACCAGCATGTCCTGGACACCTCCACTCGATCATTTCACAGCTTCATCAAACTCAGCATGTCCAACCTATTCCACTTCTCTCTCTTAATCTCAGAAAGTGGCATTATCTTTTACCAGATCGCCTAAACTAGGAGTTTGGCACTTGTGGTTGACTCCACTCCCTCCCTCTATTTCCATATCCTGGTAATCACAAAGTGCTGCTGCGTTCCCTTCCTCATTCCTCTCGGGTTTGTTTTACTGTTTCTACTACCACTTCCCTGCTTCAGTCCCACCTGCTGGTCTCTCCTGGCTTACTGTAGTAGCCTCCTCCTACCAGGGTTTCTGTTTCCAGTTGTGCTCCTCTTCAATGTAATCTCTGCATAAGAACTAGAAGGACAAGTGTTTTCTTAAGTACAGTTCTTACTGCAGTGTTTAAAAACTTCAAATGTCCATTGCCCTGGGATAGAGACAGGTTCCTTAATGAAACCTTGAGGGTTTTTTGTAATCTTGTCCTTCCTTACCTCTTCAGTTTCCTCTTGTCACTTTATACTCCAGCCGCATTCATTCACTTACGGTTGCCCGAGGCCTTTGAGTGTGCTGTCTCTAACACATTTGAGCACTTACACTGTGCTAGACAGTGGGCTAACACGCATTTTACCTTCTTTAATGTCTGTAATCCACTGTCCCTATTTTATGGAAGAAGAAATTGAGGTTTAGAGAGATTTCAGTAACTGGCCCAAGTCTCTATGGCTTCAGACCTAGGGAACTTGCCTCTGAAGCTTGTGATCTCCATACTCTTGCTGTGTCCGGCTTACTCTTCAGCTCTTAACCCCCTCAAGTGAGGCCTTTCCTAACCCCCTCTGGAATGTGCAGGGGGGTTCACTGCTCTGAGTTCTTTTGGTGCCCCATTATAAATACCTCTACTTTATATATCCCTGTGAAAGCACTCAACATGCTGCTTTGAAATTCACTGGTAAATTGCCATTTTCTTTCATTGGACTAAGTTCCTTGAGAAGTAAGACTCTCTGGGAACCAGAATATCTATTGCCTAGCATTGCACCTGCCCATGTAGCAGGCACTACCTAAGTATTTGAATGAGAAATGGGCCTATTACTAAGAAACCTCGTCATCAGGAAGGGGGAGCCATCCATTTTTTCCTGAGTTTGTTTTACCAGGCTCTCTGTGTGGAAGTAGGTAGGCAGTCTGCCACCATTGAATCTTTCAGCTAACTAGTTCTGCTGGAGCTTAACGAAAGCTCCTAATTCCTCCCTTATGGGGTATGGGGCATTATAATCTACAATGCCTATTGGTAGCTACTCCCTAGACCTTCACTGACTCCTGAAAATTGACTCCGTTTGGGTACTTGATGTAAATCCTCGGGAGTACAGCAAGTAAGTACTCCATGCACTAGACAGTGGTAGCTTCTAATGCCGACTGAAAAGTAATTCTGCTGGCTCAGAATTTTGAAGACATCTGGCCACCCCGGAAGTCATTGGCGGCATTTCCTGAGAAGCTCTAATGAGTGCTGAGGTCTTCCCTCAAACCCACTGCCCCCTCGTAGAGTGACTGCTGCTTTACTGTGCACTCTGTGTCCTCTCCGTGACTGGGCATTGCCTGTGGTGAGCTCAGCTGGCCTGCTTAGGCCTTGTCTTGTCCCATTCATCCTTGTTACCTAGGTCTGCCCTGCTCCACTCATGCTTATTACCCGCATCCAGGTAGCTTTATATTTTGAATGGTAAAGATGTGAGGGGGCCACAGCAGTCATTGCTGGACTAATGCAATGACAGTGCTTCAGGGCTTGGAGCTGCTGAGTGGCCAGAAGGGGAAGCAGCCCGTAGTTTTCCCAGCAGGCACATAAACAGGGATAGCAGGGGAATATTTGCCCGGAAATGCATTTTACAATGATAAGGAGTAAAATAAAATTCATTTTACCCAAGTTCTTTTTATGTAAATTTTCAGAAACGTTTTGAACAAATTGAAGCGCCTGTATTTATTATTACTAAGTACCTTTAGTTTATAAAGAATGGAAAGTTAAGGTCTCTTGGCACAGTATTCTCTGGTATTTATAAGTGTGCTCTATATAGCGTAATGGGAGTGGGAGAAAACCGGATAAAGAATAATACTTGTATTGGCTGTCTCTCCAGACTACAGGTAACTCTATGTAGCAATTGGATAGAAGGAAAGAATAGTGTACAATATGTATAATTTTAGGAAGTATTTCTGAATTCATGAGGTTATAATTTTCTAAGAATTGCTTATTAAGCTAGGTTGGATGTGATTTTTAATGTTGGTCTTATTTTGTCTTTTATTTTTGATTATATTACATCTATTGAAGTCATGTCATAGAAGTGATTTGTCCTATAAATATTTGATAAACAGGTTTGTATCTGAATGGTTTGTGGCTAACCATTTGAAAGTTTGCATTGTATATTTCTCTAACCATAGAAATGTGTGTCCTTAGAGCAGGAAGTGTGTTTTGATCCTTGTAAATTGACTTGTTTAAATCTGAAGTAGAATTTTCTTTTAGGTATGGCGATTCAGTACTGCATTTTGTTCTGTTAATGAGTGGAAATTTGCCGACATCCTCAGCATGGCTGACCACTTGAAGAAGTGCAGCTACAACATTGTGGAGAAGCGGGAGGAAGCCATCCCACTGCCGTGCATGTGCGTGACGCGGGAACTCACGAAGGAAGGACGTTCACTCCGCTCCGTTTTAAAACCTGTACTTTAAAAACTGCAGCTCCTCTTGCACATACCTGCAGGCACCAGTATAACTTCTTTGTAATATGTGACGCTTTATTAATGTATTAAAGATTACAACTAGCTAAATTTATTTTCACTATGTATATAATGTTTTGAAGTGACATATATTTTTATAAAGTACTGTTTAGTGGGGGAAAAGTTGCCTTAATGTTTGAGGTGTGTGAAATTTTTGGAACTTGGACAGGGTGACTTAATTTTTTGCTACATGATTTTCAGAATTAGTATTTTTAATGGTGTGCATATTTTGGTTCTTAATTTTTTTTTGCTTCTTAAACTAACAAGATCCTGACCAAACATATTTCCTCATGTTTTCTGTGGGCTACAACCCATATGTTCAAAAAGCAAAACTTTGATTCACATTCTTGCCGCATACATTTTTCAGATTTAAAAGTTCAGTTGCTTAAGATCATTGTAAAGATTTTGTCTTCTAGTGCTCCCCTTACGCAGTTAACATGCAGATGACCTCCGATGCAAACTCACACCACATTGAAAGTCGTGACTGTTTGGTAATGCCATTTACCGTGTTTTAAGAGCAGTTTACAAAGAAGTTTTCACCTTAGGTTTTACAGCTCTCATTCAGAGAGTGGTCCCTATGCCACTGTCCTGGTGTTAGACGCCACTTGCGTGTGAGACGCCACACCCAAAGACGCGTGGCCGTGTGTTACATGACAGGTTAAAGCAGAGCAAACTGGCAAAAAGCCTGTGAATTTATTTTAATTTGAAGCTCTTCGTGGTATTATTTGCTGGGTACTTGATGTAAGAAAAGAAGAAAATATACCTCATTTTAAGTTGGAATTGGGCATATTGTGTAAATAAATTTCAGATATTCAGACTGCAAAGGCCTTAACTTTTTTAATAAGCATTTAAAATTTTTGCTTTTCGTTTATAAAAATCACAATTATGTTATTGTAAGATATTTAAAAATGTGAAATGTGGTGTCTCTGTAAGATGACAATCGTGAAATGCAGAAGCTTATCGTGGTTGACAATCTCTTTAGAAGAGTTCCAGGTTAATTTTCTGTAGACCTCTCCGTCAGAAGAGTAGGAGTTGCATCTTTGTGTAAAGATCAGGGTATAAAAGGAAAATATTCAAAGACCTATTCTTGAACTATTTTATTACAGTTTTCAAGTTGATTAATATTATTAACCTGATGTGGTCAACTAAAAAAATGATTATATCAATATTTAGAAATAAATTGCAAAGATGGGGACATGTATTTAAATAATTTGTTTTAAGTAACTTCTGGCATTTGATAGTCTGAAACGGTGACAAGTTACCTTGTTATAAAATACCAAAACTCTTTTGTGTATTTTCTTCCTACATTTGTCCCTGAGAGTGCTCCATTGTTACTAGGTTCCTGATTCCCATATATGGCAATCCGGCTGGGCAGAGGCATTCCTTGGGCATTAGAAAAGAATTCTGAACTGTTTAGGACCTGTTTTGGTTGAATCAAGGCCTTATTACGGTTGAAAAATATAGCACTAAAGACTGATCAGTTGTTTGGCCTCACCTGACATTTTAATTAGAAGAAGACTTATTTCTCAGTGCATATATTTTCTCTTTCAACTGCAACTATATGACATAACCAGTCTCTATTTCTGTGTGAAAAAGTCAGAAATCAGATATCAAATACTGTAAAATACAGCTCTGCCTTTTAAAGTTTTGCTGAAGAATGTGTCTGGTTAGGATAGCACAAACATTAACTTTTTGTTTTATGGTTGTGCTTTTTAAAGTCCTTGGGTTTTAAATTTAGATTTCTTGTTTCTGTACTGGATCATGAGATGTTTAACATTTTTTCCACCTTATATTTCTTTTACACACCTTTGGCTGTTTTCTTTTTTGTTTGTTGTGCCACCATACTATTTTGTTAAAAATGTTTTCTTTGTGCAACATTTGTTCAAATTCTAATAAAATTAATATTTCCCTTTATATGGCTCAGTAACTTAAAAAGCAAAACTTTTATTTAAATAAAACTTTAATACTTGTTGGACAAATTCCAAACACATTCATATTGTTTCTATAGAGTGGATTTCTGCATGTTAATAGGAGTTGCTTGTTGATTATTACTCACCCATGTTTTATTGGTGAGCATTAAACTTCTCTTTTAATATGGAAAATTCATTAGTTAACTCTCTGTGTTTCCTCAGTGTCTTCTTGAAAGTAGTCCCACCTAGGGGTATTGAAAGGCTAAAGAGTTTACGGCAATATTATTTTTCTAAAGTTTGTAATGGGAACAATTTATCTAGCCTTTTAAGCATGAAAAGATTGTATGTCATCCAAGTAAACTGTCATTTGAGAAGTCTTTGTTATTTTGTTAGTGCTTGCTGACCGTCAAGATAAATGGCAAGTATCAGGATGGAGGGAAATAATCTGAAATCACTTTTCTCTGCTGCCTCCTTTCCCAGAATGACCTGTTATTTTAGTTCTCCTCTCCCTCCCTCCCCGTTTTCTCCCTCCCTCCCTCCCCCTTTCCTCCCTCCCTCCGAAACTCTGGGGTGGGAGCCAGCAATCTGTTTTAACAAAGCCTTCTCGTAATTATGATTCACAGTGAAGTGTGAGAACTTAGAGCAGTGATTTTCAACCTTTTCACCTCATGGCACATAGAAACTAGTTAGTAAAATCCTACAGCACACCAAAATATGTATTTTTGGCCCCTCTGACAAAAAGATAGGTATAATTTTGATCCATTCACACCTGGCTGTCGTCATTTTTTAAAATTGGACAATCTAAGGGAAAAGAGGTCAGTATTCCTGCCTAAATAGTCAGGGATTGCGTGTTTGAAAAATCCTTGTGGCACACCGGTTGAAAATTGCTGAATTAGAGGAGAGACTAGGACATGCCAGCTGTTGTCCTGAATGATGTGTTATTATTGGAGTAACCATGTGTGTGTACATATGTGTATAACCCAAAGTTGTGAGTTAATTCATGGTTAAGTTAAATGACATGTATTGTGTTAATATTATAGCCATATGACAAAAATACATTGGTATCATGGTTGGACGTTTTTTAAAAACTAGTATTTACTAGTATTTTAATGTAATGTTATTACTTGTTTCTTCTGTTCAAGGTAAATTGTAGTGCAATTTATAGTTCATTAGCACTTACATTAGCCTAGTTCCCATTCTCTTGTTTGGTGGTTGCAGAGTGATGTGAATGTATTAGATTTCTAGGATAAGTAAAGAGAGTAGAAGTAGACAAATACTATTTGTAAGATCCTCTCAACCTTATTAATGAGAGATTTTGAAGGTTGAACTGTTTATCAATAGCATAGAATCTTTTTTGCTCTTTGACACTGTGTTACATACTCCATCAATATTGTTGCTATTAGTCACCATTGCTTAACATTGGTTGTTGGGATCTTAGTAACATTGAAGATAATGGGGTTTTCAGTAAAACCTCCATATCCCTTGAAGACAGAGTAGATTTACTACTATATTGATAACAGATTTTCACCTCTGGTGATTTGAATGTAATGTTTGGCATTTGGAAGCAAAACACATTTAAGCTTTGCATTTCAACTTAAGACATGAGGCTTATTAATCTTAAAATTTTTCTAAGGAACAGCCATGCAAACATGGAAAAGATGTGTTTGTTCCGTGAGTGACACACCACATTGACAGGTGGTAAGACTGGGACCTGCAGTGGTGGCCGTTTAGAGTTGCAGTAGGAAGAAAACACTTGGCCCTCATTTTTTCAATAAGCTAGGCCCAGTCTTGGATGGAAAGAATGCGTTTGGCTGGTTAGCTAAATACTGTTCTAAGTAATTTTACTTGACATGCTCGTGAGGCCTGGGAAGAGAGCATGAGTTATTCTTGTAGAGAAAATCAGCTCATCAGTGACTTGTTCATTGTGTGTAAAACAATTCAGTATGGGTTTTGTTAGGATTTGAGCTAAATCTGATTTCAAACAAAAACATTTGAGATGTGTAAGCAGAGGCTGACTCCAGAGGAGTGAACTTGCTAAGTAAGGGAAGAGGAAGGATGGCTTCTTGCAGTCACCTTGTATGGAGTTATTTTCTTCGATTTACGAGATCAGAGTAAGTTCAAAAGATGTCCTTTCCAGTTTCCATTTTATGGATGAAAAAAACTGCAGTTCTCCAAGTTTAGCTACTGCTGAGTGTGTGGAGGTGTTTGAAAGAAATGTGTCCCAACGTGGTTTACTTTCCTACTTTACAAATACAGAAAGGGAAGGGATTTAGATATAAGAAAACTGCCTCAGAAAATGTTGCCTAGAATGTTTGATTCCTAATAAGCATTTCGGAAAGAACTTTGGGTCATACTAAAAAGAAAAATAGGAATTAAACATGATATGTTCTGAAAATTCTTTGCAAAAACTGCAGTCCTTTGCTGAATTTTTATAAGTATTTTACTACATCTGTGAGTAGTAAAATTCATAAATTCATTGTTTATATGTATATTTATTTGCATGTATAGTCTTCATTAATTGGCCAAGTAGGTTTTAATACATCTTGAGATATATAATGGAGATAAATGTTGAGGTGCTTTTTTTTTATCAATACCTTAGAACATTTCAAAACTGATATTTTGTATCCAGAATGATGTTGCAATGTATTATGTGGTGAGTGACTTTTCATTAATTTAATGAACTACAAAGAAATGGGTTACAGGGGTGATTCATGAAATGCTTTATAGAACTATGGTAAAAACTCATTGATATTTCTATTTTATATATTTTTTATCTTTTTGACTTGCTGGACTGAAGTCTCTATTCTTTACTGTGAAGAAAAGCATTTCTAAAGTAAACTGAAAAAACAAGGGAAATACATTTCTTTTTCATTAACACCAATAAAATCCTGAGCACCCCTCCAAGTAATTTATTAGCCCATTTGCATGCAAATATTATGATAGGATGTGATTCTTCAATACATAGGTAGTTCTAGTGGTGGTAATAGTGTATGTGTTTGAAAGTAACAAAACTGCCTTTCTGTTGAACTCCTTAAGACTGACCAAATCGTCAGGTCAAATTATCCTTTCCTAGTAAAAGCAAATTCATCAAGTTTAACTTTTTACCTTTTTCTAACATAAGTTGTTAGAATTTTTTTTTCTCCAACAATATCCGTAAACAGGTAAATAGGTTGATATGTGTTGGTTCATTTGTTGGCAGGTGAGCTGCCTCGAGTTAGATTTCTATACCCAGTCCAATTAAAAAGTGACATTAATTATTTCATTATTCAGTGGTCTCATATAAGAACAGAAGCAGTAACTTGTTATTGCTCAAAAGATTGGAGTTGAAAAAAGGAGATCCTGCCCTTTGCTGTCCTCCTAAATGCTTTTTTCATTGGAATCCTCCTTTCCATATCGATTGTCACTATTGCTTATTTATCACATATCTTTAATTTTCTGACCAGGTGATCAAAAATCCTAAGTACATAGTTTTATAAAACTTGTTTTGCTAATCAGTCTGTGATAAGTAGCTTTGGTTAATAAGTTTATATTTGATTAAGTAACTTCTTCAACTTCTTTTAAAGTATCTCAGCTCAAAAATGTATAGTATTGAATAACTGAAATTTTTTCAGGTTTAACCATATTCTTTGGTTAAAAGAAATCAAACCATAGAAATGGAAAACAATAAGTACTACATCTGGTCAAGAGTAGAATTACCGAGTGAATATTTAATTGTCAGCTGGATGGCTTTATGTCAATTCATAATTTTAAAATTGATTTAAGATTGTTACCTGTGTTAGAAAGAAATTTGAAATAAAGTGGGAAATAGTACTGATTCCCTACAACATTCCAATAGGCTTGTGATGAAAACTCTGACCTATGAAAATAAAATGCTTTGAACAATTAATAATTTGGAGGACATAAGTCCTAAGTATTTTTGTGCTGCATATGAAATGGTACAGGTGGATTGTTCATTTGATCAGTGTTCAAGCACCAGCCAGTCCTGGAAACTTGAATTGCATTCTGAAGTGTAATTGCACTGACTCGTTTACCTCAGATGTTGTATCTTTTCATGATTTACATTGTTTCCTTCTCAAATGCGAAAGGATATGGCTTTTCTTGAAAAAATACTAAATGAAAGAAGCTAGACAAAAAAGGCCACATATTGTGTGATTCTGTTTATGTGAAATATCCAAAATAGGCAAACCCACGGAGACAAATTAGATTAATGGTTGCTAGGGGCTGGGGAAGTGATTGCTTAATGGGTACTGGTTTCCTTTTGGTGATGCAAATATACTGGAACAAGATACTGTTGATTGCACAGCATTGCGAATGTACTAAATGTCACCGAATTGTACACCTGTGGCAGTAATTGGCTTCAGTATCAATGTTCACTTTTCATCTTTACGTTTTCTTATAATTCCTTGTGGCACGTCTCAATTTAAAGGTCCATATTTAATATCATGCTTTGAAAAATTTATATAATTTTCAGGATTATTTTTTATAGTTTTATACTTTGTTTTCCTTTTAAAGAGAAAATACAATGATGTGATAGATAAGACTTAATAAATTGAAGTAATGTATACATTTTGTATTCTTTTCTATTGTCTTGTGGGAAAAAACATTTGAATTTTGGGATTGGTAGGTACTTCAATGGTCATTTATTTTTTTATTTTAAATTTGGAGAAATCCAAGCTTAGTCTGTTAGGGTGTTCATGCAACAATCGTTTATGGAGCTCATGCCTGCACTGTGTAGGCTTGGTTCTGGAAGGTTGTGACATGCCTAAAGTTACGCAGGAATTACTACTTCCCCTTCCCATTCCCTCCTCCTCCTCTTCTCTTATTCTTCTCCCCCTCCTACTCTGTCTCTGATAACTGTGCCACATGCATGGACAAAGGGACAAGTTCCAGAGAAGGGGATGCTCTAGGCAGAGATTCACTTAAAATGGTTTTTCCCATAACTCTTCCCTAAACTCTTTAAAGATATGTTCTTTAGTACAGTTAAGTACACGTGAGCACAAATAATCTTTTACTTAAATGCAATTAACGTTTACTTCCATGACCTTGGGAAAGAGGAAATTACAGGTTCCCCCCACTATTCAAAAGTAGAGTGTTCCTATGAAAACTTTTGCAAGCTGAAATGGTGTAAAGCAAAGAAGCAATTAGCATTAATTTATATGAAAAAATTAGCATTCCCAGACCCCCAAAATAGCTTACCAAATTATACCAAATAATGCATAAAACTTAAAATAAGACTAACATATAGCAAAAGCAGGAATGATATGATAAACACAGACCATAAAAGAAAATAATATATGCACAGTGTAGTTCCACTTACTAAAAACACTAATTTCCTCTTAAGTGTTACTTAATGGAACTCCATGCTTTGTATACAAGCTGGTACCAATCCAAACAAGATACTTTCCATTTTATGTACTCCTGGGTGCCGTCTAAAAGAGACCATTTTGCTACTAGCAGAATTGATAGTAACTTGGGCAGCTTTCAAGACGTTTTCTGCATGTAAATGGTATGAATGTTCCACGCAGGCAAGTTCAATGCACACACAATGTTTAATTTTGTTCACAATAATGGAAATGCTAATTATGTGCGGTTTTGTACTAAGCATAACACCCTTACGAGCTCTCTTTCTTACGGCTTTTCTGATGCCTGAGGACACACACGCTAATGAATGTACAGAACAAACAGAGGTAAAGCACAGATGCTCACAGATACAACTCATCACCATGGGGCCTGGTGCTGAGGTCCACAGCCTCTGCTCCGGGTACATAACCGGATGCCTCCATAACCGCCAGCTGCAAAGCCAGTGCTGGACACCGTTTATACAAAAGCCAAAATCTTCAGATTCTATTCATTAGCAGAAACAGGTACTGCTATAGGTCTTTCATAATATGAGAGTGAAGCGAGGTAATGTGAACCTTTGAAAAGTGGGGTATACTTGTATTTTAAACCAATAATTTTCCACTGTGTTTGTTCTACGGAGCTGACTCTGGAAAACTGTTGGTTGAAATCAATGTGAAAAAATGTAAGATTGCTTTGCAAATAACTAACTGTCCCTGTCGTATCATTGGGGGTATATATGCCAAACAAGGTGTTCCAACTGGAACGAGAATAAGTATAATGAAAAGGACCTCACAGAACGCGACTGGTAGTGTGAACAGTGCGAGTAAACACGATCAGGGGAGAGGAGACTAGCCCTCCCATCGCTCTGCGCACCGCAGCCGGCTCCAAGTCAGAGCGCGCGGGAGGAGGGGAAATAACTGTGATGATTCATACTCGAACACGTTTGTTGTGGTTTTCCACGTTGGTTACTTCTTATTTCCTTCATTTTGTGGTATTTCTACGACAGTTAGGGCTGCTTCCCAAATAGGCTCTTTGAACCTCTGTCTTCATCATCACCTCTCCATCCGCCTTCAGGCTGGAACATTTCCTTGTCCTCGTACCTCTCTGAGCCTGCACATAGTCTTTCCCCTTGGCCGAGAATTCCCTCCCCGACCTGTTTGCCTCATTAACGTCAGTTGTTGGTGACCGTCCAATTCTGATGTCACCTGTTTTCCCTGGACCATTCCAAGCCAATGAGGCAGGCTTGTTTATATTCCCAGTTTTGATCACACCTTTTCTCGTTATTCATCGCACTGCACTGCCGTTGCCTATTTACTGGTGTCTGTACGCTGTTGTTAGGTTGGGGGCCCCTCTAGGTACAAACCATGTCTTTTTGGGCTTTGGATCCTGTGCCTACAAGAGGGCCCAACACACAGAAGGCATTCAGTAGGTGTCTGTTAACTAATAACAAACATGATTAAATAATTTTTAATGCTGTTTCAGTTAGCTTTTGCTGCATAACATGCCACTCCAGAACTCTGTGGCTTGACCCAAATTGAATGAACTCATGATTAGTTGGCAGGACTTTTCTGGTCTGGCCTGACTTGACCCATCTCTGCCTGACTGGCTCACACATCTGTGGTCAGCAGATGGGTCAGCTAGAGGTTAGATAATCCAAGACAGGGTGACTGATACACTGGAGAGTTGGCAGGCTATTGGCTAGGGCGATGGGCGTGATTAGGCCATGTTTCTGATCAGCCACAAGGCTAGCCTGGGCTATTTAAATGGCAGTAGGAAGAATAGAAAGAACAGCAAGAGAGGACGCCCCAAAGTGCAAGCCCTTTCCAATCCACCTGCCCCATTTGCTAATACCCCATTTTCCCAAGCAGTTACAGGGCCAATCCCTAACTCAGGGGTTGGAGAAATAGACTCTACCTTTCAACAGGCAGAAAAGTAAAGTCATCTTGCAAATGAGTGTGAATATATATAAGGAATGGGAAAACCATGTCCATTTAAAATCATGATTTAAAATCATGTCCACAAATGCCTGGGTAATTTCCAAATTTGATAGGTTGTCCTCCCTTCTTTAGATATCTGTGACTAAAATCCCTGAATATTAAAATCTAGGGCCAATTCAAAATGATCTTCTGCTTTTTTCTTTTTTTTTTTTTCAAATTGAAAAGAGAGTAAAAAAGTAATGAATTTTGTCTTCCAGAAAATTTACATAGGAATTTCTTGAGACAAATCGAGTCAGAATAAAAGAATCACATTCTTGAAAGGCCTCTCTGTTTAACTCTTTTGGGCTGAAGGAAAGTTATCAGACGCTGTAGCTTTTCCACAGTGGTCCTGTGTGATGCAGAAGTGGTGTGACTTTCCCTCCTGGATGTTTGCTGGAGTAGTATGAAGTAAAGGATACAAGGCTCGGAGAAAAGATACCAGAGCTGGGAAGTGGGGAAAAGTTTAGGAAAACGTAGGGTCCAGTGTGTCTGAATGGTAGGAGAGGACTGGGGCGGGGACAGAATGCTGTTCTGCGCACTGTGGACGACGTCGCTTACGATGTGGAACCCTTGGATGTTTTGGGGGAGAGAAAAATCAAGCTTGGAGTTCTTTTTCTGAAACTGTTTTGGCTCCTGACCCATGCTGCCTTGAAAGTAACTCAGTGTAAGGACTGAGCCACACAGAATACAAAATATGTTCAGTTTAAAATTGGGGTAATAGCCCTGAAGATATAACATTGCTAAATCGGGAGGCTTTGAAGGTATGTGTGGATGAGCTGGAGAATTCCATAACCAGCGTTCCTGCGCGCTCTGTTTCTCAGTAGCAGCTTTGGCTGCTGGAAGGGTGGGGCACATCATTCTGTGTGGGACGGCAGGGAGGAGAGGAGCACTGTGGTGGGAAAGTGACTCATTATCCTTTTAATGTGTACAGGATCTGCAGTCAAGGCCCAGCTTTATTGCTGACATTAGTACTGTGTGTATCCTTTTTCTGTTTCTCTGTACTAGTTTTGATAGTGGTTTGTGCATTTTTTTTCAAAGAGTCAACTTTGGCTTTGTTCATTTTCTTCTTGTTTGTCTGTTACACGCTGTTGGATACTGTGCCCCTTCTCTTTATTGAGCTTCCTTTGTTTCTGCCTTGTGTTTATTTGTTCTTTGTTTACCAGCTTCTTACTGTGCAAACTTAGAACATTGATTTCAAACTTTTCTTTGATAATGTATGCACTTAAAGATGTTCATTCCCCTCGAATCATTGCCTCAGTCATACAGGTTTTGATATGTTGTATTTCATTATCATCCCATTCCAAATAGTATCTGATTTCCCCTCTGATTCCTTCTCTTACGTATTTAGAAAGAGGTTATTACATTTTCAAATTGGGAGAACTTTATAGATAATAGTTGTTACTGATTTTTAATCCCATTGTGTTCTAAGAGTATACTCTGTATGATTTCAACTTTTTGAAGTCTCTCGTGACTTTTATTTTAGGGGCCAGCGTGAGGCAGTCTTGATGAAGAATCTGTGTACCCTTGGACAGAATGTGGAGTCTGCATCTGGGGCTATATCATTTCCAGACATTGCTCACACATTATACATCCCCACTGGCTTCTCTTGCACTTGCTCTGTCGGTAATTGAGAGGGGTGTTTAAATCTCCAGCTGTAATTGTGCATTTATTTCTGGTCTTAGTTCCGTTAGTTTTTGCTTCAGATATTTAGAAGCACATAATAGGTGTATATTCCTTTGTAACGATAAAAAGAATGGATCTTTTTATCATTATGAAACGTGTTTTGTTTCTGGTAAAAGATAAGCCGTGAGAAGGAAATGATGCGGAAAATAAAAACTAGGGGAAATAGGAAAATAAAAACTAAGCACTCATCAGGAGGCAGGGGATGAGTGACAGCTTGCTGTTTCTAAAAGTGACCAGAGAAAGCCTCCTTAAGAAGACAACATTTGGACGAAGACTTGAAGTCGTTACCCAAGTGGCAGTCTAGGGGAAGAGGGTTCCAGGCAGGAAGCAGAGAGAGAAAAGTACGCGTGCCCTCAGACCAGAGTGTGCCCAGTATTTTCAAGAAGTAGCAAGAAAGCCAGTGTGGCTGGAAAGGAGTGATGGAGAAAACAGTGAGAGATGATGAGGGAGCTGATGGAAGACCAGGTCATGCAGAGCCTTGGAAGTTTTTGTGAGACTTTGGCTTTTACTTTCAGTGCAATGGGGAGTCATTACATGGCTTTGAGTGGGACTTACTCCATGCTCTGTACTGAGTGTAGGTTGTAGCAGAGCGAGGGACAGAAGCAAGCAAACCTGTCTGCAGACGACTGCAGTAAGTAATCCAGGCAGAAGAAGGGGTGATGTAAGCCAGGGGTTAGCAGTGAATCAGCAAAGCGTAAGAGAAAAAGAGGGAGGCATGGCGTCAAGTTTTCTGGAGTGCAGAAATAGAACATTTATCCCTGCCTCACAAATAGGAAACTGGGATCCAGCTCAGTTCCCTAGTGACTCCCCAGAAAATAAATAGCAGGGAACTTGAGCGAGGCCTCCATTGAGAAGAGCTGTGTGTCTTTCCGCTGGAGAAGGGCCCCGTGAGTCTTTGGTCAGTGGGATAGCAGCCCTGAGAGACTGGATTCAAATGACACATGTTGTGAGGTGGGCACAGGTGGGCAAAGCTGCTTACAAATTAAGTGAATTCTTTAGTTAGTAACAAAAGTGCCTGATGTTTTTGGAAATACCGCTTTAAAATTCATACAGATTGTGTTACCAAAGGGGATAAGGAATTTTTATAGTCATCCTCGCTGATGTGCTGCAGAGAAGATACATCATGAATAATCTAAGTATATTCATGGAGAGTTTTGAAAGTGACATCACCAAAAATGTTCTTCATGCAGAACCACGAGATAAAATGCTGTTGCTAAGGAGTAGGTGTTTTAAGATGTTAAAAAGGTAGCACATGTTAAAGTAGGAAAATAGATACTACAGATAAAATATTAGCATCAAATTTTTATCACTCAAAAGCAATCACATTTAATAGTGAAGTTTTTATATCTCCAGGTGTTTTTATAAACTTTCTTGGCCCAAATGATACTATACTGTAAATACTGCTTTGTGAGTTGCTTTTTTCCCAATCAATAACCTCTATTTTCTGTTTCAGTAAATCTGTATTTCACCTACTGCCCAGGACATATTCAATTTTTTTTCTAATTATTCTGCAAAATGTTCTTTACAGATGATTTGTTCAACAAAGTACCTAATCCAAGCCCACATATTACATCTGGTTGTTATGTATTATAAGTGTGTTTGAAACTAGCACAATCTTTTCTTGTGACACCAACTTATTGAACAGTCCAGATCAGACTTGTGTGCGAACCATTTCCTGACTTTGTCTGATTGCTTCCTTAATCACTTTTCTCCTGCACCCTGGGTATTACCTGAAAACAAGGTTAAATGGAATTAATGTTTTTTGACTATATTACATCTTAGTAGATATTGCACTTAGGAGTACCTTTAATACTTTTTAAAAATATATGGTGACAGAGGACACAAATAACATGAAAAATTATACCTCCAGTTATTTCAAATCTCTGATTTAGCTATCAGACTCAGCTCAATCTTCATGATTTTTTTTTATCATAGCACCTCAAGAGAAGTGACAGGTCAGTTCGAGCTTTATAACCTTTGTTTTTCTTTTTTTCTCTCTCCAGTAAAGGTGCACGTGGGCAACGAAATACTACAATGAAGAGCATCAGGAAAAAGTAACTCTAAGTAACATGTATTAGAGTAAAAAACACAGATACATTTGTTTCATTATTTAAAATTTCAGTGTATGGGGTGACATTCAGTATGTTAGAGTGAGAACCTCAAATAACATTTTTTTCTACAAAAGTAATGAAAATACTGGCAAATATAGTCAAAATGAACATTTTTATAACTCAGGAAATGAACCAGAAATCCAGGGAACATTTATTCAAGAAAATGGCTGAATCTCAGTAAGAACAGGAAGCTTTAGGACATTTTTTTGTGTGTGATTTAATCTTTATTGTATTTTTTTCCATTTCCATTTATTCGTCTTATATACCTTCCCCCCAGCAATCACCACACTGTTGTCCATGTCCATGAGTCCTTTTCAACTTTTTGCTCAATCCCTCCACCCCTCCAACTTCTCCCTCCTTAGCTGTCAGCCTGCTCTCCGTCTAGGACTCTGTGTCTATTTTGCTTGTTAGTTCAGTCTGTTCATTAGATTCCACATACGAGTGGAAGCATATGGTATTAGTCTTTCTCTGATTGGCTTATTTCACTCAGCATAATGTTCTCCAGGTCCATCCATGCTGTTGCAAAGGGTAAAATTTCCTTCTTCTTTATGGCTGAGTAGCATTCCATTGTGTAAATGTCCCCTAGTTGTTTTATCCACCCTTCTATTGAGGGACACTTGGGCTGCTTCCATATCTTGGCAGTTGTAAATAACGCTGAATTGCACATAGGAATGTTTATGTTCTTTCAAATTAGTGCTTTGAGTTCCTTCAGCTATATTCCCAGAAGTGGGATTTCTGGATCAAAATGTAGATCCACTTTTAAATTTTTGAGGTATCTCCATACTGTTTCCCACAGTGGCTGCACCAACCTGCGTTCCCACCAACAGTGCACTAGGGTTCTTCTTTCTCCACGTCCTTGCCAGCACTTGTTGTTTGTCGATTTACTGATGATAGCCATTCTGACAGGTGAGAGATGCTATCTCACTGTGGTCTTAATTTGCATTTCTCTTATGATTTGTGATATTGAACATCTTTTCATATGTCTATTGGCCATCTGTATGTCCTCTTTGGGGAAGTGTCTATTCAGGTCGTTTGCCCATTTTTTAATTGGGTTGTTTGAGGTTTTTGGTGTCGAGTTTTATAAGTACTTTATAAATTTGGGATATCAGCCCCTTATCAGGTTTATCAGTGAATATGTTCTCCCATTCTGTGGGTTGCCTTTTTATTTCATTGATGTTTTCCTTTGCTGTGCAAAAACTTTTTAGTTTGATACAGTTCAATTTGTTTATTTTTTCTTTTGTTTCCCTTGCCAGGGGAGATATATCTGATAAGATATGGCTATGAGCAATGTCTGAGAATGTGCTGCCTATGTTTTCTTCTATGACTTCTATGGTTTCAGGTCTAACATCTAAGTCTTTGAGAGATTTTGAATTTATTCTTGTGTGTGGTGTAAGAAGGTGGTCTAGTTTCATATTTCTGCACGTACCTGTCCAATTTTCGCTTTAGGGCATTTTTAATTTCCCCTGATCTTGTCTCCCTTCCCCAAGCTCCAAGGAAATCTAGAAAACCAACAGCTTTTGATCATGGTGAAATCCAGCAGCTGTGCAGTGACCGGAGGGTTGGGATGGGTTTGGAAGCAATTCCAAGTTCCGCTCACAGAGAAATGTAATTATTTAAACTACCTGGCAGCTTTCTGGCAAACTCCGCTTGTCATGCACGTCTTTATTTGACCTGATTCAGACCTCACCTGATGTCAGTTGCCTTTATCCAGGGACATTTACTGAAATTAATCAGTAGTAATTGTTTAACTTTGCAGCCACGGAGGTAGCGACAGTGGCCAGGGCAAAAAATAGTCAAATGAAAAAGTTAAAAGGAAAAGCTGAGGAATGCTATGTCCATAGGGGAACTTGGTAAAGCTCTGACATATTATTGGAATCTGTAAGTGTATGTATACGCAGGGTTGTCTGCATGCTAGGGCAGACCTGAGAAGGCCGTAAACCCTGTTGACCTTGAGGCTTTATGCAGGAAGGCTGCAATGAAGTCATGCCCAACACACACACAGGAACACTTGAGGAAGAATGAATCTTTCAGAAAGAATGCAGACAGTAAATCAAATCCACAAGAAGAAATAAAGAGTTCTAGTAAGAGTAACTATAAAGGTAAATACAAACAACAGCATAAGTGTAATTCTTACTTGTAACTTCTTTTTCCTCCTAAAAGATAACTGTATAAAACAATCATTAGAAATATGTGTTCACTGGCATACAGTGCATAAAGGTATAATTTATATAAAATAACAACACAATGGAAGGGGAAGGGGAAGGAGATATATAGGAGCACAGTTCTTATATGTGCTTGGTATTAAGTTGGTATGAATCTGAACCAGATTGTTATAAATTAAGCTGTTGTATTTTTCCCAAGGGCTTTCCTATCAACTTGCTACAAGCCGAGTGGCTTAAAACAATAGGAACTTATTCTCTCAAAGTTCTGTGGTATGGAAGTTTGAAATCCAGGTGTGAGAAAGGCCATGCTCCCTCTGAAGTCTCTAGGGGAAAATGCTTTTCTGCTTCTTCATAGCTTCTGGTGACTTCAGACAACCCTTGGGTTTGTAGCTGCATCACCCCAGTCCCTGCCTCTGCATCACGCGGTCTTTTTCCCAGTGCCCACGTCGGCGGGTCCTGTCCTCTTCATGTAAAGTACTAGTCATTGGTTTTGGGACCCGCCCTCATCCAATCGGACATCACCTTTGCTTGTCAATGGATAAACAGGATTTGGTAGATCCATACAATGAAATACTATTTGCCACCAAAAAGAATGAAGTACCCATACATTGTATGACAGTGAAACTTTGTGCTACGTGAAGGAAGCCAGACGCAAAAGGCCACATTTTGCGTTATTCTGTTTATATGAAACGTTCAGAATAGGCAACTCCACAGAGAAGGAAAAGTTGATGAGTGGTTTCCAAGGGCTGAGGAAAAAGGAACCTGAGGAGTAACTAATTATGGGCTAGGAGTTTATTTTTGGGGTGGTGAAACTGTTTTGTGAATGTACTAAAAAGTAGTGAACTTTATACTTAAAAAGGGTGAATTTTATGGCATAAGCTGTATCTCAGTTTAAAACGTTTAATATGTAAAATTCACGGAGTTCAGTATCAGTAACCTAAATAGGGTTTTGAAATTTTCACTTGTGCTTTGTTTTGTCTTCTGTTAATTTGACCATCAAGGTTGTCATGTTATGGACAGAAATATTCTGAGCATTAATCTCCTTTATATTCTGCAGAGTTGGGTCTGCCACTAACTTCCTCATTCATCTTTGCTTTCTTCTGCATTAAAAAGGTGCCCATGCGCAAAATTAAAAATATACAAAACTAATTACAACAGCACAACTCGTAAGCACTTCCAATAACTCATAACCAGCGGCAGTAAACGGTCCAACAATGAGAGCCACCCAGTAACGAGGGGGGCACGGAAACAGACCTGGCTTGTTCGCCATTCTCTTCGTGTTGACGCTCACGTCTCCTCCCTTCTTTCCCACTCAATCAAACGCTCCTGGAAAGCTGGGAGTGGAAATGATATTTGCATAAGGACGAACTTTAAATGGTACATTTTTGTCAAATTTGGGATCTTTGATACTAAAAGCAAATTCGTTATAAGAGACACAGGAACTAAGAACTTGAAAGCAAGGCAAGTATTATGTTAATGCAATGCCTCCTAAAATCACCTTCTGAAAAATAGTATCCTTTTATTGTTCTTACCTTGCCATGGTCTACCATGATTCAACTCTGCTTTCACTTTTAATCGGGGCTTTCTCAGAGTGGCAGGTGCCACCTGAGGGAGGCAGGTATCACGTGGGGCCCTAGGAACTCCTGGTACCACAGGTCGTGTGGGGACTTTTAGCTCATTGTTCTCATTGCGTGCCGTCAAGGTGCTGATCAGACTGAATGCCCCCAAAGTGTTTTCTAGACAAAACACCAAAGGGGATGCAGAGCTGCCCAGCCACTCTGTGTTCCCAGCTTCTCAACCGGGAGACTTGCCTCTAATGTCAAGGAGAGCAGAGGCCTCAGCAAGACAGCCCAGCAGTTTTCTACCCACAATTATTCCAGATTACTCTGCATGTGTCTTCATCTTTAGTCCTTTTTCCCTTTTAGAATACTTATTCCTACTTGATTACAAAGTTAACCTCTTGCACCAGTTCTCTGGGGTCCATCTTTCTCTCCTACCCCTTAGAAGAAATACGCTCCATCAGTCAGTATTTATTGCTTTGCACATTTCAATTCTGCCTCCATACTAGCTTTCTCTCAGCATGTGGGATAAAAAGAATGTCTATGTCTTATTTTCTGTGTCTTAAGCTAACAGAAATTTCCCGGTATGCTTCACGGCCCTCTCTTCACTTCTGTCCTCACTTGCCTCTATCCCATCATGCCTCTTGGATCTTCATGTCAAGCGTCTTGAAAGAGTGGCTTACTCCCACTCATTCACCAGCCATCTCGAGCAATTTGATATGCCCCAAAGCAATGGCAAAGAAACTACTCTTGAAGGAGAAGAGAAAGAGCAAGAAATTGGAAATCATTTGAAAAAATAATGAAAGAAAATGTCTTTAATTTGATGAAGGAAGTAGACACTCGAATCTGGGAAGCACAGAGAGTCCCAAACAAGATGGATGCAAAGAGGCCCACTCCAAGACACGTCATAATTTAAATGCCCAAGATTAAAGATAAAGAGAGAATCTTAAAAGCAGCAAGAGAAAAGGAGGGAGTTACCTGCAAAGGAGTGCCAATAAGGCTATCAGCTGAGTTCTCAAAAGATACTTTGCAGGCAAGAAGGGGCTGGAAAGCAGTATTCGAAGTCATGAAAAACAGGGGCCTACAGCCAAAATTACTGTACCTGACAACGATATCATCTAGGATCAAGGGCAGATAAAGAGCTTCCCAGACAAAAACAACAACAACGATAACAAACAAAACCTAAAGGGATTCATCATCACCAAGCGATTATTATATGAAATGTTAAAGGGATTTATTATTTAAGAAAAAGAAGATCAAAACTATGAATGATAAAATGGCAGTAAATACAAATCCAACAATTGAATGTAAAAAAACCCAACTCAGCAAACAAGAAGAACAGAGACAGAATCATGGACACAGAGAATGTTTTGATGGTCGCCAGATGGGAGGGGGCTGCGGGGGGGATGGGTGAAGAGGAGAGGGGATGGAGAAGTACAGACAGGCAGGTACACAATAGCCATGGGGATTATAGGAAATGGAGTAGCCACAGAACTTTACATATGACCCATGGACCTGAACAATGAGGGGAGGGGGTATTGTCTAAGGGAAAGGGGATGTTGGGTGGAGGGGGCAAAGGGGAAAAAACTAGGACAACTATAATAGCATAATCAATAAAATATAATTTCAAAAAAATCTAAACTTCTTTTAAACTCCACAGTGACTGGCCTAATTGTCTTCCACTTAACCTCTCCTGGACGGTCTCCACAGTTGAACGTGGACAAGGCTTTCCTCATCTTTTGCAAAAGCACTGCCTTCTCTCTACAAGGATGTTGTCCTCGATCAGCTGTTAGCAACTCAGATGCTGAGGCTGCCCCAGCCCTGTTCCCACTGAGTTGCCCCTTCGATGGAATCTAGTTCGGGGGCTGCTTTACTTCCTTCAGTTCTTAACAAGAGACATTCATGAGACAGACGAACCTTTTTCTTACTAGTAGACTGCTTTTTATAGCATAATCTGACTCCTTTCTCTGCTCTCCTGACATCTAAGATTCTTCTTTGAATATTCTAGTCTGGCATGGAATGAGTGTGTGTGTGTGTGTGCACCATTAAATGAAAAAGTTTGAGGAAAATGGAAAAAATTTTATCTTTCTGCATATGTAATATAAAAGTAAGTACTTATTTAAATATTTACTTAGAGGTACAGATAGCTGTTGAGCATCAAAGATTTTTAGACTTATCAAGCAGTTTGCAACCACATTGCTAGCTCCCGACAACTGACAGTTGCTAATTAATTTTATTTTCTAAAACTTATTCAGCTGTGTGTCATCAGCCTGTTTGTTTGTCTAGAATTGTCACAGATATTGATTACAAACAACCACTGGTTTAGTAGTAATAAATCCAAAGATTTTACCACTTATATGTTTAAGTAAAAAATAAAATTGTTCACAATTTACAGATTTGTACAAACAACAGTCCATACACATCTTTGATTCTAGAATGTATTTACTAGTTACGACATTTTTGTTTATTCAATGGATTTTTGGTTTGATACTAAATGATCAAAGTGTTAACAAAGAAAAGATGAGCAACTATATGACCACATTTATGTAATGTCATACACACTTATCACGATGCCAAAAGTGATTTTGTGGTTAGAAATTCAAGATGAACCAAGAACAAAATCAGCCTTACGATACTGAGAAGGGAATTACTGTCTATTCGTTGCCCAGTGAGGTAAGCAGGACCAGTACTGTTGTCACCATCCCTGTTTTAAAGATGTTGCAACTGCATCAATAGCATGAGAGCTGAGACTTCTTCAGCAGGAGGCCTCATGGTCAGGAGTCCTGCCCACAGGACTTCGGTGATACTCAGCCATCTTCTGGCTTTGCTTTTTCTGCAAGAAGCCAGCTGTCAGTCCAGTTATCTTTCCTTTGTGGATCACTTTCTTTGTTCTCTGCCTGCTTCTCAGATGAACTCCTTGGTGCTCTTTGTTTTCATGGGTCCAGATCTAGGTATAGATTTCTCAGTTTACTTGTTTGGGATTCATCATAAGTCTTGAATCTGCAAATCTCTCCAGAAGATATACTGTAAATGGTATCAAAGGGATGTGAATGGTAAAGAGGAGATGTAAGGAAGAAAGAGGTTTAAGTTATTGTGAGATAAGAGAAATGGTAGCACCAGAGACCAAGTAAAGAAAGAAAATTGGTGATGCCATGGAGATGGGGTGGGGAGGGACTGGTTGCAGTGATGATCTTGGGTAGATGAGAGGAGGTGAGGTCTGCAGAGAGGGGGAGCTGGCCTGCAGAGGAGGGCTGACACCCCATATGAGAGAGGGAGGGCAGAGTGTACCAGTCGGCGTGTGTTTTGTTGGGTAGAGGTAGAGGCGAGAGCTCATAGAAGTTTCTTTATGATTATCTTTATACATTAAATAAAAGTTTATTCAAGTTTACTTCTTCATATGCTGCTATGTAGGTTGCCATGAAAGAGCAATTTGTGTCATTCCCCCAGGGGACCTTTGGTGACAATTGGAGATGTACTGGTCCGCACATCTACAGGAGTATAACTGGTATCTAGTGGGCAGAGGCCTCTGGTGCTGGTAAACATACTACAATGCACAGGACAACCCCACAAGATAAAGAATGAAGTGGCCCAAAATGTCAGAGGTGCTAAGGTTGAGAAGCCCTGGTCTAGAGAAGTGATAGTGAACTTTGCCCCAAAGGGTAAGATGTCAGCGTCTCGGCCTCGGAGGGCCCTGGGTTTCTGTCGCACCTGCTCAGCTCTGCTGTTGCAGTTGGAAGCAGCCACAGACACTACACAGATGAGGGGACCGCCCACATTCCAACAGACTTTATGTACAGAAACAGGCAGGTGGACCAGTTGGCTGAGCCCCGATCTCAAGGGGTCCTTTCCTTTTCCTGTGAATACCTGAGAAACAGAAGCAGGATTTGGACTAATTATAGGTGGTAACTGTGATTAAAACCTCTGCATTTCTGATGAATATTGATTGGTGATCTGTACCTGGTGGGTGCTTAGTGAATACTTTTAAACCCATACTTAACAACTTTTTAGTTCAAACATGAAATACCCTCTTGTCCCCTCTGGGGCGATCTAGTAGCCACCCTACCTAACCACATCCTTCTGACCTGGGGCTGTTCATCTCTGCTTTCTCCTGTAACTGGAGTGATCTCTCCCCTCTATCCTCAGGCCTATTTGTGCTCTCTCTCTCACACACACACTCACGCACTCTCACACAGCCAAAGTACATGAAAGATCATTGTTTGTTACCTTTGGTTTACTTTCTTCTATTATTATTGATCGCCACACACACTAAGCAGAACACTGTTTTGCCATTTTACTGACAAAAAGAAAAAACCCTCATTAATTCTACTCAGGATATGTCAGCCCCAGACCTTATGATATTATAATGTAACCAAATTAAACAGTCATTCCAAATCAAATCTTCACTGACCAGGCATTGAAATAATATTCCTTTTGCAGAACTATACAATTAAGTTTACTTTATCACTTTGCAGTTTTCAGAAATAAAAAAAAATGCTGCCTGGCATCTCTTTTTAAAAATGATATAAGTTTGTCAGAAATCTGTCATTCTTTATTTTGATACCAAGTCATATTGTCCAGTTTCCTATTTATCTTTAACTTTGCTAGCAATAACAGAATCATATCAAGAGTCACTAGGAAATTTTTCTTGATGTTTTTAATATTGTCTCCAAAAGATGTGGCTTGTATTACATTTGGGAGCTTATATATAAAATCACTGTGGAAAAAATTTTCTTTATACCACAGTAATTAATTTTGTATTTATTTTTAGCAAAGCTAAATTTCAACAAATATGGACGTTTATAGCATTATCTTTTTTCCCCCAGTAAAGAATCATTTTTAATATGCTGTGAAGGAAGAAAAATAGCTAATATGGTTCAACCATTTCACAAGAATTTGTAGGAGTTAAAAACTCAGAAAGATTTTTAAAGAAGGTAGGACAGAGAATATGAAGATCAGAGAAAATGGTGATTAGCTTATGGAAATTAAACAGAAATGAAAAAATGGAAAAGAAAAAAATTCCTATGCATGATGGGCAATGAAAAGAATGATGACAAAGAATTTTTAAAATGTCTACTTTCAATGTATCTTGAAAAGGTTAGGTTCACAGGAGCATTATTTCAATGACTTCAGGTTTTCTGCTTCAGAATAATATCAAACTCATACAAGATCAGCTAGATATATTCATCTACCAAAATGAACTTTGGTTTACAGCAATTACTGGGTTGCAGAGGCAACCAGAAAAAAAAACCTTATTTCTGTGGGTTTGGGAGTTAAATTCCTCCTACTTGATCATCCACATTATCATACTAACTGATACATATTTTTTTCTAAATTAATATTGTTTAAATTGACTTCCCAAGAATGTGAAATTTGATATTTATTTTAAAATAGTGTTTATTTTTTTCTACTTCTTAGATTAAGTCAACTTCTTGGGTGCTTAAATATTAATAATTAAAAAATTTTAGTTTAGGCATATATTTTCAAGGAAAATATAGCTTCTATTTTTTAAAGTGGGCCCCCAAATCTCTTACATCCTTTTGAATTGTTTTGATAACCTAACATTCCCAAATCTCAGTGCTGTATTTGCTGTCTTGATTAATTTAATGTCATTTAAACTGTAGTATTTTAAACTGTAGTATTTTTATGAGGTAGCAAATAAAATTGAAGTCTTTTCTTTCTTTCTTTTTATTGAACTTATTGGGTGGCACTGGCTAACAAAATTACACAGGTTTCAGGTGCATGCTTCCACAACACTTCATCTGTACGCTGTACTGTGTGTTCACCACCCAAGTCAAGTCTCCTTCCATCACTGTTTATTCCCCCCGCACCCTCCTTCACCTCCCCATAACTCTCTCCTCCCAGTAATCACTACACTGTTGTCAGTGTCCATGAGGTTTTTTTTCTCTGAGTATTTTATACAAAAGTATAAGGGCTTTTGAATCAAATAGTCCTGAGTTCAAATATCAGTTCAACTGCCTACTAACTTGGAACATAGAAAGAATTTACTTAACCACTTGAACTTCAGTAGGTTAACCAGTAAATGAAATTATAATTTCTAGTTATCAAATTTAAGGGGGTTTTATTACATAATATAACCAAAGTTTGAAACTCAGTGACACCACTATTAAATGGGCTCTTCTATTATTATGACCAACTATTTGAGAAAATCCAAGTATTTCTGAGGTAGTTAGACTTTTCCCCAAACATCTTTGCTTTTTTTATTCAGGCATTTTGCTTATTTAAACAATGAGATGTATTATAGACTGTTTCATATAAACAAATACTAACCCTGTGAAATTTCTTTATGTTTAAAATAATTTTGTCCTGCATATTTCTACTTGTAGAAAAATTTCACACTTTCGGTTTTCCAAGCATAAATTGTCCAACATGTTCTATGGAAAAGAGAATTGTTTTCTGAAGGCAGTAAATACAAGGGAAGTTAGGAAAATTTTTCCTATTTTGCCTTTTCCCCACGGTTACTTAGCAACCAGCTAAATCTAGTTATCAGCTAAATCTCCTTTGAATATGAAATTACCATTGAGATTTGTGTCTATTGCTAAATTGAAGCTCAAACAGCAGTCACAATTTCCCTAAAGGGCACAGTGCAAATCTGTTAATATTACCTCATTGCCACTAAAAGACCAATGTTTTCCCCTTCCTGTTCAGGAATATCATTATGTGCTGTTAGTTATGCATAGCAAATTCGTAATGAATTCTCTGAGACCAGGACTGTCAGTGGGAACATGTCTTGTAGCCAGCCCCCTCCTATAATACGTACTTCAAGGTAGTCCCCCGGAGTGTTCCTTAATGTGTTCAGAATGCACACATAGAATACGACACGAAAAAGGTAACGGCACATTCTGGTTTGCCGGCAGAGATCTAGTTTACATCTCTTGTAAACCAATGAAAACATAAAAATTTTAACACCTCTTTTCATCCTCAAAATTGACCTGCTTTGAACAATAAATTACATAGTCACCCTGGAACTGAAAAATCTAGAGGCAGTTCCAAGGAGGTTCAAGAGGACTAGAGGCATGGGAAACAGCCTCTGTGAAGAAATGACTAAAGGAATTGGCTTGTTTATCAGTTGCAGATAAAAGAATGCTTAGAGAGACACTTAAATACAGGAGATACTCTAAAAGGAAAAAAGTGTCTCTGACTTCTTTCCTACCCAGAGCTGCACAGATCAAAATTCTCACAGTGCAGTTGTGCTGTGTGGGAAGTAGAAAGTAAGAAGTCGTACACGCCGGGTTGTTCCCCTGGGAAAGGTTATTGTTTCCTATTTTAAATTTCTTTAAAAAACAAATAGAATTGAACATATTCTGTGTTCAGCAAGTCTAATTCTGGGTATATGAGGCCTGTCCGGAAAAAGTCCAGCCATTGTTAATATAACGAGAATGGTTGGCAGGACATTGGTGTAACCTGGCTGTGAAGGAGAGTGGACTGGAATGCGCATGTGTGAACAATGTTGCCTTCACTGAACTAGTCAGTGGGGGTGGTAGATGCCACTGAGTGAGCATGTGTACTGTGTGGCTGTTGCATTCAAAATGACTGAGAATAAGGCAAAGGATCTACATCAAATTTTGTGTTAAGCTTCAGCATCCCTCCACAGAAATTATTTGAATGATTCAGAAGGCCACAGCTATGGGCAACTGGTGATTGGCAGCTTCATCATGACAACATGCCCTCTCACTCACCATGTCTCATGCAGTTTTTTTTAAATATTTTTTATTTTAACTGTTGTTGCAGTACAATTTTCTATCTGTTACACCCATCCAACCCACCAACCCAGCCCTCCCCTCCTCCTGCAGAGTTTTTTGATGAAACATCAAATCACCCAGGTGACTCAGCCCTCCTACAGCCCAGATTTGGCACCCTGTGACTTCTGGCTTTTCCCCAAACTAAAATTGCCTTTGAAAAGGAAGAGATTTCAGACTGTTGATGAGATTCAGGAAAGTATGATGCGGCAGCTGATGGCAACTGGGAGAACTGTACAAGGTTCCAAAGTGCCATCTTTGAAGGGGACTGAGCCATCATTGTCCCATGTACAGTGTTTCTTGAATCTTGTATCTTTCTCAGTAAGTGTCTCTATTTTTCATATTACATGGCTGGACATCTTCTGGACAGATCTCATATACCCTAGAAAAGTTGTGCAAATGTACATCAATATATACATTTATTAACTAGGCTGTTAATAACTTTACTGTTTATAATAGGACCTAGTGAAAATAACTCATGTGTCTATTAACAGTAACACTTATGGGACACTCAAATGATGAAACATGCTATAAATAAAAATAATTGACCCTTATATAGTTACATGCTACCATATGTATGTGTTTTAAAAACATAATGTTGAGTAAAAGACATATTACAAAAGAATACATGCAGTAAGGTTTAATTTATATAAAATTCAAAAAGTAGGTGAAACTTATCTTCTTAGCATCAGTGCCCCAAAAAGGAATCTTAAATGAAGGATTCAAGCTCACCTATTAAGTTGAAACATGAAACTACTGATATTGAATCATTTTTGACCCACAAAAAATGGCAAGTATGGTGCAATCAAATAGTTTATTTGGAAGAGGGAGAAAAATATGAGTAGACCTGGGGAAATAGAGAAAGAAGGAAGCAAATAATATAGGTGCATTTTCAGGCCAGTTACCACTGTGGATAACTAGAGCCGAATCCCATTTGGGAGACTCAAGGGACCCAGTAAAACACATGCACCATAGCTAATGTATGTAAGGCAAAGAGACTGAGATATTTAAGCATCATTTCCCGTCGGTGTTTATTGGAGAGATGTGTCAGGGTTTGCAGAGACTCCACACAGCATCACTACCTACCTCAAGTATCTCTAGCCGGGACGTATGTTCCCAGAATCATTGTCATTTGTACCACAGGCTGGAGCTGCTACAAGCCCCTTTTTTGTTCTGGATCCAATCCCAACTGGTAGTCTTCCAAGTTGCCCAGTGCAGGGGTTTGAGGCAACATTCCCAAGTGGAGTACACGTTCTACAAAATCCACAGAGGCTGTCTAATGCCCATGCTTCTTTCCTAGTTTTAGGAACTGCAAGGTGCACTAACTTGTCCTTCACTCTCAAGGAGATATGCTTAGCGTCCCAGCCACTGAATCTTTAAATATTCTTAGTGTTAGTGTTCCCAGCCCCTAATCATTGAAAGGATTTTTTGTGAGCCTCTGGTATGTATGCACCTTACCAGGACATCTAGAGTTTTGCAACTTCCTGAAACTCAGTTCCAATTATTATGCTATCAAACACAGTGTCTTGGTGTGATGTTCTGAGAACTGTCCAGATGACTGAGGTTCCTATGGACTATATTGTGCTCAAGAGCAGAAAAGTCATAATTTTGGGAAGACTGTGATGTAGTCTGCCATCAGTCTATCATGATCCACTGGTTTTTGAAGGGGCTGGACTGGTGAATTAAATGGAGATCCAGTGGGAACATCATACTGTTGTCACTTCATTAGAAACATGAGCTTGGTTATTGCTCTATGTGTTGAGTTTACCATCCAAAACATCTTCAATAAGATCACAGTACGATCCATTCTCAAATTTGAAAACTTCTTGGGCACAAGAAAAACAATGAATCAACAGAATGTAAATTTTAGACTGTTGAAGCAAATGTTTATCTTGGGTGGAAAGACTACAATTTCATATTTTTTCTTTTTTTTAAAAATTGAGGTAACATTGGTTAATAACAAGTTTCTTGCAAAGCTATATCCAAGGGCTTTGTGGGACTGACCATGATTGCCAGGTAGATGAAGCAGAGTTGTTTTGTCCTAAGATACATGGAAAGGGCTTGCATATCACAGGCCTAGTGATGCAACCAAAGGCATGCGAATCAATAGATACATGAGATGATTTCTGGACTTTCAGTTCTATTTCACTCATTGGTCTAGATGTCTGTTCCTATGCTTGTACCACACTGTCTTTCAGTAGCTTTGTATTAAGTTTTGAAATTGGAAGGTGCGTATCCTATCTCTTTTTTATTTTTCAAGATTATTTTGGTTATTTTGGACACTTTACATTTTCATATAAATTTTAGAATCAGCTTGCCCATTTCTGCAAAATAGGCAGTTAGAGATTTGACAGAGATTGGATTAAATCTGTCAATCACTTTGGGCACTATTGCCATCTTAACCATACTAGATCTTCTAATCCTTGAATATAGGACATCTTTCCATTTATATAGTTTAATTTCTTTCAATAACATTTTATAGTTTTCAGTATGTAAGTCTTGCATTGCTTTGGTTAAATTAATGTTGATTTTGCAGGTTGATCTCACATCCTGAAAATGTGGTGAATCCATTTATAAGCTCTAAATTGTGTCTGTGTGAATGTGTAAAGATATATTACTTTGCAGGAAAATTAGGGCTACATTATCTGATTTCCTTTCTCCCACAAAATTTCAGATAAAGGCTTCTGCTCATCTAGGTCATTCAGTGAACATGATGTGGAGCAGAGATACAGCCAACTCAATATGGACATGTGATATGAGTGAGCTATAAACCGTGGGGGTTATAAGTCATGGATATTTGGGTGACGTTTGTTCCCAAGGTGTAACCTAGTCCTAACGGATACACCTATTGTTTCGGCCTTTCCCAAAAGGCTACTTGAAGGGAGTGTAGAGAAGGAGAACACAATGGGGTTTGTTTTATAGCCTGGAAGTTGGGAGGAGGGACTGCTCCCAAGTCAAGGGGTATATGTGTTCAGCTGCCCCCTGGCTGGAGAGGTAAAGAATAGCATGAAGATCAGTAGGTCCTTGTTGAGGTGTGTGTGTGGGCGGGGGGGGGGGGGCGGTGACTATCTACCTGAAAGGTAAAACAACATATAAGGTGGTTAAGATTGCTCTTGAACGCATTACAGACCATGCAACTCCTTGGAAAATTCCAAGGCAGGGAGAGTGAAATTTAAAATGCTAATACATGGGACCATTACCTTCAAAGAGTAGAAGATAGCCTGAAAAACTCTCTAGTATATTGTCCATAAAACCAAAATATCACTGACATTTATTTTCTTGAGGCAAATCACTCTTATTGGTCATGAGTCATATATATTCCAGTGGATATATTGACATTGGAGGTTTCCATACAGTTAGTCCTTCAGGAAAATGATTGAGGATGAAAACCACGGAAACAAGGAAAAATATGTCTGATAATTCTTCGTGTTATAGGAATCTAGATTTATAGATGGAAAGAGTAGATGAGAATCTTATAAAATGGTCTTATAAAAACAGCAGTTTCCTTGTGTAACAGAGGCTACAACACAGAGATCCTCTGGCCCTTAAAAACCTGTAGTTCCAAATATAACAGTTTTTTTTTTAACTTTTCTAACTTAGGGTAAAGTGGAAAACTCACAATGTTGAACTGACTGAATATTAAAGGCATTAATCTGGTAAAATAAATTATGTTTTCATTTATTCTGTGCAGGAATTTCTAAATTTAATAATAGAACCAATTGCTATTCCACCTGAGACATTCAAATTTAATTAAACCACATTATTTTTTTAGGTGAACTTAGTGGCCCTGTAGTGACTATGTCAGAGTTGGACATTTATCAAAAATTAAAGATTCTGGAAAAAAAAACCCTTTCCCCAAAACGATAATAAGTTACATTTTCTAAAAAGAATGTTGTTTTTCATCTCAAAAACATTTGCTTGAAAAAGCAATCTCATGTTAACTTGTACTTCAAGAAGTTTAGATAATTGAGTGAGATTATTAAATGCACATTAGCTTCGCCATGATTAATATTGGCTTTTTTGTAAGTTTATGTGGTGCACTCAGCTACTCACTGCTGAACTGATTATAACAATTTGCAATGTACTGATTTCTGCTGTTGTGAAATACATGACTGAACTCACGTCCTCATATTGAATGAAGGTGTATGAAATAGTTCACCTCTTGCGTTTAAGTTTGATTTTAATAAGTTGATTAAAGACCCACGACATTTTCCTTCTTCATAGATTTACTTCAAACTGTGATATGTGAAATTAAGCTGAAGTGCGTAGTCTGAAATGTAATTAAGTAAAGCAAAACATGGTTGTAGTACAATTATGTTAGAAAACCAGGTTTTGGGATCCTTATCCTTCATCACTCTAAAATTCCTCTATCTGAAGTGTGCTCAGAGATGCCCTGCGCCAGCTTTGTCCATGCAGTGCCCCCACGTGGAACGCCAGTGTCCCCTCCCCTCCGTCTCTGTGTGTTTATCTATGCCAAGTTCCGTCGCAAGTCTTTCATGACCCGACATCAGGCCCAGTCTGTCCGGGTCGGGTGCTCAGTCCTCTTCTGACCTTTACGGCACTTGTCTGTAGTTGTCAGCCAATGCTCTGTGACGAGGAATTTAGTATTGTTAAATTTAAAAAAAAGTCCTTTCCTGTGCTGTAACCTGACTTTTCATGTGTATTTATCTCCAGCAACTGCTCTGTAGACTCCTGTGGGCAAGGATCTCATAATCGGTGAGTTCCAAGTTTCCTAACCCAATACCGAGTACTTCAGAAGAATTTGTCTATTTGTTGTCAGATGTGAATTAATTGCCTTTTTTGGAAAGATTTGAAAAAAATTAAAAAGGTCAATTAAAAATTAAAATGGCCAAGTGCAAATCAGTACCCTAGTATAAAAAGGAGCAAATTCTCTTGTAGATTCTTAGGAATCCGGTTTTATTTGCATTTTCCTTTGAAAAGCAGGGGTTTCAAACTCAGATGACTTAAAGGGCTCACACAAGCTGGTGTAACAGTTCACGTGCTTTGTTGTGAAGCCACTTTTTGATACGTGATTTATGTACTATACACCTGTTTTCCACTCAAAGTGCATGTGACAATGGCTGTTAGTATAGTCACAGATTTACAGGACCATCACAACCACTGTTAGGTCATCTCCAACACCCCACCCCCAAACCCCATGCCTTTCACCAGTCACTCCTCGTTGCCCCCCGCATTTTCCCTCTCCCCTCCAGCCTAAGGCAAACACGAGTCTACTTTTTGTCTTCATAGATTTGCCTGTTCTAGACATTTTATACAAATGGAATCAGATAATATGAGTTCTTTTGTGACTGGCTTCTTTCACTTAGCACGTTTGCAAGGTTCAGCCATGTTGCAGCAGGGATCGGTACCTTGTTCCTTTTTCAGGCAGAATACAGTTCCATTGCATGGACACACCGCATTTTATCGGTCCAGTCATTAGGTGGGCAGACACTTGGGTTGTTTCTGATTTTTGCTATTATAATGCTGCTTTGAATGCTCAAGTATAAGTTTTTATAAAGACGCATGTTTTAAATTCTCATGGAGAAGTGGAATTGCTGGGTCAGATAGTAACTGTATGTTCAACCCTTTTGAGGAACTGTCCAATTGTTTTGCAAAGCGGCTGTACTAGTCCACATTCTCAGCAACAATACATTAGGGTTCCAGGACCTCCCCATCCTTGCTGTTTTCTTATAATGCTTTCATGTAAAACTAACAAGCAAACAAAAACTCTTGGAGTGTCAGGATAAACAGCCACTTGGCCTCAGTTTCAGGGAGACAATTTGGTGGTAGAGACTGGAGTGCCAGGAGTTCAAGTTCACCCAAAGGGAAGGCAGCCTCCAGCTTCAGCCTACTGTAACTTTGAAGGTTGTGGCCCCTTCTTGCCAAATCTGGGTTTTTAAGAGAGGACAAATATGTGTATATTAGTGTGAAATTATCCAATTCTTGTTTTTCAGTAACTATTTAAATAAAAGTACACATATACCTGTCAGGCGTGGTCTGCTACTCTGTGCCCTCTGACACAGAGAATACTAGAGGTTCCTAAGATCACAGACTAATGGTGCTGTGTCTCGGTGGTCACTTCCCTCAGAGGGAACAACAGTTCCTATTGCTACGATGCCTCCACGGACGCAACTCCTCCCTCTCCTCCTCCCTCTCTTCCCCACGAGGTGACTTCGTAAAGGCTGCAAGCCTGTGGGTGCGAGTATACAGTGCGGCATAGAGAGCGTAGCAGCTCACCCCATTTGGTCTTATTTTTAGCTGAAACAGAAGTGCAATGTGTCGTCAGGTTCAGAAACCTGTTTCACTCATTATACCCTTCTCTGGCCTTCCTTCAAGGCAGGAAGCATTATAATTTTTGTTTCCTGTTTCACTCGTCATTCAGTTTCCTGAACTGCATGAGGGCTGTAGCGTTTCTGCTCAAGTTCCTGCAGAACTAGGTCTTAGCAGAGAGCGCAGGATCCTGCCCATGGCCGACCCCCGAAGGCAGTCACTACCGTCCTAGAGAATGTTGCAAAGTCCAGGCTACTGTTCTAAGTCTATTAATAGATGCATTTGTATTTGTGTATATAGATATGTATTGGTGTATTCATATGTATATCTATGTCTACATCTACATGTCTACATACACATATGTATTTATGTATGTATGTATACACATATATATGATCTGCTAACAGCAGTTATTTTGTTACAGACCTGTCCCAATGAGTAAAAATACTGAGATTTGCCAAACTGTGTCTGACAGTTATTAATTTTTAAAAAAATACATTTGGAGTCAGGCTTTAGCTCATATAATGCCTTTGTGGGATGTGGATTAGTGAAATACGTCACCCCTGGGCATTCTCTACCTGCATGGCTTTGTGTAGATTTTTCCCTGTCTCACTAGGCTTACCAAGGAGCACAGATCTTACGGGAAGAAAAAGGCACTCAGAGTAAAAGGCTTTGCAAGCGGAGCCCCTTCAGCCCAGTGCTTCTGTGCAGTGCTGAGCTGCACCATCACATGCTGAGTCCCTGGCTGGAGAGGCTGTTGGATCAGACACTCCTGGGTGCACATCTTGGCTCTGCATTTATTAGCTGTATGGCCTTAGGCAAATCAATTAATGTTTCAAAAACTCAGGTTCTTTTTCTGTACAAAGGAGATCTTAACTGTGTAATGGGAATAGGGAGAGAATTAAAGAAGATAAGGAAACTGGTATAATGCTTAGGCCATGGTAGACAGACGTTGAACAAATGGTAAGGTTTTGTTGTTTTTATACATTGTTAAGAAAAAGTATTCAAAACTTAGAACTACAGTGTAAGAGTGACTGCATGTCCTATGGGCTGGAGCAGCGTGCACCAGGCCCGTTCGAGAAGTGTCTCAGCATCTGTGAGATTGCTCTCCTTGCTAAAGAACAGTGGTCCCAGGGAAGGGGTAGGCTCTCCTCAATGCCAAGGCTAGAGGTGGGATGGGCTTCATGTGTGGCTTGATGGAACAACTGGTGTGGCATCCCTGAGACACTGTGTTTTCTCTGGTAATCACTCTCCTTGGCCCATCCAATTCTGTAGCCATGGTGACTGTATCATTTAATTATTATTAATAAACCACCACAGAACTAAATCAAAAGATTACTTATGACTTGCCTTATTTAACAATTTTACTATTGATTAGGGCCTTATCCTCAAAGCTACATATTAAATCTTGTAGGTGTTCATCGGTTACACATGCAAGTGATTTATGTCTGGCTGAAGAGAAATGCCAGTAGTTTTACGGTTACGGTTTTATGGCCCAGTAGGACATTCATCAATTTTGCACCTCACCTAGTAATCTACTAGCCTTTCAGTGTCTCTACACATTGTATCTCGAATTCTTTTTGACGCATCTTCACCATCCTGCTGGCTTTCTCATTAATTTACATGAGAGTCATTTTGGGAAATTATACCTTGACGACATTCGTAGTGCACGCTTGAGCAAGTACACATCTTTGAATAATAAGTGGCTCCTTTCACTAATTAAACTACAAGTACACCTCTCCTTCCGATAGTATCTCTGCATTTCCAGGGAATCCCTGAGCTCCTAGTGAGAACTCACAGTCTGGGGCAGGTGTGCAGTCCTTGCCCAGCTCTGATTTACCCTTTCTCTCCTGTTGAAGGTCAGCGGGACTTCGCTGCAGCTTCTCCTTTCCAGTCACCGCTACTCCACACCTTCCTTTCCGGGAGCCTCTTCTTCGTACAGATGATGAAGTAAAAGAAAGTCTTCCAACCAACCTTCTGCCTCCTCTCCCCATCTCAGAACTAAGCACCCTAAACAGTTTATGTTGGAAATACTTTGAATAGAACCACATTCGACGGTTAGGGAAAATGAGCAAAAGGCAAATTACAGAGGGTTCAGATTCTTTAAAAGCACCTGTCAGGCTTGCCTCCTCCTCTCCCGCCTCCTGGCCCCTGCCCCACCTCAGTCTTCACTCTCCACTTAAGTATACACGGGCCAGCTCTGCTTTCAGCTAACCTCTTTTCCTTTGATCAAACTCTCTGCAAGTTCCCCTGGGAGTCTCAAATCATCTCTTCCAGCCACCACTCCTTTTCTCCGAGGGGTTGAGTTATCAAGCCCTCTACCCATTCTGAGAAAGATGTTAACTAGCCTGCCATTCACCTTACCCCAGACCTAGGAGGATCTTTTTACATCTGAAGGAAGCTCTGAGCTGGCGTCTCTAACCTTGAGGTCCGGCCACCCAGCTTGGCCCTCTCCGTTCCCTAGGAGAAGTCAGCTGAGGTCAGTGACTGACAGAGCCCAGGCTCGATGGACCCATTGAGCAGAGGTTCTCAGCTGGACCGTGGGAGCAGGCGTGTGCGCGCGTTAAAAGGCTGACAGTGCGTTGGGGTATGTGAGGGAGGGCACAGGTCAATGCTTCTGAAAAGGCATATGCCTCAGGGTAGTTTTATACTTAGAACATTTTTTAACAAGTATAACTTATTGATTATGCTTTCACAGTTGTCACAATTTTTCCCCTTTGCCTCCCTCTGCCTGGTACCCCTGTTCCCCCCAGCATTCCCTTCCCTTCTTACTTCATGTCCAAGGGCCATGCATATAAGTTCTTTGTCTTCTCCATTTCCTCTACTGTTCTTTTTTAACTATATTTTATTGATTATGCCATTACAGTTGTCCCATTTGTTTCTCCCCTTTATCCCTCTCCGCCCTACACCCCCCTCCGTCCAGTATTCCCCTCCCACCTTAGTTCATGTCCACGGGTCATGCATGTAAGTTCTTTGGCTTCTCCATTTCCTACGCTATTCTTTGCATCTTTTTTGTCTATTTTGTACCTACCAATTATGCTTATTACTTGTACCTTCTCCCCCATTTTCCTTCTGTCCCTCCCAGCTGATAACCCTCCTAATGATTTCTACACATATGATTCAGTTCCTATTCTGGTTGTTTGCTCAGTTTGTTTTTGTTTTTTTCAGATTCAGTCATTGACAGTTGTCAGCTTATAGTAATTTTGATCTTCTTTATCTTAAATAAGTCCCTTTAACATTTCATGTAATAATGGATTGATGATGAACTTCTTTAGCTTTACCTTGTCTAGGAAACATTTTATCTGCCCTTCCACTCTAAATTACAGCTTTGCTAGATAGAGTGATCTAGGTTGTAGGTCCTTGCTTTTCATTACTTTCACTACTTCTTTCCAGTCTCTTCTAACCTGCAAAGTTTCCTTTGAGAAATCAGCTGACAGTCTTATGGGAACTCCTTTGTAGGTAACTCTCTGCTTTTCTCTTGCTGCTTTTAAGATTCTCTCTTTATCTTTAACTTTTGGCATTTTAATTGTGATGTGTCTTGGTGTGGTCCTTGTTGCGTTCAACTTGTTTGAGACTCTCTGTGCTTCCTGGACTTATAGGTTTATTTCCTTCACAAATTAGGGAAGTTTTCTTTCATTATTTTTTCAAATAAGTTTTCAGTTTCTTCTTTCTCTTCTCCTTCTGGCATCTCTATCATTTAGATATTGGCTCTTTTGGAGAAGTTCCAGAATCTTATACTCTCCTAATTTTTTTGAATTCTTGTTTCTTCATTCTGTTCTCGTTGAATGTTTATTCCTTCCTTATGTTCCAAATCATTGATTTGAATCCTGCCTTCCTTCCCTTCACTGTTCGTTCCCTGCTAATTTTTATTTATTTTACTTAGTGTAGCTTTCATTTCTCTCCTTATGCTTTTGCCATACTCAATGAGTTCTCTGAGCATCCTTATCACTGGTCTACTGAACTCAGCATGTGATAGGTTGGGTATCTTTGTTTCATTTAGTTCTCTTTCTGGGGTTTTGTTCTGTTCTTTCATTTAAGCCATATTTCTTTGTCTTCTCAGTTTGACTGCCTCCCCGTGTTTGTTTCTGTGCATTGGGTAGAGCTGCTTTGGCCCTCTGTCCTAGCGTACCTGTTAAGTTGTATGGGGTGGAGCCTTAGGTATTTATTTGCCAGAGCAGGGCAACCTGCTTCACTGCTCTGTGGCTCTGTGTCGGGGGAGGGGTCAGAGAGGCTACAGTGCCACTGCCTGGCTGCTGGAGGCTTGCTCAGCACTTGCCCCATTGCCAGTAATTTCTCCCACTTCCTGCATGTGACCAGCGCCCTTCTAGCTGTTGCCCTGGTGGTGGTTCCCAGAGTGGGCGGGTTTGCATACATTCTAGGACTATGCGGGGCATTTAAATGGACTGTCCTGAGAGATCTACAATTTGTTCTGCTGCCCCAAACCCCGATGGTTTTTATGTCACAAGGCTTTATTTTCCTGGTGCTGGAACCCTGGGCTGTGCAGTCCGGTCTAGGGCTGGGATTGCTTGCTACCAAGGTGTCCCTCCTGATTTTTATCCACCACACTTGAATGGGGGACCACCCATTCTGCCGGCCACCACTGCCACTGCCTTGCGCTCACCACCTTGCCATGGCCACACTGTATTCTCTCTGCCCTGGCTCCCTGTCTCCGCCCCTCCAACCCGTCTGGATGCATATGGCTTCTTTAACTCCTTGGTTGTTGGACTTCCATATAGTTCAATTTTTCTGGCAGTTCTGGGTGTTGTTTTGAGGTTAGTTGTGATCCTTCTTGTGGTTACGCAAGGAGGCAGAGCATATCGACCTATGCCTCCATCTTGACAGGAAGTCCCCTATACTTGGAGCACTTTTAAAAATTAACATTTTAATATTGTAGAAGTCACAAAAAAAGACGCATGACAAAACTGGCTGTTGGTGAGACACTGGAGACTCAGTACTTCTTTCTGTCAGGACGGGGTGGGAAGTGGACTCACTGGAACCCCCTGGAGATGGGAGATTTTTATATGCATTGAAAAGGATGTAACATACATTGTTTACATAGTTGAGAAATGTGGGATTTTTGGATAAAGCCTTGGTACAGCTCAATTCCTTCCATTGCTCCAGATTCTCAAAGGGATTTCAAATAGCCTAGCCTACAATTTTCCAACCCAGAAAAGTCAGCCACAATGTACCAAAGTGGCTAAGCTGTCGTCAAATTCTCTCTGGAAGGTTTTGTGTGTTTGCTTTTGCTTTTATTTTTTAAGGTACAAAACTTGAAATAGTATATGTGATACATTAAATTCCTAGATATGTTCTGGTAAGTAATAAATGGAGAGTTATAAGGGTCCCTAAGTATCTGGATGGAATGTGGCTCACATCAGTGAGGATGTGTCCACATACACAGTATTGTAAGGACAAATTTCTGACGACCAGCTGACGAGTCAAAGATTGCTTTAGAAAACATCAACCACAACAGAGCTAAGTAAAGCCTTTCCCCGAGGGGCCTTGGAAAGAATTAACATTTGAATTGGATACTGAAACTCTAAATTTGAATTTATCACCCATTCTTCAAGAAATATTGTAGTTATTATAAGAGAGCACCATACAAAGGAAATTCAGTGAAAGAAGTGGGTTTGGTGTTTGAAAAGTATTACCAGAATTATGTTATTCTATTGAGTTGATTCTTGCTTTCAAGTAAGCCTGTCCTCATATTACCAAACCAAGAATCTGACCTCAAATCGATTTCATAAACAGTCCTTTTTACTAAATATCATGATTCTTTGAAATGTAAAAAAAAAAAAAAAGTCACAAGGGGGACACAAGTAGGAAAAAGAGCCAGCCATAACATACCCTAATAACTAGAAAAATTCTTCACCTTGGTTTCTTAAATCGGTGTTTCCATTACCAACAAGAAAGACATAGAAAGGCATCAAATGACCATTTTCTAGAACCTGATTCAAATCCACTCTAAATACCAGGCATTTATGTCTTGATAGACTCATTGATTAATTTAGATTGCTGCTTATGATTCTGTGCCATCATTTCTAAGGATGAAGTTAGTTACAGGAAATAATTACAGGAAGTTCATTATTTATTAAGACCTAATGAAGAATAACTCATTTAAATATGCTGAGATTTAAGTGCATTCTGTAATGATCTTCCTTATCAGAAACCAAGCCATGCACATTACATATGATGCAATTTTACGTATTGTATAAATTTTAACTATAGGCTGAATGAATGACTTTTAGCACTGACTCTGTCCCTTCCTTGTTGTGGCTTATTTACTGGACTGTTTCTTCACATAAAATGGGGATAACAATAGTAGTTACCACAAAGAACTGGTGAGAGAATTATATAAGATAATATGAGTATGAAAACCACATGCTTGGCACATAATAAGGGCTCGTTGGCTGTCATAATTTTCATGGTTAACAAATTCAAATGATTTACAGTCACAGTATGATTGAAGCTTCGCCATATGTCCTTTAATCTGTATTTTGGTCTTGCTCTTCTTTCTAGTCGTGTTTTACTGGCTGTACAATGCAGCTATCACATTTGTACGACATATAAATCCATGTTACCGATTTTGTTTAGAGGTAGTTCCAACTATTAAAATTACTCGACCTCTTTATAACACAAGAGGAGGAATAATGTCTGTTGAACAAATACATTGTTTTCTTTCTTTTGCTGCTGATGTTTTATCTATGGAATGGTGTGAAAGAATTTTAACCTAAACTGGAACTGGAGGATATAAAGTAGAAAATCGCAAGGACACCAAACATAAGGACTGAGAGACTGATTTCCTGTAAATTCGTGATTTACAGTAAACTGATAATACTGGACTCTCCTTAAACAAAAGGGAGTTGGTCAGTGGTTACCTCATATTAATCTTGAGAAATTTTGCTTACGGTTTCTTGAGACATAAACAAGAAATGACCCAGATTGGATGACCTTGCAAAAGAAGCTGAATTTAGTTTTGTTTGTATTACTGGACTCTATTTGTCTGCTCGGGAAATTTTCAAAGCTGGTTTTTGTTTTTTATTTTAATACATTCTATCTAACTGAACTCTCCCCTCTTTACATCCTTGCCCATAAATACAGCCCATTCCAAATCCTTGATAGACTGGCCTATAGCTTGCTATAGTTTGCATTTCCAGCATTGCAATTCCTCTGCTACTCATGAAAAAAAAATCCTATTTTTGATCATTTTGAGCTTGCCTCAGTTTACTTCTTTATTTAGGGTGACAAAGGACAGTATTCATTTTGGAAGAGGTGATGGGAATAATGTCATGTGGAAAGTACATAATAGAGGCAGCAGATTTTCAACAAGAAAGTCCTAAACTGCCAGCTCCTAGTGTTCTTGCATGGCCAGTTGACTCTTAATTTCCTAAAATTAGTCTAAGAATATTCTGTAAGGTCAATTTGAATAAATGGACTCACATGCCACCGTGATTTAATGTCTGCTTTGCTAATGAATCAGCCATGTTTGGCCCGCCTTGCTGTCTTCACATTTTTCTTTGTGTTTATCCTTCAGCTTAGCAACCAAGCAAACACCGAGTGGAATATCAATATTTAAGAGTAAAGCGTACTATTCATTGACTAATTGTTCTACAGAGAGTGCTGAGTTCGTATGGTTTACATTTTTGTACTTTCTGTTTTACTTATGATATTCTGAATGCATGACATTTTGGCTTTCACGATGAACAAGTTTTCAAATAAGAGATTGTTAAGTGTTTGTGAATACACAAATGTAAGGACAGAACAGTTTTATTAAAGAATCAAAAAGGAACAAATAAGTAAATGGGACACTTGGTTATCTTACAACAGTGCCAAAAATAAAGCTCCGCCTCCCCTGTGAATAGTTTTCTTTCAACAGAATAGCTATAACCCTGTGTTTCTTGACATAAAATTGTTTTTAAGTTGAAGAAATAGTGCTGTTACTGGAAGACAATCTTCAACAAAGGTTCTATTTTTATGCCACTTAAAAGTTATGAATGCCATGCATTTATAATCACAGAATGAGTTTTTGTGCTTGGGAAGGTAAAACAATCCATTTTACACATACTAAAATAGTACATTTTTTTTTAAAAGGAAAGTGATCATGTTTTATTTCAGGCATAAAAAAAATATTGTGTTTTTGCAACAGCTCTGGGTCCTCAGTGATGCCTCTTCCACCAATGAGAGAAGCTTTGGGATTGGCAGGGTCTTTTAAGATAATTATTCCATGCCCTCATTTTACAGATGAAGAGCCTGAGGCCCAGAGAGAGAGAGTGGATGACCTGTTTAAGGCCCCGGGCTCTCCAGATACCAGGTCTGGGATCCTTCTCCAACTTCACTGTCACAGAGGCTGCTTTCTACATGCCATTCCCTTTTTGTTTAGGAACCTCATACAGTAATCTGTCATTTGGAGAGATGACTGCAAAACCGCAGGGCTCATGAGGTTTTCCTCCCTTTCCGAACCCCATTTTATTTTCTTTTTCTTTCTTCAAGTCCCCAGCCCGCCTGGAGCCGGGGTAGGAAGAGGCTGCTGGACAGGGGCCAGCCCGATTCTATGGGTCAGGCGGGTGGTGGCTCCCACTGACCCTTTTCCGCGGCCTCAGGTCCTGACCTGGGCGAGGCCCGGGCTCCGGGGCCGCGTGATGCAGCCCAAAAAAGGGGCAGCCCCGCACGTGTCCCCGCCGGCGCCCGGGCCTCTCTCGTCCGGGCCCCGAGCGCCGCCGCCCAATCGCCGCGGCCGCCTGGCGCTCCAGCCGCGTCCGCCACCCGGAGACACCGGGAGCCGCGCCGCCCGTCGCCATGCGGTTCCGGTTCGGGGTAGTGGTGCCGCCCGCAGTGGCCGGGGCCGGGCCCGAGCTTCTGGTCGTGGGGTCGCGGCCGGAGCTGGGGCGCTGGGAGCCGCCCGGGGCGGTGCGCCTGAGGCCGGCGGGCACGGCGGCGGGCGCGGGGGCGCTGGCGCTGCAGGAGCCGGGCCTGTGGCTGGGGGAGGTGGAGCTGGCGCCGGAGGAGGCGGCGCAGGACGGGGCGGAGCCGGGCCGCGTGGACACGTTCTGGTACAAGTTCCTGAAGCGGGAGCCGGGAGGAGAGCTCTCGTGGGAAGGTACGGGCAGCAGGGGCCCGCCCCGGGAGCGGAGCGGGGACCCCGGCCCGGGCCGCGGGCGGGCGCGGAGTCCCCTGCCGCACCCCTTCTGGGCGTTGACCGCCGCTCCGCGCTGGCCAAACTCGCGTCACTAGCCGCGACTCCGGCTCCCGACCGAGTCCCTAGACTGTCGCCGTGCCCTTCCCCGCCCTCCGCTCCTTCGGTCTGGGAGCCTCCGACCTCTTTCCCCCACACCAGTACCCAGTTGATTTCCAGTTCATGACCCAGGTCGTGCCAATGTCGCGGGCCGGTTCTCTCCGCCCCGGACTCCCACGGTCTGCTTCACCCCTAGTGTCCTTCCCTGCGCCGGGTCCCTGGACCGCCCGGCCAGCCCCGCCGCTCGTGGCTTCACCCTTCAGCTCTGCCTTAATTGTTTTCGTGCCCTCATTTTCTTGCCTTATTTCACTAAAAAATGTCCCCGCCAGTGAAGCCTGCCTTTTCGCTAATCCTAGACTGCAACGTGCCAGTTGCGTTGTGATTTCCTCCCCATTAGATCTGAGAGTGAACTGATATAAAGACGTTGAATTTTTCTTTGGATTTATAAAAATCCCAAATATATGACAGTTAAGCCATGCTCTGATTGTTTTAAATGTAAAAACAATAATGCTTCATATAAGAATAAAATCAAATGCACAAGGCGAAAAACTGTTTCCTCCAAACATCTTAGGCTCACTCATTGCCCAATACATGTGTGTGTGGATATACACCACCTGTTCGTGTCACTCGATGTAGATGTATCTCATTTTTTAAACGGCATCAAAATATTCTGCGTGTACCAATGTGCATTTGACTTAGGTTGGCATTTTGTTTTCCTCTGTTATAAACAGTAACAGCTTCGTTGAAAATCTGTATATAGAGTTACCTTTGAGCATTTGGAGGGGTAGATTCTGGGAAATGAAATCGTTAGGTCAAAGTGTAGCCCTAGTTTACATTTCCAGCAGGACTGCCAAAGTCTACCCTGAAAAGGTTACACCAGTGTAGACTCCTGCCAGTGGTAAGACTTTAGACAGCCCTTTCTTTAAATGAAATGTGTCTGGCGAAGGACTGGAGTGTGTGACACTCAGTAGTTGTCGAAAGCCAGGGAAATGAAGGTCTCTGTAGAAGTTTATATGACAAAGGCAGGCCATTTAGTCCAGAGTGATGAGGAAACAAAGAATCAGTACAGGAGATGAGTATTCTGTGATGTGCTAAGTATTATCCCTGTACCTCTTTTTGTATCCCACTGGGTTACATGGTCTGGTGGCACTTAAATGTCCTATTGTGTCTCCATGCCAGAACTGAAAGTCACCCTCTTCGGGTTTTTGCCCTTCTTTACAGTGTAGTACTATTACTAATACTTACTTTTTCTAATAAAATAACCTGATACTATTAATAAAAATTAAAGTGGTTAAAAACAAAGGCCTTCCCAGTCTTCCTCATTTTCTATTTTAGCTTTTCTGGTATTCCTTCCAAACTTTGAATAATTTGCTTGTATTGCTATGTTTTGATGTAGCAACTTTAACTTTTCTGAATTTAGCTTTTTCTGAGTGACCATATAAATAATGTATTTTATTAAAATTAGACAATACCTATTTAAACAGAAGAAACACACTATTCCTCAAAATTTCCCAGCTTGATTGAACTATTTGATGAATACAAATTGTTTACTTTTTGAAAACATTTTTTTCTTAAAGAATGGGGAATTCCTCTTCTAATTTTCACTAATCTATAGCTTTCTGAGCACAGCTATCTGGGACTTTTTTTTTAATTGAACTTTTCTATGTTAGTTGCATTGTTTTGGATTCCACATCTTCCTCTTTCTTGAATATCTGAATCATTTTGTTGGATTGTATCCTCATATAATTTTCAAGAAACAGTAAATGAAAGATAAAATATCTGAGTTCTTAAATGCCTGAGAATGTCTTTGTTTTGCCTTCATCCTTGATTCATCATTTGGTAGAATGGTCTCATCTCAAAATAATTTCCCCTGGATGGCTTTGCTTTTGTAACTTTCTAGCACCCATGGTAGTTGATAATTCTGATGTCAAAATAAGCCCATTTCTTTGTAGGCAATGTTTTTTTTCTTCTTCTTTTGAAACTGAAACTTTCCCTTACCTTATTTCATGAGGATGCATCTGAGGGTTTTGTGCGTCTGTGTGTGGTTTGTTAGCTCATTTATTTTTATTGCTGAGTAATATTCTATTTATGGATGCACCACAGTTTGTTTACTCATTTACCTATTGAAGAACATCTTGGTTGCTTCCAGGTTTTGATGATTATGAATGAAGCTGCTATGAACATTGATGTGCAAGTTTTTGTGTAGACACATCTTTCAGGGTGCCATAGCATTCTTTAATCCATTTCTACCAGCTATGAATGAGAGTTCCTGTTGCTCCATAGTCTTGTCAATAATTGGTATTGCTTAATTTTTGGATATTAACTATTTTAATAGGATGTAATGTGCTATCTCATTGTTTTAATTTGCAATTCCCTAATGGTCGATAATGTTGAGCATCTTTTCATATGCTTATTTGCCTGTCCTGTATCCTCTTTAACACACTGATATTATATCTGAGTGCCTACTCAGATCTTTTCTCTATTTTTAAATGGGGTGGTTTGTTTTCTTATTGCTGCCTTTTAAGGGTTCTTTGTATATTTTGGATACAAATTCTTGACAGATATGTGATTTGCAAATATGTTCTCCCAGTCTGTGACATGTCTTTTTATTCTCTTAGCAGTGTCTTTCCAGATAGAAACCTTTTAATAAAGTTCAGCTTATTAATTTTCCTTTCATAGATTGTGCTTTTGGATTTGAATAAAAAAATTATCCCCAAATTCAAGGCCACTTAAATTTTCTCCTATGCTATGTTCTAGAAATTTTTCTTTCTTATTGAATTTATTGGGACAACATTGGTTAATAAAATTAAATAGGTTTCAGATGTAAAGGTCTATAATACATCATCGGTATATTGTATTATGTTCACCACTCTAGAAGTGTTATAGTCTTATATTTTATATTGAGGCCTATGATCAATTTTGTGTTAATTTTTTATATTTGGTGTAAGGTCTGTGTCTAGTTTATATTTATGCTTTTTTTATACAGATATCCGATTGTTCCAATACCATTGATCAAAACTACTATTCTTTCTCTGTATCAAAAATGAGTCAATTGTGCTTGCAGTGCATGGGTCTATTTCTGGGCTCTCTATTTAGTGCCACTGATTTATGTTTCTATTTTTTTCACCAATATCACACTGTGTTGATTACTATAGTTTTGTACTAATTTTGAAATAGTGGGATGTGATTAGTTCTCCAGTTTTGGTCTTCAGTATTATGTTGGCTCTTCTTGGTTCTTTGCCTTTTCATACACATTTTAGAATCAGCATGTTGATATCTACAAAATAGTTTGCTATGATTTTGATTGGAATTACATTGACTATAGATTAAATTCAGAAGAATTTACAACTTATAAATATTGACTCTTTTAACCCATGAACATGGAATATATTTCTATTTAATTAGGTCTTTTATTTTTATTTTTTCGTTAGGGTTTTGTAGTTTTTTACATGCAGATTCAGTACATGTTTTGTTAAATTTGTGCATAAGGGTTTTTAAATCCTATTTTAAGTGGTATATATTTTTAATTTCAGTTTTAAATTTCAGTTGTTCATTGATCATACCTAGGAAAGAAATTGACTTTTGTGTCTACTGATTTTTGTTTGGATGCTGGACACTTTAGTTTTCCATTGTATCAGAGAGTTTGGATCCCCCCCCCCCCCAAGCAGTTACTTGTGGATTTGAGGTTTATCTTGAAGGTTTAGAAGGGCAGGCCTATAGTATCTTTTACTCTAGGCCTACTGTAGCCCCGAAAGAGACCTACTAAGCCATGCTCTTTCTAGGTTCACTACTGAATACGCCATGTATTATATAAGATCTCCTCACTGTGGTGGAAACTCATATGTGTCCCAGTGCTGTGTGAGCACTGTTTTTTTTCTTGGCATTTTTCTTTGCATAGCACCGTGAGATTCCATCACCTGCACTCACAGATTGGGTGCAGCCAGAGTCCAGGAGACCTTCATGCAGATTTACGGACCTCTTTCTCCGCACGCTTTGTCCTCTCTGGAATGTGGCTCTCCAAATTCTAGTCACTTTGTTCTTCCCAAATTTGGATTTCTGTTTCCTTAATTACGAGACCACTGGGCTCTGTTTGGGATCACTTTCCTGTGCCACGGTTCAGAAATTCCCTACAGGCAGAAAACCAAAGCATTCACATTGTTCATTTTGTTTATTTTTCTTTTCTCAGGGATTACAGGGTTATACAAGTTTTAGCTCAATGTATATAAACAATTGTTTTATATATTCCCCCACTTTTCTAGTTTTTACTTTCATAGACAGTAGAAGCAGTCTCTGATTTTTAAAAGTTTATAGCTAGATATTTTTCTAGCATATTCTTAAAAATTTTGCAAAATAACAATGCCTGATTTTGCTATGTAATTTATTTCTCATATTTTTATGTACACATGCATATGCATACATGTTTATATAGGTATGTAACAGAGACACACATAAAGTCTAATGTATGTCTTGTTAAAATGAAATTATTTTGTTGATAATCTTTCATTCTGAAGATTCTTAACTCTTTAATTGTTATCTGCCATTAAATTTCTGTGCCCACCCAACAGGATCAGGCTTTATGGGTTTTGATTTTAATGGCCATAACTTCAGTGTTCAAATTATCACTATTTTTTGTTCCACTCTTTTATTCCTTCTGCACAAACTGGAATTTGTTTTAATTTCATATCACCTCTTGTGCATCAATAATTACATTAGAGTAAAATTGACACGTGGCAATGTTGCATTCCTAAATAATCTATTCTTAACATTTAAGAAGATTAAACAAATCAACATATAACTTTCTATCTTGAAGATAATGTATAGTTTGCTAGGGCTATCATAACAGAATACTAAGAATGGGTAGCTTAAACAACAGAAATGTATTGCCTCCTAGTTCTGGTGCCTTAGAAGCCCAGAACCGAAGCAGTTCCTCCTGAGGTCTGTGAGGGAAGCATCTGTTCTAGTGTTCTCGCCTTGGCTTACAGAGGGCCATCCTTCTCCGTAGGTGTTTCCATCATCTTCCCTCTACGTGTCTCTCTGTCTGATTTTTTTTTGTGTGTGTAAGAACGCCAGTCGTATTGGAGTGGGGTGCAACCAATGACTTCACTGTGGCCTGATTACTGCTGTGAAGATCTCTCTCCAAATAAAGTAACATGCTGAAGAACTCCAGCTTAGGTGTTTTAAATGTAAATTTGGAGGTGGAGGGGTACACAGTTTAACCTGCAATAGATAATACATCTTGAAAAAATTTTTAAAAATTATTAAATTGTTTTTAACATTCTAACATTATTAGAAGAGGCTATCAGTTGTCTTTGAGTGGAAAGTTTTGCCCTGTAACTACTTCACTATTCTAGATAAAAGGCGTATGTTCTGTAGGCAGTGTGCAGGGACACCATGGTACTGTGGAGAGGACAAATGCTTGGAGTAGGATAACGCCAGATTAGACCAAATTCTGCGACAGACTTGTGCAACCTTACATAAATTATTTAACCCAGTGAGTTTGTTGCTTCCTTTCTGGAAAGGGGTGGTAAACAACCACACTAGGGTTGTTATATGGACTAGTTTATGAAGTGTCTAGAACAAAGTAGTAGTTATAACTTCAAGATACACAACAGTTTTTGGTAGCAGAAAGGTATCTCTGCGTTTTCATTTTTACTGAGATGGACTTTATTTATCTTAAAAACTGTGTTCAGAGAAGCAGCAGTTTTATGTAATTGGGCTGCCTCATACACTGGCCCTAAACTACAGCAGTATTACTCCTGTATTCAGGTTGTGCTGCAGCCTCCACAGAACCGCTTGTGTTACCCATAGCTACACCGTGGTGAAGACGATGTCGGAGCAGAGTTAGGTGGGCACCTGCTGCCCAAGGGGTCTCATCCACATTCCAGCAAAGTTTGTGAGTCCAGTGCGTCAGTTTAATCAGGGAAACTGAATAGAAGACAGGTCTTCTGTATATGACCTTGGTCCTTCGTTTAACCTATTAACGAAGTGAGCGTGTTTCAAGAGCACAACTGTGCATGCGACAACTGGCACTTGAATGAACCATCAGAGGGATCACTGAAGAGGTGAGTTGTGACTCAGTTCCAGCTGGTCTTCTCTCTTGACATTCTCTCAACCCCCTTCCTACTTTTTTCATCATAACGTTCATTTAATAATGTGTTGTTTCTGTGAAAATGACAGTGTTTTGAGAACATCATCGAGAAGGGCATACAAATAAAAATGAAAAGCATTATTTTCTCTCTCTTGGATCCAACCGCAGCCTACCACCTATGCAAACAGGTTGTGCTGGACTAAAATAATCCAGGAGTAGGTACTGTTGCAGATTCTCATTGCATCTTCCCCTGTACCTGATCCCAGCCCTTTGCCAGAAAGTTAATGGGAGCTGAAATGAAAATTTTGCTGCTTTTAGATGACTCGTTCATGTCCCCTAGACGCAGAGTGAGGTTCCAATGTTAGGGAAAATTAAAATGTTATTGCATAGTCACACGGTGGGAAGGGAGGAAAGTTATGAAACTCTTTTTTTCCCTGCAAAAGGTGGTAGAGCAAGTACAACCTTACAAATGTGCGTTGGTGCTTCAATGGAGACAAAATAAGCTGGATGAGACATTAGTATGAACCAGTGTAACATAGTCTATGATGTTTAGGGAAATATAAACCCATATGGTAGGGATTTTATACCTCATTAAACATGTTTCTGTGTGTGAGGGTAATGCTCGCGGATGTTTGGGATTTGAGAATGAATGAGAAAAAGATATATCAACTGGATTTGTGGAAAGCCAGAGAATGGTTCACTTAATGAGGTGAGGGAAGTCTGTGGCAATGCCAGCCTTCTGGCAGAGAGGCGGGTCAGTGGGCAGGGCAGGTTGGACCCGCTGGTCCTCCTGGAGGTGTGAGAGGTGGCTTTTGGTCTCGGCACTGGTAGTGGTGCCGGGGCTTCTGTTACAGTAAGCACCTTAAAATGTCCTGTAGTTTCAGCACCATCAAAAATTTGAATTTTGTTACCTGGAAAATGTTCTCAGTTTTCTGCCCTGATGGTGGCGTCCTGGGCTGTGTCCAGCCCCCTGAGGTCTGTGGGAGAGCCAGTGCACACTGGGGTGAGATGCTGACCGTCGTCAGGTCTGCGACCTTCGTGTTTCTGAATGTTAAGTCCTAACGTCAGGTTAACAGAGAGCCTTATCCTTTATCCTGACTTTTAGCTAGCTAAACCACAGAGGGTCAGAGGAAGGGTTACTCTAAAATCATTTTCCTTTTCAGTTTAGTTGCAGTAGAATCTAAACTGTTCCACGAACAAAGAGAATTTTTATCGTCATTTAATCTCGTTTGCCATCTCTTCTGGATGTTATATTTGTAAATTTTTTTGAATTATTTGTACCTTTGGTAACAGTTAATATAACATTGGCATTCATGTCTTTTACTGTAGATTACCAATATATTTATTACCTTTTTCACTGACTAAAGTCACTGAAAGTCGACCTATTTGATGAGTGTGGCAGTAGTCATACAGAGCAGTTCCAGAACTGGAGTAATTTGGACTCCCTTACACAGAAAACTCTGTTTGGGGTTACACTATAATGTCCATGATGTTAGATTCAAAGCCGTTCTAAATATCATCAACTGAATTCTGAGGTTGTATAAATTCTGAATGTTTTATAAAAAGACACTGGTTAAAAATATAACTTTTAACATTTACTAGTTCCGAATAATTGTGAGGAAGAAATGAGTTGATGTGCGAGGTCTGTCCTGAAGGAATCCAGCCATGTAATATGAAAAATAGAGACATTTACTGAAGAAGATATGAGATGCAAGAAACATTGTACACAGGACAATGATACCTCAGTCTCCTTCAAAGTAGACACCTCGGGGCCTCACACAGTTCTCCCAGTCATCGTCAGCTGTCCCATCGTATCTTTCTGAATCTCACTGATGGTCTGAAATCTCTTCCCTTTCAAAGGGGATTATACTTTTGGGAAAAGCTGGAAGTTCTAGGGTTCTGGGCTGTAGGGGGGCTGAATTCCCTGGGTGATTTGATGTTTTGCCAAAAAACTCTTCATGAGATGTGATGCATGAATGGATGCATTATTGTGATGAAGCTGCCAATCACCAGTTGCCCATTGCTGCAGCCTTCTGAATCATCCAGATAGTTTCCATGGAGGAATGTTCAAGCTTAACAAAAAATTTGATGCAGATTCATTGCTCTACTTGCTCAGTCATTTTGAATGTGGTGGCCACACAGTGCACATGCTCACTCAGTGGTGTCTACCGCCCCCACTGACCAGTACAGTGAAGTCAATGTTCACACATGTGCATTCCAGTCCACTCTCCTTGGCTGCCGGGTTACATCAATATTGCACACAAACTCTTCATGTTATATTAACAATGGCTGGACTTTTTCTGGAAAGACCTTGTATATGAACATTCTTTGTAAATGGTAATAATAAATATTTGTATTAATAATATTGAATGAAAATTTTGTTACTGGATTTTAATATTTATTATTTTTTGGTAATATCTCATATTTTATTCACAATGAAGGGGTGTCCCATAAAAAATACTATTTGTGACAACATCAAGGGATCTAGAGGGTATTATACTAAGTGAAATAAATCAGAACAAGAGGTTTTTTTTTAAATGTATGGATTCTTGGGTCAATCCTGGACTGACAGAATCCCTAAGGATAGAGCCTGGAAATTCGTGTGGTTTTTAAATAGTTTTATTGAGATGTAATTCACATACCATAACATTCACCACTTTAAAACATACAACTTAGTGGATTTTATTCTATTCACAAATTGTGTAGTCACCAGCACTAATTCTGCAACATTTTCACCACTCCAGAAAGAAACCTGTACTCATTACTAACCAATCTCCATACTTCCCTCCCCGATTCCCTGGCAAACACTAATGTACCATGTGTCTCTGGATTTGCCTATTCTGGATATTTTTTATAAGTGGAACCATACAATATGTGGCACACTGTAACTGACTTTTTTTACTTAGTATAAATGTTCAAGGTTCATGTGTGATTGTAGCATATGTCAGGACTTGATGCACTTCTGCTGCGGAGTGATGCTTCGTTATAGAGCTCTCCTGCCTTTTGTTCATTCATCAGTTGATGTACACGTGGGTTGTTTTCCCTTTTTTTGATAATGTTGCTATGCACATTTGTGCACAAGTTTTGTGTGGACATATGTTTTCGCTTCTTTTTAATATATACCCAGAAGTGGAGTTGCTGAATCATAGGATAACTACATGGTCTGTTTACCTTTTGAGGAACTGCCAAACTTTTTTACAAAGTGACTGCACCATTTTCCATTCCCAGCCACAGTGCATGCGAGCCTCAGTGTTCCACATTGTTGACAACACTTGTTATTGTCTGTACTTTTTATTTTAGCCATCCGAGGGGGTGTGAAATGGGGTCTCGTTTTGGCTGGTGTTTCCCAGTGACTGATGACGTGGGCTATTTTTGTCGTATGCGTTTTGGCCATGTGTTCGAACATAACACCTGTGTTCGCGTCTTCTTGAGGAAATGCTTATTCGGATCCTGTGCCCATTTTTAATCGGGTTATTTGCTTCTCAGTTGTTGAGTTGTAAGAGTTCATGTCTTCTAAAAACCATGGACAGGTGACATTGATACAGATAATCCCTGTATAGGCATTTCCCTGTACAGGAAAACAGAGGGTAGGCAGCTGACACACCTAATTGGACTGGGCATTGAAGCTTTTACTTTGAAATGCATGAATTGGTTTAGTATAGAGCTTCGTTTTATTGCAGACAAGTAAGACAATAAGGGTCAATGTTCATTTAAAGGAATTAGCTGTTGATAGATTTATCCTTTCTTGGCCAACCCTAATATTACCAAGTTCATCTTTCTGTGCACCGCCATTAAGTGGAAGTGCTCTTTGAGCTTCTTTCCTCAGGTCACCTCTTATGTCAAGCTCCATTGCTTCTTTGGAAGATCTCCTTGAATCCTATGATACAGCTTTAGCTGTAATTTCTTTCCTGGGCTTCAGCCGTATACTTCCTGTTGTCTGTGAGACCTGTTTCCTGTAAGTACTTTAAACTCCATATATCCGAACCTCCACTCATGAACAACCACAGCTCAATCACTCAAATCCATGGAAACAGGAACATCTGAGTCTGGGCTGCCTGCATCGTGAGCCTCTGGGGTATGAGACTAGCATTTCCTAGGCCACATCCATAAAGATTTTGATTTAATAGTTCCAGGAATGGCCAGGGATTGAGACTTTTGTGATTTCTGCTGATGTTTTTGATTTGAGAGACCACTGTAAGAAGTTCTGCTGTGGAAATACTTCTGTTCTCTCTACCTCCCTCCTGCCCCTAAATCACCCCTTTTATTTTCATTCTGCTGCTTCTGCTGTAGGTTGTTGGTTCCTTGACACTCAGTGGACTTCTGCATGATCTAACTCATCTTCTGTCCTTCCTCCACACTGCTACCAGAGTTACCTGCCTAAAACACAGATTGGATGTGTCATGTGGTTAAATTATTTGATGATTTCCTAGATCCTATAGAATAAGTCTGAAATTCTTAGTATGAGAAGTGCCTCACAATCTGACAGTCAACTTTTGCCTGCATTTCTCCTGCCACTTCCTAAAAGCAATCTGAGTTCTAGCCATCTAGACTCTTATTTTTCCCCAACATACAATGTAACTTTTTGTTAATGCTGTACCCTTTTCTTGGACTTCTGCCAAAACTGTGGCAGTCGTAGACCTGTGATGAAACGTGCTACATTATTCCATTGGCTTTTGTGTGATAGCATGAAACCCAGTCAGAGGTAGCCACTTCAGATCTGAACAAAGCGTTATGATTAAGCCACAGCACTCACACATGCATACATGCATATCTTCAGATTAGGGAACGGGATTAGTATCTTAATCCCTGTGATGTGTCTGCCCTGGACCATGAGTGGCAGTGTAGGTAAGCTTGCTTTCTTCTTCTCTGGTAGATGCCTATGCTGTCAACATTGATTGGATTCAATGCAGAGGCTTTTGTTAGAGCTTCTGGTCAGAGATTTACCCTTCCAGCTGTAACAGAGGGGAAGGACACCATGCACTCCTCCACCTGGAGCAAGGGTTACTGAGCTATGAAAAATGGCACACAGTTTAGTGAACTCACACACTTTGGGCACATATGTGATTGGTGCATGTTCTGGCTCTGTGACTCCCCATTAGCTGGTCATGGGTTTTACATACATAAATTAGGTACCCGAATGTCCTGATCCTAGGTTTAATTTGTGTACCCTTGGCTCTGATGCCTCCACCCACCTGGCTACAGTTTAGTACGCATGCTCAGTGAGCAATCCTGTCTGTTGCTTCTGATAAGACAGGGCATCCTTCACTGGACACACACAGCTCCCATGAGTTCGTACCGATACAGCGCTGTGTCCAGAATGGCACTTAGAGTCATAATTCATACATACAGATATTCTAAATGTCTTTCTGTGTTTACTTGTCCTGTATGTACTCATTTTTATCTCACATATCTGAAGCCTAAATATTACAAATCTTTTAGCCTTCTATGATAAACCTTTCTTCTGATATTTAAGTAAACTTGCTTGAGTCCCTACCTCACATGCTGACAGATCTGACCTCTCTCCTCTGTGTTACTCAGAACCGCCTTTCCTAGGTAGACGAGGAAAAGCTGGGGCGTGGCAGACTACTGCTGTGTACCAGTACCCACCCCCTCTCCCTGTGGGCGGACTATTCTTTGCTGAAGAAGTGTCACTTTGTCATGTGGCCAACTTCGGTCAGTAGAACACGATGGTCAGTGATGTGTGCTGCTCCCCATTGCTTTGCCTCACTCTGTTCCTCTCTGCTGTTCCAAATAGCCATGGCTTTGTCTGACGGTCCCAAAATGAAGACGGTGACACTGTGGAAGGAGCCCTGAGCCATCTGCAGTAAACTTGAGCATGGGAGGGAAGTAAACCTTTGTTCTCCTAGGCCACTGATAATTTCGGACAGTTTGTTACCACAGTATGCCCCGGCTCTCAAAAACAATGCCTGGCACTTAGCAGGTGTTCATTACATAGTTTATAAGTGAATGAACTTGAGCAATGCACTTTCCAGATGTTCCAAACTCTTCATCTCCCCTTCTTCAGTGGGGTTCTGGGCAAGTGAATTTGTAGCCCAGGATAGAGATGCACCATTGTCTTAAAGCAACAATTTTTCTAAAAGACATTTGAGGGAAAAACATTTTATAATTAAAATAGAAACATATAATATGGAATAGAACACAAATATTATGCAATTTTTTTAAAGAAAAGTACAAGTCTTAAAAGTTTTCATAGCAATAGGGTACTACTGCTTCAAGCTACATTCCCAAGACCCCTGGAAGTGGTCGATAAGCCTTGATCATCTCTGAGTCTGGTTCTTGCTCCAAGAGATACAGTGGATCGGATTAGAGTAGAGACGCCAATGCTCTTTAGGAGGGGCTCCCGGGTGTCAGCAGCAGTGAAGGGGGAGCCAGCAGCCTCAGGCTCCGGTACTTGCCCTGCTGCTAAGGAAACACACAACCGGGTCAAGTCGTTTAATCTACGAGAGCCTCAGAATCAGGCAAAGGTGTACTCACACTGGTCCTACTGGACTGTTTTTTAGGGAGTACTATTTTGGAAAGTATTTTGAAAATTATTAACCTCTGTTATTCCAATAGAAAAGTTGTGAGTTCTTTCAATCATTTCCAATTTGAAGGTTTTATTTATATTGTAATTCCACTGGGTGGCAGTATTTCATTGTGTTCTACTATAATTTTACAATTTAGATATAGTCTCAAATAATTTAATCAACATCTCATTCTCTCTCAGTCTCACCTTTCCCCTTTGCTATTCCCTGCTCTCTCTACGTCCCAAAACAATTTTGAGAAAGTGTTATCATTAATTTAAAACAGAATTAGGACTCTTTTTAAATGGCTCTTGGGGACAGTCTCCCTAAGTCGTAGCAATTTAGCCAGAATTTCTGCATCATTTGGGAAGAAGTCTTAAATAGTTTAATTTTACTCAGATGTGAGCAAATTACCTTGATGGTAGGTAATTAAAATCAGTTAAAATCATCTACAAAAATCTTGCCATTGACTTTTTTTTTCTTTTGTGAATGCTCTAACAATTATTTTTTGCCATAGACTCGTGTGGACATTTTTGATGGATAACGCTAGTGATACTTCTTATATCTTAAAGATTTTAAAGCTGTTATGTCGAATCCTCTGATGACTATGAATATGTTTGGGAAGTGTTTTATCTCGGTTCCATATTAGTTTACTTTGTGTCAGAATGTCTTAGAGAATAAGTTTCATGAATCGAGAAATAAGAGGAGTACACTTGTAAAGCTTGGTAAGTGATTCCTTGCTAAGTTCTGTTGATACCGAGGTTTCAATATAGGGGATGGCCTCGCTCTATTAGAATAGCACTGTCCTGTAGTGTGGGAAAAAAATCAAACATCTTTAGCAACATTATTTGTTTTCACTTGGAAAGAGACTACGGACTGATGCAGTTTTTAAACTGTCACAGCCCCCCGCATCCTATGCAAGAGCAAGTAGCTGCTTTGAAAAATGAGGCTGGTGGAAAGGTGTTTATAAAACCTGACGTAAATAGAGAAGTCTTTATTTTTAAATGGCCAGTACTTGATAGAACATTTTAATTGTTTTGTGCCAAATAAATCTTTGCTGTTTTCAAGGGACAAAAGAGAGGAAAAAGTTAAAAAAAATGTCTAAACTTCAATTGGTATATTAATGAAAGTTTTACATCCTTCTTTTATCATCATAATTATGAATCACATCTCCTCTTATACACAGAATAATGATAAGATGTATGTATGCACTGCGTATGTGAGCATTAAAATTTTTGCGGGGGTGAAGATGGGATTCATAGTTTCTCATCAATTCTTCTTAAAGGGCCTTGTGTCCCACGTAAAGTAAAAAGAAAAAGCCCTGATAGTTTATCATCATTACATATTTTTGAACTAGGTTTAAAAATTGCATTAGAAGTTTAGCCTCACTAGCCAAATATCAACCCTCACTTGTACAAGGGGGAAAATGGAGGAATAGAATATCTTACTTTCAGTAAAGGATTTTAGAGAAATCTCCCAATTTCTTTGCATACAAATTAAAAAGCACCTGGCTGGTTAGTAGATGAGGTAGGTGGGTTCACTGCAAATTGAACAACTGAACCTGAAGTGCTCCGTTAATGGGCCAGGAAGAACATGAGGGTGAATGCAAGTGGCAGATTTCCTGCTAAATCTTTTTATTAGTGATTTAGGAAGTTTACCTACCAAGTTTGCTGATAAGAGAAAACTGGGAGAGTTGTTATTTTGTTTGAGAGAAGCAGTATTCAAAGTACTTAGTCCCAAAGATTGGAATAAATGGCAAGAAGAAATGAGTAAGAATTAAGTCTTGTATTTGCATGAATAAGTTATTTTATAAATATAGAGAACTAGGAAAATTTGCCTTGAGAACAATTCAGAGGGAAAAGATTTTGGAGTTTCAATTAGTTTTGATTTTAGGGAGAAGTTAGCAGATTTGGGGCAGAGATTGGTCCAGAATTTGTAAAGTAGGTGAGTTACTGGGAAAATCAGTGATCATTTCTTTGAGACACACGAGCCCAGGTGAAGTAACTGTTACTGTGTTCTTGTCTTGAAACGTATACGTCTGAACAAAGCTGTTGTTAAAAACAGTTTGGTCTTTTTTAGTGGTTTACTTGTTTTGCAAGTCGGGGTACAGATTTGCAAGTCGACTGAAAGGACTGGAAGAACAGAAGAGAAAAACAGTAGCTGAGAGTTGTCAGTAAGTTGTTACTGAACACTAACCATAGTAGGTCCCGTGTTTAATTGTTTAAATGGATTAACGAAGTGAATTCACTCATAGTTCTATGAGGCAGAGAGCAGCACTGTAATCCCTTTCTCACAAATGAGAAAACAGGCTCGTGTTGCTTGAATGACTCTCTCACTACTATTTACAAGCAGTAAATAGTGTAACCTGGTCTGGAGTCTGCGTCTGCGTGTCGAGCCAGTGCACTTAACTGCTGTAATATACTGCCTTTCAGGAGAAGAGAATTATGGAACCAGCAGAGGACAGATTCAACAGAGAGTGGTCACTATCATTAAATGCTGCAGGCAGGTCAGGAAACAAGAAAAACGAACCTGACAGGTAGGAGATGAGTTCATTTCAAAGTTGTTTTTTTTTCCAGTGGAGTGTTGAGGGCAGATGCCAAACTGTAGTGCACTGAAGAACGGATGGGGAAGTGAGGCTGTGCAGTGAGGACAGGGCCAGTTAGAGGGGAGATGAGGCTATAAGACAGGACGGCCGGGCACAGGCTGCAGGAGAACTAGACGGAGGGATGCGCGGAGGTTTGTGGCTGAGAATAGGGGAGATGCCGCATTACAGCAAGGAGGCTGTAGAAGCCAAAAGCAAGTGCTAGACTAATGACCTCTGTCTCTCTCTGGCTAATTTTTAGCTTTTTGAAAGTCCATTAAAATGCCTTTTGTTTTACGGTTGCTTTTCTTAAAGATAATTGACAATGAACAATTTAGTACATTGGGTACTTTTATCGGAAGAAATGTGGCCTAGCTTCCAAAGTGGTTTGCTGCAGAAAGATGACGTGCTCAGACCTAGCACAGTTGCCTCCCACGGCCTGAGTAGCATTTGTTTCTCCCCACTTGCCTGGCTGGCAGAATCCTGATTCACTTTCGTAGAGGTGGGGGCATCATTACTGCTCTAACTGGTAACGGTGATCTGTCTCCTCGGCCGGCCGCTGGTCTAAGGACGTCTGTGTCACTTAGTTCTGGCTAACTAGACGTAAGAAATCTTTTGGGGGAGGCTCCCAGGAAAGTTGTCACTTTTCTCATGAAAAGGAACAGAGGCTCTGCCCTTCACCCTTCCTCATGGCCAGGACTCCAGACATGATGCCTGGAGGGTACCCTCTGAATGTGAGGTGGCCTCACACGACAACAAAGGCAAGGTGTGAAGGATGACAAAGCCGAGGTTTAGAAAACGTTTGGTGTGTCACCAGCTTTGGGCTACCTGGCTTTGCACCTTTTGTTATGGGAGAGATAGACGTGTATCTGTTAAATCACTGTGAGCTTCTCTGTGGCTTGCAATCAGGCATAATCCTCAGAGGAGCACAATTCTTTAGATCTCATACATATGTAGTTTATGGCTATGGTAAATTTTAAGATAATCTCCTTATTTGACCCTCATCATTGTTCCAGCCTTTGATGTCTCATTAAAAGTGTTCACAATAATCTATCTTATCAATTCCTTAAAAAATTCATCTTCAGAATTTTTACTCGGCCACTCTGTCCTCTCCATCAGCTGGACGTTTCTGGTTTCTTCCCAGTGACTGGAGCCGCGCCTGCCTGGTGCCCACGTCAGCTGGGTCCCTGTGGTGGCGACAAAATGCTTTCATCATGGAAGAAACCAAAGAAGCGCTCAGCCATCCCAGATGGACTTGACACCACAAGTCGACCGGCTCAAAGGACTACTATGTTAAACAGCTTAGCCCACGTTTCCACAAATCTTAATAGAAGAGACATTTCACACCGAAACATTTACTTACTTTAAAAAAAAAATTATCTATTGATTTGAGAGAGGGAGAGAAAGGGCGGGGAGAGAGAGTGGTTTGCTTTTCCACCTAATCATGCACTCGTTAGTTTATTCTTGTATGTGCCCTGACCGGGGATCCAGCTGCAACCTGGGCTGAGAGGGCCAACGCTGTAGCCAGCTGAGGGCCTTACTGCGAAACTGCTGAGCTGCATGTCTGCTGGGGTGGTCAGGGGTAGGATGGAGCTAAGTGTAAGATAATCCTCGACGTTCTGCAGAGTTTCCTGGGATGAATATGATTTTTCTGTGTCCTTTGGATCTACTGTCTTTTGCTGTGGATAATGTGCACTTTTTCACCCAAATTTTTGAGGGAAAAATGAGGATGCGTGTTATACCTGGGTAATACTAATTCTGTATCTATATACATGTGTTTAATTCTTTTATTTATGCTTATGTGTTAAAAGTATAACTCTAGAAAGCAATAACAATATCTCTATGCAAAATAATACCTTGGAATATGATAATCAGTTTTGTTTCTAAATAATAATAAATGAGAAGTTGAATTAAAAAAGTAAAATGGAAGATTTTTTCCTGAAAGTTTGGGCCAGCAATGTGGGTCCGCATTACACTTGAGAAGGCATTATACATGACAAAATACGGGAGATGGTGGACACTCCTGAGGCGTGGCTCCCGGGGAAGGTGCAGCCTTCTGCGTCAGCATCAGTGACTGGAAGTCCACAGAGACGGGGCATGCGAGCTTTCGCCCTGAGAGTCAGGGTATGGCAAACGAAGTAGTGGAGTCTGATTAGAGGAATTTGCTTTACATAGTGAGTCTAATACTAATATAGATTCTTCATCTCTTTTTATAGTGGGACTTGGATTTGTGTTTGGATGATGAAACACAATGAAATTTCTAGCCAGTCCTGAGAGTCCTGTGGGGAGAAAAAAAATGACTCCTCAATGTAACAGTAACAAAAGTCTAGACGCTACTATAAAAATTAAGTGACAATATCAACATTAAAATTATTAGAGCAATTAAATAAGATTTACAGAACACATGAATAGACATCTCTGCATGGGACACAGAAAGTAAGTGTGGTATCCAGCAAATATGCCCAATTATGCAGAGATGGAGCGTTTTAGTATGCTGATCTTCCTGTTTAATCCCTTCGGTCCTGGCATAATTAGCTACCAGAGGATTTGATCATTTCAAATCAGGTGGTCAAATCTTTGGCCTCACTCTAAATTATCACATTGAATGAATTATTAATAATTCAGTCTTGGCGCTTTGAGTCAAGACTATTAAGAACAATCTAAGTTTCAGATTTTCTTTAAAAATCATAGGAGAGCTCTTTTAGTGTATTCAGTTTTAAATGGAAGCATAATTGCCTGGTAACGCCATTGTTTGGGATATTTTTAAAGAGAATATTCAGCCTTTGAGATGCTTCCCACGAATCACTAATTAATGTAAATCTTCTTTATTTAAAAAAAAAATCTGACTGCTTAAATTCTGGTTAGAGAAGTGGTAATTCTGTTCTCTGCTTTCCCAATCTCTGAACCCAGTTGTTTTACAGGGCTTGCTTTAGAATTTGTAAGTTATGTAGATCTCCTGTGAGTTCATATTATGTCATCACTCTACCCACGGAAATAAACAAATTTGTTGTTGTTATCTATTTCCTGGTTTGAATCACGGTCCACATTGCGCTCTTTGTTATGCATCTAAAACATACCCTGTTGCCAATCACAGCTTGAGGCCCCTCCCTTCCGTCTATTACAAGCCCTGCCTCAGTAACTGGAACTCACACAGACACAGCCATCTCCATTTCCAGTCGCCTGCGACTGCGTGCACACCGCCAATCTGTCAGTTTTCTCTCCAAGGGAGCCGATTGCTCCTGAAAATACATCTCCATGTAGCATTGCACATTAAAAATGGCATTGAAGATGAGGCCTATTTGCAATCTTTGAATAATCTGTTAATGTATTGGTGTTTTGCCATATAGTTTTAAAGTTGTATTCATTGTTTAGTTTAGTTTTGTTTAATTCACTGACTGATTTGTGTAACCTTTGTCTAAGCAACAGTAGTCCATTCATTGTTGGCATCAGGTTTTAAATTTCATCTCTCTGTCTCAGTTTACCACAGGACTGGACACAGAACAATCTCTCAATAATATTTGGTTATTAACTGGATTAAACCCTAGAATGTGTCATATGTATGAGTGTATTAGTCTGCTTGAGCTGCTATAACAAAATACCATGGACTGGGTAGCTTAAATGACAGGAATTCATTTTCCCACAGTTCTGGACTGGGGGTCCCAGATCAGGGGCCAGCAGATTTGGTTTCTGGTGAAGACTCTCTTCCTGGCTTTGCTGATGGCTGTGGCCTCCCTGTGTCTTCACAGGGCCTTTCCCCTGTCCCTGCATGGGGAGGGAGATCTCTGGTGTGTCCTCACATTCCTTTGAGGACACCAGTCCTTATGGGCCCCACCCTTATGGTCTCCTTTAATCGTAGTGACCTCATTACCTGAAGGCCCTATCTCTAAGTCCAGTTACTTTGGGAGTTAGAGCTTCAACGTGTACATTTGGGGGAAAACAACTTAGTTTATAAACACTGAGATTACTAGTGTCTATAAACTAAATTGTTTTACTAAGTTAGTGTTTATGAACTAAATTGTTTACTAAATTATTTGTAAGTCTTTAAGAAAAGAACTACCAAATTTCGCTTTTCCCACACATTTTTCCCATTATATTTCTTCCACATAGCTTGGTCTCAGCCTCCATTTCACCCATGTCTTTCTCGAATCACAAAAGCTTTCCCTTCTAACATTTTCTGCTCTGTTCGGCTTGGCAGGTGTTAATGAAGTCTCCTTAAAATTGTAAGCCTTAACTGGTCAAGGCTGCTCTGGGTGTTTTACCTAAAAGACCCCCTCTGGAGGCCGGGCAGAGAGGGCCTCCGAGGCTAAACTCCAGGAGTAACTCCTGCTGTTCTCCCTTTCCGTACACCTCGTGCTCACCTGGGAGAGGGCCTGCCCACTGCACCTGGCTGCCAAACATCCGTCTGAAGGACGTTTGCTTTTGCTGCTTATTTCATAGAATTCGCAGCATGCGTGAATGGTTTTCAGTCTGATTGATGACGAGAGTAAATGAGGTCTTCATCCATTCTCCATCACTGTCCCCAAACGTGGCTGTTTTGTGGGTTTGTGTGTTGCAGTTTCTCAAAGTGTCCGACCTGAGTGGGGTCCACCCCTCCCAAAGAGGCAGTTGGTTGAACAAAAATAATTTTTGTTTTGTCTTGTTTTGGCCATTATGACAGAATATCAAAATGCCAAAGAGTTTGTAATAATTATAGCATATTTGCCCAACTTTATGCACCAATAACTTCTGAGGTAATAACAGATGGGGCTGAGAGAGTTCCAATTTGGATGAATTATTAGCTAAAATTAGAGATTAAGGTGTTAGGTTCAGACTTTATGTTCATGTGCTAGAAATAAAAACTGTACAGTAATTAAACTCCAAAGAGGATTGATTAAAATAACATTTGAACGATAATTAGAATTTTAATTTTAAGTAAACTAGACTATTCAATAGATATTACTTGTCCAATATAATTTCAAAACTTCTGATTTTATAAAAAATCATTTTGACCTTAACTTTGAAACTTATAGAACTACTTAAAATAATGCATTAGTTCTGATTGTTTTACATTCTGAGGTTTCTTACTTTTCTGGCTTTAATTGGAGTTCCAGAAAGCAAGCCTTTTACCACATTTACCTACTTTATTTTAACTTACCTAAATTGCTTTTTTTCTTTTTCATTTAGTTTGAGATCTTTGTGATTCATGATATAATGAGTGACTGTGTGGACACCTGGACATTTTAAGTATTATATAATGAGACTCTGGGGCTTCTTTACACCTAGTGCTTTCACTGGATTCCTCTGACCTCGCACCCGCAGGAAAGTGGGGGTGCCACCTCGTCACCCAGGCTCCCCTCCCAGTCTCCGCTGCCCACTGGCGGGGTTGGACTCCTGACTGCCGCTGGGGTGGGACTTCCAGCTCTCTGCTAGGCCCCCGCTGATGCCTCCCAGACTGAGAGAAACCCAGGGGCTGCAATACTTCTTCTCCCCACGTGGCTTCCATGGATGGCGAGGGGTGGCAGGGAAATGAAAGTCCTGACTTTCTAGTGGGCCTCCCGTGACCCCCCCATCCATGGGAAGGGAGAGCATCTTGTTGTTTCTTTGTGGAGGTAGAATTCCATCTCCCCACATGGCCTCCATGGCCCTGCCAGGGGGTTGCTGAAAATCTCATCTTCTTTGACAACCCCTAGGGAGCAGGTGTTCATTACAGCCTGGTGAGGGCGCAAGTCTAGGTTCCCCACATGGCCTTTCCTTGTGTGTGGGGTCACAGTTTTTTTTAAGTGGCATTTGGCTAGGGTAGAGCAGTTACTGTCTAAAAGCTTTCTGCCTTGCTACACTCTTTCCTTTTGCTTCGGCTGACTGCTGGGTTTTCTTTTGTCTGTCCTTGTTGGTGTTACTTGGTGGCTGGCTTCTTCAGATCCAAGTCTGGGATACATAAGGCAAAGCACATAAACAAACAAACAAACAAACAAACAAACAAACAAACAAACAAACATCTCAGGGAACTCTGCTGTGCAGTTCCTTGTTTCCAAAATCCCTGGGTAGTCTACCTTCTCCTTGCCTCTCGGAGTCTCCTTTGTTGGTGTTTATATACAGTGTGGGGCAAAATTAGGTTTATAGTTGTTCGTATGGAAAATAATACAATAATAAATCATATAAGAATAAACTCTGTTTTGTGTACTTAAAGCTGTAAACCTGCTTTTTCCCCACCCTGTGTGATGCCCAGTGATTTTAGTTGTAGTTAGCAGGAAGAGTAGGGAAAAGTACATTTACTCCATAGTCACTGTCACCAGCCTATGTCCATGATACAGTCCTTCCTATAAGTCAGCTGGGCACCTGCTCAGCTGGCTGCCTGCTGAGCAGCCCGGTACCAAGAAATAGAGAAGAGTCACACACAATAACTGCTATTCACTCAGCTTTTATTGAATGCAGGTTCACTCAAAGTAGAACATCAACATACATTAATGTTCTACCTGCACTCTAACAGTCTAAGAGAAACATAATACAAACAGAGTCATCAGTGGGGAATAACTAACCCGAGTCCCAGAGTCTGCAGGGCCAGGAGAGAGCATGGTGGGCAAGGGAGCTGTCAGTGTCCTGCAAGGAAGGCCCTCTGGAGCCGGGTGGGCAGCAGGGCAGACAAAGTCCTCAGTCCAGCAAGGCAGAGCCTCCAGCAGCCAATGCCAAGGGGGATCAGTGTGGTGTGGAGCAGCACTCGGGTGTGGAGCTCGGCTGTCTCTGCAGTGGTCTGGAACCTGCCTCAGTTATACCTTGAAAGTGGTGGACCTCACCCTTCTGGGTCTCTTGATAAATGTCTTGCACCCCTGATGCCAGGTGGGGAATTTGTCCGGGAGTCTATCTGTGGGTGGCCCTGCTTTGCAAGCAAGGCTGTTCTGATCACATGTGCAGATATTTTAGGTCTGTCTCCTTGCCAGATGTGTCTGCTCTGACTTAGGCAGTTTGCCTCTGGAACCAAAGGGTCATGGCTGACTGGCAGCCATCTTGGTTGACACGAGTGACTCCACTTTGTTTTATATACTTTATGCCAGGGGTGTCAAACTCATTTTCACCAGGGGCCACATCAGCCTTGCGGTTACCTTAAAAGGGTGAAAATAATTTTAGGACTGTATAAATGTAACTACTCCTTAACTGTCAAGGAGTTGAAATTACATTCAGCCCTTTGAAGGCAACTGTGAGGCTGATATCACCCCCCGGTGAAAATGAGTTTGACACACCTGGTTTATGCTATCTTGACTGGACCAGTCAAGCTCATTGCCATTTTATTGGTCTTGCTCTCCACGCTCATTGATACAAAAGTCCTCAAAAACAAGATTTATTTTATTTTCACTTTTGCTATTTTTAAAAGCTAAATTCAAAAGACAATGACTAACCCTGTAAAAACACTTACTATAGAAACAATTTGCATGACCCAGGTTACTATATATGAAATATCCCTTTAAAAGTTACCTAAAATGTGTGTATAAAAATAAGTGACTAAAGAAATCAATTCTAGGGTTGAAGAGTTCTTAGGAAGTTGATGTTCCATTAATGATTTTTCTTGAACATTATAATTTATATATATTTGAGGCCCTCAATAATTACACTTACTTAAGTTGTATCATTTAAATTGTTATAAGTCTAGTTCCATCCATGCTGTTGCAAAGGGTATAAGCTCCTTCTTTCTCTCTGCTGCGTAGAATTCCATTGTGTAAATGTACCATAGGTTTTCTTGATCCACTCATTTGCTAAAGAGCATTATGCTAAGTGAAATAAGTCAGGCGATAAGGAACGAATACCATATGATCTCGTCTTTAACTGGAACATAATCAACAAAAGAAAAAAGCAAACAAAATATAACAAGAGTCATTGAAAATAAGAATAATCTAACAATAGCCAGAGAGGAGGGGGAGGGGACAGTGGGGAGAAGGGTTTTCAGGAACTACTATAAAGGACACATGGACAAAACCAAGGGGGAGGGTGGAAGCAAGGGAGGGAGGAAGGTTTGGGGGAGGTTGAGGGGCAGGTGTGGGGAGAAAATGCAGACAATTGTAATTGAACAACAATAAAATAATGAAAAAAATAAATTGTTATGTCTGTTGTATTGAACAGTGGGAGACATAGATATTATTCTTCTATTAAACTAAAAAGTAATACCTGCTTTTTGTAACAAATCCAATAAATTCAGAATAGTTTACAGTAAAATTGTGTCCCATCTCAATTCCACTCTCCACATATAACTACTGTTCACCACCAGACATGCATCATCCGGCCTTCAGTCTGTGTTTACACCTTTAATCATGCTCCAGCTTCTCTTTCTGTGCACCCTTTGTAAGCTTACCCTTCTCCATCCAGTCGTTAAAGGTTGGGATGCTATGTGACTTGGTTCTAGAATGCTTTTCTTCTCACTCAACATTGTGTTTCTTTGTGATTCATCTATATCCTTGTTCCAATTGCCATTTCCATTCAGATGAGTCGTAAATTGATTTTCCTAGTCCAGATCTCTAGTCTGAGCGTCAAATCGGTAACTCAGACTGTCTATTGACATCCCCTTTTGGATATCCAAAAAGCACTCCGAGCCCAGCATGCCAAGCCAGAATAATGAGTTCCCCTTCCAACGATTTCCAGATTTCACATCTCAGTGAATGAAACCACTATATATTGAGTTATGCTCGCTAGAAGCATATTGATTCCCTTTCTTCTTCGCCTCCTACATCGAATGAATCACCAAGTTGTATGGCTTTTTCCTCGTGAGTCTTCCCACTCCTTCCTTTTCTACCTCTAGGCTCTCATGATCTCCTCCCATGGATTTTCTGCTTCCAGTCTCATTGCTCTTGAATTAATGTTTTACTCTGTAACCAGAGACATCTTTACAAAGTACAAATTTGGTCATGTCACTGGCCTGCTTAAAGTATTTCAATTGTTTAATTGCTTTTATGGTAAATACCTAAATCCTTAACACGAATTATCACAGCGCTTGTCATATAGTTGGCACTCACATATTTGTGGAAGAATGCATAAATAAACTTAAGTAGGTTACAGTATTTGTTAGTAAAATAGTTTTGCCACGTACCTATATTTCTGTATGTGTCCTCCTTTACTCCTGTTAATATTTCCTTTAGATATATTTCTAGAAGTGGGGTTGCTAGTATAGTTCAGTTTTCATGTACTAAATATCAAGGTTGATAGAGCAGCTGGTATAGTGTCGTGTAGCTATGAAGAGCAAAGGAGGAGTCTGGTCCAGGAAGATAAGTGGTGATTTATAAAGGACGCCATCCTGTACCTTCTGTCTGATGGAGGGGGATTTTATCCTTAAAGAATTGTCCAATGACTTAAGGATTTTTGTTTTGAGGTTTTATGCCAAATAACTTTAGATTATATATTTCGCAAGACAGAGCAAGGGCAAAATGAGTCAAAATTTTACATTCATAACAGATGTGACATGCCTATTTTTATTTTGCTAATTTTCTTATTAATGACAATGACGGAAATTGGGTAATCTAAAGAAAACAATAGTTTGAAATGGGGCGGTGACATGAATTGCTAATAAAAGTAATGTGTGATTTATGTTTCATAGAAGTAAAGTGTAGTTGCTACTGGGTAGATAGTGTTTTCAGGGACATATTCTTCCATTTCTGCCACTTTTGCTCCACTCCCTGGAAAGAGGATGGTTTGTGAGATGTTTGTGAGAAAGGCAAAAACAGCACGAAGGTATCAGATTTTGGAAAGGTGGGGACTAGGGGTATTAGGTTAGGTTACCACCATCTCTGCACTTACTAGTTCTATAACCTTGGACAAACTAGTTAATCTCTGTGATTCTTAGTTTCCCCATCTGAACATGATACTAACTACTGATTTACACAGCCAACTACACTGGATGTGGTCACTTTTTTATTATTTAATAATATATTCATTTTAAAAATGTGTTTATTTTTGACCTGAAACAGAAATACTTTATATCTGATTTTACTTTATTTATTTTTAGTTAATTTTATTTTTTACTTTAGAACAATTGTATCTGATTGTTTATGCTATTAACAGTTGTCACAAAATTTCCTCCTTTGTCCCCCTCCATCCAGCCCTCCCACTCCCTCAGGAAATCCTCACATCCTTGTCCACGGCCATGGGTCCTGCATACATGTTCTTTGCCTGCTCTCTTCTATATGCTGTACTTTATATCCCCACTATCAATTTGTGCTTCTTAATTCCTTCACCTTTTTACTCAACCCCACCCATATGGCTACCATTAAAATGTTCTCTGTATCTGTGATTCTGTTTCTGTTCTGCTTGTTTATTTAATTTATTTTTAGTTTCAGTTGTTGATAGATATGTATTTATTGCCATTTTCTGTTCATATGTTTATCTTTTTCTTCTTTTGCTTAAAGAAGACCCTTTAACATTTTATTTACTACTGGCATGGTGATGATGAACTCTGTTAGCTTTTTCTTGTCTAGGTAACCCTTTATCTGTCCTTAGATTCTAAATGATATTTTACTGGGAAGAGTGTTCTTGGTTGTAGGTCCTTGTTTTTCATCACTATGAATATTTCTTGCCAATCCCTTCTAGCCTATAAAGTTTCTTTTGAGAAATCAGCTATCTTATGGAGGCTCCCTTGTATGTTTTTAAGATTCTCTCTTTGTATTTAACCTTTGACATTTAATTATGATGTGTCTTGGAGTGGGCCTCTTTGGGTCCATTTTGTTTGGTACTGTCTGTGCTTCCTGGACTTGTATGTTTATTTCCTTCACCAAATTAGGGAAGTTTTCTTTCATTATTTTTTCAGATAGGTTTCCAATTTTTTGCTCTTCCTCTTATCCTTCTGGCCCCCCTATGATGTGAATGTTGGTATGCTTGAAGTTGTCCCAGAGGCTCATAACACTATCCTCAATTTTTTTTTAAATTCATTTTTTTTCTTGCTGTTCTGATTGGTCGTTTTTTTTGCTTCCTTATGTTCCAAATTGCTGATTTGATTCTTGGCTTCATCCACTCTACTGTTGATACCTTGTAAATTGTTATTTATTTCAATTAGTGTACTCTTAATTTCTGACTGGATCTTTTTTATGCTGTTGAAGTCCTCACTAAGTTCCTTGAGAATCCTTATAACCAGTATTTTGAACTCTACATTTGATAGATTGCTTTTCTTCATTTTGTTTAGTTCTTTCTCTAGAGTTTTGATCTGCTCTTTCATTTGGGCTGTGTTCCTTTGTCTCCTCATTTTGGCAGCCTCCTTGTGTTTTTTATGTACTAGGTAGAGCTATTACTTCTCCCAGGCTTGATAGAGTGGCTTAATATAACATGTGTCCTGAAGGCCCAGTGCCACAGCCTCCCCTAGTGTGCATACCTTAAGTGACCCAAGCTGGACACTTAAGGTATGCACACTGTATGGACTGTGTGCATGTCCTCTTGTAGTTGAGCCTTGATTGCTTTTGGCATGTCTAAGGTCAGCCACTGCCTGTGTTCTGTTTGGGATCACAAAGCATTAGCTACAAAGCAATCTGCAGACAGCTGCTACTTTGTGCTGGGCTTGGAGGTGCCTGGGGAGGCCAAGCTGTGAACCAAGGCTGGCTGCTGTAGTGCTGGGCCTGGGGTAACTGAGGAAGAGTTATGGGCCTTGCTGAAGCCAGATCCAGCCTGTTTGAGAGAATTTAGGAGAATTGGAAGCATGGGCCAAGGCAAGTCATTCAGATGGAAAAGCCACTGGAAACAGCTTGTGTGAACCTGATAGTTGGGTGGGGCAGGGCCACAAGGAATCACCAGGATGGAGCAAACAGTGTAGCCAGGTCAATGGAGTCTCATATATGGCTCCCACCTGCTGGGTCTGTACAGGGAGGGCTCAGAAAAGGAATAGAAGTCATTGCCAGCATTTCTGTCTGGGAGAAAGCTGCCCCCCGCAGCTCTTGCCCTGATGCCAGACAATTCCATTCCTCCCCATGTATTTCTGATGCTTTTCAATCTGGTGCATGGCATTGGAGCTCAGAGGGAGTGAGTCTGAGTAAGTCTGTGCATTGGCCCTTCAAGAGGAACTGCTTCAGATTCCAGCAGTTTCTGTCTTCCCAGACTCAATCCCTGCTGGTTTTTACAGCCAGAAGTTATAGAGACTTATGTTTCTGGCACTGGAACCCAAAGCTGTAGGGGCTGGTGTGGGGCTGGGACCCCTTGCTTCTGAGATATCCCTCCTGACTTTTATCCACCATGTGTGGGTGTGTAACCAGGCTGTTCTGAGTCTCCAACCCTCCTACCAGTCTCCATGTGGTTTCTTCTTTAATTCTGTAGTTGTAGGACTTCTATTCAACTCAATTTCCAGCGGTTCTGAATGATAGATGTTCTTTAGTTTAGTTGTAATTTTGATGTGGTTGTGTGAGGAGATGAGACGTGCTTACCTACACTGACATCTTGACTGGAAGACCTATTGGTGATTTTAATCATGAATTTATACACCAGAAAATTAAAAGTATGTAAGACAGGAATGGTGATTGCTTTAAGAAATGTTTTCAGCAATTTATCAGGCTGTAAAATAATTTACAAAAGCTCTTAAGGCATTGAGAAGTACCATGAAATTACGAAAGAGTTAATATGCTTTTGGAAATGTCCAGGTGCTCAAAAGAACACAGAGCTCTATGACATTCATAACTACCATTTTACAAATTTCTACTGTTTTCCCCTCACTCTCATCTATTTTTTTAAAATATTGAAGTAGTTAGATTATGCAGTTTTATATTTATTTTCATCTTACTATTAATTGTGTGTCAGCAACTTTGTGGCTGTTTAAGGAAAACTTTTATTTAATTGCTCTGTTTCTCATTTCTTCTTGTTCCAGGCAATGGGCCTCACCATGACCGCTGCTGCACTTATAATGAAAACAACTTGGTGGATGGTGTTTATTGTCTCCCAATAGGACACTGGATCGAGGCCACTGGGCACACCAATGAGATGAAGCACACAACAGACTTCTATTTTAATATTGCAGGTCACCAAGCCATGCATTACTCAAGGTAAAAATAGTGCCATGTTTATAAACATAGAAATAGGACAAGAGGTAGCATTAGGACAATGGGGATATTTACTGCACTTAAAATTGCCGTGTCTCCCTTCAGAGGGGTCCACAGTCCTGCAGTTCTTTGAGGGGACAAATTACCATGAATCACTGTGTGACCTTTTGCAGTTCTAGACGTGAAGGATCCTTTTAATGAGTTTTTTCATTAAGTTCATACCCTGGTATCCACATTTTTTGACCAGACAGCAGTTAAACAATTTTTGTACTGAGTTAATTAAAAATAAAAACTGGGTGAAAATATCACCTAGATCAGTATTTGTATCTTTTATGCTTCTGACCAAACAAAAATGGGTGTCTCCTTATAAAATCTCATTCAGATAAACATGGGTGAAAATCTAGACATAAAACTAGATTGGATGTGATCATTTGCTCTATCATATATTAACATATTCACTTTTATATATTTGTTTATTTAATGATTATAGCAGCAATATATGCCTTATTAAACATTCAAACACAAGGGGATGCTAAATGAAAAGGAAGGCTTACTGCACTTTCCTGTATTCCCACTCATCGGAAATAGCTATATTTACTCATTTACCATTAGTTTCTCTGGAGGTTAAATTCAAGTCTTAAATAATGTGCATGTACTGTATTTGTTAGTGTACCAATTTAAAAATAGCTATTGATTCTCTCTATGACGTGAGAAAAATTTAGCTCTCATATACTTGTTCTTTTGTCCCATTCCCAGTCCCTACCAGACTCATTTAAAAATATTTCTTTTGTTACTTAAGTTCATAAACATTCTGTTTCTCAACCCATAAATTTTTGACAGTGCCTCTTGGTTTTCTACTGTGTAAGATCCGAAATGTATTGCTCTTCTATATTTCTCCACATCTATTTTCACCAATGAACTCCTGTTTTTAGTTACTTCTACATTTCCAGGTTTCTAGAATTTACATTTAATTTAGTAAATATAAATGAGTATTTCACATTTTGATGATTTCAATTTTCAAACCAATATCCAACATATAGAATACTATGTATATGTTACTTAGGGTAGAACATGTAGTGTTTGTACCATAGACAAAGAGATGCATTCTCATGTTCTTGAACATTATATTGCTTTGAATGAGAGAGAGAATTAATACTAACAGAGTGATGACGGATAGGAGAGAAAGAGTATTCGACTTCATCATAGTGTTAGGGAATCAATGATCTTCCTGGATGCATCTTTTTTTACAAATTAATGCTAGATCTTGGTCTTGCAGATGGATAGGATGCAGATCCTGAGTGACTGAGTAGTTAAGAATGACTCATAGTTTTGTGGTCTGAGCAACTGGATTAATCGTGTTGCTGTTTGCTGAGATGGAGAAGACTAGGAGATGAGTAATTTAGAATAGGGTTTGAGATAAAATTTCTATTTCAGATATTACCTTTTGAAATGTATGTTATATTGCAGAAAGGAAATCAATTTGATGTGTGAAGCTTTGGGGAGAGGCTGGAAATGGAGAGATAAAATAGGTGACATTCAAAGTGATGAGAGAAGATAAGATCATTTAGCAACGGAGTGTAATATAGAAAAGAAGTGAGAATAGAGGCTCTTGGGGCCACAACATTTAGAGATGAAGGAGAAGGGGATGCAGAGGAAAGATTGGGAAGGAGCACCCTTTGAGATGTGTGGACATCTAATGAGGATGTGTTTATGAGTTATTTTTTATTTATCTTGAACTACATTTGCTGAATCCTTTTATCTGAAAAGTCATGTTTTAGGGTCTAGGGATTTTCTTCTATTTGATTATTTCTCCCTTTTATTGTCTTTATTCTGTCAATAAAGACACTCCTGAGATGAATGTTGGAGTTTATGGATTTATATAATATTCTGGACTTCTAAAAAAATTTCACCGTCTGGTTTTATTACTTTACATTTTTTTCCAACTCAACTATTTTTTAAAAAATTTTATAATTAAATTCCTAATTTGTATGGACTCTGACTTATTCTGTTATTCTCCTCTTGCATATTAGTTTGTTTCAGCTTATGAATGAATATATTCTTTAATCTGTTTAGAATAGCATTGAAAATGATCTAAAAGTTCTCATCTCTTACTGGATCTACCTCATCAGTAGTTTTCTCTTCATTTGATCTTTTTCTTTTGTGTTGTTAGTTTTTCAAATAGCTGGTTATACCGAGTTGTTCATGTTCATTGTATAAAAGAGTAGGTGGAGTGTTAAACGTGGCTGGCATTGCCATTACTAGCCTCTTACCTGTGAGAATGTTGGTGTAAGGGGGTGCCTGTGGACAATGGGTCATGCCTCCCTGTATAGACAGGAAACAGTCAGCCTGGGCGCCGTGCCACCCCGCCCCGGATGGTAAGAGGAGGGACCTGTGTGGGGCACGCCTGTCACTTTGACAGCCTCTGTTCCTAAAGTAGATGTTTTCAAGGAAGGTATTTCTTCAGCTTCACAGTCAGTATCATAGCTGTATGTGAGGTCTGGATCATAGTTCATGTTCTCAACTAGGCAAAAAAAAAGGTTACATCTCTTTATTTTGTTTAAAGCAACTTAGTTTTATATCAAGTCTCTATCCCACTGATTTATTAGGTAATTCAACCTGCTATTATTCTCCTTGAGGATGTAATTATATATTTAATATACAATAAATATATAAGTATGTGTCTATGTGAATTATATATTATGAATATATTATATACCAAGTGTAAATATACATAATCATAATATATAATATGTAATATAGAATATAGTATTTAATATATACTAAATAGCATATATGTATAATATAAATCTATGTCATAGATGTATATGCAATATATAATACACACACATGCATATATGTGGGACAGAATCTCAGACACATCACGGTTTTGGAGTTAACGGTACTATTTGTTCCTCTATTTATTTGTCTCTACAGCAGAGATAACTGTGGACTCTGTGATAAATAACAATTGTGTACAGTGGACCTGGAGCCCTATCTTTGCTTTGAAGGAGCCCCATTAAAGCTCCAGTGCTCCTCACAGTTCTGAGTCCCCAACTGAAAGTCAATTGGGTGGTGTAATTTATTTTTTAAGATAAAAATCAATTGAATGATGGATTTTTTAAAAAAAATTCAGATTTGTGGGCCTCACTAAGTAGTCCAGGAATCTTTATTTTCCATCCTGTTCGTGTGATTCTAATGGGCATAAATGTTTGAGAACTTCTGTGATTAGTCCATAAATACAGTAATTTAGAATAAAAAAGGGGGAGATTTTCGAGTACTTCCAGTCATTTCCATCTAACTCCCCTTAGAAATCCCAGCCACAATTCATCCTCACTTGAAACTGGGCAAGATAACACTGCGAATTCAGTTCAAAAGAGCTGAGAAGACATTCGTATGTGTTATTATTGAACTGAAAACATATAATTGTTATCTGCTTGCCATTTTCATTTGGTCCTGTATAAAGCTAAAATAATGTGCGAACTTACCTTAGCTGCTGAAACACACACACACACACACACACACACACACACACACACACACACACACACCCCTCACACACCCCCAGAGAATAGGTTATCTGCATTTGAGTGCCCGTGTTGACAGAGACACTCAAACTCACCTAAGAGTTTGCAGTCCCACACTTGCACCCTGTAGTCAGAACATGGGGACGGAATTATGCCTGTGGGGTTTTTTTGTGTGTGGTTTTATTGTGTGGGTTGCATCGTGTAGCCCCTGTGTTCAGTGCTGAGTAACGAGAGGCGGGGAGACAGTGATCCCCGCTCTCAGGAACTCATGTTCTCGGGGAAGACAATTGCGTAAACAGCTGCAATAGACTGAGATCATTGTTACAGTGACGTTGTATGTGAGTGTTTGAGGCACAGGGGGAAAAGGCTTTAGTTCAAGGACATTTTTATGAATAGAACTTGTGCAGAAATGTGCAGGGTTCTTTGCTCCAGAAGGACATTTGGGAGAGGAAAGTCAAGATAAGGAGACTAACAAGGGCAAGTGCATGGAGGCATGAGAGGCAATATTAAAGTGACCAAATAGTTTTGTCCAATGAGGATGATTTTGAGAGTAAGAAAAGGTATTTTTAATAGTTTATTTTTCATTGTAGTTTTTCCATTACCATTTACCTTCCAACCCCTCGCTCCCCTGCATTCTTCACAGTATCCTCTCCTTGAGTATTTTTCTGTTTTTGTTCGATCCCTCCACCCCCTCCTCACCCCAGAGCTGCCTGCCTGCTCTCTATCAGTCCGTCTCTTATTTTGCTTGTTAGTTCAGTTTGTTCATTAGATTCCACAGGTAAGTGAAAGTATATGGGATTTGTCTTTCTCTGACTGGTTTATTTCACTTAGCATAATGTTCTCCAGGTCCAACCATGCTGTTGCAAAGGGTAAAATATTGAGAGTGAAAAGAGGTGTTTTTAATAATTAGCCTGTACAACAGGTATAATATGACTATAGCAGTACTTCTTGGTTTTAGTTTTAGGTATTATCTATTTATTTCACACAAGGAAATATGATGATTTACCTTTTTTCCCCTCTTCCCCCAAAAAATCTCAGTTACATTTTTTCTATTGTTTGATCCTCCCAATTTAGTTACCCCACAATTTTGAGAAGATCAGTGTTTTGCTTGTTTGTTCGTACACCCATGTAAATGCTATTTAACACACCTAAACTGGCCACAGATGGCCACGCCTTTGAAGACTGTACAGCTGTCAGGGGTGCCACTGAGATGTGGAAGCCATTATGGCTCCCGACCCTTTCTGTTTGATTTGTTCCCCAAGTCCCCAACCTGTAGAATCTTTTCTTTCCGGTACGAGGAAATTTCATGACGGTACGTCTAGACGTGGTTCTGTTTTTATCCATCTTTCTGAGGTCTCAGTGAGTAGACCTTTTAACTCTGCAAAATCAGGTATTTGTCTGAAAGTGAATTTCTTTTTTTATTAATATTTTTTAAATTAAAGGAGACGTAGGAAGTAAATTTCTTGAATTATTTCTTTGATGATTTCCTCCCCTTTCTTTTTGGAACCCCTGTTTTTCAGATATTGGAACTCCAGCCTGTGTGTTTTCTACTTTGCATGTCTCTGTCTATTTTGTTTTTCTCTTTTTTTCTGACAGATTTTCTAAATCTACTTTATCACTCAGCTGTGCTATTTAGTTTTTTATTTCTGATATTGTTCTTTATATTCTAGGAGCTTATTTAATTCCACGTGTCCCCCAGTCCAGAGGTTTGTTAAACCTCTAGTCTTTGTCAGGACTGGAGAGGGAGTTTCCCGGGGAGGGGAGGGAGAAATGACTCGGTGGGCCTGGCTGCTGCTTGCACAGACTCCCAGCCAATTCTCCCATCCGTTCACCCACAGCCGGAAGTAGGAGGTGAGACCAGCGTCCGAGCCCGGTGGGGATTCTGTAGTGTAATTCCAGTCTGTTCACAGCTTTTTTTTTACTACTGGCTTTACAATTTAGTTTTTTATTGTCTGCTAAATTATTTAGCAGTCTTTCTTCCTGTTCTTTCTTGTGATTTTATCTGTATGCTTTTTTAAAAAATTTATCCGTTCTTGTTTTAAAGGGGTTACTGCAGCCAAACTAGATGTGCGAAATCAATTCATCTGCAGTAAAAGTGAAATAAAATATCAAAGTGCCTAACACAACACCTAGTCATAGTAGCTCAGTAAATATTAAGTGTGTTCTTCATTTCTCTCATTTAGCTTGTAAGATTCCACCAGACTAGCATAAGATTTAGAAAACTAAAGTGGAAAAAATTGGGATGACTCTAATAGAATAACCCTAAAATTTTTTTAAAAAAATCAATAAAAGAAAGAATGAAAAAAAAGTTCACTTCCATATTCAGGCTGGGGAGGGAAAGTTTGTACTAGGTACCAAACTACATCACCTTCTTCAATAGATTTTTCTTTATGCAAAAGGATGAATGTTTGCCTTAAAGACACAGATAACTGATTTAATGAGACCTTAGTGAAAAGGGACCGTAATTTCTGTATCTTGAAAAGACTTATTGCCAGTTAGACTCATTTCAAGAAACAAATTAGACTTTATAAACATCACATATTATGCTGTTTAAAATTATGACAGTTTAGAAAATGTATTATAAAGGCATGCTTATACTTTGCAGTCCCTTTGGCTTAAAAAGAAAAGGTAAACAGTTTTTAACACTAAAAAAATATTTTAAACACTCAAGCAATAATTTCTCTCATTTTAAAACGCTGTTGTATTCAGCACATTCTCCAAAATGAATGAAATCAATCATTTTGGAGAGTGATTGAGGAACTTGGGTGCCAGCCCAGCGTTCCCATTTACTGCTGGGTAACCTTAGGGCAGCCCTGTAATAGTTCTAGATTACAGTTTCCCGATTTGCCAAGTGAGCCAGTTGAAATACTCAAGGCCATTCCGGAAACAATCAAGGATTAAAGCTAATTAAAAAACCTAAAGCTTATGAAATACTTTGCCAATATGTTATGTATTGGCCTTTGAGCAGCTATACTTCCTATCGGCTTCTCTGGTTTCCGGTCTAGGGACCACGTGCCTGCAAGCTAGTGCTGCCTCTAGATGGCGCTTCCCCTCAGTTTTTTGCAGCCCAGGACTTACATTCAGTTCAACTTTAAAAAAGCTGTGTTTGGAAATACATATTTTATAGCCGGGGTGCAAATACTCTTTAATAAGTGTGTACTTCTCATATAATGATGTTTTTATATTGCTCATATTTATAATGAAATTCTGACAAGAAAGCTCTTTTGGAGCAGAGAATAGCCATAAAATTCTGTGTGCAACAGCACCTCGTGAAGTTTTCTGCTTCTCTAGCTCACAGTCATGGTGCTACTGGCCAAAGGAAGAATCTACTTTCAGTTGGTGATTACACCTGACCGAATGATTTGAGATTTTTCTAAATATTAAAACCAAGATTATAATTGTTCATGTTTGTGTAGGAAAGGAAAACAGTGTGATCCTTCTATTGAGTTCTGATTGGGCAGTGCTTTTTATTGAGTATTAACTGAGTGTGTGAGATTCCTTGAAGAGTTTCTTTCCCTGTATAAATACAGCTGTTCATATTTTATAATGTCAAGTTAATTGATGGGTATCCTCTTTTTCTTTTTTTTTTAAAATTTTCACCTGAGGACATTTTTTTTCATCGCTTCCAGAGAGAGAAAGTAAAGGAGGAAGGGAAGGAGGAAGGGAGGGAGAGAGACAGAGCGAGAGAGAAAATTATTGATGGGAGAAACATCCATTTGTTGTCATCTCATACATACCCTGGCCGGGGATAGAACCTGCAACTAGAGTAGGTGCCCTGACGGGGAATTGAACTGGCAACCCTTTAGTCCATTGGGTGATGCTCCAACCAACTGAGCCACACTGGACAGGGCCTCTTTTTCTTATGATTAAAATATATATCATTATATGAAACATTTAAGTATATTAAATAAAATAAATGGACCTATTTTATATGTAGTTATATGGAGATGATTTATTTTCAATATCATATCAAAAATATTAGTGATAGATGTTAGTATTCTAACAGTAATATGGGCTAATGCAAACATAGCCTTTAATTCTTATTTCTTAAGAGTCATTTAAAACGTATCTGCCAAAGTTCGTGGAGAAAACAATTTTTGCTGATAGTGCTGTTGTGGAATCAGTACAGACATAAAGTAGCTGAGTTCTGTGCTGCCCTGTGTGTTATCAATAGCATTGTTATTTAAATTATGATTAAAGTATCCTGGTCGCTGCTGACTGAGAGAGAAGCTCGACAGAAGGAGAGGGCCTGGTGGTCAGATCTCAGGTTGCGTCTACAAGAACGGAAGTAAGAAAGGAAATACTGTATCGTAAGTTAGGCAAATTAGATTTCTAAGTCATTAAGTGGGTAAAATATGGTAATTTACTATAAAAATGCGGATTATTATAACTACAAAAGAGAGCAGCAAATGAGGAAATACGAGGTGGTGGAAGGTAATTTATAAGATGGCCGCTATTATAGAATGTTCTGATATTAATGAAAATTATTCTATGCAGTTGAGACAAATTAATGCTTAACAAGAGAAAGGGGAGAGGTGCGGGAGCAAAATCTTTGTGTAAGCAAGGGTGAACTGAATCCGGAGAAAACAGGTCATCCTTAGTCGGGGGCGGAGGGCAGAGTGTTGGGCATGGATACAGGTAGGTCTGTTAGTAGTGAGAGCATGTGGAAGTTCAGTTTTTGATTGATGCCTCAATGAAATAGGAAGCAAAGCCATTACATGAAGAGAAAGGACTTTAAGGCCTGAATGAGATATATAGATTGGTAACTAATGGAGCATAAATACACTGACTCATAAATTTTAATTTTTATAAGACTTTCAATTCCAATATTACAATGGCCATGGCAACCAAAGAAGAATTATTCTCTCCTATTAAATAAATAAAGAAGATAGAATTTTTTGACTAGCTGGGATAGCCTATTTCTTCGGTTTTTGAAAAATTTAAAAATTTTTTATTTTTATTTTTTATTGTCGCTCAAGTACAGTTGTCTCCATTTTCCTGCCACCACTTTCCCCTGCTCCACCCACCCCCACCTCCCATCCTCCCCCGCCATTACCTTTGTCCGTGGGCCCTTCATGCATGTTCCTTGGTGATCCTTCCCCTTCTTTCTCCCGTTAACCCCCCCTCCCCTCTGGGTACTGTCAGTTTGTTCTTTATTTCAGTGTCTCTGGATATATTTTGCTTGCTTGTTTGTTTTGTTGATTAGGTTCCACTTACAGGTGAGATCATATGGTATTTCTCTTTCACTACTTGGCTTATTTCACTTAGCATAATGCTCTCCAGTTCCATCCATGCTGTCACGAAAGATAGGAGTTCCTTCTTTCTTTCTGTTGTCTAGTATTCCATTGTATAAATGTACCATAGTTTTTGCCATCAGAGAGATGCAAATTAAAACCACAATGAGATACCACTGCACACCGGTCAGAATGACCATCACAAACAAATCAACAAACAGTAAGTGCTGGTGAAGTTGTGGAGAAAAGGGAATCCTAGTACATTGTTGGTGGGAATGAAGACTGGTGCAGTCATTGTGGAAAACAGAATGGAATTTCCTCAAAAAAGTAAAAATGGAACTGCCTTTTGACCCAGCAATTCCACTGCTGGGATTATACCCTAAGAATCTTGAAACACCAATTCAGAATAAAATATGCACCCCAATATTCATAGCAGCACAATTTACAATAGCCAAGTGCTGGAAGCAACCTAAGTGCCCATCAGTAAATGAATGGAAAAAACTATGATACACTTTTCTTCATTTTTGTGTCTCACTTCAGTCAGCTCGTAAAGAAGTCTAATTAACACAGTAAAACAGAGTCTTGGTAGGTTAGGAATTATAGAGGACGTTTTTCTAGTCGCTATGTTGTTTAGTCACTGTGGTAGAAGGTATACTTTGGGAAGACCAAGGGATCTGTTCAGTATATTAGAGTCAGTGAGTGAATTGGGGAATGCTTCTATCCTGTTTTTAGAGGGTTGGTATATTTATATCTCTTTGAAAATCATTGTGGCTGTTTAAGTTGACTTACAAGAACTGTTGCTTTGATCGTAGCCTCAGCTTTGGCTGAACAAACTGGAATGGTTATGAGACCCGAGGGGGAGGATTGATTAGGAAACAGTAGTCATAATACGTATGTTCCTTGCTGTATATAAGAATCGATTTTGCTGTTGGCTATTTCTATATCATAAAGGCCCTATTTCAACTATTCTGTTTACAGAATAGTTTTGGAAAAGCGAGATCTTTTTATTTTCATTCTTTCATAAGTCACAAAATGCCTTTCTCATCCTTCTTTCTCCCAAGTCCTTTTAATTTTTGTCCTTGAATGTTATATAGACTTTTGGTCCTGATAAATAAGTCAGCAGAGATGAAAATATTAACTGAATTGATTAGCATGTATAAACATTACTCTGGAAAACTACTGGGTATGTCAACACACACACATGGAAACATACACACAGAAACACACACAGGCATACACACCCACGGCCAACATCTACTCATACAGCGGCTCCTCTTGACAATAAAAGATTGTCTTCCACCCACAGGCCCCACCATGTGTTTGACAGAGTGCTGGCCTGGGACTCTGGGATCGAGGCTAATGAAAGCAAGGAGTACATTTTAGATGTATAATGATTATGTTGGGCAAGTTCCACTGTAATATTGCTTTATGGCTCTCAGCTACTTCTGACTGTGAGAGAAAAGGAATCCTGCACAGAATTTCCTCGTGTTAGGGAAGAGCGAAGTGGGAAGCAAAGCTACCAAGATACTGCCCTGAGGTCGGAACAGCTGACAAGGATGAGAGCTGCCGTTCCCAGTTCTCTAGGTTCCTCTGTTTTCTCCCCATAAGCCAGGACTCCACTTTCTTTTACCAGAACGTTCTACCAACGACTTCCGATCAACACACACACCGACACAAATAAATGACAAAAAGAATCCTCCTTATTTTCACCAATCGGATTTTCAAGTTTGTTAGCCCATGGAAGTCTGGAGAAGTTGAATTAGTTATAAGAAAGACCAGAAACCTTTTTCTGTCTCCTAGCACTTTTGTGCCATTTTTTGAAGTGACATTTATTCAGGCTTTTACCTTGTCGTTTATCTTGCCTGGTTGTTCTTCCCACCTCGTAATCTTGAACTATTGTATTGATTGCTTGTCTCACTTCTCCTTTCCCCAGATTACAGATCTTGTCCAAACACCCTTTTCTTCCATAAGACTCCCCTGTTTGGCTGTTTTGCTTTTCTGAGACAATTACTATTAATCTTCTTAATTTAGTTGCTGGCTTTTCGATTGGTATGCACTGGCCTCAGACTTGTTTACTGCATTTATCATCATGAATAGGTGTGTTGGTGTTCGAGGAAGGCATTTTATGAGAGGATCTTTCAGAGTAAACCACATTACATTGTTTTCCCACTGCTACTGCAGCTTAATTGGACCAGATGTGACTCCTCATGCTAAATTTGTAGAAACAATATATAAAGTCCTAAAGCTCAAAGGGACATATTTATACTAAGTTGGAAGTCCCCAGAGAATTTGTTTAAATGGTAACTTCCTCAAGGATTTAATAGTTTATTTCCGACAGGTTTTTTTTTGTCTAGTTTTAGGAGGGAAGAGAAGCGTAAAGCTAAAATTAATGATCAATCAAGACTGAAAATTAAGTTTCTCAAAATGACAAACTGATGAGAAGCACGATCAATTTGTTATCAAAATAATAGGTTTATATAAATGATCAGGAACCATTTTGCTGTTCACAATGAAATAGATCTATATCTATAAAGCTACTTGTGTGATTACAGTTGGTTCTTAGCCATAACCTAGAAACGTTAGAAAGGAAGAAAAGAGGAGGAAAGACAGGAGAAGGTGGGAAGATGAAAGAACATGGACTTATTTTCTGGACTTGGACAGTTTTTGTTCCGCCATTCTATGATAGCGTGTGGATTTTTTTTTTAATCCTCTTTCCTTCTGAAGCATGCTCTGTCCCTTGAAACTTCACTCCGAACAACCTCTTGTTTCGTATGTTACCAGAGGTGTAGCAATAGGGCTTCTTGTGTGTATCGTTGCTTATAGATGATGCGTTTTTATTATTTCAGATCTTTTCAAAGAAAACAAAGACCAGGAATGCAGCGAAAGTGAAAGAACCATTCAGAGAGAGATCAGCAATGTGCCAATCAATTGTCCTCAGCCAGAATAATAGCCGTTTACAGTTGATGTGGCTTCAAGAGCTACCCTTTAATTCCGGATGTGTAAATTAGTCAAGGCAGAGTGAAACAGATGATCAGTGTCCTATCAGAGCAGCAGGAAGTACATGTAGTTAATTGAATATGGAAATAAATTTGAACATTAGCACACCACATTTCAAAATATCCTTTGTATAAGATTGATTAATATTCTTCTCTAGTTAAGTGGGCATTGTCTGTGGGAGCAGGGGGGTGAGTGGGACAGGGGAGAGAAATGGGGGAAAATTGGGACAACTGTAATAAAACAACAAAGATAAAAAGGAAGAAAAAACAAAAAAACAATTTAGAAGTATGAATCATTTTGATTATATACCATCTGCCTGGTACAGTGCTAGGAATTGTTAACATTTCTCAACTTAAGTACTAATGAAATTATATGGTATTTATTTATATCACAAAAAGTGGTCTTCACTTTGTGAAAGAATTTAGAGGTGTACACACTCCCAGGGAAGAGCTAAGGGGCAGGATGTGCCCCCTGCATGAATTAATAACACAGGGGGAATGTTTCCGTGCTGGCCCCTGCCACTACGACAAGGACAAATTTAAGAATAAGGGGAAAAAAACCCAAGACTGCAAACAGTAATTAACCAGCTAATTCACATTTCAAAGATGAGTAATGAAAAGTTGAAACCCTGAAATTCATGAACTACAGATTGCACAATCGTGCACATAGCATTTTATCAACAAATGCACCTTTATTGGGTTTTGCCCTCATTCTCCGACTTTTTTTTGTTTTTCTACCCTTTTCTGTATTTCCACACTGCTTCTCCCTGTGACCCCCACCCCCTTTGTTTTACACTGTCCTTTTCATTGTGCCTCTGTTCCCTGCCGGCCTCTTACTGTCCCTCTGGCTTCCCCTCTCCTCTTTTCCCACCTTAATGGCCTCCCCCCTGTCTTTACTGCTTGATATTTATAAACTGACCACGATGTGAGATTGAAGTCCATATCTAAACAGATATTTAAAATACTTTGTACTTTCTGTTCTTAATGTGATAATCAGGTGAGTTTGGTCTGTGTTCATTCCATTCATTGATTCATTCCTTTATTCAACTCTTTTGAGAGCCTACTTTTTGCCAGAAACTAGATAAACATGACCTAGAGTCTCTGCTTCAGAAGCTAATGGTACCACTGTAGAGACAAGTAAAATATGTGTTCCTATGATAATCTTAATTCCAATCAAATTATATTTTACTTCGCTGTGGGTTTTCAACTTATTTTTCTTCAGTGGCCTTGGGTGAATTAAAGTATTGAATTCCTGTTGAATTTTCTCTAGATTTAAAATGTGACTTTGCTTAGCAAATTTTAGTTATTTAATTTTTAGGAACTTTTTTGTAATAGAGAGACCATGGTACTTAAAAATTTTATGAAGTAAAGTTTATAAAAGTTTTATTTACCTAGCATTCTTATATTCTTATCCTAATGAAATAATTATATCTTTGAACTACAGAAAAAGCCTCTGGGTAAAGTACAATACTGTCTTATAATTGTGCTTTAGGTATTTACCGTTATTAAAAATAAAATTTCCTAGAGGGCTGGGTACAGGATCGCTGCCTGGCACAGTCCGGAGCATGCGATTGAGAGAGTAGTTTACGTGACTGCCCTCTCCTGCACCGCGGTTCCTCCTTGTGGTGTGAAGCCTGCCCTGCTGTGTGTGGGGAGCCTCGTTGGCTAATCATTTTACCCACCACACAGAGATCTAGTTGGTAGGCTTTAGAGTCTTGTGGATTGACATATACTTTAACATATTACAGTAGATTTTTGATCCAAGACATAATAAGTCTAGGAAATGACCTATATTAACCTTTTTAGTTTGTAAGTCAAGTGACTGATGTTTCAGTACATCACTTTTGGGACTCTTGAGTTAAGGCCCATCGTGGTTTTTAATTTTCAAGCATATCCAACTTTACAGTGATGGGTTGCAGAACTTACTACCTCAAAATATGGTACCGTGGGACACTGAATAGTTTACGTTGGAGGAATGTGAGAAACAACATGCAGAGGGAGGACTTTCTGACCTTCCCCTAAAGCAGGTACTAGCCCTTCACTTGAGAGGAGCCCTCACTGTGCCCAGAGGGTGGCAGCATCCTTTCCTCCGAAGACCGGGAGGAGCCCAAATGCACAGGTCTTGGTCGGTTTCTCCCAGTTTACTCCTCCTAGTGCCTGTGCTTTTGTCCTATCTCGTCTGCTCACTGCTTTTCCACTCCCATCCAACCTGCTGTAAAAACCCTCTGGTTTAGCTGTGTCAGGTGCCCATTTCCTCGGGAAGGCTTCCATGCCATGTAAAACTTATGTTAAATCAATGTATATCAGTATAAATAGATTTGTAGGCTTTTTCACCTGTTAACTCCTGTTTTGTCTGGCTAACGTACAGAGCCCCAGCTGGAGAACACAGAAGGGCAGTAGGAAAAACTGTCTCCCACACCCAACATTCTGGGACTTGTAGAGGGAAATGCATCTAAGCCTAGAAGCAAATAGTTCTAAGCACAATAGGAAAATAGAGATTTAAAAATTATCTGAGGGCTTCAAATCCATTGGCGAGATTGAGTTGGCATTTATTTCATTAAAAACGGAAGCCGTTTTGGATTTTGAATTAAGAAAACTGCTGTGGCTTCTCATTCCTTTAATTATATTTGCCTTATACAAGGCAAAATAGATTTTCCTACATATTTAGGTTTTTAAGATTGTCTTACAAGGTATGTGTTATCCCAGAGTAGATTTTTTTATTGCTTAATTCTTCCCCTCCTTTGCCCACCTCCACCCATCTCCCATCCCCTTCCCTCCAGCAGTCACCACCCAGTTGTCTCTCTCTGTGAGTTATGGATACAAGTTCTTTGGATAACTTTCATCTGCAATTCAGTGAACCTGTGCCATTAACAATAAGACTGAAATAAGACCCTGTGGTTGTACTTTAAATGAAAAGAAAAGGAAAGGCACCTGCCAGGGTGTCTGCTTTTAGGACTAAAAGTAAGAAACGACTAATTCTCTGAAACTATCTCAGCATTCTAGCAATTGTAATAAGGAGAAATAATGAGTTTAAAAGCAAAAGGCATGTACTCTGTTGTAAATGGTAAATCCAAACTGTGGATATTCATTAAAAATGAGCCCATAAATTTTTAAAAAAATTCTATAGAGTGCAGAACAGATCAGTCATTTAATGGAACAGGTCTGTAAATACAATGCAAAATAAGGAGAGGGTAAGATAGGACTGCATGCTTGGGTCGATGCAGGCAGTATTTAACATCCACCTTTTGTGTGAAGTATCTCGTCTTGTTTACTCGACTAATTTCTTCAACTTATTTGAAGTTGTTTGTCTTGGGCTGCTCTCTTGCTAATGTAAAAAGCTTTTTTGGGAAATCAAAATAGTAAATATAGAATGCTCATAAAGGTAGCGAGTGTACTGAGAACAAATAAGGAAATAAATTTTATTCCAGAGAGTGGAGGGAGCAAATAAGGTCTTACCGTCTCCTAAGCTGGTGGGCTTTGGCCCTCAGTTTAGGACAGAGTCGGAGGGCAACTGGACAAGATGCATCACCTGAGGGCCTGTACTTCTGAGCTCAGCGGACTCTGGCAGCAGAGATTGTAAATCTTCTGTTTTAGGAGTGAAATGACCATTTTGATTATGGCAAGAAATTGACCTTTAACGATTAATGAACTTGAAAATCTTAATAGGCTGCTCCATGCTCCTAAAGTTATAGTAAAAACCTGTCCTGTGGCAGCCTCAGACCCCAACTGACCAAACAGCCACTTAATGTCAGGGACGTGGGATCCTGGTTACGGATGAAGTGCTTAATAGAAACTTGCATAGAAGGAGAAGGAGCAAAAGAGGAAAGGGAATAAGGAAGGATGTAAATGAGAAAAAGCAGGTTAGAAAGAAAAACTAAATGTAATCTAATGATGGAAATAAACCCTGTCAGGAAGCATAGCTTCTGTGAAAAATTACAATGTGTGTCTAGGAAAAAGAATCAGAAAGATCAAATTTCTCAAATAAAAAATGACAGAGCATTTTTTTTGCTTATTGTAATTTCTCGTTATTCAAATTTATTGTTGATTCTAAACCCATTATAGAATTTCTCTAAAATGAATCTACCTCATTTTATGAGTGGATACTGAAAAAATTTCTAGCATTTCCTAAAAAATACCTTTAGAACAACATTGAATTGGGTTCATTTTTGAAAATTTATTGATTTGAAAGAGAAAGAGAGGAAGGGGGGAGACAGGGATAGGCAGATAGATAGAGAGAGAGAGAGAGGCATCAATTTGTTGTTCCAATTATTTATGTATTCATTGGTTGATTCTTGTATGTGTCCTAATGGAGGATTGAACCTGTAACCTTGGTATATTGGAACAACACTCTAATAAACTAAGCTACCTGGCCAGGGTCCATGTTTATTTAAAAGATTGGGTACAATGCCTGCTGCTGAGCTTTAAGGGAATGAACGTTCAAGAGCTTTGTAGAGCAGAGATTTTTTAGACTTCAAATACTATGCACGGCATTCTGTGAATAACAGCATAGTTACAATGGATCAGGAAATTACCCCATCCAGCTTCAGACGGTTGCTGTTATCCCATACAGCTACAGCACTGTGACAGTATCAGCTGTTTTCCATGATGTTGGCATCATGCTGACATCTCTGGATATTGATCAAACTCCTTCTCTCACGGATTCTATTTTTCTCTGGCAATGAAGGTAGAGACCTTGTCTGTTTCGTTCACTGTTGTATTCACAGCTTGGTGCCTACACTTGGCTTATGTAATTGATCATGTGTTACTGTTTGAGAAAGTTATTTAATGAGGCATTTTAATTTTCCTATAAGAAGACTATAAATTTCAGCCCTGACTGTTGTAGCTCAGTGGATGAGTGCTGGCTGCGAACCAAAGTGTCTCAGGTTCGATTCCCAGTCAGGCCACATGCCTGGGTTGCAGGCCATGGCCCCCAGCAACCGCACATTGATGTTTCTCTCTCTCTTTCTCCCTTCCCTCTCTAAAAATAAATAAATAAAATCCTTTTTTTTAAAAAAGAAGACTATAAACTTCAGTGCAAGATATATGTCTGAATTGAGCTCATATTCATTCATGGGTTTTAACACAATGCCTGCACAGATCTGATGTTTACATGTGTACATTAGACAATGAATTTCATAACCTATAATGGCTGGTTATTATTTGCCATTTAGGAACTTACTCAAACCTTTTGCAGCTCACGGGCTGACCTTGTGCGGTGCCAAGGGGCGGGGAGGAGGAGTTTACAGCTGGATTACTACAAAGCCCTGGCTCGGCCACCCTCAGGCACAATGCCTCTCCCCTCTTGGTTGTCTAGAGGGCCCGGGTCTGACCATGTAAGGTTGGCAATCAGGGGGAGTGTTCTTCAAAAGTAACCAATTGTGATGAGTATACTTTTCGGTGGGCAAGTGGGAGTAGAGAAAGGTGAATAAATCTAACTTATAAAAAGTTAGAAACATAGAACTGTAGGATATTATAGGGTCATCTTAGATCAAGGTGGTTGAGTGTTTCATGTTCACTGTTCAGAAAAAAATTAGTAGAACAGGCCTATATTGCCTATTGTTAGACAAGTCTGTTTGCAAGGTTGGGCTTTTTGCTATTATCTGGAAATTTGGCCAGGAAATGGTCCCCTGTGCTGATATAAAACTATCCCAAAATGATAATGGTTGTTCACTCTGCCTAAACTGTGCAAATAATGTGTTTACACTGGCCTTCCTTCTGGGAGGCTTGAACTTTAGTACATGCTAGGCAGAGGGTAGCTATGTGCCAGCCTTCAGGCAAAAAGTGTGTCTGATGAGCCACCCTGGTAGACAACCCTTTCCGTGTATTGTCACAACTTGTTGCTGGAGGAATTAAACACACTGTGTGCAGTTTCACTGGGAAGGGACTCTTGGAGGCTTGCGGTGGGTTTCATCTGGACTTCTCTCATGCACCTTTTCTGGTTGCTGATTTTGCTTTGTGCCCTTTCATTGTTATATATCTCAGCTGTGAAAGTCAACTATATGCTGAGTCCTGTGAGACTTCTAACAAACCACTGAACCAAAAGTGGTGTTGAGGACCCCTGACATCCCCACTTTATAGGACCCAGTCTAGCTAATGTGTTGAGCTAATCCTGCCCGAGACTACAGGCTCTCAGAAGGCTCATCACCACCAATCAGTAGGGGTGCAGGTAGTCTTTCGGTCTATTTGCCTTAAACCAGGATCTGGTCAGCCTGATAAGAATCCAGAGTACGTGTGTGCCTATTTTGTGTGGGTGGGTTTTTTAAATGTGTTTTTTATATTAATTTCAGCTTACATAATGCAGTCATTAAAAACATGGGCTCTGAGTTGGGCTGTCAAGGTTTTAATCCCAGCTTTATCACTTCCTAGCAGTAGGATTCTGGGTATATTACTTAACTGCCTGGGTATATTACAGACGGTGAAACATCTGTAAGGTAAATATAACCACAAAACTTACCTGAATTGACTGTTGCTGTGATCACATGACATAAAGCAGTGCACTGATTTTTTCCATTGGGTTCAAATGGTTTTATATTTAACCATATTTTGAGGTCAGTAGTGTAGGGTTGGGCTCTTCTGTTAGTTGCAGACCTGGTGCTACATTCTTCACTATTTTGGTTTTGCGTGTGTGTGTTTGGTTTTGTGAGGCAGGTTTTTCAAGCCTGTGTCTAAGCTGCCATTTTTTTTTCTGGAAATGAACTTACTTTTAGATGTTCAAAATTTTTTATCACAAATGGAACTATAAGATGCTGATATTTAGTTTTCTATTGCTTATGTATTTTTCTTAGGCCACGAGTAGCTTGAAAACAGTAGAAAACACCAACATTGTAAGAAAGTGAATAAAATTTTGTTGGGCATCTACTAGCTCCTCGGTCACTACTTGCACTAATTCACGTTATTCTTCCAACACTGCAGCACAGGTGTTAATGGCCCCTTTTTTTGATGCGTTGATGCGGAAAGTAAGCTGCAGAGAAGTCAAATCCATTAACCAGGCCAGACGCCAGTGAGGTGCAGAACTGGGATTTTAAATGCAGGATTGAAGTTAAGCATTGTTGTCCAAGTATTAAGTTGTTTCATTGTAAAAAAACATAATGAAATAAACACTAATTATTAAAAATAAAAATTAGGGGATGGGGAAGAAGACTCCTACATTTACTGTGTACGCTTCTTTGGAAGTACACTTGGCCACATGAACATGGCCAAGTTAGTCACACGTTCTGAGATTTCTGCAGCAGAATTTACTGAATTTTCTGTGACTCCATTTTTTATCAACTATTATAGACTTTTGAAATTTAACCCTTTAATTGATAACTTTCCTACCTTTTTGATGTTAGTAGATTTCTGCATTTGCTCTGAACATTTCCTTTCCCAATATTGCAGAAAGAAATAGATCTTAGCTGAACCCTCATATGGCATTTTGGGGTCAAAAACCTAAAAATATCCAGTGATAGAAACTCTTAAAAACACTAAGGACTAAGCTCATTCCTGTTTTAAGACATTGTAGTTAATTTTAATGTCATAAATTTATGTATTTGTAACTTAAAAATAATTTTTGGACCAGTGAATGCCCAGTTTTTTTTCTCTTCACTTTTTTTAGTAGTTTTTTTTGTTTTTTAGTTTTATCAGAAGAGTCAAGTCAAGGAACATGTGTAAAGGACCCACGGACAAAGACAAGGGGGGGATTGAATGTGGGAGGTGGGTAGGGCAGGGGAGAGTAGTAGGGGGAAAATGGGGACAACTGTAACTGAACAACAATACAAAAATTGTAAAAAAGGAAAAAAAATAAATATCAGTCATAAAAAAGAAATACTTCAATAGAAATACCAGCCCAAAGAGGTTTACCCATGCCAACCCCCTAATGATCTGCTCTTTCAAAGCTTTAGGGGGATCTAGAGCCCAATAAGAAACATCCTCATCAAGTACCATATTTCTTTTGAATTTAGGTCCTTAGGCCTTAAATAATTATTATTATTATTATTATTATTATTATTATTATTATTATTGAAGTCATTCTGTTTTGTCAATTTGAAAATAAATTGTGACTTTAACCTCTCAAATATTATTTGAGCATTATTGTCACTGTTTTGTGAGTTTTTGATATTAGGAAGCTCATTTTATTTACCTTTCATACCCTTACAACCTAATTGAATTCCCGGGGTGCTGAGCACATAGTCCAGAATTACTGAAGAGGCCTTTGGGTGGGCTTTTCCTTTATCACAGAAGCTGTACATGAGTAGCTTTTACAGACTTAAAGGCCATTTTGCACTCTTCTAGCTACTTTGGACAGTGTGTAAGCAGTGTAATAATAGATGTTCAGGCCCTGAAACACATGTTGGTGGGGGCCAGCCCTGCTTTCCTTTCACAGTAAGAAATATTTCAATAGAAATACCAGCCCACAGTAAAATATTGCTGCTGGGATTACCAGGTTCCTGGAATTTTCAGAATTCTAGATTGGCTCCAGTGTCAACATAGTGTGTATGTGTGTTTTTGCTTGTATGTATGCACATGTACACACACACGCACACACACACACAACCAAACCAAATAAACCAAACAATCTGCATAACCTTGGATAGTGCCAAGGAACTCTTCTACAAGCAGAGTAAGGGATTCTGGAAACAGGAAAATTGTCCCAGACTTCAGGAACCTTAAAAAACAATCCTGTTGGCTTACAGGATTCAAACTAAGCAGAAGTTGGTTTTAATATCTGCAACTCAGTAGGCAGTTATCAAACTGTAAGCCAAATATTTCGCTTTACTTTATTCTTAAACTTTAACCAGGAAGTGATATCATGCAATTATGGGCATTAAGAGACTTCTCCTACCTTCAGTTGCTGGGGAAACAAAGAAGTTAGAATCTAGGTCACATTGTAATAAACTTGGCAGACTTCGTAAAATTCTGAAGGAATCTTCGAATTTCTGTTGCAAGTATGGTAAATCAAAACCTGTTTTGTATTTCATGCAATCAAGAAGAGTTTCAGTAGCATAGAAAGTTAAATTATTATTATTTTAGTTTCTGCTTTGTGTTCCTGAAATAATTTTCTGCTGTTTGTGCTTTTATATACCATTAGAATTGCATGGCCTATGCAGAAAATGGTAAAATCTACACTTTAAAAATCCACTGCTTGATCAACAAATATAGTGAGTTCTGAGGTCAGGACAGTAGAGGACTAAAGAAGTTCATGAAAACCTCCCTGACCCCCTGAAGCTTACTGTCCATTTGGAATGATATGGCATTAATACATGAACATTTTATTAATAATATGTAAATTAAACAAGATCAGAGTAGGAGGGCCTCTAGAGGCAGCGTGTGATACATATCCGTGATTGTCAATCTTATGTGTCAACTTGTGTTTGATCAGTCATTATTCTAGATGTTTCTGCGAAGGTATTTTTTTAAGATGAGATTCGTATTTAAATCGGTAGTCTTTGGTAAAGGATATTACCTCCATAACATGGGTGGGCCTCGTCCAATCACTTGAAGGCCTCAACAGAAAAAGACTGAACTCCCTGGAGGACGATAAAATTTGGCCAGTAGCTGGCCTTTGAATTTGAACTGCATATTGGCTCCTCCGTGAATCTCTAGCCTGCCAGCCTACCCTGAGGAGTTTGGCTTTGCCAGCCTCCATCATTCCACGAGCCACCATAAAGTAAGTCTTTTTAAAAAATCTATATATACAACCTATTAGTTCTGTTTTTACAGAGAATGCTGACTAATACAGTATCAGTTACAGTTGAGTGCTATGGCTTGAGTGGAAAGAAATCAGCTGGAAGATTGTCCTGTACCTCTTACTGCCTCTTCCTGAATTTAATCTCCTTCCTAGACGAGGAGCTCTGAGAGATCAGCGAAAACGGTATCAAAGGCATAGTTTGAACAAAGACTTTCAGTGGGAGCATCCTTTAATTCTTAGGATTAAAGCTGTCAGAAATTACTTTAATATGCAAAAAAATGCAGGCTTATCTTATGGATTTCTCTTTTCACTGGCTATTAGGAAGACTTTCAGAGATAAGAGGCAATGCTGTGGGAATCATATTAGTTGAAATGTCTAGACTTTGTTCTTCAAGACTTACATGGCGTTATACAAATCGCACCATGTCTCCACGCCTCTGTTTCTGCTTGTAGATTAAGCAGGATAACAGAAGTTCAGGAATCTACAAAACAGGCAGAATGAACCTGTGTGTTGTAAGTCCAGATAGTGGTTGTCCTTGCAATGACGAGAAAGGAGGAGGGTGAGTTCTGTTTCTGGATATTTGGCTCCCAGCTCTATGGATGTGTTCAGCTTGTAAAATATTCACGGATGAGCACATTTATTGTATTTTTAATATATATTATGTTTTAGTAGAAAGATTTTAAAAGTTCATGCCTTGCAAATACTTTTAAAAGTTGATAGGGCACAAAAATTATAATGTGGTACAAAGATAAACGACCAAAGTAACTTGTTACAGCATTTCCCTTGAACAGAGCCCACCAGAAAATTAGTAAAATCAAACAAAGAGGGATGGTAAAGTATAGACAAAGAAAGACAAATTTCTTTGAAGTCCACCAACTGATTTTCAATAGCTCCACCTAAATTGCATTTTAGATCTCTGGCACTGTACTGATTTTCCTTGTTGATGTTCATCTCGAGAATGCGATGAGCCCAAATGGCTGTATTTGTGAAAGTGCTTTTTGATGTTTGTTAAAACATGGTGGAAAGCCAAAGTAATAGCAGTATAAAAGGAATAAATAAAGCCCCTGGCAAGCATATTTGAAGCTTCCTAGATCCTAAAGGCAGAAAATGAAATTATTTAGTGTTTCAGTAAAGCCACAGGACCATCCTTTTGTGAGTTTTAAGTGTTGTGCCAGCCACCTACTTTTAATATCAGTGAGAAGCAGATGGATAGAATTTTCACACACACAGTGTGTGTGGGAAACAATCAAACATACCCACTATTTTCTGGAGATTCCCTTTGACCTATTCAAAAAAGATAACAGAACCCCCAAATTACGAGATTTTTTTTAAAGCACCTGAGCAGCTGAGGGACATCCTTATTGCAGGTATGTTGGCAAGAGTGGCCGTCAGTGTAGCTAAGCACTCCTGCCGCCCTTCTTCTCCTTTGTGTGTTTTTTAAATATTCATGAGCTTATTTGAATATAAAGGTGCACCATTTGATGCCCAATTCTGTTGGCTGAGTGGAGAAGGCAGTCCATTAATGCATCCCTCAATAGTTCTGGTGCAGAGACGCTGTGCATTGCTCAGCCGAGGCAAAGGGAAGCCTCCTTTGCATGGACAGAAACAGGTGTTCTCTTTGAGTTGTCAAGTCAGCTCCCTGCTGAGAATCTCAGATAAGTGCTCCAAATCACATCGAATGGGAAAACTCGCCAAAGCATAATTACGTTTCATCCGGGTGCCACAAATAATGAAAGGAAAAGAACATTGGATGTATATTGTAGTCTACTTAATCACCATCATTTAAAAAAGCTGACGTAGGATTCCTTACTTCAAAGACAAACTGTGTAGCTTTGGTGGTAAATTAGGCATATTTTCTAAACACTAAATTATATTTCTTCCAATTCACATTTGGCTAAGAAAAACTGATTAGACTAGTCTTTGTCGCAATGGAATATAAGAGATAAGGTTTGCAGCTGCCATTTCAAATAGCGCATTTTTGTCTCTTCTTCAATAACTTCCTGTGTTTCTATTCATGTTGAATGAATTTCCTTCTTTATCTCTCTCGGTGAGATAAATTCCATCAGTGTTGCTATCTGTGCAGGACATAGGCAGATTTCTCACATCACCTCGCCTGTCTACCCCCCTCCGCCACCCAAGAGCTAAACTTGTAGACAGCGCTACATGATTAGTTGGGTAGAAATAGTAAAGCTTTGCCCAACGATAAACAGTTACCTTGTACAGTGCATAAGAAATCCTGCTCCAAATTTCATGTAGCATTTCTCTGCATTTAAGAGAAGTTCTGGAACTGCAAAACTGCCGTAAAGGCATAATGGAAAATCTGAGATGGATAAAACTAGGCTTGTCTACAAGCTCGGTCAACCATTGATTATTTATGGGGAGGTTGCTTAAACTCCGCATGCCTTGGTTAATTCATCTATGAAATTAGGATAATAATACCTATCCTCTGAGAATCAAATATCGTAGCAAAACAAAATTTCAAGTGGTGTATTTGATTAATAGTAGTAATTGTAAAGGGGACCTCACATTTTTGGGAGGGTGAGTAGACTTTTCAGGAGGTGATTGGAGAGAGCGTCCATTCCACATCAGCATCTTGAACGAGGCTCAAGGCTTTCAGGTCGCTTTGTTTTCCCATTTGCTTTCTGTTTTCCCCCCTGTCAACGGCTCTCCCCCTGAGATCCTCACCTTCATCCTTTCAGCCCATGTTATTGAAAACCTTCTGTCCCCACAGCCACTCTCTCTTTGCAGCCCACACCGATGACTATTTCCTGTCTCCCTCCAGCCATCTGGGTTGTTGGAATAGAAATGCCCACTCATAAAACAAAATTTGTCTTTGATGATCAAGTTACTCTGGGGAAGAGCTCTGGGCTTCCTCGTACATCACACATCTAAAGCAGGGACGGGCAGACTTGTTCTGTGAGGGGTTGGAAAGTGTATGTTTTAGGCTTTGTGGGCCACATGCTTTCCATTGTAGCTCATCACCCTTATGCTGTAATGTGGAAGTAGATATGGACCACACGTAACCAAATGAGCATGGCAGTCTTTCGTGAAGACTTTATTTACAAAAGCAGGTGGTAAGCTGGATTTGGCCCATGCACATAGTTGTCTGAGTCTCTAAGACATTGAGATGACTTGCACCATACTAGAGCTTAAAGAGACATGGCAGTCATGTTGTTCGATTGCCCCCAGTGCGTGCTCTCCTGCAGCCACGGGTTAACTGGGTCAGTATATTTTTGAAATGCCACCTGATGTGGCCCCTTCTGAGAGGTTCACCAACACATTAGCACACTCAAGGTCCTGACTTTTCTCAAGAGTATAGTATTAATAATAGGAATAATAACTAATGCTAATATAATAGTTTTTATTATGTGCTTGGAAATATTCTAGCTACTTTTATATAACTTCACTTAATTTTAAAACGCTGTGTGGTATACAGTGTTGTTAATGCCATGTTGTAGTCAGGTTATTTAACCTGCCCAAGGTGAGATGACGTGTGGATCCAGGCTTCACTCTCAGGCAGCCCAGCTCCAGAGACTGTGCCCTCGGGCACCCATTCACCTGAGGTCACAGCACTGGGTCACCTCTGTGAAACAGTGTGAGTTAAGAAAGTGCTTCTTTAATCCAGTTCTCTCTGTTTACACATTAGACGTGAAGCCTAGAGAGATTCTGGTGACTTTGCAAAGGTCACAAGAGTAATTAGTAACTGAGATAAGTCTACAAATCAATTAAATCACTACCTGGGACTTGAAGAAATGCTTAAATGAATCCTTTATAAAGACAGACAATCCTTTTAAAAATGAGTCATCACTTCTAATTTCCCCCTTTTAATTCAAGTTTTATAATTAGTTTCATTTAATGGGGATAAATAAACAGTTTGATTTTTAAAAGGTAGAATTATTTTCACTTTATTATGAGGTAGTATTATGAGGCAATTCCCTATCCAGGAAAGATGACAAATCTTAATCTCCAGCCCTGACCCTCTGTCAGGCCCCACATCAGTGACCTCCAGGCCTCCATGCACATTAGACCACTCGGGATGCTTGAAAAGATGATGCTGGGCCCTATCCCCCTGCCTCAGAATTCTGTTTTGATTGAGGATCTGACATAAGTATTTCCAAAGATACCTCCAAGAGATTCTACTGTGTAGCCAAGATTGCGAATCACTGCTCTTGAATCACATTTGTTATTGTCTGCTAAATACGTCCACTTGCCGTGACAGCTAACATTGAAAATACTACATGTCAGGAAATGAAACTTATGGCTATGGCCCCTGGTTTATAATTAATAAAAATGTGACCATATTCCAAGCATGAGTGGAACTTTATTATTGCAGATGAATTGTACTAGCGGCTATAATATTCCATCAGTTTTATGTGAGTGGGGCGATCAAATTGACATGTGTAGCTGCAGAACCAGACTGACCAAAATGCTCAGGGGTTCGGATAGGTTGCTGCAAGTCTGTGTGGCTCGCACAGAGCCCAGACTCTACCTTTGTTGTGGCTGGTTCATGCCTGGGACCTAGCGGGGAAGAAACAAGTGTTCTGGAGGACTAGGTTTTGGCACCATCCCCCACCTACTTACAAATATTATAATCATTTATAATAGGATAATTTAGGAAAAAATCAGGTATCATAGAAGAATGTAGGAGAGAAATAGACCACTTGTGAGAGCAAATGTGATAGAAATGACCAGGGACTTGAGATGGTCTAATTGCTACTACTGAACACCAAATTTATCTTTAAGCTTTCTGGCAGTTAAGACAAAAAAGGAAACATGTTGAATTACGTAATTTATATTATGGCTGCAAACAGCTTTCATATTTGTAGGCAGAGAAAATTGGTATTTTGAATTCATTTCAACCAGTAATTTAACACACACATCCTTGGGATAACAGTTGAAAAATTTTCACTGCAGTTTTGCAAAAGTCATAGCCTGTAGTTGTTCATTCACTCATTCATTTATTCATTTAATCACCTATTTGCTTTTAAGTGCTAACTATATGCTGGATGTGATGTTAGGTTCTGGGAATGTGATGTTCAATAAGACATAATTCTTCTCCTCAAAGAGCTCAGAGTAGAGAGGAGGCAATGCTCAGGAAAGCCAACATTCAGAGCGAGAGAGGCCAGAGCGAGGTAAAGGTATGTGATCATCTGTACACGCTCTAGGAACACGCGTACTTAGGAGCTAAGTGAGCCGTGGGGCATCAGGGGAGATTGAGTGGGCTTGATCAGGTAGATGAGCAGTGAAAATGCTTTCCAAGAGGAAGAACTGCAGGATAAGAGACTGGGAAGGGAGCGTGCATGGCGCTTCAGGAGACTTACAAAAAGCTCCCCTAAGTTGGAGGGTGGGGTTCATATGGGGATGTTGGGTTAGAGACATTTGTAGGGGTCAGATTCTGAAGGGTCAGGTAGAAAACTTGAGGCTGCATATGAAAGTGATGGGTTGTCACCTCCATATTTTAGGTGGTGGAGCCCCATGATCAGGTCTGTGTTTTAGAAAGATCACTCTAGCTACGTGGTGGAAAGATTTCAGACTGTGAGGTCACTTAGACTAGTGGTGTAATTCAGTTCTCAAGTGTTGAGAATCTGAGGGAGAGCAATGATAACAGGAGAAAGAGGACAGATCCTACAGGTGTTTAGGAGATTGATTTATGTGACTAAATTCATGACTATAGGGAAGGAGAAGAGGAAAGAATGAAGACAAGTTTCTTGGCTTAGGCGGCTGGGTGGCTTGTAGAGCAATTCATGGAGATCAAGAACCATAGAGGAGAATCAGGCTTGTGGGTAGGGAGCCAAGAGGAAGGTGGTGAAGAGGGGTTCAGGTGATACTTGCAGAGCATTGAGTGGAAAATTCCAGTAGAACATTGAGGCCTGCCCTGGAGGCAATAGATTTGTAACTTACCAGCATGTAGATGACAGTTATAGATGGCCATGTATATTAATTAGTGAGAAACTTAAGAGTATATAAATGGAAGAGACACCACAGGTTGGAACGCTGAGAAACGCTCACACTCAAAAGGCTTGTAGAAGACACAGAGTTTATGAAGGACACAGAAGCACAGGAAGAGTAAACTGGGAGTATTAGGGTAATGGGAGTGACCAGTGTGAGCAGTAGGATAACACTACCACCTAGTAATATAATTTGGGAAACAGATAGAAAGTGTACATCCAACTGTCTCTGTAAAATATAAGTGTGTCAGATGGGACTTGAGAGGTGTTGGGTCTTTGGCAGCTGGACTGGATTTTCTTAATAGGGGACTATGGATGTTATTTAAGGGACAGATGGTTTAGATATCTGATACGTTTCAGAAGTTTGACATTTGAACATTTCTTTACACACTTCAGACCAGTTATGAATGCAGAATAACTTTCCTGAAAAATCTTGAAAATATCAAAGTGCTTGCAGTGCTTGCGTCTGGCGCTGTGCTAGACGGAGATGACAACATCCCAGACGAGGAAACGCGGAAGGACCAGTGATAGCTTTAAAAATTTAAGACCAGTTTGTAGCAGTTAAACACTTCAATGAATAGAAGCTAAGTATGCTCTGTGAAATAGGTGGTCTTAAATAAAACTATTGCCAAGGTCTTGGCAGAATGAATTAACTGCATATACGAGCTCCATGTAACTGAATGCAATCTCATGATGATTAGAGTTATTTGAGGTTTGCGTATTTAAACAGGGCAGTCATAGTTTTGATATGATTGGACTTAATTTTCTTTGTGAATTGTATTGAATGCATGTCCGACTATTTATTTAAGACCTTTCCTAGTTAGAAATAACATAAGAAGATGATGTTTCATGGAACCTATCCTGCTCTCCCATATCTGTGGGGCCTCCGGGTCTGTGGTAACCTGAAGAAGACAGAGGCGTCTTTGATCAGCACATCCTTAGGAGGGTTTATTGGCAATCCTGACTTCTCTCTGGACAATATAAAATACACTCTGTGTGTCCTGAGTCCAGGTTGAATGAAAGAAGCAGAACTTCGCAGGGATTTTGTAGGTCCCAATATTGTAGTATTTTCAGTTATGCACCTTTCTTTGTCCCTACAACACTAACTAGTCACATCTCAGAGGGGAGAGAAGGTGTCTGTTTTCTGTCTTTCTGGAACCTCATTTAATTTTTGACTCCCCTGAATGCAACAATGTGGGTTGTATCAGAGTTCTCAACCGTTTACATTCCTTGGTGTCTCATATATTTCAAGTCTTGTGTGTGTTTTTCCCAGTTTTCAGCATTCCTATGTAAAGTCTCAAATGCATATTTTAAAATATAACACTAAAGGGAAATGCAGGTTCCTATTAAGAGGCTAATGAGCACTGTAAACAAGGGGAAAAGAGGAATGTTTTAGAACCAAGGAAGGTCATTTTGTAAACACAGCCATTTGGCTTTCTGTAGATGGGAAATCAAGAAAGAGGGCTAAAGAGGTTTTAAAGATTTTTTTTAATTCATAGAATTTTAAAAAAATAGCTAGCCTCCCTGCATAGTTAACATTGGGCCTCTCATATTAGCATCAAAAATAGAGATCAAACACTTGTCTTTTTCTTTGCTCCAGCAGGAGATCTTACCTTGTGTACTTCTCATTGCACCAGAGCATTATGAATTGTATTGAACTATTATAATGTATAATACCATAATCATATTTAGATGAAATATCATTACTAGGGTACTTCTTGCTACTAAAGTGTGTTCCGAAGGCTGGCAGCATTGGTATTAGAGGGGAGCTTGTGAAAATGCAGAATCTCAGGCCCCAGTCCAGGTCTCCTGAATGACTGTGTGTGTCTTCACACCACCTGCAGGTGATTTGTCTGCACATTGATACCTGAGAAGGACTGGGTTAAATGTGTAACAACCACAGGCCTATCTAAAATGATTTTTTGTCAATAGAATTGCAATGAAAACAGCTAGTGTGGCTAAAAGCATTTAATAGAATACTCTTTCACACCAGAAATTGCTTGTATTTTAGTAAATGAAATGATGAAGAAAACTAACATAAAATAGAAGAAAAATCATGATTTTTTCACTTTCCAACTGTCTTTTTTTCTAAATTTATTTTTGTTTTGAAGCTGAAATAGACCCACAAGTTGAAAGAATAAATGTTAAAAAATCTCTTTAGTGAATTGACTAAATAAATAAACTAGTTCCATTGTGTATTACTTTGTCTATAATAGATATTTCCCTGATAGGATTTATATCTAAATGAAGGGCAACACATCTTGTATACAAAGTTCTTAAATTAATAAAAAAAACTCTGCCTTATTAGTATTTGCATAATATAAATGGAGATTTGAGTGGAAACTGAAAGGAAGTTTGAATAGTTTGATATCATCAAGACTTTAAGCATATGGATGCCATTAGCATGATGGCTAGCAAATACCATAAAATGTTAGTTAATCTGTAATATAAAAATATATAGCAAAGAAACCTAGAGATACAAGCTTCATTGAGGGCAGACCTGGTTAAGAAATTGTAGACTATAATATCATATTAGTAAATTTGTAGTCATTTTTTCAGTCTTTCCCTCAACCCTTTCATTTAATTAATGTGCAGGTTCCATTGGCTCCACCCCTAAAGTACTCTATTTTTCAGATCATAAGACACACCTAGGTTTTAGAGGAGAAAAATAGGAAAAAATTTTGAAGCAAAAATGTGATAAAATATTTAATAACATAAATAACACAATATTTCACCAATGTAAATGTAAACAGAACTCAACAGCAGCATTAACAACCATTATTCCTTCCAAATTTGGGGTGGGGCGGAAAGTGTGTCTTACGGTCCGAAAAATACGGTACATTTGGGTTGGCCCGCTTCTGTGTGCATCAGTAACTGTATCCCAAGCCATCAGTATCCACAAGGTCTTCCCTCTTTCCCATGATTATGAGAGCATATATTATATGCTACATATAAGAGCAGAGCCCCATAGAACTGAATGCAATCTCATGATGATTAGGGTCATTTGAGATTTACCTATTTAAACATGGCAGCCAGTCGCCTTTAAAAAATTCTGAAGTCAGTCCATGTCACTCCTTCATTGGTTTTATATCATCACGCAGATTTCCCAGCGCCTCAGTAAGGCCTAGTGTGGTCTCCTCAATCTGTCTACGCCACAGCCCTTCCTTGCTGACCTCACCCCACGTCTCTGGGTTTCTCTCAGTTTCTAAAGTGTAACTCACTCTTCTCACCAAAAACCTGGTATGTCTCATGTTCCTGAATCAGGTTTCAGCTTTAATGTCACATTTTTGGAAATGACCTTCCTGAGTGTTTCATCTGCAGTCTAGCTCCCTGGTGGTTCTCTATTTTAACTCCCTGTTTATGTCCTTGGGAGCACATTACAGTTAAATTTTATGCATTTTACACATTTTGTATTTGCCTATTGCCTGTCTTCCTCACAGACTGTAGGCCGAGGTGGAGGCACACCTTGGCTGTGTCCCTCACCGTGGACTGCTGAGTGAGTGCCTGGCACGAAGCAGGCATCGCAATGTATTTGTTGAATACAGAGAATGACTTTAAAACAAATACAAAAATTTCACATGTTTAATTTTTTATCTCTTCCTTGATCTTCACAGTTCCCAATTCATTATGCAAGGGTTTAATTTTAAACAAATCCTTTTAAGTTTATTATTAGGAAAATATTGGACATGACATTGTATTCCTTCAAGGAGTGCTCAGCTTTGGAAACAAAACTGCCGCGTCAAGAGGATATTTCACTGGAGCTTTGTGGCGAAGCTCGTGTCAAGGAAACCAGTGGGGCTGCTGTCCTGGTGTTCGTCTGGGTCTCTGTGCCCCTTGTGACTGACTGTAAGGAAGGGGAGTGTGCTGGCTGCCTTACTTATCACTGTGACCTGTCAGTGTGGCACGACACCCGCATTTCAGGGCACCAAGCACACAAAATCGAGACGGCCACATCCTTCGGAGCTAAGAATCTTAAAAAGTTATGAGTCCGAGAGACAGTGCTCTCATACATCCCAGGCAATCCTCCATCCAGGTCCTTTCTGTGAATACCAAGCAAAGGGGCCCGGCATCCTGCTGTATTTACCAAAACTAGACATCTCGGAACACTGCGGAGCTGAGTCATCAGACTGTGAGGAAGCCAGGTAGTCGGGCTGGGACCCGATGGTCTCTTCCACAGCGTAGGAGGTGCTCAGGTGAGGGACTGAGGGACACGCGAGAAGGAAGGAGGGGGGTAGTACTGAGTGTAAGAGAGCAATTGAGGCACCACAGTCCAATGTTAGTCCTAATTAATTTGTGGGATTCCAAACACCAGCATGAAAGGTGAAAATCTTTAAAAATGCTTTCCTTTAAGTACACTTGATGTGTGGATATTTGGAGAGTCTAGATGATTGGATGCATATATTTTAAGTCTGAATGTTTAGACCTTGCATTCATTTCCTGGGATCGCCATGACAAAGTGTCACAGACAGGGTGGCCTAAACAACAGAAAGGGATGGGTCATAGTTCCAGAGGCTCAAGTTGGAGATCCATGTATCTGTAGGGTTGATTCACTCTGAGGGCTGCGAGGGGAGGGTCTGCTCCCGGCCTCCCTCTTGCTTTGTAGATGGCCGGTTTCTTCCTTCCTCTTCACATCGTCTTCCTTCCATACACGTCTGCACCCAGATTGCCCCTTCTGATACGGACGAAGTCGTATTGGATTGGAGGCCACCCTAATGGCTTTACCTTCACTTGATGACCTCTGTAGAGACCCCCTCTCTGAAGGAGGTCACCTTCTCAGGTGCTGGGGCTTAGGACTCAGCATAGAGATTTTGAGAAAACACAATTCAACCCATAACAGACCTTTATGATTATTTTAATTATATGGCATTTTGTAATACAGAAAATAAAAGGACATGTCAAAAATAGTCACTTTACATGGTTACATAGCACATCTATAAAAATCTAAGAAAGTGACGGTATTTATAGAAATTAGTGTGTGCTCTATATACGCAATAGTCTATGACCCATAAGCAAACTGTAATAAAGCGATGTTTTTAATAAAGAAGTTAATTAGTATCGCTCTCTAAATTGGCATTTGTCTTTGAGCAGTTATTCAGCCTTAGCTAGAGTATATAACAAGCACCCTTTTGGGTTAGAAGTTTGGCATTAATTACTTAAAACTTAACGCCAGAGGACAAATTTCCTGCAGAAGGAGTTATATGTGCTAATGAAGCTTGGAGGTTTCTGGGGGTTGCTTTTAATGTTTCTCTTGCTTTTTCACTAATGAGATCTAAATTATAAGACTGATAGACTTTTTTTCTCTGCCCATTATTTAAAAGCCAGATCACATTTTAATTTCACATCAAATTGCCCATAAAATATTAAATAAGGCAAATGTAGCACAATTATTCATCTTAGGAAATGTGCTGTTTCTTTTTGCTCCTAAATCCTTAGCTGGGTTTTATGAGGAGCCCCTGCTCAGCCCACTTCCTCCATCTTCAAAGTGGCGCTGGGTTTGTGTTGCCAGGAAGAGGGCACTGCGGTTATAGTGACTGTAGTTTCTTGGTTTGGTAAGAAACACACAAAAACCTGTGTTCATACAGTGTGAACACAGAAATAAACAAAAAACTATGTTCATCATTCCTGTGGTTTCCCTGTGGTCAAAAAATAATGCTAATTTTCATCTTCAGGGAAAGGTTATCCTGCCATTTCTCTGGCTATTACTGGTAGATCTTGTGATGTGGGTCTCACTTCCCGACATCTCTTGTCTTCTTCATGCCCCTCCTCCTGCCAATACCCTGTGTGTTTCCTTTTCTCCCCGTACTGTGCGGGTGCACATTCTGCCTGATGTACTCTTTATTGCCAGCGAGGCCCCCTTTGACTGATAACCGAGGTGGAGCAAGCTGGCTCTGATTCATGTGCCTCAGTGGCCATTGTACCACTGGCCTGGCCTGACAGGAGGAGCAAATGGTGTACTATTGTGACGTGATTACCTGGAACCACAAACCCAGATTCGCTCCAATGAATGAAATTGATTTTGATTTGCAGTCCAAGACGGTATGGTTCCAGAGACGTCAGCCATGCATTTCTTTTTCCTGGTTGTTGGCTACGTTGTAGTATTATGAGGACAGATTTTTATCTAAATCCAACCTTGTTGAATCAGAGTGGCAATAGTCAAAACCCAGGGTTAAATTTTTTCTATAAAAGTACATTATAAGTGGTTATAACTATATTAAATATTTGCCATGACTCAGAAGTAAGTTTAATTTTGACTTTTTAAGAAGAAACTGCACATGAAACACACGGACACACGTTCTCAAAACTGCTCTTTCGTAGCAGATAATTCCCATTCCTCACTCTGTCTAGGAATCATTTGCACTCTTGGAACTATTTTGGGAAAAAGGTAAAGACTTACTTCTAGATGTACGTGTGTGGGGCTGAGCAAGTCCATGTCCTCTGGTTTCCGTGTGTTTTACTTCTACTGAGAGGTATTAAGATCTATATACTAAGTTTCTCCTACATGTTTATTGGGTTCTGCTAAGCTGGTAGTATACATAATCTGGTTAATTTCTAAGGGAAAATAATTCACAGCATCTCACACCTCACTCCAGAGCCATTTTATGAGTATCCGTGGCAAAGATCCTGGTAATGGAAGTTTTTATAAAAGCACTGGATGTGACTTGAAGCAAAGCGGGGTGTGGGAGCTTCTCTTCTGGGTTGGCTGGGTGTCAGTGCCCATTTGGTACAGTGGTTTCTCTTCGACTTTCCAAATAACCTGTAGTGAAGTTGCCAGAAAGCTCTGATATAACTCAACATCGATAGTGGGTTATTTATAAAATATTTCTCTGGAAGATTTACAATGTAATTGACAATATAAGCTATATATTTTATTCCATTATGATATCTTAGAAGTTTTGTGTGTCTTGCATTAAATCTCTTAAAAAAACTTTTTTTTAAAGATTTTATTTACTTATAGACAGAGGGGAAAGAGGGAGAAAGAAAGTGAGAAAAACATCAATGTGCGGTTGCCTCCTGCGTGCCCCCCAGTGGGGACCTGGCCCGCAACCCAGGCATGTGCCCTGACTGGGAATCGAACTGGCGACTCTCTGATTTGCAGGCTGGCACTCAATCCACTGAGCTACACCAGCCAGGGTGATTGAGATTAAATCTTTACAGAAGATTTTTATTCCCTAAATCCCACATTTCAGCAAGTTTCTTTTCACCTTTAAAAAATCTGATTTGTAAAATTGTTTAAAGTATTATTAACTCGAAAGAAGATTTAAACTAAGATGGAATGAGTAAAAATTGATTTTTGATGATGTCAAGTTATTCTCTTTTGAATGGTTAAGCAGGAGTTTAATTACTATTTGGAAAGTAAATCATGCATCTTATTACTTCTAGTGTATTCTATAACTAGAAATATATCACCCACTGTGAGAGATAACAAACTGAAATACATGAGTGTAAAGGCCACTTTAACTGTCTGATTAAGCAGAATCCATTGATTTGTGTGTTTCTAACAAGCCCAGTGTTTTGTCTTTATGTTCCATATAATGGTTCAGTAAATTTATTTATTTATTTATTTTTAAAGATTTTATTTATTTTTTTAGACAGAAGGGAAGGGAGGGAAAAAGAGAGGGAGAGAAACATCAATGTGTGGTTGCCTCTTACATGGCCCCCTCTGGGGATCTGGCCTGCAACCCAGGCATGTGCCCTGACTGGGAATCGAACTGGTGACCCTTTGGTTCCTAGCCTATGCTCAATCCACTGAGCTATACCAGCAAAGGCTAGTAAACTTATTTTATAACTTTAATTATCTATCTTTCAATACAGTGCTCATTTTCAGAACTTGTCTTTAATTATCTATCTCCTAGGTTCAGAACAACTTCCTTTAAAAATCAGGAATTGTTTTATACTCATTTCTTAAATATGGACTCTGACTTCCGGCATTTCTAGAGGAAGAATTAATTATGTTACCAAAAAGCTGGAAATAGTATGATACAGAAACTAGTGTTTATATGTGTGTGAGAGCATATAGGTGTGTATTTCAAGGGTTTACTTCTATTAGAAAATAGATGTGGGAAATATGTATGTTAAGGCGCCAAGTTTGGTTCCACTCATCTTTGGCTTTTTCTTAATTTCCCAAGTTCCCAGTTAGTTTAAATACATTTGAAGACCACGGATGACTGAGATGATAGAATAATACCTCTCTTTTTTTTTTTTAGCAACACAATGTGATTATATACTAACTCTGGTTTGAGATTCCGATTTCTTATCTTGTAGGCTCAGATGCCCCACTTTTCCCTTTGCATATCTCTATGAATTATTCTTTGGTCTTTATGGCAAATCTTGCACGCTAGCCATTTTATTTTGGCATTTATTTGCTAGCTAAATACTCAGTGCTACTCACCCGAAGGATACAATATTCAAGTGAATTCTGGATAATGTTTGGAATTCAGCTTGCCTGTCATGAATATTGGTTTTAATATTTTACCAGTCCACCTCAAGATTTTGCCAACAACAATCCATTGTTATTCCAGAGGCTACAGTTCTTGGTTGTGTACCTCAGGGGTCCATATCCCTCTTCCAGTTAAGGGTGCTTTAATATGCTAAGTTAAACCCCGAAGCATCAGTATGGCGGCCGAGCACTCTTAGTTACTAGGCATTCAGTGGGTGTTTGGAGGAGGACTTTTAAGGGAGGACGGAACATATAGATAGAGGTAGCTTTCTATTCTCAGTTAACAGCCAGAGGGAAGAGGCAATGACCCAGGGGTAATGAAGTTTCCATCAGATAGCAATGTCCTAGTCAAGTGCAGCTCTGGGGCACTTGGAAAGTGGCCCTGGTAATGGTCTTTCTCTCAATCCACTGGGCCCAATGGGCTATCTGAGAAATTTTTAGGGTCAGGATTTAAAGTGAAAAAGCCTTTGGATCCTTCATCCCTCTTCATACTACCACTAAGTCTTCCCTAGGTTTCACACTTCCCGCCTTATTTTAAATTCTGTTTCCTTTATTTTCCCAATAATCCACAAGGAGTTTCCTAACAACCCATTAAATTGAGAACCCAAGCAACAATGAAAAATTGGTTTATTTTCTCCTGGAGGGTAAAGAGGATGCAAGCGTTAGAAAGACAATGCTTGACCTGGTAAGATATTCATTGAGGATGGAATGACAATACCCACATTTGAGGTTCAGTCAGTTGGCTTGTTACGTTAACAACAAGCTGGATTTCATGTAAAATATAGGATGAATATTCTATTCTCTGCAACATTTAAATAAAGGATACACTGAGCAATGCAAAATTACTGGAATGACCATTACTATACAAAATAAATTACTACAGTAAGTCCATTACAATAACTAGACATAAAGTCCACGTATGTTTATTGTGCACTCACTAATGTCCTATTCAGATAACTTATTTACTTTCTTTTACTCCTTACAAAGATACTGTCAACAAGTCTATTTTATTTTATACCTGTTTTAAAGATGAGCCAACGAAAGGCTCAGAGATGATAAACTGGCCTAATGTCAGACAGTTATTACTGAGTGATTCTAAAAACACTGCGCTAGAATTTACATTTGAACCCGTTGTTCTGGCTTGTGGTTAGTGCCCCTTCCACTTTGCCACACTAAAAATGTTATTGTGCTTGTCAGCTCTCTAGTGTTAGGACTTTGTTTGCGCTCTAGATTCCTTATTTTTACATACACTCGTATTTTAAAATGACATGTGATCGTATACTATACTCAGAATCACATAACTGATGAGTCACAGACCATGTCAGACATGTTGGGCTTACTCCTGCTCCATGCTCCTTTTCTTGCTACACGTAGTAAGAAGTTTGATTTCACTTTTATTGTCCTAAATCACAGCTTCCTAACCTTGGCATTATTGACATTTTGGACTGGATGATTCTCTGTTGTGGGAGCCTGTCCTGTACATTGTAGAAGGCTCTCCAGCATCCCTGGTCTGAGCCTAACAGAGGCCAGTAGCTCCACCCAGTGTAACAATCAAAACCAGCTCCACAGTCATTGCCAAATATCCTCTGGGAAGCAAAACTGTTCCCAGTTGAGAATGATTAAACTTAAAATGAAAGTAGTTAAATAAAAGTGTACTCCCTCTGCTCAGTTTCTTTCCTGCATATTTTATAGGCTTCAAACAATGAATGATTTAGAGTTTGTATCAGTCAGAACAAGTCAGGCTACTCGGTGGTAACAAACAATGCCAAAGTCGGCTCCGCAGATCAAGCGTGAGCTCTCCAGGGCAGCTGTCCTGCCTGAGGGCGCTTAACATTCGGGTTCCTTTAGTCGGCTAGCAGCTCAGCATCCACATGTGCTTTCATGGTCATTGCCGCAGGGAAAGACAGACTGTGGAGAAGCATGCATAAGGCCTTAAATATGTCCCTATGACAGTGACACATGTCACTTCAGCTCACCTTTTATTGACAAAAGCAAGTCACATGGCCATGTCTCACATCAAGGTGGGGAGGAAGTTCAGTCCTCCATGCTTGGAGGGAGATACTGGGAACACTGCTGAGCATCAGTGCTGTCACCCATCATCATCTGAAAGCTATTGTCTGTGTGTCCTGTAATGAACCTGGTAAGTTCTGGGTGACATGATTCAAGTAGTTTGGAATAGAGAGTTTACCCTGTAGGTCTGGAGAGAATGTCTACATGTAAACTACTCAGTGAACAAGACAATATGCACCATATACAATAGGTTATAATAATGCACATTAAATGTATGTAATAATTTGGAAAATATTTACATTTTTCTGATATGTGCATTTTATAATTTGAAGTCTTCCAGATAAAGAGCTGGCGTATCTTTCGGGTTCTGGGACCTAGGTCCAATGGGCGGGGGTTAAGGACTTCCTCATACAGCCAGATAGTTCTCCAGATACCCCTTCGTGTCCCACGGTTCAACACAGGTGTGGCACTGTCCACCCGGAGACAGCAGCAGGTTCCACAGGGCAGCGGTTTGGCCCCACAAGACCGCCCCTCCCTCCTGCACAGCTTCAGATGCCAGTCGCAGGCCCGGGTTGTCCCTGGTGCTTCTGGTTGACTGGCTACAGATTGGAGGTTCCCAAGACCCCCTCCTTCCTTGAGTTCTATTCATTTGCTGGAGTGACTCACAGAACTCAGAGAAACAATTTACTTAGCAGCTCACCAGTTTATTATAAAAGGATATGTTATAACTCAGGAGCCACGAGATGGAAGAGACGCATGGGACAAGGTATGGGGAAAGGGCACAGAGCTTCCACGCCCTTCCCAGGCAGCCACTCTTCCCAGTCTCCCTGTGTTCACCAACCCACAGGCTCTGAGAAGGCCCTCCTTGTGGGCTTTTATGGAGGCTTTGCTACACAGCAGGAGTGGTTAAATCATTAGCCTCTGGTGATTGATTCAACCTTCATTCCTTCTCCCCTCCAAGAGGTCAGGGGGTGGGACTGAAAGTTCCAACCCCCTGATCACGTGGTTGGGTCTCCTGGCAATCAACCCCCATCCTTAGGTGCTCTCAGAAAGTTACCTCATTAATATAACAAAAGATACCTTTGTAACACTTGGGAAAGGGAAATTTCTAGAGTTTTAGGTGTGTGATTAGGGGAAGAAGACCAAACATATACTTAGTATTATAAATCACAATGTCACCCGTATCCTTCTATTTATTGATTATCGTGTGTTTAACGTCCTCCAATAGAATTTTATAGTGTTTTCTGGTTAAGTGTATTCCTGGATATTCTTTAATTTTTTATTATTTTTGAGTGAGATTCCCTCCACCTCCCCCACCCCACTTCATTTCTATGCTAGTACAGAGCCAAAGCTGCTTGATTTTTCTATATTTTCCCTCATCTAGATATCTTAATGTTAATATTTTTAATACTTTGCATAGTTTTTGTATTTGAATCTCTTAGGGACTGGTTCACCAGATTTGCCCCCTGAATTAGGATATTTAGATAATCATACTTCAAAAACTACAATAATGTTTTCCCTTTTTAAAGGTAGCTTTAACTCCTTCTACTTACTTTGTAGCATTACATGAAACATATAGAACAATATTGGGTACTAATGGAAGTAATCTTTGATTTTATTTAAAAGAAGATTGTTGTTTATTTCTGGTATTCAGCATGTTTAAATGGTCTCATACTATTTGAAATTTTTTATAGAGTTTTAAATAAGAATGACTGCTGAATTTTAGCCAGTGGTTTCCAGAATTTGTTAGTCTAATTATAGGACTTGGGCTTTCATTTGCTGGTATTTGAAATACATTGATGGGTTTCCTGATGTTGAACCATGTACATATTCGAGGAGTAAGTAAATTCGGTGGACTTATTTTTATACAGGGTCCAGCACAAATAATGTCCCTTTTTCATTACAAAATCATAAGCCTGTAATTCTATAACATACTAGTGTCACACTCAAACACAGTATGTGACATTGTGGGTGAAATGTTCAAATTAAAACTATAAATTATCACATCCACATTATTACCCCACCAACCACGCTCAAACAGGCCTTACTTCTGCTGGACCCTGTATATTACTAGATTTGGTTTGCTAATGCCTGTTTTCTGGCATTCCAGCTAATTGAATTATTTGTTTCCCCCAAAACTACATTACCGGTATTTATTTCTTTCAATAACAGCAGTGGTTCTCATATTCTTATACCTGTTCCTTTGCCAGACTTAAAGGCTATTTGCATTTTAGTACTAGGTTGTATGCAGCTCCTCCATTCTCAAGTCACAACGGCATTAGTGACAGTTGAATCCATGTGTTCTCGTTAGGATTCTGCCAAACCTCTGGCTGGGTAGCTGCCCTCGGCAGGTGGAACACGTGACCATCAAGCTGAAGCACGAGCTGGGTGTCACCGCTGTAATGAACTTCCAGACCGAGTGGGACATTGTACAGAACTCCTCGGGCTGTAACCGCTACCCCGAGCCCATGTCTCCAGACACTATGATGAAGCTGTACAAGGAGGAAGGCTTGGCCTACATCTGGATGCCGACGCCGGACATGAGCACCACAGGTGAGCGATCGGACTCCCTCTGGCTCCCTGTGAGAGCTGTTTCAGAGAGGCCCTCACCGGTCTGCCTGGCTGCCCGCCTTTCTGTCTATAATTGATTGACCTAAATATGAGCGATAGAAATGGACTTTAAAAAAGGGTTTAGGTCTAATACATGTCTTTTGACAACTGAGCTAAGTTTCTATTTAGCATGAGTCCTTTGATTCATTGATTCATTAAACATGTATTTATTGTGCACCTACCGTGTATGTGGTGTTATGCTGGTGGCCGGGAACACAGTGGAGAAGAGAGGCAGGCCAACTCCTGTTCTCACGGAGCTTATCGTCCCATAGACACGACAAACATTAAATGACCACAAATAGAAGTAACCCACTGGGCAGGGTTTCACTAGAAAGATGCATAGATATCAGTAGGAGAGCATGCACAGACCGCAGATCCAGGAGGGGGTCAGGGAATGTGTTCCGGGGAAGCGGTGTTTGGACTAAGATCTGAAGAGCCAGGTGGGGCCGGTGGTGAGGCGTGCAGGCAGAGGGAGCAGCTTTCGAGGAATCCCTACGGCAGGAGAGCACCGAGGGTCGTAGAACAGGCCTGGTGGCTGCGGATCAGAGGATCGGGAAGTGAGTCCTGCAGGGACTCGGGAACAATAAGGACATCAGATTTTACCCTAAAGTGATGAGACGCAGCGGGAAGAGCTGGGGGCTGAGAGATGCCAAAACAACCCTTTTCTTCTCCTCTCGACAGAGGATGAATTGGGGTGGGCCCGGAGTGGGTCCGGGGATGCAGTCAGGAGGGTATGCCACATTCAAGTGAGAGGCAGTGAGGGGAGAATGCAGTGCAGGGAAGGGCGGTGATAGTGCGGCTGCATTCATTGCCCAGGTACCAGCTGAGCCTGTTGTTGTGAGGAGAGAATTAGGATGTGACTGGGGTGCTGCCCGGGAAACAGACAAATGGGCCATAGTTTTGATCTAATGGTAGGGGAAAGCGGACAGGTTCTGAACTACCTACAGTACAGAAAAGAGTGTGAGGGGAGGGATGCATCCTGTGCTCTGGGAGAGTTACGGCCGGAGAGGACCACTTTGTATGGAGAACAGACAAGCGGCACGAATGTCTTTGCATTTGAGGTGGGCATGACAGGTCATTGCCAAGTGTAACAAAGCATAGGCCAAGGCTCAGAGCCACGGGATGTTAGAGGAATGATCTATATTTCAGCCTGGTTGTATGGGACAATAGGGTTCTTGTAGAAAAGGAATGGAGCTGTTTAGAGCCAAGAAAACCAAGTTACACTGGTAATATGAACTAGTTGTCAGCAGGGGGCAGCAGAGAGCTATGAAAATGGCACAGCCTAAGGGAGTTTGGTCAACACTGTTTTGGGGAAAAGAAGAAAGGCTGTGATGCCTAGGGAGGAAACATTTCTATCATCCACCCTCTTCCCCCAAAAGTACATTATGTATCTATCAGACACTGCTCTAAGCAGTTGCATGCATTAACTTACTTAATTCTCACAACAAGCTTCTGGACAGATGCTGTCATCTCCCTTTTGCAGAGGAGGAGGCTGAGGCAGAGAAAACTTCAGTAACCTGGCCAGGGTAAACCAGAGAGACCCCGCCTGGATTTCTCGGCAAACAGGCTGACTCAGAACGTAGCTCCAAGACACATGCTCACGTGAACTCCTCATGCACATTCTACAGACCACTGCACTTCCAACCTGTCATTTTCATCTCTTGCTGGAATTAGGCAAAGTCGTGAGTTGCCAGGGAGGTAGCTGGGTCTCCCTGGAGTCAATATAATCAAGGCATTGGTCAGGACAGAAGGCCCGGGAAGGCACAGGTGCCTGGACCTGGGCCATATGGGCTCTTCATGAACTCAGGTGGTCCTCCCGGCCGGGCTGGACCCCTTGGTGGATCTGTGTGGGAGCTGTACTGCTGCTGGGGATGAGGTATCACTTGTGTTCCTTAAGGGCAGTTTGGGTACTTCCCTTGGTAATGCTGATCCAGAGGAGCTTGATTTAGCCACACAGGCTTTGTTTTCCAAGGGAGAAAAAAAAAAAGAAAACTTCATTGGCACAGAATAGCACTGGTCGAATCTAGGTCATATTTGTCCTGTCCAGCTAGTTTCTCTGGTTTCAAAACAGAGGAACCGGTTAGGGAGTGTGCCTGTAGCTTCCAGAGGGTGCCTGGATTTCTGCTTCCTCGATTCTGGTTTATTAGCACTGTTGCCCCTTCGGAATACGGTGTGAGACGAGGCTCAGCGACACCGAGACACACTTGGCGTGCGTCCCACTCCATCCCGTGCTGGCGAGCCGGGAATTTGCCTGCTCATTCCCAACACCCCCCTGGAGTCGTGTCAAAGCCTTTGGCGGAGAGGGGTCCTGTCTTTGTGAAGAGACAGTTGTGATCTGACGTGGGCGCTGCCGGGGAAACAGAGACAAATAAGATCGTTCCTTGATAACAGGGGTCCTGGTCACGACAGTGGAGCATCGCCCCCCCCCCCCCACCGACTGCATGAAATGACAGCAGAATGAAAGCTCCCACTGACAAAGACCAAACCCCAACTGTACATGGAGGGTTTCTTTAGTTCAGCCTGCATGCAGGGGGGTAGGCAAAGGGTTAATGGCCATTTTGGAGTCCCCGAGGAATTTTTGACCAGTAGATCCATCTCTGCAGCTCACAATATCAGCACAGTAAACATATAGATTAATTCTGCCAGATATTTTTAGAACGCAAGAGAAGAGTCCATCTGCAGGAGTTTTGAGCCACACAGCGCTGTCGGCTGATGTCTGAGAGAGAAGACAGCTGGTGAACGGCCACGGTCCCCACGGGCTGTCACGTACCTGTTTCGATCCTGGGGCCATCGATCGTCGGTTTGCACATTTTGTCATAGGCTAAGGGCTTAATTAGGGTTTTCTTTTTTCTTTTTAAAAATATTTTGGTTTGTGTCTTTCACCTAAGAAAGAAAAGGTTCCTAAATCTGGCATCCACCTGAGAAGAACCAATGTGCTCACCCAGATTTGGTTTTTCTGCCCGTGGGAAGGACCCTCGTGGGGTTCTGGCGCCATCAGGGCAGTGCTGGGATGACAGAGGAGCTGGTGGGCCGCCCCGTCCCCAGCTACCTCCTTTGTTTTCTCCATCCGGGTTCTTTTCTCTGACTCAACACCCCGGATCCAGCTCTGCCGTGAGGCAAGCACACTGACCTCGGAGCCGCAGCACCGAGGGGTGAGCCTTGTCACCGCTGTGTGGCTGTGTGATACTGGGCCGACTAGTTCCTGCACTTGGAAAATGGGGATAATAATTTCCGCCTTTCAGGATTATAACAGCGGAAAAAGATGATGGATGTGAATGTGCTTTGAAAATCACAAAGTTGGGACTGTGTTATTAGTCCCAAGTCCTTACGTTTCTACCAAAGGATGTCATAGATAATATGAACCTTATTTCCATTACAATGCAAAGGTGAAGAAGAAGATATACTGAAATAGAATAATAATATACTTGGCATAAATCTGCCCCTGGATTAAGAAAGGAAAGCTATGTGTGTGCATATGTGTGTGTGTTTGTTTTGGAAAGGCTGAATGTTGTTCTAGGAATGATCTCATTCGGGGCCAGCCCCAGCTAAACCGTGGGTGTCTTCAGGGCCCCCCACTTGTGTCAGTCCCTCCTGTCTCAGGCCGCCCCAGCTCCCCCTCATGCCCCTTCTCGCCACCTTTGCGTGTTCATCGCGTGCTTCCAGGAGGCGCTCAGTCACCGCTGAGCTGGAGGAGCCTAGAGGAGGCGGGGCCGGAAGTTAGACCGGAGGGGTCTAGTAGTGTCTCAGCGCAAATTGGCAGTATTGGGCTTCATTTTCTATTGTTTCAATTCATGCCTTTGGGCATCTGTTGAGGGCCAGGGCCTGCTGTGAGTTCCAAAGGAAGAATCACAGGCAGTGGAGTGTGTTGTTGGCCGGCATAGGGTTTCAGATTTTCAACTTAGTTGCCAACATTTAAAATTTGGACTGTTATACGTTAAAAATATGCATTTCTGTCTTGCCTTTCGGGATAATTGTTTTTAAGAATAAAGACTTTTTACCAAATTAAATTCTATGTGGAGCCAAAATACACAAAACAAATACCAGGGGCTCTGGTAGATGCTGGCTTTTCTGTGCGAGCCCTGAGGATACCCTGGGGACCCTTTCTATCCCTCAGTGGGTTACATATGATCAGCTGAGGCTCTCTGGAGCGGTCTGGAAGCAGAGGGATGCAGGCGCGTTGGGCACACATGGCCCCCTAGGCCAGGGGCAGAGGCGTGTAGCCCCAGGCCGGATTGGCCCTCCCACAGGGCTGAAAGCAGCAGGTGACCAGGCAGGTGGGGAGCAGGGGCTGATGGAGAGATCAGGTTGATGGCATGGGAGCCGGCCAGCACCACTAATCAGGCAGGCGAGGGAAGGACAGTAGCACAGAGGTTAAGACTGGAGGCTGTGGCATCTGGCTGGCTGGGTTTGAGCGGCCATGAGAGAACAATAACCTTGGGAAGCCCTCTGAGCCTCAGTTTCCTCAGGCATACTGGGGGATAATAATGGTACCAAGGTCCTCGTTGGCAGGAGGTGGTTGTAGAGGAGCTCCTGGGTGCTCACTGCTTACAAAGGCACGTGGCTGGTCAAAAGGCAGAAGGAGCTGTCATCCGAGCAGGTGATGTGCCGTCCCTGGAGGTCACGATGCATGAGGTGTCCGGGGGATGCCAGGCCGAGATGGGTGGGCATCCTGGACCTACAACTTGTCTGGTGCTCCTTTTTACTATTTGTTCTTTTTTATGTCATCTGAGTCTTTGCTTGACAGTTCTTAAGTGGGATGGCTAAGTGATTTTGGGAGAAGACCACTGGTGTGTGAGACCTGTGTTAAAACTGGGAGCCTTACAGAGCTCCCACGCGGTTGCTGACCTTCAACCTCCAGGATCACATGTCTCAGATCATAGAACCTCAAAGTAGCACATACCCATTTTCAACAGTTTTACCTTCTAGACTCTTTGCGTGCATCTCGGAGAATCTTCCACAGATACAAAGGAAAAAGGGCGAGATCGCATCGTTTGGCTGTTTGGTGCAGACCCTTTTATCGGGGGACCTCCAGCCAGAGAGACTGTTGGGCAGGGACCTGACAGGTCCATGCCATCCCTGGCTCGGGCAGGCCAGCTGCCCTGATGGCACAGGGGCCAAGCACCAGGGGCTGGGAATCCGGCTTCAGCAGCTCCTCCTGCTAACGGCCACTATGCTCTCTTTCTATATTTGGCCTTTAATAAAAGCCCACATTAAACATATGTCTATTTCCTGGCAGTGTGCATGGTAGCTGAGAGGTTGCTATAAATGGGGACCTTGTCAAGTGGTGCATTAGGGAGGAGCAGGGAGAACCCAGGCTTCCTGGACCCATCACTGGGAGTTCCTTTCCCTGCACTATTGCTCGGGGTAAACCTCTAACACCCCTTCATGCACAACAGAAGCCCTGAACTTGAGCCAGCCTCACCCCATCAGCAGGCTGCACAGACATGCCTTGGAGGTATGTCTGTTTCCCCCTGTCACCCAATTCAAACAGTGGATGAACTACACCGTCCTCTCCCGAGGCTCGCAGTGAGACATCTCTCTGGTATGTACAGTGTTCTCACCTCCTTACATCTCCAGTGACATCTGCCTGCCTCGGGGAGACTGCCAGAAATGACTGACTGCATGGCAGGCCCACCCAGATCTCACCTGGGAGCACCTCCCAACCCAGCACAGAGGTGTCAGCCGGTCAGAGCTGTGGCTCAGTGTGGACTCGGAGAAATTACCCAATAAGTTACAGCTCGTGTGTCTCCAATTCAGATGCCCTCGGGGACCAGGCAGGCCACACTAAGACAGCTGGGGCCCCAGGGACTGTGAAGTGGGCCCTGCCTAAAGGAGTCCCAGTTACAGGCGTCTCTACACTGCTCTTGAGACCCTGTCGTAATAGCAATCAGCAGAGCACCAGCAGCAAAAATAGAATATTGTCCTGGTTCCACGTGGACGTTCTGCTGCAGGATGGAATGGGAACTGAGAGGGCGCTCCGGCCACAAGCAGGTCCTTGGTGACACCTGTCCTCAGGTGCCGACTCCGGGTCACAGTGTGTGGTGTTGGCCCCTTCGGGGCCCCTGCATCGTGAAAGAGGACAGCTGGAGAGGGAAGTCTCAACTTGCCTGAGTGGTTCTCCCGGGAGGACTCTGGGCCCAGTGAAATCACTCGAGGGAGGGCCTCTCCGGTCCTCCAGTGGGCCGGCAATGTGAAGGCCTTGGGCCTCGGCCGGGGGTACTACACGTTGTATCTGTGTGGTTGAGGACAGGGAGTGGCTCGAGATTGTCAAATCACAGGCACAGGGTTTTAGTCCAGGACTCTGTGTGGTTTCCCTGTTTCATCCCTTTTTGAAGTAATTTACACAGACCGTTCTCCAACCCTCCCCCAAATCCACTAAACATCTTTGACTGTGAACCTATAGGCAGCAGACACTGCAGGCACCCAGGAGTTTGATGATTTTAGGGGGGATCTCTTACACCAGGGTCTCTTACAACAGGCTGCAGCAGAGCCTGCGTATCCTCTCTGTGTGGCAAGGGGATATTTTAATCATCTCATAATTGAAAAACTAATCATGAAGCTGCAATAACTATAATCATGACTGCCCAGTAAAGGAGAAACTGAATCAGTTGTAATACCCACTGCATCATGAGGGAATAAATGAACAGTGTATCAGTTAATAAGTTAGTCACTCCATTGGACAAAAGAGAACTAGCATCTTGTGTTGAATGGATGAGACTGACTTCTTTCATCAAGACCCACTAACTCTGTTGTACATTTACCTAGAAGGTCCTTTTGGATGACAGGAAACTGAGTTGACAGGACCTGTTGGGCTCCCTGTGAAATCCTCTAAACCTCTGTCTAATCTGTATGCACAGATCATCTGATGACAGGCTACAGCGAACTTTTCTTTGAAGGGAAACTGGGCACAGAAGCCCCTCAAAGGAGCAGCCAAATCAGCAGCAGTTCAGAGCAGACCCATTGCCTCTGAGGACCCTTCCCACTCTGTCATTAGCAGGAGTTGGTATTGTCTCGCCTCTCCCTTTGAGACAGGGGAATGGAACCGGTCATATCATCCCTGCGTTGCTCTACTCGGTGCTGTGACTTCCCAGGGTGCTGGAGTGATGGTAATTAGCAGCAATATCAGGGTTCCACTACTCATGTGACTGTGCTGTGCTTTCTCTGTCCCAGGCCGGGTACAGATGCTGCCCCAGGCGGTCTGCCTCCTGCACGCGCTGCTTGAGAATGGACACACCGTGTACGTCCACTGCAATGCGGGGGTCGGCCGGTCCACGGCGGCCGTGTGCGGCTGGCTCCACTACGTGATGGGCTGGAAGCTGAGGAAGGTGCAGTACTTCGTCATGGCCAAAAGGCCGGCCGTGTACATTGATGAGGATGCCTTGGCCCTGGCACAAGAGGACTTCTTTCAGAAATTTGGGAAGGTGCATTCTTCCATTTGCAGTGTGTAGGTGGCCCGTCTGCCTCCCCTCTCTCCCATTTCCTGTGGAAGCACGGAGCCATGGGAGTTCAAGAGCCTAGAAACAAAGATTCCGCTCGAAGAGACTGGCCACTGGCTTTTCCCCCAACCCGCCTCTTTCAGTCTGGGGCCGACTTTCTCCTATGCTTTGGTAGAGCTGTATTGTCTTTGAAGTATTTTACAAAGGAAGCTGTGACCAACACAGGAGAAATAGCCACAGGCAGTTGGGCCGTGCACTGTAGTTGTAGCATCAGACAGAGAGGGAATGCACGCAGGTCTGGCCGCCGGCAAGCAGACCCGCCCCTCGCTTTCCAGATGCCATGTTCCTTGTGTTGTGAATTCGCCACTGCAATTTCTTGCTGCGTTGTTGAGTGGTGCGCAGAAAAAAAGATAGGGCGTCATGTAGATTTCATCACTTGTATGTGTGCATGTACACACACCCACACCCACCCACCCCCACACACAAACACACGCACACGCAAATTTTCCACTGAAATGGTAAAATGAGAGCTGGTCAATTGCCAAGAAGGACATATGAGTAGAAGCCTGGGCTATGACAAATTAAGACCTCAATGTGACCAAAATAAGTGGCTTTCTAGACCTCGATTTTGCATCCTGCTTCAAAGTCTGTTCCAAGGCATCACCTTCCTGAGCCCCCCACGACCCCGTGTAACATCCAAAGTAGAGTTACCACCTCTCTATTTGTTTGAATTGAGGTTCAGTGAACACAGATAGCTTGCTTAAGGGTTTCTTGCTACTCAAGGTTGAGGTGGAGTTTTTTTGATTCACTGCTTCTTCAACACAGCTTGTTCTGCCAACGAACTCGAGTGAATTCAGTTTCTCTATCACAGAGTAAGGTTGCTGTTTCTGCAGCAGTTGTTACCATGAGAAATGGAACAGCATTCTGATCAGTTGCCAAAGAATTTAGGAGAGTACTTGTATTTTGTACGACCTGCTTTAAAACCTGGTGGGCTGTCTCAAGGCCAAAGTGACCTGAGCCATAGCTCACAAGAGGAGCTATACACGTGGGGTGAAAGTAGGTTTATGGTGTGAGTATGTGGAACAAGCTTATTCTTGTTTTACTATTTATTAATTATTGTATTATTTTCCATACGAACAACTGTAAACCTATTGTGCCTCACCCTGTATTACCAATAGAGCTCCCAGAGCCCAGATCCATAGGTCGTTGCTCCACAGCTGGGCAGCCACCCTGGTCCACACTCAGTTTAGTACAGTAACAATACACAGCACACACGCTGTGCTTCCAGAATGTGCAGCCCACTGCCTCTCCCTAGGTCCTGCTGAAAACTCAGAGACGAATGAGACTTTGCCTTCAAGAGCTCGTAGCCCAGGAACAGCCCCGTGTTCCATTTAGTACCACGTAGGATTGAACTGTGGGTGCCATGCTAGGTAGGGGAGGGGGAAGTGACTTTTATTGGGTGCCTCTTACGGGCTAGGTGCTTTACCATCTTATCCCTTTTAATCTTCGCAGTACCCTGTGTGAGAGAGAGGCCTTGTTATCTCCATTGTATAGACCAGGTAACTAAGGCCCAGAGAGGTTAAAGCAACTGGGTAGGACAACATGGTGACTAAGTAGAGGAAATGAGTTATGCATCTAGGTTTGTCTGAGTCAAAGCCCATGCTGTTCCTATTAAACTGCAATCCTTATTTGCTTATTGTGCAATCCTTATTATGAAATAAATATTTCATAAATATTTATTGATAGCTATGAGGGAGTCTGGGACAGACTCCCACCCTTTAGGAAGGGTGGGAATAAGAAGGATGCAAGGCGAGACCCACTGGCGTTCAGAGGAGGGAAAGACGCTTTATAACTGTGGGCCTCAGGGGAGATGGCATTTGGCTCAGCAGGGAAGGCTAGACAAGGCACATTTCTCCTGCAGTTTTACAAAGTTAGATTTATAAGCCAAGATGGACTAATATGGAGTCCAGTTCCCTTGATAAAAAGAACTGGAGGTAACTGTTGTATTAAAGTCACCCCTTTATAGTCGTAATGTGTTGTGTAAAATTTAATTTTAAAAATGAAATATTTCTAACCAATTGTATATTTGTGTATGAAATTCCTTAATGTCTATGAAGCCCAGTTATGTAATTTTCACTAAGGGAAAATCCTTTTTGAATGAATTTTTTTTTTTTTTGCTCTGATGGGCAAAATCGTTTTAGGGCTAAGAATATTTGGGAATAACTTCCCTTGTCTTCAGTGATCGGATTGTCTGGTCTGTTTCAGAGTCACCTGTAATTTTTCCTCAATAAAAGAATTGAAATGACCTTTGTGTATAGAATTTTTTTAAGTATTAATTTTGGTTGCAATTCAAAAGAGCAAACTGTCTTTTCTTATTTGTCATCTAGTTTATTCCTTTATTTTTCAAAGGAACAAACCCAGACCCAGAGACAGCAGATGACTCTGAGCGGCACAGAGATTCAGCAGAGGGTCGGAGGGGAGGGACGCGCTGGGAGGATCGGCCGGGAGATTTGTTTTGGTGTTGAGGGGGCCCTGTGGGCCCATGGACATGAGAGGAGACGGTGTCGTTACGGGAAAGAATTGGTGGAAGGAGTCATTGGGAATTGGAGTAAGTGGAAGAAAAATGGCTAAAATGAGGACAATCAAAGAAAAATGAAATTTCCAAAAGAAGAAGCAGGTGTTTCCTTTTATGAAGGAAACATACTGTTGGAAGGGCTGAGAAGGGAGGTGCGGCTGCAGTAGCAGAGGGGCGAGAGAGTCAAGGTTATGTTCCCAGGACAGGACAGGAGGTCGTGCTAAATGGTCAAGGCAGTAGGAAAAGGACAACTGGACGTGATGTGCTGTTCAAACAGGAGGTGTGCTGTGCATTAGCTTATTACCTGCTAGGAAAAGAAAGAAAAAATCTGACAGGAGATGGAACTAACAATAAGGACTGATGAAGCTACCTCGCATTAAAATGATAATAACGGCAGGATGATAAGGGGAAGAGGAGGAACAACCATGACAATGACTTCACTCTTCCCTTCCTTAATCCATTTCTCCCAAAGTTTTTCCCCGTTCAGGTAAGGGACTCGTACTTCTGGTTGCTCAGGTTCCAAACGTCAGCGTCATTCTTATAGTAACTCCTTTCTTCCTTTCAGACATCATGTTTAATCTATCTGGAAAATCTGTCACCTCTCCTGTCAAAATATCTATAGCCCATGTTTTATCTCCCCCACAGAAGAAGCCTGGTTACAGCCTGGTTACTGATCTCCAGACTGAACTTCAGAAAGAGCCTCCTATCTGGTCTCCCCATTTCTGTCCTTCCCTCCACCCCCCGCCCCTACCTCTCTCCTGTCCACTCTCACACTCTGGCGGGGGGATCCTGGGGAAACACATGGATTATGGCGCGCCTGTGCTCAAAGCCTCCAGGGATGTGCCATGTCTCTCAGGGTGAAGGCCCAAGCCCTTCAAGGACCTACACAACCTGGGCCTCTTGGTGTCTGACCTCATCTCCTACTGCCCTCTGCCTCCCTGTGCCCCAGCCACACGGGTCTTCTTGGGCCTGGAGGATTCCCGGCAGGCTCCCGTGTCAGGACACCCGCACCTCCCCCCCGCCCCCCGCCATGCTGTCTGCCTGGAGGGCTCTCTCCCAGGTCTGCACACGGCTCCCTCTGTGCCTCCAGCACCGATGCCTTCCTGGACCGCCCACCAAGATTCGCCACACCCAATCTTAGCTTTGCCTTTGCTCATTTTTTGCTTTATTATCCTTCATGGGACTCACTACTGGCCAATATATTACATAATTGTTTTATTTGTTTTATTGTCTGCATTCTGTCACTACAATGTGAACTACGTACAGATAAAAAGTTGTATCTAACCCCTGGCTGACATAGCTCAGTGGATTGAGCACGGGTTGCGAACCAAAGTATCGCAGGTTCGATTCCCAGTCAGGGCACATGCCTGGGTTGCAGGCCATAGCCCCCAGCAACTGCACATTGATGTCTCTCTCTCTCTCTCTTCCCTCTCTAAAAATAAATAAATTAGATCTTTAAAAAAATTTGTATCTATTTTGTTTGGTGATGTACCTAGAGTGTCTCGGAGTCTGGCATATAGTTCAATGAGTGAAGGTCAAGAATAGCTAATAACTGTTGACAGCACACCTATTCTCTGGGCTGTTCTCTAAAGGCTTTGCTTATGTCAGATCATTTAATTTTCCCCACAAGGCTAGGAAGTAGATATTACTATTATCTCTATTTTACAGGTAAGAAGACTAAAGGCATAGAAGAAATGTGAACTTATTTTAAGGCAGGGAAGAGTTTCACTCCTGGTTTGGTAGAGTAAGCTCCTAAAGAGCCACCCCGTAGAAACTCTGGGCACACCGCATGTATTATTAGTTTGCTAGCCGTAAAGATGTACCACACACTGGCTGGCTTAAACAACAGACGTTTATTGTTTCACAGTTCTGGAAGCAAGGTCAAGGTGTCAGCAGGGCTGATTCCTTCTGCAGGATGGAAGGGGAAGCTGCCCAGGCCTCTCGCCTGGTTTCTGGTGGTTTGCTGGCAACCTTTGGCATGCCTCAGTCTGTGGAAGCATTACTGGCCCCTGCACTCATCTTCACAGGGCATTCTCCCCATGAGTGTTTGTGTGTTTGTGTATGTGGGGGGGTCCAAATTTCCCCTTTTTATAAGGATACCAGTCACATTGGATTAGTGGGCCACTGTATTTCAGAAGGACCTCATCTTAACTAATTACATATGCAAAGACCTATTTCTAAATAAGCTCACATTTGAAGGTACTGGAGTTAGGATTTCAATACACAGATTTTGGGGGGTACAATTTGAATCATACCACTACCAAACACAACTACCTGAAGACTATGGAGGTGAAAAAAGCAGGCAGATACGAGGGGAGTGGAAGCTTGGAAGAAGGGACTAGACTGGGCTGAGTTTGCTGTTTTTACGATTTGTCCTGATGTCAGGCTGCACTCATAGTGTTGCTGAGACAGGTAAAATGCAACACTCTCATCCTTGGTTCAGGACCCCAGAGTGGAGCAAAATCAAGCATTTCCCTTGTGATAGAAATTAGGAAACAGTATGTGATATAACATGGGCCCCTGAGATACATGAAGAGTTTCTGGGGGTTTCTGAGTAGTGTTTTCACTGCCCCCCTTTGGGAAATCCTGATTTTATTTTTTTAATTAAAAAATCTTTATTGTATTATTTTTTGATTACCATTTAGTGCCCTTATACACGCCTCCCCCAGCAATCACCACACTGCTGTCCAGGTCCGTGAGTCCTTGTTCCTTTTTGCTCCGTCCTTCCACCCTGTAACTCCCCTCCCCCAACTACCTGTCATCCTGCTCTCCATCTATGTCTGTCCCCATTCACTCTGAATAAAGAACGACAGGAAGTGATGCTTTTTCTTCCTTCAGTTCCTGTTCTGTGTGGATACGTGATCCAGACTAGTGGGACCATCTTCCTAACAGCCTGAGAATAAAGCCCACACGTGAAATGACAGAGAAAAGAGGACTGAAGTTGTGGCTACCAGATAAGTTAGCCCTGGATTCTGCTCAATTTCTTCACTTCCGGTTGGGCATGATGACCTATTTGTGTTCAAGCCAATCAGAGTCACGTTTTCGATTGCTTACAGTTGAAGCAAAGCAGTTGGCACACTACCAATTATATAAGTTCTAGTTTTAGTAATAAAAAATAGTCTTTATTTTGTCATCATTTCTGGTATTAAAATACATTCTTATGTCATTTAAGGAACTTATGTTTTTGTATTTGCTCCTCCTAGGACAGTGTCGTTAGTAGTTTCTGTACCGCTGGGCTTCGGAGGACAGTGCTAACGGGAAGATGGGCGCTCTGGAGTGATGATCTACAGGTTAAAATTGTGTGACAGGGAAGGCAGCCCGTGGTGGACCTGTTAGACTTCAGAACAGCTGTGTTTGTGATTTCTGATCATCGGCCTTAAAGCAGTGATTCTTACCTACTTAACTGAAAGCCAACCTGAAGCGGAGATACCACAAATTTTCCATTTTCCTGGGCAATAAACATGTACACCTCAAAGAATTACACATTCAGGTAGTCTCCATGCCTTATGTGAGCCAGGCACTCTTACTATGTAGCCAAGTGGCTAGTGAAAATGAATGGATTGGGCTGATTTGAAGTTTATGATCCCTTTTTCCTACCTTTAGACAGAAATTATACCAAGTCTTATTAATTTTTTTAACTAAAAGAAACATAAAAAGGGTACATGAAGTAGAAGAAGCAGTAAAAATAATGAACTTCTCACAAATGGAATCCTTGGCTCCAAATATGTGAATTGGGATTTTACATTTTAAAAGTAGAATTCTCAAGTAGAAATTTGAAGGAGAGACTTTAAGAGCTGATTCATATGACAGTGTTCAGTGTTTCTAGCTGTATATTTACAGACTTGGACCAAGTTTTTAATCTAATAAAACTTTCATTTAAAACTAACACAAAACATTTAAAGACATGCTTTGGTTTAAAATTAGCTATTTTCTCTCACGTGAGATAATTTAGAATGTGGTACAAATGTATATATTATTTGCCTTCTACTGAGCATCTTCTTATCACCTTCTAAAGATGTTCCTTTAATTGTTTTTATTTGTTTATCTTTGATTCCTTGGTATTAATTTAGTGCTGACATGAAACATGTGGGCAGTACACATTATGGAAGGCATCGGATAGGTAAGCTCTGGGCTCCCATAGCTAGAGGATATGATTGAATATCCAAGAACCTGTCCAATGTGGGAAACGCTTTAGGCTCAGATACATTCTGGAAGTTACCATTGGGCCCAAAGGACAGACAGAAACCCAAGAGCAAAATCCAGAGACGGCTGAAAGAATTGTCTGAGACACAGAGAAAATGTAGAGCCATTCAAATAAAAGACAGGAGGAATTCCTGTACTGTAATTGTATCAGACATTATTATTCCAATATAACTACAGGAAATTCTGCTTAGTGTTCAGTGAATAAGATTGCTGTCATTTAAAACCTGAGCTAAGAGCAATCAGTATTAAATGATCTGGCACAGCATCAGAGCAGTACGGATTGCAAAGGAGAAAGTCAGAAGAAACTGGACCCAGAACAGTGCGAAACAGCCAGTTGCCATTGTCACACCTGCAAGGCTTCCATTGATGCCTGGTGAGAGACAACTCAGAACTCACTGAATATAATTTAGTTTTTAAATTGTATTTGTCAATTATAGTTTACATTCAGTATTACTTTGTATTACTTTCAGGTCTACAGCGTAGTGGTTAGACAGTTATACAATTTACAGAGTATTCCTCCCCTGATATTTTCAGTACCCACCTGGCCCCATACATAGCCATTACAATAATATTTACTATATTCCTTATTCTGTACTTTATATCCCCGATACTATTCTGTAAGTATCAATTTGTACTTCTTAATCTGTTCACCTTTTCACCCAGTCCCCCAACCCTCCTCTCCTCTGGCATCCATCAGTCTGTTCTCTGTGCCTTTGACACTGTTTCGTTTTTGTGTGTTCACTGATATTGTTCATTAGATTCCACATGTAAGTGAAGTCATATGCTACTTGTCTTTCTCTGACTGACTTACTTCACTTAGCATAATACCCTCTTCATCCATCAGTGCTGTCACAAATAGTAAGATTTCATTCTTTTTTATGACTCAGCAATATTTTATTGTACATGGGTACCACTCCTTTTTTATCTGCTAGTTTATTGATGGACGCCTGGGCTGCTTCCATATCTTGGCGGTGGTAAGTAACACTGCAGTGAACACAGGGCACAGACATTCTTTTGAACTAGCGTTTTGGATTTCTTTGGCTCTACACCCAGAAGTGGAATCACTGGGTCATAAACCAGTTCCATTTTTAATTTTTGAGGAAACACCGTACTGTTTCCCATAATGGCTGCACCAGTCTGCATTCCCACCAACAGTGAATGAGGGTTCCCTTTTCTCCACATCCTTGCTTGCTTGTTGATTTATTGGTGATAGCCATTCTGACAGGTGTGAAGTTATTGTGATTCTCATTTGCATTTCTCAGATGATTTTTGATGACAGCCATTCTGACAGGTGTGAGGTTATATCTCATTGTGATTTAATTTGCATTTCTCAGATGATTGGTGACATTGAGCATCTTTTCCTATGTCTTTTGGCCATCTGTATGTCCTCTTTGAAGAAGTGTCTGTTGAGGTCCTCTGCTCATTTATTAATTGGGTTGTTTGTTTTTGGGGTGTTGAGTTGTGTGAGTCCTTTATTAATTTTGGATATTAACCCTTTATCAGATGTATTATTGGCAACTATCTTCTTCCAGTTAGTAGGTTGTCTTTTTGTTTTGTTGATGGTTTCCTTTGCTTTGCAAAAACTTTTTTGAATTTAGTTTGCCTAGATATAATGAAGAAAGTAGAGTATGTTTTCTCCTCAAAAATCTTTATTTTTACCTTGTTAAAATAAAAAAAAAGCCATAGATGAATTCATGCTCTGGAAAATGATGGTGAAGACTTTGTACCCACTGAGGTCAAACGAGTTAAGCATCCCCCATATTTCTTTTAAAGATTTTATTTATTTACTTTTAGAGAGGGAAGGGAGGGAGATAGAGAGAGAGAGAGAAACATCAATGTGCGGTTGCTGGGGGTTATGGCCTGCAACCCAGGCATGTACCCTGACTGGGAATCGACCCTGCGACACTTTGGTTTGCAGCCCACGCTCAATCCACTGAGCTACTCCAGCCAGGGCTAGCATCCCCCATATTTTAAAGAATGGTGTTCAAATAATGCATAGACCGACCCAGCACCTCACATGTTTCTGGGGCTTAAGCCATTTCTGTTTATTGTGATTACTTATATATTTGGACTTTTTTTCTATTTACTTAGTTTTTTATTTCAAAAATTTCCTGATATTTCTGTTTTAGTTTTATTTTTTGACTTTATTTTTTACTTCAATTATTACTTCTCCTTAAAAATGAAAGAACTAATCAACAAAACAAATAAGCAAAATATAACTGGAGACATGAAAATAAAGAACAAGCTGGCAGTGACCAGAGGGGCGGGGGAAGAGTGTAATGGAGGAAAGAACGGGAAGGACCCAGGGACAAAGACAATGTGGGGGGATTGAATGTGAGAAATGGGGGTGAGTAGGGTAGGGGAGAGTTATGGGGGGAAATGGGACAACTGTAGTTGAACAACAGTAAAAAAAAACCACTCCCCAAGTGAAAGAACTTTAACATTGCACCCAGCACTATAGCATCTGTAAGTAGAATGATAAATGGTGCTTAGCCATATAGGTTCTTGACATTCTCGGATATTACTTAAGCCAAATATTTCTTTGGATCCTGTGCTCTGATCTAACGTATATTTTAATCTAAGAGAATGTGAAAAAAACACTTCATGAGAAATTTTTTTTCATGTAAGTTAATGGTTGAGTAATTTATTTAATGAAAGTACTATCAAAGGCTTTCTTCTTTTGTTTGTTTTAGGCATTTTAACAATTTATAGGTTTAATATCAAATTGTAGCAAATATCACAGGTCAACATCAGAAAGCCATGATCTTATAAAATGCTACATTGCATTTTCAACTCTGTCTCTTTCTGAGAATTGCGCTGATTAAATCTCCCTTGGGTTGGCCATCGTAGGCTGACCCTGAGGGCCTTCCGACAGGAGCAGCCTGGTGAACTAACTGCATTGCCGCGCGTACTGAGAATGTCGGTCCCCGGTCCTTGTGTCACCCTGCTCGGTGTTCTCCCAGTGAGCGACCTCAGGGCAGCAACTACCTTCTGGCTAAGGAATTAAGCACAGCAGTTATTTTTCAGAGCAATAAAAATACTTTATGCAACTGTGATGCTTATACATAATTGTTTTACTCTTCTCAGGAACAGTTAAGATTAGGTAGCACTAATTTCCTGAACTAACTTTACTCCTTGGTCTGCTTTTCATTATACCCTATGGTCTCATCTTCCGTAGGTGTTTTTAATTTTATTTTAATGTTGCTATACTGCTTTATCCATCATAGCATGTCACATTTAATTCTTTTTGGGGAAAGAGGGGTATAAATAAATACAAAATATTGCCTTGGTGAAGCTTTTGCACAATCTAGAGGCTGACATTATGAAAACTATTGTGTAAAGGTCACAAAAAGGTGAAATGTCATGAAATGTCATATATATTTCAGGGTAAAAGTCTGTCTTTTGGATACTAACGTTAATATCATCCTTCACCTCAGAGACACAAATAGCAGAGGTTGGGTCAAACCTATAGACGAATGTCTTCACGGCTGTGTGTTGATTTGATTGATAGATGCATTGTCTTGGTTAAGCAAGGGTGAACTAGAGTTCACGTCATCAGCGTAAGTTTCCTGTGCAGCTACGCCTTTACAGGTAGAGGAATGCATTTTTCTTTTCTTTTTTTCTGATTAATCCAACAATTTGCTTAGTCTCTGGTAACTTATAAACAGTGGAATTAATAATCACATGTGACCATCTGTTCTTCCTTATATTCTGTTTGGCATATAAACAGCCACAGGCCTCAGATAGTCGTAAATAAAAGTCACAATGAAAATATTAGGCAAACCTACTGGCCTGTTAGTCACATTTCAGGTCTCTGAAGAGTGGAATTCTCTGTTCCACAGCAAACTGTGCACTTCATAGTCAGTATTATTACATGGGCAGTATTCCCTCTTGAAGTTAACACCAAATTTTAACTTTTTCCCATTTATAGTATATTGTTTTTTCCAAATGTAATAAAAAATTAACTTAATGCTTTAAAAGAATCATGTTTCTTGAGCGCGGGCTACAAACCAAAGCGTCGAAGGTTTGATTCCCAGTCAGGGTACATGCCTGGGTTGCAGGCCATAACCCCCAGCAACCGCACATTGACGTTTCTCTCTCTCTCTATCTCCCTCCCTTCACTTGCTAAAAATAAATAAATAAATAAAATCTTTTAAAAAAACTTTAAAAAAAAGATCACATTTCTTGACACAGAAAAATTTTGAATATTTAAATATATTAAGCTGATTATTTTAATAAATTAAGCTGATGACTAGCAAATGGAGTGACACTCTTTGGAAGATCATTACACGTGTAAACCCATTAGATGAAAGAGCCTTGCATATATGGCACTGGCAAGCAGTAATTGGAGTTCTTTAGAGAAAATTTGTTTTTATTTTTGGTATTTAAATAGTTTTTGATATGCGTGATAAATCACAATTGCTATGAAACAGTTCTCTTTTGTCACATGATTTTAAAGTGTTTCTAAGCACCTTCCTGGTTTAAATGGAAACATTAGCCAATATTATTCCTCTAGGAATCATTTTCACAAAAGCATTTCCTGTTAGTACAGAATATATTTTATTTCTCAGTGGTTTACTTTCTTCTGAATAAAAAAGAACTCTTTGAGCTATAATACATAATATTTTATTATCTTTAATGACAGAAATAGAAGGTAAAAGAAATCCACATTTTAATCAGGAGTAAATATTTCCATAGCTCATAACTGAAGCATTGTCAATAAGATTTTTTTTTAAATTATAAAAAAGGCCTAGTTTAATAATAGTTCAAGTGAAAACAATGTAGGGCATTTAAATGAACCAGCCACTTGCTGTTGCTGCTAAAAAGGCAAACAAAATTGTGGGGTGATTTATTTCACATGAAAATATACAAACAAACTGGAGTGCTCAGGCCCTGCCCCCACAAAGTACACTGCAAAACTTTGGATCTGACCACTAGCCTACTGAAAGACTATATTGATTTCTGTCAACAAGTTTGAAGTAGGATATTGACTTTTATAGGTCAGATGGTTTTCCAAAGAGAATTTCTAATTTTTCATGAAGTATAGATGAGAAAACAAAACCCAGAGAGCTTTGCGTACTACTGATTTCATTGTTTGAACAATTGCCCAGATGCTTACTGTCGTCCAGGTATGGGGTTGGACTTTCACTCGTCTAGTGCTCTCAGTGGCCTTGTGGATCAGAGTAAGTATTGAAATATATAGAAAAGAACTGAGGAAGATTTGCTTGAAAAAAAGAAGATTATGGAAAGAAATAGCACTCTTTAACTATGTGAAGGGTTGACTTATAAATAAGACAATTACCTTGCACATGGGTAGGAGTTATAGGGTGGTAGCATCCATCTTCCTTTAAGAAAGAACTTTCTAAATAGGGTTGGAAAATGGTAAAACAGATTGCTTTTGGAGATAGTGATCTTTCTGCCACTAAATGATTTTAAAACAGAAGTTGAAAAAACTCCAAAAATGTTTTAAAGAGGATTAATTACTGGATGTGAGATCTGATCTTATGACTTCTGAGGTCCCTTCCAAAGTTTTCCTAATTAATAATCTATGCTTCTAACTATTGATTTATGTTAGCTTTCCATTTTTCCTCTTCCTCTGAACATTAACAGCTACAAATTAGCATTTACGAAGGCAGCCAAAGGGCATTGGAGGGCAGTACAGAAGTGTTGTTGCAGTGCTCCCAGAGAAAACAGGATTGACTCTGGCCACTTCCAAGTGACGCTGGAAAAGATAAAGAAAAGGCGCAGCCTAAATAAGTAAGTGTAAACCTTCTGTGGCTATTCAGGGGGTTTCATACTGTGTGTAGGGAATTCCAGAATAACTTACTTGGGGCCAAATGGCGTGAGCTGTGGATAGCTTCCCAATAGAAGAATTGTAACGGAGAAAGAGGGGCACAGGCTGCAGGATAGAAGAGGCCATAGGAGCCAGCCCCTGAAGTCATTTCGAGTGCAGTGACTGTCCTAATCAGGGCATGATCTTCTCCATGTGCTTTCCATGTAGGATTTTTATTCAGAATGATTCAAGTGAAATGAAGATTTCACTTTAAAACATCTCAGACAAAAATTTAATCTGGTGTCAGTAAAAGAAATTCAAATTTGATCACTCCTGGACCCAGTTCTAGTTTACTGGCTGACAATTCTATGAGCCACATTAGATTAGGCAGATTGGTCAAGTCCTGCTCAGTTACTTATTTATTTTCTATTTTAACTTTGATCCAGGCATACAGTCAGATCAGATTAATTGAGTCAGAGCACTACTTAAGACAAGCATGATGGACAGACTGGGATCTTATTAATTAGCTGGTCTTCTGGATGAATACCATCCTTTTCCTCCCATTGGAAGGACTTCCTTTTACTGTCTCACAGGACAAGAGCTCTTTTCTGTGAGGATGTCTTAACCAAGTACATTCAAGCGAAAGATGCTCATGAATATGATCACATTTCTCAAATAATCTCCTGAGTAGTTTTCTTCCTATTTTCACTGCTGTTTAATTTCTTCCCTTTGACATAATTGGCTGCCTGTTCAATTAGAAGTTGCGTATTTGCATTAATTAGATGTTTGTCGTCTACCCCGCAGTAGAGGTACTTAGCTCATGATGGGAGCTGGCATCACAGGCTCGTTCTGAGAGCTGTTCTTCCTTTCCCTGTCTTCTCCATGACACACTTGTATCTGTTTCTTCAGACTGTGTATGACTCTCTTCAAATGCATCAGACTTAAATGGAACCTCAAAGGAGTACTTCTTTTGTAGTCTGCAGCTTAAGAAAGTGGGTTCATTTTGTTTTTTCTTCTTTAGTACCACTGGAGGAGAGACATGACCAACTAAGGAGGTAGTAGGAATATTTGCTTTCATTTACGAAGATCTCGAGCTGCATATGAGGTGATATGTGCAAAACGAATGGAAGGGGTGACAGGGAGATTTTCCATGTGAGGGCATGCAGAAAGCAAAAGTCATTTCACAAAAGAAAACAACTTGAAAAGGGTATTAATGAAATCGTTTCTTAAGTGTATTTCTGATATTACTAGCTTTGGAGAGTAAATGCCTGTGCACGCATGCTTCAGTAAATATGTATATACAGCTGTTTTTGAATCCTGTGTCCTGGCTTCCCCATGCCCTCAGAAACAGTGGGCTGAGTGCCCAGCTACCAGGCAACTGGTAGCGACAAAGGTGAAGGATAGGAGAGGAGTTGCAAAGGGTTACGATAGTAAGTGCTGACCCCACATGATAGTAAGTGCTTTAAAATACCAATGTCATTTTTTGATGCACTTTTTCTTTTACCTGCTCACCCTCTTAATTTATATTACCTTGAGCATGGGACCAGTTGGGATGGAGATTCCCATATCAGCTGAAGACGTAAGAACAGTGATGTGTCTCCCTCTGTAGCCCCTGCGCCAGCTCCTGTCAATCAGAGTGGCTGTGTCCTCACCTCCCCTCCAGCACCAGCCGCAGACCAGTGTTGTTTCCACATCCTCCAGTCTTTAGTCTGTCCACCTGCTTTACTGCTTAACTCAGCTTCCTGTGTCTCATGTTTTCCCCTCATATCCGTCCCGCTCCCCTCCCTGCTCCACCACAAGTTACAGCCTGTCCCAGGTATTTTTTATTTGTTATCTTGATCAACTTCAATCTGTAAAACATATAATCGGTCTCTGACATAATTGATTTTTGCCACCCTCCTGTTCCTTTGAGCATTGATTACCATTCTCTATTCCTTCCTTCCCTCTCCCCACCCCAGTGATGCAACGAGCTGGAGTATGAATGTCGAGGAAGCCTCACTCTGGTTCCCAGGCCTGCCCTGCTCAGGTACAAGCCACCTCCTCTCCTCTCCCCAGTTTGATTTTCCCTCCCGCTTGTGCCTTACTTCGTGGTTGGGCAATGACTGTACTCTAAGTTCTAGAGGCAACATGATGGAATAATAAAAGTTTGGTATATTTAGTGCTTCCCCCCAAATTAGACACCAAAAAGGGACCTGCCTACTCACCGCAAAGATCTCCAGAGAATGAATCTCAAGCAGAGAAATGTCTGATTTTATGATGGTCTAGGTGATCTTTAGAGGCCAGTGGTCCACATCAGTGTTTTTCAAAGTGAGATCGTTTAACAAGTCATCTACATACGTAGACGTAAGTCTTCAACGATCACTTGGAGGGAGAGGTTGGAAGGCACTGGAGGTAATATGTTTTATTCTATTTTTCCAAAAGGAAGTAATGTTGTTCACTAAGGACATATTTTGCATGAGAATATGAGAAGCAAAACAACTATTTGCTTTTACTCATTTTCCTCAAATTACCTTCTTTTTTTCTTGTTTCTCTGGAATATCTTTTAAAACATTTTAAGTATATTTTATTGATTATGCTATTATAGTTGTCCCATTTTTTCTCCCTTTTATCCCCCTCCACCCTGCATCCCCTTCCCTCCAGCATCCCCACCCCTACCTTAGTTCATGGCCATGGGTCATACATATAACTTGTTTGGCTACTCCACTTCCTATACTATTCTTAACCTCCCCCTGTCTATTTTGTACCTACAATTATGCGTCTTATTCCCTGTACATTTTCCCTTAATTTCTCCTCTCCCCCTTCTTGCTGGTGACCCACCATGTGATCTCCATTCTATGATTCTGTTCCTGTTTTAGCTTTATTTGCTTAGTTTGTTTTTGTTTTTTAGGTTCAGTTGTTGATAGTTGTGAGTTTGTCTTTTACTGTTCATAGTTTTGATCTTCTTTTTCTTAGATAAGTCCCTTTAACATTTAATATAATAAGGGCTGGGTGTTGATGAACTCCTTTAACTTGATGAACTATTTGACTTATAAAAATTATTCTCAGGCTCTGGAGCAAATGACACTAAATACTGTACTTTCTCATGAAACCAGTGGTCATTAATGATTTATTTTGAAGATTGTAATAAAACTTAAATGGGGAAAGTTTTCCACATGGGTAAAACATTATTTCATGTTGAATAGATTATTTCAAGATATTCTTCTGTGTCTGGGTTAGATTTTCCAATAATTGCATTTTGTAGATTCAATTTAAAATTTGCATTTGTAAGAGCAGGGTGAAAGCTAAAGCTGAATCATTCAAATATACATATGTTTTATTCTTTACCAAGAATCAAATTTGTTAAAGGGGAGTGTACTGAATGGTCCAATATGCCCAAATATATATCTTTTGAGTCTGATACTAAATTCCTAAAGGAAATTTTCAAATCTTTGTGTACAGTAATATTATCCAGAAGGCATAATAACATTTCTCAAATTTCCAAGTATGAACTACACCGTTTCCCAAAATAAGTTTTAAAAAAATCACACACATTTTAGGCATTTATGTGCATGGCCCCCCAAAAGAGCATAAACTCTTTATGGTTATCTAATTTAGCTTCAGTGAATAAACATTTTATGTTTCGTAGTTCTTTTGGGTAAAAATCAAATAGTTAACAAATTTTCAGTCTACATATTTTAATGAAATTTCTCCCCTAAACCTCAAATTTACCCCAACGGCCTTTTTTATTCATTTAAATTGCTTAATAGACATTGTTAGTGGTTTGAAATACGACAATGTGTTTTTTATTTAGAATCATATAACTTTTAGCTTTTAACTGGAAGGGATCCTAAGAGATCATTTCTAAAATACCTACTTTGGCAGATTTAAAAAATTCGGATTTCCAAGAAGCCAACTGAGATACATGGCAGAAATACTAACTCCCAGTTTAGGGCCCCAATCAGGTCCACAGACATTTATTGAATACTTAATGGTGAGTATTCAATTAATTTCTTAATTAGTTGAGAAATAACATTGACCTAGGAGCTTATAATCTAATGGGGTGTGGATGTACAAAGAGCACATAAAAATAGAATGTGTTAAATATGGCAATAAAGGTAAGTGCAGGATAAAAATGTGGAGGAAATTGATTCATTTGATAAGTGCTTTTATTTTTTTTTAAAGATTTTATTTATTTATTTTTAGAGAGGGAAGGGAGGGAGATAGAGAGAGACATCAACATGATGTTTCAAATTGATGTTTCTCCACTGGGGGTCATGGCCTGCAACCCAGGCATGTACCCTGGCTGGAAATCGAACCTGCGACACTTTGGTTCGCAGCCCGCGCTCAATCCACTGAGCTACACCAGCCAGGATAAGTGCCTTTATTTTTCATCAAGTAACATTTCTTTGTCACCTGCTAAATGTCAGGTGATGAGTACTGGTGAACTAAAACAGACACAGTCCCTGGTATCAGGATTTTTAGTCTTTGGGGGGACAGATGTCCATGAATTAATCACATAAAATTATACTAAAAATTAAAATAAGTGCTCTGACTGCAGGTCTCAAAAGCACACGAGAAAAGAGCCTGACGGTCCTGGGGGGTCCAGTCACTGGGACCGCCCGCAAGTGGAAGGGGTCAGCCGTACTGACTTGCACAGTCAAGTCACACAATCTTTTAAATGTAGAAATAGCAGATTCTCTTCTAGATAGTTTCGTTTGTGCAGCCGAAGGAGTTTATGAAGGGGCATTTGGCAGCATCACAGGGCTGGGGACTCACAGCCAGAAGTGATGCCTGAGTTCCAGAGATGCCGTGGTCTTCGTGGCCAAGGACAGACGCCCCAGAGAGCCCTGCTGGCACGAGGTGTGGATGCCAGCAGGAAGGCTCTGTTGCTCTGTCTCTGGTCACTCTGCTGAACTGAGTTTTAGGCAGAGCCACCTTCTTTATTCTGCTGCCTTCCGAAAATGAGGACTCGGGAGCAGAGACAGATTCATCATGAAGCCGCTGAAGCCCAGGACCCCTCGTTGGCACGGTTGCTCCCATAGCCCCGGGGGTGACCCTCCTACCGTGTTCATTTGGTTCCCATTTGTTTGCTCCTGTAGGACACTGGCGCTGTGTGCTCACTGGTGTTCTTGGGGACCTGGGGTTTTCACTGTGCCAGATCACACATGGCTTCGTTTGGTAGCGTACAACATTGTCCCCAAGCAAGACTGTTATCCGGTCCTTAAAAGCTTTGAAAACTGGCATCAACTGGGCCTCCTTAATTAAGGATGAAAGTCTTTTCAGGCATCCATTTCCAGAAGAGGGAGGTTTTCATCCACATTGAATATTGGCTCTGGCGAGTGAATTTCCTCCACCGTCCGCTTATTTAGAGTGTGCAAAAATTCAACTGCTTTCACACCAGCACTCACAGACTCACCATCCACTTTCATATTATAAAATGAAAAACAAATCTTGAGTCACTGGCCGTACATTCAACATCATAGTTGAGTTTAGTTGTTTCTTGCCCAGTAGGTTTGTTTACGCCGGCATTGCCACAAACACATATATGATGCATTGAGCTGCAATGCTAGGCGGGCTGTAGTGTCAATAGGCAGCAGGAATTTTTCAGCTCCATTATAATTTTAGGAGACCACCATCGTATATATTGTCTTTTGTTGACTGAAACGTCGTTACGTGGCCCATGACTGTAACCCACTCCCCTTATATTGAAGCCCTGTTGATGCGGCACTTCAGTGAGGCTGAGGAGAAGTGTTCTGTAATCTCATGCTTAAATACGAGTCTTTTAGTGGGCCTGTGTCCTTGTGCCGCGAACTTCACAAATGGTTGTAGTTTTTTCCTCTATGTGGGTGAAACAGGAGGGCTGGTGGTGTGGAAGGCTCTGGTAATGTATTCTACTGTGTTATGGAGAATATCCTGGGTGTATTTCAGTGATGACTCTCCCTGCCTTCCAGCGGAACCACAAGGGGATCTTTCTTGGCTGTTCGCCAGGAGAAGGGTAGGAGATTTCTGGAAGTAAACCCACGGACATGTGAGAGTTTCCTTAAGACTGAAGCCCACAGGAGTTTCTCGCCCTCCTTCCAGGCCACATTCAGACTCCAGCAATTTGTCAGAAGTACCATGTAAGTGTTTCTGCAGCGTGTGGCTCCTGCAGCATCTGCTCTGGGCAAATGCATCTTGGCTGTGGTTTTCTGTATTTTCCCATCTCTACATTTCAGCATTCCGGTTTGCCCTGTGACTTCAATTCTTTGATACAGGTCATTGATTTCTAGTCTGTTTAGCTTTTTTTTTTCTTTATGTTAGGAAAGCAGTGGCAATTTCCAAGCTCTTTACATATCAGAACTGAAACTGGAAGTGGGGATTATTTTTTTCTTAAGTTTTAGTTTGCTTGTCTTGTTTCTTTCCTTTTAAGATTTGAATTGTACCTGTACTGCTTAAATAACCCAGATAGTAGTCGTCTTCTCTTCTGTTCAAATTGATTCTCTTTTGGCCTAAAATCAGTCAGTATGTGAAACTCAGACCCTTCACTAGTTTCGCATGAAATTCAGTTGAAGTTAGGGCCTACCATCCATCATCATTTTTTCCTTTTTCTTATTTTTTTTTCAGTCCCTACTTTAGATTTCCAGAGGCATTGGAAACGGTGACAGTCACACCCTGTGCACCACACCCCTGGGCAAAGCCTCATTAAACACACCTGGTACAAAGTCACTTTGTCCTGTTGCTCCTTAAGGCATCCTCCTTGCCCGTCTCCTGAACACCCCACGTCTCCTCTGCAGCAGGGATACTCAGCTTCCATTCCTCCTATAAAAGCTGGACTCTGTGCATAAAGCACCTATTATTTTGCAGAGGTGAGCACATTTATAAATGCGAAGTGAAATAATGAAATGCTTTGTGCAGTTGCACCCTAGACTGTGCTTTCCTCAACAACAGACGCTTCCGAGGAGCTCTGATCCTTCCACACTCTCTCACAATGCTGTGCACCAGCTCCAGAAACCAGGGCTCTTTCTGCAGAGCAGAGCAGAGCAGAGCTGTCCCCTTCTCTCTGGCAAGTGTCTTTGTCACTAGCAGATTTTGTGCTCCTATTATAGCATCCCCTTTTCAAGAAGTCTTGGTTATGGTCTTGGCTGGGGAGAAGGTTCTCTCCCAGTCACTAGTTCCCTTATTTTGCACTTTTCCATGGCCTGGGGATGGTAGCTTTCATTTCTGCTACCTCTAGACCCCTTCATCTCTCTTAGTAGTTAACTTTGAATAGTTTCTTATAGTACAGTTTCCCTGTTCAAATAACAGTGTGGTTTCTGCATCGTGATACAATTGACCCATCTGTCACAGTGCGTAGTTCTTGAGTCTTTTACCTGTCTGTTTCCTTTTGATACTACCAGTTTCAGTTTATGGACTATAAAGCGTAAGTCAGACTATAGTTCAGTCATCTTTTAGTCTTTAACATCTTGCATTACCCCTGGCATGCCATGAGAGTTCCAAGGGTTTGGCAAATGAACAGTGTTGGTGATTTTTCTCAATCAACAAAATGGAAATGTTTCTATACTTTGATGATACAAAAGGAAAAACTAGAACAAAAAAAAACCCAATTAATATGGTGTTTCTCAAACTTGGATACTTTAAAATTTTCTTAAACACTTTGTCTTAACACTTTTTCTTAACACTTTTCCCAAATTTGAATCAATTTTGAATTAACTTTGGGATTAGTAATGAACATGGAAATTTTCCTGAAGAACATTCCTTAAAAATAACTCAATTCTACAAGTTAAGTGTGTTCCACACGAGGAATTTTAATTCTGTTCTCTAAGGAATTAATTCATGAAATGCATGGTTTGTCCATTCTTGTTAGATAAAGCAAAAATAGGCCTGGAAAGTAAAACTAATTTATTTTTCTATAGCACTCATGGTTTTTATTGGGTTCTTTCCAATATTAAAGAATATTAAACTGTGATATTATTTTTCCCCAGAAGATAAACATGTCAGCAGTAAACTCAATGAGGTCTAGCTCTAAAATCCTGTATTTGGCAATGGAGGTGCATTATTAAGGCATTCCATTTGTCTGTGTTAATCATTACAGTTCAGCAGAGAAACTTACCCTGCGATTTTTGGTGTTCACTGTCAGCAATTGATAAGTATTCTTTTAATACATTTTGCAACAGAATAAATGACAGCTAAATCTGTAAGTGGTTTTTCAAACAGAGTGCTCTCTGATTTGTGCATGTAAAACCTTATTTTTTTTAATTCAGAAGTTTTATGTATGAGGTTTCATCAACATTAAATTTTTCTTTTTAAATCTCTTGAAAAATTGAATTCTAGAGAATAGGATGGATGTGTTTAAGAAAAAAATGGCATCTGTTTTAAGGATTTAAATATTTTGTTGTTTTATACCTCATCAAAAGTTCCTTCACTTCAAATTCTTGTGATTTTCCTCCCATTGGGAGTGATACCAGAGCGGATTAAGTGAGAATGCTGCTAGGTAATGACACCTAGAGCATATGAACTGGGGGCTCCATGTGTGGGATACATTGCAAGGATTTGTAAATTATGTTTTGGTCCTGGCTTCACCTGTTTGAAAGAATTGAGTCCCTTCTCTTCCCAGCTTGCAGTACGGAAAGAATTCTTATCTTGCGGAAGTCAAGGAACAGCTGTTTACTAATGGATCACAGCAGGGGAATAAACACCGCAGTCTGGGCAGAGGACATTTTTCACTCTTGTGCAACTTGTGTCTCAAAATTTGGTCCTCTGTTGTGGATTATAAAGTGTGGATGTGAGAGTCAACATCAGGCAATCACTCTTCCTCTCCCCGCATGAGGAATAACACTTGGAAGCATATCAGTGATTCATATATTCTGAACCATGTGCAATGCAGTTCTCTATCGAGTAAAACGAGTACAAAAGAAACACGGGTTTGGTTTACTTTTCTCATTAATCATAAGAACAACATGTGAAGATGGGAAGGTTTCTTTCAAATGGGGCACCCCTGATTTGGCTGTTTCTATACTCTGCTAACTTATTACAAATTACTGCATGCCTTCCATAATTACACAGCCATTGTCATAGGCTAGGTGAGACATTATGAGAGTGAACCAGAGGAAAAGTGATTGAAATAAGAACACGTCAAGAAGATAAGAGTTTTGAAGGGTTTCAAAGACTTGAATGAGGTCATTTATAAAAGAAAATAGAGGGGGGAAACCCAAAACAAAACTCAGTGGATTTGGCAATTAGAGGTTTCGGTAATGTTGCAGCCAGGGTGGGAGCTATGGTACGAGGGACAAGGATAGATGATTGTTACTCTTTCTAGAAGATTGGCAGTGGGAACCATTAGAATTCATGTGGAGATTTTATTTAGGTAAACTAAGCAGTAAGCATCTCTAGGTTGTGGATATATCTGGAACTATTTATATTATCTTAATTTCTAAAATTTTCTGTTTGGAGGTTGGGTTAGGGTTGTGAAGATGGTTAGAAATTACTGTTAAATAAATAGGTAAGATCATTTGAGGGGGCACCTGATTGTCTCCACATTACACAAAGATCTAAATATAGGCACGCTCCTTTGACTACGTGTCATGTCTAATTTACCATATCACTTTACCTGCAAATATAGTAGCATTCACTGTTCTCCCCTTTCACATTAATGCCGTTCAAAAAATAGATGCCTGGGCCTTAGACTCAGTGACAGAGAGAGTTAATAATATCATTCCGAAGCATTCACAGCTCTGAGAGACGTTTTGGTGTTTGACAGGCACCCTGCTCTTACACCCGGGTGCTGCTCCCTGCCTCCTTGAGGGCGAGCCCTCGTCCTGAGTGCCCATGTGTAGCTCAGACAAATAGTGGGAAGAATAAGATTTCCCTGGTAAAAAAGAAAGTATAACATTATAACATTAAAGAAAAAGATGGTGAAGATGGTGTGACAGGGAAAAAATGACCATTCCACATTACACAAGCAAAACACTGGGCAAAACATATGAGAAAATGGGTTTCGAGATACTGTATATCAGACAGTGAAGGACAATGACCTTACATGATGAGAAATAAGTGACTTGAGCCCAACGGCTGCCTTGGAAGAGTTCCCAGACTGTCCTGTTTGGGGGAATGTGGGAAAAGCCCAGCACCCTCCCCGAGTGAGGAGACGGATCTAGGATTTGCATTGGCCAAAGCAGCTAGAGCCTGTAGGAAAGAGTACTGGATCGATGAGAACAGAAGAGAGAGAAAAATAAGAGATGTGAATGTTCCCAGCATTCACACTGAGTGGGAATTGTGCCTGTTCCTACCAACCAGATTGGAAAACCTAGTAATTCACAGAAAACTGGGTAAGTGCAGGGAACAGCTTTGCGTCAGCAGTGAGGCAAAATTAGCCTCAGACCAGAGGCTGCTGTGATCCTGCTGGATATGTTTTATTTTTTTATGATTCAATAAAACTTTTACTTTTTATTTTTTTAAATTTCTATTGTGTTTTTTTCCCATTATACCCTTTTCCCCCTGTGCCCGCAAACACCACACTGATCTGGCTTAATATATCTTAAATTCAAGATCCAAAAAGATAAACCTATTTCCAAGTAACTTATTTGTATGCCAAAAAAATAAAAAATATATACAGAGACATATATTAGAGTCACATAGCGCTACATGAAGTATAAAAGGAAGTCTTTTAGACAGAAGGACAGTGATACCAGAGGGAAATATGGATCTAACCAGAGGAATAAAGAATATTGAAAATAACTATGTGGGTCATTTACAAGGACTTTTCCTTTTTATTTAAAAAGTTTAAAAACACAATTGACTTTTTAAACAAGAATAATAACAATGTATTCTGGGGTTTATAATTGTGTGAATATACAAAGCTTAAAGACCAAGATGAGAGAAATTGACATATAGTATTGTAAGGTTATTATATTACATACAAAGTAGTATAATATAACTTAAATAATGTTATGTTAAATATATCTATTATGAACCTAAAACAACCACTAAAATAATAATTCAGATAGATAATAAACTAACAAAGCTTTTTGAAAATACCATTCAGTCAATCTAAAAGACAGAAAAAGAGGGACAAGGGAAACAAACGTGGCAAGTAAAAACAAAACAAATAGCAAGATGCTGGACTTAACCACATAAAAATCACTATAAATGTAAATGGTCTAAATGTCCCATTAAAAGGCAATAATTGTCAGACCCAATTATATACTCTCTATAAGAAAGGCGCTTTGAATAGGAAGACACTACTAGGTTAAAAGTTAAAATACACCCATCATATGATCCAGCCAGTCCATGCCCAGGTATTTATCCAACCCAAGAGAAAGGGAAGCCATGCAAAGATTCTTTTTTTTGCCGGGGGGGTGGGTGGTGGTAGTTATTTATTTATCTTAGACAGAGGGAAAGGGAGGGAGAAAGAGAGGGAGAGAAGCATCAATGTGTGGTTGCCTCTCGCACGCCCCCTGCTGGGGACCTGGCCTGAAACCCAGGCATGTGCCCTGACTGGGAATCGAACTGGTGACCATTTGGTTTGCAGGCCTGTGCTCAATCCACTGAGCCACACCAACCAGGGCCTTCAAAGATTTTTATACATTCACAGCAGCTTTGTAATAGCTCAGAATCAGAAATTATACAAATATCTATCAACAGGTAAGTGAATAAACAAACTGTGAGATAGCCATACAATGGAATACTGCTCAACAGTAGAAAGAATGAACTATTGATAGGCGCAATGTAACACCTCAAAACAATAATGCTTCCCTGGTCAGGTAGCTGAATTTGTTAGAGCAACTTCCTCATACGCTAAGGTTATAAGTTGCATATCCAGTCAGGGCACATACGGGAATCAACCAGTGGGTGTATAAGTAAGTGGAACAACAAATTGATGTTTCTCGCTCTTCCATTCTCAAATCAATAAATAAAAAAATTAAAAAACAATATTTAGCAAGTGAGGCCAGCCACAAAATGCACATAATGTACAATTGACTTATTTACATAAATCTGTGACAAATGCAAATAGAAAGCAGTTAAGGATGTGAGGGAGAGATTATAAAGGGGATCGAGGAAATCTGGGGGGATGATGGATACAATCACCATCTTGACTGTGGTGATGGTTTCTTGGAACATACATATATCAAAACTAGTCAAATTGTATAATTCAAATATGTGCAGTTTATCATATGTCAATTATAGCTCAATAAAGTTGTTTTTAAAAATGAATCTTTATTCCTGTTTATTGGTTTTTAAACAGCCAAATTTGTGCTTTTGGATATTGGGGTAAACTGCTGTTGGGTTTTGATGATATTTCTTGTCCCTCAAATCTGACCCCTAGTCCTTTCCCCACTAATCAATCAATTAATTAATTGGTCACTCATTGATTGGGCAACAGAGTGAAGGAGATGTGGAACAGAAGAAGGCTACATTCCCCAGAAATCTATAATTATCAGGGACTAAGCTTTCCATGTCCTGTCTAGCATTGCTTTGGGGTCTGGAACAGTAGTTTTCATCGTCCTGGGGAGACCGTCTTCCCGGGCAGGAGTGCTGTGTGGGGTGGGGGAAGTAGCGGATGGAAAGCAGGAGCGCATTAGAATCTTTGGAGGGTGGGATGACCCGTGCAGTTCAAACACAAAGCGAGCCTTTGCTCCATTTATGATTCCTTTTTGTGTGGGTGATTCCTAATTTACTTTGACTTTTAAATAACTTTAAAGAAGGGCATTGGATTTTCATGTTCATGAAAGAGAAAAAGGCTTATAAAGCTTGAGAAATACTATTTCAGGATTTTCCTATTACTTTCGAGTTAGTGGGTTGTCACTCTTTGAAGTTTTGAAAGTCACAGGCCCTTTCCCGAGGAAAATTCATCCACATTAAATGTTTTATGAAAGTGTGAGCAGCTCCCAAGTGCTCGTGGGCTCCAGACTCAGAGCCTGTAGCTCCAGTCACCCCATTTTCAGATGCCCTTGGGCTGTTTCAGGGTATCGGGAGCTCTGGACACAATGTGTGCTCCTGGGAGTATTTTCAACAATGAGTCCACTGGTAAACTCTGGGACAGAGGCTACACTGGCCTTGTGGCCTTTGGAGAGGGAACAAGAGGTCAGCCTTTATTTCCTGCTAGCTGTGGGATACTGGGCAAAGTACCTAATTCCTCTGAACCTCATGTTTCCTCATTTTAAAATATGGGGATTACACTCTCTGTCCCATCTGCTTTACAAGCACCATCTCATCTCAAATCAGACTCCTAAAATCCGTCTGTGTACGTGCAAAACTCAATAAAGTGTAAATAATTTTCCCTCTGCACAAAAGGACGGGGACTACATAAGTCAAACGGGGCTTTTAAATGATGCATTTGAATATATATGTGCAAATTGGGGTGAAGGAGACCGCCTTGCTTTCCAAAACGAACAAGAAGCTGTATGGGATTGCAGGGGTCGTGTGTTGAGACTGCAGAGGAAAGCCAATCCACTTGTTTCCTGTAATGCATTTGCCATCTCCACGGAGATCATGCAGATTTTCTGGTTTCATCAGGAGCTCTCTGCAATCCGATACCTAATTCTGCTGCAGCGTGCACAGGCTTTGTCATCCTGAGTTGTTGTCCCCTTCTGCGACTGCATCCCACATCGCCATGGACGTCCCAGATGCCATCACGGGATGATTCTCGCACCAGCGTAGAGCAGAACGCGTTTGCAAAATGCACAGCTGCTTGCAGAGGCAGTTTTGAAATGCCTGTCTAGGTTGTTATTACAGAAGTGAATGTTGCCTACCCCAACCTCGTGGGAGTCGGGGCAGAATCTATGCTGGGGCGGGGGGGGGGTCATTTGGCCATTTCTTCCTTAAAAGATAAAACTTTAAAGCTTTTCAAGGGGTGTAAAATTTCCTGAACAGCACTTCAGCAATTCATATCTCATTTGGTTTTGAAAACTCCATGCCAGCGCTGCCTCCTCCCCTTCAATTCCATTGTAGCGGCTGTGGAGACACCTCCAGCGCGAACTCATTTAGAGTCTGTGCGTGAGCTCAAACACCCCACAGGGAAGCAATTATTCCATCAGAGGCCTCTTATGGTCCTTATCATACCACTAATTTTGGCATGATTTAAATATGCATTTGCCACTGCCTATTATTTGCCTGGTGCTAACACCACAGGAGCCGTTATCAGAGAGGGCCTGGCGTCTCTCTCGTTTTCTACCCTGTAGTGGCAGGCTGGTATTCTGACATTTGAAAAGCGAAAGCATGGAAGAGATTGGAATCTAGTTCTTGGCTTGCCCTTAACAGAGCGCTTTGTACTGGATCCAAAGTCACAGATCCTGGGGCTCTTCTGGCTTTGCCATTCACAGCTCGTGTAAACACAGATAAGTCACTCGGTCTCCGGGAGTCTCAGTTTCTCGTTTGAGAGTCAAACATCACAGCGCGAGTTTCAGCTTGTTGGAGAAGTCTGATGTCTGCTCCCTCACTGCCCTCTCACTTTCAGCCCCTGGGGAATGTCCGAAAGGTGGAACTACAGTAACGAGCTCAATGAACATGATCTTAATGAGCACAAAATGACATCCCTCCTTCACGCTGTCAAATTCTTGAGCTCCGAGTCTGGAGGTACAAATATAAAATGCATCTGGTCGACAACAACGGTGGATGGCTGGACGGCATGCCACCAGCTCTTGTAAACACCCAGGCTATGCTGGGGAAAGGTGCACACTCTGGACGCTGCATAGAGACAGAGGAGGGCCAGCCACCAGACTCTGCAGGGATGACCGCTCGGCTCTCTCCACGATCAGAGAAGCACCAGCTGTTCCTGGGCACGGTCTGGCGTCCGGACTCAATACCAGTGTGATGGAACCTGCCTCAGCCTCCCAGCCTGTGTGCTTGGTTCCGAAGAAACGGGATGAGGCAGACACAGTGCCCCCTGAATTCCATGCGCACTTAGGTCAGGGCCCTGTGGCTAGTGCTGAGCAATGAGCTAGGAGCAGAGATCTGTTGGTGCCACTTACAGGCCAAGGAAGTTAGGGCTGGTCTGCTCCCACCAATTTCCTGTATCCTCTTTTGGAAACATGTTTCAGTAGTATAGCTACAAGATAGAGGTGGCTCCGCAACCTGCACTGGCCTTTAGCTGACCAACAAATAAACCTCTGCTGTTTTAAGTCATTCACATTTGGAGGCTTGTTTGTTGCGGTAGCTCCTGTTAATTGACACACATTTAAAACAGGGTAAAAGGTATGGGAGAGTGAGGACTGGTATTTGAAAGTGACCTAGAAACAATTTCAGTTCTTAAAGAAGGGGATTGATTCTAAGAGAATGTTTCAAAAAATAGATCGGTCAAGAAAAAGTATGGACCCGTCCAATGAGATTGTGAGCTCTGTGGGAAGTCATCACAGTGTTTAAGAAGAGCTCACGGGGGAGGGCTGCTGTTACGCAGCTGCTGAGACTCTCCTGCCCACCTGCGGCCCTGTGGATGCGGAGACGCACTAAGACGGCACCCGTGAAAAGGCTACACGTGTGCCATGGCAGCATTAGCCCATAGATGATGGGTGGGTGGAAAGTGTGCTAATCATGTTTCACCCTCAGCAAAGTCAACTCACTCTTTTGTGTTTCCGAAGCAGAAAAGTCTCTGCCCTTCAATTGGGCTACTAAACCAGAACAACTCTAACACGGGCACTAGGCACATTCCTAATATGAGGTTTCTTCAGGCCTAAGGCTACTCTGGCCTTTAGGATGGTTGCCAGGCAACAGCCTAAATGTTGGTCTAAAGCACCTCAGAGAAGCTCATCTTTTGAAAGAGTAAAATTGTAGTAGTTTCTTTTGACCTCCGTGAAAAATAAAAGAGTGCATAGCATTTTGAAGGGTGGATTGCAGGACCTTTAGAACGTTCTTTGCTGTTTAGGGTGTTGGTAATGGGATTTTGCTGTCTTTCTCTCAGGCCACAGAAAAGCAGCTCATCTTCAATCATCTTCAGTGCTTAATGCTTAGGAAAGGGTTTGGCCTGGTGGTCAAGGGGGCCTCCACTCAGCAGAGAGCTGAGACCCCTGTTCTCCCCAGAACAAAGTGCTGCAGGCACCATGTGGGTGAGAGGGGGGCTCAGAGCCGCACGAGGAGGTGGAGGAAACGCAAGGTCACCAGTCGTATATAGACACACACCTGAGTGAGACAACCGGCCACCAATGGTCCAGGAGTTGTCCAGAGGGGTAGTTAGAGTTTTTATTTTAAATCAAAACAGTTCTTCAAGGGGGAATAGAGTGAAATGTTAGTGACAGAAGAAGCTTAGAATTCTTCCAGTGCCAATTCCCCAGTTTTCAGGAGTTTGAAAACCAGCAGACAAAGGTATGAGCTGTTTTGCCACCTGTTCAGTGTTCCGTTTCCTAAGTGCCCTTCTGGTGGGGTTGATTCTAATCTAATAAGCTGGTTGCATCTGGTGGTTGCTGATGAATGATTGTGATACACTGTTCAGAGAATGTGTTTGCATGGTAACTAGGTCCTTTTGAGCTTCATCCCAATGGACTCTCAGGGCTGAGATGGAGGTGAGGTACCTGAGGTGCCCAGGCTGCACGATTTAAGGAGGAGCTTGCACAGCTCTGCGAGTGAGCAACTCCTTAGACTTCGTGCCTTGGGAACCCCCCTTACCATACCCAAGACGGTGGCGTTGCAGAACACTGTGACCAGCAAGAAGAGAGAGACCTCTTGGCCCCTCCAAAATCACATTCCATAGTTACCGGCTTATTCTAAGTATCAACCTTGGGACCCCTTTGGTCTTCGATTTATTTGCTAAGTCAAGTTATAAAATATGGCATAAGACATGTCAATTTCTTAGGATACTTCTTAATGATTGACAATTTTGAAACACAGCTAAAAGAAGATTCTTGGTAATAACAATAGAAGGGAGTTGAACATACACTGATACTAATGTGACACTGAGCTAGTTTTATTTTTATAGAATACAAACTCCGAAATAGTACAGTGTTAAGTATGAATTCAAGATATAGCATGAGACATAATCATAAAAAAAGTTTTTAAGTCAAACACACAAGTATGTTTTTCAAGTAGAGTCATTGCCTTCAAAGGCAACATTTACAATATCCCCAGGGGACGCACCTCAGCATGGTCATGTCCTGTGACTGAGGTGGGCCTGCCCATTTCCAGGTAGAAACGGGTGAAAGTAATACTGGCGTTCAGTGACTTCCTGTCACCTTGCCTAAGTCGCAAGTGCAAAAGCAATGTTGTGATAATAAGGAATATGTAATTCAATCATTTTGAACATCCTAGAAGAAATCATTCTGGTCACAAATGTTTTATACAAATGGAAAATTAAATGAACAGGAAAATATTACATTATCGTCGTTTTAAAGGAATAGTGGTTCTGAACAACAATTGCTCTCGAAAACAAATGGGCGATTTTCTCAAATCTATCACTAACGGCTAACTGTATCAGCTACAAATGGGATGTGAGTTTTGTTGCAGGTTTCCTATTAAAGAAGCGACAGTACGTGATGTCCTCTAGCAGGTGCCTGCTAATGACCTTCCAGTTTCAGAAACTTCCTTTTCACTTCCGGTCTCTCTTCCCCAGGTGACCCTTGGCAGAGCAGAGCGGAGGGATGTAGCCATCGGGGCGGGGTGGGGGGTGGCGAGGATTGAAGCCCTACAATTCTGTCATCAACATAAAAGAAAGGGTGCTTAAGTATTTTGCTACTTTTATGTACCACTTATTTTTATAAAATGATTGTCTATACCCATGCTTAATTATTTATTCAGCACCTAGAGAGTACTGTGCTCACCATGTTGAAGGCTGGGGCGGGGAAATTTTTGCAGGAATTCAAAACTGGTCCTCAACTTTAGGCTAAACCTCTTGGTCCAAGAGGGTTAGGTTTATTTGGGTACACAGTATCTACATGAATAAAATAATGGTAGTGTTGTTCCATTGATTTGTCTATTTTTTCCTCTTTCACCATATCCAGATGTGTTTTGTCAAGCTTGCAGTCAAATGCTGGTCTCATTTCTCTATGGCTAGTATCCTTGAATGATTTCTCATTGCCTTTTCTATCGAATCCAAACTCATGGCCATGGCTTAGTACGGCCTGCACGATCTGGCTTCTTTTGGCCTCTCTAACCGTGTCTTCCTTTATTTGCCATCTTCTAAGCACACTGGCTTCTTTCTTTCAAACATTCAAGGCCTTTCCCAACTTTTGGGCTTTTTCATTCATTCTCTCAATCTGGGGTTCTCTTCCTCCATTTCTTCCTGTGGCTTTCCCATCCCTTGGTCTCAGCTGAAATATTACCTTGTAATAGAGTCTGGTTCCCCTTATGATGCTTAACCATGCATAGCTTCAAGCTCTGCTCCTCTGGGCAAGCCAGTAAGAAGCTGCTCCACTCCTTCGGCACAGGGACAGGTGGGAAGTTCAAACCACACATGCTCCAACCCATGGAAACTTCACCACACCACCACCCCGTACCCACAAGAATAAACATTTGAACTGGCTTGGGTATCTATCTGCCTTGCTCTCCCCAAAATATCTCCATTATGTGGGTAATAAAACTTTTCATACACTCCACACACTCTTAGCGCCCGTGTAACTTCATCAGTCACCACATGAGACCAGTTTTGTGTGTGGGTTTGGTCTTACCTTCTACGGTGCAATCCCAAGACCTAGCTCCTTGGAGAGGTGTTCTCTAATAGTCACCCTAAGATGGCTTTGCCCACATTTACCTATCTGACCACATTTTTCATGTCATACTCCTTGAAAAAGTCTTTAGTGCTTCCTGTTAGCTTCCAAATAATTAAAAGGAGCAGTACTTTGGCATCCAAGGCCTTCCACAATGTGACCACGGCATCTCCAAATGTGTCTGTCCCTGCTCTGTGAGCTCCCAACTCACTAGTGTTCACAGTTCCTGGCCAGGGCGTGACTGTTCCCTCTTCACCTTCTCACTCACTGAATTCCACGTGCTCGGAAAGCCCTGCTTCTTCTCTCCTTGTTCAAGACCGATCCATCCTCCAAGCCTCAGATTTAGGGCTATTTCCTTCACGAACCCTGCTGAATAACTTCGAAGTTCAGCAGTTACTCCCAGTTCTAAACTCTTACAGGTATGTTTGCTGGCATGGTTTCTCCTCTGTTCTTTCCTTCTTTTTCCTTTTTTCATTTTGAGTACCCAGACCCTCAGGAATTTTGCCAAGGGAGGAAGTCAGAGTATCCTAAAGTCAACAGCCTTCCCTGCTTTTTGCAAAAACCCAGTCTATTGAGTTGATTCATTTTGTAGCCTGGAGCAGTGGGAGAGAGAGGGCAAGGTGTCTGAGAGGAGCCTGCAGAGTGAAGCATGTCCTCGGTGAAGGGCCAGGTGAGAGAGAGCTATAAGACTCGCCAAAGAATGGGGACCAAGCAGCAGTTCCAAGGCAACACCCCAGGGCTGGAGGCAAACTCCCGGGGGAGAGCTGAGGGGGATGCTGGAGAAGGCAGCACCCTGGGCGCCAGAACCGAGCCTGTCCCCAAACTGCCGAGCCCTAGGTGGGCCTTCAAAGTGGCAGAGCGCTTGGTCCTCAAGGGATCATGCAAACTGGAAATTCGTGTCTCAAGATAACTCATGTGGACAGGCAGGTGACCGGTGGCCTTCTCAGACCTGGACACCACATCAGTGCAGGGAGGGGCGCCCTTGGCATTGACTCAAGTTGAATTTCCTTTCAGTCTGGGCCCAAATTACATTGATCTAGAAAAGAAGGATATGGCTGTTTCTTGCTCACCTGAGTTTGCTATTGTAATGATTCATTTACGTCTTTCAATTAGCATGATATTCATCAGTGATATTCCTCCTTTTGTATTTGTATTATGTCTCCCCAGCTATATCTAAAGTTCCCGGAGAAGCATGTAATTTCAGACTCCATTAGATTTGCTGTGTGTAAATAACAGCCAGGTCTGTGCGCAGAAAATCTAGGCCCACTGTTTGGAATAGAAACTTTAATTAGTCTCTTGGCAATCATTGTCTTCACAAATGGTCCAAGCGCTGGGAAGTAGTTCACATGCATTCAGTAACTCAGCCGTTGTTATAGAAATGAGAGGCGATAGGAGAGTCAGGGAGTGGGAGGGAAAAGCAGATACATCCGTTGCTAGGGCTTGCCGGGCTCACGGCTGTCATTTACAATCAAAGTTACTGTTTGTGTGGCCTCACAGGGCAGGGCTCGGCGGCCCTCTCCCCTTGCTGTGTTCCAGCACTGCAGGTCAGTGAAATGAGAAGTTCCACATCAGAAGCAAATCTACAGAAGTGCTCATTAATAAAACAAGGCAGGAGACAAAATTGAACATAGTATATCACTCTGCTTTTGTTATTTGTATATCTACACACGTATGTTTAGAGAACACACACTCGCAAATATTTAATGGATATGCACGTAAATATATCTGTGTCTATACAATTATACATCTATCTAGGTCTATGTACATATACATGCATATATCTATATCTATACCTGTATCTACAGCTATAAACACTAATCCTGGCTATCTCTAGGTGGTGAGATTCCTGAGGACATATTATATTGTTTATTGTTGGGAACTGCCCTGACTGGTATCAGAGGCTGAAATCCCCGCCTAGGCTAAGGCTAAGGGAATGCCCTTGGAACTGTAAGCCAGCAAGGAGACAAAAGCTTATCTCCCTGGCAGGAATGCTGCTTCTGCTGCTTTATTCATAACTGAACCCCAAAAAGCTTGGTCGGTTAGCCAAAGACGGGTAAGATTCCCCACGGGGGAACGACCTAAGACAGGCACGATCACTTTGGGAGGCCCCCCAAAAGAAGGACTTGGGGGGCTGCAGCAAAAGGGGGTGATGGACCCTCGCTCCTCGGCTTTGACATAGCCTGAGTTCTCAGTGTCTGGGAGAAAATCTCCTTATCTCTTGGTTACCTAGTTCCCTTGCTCCACCTAAGCCTGAAACAATGACAGGGTGGTACAGCTCGGTACTGAGAAGTGCGGATTCCCAGGGGTGATCAGGCCTAAGAAAGAGCATGTAAATTACTATGAAACCTTCTTTGTTTAGAATGCTCTCAGTTGAATGAGAAGGGTCTTAGGAGGAAGTTAGTTTGTTCCTCAGTCTTACAGCTCTTTGACCCCCAACTCAATAGACGGGCAGAGTTCTTTGTTTTCTATAGTTCCTTACTTCCCCCTAATGAGTACTGTACTTTACCTGAATTATTATGCAAAATGAGCCTAATAAAAGCAGGTATGGACGGTAAATCAGCGCACTCCCCACTAGGGGGGGGGGTGGCCATTCTGCCCCTACTTCCCCACAGAAACTAGTTTGTCTCTGTGCATGTGTTGTTTTTTCTCGCGTGTGTTTCGGCGAGCCATCCACAGCGTTCCGTGGTCACTGCTGGCCGGTGACCCACGCGCAACAGTTTATGGTTTTCTATGTATTGTCTAAAATTTCCACAATGCCCATGAAGTTTTTAATAATCAGAAGAAGTAGTAAATGGCTCAATTTAAAAAAAAGTCAAATGGATGGAGATGCAAGATGCATTATTGTGGTCAATACTTCACTTGTAACAGACTTAGCACAGCACCTACCCACACCCCGACTCGGAAGAAGGATCGCCACATCGAGGATGCGTGTTGAATGTCATCATCCCATGACCTGTGTTCTTCAAACAATATTTATAGTGAAATGTTTTCTGAATCATGCCACTAATATAAATTTTAGCAACATTAATAACATCAATGTTCAGAGGGGATGGCAATTTGCCTATATCTGTGTAACTAATAGATGAAAATAAAATTCAAAATGATCATTCATAAAATATATTAAAATAAAAAAATAAAAATGAAACTACAAGTTTTTGACAAAGCTAATTTTTAACGGTGTGGTTTTAGAGCTGAGTGAGTGTTCCCAGGAGAGTCAGTGGTGGAGCTGACTCTCGCATCCCCAGTCTGGCCAACACTCCCACCTGCCCAGGCCCTGGAGGGAAGGGGAGCTCGCGTGTCCTCAGCAGCTCTCAAGGGTGGGCAGTGGCCTTCTGCGGCTGCCTGTGTCCACATAACGGCCTGGGTGTCCCATAGACAAGAACAGGCAGATGTATCTGTGTCCATTTGCCAAGTGTCTTTTTTAAAAATGCTTAAAATAGGAAGTGCAACAAGGAAACTTTACGTTAAAAAAAAACAACAACTAGAATTCTAGTTTCTTTTGAATTGCACTTCCCTGCATGGCACTGGGCCAGAACCAGAGTCCCCATCTGCCTCACTTCCTGCAATTCATTCATCAGCCTGGACACCACAGACGCTTAAACTTACAACCCATGAAAGACCTCAAAGCCTAAGATACCAAGGTTTGAGACTTTGCTTTAGAATAAACATCAAATCACCTAAAAAGCCAACTCCGTCAGCTCTAATTGTGACATTCAAATGTTCTCAAAGCCGGAAGTTTTTACAAGAGTCATTTGGCCACTAAATTTGACCTCAACACATGTTAATCTTGTATAGGAGTTATCAAATATTTTAGTGTCAAGATTTGTTCACTCTCAAAAATTATGTGGACCCCAGCGGTCTTTTGCTTATGTGGGTTGTGTCTACCCATAGTTACCACATTAGATTAAAATGGAAAATTAAAAAACATTTGTTTCTTTGAAAATAATGAATCCATTGCATGTTAACATAAATGGTATTTGTGAAAACGACTGTGTTTTCCCAAACCAAAATATTAATAAGAAAAGTGGCATTGTTTTATATTCTTGCAAATCTCTTGATAGTCTAGCTTAACAGAAGACAGCCAGATTCTAATAGCCGCTCTTCTTTTCAATCTACTGGCACATTTCCTGTCGTGCAGCGCCTTGAAAACTTCACTACACACTCACAAGAGAATGAGAGGGAGAAGGTAAATGTCTTAGTATTTTATTTAATTATGAAAATAATTAATTTATTTTATTTAATTACGAAAATAATTTTTTTTATTTAAAAAAATTTTTTTGTTCACTTTTAGAGAGAGAGAGAGAGAGAAACAGAGAAACATCAATGTGCGGTTGCTGGGGGTTATGGCCTGCAACCCAGGCATGTACCCTGGCTGGGAATCGAACCTGCGACACTTTGGTTCGCAGCCCGTGCTCAATCCACTGAGCTACGCCAGCCAGGTTTTTTTTTTTTAAATTACGAAAATAATTTCACATTTGGATCACAGTGAATTACTACAATCTTTATTTCTCCCAGTTAATGCAAATATTCATATGTTTTCCTGGAGAAATATTATGCCTGAGTACTTGGCACTGCCCTGGGCTTGGAGGGATGTGGGGACATGTAATACTGGATATGTACTATATAAACCTTGTAAACTATAAAAAGCTCCACATTTCCAAAAACATCATCTGTCCTTAAGGCTTTTGGATAAGCAATTATGTACCTTGTACACTTTCCTAAATCAGTTTCATGGTGACAACTCAAACCAAGAAAACATCAACACCCTAATAATATAGAAAATCTCAGCATAACATAAGGGCAGATGTGCTAAAACTTTGTAGCATCTGGAACTATAGCATGATTAAAGTGCTACTTAAAAAAAAAGATTATTTACTTAGTTTTAGAAAGTGGGGGAGGGAGAGAGAAAGAGAGGGAGAGAAACATCAATGTGCGGTTGCCTCTTGCATGCCCCTCACTGGGAACTTGGCCTGCAACCCAGGCATGTGCCCTGACTGGGAATTGAACTGGCAACCCTTTGGTGTGCAGCAGGTGCTTTATCCACTGAGCCATACCAGCCAGAGCTCTAAATCATTAGACTTACTCAAAATTGATGAAAAATCACACAGTTAGTTGTTCGATAACATTTCCAACCAGAGAGAATGATAATAAATGGCCATGGAATTGTATGGCACTGTTTGGATGTTGATGTGGGCTTTGTAGCGGTTGGTAAATTATGGTATGTGGCCCAAATTCTACCCTCCCCCCATTTCTGTAAGCAAACAGCCCTGTCCTTTCATGTGCGTGATGTCTGTGGCTGCTGCAAAGGCAGAGTTGAGTCTGACGACTTGCACAGTCTGAAATATTTGCTGCCTGGTCCTTTGCAGAAGCAGCTTGCCCACGCCTGATGTAGAACAGGGATTTGAATGTCCCCTGAATAACTGGAAAAATAACATGCTGTTTATTATATGATGAGTGCTCTATGACTCACGTGTTTTGAGACAACTCTGATGATTTCAGTTCCTAGAAAAGTGTGAATTACATCACAGGGTTCTAAATTGGTGGAATACATCCTGAACAGAAATGATTTTCTGAGCAGAGTTACAATTGAGGCAAATTATCCTCTGTAGATGAATTTCAGTGCTGACCTAACTGTTGCCTTCTGGGCTGATTTCCAAGGCCAAGGTCTATCCTTGCACCTGTTTGTCTCTAAGTACTTGATAGGATAAGGGCCTGTGAGTAAACTTGAATGCTCCAGAAGTTGTCTTCCTATTGCCTTTCCAACTTCAGGAGCTTCTGCTGCTCGGGGATGGAGCACTCAACCTCTCACGGAAACAACTGGGTCAAGCCTACTACTAGTTCTATTGTAGTTCTTCCCACTCCTTCTCCTTCTGGCTTAACTGTTCAGGACACAGAGCTAATCCTTGCTTTATGAATTGTATGTCTGAAGTGTTTGAGTTCTGTGGCCACAGAGACTAGAGTAGCAAATGTCATCTTAGTGTAATTATTGTGTAAATCAGTCTCAGATTAATTGTGGTGAAGGGATGTGCTTCTTATGAAGTTGAGATTAATTAATATATTTTATCGATTTGGTGTTTACTTGTTCAAAGAGCATTTTTTGTGAGGGAAAGTGTGTGGGAAAGGAGGGTCATCCACAGGCAACATTATGAAGGAGTAAATTTATCTTTTTTCCCTTTCTCCCATTATTTTAAAGAATTTCCCTTTCTTGGAGGTGATTAGTTTCTATATCGACACCAATGATATGGGAGACAATGGTAATAATCATTATAAATCATTTAAAATTCTTATGATTCAGTCTCTATTACTTACTAGCTACACAGAGGCTTATGCTGTCTTTAATTCTCACAATTCTATTCTTTTGATAATAGAAACTGAGTCCTCAGAATACAAAGGGACTTGTCCCAAATCACATAGTCAAGAAATGGAAATTGGGGTGAACCCTGGCTTTATTTAATTTTCCAAATCCTCTGCCTCTAATGCCTATTGGTTTCCCATGACAGTCCACTGGACGTCGGTCTTTCTGACGATCCTCAGGGCTCTAGGTGTTGCCTGCCCATCCCCCTCCCTATTTCCCATCACAAAGAGTTCCCGGTAGGTTGCTGATGATCAGAAGTGAGGTAATTAATCTACACCAGGACTGACAGGGGTTGATTCACTTACATATTGTACAAGGAGTTATTGATGACCTCTATTTGCCACACATTTCGCCTGCCTCTGCACTCTAACAGTGAAGATAACACCCACGCCTCCAGGTAGCTCCTGGCCCACAGAGACATTTACTGGACAATAATGACCATACATTGTCTCTCCTCCGTGGTGCATCTGTCTTTAGAGGAGCAGAGTTGCAGTGACGGAACTTTAGGCACCAGCTCATCAGCAACCCTGCAAACGTGTGGTGGAGGGTGGGGGTGAGGGGCGTGTCCAGGGAGACCCAGGACCTGCCGCGGCAGGACTTCGCTTCTGCGTAAGGCCCATCCTGTTAGAAAATGGTCCACTGGACCGTTACCATGCCTACACGATTAGCAGTTGGGGACCTCATTAAGTTTCATCTCCTTCAAATCTAAATTCCATAATGTAGCTTAACAGGCTATTTTTTCTTCAGTGATATTTAGGATCACGATTTTGGCAAAGCAGAAGGTACAGTGACGCTTTCATCGTGAGATTTTATCTTTTTGCCATTATTTTTTCTTTCTGCAGCCATGCAGTTGTGCTTATGGTTCAGCCAATGGCTCCGATGGGGCTCAGGAGGCGTTACCTCCAATATGGCACCTTGGTATATTGAGTATCTTAAAGCTGAAAGGAGTTTGAGAAAATAAGAGAAACAGGAAGGTCACGCTGACCTCCACCCACATCACCTTTCTTCCCTGAAAAGAGGAGAAAAATCTCCCACAGGAAAGGCACCCTCCTGTCTCAGGAGGAGGGAAGACTGTCTTGATCACCAGAGATGCCGAATCTGGGGCTCTGTGAGACTCCTGCCAGAGAATGGACGGTTTACTTTCAGAACACATCATGTCTGGTTTTAAAGATTCAATAACACACTGTTGTAATGGTGTGATGCTGGCATATTTAGAAAATATGAAAAGATGCAATGAAAACACGTTTGCATCTTTTATTGTGTAGTGAAATACGCACAGATAATCCATTCAACTTGTTTTACTATTATTTTCCATTTTCCTGTGAATGCGTTGTAATACTGGAGAGAGAACAGAACCTAGGCGTAAATGATTTGCTGTCAGTGAATGGTCTTTTGTCTTGCTTCTTTACACAACTATGTGCAACATTTACAAATATATACCTCCAGAATTTCTTGAATGATTACTATGAACAAAAAATTCAATTAAAATCATTGTAAACACTTCAAATATATTCAGAGAGACTGAAAATCAGAGGCATAAACAGTTATGTGATATGGTTGCCTATTTTTTTTTCTTGTTGTAAGAGTAAACTTATTGGGGTTACATTGGTTAATGACATTCTATAGGTGTCAAGTGTACAGTTCTATGGCACACCATCTGTATGTTATTACACTGTGTGCCCACCGCCCGCAGCCAAACCTTCTTCTGTCACCATATATTTGACCCCCTTGGCCATTTAGAACCCCCACCTCTTCCCTCTGGTAACCACTATATTGTTGTCTGTTAGTATAGGAGTTTTTGTTTGTTTTTCTTAGTTGTTCATGTGTTGCTTTCAGATTTATATCCCACATATGAGTGAAGTTACATGGTTCTTAGCCATTTCTGTCTGACTTATTCCACTGAGCATGTCCTCGTATTTTTAAGGGGAGGAGACTCAGCTTTCTCCAGCACACAGGTGACAGCCGCTCCCAGGGGAACGCGGCCTGACGGGCCAGCTGAGCGCTGCGAGTCGGCGGCTGCTCCGAGTTTTCCAGGGAGCCTTCTCCGGAGGGCCGGACGCCAGGGGCTGCTCTCCAGTAACTGCAGTAGCCGCGCGGGCTGCCTCTCTTTTCCTGTCCAGTATCAGCGTATATTTTTAAGTGCTTCTCCTCCGCCTCTTGGTGCCAGTGTCCCAGAGCTCTAAATACTTTCTGCCTTCTACGTGCTCCCTGATTAACCTCACAGCCGTGGGAGGCCTGCAGGCGGGGCTGGAGGCCCGTTCGTTTGCTGAGCTCGGGAAAACCTGTCACATCAGGGTCAAGTACGTTTTACAAGGTCTTAGCTCGTCAGAAACAAATGTGAACCGTCTGGCTTTGCACAGCAAACGAGGAAAGGTGAAAATAGATCATTATAGTCACCTTCCTCCCACACCCGACCAGAGGCATTGGAAGAGTGTTCTTCAGTGTGTCACAAAGATACCTCCACAAGTAAGTGCGCCTTTGAATCCCTAAGGAACCGTGGTAGGCCTTGATACGTTCTATTCGCAACAAACAATGTTTGTTAAAAAGACAGCCTTGGGACAAAAACCCAAATAGTAAAAATTAGGTTAAATTTTTTTTTACTTTAATAGAGTGGCTTTAACTGTAGTACACAAAGTGCCAGCAGATAAAAACAGACTGAAATCCGGAAACAGATTATGTATTCATGAAATGCTTTGATTGCGAAATCCAAAAGGTTCATGTGTAACTCAATTAATTGTTTCCATTACAGAGCCTTTGTCTTTGCTAGACTGTGCCTTTGTTTCAGGTAAGCACAACAAGTTTGAGTTGTTTACATCAGAAAGGTCAAGGAGCTCCTTATTGGAAGACAAAAGAATACATTCAGAAGGTGAGAGGAAAAAAAAAAAGAGGTGGCAAGGGGTTCTCAACCTGTGGCCTGCGGGCCGCATCCCATCCAGGATGTCTGTCAGCGCAGCCCAATGCAAAATTCTAAAGTTACTTAAAACATTATGAGATTTTTGTTGTGATTACATGTTGCCATGTATTTAATGTGCTGCCCAAGACCACTGTTCTTCTTCTAGTGTGGTCCAGAGATGCCAAAATGTTGGACAGCCCTGGTAGAGGTACGGACTTGGGCACAGGCCTTAGGTTCCATGTGATGCAAAAACACACACACACCCACACACACACACACACACTATTGCATTTCTCTCGAGAACCTTAACTAACGGAGGGCCTTAGTCAGTCAGGGAGCTAATCAATTATGGAACAAGGACAGGAACTCAGCTATTTCTGGTTCCAAAGGTCATACTTCTAATTGCCATGTCATACTATCCCCTTAGTTTTCATTATAAAAACTGTCATCTTGCCCTGGCTGGCGTAGCTCAGTGGATTGAGCATGGGCTGTGAACCAAAGGATTGCAGGTTCGATTCCCAGTCAAGGCACATGCCTGGATTGCAGGCCACGGCCCCCAGGAACCGCACATTGATGTTTCTCTCTCTTTCTCTTTCTCCCTCCCTTCCCTCTCTAAAAATAAACAAATAAAATCTTAAAAAAGAACTCTATCATGTCATCTCAATTCTGCTTGAAATAAACTCTTCATTTAAAAAAAAAGTATGATCTTGTGCTCTGATACCTTTAAAGCAATATACAAGTGTGAGAGACCTTACTGTATGTGGAAAACATGTAATTCTTGTAAATTAGTTATAAAACATACAGATTGTGTGTACTGAAAAGTTAGATTGTGGGTACCTAAGTCAGTGTGAACTTGTAAACCAGGATTTTTATGGCTTGATATCATTTTTATCCTTGCCAGCAGCCACACGTGAAGGAATATTTCCAGGACACAAATGAAATAGTATTTCTTTCGGTAACAGCTGAGGTAAGGAGCAGCAATCACAGATCGTTTCCCGCGCAGGGTAACGTCGGCAGCCCTTAAGCTGTGAAAGGCTTCCCGGTCTCAGGCCCAGCGGTAGCTCCGATGGCCTGGCGGGGGCTGTAGAGCACTTGAGGAGGTCGTGAGATTGCAGTTGGGCCCTTCAACGAAGGGGGCCACGATCCCAGCCTGGGCGAAGGGCTGCGGGTGGATGGCCTGAATGGCATTTTGTTCCCTGCCCTGAGTTAAGCAATGTGAGAGGAGTCTTCAGTGTTTTTGTGAATTCACTGGCCTTCCTGTTAGGAAGGAGGACAGACATGAAGGTCCAATCTGAAAGGGAGCTAGAATCCATTTCTTGAATTACAGGTAAAGCACTCTAAGTGTTTAGGTGAAAATTAATCTCACCACTGTCTTTCACATTCCCTCAATTGTTTAGGAATCACCCGAGATCAGACACATTTAAATGACCCAGTGTTTCGGGGAACGTATTTACTGGACCAGAAGGATCAGTTGTCAGGGCCCGTGTCCAAAGCCCACACCAAAGTAGAAATCTATACAGTTATTAGAGAATATTTTAGTTTTGCCTATATTTCATTATACACTGGACATTAAGTTCCACAGTTTTAGCAGTCAGTGGTTACTTACCTTTACTCACAATGTATTAATTTTTTTTCACACTATTCCTTTTTGCATGTCAAGAACCTCCCATCTGGGATCACTCTTTTTCTGTTTGAGATACATATGTTATTTAGAATTTACTTTAGTAGGAGTCTTTTGCGGGTAAACTCATTTAAGGTCTTAAATGAGACTTTTGTCTTAAAGTGTCATCGTTTTCTATTTTTTTCCTGAAAGAAGCATTTGTTTGGTATAGAAATCTGGATCAATAGTGACTTTCCGTCTCTTTTTCTGCAGTTTTCTGGTTTTCTTTCTTTATGACGTGAAGTCAGCAATCATTACAATTGTCATCCCTTTGCAGGTGTCTGCTTTTTCTTCATGGATTTTATAAAAATCTATTTTGTCTTTGTTTGTCATTATGCAGCCTCTCTAGTATGTGTCTTGATTGTATGTATTTTTATTTATTCTTTTTTTTAAGATTTTATTTATTTATTTTTAGAGAGGGAAGGGAGAGAGAAAGAGAGAGAGAAACATCAATGTGCAGTTGCTGGGGTCCATGGCCTGCAACCTAGGCATGTGCCCTGACTGGGAATCGAACCTGCAATGCCTGGTTTACAGCCCACGCTCAATCCACTGAGCTACTCCAGCCAGGGCTGTTTTTATTTATTCTGTTAGAGATATGTTAGTCTCCTGTATCTGAAGATATTTCAGTACTTCTTAAGGTTGTCAGATGTTTTATTTTTGAACTTGTCTATTGATAAGTCTTTATCTTTTTCTGATTCCTGATTAGGTATTCTTACAGCCATTTTTTACTCTATCCTTCATGTGTTTTACTCTATTTTTTATGTTTTACATCTAATTTCTCCATAGCTGTGTTCCAGTTTTCTGATTCTTTATGGACATGCATTTAATTTTCTGTTTAATCTCTCTTAAAATTTTAATGTGATTATTAAATTTTCATGTTTGTTTCTATCCAGATGTACTTTTATTGGTTTATTTCAGATATATTATCTAAATACAGTATTATTCAGTCCATTAAATCTGGTCATTCTCCATTATGTTTTGTTCTTTGCTTATACTTCTCACTATCTTATTTTTATAATTTATTTAAGCATGTTAAGCATAAAGATTTTGCCTTCTTTATTTGGTAATTCTAATGTGTGACATTATTTTTAGTCTGTGTGGTTTATGGCCGATTGGGCCTCATTCTGGTGAATACTTGGGTTTTGTACTGTGAACTACTTATTTTTTTGGTCTAGGTCTGTGTCAGATCTCAGTGAGGGTTCAAGGTGACACTACCAGAAAGCATTTACATGTATTTATCTCGTTCTCTTCTGTGTGACACATCCAACTCCAAATCACTTAAAATTTAATTCTTAAAGTCTTTCGACCACAATGGAAAAATTTGGGTCAGAACCCAGTTGAAGACCAGGTTGAGGTCTCAAGTTCTTAGTGTATATACACATTTTTCTCTTCACCAGTTTCAAAATTGCTGTAGGCAAACTTCCTGACTGTCCCCTTTACTGTCATAGGGTCCCTACTTTACGCACGGCTACCTGTCAGGTTCCCCATTGTTAATGGGTCCTGGGTTTTTTCTATTGTCTCCCTTGTACTAAGCCACTGACAAATCAGTAGATCCAGCTCTCTATAGATCAGCAGAAATCCTTGGGGCAAACACCAGTCGTGACATGTATTTACCTGTCAGGGTTACTGTTTCATCTAATGTGGAATCACATGAAATCTCCTCGCTTACATGGGATTGTAGTCAGTAGAGCTGACTGAGTGTATCGGGGGAGCTCTATGATTTGGGGATTGAAGTCTATGAATACATACACCACGTTAAGAGATTTCTGTTGTACTGGGTTCTGTAATGTTCGAATGAAGGGGAACTTGCATATATTGTAGGTAGAAGCCCCCTGGATTCATTTTGACATCTATAAACTCGTGCCTGTATGTTGTCGATCATGTCAGGGCAAGTGAGGGGGAATATTAATGTGTACGGTACGTGAGGTGGTGGCAGAGAACAGGGCCACGTGACTCAGCAAAACTTCCCAGCCCTGTGAAGCCGCACACTCTCTCCCTGGACCACAGGACCCTGTCCGCCCCACGTCTGTGCCGGGAAGGGCCAGCTGCTCAGCCTAAGACACCATCTGGAACAACGTATCCAGGTGCAATTTCCCACAGCAATTTTCCCATGCTTGGCTCTATTACCGTAACAGATAGATTTCTATCATCTGTTCCTTGGGAATACTTTGTAATATCAGTGTTTATAATGTTAGGATTTTATTTTTTGGCAAGAAACTAGGAAGTGTGGCAATTTACTGTCAGTGAATTTGAAAAATAAAATACCCTCTTGCTTTAAGCTCTTGGCTCAGTGCTGCTCGTGAATCCCCTGTTCCAACTGCTTGAGTCTAGAGCAACTGCATGTAAGTAGAATTCCGACATGGAGTTATATCACTGCAGGTAAAATACCTTCTTTTAATCATAAAAGCAATTTCAGGACTCTAATTCTTCAGAGTAGTGTCATTTTGCTTTATACTATTTTTCAGTGACAAGGAAGCTTGTAGATTTCAAACTAAAAATAAAGATAGCTTTTAAAATAAAATTGCTGTGAAAAATCTAATAGATAACACTTAAATAATTGAGTGTGTGTGAGGGGGGGACTCTTAGTGTCTGTGGCTCATAACACACACACTTTCATCATTTCTGAGGGCCATGACCTTCTTCTGTAGAATTTTGCTCAGAAGGTTCTTACATTATTTTTCAAGAATTTTCATGACAATAGTAGGAAAGAACCGAAAGTAATATTTAGGGAGGTGCCAAATCAGCTATAGGTGTCTCTAGTTCTCAAAGTAGTTTATACAGTAAAAATTCTAAATATAATTTTACAGGGTACATTATTCAACTCACCACACAGGAAGAAGTAATTCTGTCCATTTAGATGAATCAATGAAGGCTTCCTGAAGGCTGAGGCATTGAAATTGATCTTGGAAGAATGAATACTAGTGTGGAGAAACCATATCTTCTTAACAGTAGAATTTTCCTCCAGGAAGAGCCTGGTTTTGTGTGATAGATACTCTGATAATTCTCATTTTGGAGTGGGGATCGGAGACCAGGGAAGTGCAGGCTTATGTACCAGGTGTATGACTTACTGAGGAGAGCCAGCAGCGTGAGTGTGAGATGAATTTAGCTCTCAGGAAAACGAAGATGGCTTTTAAAGGCAGTAGAGGGCAACAGGTGGAAGAGAGATGAGGTATCTTTAGGGGACAAGCTTTTAGGGGAGAAAGTCTAGCAATTGATGGCAATCACGCTGTGATTTGGATAGATGTTGCTGCCATGTGAATCTTCTTTCGCACCCTTCCACAGCATATCTGGTAAAGTATCCACTTGCTATTAATGTATTCTGGAATTAGACCTACCGAGGTGCAGCTTCAAGGCTGTTAGGAGGTAAATGCAAGGGCCATTCAAGGGACCTGGACATACCCTGGTTCCTAGTGGATAGGATCATGATGACAGGGATCAGTAATACTTTCCTTATTTGGACTTTTAATAGAAGTTAGAGAGCAGATGCTTGAGGCTGTATTTTCTCCTGAGTGCTTAAAGGATAAATAAATGGAGTTTCTAATTAGGAGTTCATTAGAATGTTATAGAGGGCACAAGACAGAACAAAGTCACAGTGGCTTTGTGGAAAGTGAGGAGTCTTGCTCACGAGTTCCCAGGGACTCGTGAGCAAGTACCGACAAAGCCCAGGAGAGGTTTCAGGGGAGGAAGCATCGGGGTTGGTGCAGAGAAACAGGAGAAACCTGCAGAGAGCTGGTGTGTAGGCTGCATCTTGGGGGAGACTGGGACAGTAGACTAGAGGGCCATCTCAGCTCCACACGGAGAGAGAAATGAAGGGCGCATGGGGGAGCAGGAAGGAGAGCAGCCAAAGACAATGCTGGAAAGATAATCTGGAGCCGAAGCGTGCAAGACCTTGAATGTCACAGTAATTTGGTTCTTGTTTGCTAGAGAAAAAAAAACTCATAGAATATTTATTTTAGGGTGATAGTGTGGATTTGTAAATTAAAATTTTTAGCACTTCTAAAAGCAATGCATTCTTGTCATATGAAACCAAATAATAGAGAAAAATCCTAAAAAAGAAAATAGGCATCTTGGTATTCTAACCACCTATGTTTTGTCATGTTCTTTCTAGAACTTGTTTTTGTGTAGAGACACATTGCAGAGGAAATTTGTCATGATGCACGGACTGCTTTGTCAGTGCTGCACTTGGCGTTTTTTGATTGGGAACCTATTCTCAGCAAATGGCTGTGGCTGCAGCGCGGTGCTGGCTGCAGTGGCCAGACAAAGGCCAGGAGAGGTACCGACAAAGGCCAGGAGAGGTTTCAGGAGAGGAAGCATCAGGGTTGGTGCAGAGAAACAGGAGAAACCTGCAGAGAGCTGGTGTGTAAGCTGCATCTTGGGGGAGACTGGGACAGTGGACAAGGATTCCCAGATTTTGAACTTGAACCTGTTGAAAGGTTAACAAAATGGAGAATTACGATGAGTTGCCAGTTTTGAACTGGCCAGTTATCAACTGTCGTGGATAGGTTTGAAAAAAGTGTGACTGTCAGCAGAAACTGGAATAAATGTCCAGCAGAAACTGGAATATTCAGGTATGGTAACTAGGCCGGGACTGGAATAAAGAAGAGAATGACTGCTTGAGTGTTTGCTCGTGCACAGAACATTTAAATTCCCCCGGAGTAGGAATTATCCCCCCCCATTTTAGAGCTAACAAAAGGCTCAGCAAGGCTGAAGCAGTAACCCATGCGGCTACCAAAGGGCAGAGCTGAGACTTAAACAAAAGACCCACATTCTAAACTCCTGTTTTGCTAAGCAAAACACTATTTAACGGGTAGAATGACTAGGGACATCGTTAAAGGGAAAAAAAATGTATGTCAACATTTATGACAAAGACCTTCCCCTAGGCAGGAAGCTGAACGGCGTGTGGGAGGGGCTCTCCCGCCCAGTGGGGGCAGCAGGAGCCCCTCGGGAAGACCTCTACATAACAACAGCCCGGCCCCTCAATTCCCCGCTCCCTCTTCAAAGAGGGCTTCCTGCCTCTTGCTTAGCTCCGTGCATGTGCTTTGCTGTGGCTGCACCTACTAATTTGCAATCCCTTCTTTTTTGCCAAATAAATCCTTTTTTGGTGATAGAATTGTCAACGTTAAGATAAGGCCAAACCTGTAGAAAATTTTTTGAATTTATGTGAGCCAAACTCATAACAATTTCCAGGAATCAAAATCTCAAAGAACTGAGAAAGTGCTCCAGAAAATGGCAGTTTCGAGGTTTATTTTATACGTTACAATGAAAAGAGGAAACATAAGGAAGGTTACAGGAAATTCATTGAGATTAGGGAGAAAGTGAAGTGGGGAAATCTTTGAGACCAGTTAAAGAGTAAAATGAAGAAACAAGTGCTGCTTTCACAGTGGAGGGTCCGTGAGAGCTATCAACGGACATTTACTGCACATAGAGGTGGCGTGGGGGGAGCGAGATAACAGTGAGGGCTTCTGTGGTCCGGTGCTATGGTAGCAGAGGTTCCATCCTGAAGGGTTTGGGAAAAGAGGAGTACTCTAACATTTCACAGGTGTGTTATCATGATATCGTAGATTCAGAAAGACAATAGACAGGCTCTGTTAAAGTAACAAGTGACCTTTGTCAAGGAAGCTACAGGCTTAAGACATGACTACTCTCCATGACCCACTTACAGTTAGGAGGTTTTAAATCCAGGCTGCCCTGCGTGGTTACTGAGGTCTCCGAGTTTGTAAGGCTGCCACGCATGTCTCCCCTGAGCAGTCAGGTTCAATATGTGGCCCCTTTACATCCACAGAATACATAGTCAACTTCTGTTTAGGGCCGATGTATACAACTTTGATATGGGTGTGTGTGCATGTGTGTGGATGGGATGTGTGTGCCGTGTATGTGTTTTGAGTGTTTATTATCAGAAAACACTGACCCTAAGAATATAACACACTCCTTACACTAAACAATGTTTCTACAACCACGGAGCTTACATTTTAGTAACAAAAACATTCATTAGACTACTTAAATATCAATTAATTATTATTGGGATAGATGTGAAGAGGGAGAGTTGGAGGGAATTAGTATTTAATAAGGAGAACTGATAGCACAATGAATAAAAAATATGTTAAAACATAAGGAGAACTGATCCAGTCTTAACTGGTCAGGAAAAATTTCCCCGAAAAAGTGACAACCTTCAGACGTAAGTTTAAATGAAGGAAAAGGGAGAGAGAGTTATTTCAGGCAGAGCGAATGTCTTGAGCACATCTCTGAGACAGGAGAGAGGCGGGCGTCACGTCACGGAGGGTCAGTTTGGCTGCAGCACAGAGAGGGAGGAGGGAAGGGCTGTGTGTGATGGGGCTGGAGCCAGGCAGGGTCCAGTTCTGCAGGGCTCCGCGGGCACGGTTATCATAATGGTAAAGAAGCCATTAAAGAGTCTAGGAAGTTTATTTAAGTTTGTTTACTTGGAGAACAGATGATAACAATAGATAATGCTAATGTGGTGAATTGCATATTGTTTCCCAATTCACGTTCCCTTCATTCCCTCTGTTAACAGAATACTAGGGCCTGGCTTTTTACCACCCTCCCACTTGATTGGGGGAGTGTGTTTCCTCAGGGGCTTGACTTGACGTGAGGCCTGACCAGGCGACGCACTTCAGACAATGGAGTGTTAGTGGATGTGATGGGAGCAGGGGCTTCAGATGTGCTGTCCTGGTTGTCTTGGCGCCTTGCCTCTGCGTCAGTCCTCAGCAGAACACGCTCCTTCAACCACGGGTCCCGCACCACAGCCTTAGCCTTAAAGCAGCAAGCCAGCCAGACACCTCAAGTGAGAAGAAAACAAATGATTTGTGCTATAAGCCACCAGCAGTTCAGTGCAGCTTTTGCTAACTCACATAGGAGGGCACAATAATGAAAGCGAGGAGACAAATTAGTGGTATAAGTAAGATATAATGGTGGATTAGACTAACATAATGACAGTGAAGAGATGATAGAAAAAATCGAATGGATTCCAGAGATAGTTAGGCTTTAGAATCGGTAATATGGATGACTGATTGAATGCAGAAGTAATGGAAAATGCCAAAGATGATATTTCAGCCAAAGATTCATGCAATATTGTTTAACTTTATAATCATGAAGGCAATCGAATATGCCCAGCGCTCTCAAGTGATGTATGTCAGTTTACTCGTGACTGCAGAGACCATTATTTTGGTGCAAAAATTAAAAAGTGAAGGCCTTGCTGGGAGTGCATGGGGAGGAACCAGGCTGCTAGGCATTTACTGTTCTTCCCTAGGAAGCAACACAACCTGGGTCCGAGGGCCTGTTTCTGGTGGGCTGGCCCAGTGGAAGCCCCTTCCTTTTGACCTGATCGATACCTAATGTCCTGTTAGGACTCGGGTTGTCATGGGCATGTCCACTTCTGCTGTTAAGAAGCACTACATCCGTCGCTTTCATGAGGCAGCAGAAAACCCCAATTTATTACATGTTCATGCAGGATGCCCGCCAGACTTCCTGCTTAAGGCGCACCTTGTGCCTGAACTTGGACCCGCAGCTCTGTAGCTTGCTTTTTCTTACACAGTTTCCCCGAGTTCTGCGTAATTCTAATGGCTGCTTATTTTGCTTTTGTTTTTTTTAAGGAAGCAATGACTTATTTCCTGTTTGATGTTAGTGAGCTGCAAGCACCATGATTTTCATGAAAAAAATAAAAGAGAAAATAAATGGTTGGCAGTCCAGTTGTTGAGAAAAAGTCACTCCTCAGGTAGAGTCTGACTCATTCCCTCAATGACCTTGTTCTGTCCCTGCAGCTGGAGTGGTGGTGATGTCTGTCAGGGTCTGTAAGCAGCAAGCTTGCTGTGGCCTTTCTGATAGAAACTGGGGAATTATAAGCACTTGTGACTCATACACAGGCCTGTTTGGCCTGGTTTTCTGGTTTTGCTTGCTGAATCTGTCTCTGCTAGACTTAACTCCAGGCTTAACGGTTCGTCCGTCTTCTTTCAGCAGAGCTCAGCCAGTATGGAATTACCAAAAACTTGACTTTTTGAACACCAATGTTCAATTATTAAGATTAATTACAGTGAATTCTTAAATAAGCATCTTGATAATTTGGTAGAATTGAGATATGCAATATTCCATATGTCAGCTTAATTCGTAGGCCCTAGCCATTGAACTTGTGGGTAGAGGGAAAGTTCCTCCCCTACAGCTGAAATCCACTTTCCTGCCAGAAGGCCAGCAGACCCTCTGCCAGAAGCCCTAACTGTGGCCCTTTAAATAGGAAGAAGGTAGAAAATCTGTACAGCTGTAGTGGCCAAGGGAATTCAGGCAGGTGGAATGCCATGATCCCAGATGGCGTTTGGCTGCCAGAGAATCTTTGATTGTTCTTCGTGGTCGGAAGGTGGCCAGAACCTTTAGTCACTACATCCTGGATAAGATGTAGACTTGGACTTCCGGTTGTACTTTCAGGTCTATGTTTCATGTTTGTAGTCTGATAGTGCTTTCCACTAATGACACATTTGTCCCAGACTCCTTTGAAGTAAGTGTCAGCTTTACTTAAGAAGCCTTAGCTGTATTTACTACCACCTTCTCCTACCTAAAGCTAAATTTTTAAAGAAAATAAAAGGTGATTTAAGAGAGGTGAAAACATGGTGTGTGGTACTTGGAAATGCACACTCTTTTACTGTATGGTTTCCTATGACTTTCAGGGGACAGGTCCTTTCAGAATGTTGTTTGGGTGGGGTTTTTTTGTGCACAACAGTCTTCTCTAGTGTATCATGCACTTAGAGAAGTTTATGTTAATTTGTCCAGAGCTTCCCTCTGGAGGATCTCCATCATGTAATGGCCCTTCCAAACTCGGCTTCACTCATTTATTAAGAGCACCTATTTGGGAGCCACGACAGGAGAGGCACTGTGCCAGTGCGTGCTGGCAATATGAAGGCAAAGTCCTAGGGTTCTTGGCTCACTTCGACATCTTGGATCGGCATGTATATGTGGAGGTGTTTGTTAGAAATTAAATCCACTACTTACAAGAGCTTTCATTTTTACTACTTGAATTACATAGATTGTTGGCATGCAAATCTGGTCTCAGAAAATTTTGGCTTAATGAATAAAAGTGACCCAAAGTATTTTTATTTAATAGAATGGCTTATCATGAAAGACTGATTCCAAACAAGAACAGTAAATATGTGTAAGTATATTCTTAAATATAGTTAAAATTATTTTCAGTTCTTCACAAAACTTTTTTCATACAGGCTGATTTTCTTGGTCCTAAGGTATTTATTCAGACTTTTAAAATTCGCCAACAGTTCAGGGTGTGTGTGTGTGTATGCACTTGTGTTCATGAGCATTGCTTCTATACCATCGGGGCGCCACCTGCTCTGTCTTCGATGGGGCAAATTTATATTTACCTTTGAGTTACTTCTTTTTGTTTTGAGGTGGGTCAGAAGTAAGAACAGATTCTGCATGATTATAGTTATTCTAAATTTTAATATTCTCTTTTAAATGAAAATTGAAAATAATTTCTATCATATACACCTGTCTTCTAAGTTATGCATATATCCACGTGATTTTAAGACTCTGAATTAACCATATGCATACATTTTAATCTTAATTTGTACATTTTTAAAGTTTCAGGATGTGTATATGGAGAATTTCTAGCAACCAAAACATTTAGCTAGATGTGAAGAGAGCTTATGAAAGAATGAATGTATTGACACTATTTTTTCCCATGTTTTTCCTCTTCCTCTTCCGTTTAAAGTTTGTTTAGTACAGTGAGTTCTTACTACTTAAAAGATAAACTTTCCTAAAGAGAAAAATGTTGTATACCTTACTTACCACTTAGTTCAGATCAAACTTGACCTGGCACGGAGGATTTCAGATTCTTGCTTTGGTCCAGAGCTAAAAATATGTATTTTAAGAGCTGTCACTACCATATGTTTCTCACCTATGCCTGAGAATGCCTGGTGGCGTGAAAGAAATAGTTAGAGGCTGATTTAGTGTAAAAGGAGGAGGGAGGTAGTGAAGGTCCATTTGTCTGAAGCAAGCGTGGGCCTTCCTGCCCCCCACCCCAGACTCTAAAGCAAATCTGGCTCAACGCCAGCCTCAGTGTCTGGGAACCCAGAGCCCTTCTCACCCCATCAGTTACTTCTGACATATTTCTTTCCTCTAAATGTTTCTGTTACTGCTTTAACATATAGTGTATTAATAGAAACACTGAGGCACAGCAGAGTCCACAGATCAGATGGTTGCCATTGATACATAGCTGTGGTTCCCAAGAGCACGAGGCAGCCAAGCCATGGGGTGGGGGCGCATGGGAGAGACGACCGGGGGTCAGTTGTGAGGTCTTCACTGTGCTTGCTGCATGCAGGAGGGAACAGGTGAGGCAGACTTAGAATTGGCTAGTTTGAACCAGTGCCGGAGGTTCTGGGGTGTAGGAGCTGTCCCTAGTTACCTGGTAACTAGCTCTGTGTGATTAGAACAGGAGGATGGATAGTGGGTTGGTGTGAGAGTCCAGAAAAGGGGGTACTTGGGGCTTCGGGCTCTGGATTGGTTGGTTTGCATTTGAAAAGCCTGCTGTTATTATCTCTAGGAACTGGCTAACTTGGAGAGGGTCAGCACGACCTCAGATCTCAATGCATCAGAATACAGAAACCAGAAAGGTATGGTCAGTACAACTAGGTCTAGCTCACTATCTTGGTTCTTCCCTTTACAGACCTGGATAAAAAGTATAGCCTCTTCATCAGTTTCTGCAGAAGTTCCAATCATATCAAGAATTCCGTTAGGCTTCAAGTGCAGTATTTTAAGAAAGTTACAAGGAGTTTTAAACAACCGTGGGTGTTTTCTCTTTTCCTGACTTTCTCTACTCTTTCCTCTCTCTCTGGTGCAACCAACGATTTCCCCTCCTTGCCTCTGGCAAGTCAAATCCTTACATCTAGGCCCTTCAAGTTGTCAGCTTCTACTCCACCGGGGGTTTTAAATACATTTCTAAGCGTTAGTGGATCTCTTCTCCTATGATAAATGCTTCTGTCAACTGCTAAGAAAATAAAAATCCCCTATCTCACCCAGATAACATCGTAAACATATATGAACATCACACTGATAAGCTGGCTGGAGGAGAACTGAAAATAACAAGAGCGGAAAGTGATTTTATATTAACTGTGAAGTTGAAGCTGGGCAGTGTGGCACTGCTGAACCCTAACGGACAGTTTGGGCGGAAGTATTGATAAACACGCGGTGACTGCGCTCCCCGAGGCAGGATGTGATCCGTGAGCTTAAGTAGAAGGAATTGATTGTACATGCTTATATTATCACAATACAATTTGTGTTACCATTTGCAGGGGGAGGGGGTGGCAAGAATGGTTTGCCAGATAACGTGGGAAAGGGCTGTTGGGTATACAAAACCCTGCCTGGTTTACAGCTGTCTCTATAACTCCATAGGACATGTGCCGTTGGTTATCTTGGGCCAAGTAAAAAAAACAGAAACAACCTATGGGTATCTTTAATTATCTGCATTCCTAGGACATGTGCCATGGTTAATCGTCTGTGTCAACTTGATTGGGCTGCAGGATATCCAGACAGCTGGTAAAACGTTAGTTCTGGGTGTGTTGGTGAAGGTATTTCTGGAACAGACTTAGCATTTGAATTGGTAGACTGAGTAGAGATCACGCTCACCCTGTGAATAGGCACCAGCCACCCCTTTGAGAGCCTGAAGAAATGAAAAGGCTGAGGAAGGAAGGAAGCACTTGCTCTCTGAGCAGGGACTTGCATCCTGTCCCGCCCCCAATGACGTCAGAGCTCCTGGTTCCTGGGCTCTAGGACTCAGATTGACCGACACCTCCTGCTTTCCTGGATCCCTGATGGTTCTGTTTCTCCGGAGAACCCTGACTATACAACATAGGTGACTGGGAGTGAGGATTTCTGGTTTATGGGATACAACTTGCGTAATTTGTGCACTGTGTTCTCTTGGGCCTGCCTGGGGCTCACAATCTCCGCATCTGTGAAATAGGAATAATGTTTGCATCCATGATTGTATGAATTACTCCAAATGATGTATTTAAAAGTGTTTAACCTGGAGCTTAGTACTGCTGGTGGTTATCATTCTCTGCCTAAATTGAACTTAAGTACAATTACAACCTAAATCTCAGGGTAATAAACACTAGTGCATGTCTGAAACTAATTGGCACAATATTTGTTACAACATTCAGACATCCTAAAGACAAAAGAAATTAGACTGAGATTTATTTTTTAAAAATATATTGGCTTGTGTCCTTGTCTGATACAAACTTTTGAGTTCAACCAGAGGAAAAATCAGTTCAAAGGGGATGAGATACTGTTCTTGATGGAAATAGGGCTGCTGATGACTGTTCAGGTCTCATCACGATCTGATGTACAGTGAACGGTGCTTCAAGAAACAAGAGAGGAGAATGGAGAGAGAGAGAGAGAGAGAGAGAGAGAGAGAGAGAGAGAGAGAGAATGAATGAATGCCTAGCTCGGCCATTAGGAGCTCTGGAGGAACAGTTGCCAGAGGCTTCTCTGTTTTACATTCAAAGAAATCTGGAATTTTCTGCTCAGGCATCTTGATTTTCCCATAGCGACTTCCTTCTTATTCCTAAGTTGTTGTTAAACACGGGTTAAGCTCCCATAGTGCACAGCGCAAAGCAAGTAAAGAAGGGCCTGTCGTAGGACAACTTCTGCCTCCAGGCTCTTCTTTGTTACTTTTAACCCACAGCCTAGGATTACCCAGAAATACATTATCACAGTAAAAATGTAGATAAGATGATACTTCTGGACCTTTCCTTAGTTACTCTGCAATGTAAGAATAAGTTATATTAATGAGTAGAATTATCAGTGCACTTTAGGCTCATCACTGCAGTCAGGATGTGGGACAGGGCGGGAAGCAGAGGACGAGATAGCCCCCATAACCCATATTCTATTGGTTCTGAGAGACGGAATATTCAAATGGACAAAGGCCCGACCATATATAAAAATAGAACTTTGACCTGCAACCTAAACCCATTTGCTCAGCAAACCAACCCCTTATCTACAGTAAACAGTCCAGGAAGCAAAACAATTTAACTTCTGTAAAAATTGGCTCAAAATGCCCAGGACCTAACCAATAACTGATAGCTTCCCTTATTTTTGCTCCCATGTCTAACTTAGGACCAACCAAAGAAAGCCAATATGCACCCCTAACCAGTCACAGAGCACGTCTAGTTAATCCACCTACACTTCCCCACCAGCCTCCAATCAGGGCACGCCTGAAGCCTTCCCTTCCTTACACTCCTCTGCCTGGCTTTCTACCAGAATGCAAGTGATGATGCTGATTCCTTTGCTATAACAAGTTCAGAATAAATATCCCTCGATTTCCTCCTGTGATTGGTTTTGAGGGTTTTTCACAGCTGTAGGAAGGACAGGAGGGCTGAATATAAATAAGTCCATGCAACTCCTTCCCCACCGCCAGGGGAGGTGGCAATGCCTATCATGCTGGCCAGCACGTTTGTGTGTGAGCAGGTGAACCTAAAGACCTGAGTATGTGTGTGGGCAACCAAACCTCACATGTGAGCAATGCAATGAGGGACTGCAGATAGAAATGGCAAAAAAATAGCACAAGCCTCCCAGAACAACTCCTGGGCATTAGGGTGGAAAGCCAATACTCTCAAAATACCACCAATCATGAACTGGACAGTACTTTCAAGTCTTCAGTGTGTGGCTGTGGGATTTTAAACCATTACTGACTTTAGCAATTTTATGACAATATTTCTCTAACAGTTAAACTGCTTTTGACATGGCTTTGAAATTCATTTAAAAGGATTTTCCCTCTGCCTTAAGAACATCAAAGCATGGCTTCAGGCAGAGGGATAACTTCACAAGAGTGAAGCTCAATTGGGAAAAGGTAAACTCAGGAAGGGAAGGGAAGTTACCATAAGCATCATCATGGAGAGCAAATCCAATAGGAGCTGCTAATGACAGAGCATTTTCACTCAATTTCACTTGCCAAAAGTAACTGTAGAATGATACATTTGTGATAAGACCTCGCAGGTAGAAGAGATCTTCCTGAACTCCCTGATTTCCAGTGTTGATTGAGGTGTGATTCTTCATTTACCTCGTTGTTCCTTATTTGTGTACTATTAGCTACAAAGGTCATTGCTGACTTGCTAGGAGCCTTCACTGCCTCTTTAGGACACTAGAGTCTCCCTAGACTGGTGGATCGTACTCATGCCAGCTCATTAGAACCATCCCACTTCAGACCAATTAAAGCATGACCTCTCAGTGTATTTTTAAAAATAGCTCCCCAGGTGATTCTAATGTGCACAGAGTGTTGAAAAAACACTGTCCTAAAAGCAAGGTTTCCCTGACAGTAAATATCACCTTGAATTGTATTCACTTTGTTTGAGGGTTGTCAGCATTTAGGAAACCACTTTAACCTTGTCTATTTTAAAGCCATAGTAACACGGATGCTGCAAATGGACTCTCTGGAGCTGTGCCTGGCTTCCTAAGTGGGGGGTGACACAGGATACAAGGGTGGTGGTTGAGGGAGGTCACCAGACTCCAAGTAATGGGACAATGGGAGAAGAGTGAAATAGAGGGGTGGGGTGGTTAGATCAGCAATTTCAATAGCCCTGAAGGGAATAGTCAGTTCTTGCACTGTTTCGCTGCTGTATTTCACATTCTCTGAGTCTCAAGTGTCTCTGTGTTGCTACTTCTCACTGTCCCTTTTCCCTTTTCCCTACTATTCGCTTTCAGGACTCACATCTCCATGGTGGGTGGTACAGAGAAATTTTCTCTCTTCTTTTAAGATATTCTTCCAAAGGAAGACAAGTCTTCTAAGAGAAATTCAGGAGCCAAGTATTAAAATCCTCTGACATTTATAAGGTACTTGAGTAAGCAAATCTAGCTATTCTTAAAAGAGAGGTGAATATTCAGTTCCCATCTGAGGCTGGGCTCTGATACCAGAGTAGAAGACTTGGAGCCCTTTTTTATTCCATTTTTGCCATATTTGGTCACTCAACCCTTAAACTTTCTCCCACGCTCCAGCCCTGCCTTTTCAGCTGCCAGCTCCATCTCTGCTTTCGGATGTGTGTTTGGCACCTCAGTTACACCATTTGTGCTTCCACGTCAAGAACCATTCTCTATGCTCGGTACGTCCACATTCTGGACAGTTATTCTGGACTTGCAGCATACGCTGATGTAGTGGGTGACGGCGGGGAGAAACGAGGAGGGGGATGATTCATTTCTCTTACCTCAGGGTAAATACACGGTGTTCTTAATCTCTTCTACTCAAAGATAACTGTTAGCCAATTCTAGTCACAAGACATAATTAGGGGACTTACTATGTCACAACCTTTATTTTTGTGAATTTCACACAATCTGGAGCTGATCCCTGGGTAAATGCCATTCTGATTCCATTAAGGTTAAATTTCAAGCAGACAGTAAAGGGCAAAGGAAGAGCTGAAAGTAATTACAGAGAAGAGCGCACATCTGCTCCACCAGAGTGTCCATCTTGCTGCTGCTATTGAAACGGGTTAATCCTTTCTCAGAGCTGGGGGAGCCACTTGAACAGTAGGAAGCTATTACATGATGAGATGAGTCCACTCTGGAATGCAGGCTAAAAATTAAGGTGCCCAAATTAAATCACCCCAATAAAAATGCACTTCTCCACTTCTCTGGAATCAGCTAAAGTTTTCTTGCTGAGAACACAAAACACTGATCTTTACTTCAGACAAAAGCTTTAAATGTAAGTAACTGGGATATTGAGAAAAAATGACATGTGCATCATTATAGTAGAACAGCAGCCACATTGACCTCTATGTTTAGGTCACTCTCTAGAAGTAAGGTGTGAGTTTAAGGTCATTTACAAAGTCCTTCAAGCCTTTGGAGAAATGCTGGGTTAGTTTGTGGTTTAAAGGCTTTTGTGTTTACTTGATGATGCCAAGAGACAAATATTTTAGTGGTTTATCAACTGGAGTGGCCTCAGGGATCTCTCCATTGAAGGCTACAATGACTTTTTTTCTCAATCAAGTGTTCAGAGTTTTATTTTTTGTGTGTTGTAGATCCAGATTTAGAGGTTTAACCATGGTATTGTAGAACATGATACTATTAGAGATACTTACTACCTTACCGAGTTTATGGTAATCCACCATTATCCTAGAAGACTCAATTTTTGTCTAAATGGGACCTGAATTTTTCTTTTATTTAAAGGCAGAAGCAGTACGCAGCTTTTAATTGCAGAAATTAACTTTCTTTTTAATGTCATATTTTAAAGTTGGCCACCCAAAATTTGATGCAGATTTGTTGCTCTACTCGCTCAGTCATTAGGAATGGGATGGCCACACAGTACACATGTGCTCACTCAGTGATGTCTACCACTCTCACTGACTAGTACAGTGAAGTCGTCATTGTTCACACATGCGTATTCCAGTCCGCTCTCCTTGGCTGCCAGGCCACATCGGTGTCACACAAACAAAAATGTTGATACAATGTTATAGTAACAATGGCTGGACTTTTTCTGGACAGACCTCATATATGAACCACTATATTCCTAGCAGTGTTATTTACAAAAGCCAAGATCTGGAAATAGCCTATTAATGTTTTTAATGGAAAGGACTGATGACATTCTTCAGATTAGGGTTTTTAACTTATAAATTATGTGATATCATGATTCTGAGAGCATCAGTAAAAACATTTAAATGGGATGTGGCAGAGCTAAAGCTAAAATTAATTGTCCTTTTATTTATCATCAGTGCTCTGTAAACGAATTATGCATTCAAAATCATTTTACTGCATGTTTTGTAATGAATACTATTGTGAATCTGCATTAAAATCATTGTTAATTCAACATGATGATTATTCAATGAAAGCCTGAAGATCCCAAGATGTTAATTTTCTTATTGATTTGCACATTCAATTTGTAGAAAACACATATATTAATAGTCATGTTGGTTTATGTCAGGTTCATTGACTTTTATTAAACACTTCTAATCTGCTAAGTACTACATACATGATAGGAGACAGTCTTTGTTTATTTTCAAGGTGCTTTCCTAAGATTGAATAATAAAGACAGCTCCAGCAAGGCTGGCACCGTGCCTGCTCTTAATCAGGCTGCCACCCCTCCCCTCCTCCTTCCATATGGGGAGGGGAGCGTGGACGACATTTGCTGCTTGGGGAGGTAGGAGGAGAGCACAGGTGAGCAAATGTGCACCTCCTTCCTGGGAACAACTTCCTCAGCTGTCATCTCTTCTTTAGGAAACTCATTTATTTGGGGCTGCACAGTCATTTAGAGGACATTTTTCTGTGGCTCACCTCGGGATGACTTTGCAAAAGCAAGGAACCCTGGAAATGATGCAGGCTGAGTTTGGCCACAGCTAGAGCTGCGTGGCAGATGGCAGCTATGGGAGGCAAGAGGCTTGGCTGTGCGCAGCTTCACTGGCTATTCTGGGCAGCGAGAAGATGCTCAGACATCACAGGAATTCCTTCTCTCTCTCAAGGCCACCTTTGTCCTGCTGGACAGTTAAATATGCTGAAGGGTTTTCCCTGAGTAGCCTTAATTCTCACCTGCCTTTCCTTTTATTGACTCTCAAAGGTCTAGCTCTGTGCTTTCTACCACTCCACCTGGATTCATGCCTCTGTCTTGCTTTAGGGTGTCTTGCTCAGTGCTTATTCGGGCAATAAAATCTCCTTCTTTCTCCTGCTGTTTGAGGGCAAGAGCTTTAGAGGGTTCAATTCCAGACTCTTCCTTTTATCCCCGCTCTGAAATCTTGGACAAGTATTTAAATTCTGTTAGCCTAAACCTCTACATCTCTAAAATGAGAATGATTACAACTGTGACTTCTTGTACCTATTCTCTTTAAGACCTTGCCTTTGAGATTCAGAGTACTTAAAAAAATACTAAGACACACACAGTTGGGAGATTTCACTAATATTATATATCTCTCAGGAGATAGGAGATAGATTATGACTGATCCAAGTTCACACAGAGCAGCATTCTATAGTTGCGTTCCTACCTAATAGAACACACTCTCCATACTCTTTCCTTCCCGACCCCTCCCCCCTATGTAATAATAGGCATTCTCTAAATAACTGTGGCCAAATGGGAAGTGACTCCCACAGTTTCTGGAGTGAAGTCCAGCTTTGTACTTGGGACCGATGGGTCTACCAGTTACTTTAACTTTATATACAAATAGGGCTCGAGGCAGTAGCACTGAGTTCCACCAGATGGCCACAGAATTCTATAGACAGGAAAGGTTCTGGGAATAGAATAATAAATTGGGATGATGAAGAGGGTAAGAATAAAGACAACAATTCAACCGAGGGCTATCTTAAAGAAATTCAGGGCCTCAGATGTTGTACGTTACACAACCTTTCACGGTGCCCCTGGGATGTTGCCAGATGCGTGACTCAGATACAAAGGAAATTTTCGAAGTTTTTCTGTGTATCAGGTTTGTTCAAAACTCATTTGAATATTCGGACTTTTGTGGTTCCTGTAATAACTCAGCAGTAGTAACAGTGTGAACCTTGGTATCACCAAACCTTTCATCACCTGCTCTTTAAGTACACTGACAAATACCATAGTGGCTAATGTATGATGGGTGTTCAGAAGATGTTAGTTTTATTGTTACAGATGTCATATTCATGACTGAATATTGCCATACAAGAAATACGACCTCTCTAAATACTTGATGAACCTACTCGAATTACTCTAGTATCCTTACCGAAAGAGCTGCAAGTGAGTTGGATCTATACGTCTAACATAGTGAACATTTCCCCCACACTAACTCTGCCCCAGTCACAGTCTTCAATGGTGGCCCGGCAACCTTGGGCTGCACAGAAATCTGACAGCCAAGTGATAATTCTGTGCTGGCAGTGCTTCAGTAGAGCCACGGCACTGTTTCTCTTTTCTGTTTCCCTTCTGTTGATTTTTACCAAGTGCTGGAGGGGTGGGTGTGAACACTTCCTGTGTCCCTCAGACGGATCAGAGCTGAGGACATCTGCTAGAAGGGAGGGGGAGGGCAAGTTGAACTGTGGTGTGAGCGAGGAATATCCACATCTGCACTAGACTCAATTATAGTTTAAGGTCATATTCTCCCACGCCAGATCGAAATTTATAAACTGTTCATCCTTGAAATGTGAGCATCTGAGTTTGTAGGAGGCAAAGGAGGGCGTCACATACAGTTACGATATAGAAAGTCTGTGGATCTCAGGAGCCAATTGTTTACATGAGCAAATTTGAAGTAGCATCCATGAGAACTACCAACAAAACAGCTTTGACTCTCTTTATTTCCTTCATGTCTACTGACTAACCCGGCAAATGCTACTGCACCTTTGGGGTAGACCAGGATGGGGGCTGATTAGTAACCCTCTGCGTCCTTGCTGGTGGATGACAGCTCCACGTGTCTGAGTGGCTGAGAGCAGCTATTAGATATTCAGACAGATCATTAGCCACCTAACGGCTTAGACAGTGCAGCTGGAGGCAGAACTTCTAAGCATCTTCCTCCGCCTTGCTGGGGCTTTAACATCAAGATGCAAGCCATGGAAAATCAAACAGAGTAAAATTTACATGTTCTGTATCAAGACTCTGTGGCTCTTGTTTTATGTACTTGACTCAAACAGCTTTGATGAGGGCTGTTTTGATGACTCTCTTGCTAAAGACATGAAACCTCCTTACATGCAATTGTTCTACAGCTTTAAAGGAAATTCTGTCCCACCAGCTCACCAGTTCTTTTTCCCCAACTCTAATTACACAAATTGTTATACAAACAGATGTCTTTTTCCACCAACATCTATTTCGCTTGGGAACTCAAATTTTTCTCAGTTTATGTGCCAGTGGGGGAGAGAAACAGCTTTTGATGTTCCCCAGAAACATTTTGTGCTGTCAGGGTGTGAGCGGAAAGCAGACTCATCAATCAGGTTCCTTTGCCTTCATGCTCCAAGGAACAGAGGAAAGCCCCAGAAGAGAGAGCACATCACAAGCCCTGGCTCTATCCCTCGTGGAACTCTTTATCTTGGCTAAATTAATTCCTTTCCCCAATACACACACTTCTGTCGGCGTCCCCTCCATAACCGTGATAAAAACGATAGGATAAAAAAGATTCTCCTCTGCAGAGTTTTATTTCATCTTCAAAACAGTCATGAAAGAAATAAAGGTGAAACTATGCTCTCCCACTGGGCACATACTCCTATGTCAAAGCTGACACTAATTCATTCATTCACCCATTTATTCATTCACATACATGTGCACATGAAACAGACCAGTCTTTCTGCTGACCTACTAAGCGCCAGGCACTGTGTTTGTACTTTTACAGACTGATGACTAAAGACAGATTGAACACTGCCCTCAACAACTGGCAGTCTAATTAAGGAGACAGACATTTAATTAGTAATAAAGGTTGATAATTTAAAGTTGTGGTAAACTTACTATTTGAAGAGAAAAGAATATGTAGGAGGAGTTTTATGAAGGATCCCTTCAAGAAATGAATTTTGGGCTGAGTCTCAAAAACATATAGGGTTTACCTAGGGCAGAGCAGGTAAAGGAAATATCTGAGCTAGGAGAAAACTCGTGAAGATTTGTGATCCTGAAAAAGACCAACTTGGCAGGAACTTGGAGAGAGAGAAAGATGAGACAGGAGACAGGCAAGGTGTCAGATTGAGAACAGCCTTGTGTGTCACGTCCCTTTTCTTTCTTCACGCTAAGAGCAATGTGAGAACATTACATATTTTATTTGAAGAGACACGTGATCAGATTCTTATCTATAAAAATAAGTCTGCCCAACTGATGATGGTCTCGTACATTGATATTTCTGTCTCTTTCTTCCTCTCTCCCTCCCTGTTTCTGTAAAAAGCAATGAAAAAAATGTCCTCGGGGTAGGATAAAAAAAACACGTCTGGCTATAAGCTGAACAATCGTCAGGAAGGATCAAAAGTTGATGGGAGAGGCAGTGAACAGGCATTCTCAAGCCACTGGTGTGTGGAAGAGAAGACTGAGGTCTGAACTGGGTCTTGGCAGGGGGAGTAGAAAGAAGTGTTCTGATTTCACAGATATTTAGAAGATAAAGTTTAGAGTTGAGTATCCTCAGCATCTTCCACCTTAAGTATCTGGGTGGACTTCTCTCTGGAGACACCTCCCCCTCCCACCTGCTAGAACTGACAGTCCAGCGTTGTCCCTGGGGCAACCCCTCATGCATGCTCCATTTGGAACCCCAAGCACCAGATGTGGGGGCAGCCCAGCTTCACCTATTAGCAGACAGTTAGAAACTCTGGGCCCTCCTGAGGCTCACAAGAATGAGGTTTCTTAGCTTCCTAACCCAGCACCTGTGAGCTTTTCTGCATCTGAAAGCCCCACCCTGTTTTATAATCTCTGAAGCAGAACATCCCTTCACTCTATCAAGGCTGGCCTGGGGTTCTATGCTCCGGATCCCTTCCCCCTTCCTGGGCTCTCGGACCAGCGCCACACTCCCATCGCCTAAGTGCATTTTCCCCTTGGCCCCTTCCTTCCCAGGGGTTTAAAATTCACTCTCCGCTCTTTCAGAAATGTCCCCCGGCTGCTGCCCTCTCCCCACGTGCTGCCTGCCAAAGCCAGCAGCCCACACTTTCTCTGTCCACCCTCCTGCTCCACAGCTCACTGCCCCCAGTTTCCTGCCGCCTCACCACGGATCTCACCGTCATCAGAACATGCTTCAGAATGATCTCAGCATGTGATGTCAGTAACTACTCTCCCCTTTTAAAACTCAGGATTCCATGACACTACTGTCTCTCACCTGCTTCTGTTCTCTCTGATCAGTCCTTCTCACGATTCTGAAGTTCTTCTGTTGTAATTTCTATTGGCCCAAGGTCACATCCCAGGCACCCTTCCTTTCTCGTGCTGTCACATGTGCTGGGGACCCTGCTGCTCCATTGGTTTTGACCAACATCCACCTATTAGTACCCTCGAAAGGGAATTTCTAGCCTGTACTTCAATCTTCAATGCCTGGATTTTTTTTTAAATGTTATGAAACACAACAACTATAGCTGAGCACACACCACAAAAAATAACAAAAACCAAACCAAAAAACAAAACCACCACCCCACTCAAAGCCAGACAAAAGCAGTAAGCATGAAAACCAAAAACTCTTATGCTGTACATTAATTATGTGAAGTCGGCTGTCCTAGTTCTTCTAGGACTTACAGGACTTCCTCACGGGGAGTGCAGATGGCAGTGTCTGGGGATAGTGTCCGGGGACCCTGAACATTGAAAAGAGCGGTGAGGGCAAGTGACACTTTGTCTCGGGTCTCGTGCGACCTGAGATTTGCTGATTCCAATACCGTTTATGTGAACAAGGTAAAGACAATACATTTTGCACTCACATATTTAGTTTTATTAATCCTCTGAATAATCCCATGAATCAAGTATTATATCCATATTTTTATATGAATAAAAAGAATCAGACAATTTATTTGTGTATAATCACCTAGCAAAATGCAAATGGCAGCCCGGGATTTAGAGATTTTCTCTCTGAATGTAATTCTCATACCTTTCATATAACAGATGATTCTTTGATGTATATAAATATTATTTCTTCAACAAAAGTATACTCTTTTTGAGGAAAATAAACACAAATATTTATTATTTTAGTCTCCCAGGATACCTTGTCACTTTCCTAGGTGCCAGTTAGATCTAGGTTTCATGATGCTTGAAGCTCATAAAAGTTTGAGATGCTCTTTTAGAAAAATGTACAAGAGGACAATGATGATGACACCTTCTGAGGCTTTGGCCAATGCATCTGGGGAGCCCTGGAACTTCAGCCTTGTGAGTCCCATTAAATATTTTGCAGAACTAAATACTTGCTACCTAAAATACAGTTATCTGTATCCTAAATTATTCCCCCCAAATAGCAGAAAAGTCCATTTACTCTTATTATAACCTAATCATTTTCAGCTATTTCTGATCAATTATGTGACACTTTTGATAGTTTCCAAAGGAACCGACCTATTCACCTGAAGGCTGAAACCCATCAGTAATATTTGAAACTGGTGTTCCACAAAATAGACTAAAACATTTTCCTGCCATGCCTTTGTAAGGCATAGTCTTCTTATCAGAGAGATACAGTTGTTTCTGTAACTTTTTAATGCTTTTTTCCTAAGACACCTTGAAAGCAAAGTAGAGGCGATGAGCTTGATCACAGTGTTAGCTGGAACGGCATGAAAGACAAATTAGGTACAAAGCAAAGACATGATTAAGCAACTAGTGTTTTCAAGACTATTGTGTGGACATATGTGCTCAGGCACCCCTGCGTATCATTACAACTTGTTCTTGACTGATGTAGGATTTCTTACTGTTTCCAGGAGTTTTGATCAAAAGTCACCCAGAAACAAAGAAACACATTTTATGTCGGAATGACTGATGGCATTAACAGTGAAGTCCTTTGAATCATTACTTTTAGGTAAGAAAATGAATGAAATAATACCACTAGTTATGGTTCAGTCTTTAGGGAAATGGTGGATTGATGATTCTCTTGCCTTCTTAACAACAAGAGGCTAAAGGAAATCTTACTTAAATTTATAGCTGTTTTCTAAGAGGGAATAAGCCAAATTAGATATCTTTGTTCAAAAGAATGTAGAAACATTCTTCCAATGATAGTTGACTGAAGAATGAATGAGCTACCTATATTTGTCGGGAGCTTCCTGGTGCTAAAGCAGTTTGAACATGGACTACACACTGGGCTTATATGCTATAACAAGGGATCGAAGACCAGACTAACTAGATTATCTTCAAAGCTACTGTCAACTTCAGGAGACAGGTTTAAATAAAGACCACCCCATGCTAAGAGACGGTGCTTTGGTTTAAAAAAAAATGAAAGAAAGAAATTTTAATGAGCCTTTGTTTTTCCATTTGCTCTTCTAGTGGACATTTACCATCATGCCAGTACTGTACCAATTTTTAGCAAATAAATTGCTGGGGATTATGTTAGCTAAGAGAGCGATAGATCTTAAAGCACATGTCAAGACACCACACTCGGTTTTCTTTTTTATGGAGCTGCCGGCCATTGCCAAACAACCCATTCAGACATTGCTTTTCTACAGTTGCCCTTGAAGCCATTATTTATGCCACAGCAAAAAGGAGAAAAAAGAGCTATAATTTAAGACATAAATAATCAATGCAATGCAACAAAGAGTATGTACAATGAAAAATGGACACCAGAAAGCTGACTGTAGGTATTAATGCTGATCTAAAACAAAAAAAATTCATAAAGCAAATGGATTCTCGTGTTGTCTGTCATTTGGCTTCAGTAAATTTCTGCTTTCTGCCTCTGAATGTTGTTACTTTTTTCCCAAAAACTTTTTCTCTGAGCGCATGTGAGGTTTTCATGCATTATGCTTATTATTGGAACAGAGTTCCTCACTTTGCCTAAGAAGAGGTTTTGTGGAGTACTTTTTTCATGTTGCACTAATAACAACTTAAATAAATAGAGAAATAAATAAGCAGAGGTTCTCTCTGGTACTGAGGACCATGATTGAACATACTAGTTTTTAGTGGCCTTCATTGTCACCTGCACACTGTCGTGAAAAGCAGGTCAAGTAAAGATAGTGAGCTCTGTTTCAAAAATTATGTATTCCAAGCATTGACAATGGTCATTATAGTCACAATGAAGAAGACATGCAAACGACTACATTTTTTCAACATAATTTCCTTAAAGTCTCAAAGTTCAAGGTGGAAACAAATTGCTGAATGATGTTCTGTTAACTAATGATATTATTATTTATTATTATTACTTCAGTCAGTAGTGCTAATTAAAATCACAGTGAATCTGAAATCATCATTTCCAAACTCTGTACTGCTCTGTTTTCCCGGAGAAAATGTAACTAACCATGCACGGAGGCAACCTAAGAACTCCGCCAGTTGGGTGTGCGCAGTTCCCCAGAGAGAAAAGTGGGAAACAGGCCCATCAGTTTATCATCGCGCCTCTGCTCGCAGGATGCGCCTACTTTTCTACTGAGCTCCACGTGAGGTTTGCTGCTGGGCATTGGTTTCATTGGCTCAGTGAATGCCCGTGGTTTGGTCCTTATTTATTACCCAAATGTGATGCATGTGATCTGATTATACTATCCATGAAGAAAATATAACATTGGACTGATTCCAGTTTAGGGACTATATATGTGTGTTTTCTGTCCCCAAAAAGAGAATGGGTCTTAATTTTTTTAATGACGACACTGTGGGTAATTTATTATTGCTGTATAATAAATCACCCCGAAGCTTAGGTGCTTAAAACAGCAACAAGTGATTGTTATGCTATGGTTTCTGTATGTCATAAATTTGTGAGTGGTGTGGCTGGGCAGTGTTGGCTAGGGGTCTCTCATGAGATTGTGATCAGGTGTTGGCCTGGGCTGCTGTCAGCTAAAGTCCTGACTGGGGTGAGAGGACCCATTACTAAGGTGGCTCATTTCAGTAAGCTGTAACAGTCAGGTTACTGAATGGATATCCCTGATGGGTGGGACCTAGCACTTGGTAAGCCCTTTCATGGTGGCTACCTGGTATGCTTTTCCTAAAACAACCGTTTTATCCTTGAATTTGTGTGATATTTGGAAATAAGTTTAGAAAGAAAGAAGTAAGACCTCTTCTGGCAGTATGACTAAAATTTTGCAAAGCTTTTCCATCTTAAAACAAATAGCTAAATAAATACCTTCTGTCTAGATAAGATAGGCCATTTAATTCATTTCTGGCCTCAAAGTAAGAAGTAAAGCAACTCTTTCTCGGCCTTTCTCAGCACTACCCAGAGGATCAGTGAACAAGAAGCAATCACAGACAGCCACGGTAGCTGGGAGGGCAAATGATTATCCTAGTGTGACCATCTGTTGGGAGACTGAACCTTTGCCGGTTACAGTGCAGAAAAGCTGAAGAAGCTCCATTGGTCCAAACAACTTTAAGGGGCTAGGCTGGTCCAAGCACACAAATAATTTAACTTTCAATGGAAGTAAATGCAAATTTTCTTTGGCCTATGCTCAGTGTTAGTAATTTTAAAAAGGACAGATAACTACAAACACGGACATTTAAAACACAGTAAGTGATATGACCAGCAAATGAAGGCTGACGATTTTGAAGATTTATGAAAGGGATAAAATCCATAAATAATAGAGTTTATTGGAACTGACTCAAGAAGAATGCCTAAATTGTCCTATAACCATTAAATAAGTTGATCAATAGATCCTATTTTTCAACAGAGAAAACACTAGGCCCCTCAAATTTTGCAGGCAGTATTAGCTTAAATCTTAACATTGTGATTACATGTTCTATGAGGTCAATATAGCTTTGCTATGAAACGAGGCTCTTGTGCTTCTTATAACAACAACAACAAAATCTTCAGCAGGTGGTGCACTGTTCATGGAGGATGAGAGGTGTGTGGAGCAGACCAGACTCCACCTCTAGCTTGGAGTGAAGTACACCTAATCCCAGCATAGACCAGTTTATCACAGCCCACCCACAGGTACATGCATGAGTATACATAATTATTGTTTTAAGCCACTGAATGTTGGGGTAGTTTGTAATGCAGCATTAGTTTGTCAATAGTTAACCATTCCTGGTAGGAAAGGCATTTGGTACCATTCAACACCTATTCTTTCAAGACTATTCACAAACCAGGAATGAAAGAGAATTTTCTACTCTGTATAAAGTGTATCTCTAATAAATCTTTACCAAGTACTATGAAAATTTGTGCTCTCATAACTTGTATGCACTACAAACTTTATTTCTAAGAAATGTCCTAGGGCACAGGCCCCAACCTCAGGGCTGCAGACTAGTACTGGTCTGGGCCTGTTAGGAAACCGACACACAGCAGGATGTGAGCTTAAATGTATTGTTCTTGAATCATCCAGGAACCATCCCCTCCTACCTTGATCAATGGAAGAACTGTTATCCACAAAACCGGTCCCTGGTGCTGAAAAGGGTGGGGACCACTCTCCTAGAGAGACTGTTGCACATAAGTACCCAGAGATGAGTGCAGTCATATCTAAAGCAGTATTACTGGTAATGCGAAAAACTAGAAACAACCTAAAGTTATCTTTACAGTGAAAATAGCTTGTTGAATATTTACACAATGGAATATAAAACAGTGGTACACATGAATATACTAAATAAAATGAACCTGGATGAATCTTACCTCAATACCTAGAATGGCAAATGTTCAACTACATACATTATGCAAGTGTTTTGTATAAATCTCAAAATATAGAAGCTCCTAAGTTGAGTATGGTTTCATAATAATTTTGTTATGATTATAATTTACATATCTCTTTCATATATCTATCTGTATCTGTCAATATGATATAAAATATGGTAATGTGAAATAAAATATAAAGAGTTTATGCCAAAATTGTATTACTACAACAATTTCCATTGGTAAGTTTAAACATTTATTATAAACACCATATTTTAGCCTCAGTGGTTTTTATGAGGAAAGTACAATGTGCAGCAATGGAAATGATTTGAGGTATACTGATTATGCACCCTATTATATTTTGTAGTTATTTTTGCACTATAGAGATGCAAATGTCTCTTGAATAAGACAGGTGACAGGAAATTTGAAGCACTGGAATATTATGTCTCATTTATTTGTGAATCACTATTACACAATCTGGAAAAACATAATAGTATCTCTTCCCAACATTACTATTCAAAATTGTATAAAAACTCGATATAAACTGAACACACATATGTTTTCATTAGTTAAAAAAGAATAAAGCTATCATCTTTACACAAAATAATCATCTACTTAGAAAATCTAATAGAACCAATAAAAAACCATTAAAATGTAAAAGGTTGCTTATCCAGTAGTCCTCTCTTATCCATGGGGAATGTGTTCAAAGACCCAAAGGCTGATGCCTCAAACCATGCATAGCACCGAACCTTTTATATATATATAATGTTTTTTCCTATACATTTGTACCTCTGATTAAGTTTACAAATTAGGCATAGTAGGAAATTAACAACAATAACTAATAATAAAATAGAACAGTCATAACAATATACTGTAATAAAATTTATGTGAGTGTGGTCTTTCTCTCTCCAGTAATTTTTATGTTCTTCAGGCCAAACCTATTTCTGACCCGGTACAGCCATCCCTTACTTGCACTGAATGGCTTGCTGTCACTCTTCCAGCGGACCCCGTGCTGGAGTCTCACACAGGCTCAGCGCTGTCTGGAGCCACACACTGCCTTCGGCTGGAGCGCCTTCTCTGCTCCTGTCTCCACCCACAAATTTAATGCCCTTTCCATCCTAACTAAGCACTTATCACACACCACGCCTGAACTTTTGTAGTTGGAGGTGCGTCAGCAAAAGTAACATGAATTTCTTTTTCTTTCTTTCACTATTTTACTGATAAAAGATTTGTTCTTACTGCAGATCTCAGTAACTTCAAATACGATTATTTTTCTTTTCTTGTTATATCAAGAATTTTCACCCTTTCACTAAGGAAACAGTTTATGGCTTCTCTTGTGCATATCCCAATTGTTGGCATCCCTGCTCTTGGCCTTCGGAGCCCTTTTTATTCAGGAAAATATGGGAGCCTTGAATTCAAGCACTGAGACATCACAACGCTGATCTGGTAACTGGCTACTAAGTGACTAAGCGGCAGGTAGCTTTCGGAGCATGGAGATGCTGCACTAAGGGATGACTCATGTCCTGGGCAGGCTGGTGGGAGGTCACATCATGCTGCTCAAAATGGTGTGCAATTTAAAGTTTATGAAGTGTTTATTTCTGGAATTTTCCATGAAATGTTTTTGGACCATAGGTAAGTGAAACTGCAGGAAGTGAGACCGTGAAGAATGAATGAGGGGCTACTATACAGAACAATTTTGCATATAGGGCAGTAACGACATTCAAACATATCATGGGAAAAAATACAAATCACAACATCAACGGAAGCCCAAACACAGCGAGAAGTAAACCTAACAAGAGGTTTGAAAGACCATTATAAGAAACAATGTAACGCTTCCTGACGGATGGGTAAACCAAGCTCAGTAAATGCAGGGCATCTCATGTTTCTGGAAGAGAATATTTAACATTTAAAAGATATTAGTTCTTCTCAAATTAATCTGTAAATCTAATGAAATGCCTTATAAAATCCTAAAAGGACAATTTGTGGAGCGTGACTGGCTTAGTATAAATTCAATTGAAGATCAAAATATAATAGACAAAAAGATTAAGAAGTGATATTTGCTCAATCACATTAAAAATACCTAGTGTAAATCTGTAGTGGGTGAACCTGTGTAAGTAATTGTTCAGGAATAGACAACCCGACTGCATAGAAAAGGAGACTGCATGGTCAGAGCGAGCTACCCAGGGAAACTTAGTGTGTGACAACAGCAATGTCATAGGTTACCTTGAGGGGACGTTAGTGAGGGAGGAATGGGCTGTTGAATAAAAAGCCATGGAACAATTAGCTGACAATTTGGAAAAAACAATAAAATTTTGCCCTACTTTACCCTCACAAAATCGTCTGAAATGTACCAAGCAATTACACATAAATAACAGAATTATGCTGAGAAAATAAAGAGAATTTTTATTTATACATTAGGGTCTTAAAGGATTTCCTGAGAAAGTCTCTAAATTCAGAAATCATTAAGGATAAAGTTGTTTTATTTACCTACATAAAAATTACAAACTTTAAAGCGACAAAAGTCACAATAAATAGAAGACAACTAACAAATGTCTTTCCTGGAGAGTAACTGCCCAAAGATGCAAATACGAGGATTTGATGGGAAAGAAAAACTGGAAGCAATCTACACGTACATTGATTGTGGACTGGTTGGACTCCAGTACCTTTGTACTGTGAAATAATCACATAGTTCTATAGTACCAACATGGAAAGATCTCTAGTATGTTTTAGGAAGTGGAAAAAGTCCATCGTTGATATTAAGAATAGGATTATGTCATTTAGGCAGCAAATTGTTTAAAGACAAAATTATAGGGGTGTGTGTATGTGTATTACATAGTGCACAGAAAATGATCTGGGAGAATCACAACCTTAGTACATGAGCACAGAAGAGGGGAAGGGAGATTTATTTGTGTGGACAGAAAGGAAAAAGTGAATATTTATTCTGATAGTGTAATTAATATTTCTGTGCTTGAATTGTTTTTATAAAATGTTTCCTTATGTGATTAAAAATAAACAGATGTAAAGAAAGTAATCCCAAAATACTAATTCAAAAGAACCTATGCACCCCATGTTCACAGCAGGACTTTTTACGATAGCCAAGTGCTGGGAACAGCCTATGTGCCCATCAGTAGATGAGCAGGTCAAAAACCTGTGGTCCATTTACACAATGGAATACTGCACAGCAGAAAGAAAGAAGGAGCTCCTACTTTTTGCAACAGCATAGATGGAGCTGGAGGGCATTATGCTAAGTGAAATAAGTCAGGTGGTGAGGGACAAATACCATATGATCTCACGTATAAAGGGAATCTAATGAGCAAAACAGATCCACAGGCACAGAACCAAGGAACAGACTGACAGTGACCAGAGGGGAGGGGAGAGGGGGATAATGGTGGGAAGAAGCAGGGAGCACTAGTTAAAGAACACGTATGAATGACCCACAGACACGGACAACAGGGTGGGGAGCTGGGCTGTGCACAGGAAGGCAAAGGGGGAAAATTGGGACAACTGGAATAGAATAATAAAAAAATTAAAAAGTGAAATTAGGAAAAAAAAGAAACATAATCAAAACCACCATAAGATACCTCTATATACCAATTAGAATCAGTAATATTAAAAAGAAATAGTAATAGCCTTGGTGAGGGTGTGGAGCAACTGGAACTCTCATGTACTCTGGTAGGAATGTAAAATGGTACAGCCACTTTTTAAAAACCCATTACTCAGCATACTTCTATTAGGTTGCCTGGGCTTGTTAAACTTTTTCATTCTATTGCTAGGAGGATTGTCTCGAGTCCTTTCTAATCCACATACTTCATGTCTGTGATGTAGGACACATCTCATTCTTTGCTGTCCCTGCAGTAATCTCCTTGTGAAACTGAGAATCTCCAAGTAGCCAGGTCTGACGTGGATGTGTGTCTGGATCTTGGGGACAGCTCCTACAGCCTCCTCTGGGCTCCAGCTGTTCATGTTAATCCGATACGTTGCCACCATAGAGACACTTCTGGAGTGCCCAGCCTTCCAGTGCACGAAGACACTCTGGCCCAGTGACTGGCATTTGAGAGCATGCTGACTTCCCCTCTGGGGGTTAGCTGAGGTTGGAATTGTGCTGAGCTGTGCTGCTCAGCTCCTGCCTTCCTCCACTCCTTTGCGGAGTTGTGTAGAAATCTGGCTTCATACTCTTCTTTCGCAGTGATCACCCTGCACACGTTCTTGTCTTCTACCAGTCTGTGGCTAGAAGGGTCTGCAGCGGCAGTGTACCCCAGCAGCACGGTGTTGTCAATGCGGTGGTACCAGTCCGCGTGCCGTGGGCCCGCACCTTCCTGTGGAACAGCATGTCCAGCGGCGTCGGATAGAAAAACACCTGGGCCAGGCCGGCCTCCTGCAATATGCTGGCCGCCCTCCCACCCCACGCGGCCTGGCACAGTAGAGACCGGTCCACTGCCTGGTCTGTGGTCAGCGGCCACCAGGACAGCCAGTAGGGTGACAAGGACTGAGGGCTGTGAGTGGTCCGAGGCCTCCCGCGGAGGCGACGTGGGCCGGCGCCCTCAGGTGCTGAGATGGCTGGCCTGGCCTTTGGGTCCTCCGCCTTGCACACAGGGCTAGGGGGTGAGTACAGCCACTTCATAAAACAGATTGGTCATTCCTTGTAAAGTTAAATACTAACTCACCTTAGGACCCAACAATTCAACTCATCGGCATTTACCCCAAATAAACAAAAGCCTGTGTCCACACAAAACCTGAACACCAGTGTTTTTAGACACTATTTTCATAGTGTCAACACACTGATGCCACTTAAAAATGGATAAACAAGCTATGGGATATATCCATACAATGGAATTGGCAATGAAAATGAATGAGCTACTGATGCATTCAGCAAGAATATGGCTGCGCTTCAAAAGCATTATGCTAAGTAAAGCAGACACAAGAGACTAAATACTTTATGATTTCATTTATATTACATGGAAAAGGAAAATTATGCTGACAGAAAGCAGATCAGTGGTTGGTTTAGGAGGGGAAATAATTAATGACTGTGAAAGTGCATGATGGAACCTCTTGGAGAGACAGAAATATTCTCTACCTTCATCGTGGTGGTGGTTCTGTGACATACACACCTATCAAAACCCATCAAATTGTGTGGGAAATACTACTGTATGTACATTACATATCAATATAACTAAGTTTTTTAAAGCCAAAAAAAGAATAACTGAAAATGTCAGTGAGAGAATGTGACATAATACCTGGATAGAAATTCTGGTATTGAATTAAATACAGCATAACTTACTTTACTTACTGGAAAAGTATTAAACAAACTATTGATGGTGATAAATGGATGGGCCTAGCAATTTCTTGCCCTGGAGTTTAGGGAGATGGGCTGATGCCGTAGATATGCTTGTGGAGGAGCCAGGGCAAGAAGTCTCCACACACAGACGTACTGAGTCCTGGCTGCACTGTCATTCATGCCTCGATAGAAATGCTGACAGACAGCTACAGGGTCAGAGCTGAGCTGAATATCAAGCTACATTTTAAGTTATGAGTAACATTCATTGTTTTTAATTAGTTGCTAAAGATAGGTGTGTGATAAAATATTCTATATCAAAATGCTTTCGCATGAGTAAGCTAGAATACCTAACCTTTTGAGAATTGAGAAAGTTAGTGTTCTCTCCTTGGAAAAATATACTTAAGTGTAAAATTTGGTATACAGTGTGTCTTCTGTAAATTTTCCACTGGGCTCCATGCAAAGAGAAGGGATGACATATTTCTTGCACAGGGATCAATCCCCCACTCCCCTCCACCCATCCACACACAATTACACAATTTTTCCTAGGTTGTTTCAAGTACCACACAGCTTGGAATATTTTCCTTTCTCCTATTTGACTTCCCTGGAGATATTCAAAATATAAGACAAGAACTCTTGCAGTGTGGCTATATTTTATGAATAAAATGAACATGTAGGAAATAATAAAATGATATGTTTATTTATTGGTATTTTAATAATAATTGGTATGTACTCAGTACATTCTAGTGCCAAGCACTCTCGCAAGAGGAAATGTTGCTGGACCAAAGGGGCCCATTTGCCCGCACATATCAAAGCCTGGTAAGACAGGAGCGGGAGCTTATAGCAAAGAAGGTTAGTACATATTAGTGAAGGAAGTGGCACCACAGCCAGAGTCACAGGTGAGCTGTTGCTCGAAGACCTGGTTCTCCTATGGCTTCTAGGGGACGGATTGTATAAGGAACTGAAGGAATTAGGGTCAGGGTCAAGGTCTCTACTGATCAGCTGGCCCCTGGGTGGAGGTAGTTGATCATAGAATCTGGTCCTGTTGTGAGCCATGGCGTCACTTTGTTTGTTTTCAAAAGGATGTGGTCCATGAGGTGTTTCTGGAGCTGAAACACAAGTGAGGCCTAGAGGTTATCTCTAGTTTGACTAAAACTCTGTGTCTGGGGTCCACAGGCCCAAGCAGACTTTGTTTCTAAGATTGTTTGATGCTGCCCAGAACCTCGTTGTCCTGAGGGCTTAATGATTAGGAGAGCAGACGGGCCCTGGAGAAGGAGGCAGGTGAAGCAGGGTGCTGGATGAGGCCAGTCTGAATTAAAAAGAAAGAAAGGGGACAAGGTCACACTAAGGAATAAAGATTCTGCAGTTACAGAAACAAGAAATTAAGGCACTTGCCCATGGTCTCACAGCTGGTAAGTGGAGGAGTTGGGATTTGAACCCAGCCAGTTTGGCCCTCAAACCTATGCTTTTGAGCACTGTGATCTACGGACTGGCGTGCCTCAGTTTCTTCATGCACCCACATCCAGGCTTTAAGGTGATGGAGGGTCTTCATAGGTAGGTTTGCTATCCCTGAGCTTTCATTGTTCTTGAAGATTCTCCCTTCAGAGGTCCCTCTGAAATGTCCCAGTTCCTGAAGAATTTGATGTGCTTCATTATAGCTAGGGCTCACCATTGCTCTCAAACTCAAATATTTTGCTGGAAGTAAGAGAAACCAATCTGTTTTCCTTGCACTCACCATCTCTCCTTTGTCCTCTGTTTCAGAGATCTTATTTACCTCTTCTTTCTTTCTTCCAGAAAGTTACTTCCAGTCTCCTCAGGAGGCCTTATCTCTTCAGACCATTAACAGACTCTTGCCTGTGCTGCCTCACACAACATATGGCATTGGGTTTGAGGTTATTGCTCAGTCATTAAACTTTCCTGTGAGGGTGCATGTGAATGGAGTCTAATCCAGCGCAGGAGAACAGGTTGTGTCTCTTCTTTAATCTCCTCAGCTCTATTACACTCACTGCTTTTCTCCTAGGCTGGTTGCACTTAGTGATACACAACTGTAGCATTGCCTTTTCAATTTCTCCCTGAATGTGAAACAACCCAGCTGCCTCATATTCATACATATTCTCCAGTTCCTGATTGTTGACTGCAGGGCATTCAAAGCCAAGCCAAGCCCATGACCTACTTCAATCAAACACAAACGGCTATGATTTCTACACAAAAACAGATTCATTGCTTATGATTTTTGCTCAGCTTCTCAAATGAGGAGTATTTCTTTGGGCTAGAAATATTTGACAGTCTTATGAGTAGACTGTGATCCTGCCTTAAAAGAGCATTGCTGATAAAAGTTGGGAACAAAATGGGATTTAAATGCATAATTTCTTTGGCTGCTGAATGAGAGGTTTGGTATGAAAAGAGGACTTATTGCAGACAAAGTGTCTGGTCCTTGGTTGGAAAGGCCACCAAATGAGGAATAAAACTGCTAATCACAAGGTTTACATTAATATTTCACATTGATATGCTTATGCTGGACTTTCAAATGCCAAATCTGTACAAAGTTCAGGGGTATTCTTTAGAGAATATGTCTGAGTTTGGCTCCTAAAAGTTGAAGCCGTAAAACTGATTACACTGGTGACTTCTTAAAGAGAATGTTCCTTCTGTTAGACGGTGAAACATTTTGTACAGTTTTCCCTTAGAATCTAAGAGGCATATGCTAAAATTCCAATCAAGAAAGTAGTCTCTAGTCCATCACAGTGTGCTCTGCAATGCTTAATTGCTCACCCACTTTCCCCCCAAATCTCCCAGTGTTCACTTCCATTTCATACCTGAAGGAAGGTAAGGAAAGAAAGAGGGAATGAAAGAGGTAGGAAAGAAAGAAGAAAGGAAGGGCAAGGAGGGGAGGGAGAGCATGGGTTAACTTCATTTTGAGGATCAACTGTTCACCAGCCCAGTGCGAGCTGCTGACTTTGTATGTGCTCATTCATCCACTGCAGCCAGTCTAACTCAAGACAAAACCAGTGTTTTCAAAGTAAGGGACCTAGGAAATAATTTCTCCCTGCTTATTGTAGAGATAGGGAGACTCTGATCAGGCTGGGTAAGAAACAACCTTAGTGAAGGCCACACAATTGATTTATGACTGCGTCAGAAAAAAAGCTGATATTGGTTTAAGGCTTTTCCTGCCATCCCTACTGTTCTTTGAATAGGACTATCTGTTGACAAACTTAACATACTTAGTAAAGATTCCAAGCCTTATAAAGTTCTAGAAACTCCTCAACCCAACCAATATTGTATCAATTTCTTCTTCAAGGCTGTGGTGAACAATCCCTATCAATTTTCTGAGAGGAGCAGGAAGAAAGGTATTTTCTATTACAGTCAGTGCAGGTCTTTAAAAAATCCAAAATTATGATGATTTTTAATATTAGGATGGATATTATACATAAGATATGAAAACTTATGTTTATTCTTAGCTCAGTATTAGCTATGTAAATTCAATCAAATTACTGATCTGGACCTCGGTTTCCTGGGTTGTTAAATGAGGGTGTTGGAAAAGATGGCCATTGTAAGTTTTTGCAGCTGCCGTGTGAAGTGTAAGTTCTGGAAACCATGTTGGATCGAAGTCCAGGATGAAGCACAGGATGAAATTGATTTTGTTTCTAATAAATTTGTAAGGTTATGGGTACAGCTGAGTCTAGTAGAAGAGACAGAAGCAGGATGGTGGCCATTATTTACAAATAAAATAAGAGCAGAATATTTTCAGAAAGTCGAGAAATATTATTGTCAAATTATTTAAATATTATGATTTGCACACTTCCCAATGTCAGTATCTTCTATAACTTTTTGAAAAAGTTACAAGTTAACAGCTTTTGAAATTGAGCTAATTAGGAAATTACCACTTCAGTAAAGTTGAGTGAACAAATACTGAAGTTCAATCAACAAAGGGTTTCTCTCTACATTTCAGAGCTTTCAAACCATGGTTCTCAAAGCCTGTATGTAACTCTGATGGGATCCATTTGAACATTGCCTTTGGGGGCTGGCAGGCTCCTTTCTGGACCAAACTCTAATCAGTTGTCTTCTCAACTGTGTTGTCTTCTCAACCTGAGCCTGCCTTTAGCAGGAATTCTGTTAGACCAGTTTAGCAAGAATCCTCCTACCCTTGACATCTCCTCTTCGTAACTCCCCATTGACTAATTCCCTCATGCTGCCTGTTAGTCTCCACTCCTATTGCAATGGCCTTGAATCAAGCCTTCCATGCCACTTGAACAAGTGGTGAATCGTTTTTCCATCACATGGTTCTATGCGGATCACTCACACAACGCCGTCTCACCGCGCAAGGGCCTGCCAGCCTGGTGGAGCATTTGGAAGAAGGGTTACCTACAAGACACGCAGGACACCCCTCCAAGACTACAAAGAATATTGGTTTGCAGACATGAACTTGGATAGTTTGTGCCAGACTATCTAATACCCCCTTTATTTCTTTGGCACATTTTAGTTGATGTGCTAAAAGCAGGAGAATTTATGCCAGTGCTTAAGGAGCTATCAGCAAAGAAATTGGCTGGCTACAGCAGTTGCTGGGAGAGGGACACATCTATCCAGTCAGGAAATTTCTGTCCCACACACATGTCATGAGGTGCTCTGACTGGGCTGGACTGCCTGATAGATAAATTGGTCCTATGACATGGAATGACCTCCATTCTCTGTCTTTCCCACAATATATCTGTTTCCCATGCTGATGAACTAGGGGTTCGGCCCTTAGGAGATGGTTCTAACTGCCATTGCGACTGGTATGAAGAAGACTGAATCTGAGCAGCAACGTTCTAATGCCTCGAGAGGAAAGTCCATCACAGGAGAAGCGGCAGCCAGGCTCAGTAACTGCGGCAGGGAGACAGAACCCGTGGGTCAGCTCTGGGCCTGTGAGCTCCCGGGAAGAGGAACGGCTCTGCAGGGAGATGCAGCTTTTGTCCATGTTTGTCAGTGCTGAGGCACAAAGAGCTTTGGCCTTCCCCACTGGTCTTCGCACAGAGGTAGGGGGTGGCATTCTCTCCCTCACTCCCTAAGTGCATTCATTATTGCATGTGGAGAATTGGCGGGGACTGGTGGCTCAGTGAGTGACTAATCATAGACTGACACATGGACATATACTTAAGTAGAATGTTGGGAATTCCCAGAAATACTTTAAGATAGGACCTCCAAAAAGGTCTGAACTTCCCACGAGGGTTAATGGAGCACTGAAACACTCCGGGTTTGAGTATCAGTATTATTGATATTGCAAGTGAATCTGGAGGCTTGGAATGTTAGTCATTTATACTAAAGGCATTGCTGATTCAAGTGACACTTTTTATCAGTATTGCCTAACAAGTCTCTTGTTTTATTTATTCTACTTAGTGTCATACCTGTTTAAATAGACTTCCATCATTTTCTACATTCAGACACATCTCTCTGGGCAATTATCACACATGAGCAGGAGCCATGATGTGAGTCATAACCCAGCCTCTGGCCGCTCAGGAGAAAAATGAGTCCACCTCTGAGAGTCAGGAAGGGGGTCCCATCCTCTGCCCCTGCCCATTGGGTGGCACTGCCACCAGTCACCCCACTTCCCTGGCCTCAGGCTCTGGTTGGCCTCTTAGCATGATCATCATTTCAAATCTGGTACAGCCTTATCTAACTTACCTCTCCATTAATGAGAGAAATCTGCTGAAATTTTCTACCATGATAATATTCTCCATGTAGATTTCTTAATCTTTCCTTAATTATGGTTTGAGGCTATTTTGTGGAATGTATTTTTTATGTAGTTTGAAGCTATTATATCTTAATGGCAAATTGGATTTTTATCATAATATAGATATCATACATAATACTTCTAAAAGGGTTTTTGTTTTGCTTTGCTTGCTTTTTTCAGTGTGTAAGCTCCTTTGCCTTATGTCAGCTTTCCTTTGGTTAGTATTTGCTTGATATATATTTTTATCACTTGCTTTCAATATCTTAGTGACCTTATGTTTTGTGTTTTCTTGCAGGCAATATGGAGATGGAGATGGACTGTTTCTTAAGCTAGTTTTAAATTTTTATTTTTAAATGTAGTGTTTAGAGTGGCTACTTTTGTCTTTGATTTTACTTATTTCTATCATCAAGCTTTTAATTTTTTTCCTTTTTCTTTTTCTTCTTCCTCTATTTTTAAAATTTATTTTGGATCCTTTTGTCCCTATTCTCATTTAGCTTAGTATCAGCTGGTTTGGTACTAAGATACTCCATGCCTTATTTGTTGGTGTAGCTAAGTTAAAACATTTTAATTTACTCACTTTTTTTCACTCTTCCACACATTCAATGTAGTTTAAAATTCTTTTCTGCCAGTCACTCACCACCAATCTATATGCTGCTTTTGCCCAATGATTCAGTTCAACATCTTTGCCTTGCAGATGAGACATAACTATGAATGTTTATACAGTCAGGATTGTCTAGTTACCTATTTATTTACCCACCATGTTCGCACACCATTCTCTGACTGTACGCCGCCTCACTCCTCTCGTTTGGGGTCCCTCTCTCTCGCTTAACATCCATTCTCACATTTTCCTTCTATGAAAGTATTTGGCAGTCAGCTCGCTCAGTGTTTATCTGAAAATCTTTTTATCCTAATTGTTGCAAGATAGTTTCACTGGGTCCACATGTCATTGGAGATAGTTTCACTGAGATTCAAAGCTGCTTTTCTCTCAACTCATTGAGTATATCTTTTCCTTCATTCCTGACTCCATTATTGTTGTTGAGAACTCAGTCTTACTGTCATCCCCTCGGAAACATGTCCTTTCTTTCTGACTGCTTTTAGAATCTCTTCTTTATCTTCGTTTTCCTGCAGTTTGTTTACAGTGAGGCTAGAAATTGATTTATATTTTTCTCGGAGTTTTTTAAAATTTGTGGATTTGATGATTATTTCTTTTCAATATTGTGTGTGTCCTGTTATCTGTATTATTTCCCTTTAGAATACTGATTGAATATATTAATACTTCTCAGTGCATTTTGTATGTCTTTTAATCTTTTTATCTCCTTGTCTCTCTAACCTATATTCTACATGTTTTAGTCATACTTATTTTTCAAATCAATAATGTTCTTTTCAGCTATATTTAATTGGCTGTTTAATTTTCTACATATCATTTTATTTTAATATTTACTGTTCTATTTATGGAAGCTTTATTTGGCTTCTTTGGGAATGTGCTTATTCCTTGATCATACACATTTCTCATTTATTAAACATTGCTATTACATATTATGTGTTTGATAATTTCAATATTTAAGTTAACTTTGAATTTTTTCCTCTGTTTTTTTTTGTTAGTTCTCAACCATATTTATTTGCTTTTTTGTTCAATAAGATATGGCAGTGAGTTGCTCATTTTCCTCTGAGACCTGGGTTGAATTTTAATCCTACAGAGATTTGCATTTGATTCTGCCATTTGCCTGCTACCACTTTAAATTAAACTCTGTGAAGAGTTTTTGAATCCCCCAGATAGTGTGAATTCATATCTCAAATGCACTGCAAGGACCAGTTTAATATTTAAAAAATTCAAAGAACGATTTTTCCTCCACTTGGCTCTGAGATAGAAAAATTTTCTCAGGATCCCCTATGCATGGTGAGATATTCTTCAGAAAGAAGTGAGTGACATGTAGAATTTGGAGAGCTTTTCTTACCTAACTCTAATTCTCACATTCACTGTGAGTGTGGCCCTCTCAGGGTCCAAGCTGCGTGGCTTCCAACCTCTTACCAGATTCCCGACCTTGGAAGCATCATGAGTTTTATCTCTTCTCTCTCATATCTCGTACCACCAGAGGAGCTCAAGATAACTAGGGATAAGCAGTCATCCTCAAGACAAAAACTAGCTTTGGAGCTTACAGAATGGACCTGTAGGAGACCATTCTGCGTGACGTGGAGCCAACTCCCACTCGGAGATGCACAGGACCCACGCCCATGGATAGGTTCTCCCATGGGGAATCAGGCCTGCAATGTGCCTAGGCTGCTTTGAGTCTTGTTCTTGCTAAAAACTCCCTTACCCTGAATTGAGGACATTTACTGCAAAGCAACTTCCTAAAATCCACGCTAAACCTTCCAAAGATGAGTATAACTGGTTCAACCACTTTTGCCTTTTCATTTGCAAATATCCCTCTTCTGTGATGTGATTGGCAGCATTGGTCCCTTTGTTTTCTGTAAAAGGTAACCACCTAAAGCGAACCTGTGCATAGTAAATGAGGACCATCGGGTAATGTGCCCAGAGATAGAAATAAAGGCCTGTCGTAGAGGAGGCCCAGGCTTTTGCTCCCCTTGAGAGAAAAGCCATGCTGTCCCTTTTCCTCCACCTGACTCTGTAGTCTGTGTGAATGACTCATTTCATCCGTAATGATGCGGACACTGTGGGCCAGCATCACTGACCTGCTAAGGTTTCCTGGCTTCATTCAGTTGGGGACTTTGAGGATTTACTGATTCTCTAAAAGCCCATTTAGAAAAGTGTTTTACATATATTAACACATTCTTCCAGCACTTTCTTCCAGGATACCCAGCCTTGGAGGATCATTCTATGTGACCAATCTGTCATGTCATTAGAGACAGGGACACCTGAAGAGAGTCTTAAAAAAGAAGTGACCTACTGAATTTTGAGAGCCTGCCGTGGGAGACAAATTTGATGTAGTAAGGTAGGCGTGCTATTAGCTACCCAGGGAAGCTCTCAGTATCACAGAAGTGTCAGAAAACAGTTGGGGGTCATTCTCTTCAAAGGAGAATAATAGGACAAAATACCTGTAATAGGTACATAAGGGTTTCCCCCTCTTCTTATGTTAAAGATAGCTTAAGACAAAGTAAAAATAAGAATAAATTTATTGGAGGTAACAATATCATCAAAAGATTAGAAAATAATCTGTTAAATTAAACAAGTACGACTACCACCCCCAAGCAGTCATTCTGAGAGCCTCTGACCTGCAAATGACCTCAGCAAGAGTGACACGTGAGGCTGAACTTGATTCATCCATAGCTGACTTTGTGTTGTTCGCTAATAACCATGGAGATTTCTGCCAAGCACAAAGTACTCACGAATTAAGTACTTCTTGATCTGTTATTCCTAGATTGCCAGATTTTCAAATGAGAAGGGAACATTAACTGTAACAAAGTGAAAAAGGAGATCATTTCCTTGGGAAATGCTACTCCTGTTCTTTCCGTCTTTGCTCAGCTGTGATACAGCCGAGGAGCACCAGGCACAAGTTAGAGCAAGGGGTTTTCTTCCCCCTTGTTTTCTAACCGCATGATATTTTATCATTGGGGTAGGGCAGGGGGGCAGATAATAGACCCTTTCAAAAATCTGTGTGAATAACAGGGAATGAGATATTTATCTGAATAGGAAACTGAACAATCTGAATTGTTCACCTTATTTCCTTTTGCCAACCCCAAGGACTGGCCTCATACAGTACTTTTTCTTTTTTTAAGATTTTATTTATTTATTTTTTGAGAGGGAAGGGAGGGAGAGAGAGAGAGAGAGAGAGAAACATCAATGTGTGGTTGCTGGGGGTCATGGCCTGCAACCCAGGCATATACCCTGACTAGGAATCGAACCTGCAACACTTTGGTTCACAGCCTGCGCTCAATCCACTGAGCTACGCCAGCCAGGGTACAGTATTTTTTCTAAATCATAGAAAGTAACTTCAGAGAAAAAAACTTATGCTCTTCTGGGTAACTAGTGTGTGTGTGTGTCGGGATACATTGCAGGGACAGATTGTGAGTTTGCTGTCCAAGAAAATGTCATGGACAGTTTCAGAGACAGCACTTTCAAAGTAAGACACTTTGGAAAGTAAACAATAAATAAAAGATTATGGTCTTGCAGCTACTTGTTACAATACACAAAGTGCTTGGCAGTCATGAGTATCAGAGCAGGCAAGGTGGTCGACAAAGCTCAGTGTCACTGGGGTGGAGTTCCTTATAAGCAGAGCAGACAGCTGTTTGGTTTGCAGAGCACCAGGAAATTTCCCATATCCCTCATCCACTTTCTATCACAAATATTCTCAGAGGGTGTATTTTGCTACTGGAGTTACACTAAAGATGTGCAATGCCTCTGTAGAGATACTTTTACGTTCAAACACTCCTTGGAAGTTTACAATTATTTTTATCTATTAAAATTCAGAGTTCATCTTTATTGGCAAAGTAGGAGACAACATCTGAAATCCAGAAAGAAGCAGACAGACTCACAGCAGGCAGTCAGAACACAGCACAGAGAAGGCTCTTGGAGACGCTCTGGTTAACACGAATGACACAGCCAGTAAAGAGAAGGAACATGAGGCAATGGGACAAAGCACACCTGTTAGGGGCCAAAGGCAGGGATCAGGTGGGCCCACAATGGCATGAAGTCATTCTGGCGTTAGTGGCCAGTGCTTAGATTTGGAGAGTTGGACATAGAGGTAAATTTTCACCCATGAGGGGCATCAGGGCAGGACTCTGTTAGCAGAACCCAGGCATGAAAGAGAGGAAAGACTAAAGAAGGATCAAGGGCTGGACTCACACAGAAAGGAGAAGACTAGGAAGAGAATTTCAAATGAGGAAACAGAAAGCAGAGGAAGTTGTAAAGAAGATTTTGGACTCAGGAACTCTTTCCATGCCTAAAAATTACTGGAGATCTCAAAAGGCTGTTTTTTTTTATGTGTTGCTATGTATTGATATTTACCATAATAGAAATGAGAATTAGGAAATTTAAAAAATTATCTAATTTAAAAACAACAACAATAAACCCAATACAAGTTATCATAAATAACTTCTTTTATGACAAATTGCTATATTTTTAAAAACAAAAATAAATAGTGAAAAGACTGACATGGATTTACATTTTTAAAATCAATTTAACATCTGGCTTAATAGAATATACTGGGATTCTGTTTGGAATTCAGTATGTCATAGCATATTTTTATTGAAGAATATGAAGAACATCTAGTCCAATATAGGTCCTCATTTGGAAAAGGGAGAATATTATGATATCTTTTCAAATAGCTATGTATACTCATCTTTGTTATTACACCAAAACTCAAGTGGTTTCTTAAAACTTAGTGACAGCTCAGATTCCAAAACTCTCTCAATGATGTTACACTAAAATCCATTGGCCTATCTTTGTGCTTAAGATGGATGTTTTTCCCATTCATAATTTTGTATTATCAGGCACTGGTCATTTGGAAAACATTAGTGTAGCAAGTAATGCGGCCTTCCCCATGTTGACGCATTTCATTATATAATAAATCCAAAATCACAGTGGCAAGATCACCACTGACTTCTTATTTATTTATTTATTTATTTATTTATTTTTATTGTATTTTATTGTTTATGCCATCACAGTTGTCCCTGTTTTCCCCCTTTCTCCCCTTCATCCAGCCCCTCCCACCTCAGGCAATCCCCACACCATTGTCTGTGTCCTTGGGTCAGGCATATCTGTTCTTTGGTTAATCCCTTCACCTTCTTTCACCCAGTCTCCTGCCAACATGTATCTTTGCTTCTATTTCTATTTTGTCCATTAGATTCAATATATGAATGAGATCATATGGTATTTTTCTTTCACTGACTGGCTTATTTCACTTAGCATAATAGCCTCCATACACACACATGTACATATTATATATACATATATGTTACATAATGTATATATGAATATGTACATTTGTCATCATGTACATACCTATGATGTAATATATATACTATATATATGTGTAAATCCTGAAATGCTAATACAAAAGAATATATGCACGTCTGTATTCACAGCAGTGTTACTTCCCATGGTCAAGATCTGGAAACACCACTGGTTTCATTAGAGAAGTATTTGTGCACTGAGATGCTGTCCAGTTAATGGTGACAGATACATATTTTCTAAAGTTCTAAATTTTGCTTGAAAGCTGGAATTTTATCATTGACAACAAAAACTATCAGTTGTTTTTCTTGAAGTACCAGGCTCACTTTGTTGATTCTAGAGAGAATGTCGGCCAAACACCCATTCCTGAAGAACCACAGACTGGTCCTCACTCGTTCTTTGAGGTACAGATGGTATTCTTAAGGATGTTAGCTCCTGGACAAGGACGGGGAGCGGAGACTTGATTGACCCCACGGTTGGATAAAAAATTGGGTGAAGTACGCGAAACAACAGTTTTGAAGACATTGGGACACGCTCCATGAGAGATGGAGAACAGACGATGAGCCCCAGTGAATGCTTCAGCTCACAGCCTGAGGGAGTTTCCAGGTCGCGGTCGGGGAGTGGGAACCCAGACCGGCCCGTCAGATTTCCTGAATGGAGGAGCCGGAGCTGAGAGTTCGGGCAGAGCAAGGGGACTGGAGTTAACGGGACAGAGTGCAGGAAAGGGGAGAACTGCACAAAGAAACCTGCAGGTCTACGGTGAAGTCACCCGAGAATATTCATCTGCTAACTGATCAGCATGTGCGTGGAACAAAACAGTCGCAGTCAGGGAGACGGTCACACCAAATGGTTAGAGGTTAGCAGAGCTGTGATGCATCCTAGTATAGGTGTTTTGGTGAGTATGTGGGTAAATTTCTGTTGGGTGAATGCTTAGGAGTGGAAGTGTGGATCGATACGGTGTGTGCGCACCCAGCTTTAGTAAATGCAGCAAACTGGAAATCCAGTTTTCTCCATCCTCCTTAATGCTTGTGTTGTCTATCATTTTTATTTTAGTCATTCTGGTGGGTGTATAATATTATCTCATTTGATTTGAATTTGCATTTCCCTGATAACTATGGAATAGAATTCCTTTTTATATGTTCATTGGCTTTGTTCATATAACTGTTATGGTCTAGCTAATCATTAAAATAACTTTGTGATAAAAACCAGTTTCCTGCTTTATTGGCTTAACAGAGCTTTTTTTTTTCTCCTTAAAGATAATATACTCAAACATCAAAGCTTAGAGGAAATTGTTTGTCAAAGTTGTTTGGCTGTACTGAGAACAGTCCAGTGAAAATCCAGAATTTAGGAAATACACTATTTAGTAAGTACCTTTGGAAAAGTATTTATTGATTGCTCTAGCTGGAAATACTTTATCAAACTGAATAAGTCTGCCCAAGTTTCAATTAGCCACTGGCTGAGGACAAGCTCTCAAAATGAGGTGAATAGCAAAGACTTCCCCTCACGAACTTGTGGGGGACCTTTGCTATTTCCAGCTTCGATGTTAGACCAACTCACTTCACAAAGCGAGTGGCTTGGATAAATGGAATAGAAGATGCTATCACATGAGACTGGTAAATTTTCCTCCAACAAAATTAACACGAGTTGACAGATCTCTGTCAACGTCAGAAATAAATGTGCTATGTAAATAAACATAAGACTACACCCAGAGGGGCATCTGGTGGTGCAGAAATAGACTGCACGCGGCCTGGTGAAAACTAGCTACCATGGAAGTGTTTGCTGCTTATTTTTAATTTGGTGCTGTCATTCCTGAAATACCTCCACCACCTGAGGTCTTATGTTTGGCTTTTCTTAAATCGCTTGGTTGAAATGTTCAGAAAAATTGTAGTGGGAATCTACAGATGCCAGCAGCGTAATCCCAATTAACATAGGGAGTGTATATGTCACAGTAGCCTGGACAAAAATGTTAATGGGTGTCATTAGACATTCTACAGTACATCACCCCTGAGGTAAAAGCAAGGCTCCCACCTAAAAGGAAAGATCACAAAGGTAATAGTTATGCGACAGCATCCTAGTCCTGACATTTCTGTTTCTTATATTTTATACTTTTTGTTTTGATGAGACCCATAGTTTTTCATTGCGATCCTCATGTCCTTTATTCATAGAGAACATCACAGTTACTCAGAGGTTCAACAGCTAAGGGAATGTGTTGAAAAAGTGGAAGAAACTCTTAGTCTGGAGTATGTCTCTTTAGTAAAAACACAATGGGAGAGGTCGTCTGTTGGATTTCACAATTTTAGTCTATGTGTCATGTCTGTGCTTTCATTTTTCTATTTAAGCAAGTAAGATACGAGGTGATGCAAAGAGCAGGTATCTCAAGTGCTGCTGCCGACAAAACAGCTTATGGTGCAGCAATAAAGTTCGTTTCTTGAGCACCAAACTGTTGCCGTTTTATAAGAAACAAAAACAATGATATCTACGAGTGTTTACTAAACACCAAGTACCACAGTGACAGGTCTGTTTGCAAGAACCCTCTTCCCAATGGTTTCACAAGTTAAATAGTATTTCTATGTTTCAGATAAGGAAACTGAGGCCTAAAAAGATCACATTCTTTTCCCTTACCTTCGTGAATGCTCACACATTTTTGATGGCTCTTTTGCTGCCTCTTCCTTCTGCCCGGCCCTTCAAAGCAGTTGTTCCCAAATTCTCTTGTCTTCCCCATAGTCTCCATGGAGAATTTGATTTACATTATTCTTTCTTATAAATTTGGGTAATGACAGCAGATGCTAAATACCCCACCCTGTATGGAAGCCAATGACACACAAAGAAATACTTCATTAAGAGATCTTAAACATTTTGCTCATATTTTAAATAATGTTTTAAATTAAAAAATGAAATAAAAAATACTTACAATGCTGCCTTTACTTTAATTAGTCAATTATATGGAATCAGTAGTCCCTGTGCCCTTTGAGAGGAAAAAAAACTATATCACTGGTGTCTTGAGGAATTAGACAGCCATTGACATGGAGCAGCATTTAGTAATTATTCAAGAAATAAAACTAATATTATTTTATATCTTTAAATCCAATATTTCTTCAAGTAGAAGAAGCCTTTTCAGTTTAATGTAAGCCTTTTCAGAATTTTTAAAAAACAGCCATGAATCCAAACTCTGCTGCTAACCAACAAAGACATACATTTATGTATTATATTTATATCCCACTTTCTTCTACAGTCTAATACTTAATACATTCAGTCTAATAATTCTTCCTCTGGGTCATTTTTGGCCATTTGAGAATTATATATAAATCCATGATAACATGATCATGGTCTTAGACTTTTGGACCTTTAAGTTGTACATTATGATGATGTTAAGGTTTATTAAAGAGTTCTTGTTTGTCAAGGTAAGACATGTTTAAGTTTCCATGTATTCCATGAAAATAAAATTTTTGTATTTATTCTTGTGGACAGTATTCAGCCAGTGATATTTTTAAACATTTTAAACCACTGAAATATAATTTTGTGTTTGAGAAAATGCTGAGAACAGTATGTAAGGGAAAGATAGAATGAGGGGAAGGAAAACTAGAAGCAGGGAAACACTGAAAGTTACTACATATGTACAAACAGGTCAGAGGTGATGAGATTCCCAAAGAGATAGCAAGGATGGTGAGGGAAGGGCATATTGGAAAGGTATTAAAATATGAAATTAATAGAATTCCATGGCTAATTGGGGACATAGGAGGAGTTTAAAATATATTGACCAAAGAGGATACACAGAAGTCCTCAAAGCAAGTTTTTGGGTGTACTTGGGGGTAAGATTCCTTAGGAGAGCAACAAGCCTGTTCTTTCTATTTTCTTACCTCCTGTTTTCCTTCCTTCAAGAACGGAAGGTGGGGCAGACATAGGTTTACAGTTGTGAGTATGCAAACCTCAGAGTTTATTCTTATATTCTTATTTATTATTGTATCATTTTCCATATGAACAATTGTAAACCTACTTTTTCCCAAGCCTGTATTTATTGAGTGACTTCTTCATGCCAGGCATTTTTCTAGGCTTTGTGAATACACTGAACAAAAAATAAATTCCTGCTCTCAAGGCACCATAGTAAAGATACATGGAATAAATAAACAAGTAAACACAGAGAATATAGCATATCATGGAGGAAAAAATACAGCAAGATAAACTTTCATGCTGAGTGATGGAGTAACTGGTGTCAATCCAACCTTCCCATGAAGAAGTTCTGTAAAAGCTGGATTAAAAAAAAACATACAAAGGACAACCATTTGAAGATGTCATAAAATATCCAAGGTACCCAGGACTTCAGGAGTGATCTGTGAGAGAAAAGGGTAACACAGATGTGAGCCTGACCTATTATGCACAGTCTCCGCCTTGGGCCAGCCTTTGGAGGCATTAGCAGACTCCAAAATTATGCATTTTGGAACAATTTTCTAAGAAATCAAACTGAATTAGTTATAAGAGGCTAAAAAGCTAAGAGGAGTTTTTAGCCTTAAACAGGAAAAAAAGGAACCTGCCAAGGAAGTGAGACTCATACACAGCCCAGGGTTAAGCTGTAGGAATGAGAGTAAGCAAGGAATAGACTACGGTCAGCTGGATAATGGAGACCCACCTATACCTTATATGCCAAAATAACACGAATATCTTTGTAAGAAGATAGCACCACACAGTGCCTCTACAGCTTTTCACATACAGTGTTTATTTTTCGATAGAAAATGCCATGGTGTATTGCAGACTTGACCAAGCTGAAAACCAAGAGACCAGACAGGCAATAAAAACAGGTCTCCTGGTGAGCTACATATCCTCATGTTCCAGTTACTTTTGGTGGAGAAATTATTGTTCTAAAACTTGTGGTGTCAAACATTCGTGATTTGGAGGGTCAAGGATTGGGGAAGAGGAGGGCTGGGCAGTTTTCACTCAGGGTTTCCCACACAATTGTAGTTCGATGTTGTCCAGGGCTGCAGTCATCTGCAGCCTTTAGGGGGCTGTACATCCAGGGTAGGCCTTGTGTGAGTCTGGCAGTTGATGCGGACTGTTGGAGTCCTGACTGATGCTGACATACAAGGAGCTCCGCTTGGGTTGTGCGTGGGACAACTAAGAATGACCTCTCTAGCACTGCAGTCTTGGGGCAGTTGGACTTCTTACATGGCAACTGATTTTCTCAGGTATAATCATCCCCAAAGAGTCAGGCAGAAGCTATGAGTTTGTTTGTTTGTTTTAAATAAACATATCTTTGGAAATTACATAGCATCCTTTACATGTACTTTTTGGCTCAACTAAATACAAATCTGTGTGGAATCAAGGGAAAAGGGCGTGGACTCTGCCTCTCCACAAAAGGAGTGCCAAAGAATTTATAGCCACTTTTAAATTGCTACATGGAGGTATAATAAAATAGGGAAGTTTAATAACTATGTTGAGAACAATGTCATTAGGCCCTGGCTGGTGTGACTCAGTGCATGGAGCGCTGCCCTGTGAAACCAGAGGGTCTGTGGTTTGATTCCCAGTCAGGGAACTTGCCTGGGTTGCAGGCCAGGTCCCCAGTAGGGGGCGTGTGAGAGGCCACCACACATTGATGTTTCTCTTCCTCTCTTTCACCTTCTCCTCCCCTCTCTCTACAAATAAATAAATAAAATCTTAAAACAAAGGAATGATGTCATTAAAATGGCTGAGTAAGGAACTCTGAAAGTCCACTCCTTCATAAAAACAAACAAAACTGGCCCAAACTGTCAGAATCAGCTTTTTTAGAATTCTGGAAATGAACCTAAAGGCTTGCAGGCCTAAGAAGAATCCATTCCGTGAGAATGGCCATGTATGAGTAAGCACAGGGAGGGCGGTGGCATTTTAACTTACCCAAATTTCATCCCCCCTCTGTCAGCTCAGCAGTAGCTTTGGTTTTTGATGTCAGAAAGGGTTGGATAGACTTTATTTACTAAGAATTATAATTTATTTGTTTTGCTATATCTGATGGTTCCCTGGAAGACTGGCTCGAAGGTTTGTCTTTATTTCACCTAAAGTGTTTTCTTTTTCCTTTTTTTTTTTTTTTACAAAAAGTCATCAGTAATTTCTATAGGAGACATTTTTTCCCCATAATGATGTGTATGTATCATTCCTTATATAAAAATCTTAAATTTTAATTTTTTTCACCGTATTAAAATTGATTAAGAAGAATGAATAATTCTGAGTTCTGCAAAAGTTTAATAAAGTATTATAAAATTTAGGATATAAGCTGATAGATTTTTATAGTTTAATGATAAAATTAAAATGTATTCATTACTTCAACTACTACTATATTTTCTACTTCTTGAAAAATATGCACTAAGTACCTACAACATATGCCAGGCCTTATCCTAGGCACATGGAGTATGGAATCAAACAATGTCGAGAAGACCCTTCCTCTCAAGAGGGAAAACAGAGTGTGGTTAGATAGACAGGCAGTTTAATGGGCAGACGAACTGAAATATATCTGATTATGGCAAATGTTTTGTTTATAGAGCTAAAACAAGGTACAATGTGATAACTGATGGCCAGTTCACACTGGGTGGAAAAGGTAAGGACCATTTTGGGAAATGGAAACAGCTTGATAAAAACCAAAAGATGGTCAGTATTGGCAGAAAAAATACTGCATGTAAAGAGAGTCTATTTTTTTCTTAATAAAGTTTTGGCCTTTTAAAATATATTAATGCAAACAAATTTCAGTGAATTAGCCTTTGTGTAGGTAATATTTGAGGATAATTTGAGAATAATACTTATCTAAAATACTTCATGACTGAATTATTTGTCAATAAAAACTCAGTTCTTTGGGTTCTCTCTCCTGCTGAATAGAAACCTGGGAATGTGATTTCAGGGACACCTTCCTCCTTTGGAAAGAAGTTGTTCCCTAAGGATAGCACGTCAGCACCAACAGCTGGGTCGCTCTCTAATTTAATGAAAGGAAGTGCTGAAGCAAAGAAAAACACGGCGTCTGCCTCTGCATCTCCCGAATGGTTCTTGAGTCTCTTAGTGTGCAATGAAGAAGATGAGGCATCTGGGTTGCGTGCACATGGGAGGTCTTCTGAAGTACCTTGTCTTCCTCACCACGCTTACAAAACAACACGGGAAACCATCTGCCACAGGGAGGAGGGAAAAACCTTTTCCTCAAGTGAAGCCCAAGTATGCATAACAAAATATTTGAACATGAGAGTGTGTATGTATTATGAATTCTAATCAGGAAGAATTATATAATTCAGTGTGGTATGGATAATTGTATCCTTCCCACCAGCTGTTCCTTCTGCCTTTTACACTCTGTCCCCAGAATTCCACACGACTTAACTCCTTCACCGTCTTCAGATTTTGCCGCTCTCTTTAAAACTATCTGCCCTTCCCCTGAATTCCTCATGTATGATTTCCTTTCCCTTGTCTCTCATTCACTGGCATGAAAACAATATAATATTAGCTGTGGGAGAGCGAGCACGGGTGTGAACATCATGCTGGCTATCGAAGGGTGTTAGAATCAACACAGGATGACATTTGTTGAATAACGCTGTTTCAGGAATAGTTCTGTGCTCTGTTGAAGAACATTTCTTTGAATTCCACGAATAACTGTACAAAGCAAAAATTGCCACCAAGTATAAGGGAAAAAGTTGCTTCTCTTTCCAATGCTCGATATTATTCAGGGTGAAATGTGTATCTGTGCCCTTAAACTGAGGAGGAAGGGAAAGAGTTCTTTTTGATCAGCAAGATCATTCTTTAAGTGCATTTTGGAGATGACTCAACAATTTTTGGAAAATATAAACAGGTATTGAACAATGTGCAATATTTTTGAAGTTAATTAGGAAAGTAGATGAAAGCAAGGATGTACAAATGTGCATCGAAAATTGAAGTGTTTCATTCTTTTGAGGTGGCTTTCCAATTTTCCCAGCATCATTTATTAAAGAGGTTTTCTTTCCTCCACTGTATGCTTTTGGCTCCTTTATCAGAAATTATTTGCATATATATATATGAGGGTTTATTTCTGGGCACTCAATTCTGTTCAGTTGGTCTGTGTTGTGTCTTTTTTTGCGGGGGGGGCAATACATTGCTGTTTTGATTATCATCATTTTGTAGTATAATTTGAAGTCAAAAAGTGTGATGCCTTTGGCTTTGTTCTTTTTTCTCAGGATTCCTTTGGCTATTTGGGGTCCTTTGTGGTTTCATACAAATCTGATGATTTTTTATTCTATATGTTTTAAAAAATGTCATTAGGATTTTAATGGGCATTGCATTAAATTTGCATGTTGCTTTGGGTAATATGGAAATTTTGACTATATTAATTCTTTTAATCCATGAACATGGAATGTTTTTCCATTTTATTGTATCTTTTCCAATCTCTGTTTATGATGCTTTGTAGCTTTCAGTATATAGGTCCCCATATATAAAAATTAACTCAAAATGGATCAAAGACTTACATATAAGATCTGAAACAATAACTTACATACAAGAAAGCATAGATACTAAACTTATGGACCTTGGTCTTAGAGGAAATTTTATGAATTTGACCTCAAAGGCAAGGGAAATAAAGGCAAAAACAAATGAATGGGACTATGTCAAACTAAAAAGCTTCTGCACAGCAAAAAACCAAAACACAAAAAAACAAAAAATCCTGATTACAAAACAAAAAGGCAACCAACTGAGTGGGAGAAGATATTTGCAGACAACAGCTCTGACAAGTGGTTGATATCCAACATACATTAAAAAAAACTCATACAACTCAATACCAAACAAACAATAATCCAATTTGAAAATGGGCAGAAGATCTGAACAGACGCTTCTCCCAAGAAGACATACAAATGGCCCACATATATATATATGAAAAAATGCTCAACTTCACTAGCTATTAGGGAAATGCAGGTCAAAACTACAGTGAGATACCAGCTCACACTCGTTAGAATGGCTGTTATCACAGGTCAATAACAAGTGTTGGAGAGGTTGTGGAGAACAAGGAATCTTCATTCACTGCTGGTGGGGATGTACATAGATACAGCCATTATGGAAAACAGTATGGTGGTTCCTCAAAAATTTGAAAATAAAGTTACCTCAATACTCAGCAACCCCTCTTCTGAGTATCTACTTGAACAGTCTGAAGATATGTATTCACAAAGACATATGCACCCCTATGTTCATTGCAGCATTATTCACGGTGGCCAAGACATGGAGACAACTGGAGAGTCCTATGATAGATGATTAGATAAAGATGTGGCACATACATACGATGGAATGCTACTCAGTCATACGAAGAGATGAAATACTGCTATTTGCTACAGTATGAATGGACTTTGAAAATACCATGCTATGCAAAATGTCAGTCAGAAAACGTTAATGATGTGATTTTGCACATATTGGGATATAAAACTGAAAGTAACAAATGAGCAAATAAGAAAAACCAATGAACAAAAACTTATACACACAGACAATAGTATGGTGCTTACTAGAGGGAAGAGGGCTTAGGGCGTGAAAAGGTAAAGGGGGCCAAATATGTGGTGATGGAAGATGACTTGACCTTGGGTGGTGGGTCTACAGGCAATGTGCACATCACGTGTCATAGAAATGTACACTTGAAACCAACATGATCCTATTAACTAGTGTAACCCTGATAAATTCAATTTTAAAAAACATTAAAAATTGAGATAGAATATAAAAGATTTAAAATATTTAAAAAACTAAATTCCATTTTAATTTTTGGCATCTCCTAATTTTTGCAACTTTATTCTTAAGAAACTCCAAAATAAAGTCAAAGAACTTGATCTTCAAACTTTGACATAGTATACTTGAAAAAAAATCCAAACCTATGAATGTATGTATGTATATTATCCTTCTTAATGATGTCAAGTATTTATAGCTGATTTCAAGCATTTATAGCTGCTTTTCATCTATGTGCTCAGTCCTTTGACCCCTCCCTACATGTCATCGATTTTCCTGATGGCCAGGAGCTTTCCAAGGAGGGTGGATTGGCCCTGGTCTCAGTGACAGGGGGTGGGGCACAGCTGGAGTGACATGTGCGGCTTCCAGTGACCCAGCAGAAGATTTTTCAAATATTTTGCACAAAAATGACATGATTGTGTGACATATAGGTATATATACAAAGAAATTCTTTGACTTATAAAGAAAAAATTAGAAAATAGTTAAAAATAAAATTCTCAATTATGAAAAGTAAAAAATCATACTTTTAGCTCTTTTAATTGATCTCAAATAATCTTTAATAAATAAGTAATAAATATATTCTATGCTATTACATAGATATAAATAATGTATAAATATTTTATCTACAATAAATATAGTAGCTTAAATGATCTATCTATTTTCTAATCTACAAAAGTGTGTATTTTAATTTACCTGTTAAAAATAGTAGATTAAATAGACTATATACATTGCTATATATGTATATACAGGGTCCAGCACAAATAATGCTCCTATTTTATTACAAAATCAAAAGCATGTACTTCTGTAACATGACAATATCACACTCAGGCATACTATATGACATTTTAGGTGAAATGTTCAGATTCTGTCCATCTCGTGTGAGACATTCACGGACCCTACCACCCACACTCAAGAAGGTGTTACTTCTCCCTGACTCTTATATATTCTGTAAAACTTACTACTTTTTACAAGTGAATTAAAATCTATACTTTTGTATATTTTAAGTCTTTGTAATTGTATCAGTTTCAGTTTATATATTTTGAAGATATAGTTGCGTGTCTTTGACAAATCATAGTGTAGCATCTCCATTCATTTTCGTGTTTTTTAAATTACTATTTCATCTGATAGTGATGTTATTGTGTTTAGCATTTGTCAGCTCTATCTTTTCCAATTATCTTGTTTCAAACCTGTCTTTTCACTTTAGATGCACTTCTCATAGATAGTGCATACCTCTTTTAGTTTTAATCCAAATCTAATAATCTCTACCTTTAAAACCTAATTCATTTTTTATTGTTGTCACCAACTTATGTGAATTTATTAATTTGTGCCATCTTATTTTAGTTTTGTTTACATTTTTCTTCACTCTTACTTTTTTCTTTACTCCTAGTGAATTGTGAAAGCTTTTTACAGATTCTTTTTAATGGTTTTTCTTGACATTTTTTTTACAGACTTCTCTGTAACTTTCCTCATAATGTACCTAAAAAACTAAAATTACCCTTGTAAGAGCATCACTCTTTGCCTCTGGATTCCCTTACAGAGTTGTACAAATGCACAAACATGACCATAGAAAGCACTCTTGATCATGTCCCCAAAACTATGCAACAGTTATTCAATATTGAGCAAAAAGCAAGACCTAAAATTTGAGTGTCTCATGAGTGAAATTATGTAACATAATGTTCTCACAAAGTATCATGCTTCTTGTTTGGTCCTTCTCTGTCTATTTACAGCATGTTATTTATTGCATTTTATCTCCTTTTGATAAAATAGTGAATGAAACTTGTAAAACAGACTGGGTGGTACAGCTGTGAAGTAAGCCAGGGTGTTACCAAAGTGATCCTCACAAAGAATCTGCTTAGAGATACAGACAGTTAAATGTGGTAACTATTATCATAAATTATATACTCCATTGTCCTGCCAATGTAATTATTGTTAAAATAATTAGAAGTTTTCATAGTGAATGTTCTCTGCCAGAGTAAAAAACTAGTTAAATCCATGACAAGCTTTTAAATTTTAATTACCTCATTGCTTTGAAGAAATGTTTCTTACGTGTTGTACAAAAAGAACTTGTGAAAGGTATACAGAAAGCGCTGGGGAGGATGAAGTTATGCCTATCAGTGCACGCATGCACGAGCCTCTGAAATCGTCAATGCCGTAAGGACAAAACATAACTTTAGAAGTTCCAGTAGGAACATATGGCGAACAGTTTGCAGAAATTGCAGAACATCATGAGCATATGGGTCCATTCCATACCATCTTAAGCAATTTTAGGGGCAGAGAAAATGATATCAAAGAGGGCATTCTTTTCAGTTGTCAAAATAGAACCATATTAAATATTTTCATCCTGAGTACTGTGGTGATGGCAATGGTGCATATATGTGAGTGAGTGTGTAAAGGAGAAAGAGAATATAAAAATAACTGATGACTCAATTAAAATAAAGTATATTCGTTATAAATACTTCATAGAACTCTGAGGAGCTGATCATATCAAATCTGACTGGCAGTTGATGACTGTGGTTTTGCCTCCTGTATTTTTAATGCTATTGCATAAAAAGAAGCCAGTAACAGAATAAAAATGATGACTTTTACTAAAATACAGCACAATTTTTATTTAGATATTTCTTTAATATCTTAACTATTCAATGTTTAAGTGACATTTCACTTTAGCCCATTAATGTATATTCAATGTTTTGAACTACTTTTCTTTTTGCATTATTCACATTTGTTATATAGTTCCTTAATGAGCAACAAATTATTCAGAAAAGTGTGATACAGAGTCATTTCAGATTAGTGGCATTTGGCTAAACTTCTCAAAAACCTTCTCTTTTAGACACTAAATGTTAGCTATTATATGGCCATGTTGATATTCTTAATACTTCATGCAATGGACATTTTCTAAACTCAGAGTATGTTAAAGAGACATCAAGGTGGTTTTGTTTTTTTTTTCTTTTGTGTGTGTGTGGTCTTTTCAAAAAAGTGAAGCTCCCCTGTGCTGAGGATTTAAAATATGAGGAGTCTTACAAGTCCTAAGGAATACAGATACTCCTTGAGTTATGATGGGGTTACACCCCAGTGAGCCCATTTTAAATTGGAAATATCATAAGTCAAAAATGCATTTAATTTCATACACCTGAACTCCAACATGACAGCTTAGCCTAGCTTACCTTAAATGTGCTCAGAATACTTATGTTAGCTACACTTGGGCACCCATCTTGAATATTATCTCAAGAGTAATTGCCTTCCTCTTTTCACCAGAAGCAAGACACACTAATGGATGTTTTGTAGACACGATGGGATGTGAAAACACAAATCCCAGTGTCCTAAAATGCTGACAATGCAGCACACCGTAAAGCTCGGTGGTTCACCCTCACGACGGAGCAACTGATAGAGCGCTGCAGCTGACTGCTGCTGCCCCGCGACACCAGAGTATCTCATTGCACATGGCTAGCCCAGAAAAGGCTGAAACTCAAAATTCCAGATGTAGTGTCTCTGAACGTGCATCACTTCTCCACCTTCGCAAAGTCAGAAAATTCCAAGTCAAACCATCTCAGTTGGGGATTGTCTGTGTATTTGCTTACGGAAACTCTCATCAAAACCTTTTGCAACCATTCCTCCAATTTTTGAGATTTGATTCTGTTTCCATCCCTAGCTCCCCATCTGCTTTAATTATTTTTTCATAACCTGTCTAAAACAGTTGTATTTTTGAAAAAGTAGCTCATAAAGGCAAAGGATGTTAGACCTAGAAGGACCTTTGGAAATACAGGGGTTAGCAAAAGCATGTTTACAATTGTGAGCACACGAAACAGAGTTTATTCTTATGTCATTATTTATTTATTAACTATGGTATTATGTATTATTATTTTATCCTCCTTTTGCCCACCCCCATATTCTGGTCCAGTACACTATTTTTCTAGCCAACACACCTGAGTGATCTAACTCGCTTCGAAAGGTAAGGCAATGCATGGGAGGGCCGAGGGGAAAGGAGAGCCTTTGACAGAGTTTGCATGAGAAATGAGTGTGCTTGGTTTTAAAAAGCCACTCAGGGATCTGCCTATGTCCTCTCAGGTGAGAGTCTTCAGCCTGGGGCAAAAGCAGTACAGAACAAATAAACTGCAGCCATCGGTAGCAGAACTAGAACGAGAGGCAGGGTTTTCTGACTCCTCATCCAACGTGCTTTCTTCACTACTATGTTTCCTTCACTCACCCAAGTCCCATAAAGTTTAAATGTCTTTGCAAGCAATAGAAACGGACCGATATGTTGATTCAAAAAGAGCTTTTTTGAAGTACACAGGACAGTTCACGGAACGTAAAGGAAAAGGAAGAACCAGGCTGCAGAGCAGCTGCGGACGCTGGCCTCCAGAACAGAGTGACCTTTCATCGTCGCCATGAGTCGGATCCACAGTTCAGATGTCAATCTGCTCGAGGGCTGAATTCAGTCAACCTGGGGGAGGGGGCACCTTGATCAGGAATGCCAGCAAAACTGAAGAAGTGTTGATTTCCTAAAGAAAATCAGGGTGTCATTACCCAAGGAAGGGAGAACTGGTAGTGGGTGGTCAAACACCACCTGTCTACACCAGCCCTTTGTGAAAGGGGTCATTGCAGCAGAGCCTTCAAACCCACCTCGTGTGTGTGTGAATGTGTGCATGAGTGTGCCCATATGTGCACATGTGTATGTATGTGTATACAGCGGGATCTGTTCAGAAGGTATCCAGCCATATAATTTGAAAAATTGAGACATTTATTGGATAAGATACAAGATTCAAGAAACATTGTACATAAGACAATGATGCTTCAGTTTCCTTCAAAGTAGGCACCTTGGGACCTCACACAGTTCTCCCAGCATCTCTCCACTATTCAAAACACTCTGGAAAATCCTCTGTTGGAATGGCCATCAGCTACCTCATTGTGATTTCCTGAGTCTCATCAACGGTCTGAAATCTCTTCCCTTTCAAAAGTGATTTTAGTTTTAGGAAAAGTCAAAAGTTGCAGGGCCATAAAATCTGGGTTGTAGGGGGGCTGAGTCACCTGGGTGACTTGATGTTTTCCAAAAAACCCTGCATGAGACATTTTACATGAGTGGGTGCATTGTTGTGATGAAGCTGCCAATCACCAGTTGCCCAAAACTGTGGCCTTCTGAATCATCTGAATAGTTTCCATGGAGGAATGTTCAAGCTGAACCAATGCAGATTCATTGCTCTACTTGCTCAGTCATTTTGAATGTGATGCCACATAGTACATGTGCCCCCTCAGCGGGGTCTACCCCCCCCACTGACTAGTACAGTGAAATAGTCATTGTTCACAAATGTTAATTCCAGTCCACTCTCCTTGGCTGCCAGACTACATCGATGTTGCACAAACCATTCTCACTAATATTAACAGCAGTTGGACTTTTTCCGGATAGACCTTGTATGTGTGTGTGTACATGCATGTGTGTTTATGTACACGTGTGTGCACACATGTAGCAGTGTGTTAATGTGTGCATGTCTCTGTGTGTGGGTGTGTGTTTGAGAGAGGTTCAGTCTGGCACAATTTGCGGATGGCTGCACAGTGGTCACGAACAGAGAGCGCTTCCTCACACCCGGCATTCTCCCGCTTGAATCATCCTTCCCCTTCCCGTCCACCCAACAGATGGGGTAAAGCACACCAGTGGGGGCGGCATTCCTGGAGTGAAGCTTTACAGAAAGGAATAGAAGGAGAGTGAACAAAACTGAACAGGAAACACTTAGCATGGGAAGGGAAGACTTTATACCAGTTGTTTTCTGTTTTCTTATTCAGGGGGCCCGCCGAGAAGGTGTGGGGAGGTAGGAGGCAGCGTGCAGCAGGTTAGGGGTGATTGAAAGGCCACTGAGTGGCCTGTCGCACCCAGATGGAAATCAGAAATGTGTAAGGGCCAGGCCAGGAGACGGGACAACGATTTCCTAGCTCCGCTCCTCATTCCGTGGAGCTGGGTGAAGAGACTGGAATCTGGAACGGAGTGGCAGGGGCCCAGGTGGAGTCGTGAGCGCTCAGGGATTGTGCTGAGAATGCAGATTACATTTGGATTATGAGATCCAGGTGGAAGGTAATACCTGACGGGGCTGAAGGAGGCTCAGCCATCGGAGCTGTCATGTCAAAGAGTGACCTTCTTTGTGTGTGGGACAGAGCGGTGAGGGGCCACAGGAAGTTGTGAGCAGAGGCAAGACTTTCCCATGTTTAGAACTCAGTTGTGGAGCCCGAGTGTGTGACTCAGGTGAAATAGGCGCGAAGTGGCTGGACAGGAGCAGAGTCCAAATTAAGAAAAATTTCTTAAGACCCTCCCTCAGGTCTAAGAAAACACCAGGAAAAAACGTGAAATCGAGTGATGAGAACTGATGAAGTTATTGCCTTGAGTTGCACTTAGAGTCAAATTGTATTGGAGTTCCAGCTAGAAAATCCACCTTACAGGTATTTTACGTGTCGGGGGGAGTATTCTTTTACCTCCACATTTGGATGCACCGTGCTATGGAAAATCACACTTACTGAAGAGGGTTTTCATCCCTGAGCCGGATGGACTCGGCACTCCATTTTATAAAAGCTATAGAACGGAAGCAAAGTGACAGACCAACCGCCTGGAATGCTAAAGGGTCAGTGCACCTGTGAGACTGCCAGTTTTAAGAGCCACAGTCTGTGGCGTGAGATACAAAGGTGTGTTTTTCTAGGTGAAGCTCACCGAGTTTTATAGGCTGCTTGAGTATTTGGTGCTATTGAAAACCAGGATAGTTACCCAAGCTTGAAATGCTAAGCAGAAGCCAGCGAAGGAGAAAGCTAAATTGAAATCAGTGAAGAGCAACTAAAACCTCTGGGAAATCTTATCTAAGCTCCAGGCTGCACGCCCACTCCGACAAGCTTCCTGAACTTCCTCGGAAATGCCAGCCGGGTCTTAATATAGCCCCAGCCAATGACACGCAGCTGCTCAACCTGGAGACCCATTCCAGCCCGTCGCAGCAGAGGGAGGTTTAATTCTTCAGAAGGGGAAATTTTTCTGTATTCTACACACCCCGTAGAAACTCTTTTTATAGGTTTTTTTTTATTATTTTACCTTTCTTTTCACAAAATATGCTGACTCTGGCAATAGGGTGACAATAAAAAATAAGGAATCAATTTATATTTTTTACAACCCCCAAACATAAGTCACATTTATACTGTTAGTTTGCTTATTGTGCACAAATCACCGTTATTTTAATAACATGAATAAAAGCACTTCCTGGGGTGCTCTAAACTCTAAGTAAGAGCGTCTGAAAAAGTTTCGCTTCAGGAAATAAAGGATAACTTACTTTAAAACAGAAATACCCTTATCTAGGTCAGAGGCATGCAGTGTGTGCACCTCTCCCTCTGGAGGCGACACTCAGCTGTCTGTGCGTCCCTGACAGCATTCTCACTCTTCAGGCTTCCTGCCGTCCCTGTATTTATCCATTCGGTGTTTAATTCCTGCAAGTCATGGGCACTCCCATTGCTCCACTTCTGCATTATAGAAAAAATTCATGAAGACGGGAGCTCCTTTTATAGTCCTTTATAAAATAGAAGCTGGGGTACTAGTGGTCAAGTTTTCACGAGGAAAAGTACAGAGGAAGCCCCAAGCTGTGGGGTTGAGCAGCATCAACTAATAGTTCTAATAGTCACATTTTAATATAGTCACAAATGTTGGAACATTCACTTCATTTGGTGCCAACATCCAATCTACATTGACAACAATTGCCGGTTGTCAGAGTGAAGAGCTGACTTCACTGGGGGAAGCAAGTCTCTAAGTCATGCCTCTGCGTGGGAAGAAAATAGCAAGTCCTATAGGGTCTCTAAGCTGGGGTTTTTCTTGGCAATTACACTGGTGACCTCCGTCCCTAAGTGGGCAGGGTCTAGACTATGGCTTCAGGAGTGGGTAGTGAGGTCCTTAGCCACTGGGCCTAGAAAATAAAACCAGAGTTCTGGAGTAAGGACCAAGGAGCAAGGGATCTTGTAGAATCTGAGGGAAAGAGTGGAGAACAAGAATAGGAACCAGCTTTGTAATTAGGGTCAGAGAAGCCTGAGCACACGGGCTTGGGAGCCTCGAGTTCCCTGAGCAGCAGAACTCCCGGAGGGAGATTTCTGTGGAGCGGCTGCAGCAGAGCCCACGGGAGGAGGCAGCGGAGCTGTTACGGGCTCTAAGAAGTTCAGTTATGAACAGACCAGTCGACCATCACAGGTGCATTATCAGAGTCCAATAAGACAATGCACATGGCAGCAGCTTATGAAGTGGAATGCTATCACTGTTGTCATTAATGTCCTTATCAGCATCCCAAAGTTCTGAACGTATAGTGAGTTTTATATGCTAGAAAAGACGGGAAAGAAATGATAATAACCTGATTTAAAGGCTGAATAGCAGGCACAGATATAACCGGAAGTAAAATGATTTCACTAGTGCGTGCAAAACCTAAGGTTGTATCTCCTGTACAAGTTTAGGGAAAATTTACATTGGTGGTGGAAGGCTAAGGCAGGAACATCTGGGGACCTAACATGTTCAACATCATCGGAGCAAAACAGGCAGTCAGTCCTGCTGTGACTAATGTGGGAAGATTTCACAGAGCAGGAGAGATTTAAAAAGCTCTAGCCTTTACCAAAGCCAACTCTATGATCCAAGGGAAACCTACATATTGTCAGATCACATTTTTAGCATGAATGTTCTCCCATGTCTTTTGATGTGTTCTGGCCTGCCTGCCCATCGAAAGTGGAACTCCCTGAGGTCAGACCCTAAACTTCCCTGATCTTGCATGCCCCCAGAAAGTGAGTGTGAATCCTGCTGGTTTTGGAGAGTACCTGGTGGTGACGGCTGAGGCAACAGTGCAGTTGGAGCATGGCCCAGCTTTGGCAAAGGAGACAGCCTGAGTGGAGTGGATGGGCAGAGTGAGTGGGAAACAAGTGACAAACTAGGACATGAAAAGAAAGAAAGAAAGAAAGAAAGAAAGAAAGAAAGAAAGAAAGAAAGAAAGAAAGAAAGAAAGAAGGAAGGAAAGAAAGAAAGAAAGAAAGAAAGAAAGAAAGAAAAAGCAAGCTTTCAAAACATGGCTTAAAATAAGATTTTTAGATCTGTGGAAAGTCATTATAGAACTTTCTAGAATAAGATGATAGAAAAACAATAGGCTGGATAAAAAAGAGACAGTGGCAGTTGGTTATACAGCAAAAAGGTAGGGTGTTTTCAGAGGTAGGAAATCCACAAGGAGAAATTGCAGGACGGAGCAGAGTTGGAGGAGGAAAGTGATGTCCAGAGGAATCTGACGTCCAGATCCGACTTGCAGATGAAAAGTTAGAGACCAGCAGGAAAAGTGAAGGGTGACATTTGTGTAATCAGATGTTAAAGTAGGACGTTCTCTGCCTCAAAAAGAAGGCAAAACTGGGGTGCTAAGTACCCTTTTAATATTTCAAAGTATGATGATAGACCCTCTGTGCAGGAATTTTAAGATAAAAAAGGAGGCAAGAAAAGAAATCTAGGGATATTTAGGAGGTTTAAGTTACAGAGGCCAGGCTGGTCTGGGGCCAATTTCTTCAGAAGCGGCTAATTGCGTGCTATGACACCCTTTGCCACCATCCCCACCTGAGCAGGGGAGGAACGCACTGTACTCCTCCCTCCCCGCATCAAACACATAGATGGGCTTCAGGAAAGCCACTTGGGAAGCTTAACGTGGACATCTTGCTTTTGTGATATAAAGACTGGTATCAGGCCCATACCTATAAAAGCCAAAAGGCGAAAAGATTGTGCCTGGCCAGCTGCCCAGGACACAGAGCAGAAAGGCTGCTCGGGCAGTGGCTGCACTTGTGCTAAAGGTGCAGTGGGGAGGGAGCGGGGCTGGCGTCACTTCCATTTCACACAGGAGGCTCGCCTGGGGGGCCCGCAGGACTCCAGCAGTGCCCAGCCTGGAGAGCACCAGCACCGCATCCTGGCGGTCCCCCTCGAGGAAGCCTGCCCTGCTTTTACCAGGACCCCCTCCTCCCCAGTCCAGGTCCAGGGAGAAGGAAAAGACATAAGGAAAGGAAATACAGAGAAAACCACCTAAGCAACCTACCATCCATCCCCACCCCTTTTCCTACCACAGACCCAGGAGAAGGAAGTAAGAGAGACAGTGTAATAGTGAGAAATTTTTCACCTGAACAATTATGGCCAGTGGATCGAAGTGACAGGGGCAATATTTTGTCTCAATATAAGGAAGGACACAGTTTCAATGGAACATATTTGACATATAACACTGCATAAATTTAAGGTACACAACATGTTAATTTGACATATGTACTAATTGTCATATGATTGTCATTGTAGTGATACTGAACACCTCTGTCATAATACATACTTATCTTTGTTTTTAGAGGATAGGATAATTAGTGTTAGTCTCGTAGGAAGTTTCATGATTGTAGCATATTATTGTTGTCTATATTCATTACAGTGTGTGTTAGATCTTTATGGCTTATTTACTGGTTGTGAGCAGCATCCATCTCAGGGCCTTGACTGCATCCCCCGGTGACTAACATTTTACTCTCTCTTTTCAGACTTGGATTTTTTTAAAGATTCTACATGTCAATGATACCATACAGTACTTGTCTTTCTCAGTCTCACTTATCTCCTTTAATATAACATGCTCAAGGTTCCTCCGTGTTGTCACAAATGGCAGGATTTCCTTCTTTGTCAGTGTTCTAACAAAGTATCAAAATCAGAGCTCACTGACTTGCACCTGATGAGGAGTTCCTTACCGTCACGGGAAGGCTGCACTTCTAGAATGGCCACAGGACCGCACCAAGAGCTGGGAGGGGCTCCTGGCACAGCCTCTGTAGAGATGGTGCAAGCATGGGGTGGGCGGAAGCTGGGCCACATGTCTCTGAGACCTTTCTCATTTGTTTCCTATTAAAATCCTAGGAGTATAATGTACTTTGTTAATGCTTTCCTTCAAGTGTCAGATTTAACTCGACAGGTTATGGCGGTCATTTCAAGCTGCCTAATAAAAATTATCTTGATTATCTAAAGTTGACATAAACTTCTAATGGCCCCAATGAATGCTTTTGAAAACACTTTCACTTGCTCTTTGTTTTTGGTTGGGAATCATGCTGCTGTGAGATACAGCCAGGTGGCTAAGTCTTCACAAAGTTTTCTCCTTGACTTCCAAGGTCCCTGACTATACATTCTCCGTATTTAGCAGCATCATTTCATTGCAACTCATCCAGTATAATGACCTTTGAAATGAAAATTGTTTATCTCCAATGCATCATTCTTATGTTATTCCTTCTTCACAGTCACTGTTGATTACACCAACCTTGGTAAAACAGAAAATTGATAAGACATAAAAAGCAAACCCTGGCATTTGTCACCATACTTAAGTCACCATAGAATCCTGTGAGTCTGCTGAAGGAGAAGCAACTGGTGGAGTAAAGGTAGGGCTCAAGAAAAACAAAACACCCCAGGGGAGCTAGGCAGCACAGGACCCCAGATGCCTTCCCCTCTGTTGCCTTAGCAACAGTCACAGTCAAATATCAGGGCCTATTGTGAAAACACATTTCCCTGCATCCCACAACTATGACAAGGACAATGGGATGCTTATTTATTTAACATGACAACTCTGACAGAAGTCATACGTTTCTCACTATTGTTATAGGCGATGAAGTGGCTGAGAGATGAACAAGAATCTGAGTCTCAGTCAACTTACTGAATCCCTCAGCAAATGCATTCTGAGTTCTCATTATGTCTGGGGCATAATTCTGGGGTCTAGGAGAGAGGCATGTGTGCACGAGTGTTCTGGCTGATCGATGGGGCACGGGGCTTCATTGTACTATTGTTTATGTTTGAAATTTTCATAGGAAAATGTTTTTTAAATTCCTGGCTTATGCAGTATTTTATGTTCTAATGTGTTTTAATCACCCTCACAACCCATCTCTTTTCCCTTCAAGCCTAATTAAATTCCGTGTATGATCTCATGACACTCACCACCTGTGCCCATATTATAAAAATGATATTTTACCAGTGAGTTGTATTGAAGTGTTTCGTGTATCTGTGGCTCGGTTCTTGTATAATTAGATATTTAGCAAATATGTCTTGGTAACGATTGTTTTTATCATTAAATCAGTCAAGTCCTCATGCCAAGGAGTAGTGCCAAGGAGAGCTTGTTATATTTGTACTTTTCCTGTATTAGTGCAAAAATGAACAAATTAAGAAATGCATGTTGTCCTCATGGAAAGTACTGGGATCTGTTACTCACAAGACATCAGTACCAATCTTTAATACCAGTGAAGTCCCAGTAGCTGGTTTGGCCTCAGTTACAGGATTAACAATTGCTAATATTTACATTGGTTCTTCGATAGCACACATTTTTATAGAAGAAATATAAACAATTATCAGAGCCTCCCTAGTTCATAAGATTAGAAATTCCACATTTCTCCCCTTTGATAGCTTTCTTTACCTCATAGTTCTCATCTGTTTTGTAAACTGTCATCTTACCTGACTGTTCATTTAAATTCTGAGGTCACTAGAAAGAACAGTCAGTGTTTGCTGAAGATGTGGGAAATCCACTATTCATAACAAGAATTATTCTTAGTGGAACAATTTCTTTCTGAAAAATTGGGATTGTGGTTGGAGACAGCCACGAAGGATAGCTGGTGCTGCAAATGAAAACAGCTTTAACATGTCCATTTTTATTTACTTCATTGTCCTATCTTAGACTCAACTTCCAAGCTTATCAGCAGCCTATCTTCTTATTAAGAGCTTATCACCTGTTTCAAGCCCCCAAATTAGTTTCTCTCATCTCTCCATTGGCAGCTCATTCTCTAGGTTATTTATATTTGAAGACTCAGAGTCAATATTGGCTCTGCTCAGGCGTTGTTAACAACAAGCCCTTGTTAATTCTTCTCCCCAAATGCCCTTGACACCCTTACCTTCTTTTCCGTCACTCCCAACTGCTGGTGGTAACTTAGTGTAGGTCTTTATCTCTTCAAATATAAATAATTCCAAAGGCTTCCTTACTATGCTACCTCAATAAATACTTTACTACCACCTTAAACTTAAAATATTAATTTCATTATGGCAGTTATGTGTTTTTCTAGTGCCTGCAAAGATTAAATTCCAGTTCCCAGTTAGGCTCCTCTTTACTGTCAAACCTCACTACTACTCATCTTTAGGAATACCCAGAGTGCTACACTAGGTCACTGCCTTGTTACATTGCCCAAGAAAGCCCTTGTTCTCCCATGTTTTCTTCTCTCCACACATTTGCTAATCTTACCATTTCAAATCTAGTGTCACTTTGTCATCCAGGACTTCTCCACAATTATGAGCCTCATTGATCTCCCCTTGACACTGTCTCTCAATAACCCTCGTTTGGATATCTAGTCATTATTTTAGTTCCTAGCTATATGTGCTAACAAGAAGCCAAGATAGCTCCCAATATCTATGGGTGTGTGTATTCAACTTCTACATTGAACCGGGGATAGCCTGTGTTACCAACAGAGTATGGCAGAACTCCTGGTGTGTGACTCCCACGCTACGTCATAAAAGGCATTGCAACTTCAAGCTTGCTCTCTTGAATCACTCACATGGGAGACATATCATAAAGACACTTCGGAGAGACCCACATGAATAGGAACCAATTTACCCACATTGGCTTGCCAGCCCTGTGAGTGACCCACCTGACAAGTGCACCCTCCAGCCGTGCTCTAGATGAGATGAACTACCACGTGAGCAGGCTGGGGCAGAGCTGTGCAGCAAAGCCACTTCCAAACTCCCGACTCCCAGAAACTTGGAAAGATTATAAATGATTATTATTTCTTAAGTCATTAAGTTTTGAGGTGATGCTTTGAATAACAAATAGAAAAATAATAGTGTATAAATTACCATCCAACTGCACTGGAACTCCTTCAGCATAGAATATTTGTTGGAGGTTTTAAAATCCAGATAATTATTTAGATACCATTAAACACTGTAGCAAAATTAGATATTGCATTTGTAATTAGAGAAGGAAACCATCATTTATTGAATGCCTACTAAGGGGCTTCACATACTTGTATGTATGAGCTTCATATAGATATCAGAACGGTTATATATGCATTGCTGTGGGACAAGATATTCTCTAAAGACATAAAACATTGTACCCAAGCTGCAAGTTTTGCAGTCAATTTTTCGCTTTTTTATCATCATTTCCCAGACTTTTAAAAAAGTGAGCTATGTGTGAGAGCATTTAATAAGCTATAAAATGCTCTATAGACATAAAGCATTATGGTTTGCATCAATTTATTTTTTTAGTGAGGCATTAAAGGGATGCTTTAATGCTTCTACTCTGGTACTTCTTTTGCTTTTCGAAGACTAGCACTATAAACAGTACTGTAACACAAATACTTCCAGTTTTCTGAATATCACATGAGGGGCAAAAGAAAGGAATTTTGGAGGTGGGAGGGGATTATGGGGGGGAAAGGAGGAAGGGTTTTCAGGAACATCTATGAAGGACCCATGGACAAAACCAAAGCGGGGTAGGATCAAGGGTGGGAAATGGGAATGCCTGGGGTTGGGGGGACTGGTGGGGGGAAAATGGAGGCAACTAAACTTGAACAACAATAAAAAAAAGTTAGGCCCTGGCTGGCGTAGCTCAGTGGGTTGAGCGCAGGCTGCGAACCAAAGTGTCGCAGGTTCGATTCCCAGTCAGGGTACATGCCTGGGTTGCACGCCATAACCCCCAGCAACTGCACATTGATGTTTCTCTCTCTCTATCTCCCTCCCTTCCCTCTCTAAAAATAAACAAACAAAATATTTAAAAAAAAAGACATTTTGTAGCTTTGGTACCGCATTGTCCTTTTTACTGTTATATGCCCAGCAGATGGCTACCAAAAAACTGTACCAGTCAAGGTCTCTGAAGGGAAGAGAGGGATAATTGAGGACAGTTTAACAGAGTTCAGGGGGAACAAGAGAGGAAAAGAGAGACAACAACGACGGGAACACAGAGAGAGTGATTTCAGGAGAAGGGCCGCCAACAACGGCGGCCTTTGGTAGAGAATGCGGCCAACAGGTCTCAGCCTAGCAGGGAGGGGCCAGAGGGACTCAGTTCTTGGCCTTTCCTCTCCTCGTACACCGTGCTTTGCTACCCTGTCCCATGCTGGCGGAATGCAAACCGAAAAGAGTGAGGAAGCTGGGGTAACACAGGTAATACCTGTCAGTTTCCAGGGGCGCAGAGCAAGGTGGAGAAGAGCAGAGAATTAACTGAGGGAAGGCAATGGAAAATGCCCATCGTGACATGTAGCACTTGTTATAGTGAGAGAATAACACCAATGGTGTATGGTTGGTACGGAAACCAGTGATACATTCCAAGGGACAATTAGACATTTGGGTTATATTAGACAGGATCTCAGATTAAGACAAAAGAGAAAACAAGGGATTATGCACTCAAATAGCATGAGGGTAAGGAAACATGAATCATTTATTAATCATGGAAAAGTATCTTAAGTTCCAAAGGGAATATAAAATAAATACAAAACTATCTTAATGTCACTACCTTTTTTAACTGGTGAGATGCAACTTCATAGCTATTTAGCTATATTAACATGTGACCTATCCAGAAGGTATTGAAAAATAAACCAGAAACAGCTTCAGCCAAATGGACAGCATTCTTTCAGTATGCATTTATGACTTCTTGACTGATGACAATTTTTTAAGAATAACGTTAATAGAATTTGTCCATGCCTGGTATGAGTAAATGTCCATAGTTTAGCAATCAACTCTAAAGCATCTTTTCTATTTGAACTATAAAATACATTTAATGCTACTAAGAGGAAATAATTTTCAGACTCATAACTTGAAAAAATCTGCTAAAGAGCATTTCAGTTTAATTTATGCTAAATAAATTAAGTCTATAATTTTAAATTACCATGATTCCCTCACAGTTAAGGAGAGTTGGTAATTTTCTAATGTTTTCCAGAGGTGTGCAGAATGCAGTAAATATGCATTTATGCTTCAGTCTTTTTTTATTTGTGCTCATTATGTCAGTGTGATATGATAAGCCTATAAAATATTCCTAAATTATGTGACTGACTTTAGAGTCTCTTCCAGAATTTTATAGTCCCTGACAGGAGTCTGTCTGTTGCATGCTCAGAGGTCATATTTTACCTAAGACAGGCACTTTGCTTAATTTTGTGTAAGTGTCTAAGATTGTCCAAATTAAAGGAAATGTTTTAAATAATTTAAGGGCATGTCAGTTGTCTCCATGTACCACGGCCAGGTTTGTTAGTGCGGTTTCATCAGAAACAGGTCCGATGTTCTTTTTCATTTGCACGGCAGTGTTTCTCTCCCAAGTCTGGGGAACTTTCCTGTTTTAAACAGGGGCTAGTGAAACGTAACCTCAGGTCCAGGCACAGATCATGCGGTCAGGGTCCGCGCACTCTGTGTTGCCACTGGATGAGACTCGGCTTTTCCAGAATTTACCCAGCCGAGTTTCCAGTCAAGCCTCCATTTCTTCCTTTGGCAAATGATTGCTTCTTCCAAGCCAATGGTTTTCCAATTTGAGAGCTTTAACAATCAGCTGAAGGGACCTTTAAAACCTGCCAATACTCTAGGGTTTCTGATTCAATAAATCTGGAATGTGAGCCAAGAGTTCACGTTTTTCATAATCCACCAAGTGATGTCGATGCTGTTGGTGAGGGATTCTCACTCTGAGAACCGTTGCAGACACCCGTCCTTGGGAAGTTTATCAGCCCTTAGCCAATGCTGGCCAGAGGGAGTTGTCACTCCTCATATATCTGCAACATTCCGTTTTCCTAGAGAAGTCACTGCCTCTGTCTCAGTACCGTTATTTATACTGCATCACCACCACCTGCCTGGCTACTCCATCTTATCTGACACCTTAGAAGCTGCCATTAAAGTAAGATATTTCAGCCGGAGAAAAGGCAATTCTTATGTGTGTGCATGTATCTGATAAAGCATTTATTAGACATCATTCTTACTACCAGTTTCACAGGTAGCGGTTGCCTCCTGAAGACAGAAGATTAAATGGCAATGGATGATGCAATTTTAGTAGCAGCACCCTTGTTTTGAAGCACTGAGCTGTAGGTCTAGCATTATATTCATTTTTCATGTGAAAAGGGTTAAGACATCTTGTGTTTTATTCTAGATAATTCAGGAATGTACGTGTTCGTTTGCCTTGCTGCGGCTACCTTCCTGTTGTATATGAAAGTGAAAAATAGTGACTTTAGTTCATTTTTAAATGAACCACATTTTAAAACATCTTTTGGTTGTAGGAAAAGCTGCAGCCTTTGGCAGCAGCAGCCTTTTTGGCTTCTGGCTATGTGTGTTATTTCAGTGACAAAGAGGCCTGCATTAACAACCTGACAACAAAGAAAAAAAATTACTTGTGTATTTGCCTGGTGTTAAAGAAATGTAAACAAAATTAAAATAATATGTAAGGGGTGTGTGTATGTGTGTGTGTGTGTGTGTGAAAACACATCAACACCCTGGAGTTTCTGATAGGAGTCTCTTCGTTCCATTCGCAGAGACCATCTTTTACCTAAGACAGGCACTGTGCTAAGTTTAGTGTACATTTCTAAGATTGTCCAAATTAACACAAGTGCTTTAAATACTTTTAGGGCATGTCAATTGTCTCAACACACCATGACTAGGTTTGTTAATATTGTTTCATTAGAAACAGATCAAATGTTCCTTTCACCGTATGTGGGTATACGTGTATAGGAGTATCTCCTCTATTAGATGTTTCTTCTAAGAGTTTTTAACAAGTAATTAATGTTTATGAGTAGTCAATTCCAAGATACTGAATGAAGGAGAGTTGTAAACTTGTGCAGCTTACAATAAAATAAAATAATCACAAAAGTGGGGACATACTCGAAGACAGCTTTTAAACAGTTTCCAGGATAACTATTTCTGACCAGGAGACCCTCTAATCTAGGAAGCAGTTCTCCCGTTTGGGTATAGCACCAAGTTTATAGGTTGACATTAAATTCTTTCCAATCTAAATAAAACAACACAATCTAAATAAAACAAGGGTTTTCACCTAGTCCTTTGTAAATAAAGACAGAATTGTGCATATTTCTGGTGTTTTATTTTTTAGGATTTAGAAAGAAGATTTCCAAACTGATTTTGATAGAACGGTCTGCAGGTGAGAGACACATACACCCACACTTAAGTGGATCCATGGTCAGGGACCTGTTCTGCTCACTCAGGAACATGGCAGGAGACACACCCCTCTGTGTCTTCAGAGCCACGTCTGTGGACATCAGTCTTGGCTGTGGAACCTTAAAGAGCCTTGAGATCAGTTCAAGCCCCTGACAGCCATGGTCCTGGGCAAATTTGCTTACAAAGGACTGATCGAGTGACCAGGCAGCAGCTGTTCCCAGTGACCTGGAGGGAACCACATACCTCATACATCTGGAAATGGGCTTGCTGTCTGAAGACCAAACTATGGACCCTGAATTAGACCCACATTCCAGCCATCTTACTGAGCAAGTACTGGAGGTAACCCCATCCATCCAGAGACAAGACAGGATCTATGTAATAGATCCTCTATTACATAGAGGATCCTCTGGTAATGGGCTTGTGAACCATGCATGTCACTACAGACCCAGAGACAACCTCATAACCAGCACCAACCCAGTATAACTGCAGTTCAGAGGTAATCCCACCAGCCCAGGAATCACATAGGAGAAGCCTGTTACCTGCTGAAACCAGTCAGTCAGTAGAGACTGGAAGGAAAAACGGCACTTTCAAATGCAGACACAAATGAAAGGCTACATGGATCATAATGAACCAGGCAAATACGACACCACTAAAGAAAACTTATAAAGCTCCAGTTATCAATGCAAAGGAATGGATATCTCAGATTTGCCTAGGAAAGAATTCAAAATAATCATCCTAAAGAAATGGAATAAAATGCAGTAGAACACAGGCAGACAACTAAATGAAATAAGGAAAACAATGCAAGAACAAAATGATAAGTTTGAACTACATAATAAACCATTAAAAAGAACCAAACACCTCCTGGAGCTACAGAATTCAATGACATATGAAACAATTCAACAGGGACTTTAGTAACAGACTTGACCATTTAGAAGAAAAGAATAGCAAACTTGAAAGCAGATTAGTTATGAACTATTAGAGAAACAGAAAGAATGAAAAAGAGCAAAGAAAGCTTGCATGAAATATGGGACATCCTCAAGTGAATAAATATTTAGTCATGGGTGGGTCTCAGGAATTAAGAGAAAAAGAAAGGGGAAGGAAGGTGATTTAAAGGTATAATACCTGAAAACTTCCCAAATCTTGGGAGAGTTATGGACATCGAAGTACAAGAAGCTCAAGACCCAAGCAAAATCAACATAAGATTACATTACAATATTAAAAATCAGAGACAAGCAGAGGATTTTAAAAGCAGCAAGAAAAAAAAGATTCCTCACATACAAGGAACTTCATGAGGCTCCTGTGGATTTCTCTGCAGAATCCTTACAGACCAGGCCGGATGCTGAAAGTAAAAAAAAAAAAAAAGAGGCCAACCAGGAATACTGTACCCAGAAGAACTGTCCTTCAGAAATAAAGAGGACATGAAGGTATTTCCAGGCAGAAAGTTAGGGCAGTTCAATTACTACAATAACTGCCTTAGGAGAAATACCAATGAGAGTTATGCCAGTTGGAGTGAAAAGAGCTAAGTAATAACATAAAACATATAAAAGCATAAAAACCAGTGAAGATAAATACATAGTCAAATTCAACATACTTTAATATTGTGGTGATACATAAATCACTTTACTCACCAGTGAAAAGTTAAAAAAAACATGAAAAATAATTATAGGTACCATAATTTGTTAATGGATGCACAATATAAAATGATGTACATTGCTCCGGCTGGCGTAGCTCAGTGGATTGAGCGCGGGCTGTGAACCAAAGTGTCGCAGGTTCGATTTCCAGTCAGGGTACATGCCTGGGTTGCAGGCCATGACCCCCAGCAACCACACATTGATGTTTATCTCTCTCTCTTTTTATCTCCCTCCCTTCCCTCTCTAAAAATAAATAAATAAAATCTTAAAAAAATTATGTACATTGCGCAATCAATTGCATAAAATGTGGAGAGGAAGTAAAGGTTAAAATTCCTCTATGCAATTGAAGGTAAGTTATTATCAGCTTAAGCAAAAAGTGGTCTGCATGGGACAATATTTTATTTGGGGAACCCTATCATAGTCCTTTCTGCTCCTGACTTGAAGTTCACACTTTTGAAATTTTATATTTAGCTTGAGTCTCATGTAATACTCATAGTCACCTATAGAAAGCCTTGCCTTAGGAAGAAAGGACTGTGTGGTAATTACATGTTATAACCGGAAGCTACAGCAGGCAAGCAGAAAGGGAGTTTTGTTTGGGAGAAAGCCTATTGTCATTGGAACGCAGGTCATAGAATTGACAGTGAGACACTTAAGTGTTTGTCCAACCACTGAATCAAATTGCACTTCCAAAAGAGGGGCATGATGAGTAAACTTCACTGATTATATATGCAAATTAAAATCCAGCATTTTCTTAGGTACTATTGCAGGGTAAACCCAGTTTTCAAACATTGTCAGCAGCTTCCGAGTCACAGCAGCCGCAGTCCAATTAAAATGGCCATCAGAGCAACACTGAACGACATGAAATGGCTCTCATTAATGCCATATTTAATTTAGAAGTACAGTGTTAAAGATGCTCATTACCAACCTCTGCAAATTGCCATTCAGCTCGTGGACATTAGGTTTTTTTCAATCATATTTACACCTTTTAGGGAAGATAGAGATCAATGAGCTTGTATTCCAAATCGACTCTGTTGGGTTTCTTGCACCCCTTTAAATGTGCAAAAAAAATCAAATCACAGTGTTTAACCAGTTTCTTGTAGTAATTGTTCACCATGGAGTCAGGAGACGGGACACCTACTTAAAAAAAAAAACCAAACACAAAATTCCAAAGCAAATCGCAAATTGTGAGGAGGCTTATTTAAACATGTCTTCCAGGCAGCAAAAACTGGACTCGGAACTGAATTATTCTATTGCATTTTCAGGACTGACAGTGTTGTTAAGTTTACCTTATAGCATGATTTAGCAACAGGGAATCGGAAGCTTTGATAACGGTTAAAAAGAAAACTACCAGGAGCGCTGCTATCGAAAGAAGCTGCCAAGTGGCCACGGCAGGACTGCGGACTTTCTCCGAGCCTGCAGCGAGCTCGTAGGGATGAGTGGTGAGCTTTAATGGACTCGTTCAGCCCACGCGTCCTTATTTAGACCCTCACAACGTGAGAGATTTTAAACAGGCATGTGCCACCCATTTTAAGAATTGACATACAAAATCAAGATTAGTACATTATCCATCAATAAAAAAAGACAAAAATGAAAACATTAAAAATGGGCTAACAATATGGGGAAAATGTGTGTGTCTAAAAACATGAAAACATGTTCAAACATAAGAGTAATCAGAGAAGTGCAAATCAAAATAAGCAAATGTAATTTCAAAGTTATCGGAGTGGCAAACACGTAAGTGCAGTAGTATCAGGTCTGGGGCAAGTTATGGAGGTTTGGGAACTCCGCACTGCTGGAAATGTAGCTGATGTAACAACAACCTTGGAAAGCAATGTTTCATTAAGTTAGAAAACCCACATATTCTTTGAATAGAAGTCTCAAATTTGGGCTTATGCACTGGAAAATAACACAGACATGTATATGGGTATAAAGTAGATTTAACTCTCTATGATGACTTTTTTTTCAATTTTATATTTTGATATAGTTACAGAGAAGTTTCAAAAATACTACAAAGAATTCACCCAGATATTCCAAAAGTTAACGCATTTGCCTGTGTGTATATATGTATATACAGGGTGGGGCAAAAGTAGGTTCACAGTTGTTTGCATAAAGTAATGCAATCATTAATGAATAATAATACAGGAATAAACTCGGCGTTTTGCATACTTGCAACTGTAAACCTACTTTGGCCCCTACCTGTACATACACATATTTACAGGAGCATAGAGAAGGGTGTGGAAGCATAAATCTCAATATCTTGCCCCATCCAGATGCCCTGGATCCTTTCACCAGCTCTGTGCCCCCTCCCCAGCTTCAGCATGCTTTGCTGCTAAGACTCACCTGTGCCCTTGAGAAGACAGCTTCGTGCACAGGAGCTCGATCATTTTTGAGAGAACGGGAGGTACTTGGCAGTTATAGGGCCCCCATGGGCCTTTGTGCTGGGCTGAGTAGAAAGCCTGGCCTCCAAGCCGACAAGCTCCCAAGGCATAATTTATACTCCAGAGCTTTCTGAGAGAGATAGGGTGAAGCTTGGGATTTCTCCTGAAGTCACACCCTGCTGTGGGAATGTCTCTATTTCTATCCAATTTCCACCATTTCCCTACTGGTTTGTCCTGCAAGTTAAATCTTTCATACATCACTGATGCCTGAATTGGCTTCTTGGGAGAATTTGATGAAAGACACCAGTTAAACTTTGGTTACTGCAGGGGGATAAGGAGTGTGCCAATTATTATTGATGCGTGTTTGCATTGTTGCACTAATTACAATAAATGTCTTACTTTTTCATTGAAAAATATTAGGACATTTTAAAAGAGAAAACCAAATAGCTTTCACTATCACCTGCTTTCTATGCTTTTTATGGGATGGCTAAGAGAATCTCTCAGTTGTAATTCTTTTTCATCACACTGAGATAAATGCATATTGCCCTATTTCTGAAGCAACACCTGATCTTACATTACTGTATTTGCTTGTGATTTTATGCCACCGTACATGAGAATAAAGTGAGACGCTCTCTACCTGGCTTCATGGGTTCGTGCTTTTGGCCACGCAGAAGAAACAGAGTGAAGTCAGTTCCAGGGTTCACTGTACTCCAACTCCTTCCGTCAATTTTAAAATAGCGATTCAAAAAACACTTGTATTTTATTATCCTACCGGTTCTTCAACTTCCAATTCCATTTTCCCTAGTATTGTCAACAAATAAGTTACAGAAATATTTTGTAAATGGGACTGTCTAGAGGCGGCTTTGTTTCTAACAGAAATTGTAAAACTGTCATACGCACACGCCTATTTCCCAAACCTTTCCTCTGAAAGGAGTTCTAAGATACACGGTCTTGACAAAGAAAAGCGGTCCACTTGCAGACAACATTTAAATTCAAGCTCTAGTCAAATACTTATTCTAAAAAAAAGTAGCCTCTTAGGTGAATTGCTCTCTGGGAAATGTAACCTCTATATTGTATCAAAGAAAAGTTGTTAAGAAAATCATATTTTTGGTGTTCTCGTCTTCCGTTAAGTTCAAATATGAGAAGCTCTTAATCCAAAGTGTGAAACCACTGGGGCAGACACACGGCAAGGGATATCACTGGCTTATTTTGGTGGCTCTCTGTTGTGATATATGCCTGTCACGTAATTATGCCCCATCTCACCACACTGTATGTTATAACACAATGGTCCAAAACTACTTTTGTGGGCTATTTTGCAGGAAAAGGAGTTTCATTCTTACCAAATATCTACATGGTGTTCTCATCCCACTTAATAAAAGTGTTCTCATCTGGGAGAAAATACTTAAAAAAACTTAGCAGAGATAACGCACCTAGATAAAGTCTCTCCAGATGAGCTTAAAAGCCAATAAGCAAAGCAATTTAACAACTCATTTAGAAACTATTTCAGAAATGAATGGAAATGTAATTTCATATTTTTACACCCAAATACTTATACTCTATCAAGATGGACGCTTTGGAACTGATAGGAACTCCTTATTTGGGCACAACTCCGAAGAACATGATTCAGTGGAATATAAAGTATTCAAAAGTCTAATAAATGTAGGTGTTTGTAGATGGACTTAGTGTTTACAAAAGAAATTCTCTTTGAATAACCAATTTGATATCTCTCCTGCTATATTTATTACGATGTAATTTATGTGCAGTAAATGCACATAACCCACCAGTTCTGGCAATTGCAGATACTCATGTCTCCAGCAAACCCGAACAAGGCACAGGACATTGCAATTACCCCAGGAATGTGTTTAATTCAACAGAGCCATCCTGTTGACTTCCATCTCCATAGGTAAGTTTCACTTTTTTTAAAAAAGACGTTATATAAATACAATTGTCTCGTATATAGTCTTTTGTGTTCTTTTTTTTCTCTTCAAAGCAATGTTGTAACAGTAATTCATTCTTTTCCATTGTGGAGTAGTGTTGTGTTACATGAATCATTTGCTCAGTCCATCTCCTTTTGATGAACATTTATACTGTGTTTGGCTATGGTGAACGTTTGTGTATAAATCTGTATGTGAAGATGTTTTTGTTTCTCTTGGGCCGGCATTTGGGAGTGGAATTGTTGGATCATAAGGTAGATGTAAGTAAAATGTTAAGACCTGCCAAATAATTCATCAAATAAGTTGCATTTTACATTACTACCAGCAATGTGTGAGTCTCGGTTGCCCCATGTCCTTGTCAGCATTTGGTGGTGTGAATTTATTTTTATTTTAGTTTTTGTAAAGAATCATTTTTGGTGGGTTTCTCGGGGTTTCCTACTGTATAATCATAAGAACTCCAGTGAACAAATGTTGAGAAGAAGTGAGATGTGAGTGTGGACATCTTTGCCTTGATTCCCATCTCAGGAGAAAAGGTTTAATGTTTTACCAGCAAGCGTAGTAATACCTGCAGTGTTTTGATGGTTGCATTGTATCAGATTGGGGAAATGCCCTTCATTTCCAAGTTATCAAGAGTTTTTTCACATAAAATGCACATTGAAATGAATGTTGGTTTTTATCCAAAGTGCTTTTTGCATGTATGATTATGTCGTTTATTCCCCCTTTATTCTGATAAAGCCGTAATGATTTTCAAACATAAAACAGTCTTGCCATAAACTCCACTTGATCCTGCTGTACGGCCTTACTTAAACATTGTTTTATTTGATTAGCTAACATCTGATAAGTCAATAATCATGAAGAATTTTCTTTTCGTGTTGTCTCTCAGTGCAGTGTTGGTATCGTAGTCTTGGCATATTGACTTTGTAAGTCAAGCTGGGAAATGTCATCTCCTGTTTCCTGTTTCCTGAAAGAGTTTATGTGGTACTGGTGTTACATGTGTGAAACAGGGTGTATGTTTTTTAAGATTCCTGACGCTTGTTTACAAATTGTTCTCTAAAAAAATCACACTCATACATGAGAATGCCTGTTTACCTCTAGCTGGACAACACTGAATGCTGCTTTAAAAAATGTGCCAATGAGATTAATAAGCACCAAAATAAATGGTTTTAATTTCCATTTATTTGATTAGTATTTAGATTATGAATTAGAAGATCAAAATAGGCTGAGATTGCTTTGATTGCTATCCAATATTGGCCATTTGCACACTTTTTAAAGCAGTGTTCAGTGTTGTCCAGCCAGAGTGAAAAAGGCTTTCTCGTCTACAGGTGTGATTTTTTTTTAGAGAACAATTTGTAAATAAGCATCAGGAATCTTAATAATACATATACCCTGTTTGACACATTTAAGACTTTTATGAGGAAACAATCAGAAAGATATCCAAAGATGTATGCATAAAATATTAATTTCAAAAATAATTGTTACATAAATCTAAAAATATACAAAATTTTCAACATTAGGAAAATTAATTTGGCATGATCATATAATAAAATACACCACCAGGAAGATTAAGTTTCAGAAATGTTTATAATATGAGAAAATGCTTATAAAAAAATAATTATACATCCTTTTAATTGATCACAGCTATTTAAAAATTTAAATACTAGAAAATATATGACAAAAATTAACTGCATTTTTTCCTAGTTAATAGCATCATGGATAATATTTTTGTTCATTCAAAATATATTTGTGCTTTTCAAATTGACTTTTATAGTCACACACAAAATTATTATATTGATGAAACTAACATGAAGATGAGAAAAGCGCAGTTTGATGTGTCCATCGATTGATTCTTGCGTGTGCCTTCTTTGGTGATTGCACTCACAACCTTGGCACAGCCACACGATGCACTAACCAAGGGAGCCACCCAGCCAGGGCTGAGAAAGGCCCAATTTGAACTTGCCTGTATAGATTTTGCTTTAATAAAAAATATTCCGTATTTGAGTTCCAAAGTTGATACTAGAACAAGATAAGAGTAAATCTAAAATTCCACATGAAAAAATACAATGATAAAAAAGTGCAAAAGTCAAAGTCAAAATAAAAACATTTCACAGAACAAGAAAAAAATTTTCAGTAATTTTCCTGAGAACCAAAGATGCTAAGGCTTAATAAAGTCAACAAACACAAGTTAGATGTTTTAGAATGCTCAGAGTACAGCTCAATTTGAGGCTTTTTGATAAATATTAATTTTTATCATTCTGTCTCTGCAAATAGAATTTTTCAATAAGAAAAACATGCTAAATTTAGAAACTTAAAGGGAAAGTATTCTTTATTGTTGGAATTAAATGTAATCAAAAAGTTGGAAATTTTGCACTAGAGGGTGAGGCAGATTTCACACTCACACACAAAAAGCTTAGTCTTTAATTTATGAATCAAGTAACTTTGTCTGTTAATCATAATTTCTTAAGAAATGGAGCAGTGAGAGAATTTAAGTTTGTAAGAAAATTTTAAAAGGCAAACAAACCTTACCTCTCTCAGCCCATCACATTACATACGAGTCTTGACTCAACCACTCAGTAGCCATTTTGGGTTCTACTGCGTATGTGCCTAGCAAAGGAATTTCTCCCACTGTTTTATTTCTCCCCCTGAATATCCCATTAATGGGCCTGTTGTCCATGGGGAGATTCTTCCTGCCACTTGGGGTTTGCTCAGGGATTAAGTCCCTTCAGTAGGGGATTTGGCACCCCCTGGGGAGCTGTGAATGTTGCAACTGCCTAATGTCTAATTCAGGCTTAATATTGGATTCAGCTCCTTAGTTCATTAGGCTTAATGTCTGGTTCCATTTGCCCCCTTCCTTTATTAACAATTAGTTAGCGACCTGTGGTAACACATATAGTTTAGTCTTATTTAAAAATATTTAATGCAAATTTACATGCATGTACTTGAATAACAAGGATTAGAATGTTTTATACTAAAATAATGTATAGCAAATATTATACACCAAAATATTGGCCAGCATAACAGGGTAGTGTTTCCATAGGTGATATTTTTCTTTTTGCTTATTTCTATACTCTATTGTTTTCTATAATGAATACCGAAGCCACTGTTAAAAATAATAGAAGGTTTTATTACAAGTAAGGAAAAATATGGTGATTGAGCTTCAGTGTGGCTAATATTTTCTATGTAATTACATTAAAATGCTAATTTCTTGATCCCCAGTATCCAAACTGTGTAGCAGATATACTTGATAAAAATTGGAAGGCACTTTAGGATAAAAAGGATGCTACACCTATTATTGTAATCATATAGTCTGAAATATGTTCAGTTGAAAGACAAGTGTTCAATTAGAGCAAAAGTGTAAAAGCGTGACTCTATCCTATAGTAGCCATACCACTTGACAAAAAGAATGCTTCACACACTGTTATAACCATATAGCATGAAACATGTTCAGTTGAAAGACAAGGGCTTCAATTAAAACAAAATTGTAAAAATGTGGCTCTATCCTATAGTGGCCATAAGACTTGACAAGTTGTATTTGCCCTGACCTTATTTTCTCTTTAGAAATGGCTCAAAATGACTCTTTGGAGGAACCCCTATAGCAGACACCTGACCTCATAAAAGCTTCTGGGACTTGTAGAAAGGAATTGCCTCGGGATGTTCCTGTCAGTCACATTTTAAGGCAGTTTTCATTAAGTAATCTTTGAGGCCTTCTAGCGATGCTGGGAAAGATTGGGACAGCTTCCTGGGTTGTTCAAATGCTAAAAACCTTCCGTCAGTCGTGTCCCTCCGTGAAGGCACCAGTGCTGCGTGGGAACATTAGACAGGTCTGAGGATACAAATTTAATGAAGTTTAATTTAGCATTTTAACCTGCTAAGGGCATCTGTGGAAAAGCATTGCTTAAAGGCGTTCCTTTGACAGAGTATTTTTTGATTTGATATAATAATGATGCCAGTGTGTTTTCTCCTTCTTTGCAAGTGTCCATAGCCTTTCCAGCAGAGCCAAAAGAGCAAATTCTGAAAAGTCTTTGAAGGTTGTAATAGAACAAAATGCAACTGAGTAACTCTGGAAATCTAACTGGTTTTGTGAAGCAAGTCGTGAATAGGGCAGCATCGCATGTAGCAACTGGAAGGGTGCTCCTGCGGGTATATCAAACAGAAAGTTTCTATGGCAAGAAGGGTGTGACAGAATAGTTATTACCAAAAGGAAAGAAAGGGTTATTTTTGACCAGGACATTGGGGGGTGAGGGGTTCTGTGGAAAGGGAGAGGCAAGGGTTGTATCACGCAGGTGGCCTGCACTTCCTACGGAGGACGGAGAGGGCCCACAGATGACCTCACTGGTGCTGACCTGAACTTTCCAGACTGGTTGATTAAGACTACTTTTCTGGTGAAAGTGGAAAGTTAAGTCAGTTAATAAATCTTGGTTTGGTACAATAGACTTTAGCACAAGAGATTCCATTTTGGGTCTGTGGTTTTCTCTTTAACCTCGTAAGTCAGCTCCCACTTTTTCAAAGAGTTAATGTAGCACTCTGTCACTTAGACTATTGGTCTGTAAATGTACAAATAGAACCCCCATTTCTCTGCCTACATAGATGAGAGTTATACAGCTCTACATTCTACTCACAAAATTTTTGGGGTGGGAGGGGGCTCCAACCAGTTCATAGAGTAGTTTACTTGTTTACCTAATAACCTACACTTCGGGAAATATTGAGAAAGTCTTGCTGTAGCCACAGAGCTAGACACTACTGTGTTTTTCAGAACAGGCCTCCCCAGGTTGTGCCACTTAGCCATGTGTATGGTTTTGAGGTGAAGGCAGTTGAGACCATGCAAGCGTATGAGAAACTTTTACCTCTTTCTTCAATAAATGAAACTTGGGGCCCCGGCCATAAGAAGAGGTATTACCAGGGATAACTTTTTATGAGCTATCTACAGAGCAGGGCAAACATCTAGTTACTGAACATCCGCTCTTCTTATTGTCCTGTGAAGTTCTCTCTCCTCACTGATAGCAAAGACATCCTACGTCTTCCTTACTCAGAATACCATAAATGGCACCTTTTAACTTTTTGTCTCTGAACCTCTTGGGTATGGGCAGCTAAAAAAACATTACTTTTTCTTCTACCTTCTCCATTCTTCTGCTGGGCTCACAATCAACTTAACGAAGACAAATTAAGTGGAGAAAATAAAAATTTTGATACCTGCCCATGTGGAATTCACATAGGCAAGATTGGGTATATAAGACATTTTGGACAAAGGACAAAGCAGGGAGGATGGGTGGACAGGGTATTATATTTTGGAAATGAGAATGGGCTGTTTACAGGTGGTTGAGGAAGAGGGGAACTAACCTGGCAGGAAAATTCTTGCCAGGTAACTCAGAAACAATAGAACATGGGCTCTCTAGCTAATAGTATTTACCATACTTAATTCAAATTAAGGTAAGGTGATATCCTAAAATCTCTTTTCTGAAGCAGGTTTCTCTGTCCAAATCTCTTGGGCAGGAAAGTGGGTGAGGGTCAAAGGCTCCTTTTGAGTATTCTTTCTTTTTTTAAAAAAGATTTTATTTATTTATTTTTAGAGAGGGAAGGGAGGGAGAAAGAGAGAGAGAGAGAGAGAGAAACATTAATGTGCGGTTGCTGGGGGTCATGGCCTGCAACCCAGGCATGTACCCTGACTGGGAATCGAACCTGCGACACTTTGGTTCGCAGCCCGAGCTCAATCCACTGAGCTACGCCAGCCAGGGTGAGTCTTATTTCTTAATAAACAGCTTAAATCAACATCCCCCCAAAGCAGTGTCAGGGCAACAAAACCTTGGTGCCTGCAGGGTCTCTGACTCTCTCTCTCATGTACTGTGGTTCCCACGTGTACATATGTAATTAAATTTTATTATTTTCTCTTGTTACTCTGCCTTCTGTAGGACTGCTTATTAGACCCACAGAAAGAACCTTCCTTGAACGGTAGAGGAAAGTTTCTTCCTCCGCTACATTCACGTCTCAAACGTGTCTAGCAGATGTTCCCACAGTATCCTGTGGGTGACGAGACTTTGTTTTTATTATCCTGACCTCTCACTGAAGCCTCATCAAGAGTCACAGGCTGACCTCAGCGTGAGTTAGAAACAACAAAAAGCCTGACTTGCACAGCGGGGTGAGACAGAAAGGCAGGGAGTGCTGTCTGCTCCCTGTGACAGTCACTTTCTGAGGCCAGCTGTGCCCAGCAGAGCAGTGATCTCATCAGGATCATCAACTGTGTTGCTAGTGAACTGACAACAAGTATTAGGTGGAAATGGAAAAGGAAGAAAAATATGAATGCTATTTTAGAGTTAGACTTTACATCAGTTTGCACCTAATAGCATAATGGAGAAGTTAAATCTGACTCTTAAAGGTTTTTTTTTTAGTGTAGGTAATTAAGACAAAACTAAAAACTGAAATAACAGTCTGGAAATTTTACTTTGAGGGGAAAATGAATTAACAATGAGGAAGTTGAAAGGGACAGTAAAGAAGAACATATTAAAGATAGAACAGAGGACAGCTAATTGATGGAGAAAGATCTTAAAGGAGGAAAGAAAGAGAAATAAGGTGGAAAGCGAGAGGCTGGAGACACAAGTATGGGAAAGGAAGTTGGATTTCAAGAACTTATTATACCAGGATCTTTTTGCTAATCCCTGTATTATGTGTGTATGTGTGAATGTAGACGCCCTTGCTCACTCAGTTGGAAAGTTGGGCATATACTCAGTATATATCAAATCGAGCAGGGTGCCCTACAGTCTGACACCAGGAGCTGATGGAAAGGCACAGACGTGGGGCAATTCTAGTCTGTAATTGCCGGGAAAGAGCAAAGAGAAAACTAAGCATACCATCCAAAGGCAGAGCAAGAGTAGGGAATAAAGAGCCCTGACTGGTGTGACTCCATTGGTTGGCACATTGTGCCACCAAGCAAAAGGTCATGGGTTCAATTTCCAGTCAAGGCACATACCCAGGTTTTAGGTTCAGTCCCCAGCTGGGCATTTACAGGAGGCAACCATGTATGGGGGGGGGCAATCAATTGACATTTCTGTCTCACATCTGTTTCTCTCTCTGTATCTCTCTCTCTCTCTCTCTCTCTCTCTCTCTCTCTATATATATATATATATATATATATATATATATATATATATATATGCAATAAAAATATCCTCAGGTAATCAAAAATATCCTTAGGTGAGAATAAAAAAAAAGAGTGAGGAATAAAGGAAATAATTCAAAAGACATCCAATTCAAAGGGCACAAAGGGCAAATGCTGGGTTTTCAGGTAAAGATCTGCAGTAGGCTCAGAAGATAGAATGAATGAACGAATGGATATAGGGTAATAAACCTGAAGCAAGACCCCCGAGAAGTTTATGTGTAGAGTCAGGCCCCTTCTACAGGTAATGGGTGGTCATACTGATGTTCATGCCAACAAATGAGATTGATTCTTAAGGCTTGGAGACATACAAATACGTAGTGATACCATTAGCTTTCAAGAGAGTGTCCAACTGGATATGTGGTTAAATGTTTTAAATATTTCATTTCTTCATTTTTAGAGAGAGGGTAAGGGGGGGGAGAGCAGGAGAGAAACATCGGTGTGAGAGGGAAACATTGATCAGTTGCCTTCCATATGTGCCCCAACCAGGGACCAAACCCGTAGTTCAGGCACGTGGGAATAGACTGGGAATAGAATTGGTGACCTTTCGCTTTGTGGGTTGATACCCAACCAACTGAGCCATACTGGTTGTGGCAGTGTGTGGTTGAATTTTCACGGACAGTCACTGTGTTTATTTTTAGTTAAATAAAAATGATCATTAGAATCCATTTATCTGCTTTTTTATTTAGCACAAGCATACTGAGCCAATGCAGAGTGGTGTTCTAATTCTTTTAAAACTTATTTTCCAACTCAAATGTTCAACTTTATTAGGTAACCAACTCGGTGTTTCATTGAGACAGAATGTCGCTCTTTGAATTCCCAAACACAAATTTACTTTTGACCTGCTGAGATGTGATTTTTATGGCTCTGATTAACAAATAGCAGAAGTCAAAAGTGCCACTTATTAAGAAGGGTAATACCGATTTAAGAGACGAAACTAATGCTTATTCATTGCATATCCTAAGCAGTAATTGAACTTTTGGTGAAAGATTTGATGGACAAATTGCTTTCGTTACAGAGACAGTCTTGGAAAGCTGATTAAACATAAACAGGTCAAGCAGCTTCCTGCTGGATTTTTTCTTCAGTTAAGCCATTTTCACAGAGTAAGGACGTCTGACAAATATTAAACTCTGGCTTTTTGTGTCTTTCTAAATTATCTTCCTATTTTGTCAGTGTATAGAAACTCCATTCTATTGTGTATCTTAATAGTCCCTGGGTACCTGTAAAATTGAGTCCCATATATGTATTTTATAGGTGTTAAAACACTTGCATTTTAAATGTCCTTGTACTGTGTCAAAACCAGGATTGTTGCTTCGTGTTGTACTTTGTTTTTCATTATTCCCTTAATGTTGGTCATCCGGGCTGCTGGCAAGTGTGTGTCTTGGGAAATGGCACCATCTGGGTACATATCTTGGCTTGCCCATTACCGCAGCTAGCCCGTGTGTGGGGAGTGCAGCCGAGGCAGGGGAGCCGGGATCAGGGGGAGGGGAAGCACGTGCCCTGGCCTGAGGGGCGTGGCAGGCAGAGGCAAAAGCAAACGCAGAGTCTGAGGGAACGAATGGAGAGGAAGGCTGAACCTAAATGAAGGACGGGCTTACAAGGCAGAGGCGAGGCTGGGCGGGCTGGGTGGTCTGGAGAAAGAGCTGAGATCGCGTGCCAGTGACCGCGTTGGCCTGCACTGCTTCCCAGGGCTGGGGGTGTGCTTCTCCCGGCAGAGGGCCTGGCTCTGGGCCCTAAGGAGAAAAACAACTGAGGGGTCCTTTGTAACAATTTAATGATGATGCCCCGGATAGCAGATTTACAAAAAATGCACAGATCTTACACATGTAACCATTTAAAATAATGGTTCTTTTTGAAAATTGAGGGCACAATGTTAAATGTTTTTAGTGAGTCATTTCGTTTTTTTGGCCAAAATAAAAATGAGGACATAATATGAAAGTTATGTGAAGGACTTTTTACCAGACAGAAAATTTACATAGTCTAATTTTGTAGCTTCCCGGAGATTTAAGTTAATATAGCAGTAGAGTTTCGAATAAATTCTGGATTTCTTCCCTATCATTGTGCTTAAACTGCTTTTCCTGAGATTACCATCACTTCCATGTTGCTAATGCCTTGGAAATCTTTAGGATTAATCTCAGTTCACTTTTTGGTCACACTTAATACTTCCTCCTGCTTAAAAAACTTTCTTCTATGGGACATTTATACAATGGAATGCTACTCAGCCACAAAAAAGAAGAAAAATTTACCCTTTGTGACAGTATGGATGGACTTGGAGAGCTAAGTGAAATAAGCCAGAGAAAGACAAATACCGTATGACTTCACTCATACGATGAATCTAATGAACAAACAGAACTAATAAGCAAAACAAACACAGACTCATGGATGGAGAGCAGGATGACAGCTGGCAGGGGGAGGTGAAGGGGTGGAGGGACTGAGAAAAAGGAGAAAGCTCTCATGGACATGGACAGCAGTGTAGTGGTTGCTGGGGGGAGAGAGTGTAAGGGCACTAAATGGTAATGGGAAAAAATACAATGAAAATGAAATCAAAATGAAATAAAATAGTTTCTTAATATTAATAGCTACATTTAACATGCATGATGCTAAGAACTTTTCCTGCATTTAGCAGCCCAGCCATATTATCAATTTCACTTATAGATGAGGAGACTGAGGCTCAAAAAAGATGAAGCAGCTGGATGAATGTATCGTAACTGGCAGAGCTCAAACCCTGTGTGTCCAATTCCAGAGCTGGTGATCCGAGCCAGTGCACCATCCTGCCCGCAACCTTCCAGTTTCTGTGTCTTTCTGTTCCTCTTTCCCTTCTCTTACTACAACTGATATTCGGTACAGCAATAGGGTTTAGACCCAGCGCCAGTCTTGAGCACTGTCTGCACATTGGTGTCACCTGGGAGTTTTTTGTTAAATGCAGATGCCTGGGTCTTGCCTGTGATCAAACAACCAGAACCCTGGGGGATGGACCTGCCTGGACATCTGCAGGGTGAAGATGTTCTCCAGGTGATCCTAATGGGAGAAAAGGTTGAGGATAACAGAGGATCTAGCCTAGTAATGCCCAAAGAGGATTTATTAGTAGAACTAACTGAGAATTTAAAAATCCTCTCTGGGGTAGACTAGGAATCTGTCCCCCCTACCCCCTCAAGAACTCAGAGGTGATTCTGATGATCAACCAATCATTTAGAAACAACTCAGAGTTTCCCTCTCAAGTATCCACTGCATTAGCAAAACTTTGCACAGGAGCTTGGTGGTATAAATACTGTGCTGTTTTAAGTACCAAACCACTAAAAATAGCAAAATGGAAATTTGAAACAAAAATAAAGAAAATTGCTTTCAGCTTCTTCCTGTGACTTGTCAAGGGTCTCTGTGGCTGACACCCACTTGTTTCTACATCACCGCTCACTACTTCCTCCCTAAAACTCTATAGAATAGACGTATCCCCAGATCTCGGTGCTGCTTCCTGCCTTCGTGTCTTATGCTCTTACCAGGAATTCCTATCCTTTCCTTATAGCGCTGACTGACTCCTATTTGTCCTTGGAACCACCCAAATCTCTCTGCATCCAGGAATCCTCCACCAGTGGCACTGGGGTTTGGTGGCGTAGCCAGGTGACTCCTAGCACTCGATGCATTTCTCTGTCGCTGGCTGCATTCATCACATGATAGTGAACTGCCTCGCCCCTGTGTCTTCTCTCCAGCCAGCCTCTCAGCTCTGTGAGAACAGGACAATGTGTCATCCATCTCAGCATTCTCAGGCTCTCGCCGAGTTGCTGCCAAATGATGTCATCCAGTGAATGTTTGCTGATTGAATGTTAAAATGAACTGGTGTGAGTTGCAGGTAATCCTTCCTCAATTAAAAGAGTAATTTTGGGACAAAATTGAAATATATCTGATATTATTTTTTAGAAGGTTATATATGTGTTTTATTTACTCATTCATTATAGGTCCATAATGTCCACACAACTTTGAGATGTCACCTTCATCACATACTAAATTCCTATACATATTTAGATATGTTTCTTGACTACCCACATATTCTATAGCATGGATCTATCTCTGTTTCATGCAGCAAGAACACATTGCTTAATAATGAAACATTGTAATATGTGTAAAATATGGTATTTCCAGCTGTTCTTTTCAATACTTTTAGAGTTTTTCTGGATATGAGTATATGTATTTCTTTTTTTCCATATAAATGTGAGGATCAATTTATGTGTTCCTAAAGCTTATCCACCTTTTGTCTGTATATTGGAAGATTATATTACATTAATAATTTAGGGAAAATGAATATTTATGATGCAAAGTTTTGTTCAAGACATCACTGATGTATCTCAGGAATGTTATGTTTTATTCACATGGTAACTACATGCTTCTTGTAAAGTTTATTCGTGGGAATTTATCTTTTTTACAATTGAATTTTATTTTTAATATAATATTAAAATCCTTTTTAAAAAATAGTTCATTATTTTGATCATGGTTTGAGCAGAAAAAAAAAACAGTCATTTGATGCATGTCAACAGAGAGAGATTGAAGTATTAGAAGTTTGCACAGTCATTTGAGACAGTGGGAAAGAAACCAGGAGATGACTTCAGGGAAATCTGGAAGTGCAGGTATCACAGGGAAGCCTCAGTCAATGATTCCAGCCACCTCTAGCCCCAAAGTGGGTGATTCTCAGGAGAAATTCCCTAGAGAAAGTCACCATCAAATTTCTGAGTTACCTGCATACAGAGAGTGTAATATCAGTTGACTTCCCACAGCAGACATTTCTCAGGAAGACCCAGAAAGTACCGCTGATGATCTGCCGCATCTGCCCGAAGCTGCGGCGCGTGTCTTCCTAGGACATCAGGGAAGGCTTGGTCAGGGTGATGTCCGCTGTGTACAGGGCCAGCGAGCTGCCCTGCGGGACAGCAAGCTGATCAAGGAAAGTGAAAGTCTGAGTACCTTGTCTTCCACCCCCGTAGTTCCTGCCAAGAAATTTGTGGTCATCTCTTTCGTGTGTTATTTCATTTTTAATTTGATTACTTTTTAAGTTCTTCTCTTAACCTTTAGTGTTCTAGAGTTCTAATATAATATATCTTGTGCAGATTTTTTTGGTTGTCGTGTATCCTGCTTTGGATGCACTGAAGTTTCTGAATCACAGTGATGCTCTGAGTATTTAATTCAGAGCAACCCAGTCTTTTCAATTTCTTTTGTGTTCACTGTTTCTAGCTCCTTATTTTTTTTCAGAAAAGAGAGAACATCTTTTGAAATTTCTCTTTATTTCATGAGAATACAAAAATTTTTTTAAATTATTATTTTTAAAAATCCAGCATGTATTTATAGTTTAGAGGGAGGGGCCTTTAGAATACTTCCAAGTGAAAATATTCTGACCAAATTATCTACCATAAATTCCACACCTATCATTATTTGTGAAAATAATGAATGGTGTAAAATAACTTCAAATAATCACAACACTTGCTACTTTAAAAATAGAAACTCTGTAACTACATTAAAAATAAACTCAGTTTATAAATGTTAAAATTGTTTCCTTTCTTTAACATTACTTTGGAGTCTGATTTTGAATCTTCCTGTTTCTCTCTCTCTCTTTTAAAAAATTTTATTTATTTATTTATTTTTAGAGAGAGGGGAAGGGAAGGAGTAAAAAAGAGAAACATCAGTGTGTGGTTGCCTCTTGTGTGCCTCCTCCTGGGGACCTGGCCTGCAACACAGGCATGTGCTCTGATTGGAAATCAAACCAGCAACCCTTTGGATCATAGGCTGGTGCTCAATCCACTGAGATATACCAGCCAGGGCCTGCTTTTGTCCTTAATGCTAGGAATGTTCTTGAGGACTTATTATTGTTTAATATTTATATGTTCTAGATTTCATGCTCTTTTCCTGAAGCATGGCAACCTTGGGTAACCTTGCCACTGCTTATTTTAGTCCTTTTGGGTTAAGAAATAATTCTAATGGGTATGCAACAAAATGTGGATTTGAGAGTCCTTTTTAAAAAAACAGGATATTAACAACTTATGAAAATCTAGGTGAAATGGTTCATTTCCCACCATTAACATTAAAGTAATGAGATCTTTGTTTCTGGACTGGCCAATATCCACAGTAATAGAAGAAGTTTAAGAAGAGGCTCAATTTTTAATTATCTTTGCCAATTTTCTCAAACATTATGAAAAAGATACAGCATTACGTTTTTGTTTTTGCTCTTTTGAGAGTGAGAGTAATGGGGACAACAATCTTTCTGACAGTCCAAAATAAAAGAGAGAGCTTAAACTCTGCAAAATCAATCTTGTATTATTAATAAGTGCAACCTAAAATGTCTGTGACACAGTCTATTCTAGGTGCTAAGTGCTTCACGTCTCACTTTTACTTCGCATCATTTTCATGGAGAAAACAGACACAGACATTAATTCCCGTTTTCCACATGGCAAGCCTGAAGCACAGAGTGATTAATTGTCCCATTCAAGGGAGTTAGTTGCAAAGCCAGACTAAGAAACAAAGACTCTCTTTATTTTATTATAAAACACCAAAAATGTTGGTTCTTTAATCCTCTTAAAATAAAACTAAACCCGAGAAGCCAATGTGGTCTAAAGGCTCTGTTCCTCTTCCTGCCTCAAAGAAATTAAAGATCCAATTCAAAATCCATGTTTTAGAAACTCGTTGTGATCATTTCAAGCTGCAATTTTTCTTGCCTTTCTTAGAAGAGTTTTTCCACTCTCAAACCAAAGGAATAAAAATGTACTCAAAGTCTTTACCTCCCGAGTTCAGGGAATGGTGGCGAGCTCACGCTGTGAGCCGCAGTCCCGTCAGATCCCTGTTCTGTGCCGTCGCTCCTGTCCCCGTTGCCCATGGGACCAAGCCCTGCCCCTGCTCGGGCTGCGCCTCCCATGTCAGACTGCGTGGCTTCTCTGCAGCTCCCCAGGGCCTTGGCCTCTGCCCACTGCTCCAGACCCCAGACCACCAAGCCCCTGCAGGCTACATTCTGCCCGCACGTACCTGTCCCTTCCCTGTCATGGGATCTACTCCAGGGGTTTTAGTTGTATCTTGTCATATTCTTCAAAAAACTCATATGGAACTTACTATCATTTCCATTTTAAAGATGATGTTTCTAAAGCTTGGGCATCTGAAAGCACTTGGCCGAAGCCACTCCATTCTACAAGTGGGAATGAAGGAAATAGAAGTCAGGGGATGGGGTTTTATAAAACAGCAGCATGGAGCCTCAAGTGGCTTTGGAGCGTTGGAGACAGGATTATTGTCGCTCACCATCAAAGGATCATTAAGTATGAACGTCACACCTCCATCTGTCTGTCTATCCAGCCATCCATCTAGTTGTGCCAGTTAGTGGAGGCACATTAGCTGTCTGGCTCCCCAGTTTTTGCTCATCCCCTCCACATCGGCATCCTTATTTCAGCCAGACTGAGCATCAGCTCCTGACCTGTTGCTCCCTGGAAATGGTACTGTACAAGGTCATCTATTTTCCATGCTTACTTCTGAGCCAGGGTGAGCTCTATCCCCACATGATGTGATTATGTCCGTGGGTCTTCCATTTGTTCACTTTTATATGACAAGACTTGTTAGCATCCCTAAAAACATGAAATGCCAAAAATAGCCAGACCTCTTGAGAAGTCACATTCTGAAGCTGATTTAGGTTTCATATAATGCTGCTATTTCCTCCTTAAAGCCCTAAATTCTTGAATGCATCTATTTCTGTCTCAGGCTTTTCCTGTTCATGAAAATGTAGTTAATTGGAGTGGATTTGCATTTGTTCTTTTCTTTCCGCAGAGGGACACCAGCACCCCTGAGGTGTGATGCTCTATTTACAGTCAGACAAGCACTTGCTTTCTACTCCCCCCAGGACTTCACCTCGATAAGCAAACAACCAGCCATTAGAATGTTAGCATAGCTAAGGGAGTCATGCACATCACGGAAATTTTTAAAATGGGCAAATTAAAATAAGTCAGGAGAAGCTGGTGATAGAGTTCATTATGCAAAGATCACTTCCTGCAGAACGAGGGAGAATGTGAGGATCTCGCCGTGGGGCTGGGCATAGACGAGCCCCATAGAACACACGACGACTGTGGAGCCTGTGTTTTCCACGGCCTTCCTACTTCTTCTCAGATATGCATTGCCCAGTCAACAGCTCATAAAACAGGCTTTGTTTTTCTCTTTGGGCCTTTTTCGGGGGAGGTAGATGTACAGGTGTGGCGGTGGAGGTGGTGGAGTTGATTTGTTAAGGAAAATTGACCTGGAGGGGGAGAGGGTGGAATTTATCAAAGAATGGCAAAAGCAAACAAGCCCGAAGTAAAGAGTGTGTGTTTAACTGAAAGTAACAGGAAAAGGGGGGATGAGCACCCCCCACAGGCAATACATGCCGCAGACACTGTGCTGAGTTTGGAAGCCCAGCCTGGGCAGGGTGATGTGGAACAGCAGCTGTTCCACACAGAGCTCTTGAAATCTCTGTTTCTCTCTATTTCTGCAGGATCGGGTATTGTTCTATTCTGGCAAGTCTTTAATGCATTCAGCTCCAGATCCTTTTCCACGTTGGCTGTTAAATGAAAACCAAGCTCAGGGGCTCAGATTATCTTTGCCTAAAGAAAGGCAGCACCAGTGTGCTGTGTAAAATGACGGTGTATCAACGCAGCTGAAATGCAGTCTCTTAGGATTTGTGCTCTTCTCTCAAGCTGCGTTAATCTCCCTGTTATCATCTCTGTCAGATTTGTTGACCACGATCAGTTTGTTACCCCAGGTAAGCATATCTGGAGACAAGGAGCTAAGCCTACATCTCACGATGAGTTCCTTTGTTTGCAAAGAGCTAAACCTAATAAACTTTTAGACTGTGAGTCATAGTCTTAAATAAAGACAAAAGCCACCTGTCACCTTCCATCTATGTATTTGCCAATTTGTATGCATGAACAACTGTTATACCTCATTAGTTTTATAAACAAGAAAATGCAAGTCTAGGGTGCCTGGGGATTTGTTTACCGGTCAGTGATGCAGCCTGGATTAAACTCGGGTACCCAGCACAATGTCTACAGGGGAAAGAAGCCAAGCGTTTAGAAATAGTTTCACCTCCAACTTTACCCACAGGCATACGTCTACGTGCACACGCGTTGACCCTACCAATCTTGAGTCTGCGACAGAGTGATCTGGATGAAGAAGGTTCTAGGCAGTCAGGTAACAAGCTAGGGAAAATTATATTCAATTCCTTCTATGAAGAGCTAGTTTGGAAGAAACACTTTGATCGATAAAGGTAATATAGGATTCTGAAGTCTGTTCAACCTTCAAATACCAGAGTATTGAAAAATAGTTGACTGGGGTAGGGCTGGCTACAGATTGTGAGGAAAGGGCTAGTAAATGACATGATGTTTATGCTCAGAGTACAAAGGGAAGAGGATGCCTCTTCTGAAATAATGCATATCTAAGTGCTTTGCTAGCTGATTATAGAAAATACAAAAATGAAAAGGACAGTCGAGATTTGCAAAGAGCTTCAGGCATCAGAGGAGAAACAGGATACAGCAAAAATATAAGGCATTTAATCAAGTTCTGTATATTCATTCAGAAATACTTTGACATATGTCCAACTGGAATTAATCTCCATGAGAATGATGAGAATGACCAGCTAACTATACACTTAAAAAGTCCCCCTGGACAAGGGAGAACATACTAGTCAAGTGTCTTGACTGCAAACTTCAGAACCTAACTCAGGCTTATTTAATGAAAATGGGGAATTCTAAGTGAGCATTGAGGGGTTCTCAAAAGTGGTGGAGAAGTGGAAGAACAGTCTTGGAAAATAGGCAGGAAAGAGAAGGTGTCTAAAGTTATGCAGTAGCAAAAATCTGGCCAAGATGCCATTATGTCAGCATTTCTCTATGACACAGTTGCTGCTTGGGACATTGCCTCTGTGACAGAATCCAAGCCTGGAAGAACCACTTACAGACTGCACTGCATCACACACATTTTAACTGTTTTATGCTCTTGAATCACTCCCACAAGATTTAAAGTCCTGGGAAAGTGCATCCAATATGTTGAACCATTCCCTTTCTGGGCTCTGTGGCAGGGAAAGAGGAGATCTGGCTGGTTCCCATAATGAGATAAAGCTCTGCATTCTACTAAGCCTCATGCAATAGGGATTCCTCTGCGATAGGAAAAGGACTGGATTCTGAGCAGGAAGAAAATGACAAATATCCACTCTACTTCACCAATTTGGGCTGCCCAACATTTATGTGCACCTTTATCTCCATGTCAATTTTCCAAAATGAAAAGTTCTTGCCTAACATAACTAAAATTTATATTGTCAGATATTGCACTTACCTTACTACAAGACCAGAATCTCTTTCATCTCAATCAGTTAAGTTCTTTCTTCTCTAAATCTGTCACAATCCTCCTGCAGTAGTGTCTGATGTACAGCCTAGACCACTCTTCTCCCAAGACCAACAGCGTTATCATCGGCCGGGAAACACAAGTTCTTGGGCCATAACCCACATGTATTGAATCAGAACGTTTGCACACAGTGCTCTGCAGTCTGAATTTTAACAAGTCTTCCAGGTGATTCTAAGGGCTATTGGTCTATACAATTTTCTGTGCTGATCAAAATGTCCTATATTTGTACCACCTGACACAGTAGCCACTGGTTATATGTAAGTTAAGAAACTGGATTTTCAATTTTTTTAATTTAAGTGAATTTAAATTTATAGAACCACATGCAGCTAGTCATTATCATATGAGACAGTGAAGGGCTATAATAGTAACCACTGTTGACACACAGTGGTAGGAAAAAAGGCGATAAAAGATAGAAAGTGTTAACATATATAAACATATACAGGGCATGACATGAAAGAAAACATTTTAGTACCTTTTTTTCCTTTTTTAATTTTTTAAAAAATTTTACTGTTGTTCAAGTACAGTTGTCTGCATTTACCCCCCAGCATTCCCCCACCCCAGCCATCCCCACCTCCCTCCCCTGCTTCCACAATCCCTTTGTTTTGTCCATGTGTCCTTTATAGTTGTTCCTGAAATCCGTTCCCACCTCTCCCCCCGCCCCCCCCATTATCCCCTCTCACTTCCCCTCTGGTCACTGTCAGTTTGTTCTTAATTTTAATGTCTCTGGTTATATTTTGCTGCTTGTTTGTTTTGTTGATTAGGTTCCACTTAAAGATGAGATCAAATGGTATTTGTCTTTCAGCACCTGGTTTATTTCACTTAGTATAATGCTCTCTGTTCCATCCATGCCGTTACAAAGGTAGGAGCTCCTTTCTTTCTGTTGTGTAGCATTCCATCGTGTAATATACTATAGTTTTTTGATCCACTCATTTACTGATGGGCACTTAGGTTGCTTCCAGCACTTGGCTATTGTAAATTGTACTGCTATGAACACTGGGGTGCATAGGTTCTTTTGGATTGGTGTTTCGGGATTCTTAGGATAGAATCCCAGCAGAGGAATTGCTGGGTCAAATGGCAGTTCCATTTTTAGTTTTCTGAGAAAATTTCATACTGTTTTCCACAGTGGCTGCACCAGTCTGCAGTCCCACCAACAGTGCACTAGGGTTCCCTTTTCTCTACATCCTCTCCAACACTTGTTGTTTGTTGCTTTGTTTATGATGGCCATTCTGATGGCCAGTGTGAAATGGTGTCTCATTGTGGTTTTAATTTCCATCTCTCTGATGGCTAGTGATGCTGAGCATCTTTTCATGTGTCTCTGGATCCTCTGTATGTCCTCCATGGAGAAGTGTCTGTTCAGGTCTTTTGTCCAGTTTTTAATTGGGTTGTTTGTCTTCCTGGGGTGGACTCATGTGAGTTCTTTATGTATTTTGGAGATCAAACCCTTGTCTGAGGTATCATTGGCAAATATGTTTTCCCATAGAGTTGGTTCTTTTTTCATTTTAATGCTGTTTTCTTTAGCTATGCAGCAGCTTTAGTCACATTTAGCAGGAATTTTAGCCTTGTAACTGCCCTATGGAGACAGGTTACAACAAGGGGGATCAGTAACCAGTGTAACTTGTATTTATAATGTACACACATTTTATATTGCCTTTGTTTTCAGCCAGCTACTCTACTGCTCAAAACCCTTTAAGTGGTTGAATGACCCAAAATTTTATTCTGAAAGGATCTCGATCCCTCTTGGTCCTGCCTGTTTGGTGTAACTACTCGTCTTCCACGAGCTTTAGCACTGGACACCAGAATAGAAGGAAGTGCCTCAGGGGCACTGACCCTTCTCCCTTCGCCTTGGTGAAATAGCAATTTAGGTCACCATAATAGGGTTAACTCTTATCCTGTCCAACATTTTAACCTTATCTGTCACTCTTTCCCCAGTAGTGTGAGCTACAGGAAACAGACTGTTGTGGACTCCTTGATGCACCAGCCCAATCTTCCAATCCCCCTTCTGGAATGAAGGGTCTATTTATTACTCCAGCTGCTGAGAGGGCTGCTGGCAGACAGGCCTCCGCTGTCATTCCCCTCTGGGGACTGTCTCAGTGAAGAGAGCCATCTCACTGAAGTTCACATCCTCTTTTGGGGTCACCCACATCCAATGACTGATAGGCTCTACAGTGTAAAGGCCTGGCCTCCTTATGTAATGTAGGACCATTACATAAAGGATCAACCCATTTTAGCTACCCATAGGGTTGGCTGCAGTATCCTGAGACTGGAACACAGCCTAACTTGACCCTCTGCTGAGACACGATTCCCCATCTCTCCCCTTCCACAGATGTAGCTCTGTAGAGCACTCCCTGACATACCTGTACATTAACCTCCATCTCAGAGTCGGCCTCCTGACAAATCCACCTGCAGAACTGCTTCATTTCCATTCCGAGGGTCAGTTGTTGTATCCACTGTGAGAAGCAATCATTCATTGGACATCACAACCCCAGCACCCCAGAAATCCAGAACTGCAGGGACAAGAGGCAAACAGTTCCTGAGTAGATCATTTTTTTCCTGAATGCATGTATTCTTACACGAAAGCAACAACTCCATCCATTGCTTGCTGGGTCAGAGCTCTATCACATCCCACAGTTCTGCACCGAATTCTTCCATGGCCTGTCTCCAAACTGACAGGCGCTGTGACAGAGCTGTCAATCATCCTGTTTCTTGTTCTTCTAAGGCCAGCTGCTTTGGGATACAGGATAAAACCACTGGTTCTGTTTAGAATCATGATGGAAAACAGGACTTTTTTTCCCACCAAGACACTTAGCAAGAGAAATTCCCTTCGAATAAGGAGGTAGTTTGAATATACACAACTAAAATGACATATTGCTATGGAGACGTTAAACTGTGTAGGAGGAAATGATGTAGGGTGGGGCAAATCTAAGAATCAGAGCAACATGCATGCGGCTGGGTAAGGACTAGATAGGTTTGTGAAATGGAAAGTAACCTGGTTTTCACAAACTGAAAGGCAAATATTCATACTTAAAAATAAACATAAATACAAGCCCTGGCTGGCATAGCTCAGTGGATTGAGCACGGGCTGCGAACCAAAGTGTTGCAGGTTCGATTCCCAGTCAGGGCACATGCCTGGGTTGCAGGCCATGACCCCCAGCAACCTCACATTAATGTTTCTCTCTCTCTTTTCCCTTCTCTCTCTAAAAATAAAAATAAAGAAAATATTTTAAAAAACATAAATACAGTCAATAATTTAGACATGTTCACTAATAAAAAAGTAAATATTTGAGATCCTAGTTATTGTCACGTATTTTCAAATGGGATCTTGAGCATTAAATCTCTAGTGAACATAATTGAAATTCACTTACATGTTCTAAGTAAAAGAAAAAATTCATTTCATTTGAAATACTAGATAAGTCTGATTTTCATAAGTGAGATGAATCTTCTTGCTATTTAATCTGACAAATGAATTTTCTGTACGTGTTATGTTCTCTAGAGTATGAGTGACTGTTTGGACCTTATCTGATGTAGATAATCAGGGTCATTTAAAATTAGCCTATCAACGGAATATTTAAAATGTGCATATGTTTGGCAGCTTAACAGAATAATTTGAACTATTTGAAGAGTTGTAAAACTTCCTTTTGAAAATTAGGACCAGTTGGGTAAAATAGTCATAAAATTCACGACAGAATATCTTTTTTCTTTTTCTTAAATCATTCTGTTATTGTTATTCCATTACAGTTGTCCCAATTTTTCCTCCTGTGCCCACCTGTGCTCATCCCACCCCTCACTCCCATAGTCAATTCCCATACCGTTGTCCATGTCTATGGGTCATTCATACATGTTCTTTATTTAACCCCTTCCCCCTTTTTCCACCATTATTCCCCACCCCTTCCCCTCTGGTCACTGTCGGTCTGTTCTATGTTTCCATGCCTGTGGTTCTATTTTGTTCATTAGTTTATCTTGTTCATTAGATTCCTCTTATAGGTGAGATCATATGGTATTTGTCTTTCACCAACTGGCTTATTTAGTGTAGCATAATGTTCTCCAGTTTCATTCATGCTGTTGCGAGTTCCTTCTTTCTTTCTGCTATATAATATTCCATTGTGTAAATGTACCACAGATTTTTGATCCACTTATTTACCGATGGGCACTCAGGCTGTTTCCAGCATTTGTCTACTGTAAATAGCACTGATATGAACATTGGGGTGCATAGGTTCTTTTGAATTGGTGATACGGGATTCTTAGGGTATAATCCCAGCAGTGAAATCAGTGGGTCAAAAGGCAGTTCCGTTTTTAGTTTTTTGAGGAAACTCCATACTGTTTTTCACAGTGGCTGCACTAGTCTGCATTCACAACAACAGTGCACCAGTGTTCTCTTTTGCCCACATCCTCACCAGCACTTGTTGCTTGTAGACTTGTTAATGATGACCATTCTGACTGGTGTGAGGTGGTATCTCACTGTGGCTTTAATTTGCAACTCTCTGATGGCTAGTGATATTCAGCATCTTTTCATGTCTCTGGGCCTTCTGTGTGTCCCTCTTGGAGAAGTATCCACTCATATCCTTTGCCTATTTTTCAATTGTATTGTTTGTCCTTCTGCTCTTGAGTCATCTGAATTCTTTATATATTTTGGAGATGAAACCCTTGTCCAAGGTATCATTGGCAAATATGTTCTCCCATACAGTCAGTTTCCTTTTCATTTTGATTATGGTTTCTTTAGCCGTGCAGATTTTTAGTTTGATGTAGTCACATTTGTTTATTTTTTCCTTTCTTTCCCTTGCCCTAGGAGATATATTGGCAAAAATAGTGTTATGTGGGATATCTGAAATTTTCCTGCCTATGTTTTTCCCTAGGATTTTTATGGTATCACAACTTATATTTAAGTCTTTTATCCATTTTAAGTTTATTCTGGTGTATGGTATAAGTTGGTGGTCTAGTTTCATTTTTTGCATGTACCAGTCTAGTTCTCCCAACACCATTTGTTGAAGAGACTTTTTACTCCATTGTACACTCATGCCCCCTTTGTCAAATATTAATTGACTGTAGAGGCTTGGGTTTATTTCTGGATTCTCCATTCTGTTCCATTGACCTATGTGTTTGTTCTGATGCCAGCAACAGACTGTTTTGATTACAATGATCTTGAAGTATAGTTTGATATTGTGAAGATGATAATTTTCAATGCAAATTGACTCTGAAACTGGTTTCTGGCAGAAAAGTCCCCCAAATCCTTGTAATTTCCTAAATGATAAGAGCAGCAGGAGCTTCTTCTGTTCTCATATTTGGTCTTTGACCATGGTTTATGATGTAAGAGCTCCTAAATTTCTTGCAATTTCCTAAGTAAACAAGAGCGGCATTTTGTTCTAATGAGGCAACTCTTGGTGTGCTCCTTGAGAGATTCAGGAAGGGTGCTGGTCACCAGAAAGACCAACTTGAAACTTGATGCTTAAAAACTTGATACTTTCAGCAGCATCTTTATATTTTAGAAAGAGAAGACGGGCTGGTAATTAAATTAATAATAAATAAGAAATGTGATAAAGGTTTCAAAAGAATCTCAAGAGTACAACCCAGGTTTGGAGACCTTCTGGGTTGGTAAATGCATCTTCACGTTGGGATGGAAGCATACCCTGATTCCATAGGGATGGAAGTTACTTCGTTCAGTATTCTCCAGACCTTGCCTTGTCTATCTCTTCATCTGGCTGTCATTTGTGTTCGTTATCATGTCCTTTTTGTATAATAAACCAGCAAAGATAAGTAAGTGTTTCCTTGAGTTCTGTGAGCTATGTTAGTGAGTGATGGAATGTAAGGAGAGGGTTATGGGAACTTCTTATTGGTAGTCAAGTCAGATAGAAGATGTGGGTAACTTGCCACTTATGAGTGGAGTCTGAAGTGGGGTCAGTCTTGTGGGGACTAAACCCTTAACTTGTAGGATCTGCCACTAACTCCCAACTGTGAGTGTCAGAATTGCTTGGTGTGGAAAACCCACACCGAAGTGTTGGACAGGTTGTGAGTGTGGTAACAGTGTGGGAGCAAAGGAAAATACAGTGTACTTTTCCTATAGACAGGTTGGTGAATTATCCCAAGAACACCTCCCCCCATAACCAATATTCAAACTTAGAAATAAGATTATCTAACTTTATCAGCATTTTAGAAGTCCCCCTTATGCCTCCTCAAAGGTAATCAACCATGCTACTAATTTCTAACAGCAAATGCTGCTTTTGCTTGTTTTTGACCTTTATATAAATGAGATCATATAATATGTGTTCTTCTTTGTCTGATTTATTTTGCTTAACAGTATGTGTATGTGTGAGAGTATACATATGAGATCCATTGATGTTGTCATGTATAGAAGTATTTTGCCCATTTTCATTGTTGAATAGTTTCTATGTGAACACATACCAGAGTTTATATGTTCATTCCACTGTTGATAAACAACTGGGTCACTCCATTTTTTAGTGATGATGACTAATGTTGCAATCAGCATTTTTTGCATGACCTTCGTTGCATATATGTACACATGCTATTGCATGCATACCTGAGCAGAGTTGCCGGTTCATCATATAGGCATGCAGAGCTTTAGTAAATTCTGCCACAGTTTTCCAAAGTGATTGTGTCATTTTACACTTTCATCAACAGTGTATATAAATTGAAGGTGCCCTATATTTTTCTCAATACTTAATATTATCAGGTTTTTGAAATTTTAACCATTTTGGTGAGTATAAATATGAAACTTTAAAATACTCTTTTCAGTTCCATATTGAGCATCTACTATGTGACAAAATTGGAGTAGTGTTTCTCATGATGCAAAAATAAATTAGACACAATATACACTACTATACAAGACTCTCTTGCCATTCGTAGAAAAAACTTCATAATTTTACTACCCCTTTGTCTCAAAATCACCTATGCTTATACAAGAAATTGTCTGAGAAACACAATTTCAAGGCTCCTTAAAACTAACAGGAAGTTGCTATAGAATAGTAGCTAGAAAAACAAACAAGATAATTTTTCTAAATTTTTGTATAATTAACTTAATTATCCTGAGGAAAAGTGAGTGGCAGTTCACATGTTAACATGACTTTTATTGGTGCAATAATATACCTGTAAGCTGATGCGACTGCAAAGAAAATGAAAAATTTTCACCTATTTCTGTCAGTAAGAAATTTTACTATAAAGTAAATATAAAAAATGAAATTATTGCATGAGTAGACATCTCAGGTTGGATACTTATTAGAGTCTATATTAGTAATTACTAATTACAATGTAACACGTAACTTAATAAGAAAGGTAAGCAGTGAGCAACATTTTGTGAAGTAGAGCTTTGTTGCCCAACTTGGGGAAAGTAGTGGTTTTCATTCTCAGGACTTAGCAAACATACTTTGGAAATACCAAAGAGCTTCCTCCCACAGGCAGGACAAAGAAAGGATATGAGAAGAAAGAAAAGCAAACACAATTTTAGGTGGTCAAATTGCCATTGGAATGAATGCAGTCTACCCAGTGTCCCATGGGTACCAGCTTGGAAGTCAGTGGGTAGGACAGCAATAATGCAAATGGATGGCCCTTGACTTCCCATCTTTTCTGTCTTTCTTGAGTCATTTGTGGCTTCTCCATGGTGAACTTCTGGGATGTGTACTTAGGGGCACTTTTGTAGCCAAGACCGAGGAGAGCACAGCCTGAGGTAGAATCCCTTGAAAAACAGACTTCCCACATTGTGGAATGTGTCCACGTCATGTCTGTTCATACAAGCTTTGATTGTGGGTGAATGTGCTATGAGAGGTGATGAGTACACTATGGTAAAAAGACAGACATAGGACCGGTGCCTAATATGTAATTATTGAGCCCTGACCAGCGCCTCCCTCCCAAATTCTTGTCAGCTCCTGGGAAGCCATCATTGCCCCAAACATGCTTTCTTAACTGCTTACTCACAAAGCCTGAAATTTACATGTGTAAAGGCTTTCTTTTACAAAACACATGTGCTGCTCATGGTCCTTTCAGACTCTGCAAATGTGTCTGGAGATGAAGTCTTTCCCCTCTAACAAAAGGGATTGGGACCGTGTGTGTGTGCTCAAGTCCGGGAGGAATAAAGAGAGGTATGCTCTTAAGGGAGGGGAAATGTCATGGAAAGGACACATTTTGGAGACGTTTGCAAAAAGGTTGCTCTTCTTCAGTGTTGCTTATGACTGGCATTACACAGTCATCTCCTGAGTGTCGATCCCTTCTGAAGAAACATGAAAAGATAAAAAGGAGACAAGTGCATTACGTGCACCCTATGCACCTAATGGGTTCTCATTAGGCATTCAATGTTTCTTTAAGACCTAGGGCTCATAAGCCGGTGGTTATTTTCATGACTGTTAATATTCATCCTGCCTGGATTTTGCCTTGGTTTTCAAATAATTCTCAGCAATCTGAAATGCATACTAAAATGTGTTAGCATAACATCGTTATTACATCTGTTGTTATAATTTGATTGCCCTAGTTTTTCTTACAGAGAACATAGTATTTTTAACAACAATCAGAATAATAAAGGAGGAACATAGTAAACAAAACAAAACATGATTTACAATTATAGGTTATTTGTTTCCAAGGAATGTATCTCCTGGGAGTGGGAAATGTAGCTACTCACCTGCCAAGATGTGCTGTGAAAATACCTCCTGACCTTAGAGTTTTCCATCGGGAAGTTTTTGCCAGTAAGATTTTCATTGATGGAACTTGCATGACTTAACCAGGTCAAATTTGATGATTTTCATATCCTTAAAAGTTTAGAATGATTGCTCTGTCATTGGGCCTGGAGTTATTATTAGGCAATAATAGAAATTGCAGAGGAGAGTTGATGCCATCATAAATTTTCAATGTCCCTCTCCTCTCTGTTGGGGTATAGAAATGAAAATCATTTCCCTTGTATAATTTAATTAACCTGTCACTTTATTTTGGAGGCTTGCTAGTTCATGGTCCAAAAGCACTGATTAATAGAGCATTATAAGGAAAAAAGCTAGACACCAAGAAGCATTAAGCAGCATAATCATAATGTAAGAGTGGAATTGTTTTTGAATTAACATCAATTATAAAATGAGTTCAAAAGATTATTTACTGTTTAAGCTGGAATGACTGTAGTTTATTGACCTGATTTGTTCCTATCTGTCTAGAGTTTCCTATTATTTCATACTAAAGAGTTAAAATAACGTTGAAGTGTAGTAAAAGCAATCCTTTAATAGTGTCAATTATTAAACGGATATTATGCTAGTTTCTATTTACATACACTTGCTTAATTCTCACAAAAACTTACAAAGTAAAAATTAGTATTAATGATTACCAAATCATGCTCAGGAAATGCTGTTATTCCAACTTAGTTTACAAGATGTTTTGTGGTGCCAAAAAAAAAAGATTAAAGAGTGTAAGGAAAATGTGAAAATAGTCACATTTAAACTTGGGAGACTCTATTCTTCAAATAATTTTAAGTAATAACAATCAACTGTAAGTGGTCTCCTAAATATCAGTTTCCTGAGCTATATCTAAGAGATATTCTCATTTAGAACATCAAGAAATTATCTTGGAAAATATACAAACATGTATATTTAGTCATTGGGAGCATTTACAAATAAAAGGAGGAAACGGATACAAGAAGAAGAACTGTTAGCTCTGAGGGAAAGACGGTTATAAGTCCTGGCCTTTGAACGTGAGTCTTTTCCTTGTTTGGGGGTTGGGGCTGGGTGGTTAGAGGGGAAGCCGGGATTTGTGCGCTGGGTAAGAGTGTCGAAACAGAAGGATACGAGTTGGGTGGGGCCCTCTTGCATACTCAGGAAAGTTCCAGTTATTCTTTTTTAAATATTTCTATTTTGTTTTTATAACAATTTAAATGCTTTTCAATTACAATTTAAATTTAATATTATTTTGCGTTAGTTTCAAGTGTACAACATAATGATTAAACAATCATACACTTTACAAGTGTTCCTCCTGATATTTCCAGTACCCACCTGGCACCATACATAGTTACTACAGTATTATTGACTACGTTCCCTACGCTGGACTTTACATCCCCGTGACTATTTTGTGACTACTGATCTGTACCTTTAATCCCTTCCCCTTTTTCACCTAGTCTTTCAACCTCTCTCCCCTCTGACAACCATCATTCTGTCCTCTGTATTTGAGTCAGTTTCTGTTTTGTTTGTTCTTTGTATTGTTCTTTAAATTCCACATATAAGAGAAAGCATATGATATTTGTCTTTCTCTCCCTGACTTATTTCACTTAGTTATTCTTTTTAATGGCCAAGTACTATTCCATTGTATACATTTTTCTCATTTTTCTCATTGTATACATTTTCTCCACAACACTTTTATCCAGTCATCTAGTGATAGACACTTGGGTGACTTCCATAGCTTGGTTATTGTAAATAATGCTGCAATGAACATAGGGATGTATGTATTCTTTCAAATTGGTGTTTTGTGTTTCTTTGGATATACTCCCAGAAGGGGAATCATTGGGTCATAAGACCAGATATTCTTCTGTATTCTTGTAGGTGGCCCACACTGCATGTGAGGAGGATTATTGGGATGTTTAGCTTCTATTTACATGCAGCAGTTACTACCCTTAGATCTAGGTAACAAGCACCCTCATGCCTCACCTCCATCCTACCCTCACATGTAGAGAGCCTCCCTTGGCCCTCTTCTGGCTGTGCCTTACCCTCTAGAATGGAAGTTCAATATTAACACCACATGGCCACGTGGAGCCCAGGCCCCTCTCCTTCTAGATTATTTCTGAGTGCTTAGGACCTCAGAATTCCATTCCCAGTGGCCCTGAGCTTGCTCCCAGGGCTCAATGAAAACCCTTTCAACTTCTGTTCCTCTAATAGTGGGCCACACCATACATGTGATTGTGCCTAAGAAATAGTCAAAGACAGGCTCTGTGCAGGCACGTGGGCAGTCTGAACATCCATGCCCATAGAGCACCTCTTGATCTGGGATGAAACCAAGACAGGAAGAGAGGCACACCAGCTAGGGGTAAGACACTGGGACAGGCTTTGTCCTCACCTCTATGTTCCAGCACAGGATCCCAAGTGGGCCCAGGAATTTTAATTGAGTTCCTATCCTTCTGGGCAATTATGAAAATATATTTGTCAAAGTAGGAGAATAAAACACATTCTATTTAACAGATTGTGAGCTTGACCTGTGACATTTAAATACTGAAATATTTAGACAGTGGCAGGTGGATTTTCATTTGAACTCCCGGCCCAGGTCCTGCTGATATTAGGAATGGACACACCAAATACTCTAAATGAAAACATTTAAGTTTACATTGCCTCAGAACAGGGACTCTTTCATCCTTGGCACCTAGCACAATGCCAAATGTATAGTGAGAACTCAATGCATATTTGTGGAACAAAGGTCTAAATTTGACTTGTTCTTATAAGCTGAGTGAAAATTCACATTTTTGGGGAAAAGCCCTGGAGTTCAAGTTAAAAATCAGTATTTTCTATATCAGTAGAAAGTAGATTATTTGTATAAATCACTTAGCATCATTTTTGTCACGTAGTAAATCCACAGTAAGTTACCTATTATTATTAATTGTTCAGTCTATGGATTGTGAATTCCAGAGATTGCATCAGCTGAGGCTCAGTAACTGTAGTTTGTATAGTTGCTTTAAAATGTGTGATCTATTTCTTAACATTGTAAAAGTTCCCATGAAAACATGTCTTGTCATCCAAATAATTTAGCATCTATCCTAATTTATGTGTTCCACAACTTGTCAAACTATTGACTTGATTAACTCTATAGATATAACATCCTCAGAGTAGACATAAATTTTATTTTTAACTATCTTTTAAATGGGAGAATTTTATTACACTGCACATTAGGGGTTTTTTTCATATTGGTGATTTTTGCAGGATTCATCATCCATACTCAGACTGATTTCTAAACATCCATGTAGAATTCTGAAACATACCTCAAAGGCTGTGGACTCTGTAGGTGGTTAAGGTACAAGAGAAAATGCTACATATATTTGATAAATAAATGAGGGAGTAAATTGCATTTATTTTTTAAGGATTTTATTTATTTATTTTTAGAGAGAGGGGAAGGGAGGGAGAAAGAGATGGAGAGAAATATCAACGTGTGGTTGCCTTTCACACACACACCCCCACTGGAGACCTAGCCCAACACCCAGGTATGTGCCCTGCCTGGGACTCAAACTGGCAACCCTTTGGTTCACAGGCCAGCACTAAATCCACTGAGCCACACCAGCCAGGGCTAAATCTCATTTCTTAAGAGCATCTTTCCAAAGGACTACAGCATCCAACCATTGGTTTGCCCACGTTTCTTTTTAGTTTACCATGAAGAAGTAGCTGAACCTTAATTACATCAGACTTCTACAAAAAGCCAACAAAAATACCTTGAATGGGTTAGATTCATATATATCCTTTGCTTTTTAAAAAGTTCAATGCCACATTTGCATATTTGGACAACATTTCTCTAATAAAACAAGGATTACAATGGCTTGAGTTGAGTTTCAGAGAAACCCTTGCCATTCCAGAAAAAATTGTATGGCAGTGGTGAGGGAGATTACTTTACTGGAATATTTAACTATAGCAAGAAGTGAATTTCCTGTTTTTTAGTAGCTGACATAGTTCAAACCAATCCATCTCCTAAGACTAGTAATTAGCAATTATAGAGAACAAGCAAAATTGACTTACGTGTTTTTCTTAAACACACTGTCTTTCATTTTTATTTTTAATTATTTTTTTTTTACTTTAGCTTTAATTATATATACACTACTTAAAATTCTCTGGGGGAATAGGCAGGGAGTGTATTAATACTCCCTCATGTAAACTGACATACAGCAGGGCCATGGTGCATTGCAAATACCTGTCTCAGTGCCTGGATCCAAGTGTGCTTATGGTATATGTCATCAACAAATTAATTAAAGTAGGTAGAATATTTGAATATTTCAGAGAGATCCAAAATTCCGATAACAGATTTCAAAATTCACATGAAGCTGTAATTTTTCAGGGAGAAATTATATCCTGGGCAAGAAAAACCAAAGTTCAGAGTCTGCAATCCTGCACCATCTTAAAACACCACTGATGGAAGCACTGGCAGAGTCTGCTGTCTGGACCCAGGTCCAGGGGTAGCAATACGGAGACCAGTTTTCTGGAAAATAATTTGTTCTCTACCCTCCTTACCACTGTCTTTCACCAAGGGGAGGTATTTAAACATTTAAGGGAATTCAGTTTCAGTTTATCACAATAACCATGTAAGCTAAGTGGGAAAGGCACATTTGTTTTTATCTTTCCAGATTTGTCCCCCTAACAGCTCTCGAAAAACATCCATTATCTCCATAAATGTTTTCCTCCCTTTCACTGAGGAGTAGCCGTCTTGCTGCCACGTAGAGTGGAAGAGTTGATTATGCGCAAGTGTACCACAGTCAACAAGGGCAATAAACCCATCTGTCGCCCACTAGTCATTATAGCCCCATGACACCATATCGATAAACCGAAGGGCCTTCTGCAATTATAAATATATGTGGGTAGGAGAGTGGAGAGCATGGTAGCAATATTGCCATACATATATGTTGGTCTAATACTGTTTTTATGGCTTTTATGTGATCTCATTTGATCCCCACACTGTCTCTGTGAGTTAGAATAATTATTAGTACGCTCCCTTCAGACATGATAAATCTGATGCTCAAAAGGATGGAGGAGCTGGTTCAAGCTCACCTGCGTTGCACTGTCACTGAGACAGAAATGTGGCTCTGGGCCACGCTGTCTCTCTGACTCTGTCCTTCAGGACACAATTAAAATGAAAATTAGCCATAAGGGAGGAAGGAGACAGTGGTGCTTAGTTTGATAAAAAAGGGATGTTTTTCTGAAGATTCTGAAAAGATGAAAAAAAGAGAGCCAATTTAACTCAGGTCCTTAGGAAAAGGGTATAAATAACATCCAAGGCTTTCCCCAGTAGCACAGTGCTGGAGTTTGAAACTTTTCAAAATGGGTTCAGTATACGCACCATATTGAGTCAGCACGACCATACATGAATATTTTTATCTTCAGAAAGTAACGTCATTTCAACTTATACCAGAAACAAAAGTAAAATCAACTTGTTCTTTTCCTCCCAAAATATGATTGTCTCATTTTAGTAATAAATAGCTAAGTGTATTTACAGCAGGTCAGATCCACTGCTAAGTAACCCTATATATTTCCACTCATTGAATCTTCACGGAAGCCCTAGGAATTTAGTCTAATAATTACGCCTGTTTTATAGATGAAGAACTCGAGGCATAAACTGGCTAATCAGTTGCCTGGGGTTACACAGCTCGCAACTAGCAGAGGTGGAGCTGGAACCTGTCCTGCACCTTCACTAACGCCAGCTCTGACGGCACTGAGATACACAGCAGACCTACCTTTCTCTGATGGAAACATAATCATTGACATAAATTTCTCACTGAATAGCTTCTTCTTGCAAAAAAGTACTACCAAATATAAAATACCACATTTTGTTTACCATGCTTTCCTCAGAGTCCCGAAGATGAGAGGGTGGTCATGTGATTTCCAGATCCAGTGAAGCGGAGCCACACCGAAGGGCCTGTTTGCACTTGACCCCCTGGGGGCGCCAGACACTAGTGCCTGGTGTTCTGCCCTGTTTCTGATGGAAATCTCTAAGAGGAGAGAAGGTAGTGATGAGACCCGAGTGACTGCCCATGCATCCGGCAACATGTGCCAGGGTTTGCCAAACCTTTTGAAAATAAAGATTAAATTACTTATCTAGGAAGTCAGCAATTTTGTTCCAAGATTACCCTTTGAAATTGTGCCTTGGAAACATTCTCAGAAGCAGTGTGATCTTAACTATATCAATTAAAGGTCTAAAAGGAAGTATGCCAACATGTAATAGCAGTTATCTCTAAACAACAGAATGGTAATGGCTTTTTAAAAACACTTAGGTTGTTCAAAATTTTCTAGAATGTGTGTTGTATATGGGAAGTATATGGGAAGTAATAGCTATTGTTTTAAAAATTATAGAAAGCACACAGGAAAGTTAATGACTAAGAGAGTAGAGCTTACATGTTTTAGGCACAGAAAGAAATGGTAATTATGTGACGTGAGGCAGGCGTCTAACACCATGCTGGTGCTCATTCCACAGTGTCTGAAGGTACCAAGTCAACACGCTGCACCCCTTAAACTTACACAGAGCTAATGCCAGTTATGTCTCAGTGAAGCTAGGAAAACATAAATGAAATCAGTACACTGAAAATTGTCACAAAATGGAGAGTCTTAAAACATGTTTTCCCTAAAGTACAGGAAGATGCGGTGCCTCAGAATCCAAAGTAGGAAAGTATTTTAAGGGATAAGTCACCAAATACATTAAATGCAAATGGGTCCAAGAATTAACCACTGTTTTTAGTGAAGAGGACCTAGTGTGGGGGGCGGGTGGCACAAAGTTGGTGAGGAGGAGAGGGGAGCTCTATTTCTGGCAGTATGATGTTCTCAATAATCTGGAAACTTCACAGCTTAAAAAACTTAACATGTTTGACAAAATGTAGCAAACATCCTCTCATCCATACAGCAGAACTCACAAACACATAATGGAAACCCAGCTCCAAAGCAACGAAGAAGCCGAAAATGGGGTGAAGCAGCCGTGGAGGTTCTGGTGGGAAAGGAGTTGTCCATCTGAGATGGAGTTGCTAATGGCCACGAGACTTTGGTGCCGAGACAGGCACCTACGGCTGCCTTAAGGGTGATTTATGAAAATATTTGCTTTCTAGAAAGAAAGATGGCAATAAAATTTGTCACACTGGACCTGGGGTCTGGATTTAAAAAGAAATAAATTCTCCTGGACAATTGTAACCACAGTTCTGTTCACAAAGGCTGGGATTTGAATTCATACTATCTGCCCAGTGCAGTAATACTATCCCAAGCCAAAGGGACCACACCAACCCGGGATACTGGGACGGGACAAAGACAGTCTCATCTGGACAACACTGATGTGCCCTCTACCCAAACTGCATAGAATTCCTGACCAAACAAGACCCTAGAATACAAGTTACAAACATAAGAGGAAGCAAACCACCCCCGCTGAGCTACAGAAAGGAAAATCAAAGAAGAGAGTTGGATTCCTAGGACTTTCAGATAACAAAAGCTGAGTAAATTTCATAATTTATTTTCTTTTATATTTTAACTTAAAAATAGTATTAAAAGTTTTAAAAAATGAAATGCTGAATCAAAAACATGAGAAACCCAATGCTAACCCAAAGCATCGAACAGATTCGAACAGAGTATCAGATAGAAATTTAGACATTAAATATATAGTAATTGTGGGTGAGTGAAGCAGCATGTGAAACCCAGCAGGAAGAAAAAAGTAAATTAGAAAATAGAGCTGAAGAAATCACCACTGAGATAGAGAGACAATAGGAATGAAACTATGAAAGAGCTTAGAAGATCCAGAAGGTTGAATGATGCATCAGTTATCAGCTGCTGCGTAACAAACCATCTGAACACATAGTAGCTTATGACAACAGTGACTTATTTCTCCTTTTGTGAGCTGACTGAGCAGTTCTGCTGCTGCTGCCACCTGCACTCGGACTCAAGGACCTGCGTTATTTCATGTGTTGGTCAGGTCCCCTTGCACAGCTGGGCTGGCTGGGCCCCTCCCTTCCTGAGATCTGCATCATCCTCAAGGAGGGGAGAACAGCCTCCTCACAGGCTAGCACAGTGTTCTGAGACAGCAAACTCCAATGTGCAACTGTGTTATCACGCCTTCTTGTGCCAGCTTGGCTAATATCTTATCAGGCAAAGGAAGTCACATGAACATCCAAGAGCTGATGTGGGAGAGAATGATCCTGGGATACCAACAATCATTAGGGTAACATCTATTACGAATGAGAGAGCCTAACGTATATCTAAATGGAGCTTCGGAAAGAAAAAGAATTAACCATTAAGGGAAACAGAGAGAGACAATATTCTAAGACAGTGGCTGAGTATTTTCTAAAACGTATGTACATACAAACATATGTGTGCATATGTATATGTGTGTGTCTCTAGACTTGGAATAGTCCACTAATCCAAAGTAAGCTCCATTTGAACCCAGAGCATAAAATATTAGAGAACCATGGTGAATATATTAAAAACAGCCAGAGGGGAAAAAGACATTCACAAAGGAATGACAATTCAGCTAATTTCTGAACTCTGATGATGGTGTCAGAGAGTACGGCAGTATTTTCAAAGGCTGAGCTAAAATAGCTGTCAACATAGAATTCTGTTCACCCAGTAAACCATCTTTCAGAATAAAACTCAGAATAAAAACTCTATTATTTAAACTAGAGACATTTTAGGAAAACTGAAACCTGAGGACGTTTGCAAACAAGTGACTGTCACTAAAGGAAAATTTAAAGACTATTTTTCAGGAAAAAGGAAGTGACTCCACAGAGAATTCTGAGGTGCACAAATCACTGACAAAAATAGAACTTGAGAAACACAGGTGCATGCAAACCCATATTTTATGTATAAAACAACAATAGTACTATCTGATACATAGGGTGAAAATAGTGAATGTAAAATACTAGGAATCATAACAGTAAGCTGAGAAACAAGAGGCTAAAGAATGTAGATATTCTTATGTTGGGCAGAAAGAGAACAAAGACGTTGATGTATTTTAGAATTTGTTACATATGAATATTAATAGGTTAGGAATTACCACTAATACAATTAAAAATAAAGATGATACAGCAACATTAATATCAGATTATTAATATCAGATTAATATGGGCTTGTTGTTAAAGGCCTTTATCCTTAGCAGTAGAGAGGGAAACTCATAATAATAAAGGACATGATTCACACAGAAGCCTATGGGAGAGTGCAGGCGGCGGGCCCGTGGAGGTGATGGGAGAGTGGAGGTACACAGAGAGAGGGCAGAGCCTCCGCACCCCTCGCCACAGCGTTGCCCTAAATATCTCTTCATCTGGCTGCTCATGCACTCCACTTGAGCCTTCCATCATTAATAGGGCAATAAGATTTGACGCTCCATAGCACTAGAAATAAGAAAGTCTTTTGTTAAACTCTCCAGCTTTTCAACTTTTTGATTTGGATGAATAGTATATACCTACAGATATTAGCTACATTCTGTCTTTGGAATTCAGGCTTGCCCAGAATGGTAGCAGAACTAACCACGGAGAAGACGGTGACCCAGTTTGAAGGTATTCGTGGGTACAGTCTGTAAGTTTCTGCCGACAGCAGCAAGGAGGGGCAAAATAACAGTCTGGTTTTCAAAAGACCTGTGTTTTGGTTTAATTGTTTTATTAAATTGTTCTCAATAAACAAGGAAGAGAAAAGAGTTTTAAAAGTATATGAAAAGAAAAGTGGACATAAAACCCCGCTGGTCCCGGCATGCAGCGGGGCTGGTGTGGTGATGGGGTTCACTCGCTGCTTCTCCAGGGGGAGCAACGTCTCCAGGGGCAACTACATTCAGTTATCTCTGGATGGGGAAGGCAACATCCAGAAAAGAGACAGGCTAGTTAGAGGCAGCCGCTGCTGACTCGCTATGTTCCTGGGAGGGCACAACTCCAAGAGTGGGAAGGTAGGGTGAGGAGGAAGTCCAGGCAAGATAGGTTCTATCCTCAACAGTATATATACTGGAGCAATGGAGAATGATCTGGAAAACCAGGGCTTCTATCAAGCACTGTGAGGCATGATGGGAATAGCCCTGTCTGTGTTTATAGCAAAGGAGGTATTTGTTTTATGTTAAATGCCAATGTATTTCAACAATAAACTGTGTCAGCTCAGAATTCACATTTCTCTACCTTCCTCAGACTCCTGTCCTCATTCCACAACACACACCTCTGTTCAGTTCAGTCCGTTCCCCACTGTGTACTCTGACTCCACTATCGCTGTGGTATCTCTGTTTTCTGAAGGAACTGTGATGGTGTTTCACAGGCTGGTTTTTCTTCTGAAGCCTTGATAATATCCTAGCAAAGTGCAGGGTGCACAGTGGATACTCAGTAAATACTTGATTGACTGAGCTATAAATTCTGTCTAGGTTGTAACCAGTGCTCAGACACTTGATACTGCTATGAGTTGAAAAGCAAATGATGTAAGATTTTATTAGAAACTTCTTCAGGTTTAAAAGAAAATCTAGGTTTGTAAAGATCTCACTTTCTCCCTACCTCATCGCAATGTAAGCTTTGTAAAAACACAAGGAGTTGCCATGGAGACCATTGCTGACACTAGAGGAGCCACTGGAAGTCAAAGCAAGAACTGCTACGCTATTCAGCAGCAAGACTTTACAGCAATATTTTTGCTTTCAATAATAAAACTGAAAATAACACCAATAAATTAGATGCTATGAACTCACTATTTTTGTTACAGAGCTGGTAACCATCTGGTACAAATCAGTAGATGCTGCAGTTTGTTGATTTATTGAAATAATTCCATATTGGTTGCAAAACAGTCATTGCCCCTTGGATATGCCCCTGCCTGTGGCCCCAGGTACCCCATCCCTATCCCCAGATCTTCCACAATTCCTGATAATTTGGCACCCAAAGGTTAACACATGGCTGCACAGGGCTCAGCACTAGGCCTGTAGTCGACACCCCAGCTGTTAAACATGGCGACTCTACCAGCTGTTAAGTATAGTGAATATCATGTCTAACTATGTGTGAAAGAAGTTACGAACCAGTGCCCTACAGGCAAGGTGTGTGTGGCCCTCCCAGAGTTTTATATTCTTCTAAATTATGACAAGTAGCATTTAAAACTCTAGTAGCTTCATGTAATAATGCAAATTTGCAGCTCCTCTTGAAAAATTGGAGATACTAGTATGAATAGGTTTTCATTCCAAAAAAATTAGGAGGGCAGAGTGGTGACTGCCTCCCATGCACACAGTGCATGCTCTCTGGTCACCTCTGTCCCCACTTCTCGTCGTTCTCCCCCTGGGAGGCACTGCTGTTATGTTTCTGTTCTCACCACTGTGGATGCTTACGTTTCTGGGCCCCATGCTACAGTGACCCCAAGTCAGATTCCTGGGAGCTGTACTCCATTCTAGACGTTGGGGATCATTTGGTGCAACACCAGCTCAGCATATGCCCACTCCTGTTTCCCTCCTTCCTCTTCCAGGTGCCTTGTGCTTCTACCAGTGATGACAGCAACTCGCCTCCCTTCCCTTCTAATTCAAGGCGGAAAGTCCAGGCTGCAGATGAGAAGACATTGTCTGTTTGTGACTTTATTCCTGAACATTCACGGAAAAGGACATAGAGTAGGGGAGAAGCAGGCACATCGGTCTTGGTATCTACCACCAATTAAAGATAGGAGTAAAATATTGTGACCTCTGCCATATAGATTTGTCCAGTATTTGAAAAATTAAATCTTCTACAGGAAAACTGCTGCTTATAGGTATGCTGCTACTTCTGGGAAGGCCGTGCTCCAGCTACGACAGGCCCAGGGTTGCTACCAGCTCACCTGCTGTTTCCTTCCTTCACTGCGACTGCCAACTGCCAGCTGGTGAATTCACAGTTACACCTAATGATAAACAAGAGGGAATGTACTCACACCACATTTAATCAGAATCCTTGCCACAGTTTCCAGTGGCTGTGTGATATGCTGCCCAAAACCTAGTTGTTTACCAGAAGCGCTGTTGATTTGCTCATGGCTCTGTGGTTCGGCAACTTGGGCTGGTCTGGCCAGCGTTATCACGGCATTCCAGTAATCTAGCAGCTCAGCTACGGTCCCAGATGGCTCCTCACACGTTTCTGCAGTTTGTATAGGATACAGGAGGGGCAGCTGCATTCTCTTCCATGTGTCTGGGCCAGGCTTCTTGACACAGTGAACTCAGAGCAGCACCCCAAGCCGATGAGAACTCTCCCAGAGTTCTCACATCCTACTGGCCAAAGCAAATCCCAAGGTCAGCCCAGAATCAAGAGCGGAGAAAACAGATTCCAACTCTTAAGGACAGGAGCTGCAAAATCACAGAGGTGTGCATGCCACATCCCTGTGAATGAGAGGAGACGGGTGATCACCACCACCGATCTGTGCAAACCATTTAACTGCATTCCTGAAGCCAGAATGGATAGAGGGTTGGGCTCCACTATTGCAAAAGAGAGGAACCATGACTGAAAAACTTATAAAATGTGTTGAGAATCATGTACATTCAGAATTGTCTGGCGAGCTGGAGAATGTAAAGATCAGGAAGGGTGAAGATGAGTTCTGAATTGGAATTCAACAAAGAAGCCACAAGGGTGAGCAGGAAGGAGGAAAGAAGGGAGGAGGAGGAGGCGGTGGAAGAATGGAGGAGGGATAGTGAGAGAAGGAGGGTCAGGGACCTGCTCCCTGAAACAGTTGTCCACCAGCCGCCACAGTGTGGCCCACGCTCATTCCCTCCACCATTCAGTCCACGCAGCCTGGGAGGTGTTCCTGATCCATCCTCGGTGCCCTCACTTCCAAGTGTAAGATCTCTTTATCTCAGCCCTGATGACGATGCTGTTTCCTGCACAATTCTCTCAGGTTTCCCGCTTCTCATGCATCCTGCATATCACACACTGGCTGAGTTTAATTATTTTTGAAAATATTTTTGTTTCCTTCTGAATAAGGAAACTACACTCATGTAACACAATTCAAAAAGCACAAATGTTACACAGATGGAGATGTTAAGCAACTTGTCTCCTAATAAGTGGCAGACCTGGATTTGAACACACGCTGGCCGTGGAGCCCAGTTGACCAGGACACTGTTGGTCCCTGGAATCGGGGCTCCTCACCTGTCCTGCCCAAAGAAGAGTAAAGAACTACACTTCCCCAACTTTAAAAGGTAGTAAATTGACCTTGTTTAACAAGTGAGAAGTATAGACCTGTATAATTCCTGGCCAAAAGAACGAAGAGGCAGAACAGACTTATAAGCAGTCTGCATTGTTCCTGAAATAAGAAGTCACAGGAAACAGATACTCAACACTCCTTGTTCTAAGACACATGGCGTCTTATGTATTGATTTTGGCAACACTTGTCACCCCGTCGTGCCAATAAAGACACTGAAATTGAAAGTAGAAATTGAAAACTGTGTGTGAACCGCATCTCTCAGCCTCCGGGGAGGCGGTAGGGAAGATGGAAGAGAGCAGGCCTTGGGTAGGTGGGGGGTTGGCGCCTCCAGCTTCTCTCCCCAGGCCTAGCCTTCTTGCATGGGAAGTCACCTTGGCGGGGAGACCTCTTCCATTTCTGCTTCATCATCTCAATTGAAAAAAAAAAAGACATGGGAAGAGGCATGGTCATTTAGTTTCTAAAACTGAAACCCACAGCCTTTGGGTGATGTATCTCAATGCATTTATGCCGCAGATGGTACATGGGTGTGTATGTTTTCACAAGATTGTGTAGCATTTGAAGAAGGATGCCTGTTGGCCAAAAAGATTGACCAACAGCACCTTCCACACTGTATACTTGCAAAGGTTTGTTGGGTTTTAAACATTGTTGTTGCGCAATGTGACAGAAAGAAATGTCACCCTGCCCACTTGACTGTCCGTAAGTCCATCCCATAGTCAGGCAGACAATCTGGAGCTGGACTTCCCAGCCCTCTTTTCTCTGCTAAACCTCTGGTACCTCCTTTCCGTGTATCACACAGCAACTTCTTTCCTGAAAGGTCATATACGTATTTCTGGCCATTCGGAGGTGTTCTTCCTTAAGAATACTTTTTACCCATTTCTTGGAAAAACCATTTGAGGGCAATATTTGCCCCTGGCTTTTAATCAGCCACCCAAGCCGCCCAGACAGGTGGGAGGATGATGGATCTTCCTGCTACTTGGTAAATGGAATTTTCCTCTAGACACTGTGCCCACAGTGGGCTGAATGTTAACCTTTCTAAACAAAAAAATATTTCCCTGATATAACATTAATTCTCAGAGCTGAAGTTTGAGTCCATTTTCTCTTGTCAAAAGAAACTACTCTCTTATTTTCTCCCTTTCCTTGAATTTATAAATAGACCGCTCTGAAAGCAAGTCTCCGAGTGAGGAGAAGAAAAGTGAGGATGCTTTTTCTACACATTGCACACCATTTTTATGATTCAACCACAAAAATTACTCACCCGAACACCTTGAGTTCTTCCCCATTAAGGTGGGTGAAGGGAAGGACATAAAAGTCAATGAAATTACTTCTTAGACATCAAAAGGCTGCCTGGATTCTCAAAAATACCAGACCATGAATCTTCATCAATTCTTATTGTATTTCATATGATTTAATTTTCTAGGAAAGACGCATGTGCAATATTTGTGAAATGTAATTTGAATGTATAGGTATAAAATATTATAAGTTAATTATATTTAAAATAAGAAAATGTATGTCTGTCGTCTTATGTATTATGTCTGTAAAGTAAAATTTCGCACTGCCTTCCTCGTCTGTGCATGTGTGTGAAGAAAGTGCAAGGGAAATAAGAATAAGGGTGAAAGGCTACATTTCCTGTTTGTGTTCTGGACATAGGAATATGCCTGTGTCGTTAGCACTCACAGTCTGACCCTAGAAGGCAGGACCGTGACCCCCAGAGGCCCCATTGCAGTAGTAGGGACACAGGGGAAAGGCAGGCAGGCCCTAGAGTCAGATTCCATATAATCACTAACTCAAATTAAAGCCCTGATAATGGAATATAAATGATACCTTTCTTAATTGCATGCTGAAACATTCCAGAGGTGTTGCATTATGAGATACTTTTAGTTTCTAGCAGCTCAACAACAAGCATATTTCTGGAACAAAATACCATTTGAATGAGGGTAGGGGTGAGGAAGCCATGCCCCCAGTGAGTCTCTTTCACCAGCCTCCATCTGAAGCAGGTGATGGAGAAGGATGTGTCCCCGAGGAGTCATCCCCAGCAAGCAGCGCCACAGAGAGCAGAACCGTTTATAACAGAATGACCGCAGTCACTGGGGATCAGGTGCCGTCTCTTATAGACTGACTGGACAGTAATGGCAAGACAGTGTAACAACCCCTCCTATGCTCATTCCTTCCAGTGAGACCTCTGTGATTGCCTTAGAGAAAGTCCTGGTACCGTCTGGGAAGGACAGGAGTCCATAACCCAACGGGACTGTTGTGAACAGCTCATGAATCAATATCAATATCTGCTGCACAAATCCAGCTGGTAATTCCTACTCAATTTGCCAAATATATATATATATATTATCTTCTCTGACATCCTCAACTCATGTATCAAGCCTGAAAACACTACAGTTATGAGACACAGAGAAATGAAGTGTTGCTGAGATGCTGGAAAAAGCAGCGCCCGTTTGTCTCGATTACTTCAGCGTGCAAACTTGCCTCCCACCAATCAATTTCCACTGCTCCTTTCTGCAACAGTAGCCTGGAATCATTGTCAAAAGTCAATCCCCACTTGACATGAAGGATGTAGTTTAAAGATTTGTTTTGGGAACCAAGATCCCAAGTACACATTAAGAATGAGGCTTGTTATTTACAGAGCACATTTTTCAAATAGGGCTTCTGTTTTTTGTTTAATAGGAATGCCAAACGGAACACATGCTTGGGTCACTCTATGTCTGGTTTAGTATAGGGAAAGTTCATTGCTTAACCCAATTAGCAATGCTATGATATCAGTCAAGGGACATGTACTGATTATCTACTATATGTAAAGTAGTGAAAGGGCTGAATTTGTATTTAAGCTTCACTTGGAAGCTGAGTAAAACAGAGGATCTAAAAATGGAACTGTATGGAAAAATAGGGAGAGATATAATCCTTGCATATCCACACTGTAGGCTAGAAAATGCTATTAAAATCTGTTGTCATAAGCAAAGAGTGAAGAAAAAAGTTAGTGCAAAATGTATGCAATACCACCGTTGTTCAAAAAAGTGTTTGCATTAAAAAGTAAGTGGTACAAAATAAGTGCTAGACGAACAGTGCTGGGTGCTTGGGCAAATTCATTTACATCTTTTACTTTCCTTGTTTGTAAAGCCAGGCAGCTGGAATCGGATGATCTGTATGTCTCTTCCAGTATTGAAATTTTATGATTTTGTGGTTCTACCTGAGTCACTCTTCTATTAGCACCAAATTTCTTTAAAGAGATATATGCATCAAAATAGAAAAACACACATTTTTGCCTTTTATCATTAACATACATCTCCAAACTCTCAAATTATATTACATAATTACCATGCCACATCCGCTGGTATTACCAACAAATGCTATATTTTGTCAGGAGCCAATGTCTAGGAGTAATTAAATTCTCTGAATATTGAATTCTTTACAAGGTGTACTCATCAATCACTAATACTTATTCATTTTTTTTGCTACAATTAATGTATCTTTTGTCTCATTATCATAATTAGTTTTAATTTCCCCATTCTCCCCTGGCTAAATAATTTTCAATGGACATTGGAAAAGCATTAAAGAACTGGTATTTTTATGATACAAGAAAAGGCTGAGGCACAGTTAATCATTACTTTCTGGGATATGAAGCAACAGATGGTGATCAGCTATTTTTCATTCCACAAAGGACAAAGAAGGACTAAAGCAAGAACAAAGAAGGTTGTGATTATTAAAAGAAGTTCTGATTGTTATTTCCCAGAATTTGATAGCAAGGAAAATTGGAAAACCCATTGCTCTGGATATATTTGAGAATAAGGCTCATATTTTGGGTGGTTGAGTTGAAGGGCTTCTTGAGAATGGGATAGAGAAGTAACTTGCCTTCTAGGCCTTCTGACAAGTGTTAGTGAAAATACCAATACCTCACCTGTTCTGTTCTAAGTCTTCCAGTATCATTAGGCCGTTCCTCCAAAAGCTCTTGGCATATGTAGTGAGCATCCAAGAACATCTTTCTATTTATAATACTTCTACAAAGGTTGGGATTCTATGCCTGAGTTTGGGCCTTAAAGCATTAACATAATTTCTACTAAGCAATATCTAAGCTGAGCCACGAGAATCATGTAAATATGTCCCAAGGAAACCTGAAAGAGTCAGTCCTACCTCTGCTTCAGTATTCCTCAGAAAAGCTTTCTGAAGGATTTTGGCCAACTCTTTGGGGTTTCATAAGCCCAAAAGGAGCAGCAGTATTGTTATCCATTATCAGAAGTCATTCGCAGAGGAGAGAGGGGAAGAATGGGATAGAATACTTAATAAGAATTGTTTCTGGGCTCTCTTTTCTGGTCCATTGATTTATGTGTCTGTTTTTATGCCAGGACCATGCTGTTTTGATTACTATGGTTTTATAATATACTTTCATATTAGGTAGTGTGATTCTTCCAACTTTGTTTTCTTTCTCAGGATTATTGTTGTTGTGTGGGGCATTTTGGGTTCCACATAAATTTTGAAATATTTGTTCTAGTTCTGTGAAATATGTCATTGGAATCTTGATAGATTCAATCTTTTATTGAATCTATAGATTACTTTAGGTAGTATGGACATTTTAATGATGTTAAAAGAATAGGAAGTATTTTATTCTTTTTGAAGCAATTGTAAATGGGACTGTTTTCTTTATTTCCTTTTCTGTTAGTTTGTTATTGGCATATAAAAATACAACTAATTAATTTTATACCCTGCTACTTTGCTGAATTCATTTATTAGTTCTAGTAGTTCTTTAGTAGAATTTTTGGGAAATGAACAAAAAAAATGGGACTACATCAAACTAAAAAGATTTTGCCCAGCAAAGAAAAACATCAACAAAATAAAAATACAACCCACAGAATGAGAGAACATATTCATTGATACATCTGATAAGGAGCTAATATCTAAAATTTATAAAGAACTTAAAAAACTGAACACTAAAAACAAATCCAATAAAAATTGAGCAAAGGACCTGAATAGATGCCTCTCCAAAGAGGACATTCAGATGGCCAATAGACATATGAAAAGATGCTCAATGTCACTAATCAATAGTGAAATGCAAATGAAAACCACAATGAGATATTTTTCACACCTGTCAGAATGGCTACCATCAATAAATCAACAAACAAGTACTGGAGAGGATGTGAGAAAGAGGAAAACTTTTGCACCATTGGTGGGAATGCAGATTGGTGCACCCACTATGGAAAGCAGTGTGGAGATAGCTCAAAAAATTAAAAATGGATCTGCCTTCTGACTCAGCAATCCCACTTCTGGGAATATATCTGAAGGAACCCCAAACACTAATTCAAAAGAACATAAGCACACCTATGTTCATGGCAGCATTATTTACAATCGCCAAGATGTGGAAGCAGCCCAAGTGCCCATCATAAGATGAGTGGATAAATAACTGGGGGACATTTACACAATGGTGTACTACTTGGACATAAAAAAGAAAAAAGTTTTACCCTTTGTGACAATATGCATGGACCTGGAGAATTTTTTGCTAAGTGAAATACATCAGTCAAAGAGAGACAAATGCCATATGATTTCACTCACGTGTGGAATCTAATGAACAAACTGAACTAACAAGTAAAATACAGACAGACTCACAGATGAAGAGCAGGATGACAGCAGGGGGGTGAGGTAAGTAGGTTAGGGAGCGGAGGGATTGAGCAAAAAGGAAAAAGGACTCACGAACATGGATAACAGTGTGGTGATTGCTGGGGAGAAGCGGGCTTAAGGGGACAAAGAGTAATGAAAAAATATAATAAAAATTTCTTTAAAAGAATTAAACAGTAAGTTAATATTGACTGCTGTATTTCACCAAACGTTATATATCGTCTCACATAACCCTCACAAAACCCCGAAACCATAGTCGCAGAAATGTTCACTTGCCTAGGGCTGTGCAACTAGTATGTGGGTGAGTATGAGTTTGAATCTAGGCAAGTTTCTTTATTTTTAAATGTGTTAAGAAGAGGAACGAACAGGGAAAAATGTTTAAATGGATGATTCCTGGTGTGGTTGTCTTTATCTGTATATAGCAGCCCATTTATTTATGGGACCCACCCCTTAATTTGGGACCACTAATTGTTAGAATTTCAAAATAGTGAAGAAATGGATTCATTAGTAAATGAGGTTGGGTAGCCATTGAGAAAACAAAAGGTAAAGTGGATTCTTACTTGTGGGATTCAAATTGTTCAAAGATTTTAATATAAACTAAAAAAAAAACCCATAAAAATACTTGAGTAAATGTGGGGGAAAATTTAATAATCTCAGCATAGGAAAGGCCTTTCTGAGAATAACAGGAAACTCCAAAAATATATAATAGGGAAAGTATGGAAATTAAGTTATGCCAAAATAATTGGCAAAACCACCAGAAGCAATTTTAAAGAATACTACCACCTGGAAAAAGATTTGCCACCTTATCATAATTAGAATTTTTCTAAATATAAAAATATCTGCAGATTAATATAAAAACACCCAGGACAGGATGGAGATAACTGGGGTGACTATGTGTGCGTGGGAGTGGAGTATAGATAGAAATCTCTGTACCTTCTGTCAATTTTGCTGGGAACCTAAAACTGATCCAAAACGTAGTCCATTGAAAGTAATCCATGATCATTCAATAGAAAAATGGACACAGGATATGAAGAGAGAGTTCACATAAAAAATTAAAATAGCTCTGAAATAAAGGAAAATATACTTAATCTTACTCATGATAACAGAGAAATGGTAACCTCAAAAATGTACCACATTTTGTGTCTTAAATTGGCAAAAATTAAAGCCTTATTTTAATGTACCATGTTGAAAAGATGTGGAGAAATAAGCCCTTTTACACATTCTCACTGAGTTGTCATAATCTCTATGTAGGACAACTTGACAATATCTTGGAAAATTTTAAATGCACATACTCTTTTCACCCAGCAATTTCACCTCCAGGAATTCATCATTCTGATATAATCCCATATGTGTGAAATTTTATATGTACAATACTACTCATTTCCAAATTTTCATATTTATTACTTTATTGCTAAAAAAGATGGAAAATTCATATTCAAAATTTATAATAGTGAAAGATTGAACGATCCATAAGAGACTAGTTAACTAAATTAGGGTTCAATAATAATGTTGGGCTTATGGAGGGGTGTGAATGCCACTGTCTTGATTTTCCGCAGAAAGGGCTTTTGCTAAACCTTCTTAATTTTTTGCCCCACCATTTTCCAAAGTGAGTTGCCTAGTTGGTGAGTTTGAGTGAGAAGCTGGGCTCGTGTAGCTGAGCTCCGTGTCCACCTTTCCTTTTGGGATCTGCCCGCCCCACGTTCACACCTGTTCCTTCAGGTCCTGAGTCTTCCAGGGCAGGCGCCCCTGGAGGCCTGCTCTTCTCTGAGCTGCCGATGGCTGAACTGGTTAATCTGTCTAATCTGGGGGTTTTGTATGAGGAAGTCACTGTTGTGCGTCTGAGCTGCGTTCTCCCGTGTCAGCTCTGCCAGTAACACGTATGTTTTCATCTTTATCTGCTTTGCACTTGGCATCCTCCCTCAGTTCAGAACTCGGGTGTCACTTACTCTGTCTCTCTTACACAACACACATTCGGATCACATCCACTCTCAAAAATGAGACATCGTTCTGGGTGCATATACATGGGAGATCATCTCCAAGTAAAATCGGTAGAAGAAAAGAGCGAGGTGCAGAACAGCCTGTGCAGAATGCTACCGTTTGGGTAGATAGAAGTGGGGAGGAGAACATGTGTTCGTTTGTGTCTGCATAATATACCTCCACAAGGTTGCACTAGACACTGGTAACATTGGTTGCCTCCACAAGGGGCAAGTGTGTGTCTGGGGACAAGAGAGTGGAGATTTTTCACAGTATTCACTTTTACACTTTTTAAATTTTACCTATATGAGGATATACGGTCATGAGTTCACTTTTTCTGCTGTACCTGTTGGTAAAATGATCTCTTCCTCTTCCATCCTTTTCTTGTTCCCTTACCCCTAAATTCTTTTCCATTAGTGCTTAATGTTAAAAAGAATACAATATAGTAGTGAAACATGAGAGGGGACAAGAGTTAACATCCAACCACCCTTGGATTTTCCCCTCCCCTGACAAATGGGATGGCCTCTCTCAGCTCAAGCCCTCCTTGGCCCTCTTTCTCCAAGAAAGAGTCTTTTCACGCAGTGACTGGGGCTTTGATGATGTAAAATCAGGAGACAGGAAGCAGCGGTGGTAACAACTTGGACTGGAAGGAGGCTGGAGGCGGAGTTCCCACTGTCTGAAGGGATCACTGCGGGATTAACTGTCAAGTACACCACACGTAGGTGTACGTTTGAAAAAAGTAAGGACTTTTAGAAGTATTTCTGAAATTTCGTATACATTTCATGGTTTCTGGGCCCTGAGATAGGACTGCCTGGCTCTCAGTTTCAACATACTGATACGTATTAAGGCGTGGATCTGAAAACAGTCACGACATGCCTTGTTTTGGATGACCCCTAGTATCACTATTCAATGGACACATAAACCACTTACCAGGATCGAAACCCTCCCACAGATAGACTTCTACCAATTCCTTTATTCTAGAAAGGCAGAGCCTAATTATCTAAGCCACTGAGTCATCAAACTGGCTATCTGTTTCTGTTTTCTTTTGCTCCTAAAGAACATAATAGAAGTAGTGATAGGCTGAGTGTCCTGAGAATGACCAGTCTTGTCCATAGCCAGATACCAGATATAAGCAGTGGGCAGTCACTCTGGACAACCAGCCAGTTCAACCAAACCACACCTCCATTCCGGAAGGCCCTGCTGGCGGGGACGGCGAAGCAAAGGCGGTCCCTCTGGCAGTGAGGACCCTTTCCCCAAATCTGCTGGCCCTGCTCTTCACCCACATCTCTCCCACCCCTGGTGACCTTTCTTTCTGCCAGTTTATCTCCATACTGCTTGGTTTGGCTGTTCCCGTAAGATATATTTTCGTGACAGAACTGGCTTACCATTTATATGTAAAACACAATTACATAATAGTATTATACAATTTGTATGCAGATCATTGAAGACATACTGGATTGTCTTCGTTACACATTTTCTTTCATCCCAGCATGAAATCTTGTTCACATATTTCCAGCTCTCAAAATTTGTTCCTCATAGAACTCTTAGCTTGGAAGAAGTACGCACACACAGGGAAACTTCAGCTTAAGCGAGATTTAGTGATATTGCCCTTCTCCACAGAGATCGGTTGGGGAGTTTGTTAGAGCGCTTGTGTTTCTGGCATTATTATTTGTTTCCATGACAATGGTAGTGATGGGAAATTATCACTAGAAAGGACTCTTATCCCCTAGTCAGAGAGGGCTTAGGACCTGGGGAGAAAGCAGCTTAAAAATTTGATTTAAAACTCTAAGAAAAAAAAATATTGTCACAATAAATTTTAACTGTCATTCAGATGCCTAAGCAGAAGCAGAAATCTCTACAGAATAGAGACTGCTCTGAAATATGAAGCAGGAAAGAATCCTTTCTGAGACTTTTTATTATTATCTATGGGAGCAGAAAGAACAAAGACGGTTAGAAAATGATACGCTCTGGATGGCTTTCAGCGCTTTGATTTTATGTACAGCCATATCCCCTTACTCATGGAAGTCCAATCACTCCAACCGGATACCGTTTTTACTTGGGAATGTTGCTTATGATAGGAATGCAATATCAAATTTACATTTATAGGTACTCTCAAAATGTTACAGCACTTTTCCTGTATTTCTAAATCCACAAATTTTTTTTTGCTTTATGGAATCTTTAATTCATCTAATCACTTGTGGACTAATGAGTTTGTCTATTCATCTGCTTACACAGAACTGTGTTTTTCATTTAATTAAAAAAAAGTGAAATATGCCCAGTTTTCCTTAATTTTGGATAATTAGGATGAATGACTGGGCAAATAAGCACCTTTTCTCTTTTCTTAAGGCAAGTCCCAACACCAGGCTGTACACCAGGCGGTGCCCAACAGTAGCGCCTCCTCTGGCGCGGGGAGAGCAGGGTGCTCCCGTCGGGAGAAAGTCTGCACCCCGGGAGAGCTCCTCAGAGTCCCTGCCAGCGGAGGAAGTGGACAAATAACGTTCCAGGCTCCTGGCCAAACACGCCACTTCGGGCAAAGAATTCTGCAGCTCGGAGCTCTTGCCGCCAGGTGTTTTGCCCAAATTCCATCTACAGCCTCTACTGTCTCTTTGTCCTTCTCCCTGGGGACGATTCTTGTTTCTCCACTGAGCTTTTAAAGCATTTTGATTGAACAATATCATGGCAGCCATCGAATTTCAGACTTCCACCGGAAACCCCACTGAGCCCAACACTCACAGGAGAAGGCGCTGTGTGGTTTGATTGCGAGTACGACGCGAACAGAAGGAGGGGGTGTATGTTCATGGGAGATGACAGTCACGGTCCTGCTTTGTTCTGCTTTCTACTATGATGAAAAACCAGACCAACGAAAATCCTAACTCGTCTCATTTATCCGTCCGATTACAAAATATCGATGGCTCTCTCGCGCCCCCCATTGTTACGGGTTTTGTTTTTCTCTTTGGGAACTGGGCATTGCATTAGGTAGAAAGGTCGGGCCACAGGCACCATGCCACTCACACGGTTGAGAGTTTGATGATGCTTAAGTGCCGTTTTGTTGCTGTAAAATTGCACGCATGAATAATTGGGCAATGATGCCCTCAACTTCAAGGTTAAAACAACCTGCTAGATTGCTACACCATGGTTAGAAGACTGTAGCCATAATTAGTCTCTGCTTAATTTGGCTGCAAATGACTAATGATTACAGCAAGGTTATATTACTCCAAGTGCAGGTCACTTAGAGTTATGGCCCCGAGTAACAGGAAACTGCCTTGCCACTGTGCTTTGAAGAACAAGATTGCAGTCCTGCTAATTAAGGTGATGGTACAAATGCTCTGTGATTTGGCAACTCAGCTTGTAAGCAAGATGAGGAGCTGTCAGGGAATCCACATGGCATTGTGAGCTGCTCTGCCTCCCAAGTAGTCAGGACATGAGGCAGCATTTAAGTGCTACCTGAGAATCTGGAAGTACATTTGCCTCCGGTAGTGTGACAAGTAAAATCCATTTATGCTATTAATTAGATGTGGGAATAAATTCTGAGATCATCAGTAAGTGCCTGCAAAATTTCAACAAATGTGATTGGCCAGTAATTTCAGAATTATTAATCGGGCTCTTTCAAGATGGCAAGTTACCTCAGATAATGTGCAAATATTGGAAAGAATCACAGGAAAGGAAAGTAGACAGAAAACCCTCCCAGGAGCCTCATGACCGGGGACTGTAGACCCTGAGAGTTTACTCAGGAGTCAACAGAAACCAACAGGATCTGATGAGAGCATCAGAATGGGGCATCTCTTGTTTTACTTCCGAATACTGCCATTACAAAGAATCCGCAAGGCCACATTTCTGTTTGCTCCGTTCCTGCCACCACGACTGTGTTTATCTTTCTCTTTACCATTTGGCCTTGTCCTAGCCAGCCACAGCCACCAGAGCAGGAGCACGTGGTGCACACTCCACCCGCTGTGTGTAAGGAATGCCCCAGGAGGCCACAGCAGGCTCCCTGTGGGGAATGAGGGGACCTCCTTTACTGGATGACCCAGTGCACTGGAAAACCAGGGCAGGATCCTAAGTTAAGAAATGGAAGACTAGTCAATGGCATTGGGCTGTGTGAATAGAGGTATTTCTAGAAAGTGAAAAATCAAAGTCCAAATAACAGTGGCAGTCCAATCACCACTCCACAAATGACCTATATTCCTATGGTATTTGTTAATGCGAATCTATTCCTGAGAGACAGAAGAACTCACAAATAGGAAGATTCTGGGCCTGTCAGGTTTGAGAATCTGCCCCTGAAATATGATAAATGCCTTCAAGGTAAACCCTATCTCGCGGTGCTGTAGCTCAGGCTCCACAGACCTTCCCTACATCCTATGCTTCTGAACTACCGTGACCAAGAAAGCTTCTATTTGAAAAGTGCTTCACGGTCAATGGAATCCCATTAGTATTCATGCAGTGATTAATTGGCATCCTTTCCGTTGAACCGGGCTGCCGGCCATTACATTGCATGCTGGGTTGAGAAAATAAAGTTTAGCAAACTTAGCTGTAGAATATAGTTAAAAGGAAAAGAAGAAATGTTTCAAAGAGACTCTTAAGAACAATCTAATGCTGAGATGAGTCTACTATCGTCTGAGGATTGAAGGCTAACTTTGGATACTCAGCACCGTTGGTTCTCAACCTGTGTCTCCGCTCCCTCTGGTTCTCCAGGGCAGCAGACTTCCATGCTGCCGGCTGCCGCACACGGCTGGGTGCCACCAGGGTGGCAAGTGCAGAGCTGGAGATCCTTCTTCTGCTGTTTCATCTGGTTGAGAATTCGAGGGTCACTGGTCCTGCTGCAGTCTAAGTGAATGCCCCCCAGTGTTGCATATGGTGCAGCCCTCGTGGCTGTATGCTTTGGTGTTGCACTTGTACGTGACAACAATAACTTAAACGTATAAACTTGTCACAGTGAGTGAAGAATGATGGCGGTAACTTGAAAAGCAATAGCTACTGTTGATATGTGAAAATACTCTTCTAAAATATGACCGTTATCAGACAGCTGGTAATGAAATTATTAAAGATAATTTAATACTTATTTTAAAGTCCTGTCTCCAATGTTGGGGAAGAAATCTTTAATGTCCAGTAATTATAAGCTTTACTGAATAGAATAAATTGAGTGTTGAGTCAGATGACAGGGAATTTTATGCTTTGGCAACTCTGCCATTAAGTTGTTTAGATGAATTTTGAGGGTGCAGTGTGGAACTTGATGGTGTATGGATTTCTCCAATAATCGTGTATATATTTTTGCTTTCAATGGAAAAGAAGGGGCAATATTGATGAATTCAGACCTAAGTGAAATTGCATTATTTTAGGATTTAAACAGTTTATAAAGTACTGACCCAGCTTTTTATTTCCTATTTCTTCCTCGACTAACCATTTGAAGCTGTTGTAAGTAACCCAGAGCTTCCATACACCTGTGTATAAGAAGCTTCGTGATTTCATTTTCCTTAGATTTGGTTTGTGTACATTAGAGGTTTAGACTGCTGCTGTCTCTTCACTTTGTCTTTTAAATTCTTAGTGTGAAAGAACTATAATTACTGATAATCAGGGGACAAAAGACCTGAACGTACACACAGGTACTAAAAGTAATCAGTGATGAAATGTTTAACGTTCAGACTCAGTAAAAGCCACACTGCCAGGAGTTGTGTCTATCATTCTTCAAGATTCTGAAAGAAGTAAACGGCATAAGGGCAGGGACGGGGGGCGGAGAGGGGTAGATACTGCTTTGTGTCTGTGGCCAAGGCTTGAGAGATGCATGTTAAATACAAGACAGTGCTTGGGTAGGGTTCCCCGTGGTCGATAATTCTAGAGAGCACACTCTATCTTTATTCTTTGGAAATTGGCTTTTGTGAGGTTCCATTTGTGTGGGGAGTGTGTGTAGACAGAGAAGGGTGTGGGGAGAGAGAGAGAATAGTTATATGCAAGAATGCTTCACTTTTTTCCAATCAGAAAAATCATTTTGAATAGAAATTGTTTGCCGGGGTAGTTATAAGGTCCTTTCATCTTAAAAGCAGCAATTCTCCACCCCATTAATTCCTTATTCAGAGTTCTTCATTGTTTAAACATCAGTGTTTGTCTCCTGCTCAGAGTTGCTGATTTGGAAAGAAACCTGCTACATTCATTAGCCACTGAAGCATCCACCACTCTTGGTGCATTATCTTATTAAGTGAGTGGTTGTTTTTACGATGCATTATAAAAATCCACAAGATCTACTTCCCGTCATGAAATAATCACACGGACTTAAAAACCATTCCAGCAACATGGCCTCAAAATTTGCTTTTGCCAATTTGGCAATGACTGTTAAAATTTTAAGATGTCTGTAAAATAGCTTTAAGATGAAGCCACACCAATAACTATTGTTGCAAGGTACAAGCAGCACTAAAATAACCAGTATGGTGAAAAGGGTCTGGCAAGACAGAGGGGTCTGTATTGTATGTTAAAGCTGCTGTGAAACATATAGAGTGAGTGTGAATTAGAGAACCAGGAAATATGATATGAATAAATTGAGTGTGTCGCCTACTCACTTGCCTTGGTCCGTCACCCTTCCTCTATGTCCGCCTTCCAGCACCATCTCCACAAGGGGACCGAGAGTTTCTTTGTCAGATTTTAGTTAATTTAAAGCCCCGAAGTGTGTCCTTTCATTTTACAGATGAGGTCCAAAGCTTTTAGGCATAGTATGCAGTGACCTGCATTCTGATTTCCCTCTGTCTTTCCAGGTGATGACCCTGTCCTAGCCTCACTGGTCCCCCAAGCCCTGGAAATCCTTTTCCCGTCTCTGTTTTATGCTGAAGCACAGGTGGTCTTCCTACTTGTTACATTATTTCCTTCTTAGTCCTTCAAAACCATGTTCAGCCCTGGCTGGTGTGGCTCAGCAGATTGAGGGCTGATCTGTGAACCAAACCATGGGTTCACACAAGTCACAGGTTCAATTTCCAGGCAGGACAGATGCCTGGGTTGTGGGCCAGGTCCCCAGTATGGGGTGTGTGAGAGACAACCACACATTGATGTTTCTCTTCCTCTCTTTCTCCCTCTCTCCTCCCCTCTAACAATAAAGAAATAAATCCTTATTTAAAAAAAAATGTGTTCAGAGATAATTTCCACCGAGATGCCTCCTCAGACTCCTTTCCCTAGTGTAAATGTGCTGTTGTGCGTGCCAGCCTGTAGTGGGAGGGCATTTGAGAAGCTAAGCTACTAGAAGTAGTTTTTGGAACTGGGGTACTTATAAATTGTAGTTGCTTAGCAAACAGACTGCCTTAACTTAGATTGGGCGTTCATTTGCGTGACTTGGGGACCTGATGGAGATTACGCAGTGGGGGCGCTAAAGTCCTCTAAACCAACCTTGGGGTGCCACGATTTACAGTGTTCCTATCTGCCATCGGGGTCTGAGTTTGAGCCCCTTCAGAACAGGCTTTTCTGTGTCCCACAGGCTGCCAGGGTCAGGTACCCTGAAGGATGCAGTGATGCTTGCTGAACTGAATGTCGTTACCAATCAGAATAACCATATTTTGAATATTTAAAACCTAATATACAAAGACATAACTTTTCTGAGAAAATAATCGTGGTTAGTAATTGAACCAACCTTTAGGATTCATGAGGAACTGGATGCATGCTTTGTTTAATCCTGACTAACGGCTTTGTGAACACGAACCATGGCATCACAGAAGCCACCAATAAGCCCACGTGAGACAGTGCTAGCTTTTGTCTTGCCTCCAACTCCCGAGTCTGGCTTTATTCAATCTCTGTCACGCCTGCTTCACCAGGCAAAAGTGTTGCAACCAAAACAGGTTGTATGAATGGCAGGCGAGAAATCTCCCAAAGTGACTTTCACTACAGTAAATTATCCATGGTCAAAGGCTGAGACCTTTGTCCTGAAGGTTCAGAAATTCAGATACAAGGTCTTTGTCAGGATTTTAATATTTCCATTCAAGGAAGCTTTTTCTGATTTCAAAAACATGAATTAGGTATATTTTCGAATGGCCCCACTGCCTTCTGCACTTACCTCTGTCCAAGCTTTAAACTCTCTATCCCGCTAACGTTCATGCCTGCCTCCTTTATCAGATTACCAGCTTCTAGAAAGCAGGGCTGGTCCTGTCTATCTGAATCTTCCTGTAGTAGGATGTCCACGCAAGTTTGATAAATGATGAATAAATGCTTGTGTTCAGTTCGGAGATGCTTGATGTTTTGGACAAACATCACAAGATTCTGAAATCTAAAACTGGATTGTCAATTCAACAGTTGTGCATTTAGAAATAGAGCTGTCAGGCTACCTCTTCTTCACCTCTTTGGTCACGAGACACCTGGGGTCTGATCTGCCGTCTCCAAGACGACGCTCTGTAGTCCTATGTAGACGGCCCATGTAGTCCTATGATTGCCCAGCTTTGTGCTTTCACAGCTGAACAGCCTTGTTCTCCTGCCCACACCCCTTTCCAGACACAACTATACCTGTAGTCAGATTCCCATCCATTCTTGACAGTTTGGGAGTCATCCACCTCAGCTTCTCATGATGGCTTTGCATATTTCTTCCTGATTCATTCATGCTGGTGTGTAATGTAACTTTCAACAGGGAAATCTAAAGCAGCAAACTGGATTTCATTACTCAGTGTCACCACATACAGGGCGAGGCAAAAGTAGGTTTACCATTGTTTGTATGGAAAATGATGCAATAATTAATAAATAATACAAGAATAAACTGTTTCATGTATTCATGACTCTAAACCTACTTTTGTACCATCCTATATAGTAATTATTTTCTTCTATCTTACAGATAAATAAAATAAAACCTAGAAAGGTCAAATTAGTTGAACAAAATCATTCTACTCTTAATGGGGCAACATTTGGACTAAAATCAATGTCTTTGGCTTCCTACTCCATGCTGCTTCTTTCATTTAAAAAAAAAAAACCCACAACATTTAGTTGAGGCATAATGCATATAGAGAAAACTGTGCACTTCAACGAATCTCTGCAAACTGACAAAACCACGCAACCGCCTACCAGACCACGCACCATCCCATTCGCCACAGCCCAGCAGCCCCGCTCCAACTCCCTTCCAGTCACTGTTCCACCCCCTGAGGGGCATCCCTTCTCTCAGCTTCTAAGAGCATAGATCGGGTTTCCCTAATTTTACACTTTATGTGAGTGGGGTTATACAGTATATCTTTTGCATCTGTCTTCTTTAACTCAATGTTATGTTCATGGCATTTACCCATATAATCATATATGTTTGTAGTTTATTCATTATGCATGGCTGTATAATATTCCACTTTATGAAGAAAATCACTATTTATGTACCTGTTCTTGATGGGTATTTGGATGGTTTCTAGGTTGGGACTATTTTGAATAGGGATTCTGGGTATTCCCTTCCCTCCCAATTCTGACCATATGTATCAAATTATTTTAGATATACAAACTCATGGAAGAATGAATCAAGCCACTTATTTTTTTAAATGTTGCTTTTATCTTACAATGTCAAGGGTTGCATAATATTTAAAAATTGACTAATATGATTAACATTAAGAGCTTAAAAGATAAAAATATATGGTCACCTGAATAAATACAAATCATTTTTTCACTATTGATTCTCAATAAAACCTGTTAGCAAACAAAGAGAAAAAGGTAATTTCTTAATATGTTAAGGAGCTAGAATAGTTCTACAGCAAACATCACACTTTTCTGAAATGCATAAAAACATTTCCTTTAAGATCTGGAACGAAACAAGAATTTTGTCTCTAGCTATTATTCATTAGGTTGAAAGTACTAGCAGTCACAAGAAGAGGTGAAAAACAAATAAATTGTAAGAATAATGAAGGAAAAACAAGACCTATTAATCACAGATGATAAATTATAAGAATTTGCCAAGTTTTTCAGGTGTAAAGTTAATTTTTAAATAATCATTGCATTTTAATATATGAGCAAAACAGATATGTAATTTAATTTAAAAGACAGAATTTAAATGTATTTAAAAATAAATTTTCTAAAAATAAATACAAGAACAAAACTTTCAAATCACTAAGAAAAGGACATAAAATATTGACAGAAGACTTGAAGAATATTTCATTGAGGAAACTTCTGTAGTGTAGAAATAGATATATGAAAAGATGCTTAATCTCATTAGTACCCAGGCTAATGAATAGAAATTAATTAACCACAATGCATTTTCTTTCTATCAGATTTGCAAAAATTAAGGGTCGTCCAGGATATGAAGTAACAAGTACACTAACCCAGTACCAGTGATCTGTAATCACTTCAGAAAACAGTGTATCATTATCTGGTAAAGCTGGTCTGTGCAGTGGCTGCAAGTTGACTACTCCTCTCCTGGATGTATGCCCTAGAAAAACATTTTGACAAATGTCTATTCACAGTAGACAGGGAAAATTTGAAATAATCATATGATAGATTACTATATATCAGGAGAAATGAATGTATTTCAATTGCCTGTAAAAACATAGATCAATATCAAGGACATAATATGGAACCAAAAAACCCCAAAGTTGAAGATAAATATATACAATATGATTCCAAGCTTAAAAACAAGAAAAACAAAGCACTCTGTCATTTAGGCATGGAAGCATATTTGGTTAGTCTATAAAGTAAAGCAGGGAACTGATAAACATCCAAATAATCACTACCAATTAGGGAGGAAAGAATAGGATATGATTTGAGAAAGGTACACAAAGAATCTAAAGGTGACAGAACGGTCTTTACTTTTTTAGTCTGCATGGCGTGTGCCTAGGCGGGGCTGGTATTCGGCTGGTACAAAGATGCCGAGCTGGACTGATAAATACATCCTAGTGGTGGTGGAGAGTTGCTTCCAGGAGCCTTCTGAGTATCCCTCTTCCCGGCACTTGCATCGTCCAACTTGGGAGTATTAACTCATCTATGTACAATTTAGTTATCAACATCTTGGGTTTAGACCGACTATGTTACTGTTTGTTTTCTATTTTCTCACCCATTTTATGCTCCTTTCTTCCTCTTTTCCTGCCTTATTTCAGTATTTTGTATGATTCCATTTTATATATTCTCTTATCCTTTAGTTATACATTCTTCTGCGTTTTTATTAAAGGTTATTCTAAAGATTGAACATGCATTCTTAACTCCTTACAATGAACCTTATATTAATACTCTGCCATCCCTGAAACAATGATGAAAAAAAACCCCAACAGTTTAACTCCATTTACCCCCACTCATAACTTTGTACTATTGCTGTCATATATTTTGCTTCTACATAGCTCTTAAACTTCATAAAACATTGTTGTCATGTTGTTTTAAAGTTAGTATTTTTTATTTTTGGTTGATTTTAGGAAGAGAAAGGAGAGGAGAGAGAGAGAAGAGAGAAACACCAATGTGTTGTTCCACCTATTTATGCATTCATTGGTTAGTTCTTGTATATGCCTGACGGGACATAGAACCCACCATCTCGGCATATCAGGATGATGCTCTAACCATAAAGTTAGTATTTATTAATTAGCCACATTTTTACCCATTCTGCTCTTCATTCCTCCTGTAGTTTTATGTGTCCACCTGGGATCCCTTTTCCTTCAGACCAAAAAATTCCTCTAGTACTTCTTGTAGTATAGGTCTTGTGGTATCTCAGTTTTTGTCTGATGGAAAGTACTTATTTTGCCTTCACTTTTTAAAAATATTTTTAAGATTTTATTTATTTATTTTTAGAGAGGGAAGAGGGGAGAGAGAGAGAGAGAGAGAGAGAGAGAGAGAGAGAGAGAGAGAGAGAGAGAGAAATATCAATGTGTGGATGTGCGGTTGCTGGGGGTCATGGCCTGCAACCCAGGCATGTACCCTGACTGGGAATCGAACCTGCAACACTTTGGTTCGTGGCTCGCACTCAATTCACTGAGCTATGCCAGCCAGGGCTTTACATTCATTTTTAAGAGCATTTTTAATTGTTATAGAGTTCTAGGTTGGAAGTTTTTCTTTTAGCATGTAAATGTGTCTTTCCATTTTCTACTTGTTTCCATAATAGCTGTTCAAAAGTCAGTTATAAAAATTACTGTTAACCTTTTGAACTTAATATGTTCTTTTTGAAAGTTGCTTTTAATATTTTATTATTAATTATTATATTTTTAGTTATATAATTTTTGTTTGACTATTCTTATACCTGTCAACTCTGGTGAAATTCTCCCGATTTCGATATTTTTTCCCCCAGCTTCAATTTTTTTCTTCAGCATATTACTTGCAGTTTATTTACTTTTGTGTTCTCCAATTAACAAAAGTATTTAAATATGCAGTTTCTGAGAAACTAGTAATTTTTGATAAAATATGGAGGTGAAACTCCTCATGGCTTCTTTACTGCTTACTATAGATCTAACTTGAGATTGTTGTTCACTACTTAAAGATTCCTTAGGGAATAGTCTGGGGCTAGTGGGAGGCACAGAGGGTTCCTCACATAAAGAAAACCAAAGTTATCCTTTAACTATTAGACTGATACTATTATTTCAGTATCATAGGTACCTGGTAGACATAAATGTCTTCAGTTCCCTTTCTAACTCCATTCCTGACTTCTGTAACTTCAAAGTTATGTTTCTAATTTACTGCTGAGATTAAAACTGGATGGCAAACTCCAATGTTAAATGCATCATGACTGGATTTGAAAGAATGCAGTAAAGGCAACTTGAGACTTTGTAGAAGGTGCTGAATGTGAGTGGGTGTCGTAAGCCAGCTGCTCCGCACGGGCAGGTTTCATCGTCCTGGCAAGCTGGTGGACCCCTTGAGAGCAAGGTCAGGGCCCTCAATTCTCTTTAACTCTTCTGCCCCCGCCAAACACAACTCTGAGTGTATGTGGTCAGTGTCAGTTGATGCCTGCTGTAATTATCCCAAATCTGATGTGACATGAAGAAATTTCTATATCACTTCAGAACTTAAGATCAATAAACAACTCTAATAATCTATTTAAATTGATAATAAACTCCCAAGAATGAGATCATACCACATGTCTGTTTATGAAACATCTATTTCCACTGGCTTCAGAAAAGCTGTTAAAAGTAAGCAGTCTCTTGCTTTGCAGCACTGGCTCGATTGTCCTTCTCCAAGAAAGCATGGTTTAAAAAAAAAAAACCTGACTGAATATAGTTGTAAGGGCAAATAAAAACGTTTAAATTTACAAAGAAACATTGTATTGTCTGTGGTATTTGGTGGGTGAAAGAGCACATATAAAGGATCTTTTTGTCGATTAATCGAAACCTGACACAGGTCTGGTGGCGCACTCCAGGACCAGGCTATTCCATCCAGAACATGTGACCTGAAGGTCACCAGGGCATGGCAGCCGCAGCTGGAGGAACTGGGAAACATTTTAAAGAATGGGAATCACTTGGTGTGTTTTCCATTGGCCAGAATCCAGGCACGAAGCCCAAGCAACTCCAAGCGAGGCCCAGAAAAATAGATGAGCAGATGGGTGTTTGGTGACTTCGCAGCCTCTGCTGCAGGAAAGATAGGGGAAGATGTCAGCGCGCCGTCATGTCAGATGTATTGTTTGGCCCGGATTCTCAGCTCTTCTGTTATTATACGGGTACAGAAACTAGTCTAACAGTGATGATAACAGGAGTTAGTGGGTTGTCATAGAGCAAACAGTTTACTCATTTAATAAACATTTATTACTGTACTACTTAGAAACAACAATCCTGTGTAATAAGATGAAAGAAAAATAAAGAGAAATCCCTCAAAACATCTTCCCGCAAGGACCACGGAGTGTGGGAGTGAAGATAAAGACATGTCGTAGACTATTTACTCAACTGCCATTTCTTCTATCTGTTCCCACTAAATGCGGGGTTTTTTTGTTTTGTTTTCTTTTTGTTTTTAAATTGGGTAGCAAAAATAACCAGAGACAGTTTAACAGTATTTCAACAACTTCATTTCCTGTTTGAAATACAAATTATATTCTTATCGGCTTCTGCAGGGCAGTTGTCAAATTAGTATATAAAAGCATGAATGTAGAGAGCTGGACTATTTCCAGTTTTAATGTGGTGGGAAGAGCATTCTGCCAACAGTCAACACACCAGGCCTCTGATTTTCTTCCTGCCACGGACCCGCCCTGTGACCTTCAGGAGCCGGTTTAAGGCCTAGGTCTCCCCACATTCAGGAATGTTCCCTAAGATCTCTTTCCAGTGTAGATTCCAAGTTTTGCTTTTCTTTCAGGTTTGTCTTCATTTTTTTCTCCCACTTCTCTTCCTTCCCTATTAAAATACTTTCCTCCACCCCTGCCTCGGGACCCTATCCTGGTGCCCCAAATGACCTTGACATCCCCAGGCAAAGGCCCAGGGTCTGGGATCTGGACCTTCCCAAATCTCCTCTCCCTCTGCTCGATTTAATGAGTTCCCGTTCTGCGGCTCTTTCTCTCAAGCCCCATTTCAAGGACTTCCAAGGACTTTGCTACTCAGAGAAACTAACTTGTACCAATGTGCTCATGAACCTGTCTCTTCATTCCTATGTGCAATAACACAGCTGCGGAACAAGGGTAGTGATGGAGGGAAGTTCTTCCCGCAGAGGTCACTGCTGACAGGTGAACAAGAGTTTCCTCGGCCAGTCGTATGACAAGAGAAATCCCGAATCTCTTGGCCGATCGATTGTCTATTCCTGTGACTGAATGGACATGCCACTAAAGTATTTTTGTATAGTTAATTTTACAAAGAAATACTACTTCCTACAGTGCGCCTTTTCTTCAATAACGCTTATTCTACAGGGCCGAATTTAATACCATCCTGACTGATTACACTGGCTACTTAACAGCACAAAATTAAAGGGCTTTGAAATATTATCAAATACTTTTTCCACATATAATGAGCTGATATATGGTTCTTTCCTTTATTTCAGCTAAATTATGTCAATTGATTTTTGAAAGTTAAACCACAGTTGCATTCTGGGAATAAAACCAACTTTTTATGATATGTCACCAGTTTTACATATTCTTAAATTTGATTTGCTAATATTTTGCTTAGGATTGTTGTATTTATAATTTTCTTTTCTTTTAATGTCTCTGTAAGGTTTGGTATCCAGCTTACCCTGCATTCATAAATAGAGGTGAGAAATATTTCTTCCTTTTTTATTCTCTAGAAGAGTTCATGTATATTTAGTGTTATTTCTTACTGAAGAATTTGTAAAAGTCATTACTAAAGCCATCTGAGCCTGGAGATTTATTTATTGAATGATTTTTTATTACATATTTATTGTTATTAAAATACTAAAATATATTTTTATATGAGTGTGAAGTTGCACTTTTTCAAAAAGTTACTTTTTATTTAAATTTTCAACTGATTGATATAAAGTTGGTTATACTATATTTTTATTATTATTTTAATGGATAAATTTACTATTTCTTTTTTAATTCCTGGTGTTTTTAATTCATACCATATTTCTTTTTCTCTTGATTAATATCCTCAGTAGTTTTTCATTTTAGTTAAGCTTTTCAAATAAGTAATTTTTGGCTATGTTTATTTTCTGTTATATATTTTTAATTATTATTTCAAGTTTAATTTGCTTTTCCTTTTTTCTCTTAATGAATATTTATATTTATTGATTTTTAAGCCTTTCTTGTGCATTTAGAAATAAAAATTTACTTCTAAGCATGGTTTTACTGGCATCACAGGTTTTATGTCCTATTTTCATTGTAATTTAATAAAATACATGTTCTAATTCCTACTGTAACTTCTTCTTGGACCAATAAGATTCTCTGGTTGCTAACAGTTCATGTACATTTTCATAGCTTGTTTTGAGGAAATTATGTGCATCCCGGTGACTCCACTGGAGAAGATTCTGGAAGCTTGCACCTGGTTCTTCCCCAGTTTCTACCCTCCATACATTCTCCTTTGCTGATTTTGCTTTGTATCCTTCCACCGTAATACATTATGGCTGTGAGTGTGACTATGTGCTGAGGCCTGCGAGCCCTCTAAGCAAATTGTTGAACATGAACATGGCCCTAGGGACCCTTGACACACAGGCTTTTGGGGATTTCTCCCTTTTTTTTTAGTTTATCTGCTTTGCTTTATTGCATTTATCAGAAAATAAATGCTGAGTGATTCATATCTTTTGAAATTTGTTTAAACTAGATGTATAAACAGTCATTGTGGGGTAAATTTTTCATATATAGTTGTAAAAATATGTATTTTGAAGTTTTGTGCAGTGTTTGTTTATGTTCATTAAGGCAAGTTTGTTCTTTGTAGTTTCAAATATTTTAAGTATTTACTGGTTTGTTTACTTGTTCCATTAGTTACTTGGAGAAATGTATTAACATGACCCACTAAGATTGTGAATTTGTGCATTTTTATTGCTAGGCATATCCATTTTTTTCTCTATATTTGAGGCGATATTATTACTTGAATCAGATTTAGAATTGGTGCATCTTCCTGGTAGACTGAACATTTTATTATAATGAAATATCTCTTATCTCTAATAATTCTTCTTGCCTTAAAATCTGCTTTGATGAAAGTAACATTGAAACATTATCTTCTTGTGTGTGTGTTTTGCTTAAGTTTCATGGTATGTATATTTTCTATTCTGTGAGTTTGTATTGTTCTGTGTCTTTCTTTTTAGGAATGTTTTTTGTAAAGAGCATGTACTTAGATTTTATTTTTGTCCAGTCTCAGAATTACATTCAATGTAATTAATAATATATTTTAATTTAAGCCTACTACCTTAGTCTTTGTAGTTTACTTGCCCTACTTTTGGGGGAATAACTAAAAGCCATTATAAAAAGTATGGATATTCAAAACCACACTAGCTGAAGGAAAGTAGTTGGGTCCTCAAGAGAGGAGTGGCGAACTGTTTCTTAAAGAGCCAATACATATTTTTGGCTTGCAGTTCATGTGATCTCTGGTACAATTAGTCAACTCTGCCAGTAGAACCCCAAACATGTTGTAGATAACAGATAAATAAATAGGTATGGCTATGTTCCAAAAAGCTGTATTTCTTAAAACATGCAGCAAATTTATAGCTTTTAGTCTGTCAACACTTGCTCTGGAATCAATTATTTTTTTTCTTTATTGGTGTCTCATATAGCTCTTGTATTCCTTCAAATATTTTTGCATCTTATTCTTTTTGTCCTTCAATCTCAGTAAGTATTCTCCCCCTTATTCATGGCTTTGCTTTCCATGGTTTGGGTCCAAAAAATTCAATGCAAAATTCCAGAAACAATTTATAAGTTTAAATTACATGCCATTTTGAGTAGTGTGATGAAACCTCATGCCATTCCACTGCGTTCTGCTCCTAATAGGAATTGTCCCTTCGTCCAACACACCCACACTTTATGAACTCTTTGTCCGTCGGCCACAGAGTAGCCGTCACAGTTATCAGACTGAGGTCACAGCAGTGCTTATGTTCAAGTAGCATTCACCTTACTTAATAGTGGCCCCCAAGTGCAAGAGCATGATACTGACAATTAGGATTATGTCCAATAGAAGCCACAAAGTGCATGTTATGTGTCAGCAGAAGGCCAGTAGTGGCCTCACACTGAGTCAGGATGCTTGTGTCACTCCTCTCACTTCGTCTGGTCACGCAGGCACTGTGTCTCCTCACAGCATCACGAGAAGAAGGGTCTTGCAACACAACGAGACAGTTGGAGAGAGACAGAGATCACGTTCACTTAACTTTTACTACCACATGTTGTTACAATTGTTCTATTTTGTAATTATTGTTGTTAATCTATTACTGTGCCTAACTTATTAATTAAACTTTATTACAGATATGTATGTATAGAAAAAAACCATCGTATGTGTGTATACACACACACACACACATATATACACATACATGTAGGTATAAGGTTTGGCACTATCCATGCGTCAGAGTTCATCCACAGGGTTCTTGAGACACATCCCCCACAGGTAAGGGGAGGCTGCTGCAAGTTTTATTAACTCGTTATCTCACTCACTAATCTTCCCTTCTGTGTATCTAGTCTGCGGTTAAAACATCTGTTGTGTACTTAATTTCAACTATTATATCTTCTCCCTTTGACATTTTTGTAGATTCTAATTCTTTGGGAAAGTTATCCATCTTCCCATCTATTTTCTTTGACATATTAATTGTAATTATGACAAAGTCGATGTCTATTAACATCACTATCTGAATGTCCTGTGGTTCCATTTTTATCTCTTTTCTCTTGGTTTTCAATCATTTTTGTTTTTTTGTCATTTTCTAGCCTGCCTAGAAGTGAGTAAATGTGCATAAAAAGTTGTAGTGCCAATATGAGGATCTAGCAGATGCTTCCTTAAGAGAGACTGTTAAAAGCTTAGCCCAGGAGCCCAGCCCCTGATATCCCCTGTATTCTCTGCTTGTTAGACTTTCAATGAAACACCTCAAGGAGAAAAATCACACAGAACTTCAGGCCTGTATCAAATCACTTCTCTTGTTTCTGGAATCTTGGTTTCTCTTCCTTCCTTCCTTCCTTCCTTCCTTCCTTCCTTCCTTCCTTCCTTCCTTCCTTCCTTCCTTCTTTCCTTCCTTCCTTCCTTAAATTATTTTATTGTTGTTCAGTTACAGTTTTATTGTTGTCTGCGTTTATCTCTCACTATTCTCCCTCAACACCAGCCAGACCTCTCTCCCTCCCTTGCTTCTACCCTTCCCCCTTGGTTTTGTCCATGTGTCCTTTATAGCAGTTCCTGAAAACCCTTCCCTCCATTATCCCCTCCCACCTCCCCTCTGGTTACTGTCAGATTGTTCTTAATTTCAGTGTCTCTGGTTATATTTTGCTTGCTTTTTTCTTTTGTTGATTAGGTTCCAGTTAAAGGTGAGATCATACAGTACTTGTCCCTCACCACCTGGCTTATTTCACTTAGCATAATGTTCTCCATTCCATCCATGCTGTCACAAAGGGTAGGAGCTCCTTTTTTCTCTCTGCTGAGTAGTATTATATTGTGTAAATGTACCATAGTTTTTGATCCACTCATTTACTGATGGGCACTTAGGTTGCTTCTTCCAGCACTTGGCTATTGTAAATTGTGCTGCTATGAACATTGGGGTGCTTAGGTTCTTTTGGATTGGTGTTTCAGGATTCTTAGGATATAATCCCAGCAGTGGAATTTCTGGGTCAAAAGGCAGTTCCATTTTTAGTTTTCTCAGGAAATTTCATACTGTTTTCCACAGTGGCTGCACCAGTCTGCATTCCCACCAACAGTGCACTAGGGTTCCCTTTTCTCCACATCCTCTCCAGCTTGTTTGTTGATTTATTTATGATGGCCATTTTGACAAGTGTGAAGTGGCATCTCATTGTGGTTATAATTTGCATCTCTCTGATGGCTGGTGATGCTGAGCATCTTTTCATGTGTCTCTGGGCCCTCTGTATTCTCCTTGGAGACGTGTCTATTCAGGTCTTTTGCCCATGCTTTGATTAGGTTGTTTTTCTTCCTGGAGTGGAGTCATGAGAGTTCTTTACGTATTTTAGAGATCAAACCCTTGTCCAAGGTATCATTGGAAATCCTGGTTTCTTAAATCAAGGCTACCTAGATAATCTTCTAATGCCTTCAAATATATGTGTGAGTGTTTGTATGTGTGTTTATATATGCTATGTTGTTTGCTAATTACTCTCTTAGAGGGCAAGTCGTTAACAAGCCACACCACCTAAAACAGGTAACCCAGTCTATTCACTTTTAAACTTAAGATTTAAGGAGTGACCATTCAAACAGCAATGTGAACTTCATTTGTAGTGACTGGAATTTTATCTGTTAGCAAAGTCTAAGTTGATGTTATTGTGTAAGTCTTGTCACTCTGTATCTTTACATTGACTGTATAGTCATATGAAAGTGCTACATATTTTTCCCATGAAGAGCTAATAAGTAGTGCTTTTATTAGTGTAGTAGATTTACCTGACTTAAATATAGGATTATACATTGAAATTATATCTTGTTAATTTAAGTCATTCTTCTCTATAGGAAAAAAAATGAACCAAAATAAAAATAGAAAATTATCATTTCTGTTTTATATTTAAATTTAATCATATGATAAGAACCATGAGTTCTTCTATCTCTAATTTTTTATTTATCTTTTAAAAAGATTTAAAACTACATTTTAACTCTCTTAGCATATAACTGCAAATTCATTGAGAACTAAGAGTATGTAAATCTACTAAATTTTTGGAAGGATCTGTTGACTCCAAGTATTTAGGTTTTTCTAATACCATACTATAGCTTCATGGCAATTTTCTATAATTACTTCTGGTCATATGATTTTTTGACATTATTATAAATATCCCTTAAAAGTGCAAAGTTCTGAAACTTCTACAAAATTTTACATGCCTCTTTTATTTTTTTCTTTGTGGATCATTTGTGACAGGGTCTCAAAAAGAATTTTGTTTGAAAGGTTTTCCATGGTCTTGGGCTATTTTATTCCTGCAAATTGGTCTTTGGATTGTTTTTTTTCTTCTGAACTTGTGGAAATCTGCTTGTCTAAGCTTTGGTTCACGCGTGTATCTTGGCTCGGCTTCCCCTCCCTTGGATATTAATGCCCAAAGACGGCAGGAGTGCTTCCGTTGGAGGCGTGCCTTACCTGTACGGCATCAGACGTCCTTGTCGATCAGAATTGAGTACAAAATAGTGGTGCTGTTTGTTTCCTCTTTCTTAGGAGAGAGAAAAATATCAATAAAGCCAAGAATTTATCAAATGTGCTGTTTTTAGCAGGAAGAGATTTTTAACAGATGCTCAGCTTTCTGAATTGTACACAGTCCTTGCTAAATCTTGCCTTTGAGAGTTTCATGATTTGTATCAGATCACAAAGTCTCAGTTCGGGAAATAGACATAAGGGGACAGTAATACCAAAATAGAAAATCAGATTAGAAAAAAAAAAAGAAAAACAATTTTGCATACAAATGAGTAAATGGGGGAAAAACATTAACATATGGGTTCTAATTAGTTGCTAATTTCTTTCTAAATTGCAAATTGATGATCACTCATTTATAGAAAACTGAAAATAGTTAATATAAAACATATTTAAATAATATGGAGTGGAATTTCAAGTAAAAGTTGACTTTGACTTCTGCATCAAGGCTGCCAAATCTTGAGGGAAAAAGGGAGAAAAGGCTATAAATTCAGCCAGCCAACTTATTCCAAAATGTGTGCTAAATACTTGTATATCAGTGCTCCTTCTAGACCAGTGATGTCCGTACCTGCAGTGGCCAACTCCAAGGCACCAAGGGACCAAACTGTGGTGGAGCTATTGCATCCACAAGTTGGCAAGCAACTTTCAAGACACATACAGATGGAACTTGGAATTGTTAATGGTATTGGCAGTTAGCATTGGATTTTCAAGTAAACATTTCAATTTTAATTTGGTCACCAAGGGCCAGGTTTCCTTCTACGTGTCTGTGAGCTGTGCTGCCTTCCATTCGCCTCAGGATGCAATTGAATGAGACATACTGAAGCTGGCTGGATCCTCCTCTCTAGCCCCCTATAGACTGGCTCCCATACATTTTCCCCAGGCATGCCAGGAACCCAGGCGAAATTTAGTAAGAGTGCAAGATGGGTGTGTTTTTCTGATTTAATCAAGCATTTTTTTTTACACAAGATTCTATTGGCAGTGATAGCCAGCTGTTCTCCTAGAGATTTGTGCTCTTTTCCCTGATGCCATGGTAGCTGGGAAGGGGCTGCCCCGTCAGTGACTCCATTTCCCATTTACCTTTAAGTGGTGCCATGGGACTCGTTCTCCTCAATGGTGTATAAGCGGAACGGTGAGTGTCACTTCTAACCTGAGGTGGCAGGAAGTATATTTTACCTGCTCTCTTCTCCCATCTTCTGGCTGAATTTGGTTGCTGAGGGAGACCACAGTAGCCACGTTTTTTTTAGATTTTATTTATTTATTTTTAGAGAGATGGGGAAGGGAGGGAGAAAGAGAGGGAGCGAAACATTAATGTATGGTTGCCTCTTGCAGATCCCCTACTGGGACCTGGCCTGTAACCCAGGCATGTGCTCTGACTGGGAATCAAACAGGCAATGCTTTGACTCTCAGGCCTGCCCTCAATCCACTAAGCTACACCAGCCAGGACCACAGTAGCCACTTCTTGAGGACAGTAGAAATTCTTTAGGATGGGTTTCTAAATGAGTACAGAAAAAGAATATGTTTTTCCTCTACAAAGCAGGAATGTACAATTCTGGACTTTTCTAGAACAAGAAAAAATATCTATTGTGTTAAATTGCTGAGTTTTGTTTATGGATCTGTTAATTCCAATAGCTAGCATTGTTGTAACAAACAGTGCCTTTAGGTCAGTCATATTTATGTGCATTTACACACATGTGCAAAAAGATAAGCACTCTTAAGCAATTTATCCTTAAAGTCTCAAGATACGCTGTCTCAATCTGAGTTCAATTAGAGAAGCACAGCCACTAGGAGGTATACATACATACATACATACATACATGGGTATGGGATTTGTGTGTGTGTGTAAAGGTAGCTGTTATAGGGATTTGATCTTACACCGCAGATAAGAAACAATGTTTGTGAGCTACAAAAACCTTTGATGACCTCGCATCAACCTTGGAGCATTAAAAAACAAGACAGTTGATGCTTCATTTCCCCTCCCCAAATCTTATGCAAAAAATGTCTGTCACAGATATCCTAGAAGAAAGCCCCTACACCAGCCCACTGATTATATTATCAGCCAACTGTTCTTCTTTAAAAGTCTACTGTTCACTTATTCAATAAGGGTGCATTGAGTGCCACCTATTTTTAAACACCTGGGGAATAATGGAGAAAAAAATAGGAGTAAGATGTATTTCAAACTTCAGAAACTTATTATCTGGCGAAAGAAGCAAAACTGTAAACAAAGTGATAATGCAATCATTGCAATGGCATAGCTCTTCATAGGGCATTGTACAACCGTGGAGGAGGAGCAGGGTAGGGTGTTGTTGTTAACAGTTACACTCGACCACTTGCTCACACCTGCATGAACAAGTATCCTGGGGAGCATCACCTGCAACGTCCAACCTTCTCTTTTCAGTCAGCACTGTCCCCCATCGTCTTCCAAAGGTGTGAGATCGATAATCATAAGTGTAGGGAAGAAAAAACCAGTCAACTTCACCTTGACTTTAGAAGCCAGAGATGAGGCCAAAAGCAGTTACTGGAAGAAAGTGATGTCACCTGTTTTACTTTCTTTTAAAAAATATTGAATTTATTAGGGTGGCCTTGGTTAATGAAATGACGTAAATTTCAGGTGCACAATTCTATAACATATCACCAGTATATTGTATTGTGTGTTCACCACCCCAAGTCAGGTCTCCGTCCATCACCATCTATCCACCCTGTACCCCTTTCTACAAGTACCTGATTCCCTCTGATAATCACAATACTGCTGTCTGTGTCTATGAGGGGTTTTTTTTCTCTGCTTAATCCCTTCACCTTTTCACTCAGCCTCCTAAACCTGCTCCCTTCTGACAGCTGTCAGTTTGTTCTCTGTGTCTATGAGTCTGTTTATATTTTGTTTGTTAGTTTATTTTGCTCATTATATTCCACATTCAAGTGAAATCGTATGGTACCTGTCTTTCTCTGACTGGCTTATTTCAACCACTTTATTTTACATCAAACACAGTATAGAGGGGAGGCTAACAAAGAGTGAACAAAGATTTGTAGGTATTGCATAAAGTCCTTTTCCATATACCATTCACTTCATCAGTAATATGCTTAATAATATAGCAAGCATAGAACTGACAAGAAACGGGAGTAAACTTTGCATAGGTCCACCATCAAGATATGGAACATGCAAAGTATTCTTCACATTGTTGAAGGTATTTCACAAGCATCCAAAAAAATCAGTAAAGCCCTTACTTCTCAAGCGGGAAAACTGAGGACAAAGACAGATTTAGTCAAGGCCAGGAAGGCTTTGTGACAAAGCAAGGCACAGAGGCATACCCTCACTCTTTCAGAGTTTGCACTCCACCCCTTTGCAATAACTGAAATGGGTTGTAGCATTCAGAATATCCCTCCTGCCACCCTTGAATTTACTTGCTGTTCTTTTCCTCTTCTTCCTCTCCCCAGGGATTCCTGGGGCTTGATTAGCTGTGTTTATTCCAGCTGGTTTGAACAAATTGGCACATTACTTTCTAAGCAGATTGACCCCAGTAAGAGAGGTACATTTGTAGGTCCCCAGCAAATTAAGCCCAAGGTGACCCAGACCCTTGGAATTTTGAACCTTCAATTTACTGCAGTGTTGGTGGGGTTTTGAATGTGACACTAGAGATCATTTTGAATTAAAAATACTAAACTGAGAGGTGAAAGTTTGTGGGGTTTTTTTGCAGCGTGATTAAATGTGTGCCCATAGACAGAGTGCCCATCACTATCATCCAAACTGGGACAGAATATTTTTAAAGTGCAAAGGGGCCTACTAGTTATTACGTCCCTAAAGAAAGTGAAAATGAGGACGGCCTGGAAAAACAGACACCTGACCAACCTACATGGCAACATGCCCCTTTATTAGTAGATGTGGAGATACATTTGCGCTCTTGGTGAAGACCCATGGCCTGAGCTATTAACTTGTCTTGGTATGCTCGTAAGCTATTGTCCCTCACTCTGGGGATCTAAATTTAGATAGCATATTTGTAGAACTGCTGTTACAAAATACCACAAACTGGTGGCTTCAAACAACAGAATGTATTCTTACACAGTTCGAGAGGCAAGAGGTCTGAAATTGTGGTGTGGGCAAGGCTGTTTTCCCTCGGAAGGCTGTATGGGAGAATGTTTCGTGCTTTTCTCTGAACGTCTGGTGTTCGCTGGCAATTTGGGGCATTCTCGGGCTTACAGAGCTTCACTTCCCTCTTGCCTCCATCATCACGGGACATCGTCCCTGAGTGTCTGGGTGTGGATTTCTTCTCCTCTTCCTATAAGGTCACTAGTCGTGTTGAATTAGGGCCCACCCCGATGACCCTATGGGTACATAAATCTGCAAAGACTGTTTTCAAATATGGTCAGATTCACAATTACTTAGGATTAGGACTTTAACATATTTGGGGGGTGCATCATTTAACCCCTAACAGAGAACAATGGTATCAAGAATGAAAAAGTAATAAAGGCCCAGTTGCCCCCCAGAGCATACTTTTCAGTCCTTACTATTATGGATTCTTAAACACATGGACCTGTAGAGAGGCCAGAAACAGGTTGCTGAAATAGGACACCGGGGATGTGCAGGGCACACAGGGAGCCGTTTCACAGTGAGGTTCAAACCCGTCGTAGAGCAAATAGTCTTCAGGGACACAGGCGCCTTCTTTATGGTATATCCCTTTATTGAAGAGCCCTCCCCTTTCCGACAAAGTCCCTATGAATTCTGGCAACACAACCTTTTAAATATTTCCTACTTACAATGTTAGGTAAAAAAATTGACAGTCTGTTTTAAAATAGCTCTTGAGAAGGCTAGTGAGCCAGTGCTGGTGCTTTTGCGCTCCGGTGATGCAAGAAGAACACGTGGCCCATGAACTCACCTTCACAGCACAGAGCTAAATATATACACTTGTGTATTTGATAAATTATTCATGTTATTTCTCCCTAAAAGCAACACTGCCATTTAATGCTTATCAGATCTACTTCCTCCTTACCGTATTCTTATTTTCTCTTTAGACAAACACCTGGGGGAAGCCATTATTGTGCCTTCCGGAGGTATTGTTAGTGGCTCCAGGCTATCATTTCACAGGTTACATTACCCAGAAATAAGGTAATTATTAGCTGGAGTGATAAAATTCAGAGATGAATTGTTATCTGGAAAAGCAAAAATAAACAAGGGGAAAAATATCCTTGCCTTCAGGCACTGCATTTATGTTTATAGAGTACCTTATTTCAGATTTTGTTGCTCAAGCTTCTTTTTTTTTGTTTTTCTGAAGACACTTTCGGTTTTTATTCCTGTAACTCATGAAATAATACATTTCAAGACTATTTGTTTATTCACTAACAATGACGTATGGACCTCTTTCTCTTGAATGCCAGAATTGGAATACGAGGGTTTGAAATTATTGGAGATTCATCATGCTTTATTAGAAGAAGCCAGCTATTATTTTAAGCTCCATGGTATATTACTTTTATTCCCTAATCTTTTTAAACCTCATTAAGATAGAATCCTCTTCCTTTTGTCCAGAATGCCTGCCCTGCATCTCTAAAGGGTTTGTTTACTTAATGCAAATGTATGCTGCACACTGTGTGGTCATGCTTGAAATATGCATGCCTTCAACGGTAGTGGTCATTCTGTGTTCTGTGCTTTGGGGAGATATTACATTTTATCTTGCATTTGTGTGTGTCTCTGTGCAGACATCCAAGAGATGGATTAGAAATGTTTTGAATGAAGGAATAGGGGCACATTTTAATCATTTGAGGTTTGAAAGGGGGGAATTGAGGGGATCTGATCAGTCCTAGAGAAAACGATGTGGTGTCTGGTGCCGAAATGACTAGTAAAGCTGCCAGCAGCCGCCTTATACTGGATTGCAGTGCCTAAAACTGCGAGGGACATCCATCTTTAAACACCGTAAAATGTCACATACTGTACTTAACTCCTATCACAACCGCTTAACTCCTGAATATCCTGGCAATTGTGCTGAAATGTATGTTTTACATTTATATCCATTTTGGCTCACTGCTGTCTCACATCCTTTTTGTTTTAGTATGAACTAATGTGTGAAGGACCGGCTACATTTGTCAGTGTCCAGTTAGTAGCACTTGGCCTTTTCCTTTCTATTAATTTATAGTCACACACTTATTCTCCCTGAAGCCTCTAACTCTTGGAAATCTTTAAGTCCAATAAGATCACCTTATCTGTGTTCTTCTAGAATGCCTGTGTTGTTTACTTGCTTGTGTAGCAATTCAATAAGGACGCCAGTGACTGCCAAATAGAGTCACCGAAGAGCAACGTTGTGTAGATTCTGTTAATTCTCTTTAAGTGATACCTTTTATTATGCCCTCTACTGAGGGCTTCATCCCTTGATATATTACTTGATATGTTACCTTGAGATCTACTCACAGGGAGGATGAGGGAAGGAATGCGGGTGTGCATAGGTTCCAGAGCCGTGGGGCTTGGTAAGATGTTATTACAGGCTCTATGTTTGTGCCTCTGTGTCCCTCCTCCCCCCATTCACTTGTTGGAACCCAGCTCCACAGTGTGATAGTATTGGAGGGTGGGGCTTTTGGACAGTAACTAAGATTCAATGAGGTCAGGAGGGTAGAGCTCTCATGAATGGGATTAGTGTCCTTAAATGAGCCATGAGAAAGCTTGCCTTCTCCTTCTCTGTTCTCTGCCCTGTGAGGACACAGAAGAAGTCTGACCGTGACGGAATCCAGTCCCAGGGTCTGAGTCTCAAGAACTGTGAGAAATGAATTTCTGTTGTGTACGAGCTACCCAGCTTGTGGCGTTTTGTTAGAGCAGGCTGACTTGACTGAAGTAGGTGGTTGTCACCAGGCTTCTATTTACGTATCTGCCCTCTGTGACTCCATGGAGGAGATTTCACTTGTGCATGCCTCAAAATGCTATGCTGATAACTTAAGCTTTGTCATTTCTTTCTTTTGGTTAAAGCTCTCCTTACGGGGGCCAGGGAGGATTGCTGCAAAAGCTGGTGACCCCAAAAAACCAGATCTCCATGGAGCCTGACTAGGTTAGCTGTCATGAGTTCAGGGGCTTGCATGTAAATAATAATAATAAAGTATTAGCAGCCAACATTTATTTTGCCAGACATTGTCCTGTGTGTGTAACATATAAAATCTCACCTGATCCTGCTAACCCACTGAGATACATATTACAATGGCCACTGTTTTTGAGATGAGTAAACTGAGCCATTACAGGTTAAAACCTTAAAAGAATTTGATCTCAGGTAGTCTGAAATTCGAACACGTCATCTTAAACCTATTCTGAACTGGAATAATATCAACAGACAAGCAAAGAAGAGAATGGTGATGAACATGGAGGCGCTAGTCTATTCGGTGGTGAGGGACTCGGAGTGTGGAGGCTGCGCCGTGAAGACCAGGGGGTAGGACAAGCTTGGAAGCTGATGTCTGTAGCTGACACGTTTGTATGACCCCTTTCCAGCCACAATATGTGTCACAAGTGTTTACCTCATGGTCACTAATATGTCTACCCTGATGCAATCCAAAATGCATGTAACAAGAATAGTCACCAAGGATAGGGAATTTGGGAACTTGTAAAAACACAGATAAGAAGCTAGGGAAGGTGGTAAAATGCATTAATGCTGGTTTCAACCCAAGTTCAGGAGATACAAAATGCTTCTACCATATAAAGATTTGGATTTTCTTTAGTATAAAGCCCAAGGAGAAGTGATTCCATCCAAAGAGGAGGTAACATCTCCCAAGCTTGAGGGCTTCATGTGCTGCACTGGGAACTTAAAAAACACTTTGCCATGTGCAGAAACCAAAGCTATTCCCTAGAAACCTCATCTGGTCTAACATAGTCACAAGTTCATCCTTGACAGTGACATGATCATTTAGAAATCATTGAGAATCAGCACTGCCCAAACTTGTTGTCCACACATACAACTCCCCGTTAATAAAAACCAGGAGGACAAGAAACTGCACTGGGAATGCCAGTATGTGACTTTCAAAGGAAAAAGAATCAAGGCTGGCAAGGGTCAAAACAAGAAGTGCATTTAGGAGAAAACAGATAAATGATTCTTCTCTTGAACATCGCTAGGGTAAAAAAAATGACAAGAATGATTGATGTTGAGGCTACTCAGCATTTGTTGAATATTTAGTGGGCTCAGCACTACAAAGGACATGGAAACCCTACTGTTAGGGACTACAATCCTCATTTTTTAGATAAGGACGCTAAAGCTTAGAGAAGCCAAGCAATTTGCCTAACTGGCACAGCCAGTCTTGCAGCGGGAAGATGAAAACTCAGTTTTCTGTTACTGCAACACTTTTAGGCTTCACTGCTAAGCTGTCTTTTAGAAGATAAAAATCTAATTCCGTTTTCAGATAATTATAGATAGAATTCACCCACAATGCTGCATTTCCTGCTTGACTAGTATGATTTAGGGAGGCGCTAAGGAGCTTTCACGGGGACAGTGGTCCTTGTGTAGACTGTCCCATGTCCAATGGGCTCCCAACTCCCACCCACGAGGCTCCACAGAGGTATTGTTATGTTGCATATTTATGACCACCTTGATCAAAGGGATTCAGAAAACTGTCGCCCAAATCTACTGGAAATCCTGGATCTACTGGAAAGATCCTAGTGGATCTTTCTTCAGGAATTCAGCTCTTGCTGAGCTTAGAGTAAGGAGTGAAGATTGAGACCACAGCATCTGAGAAATTTCAATGTTTATTAAGATTGGGACCACCATTTTTAAGTAAATTAGGTTTGATTTTTAGTTACTTTGGAAAATAAGCAGCAAAACAATGATTAGGTTTGTCTCTCAAAATTTCTTGCAGGTTATTGACAGGAGCCCTTTTATGAATTATGAAGTGGTGCCCTGAGTGATCTCGGAAAGTGGACTCGTGGGAGCTCTGGGCACAGGTGCTGCTGGAGCGGACAGGCCATTAGCAGCATCTCTGGGCGTACCTCAGAGAATGGCCTGAGGATTGATACACATTGAAAGTTCCTCCTGTGCCACTTTATTTTACTTCCTTTACTTCTCTGTTCTTATTTATGATTTTTTTTAAAAAACCTAAACTTCAGTCCAGGAGTTGAATAACCTAAATTTATGCATGTCTTCAGTTTTCCAAAATGCCTTCTTTTCCACAGACTTGTTGACAATGAATCCCAGAGAGGACAATATTGCTAAATACAGGCAATGTGAGAAATAACCACCTGACCTTGGCTAGACCTGCATCATTTTCACCTGCTAACCAGAGGGGTAGCAGAATGACTGTGGCAGGCATGGAGGGGTGCTGCTCAGACACTCTGTCAGGAGAGAACTTGCCACACAGCCAGGAGTCTGGTCAGTAAACAGCCACCCGCTGTCAGCTTTTTCACAGCCACCTCCAACTGCAGAGAGCCACCTCGCTCAAGGCCAGAAGTTTCCCTGAGGCAGCTGGCACCTGCCGGTTGACAGACAGAAGTCACACAGAACAAGTCTGGTAGGCAATATTTGCCTGAAGTGAAGACCTGAATGTCTGGGCCCCACCTCCACTCAAGATGTACAGACCATTGGTATTTTTCAGGAGATCCTGGTGCACAACGACAGTTATGACCTAACCAGCTGGACCCATCACAGGGCAAGAAATAACCAGGATTCATACTTGGGCTAAAAGAAAATTACCAGGAGAGGCCAATCCCAAACTGCGCCTAACCAAGGTGGAGTCTCAGCTTAATTTTGACTCTGTGAACCAGCCCAACAGCTTGCTTCATGGCACAGAGAATCAACAAGTAGAAAATGGAGGCCAAGGCAGCTTAGGGAGCAGAATAGTACCGCCCCTGACTCTCTTGTTCATAATGAGGAACGTGGCCATCCTTGAACATAGGTAGCAAGAATTTGATCACAATCACCATACTCACATATTTCAAAAATGCTTTAAGATAGGCTATGTAAATTCATGTAAGATGATTGATTTTTAATAAAAAATCAGAGAAAATGAGCAAGCCAAAGTAATTTGGGATAAAGTAACCACATAAAAAATATAAAATAAGTTTCTGTATAACAAGTAGAAGTGATTTTGGCTCCAAATGACTGCCCTTTGTTCATCCAACAATGTGCTTCTTCCTTAACACCAAAACTTGGGTTTGGTGGTGGAAAAGGTCTTTGATCTCTGAAGAGTGAGGTCCTTCTCCAGTCTTCCATAGAGAAGGAGTAAGAGGCAGTAGGCTGGACTGACTCCAATCTTTTTCTTTTCAGCTGAGAAGACAGAGCTCAAGGAAGGGAAGACTTTAGCTTATTTCTTTTGTCTGATCTTGAGTGGCAGGTATTGCTCTTGAACTTAGAGCAATGGGTCTCAGGTTTTAGTCAATATTACAATCATCTGAGGAACTTGTTGAACATAACACATGCCCTGGCTCTGTTCTTCAAGGAGCCTGAGCCTCTGTCTGCTTTCTCAGCCTCCAGATAATTCCCATACACACCGAAGTCAACTACAGCGGGCGATGTAGCAGCCATCCTGTGCCCGAAGGAAATGCAGAGACACTGGCACCCAGACAAGAAGCCGAACCAATCCCGGAAGTACTTATCTCCAGGCTTCTTGCTCTGTCAAAGGAAAAGGAAAACCTACTTATTTATTTTAAGTAATTGTGGCTAACAGCAGTCTCAGTTAATACACAGCCAAAGCAAAAAAAAAATCACAACTGATTTTAATACCCTCAATACCAGTAGAATCAAAATGTTCTGGTAGCTCAGGAAAATTCAACTTACGTTGTAAGGCCAAAGAAAAATGACTCCTCTAGGCATTGCTTTCTGCGGTGAGAACTACCTTCAGCAATATTCTTATAAAGGATAAAAGAGAGAATTTTAATAATCTCTCCATGGTATCTTAATGCAAAATACAATCACAGTCCAGTAAAAGTGATTCTGGGGTATACAATGGGGTAGATTAGAGGGGATGTGATTTAATCCAAGAATGAAGTTTAAACTATCTGGATGATCAGTTGTCGCATAGTGTATACAAGTAAATATCAAAAAGCAAATCTAAGAATTGGTTTGTTTATTAGTATAGGCTTCTCATAATTTGTTTTGGTAGTCTTTTCTGACTTCCAATACAAACACGAACTTCTAATTTATTCACAGTTACCCTGTATTTACCAAATAATACACATGCTCTATCTTCCTCAACATTATCATTGAAGTATAAGTCAATTTCAAACTTACCTTGTCTCAGTTGTATTTTATTTTTGCATTGCATCTCCAGGTATTTTCCCAGGCTGTACACTCACCTGTCTCAACAGCCTCTGAAAAGTGTTCAAACATCGCTGCCTTTTAAGAAGAACAGCAGTTGCCTTAGAAGACCATGGCCAGACCTGCCCCTGGAAAGTCCCAGAGCAGTGGAGATCCATCATGAACACACAAATCCTGGGCCCTGCCATGCAGGTGCAGGTGTGGGTGAGTGGCCTTTGCTGACCCAGCAATACTTCCACGGCTCGGATCTGGGCCTGGTCAATAGGCCTCACTAAGTAGCAAAACTATTGCCTTATGTAGACAATAGAAAATTATGGTCTAGGCTGACTTGGCTTAATTATAACTCATGACAAACCTACAGTTTGAGGCTAAACATGACCAAATACTGGGTACATTTCCATGAAAATCACAAAAACGGCTATTTAACTATTTTCTCCCTTACATCAGATTTTTTTTTTCTGCACCAATATCCATACAGTCCTCCTTTAGTCTTGTCTCCAAGGAAGAATCGTTGTGGCTGTTTTGTAAAATAATCGTTCCACTTGTCTTGATGTCTCTCACCCTTCTGTTCTCTGAAACTGCACTCCATCAATCACCCTGTTCCTTCGTCTCCAGTCCTCCAGTTTCCTCTTGTTTCCTCCCTTCTCATTACAAACATGTTTCTATGTTCCCTATCCTGAAACAAATCCCTCCCCTGATCCTGCCTCTGCGTTTAAGCTACTGTCTAATCTCTTCCCTTTAATAGGGAACTTCTAAAAATAACAAGCTGTGCTCACACATTTCACTTAAAACACCCTCCACCCGCCGCCCCCCCGTTTTAGTTTACTTTCCAATGTTTTGAAAATGAGATCTTTACCTAACACTCTACAATATCTTGCTTTTTAGCATGATTTCAATACACTAATTATTCAGTGTTGGGTTTTTTTTTTCACATTCTTACATTCTTTACACGGTTTGACATTGCAGTCTACTCTCTGCTCTGGAATTTTCTTCATATCCAGACTAAGCCTGTCATCTTCACCCACAACACCCAGCACCTAGCATAGCTTCTTAAACAGTAAAACCAACTGTTCAACTTTATACATATATATATTTTAGGAAGTTTAAACAATTATATATTATTTTCACAAAATTAGTGTTTAAGTATATCTGTGCATCAGACTTGTGACCAGTGACTAGTGCGGTTTTCCAAGCCAGGAGGAGGTTTTACCATTGAGCTACATTGAATGACATTTCCTGAGGTGTTTCTGGTTCTTTCCATGGTTTCTCAAAACCACAATTTTCAGCCTTCTTAACAGCAGCATATTTGTCCTCTCTGGTCAAAATCTGCCTTTTAATATTCATTTTAAAACTGTGATTCCTGGAATGGTAAAAAATGAATTCAGGACTATTGTAAGTTTTGTAGACATAGCTACACCTAATAATCACTTTAACCTGTTATATGGCTGCTTGCTTCCAATTCAAGCAATAACTACAGCAGTATGTGTGTGTGTGTGTGTTTATGTATGTGAGTACAATTCCTCATTTTATTGTGTATTTCTTTATTGCACTTTGCAGATTTTGCTTTTTTTTTTTTTTTACAAACTGAAAGTTTGTGGCAACTAATGGACTTGCACCCAGCATGTCTATTGGTGCCACTTTTGTAAAAGCATTTGCTCACTTGGGGTCTCTGTGTCACATTTCAAACTTCTCTCGAACTTTTTCATTATTATCATAATGAAGAAGATCACATATGTGATCTGTGATCAGTGATATTTGATGTTATATCAGTGACATTTGCAATGGTTTCGGACACCAATGGACCGTGACCATACAAGACAGCAAACTTCATCGACAAAGGTCACGTGTTCTGGCTGCTCCACCAATCTGCCATCCCCCCGTGATGGACCTTCCATTTCCCCGAGACACAACAATATGGAAATGGGGCCGATGAGAATAACCCTACAATGGCCTGCAAGGGTTCAAATGAAAGGAAGAGTTCCAGGTCTTTCACCTTAAATCAAAAGCGAAAAGTAATCAGGCTCGGTGAGGAAGGCGTGTTAAAAGCTGAGATTGTCCAAAGTCTCCCGTGCCAGTTGGCCAAGTTGTGAATGCAAAGGAAAAGCTCTAGAAGGAAGTTTAAAGTGCTGTTCTAGTGCGCACACGCATTAAAGAAAGAGGAACAGCTTTATGGCTGATATGGAGAAAGTTTTAGTGGTTTAGATGAAAGCTCAAACCAACCACAATATTTCTTTAGACCAAAGCCTAAACCAGAAGAAGGTCCTAACTCTCTTCAATTCTGTGAAGGCTGAGAGAGGCGAGGAAGCTGCAGAGGAGAGGTTGAACGCTAGCAGAGATTTGCACACAAGGTTTAAGGAAAGAAGCCGTCTCCGTAACATAAAAGGCGAAGCAACAAGTGCTGATGTAGAGGCTAAAGCAAGTTGTCCGGAAGACCATCTAGCTAAGACAATTAACCAAGGTGTCTGCACTAAACAACAGATTCTTCAATGTGTAGCAAAAAGACTTACATGCAAGAAGATGCCATCTAGAACTGCCTGGTTTCAAAGCGTCAAAGAACAGGCTGACTTTCACATTAGGGGCTGATGCAGCTGGTGATTTTCAGGTGAATCTCATGCTCATTTACCATTTGAAGAATCCTGGGGCCCTTGAGAATTATGCTATAATTACTCTGCCTGTGCTCTGTAAATGCCACAGCAACGGCTAGGTGACAGCACATCTGTTTATACTATGGTTTATCCTGTTTATACCGGATATCTTAAGCCCATTGTTGAGACCTACTGCTCAGAAAAAGAAAGATTCCTTTTGAAATTTTATTGCCGATTGACAATTCACCTGGTCACCTAAGAGCATGATGGAGAAGATGTATGATGAGATGAATGCTATTCTGCTGGCTCACATAGCATCCATTCTGCAGTCCAGGGGTCAAGGAGTAATTTCAACTTTCAAGTATCAGTATTTAAGGAAAACCTTTCGTGAGGCTGTAGCTGCCATAGACAGTGATTCATCTGATGGATCTGAGTGAAATGGAAAAGGTTTACAAATAATTCACTATTCTGCGTGTAATTCCCAATATTTGTTATCCATGGGAAGAGTTCCACATGTCAACATTAACAGGAGTTTGGAAGAAGGTGATTCCCACTCTCCTGAATGACTGAGGAGTTCAAGACTTCGGCGGAGACAGTAGCTGCAGATGTGGTGAAAGCAGCAAGAGAACTAGAATTAAAAGCAAAGTCTGATTATGTGAAATTGCTGCCATCTCATTATAATACTTTAATGACTGTGAAGTTGCTTCTTATGGGTGAGCAAAGCAAGTGATTTCTCAGGATGGAATCCACTGCTGGTGAGCAGGCTATAAAATTGTTGACGTGACAGCAAATAGTTTAGAATGTTAAACTTTTTTCTTTTGCTTAATTGCCATTTTCACCCAGCCCCACAACCCCTCCCCTCTGACAGCTGTCAGAATACTAAGTATACTTAGTTGACAAAGCAGAGGCAGGGTTTGAGATGACTGATTACAATTTTGCAAGAAGTTCTACTGCAGGTAAAATGCTATCAAACAGCATTGCATATGTTGCATTTCACAGAGAAATCATTTGTGAAAGTAAGACTCAACAAATGTAGCAAACTTCATTGCTGCCCTATTTTTAGAAATTGCCACCACCACCATGACCTTCAGCAGCCACCACGCTGATCAATCAATCAGTAGCCACAAACATTGAGTGAAGACCCTCCACCAGCAAAATAATTACTGAAGGTTCAGATGATGGTTAGCAATTTTTAGCAACAAATTATGCTTTAATTGATGCTTTTTAAAGACATAATGCTATTGCATATTTAATATAGTAGAGTGTAAACATAATTTTACATGCACTGGGAAAGCAAAAATTTTGTGTGACTTGCTTTATTGCAACATTCACTCTATTGCCGTAGTCGGAAACCAAATCTGCAATATCTCCAATGCAAGCTTGCACATGGATGAAAGGGAAAGCAGTGGTGGACAGGGGAAGGGATTTGTTCTGGTCTGCACCCTGTCCCACAGTGCCCTTCTGTCAGCAAATACACCATTTAAAAATGGATATGTGGTTTTGTGAACACAGATTTGGGAGTAGAAACAGGTCCTCCTTTTGACTACATGGTTGCTCTACTATGATCCAATGATTACACAGCAGATGGACAAACACATAAACACTGTATAAAACATAAATATATGTTACCCTGGCCAGGTAGCTCAGTTGCTTGGAGCACCATTCCATACACTAAATGGTTGTAGGTTTGATCCCCAATTGGGACACATACAGGAGGCAACCTATTGATCTTTCCTTCTCTCATCAATGTTTTTCTCTCTTTCCATCTTTCCCTTCCTTTCTCTCTAAAATCAATAAAAACATATTCTTGGGTGAGGATAAAAAATATGTGCTATATCAAAAGAATATGTGCACCCCTATGTTCACTGCAACATTATTTACAATCGCCAAGATTTGGAAGCAGCCCAAGTGCCCATCAGTAAATGAGCAGATAAAAAAGCTGTGGTACATTTACATGACAGAATACTACTCTACTTGGCTGTAAAAAAAAGAAAAAAATCTTATCTTTTGCCACAACATGTGTAGATCAGAAGAGTGTTATGCTAAGTGATATGCCAGTCAGAAAAAGACAAATACCATATAATTTTACTTATATGTGGAGTCTAATGAACAAAATAACTAACAAAATAGACTCATAGACACAGAGAATAGACTGAAAGCTGTCAGAAGGGAGAGGGTTGAAGGCTGGGTGAAAAGGGTGAAGGGACTAAGCAAAAAAAAAAAAAAATCCCACGAAAGCTCATAGACACAGACAACAGTTTGGTGATCACCAGAGAAAAATGGGAGTTGGGGGGAGGCAGTAAAGGGTAAAGGGGGATAAATGGTGATGGAAAGAGACTCGACTTGGGTGGTAAACACACAATACAATATATGGATGATGGATTATAGAATTGTACACCAGAAACCTACATAATTTTATTAACCAGCGTCACCCTAATAAGTTTAATGAAAATTATTTTAAAAGAAAGAAATATGTCCCACATTTATGTCTCAGGATTTATTCATGAGCCTAGGAAAACTTGGAAACTTATGTGAGGATATGGGTATTTATGAAGCTGAAAACAATGGGATATTATTTCCTAACTTACAGCCCTCTTGATTTTATGAGTACATAAAATTACTAAAATTTTGAGATGCAAAATTTTTCACCTGCATCTGTCTCCTTATATGATTGTTGAAAGAGAAAGGCTCCAGTATCATATAGATTCATCCAGTGTCATAAAGTTAAAATTGAATTCTGTACCTAATCTGACTGTTGAACACTGCTCAGTTCTTCGCTATTTGCTTTATCAAAGAGTTTATGACTCTGAGTAGTCTGCTAAATTCCTACCAAAGACAACCGAGCTGACATTAGCTGCTTAAAGGGCTGGGTCTAAGTTTATGAAGAAAAACTGGGTCTTGTATCATTCCACAGTTAGTGTGGTGAGAAAAAAAGTGAAATGAATTTCTCATGCTGAAAATTCAAAAGGAAGATAGTAAGAGAAATTAGCATTTTTGAGTGTTCCTATGCACCAGGCACTGTTAAAAAGCACTTTACATGCGTATTAACTCATTTTAATCTCCTAATAATCCATCAAGTTGGACGCTATGGCTCGCATTAAACACATAAGGTACCTTGGGCACAGAGCAATTCTATTGGCAGTTGATAGTGGAGTCAGATTTCAAATTTAGGCCCCCCAAATTTGCCAAAGTCAACATTTAACTTTTCTGTCTGTTATGTTAGCTGCTTCCCAAATAAATCCTAGTAGCATTTTAATTTGGTGGCAATGCTCTACACATTTAATTCTCCTGCTGAGTCATGCGATTATCTTCATAACTGTTTAACACTTCAGCAACTTAGCAGTCACTGTCTGAAAAGTTCAAAGTAAAAGATGCCAATATTTGGAGTTTGCCCCAAACGCCCCTTTCCACAAAACTTTTCAAGGCAAAAGCATCAGAATGTTTGGGAACTGCCCCAACCATCCCAATATGTAGATATAACACTGCAGCAGTAAGTTGGTGGCGTGACTCGGGTGCCCCAGGCACAGTTTACTTCTCGGTGGGTGATGACTTCGTCTGGGACAAACGACACCTACCTTGGGAATTCAGGACTGGGGCCATCCCTGGGTGCCTCCGTTGGGGTGTATAATAACTGACACTTTTTGAAAGTTATGCTCCACTGTGGACTTGGGAGTAAGCACAAGGAAAGAAAAATATACGTTCACGAGGAAAAGCCAAGCTAAAAGACCCAGAAGGAAGGGTTCCCAGGTTTTCCACAAGAGCTCCGGTCCCGTGGCCCATTTCTGAAGCCCAGTGCTCTTCATAGCTCCTGGTTCTGTTATATACTTGGGCAGCCAGTAGACTTGGGGACATGCGTCCAGCATCCTTGCTCTGCTTGCTTCAGGTGGTTCCTATTGTGTCTCTATTGCCTGCAACCAAAAACCAAACTAGCTTATCAAAGGACACCACTACATTTGGAAAAAGTATGTCTATTTTACATGTTCATTTTGTTTAATTAAATATATTTGGAAAGCACTGTTTAAACTTTTGCTGAAACATTTGCCAAGTATTTGTACCAGCTACATCAGTCTCTGAAGGTTAACTCTCTGAAGGGAAAGATGAGAAAAAATAGTTGAATTTTACTAGGACACGTTCATCAATAAAACTGAGTTATTTGTAGTTTTATTTCCCAGAGGGCATATCGTGTTTCTCATGTTTTTTACCTTCCATCCTGAAACAAAGCTCGGCATGCCCAAACAACGCTGAATGCACCGTGTTTCTTGTCGCCTCTATTTCTAGCTCCTGAGTCAATATGGCATCTGATTTTGGCAGATTCCCAGCCAGGATGTTTGTTGGTCTCTCCACGGCCTGGGGCTCTGGGGTGCTGGTGTGAGACAGGCCTACGTGTGGCCAGAAGATTCAACTTAAAGACAAAGGAAAGGCCTTGCCACCCCCAAAATTCTCCTCAAATACTTTTCCAGGCGAGAGCATTTTAGTGAGGAAAAGGGAAAAACAGACCTCAAAACCATCCCACCACTGTCCAGGTATTTTGGTCACATGCCAAGACTAGTAGAAATAGTCATAGTATAAAAAATACTATCACTCAAATAGCAGTGCCTAACATGGTACATTGGGTATGAAAGATTAAATCAGAGGCAACTCTGCGACATTTCACACAGCTTGTATTTTATTTAACTAGACTATTCTCAAGTTAGGTGGTGCTTTATTACCAGCAGTCAGGTGGCTGGGATGTAATAATGGTGTTTCATTTAATCAAAGTATTTATTCCATGGTAGCTAATGACTGCTCAGTGTTTGAGAGGAAAAAAGAATGGGAAAAAAATTATCACGGGTAATTTGAGTTAATGTTCAAAAAAATCATTGCCATTATAGTTTGGCTGAACAGTAAATGGTTCTCTCAAACATTTGAGAAAAATAATTTGCTACTTCATTGTACAGGCCCTTCTTGTTGTTCTCAGGGCTCCTTGTTGTCACTTCCATACCAGGCTGTAGATGCAGATTTGATATGCTCATTGGGGCAATGACGATGCACTTACAGGAAAAGTCTGAAGGAAAGATCTTCGGAATCAGATGAGCTTTGTTGGAAATCCCAGCTGAGCCCCTTATTTGCTTGGGCTTTAAAGGTTAATTTATTCACTATTGTGATAACATTGACTTCATTCATTCTTTTTTTTTAATGTTATTGTTGTTCAAGTATTGTTGTCTGCACTTTTTTCCCACCACTCCCCCCACCAGCCACCCCTCCCTCCCTCACCTGATTCCACCTTCCCTTGGCTTTGTCCATGTGTCCTTTATAGTTGGTCCTGAAAACCCTTCCCCACTCTTCCCCCATTATCCCCTCCCACCTTCCCTCTGGTCACTGTCAGTTTGTTCTCAATTTCAATGTCTCTGGTTATATTTTGCTTGCTCATTTATTTTGTTGATTAGGTTCCACTTATAGGTGAGATCATATGGTATTTGTCTTTCACCACCTGGCTTATTTCACTCAGCATAATGCTCTCCAGTTCCCTCTGTGCTGTCGCAAAGGGTAGGAGCTCCTTTTCCTTTCTGCTGCGTAGTATTCTATTGTATAAATGTACCATAGTTTTTTGATCCACTCATTTACTGATGGGTTTATGCTGCTTCCAGTGCTTGGCTATTGTAAATTGTGCTGCTATGAACATTGGGCTGCATAGGTTCTTATGGATTGGTGTTTCAGGGTTCTTAGGGTACAATCCCAGCAGTGGAATTGCCGGATCAAAAGGCAGTTCCATTTTTAGTTTTCTGAGAAAATTCCATACTGTTTTCCATAGTGGCTGCCCCAGTCTGCAATCCCACCAACAGTGCACTAGGGTTCCCTTTTCTGTGCAGCCTCATCAGCACTTATTTTTTTATGATTTGTTTATGATGGCCATTCTGACTGGTGTGAAATGGTGTCTCATTGTGGTTTTAATTTGCATCTTTCTGATGGCCAGTGATGCTGAGCATCTTTTCATGTGTCTCTGGATCCTCTGTGTGTCCTCTTCAGAGAAGTGTCTGTTCAGGTCTTTTGACCATTTTTTAATTTGGTTGTTTGTCTTCCTGGAGTGGAGTTGTATGAATTCTTCATGTATTTTGGAGATCAAACCCTTGTATGAGGTATCATTGGCAAATATGTTGTCCCATACAATTGGTTCTTTCTTCATTTTAATGCTATTTTCTTTAGCCTTGCAGAATCTTTTTATTTTGATGAGATTGCATTTGTTTATTCTTTCCTTTATGTCCCTTGCTCTAGGGGACATATGGTGAACATATTGCTGCATGGAATATCTGAGGTTTTTCTGCTGATGTTTTCCTCTAGAACGCTTATGTTGTCATGACTTATATTTATATAAGTCTTTTATCCGCCTTGAATTTATTTTTGTGTATGGTGTGAGTTGGTGATCAAGTTTCATTTTTTTGCATGTAGCTGTCCAGATCTCCCAATACCATTTGTTAAAGAGGCTATTTTTACACTTCTGCCCCCTTTGTCAAACATAATTAACCATAGAGATGTGGGTTTATTTCTGGGCTCTCTATTCTGTTCCATTGGTCTATGTGTCAGAAATCAGGGAAAAAAATCCTATTTGATATAGCAACAAGAAAAATAAAGCACGTAGGAATAAACTTAACCAAAGAGGTAAAAGACCTGTACTCAGAAAACTATACAACACTGAAGAAAGAAAGTAAGGAAGACCCAAACAAATGGAAGCATATACCATGCTCATGGAGTAGAAGAATTAACATCATCAGAATGTCCATACTACCCAAAGCAATTGATAGATTCAATGCAATCCCTATTAAAGTACCAATGACATATTTCACATAGATCAAACATTTCAAAAATTTATGTGGAACCATAAATGACCCCAAACAGCTGCAGCAATTTTGAGAAAGAAAAACAAAGTAGGAGGGAACACAACACCTGATATCAAACTGTACTACAAGGTCACTGACGTCATTCATTTTTAGCAGCTTTTGGTCACTGAGTGAGAGGTTCTCCTGCACAGGGACAGGCAGCAACGCTGGTGGGTGGTGGGGCGGCGGGTTCTCCAGGGTTCCCACCGAAGCGCAAACAGGACAAGGACCACACGGACACACCAAAACAACACCAGGGGTATCTTTTCCTTCCCCAGAGCTTCAAAAATCAATGGAGCAACACCGATTTAAACTAGCATTCAAACTTCCCATCACCACCCTGACAGCTGAAAATAGCTCCAGAAGTCCAAACATAGAAGCTGAGCATCACTAAGGAAGGGCCCTGTCTGGGATTTTACAGCGTGAGAACGGGACTTGCCTGGCATCTGCTGAGCCCAAACCCTTCCAGCAATCTCTCTCTGATTGCTCGGTAATCGGATCAGGCAAAACCCATCAAAGGGACACAGTTATGCAATCCACCTGCTACTCCACAAGAATCTTCCAATATTTTCTATAGCCTGGAAAGAATAGACAAGCAGAATAACCAAAACTTCGAAAACTCTCTTTCCCCAGTGCTTCACTCCCTCCCACACTCCACACTTTCCAACCCCCAGCACTTGCTGAACTAAGGAGCGCCCCGGCCTTCAACGCAGCAACCTCTTTCGCCACCAGGTGGAGAAGCGAGAGGACTCGCTATGCATATGTGGAAAGAGAACTCGGTCGGTTTTACTATTCTCCACAGCTGCCATTACCTCCCATTCCTCCACAGAAGGGTGGTCTCCTGTTTTCCCTGACGGTTCCCCCACTGAAGCGGATACATATTGGGAATTTTTTCCGAACCCTGTCTGTGCCTGACATCACAGGACTGAAGCCCAGCCCAATAGTTTGGAGCGGGTCGGCCTGCCGTCTCATCACGTTGCCGTCATCCATGGGTGCTTTGCCTTGAGAAGCGGCTGGCAGGAATGCGCCGTGTCTCTTTGTCTTGAAGTAGCCATGCATTCTGGGAATAAATTGGAAGCTGACAGCTCAGCTACCACGAACTTTGAAGTTTCCATCCATTTCTTCTGTTCTAAGGGAAATGCAAAACTGGTATTTAAAACAGTCAACTGTTCTCAGGCAAGAAGGAAAATAAAGGGAGTAATTATTGATTATCAATCCCCTTTCAAGTTAAAGATGAATGTCATTCATCTGTAACTCATGCTGTCTCATTAATCTAAAAGCCATAGTGTGAATGAGGTATCAATATTCCCATTTTTATATTTGAGTAAACTTAAGCTGAAAGGTTAAGGAAGCTACCTAAATTTAATTCAAAACCATGTGAGTTGTAGAATTTACTCACAAATATCCATGATTTCTAAGCAAACATATGATCTTTCAAAAACTAAATAAAGCAAAGAAGGATAGGACATATACAGGCAATTAACAGAGACATTAACAGAGGAAATTAACAGAGACATTTTATGAGGGATGAAGGCAAGTCTATAGGGGATTTCATTGGCTCTGGCAGTACCCAGCAGGGGGCGGGGCACCCACTGGCAAAGTCCCTACATTGGGAGATCATTCTGTAACTTAAAAGTGATTACTGTTAAAGACACATCAGAGAACGAGTACATTTCGACCATTCTTTATCCTGTATACTTCTAGTGAAGGAGCTCGCAATCCTTTTGGGGAGAAGACTTGTCATTTCTCCCACAGCGCTGACAAACTGGAACACGTGGAACTCCTCCGTGGGTCTCGGGTTCAGGGCCAACTGATCAACCACATATGAGTATCATTTTGTGGCACATATTTACATATTTTAAAACCCAGCTTGCTTATTTTTTAGTTGGGATCTATGTAACTTCTTACTAGCCCAAAAATAAAATTCAGCGCTAAAGGATAAAGATTGGCTACTGCAGCACACAGTCCAAAAATGTATAAAGATTATGAAAAGAATTCCAAAAATATTCTGAGGAGAGACAGAAAAATAGGGTTGAGTCTATGACTTCCAAGAAGTTTATTTTGAAGAGGCTCCAATTCCTCTCAATGCAAAAATTAGAGTATGTTTGCTGTCATTTTTATTACCTTAAGAGTAACATTTCCTACCCATAGTATAACAAACAAACAAACTTTTCCCCCTAGATTTATTAATTAAGCTAGAACACTGGACATGAGCCTGCGTAAGTTACACAGGTACTTGGAGCCTTGCTTCCCTGAGGTATGATCTTTTGTCAGTGTGAAACTGACAGAGATAAAAAGGTATGTATAGGAGTATACTCAGAGGGATCTTGACAAAGTAAGGAAGAGCACTGCATAATGTAAGACAGTTCAGGGGCAAGTGCTGTTAGAGTCATCACCTCCTGCATCTACTAAAACGCAGACAATTGGCTCATCAGTTGCAGCAGACGGTGACCACAAATAAAAATTTGAGCTGTGACGGTCATCTAAGTGGCACAGGACTGCAGCCGAAAAAGAGGAAAAGAGGGAAGGAGACTGTCCAAATGTGGTGCACACTTGAAAAACTGCTCGGGATGTTAAGGACAAAACATAGAGCAAGAGACAGATGCTTCTGTAGCAGGACTAATTAAAAAAAAAAACTGCAAAGAAAAGTATAGCTTTTGTCTGATAAGAGAACTTTGTGGAAACTGATAGGGAAACTGAGTATTTATCTCTTGGACTATTAATAACATGAACATATGTGTTTAAGACTATAGTAGCAAGTCTGTATTAGGAGACAATTCCCATTAGGTCTCTCTTGTTTCTGCTGAAAGTCACTAACAGGTTTTTTTTTTCCTGGACTATCTTTTCAAGGACATTTGTTAAGCAAACATCTTTGGAATATACAAAGAGTGTCTACTTCTGAGGCAGAGGGCAGACTTTTTCTTCTGTCAGGATAATGAAGAAAATGTGTCTCTCTCTGAGGCAAAAGTTGAGTATGTTTACTGACAGCTCGTTTAAAATAATGCATTTTCTTCAATCAAGTTCATCACCCAGGACACAAAACCACTGAATGTGCAGCATCCACCTGAGCTTCCTTGCATTGTCCCCTTGGGACTACTGGGGAAAGAGAACCAATTCGAACATAAAACCTATGTCTGTTGTGTCATAAGTAATAACATCGTTTGTTTCTGATGCAAGAGTCTCATGTCTTCTTCCAGCATCCATGAAACTGTTGCAGGCTATGTTTTCAGGATAAGATTTTAAACCACTCACGGTTCTTGAAAGTTGGAAACTTCCAAAGAGAGAATCACATGGGATCTTTATAATCTCTCTTAAAGCAACAACTTTCAGTGTTTTAGGAGACAATTAAGGCAGACATATATGTTAATAAGAAAAAGACAGATGCAAGCATGAGGAGAAAAACTATCAAGCACAGATAGGTGATAGATAGATAGATAGATAGATAGATAGATAGATAGATAAAAATAGATGGTAGATGACAAGGGGACAAAAAATAGAGTGCATATTTGGGAGTATGAGTATATATTGTATGTGTGTGATTTCATGTGTTGTATGAATACTGAGCATTAGTATACAAGCTAAGGACATATTCACACAAAAGTAGAATTTGTGTTTCAGATTTCATAGTTCAGAAATTATATTTCAAAAAGGCTGTTCCTTAGGCAAAATTTTGAGCCCTCCCTCAATAAGATCAGTTGAGGATGCAGAAAGTTGGCTTTCTTCTTTATTTTCTCTTCAGTTTCTATCTTTGGTGAACCTTTAGGAGAAATGATGCTCTATGAAAATTAGGTATGAAATGACTCATTCATTTCAATTTATTGCTTGTTCTCTAAAAGAAACACGAAGGAGCAATACGTGACCTCTTGCCTCAGCATCATCAATTTGCCTTCACTGTGCTTTATATCCTCCATTCAGACATGACTATGTCCCAACCCTCCTTTTCATTTAGGTCCAATGTAGTTTTAGCATTGTATGCCATGGGCAGTCTCCGAAACTTCTGGAGCATTTCCCAGCTGTCTGAGGTTACATTTCATGAAGAATCTCGACCACTTGGGTTATTTTTTCAGAGACCTGAGATCACCTTAGCATATTTCACTTGGACTTTGTTTTTTCAGGGAATTTGGTATCTTAGTACTAATCCAAGAAAGAAAAATATATTGAGGATAAATACAGGTTTTGTCTAATCCCTAGCAGACATTTTAGCAGCATGCAATAGGAAAACCTTTAATCTCCCCTAAAATGTTGATGGCATGAAAGAGATTTCACTTCATTGGAGGGGCCCACATGAGGTCAGAACATCAGAGGTGAGCTTCTCAACATATAACACCCCCAAAACCTCCAAAAATCTTAGGTTTCTGGATTTCTGACGCAACTCCTTCCACTTACTTTATCCATTTTCTTTTCTTATTAACACTGAGTCTAGAAACCAGTAAGAAGATGAAGATTTGTTTATTCTCAAGGTAGTTGGTACTTACCAAGAGTGGGGGCCAAACCGTTCCCATCACTTGCTGGTTCACTCTTCACATTTTAGGAGCAGCTGACTATTCACACTGGTTGTTGTATCCCCACCTTCCTTACGACAATGTACCTGCATAATATATGATAGCTTTAACTTCTAAATTTAAAAAGTTACCTTGCTTTCATTTCAAATGGATACTTAATCTCATTCCTGACATGAAACCCCTTTGAAAAAAGATCTCTCTCACTTTTGACCTCATTGCTTTTCATGTAACTTTGGGTCTAGTTTCATTTTCCAGAAGAACACATATTTCAGTAAAAGTGATTGACAGAACTATTTTGCTGACTTGCTCAATAAGAAATGAAGTTAAAATAAAAATTGTGCACATCAAAAGCCCTGTAGTGGAAGGTTGTTTTTTTTTTGTTGTTGTTTTTTACCCCTGCTTGTCCTGACTCTCTTCCAAGAATTCGTTATTTCTGCTCCTCATGGTTGTCAGCTTTGAAAGCAAAACACAAACAGACTGTCCTTTCTAGATTTCATTAAAGTCTAGCCAAGGGTCACAAACACCCTGTCTCCACTCAGAAAGCTACCAGTCCTCCTTCCCTACCTTTCTTCACTTTAACCATTTTCTCTTTTACTTTGGAATCTCTTTACCTAAATCCTCTGGGTTTATTTCTGTTCTCAGCCCACTTGTGGAGCAGTTATACCCAAAGTTCCTAGTTTTCCTAAAAGATAAAACCAAATTGATGCAGTTGCCAACTTTGGCACCACCCTGAGCTTGTCTTTGATGGTGTATCCTTAAGGTGTTTGAACTTCTGGGGACCTGTCATTGCAATTTTTAGTAGCAGAACTATTTTCAACACACATTAAGAGCGTGTTTTTGATACTTTCTAACTCTTCATCACCAAAATGTTTTCTTTAGTCATTCAGCAAAGATATCGATTGCCTATCATCTGGTCTCTGCCAGATAAGTTCTAGGCACCAGGGATATGAGGAGTCATTAGAAAGGGTTCCTGCTTTGAGTTTACAAATTTTCTGAAATATTAACAGGTGTTTTCTTTGTTGCCCATAGTCAATTACTGATACTCAAGCTCTGAAATGTCAAATGCATCCATCTATTTTAATTCTTTTTCTATATTGTAACTTCCACGTAATTTATATAAATAAAACAAAGCTCACCATGGCTAAAACTTTTTTAAAAGACTATGTCAAAAGACACGGTCTTTCAACAGATTTTATAATATAAGCTATTTAAAGAAGACTTATCTTAAAGTGGAAATGAAAGAGCTCAGATCCAACATTTACAATATCTCAGTTGTAGAACAAAAACACTACACGGATTCAGAGAAGCCACTTAACCCTTTGGATTTTCAGTCTTCATCTGTTAAATGAAGGGTAGGAGTAAATGTTCTCTTAGCTACGATCTTAAATTCAGTGATTTTAAATGCAGAAGTATTTCAGATATGAAATACGGTTCTAAACACATTGCTCATGGAAATTCAGTGAAATGTAAAAATTCAGCCAGCAGACGTACTGGAATTCACCAGAGAAAAAAGGCCAGAAACCTTTTTCTGCCACTGCAATTCCCTGCCACTAGCAGTCAGGGGGATAGGCAGGCCTGTCCGTGGGGAAGGGAAATAGCTAGCTCTCGATCTGCTTCATCACTCAGTCTTCGCTCTTGGTAACGTCAGACTCAGTGCCAGCAAACTATTATGGGTCCACTATGGCTATTCTTTCCAATTTTATTAGTGAAATTAGGTAAAAAAAAACTGTTGTGATTGGAGATGCATGAATATCAGGACTGGTAATCAGAGAAAAGCAGAGAGGAATCCACGTAATAACCATGTGCATGTCATGAAAATAGATCTATCCTGTACCCCGGAGGGATCTGCCATGCCCAATGCTACAGTCTGCAAAGAACCAGAAAATTAGATGTGGATTAGATAATCATGACTGCAGTTGTAATGTTGATGAATAGAATATTGCCTTCTGAAGGGCAAAATAGGGAAAACTGCAGACATTGTCTTCATGCAATTTTAAGTACCTATGAACTTGAAGGCAAAATATTAGTGCACAATATTGGTTATCAAGCAAAGTAGCCTTGGAGACGAATTCCCACTAGTCGCTTATGGATTAACTGAAACACATTTTAGATAATGGTTCTGGTTTAAATTTTTGTTTTTTTCCTTTAAATAATCATTTTTCTTTCTGCTGTGGTTTTTGTTAGAGATGTATTTTTAAGGCAAGCTCTGCTTAGTTTTTAGTACTGTGTCTGCCTGCCATGAAGCTGGTGTTATTTCTTATTTTATAATGAATAATCTCAGAACTTTGATATGAGTCTTAGTCTCCGACTTAAAGGAGGCTAAGGTCTTATAAGGTCAATGACAGATCTCTAGTTTTTTATTTTCATTGACAATGTGATGGTTCCTAAATAAATAAATTTAATTTCATTAGATTTTGGCCAAACATAACATTGTACAGCAAAGTATACACAGACATATAAATGTTATTATAAAACAATGCCACAAAGCAATTATACTCATTCTCTGCATTTCCCATGCAGCAGTATTTAGAAACATACACTATACACTATACATTACTTAAGAAATATGACTTAACCCCTAGTGTCTCAAAACCTGTACCACCAGAAGGAGATTTCCAATGGCTTTATTATCAATGTATATGACAAGTCCTTGAATAATGCCGTTTCATTCAAGTTTGTTTCACTGTAATGTGAATGAGATGCCTAGGAACCTAACTCTTGTTTATATCAACTAGCATATGGTAAGACTGGTTTTGTTTTATGGGGTGGGGCAAAAGTAGGTTTATAGTCATTCATGTGGAAAATAACACAATAATTAATAGAAAACAACACAAGAATAAACTCTGCATTTCACATCCTCACAACAGCAAACCTGCTTTTACTTAACCCTGTACATTGTTTTGCTTTAAGTTTCAGAGTCTATTGACATTCAAGATGTACTGTATAGACATACCCCTTGCATTTAGTAAATATATATTATTACACTCTCATTACTTCTGCCCATCAGGGACAGCTCGCAATTATTTTAATGACTAGTGAGGTAGAGACTCTATCTATACGTATCAAACAATAGCCATTTTCCTTGATGCCATACAAACCAAGCTAAGGAGTATACTGTATATAAAATGTTTTTCTTTTCAGTGTTCTAATTTAAAAAGTAGTATCAGGCCATGGTTATGACGTGTCTAGAAATGTAGTGTGCCACAGCAAGGCAGTCTAAAAAGGTAATAAATATTCATGAGTGTGTGGGTTAAATAGATGTGTTTGCAGGTTTCCAAATTTTATGTGTTATGCAAAATAACCACAATTTTACTTTAGAGTCACTAAAAGTTATCTTCAAATCTTAGTATCTGTGATTTTTTTCAAAGCTATCTTTTCCTACCCCAAAGCTCACCTTCTTGTAAATGTTCTACTGGAAATTGCTGTGTGCTCACATCACTTATCTTATGGATGGAGGGCATAAATATTAACAAATTAGCTGTAACAGAGTTTGGCACCTTGAATTGTATTTATTCTCTGCAGAGCTTGCTGAGTCAGAGCCTGTCAAGCGATACAGATCAGTTCAGGAGATATAAACTAAATTGTACTTTTCAGGTTAAAGAAGGAACATTTATGAATATGCAGTGTGTACTTGAAGCTACAAGCATCTGAGACGTACAGTTTTATTCCCATCCATCTCCTCCATCAAAGTGGGGGTATAATAACTGGCATGTACCCCTCTTCTGGAAGTCAACCAAAATGGGAACTCATTGGGAACTTCCTGGCTGATTCTCTGACAGTGATGGCAGGGTGGATGTCTAAGCAGAGACCATGTCTTATGGTAGCAAGTGTATTGTTGAATTATCCTGCAACATAACCACAGGATCTGCCTGGGGGAAGAATACATCTATCTTTCTCCATTCAAAAGGAAGACTTCTGGAATAGTTTGAGGGGTCTTTGGCAAAAACTTGGCTAGACGGCCCTAATCTTTCTCTTACTCTCTTAGTAATCTTTATCCTCCTATGACCTTGAGACTGCACTTTTTTTCCTCTCACAGCAAGTTTGGTGAATTTAAGACTTTTTAATTTGGTTATATGTGCCAAACAAGATAATCAGTTCATTCAAAAACAAACAAAAAAGATGTCAGTTTAAATTTATTGAGACATTCCACTAAAAGAACAATTTTATTGAAATAAAGAAATTCCTATGTTAATATAAACTACATATAGTCTCCAGGTAGAGAAATTAAACAGATAATAAGTGTACTATCATTAAACTTAAAAAGGAATTATAAAAAATGTAATAAAGCATTAGATAGAGAGAAACTACAAGTGGCATTTTGCATATACAAACCAAAAGCAGATATGTAAGAATTATGATAACTCATATTCCTCAGTATTTTTAACCAAGGCTTTTGGGAGCTCATGCTAAATTTTATACTATAAAGTATTAGTAACATTACATAAATTAATCTTTATAATTTTATTCCCACTATCCATAATATTTTAGTGACTTTCTCTGTGTACCTAATTTCAAATAATTTGACCTATGCAGTAATGTACCAAAATTAAGTTTTCTACTGAAAGGTAATCAATCTATCATACCAAACACAGATGTTTACTGGGGAGTTCTCTATATAAAGTATATATAAATGTGAACAATATAAATTCAAGCATAAGGATGAAATAATAAGTTTTTAAACAAATGTAATCATTTTATCCATTCTGTGTGCTTAAAATTTTGACATATGTGGGCATTATATGTGTATTTATATTTCTCAGGAACTATACTTTGATTTTTTCATAAACAGAGAGTAATGAACAAAAAGGGAAATGGAAAGTCAAGTGGGAATTGACTTCCACTTTGCTCTCAATGAGATATCTTCATATAAGGCATGATATACAACTTTGTCTGTTGCTGAAGCAAAGCATGATTCAGACTCATCTTTGGAATCAATCATTGCCCGTATTATCAAGATGTAAATGACAGAGAATTCTTAGTTCTGAAAAAAATTAACTTTATTATTATGCCCCTTTTTTTTCTTAGGACTTGGATTTGTTGTTATTACATTTCTAGAATATCCTTGCAAAGAAATAAGATTCTTCAAACCACAACCAACTGGGACAAATTACACTATTCATTTCTAATTTGTATACTACAGGATCCTGTGCTTGAATGAAGTCTCCCACTTAAGGGATTTCAATCCTACAGACATGATTTTCTTTTAAATGAGACTATGTGCAAAATTATGGGAGACAGAAATTTAGAATAAGTGGGTTTCTAGGCAGGAGAGAAATTTCTTTGACTGAGAGAGCTATTGGGGTATCCAGAACCCAAAGAAAGAGTTGAAAAGCACTAAAAAGAAAGAACTTGGATTTAAGTCAAACATCCCACAGGTGTGGTCAGTGGGCTACGCAGGCACTCATTCTCCTATGAGCTTGGTCAGCATCTGAAGCCCTCAATGGCTGAAGTTTTCTTTTCACTTTAATAGAGTGATTTCCCCCACGGACACCTCTCCAATTGGTCAATGAAAGCCAGTGGAAAATAAATTTTCTTTTTTTAAAGTCACTTCTTGCGTCTATTTGGCAATTCAAGGGATACGGAAAGATACCTGTATCAAGATTTCCCATCAGGCTTCAGCTGATGCAGGGCGGAGGGTCTTCCCACAGCACTGGTCCGCTGGAAACTGCATCGTTCAGATAAATGTGGAATGTGCTATCTGCTTTGTTGTGTTTATGCCTGGTCTGTAGAACTACATGTGGGCTGTGGAGCTGGAAGCTGGCAGGCCTTGAACCTATGGACTAGAACAGTATAAAGCGTATGTTGGCAACTTGGCCACGGTCTGCGGCAGCTGCAAGTGCGGCAAGACGGGGGAGGAAATGAAGGGAGGCGGTGCTTGAGAGGTGGCCGGGCCCCCACGTGATGATGCTGTCCTTGCTGAAGTGCGTACCTCCACAAAACTAACAAAATGTAGCCTTGAAGCTTATTTGCACTTTGTGAGTCTAACTGCCAATTTGGACGTCTATTTATGACTATGTTGGTGTAAAATCACACACCAGACTTCCTCTCTCATTTTCATCACCCCTTCTATTATGCTCCTTAATCTTATGGATGTGTGGAGAATACCAATATATACCACAAAATGGAATACAACTCAATGCATATTTATTGAGTGCCTGCTACTTGGAAGGAAGAATGGGGTTTTCGGCAAAAACTCTGGAGAAAGCTATTTTTCTATGTTAAAAAAATGTACACACAACTGCATTCTCACAGACATACACCCTGCCTACGTGTCAGCCCTCTGCACTCAGGCTTGGCAACATATGGGAGAAAAAAGTCGTTTATTACTACAGGCTATGACAATCACTGAGAAAATTTACTGCAGAAAATTAGCCAACAGCATTTCAGCAGGAGGTCCAGGAATTCTCCATCAAAGATTCAGAGACTTGAGGCAACATTTCACCTCATTTATTCAAATGCTCAGGGCAAATAGAATTACCATAAACCACCTAACAACCTGTGTCCTGTGCCTGTTGACAAGCTAAGTGCTAATTGATTGGGTCTAGCTCACACTCCAAAAAGAAATACATTACTATTGATTTTAGCTGACATTTCATATCAGAGCATGTTTTTATGAAAATTCAGATCCAATTCTATAAATCCTCAGGAAGAAATGGGGTGTCACGATTTGGCTCCATCCTCTGGCCTTAAAAACAAGCAACACATTAGCCATCCAATTATCAACACTAAATAAATAATTGGCTAAACATTTGTACAGCACGGCTGTCAATACTACATCACTTAAGCAAGCCTATCAAACTTGGCATGGGAAAGATGCTTTACAAATAAGAACACAAATTCCCACATGTGTTCTTTGAGCTTAGTCACTTTCAATTCACACCCCACCAGTCTCTTAACCCTTCATGGTGGGACTGAAATACATTTTAAGAGATGTGATAGTCACTTAGTAAAGTGTTTGCAAAGTCTTCTGGCTTTGGGATCTACTTTCTTTTTTCCTTTTTTTTTTTAAAGATTTTATTTATTTATTTTTTAGAGAGGGAAGGGAGGGAGAAAGAGAGAGAGAGAGAGAGAAATATCAATGTGCAGTTGCTGGGGGTCATGGCCTGCAACCCAGGCGAGTACCCTGACTGGGAATCGAACCTGCGACACTTTGGTTCACAGCCCACACTCAATCCACTGAGCTACGCCACCCAGGGCTGGGATCTACTTTCAGTGCAACAGTATGGCTATCAACTGGATGACATCAGTACTTCAACTAACTGTTGAGTTCACGAAACATTTGTGTGAAGGTCCATTGTTACCTGCTGGGTTACGCCACATGCAAACAACTCTAAATAAGAAACAGACTCACCCTCGAGGAGTTTGGGTCTACTGGAGGAAGACAGATAGCTGTAGAGCTAACATCAGTTAAACGTGGTGAGGGGAACAACAAAGGTGACCACGAGCTATCTGGGAGTTCCCACGGTATGTTGGTTTGGTCAGACCAGGTTTCTGGATGAGGTGACTGAACAACAGTATCACAGAACTGCAGTGTGTTGGAACGGAAAGTGAATTTGGAGGTCACCTAGTTCTGTACCATGAGTTTCTACAGGAATGAACAAGAACTGTGTGTTGAAGTATGTGCAATTTTCAAAAGTATATCATTGGCTTTCTGAAGCTAGAGAACCGGAGTGGAATTGCATGAGAACTAGAAAGACAAAGTCTTCCTAACCAGAAGGAATGCTGTCTACAAAGCCACTCGTGAACTGAGGACAAAAAGCTGTAAAACACTGATATATTGGTTTTATGGATAATAGTAGAACCAAAGGAGAATAAATGTCTTATCAGAAGATATTTCAAGTGACAGCTTATTGAGATCCTACTACATGCAAGATGGAGTTTTATGACTAGAATTAAAATATGTGGTAAAATCGATTCTGTCCAAGGACAGAGAGAAGAAAAGATTGCTTTCCTTTTTAAAAGGAAATTGGTGTGGGTGACAATATGGGAATTAGGGAATTCTGGGAATTCTGGCAATTATGGGAAAGGGAAAGAAGTTAGGACAGAGGAGGCCAATCAGGTCCTTTACGTGCAAAGGAGGAAGTCAGGAGTAGAGAATATGGAGCAGCATCCAAACTGCCCCAGAGCGCATGTGTATGCTGCCCACGAGTTATTGTGGGAGGCAGCCCTAGTGACAGCCACTGCAGAGTCAATAGGCGTCAACGCCTGAGACCCAAAGTGGTCACATCCTCTACCTGTTCAGGGCCAATGATCCCCCAATCGCTTTTTTTTTTTTGTCATCAGTTACCTTTGCTTATTTTGAACTCACTTTTTATTGAAGAGTTCCCATCTTGTTTACTATTTATTCTAATAACTTTTTACTTAGCCTCTTGATAAAAAGCAAACATGTTAACATCATGAAACATATCACATTTCCCTTCTAAAGTTTTTTTGTAATAAATGAAAAAACTGTACAGTGGTTAGTTCAGTATTACCCACACAGGATGAATCCTCCGAGCAATTACCTTGTTTCCACGGCAACAGCACATGCACCCATCCTTTGATGTGCTCTGGGAAGCTACCAAATTGGGATCTGCTCAGTAAAGCTAAAGAAAACTTAGTGAATCAGGAAAGAAAGTATAGGGGGAATTTTGAATTTGATACTAACTGGATTAACACGCATATTGCTATTTATATTGTTTATTAAGTGATTCATTTGAGCAGCTCCAAACAGTCCACAAAGGGAGAACTAAAATGTTGGAAAACAGAAACCAAAAGCAAAATCTGCAAATGAAAGAAGGTAGAAAAATGACAACCAGACTTTCTAGTACCCGTGCCCACACCCAGCCCCTGAGGAGGAGGCCTCTGAAAAAACCCAGGGACCTGAGTGAAGAATGATTGGAAACTCATCTCCAGGAGACATTTGCCTCTGGACGTCTGCCTGGACCTCTCCCTCCACCCAGAGTCTGCCAGGACTGGAGCCTCAACCTTTAATTTTTAAGCACATTCTGGAAAAAAATAAAAAGAGGCCAGCAAGTGTGCCTTTGACATCCATGAGAAAGCGTGCTGTTATTTCAGCTGTTTCCACTGCAAGGAGCTGCAAGAAAAAAATGAATCAGAAAAATTGTGCCGTGGACACGGAGCTGTGAAGCAAATACAAAAGCAGAGGAAGCTCCTCCAGAGCAAGACTGTCAGGTGTACTGCAGCTGCCATTTAGGGGGTGGTCTTAAACAGAGATTTAAAGTTGCAAGTTAGAGATCTCCTCCCCGGGGTGGGGGAAATGGATATTATAACAACGTTGTGCTGTTGTCACAATTGATTACAGAATCTTGCGGGAGCTGGTTCACAGACAGTTTTAGAAGTGGGATGTAGTTCAGACACATTATCTTGCTGGTAGTCATGAGGGAGACTCTAAAATGGGAGGTGGAAAGAGAATGTGGAAAAGGTACAGGGAGGATCGCAGCAGAGCTGTAACCTGATATGCCACCATTTGATTAATATGACATGTAATTACATCTAATTGCAGGCATCTTTTGGAACTTGGACCACCAGGTTGAAGATAAATTTAAATACCTTAGAGAAATACCTTGGCTAATATAATGAAGGACTTTATTCTATTCACAAGGATAAATCTATTTATACAGAATCTAAAATGAGCAGTTACACAACTGCTAAATTTGCTAATTGAAAGGGAAATTTAGGCAACTAAAAGGATAAAGAAACCAAGAAATAAAACATAAAAATATTCAAGGAACTCCCTGGCAGGTGTGGCTCAGTGGACTGAGTGCCGGCCTGTAAACCAAAGGGTTGCTGGTTTGATTCCCAGTCAGGGCACATGCCTGGGTTGTGGGCCAGGTTCCCAGTTGGGGGCATGCCAAAGGCAACCACACATTGATGCTTCCCTCCCTTTCTTTCTCCCTCCCTTCACCTTTCTCTAAAAATAAATAAATAAAACCTTTAAATAATATTCGAGGAATTATTCTATTTTATAAATTACTCTGCTTTTATTTTTAATATTTTATTTTATTTTAAATTCACTTTTATTGAATTTAATAATTGATGAATTATTGGTGAAATTTATGTTCAAAGAAAATGTATTTAAAATACTAATTGTTGTTCATAAAAGTATATAACTCATTGTGTTTGACAACTGAAAATCTTATTGCTTAATTTGATATCTAGTACAAGAAACATATGTATTTAGATGACCTATGTGAATTTAAATCCTGTAATGTTTAATATCAGAAAATACAGAATAAGAGATCTGTGCCTCAACTTACTATATTAAAATCACTGACAGATGTATTGTAGTTGGATCAAACACTATAACAATATTTAATCTTCTAAGATTAAGTAGTCATTCCATATATTTTACCAGTATCTAAGCCATGACACATCATCAATAATATACATTAAATAAATGTACATTAAATTAATTAATTAATAGAGTCCAAATAATCGGTTTGTTTTAATCCACCACTGAGTCTGCCGCGTAGTTGGGGATTGTAGAGAGTTACCTCCAAATCACCCATTATTACATGGGCGACGTAGTGGCATTCTCCCCTCTCCACACCAGGCTCCCTCCCTCTGCAGGTTTCCTTAACTTCCCCGTGGTCACGGAATCCATTTTCCTTTTCCTTTTTGCTACTTGCAGCCTCCATGGCTTTGCCAGTCAAATTTCCTTTGCTTCACTGGATTGTAATAATACAAACCTGACAGACTTACTAGACATCGCCTCTGTGCCCAGTGCCAGTGGTACCTGTGAGGTTTGGGTTCGGCCTCCACCCCAGTGCACTGGGAGAAGCAGGGCATACACTCAGGGAGAGCAAACCTACAGTGAATTATTAGATAAGAGAAATAGGCATCACAGACCTAATTCTTCAGTGGCTTAAAAAAGGCAATGGCATGGAATGGATGTAAACTCCATAGGTGGAGAAACAGGGAAATTAACATTTACTGAGCACCTATTTTTCAACAGGCCCCAGTGCTAGGGGGTTTTACATACAGTATTTCATTTATTTCTCACATTATTTATCAAATTATTGAGAGATAACTTTTCATAATTTATAAGGTATGAGGCCCCACAGGGTTTCCAGGCTCACTTAGGGTTCTATTGCTTGCAGGTCTCTGAGCAGACATTCTAATTTGAGCTGATACTGTTTCCATCCCAGGCAGGAAGAACACGAGTGCACCCTAAGGCACCAAGGTGACATTATGCACAGGCGTGCTGGACGGAGAGGGATGGCAGCTCTCTAGGGCAGCATATCTAGGGGTAGACGCCACAAGCTTGGAAATAGCAGGTCTGGACACACTCAGACTCTTACTTCTGACATTTCTTTTTGCTTCTTTCTTAGGATATCCATACATTGCCTGTCTGTCTCTGCATGCTGTCTAAATTACACATGAGAGCTCTTAGCACATTAATCATAGCTGTTTTATAGACCCAGTCTGATAATCCCAACATCCTTGGCACGCCTGGTTTTATGTCTGTGAACTTTGCCTATGAACTGGCACTATGCACCTCTGAGCCTGTGGCACTGCGCTGTGAATTTCCCAAGTGTTTCTCTCAGTTTTTTTCTCCCTCCGTAGGTCAGACAGGAAGACTAGAGTGGGCCGCAGATGGGTACTTATGTTCCCCAGGCCAGTTAGGTTTCCATGATCCCCCAGCAGCGTAGGCTGTGGTTATACAGAAACTCTTCCACATAGTGTGCATGGCCTTGCATGATCAGTTGTGACCTGCCTAGCCTCATCAGGGCCTCTCACGCCTTTGCTCATCACCATACTCCAGCCACCTGGCCTAGTTTTAGTCCCCAGGAAGCAAGCTCCACCAAGCCACCAGGGCAGAACGCTCCCTTCTGTCCCTTATGTTCCATCAGGTCTCAACTGAAATATTGATTCCTCAGAGAGGTCTTTCCAACCATTGGAAGGTGGTCTCCTACCCCATTGTCTTCATCCCTGTTACTCTGTTTCAGTGATGCATGCTCCTTCTTTTAATGCACTGAACACAATTCTAAGTTTTACATTGATTGGGTGGTATCCTTGTTTATTATCAGTTTCCTGGCTCTGCTGGAGCACTATGAAGGCATTAACCATGTAACTACATTTGAACCATGAGGACTATGCCTGTCTCATGAAAGTTGGACAATAGGTAACTGTTGATTTAAAGAAAGAAAGAATGCATGAATGACATTTTTTCTTTCCAGTTTTACTCTTAGCATGACTCCATGCCTGTAAGAGTATCTACTGCCCCTGCTTGATATCTGTTGCTAAGTAAGTGGTGGATTGGTTACAAGTCTATTTTAAGAGGGATAGGTATTCACTCCTGGGGGGAACAATGTATGGTTGTTGATAAAACAATAACTGTAACCTGCTGAGAAATCATAACATAACAAAGCCAAGTACTTTGAAAGTTAGATGCTACTGAAATCTTTATTAACGGAGCAAGCAGTTATCATTGCTCTTTAGAGACACCCCCAGCCCTAAGACCTGGAGTTTTGAGTCAAACAAACAATAAATATTTCTGAGCGCACTGCAGGATTGGACACGAGTGGACGGCCTCACTTTGGTCTTCATTTGGGGCTGTGGCTCAGCTCCGGACTCAGGCTGAACCTGTCCTCTTTCCTTCCGGATCCTCTTAAGTCTGCACTTTTTCAGGACCTGTGATCCTCGCCCTAAGTAGCTGATTTAACACCAGGGTCACGACCATCACTGACAACCACTCCCTGACCACGTGTGTGTACAAAAAGGGCTCTCAGGAGAAAAACGTGGGCAGCAGCAGTGGTTGCACTTGGGTGATGGGGCTGCGAGCAATTTTTTGATGTTGTTTCCATTCCCTGTTTTCCAAAAGGCAAAATAAAGTAAAATAGCTTCGTAATTAGAAACCTAATAAAGCAGAATGATCTTTGAGTTGATTTATTGAGAAAATGAGCCACCTTAAGACTAATTTTCTTACTATTAAATTTAGTAATAGTGGTGAATGAAAAGACCAGACTTCACATATTGCTCTCCTGGTGGTGCTTAACCAGCAGTATCACTAGAAGTGATCGAGCTGATTGTCAGTATTATATTGTAATGTTTAATGAGCATTTACTATGTCAGGCACTGTGCCGAGTGCTTTACATAGTATTACCTCATTTAATCCTCACAAAAATCAGGTTCGGTGATTACCACCATTATCTCCATTTTACAAAAAGAGATTAACTAAGAGAAGCAAATGGATTGCACTGGTCCAGTGTTCAGTTTAACTTTGAGATTCTCAGTCACTAATTTTAGTCAAACCATTTCCTCATACACTTCTTCAACACACTATCAAGTATATATTATGTGTTGAGCCCTGTCTCAATCATTAGAAATGCATAGGTGTGGAAAGAATTTTCTGTCCTCAAGTCCTCAAATTTTGTGGGAAATACAGTTGTGTTAACAGACAACCTTAACAAAGCATGCTAAGATAAGGAAAGGTAAGTTCAGAGTTCCAGGAGAACAAAGGCATGGAGCCCCTAAATTAGACATGAGGAGAAAAAATATATCAGAGCGAATGTCTTGGAGATGGCGACACTTGATCTCAAACTGAAAAAATGCATACCATTTGACTTGAGATGATGAGTGAGAACATTTAGTGTAAGTCTGAGCAGAGGCCTGGGACAAGAAACCGATGTGGACCTATAAGAGGAACGTGCGGTATTGTGAGAGAAGGGGTGATAAGACATAAGATGCAGAGATGGCAAGGATTAAAGGATGGATTAAAACGTCACGTTTATGTTACAAAAATGTAACCTGAGCACATCCTGGATAATGTGAGAGAGACAAGACTGGACGGGCTGAAACAGGTGGCAGAAGGCTGCCGAAATGTGATGAGCAGGAGAGAAAAGGGGTCTTAAATGTGGTGATGGAGATGGAGCAAAAAAGGGAAGATTTGTGAAATATTTAGGAAATAAAACTTGCAAATTGACTTTCAATGAAGGTGAGATATGTAAAAAGGTTAAAGATAAATCCCAGGCTATGAACTCGAAACACTGGAGGCATGAGTCCTGGTGCCCCTGCCCCTGGGGGACAGAGAGAAAACCAGGCGAGAGCAGACCTGGGAAGAGACGGCCGCAGGTTGGACAGGCCCATGAAAGTGGCTGTGGGACATTGGGGGGAAACACTAAATGTGTTGCTACCCTTAAAATGTGGGAGTGTGTTGAGAGGTTTGAGCTGGACGAAGATTTGAGGATCCTCAGCATGTGAGGACGGGAGGAACCCAGAGATTTGGTGCGATATCTCAAGGAGAACGGCAAGAAGAGGAAGGTGCACACAAAATACAGGGTTGGGATTCTGAAAGACAGGGGCAGCAGCAGGATTATGTGGACAGTGGGAAGTGACAGAACCTGGGGGAAAGGGACACATCACGGATGGGCCAAGGAAGAAGGGCACACAAAACCCACATGGATGAAGATTAATATTGGAAATTCACAGAGAACCAAAGAGGTGATTCTACGAAAGGCGAAACTTTGAAACAGGTTTGTCAAGAATTAGGGAGGGATTGACAGCAGCAGGTGCAAATGGATGGTCCAATTAGGTAAAATTAAAATACTCTGCTTCATTTGGACACCACATCATCACTGATGAATCTGTGAAATCAGTAGATTGGTGGAGACGGAAGTCAAGTTGCAATTGTTAGCTGAGTAAATGAATGGAAGAGAAAGGAGTTAAAATATCAGATGAGGTACTTTCTAAAATTCTAATATGTATTGGAGTAGAAAGACTGGTGAATTGCTAGATGGGATTCAAGGTCAAGACTTTTGGGGAAAGATTTGTGTTTTGGGGAGGGGATATAGGAGATTACCTGTATTTGAGTAGTTTCATGGTTTAAACTGTAGACATAAGTGGAAAGGCAATAAGAATGAATAACTGAAGGTGTCAGGAGGAACTTGACATGGTTGCAGTTAAGGGTACAGAGGAATGGGTTGATCTTGAGGAGGAAGGGTGGCACTTCCTTGAGGAGGAAGGGTGACTGTTGAAAATAAGGGAAGAATGAATTGGTGTAGATCAACTTGTTAATAGAGACTGTCAGTTGAATAATAAATATGCCTAATGACTTTGGTTTTCTCAGAAAGGTAAGAAGAAAGATCCCCTATAATAAATGGCAGATAAAATACCAGGGAATAGCAGTCCAGTGGGAAGTCCAGTAGATGTTAAAAAATAAAATAAAATAATTTAAAAGTGTTGAGAGTGCCAGGACTTCTTTTCTGAAGGACATGGACCTTAAAAAATGTGTAGTAGAATACGGTGGTGGGTCTGCCATACGGAGCCTTACACTGATGGCGCGGGCCCGCAGTCCCATCAGACTGTGGGCACGAGTCCCTACAATGGCCATTCCAAACAAATTTAGATAAGAGAAAAGCACTCTCTTCATTCTCACCACAGACAGAGACCTTTGTACTTGACTCAAGATACTTTTCTTTGGAGGAGACTTGCAAATTCTTTATTACAAGCTCTTAGCATTATGTGGCTTCTGACTCAACATCATAGCACTGAAGTCCATCCCTTATGCCCAGATGAGGTACATATCCAAATTACAGAGATTCCTAGATAGGCATTGAAAAAATTTTTGTCCACAGGATTCCTCTTAATACAAGTACTGAATTGTTCAAAAGAAATAATTAGATGTGCCATTTTCTGTGGAGGGTGACAACACAGAATTCATAAAACATGTTCACAAAAAAGTTATCATCTATCTATCTATCACACAAAGGTGTAGGAGGTAGAGAGAGGGAGCCCTATGAGGGTGTAGGATTCCTCCCACTGCCAGACACCAGGAGAATTGGGGGTGGGGGACAGTGCTAGGCTTTGGACTCTCCTAGATTATAAAACTGAGATCGGAGCTAAATCTGACCCGCTGTCCTGAAACAACACCACAGCTCCAACCCAGTTCCCCACAGCTTACATCTACGGTGCATGAATATTCACTAAGGGAAAGTTTCAGCAAAATATTTTGGCAGAACCAGTTGATAAATAAGCAGCACAATAACACAGGTTATAACATTGTTTAATCCAGGAACATAATGGGAAAAACGATGAGCTAGAGCAGTTCTGACTTTAAACATCTGACAGTTAATCAGAGTCCAAAATAAACTACAATATGAACAGATTGCTTCTAGAGAAAGCAATACAAGTGGCTCACACACATATGAGATGAGGGTCAACCTTTCTCCCGATGAGAAAATGCAAAGAAAAAAAAATCCAATGAGATGACATTTCTACTTAGTCATCCTCATATTGCTGTAATTGCTGGCAGGACTGTAAATTGGTACAGACTTTGTGGAGGATATTTTGGTAATATTTATCTAAATTTAAGATGATTTTCAAAATTTAAAATGCCTGTGCACTTTAAATCAGCAATTCTACTTCTAGGAACATCATATGGCTATTACAGCTATTAGCTTTGTGAGAATGACACAAATAGGAAGATTTTCATGACAGAACAGTTTGCAACTGCAGGAGGTGAAAACAACCTACATGTCCATCAGCTTGGCAGTGATCCAATAAAGGACAATGCAAGTGTGCAATGGAATATTATACGCCCTTGAAAACCACGAGACAGATCTTTACACACTGATACTAAAAAATCTCCAAATTATAATACTAAGTGAAAAGAAGCACGGTCATGTGCATAATGTTCTACCAAATGTGTGCATGCACCAAAACATACACATATTTCCAAGTTGTGTTTATGGACACACACAAGAATTCTTATCTGTATTTTACTGTGTACCTCTATACAGACACAAAAATTTGGGCACTGGCTGGTGTAGCTCAGTGGATTGAGTGTAGGCTGTGAAGGAAAGGGTCACCAGTTCGATTTCTGGTCAGGGCACATGCCTGGGTTGTAGGCCAGGTCCCCAGTAGGGGGCCACATGAGAGGCAACCACACATTGAGGTTTCTCTCTCTCTTTCTCCCTCCCTTCTCTCTCTAAAAATAAATTTTAAAAATATTTTTAAAAAAGAAATTTGAGAAAATGATTGTCTCCTAAAATGGGAGCTGGATATTGTAGGGACAGGCCATAGAAGACTTTTTATTCTCCACACTTTGTGTTAACCTTTCAAATTTTGATGTTGTACATGTACTGGTGTGACAATAAGTTAACTTTTAAAAAATGAAAATAACTATGAAAAGCAGAATAGCCTCCCTGTTGATTGATTGAAAGCCATCCTCAACTCTTTGAGGGGAAGGAAAACAAGGTTTTTAGAAAGGAGAAATGAAAGATCAATGGGCAGGTTTAACTCTCCACCCAAGCTGGGCACCACAAATTTGAAGCAGTATCACTAGGCATGGTGAGACGTGTTTCTTTTCCAGCAACATTGGGGCATCTTGCCATTAAGAATGAAGAAGATAAAAAAAAAAGAATGAAGAAGATGGATTTTTCCATGTTATGAATATACTATCTTTTATCTGAAGAAACAAACAAAAAAGAATGAAGAAAATGTATTTTTAGCATTTAACAGAGGAATGCAATTTTGAGGCCAGGAGACTGATTGTGCTGTCAAATGATAGGATGTTTTGTCCACACGGCTGTTGATAACATATAGAACTCATGTTCAAAAGATGGAGAGGAAAGCAGACTATGAACTGGGTCCTAAAGTTTTCGCTGATGGAAATGTAGACATTCATGTTAAGGCAGCCTGTGATGGGGTGAGGATAGGGGAGAGTCATAGGTCAGCGTGAATCCCAGAGGTTCTATGAGATCCAGCTCCAGTCATATCTGACCTCATTTCTACCACCCCCTCATGGGGTCACCCCATTATAGACACACAAGTCTGCATTGCTGGTCCTTAAACTCTCCAGGAAAGCTCTACCACTTAGCTTTGCATTCACAATTCCCTCTGCTTTGAAGACTCTCCCTCAATGCTGCAAGTTTTCCTAGGTCCTTGCTCAAATGCCACACTCTCAATGCAGTCTCCCTGGACCACCCAAACATACACTAACACCGTTTTATCTACTTTTCCTGCTTTCATATTACCTATAGCACTTATCAGCTTCTTAATGTTGTTTATTAACTGTTTCCATATGCTAGAACACAAGCTCTTTGAGGGTAGAAAATTTAACTGTTTTTTGAAATTGCTCTATCCCCAGCCCCAAGAACCATGGCTGGCAATAGCAGACATTCAATAAATAAATGTTGAATGAGTGAATTAGGTATTATATAAGGTGAATGATTAGTAGTCTCTAATCAGATTATTTTCCTGGATGTGTGCATTTAAACACAAGATTTTTCTGTCTCACCAAATATTTGGTGAGCATTTTCCAGGTGCAAAGCCCTGGCTGGCCCAGCAGATGGAAAATGATCACAGTGTTCCCGTTTTCCAGGAGTCCATCATCTGGAAGAGCACACGAAGACAGCACAATACTCATTACAACTCGAGGCACACACAGTGAGTGCCAGAATCCAGAGGAACAATCGGTTCCCGTGCTGGTTTCCAAAGCAGAAGTGAACAGTTTGCTGCAGGGTGAGTGTGACCCCTGTGGGCACCAAGAGAGCGTTATGAGCAACAATGTGAAAGATGACAATGGTGACTAATGTGCTTTGTTCTAAGCATATTACAAATCTCATCTCATTAAAGTCTTGATAACCCCTCCGAGGGAGGTTCTACCATTCTTGTTTCACAGATGAGAAAGCTGAGACTCAGGGAAGTGACTTAACTTACTCTAGGTCATCCAATCATGACAGAATTGGGTTTTGGACACAGGCGACAGGCCTGCAGAGCTCCTGCTCTTCACAGCTGCACTCTGTCGTCTCTCTCGTTTATAATCTGAAGGACCATAAACAGTTAAGTGTGGCTGGAAGAGAGTTCCTGTAGAGGGAGGTGCTGAAAGATGGGTCTGAAAAGAGTGGTCGGAGCAAAGCTGTCGGGGGGGCCCTGAGCACTTCGCTATGGGGTTCGGACCTCACTCTGTGCATCGGAGAGCTATTTTAGGGTGTTAGGGAGTGATGTAATTTGTCTCATGTTTCAAAATGATAGCTAACAGCAGGGTGAAGGAGAAGAAGGAAGGAGATGATGTGCATGTAAATTTGGCCAAAGGAAATGGAAGAGAGGAATGGGGTCGGGAGATATTTCAGAGGCATTATTGGCAGAACTAGATGGTGCCGCAAAAGCTCCAGGCCTGGGTGGTCTGCTAAATGAGATACAGCACAGAGAAGACGAACAGAGAATTATTAGAACTACGCAGGCTTTTATATCCACTACTGTCAAATTATCCTATTATATAGCCATAAGAATGAGCATTCTAAGTTTAAATAATTTCCTGAGCAGATAAGGAAATTAAATATTCCTCCTTCCAGCCTTAAAAATATTTTACCACCTCCTGGTGGACTCAATTTATCAAGTTAACTAAAATATCTGGATTAAAAAGTATACATATGTTTCCCTAAAACAACTTTAATAGGATTTGGGGTTTTGATGGAAATCTTTACCTGAGTCTAGGATTACCAATTACATTTTTTATCAAATTTTCCTCTTACATTTGTCCCCCGGAAGGAAAAGGATTACCTCCCCAATAAATTCTTTTTAATTTCAACTTACATTAAAATATGCATTATTCTGAATACAGCTCACTTTTTCCTGGACTCTTCAAATCTCAACCTTCGTAACTGAGAGTAAGCACCTGCACGTAACAGTTAGGTCAGCAGGGTTCTGGCAGAGGCAGTGGGGTGAATACTGGAAGACCAAAGCAGCTCTCACCTGCTTCTGCTGCAAGAAGATCTCAAGACATCACCACACTGCACTGAGCCCGTTGCCTCGATACACCCTAATATTCATTCATTTTCTCACTCTTTCGTGTGTTCCACAGATATACACTGAGTGTCCACCATATGCAAATATTGGAGAGATGTAGAGCTGAATTAGCCAGTTTCCGTTCTCAGGGAATTTTCAGTTTAAGCATTCTTAGCTAAACAGATGTGATTTTAAAAAAATAAATATATTATTAGAAAACCAGAATGCTCTCTCAAGGAAATGATCTATATTTTGCAGCCAAAGTAACCGATCCATTTACCATATTTAAAAGTTTTGACATTTGTTCCCTGGATAATATGTACTTTTTAGGCTTTGTAAAAATGGATAGACTCAGGAAACTGAGAAAGAAAAAGGAAAAACAGCCAAACTGGGTCAGCGTCCCTTTTTGTCTTTGCAATCATTGCACCATGTTTGTGAAGAGAGGTCTGAATCCAAGAGAGCAATGGAGCACTATCAGGAGACCCCCGGGTCTCCTCCAACCCCTCCTCTTACGTTAAAACTTAATTACTTGTCAATGGGTATAATATGGGGAGGCCTCTATAACTTTAGAGATACTTTTGCTTCTGACCACCACGCCCTCTTACCCACAGTGTGCACACAAAGGGCAGGTCTTCCCTGGAGCGTGGGACGTGTTTCCTAGGAAACAATACAGGATTGCTGCGTGGGAGCAGGCTTTGACAGCCCGTCCCATGTGTATTGGTCTTCACTGGCAAGGCCCTGTTTCCAGAAAAAGTGTGTCTGGGTTCCTTCTACCGAGAATGAGGTGACAGTGGGAAGCCTAGTTCCTTGTAACAAGAAAGTGCTTTGCGTCCTCCCAGGGCTCACAGGACCAAAGCTGTCAGTGCAGTTCAGACGTAAGTATCTCTGGCTCTGAGCTCCAGGGAGACATCATTCCCACAGGACAATACAACAAATCAGCTCTACTGTGCTCTGTTTTGTTTACCCAGAAAGAGCCAATATTTTCTTCAAGCCATCTCTGATATGAATGACAGCAGGGAAGCCAAAAGTTGCTGGTTCCTGATTCCCTAGAAGCTGAGACCTGTCTCTTAATGGCAGAAGCTCAATGAGTATTTGTAGTATTAATGAGTGATTTTATAAGAGCTAAATAATTTATAGACCTATGCCTATCGTGGTATCTGGCACATGTATGAATGAATGAATGAATGAATAAGTGAATAAGCCAGCTGCAAAGTCTACACTGCAGTTAAGTTCAGCCTCTAGCACCAGATCCAAGGCAACATTATGAAGCAGACCATGTTATTTCAGCCTGTCCCATCCTCACTTTCAGCTCTTGTGAACTCTTCCCAGGGCCTCTAAATGGTCCACCCAGACAACCTGCCTGCATTTGGTGTGGTGCCTAGACCAGCAGCTTCAGCATTACGTGGGGGGCATATTAGATATGCAAATTCTGGGGCCCCACCCCAGAACTACCGAATCAGAACTCTGCGGGTGAGGACTAGCAGTTTGTCTTATAACAAGGCCTCTGGGGGATCTCATGCACACTAGAGTCTGAGAATCACTGCATTGGTTTTTGGTTTTGTTTATTTCTGAAAAAGTACCTACTTGAGAATCACCCAGGAGAGCTCTTTGAACTTTCAATTTGGCCTCTTCTCTAGATTCTAAAAATCTGAATCTCTGCACTGTAGCCAGGGGATCTGCAACTTAAACAAGTATTTTTTTTTTTATGCAGTAGAACTGTTTTCCTGAAGCTTTGCTTCTCCCCATCACCCATTAGTTAATCAGTTTCAGGAGAAGTTTTTAGTGGATTAGATTTACTCACCTCCATGAGGTATAATCAGAGATATTCTAATATTTAGCAGGGAACTGAAGGCCCCTCTCTGGTAAAAGAACAATGGGCCACTAACAATGGAAATACACATCCCACTATCTCTAGTAAAGAATGCTTTAGGCTAGGTTGGGAGTTTCTTCCTCAAGTTAAAAGGCATTCAGGGTCTTCTCTCTGGCATAATGACAGGGATAAGGAACGAAGTGGATATTATATTGGCCATTATGTCTTTAGAATTTAACTATTAAAAAAAGATGAGGCCCAAAGGCAAAGTTCAACCTGTAGATGTGTGGGATTTTCTTGACCATTAGAAATATGCTTTATAAGTAAGAAACTACTGTTTAAAAATCTGATTTGCCAGAATTTCTGGAAACATTGAAACCTCTGGCCCATTTGACACATGTTCCTGCAAAGTAACCATCAACTAGATCTGAGTCGTTGCTGCTCCTGTTCCCCGGTTGCCGCCATTCCTTAGCGCTCCCCGTAATCTAACCTGGGCCCACTGCACTGTCATGTCGAGTTCCTGTTCTCTGTGGGCATTCGAGTTGGTGACTCCGGTCTGTGTAGGTTCATTGCCATCATCTCAGAAGGAAACATTGGAGGAAGAGGAAGGGTCCTATAAGGGCCAAGAAAAGAGAGCTACAGCACCCACATCCCAGGCATTTCAGCTCTCTCCAAACCCTTGAAATAAATGATCATGCCGTTGCTGTAATCTGACTCCTGTTGGTCGGGCACGGGCTCCTGCACAGCTTTTGTAACCATGAGTGCCGTCATGTGCTTTTCTTATCTCCTCAGCAGGTCAGAAAGGTTTCCTAGCCTTTCATTCCATGGAGGGGCCTCGATATACTGACTTTCTTTTTAGAATTCTGCTTAGCACCTTAATGCATTTTGCCATGTTGCAATATTTTTCTTCCAAAAATTAAATAAGTATTTCATTAGAAACATTTTTTATGTTTTGAAATTGGACCACAATATCCCCTTCATCTGGTATTCATTGGATTATGAGACTGACCATTTTTAACCAAGCACATAATAAGGCAAAACAGATTATAGCTGGTTCGCTTAATAGCACTTCCTCACATACCTATCAGAAATATTATACGTCCTGTTGTAGTATACTATGCATAATGCATTAAGAGCTAACCTGATAAATTTATGTTATCTGTTCCCACTACAAATTATTTCACCCACCAAATATTTCTGGAAGTCCCTAAGTACATGAATTAAACAAGTAGCATCTGCCATTTATCTCTTTTTCTGCTTTAGCACTTGGCTATTGCTTTATAGTTGTTTCATTAGAAATTTTAGAATGAGGGGATTTAAATTCGTTAGCTCCGATGGTTACCCTGAAGTACAGGATGAGCAGTAAGTCTTGCTCATAATGGAGTCGGTGGGTTAAAGGATATCACACCCCTCTCCCATGGCTGACTTTCATAGTTTTGTGCTAACGAACCAGTATTTCCCCTAGTTCCTCCAGGGGGTCTTCTTTTGCCAAAACACAAGAACACTGGAGATCAAGACGCGCGCAGAGACCTGAGAACACTGACACCCGTGCAGGTCACTGTCCACTTTTAACAAGAACTAACCCACTGTCGTCATCAACCGGACTCTACTGTTCCAGGAATCTCTGGTCCATGCAGATAATTTCCTTGTCCATTTTAGAAACTTCTCCAAAATCCCATTTTACCTAATATCACACTGTCCAGCTTTTCAATAGATAGTATCAAAGGACTGTTTACTCCTCAAGACTCTGGAAAAACTTACCATAAAATCCTTGCCTTGCTGTACTCACCAATTTTATTTCTTTCAGCTTTATAGAGAAATAGTGAAAAATAATGTAATACTTAAAGAACACAATAAGATGATTTGATATATGGATACATTGTGAAGGGATTTCCCTATAAAGCTAAATAACACATCGATCACCTCACATATTTATCCTCCCTTTTTAATGAGAATATTTAAGTTCTCTTTCAGCCAAATTTCAATTATACAATACAGTGTTATCAACTATAGTTACCGCGTTATAGAGTAGATCCTCAGACATCATTTATCTGAAATGTATACCCTTTACTAACCTGTCCCAATTTCTCCCACCTTCTCAGACCCCGGTAACTATTTTGTACTGTCTGTTGCTGTGAGTTCAGCTTTTTAAGAGGTACCTCTTATATTCTACATATAAACGGTACCGTGCGGCATTTGGCTTTCTCTGTCTGGCTCATCTCACTTAATATAATGCCATCAAGGTCCATCCATGTTGTCACAATTGGCAATATTTTCCTTTTTTAAAACTGATTAATATTTTATTTGTAGATCACATTTTTGATCCATTCATCCACTGATAGACAATTAAATTATTTCCATACCTTGGATTGCAGTACTCCCATGTTGATTATAACATTATTTTTTAATTACATCATGATTCTTACTCAATCTTAACCCTTAAACCAGACTCCAAAGCCTCAAAAATATCTGGATTTTGCCTTCCCTCCTCCTTGACTTTGTGAATAATAACCTCAGATTTGTCTGATCATCAGGCTTCTTAGAGTTGTATTTTAAGAGAGCCAGCTTTCAACACTCCAAAAGACGAGGCTTAGCAGCCACTTTGATATATTGACCAACAGGCTGTTCTCCGAGCTCCCCCTCGAAAAGGTTTCCTACCCTGTGTCCGTTTGCTTGGGTCCACCCTAGGGAGACAGGAAATTGTTCAGTGTCGGATTTCAACCTGGAAGCTTTCAGCTAGTGCTCAGCTGGTGGTCGATGACTGCTCTCAGCTCCAGGTCAGAAAGCGTTTCTGTTTCCCTCAGTTTTTACTGTCGGGTGGGTGAAGAATTAGCTTAGTCTCGGAGTAAATCTAATTGTTGCCTCATTACACAAATACTTTAGTTACACTTCACTCACCATTTAAAATTCCAAGTTAAACTTCAAATGCAAAGGAAGCTCACCCCGGGCCCTTACCAAAATCCAATGCTGTGATGGCCCAGCTTAGTAGGTTCACCCCAAAGCCAAGCCATCCCTCTGTTCTTATGGAAACTTTAAATGTATTAAAGGTGATTGTCAAAATCACAACTCGTTAATCAGCATATCTTTTGAGCAAGTACAGTATGTGCATCAGGGAGGTCTGGTGGTCAGCCCTGGGCTCGCAGTGCGGGTCGGGACCACGGGCATCTCCACGATGGAGCTCGGTCACATATGAAAGAGAGGTCTGCCCACACTGCTCTTGTACAAGGTCTGCGAAGGGGAAGTGCAGAGGGCATCAAAAGAACACGACAGGGGATCCCCGCCAAACCTAGGAACTTGGGGAAGCTTGCTCTAAGAAACTGATGTTTCAGTTATTTGATCCCATCAGGTTTCACAGGGAGATATTGAATATTATGGTATTAATTAAAAGAATGAAACCTTAAATAGACGAATGAGGTTTTTTTGGCTTAGTTGAGATATGTGATACAATAAAAATTTATAGGATATCTAAAAAGAAAAAGATTCTGTATGTTGTATGTTTATAGGTGAGGGTTTCTGCAGGTTTCTTTAGTTGAATGTGCCTAGTTATTACAGGTGAGTGTCTGTTTCTTTTTCTCTTTTGTCAATACAAATATTCATTGGCACAGAAGAGATGTATTATGAGAATCCTCAAATTTCAGACCAGCATCTTCTGTTCCATCTACTGATGTAAGTAGAAACTGAAACATCACTTGGTAATTTCTTCTAATTTTCATTTTGCTGAAAAATATTCAATTTACTTTATTTGTAATTGTTTCACCTTTCATATACTCTTTTTCTCCCACTTATGTTGGAAAGAAAATGTCACAAAATGGCAGGTCTCAGGAATGTCCTGGAGAGGTTAGACAGATTGTATTATATCTGTTTAGAAAGCACAAAGAGGAACTTCATGAATATAAATTAGTGTTTTATTTTTTTCTAGTGTCACATATGATAAATCAGTTCCCTGGCAAGTGACAGTGATATGAACAGTAAAACATCTCCTCATCTCTATGCAAAATAAAGGGCTTAAGAAGGTAAATAAAAACGTCGGAAGTAAAAGAAAAGCATTTTTGTCCTAGAGAGAGTAAAGGAGGAATGGGCAACAGAGGAGGAAGGTCTCGGAAGCAGGCGATTCTCGCTTTACCGCGTAAATCAGGCAATGCTCCTGTTCAAGTCTGGCTTGGCAATGGAAGGTTTCACAAATATTTTGAAAGTTGCATATTAAAACACTGCATTTTCTCAAACAATCCTTTTATAATTTCTATCCAATTGCAGAAAGCTACAGGACAGGAGGAAAGGAAGGGAGGGAGGAAGACAGTGAGGGAGGAAGGAAAGGAAGGAGAAGGAAAGGAGGGAGGGAGGTTGGGAGGGGAGGGAAGGAAGAGGAGAAAGAGAAAGAGAAAGGCCTTGTTTCTTTTGCTACACAGCACGGACACACAGAGTTAGGATTCTGTTTTAATAAAGCAAATTGCCCAAAATTTACATTTTAGTGGAGTTGATTCCTATCCAATGAAAGTCAGGATTTTGTTTACAAACATAGTGTAAAGAAACTGTTTGGGAAAATACGGAAATGCATGGATGTTCAAAACTGCACAGGCTGGGGATTGCTTGGTCATCAAAGGGGGAATTCAGAAGTGAGAAAGACCAAGGGTTTTGTTGTTATATTACTTTATTTTCAGTTGCATTTAAATATTAGTTCTTTACATTTTAAATTCCTTCTCAACTTACCTGTTTCCTTTTCCCTGTCCACAGCAACATCTTCTATAGAGCCACCCCATCAGATAGGAGGGTAAATTGTATGAAATCCAGATTCGGCTATGTTAACTAATAGATTTCTGTGCAAGGATTTCTTGATAACCACAGAATCATATGGAGCTCAGAAGCCCTAACATCTTAAAGTTGAATCAAACTGATGAAGGTTCTCCATAAAGTCCCTCATCTTTGGGAGGCATGAGAAAATATTTCCCCCCAGGAATAATGATGGACACAGTCTCTGGAGTCAAATAATGTGTCTCTCTGCATAACTACTTGCTTTTTCTTTGCTCTCCTTGGATTTTCAGTTCAGGAGCAAGGTGATCTCCCAATCAGATAGATTACCACAACATGGACATCTTCTATTTTTAAAGTCTGAACAACATTTTGCTCATGGATGTTAATGAAGCCATTTTTCTGAAGAAAACTTTAAATTGGACACAGAGAAATTAAGAGACAATTCCAAAATGCCAACATAATTCTTTAATCTACCTCTTACTGCTGCAGTAGCTTAAAATATGAGCCAAGCCATTTTATCAAGTGGCTGAGCTACTCATCTGGAAAGACCAGGCCTTCAGGTTGGCCAGGATCTCACCCAGCTCCTGGGGAATTTCACAGACTAAGCCTCAAGCACTTTGACCTTTGTCAATTTTTCCATACCTCGTGAGTGTGCCTGGAGACAGAAGATGGAGATATTAATGTCCAACCACACATGACTGATGAGAAACCTCACTCATATTGCCTGGGAGCTACCCAGTTACGCTTCCATATCCAAGTTCATCACCATTTTTTTTTTTTCCTTTAAGATCCTATAAGGTTCTTATTATACAACATGAATTTGCTTTGATGAATTCATGTTTTAATTTACTCCTGACAGTTTAACTCTTGCTCTGCCACAGAATATAAAGGTATAGAGTAATTCGGTGCCTATCCAAGAAAGTAGCCACCAGGCACAAGTTGCTATTTAAATTTAAATGCAAATTAATTAAAATTAAATAAAATTAGGAATTTAGTTCTTCCGCTACACTAGCTACATTTCAAGTACTCAGTAGCCACATGTGGCTAGTGGCTATTGAATTGGCCTTTAAAGAAATAGTACATTTTTATCTTCACAGAAAAGTATACGGGACAGTGTTGGACTATGTGATTAAGGAAATAAACTACTTCCTTAATTCAAATGGGCTAAGATTTTTTTTCAGTATGTTGTTTAAATCTGCACATCCTTTAGAACACAGGCATGCCTCTTATAAGGATATAGAACGAATAGCGTCCAACTTGAGAGGTTACTTCCCTGCCCATAGAAGAGTCTATTGTGCTGCATGGACAGACTCGGAGAGAAGATATGCTGAAAGGAATCATTCGAATCGGGCTGTCCTTTGGAAGATGCAGGAAATCAGGAGGTCAATGAAGTTCTTTGTTGTGAAGCTGAAACCATGGAACAAATCAAATAATAAACATTAGAGCTGGATATAGTTCAGAAGAAAAGTTGAAGCAGAAATGCCATTGCTGGCAAAAGGAGGAGGGAAAGGCTGGGGACTCTCAAGTGGGAGTCAGAGCTCAGTGTCAGAGGGAGGTGGGCCATGTTGTTCAGAGCAAGTCAGAGGACCCTCTTGCCTTGAAATAGCTGCCAAGATTTCCAGGGTTGTGCCCCTACAAAACTGAGAACAGCCTGGACTAAGTTTGTAAAAAAACTTTTTAAAAATCCCAGTATCCATGAAGAGAAGGCCTTTCTGGGCCCTCTCACTTTATCTCTCTGCCACTTTGTTCCCACTCACTCTTCACAGACTCTGCTCCTAATCACTAGTCATGATGTTTAGTATTTTAGCTTGTACCTGGGAAAAATATCTGGGGAAAAATAGTTTCTTTGTGTGTATGTGTTTGCATGTAGATTCAAAGACCCGGATGACCAAAGAGTCTGGAGCCTGGGCCACTAACAAATGAAGTATTCCACATAGATGGGGGAGCAGGGGAAACAACAATTTCCCAGTGCTGGAAGGGTTAAGACTCTTAGAGATGTTGAAATGGGATGAAGGTATTTTGCTCATGGGAAGAACATAAATTGGGGGATAGCACGGGGGTTCAAGTATTATAGGTTAAATTGTGTCCAAAAAACATATGTTGAAGGACTAACCCCTCAGACCTGTAAATGTGACCTTCCTTAGAAATAGAGGTTTTGTAGATGAATCAAGTTAAGAAGAATTCATACTAGATTAGAATAGGCCCTAATCCAAAAAAATGTTCTTATAAAGGAAATTTGAACACAGAAAGACACACACACACAGAAGAATGACATTTGGTGATGGAGGCAGAGACTGGAGTCATGCATCTACAAATCAACAAGCCAACAAATGCCAAGGATTGTCAGCAACACCAGAAGCTAGGAAGAGGCAAAGAATGATCCTTCCCCAGAGCCTTAAGAGAGTCTGGCCATGCCAATACCTTACTTCTCACCTCCGGAACTATTGTTCTAAGCTGCCTGGTTTGTCTTCATTTGTTATAGCAGCCCCAGGAAACTAATACACTCATATCTATGTTATACCTCCTTCCTCCTGTTGAAAGTGCTTTGGCAAAGAATGCACCTCAAGAGATGCCAAAGATTATTTCATTTTACTGGGTTGCAAGGTCAATGTTGAGATACCTGCTCTGTTTGAGGCAGATTGTCCTTCAGTAGACAAGGCAGATATTAAGATGGCAGGACCAGATGAGTTTTAGGGATCCTATGCGGCAGCTCTATAGTAAAAATTAGAACAATGACCAGCCTGACCCTTGGAATAACTTGGGACTAAAAACGCACCCCTGAGGTTGTTGCAGTTATTGTAAGAGAGAGATCCCAAACAAAGAAAAAAAATAGTCTTGCAACACATGGTAGAGGGGCTCAGCATCATCTAGTTTAAATATGAAAAATAATGTAATTGTATTTGGTATCCCAGGTAGGTATGCAGGATGTTTTGGTTGCAATAAAATATTCCTTCCTACCTTACAAGCTGTTCACCTGGCTCTTAAGGAATCCAACCCAGGGACAAGAGGGATGTATAGTCTTTACTTTCTTTAGGGTCAAAAAGAAAGAGATCAAAAAGCCCACATAAACATGGTATTGCAACCTAGGCTCACTCTAATAATTCACCTTTTCACCATTTAATTTTTAGAAGTACATAAGTTAATTTGCAATCCATTCAAATAATCCAGGTGAGCTGCATCAGAACCATTGTAGTCCCCTGGGACCTACAGCCTGGGTCTAGATGCCTGCACTGTTATTTCCCACTCAAGCTCTGAGCCACTGGAATGCAGGCCCTTGGGATATTAGAAGGCCCTCCAAATGAGTGACATGGGTCTGGGACTATTCCTGGGGATCAGACAGAAATGTGTTTGCATGGGCAACATGCTGGAGCTCCCTATCTACCCAATTTCATACACAGAACCAGTCTCAGTGGTCCATCTACCAAGATCCTTGATTTTCTGTGACTATCTAGCTCCTTGCAGGGTTAGAGACCAGCTCTGAGGGTTCAGTTAGCTAGCTTGGGTTCAGCTGAGGCTGTGGGTCCTTCTTCTTTCTGCTCATCTCAACAAGAACTCTTCTCGCAGTTCTTGGTATCAGCCTCTACCATCCTTCCTTCATAAAAACCTGGCAGGCACCAGCTGACCTTAAAAGGAACTCTTTCCAGAAAGTCAGCTGTGTAACACTTATGTCCTAGGATAGATAATAACAGTGAGGCAGGAATTCCAGGTTCCCACGTACCCAATGACTTGGTCTTCTGGTTCCTCCAAAGAGGCAAGAAGGAAGCAAACAGCCTTGTTATCTTAGTTAGATTCCCCCATCCCACCCCAGCCCACAACCTGCTCTTGTTCACGCTTATTTCCCCCCTAGAGAATAGCTCATAATGCAGCACAGCCTTGGCCCCATTATTAGAATAAATAGCAGGAGTTTGTTTCATGTATGGACATTATTGTTTAAATCATGCTCTGTCTGTTCAAGTTATTTTATTACTGCTGATATTTCTTTATTGTTTTAGGAATTGTAGAGAGAAAGTTATGCATGATTCAGCATGTGAATCCACCAATGAGGTAATCTACCACTAAACAATTAACAATCTCTTCTATATAATGTGCTGAGACATCCCTCCCCACCCAAAAATATAGACCAACAGAGTTTTGGCCTGTGAATGAATGTACCGTCCAGACTACAGTGACGACAAGTAAGGACTGTTTTCACCCTGGTTCATTGTCAGCAGCAAATTATTGGGACATATGTCAGCAGTTTTCCATGTTACATTCATATTTCCCTTTGTGATGTTACATCAACTTTTTCCTAACTCCAGGGAGTACCAAGGTAAAAAATACATGCAAATTATTTGAGCTACCTGAAATCACCAAAAAGATCTCTAGGTATATACCAGCAGAAAACTACAAAAAGCCTTAATTTTTGCCTAAACTTTATGTTTATGTTTAAACTTTAATGTATGATAAATATACTTTACTTCTGTTCTAACCCACTGGCTACTTTATTTATTCCTTACTTTCCTTTCCCTTGCTTCAATACCTGGACACTAATTCAGTTATAAAATATGTTTGTTTTCAATGTGGTCAAACAAGTTCATTTTTATTCTAAAAAATTCATTTGGTTAGCATCATGATGGGACATATCACATAACTTTATTGTTACATAGAGACCGCCTGTTTTTGGCAGAGTCACATCAGAAATTTTGGTTACACTAATCAATGTCTTTTGCACAACAAAATCAAAAGTGATGTTTCTGAATCACTGTCCACTGACCTTCTATTAGGACTGCCAGAAACAATTAACTTGACCAAAAGTTATTGTCAAAATACTTCCTGGAAGCAATGTCCAGGACACAGGGGACCACCAATTTCATAGAAGGGCCATTCTCAGTCGAGAGAGAAGGTCAAAAATTCATTCTTAGAAACTGAATCAGACACAGAACAAGATCAAAGAAATGCTGGTCTCCTGGAATTTATTCTAGAAAGGATCTTATTCTAATAGATATTAGTAAAAGCATTGCTGATGATAATGGTGTATCTTCTGAAATCTACATGTTAAGACTTCCATCTGAAATACAATGAATATAAGGAAAGCTAAACTTGACTGTTTGAAACTTGACTGTCATTAGGCAACATTAAACTAGTAAAGCCTCTTTTTTTTTATTTTGCTGGAATGAAGAAAAGAATGGAGTTGGCTTTTCAAAAAACGACATAGAAGGTATTTACTTAGCATCATTCAAGAGAGGTTCTGAATCATTAAGCACCAGTATCCTGGTCACTAGCACATAAAATCAAACTTGCTCTACTCTCTTCACTTGTCACATAAGAATTTCCTTTAGGGAGAAAATGGTGCTCAAAAAACTACTTTATGTTCCCTTAAGATGAGAAGTTAGCAGAAGGTGTGAATATCAGCAAATGACCTTATAATTGATGTGGGAAAGAAGTACTTTGCCTGAGAAAGGAGCGGTTTGTGAAGCTTGTACCCCTGTTCCAAATAAAGAGGAAAGAGAAGGGTGGAGGGAGAGAGAAATAATGAAATCTCCAGAAATGAGATGAGTACCCATTATGCTTTTTGTTTTCCCCAAAGCAGTTATGTGAACCGCTCTTCTCACTTATTTCCAAAAACCGCTAGTAAAGTCTACCAAGGTCATGAGAGTGTTTGGGGAAAAAAGGAAAGAGAAAGAAGGGAAAAGGAAGGAAGTAAGGAAAGGAAGGAGGGAGGATCCTGTTAAAAGCAGAGAAGGGAGTTCGGGGAAATCTTGATGTGTGACTTCCACAGGCTGAGAGATTGGGAGAGGGTGCAGGGCCAACACTATTTAAATCTAAACACATAGCTGATACCTTAGCTGGCACTAGTAAGAGATGCTCTTTGTGAGACTGAGGTACTTTGCAAAACTCACCTCGAATCTCATTGCTATTTTTTACCCTGATGCTGATAGACCCTGCCTTGCATCCCTGACTTTGTCATTGACAGTTGGCCGAAACATCAGGAAGAATAATAAATTTGTTTTTTCACACAGCAGGAATTAGGGTCAAATGTTAGGGGTTGGACGAGACGTGCCAGGGGCTCCCCTCCAGTGACGATGGTGACAATGACAACTATAACACATGGTCCAGTGCACAGCATTCCATCTGAAATTGCCCTGGCTATTCTGCCTCATGCTGCCACTCTTCTGTCCCTGGGGCCACACCTTGAACTCAATGACATTTAATCAGAGCCCTTACTTAATGTTTTGACAATTCTGTAGTTTGGGGTGAAGAATGCTACAGTCTAAGGTTTTCTCTAATGGAGAGATCCTTCTGAAACTGCAGTGGTTCAGCCACCAGACTGAGACTCCTGGAAATGCCCCTAGCTTAGCCCATACCTGGACAGCTACTTCTCCTAGAACCCTGTGTTTTAGATCACCCAGCCTCAGCAGCCTCTGATGTTTATCCCAACCCAGTGCCTCTTGTCCTCGGGCTGAGTACTCCACAATCAAACTAACCTTAGGACTCGATATCATCTCCATTTCTCGGAGGAAACAGTGACTCAGAGCTGTTAAGATGTTGTTCAAAGTCATCAACATAAATTAGATTCTGAGAAGTAGGTTTGTCTAAATTTAGACCATCTTTTCTCTCCACACTGCCACCCAACTTCCCATTATTTATATTGTAAGTCATTGGAAAAAAAAAGGATTTGATGTTTTAAAATTAATAACCGAATTCTGACTTACACGTCAGCCTCCAGAAACTGGACCAATGGTGAATTCACCAAAAGGCTGGCACCCCGAAAGTCCACCTGAAAGAAACTTACGATGTTTCCCAGTCACGGGAAGTACAGCGGGAACACCGTGGCCTCCACAACTGTGCACGGAACCACAGACACTGCGGATAATGCCACTTAAGAGGCTATTCAACACTAAGACTTGAGGTCCCATTGCAATTATCCTCGACTCTCAACAGTCACCTTAACAGCAAATTGAGGGTAATGATTAAACCTTATCTTGAAGCTCAGAATAGCTGCTCCAGGGAGCAGAATGAGTCAGTCCTGCCAACACATTCTCACCTTATCTTGCCACGTTGCTGTACCCGCCAGCCACTGGCACTGAGATCCCTCCACAATACTCTTTAGCAATTTCAGCTGGATCTTGATTTTTGGAAGCGCAGTGGGTATTTGATGTGCTTCGCTGATACATTTGGCCCCACTTCCTCTTTTCAAAGCGATTCTCCCTGGACCTCCTTTAAATAGAGCTTTGAAGTTTTCTTCCTTCTTAGTGGGGCCATTTTATTGGCTCTTTACCTAAAGAGTTATCTCCAGCAGTCTGACTGATGTCAGGGATGCTCTTAACATTATGTTAGCTCATTTACTAGCCAGGTCTCAAAAGCCAACTTTTCAACTTCACTGAAAAGGAGTAAAGGTTTTCTCAAAATGGCAGGGCATATCTTTAGTTGGCCTGTTCCTTTGAGCCACTGCAGTTAGGAACGAAATCTCTGGATTCACAGTGGAGTACAAATGCCAACCCCAGCACTTACCAACTGTGCAGTCTTGGGCACCTGCCTTATCCTGTCTGAACCTCAGTTTCTACTTCCATCAAGTAAGACCACTGCCTACCTTTACATACAATGAGAAACTGTACATAAGGCACTTACAATAGGCCTCAGTACATACATATTGAATAATCCCTCAGAAAATATTAGCTATTGTTATTCATTCCAGTTATTGTCATAAATTAAAAGTAAATAGATAGCTTTAAAAATGAAAAAATGCAAATTATTGCTTGGGAGGCGCGACAGAGGAAAGCACTTGTACATCCAGAGTATTGATATGCATCCACGGATTAGGGCTCTGTTAAACTTTAACAGGACTTTCAGCTTTTCCCTATATGATTAATAGATTTGTCTCAGGACTGACAGAGTAATCTCTCTAAAACCTGGCACTAATGTGGTTACATTCTGCTCAAAAGATTTAAGTGGTCTTCATCGTCAAATAATTCAAACATACAACCTTTGTCTTGACAGGCCCTACCCTACTCAAGGATCTTGAAATGCTAACTGTAAGAATCTAGTGGAGGGCTTGGGACCGAACTGGCACAGGCCCAGTCTTGCCTTGCCATGCTTTTCCTCGAGCTGTTCCAGCTCAGCTACGACTCCCTCTACACTTCATGGGTAACCGCATCTCGGTGTCTCCCGAACACATCCAGTGTTCCCATCTGCCTCCACCGCTCATCCTGCGTGCCAAGCCTATTTCTCCCTCCAGGCCCAGCTCAAATGTTAACTCATCCACAGTCCATTGCCTATGTTCCATTCGAGGAAGCACTTTGGTTTTTCTAAACAAGTTTATACTTGTGTTTTCATTATACTCTTTCAGAATTCTCCAAAAGTTTTATACCACTTGGGAAAACCTCCAGAATTCCAATTTTGCCAGAGACCTTGTCTCCTGGGAAATGACCAATTAGCAACCCAACACCGCACCAAGCTAAAGGCTTGACCCTGTGAAAGAAAGAGCCTGGGCTTTGAAGTTCAGCAGATCTGGATTCAGATCTCATCTTTGACATTGAACAATCCCTTGGCCACGGGCAATTGCTTAACCTCTCTGAGAATGGTTTCCTCTAATAGAACTAGTGATGCCCACTTTTGAGGTTTTGTTCTGCAGATTCGAGATACTATATGAAAATCTCAGTGCCTAGCAAAAAAAGTATATGCTAAGTAAATGGCATGTATAATTACTGTTTAGTCTACTGGCAAAGCTATTGACTCTAGTGGGTCAGTTAGTCAAGCCTGGTTTGCCTTGGAGCCCAGTAAAACTTCATGAGTTTCCCTAGGATTTAGGTGTGATGTCTCAGTCCAAGAGTTCAGTTCGGCTATGGCTGAGTGCAAATCCAACTGGTGGCCTTGCTTTGAGAGGCTCAGTCAGATCATCCCTGAAAAGAATGGATCATTTTCACAAATAGAAACATGAGGCCCAGGCATCCATATGTGTTCATCTAGCATCTTGAACATCCTGAATGACAGAACTTGGCCTTGAAACCACATTTTCTGACTCTGAAATCAGCATTCTCCACATGAAATTCATGAAAGGGCCTGGTGTGTCACTAGCATAACTCAATAAGCATTAATTCTATTTCCCTTTATTTTTCCTTTTCATCTATTCCTAGTTAAGCCTCTATTATTATAATTACTCCAAACTTGCTTCAGTCGGAAAGCTGTTTTTGTTTTTGGACAGGGAGTTAAAAGGGGTCTAAAATGGTGGCAATAAAATCCTTTTTCCCATGGTGAAGTCGTATAATGTTTATGCAATGGAATCAATTTGGCTAAAGAATTCAAACTAATGGAAAATCTCTCTTCAGAGTGGGTAGGAAACAGACATTTCTTTTATTAGTGCAGATAAAATTGACGTATATGTAGGCGAAAGCTGCACCTAAAAGATATCGAAACGTTTTTCCTTTGGCATGTGGATGCTTTTGACAATATGCAGTGTCCAAGTAAATTTCTTAGAAAATCAGAGTAGAGAAATAAAGAACAAAATTCCAATTTTCTAGGCCTCTCTTTTATCATGACTTTATTCATCTGACAGCAATGCTTCCATATTCCCTGTTGTTTCTAATTGCATCTAAATTTGTTCTCAAGAATCACAGTTGTTTTTGAAAATGTTTATCATCTTTAAAGTAAATGAATTAAATTACTTTACCAGTTATTGACTGACAAATTAAATTAATTCCTTTTTTTGAGACAAAGTAAGAAATTTTAGATTAAAATTTCTCACTGATGAATATCCTAGGATGCTATCTACCCCATGCTTGTAAAAAAAAAAAGTAAAGTAATATTAGATAATTAGTGTTTGTGAAGTTTTTTGATTAATTATCATTTTGAGCGGGCACATTCAGACATATATTTAAAAGCCTTAGGCAAGTGAAACCTAAGGTATTGTTTCTTGGAAACAAAGGAAATACTCTTCTTTAATATTTTGTAGGTCAGGATTAGGAAAATCTAAAGAAATATGATCTTTACATTAGATGAAGAGAAGGTTCAGCTATTCTGGACCTGGAAAAAAAACTCACTTTTTCTTCAAAATTTACACCAAATAAAAGCAGAGTTTACTGTAGGCACGGTTGGATTAATCTCTAGGTCTACAAAGATTAATAAAACAGCTAATTGGATTAAAATTTTGCAAACAGATATAATGTCTTCAGTATAAGACAGCCAGTCCACAAAAGCCCTCCACTGATCGCAGGGAAGAAAGCCTGTAGCAGACGCTTTGTTGCCCATTAAATATCCAATTCCTTTATTCCTTACCATCAGGACTCCAATTGTTGCTGTGATAGCAAGTGTTTCCTGATTTGAAGGAAATTCCCAGCCTCCCTTGCAGGCCAGTGACATCCTGCTGACTAACAAGATATATGTGGAAGTCATTATGTGTGGCTTTTCTGAAAGCTCTTTGAAAGCATGTTTGCAAACACCTTTGGCTCTTTGCCCTCTTCATTCTTTCTGCGTGGAGCCTTGATGTGATGGTAGAGGAGGAGCAGCCGTTTTTCAGCCCTGAGGAGACATGCTTGAAGAATCTAATCACAGGCAGAGTGGAAAGAGAAAGAGCATCTATTGGCATCACAGCACCACTTTACCTGCCCTGGATTTCCTACTCCGTGAACTCCTTCTTCTAGGAGACAAATAAAAACAAAGATAATTTAAAGAGTTTTAGTTGTATAATTCACAATAAATTGAGTTCTCTGTTATACATTGGACTTATTTTTTTTCCTGAATGGTGAGCTTATTTATCTTTTGAGGAGGACAACTGGAAATTAACATTGCTTCTTTCTTGTGGAATCATTTTGTGGAAAGACAGACATTTTAATTTATGAGCAACAAAAAGATTCCTGCATTGATCATGCTCACCTTAGAAATGCCCACAACTAAAGTTATAATAAGAACACTTCCCTGATGTCAGATCCAGCTACAGAACTGACTACATCATCAAGAAAGATAAGACATGTTTTATATGGACTCAAAGCACTCTCACTTTACTATCTGTACTGTTACCACTGTTACCACTAGTGATGTTAATAGTGCATAGAAATGCTGACATACATTAAATGGTAAGAATGAACGTTCTCATTTCAGACATGAATGAAAAAAGCAGCTTTTCCCAACTTACCTTAATAATTATAAAACTTTTTTATAAAGCCATTTTAAATTCAGATACAGTTTATATATAATAAAGTGTGCAAGTCAGATTTTCAACTCAATGACTTTCGTCAATTTTATTCGCCCACTTATTGTCAGTGTTTTTATTTATTTATTTTTAAATTTTATTTTATTTTTATTGCTGTTCAAGTACAGTTTTCTGCCTTTTACCCCCATCCCAGCCCACCCCCACAGCCCTCCCCTCCTCCCTCCCATTTCCACCCCCCCTTGTTATTGCCCATGTGTCCTTTATATTTGTTCCTGTAAACCCTTCCCCTCCCCCCCTGAAATTCCCTCCCCTCTTCCCTCTGGCTACTGTCAGCCTGTTCTCAATTTCAATGTCCTTGGTTATATTTTGCTTGTTTGTTTGTTTTATTGATTAGGTTCCTATTAAAGGTGAGATCATATGGCATTTGTCTTTTACTGCCTGGCTTATTTCGCTTAGCATAATGCTCTCCAGTTCCATCCATGCTGTTGCAAAGGGTAGGAGCTCCTTCTTTCTTTCTTCTGCATAGAATTCCATTGTGTAAATGTACCATAGTTTTTTGATCTATTCATTTACTGATGGGCAAAGGACTTGAACAGACACTTCTCCAAAGAGAACATACAGAGGATCCAGAGACACATGCAAAGATTCTCAGTATCGCTAGCTATCAGAGAGATGCAAATTAAAACCACAATGAGATACCACTTCACACCGGTCAGAATGGCCATCATAAACAAAGCAACAAACAAGTGTTGGAGAGGATATGGAGAAAAAGGAACCCTAGTGAGCTGCTGGTGGGATTGCAGACTGGCACAACCACTATGGAAAACAGTATGGAACTTCCTCAGAAAACTAAAAATGGATCTGCCTTTTGACCCAGTAATTCCACTGCTAGGATTATATCCTAAGAACACTGAAACACCAATCCAAAAGAACCTATGCACCCCAGTGTTCATAGCAGCACAATTTACAATAGCCAAGTGCTGGAAGCAACCTAGGTACCCATCAGTATTGTCAGTATTTTTCATTTTACCAGTACTGGTATTACCTTATTATTGTTGGAAATTAACTAATAACTAATAATGAAAATCTCTTCATTTTTTATCTTTGGATTTGAAAATTTTATAAATCTTTCAACCCTTATTTTTCTCAAATGGGTTATTTGTCTTTTTCCCTCTATTTTTTGTCTTATTTTTCTTCTAAGTGCTATTTTAGCTATTTCTCACTAGTTTCAACATGTAGCATTTTTTATTAGAGTTCAGTTTTGTTATTCCTTATCTTTCTTATGATTTCTTTTTTGAACTATGAATTATTTAAACTCCTGGGTTTTAAATTTCCTGACATATGCAGTTGTATGTAAAATAAGTTAACGATTTTCCGAATGAATTATATTGTGATCAGAACACTTTGTCCAAATTAGATGAATGCTTTGAAATGTACTGACAATTGCTTTACTTCTAAATATGTGGTTAATTTTCTCCCCAAATTATACCTTTCAGAAATACTGAACTACTTGCTATCCCCTTCAAGTGCCAAGCTCTCCTATCTGGAATTTTCATTGCTTTGCTCAGAATTTTAAGCTTCTTCCTGGATTCATTCTTCTCATGCTTTTCTCCTCATCAGCTTTCCCAAATTTCTCCACCTGAGTTAAACACTCATTCTGTGTTTCTTTATGATTTCTACTTACCTTTTCATAACATCCATCCGCTACTTCAACTTTTCTTCCAATGCTCCCTGCACCTTGCTTCAGGACCACCTGAGATGCTTCTGAAAAACACCAGTTCATGGTTTTACCCCAGGGCGACTGAACTATAATCTTTGGAAGAAGCGTCCAAGAATCCTCAGTTGTGTCAAGTATCCCAGATGATTTTTACAGACAGTAAATGGATGAATCACTGAAGTATATAATAGTCATATGTTTACTTGTCTATCTCCAGTGGTGTTTACTTATTTAAGACTATGTCCCCCAAACCTAACACATGCTCATTATATTGATAAATAAAAGAAATAATAAATGTGGAATAAATTTAAGTAATGAACCAGGCAGTTGCCCATGTGGTATGACCTAAGGGAAAGCTACTTGCTCAGCTTGCATTGAAGTCAGGGCAATTCTATTACCTGTCAGCTCTTTGAGCAAGATAATGGCAACTTCTGTTGGGTTTAACTGGCTACACAAACTTAAATTAATTTGTTCATAATTTCAGAGTCTCAGAATTAGAAAAGACCACTTAATATAAACAAGTCAATACCTACCATTATACAGATGAATGTTGGGAACTGCCCTGCTTGGTTTCAGAAGTTGTAACCCCCACCAAGGCTAAGGCTGAGGGAGTGACCTTGGACCTTAAGCCACCAAGGAGACAAAAGCTTATCTCCCTGGCAGGAGCACCACTTCTGCTCCTTTTACTTCATCCATAACTGGCCCCCAATGCTTGGTTGGTTAGCCAATGATGGGTAAGATTCCCCAAGGGGAGAATAATCTAAGATAGGCACGATCACGTGGGAGGCTCCCAACGAAGGACTTTGGGGGCTACAGCAAAAGGGAGTTGATGGACCCCCACCCATCGGCTTTGACAAAGCCTGAGTCTCATTGTCTGTGAGAAAATCTCCTTATCTCTTGGCTGCCTTACTTCCCCTGACTGACTTAAGCCTGAAACAATGATGGAGGGTGGTGCAGCCCTGTGCTGGAAAGGGCGAGTTTCCCAGGCAATCAGGCCTAAGAAAGAATATGTAAAATCCTGTGAAACCTGCTTTGTTTAGAATGCTCTCAATTAAATGATAAGGGTCCAAGCAAGAAGTAAGTTTGTTCCTTAAAGTTTTTTATAGCTCTTTAGCTATCTGACCCTGACTCAAAATAGGCCCTCAGAGTTCTTTGTTATCGATTGTTTGATCCTTAATTCCTGGCAATGATTAATGAGCTTTACCTGAATTCTTGTGCAGAGGAACCTAATAAAAGCCATTGAGGAAAAGGCTCTTGGCCCTTCTCCTTTGAGAGATTGGCCACCTTTCCTCCCCAACCAGATCATGTCTTGGTAGACGTATTCTCATCCTTGGCGACCAGGGGGCGGGGGGGGGGCGGCGTCCCTGCGGGCATAGCCCCCCCCACAGATGAATACTCTGAGAGTAAAAGGTACAATTGCTTTCTTGGGATGGTTAGCAGGAAGATGGCAAAATTGGGACTAGATTCTTCACTATTTACTCATTAACAATAAAGAGGAATAATTTTAAAAAATAGTTTGAAAGAAAGGGGAACTCAAGTAAGGAAACACCAAGATAAAATTTACCTGATTTTTATTCATTGTGATGCTAAATAGACCAACCTGTAAAATTCATGAGAGTTATTAAAAGAAAAAAGTCAAATCAAAGAAAATAATTCACTAAGTATAAACATTAATACATAAAATTTAAAAATTCAGTCTAAGCCAGAAACTTTTTAGTTTAAGTTTTCCTGACTTTTACCTTCATGTCTAAGTGGGAAAAAAAAACCCCACAAAAACAAACAAAAAAAAAAACCCCATAAATATTGCCAGGTGCATTGGGACAATAAATTAATACCTAAAAGAAGAGAATGTGGTTAAATACTACTCATTTCTTTGGTTCAGAGTAATTAAGTTTCAGGTGGGCCTGGATCCGTTTTACATGGCTCCAGCTAAACGAGTATACTGATTCAGTGAGGGGATTTTACCTTGTTAGGTATTTTTAATGTTTTGACTAATCTAGTTGCAATTTTACTTTCCTCTAAAATGCTCCACCAGATGGCAGTAAGTGTACCACCTATTCTTTTAAAAATGGAAACAACCTGCTGAATTAACCAAATTTATCTCTGGGGTTTTTTTTAAGAGTTAAATTTTCACTGGTGGGAGAAAAATTACAGAAAAAAAGTAGGTTGAACATTTTATATGTCAAACTAAAGATATAGTCACAGACCGATGACAAAGAAAAAAATTTAAAAGAACTGAAATAGAAAATACAAAATAGAAAACACTGACCTTTGTAAAATTAAAAAAAAAATCTATAAATTAAGTCAATAAAAGTGAAAAGGCCAGATCAGCCAGATTTTGAATACATTTCAGTCAAGTTTGGCCTTTTTGTACTTGGTAACTTATGGTATCTTTGAAATAATTTCATTTGTGAATATTTTTGTTTCTTCATAGTCCAACCAAAGCACTTCAAAGAGAACAGAAATCTCTGAGTCCTACAAAAATCGATGCAAGTAACATATACCTTCAATCTCTTTAAAATGACCAAATCACAGCAACAGAATTGCACTTCAGTTCCACCCAGTATTACAGAGAAGAACTTTCTTTGACCGAGCTAAAGAAAACTCTACCCACTGATGCAGAGAGATCTGTGGCTGTCCGGTGAAAAGAAACTCTCCCAGGGCCCAGGCTTCCCACCGTAAGAGACTTTCCTCCCAGCTGATGTTTCCAGAAACAGGGTTTACTGCTGGGGAGCTGGGGAGCTCCTAGCCATCCGCACCATGGAAATAATCATGTCAACACTGACTTGGGCAGAGTCCTCAAACTCTAGGCAGCAGGGGCGCTTCAGGTGGGATCTTTGAAACACATTCATGAACAGAGGTTTTAGCTTCTGTTAAGCGACACATCCCATAACGCACAGTTTTTCAAATCGTATTGAACCTGTGCCATTGCTGGCGTCAAAACCTGACTTCTTAAAACAAAACAAAGAAAGAAACAAAGCCTTCAACCAACTATCTGGAACATTTGACTGTTTCCTGTTTTGAGCTACAGGTGTTGCCCTTTGTTGGAGGGAGGAGATACCGGGCTTGCAGGAGACCCATCTTTTAACAAAAATCACTTTGAAGTTATGTTAAACAATTTATTCTCTTCATCTATATTTAATTTATTTTAAAATATTTAAGAAAATAGTTCCCAGGTATTATGGAAGAACTTAGTCTAAGCCATGAAACAAATTAAGTACCATTTTTTTCACTTTTATCCTCTTTTTTTTAAGGCTTTATTTATTTATTTTTAGAGAGGGAAGGGGGAGAGAGAGAGAGAAACATCAATACATCAATGTGTGGTTGCTGGGGGCCATGGCCTGCAACCTACGGATGTGCCCTGACTGGGAATCGAACCTGTAATGTGTGGTTCGCAGCCCACGCTCAATCCACTGAGCTATGCTAGCCAGGGCTCTACTTTTATCCTCTTAAAAATACTATGAGGGAGGTTTTGCTAGGTAGTTGAAGAAGTTCATGTTTAGTACAGTTAAAATGTTTACCCAAAGTCACATTGCAGGTAACGGGCAACCTGGAACTTGTCTTAGGAGAAGCCGCAGCTCCCAGCCCTGCTCCATGGCTCACTGCATATGTAGAGACAGTCAGGTGACCTGGGAGGGGTCTTGTAGATCTGATGTTAGTGACAGAATGGCTAAATAAACGACATCTGGACACACATGACACTTGCAGACTCCTGATGTCCATACTGGAGACTCTGATTCTGAGACAGGGCCCAGATAGCTTATTTCATAGACCTTCTCCCTTGGTGATTCTGATGTACAGACAATTTTGATAACAACTATTGTAGTTAATGAATATGAACTTGTATTTCCCATAATGCATTGGTGTACAATTAGTCTATATCTTTTGAACCTGAGGTTATTTCAATCATTTGAGAAATTATTACGGACCCCTAAGCCTGTGGAAGCTGGCCATCCAAAATGAGAATGAGCAGACAGACCTAAGCTGCTCACAAAAGGAAAGGATTTCAGGTTGAAAGATGTTTCTGAAACACTGTTTTATACCCACCTCTGGAGAATGGCAGTCTAGCACACTATATTAAAGACTAACAACTCCCACAACAAAGAAAGCTGCTTAATTTTAGTTATTCTAGGCTTTCCCCTACATAGTGCACCGCTAACTTCTTTTGTCTCATAGAACTTATCAATTTCACAACAGTGCTTCTTCAAAGTTCAAGTACAAACATTCAGGGAATTGTCTATAGGATCAACTACTGTTGTGATGTTCTGGCTTTTGGGTGTGTAAATGCTTTGCTTCCCAGAACCTTTCTACTACTAGGCTTGTACCTTTCTTCCCTGGCCCCGCTTCCTGAGATCACAGTGACCAACCAGGTCTGCCAAAACGTGCCACATACTTGCCTTCCACTTTTCCCTCGACTCACTGTAACCTGGATCGGAAACCTCCAGGATCTGTACACTTTCTCAGCTAGCATTTCTGAATAGCTAGTCCAAATATTGGAAAAGTCTAAATGGAGACAATAGTAGGCCAGGAATTGATTCCACCCCTTCTATTGCCTTCAAATATTTAAGAACAATTCTGTCTCAAAATGTTTAAGAAGCAGGCCTGAGAAAAAGGAGGATCCGTGTTCTTCTCTTGCAGGGGCCATGACTAGCACACTTGTGAAGGGACTCTGCACTATCCAACACTGCAATCAGCCATTCCTTAACACACTCAAGTGGTAGCTGGATGGCATTGCTTCAAAGTTGTCTTTAAAAGGATTCTTACCCTGGCTGGTGAAGCTCAATGCACTGAGTGCCAGACTTTGAGCCAAAGGGTCACTGGTTCTATTCCCAGTTAGGGTGCATGCTTGGGTTGCAGGCCAGGTCTAAGGGGTGCATGAGAGGCAACTACACGTTGATGTTTCTCTCCCTCTCTTACTCCCTCCCACCCCTTGTCTCTAAAAATAAATAAATAAATGTTTAAAAAATAAAAAGGTTCTTTCAGAAGTTTGGGCTAGATAATCTAATTCTAGAAATCTAGTCTTTTTAAAGAGATTGCACATTTGCTGTGGGTGAACTGATTAAATCATGTCTCCAGTGGCTTTGATGTAATTAGTGCAGCCTAGCAAGTAACTGAAGGAATGGCAGAACCAGTGTGACTGCTGGAATATTCAGAGCCAGAGTCAGTGAGGACCCCTGAGGATGGACAACTGCGAACTCCACTTAAACATACGCCTTGGGCTAAAATGAATTTGCTAATTTCAATAGTTTAGCCTTTTGAGTAATTTATTGAAAAGGCCTTTTGGAAGGCGCATATTGAAAAATATAAAATACTGAAACTGTCTATTATAAAAACAAGTAAAATAAAATGCTTGTTAATAGAACATATATAGTGTATATTGTGGGGGTGCAGCCTTGTTATTTTTCATTTTTTCTATGTATGACAATGACGATAGCTAATTCACTACAAGAAATATATTTGCTTGAATAAAATTCAGACACATCCCCAATGTAAAAAATAAGGATATCAGCTGTTGAGATTTTTCTTGCACATTATTTGCTAATGAATTAGTGATTGATTTGATTTATGTGTCAAGCAGTTTGAAGGAGGATGAAAGTCACCCTACTCTAATCAACCTAGGTGTGCTACTTTGTGCAAAAGCTGAACATTTTATGGCTGATCTTAGTTTTGGCAAATCATCAAACAGCTCTCAGAAGACTCTAGTAGAATTTTGCAGTGGAAGGAATTGAAGAAGTTATATAAAGAATTAGTAGCAGAATGAGGAGAAAATTTTTAGGAATCCAGAGACTTACTTCTGGGGGGGAAATCTGCCTATCATATCCTTGAAAAGTGGCATCTCACCTTTGTTCAAACAAACAAACAAATAAATAAATAAATCTGGTGACTCTGGCAGTTAATTTTCAGTCTAGGAAATAGAAAAAAGGCACCAAAATATTACCACCAAAATCACAGTGATGAGGAGAAAGAAAATCAACAGTTAGAGCTTGAATCTGTGACTCTGTGGAACACCCGGAGGGTGTTGGTAAGTGCCCCTGTAATGACTTGGACAAGGACAGCTGATAAAAGGAAAAGAGCTCCTTGAGCGCAGGGGTAGGTCTTACTCAAGTTTATATCTTCAAAATCTAGGAAACCAGTAAGCACTAGATAAATGCTTGTTGAATAAATAGATAAATAACTTACTAGACTTTAAAATAAACCTTAAATAAAGAAATACAATTTTGGACAAGATAATTAGCCAATAGCATAATGCAAGGGTTTGTTAATAGAGAACAAACTGGAGGGAAGTATTTTAATACCTCAGTGAACATGTTTGTGAATGAAGAGATCTCATAAGAAAGAACATCCAAGGTATGGGAGGAGTGAGAAGATGGAAATTAATTTCTGTATTTTTTCAGACTACTTTAAAATTTAGTTCAAAGTGATCACTGTCTACCTCTTTCCTTCCAAATTAAAATAATATTATAAGAACCCAGTTATCCTTTGAGGTACTACAAGTCTACACCCCTTATAATATTAACATTTGTTTAATCAAAATACATTTCCACTTCATATTATTTTCAGAAAACCAGAAATTTAAATTCCTTAATAAAGAAGTCTGTGTTTTAAAAATAATGATGCCTTTCAATTTAAAATGTCAGATAAAACAGATGTAAATAAGTAATAAACTTAGAAAAGGCAGTTTATTGAAATTCCATAACAAAAGTTTGTATCATAGCTAGTTTTTTTTTTCTTGAAAGTCCATCCTGTATGATCAGTTATGTCTACATGTAGTACTGCATCTCATCTGTAGGCCATACTGATGATAAGTTAAATGGAGTCTTTCCATAGACTTCACACACTTTTCCCTTTTGCCTTTCTCTAACGCCAATGCCACACTGAACCAGACCATTTTAGAAACCAGTTAAGGATAAGTCAGAAATAAGAACCGTAGCTACTCCAGGGACTAAGGTTAGAGACATTTGGAATTGAGCAGTGTTAACTGAATTTAAATATCAATTTAGGAAGTACTTAATCTAATCTAACTGAAAATTTAATAAATCAAAAACATTTAACATATTCATCTATAAAACATGCTCCAGATGAGTAGTTTGCTTTGCATTTGGAATGGCTGGGATATCTCGAGCTGATACCCTGCAGACACGCCCCGTGAGCTGACCTGGAACCTGGCTCGTTGCATCTGGGATCAAAGAAGCTACCAGCCCCAGCTCTCTCCTAACCCTACTCAAGATAACTCGCAAATCTAGCCCCTTTTTATTTGTATTACCAAATGAGATGTTTCTCTTCAAACTCCACTTGCTTTGAATATACAAGGTCTGGAAGAAGAAACGCCTGCTTAAGCATGGTTGGTAGGGTAATAACATGGGTGTAATAATTTATAGTTTTAATTTGAACATTTCACCTAAAATGTCATGTGGTGAGCTTGAGTGGGATATTGTTATGTCACAGAATTACATGTTTATGATTTTGTAATAAAACAGGGGGGTTATTTGTGCCAGACCCTGTGTATATTTTTTTCTTTTTCAAGAAGAATGTGCCAAGCACTGTGCTAAGTACGTTAAGTTCATTATTCATTGGCTCCTCCCCTTAGCACAGCTAATAGGTTATTATCCCTGTTTTACAGAGGAAATGGCAGCCTGGTAAGACTGTTATTTGTCCACTAATTTGCCAACAGCTGTTTTCCCCCTAAAAGAAGTTTCTGGGGCTGGTTACAACAGGATGGCCTCAATTCTTACTACTAAACACATCGACTGTTTGGCCTCAATCTAGAAGTTTCTTTGGCTCTCACTCTACTCTCCGCCCCGGGTTAGCAAGTCAAATGTAGGTATGTTGTAAAAGCCAGGGTTCGGGATCTTTAGAATGAGTGCCGGAAGTCTGATTCTGGGTGTCACAGAACATTTCCTGCCAGGCAGGAAGGAAAAGAGAGTCCAGTATTCCCTGAGATCTCACAGGATCACGAATGTGTCCGAGAAGCTCACAGAAAGACAGAGGCTGTGTTCAGAGGAACAGGTGTGCGACTCCAGCCCCTCTTGTTGGGCGGAGGTAGAGGCAGAATAGAAATGACAAGCATGTGCCATTTCGTTGTGATAGTTTGCTTATGTGGCAAAAATACATGAGATCCTAGGTCATTCCTCTCTTCTGAATGGTAACATTGCTTAGCCGCCCAATGCGCTTGCATGTGGAATTTAAGAAGACCATGTTATAATGGCCATGTGCGGGATGGAGGTGGTGGCTGAGGCCAGGAGACATGGAGACCAGGAGGCCAGGTCTGTGACTAATTAGCAGGGGGGATCTCGGACAGGGCCCATAATGTCCATGGGCATTTCTTTCCCGTAAGTCTGTACATATTACATCATCTTAGGGTGCTTCCCAGCTTTATGATTCTAGAGCTCTATGGGTGCATTTTTTATTTAGGCTTCTTTATCTCAGTTATGAGTTCATATACTCCATGCTCACATGGCATTTATAACATTTCTAACTGCACCCATTGCTCCGTATTAGAAACAGTCACATGTATAGTATTCACTGATCCTGGGCACAGGCCAGTGTAAAATACCAGATTCTGTCACTTATATATGTGGAAAATTAGACCATACAGATGCATAAATTGGTAGTAGGCTAACAATTATCAACTTTGGAATATTTGTTGGCTTCTAAACCATATCTGATAATTCCCCTTAATCCTGTGGAATACATATTATTATCTTATTGCCTAAATGAAGGAACACAGACTGAGAAAGACTAAATAAACATGACAAGATTATTCAATTAATGGATGACTACTGCATTAGTTAATCCATATTCTGCTACCTTAACCAATTAATTTCCTCTCACCCCATCGTGTTATCTTTAGTGGTACAAACACATTGTACTTGTTAAAATGTGGATTGCGAGTGGAAGAGAAAAAGGCATGAAAGCTGTATTTGCAGGGTACATGAAACCAGAAATTTTGTCTGTGGCCAGCGGTGAGCAAAGAAAGGCAATAGACTTACGCTGGTTATCAAAAGGTTTTTTAAAAAAAATACGTTTTTTGAAACAACCTACAAGCACTATTGGGGAAACTTGGACTTAATTCCAGCAGAGCCTAAATAATAGCCACTTTTTTTCCTGCTAAGCTCCCTAGACAGGGGTGAAGACTAGAAGATCTAAAGCCTGTGATACTGATGACACATTTATTAGACCCTCTTGGACTTCATCACCACAGTGAGGGCAAATGCAGAGAAAGCAGAGGCTCAATGAAGAGTCAACTAGACGAGGCAGATGCCGACAGCTCAACAATAGAACAACAACTGGGCACAGGGAAGGGGCATCCCAGGAGGGAAGAAATTCTCATGGCTGCACCAAGCATCCTTTCCCTCCCACTGACAACACCAACAAGCCCAGCAGACTGAACCCCTTTAGTACAGTTCATTCACTTCCTCTTGTTAGTGGCTGTAAAGGAAAGTACATTACCAACCAATCTTTCTCTAGAACATTTTTTAAGGGCTAGAAAATTAGAAGAGAAAAGAGTATCTCTGAAATCTCTTCTCTGATCACGGAGGGTGGTTTGATGTTGTCCTGGAATGTCTTGTAAAATAATCCCAAAGAGGACACCCAACATGAAGGTGGCTCAGCTGCCGCTGACATGTCTATTGGCATCAGCTCAGCACAGCATCCTCTTCTCTTCAGTGTTTGAGATAGAATCATGACCAAACGGCTTACTGTCCCCAATGAGAGGCAGAAAGACAACAAACCAAGTTAAGATGATGCAGGAGAAGCCCTGAAAGAGCTTCATTTATACCACATCGGTCCTAAGAAAGAACACATTGCTTTAAAAGCCTTGCTTACTGCCTCTTACCCCCGGCAAGCTCGTGGATGGAGATAATCACCTCCAGCTGACCTATAATTACCTAGTTTGAACTGCATCCACTCCAATTATGCACCGCCAAATGGATTTAACTGAAATTCAGATTTTCTAAAAATAAACAGTTACCAACCCAGAGCAAGTAACAGTCTCTAGATGACTCATCATAAAGACTAAACTTAGCTGGATTCCCAGGTCTGCTTGCCAGAACAGTTGCTGTCTTATTTTCACGAATATGAAATTTCATCTTCCTCTAAAATGTTTGAAAATCAGCAATTCTGCTCAAAGCCTCGAGTGTCTGGGAGACTGGAAGATGGCTTTCTGAACAAAAACTGGCCCTCCAGCCTGAGGCCAGTGCCATGATTACGGCAAGCTGTGCAGAAGCAGATGCGGTCGCTCAGCCACACCGGCGGAGAAGGAAAAACCCCACTGTACTAATGCACAAAATCCTATTCGTCCTCAGACAGATGACAGCGCTCCCTCACTCACCACGGAGTTCAAAGACTCAAGCACGTGGGGAGGGAAGGTCACACTATTGGAAAACACAGCCCTTGCCCTGATGGAGCTCCCACGGGGCACAGGAGAGTGGAGGACGTGTGGCTATGAAAAGGGAACAACGTGGAGTCTCTCCTCTACTAGTTCGTTACCTCCTGGGCGAGTTAGAATAATCAGTCAACAGGGAATGATATTAGAATAATAATACTGTTCTTAAATAAGATGTTCTTTTGCAAGGGAAAAGCACTATACGTACACTGGTTTCCACTTGTTAGAAGACATGACAAATGTTTACTGAGGGCTTGAAGTCTCATCAGTTTGAATTCCTTTCTACCTCTTTTCTACCCAGTTCCCACTGCCGGCTCTTCTTGCTGCGCCTGCACAGAATAGGGGCATCTATCAGGGTGGTCAGCAGAATGTCTGTACTCAAATCACATTCCCCCTAGAGCTAGGTGATAGAAACTTTATAGCAAGCGACATTTTAAAGCACTGTCAGTAACAGGAGTGTTCTTCAAAAACATATGCTATTGTTCTTTTGTTACTGATCCCTCCAGTTAATTTCCAAAAGTGAGGGGAAATGAACAGATTTGATGAACAAGTGCTTGCATTGGAGACAAGAGAGAAGAACCTCAAGCTTGGTATGCTGCCATTCCATTACTTAAACACTGACCCAGATCCTTCTTTCCAAGGATGGCCATCCTCCATGAAGAAGTTCTGCTCTGTTGTTGAACCAAAGTTGAGATTAGCCAATCACAACCCTAACTGTCACAGTAATGAGCTGACATCTACAAAGCTGGGGTTGGAGGGTTGGAGGGTGGGAGATCCCTAAGATTTAGGAGATTATGGACTAGGACAATAGGAAGAGCAAAGTGAGTCTTTCCTGGGGTGTTTGTGAATAGCCAGGAATATTTATACAGCATCCTTTCATTGTTGATTTCCATATGCGAAGAGTGACATGTCATTTCAGATATTTATTGAAATAGGTTTCCAAAGGAAGGAGCCGCCTCCTATTTAGCTTAGGCTGCTGATGTCTAGAAGGTAAGTTCTGAATCAGGAACAATTCTCTTCTCTTTTATACATTTTTTAGATTTGAGAACCTATACGATCAAGTTTTCACAGATTAACATTTTCAGTCTGGTATTTTAAAGGTAGTGGAAACCTAATTTAGTGGGAAAACATAGAGCTGGAAAAATCAAATTTTGTTTTTAGCTCTGCCAATTACTCTGTGACTAACATTATTTTTATTATTGAGCCAACAAATAAATCCACAAATGATTTTGGGAAAGACTTTTTGTTTTTCTTAGCCTCAGCTGCCACATCTAGGTGAAGGAGACAGTAATATTTACTCCTTTTTTAAAAACAAACAAACAAAAACCTCTCTGGGCTGTTGTGAAGACAAATAGGAGGATATTTGATAACATAATAAATAAATGTTTTAACTAAGTTTTTCAATGTTTTTAATATTGAAAAATTTGCTGCCTATCACAGGTAAAGGAAGCAACTTTGCCCACCCTAGCCTGATTCTTCTAATCTGACATGCTTCTAATGTAGTGGGGGGATGCGGAACGAATGCTGTTGAAAATTAAACCTTTCTCTGAGAGCTCTGAATAATGAACCCAAGACGATATGGCCTTTCAGCCCTTATAACAGTATGAGGAAAGTCCACTTCATAAGGTAGGGGAAACACAGTGTCGCAAGTGTGTGAGTATAACGATGGAATCCAAAGATGTTTTATTTTCAGTGGTACTCCCTGCATTAGCAAAGGCATCCACATATCACTCCAATAGAGTAAGTGATGTATTCCCCCAAATGGAGCTTCACTCCAACATTCCAGGAGTCTAAAAAATGCTCATGGCAAAAGAATAAGAAAGATTCACCATCTGAGGTGCTATGTCAACGGAATATACTGTAGGACTTACTCTCTCACTATCACCTTGGCAATAACCAGGATACAGAGCTATGTGCCAGCCCTCTGCAGCTCCCATGTTCCCTGTTCCATTTGAAAATACCCAGCAAGCATGTTGCTGGGACATAATAGGTGTTCAATTAAACCTCATTGATACTGAATCTCATGTTTTATACCTCCCTCCCTCACCAACACTCTTCTTACGTTGAATGTCCATTCCAAAGGATCAAATTCCATTGTTTATATGAAGACATTTTTACACATTGGCAATCTTCTGAGAATTTAGTATGCACAGTGGGCATGCTGTCGGTAGACTTGACCGTAAACATTGCGTTCTGGAGAGGAAAGCTGAGAACTGGATCGCTCGCTCATGCCTCTGCTTCAGCCTCACACCGTAGAACTCCTCCCGTGGAACTTAAAGCAGGGCCAGGAAACAGTGCGGCTGCCATCCGGTCTCGGAGCCCAGAGGTCACAGTCCCCGACCACCTAGAACCTACCCCACCATTCTTTTGGCTTAGTTTCTGTAAATTACGGACAAACAGCCTGTTTGCTCAAGGATTCTAGGAGCTAACCTCAAAGGAAGCAGGTTCTAGCCTTCACGCATCTCTGCTCCTGGAGATTTGACCGGAAACCAGACCCCTGACTGGCTTCAGCAGAGTCATCCGAGCAGACTGTGCTGACTCCCGCGTGGCACCAGCACCCTCAAACGGAAACCCACGACCCGCTCTGGTGTCCTTTGCCTACCTTCCTCTTCCCTGCTCAGAAAAACTTCTGCCTGCCCTGCGATGTTAAAATGGTCTTTGTGAAGAGAGTCCCCCATCTCAAGACTCTGCCTCTTGAATAAATTGTATTTTCCTTCCACCAGCTCCTGTCTGTCAATTGATTATTGGCTTTCGAGCGGCAGGCAGCTGAGCTTGGGTTCGGTATCACATGCAGTGCTCCGTGGTGTCCATGGCGACTGGTGGCCCGCTGTGATGACAGATCTAAGCAGAGGAGGCCAAGTGCTTCTGGGCGGCATGGGAAAGGTCAATGTTGCATTGAACTGCCCCTTCCCAACAGCTCCCCAGGTCTTTCGTTCAGTTTAAAACATCGGGTTTTAAAAGTATGCACCTTGGTTTTATTTTTAGGTGTGTGTTGTTTTGTTTAGTTGTATTTTAATTGGGTGCTTTCTCTTATATTGATGATTAATGAAATATTCACGCTGATTTATACTACTGTCTTCTTCTTTATTGTCATAGTAGGATTTTATATTTTTGAGTTTCGAGACACTAGTATGAATCAAAAGTAAATGTTCATTGAAAATTCCATTATAACATCAAGTTTTTGATCTCGATGTGAACAGAGGTGAGTGAATCCCCCAAATCCATCAAGACATGATACATTTTGTCCGGGGAAAGTATGAAGGAATTACTTAAAACTCTTGATAAAGCCCCCAGATGCCACCGCACAGCAGTCAGGATGCATTTGCAATGCACGGCTGGCTGAGCTGACATTAGATGACCTTTCTGAACTGGCCATCTACAGCCCATAAACATTTCTCCAGGGTGCAAATGCAGATTCACAAAAACCACTCAGAAAACAAGAAACAAAACTCAACACCGGTTCTCAAGGTGTGTGAGCCCCCACACAGGCAATGACGCAGTGGGCAGTCCAAGTGGTGATTGCATGTGGGTCTGTGTGAGTAGTGACGCCGAACTTGTAATTCCCCCGAATCTGCGGGCTGAGAGGGGAATTTTGAACACACCACCCTCAAGCGTTTGACGGTCGAGGAAGTGGGGTCTCGCGCCGACAAACTCATTAAAAAGAAGCATTAACCCCTGGCATACCAAACGATGTACTTTGATCCTGTGTTTGCAATTTAGACTTTGACAGACTTTCAAAAAAGACTGCAGAAGAGCCCTTCTAGAAGAGACATGAGAAGGGAGGACTGTGGCTTCAGGATACTTCTCAGTTTTAACCTGGAGGTCCTGACCAGCTCTCCCTACTTCACTTTCCCTCTTATCTTCTTTCCACGTTTCCTCCTTCGTTTTCCTGCTTACCTTTCTGACCTACTTTAATATCTGCTCTTCTGTCCTTTTCTCCCTTTTGATTTAGCCGTTCACTCTGCACCTGCCGTGTTCCTGGCGTCGCATCAGAGTCTAAGGCATAGGAAGGGGCCAAAGAGCAGATCCCTGCCTTCCCGGAGATGCAGCCCACGGTAAATGTTAGCTCCTTCAATCGTCACAAAACCCCGGGAGGTGCGCAGCATTTTCTCTTTCATGAATAATGAAGCTGCAAGTCAGAAAGGTTAGGGAAGGAGCCCAAAGTAACAGTGAAGTGGAGGCGCAGAGGAGACTGAAGCAAGGCTCAGCCCCTTAGCTTCCCAGCCAGGACGCAGCCTCCTGGATCCTCTCCACGCTATGCCCTCATTCTTACTCGGTACTTCGCCAGTCATCCTGTTATAACTCCCAACCATTTCCCTTCAGTTTTCTCTTTGGAGAAGGTAGGCAATTATTTTAATTGATAAATGTCTGCTTTCAACCCACTTTTGAAAAGCCTCGTGAAGAGAACAAGACTTGGTATTGGTCCAGCCTTCCACAGGTAATCCTGAAAACCAGGTGTCAAAGGGACTTGGAGAAAATTAAACCCAGTTTTTAAAGGGCTGCTGCCTAATTTTCCATTGGCCTATCATATCTTTTTTAGGTTGATGGGTATGAAGATTGGATCCCAATTGCTAACTCGATGACTTCTTGTCCCTTCTTTGGTCCTATAATTAAAACATGAAATGTGCTTTTCTCAAGCAGATCTGGCATATAATAGGCCAAGAAAGGAAAGGAAATGAGGGAAGGGGAGGGAAGGAAAGGGGAAGGAAAGAAAGGGAAAGGAAGAAAACAGAAGGGGAGGGAAGGGAAAGGGGGGGAGGAGAAGGGAGGGAAGAGGAAGGAAAGACTATCACTTTCCCCATAGAAAGAAGAATGGAGTGCCTTCATTGCTGCTAAGCAATCATAGCATCACCATTAAAATAACTTTCTACAAGAAAGCAAGGGGCAAAAAGAAAGATTATGAATTCTTTGCCCTCAAATAAATGAAGCACATAAATAAATACAAATAATAAAGTAAAATAAGATCAAGTTACCATTGCAGGAGACAAAAAGGGAAAATAGATCAATCTCTTTGAATCAACTGTAAAGACAATCTCGTTGGAAACAAATAGGCCTAGGACAGATATTGATCACTTGGGATATGGGACGAGAGAAAAGAGCAGAAAATAGCAACACTTAACAAGGTAATGAAACCGAAGTCGGGTGAACAATTCACCTAATCCATACCTAACACCTCAGATTAATGAGGCCCTGGCAAGAGATGCTAACTTTATAACCTATCCCTGAAAGATGTGAATATCAATCAAAGTAAGACAACAAAGGAAAGGGATCGAACTTCACTTGCTTCTCAGTTTTAAATAAGGGTGGTTTACGGAAAGGGTGGAGGCCTGACCCCGCCCCCTTCCTCACTGGGAACGCAGAAAAGGCACCAATGAGAGTTCGCATGTGAAAACTTCCTGTCAGTAATCACCAGCCACACTGTAAACAAGACTTTCCATGAAGATGGGAGTCTAGAGGTGGATTAACAAAAACAAATAACAATAACAAAGCCTTATCCCTGATTCAATCTGCAACTAAATAAATGATACAAATAGAATGCTTTCAATAGAAGATTGCAAAGTTTTTTCCATAATGCATAGCTTTCAAAATATCATTACTTTTCTGGCAAGAACTCTGATCTGATTATGTCTTTTATGTTAATTCTATCTGGATTTATCCTAATTACATATATAAACAAACAAAAATCCATCCATTTCACATTCATAAATAAACTATTTGAGACGTATGCAGAATTTTGAATTATTTTGGTTCTGGAATATATATTTGGTTAATAGAATTTGCAGCAAATTATATGTAGAGAGGGGGAAAAGTACTCTATCTCCATCAAATAATAGAAGCACATTCATTTGTTATTTTTTAAATGGTGACAGCAAAATCAATTCTAAGGGAGAAAAAGAAAATGAGATTCTGAATTTCTCACCATACCTTCTAGTTCCCCTTGACACCCTAATTAGTCTCCCACCCTCTTTTCTTATGCCTTGCAGGTCGTTTGCCTGGAGGAAAAATGAAGCTGGCAAAACAGAAGAGGAGCAGTGACTAATGAAAAGGACAAGATACAAGTGACAATTCCTTTGAATGGAGCCATTAGCTACATGCTGTCTTCAGGGCTCCAGGCCTCAAAATTCTAGCATTTTCAACAGTTTACAGGAATTCCCATAGAGATCTATACAAAGTATATAGCTGCCTCCTTGGTAGTTTTGGCGTTTTGTACGATGGAGGATGGCAGGTCCTTTCTGTACTGCTTCTCAAGACTATTCTTCATTGAGACTCAAGAGGATGTTGACAGGAGAGACCTGGTTCTTCTTGCTGACGCATGTAAAGAATTACATATCAGAAAATCTAGTAGTATGTAATCAGTTTATTAGTGGCCTGTTTCCATGGAAGAGAATAGGACCAGGTAGAGTAGGGAATGAAAGGGAAAGTTTCAGGGCAAAAAGCAGGGTGAGAAGAGCAAGAGCAGCTGAAGACCAGGGTGGCAAGCCCCTGGGCAGCCTGAGGCTGGGTGGCCAGAGGCCCTGTGGCCTGAGAGCCAAGAGACCCCTGAGCCCCCGACAGAGAGAGCATCCTGAGCCCCCGAGAGAGAGAGAGAGAGAGAGAGAGAGAGAGAGAGAGAGAGAGAGAGTCCTTTGTTCTCAGGACTTACATAGTTGGTGGGATAGGAGGGGAAAAAGTTACATATTGAGTAACGGGTAAATGTGGTGCAAGCTTTCCTGGGGATGTGCTAGCCCGAATTCTTACCTTGCTCCAGACCCCACTTGGTCTTGTTGTAAAACAAATACGTGACAGGAGGCAGTTAATTAAAATTGGTGGTACTTTTCAAAGTTATTTATGGGCTCTTTCTGTAAGCATCAGGGACTCCCTGGCAAAACAGATAGTGACCAGAGGTAGGCAATTAACCAAAGTTGTTTTATGGGCTCTTTCTTTGGGCACTGGGGACCCTCTTCCACATTCAAGCCTTGGGATGAAAGCACAGTTTCAAGGCTTTCTTTCCCAGAGAGTGGAAATGTTACATAGAATTTCAAGGACTTTCCTTCTTTCTTGCTAATATGGTGTTTCTTGTGATGTTGTAACACCTGGCAAGATTATCAGACCAGGTTTAGGACTGCTGAGTTAACATGTGAGACTTGTCTCCTTCCTCCTCCCTGCCTTGGTTTACTATTTATTCTACCTAATTGATAAAAGGTGTTTCCTGGGTGATAAATGCTGGCCAGTGACAGTATTGCAGTCTCAGAGTTCTTCCTTATGCTGTCTCCTGCTTCAAGGAGAGATATAATGGACCTGCCACCATCATCTTGTGGAGTTTAAAATAAAATCTTTGAAAAGTTATGACTATCAAATACAAATGACAGCAAAATTCCCCGATTGTTTTGAAAAATATTTATCTGCACAGTTTGTGGCCAGAATTTGATGATTTAAAATAATACAAGTGTGATTTTAAAATAAGGAGAACTATTTGAACACTAAGAATTTTAGGGGGTCCCTGACACAGCACAAAATTAGATTTGGGCTTTATGTAGAAATTAATCAACCTAGGAAAGTATGTGACTGGTCCCAAAGTCATCAAGAGCTGATAGTTTGGGGGAGGAAAACATAATTTTTCTTCTGTCTTCATGATTTCTGCTGGCTGGATGAATAATCAAGTTAACACGAGACAGATTAACAGGAGAAAATGACCAAAGGTATTACCTATGAACATACAGGGGTTGCATTAAAACATGAGGCCAAGGTTACACTGAGCAGCTAAGGCTTATATTGCCATCTTGAGCTAAGGAGAAGGGGTGGGCGGTTGTGGGTTGGGACTTCAAAGAGCAGGAAGACGATTCACATGGATGTTTTGGTAAATAAATGTTAGCTGGGTCATCTTTGACAATGGCACAGAGGCTCAAAAATGGGCCTTGCTAGGTTCCTCCTTGTCTATCACACACTGCTTTATATTAAACCATACTTACCTATAATAATAGCTCCTTTCCTGGAGCAGGTCCTCTAAATTCTGTTAGGCAGTTAGAGGGAAGGTTCAAGTTTCTTACTGAGTTTTTTTTCTTTCTTAAAAATAACCAGCTTAAAATAATCAATATCTTTTAAATGGCAATCTCTGTCTCCCCTCAGTACTGATGTGTAAGAAATGTCTCTGTTGTTATATTGTTTGAGGCACATTCATATTCTACCATAATTTTTTATTCAAATGCCTTATTATACTCCTGAGGAAAAATAAAGTAGATTTAAAAGGGGAAAAGAATAAAAAAGGAAATATCTTTCAGCTCTTCATGTTTATCTTTAGCTACTCTTCAAAAGTTGACTTAAAAGCTAATCATTTTTTTTTCACTAGAGTGAGGTCTAGGGTGATTTATTCCTTCTAGAATGTTGTTGACAAGTTATGAATGGAATTTGCATTAACTAAGATAAGATTTTTAAAATTTAGGGTAAAAGCATCAAGTTAACATTTAGAGCTTAAACTCAGGGGAAAAAAAATCCAGTTGCTATAGAAACGAGTGCAGATGCACACCTTAAACTTCTCTGTATCCAAGGGCTAATTCTGGCTTGAAGTTAATCTTCGACACACACAAGTACCATTGAACTTGAGGACAGAAAGCACCAGGCTTTACCAAGTGAAAGTAATTTCTTGACAGCAATCCCTTACCTGCCGTATATTCAAAAATGGCTCCTAACAGTTGACTAGGTGGGATGGACCATGGATTCCCATCATTTTCTCTGGAAACTTCTGCCTGAAGAAAGCTCTGTCCACTTCAGTGGTTTCCCCTGCCCCACCCTCTCCTTGGCATTTGACCGTCTAATATGAGGGCGAATTCAGTGTTCCAGGCAGGGGAAACCAAGAATTGACCTGAACTACAAAGACACCAAGAGCTGCCAGCTTATTGTGCTGTTCGTCTCGCCAGCTTCTGGTATTAATGGGCGTTACATCTCTCCACATCACTGTTTTCTGTCCACGGTGTTTGAGGAGTGTTCTTTCCTTGCTAGGTTTACTATGAAGAATGATGGATGCTTATAAAATAAAATTCCCTCATATATTAGGAATTATGCATTAAAATTAACACCAGTAAGAGATATCATTTCAGCAGTTTGGTGAAGGCAGCTGAGGCATTAGACCTTTCCTCTTGTTCAGAGAAAGGGCCCATAATAATGTCTTTCAGATGCCCACATGGACTAGTTTCTATGAATGCATGGGTTTTATCCAGACATGCAGAGTAGCACAGCTTTCTGCAGTACACAGGGGCTCTGATGTTTAGTTTACATCTACAGTGGAATTTGGGTTTCTTCTCATCCACAAAATCAGTCCTCAAGCGCTGCCTTCTTGATTTCTGTAACAATCTGGTTTTTCAAAATGGTGGAAGTAAAAAATCCACTATCACAATGTTTTGATCTAGTATTATTGTTTTTATTCAGTTATTTTCTCTTCTGAGCCTTAAGTAGCTTTTAATTCCTGTTCTACCTTTCTCTATCAGGAAAAGAGATGAAGAAGTAAGAACAAAACTTGCTTCTAAACAATATATGTATTTTCTTTCTTCAATTACTGACCAAGACTGCCAGAGAAAAATATTGGTTAAGGTCTGTGTTTTGAGATGTTTTTCATATGGATGAGGTTAGCCAGACTTTTTTCTCATTGTCCTTAAAACTTGGAGAGCAGGGTAGTGAGTAATAAACACAGGTTTCAAAGGCAACCATTGTTAAATATCCAATTTCTTACTTAGTAATATTAGTTCCAAATATTTCAGATCAAAATAAAGCAATAGAATTCATCTGAAGTACTTTAAAAATTGATTTGTTTCCAAGCCACGTTGCCCAGAGGTTCATCCTGTCATCAGAACATCTGGATTATTTTTCTTCAGTTTTCTCGTGTGGGCTCCCCTTAGGTAGCACTCGTGGCTATAGCAGTTGTTAAAAATTATTCTGACAGTTGCTTAAAGTGGTAAAATTGCTATATTCCCTACACCAAAAAGGTTCTGTGGCAGGGAAGAGAGACCGGATGCAACTCCAAATACAACAAGAAGTAGGGATGTATATATCCAGGAGCAGGAGGAGGGGTCAGCAGGCGGTAAATTAATAAGATAAAGCATCAGAGGTTGGGAGGCTTCTGGCTAAACCTACTTAGTAGGGTTCACGTTGAAGGCAGGCCAGGGTGATCCGATATTATCTGGGAGATAGTGGTGGTGGTGGGGGGGGATGAGAAACTTGATTAGATATTGAGGATGATCAGGTATCAGATTCTTGATAAACTGACTTAGCAGGATCTAGCTAAAACCAGAATCTTGAAGACATGCCCAAGGCTGTGGCCTAGTCAGGCTCAGAAGAGCTTGTCTACAGTTCAGAGAGAGTCTACTGTCCTTGGGGAAAGAAGGAGCCAAGTTCCATCCAGCCTTTCCCAGCCATCCAGAAAACACCTTGACTGGACCGTCCCATGGCAAATGCCAGAATACGGGGACACTTAGGTTAACTGAAACCCACCAGGGCTCACCTCAAGAGCCAGCATGGGGCTGTTGGCACTCAAGTCACATAGGGGATAGGGACTTTTCTAAAGATATTCAGGTCAGCCCTGGCTGGCGTAGCTCAGTGGATTGAGCGTGGGTTGCGAACCAAAGTGTCGCAGGTTTGATTCCCAGTCAGGGCACATGCCTGGGTTGCGGGCCACAGCCCCCAGCAAGCGCACATGGATGTTTCTCTCCCTCTCTCTTTCTCCCTCCCTTCCCCCTCTAAAGATAAATAAAAAATCTTTAAAAAAAAAAGATATTCAGGTCATATTACACACACACACACACACACACACACACACACACGCACACAAAGGAAAGGATGCTGGCCAGTGGGCAGCAAAAGTGTTTGGCACCTCTCTGGGCACCAGTGGTCTCCGGTTGCCCACCAGATTCCTGTCAGTGTTAAACACCTCTGCGTATGAAGTCCCTAACATAACACAGACATCTGAAAATGTCAAATTGCTTTCTTTGCTCTTTCCATAATCCTTATAAATAATCGTGAATTTTTGAGAAACTGGGTCAAACTTAAAAGTTTGGCCTCCTCTAATTTGTGGAGCACGGAGTGTCCTCCGACCCCTAAAGTCCTTGAATGGGAACGCGACCGTGGTAACTGACTGGTAACTGATGGCACTGAGGCACCATATAAGGCAGAGTACGTTCATTCCTTAGGTATTCCCAACTACGAAATTTTCTGTTTCTCTGGGTCAGTCATAAAGGTCTTAAAGCGATCCTGCGGTGACAGGGGTAACACATGCCCCCAGGCTGACCCTCTGCTGTGGAATCCTGCCATTTCTGCTGTTCCCAGTCGCCCTTTCCAAGTCTTTGATCATTTTCCTGACGCTCCCAGTGTTGCTCCCGGCACAGGAAACTTTGTTCTGAGAAGCTGCCCTGAAGACTCATTAGCTCTAGGGGAATATTGGAAGCATAATTGGGATTATTAACATATTTTCAGCTGTTGCTTGTGACATTATGAGAAATCCAATACCTGTATTTTGGAGATGGACTAGAATGCAACAAATTACCTTGACCTAGGGATGGAGGAAAACATATACAACAGAATATTACACCAAAATGGGGATGTGAGTCAGGAGTGAGTTCTTCAGGCTATTATTTCTTCAATATCTTACCTAGTTTATTTTTACCTTTCAGTCAAGCATGATCAATATATTCATGCAGTCTTTTACAAATATGGCCCCTTGGATATCTAGAAGATTATAAATGCTTTAATCAAATAGCAATCTAAATAAAACAATTATAGCACTTGATAGACAGGCATCAATAAATATGCATTGAAAGGATGAATGAATGAATGAATATTTTAATTTTTTTGTAAAGATCGGTACTTTTCTAAATTGCAAATTAAGAAACATTAAATACATTTATCCAAACTTTTAAAACATGGATATTTTAATGTTTCAACCTAGAAGCATTTTTTTCTTAATTTATTAGTCATTGAAATAAACTTAAAAAAATGTTATACCGTGAGACGTATGTGAATAAAAGTCCACAAAACTTAAATGTGTAGTTTAAAGAATAATAATAAAGTGAACACACGTGAACTCAGCACCAAGATTAATGAATATCAATATCTTTAAAGCCTCTGTGTGTTTCTGCCCAATTTAACCCCTCCTCCTCAGGTAATCACTAATCTCTATCCCAAATAGTATTATCATTCCATTATGCTTGTTCATGATTCTACTATTGCAAACAATAGGTTGTTCTATTTTTTTCTATATTTGAATTCTATGTAAATTGAATCACATCATATGTAATCCTCTCTGCCAAGCTTCATTTACTCAAAATATGTTTCTGAGATTCATCCACATCGATATATATATTTTTACTTAATTTTATTGCTATACAATATCCTATTTTATAGAGGGAAAACCAATAGTAACCATTCTACTGTTAAAGAACATTTACATTATTTTCATACTTTTGCTATTAGACACAATACTGCCATGAAGATCTTTATGCATGTCTTAGGCACTCATAGGCAAAATTTCTTCAAGCTATATACCTGAAATAGGGTGATTAGATCATAGGATATGTGTGTACTCACATTTACTAGGTAATACAATTGTTTTATTAAAACAAATTGTTTTGTTTGCATAAACTTACACCGCCTGCACTGGGTAAGAATTCTAAATGCTATGTATCTGATCACAAACCTGGATTATCAACTTTTCATTTTTGTCTAATCTGAGGGTATTAAAATGTTATCTCATGATGATTTTAGTTTAAATTCTGCTATTAGTGAGGTTGAACATCACATTGTATATTTATGGGCTATTGATATATCCTCTTAAAGGAAATACTTTTTTTAAAAAAAAATTTCCTACGTTTGCTAAAACAAATTAGACAAATGTAATAGCTTAAAACACCACAAATTTATTATCTTAGGATTCTCAAGGTCAGAAGTTTGAAATCATTCTCTTGATGCTGAAGTCAAGGTGTCAGTAAAATCTGTATTTTTTTTCCTGTGTTTCTTTTGAAGGCTCTGGGGGAGAATTCATTTCCTTGCCTTCTTGGCAGCTTCTAGATTAGACATATAAAATATGGAATTCCCATATCTTCCCATAACAATTTTATCTTTATGTATTGTACTGAATCTCTCATTTTATGTGTTACTATCCCTAGTAATACATTTGCTTTGAAGTTTATTTTGTCTGATATTAATATTGTTCTACCATCTTACTATGGTTCATATTTGCTTAGTATATTTTTTCTAATATTTACTCCCAAACTTGCTGTGATCTGTTGTTTTAGATATATATTTTAAAAATACATTGTTATTGCGTATTTTATACAGCTACTTGACATTCTTTGTCATTGTAACTGGAGAATGTAGGCCATTTATATTTATTGTGATTATTGTGTGTTTGACTTTATTTCTCTCACTTAATTTAGTGGTATTAGTTATTCTTTTTACTTTTCTATGTGTGTGTATATATACATGCATACATCTGTGAGTGTACATGTTTATGTTCTTTTTATGCTTTCTTCTGGATAGTTTTTTTCTCTCTTTTAATTCATTTCTCCCTCCATTTGTTTGAATATGCTGTGCTCTTGGCTATTTGCTTAGTAGTTACTCTATTTATTTTTTAAAATAAACTTTTTATTTTGAAACATTTTTAGATTCCAAAATATTTACATTGCAGAGATATTACAGTAAATTTGGATATAGCCCTCACCCAATTTCTCCTAGTGTTAACATTTTACATTACCGCAGTGTATTTATCAAACTAGAAACCAACATTGGTACATTATTATTAAATAAGCTCCATGTTTTATTTAGATTTTACTAATACTCTTTTCATCTTATTGTTCCAGTATCAACATTGCATTTAGACCTGGTTCACTGAACATGCATACAAAACGAAGTTTAAATTTTATCAATATCTATATCCATCTCTCAAATTATCTAAACAAATTTAAATATGTGAACAGTGATCACCTCCACTTCAACTTACATGTAATTATGGTCCAGGATTTTGGTTCTAGCATTTACTATGCCCACAAATTAATCATTATTATCATTACTATTACATACATTTCATGTTTGTTTAGACTTTCCCACATATTTGCCAATATGTTTATTCACCTTTCATACACTCATGTTAAACACTCTACCTAGAAATGTTTACCTTCTTCTTGAAGGCATCCTTCGGATTTCCTCAAGTGAGTATCTTTTGGTGATAAATTCATCAGTCTTTGTTTGGCTCTGAAATGTCTTTAGTTTGTTCTCATTAATGAAAAACAGTTTTTCTGGACATAAACACTAAGATGTCAGTTAGGGTTTTTAAAAAATATATACGTATAGCATATTGAACATATTATTCTGCTGACTTCTGGTTTTCATTGCTGATTTTGAAAAATTAGTACAATTTCTGTTTCTGTAGGTGATCTGTTGTTTTCTTTGTCTCTCTTAAAAATATCTTTTCCTCTGATATTCAGCTACATACTGATACTGTGTCTATGTGTGGATTTTTTCCTGTTTGTAATTCACTGGGTTTTGTACATCTTAGAATTGGCAACAACCCAAAACTTAGGGGACACAGTGAAGGCAGTCCTGAGAGGGAAGTTCATACTGATGCAAGCCTACCTAAAAAAGATAGAAACATTTCAGACGAACAACCTAACTCCATGCCTACAAGAACTTGAGGAACAACAACAAAGAGCCCAGAGGAGGTAGAAAGAAGGAAATAACCAAGATCAGAGCAGAATTAAATGGCATACAGACTAAAAGCACAATTCTAAGGATCAGTGAATCCAGGAGCTGGTTCTTTGAAAAGATAAACAAAATCAACAAGCCTTTTAGCAGGCTCATCAAGAAAAAAAAGAGAGAGGACCCAAATAAACACAATCAGAATTGAAAGAGGAGAGATTACAACTGATACCACAGAAATACAAAGGATTGTAAGAAATTACTATGAAGAACTGTATGCCAAGAAATTTGAAAACCTAGGTGAAATGGACAAATTTCTAGAAAAATAGTCTTCCAAAACTCAATGAAGAAGCAGCAGAAAGCCTGAACAGACCAATAACAGCTGACAAAATTGAAGCAGTAATCAAAAAACTCCTGACACACAAAAGCCCTAGATTGGATGTTTTCACAGGAGAATTCCACAAAGCATTTAAGGAAGAGCTAACCCCTATCCTTCACAGATTATTCCAAAAAATTCAAAATGATGCAATACTCCCAAACTTTTTTTTATGAAGCCAGCATCATCCTAATCCCAAAACCAGGCAAAGAAACAACAAAGAAAGAAAACTTCAGGCCAATATTGCTGATGAACATAGACGCTACAATCCTCAACAAAATATCGGCAAACCGCATCTAACAATACGTTAAAAAGATCATAGAATTGGTACCTTTCAACAATTTTGATATATTTTTATTCATTATCTCTTAGACTTTTTCTTCCATTTCATTTCTATTATTTACCTTGAAATAATATATGATAGAGATATATATTACATATATATGTATAGATATATGGAATTGTCATATATGTGTGTGTATGTATTCTGTTATTGTGAGGCCTTGTAGCGTCCTCTTTGCTTGTACAACATTCAGAAGGAAACCTCAATTTTCAGTGCAAATAATTTCAGAGCAAAAGCCAGGATCAACATTTGCTTGCCCTGCAGCATTCCTGGTGAACTTTGGTTTTGCCTCAGCTTACTCTTCATTTTTGTCAGTATGTTTAAAAAGTTTTCCAAAATACATTTTATCCAGAATTTTACTTATTTCAATCAGAGAAGCCATGCACATTATTTAAATTACTATATTGATGAAAACATCAATCCCCTGGACCAAAAAAACTCTACATTTATGTTTGGACTATTTTTGCCTCACAGGAAAGTTACACAAGCTCTGTTATGCGATTTGAAATAACATAATTCATGAATGTCCTTGCTTCGATTTTGTTTGTGTTGGATAATGTGTACGGACTGATGCTCGAGAAACTATAGCACACCAAGTGCAACATAGACATAGCCAATTTACATAAAACTTATCTGAAACCTCAGTATGTAGCTCGGACAAAGGGGGAAACTGTGTCATTGATTCTTCATCAGTCACGGTGTACAACCATGACTAAAAGGGATCCTATGCACATAACTTGTTTGTCAACAACAAATCACATGCAAATGGCTGCCCCACTCATTGGCACAAGATGATCTGGAGCAGAACAATGGACACACACTAACAGTCAGGCAACATTGCCCAGAAAGCTATCGATAGTGCGCTATTTATTTACTTTGGTTTACATTATTTGGGCATTTATTTTTTATTATGATTTGTGAAATCACAAGAAGAAATCCATTTTGAGTTTCACAGTTTTTCTTAATCAATGGTCCATTTGAATTAGAAATTTTTAGCTCTATTTTTTTTAACTCTCTAAAATTCACCGGTTAAGAAGTTGGCTGTTTCTTTTCAGAGCTGTTCTTCTTTTCTTATTACTATTCTTTAAAGCTAACATCACTTTGCTCAACTGCAAGTCATGAACTTTCTTTCAACTGGAAAGATGATAAACTTAAAACAAGAAAGCTCTTGTTCTTTAACACTGAAGAATATTTACACTCTCTTGATAGACTACTTGTAAATCTGCTCATATTTTTTTCTCTGTATGCATCAGTGACCCTAAAGCTGTGTACACTAACTATCTTGAATAGTCATGAAAGTAAAATTCTGGTCTTGTTTACCACAGATTTCATTATCTACACAGACCACTAACAACATAACAACATTCAAAGCTCTCTGCAAGTTTTATTCTGCCTTTAAAATCAGCTAGCAAATAACATTGGACATCTGGATTTCTTTAAGGAATTAAACAATAGCAAATGTGGATTAACCAAAGGATTCCCACACTGAACTTCAAAACATCAAACAGTTTACAAAGAAAATAAGCCTATTTTTTAGGTGACATTGGCCAAAACAAAACAAAACAAACACACACACACAAAAAAACACAGAAGCAACACCAATCAACCAAACCCCTATTTTCCTACTCTTGGTGCAAGACTGTTGGGTGTTCTACAAATTGGATGTAACTACAAACGGTTTTGATGGTGGTAACTCCCACTGAAGCACGATCATGGTTGGACAATTTTTCTCAGGGATTTTTCTTAAGACAAAAAAGATATGTCATTTATTGCCCCATTTCTGAGTTACCTGTTCATCAGAAGCAGGCATAGTCAGGAGTTGTCCATCTTACTTAAGCTATCATAAAAAAAATCTTTTTCACAGATTTATTTTTTGTAAAACCTGTTCAGAGAATTGGGGGTCTATCAATGATTAGTTTGATTTACCATACTTAATGAAATTCAGTTGATTTTTCTTCCAGTTGAGTATCACTAACCAGTACATACTATATTTGATTTATTATACTTTTAAGCTAAAACAGACCAAATGCCTAGTTGTGAGTCTGCATTTTATTAATGGTTTTCTATGATCTTACCAATATTCTATGGCATTCTGCTGTACTTGGTGAGAAAAATCACAAAAGAAGTTTAAGAAATCTACTCAGAGGTAAAAAGGGCAGGCAAGAAATAAAAAATGACCTGAGTTTGGGGCTCAAATGACAAGGAGATTATGGGGAGCAATTAATAGAAGAAGAAAGTCAAGAAAAGAAAGTCTAGAGAAGAAGGGGAGGAGGAATTGATTTTTTGATATATTGACTTTTAATGAAAAATGCTGATTTCCTTTGAGCGAAAGGAATCAGAGACCTAAATGTAACAATGAAACAAGTACTAGTAAATAAAACAGGTAATTCAAAATCTAAGAGTAATTGAAAATAAGTAATAAATCTAACAATTTAACTGTGAAAACTTTTGAATGAAAAGAAAACTGTAAGTAAAATTTAAAGACAAAAAGCAGATTTCATATGATATTTTGGCAACTTATAACAAAAGGCCAATATTTTTAATACATGAAGGACTCCCTAAAAACAGATAATTAAAAAAAAAAGAAAAATAGCAACACAAAAATATAAGCAAAACTTATGAACGGACGTTTACAGAAAAATTAATTTAACTGACCTTTAAACACAGGAAACAATGATGATTCTTGCTCACAATAAGAGACACAACTTTTTTTTTTTTTACAAAACCACTTTCCACCTACCAAATTGGCAAAATCCAATGATTTGTTTTGATAAGACTGTGAAGAAACAAGTAATGTAATGCATTGTTGGTGGGAATACAAAACTATATAACTTACCTGGAGGAAAGTTTGACAAAATGTAACCAAATTACAAGCATATTCACTGTCCATTGACCTAGCAATCCCACTTATAGGAATCTATTTGAAAAATATAGTGGAAAAAATTATATGAGCAATATATCATATATATATATATATAAAAAATTCAAGGTCCAGCACAAATAATGCTCCTTTTTTATTACAAACTTTCATTACAAAATCCTAAGCATGTAATTTGTAACACAACAATAACACACTCAAACAAACCACATGACATTTTACATAAAATGTTTAAATTAAAACTATAAATGATTACATCCATACTATTACCCTACCAACTACACTCAAGCAGGTGTTACTTCTGCTGACTCTTGCATACATATATAAGAATATATAATATATATAAAATATGTGATATATAGTGATATATGATGTTAGATGATATGATATACCAGAAACTTAACTGTGCAGCAATGAAGGTCTGATTGAGTAAGTATGCTGACTTACAGCCACTTGAGGGAGTACTATGCAACTACATAAAGGGATGGGGAAGATATATACAACTGGTAATCTCCAAGACATAGTATTATGAAATAAAAATTTGCAACCACTGGAAAGTATTAATAGTTTGCTAACCTTTGCATGAGGAAAAGGAGACATAAATTTATATGCATAATTTCTATTATTTTTATAATTATTTAATGGAAGAATAAATGAAAAACTGATAAAAAGGCTACCAATGAAAGGTGGATAAGACAAGGATAAAAGCGAGCTTTTCTGAATATACAGTGTTGTATAATTTTGACTTTGGAACCATATAACATTTTTTACTTAATTAAAAAGTAATTAATTAGCTTAATTAGAGAGGAAACATGTCCTCAAAGCCAAAACCAGACTGAAGCAAGTAAATAACTGTACTGTATATCAATTTGGCATCATAATTAAAAACAGGAAAATAAATTACTTCATGATCTTTTAAAACATATTACTTTAACTGCAGATTTCTAGTAGGATATATTCTAAGACCCAAGATAACAATAACAAAATTTAAAGCAATTTTGTAGACTTGTTTAAAAAAATTAGAGTTGTTGGTCTCAAATCATTATAAGTGTTTTCTGTGATGAAGCCAATAAATAATTATGTTAATATCATTAGGATTCAAGATTATTAGAATAAGAGAAAAGAGATACAAATATATAATCAAAGAATTTTACTAAATGTTGTATAATCTTATATTTCAATTGGAACTATAAATATGATTTATTATTATATAATCTTTAAAAGAAAGGGGCAAGAGGTACATCCTAGTGCTTTCTATTGAAAAGGCCTAGAAGCGACGACCCAGTGAAAAGGAGTATTCTTAATACTCATATTATGGTCCCTAAATACCACCTCTCTCTAAAAGAAACTGGGGCTGTTTGATAAAACACTGCTTCCAGTTCTGGAGCAGAAATGTACAAGGTTGACTTGCAATGACCTACCGTGCTAGACAGCAAGCATGCTAGCGAAACAAGACGTGTGTCAAAGGCACACAAGACCCCTATTCGAGGGGCTCTCACAGCATAATCTGCACCAATACGAGCAGCAAAAAAGAACAATGCAACAAAATGAAGCACATTAGATATACATATAAGTATATATGTTCATATGTGCATATGTATTCATGGAATCATAATGAAATAGACCCCTTCGGAAAACAAAAAAGTTAAAAAATTTGCTTATCCTCATTGACAGTTGCTAAGGCATCAAATAATTACTCTGAAAGTGTATAAAAACAGAAAAAAGTAATATATGTACATTATCTCTGTATGAATTTAATTTCAGGGTAACTAGATCATTAAGGAATAGTTTTATAAAAGAATCACAACTAACTAAGCAGAAATAATATAATTTTTTAAAATTACAATTTTTGCCCTGGCTGGCGTAGCTCAGTGGATTGAGCGTGGGCTTCGAACCAAAGTGTCATAGGTTCGATTCCCAGTCAGGGTACATGCCTGGGTTGCAGGCCATGACCCCCAGCAACCACACATTGATGTTTCTCTCTCTCTCTTTCTCCCTCCCTTCCCGCTCTAAAAAATAAATAAAATCTTTTTAAAAATTTTTTTAAATCACAATTTTTCATTCCCTTCATAAAACAGTGTATCTAAACAAAGATAATTAAAAGATGCTAAAATCATTAAGTTGCTAGGGAACTTTACAATGAATCAGTCAGGTTGGCCTAAACAGAACCCAACAAACAATATTAGCATGAATAATATAAGACAAGTTATTACATACCTTATTAAATGATTCATTAGAAAATACACAGTATCACTTGCACATGACGTATTCTTCCCTAAAAACGAAACTGAATCTAATCAAGTTTATCTATATAAGTATTAATTTGAGGAATTATTGGGTATATATGAAAGAAGATTGGCAAAATATTGATAATTTTTAAGTTAGGTGGTGGCCACATGGGAATTCATTGTATTATTCTTTATCTTTGTGTACATATAAAATTTCTGTTAAAACAGCTCTTAAAAAGGGAAATATAGAGGAATATATAGAATGAATGCTTACAACTGGAAATGAATATGGAAGTCAACTGTGAAAAGCAAGAGATTAAGTAAATGAGATGACTTAACAAGGGCAAGGAAAGAGAGTCAAGGAAAGAGCTGCAGGCAGACACAATATTAATATGTAAAGAGAAAGGGTCCATGAAAAGAGCTGAGAGACCCCTCCAGGAGGAAACTACGTGGTACACTCACATGCCAGCGCACAGGGCTGGGGGTGAGCCTGTGAAAGGAGAGAATGATGTAACTTGAGGAAGGAAAAAAGGAAGAATAGTTGTTGATATTAAAAGTGGGCAATTTGAAGAAGATATGAAGGGAAACAAAGGAGCTCAAGTCAGAGAAACACACTTCCAGTCAATAAAAATCAGGAGCATCTCCTAAGATTGGTGGTCCCTAGAAGGAATCATTCTAATTCATCAAAAAGTGTTCCATTTTTCCTCTACATACCAAGAAACAGGCAGCTGCACAGACACCAATGCCTGGGTTTCAAAATGAGACGATGAAACTAGTTGCATTTCACATGACAAAAAAAGCTGGATCATTGGCATAGAAATCCCCTTAGTGGAATTTTTATCTGTGATAAGCAGATCCAGGACCAACAAAGTCTACTGAAAATGAAAGTTGATCATTTAACCATACCTAGATGAGAATATAATATCCTGCCCTAAGAAAATACCCTTCCACATTATTCTCCATTTTGAGGACTACGATTAGATCCCACTGTGCTCCCTAATTCTGAGTCTTACCACATAGTGAATTGATGCAGACACCAGCTTGCAGTGTTCTTGTCACTATGGATGAAATGAGACATTCACACAGACTACTGAGTCCGGTGGAGGAAAAGGGACAGCATGGTTTTTCTCTCGAGGGGAGCAGAAGCTTCCGCCTTCGCCATAACAGCCCCTTATTGCGTTTCTCCCTCATTACAAGATGGTCCTCATTTACTATGCACGGGTTCGCTTTTGGTGGTTACCTTTTACAGAAAACAAAGGAGCCAATGTTGCTAGTCACATCACAGAAGAGGGACATTTGCAAATGAAAAGGCAAAAGTAGTTGAACCAGTTACACTCATCCTTGGAAGGTTTAGAATGTTTTTTAGGAAGTTGCTTTGCAGTAAATGTCCTCAATTCAGGGTGAGGGAGTTTTAGCAAATAGCAAGACTCATAGCAACTGAGGTACACTGCAGGCCAGATTCCTCACAGGAGAACCTATCCGTGGGCGTGGGTTCTGTGCATCTCTGAGTGGGAGCTGGGCCCACGCCATGCAGAACAGTCTACTACAGTGAATTCAATGCTACTACAGTGAATTCAATGCCTTTTTTTCCAATTTTTTGGAGGACTGTGGCTTTGGGTATCCCCTGTGTATTGGTACTAGAGATGTGGGATCGTGGATAAAATTACATGTTTTTCTCTTCCTTGCTTCATCTAGTGTTGTTTAGAGGCAGGCAGCATTGCCCCCAGCACAATCTAGTTACATAGCGTTCTTTATGCAACTCCCCGAGAATAAAACCCAGGCTTCTTATTGCTGAAACCTACAAGGAAAATTAACTCCCAACATTTTGTCATGGATAGTCCATCTGGAAAGCAAGTTACTCATGGCCTCAATGAAATTTTGGCAGGGTTTTTACTACCACATCATTAGTACTGCAAATGGGGAGAACACGTGTATTAATAATTAGAGAACTCTCATATGGGATGACATCACCTATGTATGAGCTAAACTATATACCCCTATAAAATAAATCCAAACATTTTTCTGGCAGCAATAGAACTCATTAAGAATCTTAAATCATATTGCCTGAAAACCTAAAAAATAATCCCAAAAAGCTGGCCTGAAAGTCAGCTGCATTAGGTCCCAGCTTTGCTCGCACCCCTGTGACACCATACAGTGTGATAATGCTTTAGTGCTCTTCAGGAACCTAGGTGCCCACATGATTTTTCTGTATTTTGGGGCTTCTTAATTGGATTAACTTTGAGGGTGTTTGCTCAGCCAGGAAAGGTGGAGAAATTACAACAGATAAAATATATCTCAGTGGGTGATAATGATAAACTCAGTCACATAAGCTGTTCCACAAAAGATACTAAGCAAAACCAAGTTGTTAAAATAGAGTGAAATTCTTTAATGTTACCCGTTTTCCCAAGTGTTGATCATACACGAAACTTGGTGGTACCACCACTTTCAAGACAGGTACAAAAAGAACACTCTCAGCACCTGCTAGTTCCCCAATAAAAACTCAAATACTTGATCTAGTCCATCACTCCACCAACATATAACATAAAATGTTTGTGTTCCCACGAAGAGGTGGCTAAAAGACGCGAGAACACTGGAATTAGTCAAGACCGGAGCACACATCCTGACCCTGTCACTTACTGGCTAAATGACCTTGAACAAGTTAGCAAACTTCTCCAGATGCTTTTTTTCATACCGTAAAATGGAAAAAAAATAGTAACTACCTCACAGGATGAAATTAGTGAACATATGCAAACATTTCCCTCTACTTCAGTCTGGCTCTTGACCAGAAAGTCAGGACTTCAGAGCACTTGTTTTTCCTCCAAGAAGCTGACGGTTTGGGGGGTTCCATTTTCTTTCCACAGAGTAGCTAATGAACTCTTCCTGTTTCTGATGGATGCTTAGAAGTTGGTACTCACTCTAAAAACACCAGGTTTTTCTCTACCTTTTACAAATTAAAAAGTCATTTTTAAAGCTCCTTGATGATAGTTTCCTCATGTCTCTTTTAGATTATTTGGGATTTGATTAGATCTTTATGGGACTTAATTAAGCCTAAGCAATGGAAACTAATGATAAAAATTTAGTAGGCTAATGAGTGAATGATTTGAGAACAGATGGGATTTTGTAATGATAGTAAAATAATTTTATCAAAGTTAGAGCTGAAAATGCCTCTGAGCATGAAAAGCATGGATCCTCAGCTAATGCGTCAGAAGAAAATTCTCAGCAACACCCTGCAGCTCTGTGCAGTAGAACTCTCTGTGATGGAGGACTTCCTCATCGGCATCACTCAGTGTTATAGCCAGTAGACACACAACGACTACTGAGCACTTGAAATGTGGCTAGTGTTATTGAGAAACTGAGCTTTTGTTTAATTTTAATTTAAATATCCACATTTGGCTAGTGGTTACCCTATTGGACAACACACTTGTACATACTTCTCTAAGCGCGGAACCCCTCCCATCCTCACTAGCTGTCTCCCTCTCTCTATCTTCCATATATATTCAGCCAACAAGTCCTACTGATAATTTTCTCTGACACAGTCATCTTTCTTTTTCTATTTTCACTGTCACCAGGATGTATTAGGCCCTGTTCGATCTATGCCAGAGAAATCGAACAACCTATGAACCATTTTCTTGCTTCTAGACCCTCCCCTCTCCGATTAAACCAGCAGAGTATCTTTATAAATTAGTCAAGTCATTACTGCTTAAAGTTCTCCTTTTCCAGTATGAAAACCCATGTTCTTAGCTTGGCCCTCAAAACTATGCTATGGTCCAACCTTAAGGTCTAACTACATCTTGGCTTAAGAGTTTACTTCCAACCAGGTGAGTTTTATTAGTCTTCCAAGAAAATGTTGTGTTTGGAATCCTTTCGTTTCCTCTTCATTTTGTTCCTGTATCATCTTCCCTCTGCCCTTCCACCTATTCAAATATTACTTTATTCCAGGGTCCTCTGTGATTGATTCTACTATCGGTGATACATTGATGACACAGTGATTTCTCTTGTGGGCTGAATTGTGCCCCCTTAAAATTATATTTTGCAGTCCAAATTCCAAGTACCTCAGAATGTGATTGTATTTGAAGATAGGATTTTAAATGAATTGATTAAAGTGAAATGAGGTCATTGGGGACAGATATACTCTAATCGACTGGTGTTGTTATGGGCAGTTTAGGACATGCACACATATAAAGGGAAGGCCATGTGAAGACTCCAAAGGAAGATGACCACATATAAGCCCAGGAGAGAGGTTTCACAATAAAACAACCCTGTCAGTACTGTGATCTTGGACTTCTAGTCTCCAGGATTGTGTGAAAATAAATTTCTGTTGTTCAAGCCACCCAACCCGCAGCTCTTTGTCATAGTAGCCCTGTTAAACTAATACAATGCCTTAGTGTGTTGAGATTCACAGCTCTAAAAGCACTACTCTGTGACCTCTTCCTAAGAGCAACAGCACATTTTCATCATCCTATTTTGTAGCATTTACTTTCTCTACCATTTAGGCATGAAATTACATACTGTTATTTAGTTGTGTGTATATGCCTCGCCTCCCTGCCTTTATTGTAAGTTCCTGGATAGCACAATATCATCTGCTTTTTGTTTCTGTGAATCTGTTACATCGTACAGTCCAAACACGGAGTTATTCAACATACTTTTGTTGATCTGGGTTTTCTTAAGGCAACTGAGCAAAACATAACCACTAAACACTGTCAGCCTTCTTTAAAATGATTTTCATGTACCTGTCCTTCAACATCTTGATCTAAGTCAAGAGTAGCAATGTGCCGCTAAACACTCCTCAGAGTCCTCACAGCACGGGGCTCCAGGAAGCGCTCCTCGTCTTTGTACGGTCTGGCTTCGGTCTTAGCCAGGGAGCCAACATCTGAGCTAGAATTAATGGAGTAGAGATGTAAATATATTCTGCATTCCCCATCTCTAAAAATAATTTTATTTCAATAATTATTTTATCTTCAAAAAGCACCTTGCACCATCCCGTCCCCTTCCATTTTAGCTCCACCATAGTCAAATCTCCTGAAGAATCATATGAATAAGCTGTCTCCACTTTCTCTCCTCACATTTACTCAGCAATTCACATCCGTCTGGCTGCTTTCCCACTATCCACTCAAAAGACTTGTGCCAAGTCACCAATAATGTCCAGGGAACCAAATTCAATAGACTTTGGTTCCTGGAGGACAGCTCTCCTCTTCTCTCTTACCTCCCAGATGCCAGCTCTCTGCTATTTGAAACATTCTCTCCCGAATCCTGTGACCCTTCTGTTTCCAGTTTTCCTTATACCAACACCAGCTATTCCATCTCAGAATCATCTTCCATTCCTCATTTGCAAATGTTGTTGTCACTCAGGACCTAGTTCTTGGCCTTCTCTTCATCTTTTCACTCTCCTTATGACATGAATGCCAAATATATATTTATATGTATTTGTAGGCATGTATATGTGTATATAATGTATAATTTATATAATACATATACTGGAATTAACAGTGTCACAAAATAATAGCGTATCAGAGTCTATCTGATTCTAATATATTCTATTCTACACTATCTCCTATTCTATTTCATATTTTCTTAAATATTCATCTTAACCCATTAAGTGAATGTAATAACACTAATGGATTATGACTCATAGTTCTAAAAACATTTTCTTGTGACTTTAATATCATCTATATGCTGAGGATTCCTAAATTTATCTCTTTCCACTCACTTGCAGGCTTGTAAATTCAACTGATACTTGCCATATCGATTTGGTCATTTTGTAAGAAAATCAAATGTAACCTCATGAAAACTGTGGTCACTATTTTTCCCACAAATCTTTATTTTTCCCTATTAGCAAATGACACTATTTGAACCCAGTTGATCAAGCCTAAAAACTTGGTTGTCCTTGTTTTCCCTCCTTGGTTCCTCTTACTCACACACCAAACATGATCTATGATCAGGTCTTGTCAGCTCAATGCAAGGTCTGAGACAGTAATCAGGATCATTATGACAACTGGATTCTGATTTCACATTGTGATATTTTATCTGGACTTGCTCAAGGTCATCGTTAAATCACTGTTTAGAGCAGGCTGATTAGGACCAGGCCTGTCAGGGCAGCCTAGACTTCCTAATGGGTCAGAAGTTAGTAGGTTTCTTTCTCCTGGAACCCCCTGAGTTTGTTCCTGCTCTCATTATCTCCGGGTGGATGAAGTTCAGCTGAGAGTCATACTGCTGTACCCATTCCTTCCTTTCTGGTTGCAAAGTCAGACTTTTATCTGTGTAGTAGCTCGCCTGTTATAAGAAAAAGAAGCTACAGTGGATTCAGAGTGCCTCACCCAATGAGTAATTCATGGAGACACCACACACTAAAAGATCACTCATTCAAATGATCAGTTTTACACATTTGCTGATCTAAAACGGATCATCTTGTTTATAATGCCTCTGATACTTAATATTGGCTGGATTGGCAGGCTCCGAGAGACTTGCGGGAAGTCTCAACTCCTGGATTCTGGAGCCTTCACACTCTCTCCCCGCCTCAGTCTTCCCTCCTCTACGCCCAGTCTCCCTTTCCTGGGGCTCACAGTCTTTGTCTTTCTTCAGCCAACACAAAGGTCCTTCACTTGACCCAGCTTCTGACGGCTGAGGCAGCAAGGAGCAGAGACAGATGCAAAGTGAACATTGCTTTAGAAGCTGTTATAAAAGGATGAAACTAATGTACACTGATAGAGGTCTCAAGACTTACAGACTAGAAAGGGGGTACAGGGAGAGGGCTTTCTTGGAGTTATAAGTGTTCTATATTTGGATCTGTTACACAGACATATACATATATTAAAATTCATTGAGCTACATAATTGTAGTATTTTTGCATATTCTGTGTTCATGATATACCTCAATATAGAATAAAAATACCAAAATCCATAAAAAACATTATAAATATTCCATGCCATACTAACTGTTACAAACCTTCTACTTAGCAAATAATTATTTTGTATTACTTTGATAACTTTGGTCATTATTCACACAACAAAACCTAAACCCTAAAAATGCCAAAATGTTTATAAGATGGAAAGTGACTTCAACAGAATTTACAAAAAAAGAAAAAAAGAATAATTTGAAACTGGGAAATTCAAAATGAAATTCTGAAATCTGGGATGTATTCATAAGCATAATGTATAAAATATATTCAAATATATATTATAAAACAGAAAGGAAGCTCCTCAGTAAAATTAAAAATAAAACTACCATATGACCCAGCAATCTCACTTCTGAGTATGTATGCAAAAAAATGAAAACAGAATATTGAAGAAATATCTGCACTCCCACATTCATTGCATCGTTATTCACAATAGCCTAGAAACTGCCTAAGTGTCCATCAATAAATGGATGGACAAAGATGGTGTGGTATCTACATACAATGGACTGTCACTCAGCCATGAGGAAGAAGAAAATCCTGCTGTTTGTGACAACATGGGTGGATATTGATGGCATTGTGTTAATTGGAATAAGCCAGACCAAGAAAGACAAATACTGATGGCATCCCTTACATATGTAATCTAAAAAAAGGAAGAAGAAGAAAGAAAAAAAGTCAAACTCATCAAAACAAGGACTATGAAAGTGGTCACTAGAGGCTTGCCTGGCTAGGGCAGAGCGGAGGTAGGGGAAAGACAGGAAAGGATTGGTAAAAGGGTACAAACGTTCAGCTAAAAGATGAGTAAGTTCCGAGGATTTAATTTAAAACATAGTGCCTCTAGTATTGTATAACTGAAATTTGTTATTAAGTAGAACAAAAAGGCTCTCACCACCAAAATAGGGGGTAAATACGTCATGTGTTAATTAACAATGGAGGGCACCTTTCACAATGCCTATGTATACTGAATCACCACAAAGCACACTTGAACTGTCTTACACATTTATTTCTTAGTTATAGTTCTATAAAGCTGACATAAATTAAAAAAATAAATCTATAAATATATTTAAAATATGTATTTATGAATATATTTAAAAGACTATATTTGTAAGAAGGCTAAACTAGCCTTAACTTTTAATAAATTAAACATTTCTTAAAATTTGGGTAAATGGAATGTATTTATCTAAAATTTTCATTGAGTGTGTTCAAAAAGAATATATTTATTAATATACTCATAAGAAATATACATATTCTAATCCATCGTAATAGTTAAGAAATTTTCCTTTAACTGTTTTTATATAAACTTTTAGTATTTTTATATTTTCTGTGTTCAAAGAAATGTCATTCAACAAACTGATTCTTCAGCAAACTGGTTTTCTGTGAACTGTCTTTGTAGAATGGACTGGTTTTTGGTTGAGATTCAAGACTGATTTTTAATGCCAGAAGCTTCTATAGCTGAGCAAAAATTAAAAGTCAGATGAGATGAAGGTAAGCAGCAAATGGAAACAGCAAAACCAATGGGCGGCCTGAAAAGAACTGAACATTTCTTGGCAGAAGACTGGCTGCAGAGAAAGACAAAAGGAAGAAATAAAAATGAACTATGTGACAAATATTGGGGCATGGGGAACCAGCAGAAGATTCATGTAGCAGAAGTGCCTGGCCCAAGCGGCAGCCTTGCAGAACTCTTCCAGACTTTGGAACTGTGACTGTGAAGTCTCTCCTGTTGCTGGGGCCTCGGCTTCTAGCAAACACCTTTTGTCTGCAACCTGGCAACCACCTACTGTTGCAGGCCCAGGATTCGGTGGGCATTCTCTGTTCTCCCCTCAGAGAGGTTAAGGAGCAGAGCTTTCTGAAGTTGGAGTCCTCTCTGGCTGTTTGTCTCCCTGGACATCCCCTGTCTGGTTTCCGACTGTGTTGGTGGTGCCCTAACTTACGATGTGGTTTCATGTTTCATCCGGACTGCATTCCTGTTTCATGGTCTCCTTGTGGTGTTTGTGCAATTTCCAAGAAAAGAAGGGGAAATAACCACTCCCACACTCATTTTTAAAACAGACCTGGCTGACTTGGGTGGACTTTTATGAAAGCATAAGGATCAAGGGAATTATTTTTATCTAAAAAACTCTTTCATTACAATACAATGGACTTCCATGAGGAAAAAGCTTCCCATTTTAAAGTAGTTGAACAAACAAAAACTTTTTGTGGTTAGAGTAGAAAAGAGCTACAAGAGGTAAACCTCTGATGGGAAGCAAGTCCCACTGAATTCGTTAGGAGTCTCTCACCGGCATTTCCCTGCCCACCATCACACCAGGCCCCCGGAGGACAATGGCCCACCCTTTAAAGCACTGTTCCTAACTCTTCTTTCCTGTCTTCAAAGTGGAAGATTGAAAAAGTATAAAAAGGGATCCAGGGAGGGAAGGTTGTCTCACAGAGGATAAAATCCTGAGGGGGCAGACTCAGAAAGGGACCAGTGAGTGACAGGAAGAAACAGGAGGCCCGGGAACTGGAGTCTCTGGGTTGCACCAGACTCATCAGAACATGACTACACTCACTCAGCCAGTTGTCAGGACAAAGAGGTTAGAGAGGAGTTGGCGGATGGGTACAAGCACTCTGGGGCTGTGCAGTGATCCACGACCCTGAAAGATTTTTAGAGACCTTTTATGAGTTCAGACCAGAAGGACACTACTGAAGCTGACATACCAACCTTACAAGGGGACTGGTCTATGTTCAGTGGAAGGTGGGGGACTGGCCAAACTGGAAGGAAATCACAACTGGGAGGATAGTCAGTCCTCTGCAATCCTACACTCCCATAGCACCAAAGTGACATCTTTTTTATTTTTAACTAGACTTTTGTGTTCCTTTTTAAAGCTGTAGGGCCCGGCAACATATCAAATAATCAATCAATCAATGGTTTAAAAGTCAACAAATCAAAATTCTATATCCTTATTTCCCTTGACCTAATCTAGGAAAGAATTTTTTCCATAGGAATTTTATTTTGAAAATTAAGGGGTCCCTAAATAATGTACAGAAAAAAAGGACACAAAGCATAAAACACCACGTTTTTCAAAGTGTAAATGTCTAGTTCTACAGTAGTTGATGTCTAGTAGACATGATTAAAGAAGACATTTAGGTGATACAAACAAACTTTATTAAACACTTCATGAAGTGAATTGTCATTGTTCCCAAGGGTTGGAAAGCAGGAGGTTTTTATAGGATAAAGAATAGAAAACAAGGAAGATTAAAAACAAGATGAATGACGAACAAGGCAGTAAGTATAGAGCCAACTCCCCAGAGTTGGCTTGTCATCTGGGGACTGGCAGACTGGATGTGCCGCGGTCAAGTGGGACATTCACCGGGACGGCAAAGTTGCCTAAGTGTGAGTTTGCAGATGCAGTTCCCCAGGCAGGAGCAGCTCCATCTTGGTCCTAGAAGTTTATTTCAGCAGGAGGCCAAGTTGAAATAAACAGGGGAAGGGATTTCCAGAAAGAGGAAACAGCATGTGCAAAGGACAAAAGCATAGAAGAGTGTGATATGGTTGGGAAATGTATATGGTGTTTTTTAACTTTCCCCTTTGCTGAAAGGGAAAAGTGCAAGATTTCCAAAACAGGCTAGCTGAGCGATGGAGGCAAGATCAGAGGAAGATGGCTCAGATATTAATTGGTGAGTTAGAAATAGAATCTAATAGAATCTCAGAGGAGGAATTTGGTTGATTATGTCTCCTTTGGGGTCAAATGAGATCAAGACTAAAATGAATGCAGTGGATTTAGTAATGTGGAAGCTGTCCGTACCCTCAGCAAGGTAAATGGAGAAGGGTTAGTGTAGTACACGTGCCCGAACTTTACCTTTTTTATTTTAATGCAAGTACCTGACATTAAGCTTCTGAGGCATCCATTTCAAAGACACCCATCTGGAATACACGCAGGCCAGCCACACAGGTAGGCACCAGCCTCCTCCTCCAAGTTCCCCTTTTAGGAAAATCCCTGGGTGACTTCAATAACTGAACACTTCAATAATCCCAGGTTTTGTTTTGTTTTGTTCTGCAGGTTTTAATTCCCACTCTTACGTTTTAAATTCACAGATAAAGAATGAACCCGCAAAAGCGTTGGCTCCCTATCCCCCTCCCCTCAATAAATGCAGAACTCTATGTTCTATTCATTCCCCCTCACTCTCTTCCCTCCTGATCTTGCTGCATGGTCCTGGGTATGTCATGTGCCTCCAGGACTTGTGACTAATAAACCTTGTTTTTTCCAAAGTTCCTGGCTGGTTGTTGATAAGGTGCGTCTTGCAGTTGGAAAAAGAACCACACGGGCTGGTGCAGCCACAGTACTGGTTCCAGCTGGGGGAAATATCTGTGGGTATGCCACCAACAGTACAGGCCCTCATGAGTACTCGCTCCCCCGCATCCCTAGCTGATCAGATGGACTGAGACACACACACAAAACAGTGTTTAGATTTTGTTGCAAAAATAAAATCTAAAACCAGATTGCAATGGGCTGAAGCATGAGTGGGAGAAGAGGAGGTATTGGGTTAGCCAAAGAGTTTTAGTTTTTTTTCCCTACAATTTTGTTAGATTGTATTGTGACAGCTCTCATATCAGTGTGCATTTAAAAAACTTGTAAAAATTGGTGAATTTTTGTGTAGTCATTTTGATATTGAAGATGGAAGAAAATACACATTTTTGGCATATTATGCTTTATTATTTCAAGAAAGGTGAAAATGCAACTGGAATACACACACAAAAAGGATCTGTGCAGTGTATGGAGAAGCTGCTGTGACTGATTGAACATGTCAAATGTAGTTTGAGAAGTTTTGGACAAATCATTCTTTGTTGTGGGGCTGTCTTGTGCATTGGAAGATATTTAGTAGCACCCCTGGCTTCTACCCACTAGAAGTCAATAGCAGGAGATAACTGACATATTCAAAATATCCAAATCAATAAAGTTATTGGTGAAAATGAAAAATGTGTCTTTTATTTTACAGAAAAAACAGATTTTTGGCCAACCCAAACATTGATATATGATATAGTTCTTTTTTACTTGACTGTGAAGGAAAGTAATTGAAATAAAAATGACTATGAATGCAAATGGAAAATTAATTTAAATACCAAAAATAACAAACTGACTTTCTACCTTGGAAGCTCAAATTTCAATATTGAGTGAAAATTAATGTAGGCCTATTTTAGATCCTGGAAATATCTGATCGATGTGTATCTCTCACACACCGATGTTTCTCTCCCTTTTTCTCTCCCTCCCCCTGTCTACAAACGAAGAAATAAAATCTTTAAAAAATAAAAATAAAGCAGTCAAGAATATTAGAAATGCTGGTTCTATTTGGTCCCTTGGAACTCTGAAAAACAGAAAAATGAGCCACCAAGGACAAACTGTATCTGGTAAGCCTGCAGAATTCTGTTTCTGTCCATCCATGCCATAAGATGATGACGGCCAACTTAGTGCAGTGGCTTGACTCTCTGGCTGGAAGGTGATCCCACAAGGGTACATCTGCAGGACCTTGGCTGGGTTTAATTAGAATTCCTGAAGTGGCATGTCATTCCTTAAGAACTACCCTCTAGGCTCTTTCTCCTCAGTACAATTCTTAGTCAGAATCAGCAAGAGACACTTTCCATGTGCTACGTGTAGCGTGCTGGGCACTGTTGCTTGCAGCTGAATTAGAGCAGTGGCTCTAACTGGCCAAGATTATCAGGGAAGATTGCTTTTACCCCCATCCCTGACTGTGCATACTTATTCTTTAAGACTGTGTCTATGGGTCAAATTGTGAACTTGTCTCTCTGTCCTTAGGTATATATTCCAAACAAATGGTCTGCTTTAACTTGACTTAATTAGGTACTGCAGAGGAATCTGTTCACTTGTTGGCATTTTGTGATCATTCTTTTAGGCTAGTATAGCACCAGTTAGCACTTGGGAGTGGTTATTTGGTCAATTCAGTTCTACTCAATCAACATTTATTGACCCCCAGGCACTAATATATCACACACTGAGATGCTCAGAGGATAGAAAGACCCGTAAGACATAAACATTGCTCTTGAGGGATTTATAGTGTAGTGATGAAGGAAATATAAATAATTAATTTAGCTCAAGTAACTTTCCTACATGGAAGACCTACTATGTGCCCATTGCTCTCATTTCTACATTGATACCCAATAAACCACCAAATCATGAGCTTAAGCGCATTACAATGTACATCTTCCTCTAGGATATTTGGAAAAGGTACAGATGAGAGACTTGAGATGCTGCCATGCCACTTTCTAATCAGGCCTATGATGATCAAGTACCAAACAACACTATTCTGGTTCTCACTTAAAAGGTAGCCATTGATTCCTAAACCTGCCCTCCATCTTTGCTACCCATCTTTTGCATTAAAATTTGCTCTACCCTTTAAATCTGACAACAGTAAAAATATCTACTACCTCATTCTTTGACTCATATGATGGAAAAGAATGTCTTCAGACTTGCTAGGTGAAGCCATAAACAAGGGCATCTTACATGGCTGAGAGATCACTCCATCTCTGCTATTCCAATGACACACATGAAGAATAAGTCCTGTTGATAAGCTTTGGTACTTATGTGCTTCAGTGCCCATGAGGGAACTAAGCATCAAGGGGCATTTGGCCAGGCCAGGGTTCAATATGGCACAGCCTAACTCAACCTGCCTGACACTGCTGCTGCTCCCACCCTCAAACACTCACTCTGCTCGTGGAGTCACTTTTAGCAATTTGTGTTTCCCAAGAGGCACCACAGTGCAGTGATTCTACATTAATATGATGCTTCTGATATAAAAAAAATGCAGCCAACCATGTAGCTCTCTTGTTTTTAAACTTCTGTGGGTTCTATGATGATAAATTCCAAAACCATTTAGCCCTTAATTATGTGGCTCTTGGTAGCCTTATTATCTCCTGCCACTTTCCTACACACATTCTGGATTCTTCCAAGCTCCTGAACTTTGAATCTGTGAGCATGCTGGGCCATGTCACATCTCTGTGCCTTCATACAGGTTCTTATCACTTCCAAAAATGCCTTCTCTCTGTCATTATTCTGGACCTACTTCAAATATGCCATCCTTTTGGAAGGGTATCCTGCCACACAGCAATATTTCTGATTCTTTTCTCTTTCCAGATCCATACAAAACTGTGCTTCCCCCTTGAACTAAGGTGTGACCACGTGACTTGGTTCAGCCAATGCATTGTGAGGAGGAGTTCATTTGTCACTTCTGCATGGAAACATTTAAGAGTGTCTGAAGAACTCTCTGTATTTTCTCTTTGCTTGTTGAACCAGCTGGGGAGGTCAAGTGTTCAAGATTGCAGAGTTACAGACTGGTGAATGTTTCTGTAGACCTCAGCATCTGAGTCACCACGTAGAGAACAGTGGTCCCGGTGAGTGACCAGACCACAGGAGAAATTTTACATGTGAGAAATGAATCTCTCTGGTGTTAAGGTCCTAAGAGTTTGGAGTTGTTTGTATCCATACTACAACCTACCCATCTTGATCAATAAAATCTAATCAGCTCCCCCAGGGGGATTTACCTGCTAACTCTTCTGTATTTCTACAATATTTCCTTAACATCTATTTCAGTAAATACTGCAATGTATTCTGATAGTCCGCTTTATACATCTGCTTCTCTCCATGGCCTGTGACATTGCCAAGGATGAGGGCTATGCCTTAATCCTCATATCCTCCAAACTGAGCACAGTTTCTGGAATATAGATGCTCAATAAATATTTATTGAGACCTAGTTTCTATCCCTAGCTCTATTGATGAATAATTTATTTAATAGTTATGTGCTTTTAACTTCTTATAAAAATATAGATGAGAATGTCCTATTTGTCCTCTGAAAGTCAAGTGAGTTCATAAGAGTCAGAACACTCTGAAAATTAAAAGGTTAGAAAACAATAAATAATGATTGTTATGAGCTAGGGCCAGACATGTTTGGGAGAGCAGCAGAACTAGAAATCATCTGCAGAATATATGGAAAAAATGCTTTTGCTTTTTTCTTATTAACATGCAATTCTCAATAGATTTTTTTCTTTGTAGAAAACTCTTTGAAAAATCGCTGGGAAGACAGAGGACAAGAGGAGCAATTTTCCAAACCCCAGAATCCTTTGACCAAATTCTCATCCTTTATTTCCTGGACCATTCAGTTAGTGTCTAAAAAACAACTCTCTTTACACAGCAGTTGAACACAGAGCACTGCAGCCAATACTATGGACACCTTGTACCTCTCTCCCTCGAGCTCACCGCTCCAAGGTCCACCCATAGCTTCTTACTGCCAACACGTCCAGCTTTCTGCTTGGGAGCTGTCTCTGGCTCCAGGACTGTGCTCGGTCTGTACAAAACTCAAGCCCATAGCTCTCTGGTGTCCCTGGAAGCAGCACTCAACCAATGACGGAATAAATGTTGGTGGATAAACACCTTTTTGATGGGACAACTCAGAGCCTGGTTTTACAAAGTAGATTACAGGCCTCCTGAGACACTGAGCCCTAGATCCCGGGAGCAGTGCTGCTCATTTACACGTCTGTATGGCTTCCTTTCCATCCAGCTGCCTCTCCCCACTCCGCTGTCTGATCTCCCTAGGGTCCCTCTGCAAACAAAACGTTTGAAATCAAATCCTTGTCTCCAGCTTGGCCTTTGAAGAACCCAATGTAAAATAACTCTCCTTCCCCAAAGTATTTATTATATTTTAATATAGAGTATATCGGGAAATATACATTACATAATAAGTATAAATTAAAAAATATAACACATTTACTAAGAATAAACAGATAAAAAGATACAAAATAAATAAACTAAAAGAACATGAAATTAAAAGCTACTATTGACATTGCCCAAATACACATTCTTTGGATTCATAATGATTCTTCGGAGCAATGTCGATCCAAATGTTTATCCAAAGAGTCCGTGTGCAAAACCCCGGGCCCATCATAGGAAATTACTTCAAGAGCATCCTCTCTCGTCCTCCAGGGAGGCTGTTGCATAGTGGGTCAATCTGCTGCTCTCTGGGAAGATGTGGATGGTGGGTGCCAAGGCTCAGATCTTCAAGAGTATACGAATCCCGCCGACACAAGCATGACATCTATAACAAATGACAGAGGTATCTCGCCCTTAGCTCTGGAGCCAATAGCTGTCTCTTGGATTTTCCTTTCAGTAACTGGGGAGTCAAAATATAGGACTGGGTCCCTCGTCTTTTCCCTCCTTCCAAGTTTGAAATGGCTGATTAAAATGAAAGAGGCTGGCTTTTATCAGCATGCAGACAGCTGTGGCAGAACTGTTCCTCAAACCGTATTACCTTTTGATTTCTAGCTTTTGCTCCAATATTGTTTTCTACATTTCAAAAAATAAATTAGGTATAATTTTCACTGTGAATATTCGCTGTGGATGTCAGAGCTAAAGCTCGCCTCCTTCCCAGTAAAGCAGGCCCCAGAGGAAAAAACAGAAAGCAAAACAAAACACTATAGGAATAATTTAGCCCCAGAACCGTGGCAAGGGGAGGAAAAATGCCACCGAGAGTGCATTAGAAATTCAAAAAATCATGCTCATGTTATCAAGTGGAATTAATTCTTCCACTCTCATGAAATATCTCAGGTTATAATAAAGGCTAATTATTAATAGCAAAGCAGCTCTGAGACACTGGCTGAGAGGAAAATGTATGCAAACTCAGGCTGACCATATGTGCATGTCCTGAACACCTCAGCCACTTCCCCAATCAGCACTGAGGGCAGAGAGTAGTTCACACTGATTGCTGAACAGCGAAGTTGCTGCAGCCCCTGCTGTGGAATGGTTCCACGCTGGAGTGAGAGGGCGTTTGCTGTGTAAAATGACCGTGGGCAGCCTTTCAGACATCCTGGCTACATTTGAAAATGGGTTTGGGGACAATATCAATTCATGCCAAACCAATTCCATAACTGACCCCAGGTGAAGAAGCCAGAAGGGTGCCTGCCTTGGAAACAGAACATTTTCAAATCTGTGGGTTGACTTTCTCATACTGTCCTCATTCTGGGACTCTTTTTCCATTTGTGATTTGTTTCCTTTACTGTACGTTTCTGCACAATGAATACGGACTCAGTACGTTATTCGCCAAATCTTTCATATTCATGTGTTCATTCCTGTTCCATAAATATTTATTGAGGGCTTAGTGTGCTTAACACACTGTTTATACATAAACAGAAAATAGTATTGAAGACCTGGACTATTGTCATATGGAAGGTCATGGTAAGTAATGGGCTAAATGAACTGAAGATACTGGCAGGATCTGGTCAGTGAGGCATATACTTCATATGCTTGTTTCTCTCTCTCTCTCTCACACACACACGCACACACACTCACATGCACAAACACACACACTTTCAGAATCCTGAGCATTCAAGGTCAACATGTAACAAAACTCTAATAATAGAAAAATATCTCCATGACTTTTGAGAGTGGGGAGACCTGGGTGGGGCTAAGGCTGATCCTGTCCGTGACTTTCTATCTGACCTTCAGCAAATGAATTCACCTCTCTCCACCTTAATTTCTTATGAAGGCGAAGCCTCTCTGCTAGTTTTACTACTTCATCCTCAGGTCCTAGATAGAGCCCAGCACTGATAAAGCTCCATAAATATCTTTTAAAGAATGAGTCAAGTGGTCTGGTTTCAAATGGCTAGAGCCTGGGCTCGGCCACAGATGCAGTGGAAGAACGACGGACTAGCTCTGGCCCGCAGCCCTCACCAGAAGTCTCCTTGGCCCTTCACTTTGGGGTCAGAATAATCGGAGAGTTGGGTGTCTAGTCACTGTGATGGCAAGGACTGAGGAGCCCAAAAGTTGAAACAAAAATGTCGGGGGAGAAATTTGCCCAACGCCTTGCACAGAACAGGTCCATGTGCCGGGTGCAGACAGGGCTAGGGAGGTGGGTGTGGGGGGGCAGTTTTGGCAGGAACTGAACAAACACGTGCCCAGGTCAGTCTAAGCTGTTTGTTAAGATGTCATTTAAAAAAAAAAAAAGCACTGGGTAAAAAAATCCAGCAACATCTTTTCTAATTACTTGGACAAACATAAGTGTTAATTTCTCTCTGATTCCATCGTATCTTATGTACCTCTTTTATTGCCAACGCTGTAGTTCATTGCCAATATTTGTTCACATATTCTTGCAAGGTTATATATTCATGAAGACTGAAATGCTTAGCACACAGCAGATGCTTAATGAGTATTTGTTGGAAGAGTACACTGTCCTTTCTGTCATGAACATTCACAAATACAACATTACTACCTTCCTATGTGAACATTTAAAAGTTTAGTTTTATATTTGATAACCTGCCTTGCCTGTCAGAAAACAAAGAGTTTAATGCAACTTACTTGACAAAGTGCAAGAGGAAAATATTTCTTCACAGCCCTCCTCTGAGACATTTCTCAATTTTACTCCTTTTTCCACTGAAATGATTAATCACTTCTCTATGTTGGTTCTCAGGTCACCAAGCAAATGTACATCATGACCTTTTGAAAACCCAAATAGAGACCTTCCACAGGAGTAAATGGGGTAGCAATTTGTTTCTGTTGTGACAATATTGTGTTTGTAATAAATAAAATCAGGAGAAGAACAGAAAACATTGTCTTCATAATGGAGAATGATTGTCACACAGTCAGAAAGTAGTTCTTAAATTGGTTCATCAGGGGTTGTCATTGAACCAAATTTATTGTAGGCAGGAGACAAATCTGTTAAGCATTGTTACAATTAGCAACCTGCCAGTTAGCACAGAAATGGCCTCTTTATATAGCATAGTTTAAACTTTTTATTTAAAAAATTTTATTACTTAATTACAGTTTACATTCAATATTATTTTGTATTGGTTTCAGGGGTACAACATCATGGTTACACAATCATATACTTCTCAAAGTGTTTCTCATGCAAACAGCAGAGGAAATATGGTCAAAAATATTGTAATAACTATGTATGGTGCCAAGTAGATAATTGAGATATTAGAGGACACTCTTTGCATAGTATTTAAATTCATTCTAAAATAAGTCTTATTTAATTACATTTTACTATGTTACATGTCATAATAAGTAATAAAGAAAACCCCCAAGAACCTGTTCGTTAACTTATTTGTCAGTGGGCACTGTTGTAAGTTAAAAGTTGGCTCTTATGTCACAAAATTTTGATTTCCTAGACAAAAAGATTTCCTCTTGTTGAGAGCCACATAAGAAGACCAAGGCTCCCCCTCCTTGCCGAAGGAAGAGGTCTCTTAAGTCTGCCCAGTTGACTTCAGGTCACTAAGGATTCTCTGACTTCACTTTCTTTCTAAGTTCTCTTGGCTAATTCAGCGGGGAGCTGCTGACTGCTCCATCTTCACTTCCTGGCGTCACCAAGAGTAACTCACTGGACACGCTCTTCTCCACAGGCAGTGATCTGCAGGAGTACAGACAGTCCTTGGTCCCAGGGCTATGAACTTGACTGAAACAACAGTAAATGAGCTTTCTTTCAGGCTGGATGTTGTCAGAGGACTACTTACTCCTCTACTTTGTTTCTGTGAATCATTTTGGGCCTAGAATGAATGTCTCATTTTACCTTTTTTATATGTGTAAGACTTATCAGTTTCATTTAAACAGCCAAGTGTTCCAACATTTAGATTTTTTAAATACATTTTATTAATTATGTTATTATTGTTGTCTCATTTCCCCCCTTCACTCCCCTTTACCCTGCACACCCCCTCCCACCCGCATTCCCCTCCTTTAGTTCATGTCCATGTGTCATACTTATATGTTTTTTAGCTTTTACATTTCCTATACTATACTTACCCTCCCCCTGTCTATTTTCTACCTACTTTCTATGCTACTTATTCTCTGTACCTTCCCCCCTCTCTCCTCCTCCCACTCCCCTGTTGCTAATCCTCCATGTGATATCCATTTCTGTTGTTCTGTTCCTGTTCTAGTTGTTTGCTTAATTTGTTTTAGTTTTAGTTTTAGATATAGTTGTTAATAATTGTGAGTTTGTGTCATTTTATTGTACATTTTTTTTATCTTCTTTTTCTTAGATAAGTCCCTTTAACATTTCATATAATAAGGGCTTGGTGATGATGAACTCCTTTAACTTGACCTTATCTGAGAAGCACTTTATCTGCCCTTCCATTCTAAATGAAAGCTTTGCTGGGTAGAGCAATCTGGGATGTAGGTCCTTGCCTTTCATGATTTGGAATACTTCTTTCCAGCCCCTTCTTGCCTGCAAGGTCTCTTTTGAGAAATCAGATGATAGTCTGATGGGAACTCCTTTGTAAATAACTGCCTCCTTATCTCTTGCTACTTCTATGATTCTCTCCTTAATTTTAATCTCGGCTAATGTAATTATGATGTGCCTTGGTGTGTTCCTCCTAGGGATCCAGCATTTTTGGGACTCTCTGAGCTTCCTCAACTTCCTGAAAGTCTATTTCCTTTGCCAGATTGAGGAAGTCCTCCTTTATTATTTGTTCAGATAACTTTTCCACTTGTTGCTCTTTCTCTTCCCCTTCTGGTACCCCTATAATTCGAATGCTGGAACGTTTAAAGATGTCCTAGAGGTTCCTAAGCCTCTACTATTTTTTTTGAATTCTTGTTTCTTCATTATTTTCTGGTTGGATGTTTCTTTCTCCCTTCTGGTCCACTCCATTGATTTGAGTCCCAGTTTCCTTCCCATCACTAGTGGTTCCCTGTACATTTTCCTTTATTTCACTTAGCATAGCCTTCATTTTTTTATCTAAATTGCAACCAAATTCAACCAATTCTCTGAGCATCTTGATCACCAGTGTTTTGAACGGTGCATCTGATAGGTTGGCTATCTCTTCGTCGCTTGGTTGTATTTTTTCTGGAGCTTTGATTGGTTCTTTCGTTTAAGCCATTTGTGTGTGTGTGTGTGTGTGTGTGTGTGTGTTGACGTGCCTATCACATATGAGGGGCGGAGCCTTGTGTGTTCACTAGGGTGGGGCAATCCAGTCGCTGGGTTGTGATGCTGTGTGTGGAGCAGGCATCCAAGAGGGAACAATGGCACTTGCTCCACCCTCTGCCAGATTTCAGTCCCTTCCGCCACTTCCCCCAAGCAAACTGGGCCCTTCTAGTGATGATTGCCAAGTGGGTGGACTTGTGTACATTCTAGGACCCCATGTGTCTCTCCAGTGAATTCTTCTGTGAGGCTGAGAGTCTCTCCTGGCACCTCAACCCCCAAAAGGTGTTTTCAATCAGTGTTTTGAGGCTTTATTTCCCCGACCTGGGGCCCTGGTTTGTGCAGTCTGTCTCATTCCCATTTCACCTGGTTTATCTGTGTGTGAATGTGGGACCGCCCGGTCCACCAGACACCTTGCACATCACACCTCGCTCCACAACCCACGGCCTCACTGGGTCTGCTCGATGCTGCCTTGCATGCATGGGCCCACCAGCCAGCACTTTGCTGCAACCCCTCTCCACCAGACTCCGCCCCTCCTACCAGTCCTGATGAATGTGTCTACTTCAACTCCTTGGTTGTCAGGCTTCCATGCAGTTCAGTTTTCTGTCAGTGCTGGTTGGTTTTTGTTTCTAAATTGTTGTTGTTCTTATTTTGGTTATTCAAGGAGGCACAGTGTGTCTAACTATGCCTCCATCTTGGCGGGAAGTCTCTGAACTTTTAGATTTTTTTAAAACCTGGTAAGAGTTAAAATTGACTTTGTTTATTGTAAAATTCAATAATATTTATTGTAAAATTTTTATTAGTACAATTAGTGAACAGCTATTAATTTAAATGGTATTGACAAACCATTCTATTTATATAACAAATCTGTATTGACAGCTTTATGAGCTAGACTGTGTGGGGGATATTTAAAATGCAAACACTAGAAAAACTCACAATCTATTGGAGAAAGTATAAGCCAAACAAATATATTAAAGAGTAATATAATTTCCTAATTTAATAACTAAATTAAAGGTGGGAACATTGAGAAGGGACCCTAACTCATTTTAAGTTTTTATCTTGTATTATGCTCTTCTGGGTATTTTACATATGTTATCTACTGTTGTGGGGCAGAAAAAATATATTTCCCACTATCCTTCTAAATTCTTCTGGCTAGACTCGTAATCACATTAACATGAGTCAGATTAACAGGATAAAATGACCAAATCACTACGTCTATGTGGGGGTTCCATAAGAATATGAGACACGAGGACAGATTAGCTAGTTGGGGTTTATATGCTATCTTGAGCTAAGGAGGAGGGGAGAGTGGTTTGGGACCATGTAGAGATAGAAAAGTAAGTGTTTGGTAAATAAATGTCTGCTGGGGCATCTTTAACGATAAGACATCGAGGGGACTTTGATCCAATGGGCCTTGCTAAGGATTTCTATCACACTTAATTCATAATAAATTAGTTATCTATGATGATATCTCATTTCAGGGACTACACTCTCTCTCTAAATTCTTTTAGGCAGTTAGAGGGAAGGCCAAAGCTTCTTACTGAGTCTTTTGTTTCTCAAAAATAACCAGCTTAATCAATATCGAAGTCACGTTTTGGCATGGCAAGCTCTGTTTCCTATTAGTCCTGCCTCTGAAACTCTGATAGGAAGTTTCACAGTCCAAAATCTGAGTTGAGAGATTGCCCCACACCTCATGTATGGCCCCTAGTGCACTATGTAGTCCTCAGGGCTTGTAAGTAATAAATGTTTATGTTTTCAGAGTTTCCTGATAGTTATTGCTAAAGGGCGTCCTGCAGTCACAGTAAGACCATAAGGGCTGGTCTGACCACAGCATTGATTATTGATAGGCTGAGACCCACACAAAACATACTAGTATGTGAAAAATGAATATAAAAAGTGACAGGTTTATTAAAACTAGGTTTCTGCAATAATCAAAAATAAGTTTCATGTCCCACTGGTAGCAGCAAATATGCCCTTTATGAATAATCATGTAAATTTCAACATATTGTTTCTTTCCCTACCTTACCATCTCTTACACTGACTGTATAATCTCTTTCTTTTTTAAACTTTAGATTATTATTTTTTTATTTTATTTATTTTCAGTTTTATAGAGAGGGGAAGAGAAGGAGAGAGGGAGAGAAACATTAATGTGTGGCTGTGTCTCAAACATCCCCTAGTGGGGATCTGGCCCACAACCCGGACATGTGCCCTGACTGGGTATCGAACCAGCAACCTTTTGGTTCACAGGCCCGAGCTCAATCCACTGAGCTACTACCAGCCAGGGCTATATAATCTCTTTCTAACTGCTAGTTTTTTATAATAGGCTAGTGAAATAATTGGTAAACTCAAGCATGCAATAAAATTCTTCAAAATTAAGAATCCTCTTCCTTTGGCAATGGTACTATGTCAAGTCAGACTTGCGAATTTTTCCAGAATTGTTGGCACAATAATAATGTTTACTTTGTTTTCATTGTCAATACAGTTCTTAACTTTCAATTAAAAAAATCTTTGCCATCCTTCAAAGCATCTCCAGAGACCAATTATTAGCTCTGTGGGTTATTTCTAAAATCCCTACACGTTGTACAATTTTCATTTTATGTTGTATATTTTCCTATTTTTCTGTTTGAAATGTAATCTCCTTATAGACAATCAAAACCCTTGATCTTCAACATTGTAATAACTTGAAGCTATGAGTTGACTAACTGTAATAATGCAGTATCTGGAAAGGAAAAAAATGGGAATAAGAATTTGGCCTCCTGTTTTCCAGACCAGGAATTTCCATACCTCAAAAAAGTCCCTTTACTTTTTTGCTGGAATAGATGACCAGACTGATTGTATCAAGTATTCATTCCTTCAGAGAATGTGAATTACTAAATAGACTTCTAGGATAGGGCCCTGCAGCCTAAATCCAATCTGTCTAATCCCCTTGGCTGCCTTGATTTCAAGAGGTCTTCCCTCCCCCATGTTCACTCTTGAAAATATTGATTTCAGGGTTTGCTTGGTGTGTCCCTTAAGAGATTTCTTAGCCTTCAGCTTAAATTAGGACAGGCTTTCTGTGGTTACTGCTTTTCCCAATCAATGGCCTTTCCGTGCCTGATATGGAGAGCCTGGGGGGAAAGCACGACCTCACGCCAACCTCCAAACCATGAGGGTGAAGGTCTCTGGGGATGGAACGCCCGATTTCAGAGCTCCTGAGAAGAAGAGCCACTAGCTGTGGGCTGCAGTTCAGATACAGTGGATGACAGAACTCACCTACCCCCCAGAGGAGCCCTGCAGCTCCCAATTTGATGTGACGTGATACCAGGTGATGTGGGCAAAGAGTTGGCACACCCCAAGGCAAACCTCAGGCTACATAGAAGTAGTTGAACGTGAGTATTTAAGCCATCTTTCTGAGGCGAGCATTTCTTGATCCAGTATCTTCTTGCCAGAGCACCAGATGTTCCTCTTGTGTTCAGGTAGGTGCTTTTTCACTGGGAAGAGCTCTGTGGGGGTAGCTACAGAGGACTGCATAATGTGACCAACTCTTGATGACGCTAGTGGTGGCCATCACGGTGGTCATAAACACACCTGTGCGGGCAACACCCAGGATGGAGAGGTCCTCTATTCAAATGTGGAAAGATGACTCATCAAGGACTTTGCAATGGCTGTGCGAATGCAGGGCCTTTGTATGTACCAGGAATTAATTGGGTTAGTATTCATTGAGATACTAGACTCTTTTTAAAAATGTCTAACCACACACTTTTATAACATAAAGGATATACACTAAGAAAAGAAGAGTGAAAATTTCTTGATCCAAAAACATACTCTAAGGTCAATATTGAGGATAGCAGTTACTACTAATAAAGGTAACCCTTGGATCTTATTCTCCTGGGAATTAGTAGAAAAACAGATACACAGTGAGTGCCATAACCTTTATGTTAAACACAAGGTACAATAACAAAGGAAGCATAACAGTTTATTAAACATGCATGTTCTTCTAGTACTTATTTCTAAGTATTAATGCATGGCAATTTAAATAAGGAACATCGACTTTCATAAACAGCTGTCTAAGATGAAAGAAACAACTAATTTTTGAAAGGTTTTACTTAGTTGGGTCGAGGGATTAAGAGTAATCTAGCTGAAAATTAGGGAGGGGGCAGACAGATTATATATCCTTTATATAATTTCCAGCCACTTAACTTTGCAATTTTGATAATCAAATACAATCAATATATGGTTAATGACATAGTTATAAAATGAAATTTATTCTGAATAATCAAATTGTATATCAATTAGAGATCTTAGTTTTAGTAATTCAGAACTCATGATTTCTATATGAGTATTTGTCAATAAAATATATGGAATGTTACTAATCCAAGCTTTATTTTATATATTTTGATACTGTGTGGGCATGTGTGTACTTAGATTGGCATGAACCTGGAGAGACGGGTAAATGAGTTTTTCAAAAGTCAGGTAGGAATAGATGAAAAAGAGAAGAGGTGGAATAAAATAGCACTGCAAAACAGCCTACTTTAACTTCTGATGCTAGTTAATAAAATATATTTCAAATATCTGGGAAACCTGCCAGATGAAAAATACTGAATGTATTTTCAAGTTTTTTTTTCTTTTTTTGAAAGGTTAGATTGAGGCATCTAACAAACAACCTGATAAATGGGAAAATCAATCAACCATTTGGATGTTGTATCATGGTTGAATGATGAATTTTTACATTTCCTGCCTTCCCAAACATTTCTTAATAGTTAGAATCATGTAGATAAAGATGAACTGATAAATTACATAGAACTGAAAGAAATCAAATGAAAGAAGAGGGAATGTCTGAAAACATCTTATAAGTTGCAAACAACCACATAAATATAAGGTATTGTTTTTAACTAATGATCCTCTTAAAACATGAACTGTAGGTGGTAAGAAAGATGGCACTTACATTGGGACATTTCTGATAGGTTTTATCCCTGTGTTCTGTCCTTACCCCATGAAGACAGCAAAGAGGAAGGATGCTGAAGACAAGATCATGAGGCTTCCCTGCCTTGTAGGAGCCCTGAATTTTCATAACAAGAATTTTGAGAACTTACTTTCTTTGTGCCACATTCACTGAACAATTTTTGAGTCTAGTGACTCAAAGTCTGAGATTTAGAAACAAGCAAAACAGAATTTACCTCTTATCAAAGTGAGACCTAGGGCCAGCTATTTAACCTCTGGGCTTATCTCCTCACCTCTTAAATATGGGGCATTAGTAGTTCTGTTCTCTGCAGGGTGCTGGCTAGTGCTATCTTATGCTACTGCTAACTTCAGTATTCATGTGGCACTCTCAAACACCCTTGGCACCTTTGCAGCACAAAGAGTCCCTTTATCCACACAAATAATGATGGCATTGTTTTTAAAAATAGAGCATATCAAACACATATAACCCATATTCAAGGACAATATTCTTGTCCTGCTCTCAGGTCCATCTCTCCGAGCTGTCAGAGCAAATCACAGCAGAGTCAAAGGTGCAGGGCATCCAGTGAGCCAATCCAGAGGCTTTGTCCCTTGAACGTGCTCACTTATAAGACAAAAAGACCTCAGTGTTCTGCACATACTCTATACCGGTCACTGTGGCCACTGTGGTCACATGTCCCCTCTACCAGCTGTCTTTTCCATTTCCCAGTGCTCAGGCTCTTGACCTCTCATACTGATCTCACACAGAGTAACTACAGCTTTAAAACTACACCTCCCACAACTATGGTTACTCTTGGGACACCCTTGATGTGCTCACAGTCCCTGCCTCACTCTTGAAGGCTTCCAGTGGGAGAAAAAGGACCACCTCTATCACTACTCAGGCCTCCCGTGTCCCCCTCCTCACTCTGACAGCTCTTTGTATGGCATAAGACTGACTCATTTGCATTTGGATTACTTCACTCATATCCCCGCTTCCCAACACCACTGGGTAGTCTCTCTATAATCACGTGACCATGGGTGATTCTGGGTTCCTTCTAAAGGAAGAAGGCATGCTCTGAGATAGCATGCAATGTTGAGTCTACAGCTGAGTTTTGCCATCAGTTTTAATGCAAATGTTTCTGGAAAGATGATAGGTACATAGCTGGGCAAAGAGAATAGATACTTAACCAGGCGTGTCCAAACTTTTGGCATCTCTGGGCCATACTGGAAGAAGAAGACTTGTCTTGGGCCACACATTAAATATACTGTGACACATAATCACACAAAAAAATCTCACAACATTTTAAGTAAATTTACGATTTTGTGTTGGGCTGCATTCATAGCCATTCTGGGCCATATGCACCCAGCTGGCCACAGGTTGGACTCCCCTGCTGGCTAGAGCTAGATCTAGAGCTGCACAGATGTGGAAATAAGGCTGCATGGTCTAAATGGGGTTATGGCTCAAGAAAATTAGATTATCTCCGGTCTCGCTATGTAGGGGCTAGGTCAGGTTGAAGAGCACTGCTGTGTGGATCAAATATGGGCCATGGGGGCCTCTTCACCACAGTGCCGGGACAGTCCTCTAAATGCAGGCTCAGGAACTTAATTTTTGCAGCCCAAGCATTTCACTGGACTCACAAGAAACTGGGTGTACTATTCATATTGTTAACATATTACTCTAATTGTAGATAAAACCAGGAATGAGGATGGATCAGTCACATGCAGAGAGCGAATGAGAGATTGTGTGTCATATGTGCAAATGCATGGCGAAGACTCTGCCAGAACCAGCCAGCCAATACAGCCTGCTGTAATTCCCTTTGTACTCTAAGGATACATATATGTCAGATATATTTTGTCCCAACATGGGACAACTCTGACGGGTCATTTTAGCTCTGGAGCACCCTGTGTAGTCCAATAAGGCTGCTGTTGGGACTGCGAGAGGATGTTGGGAACCGCCCTGACTGGTATCAGAGGCTGAAACCCCCGCCTAGCTAAGGCTAAGGGAACGCCCTTGGAACTGTAAGCCGGCAAGGAGATAAAAGCTTATCTCCCTGGCAGGAATGCTGCTTCTGCTGCTGAACCCCAAAAAGCTTGGTCGGTTAGCCAAAGACGGGTAAGATTCCCCACGGGGGGAACAACCCAAGCCAGGCACGATCACTTTGGGAGGCCCCCCAAAAGAAGGACTTGGGGGGCGGGCTGCAGCAAAAGGGGGGTGATGGACCCTCACTCCTCGGCTTTGACAAAGTCTGAGTTCTCAGCGTCCGGAAGAAAATCTCCTTATCTCTCGGTGGCCTTAGTTCCCGCGCTCCACCTAAGCCTGAAACAATGACGGGGGTAGTACAGCTCGGTACTGGGAAGTGCGGATTTCCCGGGGTGATCAGGCCTAAGAAAGAACATGTAAATTACTGTGAAACCTTCTTTGTGTGGAATGCTCTCAGTTGAATGAGAAGGGTCTTAGGAGGAAGCTAGTTTGTTCCTCAGCCTTACAGCTCTTTGACCCCCAACTCAATAGACCGGCAGAGTTCTTTGTTTTCTATAGTTCCTTACTTCCCCTAATGAGTGCTGTACTTTACGTGAATTATTATGCAGGATGAGCCTAATAAAAGCAGGTATGGATGGTAAATCAGGGCGCTCCCCACTAGGGGGGGTGGCCATTTCGTCCCTACTTCCCCACAGAAACTAGTTTGTCTCTGTGCATGTGTTGTTTTTTCTCGCGTGTTTATCGTCGAGCCATCCACAGTGTTCTGTGGTCACTGCTAGCCGGTGACCCACGCGCAACAAGAGGACTCCACATTTCCCTCCACTCCACCTGGCTGTATGTGAGCCAGAGCTGACCCTTACACAGAGTGGGGAAGAGTAGTTTTACAATTTAAGTATGAGAATCACAGAGTTTAGCCTTGTGTTAATATTTATTATCATATTATTTTCCATATAAACTATTGTAAACCTACTTTTGCTCCATCCTGTATTCCATTTTGTTTTCACATATACCCATCTTTGTTGCTGTATTATATACCTACCCACCACTTTTCCCTTTTCCCTAATGTTCAGCCCTTTTGAAGACTGTCTCCGTTAAAATACAAAACATCCAAATTCATCATTTAAAAATGTGGACCTTTCCAAAGATTTCATCACGGAGCTCTGGAATCGATCCTGATTGCACTGCTCATCCTGATTAGTGGAACTATTTTCATTTCACAGCCTTGGACTTGGAACCCATTAAATTTTTTATGCAAATCTGAGCAAAAACATTTGTGTATTTTTCATTTACATTTGGAATGAGAGTGCATCGAAGATAGGCTGTGGTAATGGCTACCCACAAAGAAGAAAATAATCGAAATGCCGATGGAACAGGGAGATTCTGAAAACAAAAGAAAGTCAGGATATTTACCCAAGGTCAGGAAACACATTTGTTGTAGAGCTGAGAATAGAATGCCACCTAACTCCTTGGCCAGTGTCCTCTACAATAGATCTCTCTGGTCAATATTTCCCATCTTGCCATGAAGGATAGTAGATGAACCTCTTTCAGATAACGAATGTGAGCCTCAGTGTCTTGGCTGGTTACTTGAATTTGCTTCCATCCTTACAGTCTCCTTTTCAATCTACTCTCAGAATTAATTCAATCTTAAAGCTTTTGTTTTTTTAAAAAGATGATATAAATTTTAAGGGCTTAAGGAACAGGTAAACCTCATTTTATAAATTAGTTGCATGTTTGAAATTTCATGCAATTTCTATAATTGCACACATGGTTCAAATACTAAAGAATTCTTATTCCTTCTTCAGGATGCCCCAGTTGATTACTTTGTCCTCCATTATTCCCTACTTTTTATTATATTTATTTAATTATTTGTGTATTTATCTGATTTATTTGAATGCTGGTGATTTTCCTAATTCATATTTGAATCTTTAATTCTTAGTAGTTTAGGGGCATAAATTTAACAAATGCTAAGAGAAAAAATGTTGACATACACTTTAATATTTTTGCTCTAGTTGTATTAGATTTCCAGGAAGTATGTATCATAGCAGAAAGAAATGGAAACCCAATGATGCAACCCACAGTAAACATCACACTTAGGGCTTTTCTAGTGTTTACTTCACATGGCGTTTTACTCTTGTAAGTGTGTGGTAGGGAAAAAAATCTCTTGGCTCTGCCCATGGTAGTGGGGAGAGAAGTGGGGAAGGGGCAGAAGAGGGGAAGGGAGAAGCTCTGTGCCTTGCTTATTCCTCTATAACAAACGGTGTAGGACAGAATCCAAAGTTCACTTGCTAGCCATTGTTTCCCTTGGAATACAAAAAATGCCCTAGGGTTCAGAGGAGAGGGTAAAGAAAGGGGGGAGTGGGAAGGACTTTAGATGGTTACTAAAATTTTAGGTTACTAAAATTGAGACTCCTCAATAGGGGCAGAATGTGTTTAACTCACTTCTAAGATTTGCAGGGCAAATCCAGAGCCATCTTCACACCACTGGATGCTTACTGGTGCTTCTGCAGATCTGCAGGAGCCATTAAATGGAGATAAATGGTGACTCGTGTCTGATGAAAGAGCTGGAAAAGGTAGCTAATATCTAGCAGCAGATCTAGAGGGTGAATGTAGAGCTGAGGCAGGGGAATACCAAGAGGTCAGGGCCAGCTGCCAGCCGGCGTCGTATAAAAGAGAATAATTTGGAACAAAGGGACATAAAAGGGTACAGAGTTGGAGGCAAAGTTGTTAAAAATGTATGTTGGTCTGTTTTTCTGTGTGGGGGTGGGGTATAGTTCATTAGGATGTATGTATATATATGCATACATATGTACATATGAGTATATACATGTATATAATGATAGGAGTATATACATTAAGACATGTTAAAATGATTAAAGAAGACAATTTGAGTAATACAAATGAATTTTATTTAACACTTCATAAAGCAGGTGATCTCTGTTCCCAGTCTCTGTTCAGAAAAATGCAAAATGGGATGGAAGGTAGGACATTTTTATAGGATAAATAGGATAAAGAATAAAGAGTAAGAAAGAGAAAAGTAGAAAATAAGTGAGGAAAAAGGAACTAAGTATAAAGCCAGGAAGTGGCTTGGTGTTTGGGGACTGGCCAACGAACTATACTGTTTCCAGTGCAGTGGAACATTCACTGGGACATGAAATCAATCCAAATTTGGGTTTGCTGACACAGCGCCATGAGCAGGAGCCGCTCCATCTTGGGCCTCAACCTTTATTTCAACACTCCCTGGTGGAGCTTTCCCCGACTCCCCAGGCATTTCTCTGATCCTTCAGCAGTTTGCACGTTGTCTATACCCCATGAAAGTAATTTTTTGTCTGTTTGTTCTCTTTTCCGCATACTTGACTGTGAGCTGCTTAAGAAAAAACTTGTACTTTTTACTTGTGCATCCACAGTCCTAGCACGATTCCTAGTGGATGGTAAAAGCAGGTCTGACGCTTCATAAAATATCAACTGTCAACAGACCGACAATCTGGGAGCGCCGTTGGAGGGCCTGTGCGTGTGTGTTCAGAATCCTGTTGTACACAGTCGGGACATGTGAACGATCCTGCAGGATTAGGAAATGGTCACCCCCGCATCTGAGGCCGTGGAGAAGAATGAGTGGTCCCAGCTACCATCTGTACGTATCTGTGACCTCGAAGCCATGTCCCTGTGTTCTTTGTTCTTTACAAGGAGTCCAGAATTGTAGGTGCTGGTGATGGTTCTGCCATTAAGGAGTCTGTAGCATTTGACATCATGAAAACTAGATTTCTCAGGTTTTCCCCAGCTTCACGGTTATTTGCTGAGGCTACCTGGGCTCCAGACCAGCTCTCCCACTGAGAAGATCTATCAAAAACAAATAAAATAATTAAAAATAGCTCTTTGAAAAAAATGGGAAAGCAACTAAAGCAGCCAGGACTTGAGGGTAAAAAATCCTGGGAAGAAGGGAGGCACGTTGAGTTGCCAGGAATTCTTCACCACTTTCCTTCCAGGTACTTGCTGACCCAGAAGAAGTGCAGCTCTCAGGCTGGGGGGCAGGAGCTGGCACGTCAAGCTCTTGGCAGTCAGAAGTTCAGGGGTAAAAAGCATTCAGGATTTGAGAGGTCAAAATACTTGAGAAAGGATAACCTCTGTATCACCTTTTTTCTCAAGATATTTGCTTATATTTAAGCTATAGAGGGAAAGAGCAGTTATTAGATAATATTTCAATTGAAAAATATGACATAACATGGTTTATATGATGCAGCAACAGATATATTAACAGGAAAATTTATATGTTTAAATACATGCATTAGAAAAGAAGAACATTTTAAAATTATATAAACATCCATGTCAAGAATTTAGGAAATGAATGGCAAATTAGATCCAGAGAAAGTAAAAGAAAATAATAAAGATAAGAGCAGAATTAACTGAAATAGAAACAAGTGTATAACAAAAAAATTAGCCAAACCTAGAGTTGTTCCTTGAAAGAAAAATAAAATGAGTAAACCCTAGTAAAACAAGTTAAAAAATGAGAAAGTAGGAACAATTTATAAATACTAGTAATAAAAGTAGCACATAACTACAAATCTTACATGCATTAAAAATATGTGATTGTATTGTTAATATTATGCTAATACACTTGAAAATTTAGATAAAATTCCTTGAAAAACATAGATATGAAAACTCATACACCCTCTGTGTGTGTGTGTGTCTGTCTGTCTGTCTATCTGTATATCTTATACACATAAATCCTTAATTTAAACATTTTCAACAGGAAATTCCAGGCTCAGATAGTATTAGTAGTAAATTATCATGTAGACAAATAAACAAGTTTAACAGAACAGAGTACCATATATGGTGACTTATTTATGACAAAGTTGGCAGTAAAGTGCTACAGGAATGGAACAATTTTTTGAGAAACATTATAGGGTCATTTGGATATCCATATTGTAAAATTTGGAATTTTGATCCCTACTCGAATCACACAAAAATATCATCTCCAGGTGGCTTGAAGAATAAAATATGAAAGGTAAAGCAACAACCTTTCTAGAAAATAGAAGAATATTGTGTTTTAAATAAGCAAAGTTTTCTTAAGCAGACCACAAAAGCACTACCTACAAAGAAAAAAACCTGATAAATTGAATGTTATTGAAATCAAGGTCACCTATTCATCAAAAGATACAATTAAGAAGGTGAAATGGCAAGTCATAGACGGGAGACAGTACGGCCATACATCTACTCTGAAAAGACTTTGTGTCTGAGATATATAAGAACTCCTGCAAGTCGATAAAAAAAATAGACAACTTAATTTCAAGAGGGCTACTAAAACTCTCATAGAGCTGGTGAGGGTTTAAATCAGAGTAATTGCTTTGGATAACTGCCAGGATCTATTAAAGCTGAATATATATAAATAAAACCTATAGCTCATCAATCCCACTTCTTTGCACTATGTTCTCCAGAAGACCAAAGTCACATGAAGGAGCAGGTTCAGAGCAGAATTAGTTGTATTAGCCAATATCTAGAAATAACTCTATTTCCATCAAAAGCAGAATAGATCAATAAAACGGGAAACATTCACATAATGGACTGTTCTACGGCAATGATAATGAATACATTACTGCTCTACAAATGGTGTTTGAATCTCACCAACATAACATCAGGCAAGAGAAGTCAGACACCAAAAAGTCCATGCTGTATACCAATTATATAACATTAAAAACAAACAAAACTCATCTACACATTGAACTCGAAGCAGCGGTTTTTCCGATGGGGAGGGGATTATTAAAAAGGGTGATGGGGGATGCTTTCCTTATTGATCCAAATTGTGGTCACAGGTATTCACTTCATAAAAATGCACTGAGGCAGTACACATAGTATGTGCATTTTTCCCTACATAAATGTTAAATTTCAATTTTTAAACACTGTATTTTAAACTGGTTTTGTATTGTGTTTCTACTCAGCAGCAGACACAAGCGAACTCAGAAGTGTGGGACAGAAGGATGAAGACAACACGTTGTCGTTCAGCTTCTGAGAGCTCCAGGGGCTCCGGGCCTCACTACCCGGCAGGCCAGCCTGCAGTGTATGCCAGAGCGTGTGAGAGCAGGTGGAAGGAGAGCTGCCCAGGCGGCCAGCCAGACCACTCTCTAGGGCAACACAGTGTGAGGCAGTATTTGGGGCTCACTACAGTTTCACTAACCACCCCCACCCCAGCTTCCCGGTAAAGCTTACTTCCCAATAAATAACCAGCTACAGTCCCCAAAGTTCACACCGGCAGGCCAAGATAGCAGTTATAAAATGCATGGCAGGGGCTTCCAACAGAATTTTCTAATTGTGTCTGTTCTTTTATTTACACAAAAATCTTGGAAGACTATCATCATAAAGACTAAAGTTCTCTGTTGCAGTAATTAGCCGCACTGGAGAATATTTTCAGAAACTGAGACTTAATGCTTTCTTAAACTGGTACCTGTTGATCTCTTGTGTTCAGGATATATATTCTCCAAGTTCCAGAAGATTTTTTTTTTACTTATAAAAGGACGGTCTCCAGTATGCTGCAGCTAATGTAAAATTAAGTTGCTCATGAAGCTTCATTTGTTAACTATTGCTGCCTGTTATCACATTAACCTAGATGAAGGGTCAGCAAATTATTGTCCATAGACCGAATCCTGCCCCTTGCCTGTGTTTGTAAACAAAGCTTACTTGGAAAACAACCATGCCCATTCATTTACTCCTCATCCGTGGCTACTTCCCAGCCCCAGTGGCAGAGCTGAGTAGTTGCAACAAGGCCACGTTAAGCCCACAAAACTTAAACATTCACCATCTGATCCTTTACAGAACAGATTTTCCAGCCATGGTCTTAGATTTATGCATTGTCTTCCTTGTCTCAGGAGAAAGAAGAGACCTATGAGAATTAGACTTAAAATAGTCCTTTATTAAAATGCCACAGTCAATTAAGTTGAGGTGGAGAGCTCTCAGGAAGACCTCGACAGAGCAAAGCAAACAGCACAGCGAGGGACACCGCGCATGTGGGCAGTGAGCAAGCCCAGCAGCCTTTTCTGTGTAGGAAGGATGGTGTTTCTTTTGGAGATAACAACCCTGCCCTTAGACAGCAGTGTTCCTGAAGGCTATGCTATCCTTCTCACATCTTCAGGGGTATATGGAACCCAAATGTTCCTTCACTGGATCTTGTATTTCAAAAATAAAGGACATTATTGAGTTTAATATGGAAATGCTAATATGTACCATAAATGAGATAATAATATTAAATCAACATTAAACTTACCAAGTTGGTGATTGTATTATAGTTTTACAGGAGAGAGCCTTTGCTACTCGAGGACACTTGCTGAAGTACAGAGGACTAAAGGTTCATATTATCTGCAACTGACATTAAAGCACATTATCAAATAACGAGGGAGGAAGCTAATGCGCCAAAATGTTAACAATGGGTGAATCTAAGTAAATGACATATGGGTGTTGATTGTACTATTTTTGCAAATTTTCTGTAGGTTTAACATTTTTCAAAATAGGCTGTCAGACAAAAAACCTTTTAGAAATAGATATTGGTACATTTTTTTCTCTGATACCTGGGGAAGGAATGAAAGGGAAAAGACCAAAAAAAGAAACTATTTTTTTTTACTGACAAGTTAAATTTGTCCTTAGCAAATGTATTTAGATAACTATACAAAATTATATTTTCCTCTCTTTTTACCAAGTTTTAGCTCAGGCTTTACTGCATCTCTAAACCCTTTATTTGATTTCCTGCACACAAGAAAAAAATTGTGTTAAATATTTTCCCCAGGAATACATCATACATTAGACCTATTACACGGGGGGGTACCTAAAACACACGTTAGAATCATATTCTTCAAATGAACATTTCCTCTAGTTAAACAAACCTCTATTTTTTAATGTTTTGAGGAATTCGTCACATTATGCAACACAAATAGAAGATAAACCAGATCCAAAGGGATCTCCAACACATGTCCCTCATCACTTCTCAGAAATATGCTGTCCTGTGACTGTGATTGACATATTCGCAAATGACAGTAGAGAATTTCCAAGGGGACTGAGCTATGTCTGGCATCATGATACATTTTGTTGCCAACTGCTGACAGATATTCTGCAGAGGTTTAGATATTGTGGCTTCAATATGAGACTTGAAATGTATGTGAGAGCATACAGCTCTGAGAAGAAAAAGTGTTTTTCCCCATGTCCTTCAAAGCCATCTCTGAATGTTAGTGCGCCCACCTGCAGAAGAAAATTGCATTCCACTGCCTCTTGGATGCGAGTCCTCCTAGTAGAGGCAGGGACCACTGCCCAGGTAACTCGGACTCACTGGTGTTGTTGAAGATAAAGCAATGCAGGTCTCTGGTTCCCCAAGGCCCATCTGATACAGAAAGTGAGGCACCTCTCACCAGGTTCTGCATCTGAATTCAGTTCTCCTGTGCAGAAGGCATTTTACCTGAGAGACGGAGAAAGCCTCTATTCTGGTTCCAACTTTGATTTCAAAATATTCCAGGGCTTTTCAGTAGACACCACTTTTCCTTCCAGGTCACAGGTGGAGCGGGGCTACAGAACGTTATCTAGGAGGTTGAGATGGATTGTTACTGTGAAGAGTAAAGGAACCATGGCAGAGCGGTTGCACGTGTAACTGAGTGGGCAATAAAAAAAGCTCTGTGCCTATCTAATAAGGCTAAATGGATAGACTGCTTAAATGTGTCCACTGAGCCAGTCCGTCAGAAGGACAAATTCTGACCTATCCTGTGATATGATTGCAAGATGAGCAACCGGGGCTGAAGAGTCATGACATTAAAGTATCACAATGATAAATAATGTCAAGAATGTTGTGTTACTTTTCAGTTCCCTCTTCACGTTCCAAACGTGAATTGAGCAATAACAGTGAAGATAAAACACCATGTTGATGAAGTGTTCAGCAATGTGTATCCTTTCTGGTTAAATAATGAGAGCATTTCAAGGTACCATATTTCCTTAAAAGAAATAATTCTTTATCTTAAATACTGAGTTTGTGGATTTTTATAACCCTTGACATCATCTAGATAGATCTAAATGCTCATTTTATGGATCTAGCTAGATAGTCAGGATACTGATAACAGACACCGTACGAACTCCTCCTCATTCTCCAGTTACACTGTGGGAGGAATAGAACACAATGTTGTTTGGGGAGGGAGGGAACACAGAGATAATGAAAATAAACCCAGAATTAAGTGGTTTCTTAAAGTTGACATAGATGTCAGAGTAGTAGGATACAGCTCTTTCAAAACAAAAAAAAGTTTCAACGTCAGGACATAGATACTAGTTAGGAGAAAACCATAAAAATATCATCATTTAAAGTGTCTTCCCTACTAACTTAGCCAAAACATCTAACACCAAAAGACTCCCTACTTCCCCATGCCTTCTTTAAAAAAAAAATCTTTCGAAGAGTAGATACTGTTTTTGACTCACAAGGACCAGCAAGGAGGTCAGGAAATCAGCCTGAGAGCTTCAGCAAAGTAAAAGAGGCGAGGTGTAAGTGAAGTCATTATTTGCTGTTATAAAATGAATCTGGGGAACAATGACCACTTTCTTCAGGGAAATAAATGTGAAATTGTAAAACCTGCATCAGAAGCCATCTACACATGAATGTCAGACTGTGTCTGCAGCCAATGAAAACGACATAAAAACCAAAGTCTATTTAAAATTGTTTGCAATGAATAAACCTCTACCCCAAGGTAATCGTTCTCATAATTACTTTATGAGGAAATGAGAACTACTGAAAAAAAAAAAAAGAAGACATCCCGAAGGAGAGACCAAGACTCGGCCTTAAAGCTGAGCTCCTGTCAAAGACTCTGTTTTGATGGTTTACCAGGTCAGTAGCATTTTCCCCAGAAGTCACCCCATCCATAATATTCACACCTGTTAGACTATGAACTTCACAAGACCGGTCCTATCTAGCCTGGAGCCTTGCACACAGTAGGCACTCACGAAATGTTCAGTGAAATTAAGGAAGGTAAGAAGAAGGGAGTGAACGTGTAAGTGAATAAGGAAGTAAATGCTGAACTAATATGAAATTAATCGCTAGAGAAAAATTATTTTTATTAACAAGTATCAGAGCTTTAATTTGAGGATCTGTGGACTGTATAGCCACTTGTAACAGGGACATTCATAGCATGTGGTATATAGAAAATACAAACATTGTGTCCCGACAAGGGAAACAAAGATTAGAAAGCTGTGTCTATCATTTCTTGCCAGTGCAGAAAGTGCCTGGAGCTAAATTGAATGAGACTTTTCACAAGCTCTTATGAAAAATTTGGTTTGCATGACTAACTTGTCTCACCGGGTCAGTTCACTGGCCTTGACATATATCTGAAGGAGAAGCCACGGGCACCAAACTCTGTATGGGGCGCTGCCCAGATCAGAAAACAATCAGCTACCCTTCCCATACGTCCCCGTTCATTTCAGGGTTTGTGTTAGAGGGCGGTTTTTGTTCGTTTGTTTTACAAAGCCTTTTGCTCTTCGGGTAGCCCGGTTTCTCATCAGGTAAGATGCTGATGTTTGTTGTCCAAAATATTGTATCATAGTCTCCCGTGGTATTTCCATGCAGCAGTTTGCATTTCTCAGCCTGAGAGCTGTCTGATTTTTTTTGTTTGTTTGTTTTTTGCTTGGTGTTTGGCTTTCTTTGGTTTTATTGTGAAAGAAGCAACTATATTATCTGGGAAGCCTCTTTAAAAAAGCCACAGAGGCATTAGCATTCTGCTCTAGAGAACACATCAGGGATCAAAACTAGTTTTCTGTAGAATGGGGAGCAGCACTGAGAAGACTGAGGAATCCATACCTGAAGCTGTCACATAACGGCTTTCAGCCTTGAATGATGACTTAAACTTTCCTTCATGGTCCAACCTGTGGCGCATGGGCCGCATGTGGCTTAGGGCAGCTGTGAATGCAGCCCAACACAAAATCATAAATTTACTTAAAACATTATAAGTTCTTTTAGGATTATGTGTTGCAATGTATTTTATGTGTGGCTCAAGACAAGTTTCCCACTTCTTCTAGTGTGGCCCAGAGATGCCAAAACTTTGGACACTCCTGTCTCCATTGAAGAAGGGGAGGGGAGAGAAGGAGTGGAAGAGAAGTTAGCAGCTAGTTTCCCACCTCACTCAGTTTCAGGGATGATCCTGGAGATCTAATAAACTGTGAAAAGATCTTGCAAATGAGAAAGGGCTTTGCCAATATCAGTGAAGTTGCTTTAAGTGGCAGGCTTCACTCGTTGTCCGCCATGTCCTCCCCAATGGCGGAACCTCGAGCTGCCCATCCTTGTCACTCTTGGCCTTACAATGCACGTGTGTGTGAGGGAGCAAGCACCTGTCCTCACTCTGAAGGAAAATCAGACTAAAGGTGGGTAGGAAAGCAAGCAGGCACCATCAGACAACTGCAGGTGCATCAGTTGTCGCCTATCGGTCCCTGGGAGGAGCCCGGAGCAACTCGGCCACTTTGTGGGCAGGACGAGTCAGGCTGGTTTCAGGACACTCTCTCTCCGTCTCTCCCACATGGCAAGTGGGCGGGATGTCAGCCAGCCTCTCCAAGTGACAGTAATAATAGCAATCATAAAAGCCAATGTCACTAATTGAGCACTTACATTTTGCCAGACACTGTTGTAAGTGCTTCGCTTTTAACTTATTTTAATAACTACAGCAACCCTGTGAGAAAGGCTCTGTTGTTGGAGATTAGGAAATTAAGTCGCAAGTAGGCCAAATAGTTTACCGAAGTCATGAAACTACTTAGTTGCATAGCTGGGGAGGCGAACCATTACATGCTGGTTTCCAAATCCAGATTATTGACCACACTGCCACTGAACTTCAAGTGTTCTTTTCCATGACCTACAATGTGAAATATAGATCTCATTGCCACTTGGTACGTGCACAATGTGCAACTAAAATAAAGGTTTCACAAAACAGTACTTGCTCCCTAATGGCTTGTGGGCAGCAATACAAAACATACTGCAGTGAACCCTGTTTCAAAGTTGACTCCCCTTCACATCCACCTCCACCCTCAATCCTGCTTTTATATGGGTCCCGGGGGTGAATTACACTTAAATCTGTGTTGGCACGACAGCTGTCTCCATGAAAGAAAAGGCCGCCTGGGAGGACCCCTCTAGAGAGAGTGAGGGGACGTATGAAAAAAGAAGGTAAAGAGCCCTTTTTGTTAGCTTCACCTACTACACAATTTTGCCTAAGGCTAGCCCCACCATGCCAGCTGGATAATTTCTGCCACTCTCTGCAGAACCAGAGGTGAGTCACTGTCTCCAATGGAAAGCTTGCCTCTTCTGAGGTTTATCCGCATTCTGCTAGTTCTAATTTCGCCCACGTCCCTTCCTGCTATTTGCAGGGCAATGTCTTTATAAGCTGAGGTGCCCTGCTGGGAGAGGGAGTCCCTGCTATTCTTTTAACTTCAGTTTTCTAATTGTGCTTTTATCCTGCTGTTATCAGAATCACTCTTAGATTTTTTAAATAGTTTAACTATTTTGTCTTTTTTTACCTCTCATGTTTGTGCCTTAAAATATTTATAGATGGACACTTTAAAAATAGCTAGGTAGATGATGAACCCCTAAGTAGATAACTGTCTAATTTTATAAAACAGCTGCAGGTTTTCACTTGTACAATACTGCACTCCCAAAGGTAGTTTAGGTTTTTCTAACTGTTCTGGAAAAGAGTGTTCTAGGGTGTTACAACAACAACACAACACATTTTATTGGCATACCAACTGCAAATGAAAATATTGGGACACACTGGTAGATTTTATAACTCACCATCATAATGCACCATCTCCAAAATTAAATATAGTTGAAACTTCTTGGAACATTTTTATCTAGTTGTATTTATGGCTTTTTAACCTATTTTCAGCTAATTTCCTAAAAGTGGCACAGGATGCCCAGTGACCCCAAATCTTGATCCTAGGCACTATACAGAAGTATCTTTTTTTTATTCCTACCACTTCACCTCCCACTTTTAAATTCCCAGAGACTTCCTTAGAATACCAGTGCTGACCTCCAGTGCAGGCTTGCCTGAGTTACAGTCCCCAGGTACAAGCACCATGGAAACCAAGTCCTCAATTTAGCTTGTAATTTCCTCTGTGAATATGCAGTGTACCTTGGAAAGTTTCTTTGGAAACTCTAGAATTAAGTCTTAAATTATTCCTCCCTCCAAAATAGATCTTAGAGTGCACAGGAAAACTTTAAATGTTTTAGAAACACTGAGCTGAATAAAAGTATTTAGTCTTGGAAAGAATAAAGCTTATTAATATCAGAAGATCACAGTTCACACCCAAGATCTCCTATTTATGAAGCACGTGAGCTCTGGCAATTTCCTCGGTCATGGTGTGGCTCTTGTTTCTCATCTAGAAAACTGAAGGTAATAATACCAACTTCACTGCTATGGGAGGGCTTAGCAATATTGTTTGTAAGGCATCTGGCACGTGGTACTGGATAGATGGCAAGGTGACATGTAGCCTGGAGGGTAAGAGGACAGGTTCTAAAGCAAGTGCAAGTTTGAATCCTAACCTTGAGCCAATTATTTAACCTCTCTGAGCCTCCTTTTCTTCATCTGTAAAATGCAGGCGATAACAACGAAAGCATCTAGATCACAGAGCCTTTGTTAGGATACTTCAAAACATTTTTGTACATACAAAATATATTTTTTAATCTCATCATGCAGTAAATGTTAAATAAATGTTAGCTATTACATATGTATATCCCTTGATAGGCTCCAGTGATAACTTGAGGTATTTGACTATTTTCTCCAAGGTATAGAAATTATATTTGTTTTTAGACCCAAATAGGTGTTCAAAAGAAAACCACTAAAAGAAATTTTTCTCTGAATCTTGCTTATGCGTTTGTTTCCTGAACACAAGGCCCTTAACAATCATTCAGATTTATAGAACCTTAAAACATACATTAGACCAAGGCAAGTGCTGATGCTGAAAACGTTTTCTTCCACTCTGTTGAGGGTCAAATAAATATTGCCCACTGACACACTCCTTCCTCAGAGAACCTGAGGAAGATTTATTAGCCAAATGCCCCAGAATGTTGCCTCCCTATAAATAAAATGTATCCTATGGGCACAACTGACAACAGGAAAAAATCAACATTTTACCAAAAGTTGAGCTCAATGTGTACTCTCCCTGGTGTTGAATAATTGAACTAGCCTCCCAGTTTTTAAGAACCATGACAGGAAATGCTTTATTGTGGGTATGACGAGTTTAGCAGGAGTGAAAGCCAAAAATACATTTTCCTTTTTGACAATGAAGGTGATGTCCTAGTTAACTGATGTGGGAAAAGCAGGAGAAAGATGTTGCGTATGTGCCCTGGTCCAGCTTTACTTCCATTGTCATGGTATACACTGAGGACTTTAAAAAAGTATTGTCTGCTAGTATGTTTTTGAGTAGCAATACATATTAAAGGAAGTCAAGCTAAGAAGAAACGCTATTGTCATTTAAAGTATAATCTAAACTATTACTTTTCTTGGTTTTAAATGACATGTTTAGTGCTATTGGAGTGTTATTACCATAAGTTGAAAATGACTAAATGCATTGTCATATGTTGTTTCAATATGTTGTTTCACCTCTGTGTGGGTTTGACTTACAATTGTTTGATTTCTATCTAGAGCCCACAGGATAGACTATATGATTTTGGAAGGTTCCCACCTAGCCTAAGCAGTCATGGTTCTTTTCATAATGAGTGAAGTTTAGAACATGAAGAAGAGCGTCTACCTGATTGGATGGTAGTCACTGGGCTATGGAGTCCCAAGTGTATCTTCAGCTCCACCTACTCTTGAGAAGCTCCCATTATTTCCCACTGCTGCCTCCACACTGTTCTTGCAGAATGAGCACTCCTTCAAAGAGCTAGCAGAAGCATGGCTCCAGACCTGATCTTGTGCACCAAATGGTGTAGCTGATGCAAGGCTGAAACATTTGGGTGAGACTTTTTTAAAGTCTCAGTCACAGTAAAAGAAGAAATACACATTGCTAGAGTGACATGAATGTAGGTACTTCTACTTAACAGATGTCACTTGCTTTCTGGGGCTCACAGTATTTAATTCATTTTATTCTTCTGGTTTCATCTTTACAAAGTGGGTACCATCATCTCCTCCAAGTCTCCCAGGCACATGAAAGCTAGACATTTATACTCTTCTTGACCCAGGGTGGCTATGAATGTGGCCTGACACAAAATCATAAACTTACTTAAAACCTTTTTTTTTTTTTGGTCACCAGTTTTCATTAGTGTTTGTGTATTTGATGTGTGACCCAAAACAACTCTTCTTCCAGTGTGGCCCAGAGATGCCAAAAGGCTGGACACCCCTGATTTAAACCAAAGAGACTACGATTCCGAGAGACAAACATAATGTACTTCCCCCTCTACCCAAGACGTACCTTCATAGTCTTCATTTCTTATCTGTAAACTTCCTTTGTCCTTGTAATTGACGTCAGGAACAACCATCCCCATAAGAGAATCCACAAACAGTCTACAAAGGGAAGTGGCCTTAATACCATGGCCATAAACTGAACAATCACATCTCAGTCTACTATAACTCCCGCACAAGAACATGCATGCATATTTTATTTCATCCTTAAGCTGCCCTCTTTGAATAATTGGCCTCTTCTAACTAGTAAATTTTACCTTCTGGATGTTAAAGATTTGAAACACTTCAGAAGAACTAAAACAGCTCAGTGACGCTGGTCTGGAAAATTAATTCAAAAGCAATTTGCTATCATGGAAACCTTTCTACACTAGTACACTTGTGTGATATTAAGTCATAGCAGTGTTGAGTAGAACATTTAGTATAAACTTAAAAAATCAATAGGAAATAGAAACTTATTTTTCCTAGTCTCATTACAGTGTTGCAGGCTAGTAGGTACACGGTTTGGAAGAGAGATACCAAATTTTTGCTTTATCTTTCCCTTTAATGACTCTAAGAAGGCCATGTAAGGCAATATTGAAAGACCAAAAGATTGAGAGTGTCAGCTTCCTACCATATTCAGATATTAAGGACAAATTGAAATGATGTATATGGAAGTAAGTTATAACTTACAAATTATGATACGAATATAGGAGTATTATTCTAAATTCTGGCATTTTCTGCATTCTAATTCCTAGATTTCACTATGTTGCCCATAGCTAAAAATACATGGGGATTAATCCCTAGGGGTCAGAGAAATATGACTCAGAGTTATAATTTAAGATTAGCTCACAAAAATTTTACATGTTTTTAAACCTTGTGTTGGAGTTTTATTCTGGGTCTGGGCTATGATGAATTAAAATTACATTGAAAATACGATTATTTTATTATTATACCACAGGGAAAAATTGGAAATAATTCGTATGAAAGAATGTGAGAGAGAGAAGAAATTTATTCATAAAGTTTCTAGGTATACTTCATAATTGAGGTATGTTTTTAACTAAATTGTGCTTTGAAGTTGTTTCTTGCTATGGTTTCTGATTCATTTACTTCTGGCTCATTAGCTTTTCATAAATTCTAGAGTCCCAGAGGTACTGCAAAGGCTTTGCTGAATTGGTGTTTTTTGCCACCGTAACCTCTTATCTCACTGCTTAATGCATATGGTTTTGCAGCGCTGTTTTATCTGGGATAGTAATTCAGACATAATGCAGGCTCAGTGGCAGCCAACGAACTCTATAGAATTCAGACACGTTCCTACTGCCTTTAGTCCCGGTTTCCCCTTAAACCCAGCATCTATGCATTCTCTTTATCACCCTTTCTCACCTTCTCCTATTGGCAATACTTACCCTCACCGCCATGCCCAAACTATTTGAGGGCAGTGAAATTTTACTTAAAAGGTTCAACAAGAAAGAGTTCCTCTTTTGTTTCTTCTTTGCCTTTCCCCTTCCTTCCCTCCCTTCCTTCTTCTCTTCCTTCCTTCTTCCTTTCATCATTCCTTCCTTCTTGTCTTCCCCTTTCTCCCTTCCTCATTTCCTTCCTTCTTTCTCTTCTTCCTTCCTCTCTTCCATCTTTACATCTATTCTTCCTTCTTCTTCTTCATGAAATAAACATGGAGAACCAACAGTGTGACAGATACTGAGCTATCTCTAATGGATGCAGACAGAACCGTGGCACAGTCTCCGCTATATAGGCTATTACAGTCTGGTGGGGAAGACAGACCTTGGCACATATTACTACATCAAAGTGGGAAGTTGTGTGAACAGGATGCTCTGGGACCACATAACTGCCTGGAGACAAGAGGAAAGCTTCACAGGATGTGGGACATTGAGCCAGGAGAAGACATGGAGCTGGAGAGGTAAGCAGGGATCGGGCCGGGGGAGCCCACCAGCAGCAAGGCCAGTGACTTCATGCTGTGGCCTAGAGATGGGCAAACATGGTCCTCAGGCCACAGCCCCATCCTACCCGCTATGTTTTTACAGTTTGTTGGTACACGGCCCCACTCATTTGTCCAGTGTTCTCTATGGCTGCTTTCACTCTACCTGGTAGTGAGTTTAGTTGGGACAGAGACTATACGACACCTAAAGCCTAATTTTTCACTCCCTGGCCCTTTAAAGAAAGTTTGCTGACCCCACGATAGCAGCGCTTTCCAAATTTCCCCCACCACATAGTGATGTACAAGGAAAATAACAACATTAAACAGCAAGTAATATTAAACAGAGATGCTGCTCCTGTCCAGAGGCAACCAGACGGGACCTTGAGCGACTCAGAGCCCTATGAGAATGGTCTTGGCCTTGAGTGAGGGTCAGCCTTTCTGCATACCAGCCCCTGTCCCGCACACGGGCTGCGGGAAAAGAACTGCCCTTTGGAGCGAGAAGTTACTAGAGAATATTTTAAGCAGGAATTTACCTAAGCAGTGTTGAACTAGTAAAATAAGACACTGGGAAATTCAAAAGTAACTTTCTTAGGACACCAGAGCTCCAAGGATTTATACTTCTTATCAGAAATTTGAAATCAATGATGCAAAAGGGTATTTATTTATCAATTTTTTACAGTTTTTTATTGTTGTTCAATTACAGTTGTCCCACTTTTTCCCCGTTGCTCTCCCCCTGCCGTGCCAACTGCCCCTCAACCCCCTGCTCCCACAGACAACCCCCCTCCCATTGTGCATGTCCATGGGTCCTTTACACGTGTTCCTTGACTTGTCCCTTTCCTCCTTTCCCCTCCTGTCCCCCTCCCGCCTCGCCTCTGGTCACTGCCAGTTTGTTCTTTATTTACAAGTCCCTGGTTCTATTTTGCTCATTCCTTTGCTTTGTCGATTAGGTTCTACTTATATGTGAGATCACGTAGTGTTAGTCTTTCGCCACCTGGCTTATTCATCAATTTTTATTATGAAACATGCTTGCTAGGTTACAAGGGGAAACAAAGGTGTATGCCTGGCAATACAGGGCACGAGTTAACCTGGCAGAACAGAGCATTCTGGAAAGAATGGTGACTGGATACCCTGTTGATATCTGCAAAAGGCCAAACTACTGCTGGGCCACCTTAACCCAAGCTTTCTCAGAGCACAGGAAAGAGACACGCCTCCATTTGCTGGTTTCTTTGGAGGGGTGGGGGCAGTGGAGAAGAGATAGGCGCCCACTCTGGCAGCCTTCTGTGACTTGGTGGTCCTGACTGAGTTAGAACCCTGAGCCCTGGGAAATGCCGAACAGACAGCCTTCTGCTCACGAACAATCAGAACAGGGCATGGCTCCTCCAGCCAGGCAAGGCCAGCTGCTCACATCTGCGACCCGTTTATCGCATTGCCAGAGATTCTGTCATTAGAGATCCTAGCTTTAGGAATGTCTTATTAAATTGTCAACACTCCCGGCCCAGAAATGGCTGAGCCACTTTTATCTAACATCTTATTGAAGCCACAGTCACTCATGAAAGATTTATTGAGCGCCTTCGCTGTTCCAGGCGCTGTGCTAAGCCCTGGGAACACAGAGTGAAATCCGATGGCTGTGGCTTGTTGAGAAACAGATAAATCAAGACTCTGTAGGAGTGGGACCCAGGATAGTTGCAGGAAGTGTGTGTACGTGTGTGTAGGTGGTATGTTGGGGGGATGGCTAGGGCGTTAGATGAGGGACAGCAAGCATTCCAGTGACAACTTCCAGGCACTTCACACTTGGTCTCAGGCTGTCCCTGTAGGACAATTTCTTTTTATAACATGTCACAGAAATCAGCACCATGCCTCACATGCCTGAACAAGGTATTTACACATTCCTTTATGTTTGTTTGCTGATGGTCAATTACTAATTTTCCATTTAAAAGACTTGCCCAGTCTGACAGCAGACTAGAAAAGCAATAGAAACAAGAGAGAGATTCTTATCAGAACCAACTGACAGGCAAAGCTAAACTGGTGTTTTGATTGATCACTGCAGCACAACTTGGTGACGCAATGGCCTTGGAGGTGCCATTCTGCATCCCCGTGACCTTCATCATTCTTTTCTGTCATTGTAGCTGCCCTGAGCCTGGTTTAAGGATGAAGAAAATGAACTGGGCAAAAAATTGATTTCTCAAAGGGTAATATCTCAGTAGCTTTTGAGTAATCATTTCAGTGACTTCGAAAATAATGTGTCATATCAGCCAGAGTGCATTTACTTACAGATCTTTTCAACTTTATCCATTTGCATTCTGTCTTCTCTGTGCTGTGACACCTAAGATGCCTTTAGATTCCCAGCCCAGCCCTTTGTTGCAAGCAAATCTGTTATCACATTTCTCACAGGTGCAGACCATTAAGGCTAGATTGTTTTCGAGATTATTTACCTGATAAATGACTTCCATCATACCCCAGCGATATGCCCAATCCTTTGTATAATTGCAAGGCTACAAAGGGAGCAATTTAAAGCCTCTGCCAGCACAGGTGATCATCCAGTTCAATGAATAGATTTATTCTATTAATAAGGGACGATTGAAGCTTGGAAATGTCATCTGGCTTTAAACCTTACAAGATGTGATCACATCTGATTAATTTGATGTGGTGCTTTGTCCTATATGCAAAAGATGACAGAAAATTGTAATGACATTTACCTTTTGCTTGAAAATTGCTCTTGAGATATTGCTACTGCCCAGGCTACCTCACTAGATTCACTTATTTACATAACATTCAAATCAATTCAACCAAGATTCTTGGGGAATCTGCTACAGCATGTGCCAGGTATTGGGTTGGGCATTAGGAACCCAGCAGTTTACAAAATATTCCTATGCTCTATCTACCCTTAGGAAGCCTGGCAGGAAAGAATGGGATGTCTGATGAGATTGCCGTATACATGGGTTGTCATGTATTCTGTGTCTCCCTCCCCACAAATTCTCTCACCACCTTCCCTAATTCTCCAAACCCTTGAAGCCTAACCCATATGGATACTGTAATTCAGCGGTCCCCAACATTTTTGGCACCAGGGACCGGTTTCGTGGAAGACAGTTTTCCCATGGTGTGGGGTGGGGGGTGGGGGTGGGGAGTATGGTTCAGGATGACTCAAGCACATGACATTTAAGCTTGCCTCCTGCTGTGTGTCCCAGTTCCTAATAGGCCCAGACTGGTACTGGTCTGCAGCCGGGAGTTTGGGGACCCCTGCTGTCATTAGCTCCTTTTCTCTGGAGAACCCTGACTCTTACAGCCACAATAGGCTCCCTATTCTCTCACTTTGGATTTGATTTGGTCAATAGGGGCCACAGACAGGAGATCAAAGTGGGGGTCCCCTGGTTCCCTTTCTTGAGGCCAGAGGTTAGAAATGTATCTCTCCCACTTAAGACCATGGCAGCTGTCCAGTGGCCCTTTTCTATCCCAGCGTTCTGGGTCTCCCTCTCTCTCTCTCTCTCTCTCTCTCTCTCTCTCTCTCTCTCTCTCTCTCTGGGTTCTGGTAACCACTATGTCCTCTTACCCCTTCAGGCCTAAGGGAAACTGTAGTGCCCACTGTCGTTTATTTGGGGTATTCACCATACCTTGTTGGTGTCCTTCAATCCCACCCATACCTATGTGAATAGTTACTTACTAAATTCTCCCAAATGTGTCCATTTGAGTGTGCAGCGGTGTCCTAGTGAGACCATGACTCTGATTCACAGACATTCAACAAAACATCCTCTTTTCTCCTTTAAAAAAAATTGGAACACATAGTGTGCTGAGATTCAATAAGTGGGTCATTATTCGCTGGTGTGTATGCATTGTTTAGGGGTAACTCAGCTTCAGTTTGAATCTGTTTACAAACAATTTTTAAGAAGTTTTAGAGATGGAAGGAAAGGATTAATTATCCAGTACCACCCTGATTCAACCTAAATTTTACACTGAAGAAAGTAAATGTAGACAGGTTAATAAAAACTGCACAGGGTTAAAATCAGTATAAGAACTGATCCTAAAACCCAGATTAAACTTAAAAGTGTTAAGGTAAATTTTACATCTTAAAAGCCATGATTTCAAAAGTATCTTGCTTGAAGTTATTCTGCAGATTAAAACAGATCTCACTGAAAAGTTCCTTCTCCTCGGATGAACCAACACTGTATTTTCTTTTGTTTTCTCTAGTTATAAGCATGTAATCCCCCAAAGTACTGGCAGCACAGCCTTGTAGCAGACACATGCATTCATCTGCACAAAGATCTGTGACTGTCCCCAAACACAGAGGCCTCCTCCTATGGTGATTAGTACAGTCAACAGATAACAGCCACCATGTCCTCTGAGACCGTCGAAGCTTGGTGAAATAGTAAAACCGCACAACTATTTCAATCTGAGCAAAGGTCTGTGCCTTTGCCAATATTTTGTTCTTTAAAAATTTTTATTAAACTGTAGTTGAAATACAGTATTGCATTAGCTACAAGTGTATAACATGGTGAGTCCACATTCATATACCTTGCAGTGTGACCATCACACTAAGTCTAGTAACCACTTGTCATCTGGCGAGATTATTCCAATATTATTGACTGTAGTCTCCTCTTTTTTCATCCATTCTCCCACCCCCTTCCCTCAAGCACACACCAGTTGTTTCTGTTTCTTTGAGTCTTTTTTCTGTTTTGTTTTTTTGTTTGTTCATTTGTTTAATCTTCTTTATCTGTATCAGAGACCATCTTCACATTTTAATAGCCCCACTTCTAATAAATTGGATAAACCTATCTGTTACATACTGAATGTTTGTGTCTCCTCAAATTCATATTTTGGAAACCTAAACCCCCAATGTGATGGCATTAGGAGATGGGGCCTTTGGGAGGTGATTAGTTCATGAGGGTGGAGGCCTCATGAACGGGATTAGTGCCCTTATAAGGGGCTGAAGAGACCGGAGTGTCCCTCTCCACCACGTGAGGATATAGCAGAGAACCAGGAAATGGGCTCTCACCAGACATCACATCCTCACCTTGAACTTTCTGGACCCCAAAACTGTGAGAAGTAAATGTTTATTATTTAAACCACCTAATCCATGGTATTTTTGTTATAGGAACCTGAATAGATTAAAACACTTCCCTAAAATATCAAATATTTTTACTATAAATGTTAATATAGCTGGAATAGTTTACATTTGGCCAATTCTCCTTTGTTTTCAGGAATTTCCAGTAAACACGTATGATACTATATCATAGTCTAGAACAGAAGATAGGCTTTTTGTTTTTTTTGAAGCCTATGCAAATTTTGTCCAAAAGAGTACAGCAGCTACCCACACTCAAATCTCATAGGCCACTGAACAGCTGACAGGTGTCCCTGAGCTACTCCTAACAGTCTTACCTGGATTAAAACTACGGAATCTGAAGCTGCAACTGTTGTAACTACCCTTGCTAATCCTGAAACCAGGCTACCCCTCACCTTACTGTAGAAGAGTAGCTTTTCTCTGGCTTCCTGGAGGTTCAAGGGGAAAAGAGTTCATTTAGATTCAGATGAGGCTAAGAGTCCACCTGAGCCCCAGTGCCCCAGGAGGCTGTCCCTAGGTAGGGCTCAGCTGCCTGTGTCCCAGTGCCCAGCAGAAAAGAGGCCAAAGCTCCTCTCTTACCCTCCCTCTCCCAGGGCAATACTATTCCTGTCACATACTTTTTTAGATTAAAAACTTGTAATTCTAAGTTAAACTGTATTTTGTCAGCTCCAATGTGTTTCCTCCCAGATGCCAGTGTGGAGGTGAGCTTGTGATTTATCATCAGTCACAGGAGAGCAGCACCAAGAGTTTCTGATGCCGACCTTCTTCAGCATAGCGCTGTAATGTGTTTTCTGGGAAGAAATGCGTGATCATCTGATGAAGGTGAAACAGTCATTAGCCTTTGCTTTGTTTCACATGCTCTAATCAGCTGGGAAGGAATGGGGGGATGGGAGAAGGGAAGGGAAGGAAGGAAGGAGAGAGGAAGGGAGGGAGGACAGAAGGAAGGAATTAGCATTTCAAACTGGGCCAAGCCAACTGGATGACCACTCCATCTGCTGAAGGGGAAGGGAGCTAACGTGATGAATGCTTGCTATGTGCTGGATGCTTCATAACATCTCTAATAAAAATTTCATTTATATTTATTAAGCTCTTATGTCAAGTATTATGGGAATCATTTTATATGTATTCTCTCACTCTCGTTATAACCACCCAAGTACTATTTTTATCCCCATTTAAGGAGGAAACTGAGGCTGCCCCAGGACTTCCTGAAATGAGAACAAAGTCAATCACTCTTAATGTTTAAAACCCCTCAGTGCCTTAAGAATATTTAGTCTTGTTTGAAAACAGAGCTTAGCAAGGAAACTGAGATGGGATGTAGTTGTATGACAGGTCCAGAATCAGGCTTTCGCTGAGTGGACGGAACAGGACGTGAACCCAGTTCTATATGTGCCCAGTGGCCAAATTCCATCCACATCATTATCTTACGTCTTAAATGAGGGCTGAAATCTACATGTTTATAATGGCCTAAACGGTACTGGGTGGGTGGATGGAGACTTTGAGTTGCAGTGTTTTCTGGCTGGTCCTGTTTTGCGCCACCCACTCGTGCCCTCACCCAAATGAAACAGTCTTGCAAGGAGTTGAATTTTACCCCCACTCACTCAGTCCCCTCATGGTCACCAAGCCCTGCCTGTTTTTTGGCTATCAGCCTCAAGACTACTGGGGATCCCTGTCTGGGATCCGAGGAAGGGAGGTGCCCACTGTCGGTCAGCATTTTGTCACGAGGTAGAACACCAGACAAGTAGCAATCCTGGCATTTCTCATGCATTCATTCCACAAATGTTTACTGATATTCAAGTATGAACTGTGAAAGGTCCTATGGCTACAGAAATGTGTATAGTGTGGTAAGAGCTCTTGCCCACAAAATGTCACTGTCCAGTGTGAAAATAGGTATGGCCACCAAATACTTACAAATAAATACCTTAGGGCCTATAAGTGAAGTCTGTATGTTATAAGAAAGGCCTAGATAGAAGTAGACCATAACAAAGTGCCTATCTTTTCTCAGGAGAGCCCCAGAGGGGTTAGCAACTGACCTGTCCTGAAGGACAAAGAGTTTGCCAGGCCTAAAAAGCAGGAATATGGAGCAGAAGCTCCAGCACAGGCAAAGGCAAAGAGGCAAAAGAACACAGCAGATTCTGGAAACTGCCATAGTTCCATGATGAGGGTGGAGTACAGGGAGAGTGGCAGGACCTTGTTTTGTAAAAAAATTTTGACTATTTTACAGGCCACGGTCCTTAAATGATCTAAACCCTGGTTGCAGGTGCAGCGGACTGCATCCATCAGTGGCTCTACCAGACAGGGGCTCCATCGTCACATCTGCTTCCACTCCCTCAGCCCCGAGCTTCATGAACTGGAACCAGGTTCCCCATGGCCTCTTATCCTTCCAGTTTGCCCACCCTCCCCACCCAAAGTGCTCCCCAGACAGCACAGCCTCCCTGGCTTGCTCTCTTTCCTTTCTCTTTGTCCCAGCAGCCCTTTGAACCTAAAATAAAATCACCTGGGCTTAGAGTGAATAATTATCATAATAATAGCATTTTTAAGAGCTTTGGTCTCTCTCCCCAGTTCTGTCCTCTGGAGGTGCCAGGGGATTAATAAGCTCAGCAAATGTTGCATGATGTGAAACTAAATCATATGTCCCTAAGCAACCTAATTGGGTTACTTTGGAAAGGAACGCCACGGAGAACAGACATCAAAATGCCAAGGAGCAAAGAAAGGGATGTTTCAGTAGTTGCGTTTCTGACACCTAAAGGCAAAGGAAGTGCAGAAGGACAAGGGATACTTAAAGTCATCGAAAAAACTGAGGTTATTTAAGGCAGATCACCTGGCAGGTAAGAATGTGAATAAGAATTCTCACATGTGCAGAGTAGCTCAGCACTGAACTTTTTCCAAACTGTTTTCACAAATATCCTCTCAGCTGAGGCTCACTGAGTCTTGTAGAGAACACACACCCAGAGAAACCAGGGGTCAGGTGGTTGAATAGTTCCTCACGGTCATGTGACCCACAAAAGGGAAAGCTGGACAATCACAGAGCCTTTGCTTCAGGATCAGCGTTCACATAATGAGTAGAATTTTATTTTATCCTCAGGAAAAAGCTTATAGGAACATAAGCTTTTACAAGCTTATGGAACATACATTAGTGTTGCTTATGTACCAGTCCATATGCTAAGTGTTTAGAGTTATTGATTCATTTAACCATGATAATTACCCTCGAGGCCCAGAGAGACTCAGTAACTTGCCACAGCTGCAAAACAGCAGAGCCAGGACTCGAACCCCTGAAGTCTGACTTCAGAGGCAAAGTTCTTAAACATTGTGTTATGTTGCTTCTCTATGCTCATTGATACACCTTGTTCATATCCACAATTTGGGGGGGGGATGAGTAAATATATATATTTTTAAATTTTTATTATATTTTTCCATTACACTTTAGTCCCCTGTGCTCACTGCCCCCAACAATCCCCACACTATTGTACACTTATGTCCATGAGTCCTTCTTCCCTTTTGCTCAGTCCCTCTACAGCCTCACCTCCCCCCACTTAGCTGTCCTCCTGCTCTCTACCTATGAGTCTGTCTCTATTTGGCATACCCATAATTTTTAAACAGAGAAAAATTGTTCATCATCTATTATCTAACTTTCTAAAGGCTGACTGACTTTTCAGAAGTTCAGTTTTTAAACTTCTTCAAAGTCAATGTATTTGGAATATCTTAGGCTAGAGTTTGTAGAATCCTCTTCATGGGATCTGTCAGCTTGAAATTATTTTTACAATAACACCAAGGCATGACTTGCCTTTTTCACTATTATATTGTAGACACGTGTATAGTGGAGTTTTCCAGAGGTGGTGCAATGTGTGATACTGCAAAATTGAATGTAGAGGCAGTTATGATAATATGACTCTAATCTATTAAGTCAGACACTAATTACAAAAATGCAAAACAATGCTGCTCTTCTCATTAAATTTCTTTTACTTAGAAAAACAATAATTTTCATAAAAATATGTTAATAAGTAATGGGTGTATTGTTATTTTCAAGTAAGTTTATTTTAAACTTTTTGTTTCTACTTTTCTAATAAGGTATCAAAAGTATGACTCCACAGAAGTTAAAGCTATTTGGGGTCCTCAGTGATATAAAATGTGTAAAGGCTGGTAAGAACAACAAGTGAGAACTCTTCTCCTAGACCATTTTAACTCTGTCATCATAAAACCGAGTAATGATGAGCTGGAAGACAGATTTCAAGAGATGCTAAATATTGTATCATTTTGGAAGTAGCAGCTTCAATGTCAAATCCACTCCTACTCACTTTGTTATTAATAAGTTAAAAAAAACTGAGGCTCAAGTTGGCAAAGAGCTTGTACACTTAATACAAAAGTGGCACCAGAACCCAGTTTCTAAATACATTAAATTGAATTCCTTTCAAACTGTTGTTGAATAGTAAGCCCAAAGGTAGAAAGGAACATAAGAAAACAGGAATAGGTCAAATGAAGCATATGAACAGTACTGTAGAGTTTTCAAATTGCTCTCATGTTCATATACTTCAGTAAATCTTGCACCTTTAATGGAATTTCTAAGCAGGTATTGGGAATAATAAGAGAGAATTTTTCCTTGGTGTTTAATGTCATTGTTCCATGACCTTCTAGCATGTAATATATTGTTGAAAAGTCCAGTGTCAATGTGATTCACGATCCATTGCATGAGACCTATATGTGTCCATCTCCTCAGGTGTAGTCAGATGACATGATGATGGAAGCGCTTCCTTATTCATCGTGCTGGGCACAAAGTGGGCCCTTCTGATGTGAAATCATATTATTCTATATTATTCCTTTGACAACCACCTCCCCAACTAACACTACCATTTTATTTATGATTGATTTTTTACATTCCTACTAATCAGATGTTGTGCCTACTGGATTGCTCCTTTAATTTTTTTCTTTCTCCTACTTTATATCTCTTCTTATTTTAACCCTACTTTCTGGGAGACTTGATCAACTTTGGCATCTCATTCTGCTGATCTCTTTGAAATGATTACCATAATGTTTTTAAAGGACAGCATGGGAAATACAGTCAATAATATTTAATAATTACACATGTTGCCAGGTGGGTACTGGAAATATTGGGAAGAATATTTATAAAAATTTTAAAAAGAAATTACTACCATCATGTTTTTTTTTCTAAGAACTGTTTCTTGTTTCCATTACTTTTTTTTTACAGCATCCTCTTCTCAATGAATAAGAATGATATTTTCTCTGAAGAATATTATTTATAGGTTTTCTAATGACATGATTCCTGTTTTTCAATTTTTTTTCTCTTTTTATTCATTTTAGTCTCTTTCACGTTGGAAGCTTTCTTCAAATGTCCAGTATACTTAATTTTTTTTATTTTAATCATTGTTCAATTACAGTTTTCTGTCCTTTACTCCCATTCCAGCCCACCCACCCCTCCCTCCCTACCTCCTTCCCATTTCCAACCCCACCCCCCAGTTTTTGTCCATGTGTCCTTTATATTTGCTCCTGTAAACCCTTCTCATTCTCCCCTGAAATTCCCTCCCCTCTCCCCTCTGGTCACTGTCAGCCTGTCCTCTATTTCAGTGTCTTTGACTATATTTTGCTTGTTTCTTTGTTTTGTTGTTTAGGTTCCTGTTAAAGGTGAGATCATATGGTATTTGTCTTTCACTGCCTGGCTTATTTCGATTAGCATAATGCTTTCGAGCTCTGCCCATGCTGTTGCAAAGGGTAGGAGCTCCTTCTTTCTTTCTGCTGCATAGAATTTCATTGTGTAAATGTACCACAGTTTTTGATCCATTCATTTACTGATGGGCACTTAGGTTGCTTCCAGCACTTGGCTATGGTAAATTGTGCTGCCATGAACATTGGGGTGCATAGGTTCTTTTGAATTGGTGTTTCAGGGTTCTCAGGATATAGTCCCAGCAGTGGAATTGCTGGGTCAAAAGGCAGATCCATTTTTAGTTTTCTGAGGAAGTTCCATACTGTTTTCCACAGTGGCTGCAGCAGTCTGCAGTCCCACCAACAGCGCACTAGGGTTGCACTGTAAAAAATTAAAAATTAAATTAAAAAATATATAAAAATAATAAATAATAAAATAATAAAAATAATAAAAAAAAGATTCCCTTTTCTCCACAACTTCTCCAACACTTGTTGTTTGTTGCTTTGTTTATGATGGTCATTCTGACTGGTATGAAGTGGTATCTCATTGTGGTTTTAATTTGCATCTCTCTGATGGCTAGCGATACTGAACATCTTTTCATGTGTCTCTGGATCCTCTGTATATCCTCCTTGGAGAAGTGTCTGTTCAAGTCCTTTGGCCATTTTTGAATTGGGTTGCTTGTCTTCTTAGAGTGGAGTCATGTGAGTTCTTTATATATTTTGGAGATCAAACCCTTGTCTGAGGTATCATTGGCAAATATGTTTTCCCATACAGTTGGTTCTCTTTTTATTTTAATACTTAGCTTTTTATTCATAGTTAAGAATAGGGTTACTACAAGTTTAACAGCTGCTTCACTGTATGGTGAATGAGAAGGAATCAGGATTTTTAAGGTGGTGGGAGTTATACTTAAATGACCATATCTATTGGTCTTTTTTCCTTGGCTAGTCATACAAAGCTGAAGGTCATAAGCTAAAGGTCATTTTAATAACAAAATGGAGAGAAAAGGATTGTGTAGAGAAATTAACATCTGTTTTATAGACTTTTATTTAATTTTTTATATCAACTTATGCTTGCCTTTTAATTTTTCAGGGGCTACATATAGCTGCTTCTTTTATTTAGAGTCTTTTTCCTCCTTTGTGTTTATATATTTGTTTTTTATTTGATTTATGTTTTAGATTAAATGCAAGTAGAGAAAGTTTCCAGTTATGCAAATTCAATACACAGCAGTTCTATATAGAGAGAATATAGTTGAATGGACAAAGCCACTGAACTTGCACTTGAGTGACGCTCTCATGAAGCCATGATGGTAGCTAGTCAAAATAATGAGAAAAACACCTCTTTTGGAAAATGGTAGCTGTTGTTTTTGACTGTGATAAATGTCACTCAGGAGAAGGTGGATGACATAATATAAAAGCCTCCTGATGCCATTATTTTTAATAAATGGGAAATATAGTGGTTACAAGGGATTTTCTCTAAAATGACTAGCAACAGTCCAGCAGCTGAGCTGCAGTTAGAGAGCCTTTGGATGTATTTAATAACATGTGATAATATAATTATTTCTTCACTTAGCTGAAAGTATCTAGTTAAGAAGTAGAGGGAAAGAAATATGCAATCAAACATCATTCTCCTCTGAATACTGATTTTATTATGTTTTAAAAAATCATTTTACTCAGGGAATGGGAGTAAAAAAATGATTTTACTCAGGTATAACCTGCAATAAAGCACACTAATCATAAATACACACTGCTCAATGAACCTCCGTGTGTATATAGTCCTGCCACCACCATTTTGTCCACAGGGAACATTCCAAGAACCACCCCCCAAGTTTGGCAGGGACTCCTTCCCAGTCAGTACTTCACTCAGACGTAGTCACTATTCTGACATCTAAATCTATAGCTTAGCTCTGCCTGTTCTTGAACTTCATGAAAATATATTCATGCAGTTCTTTGCTCTTTTGTTCGTGGTGTCTTTCACTCTTACATTACATCCATGAAAATTATCTATATTACTACGTGCCCTTAAGTTTATCTTTCTTGATTTTTCCTTCCTGGTTTAATGTTCAATTACATGAATATTCCACCATTTATTTATCAATTTCTATTGATGGAAATTTTGGTGGTTGTTTCCAGTTGGGCTATTGTGAATAAAACTGCTATGAACATTGTTGCACATGTATTTTTGGGTGCATTCATTCATTCTTGTGGGCATAGACCTCGAAGTAGAATTGCTGGGTCATATGTTAATTTAGTAGGTACTACCAAATCGTTTTCCAAACATGACTGTTGTGTTCTTCACTCTCACCAGCAATGTAAGATAGTCTCAGTTACTCCACTTCTTTGCCAGTCTATTCATAGGTTCCTAAATCAGTCCACCAATTGATTTCACTCCATCACATTTAAATTAAGACCAATGGATTGAAATATCCTGGTTTTAATGGTTACTATAGGACGACTTTGCCATAAAGGTACCATCCTCTCTCTGATAGCTGAAGTTACTTTTAGTGCTTCCTACATGACTTTTTGTCCTTTACATAGGTCTGGCACTTTCTATTCCACCTAAAACCACTTTCAATTTTACTGTTAATTCCCTGAAGTATCCTTGAACACTTTCACTTCATACTCTCATAGAAGAACCTTTTGAGACCTAATCACAATCATCAAATCTAAATCACGATTTCTCAGTAAGCAGTTTCTTATTGACTTGGTCACCAAGTCAATTTTTAAGTATGGATTTAATTATTTGAAAGAATACAGAAGGAATTCTGATATATTGACCAAATGAGAGACTGTAGGTCAGGTACAAAGAGTCCCGTAACACAGAATGTAATTTTTTAAAATATTAATGGGGAATCATTACTATAAAAAGAATTCTGCAGAGTGAATATCTGCTATTATCTAAGAGAGATTATCTACTCTGTGTCCAAATTGACTTATTTCCATTGTTCCTCTTCCCCACTCTACATGTAAAGCTATAAACTTGAATTTGACTCCAATAGGAGTCTGATGCTTTCGTTTTTCATTTAGGGTGGATGAGCTCATGAAAAGAGAATAGCTACTTAAATCAAATTGAAACTTTAAAGCCTTATGTAGAAAAAAAATTCTGTTAAAAGTGAACTGCTGTATCTTCTTAAAAAGTATGTTTTATTAATATATTCAAGATGTCCAAAAAGGATCACACAGGTAATTCCTTGAACTTGTATGAATGACTGTAACTATTGAAAGGAAAATCTCGTGGAACTATCAAAGTGTCACTTTACAAGAGGTCAACTAACTTAAAAAAAAATAGTAATAATAACTAAACTCAGTTTGTGATCCTGGCTTCTAAGTTTAGCAATTTGATTTTGTCAGCACACAGGAAGTAAATCCATCTCTTAGGACTAATTCATATCAAAGCAAGTTCACAAAAGACTTGTGCACACACGAGAATTATAATCAATGCATTAAAAATGAGAAGCATAACTATTTCAGTGCCTAGAACACATCAGCATTTTCAGTGCATTTTCTCCCAATAGAAACAGACAATAATCATAAAGCTGTCTCATGAGCAAGGGAGTTAGTTACAGTGGCATCAGACTCTGGTAATTCAGTACATCCATTTCCACCAGAGAAGAGTAAAAGGTTACTTTGTCCAAGTCATCCCTCCACGAGTTGCAAAAAAAAAATCTATTCTAGATAACTTAAGCAGAAAAACCATGTATTAAAGGGTATTAGTTACTTTATGGAATCTTCGATGGGCCAGAGGCTTGGAGACAAGGAGCCCAGGGCAATACCAATCACACCACAGGAGATCTGATGACGCCCTTGCTTCTGCTACTGCGGACAGGCACTGCCGCCCACACTGCTGACGCTGGGCATGAGAACCTCACCCATGGACTCCTGAGAAAACAGAACAACCTCACTGCCTCTCACACCAGAAAAACTGGCTTTTGCTCAGTGCCTGCTTCTTCATGTTACATGTTTTGGATGCAAGGTTTCATGTGCATACATGTGGACCCCAGGCCACATGACTGCACCCTAGCTGCAAGGAAGGCTGGGAAAGTGAATTCCCCCTTTATACTTTGGGAAGATGGGAATCCTATCATGGGAAGTTTTCCAAATATGGGAAGTTGGGTAGTCATGAAACATGACAAATGTCACTCTAGAGAACATTGCCAAAGTTTGGCTAATAACTGATTCTTTTGCTTCCATACTGTATATTTTTATTTTCTTTTGCTAAGATTATTTTTAACTAAAATTAACTAATGCTTATTGCATAAAATTTAGAAAGCATACATAACAGGCAACAGGAAGCCAGCGCTTCATGTTGTGCTGTCTGAAGATAACTGCATTCTGCTCCTTACTGCTTATTTAAGTTCATCTTTGTGGCTGCTTCCTTCTTACTCCTTCAGTGACATTAAGGAAGGTTTTATAAAATTTATTATCATTCTTAAATAAAAAAAGGACTCTATTCACTGTTAGTCACAATAACCACCTCATTGCAGCAAGTTAATTGCATAGATCTGCATAATAATAGAAATCTTAAGCTTTTTAAATATTGCATCTCCCCTGCCTGCAGTTGGAAACCTGTAGCAGTAGGAGAAGGGGTGGGAGGGTTGACATTTCCTTTTTGCTTCCAGCCCCTCACATGCCCTCCCTTAACTGGCCATCCGAAGCCCCTGGGGCCTCTAAGCCCTGAGAGGCTGAAGGGAGGGCAGCATCAGGAGAAGCCTGCCCTGAGTGGGCCCCATGCAGCCAGTGATGATTCCTTCCCAGCATGGTGGGTGATGGAAGCTGACTTTTCTTCGGAGGGGCATTTCTCATGGGTTCTTTGGAGGACCCATTCATTAGACTGGGCTTCTTATAACACAGGCAATGATATTTCCCTTGAACTGACTACCAGACTTCTCCTGTCTTTGCCTCTGAGAATCCAGAAGTCTCCTCCTCCAACAAGGTCCTCCAAACAGACTTCTAGAGGAAGATGTAAACGGCCTCAGGCCACCACCCATCTCCCCAGGCCAGCCCACTGAGCAAAACACAGAAGCATCTTTGCTGCAGTTGGTATCCGTGGGCCCAATGCAATCTTGTCCCCTTCCTGCCCCTACTCTGCCATCTTGGACCACAGCTTCTTACCTTTAGAGGCCGTTAGCTTGTGTGGACATTGGATGGTTGGGACATTTATAAAGCTTTTCAAGTGATCTTTATGAATTGTCTCTCATGAAGCTTGAGGTTTGGAGAAAATCACTCCTCAACCTGCTGCAGAAGTACATACCTCTTCCCATAGGAATTCCCTTTCTTATTTTGAACTTGTAAGGCATTGCAGTACATCGATAGCCAAAATGCAGGGAGACTGCCTTCAGCCTGAATTTACGTGTGAGTTCATGTGTACTCAGACTGTGAGGTTCTGTTCTCAAAACTGAAATAGAATCCCACCTTAAAATCTTTTTAGTCCTGTCTATAATTCTACCACCTGAATAAACCACAGTCTATTCCTTTATTTCTTCCCAGTCTTTTTTTTTCTGTACAGATGAATTTTTAAAGGTATAATTTGGGTTTTATTCAAGTTATTTTTTTGTGGGCAACTCTTTTAGCTAAAACAGAACAGTCCAGTAGAAATAGAATGAAAGCCATAAAGTATAATTTAAAATTCTTCACTAGCCATATATTGTAAAAATACAAAACCACAGGTGAAATTAATTTAATGCAATACACCCCCAAATTATCATTTTAACACATAATAATATAAAAATTATTGATAAGCTATTTGTACACGTCAGTTTTATAAATTGGTACCAACCTCCATCACACTTATATTTCAAGTTTTTTAAAATCAACACTTTATTTTTAACATTTTTGTGTCTTACTCTTCAGAAATATGATTTTTAAAATGATGAAACTTTATTCACAATAACACCAAACTGGAGATGATTCAAACATTCATCAACAAGATGAATTAATAAATTCTGATGTATTCATAAAATGAAATAGTATTCGTCATTGAAAATGAGTGAACTATAATTACATTCAGCATCCTAGAAGGCAGACACAGAAAAATGTATGTACTGTGCAATTACATTTACATGAGTTAACAAGCAGGCAAATTCTTATTAATGGTGATAAAACAAAAACAGTGGCTGCCTTTGTTGAGTATCGTCGGGCAGAAGGGAGGAGGCCTCTGAGGTGCCAGGAACATGCTCTCAGTTGGGGTGGTGGTTGGGAACGGAGTTGTGCAAATATGTAAGATTCACTGGATTTTGGATGTAAGATTCGTGTACTTTACATATGTTACAGCTTGATTTAAAATTACAAATTATGGGGAGGAAAAATGTGCTTTAAGTGTAGGTTGCTATTTCATTGTGAATCTTTATTTATTTATTTATTCCTTATTCAGTGTTTATTTTCACATCTTTTTCTACTTTAAAAGGAAAAATACACCCTTGTAGATAGCTGGGTGCATATCTTATTCCACGGGAGAGATGATTGGAAGTGAAATTATCGGGTAAGATACAATGAGCATTTTTAAATATCCTAATGCATATTGCTGAATTGCTCACCAGAAATTTTGCACCAGTATGCACACTCACCATCACTACCTGAGTGTACCTCTCTCTTTACCCCATCAGCAGCTTTTGAGAGTGACCATCTGTCCTATCTTTCTAAAATTAATTAATGGAGCAAAAGAATTACCTCTTTGTTGAATCTGTACCTCTTCGATAAGCAGAGCTGTAAGCCGCTGCTGAAAGAATGTGAAATGTGAAAATGAATACAAATGTGGAAGTGCTCTCTTCGCTGTGACCATACGTCACTCCGAGAGCAGAGTGCAGCCAGCCATAGGCTGTTCATTCTGTTCTTGTGAGGTGACACATAAATCTTAATTAGAGAGAGGGCAGAATAGTGTAATCTGTTCTACAGGCTTGACCTTGTCGTAAAAATGTTTGAGTCTATGCAACTTCATATCTCTGTTAGAGGACTCCAGTGCCTCAAAAGAGAAAGAAAAGTTATTTTTGATGACATCACTAAATGACATTTTGGTCCTTAAAGAGGAGGCAGGTCCCTCTGGAGGGAAGGCTGTGACCGCCGTCCCACATGAGATGGAAGCATAAATGCCCAGTTCCTCCAGGCATTTAATAAAGCTCCTGGGAAAAGTTGTCATCAATGGGGGGCTGAGGAATCGTTTTGAGTGGTGTTTTATTTTAACTTAATGTTGCACTGGGGAGAAAGCTTAAATAGCTTGCTTGAAAAACCCTTCAAACTGGTGTCTGTCTCAGAGTCTGACACTTTCACTTACTGCCCCGCAGAACCACTCAATTAATTTGGAGCCTGGAAGGGAGAAGTGACTTTTTCATATTTACACAAAAATAACAATTTCTACCCCAGCTGGTGTGGCTCAGTGGATTGAGTGCTGGCCTGCGAACCACAGGGTCGCTGGCTTGATTCTCAGTCAGGGTACATGCCTGGGTTGTGGACCAGGTCCCCAACAGGGGACACGTGAGAGGCAACCACACATTGATGTTTCTCTCCTTCTCTTTCTCCCTCCCTTCCCCTAGCTCTAAAAATACATAAATAAAATCTTTAAAAAAATAAGAATTTCTAAAACAGCTATTCTCACCAATAAATTCCTTCTAAATCTTTAGAATAACTTGTCAAGTTTTTTTAAACTATATTAAATATAGTAGTAGTGTTATAACATTAATTTAAAAAAAATTATACCTTTAAAATAGTGAGTCCTTCCATCTAGCTAAAAAGTACTCCTATCTTCTTTTATATCTTTCTTAAGCTTTTGTAATTTTCTTCATATGAAACCTCCATGTCTCTTTATACTGTTTCATAATTAATTAATGTGTTTCAGGTGCTATTGTAAATGGGATTTCTTCCCATTATATTTGCTTAGCAATTACAAATGATATATAGGTTGATTTTTTGTGCATTTTTCTTGATTCTGGCATTTTTTGAACTCTCATTAATTTAAAATCTTTGAGTTGATTCACTTGGATTTTCCCAGACAATTTTAGATATATTACCATTGAAGGCCAATTATTCAACTGCTATAAGATGATTTTGCCTCGCTCTGTTCTGAGCCATTTCATGATCACTGTTATAATCATCGTATTTCAAAGTCTTTGATTCTCACTGTGGCCACATCCACACTGAATACACATGTACATGTGCACGCACATATCATCACGTCAAAACAATGCCTATGAGATTGACAATACACCAGCATCAGAAGTATTTTCTGTCCCCACAGGGATGAGCTTTAGGTAAAGTTTGACCCAGCAGCCCTCACACCATCACCAAGGGCCTGGTTTCTCTGCTCCGCTAGTTTCCCTGGTGTTGCTTGTACCCCAGCCCACCCCTGTGACACACCCGTCATCCTCCAAGAGCTCCAAGGTGTCTTCCCATGGAAGCAAAACCCAAAAGCATATCAAAACAAAATAAAACATAAAACAAACAAATAACAACAATAAAAGACACAGTATCAGTTCTGGACCTTACTTTCGTACATTATCCAAAAGGGGGGGGCGGTGCACGCGAGAGGTTTCTTTCTTTTAGAAACCTCCTGGTGGCCAGCCTAGCAGACAGCTCACATCAAATTCTGCCCACTAGCCTGGCATGATACCCTGGTCCAGTCCCTCAAGTGAGGGAAAGAGACACACTGTTAGATTAGATTCAAGACTGTAGGACCCATCCCCTGGAGACAGCAACGAGATCGAAAGTACACACTGGATGGCGGAGAATGGTGCCCTGGCGGCCAAAGGAGATCTAGGAAGGGGAGCGAATGCTCAGCAGCAAACAACCACAGGCGGTGCATACCAGCTGCGCTTGTATCTGCTTCCTATAACCTACAAATCTATACTTCCTCAGTCCGGTTTGTCTTAAGGTAGATTCTTTTGCAAGGATTAAAGTTTACAAATTAATGCTTAAACAGCATAATTGGTAGTTACCGTGACGTCACACTGGCCAGAGCCCAGTGTTATGATGTGCTCCTGACTTCCCCACTTCTGTCTTCTCTCCTGCAAGGAACTGAAGACAGAGGCTTCACAACTAGGGGTCTTGGTGTTTGCTCCAAACCAGTGCCTCCGATGGAAGCACCATCCCCAGTAAGACACAGTTCTCAAAAAACCATCTAAGGCAAAACCCAGCTTGCAAACAAACATAACCACCCTTTCCCATAGCCCCCACAAGAACACCTTACCTTGTAAAGAATACGTTTGTTTTTAAGTAAGAGTGGAGCCTTGCTCATACACATACCTGATTTCTCCCTTTACCTGGGAAGCTGCCACCAAGTCTTTCCAGACACAGCTGTGCCCTCTGACACACAGGGCCCCACAACTCTGGACTCCCCCATGTTGCTTTCAGACCTGATCGTCTCCCACCAGGCAGCGCAGCTGATGTGGGACAAGCCCTGCCTGATGCATCCACGTCTCCTCGACGATACGTTTGACAGCACTATAAGCACCACACTTGATAAATACTTTTAATAACTTGTATATTTTATTTCCTCGGAAGAACTAGATACTTCTTAAAGTGGAATAAAGCAATCTAAGACTATATCGACTTCTGCAGAATATGTCCCCTATTGGTGATTTCCTCACTACACTTCCTCTTAAATTTTAATATATAAACTTCACATAACACATGTATCTTTAAGCACAATGCTTTCCTGTCTATAACAGTAGAAAAAAATATGTATTTATGTACCAGGACTCAGCACAACATTGCGAACAACATAATGCACAGATAAAACTCTTTAGTTACACTCAGATACAGCATCCCAAGGAGTGCACGCAGAGAGGAGGCGCCCCTGCCGTCCCTGGTGTTAAGAGAATGGATCCTAAAACAAGACTGCAACACAAGGGTTCATGCAGGTGCGATAACAAACATTATCTGGAACGTATTGGGGACAGTATAAGAATCCTGGTTAAAAGAACTTTTTTTAATGCCCTGGCTGGTGTAGCTCAGTGGAGTGAGCGTGGGCTGTGAACCAAAGCATCACAGGTTTGATTCCCAGTCAGGGCACATGCCTGGGTTGCGGGCCACAGCCCCCAGCAACCGCACATTGATGGTTCTCTCTCTCTCTTTCTCCCTCCCTTCCCTCTCTAAAAATAAATAAATAAATAAAATCTTTAAAAAATAACAATAAAATTATTTAAAAGAAACAAAAAACCTTTTTTTTGTTTTAAATAAGCAAATGTGGTTGCTGTTTGTGTAAGGCCTCCACCAGCTCCTTGAAGACTGATCACAGCCTCTTGTTCAGTGGCCTCAGAGCAGCCTCAGAAAGATGGCACCTCCTTACCAGTTCCTCTGGTTTAATAGTTTGCCTGAAACCACCCTTTGTCACCCGGCCATGTCAACTCTTCACACCGTCTCCTTCCCTAACCCTGACAAACAATGGCTTGAACCCTTCTCCTCCCCAGTTTGCTTCCCAACTTTTTGAGGCTTCAAATGACAAAGAATTCATAACAAGAAATGAATTTTTATTACATTTTTTTATTGTTGTTCAAGTACAGTTGTCTCCATTTTCCCCTACCACTATCCCCCACCCACCCCCACCCTCAATCCTACCCCCCTTTGGCTTTGTTCATATGTTCTTTATACATGTTCTCTGATGACTCTTCCCCTTCTTTCCCCCGTGTTACAATTTTTATTTACTTCCCCCCAACAGCCGTATTTATTGCTTTGTATACATTTCTAGACCTCGTCACAAACATAACACTATGACATGGACTAAAACTGTAGGTGTTGCTGCATACAAAGTGTAATTAACAGCCTTATTTAATGTTGGGTGATGAGGAAGGAGTGGTTAAGCTCTCACTTCCTAACATGGCAGTTACTCTACCTAGACACCTTCTGAGTTTTAGTGGCATATTAGGACTTGGTTGGTGGTTGGGGTTTGACATATAGTGGATTATAATTTTTCTCCTTTTAAAATAATGAGCAATAGGATTTGGTTGGTTAGCATTTTCATGCCAAATATCTGATTTTTAGGAGCAGACCCTTATAATGATCATTTCATTGGATTAGAATGGACAAAACAATTTTTCAGCATTTTTGAAGTGTCGACTGTATTCCAAGCGCTGGGCTAGGTAATATGGAGAAGTCAAGGTGATCAGTACGGACTCCCCTGCTCTCAAACAGCCCCGGAGCAGTAGTGGAGACACACATCCATCCATCAAACCACAATGCATGACTAATAGTGGTAAGCATTGAAATAGAGCAGAAACAAAGCTCTGTGTGAGCAGAGAGATGAAATACTTCTGATTGGAACAAACGATAGAGACTAGACAATGAAGCTTGAAACTATCAAGTTAAAAAAGAAGGCTTGTTGCAAGCATTAGCAAATATGTTCGCACATATTAATCACAGCACTAGAGCTCTAAAGAGAACAGCAGACATGACAAATTCTCACTTATCCCCGCAGTAGTGAGAATGAGGTACAATTTTGCATTGTTGATGAAAAGAGAAATCTATTAAGAAAATAAATCATGGATGCAAGAATATGAATGAAGCATCTATTTCCTAAGCAAATAAAGTGTTTGGATAATTTTAAAATATACATTAATCATATGACCTTGAGCAAGAGCTTAACTTCTGCTGGCTTCCTTCTCCTCATTTGTAAAACTGGATCTTGAAATAAATAATTTCTGAATGTCTTATAAGGTTGAAAATGCTGTAATTATATAATTTGCATACAACTCAGCAAACTTTCATTGTGTGCCTGCCGTGTGCATAATACCGTGTGCACTGGAAAATAAAAAGTGAACATGATGCACAGCCTCTGACCTCAAGAAATTTATAGTCTTTTCAGAGCAGTCCCTCAGTGCCAGGCTGCATGTGGCTGAGAACCAAAAGTCAGGGCTGAAACACCAAGCAGCTCTGGAATTGGGAGAACAGAGGATCTAGAAGCCAAGGCAATCATCTTGGAAAACAAAGGTCTTAAAATATACCCCAGAGGAATTTAGGATTTAGATAAGAAATAGAAGAATATGAGGGAGAAGCCATCCAATCCCCTACCACCTCCCACTCCTGAATCAAAGCATCCCCAGAGGGAAGGTACAAGAATTACTAGAACTCCAGATCACTGTTTGGAAAATACCATCTTATCATTGCAGCAGTTACCCACTAAACGTAAATACCGGACTCTACACTGAAGCAGTAGGAAGGGGTGTTTTTCAAGGCTTCTGTATACATTAGCTTACATTTTGTTATTTCTGTGGATACTGTTCTTAGTTTTGCAGTCATCAATTCCAACTTTGAAGATAAACCTACAGTCTAAGCAATAGCAGGAATAATGAAAGCCTTATCCCCAGTGTTTATTATTAATGACAATATTATCCCTGCAATGATTTATACACTTTCCTCCCAGAGTGCTCGTGGCTGCTATTAGCTCCTTGTCCCAGGTATTGTCACTGGGCATCATAGTCAATGAAATGCAATGGTCTTCTGATTACTACATTGTGCCATGAATAATATGCTTCATCATTTCATCCTCTGTGAGAATATATTACTATTACTTTGATTAAGACTTCTTAGAAACAAGAAAGAAATTTTAAATCAGAAACACTTTCAGTTAAGTACAGTGATTCATTCAAAACACACTCATCATATAACTATTGTACATCGAAAGTTGGGAGAGTTGGAAAAAATAAAAAATTGCCTGCATTATTTTTTGTTTAAAAGTGCATTTTAAAACATCACCAAAAAAAAAAAGAAACCAAATTATTCAAAGTTTCTATAGGCTTTATATACAGTTACAAAGAAAGTCTATTTTATAACATACATTCCCAGTGCTGTAATTTTTTTACTCATAAATATAGTTCACAAATACTGTGTTTTTTATTCATTTTATTTTATTTTATTTTATTTTTTAGAGAGGCTGATCCTCTATTGGCACTCCCAATATGCTCTGTGGCCTTGTGACTAATTTTGCCAGTCCATCTTCCACCTTCCTGAAACATCATTATAAATACCTCCGAATATTATAAAATAAGGTTGGTTTTTATCCATTCAAAAGGGGTCTGAAAATAAAGCGGGTACTGTGTAGAGCCTGTGAAATTGACCAAATCCTATCTTCAAGGAATATGCACCATGAGGGCAGTGTGGCTAATGGCTGGATCACACTAAATATCGTGGCATTTTCTCCTCAAGCTCTGAATTTAACTTAAGACTTGGTCCTAATTTTGGATCCCCAAACCATAAATTCACCTTAGAAAATGTAAATGGAAACTGAAGACCAGGATTTCAAAGGTAGAAATTGTCAAAGTCCCATTCCAGCCCCATTTGGTCAAGGACATTTAAAACCCCAATAAGTCAAGTTTTTGACATCTTCCTTGGTAATCATGTTTAAGGAATCTGTGTTTCACAATTTCTAACTTGACAGGAAGCACCAAAACCACTTTTCCTGATAAAAGGAGAAAGCTTGATCACTAGAGAGTAATTTGGGACAAGGTGAATTTATCTGAACTATAGGATCATTGTTAATTAATGCGTGGCTTCACTGAAATATAAAGTGGAGAGACCCCTGTGGGATGAAAGGGAATTGTGTGCTTTTATACATGAAAAAGGCTATATTTTTATTTCAGATGTGTGACTAAATTTTGCTAAATGGAGGATTACACCTTTCTTATGTAAACCAGATGGCTGATTTTGAGGGAAAAAAATAATTCTCATGGTCACCGTACTGTTTGTGTCAAAAACTCGAGGACAAAATGAGACCACAGCCCTGTGACTGGACAGAAGTAGAACAACAGCTGAAGCACCTTCCATTACCTCAAGCCCATCTTCCCGAGGACCCAAGGGCCCTCTTTGGCCCTGAGGAGACAATACCTGTTAAAGCAGATGGAGCTCCACTGACACCCAGTCAAGATGCCTGAGAAGACTGGACTAGAAGGACCCTGGAACTGAATAAGAGCTCCAAACAACTGGGTGTGTCCCAAGAGAAAATATGGAGACACTGAGTAGCAAGGGGTTCAAGAGCAGTGCCTGGGATGAATCAGAACATGATATGAATTGTCCAGGAGGAAGCTACCGTTATGGAAGGAAGGAACAACTATCTCAGTCACCCTGTGAAGGAAGACTCATTGAGGGGGTCCCTATGTTGTGCCAGGGCTTAATTCTAAATCTGTTCTGTTGTAGTCCAGGACACTTACCAAAGAAACGATGAAAGGGCAACTCAAACATCCTTTGGAGACTGGTGTACATTCATTTGAAGAAGATGGACAACAAGGTAACTCTTTGCCCCATGGCCATCTGGATGGCATGGGACAACTCCAAGATGTGTGCCAACCTGTATTCATCTACCCAGATTGAGGTACACTGTATGTCTGATGTCCCAGATTCTTCACCACTCGGCTGCACAGAGGATACCAAGGAACCATCCTTCAAATCATAAAAGCCCTCATACATTCAACCTATTCCATGATGTTTAAGCAAATCTGCTTAACAATCATGTCTCTTTTTTAAGATTTTATTTATTTATTTTTAGAGAGGGAAGGGAGTGAGAGAGAGAGAGAGAGAGAGAGAAACATCAATGTGCGGTTGCTGGGGGCCGTGGCCTGAAACCCAGGCATGTACCCTGACTGGGAATCGGACCTGCGACACTTTGGTTCGCAGCCCGCGCTCAATCCACTGAGCTATGCCAGCCAGGGCAACAATCATGTCTTAAGATGTTTTAGAATAAATTTATACATGGTAGGAGTTTGAAATTAATAACTTCTTTGTTTGGGTAACTAGCTTGTAACTGTGCTGGGTAAATTCACGGTCGTTTTCAGGAGCTCTCTTCATTTTGCATAGACAGAAAGAAGGAGAAAGGGCAGAAGAAAGAAGAGGAGGCAGAGGAGGAGGAGGTTAGCACAGACTGAACAGAGTGCTTTATTTAGCCTTAAAGAGCCCAGTGTTACAAATCCTATAAAATTAGGTTGCTTCCCTTCTCTAGACAAGATGATACTTAGACTCTTACAATTGCACAGAGCTGAAAACTCCAGCGCTCCAAGAAAGATAGCCAGGAAGGTTTCACTGAGTATTTCCAATCAAATGTAGAACAAATTAATATCCAGGAAAAAACACTTTCACTGCTTCCCTCTGCCTTAAGATTTTCTTTAATTATCCTAGCCATCTTGAACAGACAGGAGATTTTTCAATAAATTTTTTGATACCAGAAACAGCAAAACTGCCAGTAGCCTCTTTCCAGAAACTGTTCCTAAATCCAGCATGTCCTCTCTGAAATGGCTTTCATGTCTTGAAGTGTCTTTCTTCAAGAAGAAAGAAGTGTTTCGTTTATTTTTTCTTACCCTCTATGCCACCCTTAACTAAAGTCCTGGACATTGATGAGTCGATTTAAAAAGAAATGTCACATCTGGGCGCAGATAGCCCTTCACAAACTGGGAAGTGGTAAGGTCTGGAATTGTCTACCCCATTGCATCCCTGCCCCGTACACTTGCAAAAATCGTGCTTCCTAAGGTAAGTGGCACAGACACCCAGCTTGCCGTGCATCACTGTTGTCCAATGCTCATCTTTCAGTGAATTAAACACAGGTTTTCACACCATGTTATTTTCCTCTGCCACTGCCTTCCTTTAGGGATATGATTCTTAACTTTGTTATAAATTGGATAAAATGATCAATCTCTTTACATAAAAAATGAACAGGTGTGCCGATGTGCAATATTTCAGAGGATTTCTGGGCTTCCTGCAGTTCATGCACTGATTCTCTAGGGGCCCATGGACGTTTAGTGACTAACTCCTCTGTGACCACATTGCTTCTGGAAAGACAAGGTTTTTTTGCAGTTGAGCCCTGAAAAATTAGCATCTCTGACTCATTTTAAAAGCCTTGGTCACTTACTTTGATGCAAATGTATCTTTGAGATGAGGTTATGACATCCTCCTAGAAAATGGAGGGAAATTGCCCTAAATTCCAGTAATCCGACTTTAAGCATTACATATAATATCAGAAGAAATTGAGTAACAGAACTGCAAGAATGTCTGTCACTCATATTTAAGTATGCACTTGAAGTTTATTACCACTGACGGGCAGAGAATTTCCATGTACTTGACATCACTGGAATTCTCAAGAATTATAAACATTTGTCATGTTTTATACACAGCAAGCCCCCATGTATTATTATACAGCCAATGGATATAGGTAAGGTCTTGATAGAGATTTTTTATACTTTAACACTCGATCTCACTTATAGTAAAAATATTCCGCTCAACCCTAATGACACTGTTTTAACTATAATTTTGTATTACATTGACAGTAACTAGTATGTCAATAACACAATATTTTATGACACCGATAGCAAGTGTACACAGAATCAACAGGAAAAGGACAGACAGTGAGCCCTGAAAGAGAAAGACAAGCAGAGAAAGAGACACCTGGAACTCTGATCCTTTACACCCTAGAAAAATGCAGAAATAGGACATAAAGGAAGATTTAATATATGGACTTACATATGCTAAAAGATAAAAATGTTTTAAAAAGAGAGAGAGCATGGGCTTATTTCAAAGCAGTAAGGTATGATGCATAACAAGATAACACTAAATTAATCCCTTAAAACAAACTCAGAATCATCCTAAAGCTCTTAGAAGAAAATTCTAGGACAATCAATCTAATTTGTTATTTGAGATGAACTTTAGAATTGAAGAAAAGCTGACAATCAAACCGATATCAAATTTCATATCTTTCTAATGAAGAACCATCTGGCTTTCTTTACTTACATATGCAGTCTTTTCAGAAGTAGCACTATTTACTTCTGCTTAAATTTGTGATATCCTCTTTTTTCCCTTTACAGCTTTCTTTTCAAGCATGCCTTAGAGAACAACATTCTCTAGAATATCGCTGAATTGCATGACTTTTAAGATTCTTGGAGAAACATCTCATTGTTCCTGCTATGAGACAATCTTTGAGGAGAGTTATTAGTGTAGTACATTAAAAACAATACATATTTATTGACCCAAGTGAGTAGGAAGCTAAACTAGCTTTTTTCTTAATGTTTTAAAAGGATCTATGACTCTAATATGTGTGGGTTAGAAAAGAGTGCTTTTGTGCTCAGGGGGCTTGCAATCCAGCTGTTAGAACAAAACAGCTACAAAAATTCAGGCAGAGGGTGATGAGTGTCAAGTAAGTGGTGCACTGAAGTGTGCAGAGAAATCCAGGATCACACGAGGTTTGGGTGGTCATGAAGAGTCTCAGGGACCTGGCAGGAATTAGCTGCTGTCTGCCTGGATACCTGAATAAGATGGAGCTGGATGACACGCACGGATTCTGCTGGCAGGGACCTTGACCATCATTTCTCACTCATCTCCCTGGTCAAACCAACTAGCACTCTTGGTTCTATATATATCTGCTCAGAGGACCAATTCCAATCAAATTTTAGAAATTGAGAAATCAAAGTTAGTTTAAAATTATGCTCTTTTGATTGATTGCTATAATAAATACAATATAAAAGGAAAAAGGACAGTGGGGAAAAAAAACATAAAGTACTTAATGTATTTAAATTGTATTCCATTAACCATTTTTCCCTTTTCAGGTGACATGAAATAGTACTGAGAATAAAGGACTATAGTGACTTACTTTTTTTTAAGTTCAATACATTTGATGATTCATTAGCATGTAATCTTATTACCAATGTACTAACTAACCTAGTACTTTGAGACTCAATGAAAACATAATGGGCTTACCTCTTGTTTTTATGATAATAGATGCCAGCATTCTAATGCCACTTTTTCTCATGCAATAGAAGATCACCTAGTAAATTAGTAACTAGAAATGACTCTGGATAGAATAATTTAAGAAAATGCCAAAATAGAGTGTAGTCAATAATGTTGCAATAACTATGAATGGTGTCAGATGGGTACTGGACTTATAGGGGTGATCACTTCATAAGTTATGTAAATGTCTAATCACTATGTTGTATACCTGAGAGTAATATAATATTGAATGTAAACTATAATTGGAAAATTATTAAAAATCCCAAAATGCCCATGAAGACTTAAAGAAGATGGGAAAAGCAACACATACATCGTCTGTGCTTTGTTACTCCCTTTGAAATTTCAGTTTAGTTGGTAATTTTTGTTATTGACCCAGATTAAATGTGGCTGGTCTAATGAGTAGAAGAAAATGGATTCGACAACTTCCTATCAGGAAGATATATGAAGAATCTTTGTACTGCATCTATATTAAGTTAATCTCTAATAGGGAAGTGTTTAGAAAACAAATTTGGTTGAAAGACTCTGTAATTATGTAATTAAAATATTTGTCCCAGGAAAGTCTTTTACCATAATCATCAGGTAAAAGTTACTGTGTTTCAATGGGATGCAAGGAGAAACTAGAAACAAGACTGGAAAGCAAAATTCTGATTCCCATTTCTTACTCCTTCCACATTGCTTTTCCTCCTTTCCCTTCTTCTCCAGCCGGCCCTTGGGGTGTAGCCCAGCCAAGTGTAAACCTTGGCTGTCACCACAATCTACACACTACCTGCAAGGAGACAATGAGGCTCATTTCCTGGAATCCAACAGATCTGAACCTTATGATCTTTAGTTCTAAGATCTGAAGCAACTAGTCGTTCATCACACAAAGACACATCAGTCTGGGAAAGGAAAACCATATCATCTTAGCAAGTGACAGCCATGGTCAATGGTGTTCATAAGGATAGTACTTTCGGTAATTCAGAGTTCAGGGCGTGCTGCAGAAATGTGGGGGTGGACATTTACAACTAGTTCCCAGGGGGCGCTTGATGCTGCAGCTTTGGGGACCTCAGTCTGAAAACCACTGCCTTTCAGTAAGCTCCCTGCTCAGGTCGTCCCTTCCCTCACGGTCGTTTCCAGGCTCACTGGCATCAGGCAGAGCGGTCTTGCTGCCTGTCTGCTGGCATGCCATCTACCTTCCCATATTTATTTTGACAATGAAACAATATCATTTCCCAAATCGACTAATTTTTTATCTGCAAAGATTAACTTCTGAAATGCGAAGTGGCAAACTCATCAGAATTCTAATTATACATTTGCTCTCATTAAAATGACGTCAACATGATTTCACTCTTGTTCGTGCTCACTCCCAAACTGCCTCTCCGTAAAATGTCTCCTCAGGAAGAACAAAGCAACTTTTCCATTCTCGTGGATTCCTGGCTCCCAAGACCTTTGTATGAAAGAAGAACAATATGAATGATAATTCTGGCCTAGTTCTATTTCACTTGCTAGGCCAGAATTCAGACACCACAGTATTAGAGAAGTCTCTACGGGGCACTAATACAAATTTCAATTCATTTCCACTCTGTGCATCTAAAACATTAGCACAGAATCTTAATTTCTGTAATAATTCAAAAACACATGTCAAAACAGTTTTGAAACCTGAAGAGACTACATAATTGTTCTGGTCCAGACTCTTGACTGTTAAGAGAGTGACCACCTTAAGCAAGCTAACTCAGACATTGCAGTTTGCTTATTTGCATGTTTCTAGAATTTATGCAGAAGTGGGTCTTGGATTCAGGGGAATGTCCAGAAATTGCAGTTGGGCTTTAATTAACTAGCCCTGAGAAACAGAAAGTAGGCAGACCAGGGACTCTCTCCGACTTTCCCTTTCTCTCCCTTGTGGCATCTTGTTATAAATGGTGCATATTTTCCCTTATTTCTCCAACTCCACTAACTTTACCCCCTCACTCCAACCAAACACACGTATTACAAAACCTTTTATCCTGGCCCCCTGCAGCTTAACTGTCTCAGTTTCTCAAGGAAGTTTACAGGAGAAAAAACAATATGACCCCAGGAATTTCAGCTCCCCACTCACTCTGAGTCTGGATTTTCTTTTCCTCAGCAGTGAGGGTCAGTCACCTACAGCAAACATGTTAGCCTAGGCCCATGTTTTACAAGAACAGTGACAGCAACACCCATGGAGGGCAAAAGAAACAGGATTGTGCATAGAAAGAGATGGAACCCAATGCAAAGCTCTCAACAGCCCCATTTGGCTCATGGCAATGGTCCAGAGTTGATCCAAGTTGGGGAAAGTTCCAGAACCATTATACCCCCTCACTGAGAGTCACTGGATATAAACCCCCTCCCCCACTGGGACGAGGCATGACATTGAGTGAGGCAGTTTTGTTCAGCTGATGTAACTGTTAAAAGAACTGAAAGTGCCATCTTCTAGGATTCTCAGCAGCTGGAAACTAAGTTCTTCATTCCCGAAAAACATCTGAGCTGAGCACACCATCTGCCACAGCCTACCTTTGCACCATATGAATCCACTTCTTCACGTAGGTACAATTCTCTGCTTCCAAAGGCATATTCTTGCTCCAAATCCTCTGGACCTGCACTGCTGCTTCCCCAGTAGACACATACCATAAATTCCACGTGGTGTGTTTTCCCATCAGCAACCTCTCTCACACAGCATGTAAGAGCATACCAGGTCATCTTCCTTGAGTGACAGGGCACTCACACTACAGCCGGACTTGCTGTAGGACTCTTTCTTGTCCTGGGCCTAACCCTAAGGTAGCAGCCTTTTGTGTTACCCAGTATGTATATCAGAGCAGTTCCCAAGGGTGCAATACACTGCATCTAGAACTCAGAAAGGCCTAGCAAGCCTTCGGTTTTCTTTTTTTATCATAAAAGTTGCAAAATGAATAAGTTGTCCTTTACTTGGGAAAAAATGTGAAGAGTCCCTGAATATTTGTGGGCTTTCTCTTTACCCAAATGCCAGCCATTCTTCTGATAATGGAATATTCATTCTGATAATGGGATATTATCAATAGAGTGGACTAGGTAATGTTCTATGGGATATTCATCTGGTCTGTATTATGACAGGTGAAGGGAGAGCTGATGTAACACTGGAACAAAATAATACATACTACTCTTCAGTCAAAATAAATGCAAACTCAGCTGCTCTTTTGGACAGAGATGAAAAATCATGTATATGTCTGATCAGTGGCCAGATCCCATGTACTTAAAGCTATATTCATTCATTCTTGCCAAGAATCCACCCCAAACACAGTGGCTGCAACTGATCTATTACTTGGTTGAGTTTACAGTAACCCATTGCCATCCTGTAGCATGCATCTGGTATTTGCAAGGTCCAGATTGGTAAATTAAACAGAGATGTGGTGGATTCTACACAACTTAAGCTTTAGAGCTTTAAGAATGGCACTAATCTCTGCCATCTATACCAATATTTAATTTTGGCAATCTTGTTTATTACTGTAAAAGAAGGTAGGGAGAAGTTTTAGGAGCTTTTACCTGGCTATCCCTACTATAGTAGTTTTTACCTCATAAGTCAAGAATGCAGTGTGGTCTTTGAGCACAGAGGGTTTGGGTTGGGTAGGCATTGTGCCAATGTATCTATTCTAATTATACATTTGGGCACCAGGAAAATGAACGATAGATTGTTCCCAGGACACACTGGATCAGTATAAGCTGGAACAGATCCCCATAATTCCCCCACTCTAATAAGGAAGGAGGTGTGATTATGTTTGAGTCTCTAGGAATCATCTCAGATCTTTGTCTGACAGATCTCAAAATGTTTAGACATTCCTCTTCCTTAGTATAAACTTTCTCTCATAGATAGCACTAGGTGCCTTGGGGGAAGTACTGGGAAAAATTATCACTAGATCCATTTGGCCAGTGTTGTATGTCTGTCTTCTTGGAGAACTAGACTTTCTTTCAGTCAGTAAGTTCTGGATCTGAATATTATCTCAGACCCAGAAACCATTCAAGATGGTGACATTTTATTGAATCAGCTGCTCCCAGTCTCCTGATCAACCAACCTGATTTCCATTGACTGTTCAAATTCAAGTGCAGCAGGTCCTCGAATAATGTTGTTATGTTCAGTGTCATTTCATTATAACATTGATGGGGTCCCATAAGAGTGTAACTCTTATATCAATTAGTCTATGGTAAAATTGAATTTTGTTACACAGTGTTTTGCTTAAGATCACAGAACCTATTGATGATAAATGAGGACTTACTGTACACTTAGCTGTCCATCTATTTTGCCCCAAAATGTGCTATGATCTCTTAACAATCTTGATAACTCTGAGTCAGGCTTCTGTGGTGGTCACTCCAACTTCGTCACTTGTTGTGATGATTGGGTCCACCTGGCCTGAATTGGTTAAGGTGCTGCTATTGGCTTCAGTGATTTTTCAGGATCCTATGATTCCCATCACTGTTTTGGAGCCTAGATCTGCCCACTATTAGCCTTGATATTCTTAGTGATACTGCCTCCATTCTCACCAGTGCATTCTTTATTGCTACGCAATGGCATATCCTTCAGGCCCTTCTGTGGAATATAGCCACCTAGTGGAATTTCCAAAATTTCATCCTTTCTAACAAACCTAGTTTCTTGAATTTTCAATTCCTTCTTTCACTGTCTGCTATGGAAATAGTGGCATTTCTACCTCATTGGTGTAGGACATAGCCTTTTCCATGCTTCTGAGAGCCATCCTAGCAGAACACTCATAGAATCTCCCAGGAGCTTACAGGGTATTAAATTATGTGTCCTGGGAGAGTGCTCTCATTAATGGTAAGTTGTCTCCCTCCAAATTTATGTTCTCCCACCGCTGGTCTATCACACTTCAAATCCAGTCCTGTATGCACACTTCCAACTCCTGTCAGTCCATATTGCCTAAGTCCTACAGTTCATTCAGAGTATACAGTCCCTTTTGACCCTGACAAGGCCTTGCATATCTCCAGCTTTAACTCTAGTTATTGCCTTAGTGGCCTGGAGGGACAGACCCTAAGGAGGCATATGTTGTTTTATAATAGACAGGCCTCTGAAGTGCTCTTTGAACAAAGGGGGAGTGTTAGCTTTCACTTCTGCAGGCTGAGGAAAAGCTGGGATGCAAGATTTACAGGCATTTCAACTCAGGTTTCCAGCCTGCATTCAGGGACCCATTCTCTTTTAATCTGGACTGTGTAACCTTGGCATGGCAAGCTAGGTGCTTTTGGAGTTTAACCTTCTATAAAACCTATTTTCTTTAGGATTAACTCCTGGAGCTGGACTTATGCTTTCTCTGCCCTTCCACTGAAGGAAATGAGAGATTCTTTATATGCTACCAAAGAAGTCCTCTGGCCTTCACACTTATTTTTTATTGCCAATGAATCACTCTCAGCTTTCATTATCTTTTCCAGAGTGTAGTTTTATCAATAGCTGCCCAATTCTATTGTCTTTATGCTTACTATTTCCTAAAGGCTTGATACCTGGCACCAACTAAAGGTGCAACGCCCTTTCATAGATACAGCATCCCAGATCACCACTAACGAATATTTAAATAATTGCACTGTTAGTGCCAAGGTCTTCTGTTTTCCATGTACCCATAGTTTCACATTCTAACTAGACCACGGGTGAGCCAGCTCTAAAATCCCACCTTAGCACCTGTTATTTGGATATAGCACTCAAATTTGCACTTTGAGTTTTCTGGAATGTAGATTTTTAGCATGAAAATTAGTGTGTTAGATGTTTATTAGGGGGCGGTCTTGGATTGGCCCAAGGAGAGGTTGAGCAGGGTGCAGTCCCAGTGAAGCCTCTGGCTGAGCTGTAGGGCAGTTTGGATAGCCCTTTAGCATTCTCCAATTTGAGGTGAGGGGGTCAACTATATGAATGTATTGATTAGTCATTGATATGGGCTGTCCCTGGAAAGGGGTATGACCTTGAGTGAGGGTGATTTCGACTGAGATAACTCTCAAAGAAGGCGAGTGGCTGAGGGTCAACCTCTAGCAGCTAGGGTCTTAGAGAGCTTCCCGTGCTCTAGTCTTAGAGAAAATTTCTGGGCAGGACCACAGAACATGTCTACTATACAAAAATTAAGTATTCTAAGAATGATTATTATTAAAACTACTTTTAGTGAAATAATATGACTATGGGGCATTTTACTATCCATGAAGTATTTTGGAAAAATAGATTTTTCTCACAACCACTCCGTGAAGTTGTCAAGTTGGCTATTGTTATCTTTAATTTACAGATTTTAAAAACCCTGAGGCTTAGAATTTTAAATTAATTTCTCACATTAGCAAAACTAACAGTGACTTCATGTTTTCACAAATATCAAACATTTTATATTAGTATAATTATCAAGTGATTAAAAAACCCACACAATTTGACTTCAAGTAAAGATTGTTTTCTAGTCTCCTACTGAGAATTTTCATATGAAAAATAAGAGATTCAATAATAAGAGAATAACATCGAATTTCTTTTCTAGAATATATGAGTGAATTTTTAAAAACTTTTCATTACAGCTCTAATCTGTTACACCAAGGAATAATTACAAGAACTGATATTCAAGAATCAGGTCAATTAGTGAAGAAGAAAAAAGATCATTTTTAAAGTAAGAGTATTTGACAGTTCTTGTAGGCTGAAGAGCAGCATCTCTTCAAACTGTGAAATAAAATAAATATCTTCCCTGTGTTTTAAAAAAAATCAATGTTTAAAGGACTAAAAAAGAATTAAGCAAACTCATCTTAGAAAGACTGACATTCAGGCCCACAAATTTCAACTATAATCAGAATGAAAATACAGTGATATCTAAAGAAAAATAGTGTGCAATATTAAAGGGGTTAGCTGACCATGGAAGGAGAGCGTGAGTAGCTTCAGTAACCACAGTGATATTATCAAGCCAGCCTTGTCCTTACATAGTGTGTCCAGCCTAGGTGCTGACTGCCCAGGCACAGTGGGAGGCACATGCAAAAGGTGAAGATGGATTCATTAGGCCATCACCTCTTGAAATCATCAAACATCTTTGCAAAAATGAATCCTATGCTGATGCTCATGACATTGGCATTACACTTCTACTACTAGCAAAATTTTAGTACTGAAATTCTACTAAAAGGGCTCCTTGTGCCCCATGCTCCCCACCCCAAAAAAAGATTTCCAAGCCATCATACCTATTTTGCATGGCAGCCAAAACATTTAGTGAAACCTCCTCAGCCACGGAAACTTTTAGACTCCCAATCTCTACACATCATTTGTTGTTGGCACTTGGAGAGGAAGAGCAATAACTATCATGAGGCTCATGTGGAAGAAAAAAGCCATTTAAAAATATATTTTATTGATTATGCTATCACAGTTGTCCCAGTTTCTCCCCCTTCCCCTCCTCTGCACAGTACCCCCCTTCCCTACAACAATCCCCCTCCTTATTTCATGTCCATGGGTCATACATATAAGTTCTTTGGCTTCTCCATTTCCTATATTATCCTTAACATCACCCTGTCTATTTTGTACCTACGACTCATGCTTCTTAATCCCTGCATTTTTCCCCCATTCTTCCTCTCCCCTTCCCCAGTGATAACCCTCCATGTGACCTCTATTTCTGTGATTCTGTTCCTGTTCTAGTTATTTGCTTCGTTTGTTTTTGTTTTTGTTTTTATTTTTTAGGTTTAATTGTTGATAGTTGTGAGTTTGTTGTCATTTTACTGTTCATATTTTTGATCGTTTTCTTTTTCTTAGGTAACTTCCTCTAACATTTCATATAATAAGGGCTTGGTGATGATGAACTCCTTGAACTTGACCTTATCTGGGAAGCACATTATCTGCCCTTCCATTCTAAATGATAGCTTTGCTAGATAGAGTAATCTCGGAGGTAGGCCCTTGCCTTTCATGATTTTGAATACTTCTTTCTAGTCCCTTACTCCCTCTAAGGTTTCTTTTTGAGAAATCAGCTGATAGTCTTATGGGAACTCTTTTGTAGGTAACTCTCTGCTTTTCTTTTGCTGCTTTTAATATTCTCTTTTTATATTTAAGCTTTGGCACTTTAATCATGATGTGTCTTGGTGTGGTCTTCTTTGGAGACATCTTTTTGGTCCAACTTTTTGGGGACGCTTTGTGCTTCCTGGATTTGTATGTCTATTCCCTTCACCAAATTAGGGAAGTTTTCTTTCATTACCTTTTTCAAATAAGTTTTCAATTTCTTGCTGTTCCTCTTCTCCTTCTGGTACCCCTATGATTCAGATGTTGGAATGTTTAGTGTTGTCCTGGAGGTTCCTAAGCCCCTCCTAACTTTTCTGAGTTATTTTTTCTTTCTTCTGTTTTGGTTGAATGTTTATTTCTTCCTTCTGGTCCAAATGGTTGATTTGAGTCCCAGTTTTCTTCCTGTCACTGTTGGTTCCCTGTACATTTTCCTTAATTTCACTTTGCATAGATTTCACTTCTTCCTCCGTTTTGTGACTGTACTCAACCATTTCTGTGAGCATCCTGATTACCAGTGTTTTGAACTCTGCATCTGATAGGTTGGCTATCTCTTCATCACTTAGTTCTATTTTTGGAGCTTTGATCTGTTCTTTCATTTGGGCCATATTTTTTTTGTTTTGGTGTACCTATTATGTAGTAAGGGGTGGAGCCTTAGGTATTCGCCAGGGTGGGGCAACCCAAGTTGCTGCATTGTGGAGCTGCAAGTGGGGGAGGGGCCCAAGAGGAAACAATGCTGCTTGTTCCACTCTCTGCCAGCTTTCAGTCACTTCTGCCACTACCCACAATCAAATTGGACCCTTCTGCTGCTAATTCCCAGGTGGGTGGGCTTGTGTATGTTCTAGGACCCAGTGATTCTCTCCAATGAACTCTCCTGTGAAGCTGGGAGCTTCTCCCGCTGCCTGAATCCCCACAGGATTTTTTCATCTGAGGTTTTGAGGCTTTATTTCCCTGCACTGGAACCCTTGGTTCTGTGGTCTGTCTTGCTCCCCAGTTATTCCTCCCAGTTTATCTGCATACAAATCTGGGAGTGCCTGGTCCACCAGCTGCCACTTCGCCCAGTCTACCCACCTCTGCCTTGCCATGAGTCCTCTCCACTCAGCTGCCTGCCTCAGCCCCACCTACCAGTCTGGGTGAATGTTTCTTTAATTCCTTTGTTGTCGGACTTCCATACAATTGGATTTTCAGTCAGTTCTGGTTGTTTTGTGTTTTTAAATTTGTTGCTGTCCTTATTTTGGTTGTGTGAGGAGGCACAGTGTGTTTACCTATGCCTCCATCTTGGCCGGAGGTCTAGCCTCGCTTTTTTGAATTCTTATTTTGTCTTACCATTCTGGTTGAATGCTTCTTTCTTCCTTATGCTCCAAATAATTGATCTGAATCCTGGCGTCCTCCCTTTCACCATTGGTTCCCTGTAAATTTTTATTTATTTCACTTAATGTAACCCTCATTTCTTCCTTTTGTTGTTGTCATACTCAATGAGTTCTTTGAACAACCTAACACCAGTGTTTTCAACACTGCATCTGATAGGTTGGTTATCCTCATTTTGTTTAGTTCTTTTTCTGGGGTTTTGTTATGTTCTTTCATTTGGGCCATATTTCTTTGTCTCCTCAGTTTGGCAGTCTCCCTGTGTTTGTTTCCATGTAGGCAGAGCTGCTTTGACTACCTGTCTTAGTAGCATAGTCTATTGTAGGAAAGGCACCTATAAATTGTGTAGGGCAGAGACTTAGGCAATCATCAGGGTGGGAAAACCTGCTTCACTGCTTTTTGGCTCTGTGTGTGAGGAGCGCTTAGAGAGGAGACAATACCATTGCCTGGCTTTTGGAGGTTTGCCTGGTATTCATCCTGTTTCCAGTCACTTCCCCCACTCCCTATATGTGACTGGTGCTCTTCCAGCTGTTGCTCTGAGGCTGAATTCCAGAGTGGGTGGGTTTGCGTACATTCTAGTACCATGATGTATAAACAGCAATACAAGTGTGCATCACTACCCCTGACAAGCTGAAACTGACCTGTTTTTCCATTTAAGGCAGAGGTGATATTGTTATTAACTTCTGACAGAGTAAGTTTTTTACAATCTTTCTGTTTATCTGATTCCTACCATTGTGAATACTGCTCTTTTTGCATGAAGAGTCAGTAATTCTTCCAGGTAGAGCATTTGAATAATTGTAGATGCCCTCATTTAAGAGCTCACATCTAATTTGTGGAAATAAATACATATCACAATACAATATCTCTTCTCCAATCTTGGTGATTTATGACAATTTCTTCATTTACCAATTTCTAAGGTAAATCAGATGTCAGTGTGATGCAAACAGGACCAGTGTCCTTGCCACAAATGAGGTAGTATTTTGTAGGGCACGTGGAAGTACAGGGAAAAGGCAGTCATTTATGACACAGAGTTGAAATCAAAGCACTACATTATCTGGGATATATATTTAGACCTATATTAATCTTTTCCAGATGACAAGTATTTGGCCCTTTGCCCTTTGTAAGTTGTTGAGTTAAAATTCAAAATTACTTAGGATCTGATCAAGAGATTATAATAATTGGTTCTTTTTCTGGAAAAAAAGGACACTAGCAAAGTCACAGTTGATTTTCTTAAGGTCATCTGTTCATGTAGGCACAAATGGAAACATCACCAGCTGTAAGTCCCTCCGGTGTAATTTCATGAGAATTTCCAAAGGTTTTGATATGGGGGTATGGTGATAGATGGCATATTCATCAATTGGTAAGTTTGAGGGAGATGGACAGTATTTGGGAAAACCTAAGAAAGGCTTTAGCATATTCTATAACAACTATTATTAAGAAAAAAGGGGGAAAAGGCCACAGCGATCTTGAGAAAATGAGAAAGAGAATGTATATAAACATCGAAGGAAGAATTAGACAGGCGCTCTGCTCCACTGCCTTGGGCAAAATATGTTCACTACCGGAGGTCATCTGCTTGTTCCAAAGTTCTTGGGTTAGTGTCTGAAGATAGATTGTTCTAGAAAATTTCCAAGAATCCAAGGGGATTACTACAATAGGGAACCAAGTTTAAGGTCCCTATTGTAGTAACCTTGCCATTATATAGGATTCTGAATTGCCTCTTTATTGTGAAATGTGGACCCAAAGATTGACTTCCTAGAGTTTCAATGATGTATATGTTTTTAACACTGCCTCATAAGGTCATTTTCAGGGAGGTTCAAGAACAATTTTTCTTTAATGTCTCTTCCAGTGGATGAAAACTCCTGGTTGAATATCATAAAGAGGCTGTTTAGGAAGATGTTATAGGAAGGAGACTTTAACAAGTTGGTGACATGAATGTGCACAGTACATGAGTCCCTTACAATATTTTGTTGTATCCGCATGTAGCAGGGAAGAGTTTTGTATCAGCAATGAGCTCACTAAATTCATGAGGCCTCCAGTGACTAGTGTGTTCCTGAGGGAGTGAAACATACAACCATTAGAACTATTCAGAGTATCTTTGGCCATGGGAGCTCAATGGTTTCTGAAGATTTTTTGAAATTTAAGAGAACCTTTGGATTTTTAATCTTTCCAGTATATAGTAGGTGGTAAGGACAGTACAGCTCTTTTATACTATCTCTCATATAGTTGTCCTGAGCCTTGGTCACTGACATAAAAGTCAATATGCCACAAGTTGAAAATACAAAACCAAGCAATTTTTTGCAACTGTACAAAAAGTCCAATTAGCATTTGCCATTCAGAATGAAGCATCTGAGGTCCATCCATCATATGTACAACTTAATATAAATGAGACAACCTTGGTTCTTGTGTGCCCCCAAAGAATTCTAAATTTTTCTACGAATATTTGCTTGTTTATTCTGGGTTTAGCAAAATCTTTGGTTATAGTTCTTAATTTACCTTGGTTCCAAGATTTAAATTCTTTTGTTGCCTACATATTTGACTTATGGGAGGAATGAATCTTTAGAGGAAACTGGAATTTTAGATTCATACGAGAATTGATGGGATAAAATAAGTGATCTGGACAAGAGAAAAGGAAAGAAGGAATAAACAGAGGTGCAGAAGCAGAGATCAGAAGAGTGAAGGAGAAAAGGGAGAGTTGGATATAGGGAGGCAACTGGAAGACAAGGATGGGGAGATTTACCTGGAAATGAGCGTAATTTTTCATTGCATGACTTTCTCAAATTGCTGAGCAGCTTTGGGCAAAGAATCTTTTAGTGAAGCAACTTTTGATGAGCATTTTCTTTAGGAACCTCTATTACCAATCAAAAAATGCTGTCTATTATTCCCTTTCTTTCCAAAGCATATCTCAAATGAGCAATTATGTTAAACTCTATGTTCCCCAGAGTGGCCCTTGAAGGCCAACGCATCCTCTGTGAAGTTAAGCCATTAGAGAGACAGGCAAAAAATTTAAGAGAGCACATATAAAAAGTAAAAACTTTTCCAAGATTAAAAAGATGTAGGCTTAGGCAACTCCATCAGAGTTAGCAATGGTTGCTTGAAAGTGCTGATTACGTACCTCATACTTCCAAACATAGAACTGACAGTCCTCACCCATCAACAGGCAGAAAACTGAAAACTCTCAAAGCCAAGCTCTCAGATCAAAAATTAAAGATGGAAGCAGAACCATATTCAGTTTTATTGCTGATATGCACAATATTTTCCAAATGGATACTGGCCCAGTGAGAGCCACAAACTTTCCAGTCTGTAAAGCTGACTTGTGAACAACAAAATTCTATAAGTCTATGCCTATTTTTATTTGGTGATTTTCCTTTTTATCACAAACAACACTTATAGACAGGTGTCACAAAATGGAAGCACTAAAGAGAGAAAAAAGGACAAAAAGGAAGGTTTGATTCCACTAACGATGCCAGACAAGAGAGAACCAATAACAAAACCCAGGTATCCAATTTGGAATAAATAGCTAAGAAACTCAATGTTACAAAAGCCAAGCTTAGATCTGGTGCTAACTTACCCCAGTGGCATGGACTCAACACACCTCAAGCAGAAAAGCACAGGGCCTCCGTGAGTATCACACCAGGTCAACAACTGGTGTCCACAGTGATGAGCAGTGCAGAGTGGATCTCAGTGGAACCCCCGGGAAAATTGGAAATAAACAAAAAACATCCACCTGAGAATGAATTTGTGCTACTTAGTCAGAGCAAGGAAGTCAGCCACCATCACATGTGTGTGTGAGAGACTCAAAAGCATGCAAAGGAGTGGAGAACATCATGTTGCACAGATGGTAAGGCTTTAAGTGTGCTCAGATTGGAGGCTTCGTTGATAAGGATGCAGGAAGCGGACTAACTAAAAGTGAGGAATCTCATGTGATTGGTTTGGGAAGCATGGTGGCTTTCTCTGATTGGACTTGAATGGGAAGCATGAGCAAAAAGCAGAGAGCCTGGCACTCAGAGACACAGTCCTGACAATTCTTGGATGAATCCTGCCTGATTGTAGTTGGACTTTCCAGGCTGGTTGCTACAGGGTTTGTGGGTCAGAGTTCTGTTGTCACAGAACTCTGGATAAACCATGGTTTATCCTTTGTGTGTTTGTGCAGTAAGTCTTCACTTAACATAATTGGTAGGTTCTGTGACTTTAAGCAAAACAACATATAAGAAAACTGTTTTTACCACAAGCTAATTGCTACAAACACAAGTTAAGTTGTTAAGTCATCACCTCAACTTTATAATGACACGAGGTTGAGAGAAACATTATTGGAGGACCAGGTGTATACTCATCCTCTCAGGGAAAATCTGATGTCTTGTTTTAATTTTCCTCACTGGGTTCTAACCCCAGTACTGGTAAAGAACTACTTGAGATGAAGAAAAGGAGTTGAGGGAAATAAAGAACCCAAATAGCAGTAAAGCCTCTTTAAGCAGTGAAAGCTAAGGGGAGTGTCCATGCAAGAAGAAATACAATGAGGTTTTTCCACAAGGTCACAGGAAGCATATCTTCAGGTTGCATTGCTTCACTGTGGCTCACACGGAAACAGCAGCAGAAAACTCATGGACATGGTGTGCAACAGTCCAAAAAGAGGCTACTTAATCAGAGTGAAGCTACCTGGCACCATGTGAAAGTAAAGAGAGTTACATGACTGGCAAAAAAACATTACCCTATCCGGCAAAAAGGGTGGTCTTTGACGTTAGTGTCCTGTGGGATTGTCAGCATGAGTGTCTTCTCAATCACTCACCCCTAAAGGGTGAGCAAAGTCAGAAACTTCCAGGGATACATAGAAACTTTAAACTGCTCTCACAGGTTCCTGAGGTAGACAGGATGTTATAGGACATTAG